>NC_092720.1:174795489-177762989 GCF_047496885.1 Scyliorhinus torazame | reverse complement strand
AATAAGCTTGCCCTACAACCACCGCCACCGCAGGGGGAGTCTCTAAAATCATTCTGGAGCAAATAGTTCCCCGATACGGGTTGGTAGAAAATATAGACTCGGACAGGGGAAGTCACTTTACCTCTAAGGTCTTATAAGAAACCATGAGAAGTTTGGAGATAAATTGGGACTTCCACACTCCTTGGCACCCCCCCCCCTCATCGGGATGGGTGGAAAGGATGAATCAAACCCTTAAAAATCATTTGTCAAAAATAATACTAGAAACTAGGCTCCCCTGGACAAAATGCTTACCGATAGCCCTTCTAAGAATCCGAATGGCTCCAAGAAAAGATTTGGGGTTGTCCCCATACGAAATGTTGTTCGGATTGCCATACCTTGGAACAATGGGAGAATTCTGCCCATTGCAGAATGTAGAGATATCTATGTAAATAAATATATACTGGCACTGTCTTCCTCATTATCATTCCTCAGGAGACAAGGACTGCTAGCGCAGACACCTCCCCTTGAATTAGCAGTCCACAAATTTAAACCAGGAGATTGGGTACTGGTGAAATCGTGGAAGGAAACCAAGCTTCAACCCACTTGGGACGGACCATTCCTGGTCTTGTTAACCACAGAGACTGCCATACGAACCGCGGGAAAAGGTTGGACTCATTACAGCAGAACGAAGGGTCCCGTGAAATCACCACCTGAACAGGAACAATGGCATGTGGAGGCCACTGAGGAACCATTAAAGATAAGGTTGAAAAGACACTGAACCCTGAACTATTCAATCATAAAATAAACTACAGCTAAAATGGACTATACAATGTATAATAATATTAATAATGTGGGAGGACGTAAACGGTCGTTTGGTTACATTGACAATCCCAGAAAGTCGGTACCCTCAGGTAATACGTACTGATCTATGCACCCTCATAGACTGCGAGTCAGCGGGGAATGGAAAGGAATTTAGGGTGGAGGCTCTTGATTACAGAGGGGGGTGATTACCTAGGGGGGGTTGGCAGGAACGGTTGTGCCAATTGCCCAATCGCAGAGGGGCACCACCGGTCATATCCATTCACCAGATTAATGGAAATTCCCCCTCAACGTGCAAGGCTGGAACTTGTAACCCCGTATACATCACCGTAAAACACACGGCCTGGACCGAGACAGGCAATAAGCATTGTTCACTAAGACATGAGATATTCGGGGTAAAAATGAGAAATAGCGAGACTAAATGCTGCTTTCGTATCTCAATAGACCAGGGGGCAGCTCCCACTAATGGAACTAGGAACGAAAAGCAGGAGGAAGGACCGGGAGTCAAAATAATAGAAGTAAAAGATTTAGAGAAAGCCTTTGAGATAGAAACCGGCTATGAGGGACAGAATGCGTGGATTGAGTGGGTGAGGTATTCGGCCCAGTCGCTGGAGAAAGACAATTGTTATGCTTGCGCATCAGGTAGACCACAGGCCCATCTGGAGCTCTTTCCAATGGGGTGGAAAGAAAATAGCGGGAGCACGGAATGCATGATGGCCTTGTACCACGATGAGAACGCCTGGGGCAACAAGACCTGCACTGCCCTATCTCTGATGTTTCCTCCTGTTAAGCAGAAACAATCAGCAAACCCTCCCTCCTTCTTGGTTACCGTGACGCATCATAAATCGTGTATAGGTTGTTCTGATTTGGGACTAAGTAAGGATATGGGATGACTCAAGACGTGTCTTGAGACTGAGAACGTGACCACCCAGGGCAATTACTCATCACTAAAAATACCACGTGCAGATATATGGTGGTATTGCGGAGGAAAAATCCTAAGACCCACTCTACCCCCCCAATGGAAAGGGACATGCGCATTAGTTCAGCTAGCCATACCATTCAGTATAGCCTATGAAAGACAAAAGGAGAAGGGGAGTGTTAAAGGGAAACGATCTAAACGAAGCATACCCATCTCATTTGATGAATGTTTGGGAAATTGTATCCATCCTCACCTCCATTATCGTAGAAATAGGAGCATTGGCGGCAATAGGCTGTTGCATCATCCCGTGCGTAAGAGGCTTGGTGCAGAGGCTCATCGAAACAGCCTTGACCAAGCAGATGCCATTACCCCTGGGTAAAGGAGGCCAGGAAACAATTTGCCTACTAGAAAGAGAGAAGACTGAAGGAGAGGACGACCCCATAGAAAGAGAGGTTGAGAGGATGTTGGACAATTTTGGGGAAGGCTAGAAGGGGCGACATAGTGTAAAAAGCAACAAGAGTAAAAAGAAAAAAAGGGGGAATTATGAGAAATGAGCATTTTATGTTGTTTTTACATGAATAACTCTGGTTCACAAATAAGATGTCAACAATAGTGCTTGATGGGAAATAAGATGTCAAGTGGAGTTTTGTGTATGCTGCAGTGCCAAAGTTGTTGTAACTGTGAACGTGACTGACCTTCGGGAATGAACAGAACTTACAATAACAAGATGCAGGTGGAGATGGGGGCCTCATTCTAAATCATTCTAGCTGACGGTTCAAGGATGTACCAGGAGCTAACAGAAACCACTGCTAGGCAAAGCAAGGCGGAAGCCAAAATGAACATAACAAGTCCAAATAAGGAATCACTGAGAAGGAAACTGCCATCAAGGCAGAGAGCGGGGTGTGTTTCTGAGATTGTATATAAGAAATAATGCTGTGATAATTCTGTGTGTCTGCTAATGTTGACAGGCGGCACCCGTTCTTGCAAGATTGACTGAATAAAATACTTCTTCAGAATTTGGCTAAGTGTAAATTATCAAGTGAGCGGTGTTTCTCACACTTGAAACGGGCCAGCAAAGTCGACATGAAGGCCACTCCCAGGGGTGAAAAGGTACAGCGGGCGGGATCTTCTGCAGTTCCTGGCATACACTAAATTACTGGGCCAGTCGCTTTAACTCTGTGTCCAGGCCTGACCACCAGACATATCTGTAGGCAGGCATTTCCCTTACTGATAAGGCTGTCCATGCTATCTTTTTGCAAGAGCAATTAGACCTTGTTCCACTCCTGCAGCCCTGCAAATCTCAGCTCCTAAAATAATTTACAGAATTGTTACAGTGCAGGGGGAGGCCATTTGGCCCATTGGGTCTGCACCAGCTCTCCAAACGAGCATCATGACTTGTCAATCCCTTGTCTTTCTCCCTGTACTGCATACTGTTTCTATTAAAGTAATCATCTAATGCCCTCTACGATGCCCTGATTGAACATGATTCCACCACACTTCCAGGCAATGTATTCCAGACCCGAACCACTCGCTGTGTGAAATACTTTATTCTCACATCACATTTGCTTCCTTTGCAAATCACTTTAAATCTGTGTCCTCTCGTTTTTTTTTAATATTAAAAATAAATAAATTTGGAGTACCCAATTATTTTTTTTTTTCAATTAAGGGGCAATTTAGAATGGGCAATTAACCTAGCCTGCACATTTTTGGGTTGTGGGGGTGAAACCAACACAGACACGGGGAGAATGTGCAAACTCCAGGGCCGGGATTCGAACCCGGTTCCTCAGTGCCATAAGCAGTAGTGATAACCACTGTGCCACATGCCACCCTCTCTCGTTCTAGATTCTTTGACAAGGAGGAACAGTTGCTCCCTATCTACTTTTTCCAGTCCACTCATGATTTTGAACATCTCTTATCAAATCTCCTCCTAGCATTATCCCAAGGGGAACAGTCCCAACATCTCTAATCTACCCTCATGACTGAAGAAGGCACAGTAGCACAGTGGGTAGCACTGTTTCTTCACAGCATCAGGGACCTGGGTTCGATTCTCGGCTTGGGTCACTGCCTGGGCGTAGTCTGCACACCCTCCCCATGTCTGCGTGGGTTTCCTCCAGGTGCTCCGGTTTCCTCCCACCGTCCAAAGATGTGCAGGTTAGTTGGATTGGTTATGCTAAATTGCCCCAGTGTCCAAAAGTTAGGTGGGGTTGCTGGGTTACGGGATAGAGTGGACTTAGGTACGGTGCTCTTTCAGGGGCCGTGCAGACCCGATGGGTTGAATGGAATCCTTCTGCACTATAAATTCTCTAATTTTCATCCCTGGAACCATTCTCCTAAACCTCTTTGGCACTCTCTCTCCAATGTGCTCACATCCTTCCTATAGTGTGGCACCCAGAACTGTAGAGAATACTCCAGCTGAGGTCTAACTAATGTCCTATATAAGTTCAGTATAACTTCCTTGTTTCTGTACTCTATACCCCTATCAATAAAGCCATGAACTCTATATGCTTTATTAACTGCTCTCTCCACCTGTCCTGCCAACTTCAATGATCTATGCAGATATAATCCAGGTGCCTCTGCTCCTGCATCCCTTTATTTTATATTATCCAATTCCCTTTTGAAAGTCTGATATAAACTCTAAGGCAGTGCACTCACAATATGCAAACAAGTGGTGACAGGTAACAAGTGAACTGAGCGCCTGAGGAATAAAACAAAACTCTTAATCTTTGACATTGGTGCATGTAGCAGTGGGGAAATTTAAAGGTGTGCACCATTAAACCTTTTGTCGCTCTTTTAAAAACACAAGGCACGTTTTCTAAATAGTCACATGCCGCGCAGCATCAACCTTCTCCCACAGAAAATGCTAAGTTACCACCCAACCCTCAAAAGCGAAGTGCCCTCCAGTTTAAGGCCGGACGGCGGCTAAGGTTGGAGACGGAAGTAACGTCACCTTTGAGGGGGTCAGCGGGGACAGGAAGTGCCGTCAAGGGGCGGCAGCAAAGATCGGAAGTGACGTCGATACCGAGAGAAAGGGGAGGGGGTTGGTTTGCCGTTGTTGTGGCTGTGCGCGAGAGAGGGTGTGAGAGAAAAAAATAACACGGAGGGAGCAAGAGAAAGATAAGAAATAAACTAAAGGTGAGGAAGTGGGCGGTACGGGGAAGTAAAAAACGACAGACCCCACTGCACCGTTTCATATGTATAATAGAGGAACGGCTCGGAAAGGCCTGAAGCCCGGGCCTAGTGAACCTGCGGGGCAGGTAAGCGGCTGCTCGAGCCCGGCTGTCGCCGGCGGTGCATGCGCAGCGCGCGCGAGGTGGGAGCCTCCAGGGGTGGGCGACAGCCGCGCGCGCCAAGTCGGCAGGTGAGGGGGGTCGCGCAGGCGCACTGCCTGGGGAACTCCTGTTGGAACGTCACAAGGGAAACCCGGTGGGAGGGGCGGCTCGCTGTCAGGGTCCCTGTGAAGCGGAGGGAGAGAGACTCGCCTGTGGACAAGGGGTGGGCTGCTGCACCTGCGTTACAGCCGGGGATGGACAGGTAACGAGGACGCATGCGCAGACTTGGCCGATTGTAGCCGCCTGGTTACGCTAACATGAATAGAAATGATGGATGGATGGATTGGGGGGGGGGGGGGGGAGAGAAGATTTGCAAATCTTCGCATGCACCTTTATCAAACACTGCCACAACTGGAAGGAAATGAAAGACTTGCTTTCCTGTAGCACCTTTCATTGATGTGGAGATGCCGGCATTGGACTGGGGTGGGCACAGTAAGACGCGTAGCTCCTTCATGAGGTGATTCCAAATAAACCTGTTGGACTTTAACCTGGTATTGTAAGACTTCTTACTGTGCCCACCCCAGTACAACGCTGGCATCTCCACATCATGGCCACGTTTTCATGATCACTGGAGCTCCCCAAAGTGCTTGCTGGCCAGCAAAGTACTTTTTTTGAAGATGTATGATACCAATTTGCACACAGAAAACTCTCAGGGTCAGCAACGCGATAACGACTAGAAATTTCTTTTGTGTGTGGTTTGCACCGTATTCTGTGTTGAACATTGCCTGGTGTGACTCAGGAGCCCCTTGGCATGGCAGTCCCCTGCCAAGTAATAATATAATAATCTTTATTAGTGTCACATTAACACTGCAATGAAGTTACTGTGAAAATCCCCAAGTCGCCACATTACGGCACCTGTTCGGGTACACTGAGGGAGAATTCAGAATGTCCAATTTGGGACTTGTGGGAGGAATCTGGGACACCTGGAGGAAACCCACGCAGACATGTGGAGAATGTGCAGACTCCGCACAGACAGTAACCAAAAATGGGTCCCTGGCACTGTAAAGCAACAGTGCTACCTGCTGTGAAACCATAAGATGGCTCATGATTCACTGGCCTTTGTTTCCTGTGAGCCTTTTTCTCGGCAGGCTGAGCTTTAAGTTTCTTCTGGCCTCCGTCCAGTGCCCCTCCAGTCAGTGGAGGTCGTGGCCATCACTGACTGTCACCCAGTTGTCAGTGTCAATGCCTACAATCTTCATATCTCGCTTACGGTATGCTGGCACAGGGTTAGCAGTGTTGCTTCACAGTGCAAAGAGAGAGAGGGACAAGGCAGGCTCTTGAGAATAGATCGGCTAGTCTGGATGTTAAACACCTGGTCTGGTTAGGTTGAATGGTAATTTCTGTACAATTCCATAAAGTGCTAGATATTTACTGAAGGGATGAGATATGTATAACTTAACAGTGTTTTCAAGAGCTACTTTTGACCCTCTCTTCCTACAGCAAGAAGTACATTAATGTTTGTCTTTTATTCTTTATGGAGCAAAATGTACCAGCCTATTTGCCAATGATCACAAAGAACCCAGATGGTACAGGAAGGCAATTTAGTTTTTTACTCATTTATGGGATGTGGGTGTCACTGGCTTCACCAGCATTTATTGCCTATCCCCAGTTGCCCTTCAGAAGGTGGTGCTGAGCTGAGTTCTTGAACTGCCACAGTCACTGTCGTGTAGGTACACCCACCGTGTTATCAGGATAGAATTCCAGGATTTTGAACCAGTGGTGGTGAAGGAATGACAATATATTTCCAAGCCAAACTGGTGAGTGACTTGAAGGGTAACCGACAGTTGGTGGTCCCAAGGTATCTGCTGTCCTTGTCCTTCTAGTTGATAGAGGCCATGGTTTTGGAATGTGCTGCCCAAGGGACTTCGGTGAGTCCTTGTAGTCCCATCTTGTGGATGGTACACACGGCTGTCATTGTTTGTCAGTGGTAGAGGGATTGATTGTGAAAGGGGTAACAGTCAAGTGGGCTGCTTTGTCTTGGATGTGTTTGAGCTTATTGTGTGTTATTGCAGCTGCACTCATCGGGCAAGTGGATCTCCATTTGCAGGACACAGAGTTGGAAGGAACCATTATTAAATGATGTTAAAGAAATGGAGTAGAAAGAGATTTAGTAGAGTGAGGAGTATTGAGATGTCTACAAGGAATGGAGAGAGATTGTATAGCATAGGAGTGTGTCAGAACTGCAGATAAATCAATTGAGGTCGTACATGTGTCAATGAAAGTGCAAATAATTGCTCTGCAGTGGAGAGCGATCAAATGTTATCTCTTCTGTAATATTGGGAATTACCGGTGTGTCCATTTGAATCC
Source organism: Scyliorhinus torazame (assembly GCF_047496885.1). Lineage (NCBI taxonomy): Eukaryota > Metazoa > Chordata > Chondrichthyes > Carcharhiniformes > Scyliorhinidae > Scyliorhinus > Scyliorhinus torazame. The sequence continues at coordinate 177,755,636 of NC_092720.1, read as the reverse complement.
AAGTTACTCAATAACCTCATTGCATAATCTAGATGCAAGAATACAGAACAGGAATAGAAAGCCTTCAGGGGATGTTTGTGGGATAGGGGGAGTTAGGCTGAATACGAAGAATATGATTCAAATAAGAAAAATTAGGAGCTGTAGGTGATTTACACTGCGTGATAGCACAAAATGTGCAACAAGATTGGATACTGGTAATTAGGATTGAAGTATGCAAGATAGACTGTTGTGACTATGTTTAATTAGAGCAAAGGTATAATCTTACAGTCGATGCTTCAGTTCAGTATGATATTTGATCTCATCACTGACAGGCCTTTAATCATTCGCACCTTCTGTTGGTGGTGCTTAACTCAAAAATGATGCCTCCGGGTGCATTGCTGGGTGTTTATTGCAGTTTGTGTGGTATTGATTCTGCACCCAAAATTGTACTTGAACTCGAATCCTTCTGGGAATGCTTCAAAAATGCCTGTGTGCCTGAAAATTTCCAGTTTACCATTAGCTGTACCACAATATATTACAAATGAGATATTTGGACAGGAAAGGGACTTTCTGATCAAGAAGCAGCTAACTTGGGCAGAAGACAGAATGAACTGTGTGGTAAAATCGGTCTGATCCTGTGTCTAGCTTGGACCGATGGGATGTCAGTTACCAGGGCAGGCAGCGGCATAGTGGTATTGTCACTGGAATAGTGTTTCAGAGATCCAGGGGAATGCTCTGGGGGCACAGGTTCAAATCCCACCACGGCAGATGGTGAAATTTGAATTGAAAAAAAAAATCTGGTGTCAAAAGTCATAAAAATGCATCTGGTTCACTAATTTTCTTTAGGGAAGGAAATTTGTTTTCCTTGCCGGGTTTGGCCTACATATGAGTCCAGATCTGCTGCAATGTGCTTGAATACTCTTAAATATCCCCTCAAGGGCAATAAATGCTGGCCCAGCCTGTGATGCCCACATACCATGAAAGAATTAAAAAAAAAAACTTCACCTGACATGAAACAAATCACATGAATGAGGTTTAGGCAGTTGATTCCAAAGCTGTCTTCGGCAAACAGCTTGAAACTGCCCACAGTTTATTTGAAATCAGAGTCATTGTTGTGGGAGATGGAAACATGTTATTTGGATCTAGGAGTAGACGATTGACTTTAAGCAGAGGATTGTGAATCCATGGCCCGCTATGGATCATCATGGATTCAAAGCCAGCAGAGCAATTTCAAAGTGGGGCAGATATTGAGGCTTATGAAAATGAACAGGGAATGGGATTAAAAAAAGAACACTGTCACTGGCTAACCCATTGGAATGGCCCAGGTGGGTTCCACCCTCGCTGTTGCTGTTCAACCCCCACAGTGGCAATTTATAAAACAACACTGCAAATGTGGTGCATTGTTATTGTCAGGGGGAGCACAAATACCTGTTAAAATGGGAATCCAGGTATCGGCAAACAGGATCAACACAAGGAACTCCGCTGATGCAGAAAGGGATCTATATCTTCAGGCACATAGTTGAGAAGGAACCTGGTGCACGATCAATTGCACAAAGACTAAAGTTGGGTACAACTGTGGCTTTATTACAGTCAGATGTGTGGCCTCCTGCAGCTGGCGAAATGGCAGAGCACTGGAGGTCATACATAGTTATACAGTTCTCTGTGGGCGGAGCCAGCCGGCAGGAGCTACCGGCGAACCTGTAGTGCAGGTCCGACCTTGCATCTCCTATTATAGTGGTTCACCACATTCAACCCCTGTTAAAAATGAGTCCGGCGGGGTTGACGTGAAAACTATATATAATTAGTGCAATTACGTACAGTGGTAGGGAAAGAAAAGTCCCACGTTGACGGTTCGGAGTCCGTCAAAGGTTCAGCCGGTCCGGTGCTTTGGTGCTTCGTTGGGAGCGGCGTAACGGTGGCGGCGAAGTCGGTGGTGGAGGTGACACCGATGGCGGTGGTGGCGGTGCTGATGCTGGCCAGTCATCGGGAACTCCGGAAGCGTGCGGAAGTCCTCTTCGTCCTCTTGTGCAGAAAAGGGGAGGGGGGTGGTCTGGTGGGGTCAATATTGGCGGCGTGGTGGGAGGTGGGGGGTGTTGGGGTGGAACCTGACGGTGCCAGGTCCCTGAGTGAGACAGAATCTTGGCGGCCGTCGGGGAACTCAACATAGGCATATTGAGGGTTGGCGTGGAGCAGGTGAACCCTGTCCACCAAGGGGTCCGCCTTGTGGAGTCGGACGTGCCTACGGAGAAGGACCGGTCCTGGAGCAGCGAGCCGTGTCGGGAGCGACACCCCTGATGTGGACTTAATTGGGAAGGTAAAAACACGTTCACGGGGTGTGTTATTAGTGGTGGTGCACAATAGTGACCGGGTGGAGTGCAGAGCGCCAGGGAGGACCTCTTGCCAGAGAGAGGCTGGGAGGTTCCTGGACCGTAGGGCCAGCTGGCCGGCCCTCCAAACCGTCCCATTCTCCCGTTCTATTTGCCCGTTTCCCCAGAGGTTGTAGCTCACCGTCCTGCTGGAGGCTATATCCCTCATGAATGAGGATCCTCTGTCACTGTGGATGTAGGCGTGGAAACCGAACAGAGCAAAGATGGTGCTGAGGGCCTTGATGACGGTGGCAGACGTCATATCGGGGCATGGGATGGCGAAGGGGAATCTGGAGTACTCATCGACCACACTGAGAATGTACGTGTTACGGTCGGTGGAGGGGAGGGGCCCTTTGAAATCCACGCTCAAAGGGGCGGGAAGCCTTCACCAGGCACGCACGGTCCGGCCGGTAGAAGTGCGGCTTGCACTCCGCACAGACCTGGCAGTCCCTGGTGACTGTCGTTACTTCCTCGACGGAGTAGGGCAGATTGCGAGCTTTGACCAGATGGTAAAATCGAGTGAACCCCCCGCCCCCCCCCCCTGGGTGACACAGGCTGTCGTGTAGGGCCCATTAGTTGTTCCATTTGTGCGCTGGTGCATGTACCTCGGGAGAGGGCATCTGGGAGCTCGTTGAGTTTACCGGGGCGATACAAGGTCTTGTAATTATAGGTGGAGAGCTCGATTCTCCAGCGCAAGATTTTATCATTTTTGATCTTGCCCCGCTGTGTTATTGAACATGAAGGCTACCGACCGTTAGTCCGTAAGGACAGTGAATCTCTTACCGGCCAGGTAATGCCTCCAATGCCGCACCGCTTCAACTATAGCTTGGGCCTCCTTCTTGACACCGGTGAACCTGTAGTGCAGGTCCTACCTTACATCTCCCATTACAGTGGTTCACCACATTACCATTAATGAATGATGTGAAAGAAATGAGCTAACTATGGAGTATAAAGAGATCTGGTGGAGTGAGGAATGTAGAGATATCTACAAGAAATACAGAGAGTTTGTATCGGACAGGGGAAGCCAATAGGAACTGCAGATAGATCAATAGAGGAAGTACAAAGAGTAATCAGATTTGATGTGATTTGTACAGAGTTAATACGGGGATCAGATATGATAGAAGTTGTAATTATGGGAAGTGAAAATATTTAACAAAGTCAGACATCCGTAAAGAGGGGGAATCTAAAAGAAATGGAATTTCTCCAGGAAGTGTCGAGGAGTATGGGAGAATTGAGAATCTGGGCGGAAAGGACAAAGAAGAAAATTTGTTAGAATGTATGATCAAGAGACCAGTGAGAATGAAAGGTCTGTTAAAATTAACATTTGTCAGTGGCACAGGAATTTCAACTGGAATTATTTGTGGCCGAGTGATTAAGCCTGGTAACTATTTGGTCATTTTTGACCTTGCTATATTGGAATATGGGCCTTTTTAATCCTGCTTTGACACAAGGAATAGAAGCTTACCTGACCTTTTTCAGTTCTTAAGTTTGTTGGTCACATTTTATTTTTATATATATATATATATATATATATTATAGCATGCGCCATACCATATGTGTCAACGGTTGCCTTTGTTTATTTGCTTGCGGATGTGAGTGTTGCTGATTATGCCAGCATTTGTCCATCTCTAATTTAACCTGAGAAGGTGGTTGTGAGCTGCATCTTGAATCGCCACTGTCCATCTTGAGTCACAACTGTCCATCTGGTGCAGGTACACCCACAATGCTGTTAGGAAGTTCGAAGATTTTGACCCAGTGACCGTGAAGGAATAGCAATATTGTTCCAGGTCAGGATAGTGTATGGTTTTTGAGGGGAACTTGGCAAGTGGTGATGTCCCCATGCACCAGCTGCTCTAGGTGGCAGAGGCCGCAGGTTTGGAAGGTGCTATCGAAGGAGCCTTGGTGAGTTTCTGCAGTGCATCTTGTAGATACTGCACATTGCATATGTGTTGGACATGAATATTTAAAGTGGTGGATGGGATGCAGATCAAGCAGGTGTTTTGTCCTGGATAGTGTTGAGTTCTTTTGAGTGTTGATTGAGCAGATTATTTGAATGCAATTGGATGAACAGCATGTGTTGTTGTACCTTAGGAACCACAACTTCCCTTGCAATTACTTGATACTGTCATCTTTGTCGTGCTTTCTGAACGGTTCTCTTGGTTTTGGGCTTAGAACAGATTGCCTTTGTCCAGTTTGCAGTCCTTGGTTTAAGCAGCCTGCTTGTCAGGAAGCTGTGTTCCCAGGATTTATTTTTTGAGAGAAGTCAGATTCCTCTGCACCAGTGGATCATAGTAACCAGGATTGGAGGGACTTGGATTCATAGGTTGACTGGCAACCAATGGCTTGGCCAGGGACAGAGTTCGGCCACTCCGCTCTCTCTTGCCTCTCAATCTCTCTCGCCTCGCCCTCTCTTCCCCCCCCTCGCCCTCTCTTTTCCCCCCCTCGCCCTCTCTTTCCCCCCCTCGCCCTCTCTTTCCCCCCCTCGCCCTCTCTTTCCCCCCCTCGCCCTCTCTTTCCCCCCCTCGCCCTCTCTTTCCCCCCCTCGCCCTCTCTTTCCCTCCCTCGCCCTCTCTTTCCCTCCCTCGCCCTCTCTTTCCCCCCCCTCGCCCTCTCTTTCCCCCCCCTCGCCCTCTCTTTCCCCCCCCTCGCCCTCTCTTTCCCCCCCTCGCCCTCTCTTTCCCCCCCTCGCCCTCTCTTTCCCCCCCTCGCCCTCTCATTCCCCCCCTCGCCCTCTCTTTCCCCCCCTCGCCCTCTCTTTCCCCCCCTCGCCCTCTCTTTCCCCCCCTCGCCCTCTCTTTCCCCCCCTCGCCCTCTCTTTCCCCCCCTCGCCCTCTCTTTCCCCCCCTCGCCCTCTCTTTCCCCCCCTCGCCCTCTCTTTCCCCCCCTCGCCCTCTCTTTCCCCCCCTCGCCCTCTCTTTCCCCCCCTCGCCCTCTCTTTCCCCCCCTCGCCCTCTCTTTCCCCCCCTCGCCCTCTCTTTCCCCCCCTCGCCCTCTCTTTCCCCCCCTCGCCCTCTCTTTCCCCCCCTCGCCCTCTCTTTCCCCCCCTCGCCCTCTCTTTCCCCCCCTCGCCCTCTCTTTCCCCCCCTCGCCCTCTCTTTCCCCCCCTCGCCCTCTCTTTCCCCCCCTCGCCCTCTCTTTCCCCCCCTCGCCCTCTCTTTCCCCCCCTCGCCCTCTCTTTCCCCCCCTCGCCCTCTCTTTCCCCCCCTCGCCCTCTCTTTCCCCCCCTCGCCCTCTCTTTCCCCCCCTCGCCCTCTCTTTCCCCCCCTCGCCCTCTCTTTCCCCCCCTCGCCCTCTCTTTCCCCCCCTCGCCCTCTCTTTCCCCCCCTCGCCCTCTCTTTCCCCCCCTCGCCCTCTCTTTCCCCCCCTCGCCCTCTCTTTCCCCCCCTCGCCCTCTCTTTCCCCCCCTCGCCCTCTCTTTCCCCCCCTCGCCCTCTCTTTCCCCCCCTCGCCCTCTCTTTCCCCCCCTCGCCCTCTCTTTCCCCCCCTCGCCCTCTCTTTCCCCCCCTCGCCCTCTCTTTCCCCCCCTCGCCCTCTCTTTCCCCCCCTCGCCCTCTCTTTCCCCCCCTCGCCCTCTCTTTCCCCCCCTCGCCCTCTCTTTCCCCCCCTCGCCCTCTCTTTCCCCCCCTCGCCCTCTCTTTCCCCCCCTCGCCCTCTCTTTCCCCCCCTCGCCCTCTCTTTCCCCCCCTCGCCCTCTCTTTCCCCCCCTCGCCCTCTCTTTCCCCCCCTCGCCCTCTCTTTCCCCCCCTCGCCCTCTCTTTCCCCCCCTCGCCCTCTCTTCCCCCCCTCGCCCTCTCTTCCCCCCCTCGCCCTCTCTTCCCCCCCTCGCCCTCTCTTCCCCCCCTCGCCCTCTCTTCCCCCCCTCGCCCTCTCTTCCCCCCCTCGCCCTCTCTTCCCCCCCTCGCCCTCTCTTCCCCCCCTCGCCCTCTCTTCCCCCCCTCGCCCTCTCTTCCCCCCCTCGCCCTCTCTTCCCCCCCTCGCCCTCTCTTCCCCCCCTCGCCCTCTCTTCCCCCCCTCGCCCTCTCTTCCCCCCCTCGCCCTCTCTTCCCCCCCTCGCCCTCTCTTCCCCCCCTCGCCCTCTCTTCCCCCCCTCGCCCTCTCTTCCCCCCCTCGCCCTCTCTTCCCCCCCTCGCCCTCTCTTCCCCCCCTCGCCCTCTCTTCCCCCCCTCGCCCTCTCTTCCCCCCCTCGCCCTCTCTTCCCCCCCTCGCCCTCTCTTCCCCCCCTCGCCCTCTCTTCCCCCCCTCGCCCTCTCTTCCCCCCTCGCCCTCTCTTCCCCCCCTCGCCCTCTCTTCCCCCCCTCGCCCTCTCTTCCCCCCCTCGCCCTCTCTTCCCCCCCTCGCCCTCTCTTCCCCCCCTCGCCCTCTCTTCCCCCCCTCGCCCTCTCTTCCCCCCCTCGCCCTCTCTTCCCCCCCTCGCCCTCTCTTCCCCCCCTCGCCCTCTCTTCCCCCCCTCGCCCTCTCTTCCCCCCCTCGCCCTCTCTTCCCCCCCTCGCCCTCTCTTCCCCCCCCTCGCCCTCTCTTCCCCCCCTCGCCCTCTCTTCCCCCCCTCGCCCTCTCTTCCCCCCCTCGCCCTCTCTTCCCCCCCTCGCCCTCTCTTCCCCCCCTCGCCCTCTCTTCCCCCCCTCGCCCTCTCTTCCCCCCCTCGCCCTCTCTTCCCCCCCTCGCCCTCTCTTCCCCCCCCTCGCCCTCTCTTCCCCCCCCTCGCCCTCTCTTCCCCCCCTCGCCCTCTCTTCCCCCCCTCGCCCTCTCTTCCCCCCCTCGCCCTCTCTTTCTCCCCCCCGCGCCCTCTCTTTCTCCCCCCCCCGCGCCCTCTCTTTCTCCCCCCCCGCGCCCTCTCTTTCTCCCCCCCCGCGCCCTCTCTTTCTCCACCCCCCCGCGCCCTCTCTTTCTCCCCCCCCCCCCCCCCCCCGCGCCCTCTCTTCTCTTTCCCCCCCCCGCGCCCTCCATTCCCCCACCTTCGCGCTGGAGTAGGCAATTTAACCTTCCGAGCCTGACACCCTCAATGTGATCGTGGCAGATCCCATCCTGGCCTCAACTTCATTCCTGCCCGTTGTCCATAGTCCTTCAACCCATTACCAATTAACGATCTGTCTAACTCTTCCTTAAATGTACTCACTTTCCTTGCATCCACCGCACTCCGGGGTGGCGAATGCCACAGATTCATAAACCTTTGGAGGAAGTAGTTTTTCCTCAAATCTGTTTTAAATTGGCTACCTTTTCTCCTAAGAGTATGACCTCTTGTTTTAGAATGCCCCACAAGCGGAATCATAGGGTCCATGTCTACTTTATCCATACCGTTTAACATCCTGTATACCTCAATTAGATCTCCTCATTCTTCTAAACTCTGGAGAGTATAGGCCTAAACTGCTCAATCTGTCCTCGTACAACAAACCCCTAATTTCTGGAATCGATATAGTGAACCTCCTCTGACCTGCCTCCAATGCCGCTATATCTGTCCTCAAATAAGGGGATCAAAACTGCACACGATACTCCAGGTGCGGTCTTACCAATGCCTTGTATAGTTGCAACAAGACTTCCTTACCTTTATACTCAATTCCTTTTGCTATAAATGGAGACATTCCATTTGCTTTCCTTACTATCTGCTGCACCTACATGCTCGTTTTCTGTGACTCATGCACAAATCCCTCTGCACCGGAGTACCCCGAAATCTCTCCCTTTCCATTTTTTCGACCAAAATGCATGACCTCACACTTAACCACGTGAAACTCCATTTGCCACGTTTTGGCCCATCCTCCTAACCTATCTATATCAATTGGTAAGGTTCTTATTTCCTCATTGCAACTTACTGTCCCACCTGTTTTTGTGTCATCTGCAAATTTGGCTATAGAACCTTCTATTCCTGTATCGAAGTCGTTAATATAGATTGCAAATAGCTGGGGCCCAAGGACCAAACCCTGTGGCACCCCACTAGTTACACCTTGCCATCCAGAAAATGATTTATCCCGACTCTCTGCCTCCTGTCCTTCAGTCAGTGGTCTATCCAAGCTAATAAGTTACCCCTAATCCCATGTGATCTCACCTTGTGAATAATAATAATAATCGCTTATAGTCACAAATTGGCGTCAATGAAGTTACTGTGAAAAGCCCCTACTCGCCAAATTCCGGCACCTGTTCGGGGAGGCCGGTGCGGGAATTGAACCCGCGCTGCTGGCATGGTTCTGCATTACAAGCCAGCTATTTTAGCCCACTGTGCTAAACCAGCCTGAATCAACCTTCTGTGTGGAACCTTGCCAAATGCCTTCCGGAAGTCCAGATCTTCTACATCTACAGGATCCCCATTATCTACTTTGCTTGTTACATCTTCGAAGAACTCAAGCAAATTAGTCAAACATGATTTGTCCTTCATAAAACCATGCTGACTCTGATGCCTAGTGCTTTAGCTTTTCAAATATCCTGATATTCCGTCCTTGGTAATTGATTCTGACAATTTTCCAACAATAGATGTTAAAGTAACTGGTCTGTAATTTCCCTCATTCTGCGCCTCATTTTTGAATAAGGGTGCTACGTTAGCATTTTTCCAATCCACTGGAACCTTTCCCGTGTCCATGGAATTTTGGAATATCATAACCAATGGATGCACTATCTCTGTTGCCACTTCCTTTAATACCCTAGGATGTAGATCATCAGGCCCTGGGGAATTGTCTGCCCTCAATCCCAAGTGTTTGTTGAGTACCGTTTCCTATTGATGCAAATTGTTTCAAGTTCCACCCTTTCCATTACCTCTGAACTGCCCGTTCCTACAGGAATGGCACTAGTGTCCTCTACTGTGAAAACTGAGGCAAAATATTGATGTGTGCCATTTTTGTGTTCCCCACTATTAACTCACCAGTTTCATCTTCCAAGGGGCCAAAATTCACCTGAGTGACTCTCTTCCCTTTTATGTACCTGTAGAAGCTTTTGCTATCCTTTTTGATATTCTGTGCTAGGTTTTTTTTGTAATTTGATGTCGCTTTTTAAATTACTTTTTTAGTATCCCTTTGTTTATGTTTGAATATCTGAAAGGCCAGTCTGCCATTGGCCTTTGCCAAATGATATAACTTAGTTTTGTCTTTATAATGTCCTTGACCTCCTTGTTTAGCCATGAATGTTTTTTACCCCTCTTCCCATCTTTCATCCTCACTGGGATATATTTTAGTTGTGAGGAATTAGGTATTTCCGTAAACATTACCACTGCTCATCAACTGTCCCGTCTTTTAGCCTTCCTATCCAGTCTATACGGGCCAAATCTGACCTCAAGTCTATGTAATTTCCTTTGTTTAATTCCAGAACACTAGTGTGGGACTCCACTTTCTCATCCCCAAACTGAATCTTGAATTCTACCATATTATGGTCACTACTCCCTGATGGATCCTTAACTATGAGGTCATTAATTAATCCCCCCTCATTGTGAGGGTGAGACCCAAGCAGACACTGGGAGAATGTGCAAACTCCACAAAAGTTTTGGAATGTAAGGAAACAGCCGGGACAGACTTGTTTTGAATTTTCATGGATAAACAGAACAATTTTAATAGGTGGGTGTAAACATTGGAAGTTGAAACTACAGGTGAAGCTCTGAGAAATCATTATCTTGAATGAATTTAATAATTTGCTCCCTTCTGTGAAAAGAATCCATATTTAAGACCAAAGCGTGATGACCACTAGACAAGCACCAATAATGGCTGATGATTAGAAGCTGATCCATAAATGTAAACATTTGTTCCGTTCCTCTCCCTCATAATTTTTTAAAGGATAGGAAGTGGGAGAGGGAAAGGAAGGCAAGTAGCAAGATAAGGAGTGGATAGCTGGGAATGCTCTGAGATCTCCTCCTCCATCAGGAAGCAAGGTACTGAGGTTTGAGGTGAGACACAAAGGCATGCGGAATTCACTGTGCATAAACCCAGGGTGTCGTGACACTAATACTTTGCCTGATCATATCATTTGTAATAACAACTCTACCAAAGCAGGAGTTAACCCTGAATAGAACATTGGAGTCTATAAATGCATCAGCCATGGCTCAGTTGGTGCCACTGTTGTCTCTGTATCAGAAGGTTGAAGTCCCAGATGAGAGAATTGAGTTCTTAAAGCTAGGCTCAACCTCCAGTGCAATATTGAAGGAGAGCTGTGCTGTTGAAAACTACGGAAATTGTCACAGGCAGGACGGACAATTTCACAGACCATTGAAAGGTTCATTGACTTCGGGCAGGAATTTGCGGTCCCGGGGCAGGTGTGATTGGAAAATCCAGCCCGAGATGTTAAATTGAGACCCTGACTGCTCTCAGTGCTAACCTCAAAGAAGAACATTGGAGTGCTCTGATGCCCTGGCCAATATTTATCTCTCTAATCAGTGTCACTTTAAAAATCATCTGTCTGTCATCACATTACTGTTTGTGGGAACTGCCTGTGTGCAGAATGGCTGCTGTGTTTCTTAAAACACGGTAACTACGATTGAGAAATACTTATTTGGTTGTAAAACGCTTTGAGACATTCTGAGATTGTGAAAACACTATTGAGTCATCTTTTTTCAAAGGGTGAAGAGACGAGGGTGAAATGAACTGACAGATTAGAAAGGTGCAGAAAAAAGACCTGATATGTAGCTCTGAGGCAAGATATAAAAGAGTCTGAGTAAATCTGAAGAGTACAGGGTAGGGGAAAAACTTGGTGGAGTAGAGGTTCCGTCTGAGGAGCACAGGGATGGGTTATTGGGCAAACCCATAGGGAGCTGCTTGTAAGATTAAACTAACAAAATCGGACAGTTCCTGTTGGAAGATATTTACTGTGTGATTCTAATATTAGACCGGTTTCTTGTCACAAAGAGTAGACTATAAATTTGTATTCTCAGAATTATCTGTCAATAAGGCTCTGCTGTTGTGAGCAAGTTGGTTGAATAATGTGAATAATAGCTGGTGGCCTATTGTAATTAAAAAAAAACTCAATTTTTTTTTTTTAAAAGAGTGCTCCTGACAGCGAGATGCCACTCTGAACTTTCCAAAACCCCAACTGTTGATTAGCATTGATGGCTGGAAAAATTGCAGAGCGTATACTCTTGATACTAATAAGTCAACATGCTGTGTCTGAGGTCTCTGAGGGTTCTGCTCATTTATTTCACTATGAAGTAGTTTCACAGGTACTGGTCTTTCTCCTTTACCTTGCTGAAGTGTCCAATCTACTTATGTGAGGCTGACAAAGTGTCACCAGGGATTGCAGAGGAGGTACGCTGAAGGATTCTGCCCCTAATTGGCCAAGTTCACCTGCACTTGAATACCTTTGTAGCAGGGATCACTGGCTAATATCAGGATTAATTTTACCCTTCCCTACCCTGAGGCACTGAGGCCAATTCTAGCAATTTCTAGCGCTGTTGTTGGTTAAGACTACCCACAGGACCTTTCTGTTTCTGCGGTTTATGGCACCAGCCGGCACATGCCAAACCGAGCTGGTGGAAGACTTTGAGCATTACATTTGCAGACAGAGTTAGGATATTGTACTTGAGTTGCCTGAATAGAGCCTAATGTTGATGCTTGCAGGCATGCCTCAAGTGGTATCTTTCAGCTTTGCAGCAAAGAAGGGGTTAAAGAGTTGCAGAGTCGCCTCTGCTTTTTGCTGCATCGGAGATATTGCTAGAGGCCTTTCAGACCATGCTATCATGCAGTAGGCAAATTTTAACAAATTTGTTTGGACATCCTAGCTTGGAGAGCAACCTTACACCAGGTTGACTCGCAGTGTCATGAGCTTTGGTTAGATCTACGAACAGCATATGTGGATCTTGACATTACTCTTTGCACTTTTCTTGTAGTTGTCTTATTGCATATCCACTATGGTTAGCCCCCAAAAACTATGGTGATTGTGGGAGGACATCATTTGCGAGTAGGTCGTTTAACAGAACCCTTGTGAGGATATTTCCTTTGATTGAGAAAAGCTTATTCCTTGGTAGTTGCTGCATGCGTTCTTTGGATCATCTGTGTAAAACTCTTAGTAGCCATCGTGTCCAGGGGAAGATGTGAGGTGACCTTGTTGCCCTGAGTGCCAGTAATAACATAAATTGCCAGTCCTGTGGCCATTCATGCCAATCTCCCATTGGACTCTTCAGTCATGAAAGGGCTCACAGAAGTCAATGAAATCATTTTTTTTACAGTTTTGACATAATCAAACAATGAGGAGCCTACCATGACCTTTAGGTGATGTTTGCCTTGTACTTTCCACCTGTCAAAAAGTTGGGTGTGTATCTATTTTAATACAGGCTTTGGGAAGCATGGAGGACAGCTCACTGCCATTTTTCTCCAACACTTGTTTGTCTCTTAGGCATGTGGGTATTTTGTAATTGATTTTATAAAATGGCATTGATAAATGCTATCTTATTGTCTTTGTCCTTTTTCCCTTCCAGGTCCAAACAGAGTGCAGAAGCCATCATTCGTTCATTTTAGAATAAAATTAAAAGCAAAAGCTGCAGTCACTATGGCAGCACCGGTGAATACTCAGAACCCTAGTAAAACATGGGAGCTCAGTCTCTATGAACTGCACCGGACCCCACAGGTGAGTAAAACAGGGCAGCTCAGCCTCTACGAACTACACAGGACCCCGCAGGTACGTGTGGAGCAGAGGAGATATCCCTTTGTGTCTATTTTGCATGTCTGCATGAGAAATATGCACAGTTATTTTTAAAGGAAAGCCCTTTGCGATGTTTTAGTTGCTGTACAATGCACGTTTTAAAATTGCAATGTTTGCACAGCAGTAAGCTTCCAACAAGGAGCTAAACGCTTTATACAATGGTCCTCAGATCAGTATCTATTGCAGTTAAACAGTTTGATTTTCTCTTCTGTTTTATAACATACCTTTATGGTTCCTTCTTCCCTGGCCACCAACACATCTCTACTTACTTGAAAGGAGAAGCCTTTGCAGTCCTAGTCCGCTTGGCGTCATTCAGGAGGTTTAGCAATAGTCAGCTGCCCTGACTCGCTCTCCTCATTTGCTGTCCCATTCCTGCATTAATGGCTTGGTTGTGGTAGAACAAGCGGTGGAGCCTGTGGCTTCAGAACAACATGCATCTCCTTAACGTTACATTTGTGGCTGCCAACCCTTTCCATTTGAATTGTGTTGACATGTTCAGACCTGAAAGTAAATTTAAGTCAGTGTTGTTATTGTGGAGATAAAAGACATTTTGCTGAAATTTACAGTTTCAAATCTTAAGTTTTGTGAAAAACATCATTGAGATGTGAGTACACTCATTTTGAGTGCTAGAACCATGGTTGTAGATTATACCATTGGTTCAAGAAACAGGCTTTAAAGATGGCTTTACTGAAAAAATTATAGTGAACGTCGTTCTACTTGTTGCAAGATCTGTTTTGAAAACACAGACAAAAAAACCTTCTTTCTGTTTGTGTGTAAATTTTGTATTGCATTTTTATTCAAAATGGAAATATGCTGTTTTTCCCATCAAGTTGATAATGGTGCATTGCTTTTACAGTTTCTTTTCGATCATGCTTATATTCTTTTAGCACAAATCACTGTATAAAACCCAAACTTACACCTGCTGGGGATACAAAGAGGGATTTTAAAAAGAATACAAAACCAATCAAAAGAGGCAACAATTCAAAGTTAGGCCTGCTTTAAATTTTATCTTTTTCTATGGATTCAATTCAATAAGTAAATTCAAATTATTTTTTTGAAAATATTTTTATTCAAGGCTTTTTACATGTATACACAGAATATCAGAAGAACAACACATCCACCCAACAAACAACCACAGATCTTCAAACCCTCCTGATACCAACACCCCACCACGTCCCGCCTTCTCTGTTTTATCCCCTTGCTGACCCCTCAATTCTCCTTGAAGAAATCAATTAACGGTTCCCCACCCACCTCCCGGACTCCCGAGTCTTCAGACACACTAAATATTGCCACCTCTGGACCCGGGGCCACCCTCACATCCAGAACCTCGGACATAACATCCCAGAACCCCCTCAGTCTTGGACATGTCCAGAACATCTGGATGTGATTCGCGGGCCCCCTGCACACCATCCAGATCTATCTCCCACTCTCACAAATACCCTCATTCTTGCCACCGTCATGTGGGCCCGATGTTTTAAACTGAATGAGGCTTAACCTTGCACACAACAAGGACATTTTCACCCTCCACAAGGCCTCTGTCTAAGTTCAAATTATTATTGATGTAAATTATGCATTGTACCAGAGACACTTGGCCATTTATCATTTATTTGGTTTAGTAATGCTGAATTTTCACCTCTGGTTCCCAAGACAGGATAGTTTCTTTTTGAGGCATTTAAAAAAAAAAGGCTCTTCAAGTTAAGTTTGCTGACCCCTGTAACATGGGTTGAACCTGCACCTGCCATTCCCCGAGAGGCATTGCATGGCTCGGGTCCATTTCCTTTTCCTTTTTTGCTGGGGAGCCTTGTTGTTTTTCTGCCTTAAAAATAAAAACAGAAAATAGTGCAAATGCATAGGAGGACAATTGACGTTTGTATGAAGAGAAGAAACCGACTGTAAAAAGCAGTCTGCTTTGCTGTCCATTGATCAGGATGTGACCAATGCTGCTATTATGTCCAGCTTTTCTCCTTATTACCTTGTCTCAAACTATTTATCTCTTGATCAATTAAGCCGCAGTTTGTAATTTGGGAAATTAAATTTGTGCACTGCTCTTTGTATAGGTGCATGCAACATTTGTACGTGTATATGTGCCTGTAGCTAATTTGAACGCTGTAAAAGTAATTCATGTCTGAAAGTTTTGCTGCCTCTCAAAAGGAAAATTACATTTAGGCTGAATTACATTTAGTGATGAAAATTACTTCCAAAAGATTGTACGGCACACAGGGAGACCATTTGTCCCATTGCGCTTGTGATGGTTCTTTGAAAAGCTATCCAGTTACACCCACTCTGCCCTTTTACTCCCATTGTATCAATTTTTCATTTTCAGCCACACCCCCAATTTCCTTTTGAAAGTTATCATTTCATCTGTTTTCATCACTCTTGATAGATTGCATTCCAGATTGTCGCACCTTGCAGTGTAAAAACAAAGCTCTGGCTCTTCAGCCTATTGGTTTAACTGTGTTCTCTGGTTGCTAAATTCCCTGATAGCGCAAGCAACTTCTCTTTATTAAATTTATCAAAACCCCTCATGATTTTGAGCACCTCTGTTAACTCCCCTTAACCGCCTGTGCTCCAAGATTGAGCAGCCCTAGCCCCTCTAATCTCTTCATGTAACTGAAGTTCCTCATTCCTGGACCCATTCTGGTAAATATGCTCTCTGCACCCTCCCTTAGGGCCCCATAGACATCCTTGTGAAAATGTGGTACCCTCAATTGGATACGCCACTCCAGCTGAGGCCTAACCAGTCATTTCTAAAGGTTTAGCATAAATTCCCTGCTTTTGTCCTCTATGAGCTGTGGTTTATTCTTTGGCCGTGTTGTGCAATTGAAAGCCTCACCCTAAGAGAATTTTTATTCATCACCGTGAAGGCCGGTTGGCTCTCATTGTGCAACCACTCTTTGTCAGCCTTGTTTTTGTTCCATGACCCTTGAAATTTAGGGACAGATCAAATTCCTGGCCAAAATTGATCTGTAATGTATAAGTTGTTACTTGTAGAAACAAAAGATGCACACCAAGCAAAAAAGAATTGTCAATTCTTTTATTGATGAGGCTGGCTGGAGCGAGGGTGTGAAGTATATTCTGGAGTTTTAATGTTTTTTTTCTTTCCTGGCAGCTGTGAGGAAGGGGGTTGCTTCCTGTGGAAGCACGTTAGAGGATTTGTCGTTCTGAGCGTGTACTGGGGAAGTCTTGCTTTTTGTCACTTAAGCGCACTGCACCCCCCCCCCACCCCCGCACTGAAGCAGTGTCCTGGTAGAGAGAGTAAACTCCTATTACTGGACTTTGGGGTGGGAGAGGAGAGATATGGGGAAAGGATGATAATAGGCCAGAGAAACTGGAAAGGGTGCAAGTTAGACAGAGAAAAAAAGTGAAAAAAGGATTAGAATGAATAGCCAAATACAGACAGGTTTAAGCTACCTCTACATAAATACACATAGGTATATTCTGAATAAAATTAGTGAACAAGAGAAACAAATTGTTGTGGAGGGGAAAGAATGCTGGTGGTGTGCTTGGGGATGGCATCATTTCACTAACAACAATACTGTTCCGAGTAGTGCTGGGAGCTAAACATTCCTCGTTACAAAATATCTGATGCATAGGCCAGAAAATAAAGGGGCGTGGCAGCATTTTTGCAAGTTTCTATTGCAGCATGATCAGAAAACCTCCCCATAAATAGTCTTTTGCTTCAGTTTTCAAAGTAACAAGTGGAAGAAACAGTAAATTGAAAAGGTGACTATAATAATGTGCAAACAATCTGTTGGACTGAAAATTGGAACAGTCACTGCAGCCTGATGGCAGGCAACCTAGAATGCCAAGAGAATTTGGCGAGGCTCTGACTGCAAGCTTGCAAACATCCTTGGATTAGGGAAGTTGAACCCAAGGACTGGAAAGTTACCAATATTGCACTGGTGTTCGAGATAGGTGACAGGGATTATTGGGTAACTATAGACCAGTCTGCCTGTCGGTAATCAGCAAGCATAGTGTGGATAGAATTCAGCAGAAACTGATGAGCGAGTTATGGACAGCCAGAATTGAGTTGTAAAAGGCCAGTGGTATCTTTGCGGGATTAGCTGGGTGGTAAAGGAAATACTGTGGCTATATGATTTTCAGATGACATTTGATGGTGCTGCCCAGTATACATCTGGATAAGGTTAATGTGCTTGTGTTATGTTATGGACTGATAATGTAGTGACTCTGGCTACTGCCCTGGGGCAATAGAACTAGGACATTGGAACAGGAGCAAGCCATTTGGCCCTTTGAACCTGCTCAGTCATTCATTAAGATCATGGTTGATCTGATTGTGGTCTCAACTCCACTTTGCTGTCTGCCCACATAACCCTTAACTTACTTGACTATGAGAAATTTGTCTTGCCTTCCCTTGAATAAAATAAATGACCTAATCTCCGCTGCTTCCTTGGGAAGAGGATGCCACATAATAACAACCCTCTGAGAGACAAAAATTATCCTCAAGGTCTTGTATGTTTCAATACGATCACCTCTCATTCTTCTAAACTCCAATGAGTATCAGCCCAATTATTTCAACCTTTCTTCATAGAATAAGCCTTTAATTGTCAGTCAAGTCAAGCAACTGCGTGACATAGCCAGACTCACAGAACTATGCTATACGGTCAATGACCCATTCTGAGGTATGTCTTGTCCTACCTCAGGACAGACCCAGGAGAGGTAGCAGCACAGTGATGTACAATCTTGTTGCCCCAGGGGCCCTCAATATTGACTCCAGACTCCATGAGGTTTCATAGAGTTAAGTCAAAAATGGTTCAGAAAATCTCCTAATTATTACTTTTGAGCCCCACCTCAGCTGATGAGTCAGTACTTCTCCAAGTTAAAAACCACTTGGAGGAAGCACTGAGAGTGACCAGGGCACAAAATTATTTTGGGTGGTGACTTTATGACTGGCTCGGTAGCACCATTAATGATCAAGTTGGCTAAGTCCTGAAGGACATAAATGCTAGACTGGATCTTCAGGCAGGGTGGAAAAACCTAGGAGAATTAGTACTCACTAATCAACATGTCGCAGATACATCTGTCCTTGGCGGTATTGGTAGGAGTCACCACTGTGTAGCCCTTATGGAGATACACTCTTCACATTGAGATTGATTCAGTATACAACTAGCAGCACAAAGCTGGGCATCCATGAAGCGCTGTGGCCAATAGCTGCAGCAGAATTGTATACAACAACAATCTGTAACCTCATGGCCTGGCATTTCCCTCCATTACCATCAAAATAGAGGATCAACCCTGATTCAATGAAGAGTGCAGGAGGGCAACTTCGGTCATAGCTAAAAATGAGATGTCAACCTGGTGAAGCTGCAACACAGGACTAATGTGTGTCTAACAGCGGAAGTAGCATGTGATAGACAGCGCTAAGCAATCCTATAACCATCAGGTCTAAGCTCTGCAGCCCTCCCACATCCAGGCTTGAATGGTGGTGGGTAATTTATTTTCTTTTACATTTTTAAAGTGCCCAATTCTGTTTTTTTCCAATTAAGGGGCAATTTAGCGTGATCAATCCTCTACTCTCCATATCTTTGGGTTGTGGGGGTGGGACCCCATCAGACACCGGAAAATGTTCTAACTCTGCACCGACAGTGACCCGCAGCCGGGATCAAACCTGGGTCCTCGACGTCGTGAGGTAGCTGTGCTAACCACTGTGCCATCATGCCACCTCTTGGTGATGGATAATTAAATAACTAACTAGAGGAGGAATCTCCTCAAATATCCCCAGCACATCAGTACAAAAGATAAGACCGGTGAGGACCTGGAGATGATTGTTATCACTAAGGAGGTAGTGATGGGCAAGCTAATGGGGCTAAAGGTAGACAAGTCTCTCCTGGCCCTGATGGAATGCATTCCAGAGTGCTAAAAGAGATGGTTAGGGAAATTGCAAATGCACTAGTGATAATTTACCAAAATTCACTAGTGTCTGGGGTGGTCCCGGCGGATTGAAAATGAGCAAACATGACACCACTGTTTAAAAAAAGGAGGTAGGCAGAAAGCGGGTAATTATAGGCCAGTGAGCTTAACTTCGGTAGTAGGGAAGATGTGGAATCTATCATCAAGGAAGAAATAGCGAGGCATCTGGATGGAAATTGTCCCATTGGGCAGACGCAGCATGGGTTCATAAAGGGCAGGTCGTGCCCAACTAATGTAGTGGAATTTTTTGAGAACATTACCAGTGCGGTAGATAACGGGGAGCCAATGGATGTGGTATATCTGGATTTCCAGAAAACCTTTGACAAGTTGCCACACAAAAAATTGCTGCATAAGATAAAGATGCATAGCATTAAGGATAAAGTAATAGCATGGATGGAGGATTGGTTAATTAATAGAAAGCAAAGAGTGGGGATTAATGGGTGTTTCTCTGGTTGGCAATCCGTAGTTAGTGGTGTCCCTCAGGGATCAGTGTTGGGCCCACAATTGTTCA
The DNA here is from genome assembly GCF_047496885.1 of Scyliorhinus torazame. Lineage (NCBI taxonomy): Eukaryota > Metazoa > Chordata > Chondrichthyes > Carcharhiniformes > Scyliorhinidae > Scyliorhinus > Scyliorhinus torazame. The sequence continues at coordinate 177,736,253 of NC_092720.1, read as the reverse complement.
CAATTTACATAGATGATTTGGAGTTGGGGACCAATGGTAATGTGTCCAAGTTTGCAGAAGACACTAAGATGAGTGGTAAAGCAAAAAGTGCAGAGGATACTGGAAGTCTGCAGAGGGATTTGGCTAGGTTAAGTGAATGGGCTAGGGTCTGGCAGATGGAATACAATGTTGACAAATGTGAGGTTATCCATTTTGGTAGGAATAACAGCAAAAGGGATTATTATTTAAATGATAAAATTATAAAACATGCTGCTGTGCAGAGAGACCTGGGTGTGCTAGTGCATGAGTCGCAAAAAGTTGGTTTACAGGTGCGACAGGTGATTAAGAAGGCGAATGGAATTTTGTCCTTCATTGCTGGAAGGATGGAGTTTACGACTAGGGAGGTTATGCTGCAATTGTATAACTTGTTAGTGAGGCCACACCTGGAGTATTGTGTTCAGTTTTGGTCTCCTTACCTGAGAAAGGACGTACTGGCGCTGGAGGGTGTGCAGAGGAGATTCACTATGTTAATCCCAGAGCTGAAGGGGTTGGATTACGAGGAGAGGTTGAGTAGACTGGGACTGTACTCGTTGGAATTTAGAAGGATGAGGGGGGGGGGATCTTATAGAAACAAATAAAATTATGAAGGGAATAGATAGGATAGATGTGGGCAGGTTGTTTCCACTGGTGGGTGAAAGCAGAACTAGGGGGCATAGCCTCAAAATAAGGGGAAGTAGATTTAGGACTGAGTTTAGGTGGAACTTCTTCACCCAAAGGATTGTGAATCTATGCAATTCCTTGCCCAGTGAAGCAGTTGCGATAAATGTTTTTAAGATAAAGATATAGTTTTTTGAAGAATAAAGGGATTAAGGGTTATGGTGTTCGGGCTGGAAAGTGGAGCTGTGAGTCCACAAAAGATCAGCCATGATCTCATTGAATGGCAGAGCAGGCTCGAGGGGCCGTATGGCCTACTCCTGCTCCTAGTTCTTATGTTCTTAAGACTGAAGCTTTGCAATTGCCTTCAGCCAGACATGCCGAGTGAATGATCTATCTCGGCCCCCTCCTCAGCATCCCAGCAGCATCAATGCCAGTCTTCAGCTGTTTGATTCACTCCATGTGATATCAGAAAATGGCTGAGGGCACTGGATACTGCAGCCGCCATTGGCCCTGGCAACATTCCAGTAATAGTATTGAAGACTTATGCTCCAAACCTAGTTATGACCCTAACCAAGCTGTTCCAGCGTGGTTACAACACTGGCTACATATGATCGACATGATTATGTGGATAATTGCCCAGGTATGCCCTATCCACAAAAATCAGGACAAATCTGACCCGGCCAACCACCACTCCTTCTTCAGTATGCTCGCAATCATCAGCAAAATGATTGGAGGTGTTCTTGTGTTTCAAGCAATGCTGAAGTTGAATTCCACCAGATCCATTCGCTCCTGGCAATATTTTTTAGCCTTGGTCCAAACATAAACATAACATTGAATTTTCAGGTGAGCTAAGAGTGACTGCCTTTGCCATTGTGGCAGTGTTTGACAGCATCAAGGAACCTTGCCAAAATTAAAGTTAAGGGGAGTCAGGAGTAATTCTCCATTGATTGGAATGGATGTCCCAGGACATTGCTGCAGAAGTTCCTCAGGATAGTTATTCACTCTAAAGTATCTGCAGCGTCATCAATGATCTTCCCCCACTATAAGGTCAGAAGTGGGGATGTTTGCTGATGATTATTCAGTACCATTTGCAACTCCCCAGATACTGAAGAAAGTCCAAGGTCGGTTGTCCAGTAATACCTGGACAATGTTCAGGCTTGGGCTGATAAATGGCAAGTAACATTTTGGAACCAAAGAAAAAATGCTGGAAAATCTCAACAGGTCTGACAGCATCTGTAGGGACAGAAAATAACTAACTTTTCGAGTCCAGATGACCCTTTGTCAAAGCTTAGCTAACGTTTCGAGTTCAGATGACCTTTTATCAAAGCCCTATTTACCAAGTAACATTTTGGGCCAGACCAGTGACAGGAAATGACCATCTTGAATGAGAAAGAATCTAATCATCTCACTGGTTTTCAATAGCTTGAACATTGCTGAATCCCTCACAACCAACATCCTGGATGTTACTATTGACCAGAAACTGAACTTGGCCAGTGATATAAATATGGTGGTTACAAGAGCTGGTCAGAGGCTGGGAATTGTGTAGTGAGTAATTTGCCTCTGATTTCCCAAAACTTTTATGGTCTGTGTTTTCATGAATGAGTGTGTCTCCGACAACACTGACTAAGCTCTAAACCATCAACGACGAAATAGCCTGCTTGATCAGCAACTCTTCCACCACCTTAAACATTCACTCCTTCCATTACTGACATATTGTGATAGCAGTGTGTACCATATAAAATATGCACTGCACTGTGTATGTACCTATACCACATGGACTGCAGTGGTTTCTAACGGTGCTTCACCACTACCTTCTCAAGGGCAATTGGCGATGGGCAATGGATGCTGGCCCAGTCAGCAAAGCCCACAATCCATGAATGAACAAAAAATGGGGGTAAAAAAGTAATGGATTGTGGCAGCACTGATGGGAGGTTGGTTGAAGGGCAGCAAGATGTCTTGGTTAACAGACTTTTGTACGTTTGTGTATAAAGGTGTCCCTTGGGGTTATTATCAGGACAATTTTTATTTATTATCAATAAAATAGAATATAAATAAATATAAAATGAAATGTGAGTTAAACTTGGTGGTGGGGTTCCACAATATCAAAACTTAGAGCGCAAAAACAGAGGAAGGATGGATAACTTGCAGGGAGCTGGAAAAATTCAGGAGAACACAGGGATTGGTAAATTGATGGAGGCAGAATAGATCATTTTGTAAAGAAGAATAAGGAAAGAAAACATATGCAATGATAAAACTTTAAAAGTAGGTTGAAGAACAGAGGGAATGAAAGATTTGGGTGTTAATGGAGCTTTAAATGAAAATGTCTCTGATTATCGTAATTTTTTCAAATGACAACAAAAGCAGCAGCAGATATTTGGTTATGTTGTTGCCTGTTTTGGAAAAGTACTTCAGTAAAAATGTCAAGAACATAAAGTAGGCACAGGAGAGATTTTATTAAACAGTACTGGGAATGGAAAGCTTTGGTTATGCGATTAGATGGCATTAACAGAAAAGGATATGAAGGATTTTGACTCGGTGAATTGCAAAAATTATTTCAATCGGTCGGTGACTGCGGCTTAGATGTACGATCATGGTCAGAAGTGAAGGGAGGTCAGGAGAAGTTTGTTCACGTAAATGTTTCTTGTGACATGTTCCTATCAGAAATAGTTTTGGGAGCCAAAAATTGTAATGGATTTTCAAAGGGTTGACACTTAAATAAGATTTGAAAGGGTGATGAAATGGAGCTTGGTGGATAGTTCCTTGGGTCCCTCCAATGGTTTCCTCCTGTGCTGTAAAATCATTTCATTGAAAGTAATTGTTTGACTGTCCCATCAATAATAATTGCATATTAATGATCTACAGACTCGTCGCACTAGTGCATTTTAACTTCTTTCTAAATACAGCTTGTGGCCCACAAGTGAATCTGAAGTAAAAACAAAGCGGTGGAATTACACAGCAGGTTAATCAACATTTGAAAAGATAGATGACCGATCTGGGTGGGACTTTTCACCCCAAAGCTTGAGCATTAACTCCTCTCTCTGTCTCTTGCTCTCTTTCTCACACACTCTGGGTTGGCTGACCTGTGCATTTCCACACTTCCTGCTTTTACTTTTGGTTCAAGGTTGTAACTTTCTCACAGGAGTCCTGTGGCCCTTGAAATCTCAACCCCTGTTTGTTGCTTTTGCGAAGTCTTGACAGCAAGGTTCTAAATTAAGAACAAGAAACTTTGATGAGAGCAGTGGCTATCTAATGTTAGCATGTTAAAATTTGACACTATTTTTGCTGTCCCTTCTGTGGATCTGGATGAGGCTACTTGTTTTCAGGAGTGTGAAAGCTACTGGGCTAGCAAACCTGAGACTGGCAAGTCATTAAATTGAATTCGATAAATCTGGTTAATTTCTTGATTGACTGCAAATAAATGACTGAAATTGTCAAAACCTGATTCTGAAATTGCCAAAAGAACAAATTAGATCACCTACCTGGTCTAGTCTACGTTGCTAGTTCATGCTACCTTGTAATCATATTGAGGTAAGCAGCAAGTCACTCAATTGCTTTGAAGAAGGCTCATGAGTACTTTTTCAGGGCAAGCAAGGATGCACAATATAAATAACTTTGCTAATCTTGCTCAAGTCTAAGAAACAAATTAAAAGAAAAAAAAATGCTTGGGCAGTTATTGCTCAGCTTCAGTTGATCAGCAAACATTGACAAAACTCCACCGACAAACTTACAACCATGTAGATCCGGGTTACAATAATTCACCTTTGTCTGTTTGTTTGCAGATATAATGGCGGCTGAAGATCAGCCTGTTACATTGACCGCCTTCTCTTTTCTTTCAGGAGGCAATTATGGATGGGACAGAGATTGCAGTATCGCCACGCAGCTTACACAGCGAGCTGATGTGTCCCATTTGCCTGGACATGTTAAAGAACACCATGACGACAAAGGAGTGTTTACACCGCTTCTGCTCAGATTGTATCGTCACCGCACTCCGCAGCGGGTATGGGACAATTGGGCACTGTTTGTGCGTGCAAGATATGTAGAACCTCTGCTTGCTTGGTGGTCAAATGCACTTTCAGCCACTATCCGCAGGAGTTTTGAGTTGAGCTTGCTGACTTAAATGCCAGACAGTTAGTGAATGGGGGTTAATGAGCTGCTCACTAGTATGTAGTATTGCAGATTTCAGATCTGAACAATCTTGTGGTTCTGTGCCACTGGTCACTCCTAGAAGTGGGACCTTTACTGTCCAATAATATCTAGTTATTGCCCTAAAGCTGCAAGCTGGTTTTATTATGAACACTTCTTCTAATAAGATTTCCTGAGCATCTGCAATTATGCTTCAGCAGTTTGCTCTTGAGTGCTCGGACTGTAACAGCCTTCAGTGTACTTCAGCAGGAGTTACAGCACCACTCTGAGTTGGGGATCAGTTACTACAGCAATCATTGTTATTTACAAATGGAAAGAGGAACACTTGTGAAAGAAGACCTTGTATTCTGCATTGTAGTGTGGTGCCTTTCACACCTTGAAGATATCTCAAAGCACTTATACCTAAATTGTTTTAAAGTATCATCATTATTATTTGGGTAATTACAGCAGTCATGTGGTGCATTTTAAGTTCCGAGAGACTGAAATGTCAATTAATCTGCATTACATTTGGCCGGGGGCCATAGTTAACTAAGGCAGGAGGACACTTCTGTATTTGATCAATTAATGTTATGGTCTCATTCTTGTGTGTTACTGGTCATGTAAAATACCATTCTCCTCGGGTTGCCTCAACTTTTGCAAAAGATCTTAAATCTGTGTTCTCTGGTTATTGATCTGGTTACAGGAATCACTTTACATTCTCCATCTTCTCAGTTTTTCTCCTCGGCTACAGTAACTCGTGGAACCTCAGCCATTTAGATAGATAGATAGAATTTACAGTGCAGAAGGAGGCCATTCGGCCCATCAAGTCTGCACCGGCTCTTGGAAAGAGCACCCTACCCAAGGTCAACACCGCCACTCTATCCCCATAACCCAGTAACCCCATCCAACACTAAGGGCAATTTTGGACACTAAGGGCAATTTATCATGGCCAATCCACCTAACCTGCACATCTTTGGACTGTGGGAGGAAACCGGAGCACCTGGAGGAAACCCGGGAAACATTTGACAATGTTCCACCAATGTGAGCCCAGTCAGTGAGTGTGAGACTGTTTAACGGTGAAAGGCATCACAACCAAGTCTGATTCTCTGTGTGGTTCCTGCACCAAGTGTTCTCTGGTTATATATCAGGGTGATGAAATGTAGGCCTCAATGACCTAGCAATGTGCTTCCCCTCAGCCCCTCAAAGTGGATTCTGCCATTGTTCCATTTCCTACACTGGCTATTCTGTAAGTCTGAGTTGAGATTGTCAGCTTAGATTATCATAGAATTTACAGTGCAGAAGGAGGCCATTCGGCCCATCGAGTCTGCACCGGCTCTTGGAAAGAGCACCCTACCCAAGGTCCACACCTCCACCGTATCCCCATAACCCAGTAACCCTACCCAACACTAAGGGCAATTTTGGAAACTAAGGGCAATTTATCATGGCCAATCCACCTAACCTGCACATCTTTGGACTGTGGGAGGAAACCGGAGCACCCGGAGGAAACCCACGCACACACAGGGAGGATGTGCAGACTCCGCACAGACAGTGACCCAAGCCGGAATCGAACCTGGGACCCTGGAGCTGTGAAGCAATTGTGCTATCCACAATGCTACCGTGCTGTTGTGGACTTATTTTCACTAGGAACCACAGCTGAGACTTCATAGAATCACAGAAGTTACAGTACAGAAGGAGGCCATTCGGCCCATTGAGTCTGCACCAGCTCTTGGAAAGAGCACCCTACCCAAGCCCACGCCCCACTCCATCCCCATTTATTTCCTGTGAAGTCCTTTCAATCTATACTCTGGCCTGGATTAAGACCCATGTGAAAAGTCAGTACCGAACGCAGTGAACTGTTTTGCCTTCTGAGCTTCGTGATTTTTAAACATGCAGTGAGGGCAAAAGAGAAGATGGGGAATAGGGAAAAGGAAGTGAGAGCAGGCTCGAGTGTGGACAGCGAATAAATAAATGGTTGCCTCTCAAGGGCAAGAAATAGATAAGGGCAGGGTTACGTTGTATGTATGGGCACCCTGGTAGCACAGTGGTTAGCACCGTTGCTTCACAGCTCCAGGGTCCCAAGTTCGATTCCCGGCTTGGGTCACTGTGCGGAGTCTGTACGTTCTCCCCGTGTCTGCGTGGGGTTCCTCCGGCTGCTCCGGTTTCCTCCCACTGTCCAAAGATGTGCGGGTTAGGTGGACTGGCCATACTAAATTGCCCTTAGTGTCCAAAAAGGGTAAGGGGGTTCCGGGGATAGCAAGGAGACGTGGGCTTCAGTTGGGTTCTCTTTCGAAGGGTTGGTGCAGACTCGATGGGCCGAATGCCCTCCTTCTGCACTGTAAATTCTATGAAATGCACGGCGTATAGTGAACAAAATTGGGGAACTGGAAGCAGAAATTGCTCTGGAGGCATATGACCTAAAGCTTGACAGAAACATGGCTCAAGCCAGAACAGAACCTGGATACTTAACATCCCAGGTTATAAGGCTTTTAGTAGGAACAGGATAAAAAGGGAGGATCTGGTCCTATGAAATAAGACATAGCAGGTGGAGAACGTCAGAATGGGGGGGCTGTTGGTAAGTAGTGATCAAAATATAATACGATTCAATATTAAGTTGGAAAAGGATAAAATTCAGTCACAGATTAAGATCCTAGACTCAAAATGGACAAGTTTTAGGGGTGTAGACCTCTATCAGGTCGCCCCTCAACCTCCTTTGTTCCAGTGAGAACAAACCAAGTTTATTCAACCTCTTGGACTTTCAGAAAGTATTTGATACAGTGCAAGTTGGTTAGCAAATTAAAAATGTTTGGGATTGATAGGTCCTTGGCACCATGAATTAGAAGTTGGCTAAGAGATAGGAAACAGAGGCTGGGTATAGATGGATATTTCTCAGACTGGAAACGAGTTGAAAGTGGTGTTCCCCAGGGCTCAGTGCTTTTTCTGATTTATATAAATGATTTCGAAGTGGGTGTTGAGGGCAAAATCTATAAATTTTCAGATGATACTAAGCTTGGGAGAATAGTGAACTGTGAGGATGATGCTGAGTGACTTTATGGAATTTGCAGTGCAGAAGGAGGCCATTCGGCCCATTGAGTCTTCACCGGCTCTTGGAAAGAGCACCCTACCCAAGGTCAACACCTCCACCCTATCCCCGTAACCCAGCAACCCCACCCAACACTAAGGGCAATTTTGGACACTAAGGGCAATTTATCATGGCCAATCCACCTAACCACACCTTTGGACTGTGGGAGGAAACCGGATCACCCGGAGGAAACCCACGCACACACGGGGAGGATGTGCAGACTCCGCACAGACAGTGACCCAAACCAGAATCGAATCTGGGACCCTGGAGCTGTGAAGCAATTGTGCTATCCACAGTGCTACCGTGCTGCCCTTCAAAGAGACATTGACAAGTTGGCCAAGTGGGCAGGCAACTGGCCGGTGCAGACACGATGGGCCGAATGGCCTCCTGTGCTGTAACTAATAAACCAGTATCTCCTTTGTTTACATGATTAACAAGTGACTGCTTTCCCTTCCCTGATTTTAGGTTCTCCTTCAATAGGCATCCAATGCTTAAATGAGCAGGTGATTAATTCCCAGTATAATAGTTTTGTCTACCTGTTTTATTATATTCTGTTTTTTTTTTTTGCTATGGAATCACCTGTGTCTGGAATCTCATGCTATAGCAAAGTGTTGCTGTTCCAGGCTGGCCTATATTACTTCATCTTAACTGAAGAATTCAGACTGTAATGTGCTCTAATGCTGTGTCCACTGGCATGTGGCTATCTAATGAACTTATAATATATTTCTGCTACTTTGTTTAGGAACAAAGAATGTCCCACGTGTCGAAAGAAGCTGGTGTCTAAAAGATCGCTCCGACCAGATCCAAATTTTGATGCACTTATTTGCAAGATCTATCCCAGCAGAGATGAGTATGAGGCACATCAAGACCGTGTGCTGGCACGATTGAGCAGGCTGCATAACCAGCAAGCCCTAAGTAGCAGTATTGAGGAAGGGCTGAAAATGCAGGCCATGCACAGGTAAGCGGCATTTGTCCCGCATGCTAGGCGGTGCTTATTTTCCCACAGCTCCACCTTTGTTTCTCTTCAGTTATGTTCTGCTCCTGCTGCAGCACTGAAATGGCCATTGTCAGGGTCATGGATGAGGTCTTGTGACTGTGGTCAACTATCCATCTTTATTTTTGTTGACCTGTTTTTAGCCTTTACACAGTTTTTTAAAATATAAATTTAGAGTACCCAATTATTTTTTTTTCCAATTAAGGGGTAATTTAGCATAGCCCTTGAAAGAGCACCCTATCTAGGTTCACTCCTCCACCCTACCCCCATAACCCCACCTAACCTGTACACCTTTAGACTGTGGGAAGAAACGTAGCACCCAGAGGAAACCCATGCAGACACTGGGAGAATGTGCAAACTCCACACAGTCAACCAAGGCCAGAATCAAACCAGGATCCCTGGCACTGTGAGGCAGCACTGCTAACCACTGTCACCGTGCCACCCTGTGCAGAAATAATAATAATCGCTTATTGTCACACGTAGACTTCAATGAAGTTACAGTGAAAAGCTCCTAGTCGCCACATTCCGACGCCTGTTCGGGGAGGCTGGTACGGGAACTGAACCCGTGCTGCTGGTCTTGTTCTGCATTACAAGTCAGCTGTTTAGTTCACTGTGCTAAACCAGCCCCTGGATTCTCCACTGGATTCTCTTGTTCCAATGTTCAACTGGGCGGCTTCCACCCTGAAATTAAATCTTGATGTAATTGATTGTTACTCTGAAATTCCTGTGTCTGCTATTTGAGTAGAGGTGCTATTACTTATTTTAAAGTGTTCACACATTTACAAAAATAGAAGGGAATTTCTGACGCACTTAAATGTTCGTACATTAGTATCTTGTGCAATTTCATATCCACAGTAATTTCGGTGAGCACGATGGAGGACCTCAGTGGGGATGACATTTTGTGAATTGATGCTGCAGTGTTTATTTCCCTTGATTCTTGATTTCAGTCGAGAGGCCGTTCTTGCTCGCAGGCCTTTGGTCATTGAGTGTAGTGGAATTATTCTGTTGCATCTTAGCCTGTGTTCATATATATATTTTTCAGCTGGAATTACTGGATAGTGATCAGGTGTGGACCAGAGAGGCTCAAAAACCAACTCTAGTATTTCCACTATCTTGGCTGAGATAAGATAATCCTACATTGACCAAACCTGGCATACTCCTGGACCAATGCTTAGTTCTAAACTGCACAGGCCAATGGACTTAGAGACCTAGGGAACACTGGGTTACATTTTGACAGGTAATAGGGGTGGCACAATAGCACAGTGGTTAGCACTATTGCGTCACAGTGCCAGGGTCCCAGGTTCGATTCCCCACTTGGGTCACTGTCTGTGCAGAGTCTGCACATTCTCCCTGTGTCTGTATGTGTTTCCTCTGGGTGCTCTGATTTCCTCCCAGAAGTCCTGAAAGACATGTTGTTAGGTGAATTTGGACATTCTGAATTCTCCCCCCCGAGTACCTGAACAGGCCCCAGAATGTGGCAACTAGGGGCTTTTCACAGTAACTTCATTGCAGTGTTAATGTAACCCATTTGTGACAATAACGATCATTCTTATTATAATTCAGATGCTTTATTCGGGATTTTAGAGCACTGTTCTTGGGTGTGTGAGATGACTGCATTCACCCTCAATGTAGCTGGAGGCACATAACATTTTAAACAGTTTCCTCACTTTCTTTTCCCCCTTCCACCCTGCCATTTCCTCTTTGTAGAGCTCAGAGAGTAAGGAAGGCACAGCATGAATCAGACAACACCACTTTCAGTGGAGGAGAGGATAATTGCGACAGCCGCTCTCACGTTAGCAACGTGTCTACGCACAGCAATCCGGAGGCTGGTCCAAGCCGCAAGCGCTCCAAAGCCTCCGATGACTCCTGTCTCGACCTAGACAACTCGCGGGAAGGGGCTGGAAGCCCAGATGCTGTGGTAGACTCCTGCAGTGAAATCGAATTGGTCTTCAGACCTCACCCAGTGCTGGTTGAAAAAGATGAATATTCACAAACGAGGTAAGGGAAAGTGACGTGTGCAGATAAGATTCCAAGTTAAAAGGATTAAGCTCCAGTGCGTGCCTGTAGAATGTTGTGGAGATCGCCCAGCAGATTGATGTGCCTATGTGACAGCTTCAGTTCTGGTTCATTTGCAACTTGCTGTTTGCAACGTGGCTGTGTTATAATCGGTCATGTACCTGTCCTGACCGCAGTGCAAGTTCTTGGGATGTTTTTTTCACATGGAGGAGGATTAGGGGCAGCACGGTAGCATTGTGGATAGCACAATTGCTTCACAGCTCCAGGGTCCCAGGTTCGATTCCGGCTTGGGTCACTGTCTGTGCGGAGTCTGCACATCCTCCCCGTGTGTGCGTGGGTTTCCTCCGGGTGCTCCGGTTTCCTCCCACAGTCCAAAGATGTGCAGGTTAGGTGGATTGGCCATGATAAATTGCCCTTAGTGTCTAAAGATTGCCCATAGTGTTGGGTGGGGTTACTGGGTTATGGGGATGGGGTGGAGGTGTTGACCTTGGGTAGGGTGCTCTTTCCAAGAGCCAGTGCAGACTCGATGGGCCGAATGGCCTCCTTCTGCACTGTAAATTCTATGATAATCTATGATTAACAAGCATGAATGCCATTTTAACCGGTGTAACGCTCCTTCAAAATGCAGCTTGAAAGAATGACTTGCAAAGTTTATCTCTTTATATAGAATATACAGTACAGAAATAAGCCATTTGTCAACCGGCCATGCCAGCCAACATTCATGCTCTACTCGTGCCTCCACTTATCCATCCTTGTTGAAGTCTGTTCGCAACACCCTTTCTTCCCTGCTCCCTTTTGTGTTTATCTAGCTTTTCCTTAAATGCATCTGGGTGCGGCCTGGTAGTGGTTAGCACTGCTGCCTTACAGCTCCAGTGACCCAGGTTCAATTCCGGCTTTTGGCAATTGGAGTTTGCACTTTCTCCCCATGTCTGCGTGGGTTTCCTCCGCGTGCTCCGGTTTCCCCCCTCAGTTCAAAGATGTGAAGGTTAGGTGGATTGGCCAGGCTAAATTGCCCCTTAGTGTCCAAAATGTTAGGTGGGGTTACGGGGATAGGGTGGAGGCGTGGGCTTATGTAGGATGTTGTTTCCAAGGGTGCAGACTTGATGGGCTGAATGGCCTCCTGCGCTGTAAATTCTATGATTCTATGATATTTTCCTCAACTTCATGTGGTAGCACATTTGCTCTCTGGGCAAAGAAGTTTCCTCTGGATTCTGTATTGGATTTCTTGGTGACTGTCTTCTATTGAAGGCTTCTAGTTTTGTTCTTCCCCACAAGTGGAATCATCTTTCTGTATCCACTTTGTAAAAACCTTTCTTGAATTTTAAAGACCTCTATCAGGTCAGCCCTCAGCCTTTCTATTTTCATAGATTATCATAGAATTTACAGTGCAGAAGGAGGCCATCGGCCCATCGAGTCCGCACCAGCTCCTGGAAAGAGCACCCACCCAAGGTCAACACCTCCACCCTATCCCCATAACCCAGCAACCCCACCCAACACTAAGGGCAATTTTTGGACACTAAGGGCAATTTATCATGGCCAATCCACCTAACCTGCACATCTTTGGACTGTGGGAGGAAACCGGAGCACCCGGAGGAAACCCACGCACACATGGGGAGGATGTGCAGACTCCGCACAGACAGTGACCCAAGCCGGGAATCGAACCTGGGACCCTGGAGCTGTGAAGCAATTGTGCTATCCACAAGGCTACCGTGCTGCCCATTTCAATAATGACCAAGCCCATTCCTCATTTCCTGATGGGTATAATCTTGCAGTTTGGGATCATCCTTGTAAATTCATTTTCCGCCTCCCCAGGCATCTATATTATTTTTCTATTATGGTGACCAAAACCTCACAGTAGTCCAAAGGTAGACTAAATAAAGTTCAGTGCCAGTTTAGCATAACTTTTGTACTTTTCAATTCTATTCCAAGTAAGCACTGCTTTGCTTCTTTTATAATCTACATGGACATAGGAGCAGATTCACCATTCAGCCCATCAATCAGTTCTAGGTTGATCTGATATAATCCTCAACTCCACTTTTCCGCCTTATTCCCATTAGCCTTGATTCTCTTAGTGGTTGAAAATCTCTATCTTTCTCAGCCATGAACATACTTAAAATCCAGCTTCTACAATCCTCTGCGGTAAATAATCCACAGATTCATTGCCCTCTTGAGAGAAGAAATTCCTCCTCATCTCGGTCTTAACTGGGCAACCCCTTACTCTGAGATTATGCCCTCTGTTGATAGACTCCCACAAAAGTAAACACCCTCTCAACATCTTATGTGGTCAAGCCTCCTGAGAATTCTATATGTCTCAATAAGGTCGCCTCTCATTCTTCTGAACTCCAATAATTACAGGCCCAACCTACTCAACCTCCATGAGAAAATCCCTCCATACCTGGGATCAACTTAGTAAACCTTCTCTGGACTGCCTTCAATGCCAATAATCTTTCCTTAGAGAAAAAGACCAAAACTGTTCACAGTATTCCAGTTGTGGTCTAATTAGTGCCTTGTATAGTTTTAGCAGGTCTACCCTATTTTACTCTATTCCCTTTGAAATAAAGGCCAACATTCCATTTACCTTCCCAATTACCTGCTGAACTTGCATGCTAGTTTTTTAATGATTTTGTGCATGGGGGCAGCACGGTAGCATTGTGGGTAGCACAATTGCTTCACAGCTCCAGGGTCCCAGGTTCGATTCCGGCTTGGGTCACTGCCTGTGCGGCGTCTGCACATCCTCCTCGTGTGTGCGTGGGTTTCCTCCGGGTTCTCCGGTTTCCTCCCACAGTCCAAAGATGGGCGGGTTAGATGGATTGGCCATGATAAATTGCCCTTAGTGTCCAAAATTGCCCTTAGTGTTGTGTTGGGTTATGGGGATAGGGTGGAGGTGTTGACCTTGGGTAGGGTGCTCTTTCCAAGAGCTGGTGCAGACTCGATGGGCCGAATAGCCTCCTTCTGCACTGTAAATTCTATGATAATCTATGATGACCTCCAAATCCCAATATGCTGCAGTTTTCTGTTGCCTTTTTCCATTTAAATAATCAGTTCCTTTATTCGTCCTACCAAAATGCATAACTTCACATTTTTCAACATTATGTTCCATCTACATTTTTGCCTATTCATTTAACCTGTCTATATCGCACTGCCGACTCTTTGTGATCTTCCCAGTTCCCTTTGCTCTGTTACCCCGTTTGGGTTTTTGTTTTCCAGAGATAATCTGTGACTTTGTTATTTTTCTTACCAAAATGTGATGCCTCTCACTGATCTATGAAATCCATTTGCCAGCTATATGCCCACGATCCGAAGTTTATTAATGGCGTCTTATAATTTGTTAGTGTCCTACTCATTGTTGACCAAAACCTTCCAGTGGAGACGTCCGTCATTGTGTAAATTGTACTTCTAATTCCAAAATCTAAATCGTTGATGTAAATTCAGAACAATTGTAATGTAGCAAATGTGTCAAGTTCTGCAAACAGCAGTGAGGTAAATGGTCAATTTTGTTTTGAGGGCTGTTAACAATCTACATGACAAATAAGTTTAGCTTTTTTCAAAAATCTCCTAGTTACTTTGCCATGTAATAGGTGAATGATGGTTCTATCAGCTTTCACCGTTGAACAAAATGACTTATGAGTTTTACTTTTGCATTTCTTTTTCCCCCTCTTCCTACTGAAATGCGACTCCATGATTTGCGCTGACGGCACAGATATGTGAAGACCACAGCGAATGCCACTGTGGACCATTTATCCAAGTATCTGGCATTAAGGATTGCCTTGGAGGAGCAGCAGAAGAGCATTGGGAACAACCCCGTCAGTCTGGAGGAAGTCAGTGAGAAGCAGTATACAATCTACATCACCACCTCCGGGGGACAGTTCACGGTAGGTACACACAGCATAGTTTTGATCTGTTAATAATCTCTGTTAGTGTCACAAGTAGGCTTACATTAACACTGTAATTAGGTTGCTGTGAAAATCCCGTAGTCGCCACACAACGGCGCTGTTCGGGTACACTGAGGGAGAATTTAGAATGTCCAATTCGCCTAACAAGCGCGTCTTTCGGGATTGTTGTTTGTAGCTCAGTTATGAGGTTCTTTCACCTTTCTCTGATGTTTCTGTTCCTTTGGGTTCCACTCTGTGCACCTACTTGCCTTTCCTGCCTGCATTGTTGCTGTGTGGAAAAGGGCTTCCATCATCTGTGTCCGGCCCCAACTTGTCCCTTCTGTAACTGTAAAAACTGCTGTTCCTCACTCAGCATTTTTTTTCCCTTTGATTGGCAGGTTTTAAAATCAAATCTTGGCTTCACCTTGTCACCGCAACTTTGTTTACCGTATCTTCATTCCTTCTACCTTGATGCCCTGGACTTGTGGCCTCAGCCTTCCTTTTCTCTAAAAGGTCCCAATCTGGGTGTGTGTCTCTGGCTCGCTGTGTGTCTCTGGCTCGCTGTGTGTCTCTGGCTCGCTGTGTGTCTCTGGCTCGCTGTGTGTCTCTGGCTCGCTGTGTGTCTCTGGCTCGCTGTGTGTCTCTGGCTCGCTGTGTGTCTCTGGCTCGCTGTGTGTCTCTGGCTCGCTGTGTGTCTCTGGCTCGCTGTGTGTCTCTGGCTCGCTGTGTGTCTCTGGCTCGCTGTGTGTCTCTGGCTCGCTGTGTGTCTCTGGCTCGCTGTGTGTCTCTGGCTCGCTGTGTGTCTCTGGCTCGCTGTGTGTCTCTGGCTCGCTGTGTGTCTCTGGCTCGCTGTGTGTCTCTGGCTCGCTGTGTGTCTCTGGCTCGCTGTGTGTCTCTGGCTCGCTGTGTGTCTCTGGCTCGCTGTGTGTCTCTGGCTCGCTGTGTGTCTCTGGCTCGCTGTGTGTCTCTGGCTCGCTGTGTGTCTCTGGCTCGCTGTGTGTCTCTGGCTCGCTGTGTGTCTCTGGCTCGCTGTGTGTCTCTGGCTCGCTGTGTGTCTCTGGCTCGCTGTGGGTCTCTGGCTCGCTGTGGGTCTCTGGCTCGCTGTGGGTCTCTGGCTCGCTGTGGGTCTCTGGCTCGCTGTGGGTCTCTGGCTCGCTGTGGGTCTCTGGCTCGCTGTGGGTCTCTGGCTCGCTGTGGGTCTC
Organism: Scyliorhinus torazame; assembly: GCF_047496885.1. Classification (NCBI taxonomy): domain Eukaryota; kingdom Metazoa; phylum Chordata; class Chondrichthyes; order Carcharhiniformes; family Scyliorhinidae; genus Scyliorhinus; species Scyliorhinus torazame. Next base: position 177,720,332 of record NC_092720.1, on the reverse strand, counting down.
TGGCTCGCTGTGGGTCTCTGGCTCGCTGTGGGTCTCTGGCTCGCTGTGGGTCTCTGGCTCGCTGTGGGTCTCTGGCTCGCTGTGGGTCTCTGGCTCGCTGTGGGTCTCTGGCTCGCTGTGGGTCTCTGGCTCGCTGTGGGTCTCTGGCTCGCTGTGGGTCTCTGGCTCGCTGTGGGTCTCTGGCTCGCTGTGGGTCTCTGGCTCGCTGTGGGTCTCTGGCTCGCTGTGGGTCTCTGGCTCGCTGTGGGTCTCTCTGCCTGTGTGTGTCTCTCTCTGCCTGTGTGTGTCTCTCTCTGCCTGTGTGTGTCTCTCTCTGCCTGTGTGTGTCTCTCTCTGCCTGTGTGTGTCTCTCTCTGCCTGTGTGTGTCTCTCTCTGCCTGTGTGTGTCTCTCTCTGCCTGTGTGTGTCTCTCTCTGCCTGTGTGTGTCTCTCTCTGCCTGTGTGTGTCTCTCTCTGCGCCTGCGTGTCTCTCTCTGCGCCTGCGTGTCTCTCTCTGCGCCTGCGTGTGTCTCTCTGCGCCTGCGTGTGTCTCTCTGCGCCTGCGTGTCTCTCTCTGCGCCTGCGTGTCTCTCTCTGCGCCTGCGTGTCTCTCTCTGCGCCTGCGTGTCTCTCTCTGCGCCTGCGTGTCTCTCTCTGCGCCTGCGTGTCTCTCTCTGCGCCTGCGTGTCTCTCTCTGCGCCTGCGTGTCTCTCTCTGCGCCTGCGTGTCTCTCTCTGCGCCTGCGTGTCTCTCTCTGCGCCTGCGTGTCTCTCTCTGCGCCTGCGTGTCTCTCTCTGCGCCGGCGTGTCTCTCTCTGCGCCGGCGTGTCTCTCTCTGCGCCGGCGTGTCTCTCTCTGCGCCGGCGTGTCTCTCTCTGCGTCGGCGTGTCTCTCTCTGCGTCGGCGTGTCTCTCTCTGCGTCGGCGTGTCTCTCTCTGCGTCGGCGTGTCTCTCTCTGCGTCGGCGTGTCTCTCTCTGCGTCGGCGTGTCTCTCTCTGCGTCTGCGTGTCTCTCTCTGCGTCTGCGTGTCTCTCTCTGCGTCTGCGTGTCTCTCTCTGCGTCTGCGTGTCTCTCTCTGCGTCTGCGTGTCTCTCTCTGCGTCTGCGTGTCTCTCTCTGCGTCTGCGTGTCTCTCTCTGCGTCTGCGTGTCTCTCTCTGCGTCTGCGTGTCTCTCTCTGCGTCTGCGTGTCTCTCTCTGCGTCTGCGTGTCTCTCTCTGCGTCTGCGTGTCTCTGTCTGTGTCACTCTGTCTGTGTCTCTCTCTCTCCGTGTCTGTCTGTCGCTCTCTCTCTCTCTCTCCGTGCCTGTCTGTCGCTCTCTCTCTCTCTCCGTGCCTGCCTGTCGCTCTCTCTCTCTCTCTCTCTCTCCGTGCCTGCCTGTCGCTCTCTCCGTGCCTGCCTGTCGCTCTCTCCGTGCCTGCCTGTCGCTCTCTCCGTGCCTGCCTGTCGCTCTCTCCGTGCCTGCCTGTCGCTCTCTCCGTGCCTGCCTGTCGCTCTCTCCGTGCCTGCCTGTCGCTCTCTCCGTGCCTGCCTGTCGCTCTCTCCGTGCCTGCCTGTCGCTCTCTCCGTGCCTGCCTGTCGCTCTCTCCGTGCCTGCCTGTCGCTCTCTCCGTGCCTGCCTGTCGCTCTCTCCGTGCCTGCCTGTCGCTCTCTCCGTGCCTGCCTGTCGCTCTCTCCGTGCCTGCCTGTCGCTCTCTCCGTGCCTGCCTGTCGCTCTCTCCGTGCCTGCCTGTCGCTCTCTCCGTGCCTGCCTGTCGCTCTCTCCGTGCCTGCCTGTCGCTCTCTCCGTGCCTGCCTGTCGCTCTCTCCGTGCCTGCCTGTCGCTCTCTCCGTGCCTGCCTGTCGCTCTCTCCGTGCCTGCCTGTCGCTCTCTCCGTGCCTGCCTGTCGCTCTCTCCGTGCCTGCCTGTCGCTCTCTCCGTGCCTGCCTGTCGCTCTCTCCGTGCCTGCCTGTCGCTCTCTCCGTGCCTGCCTGTCGCTCTCTCCGTGCCTGCCTGTCGCTCTCTCCGTGCCTGCCTGTCGCTCTCTCCGTGCCTGCCTGTCGCTCTCTCCGTGCCTGCCTGTCGCTCTCTCCGTGCCTGCCTGTCGCTCTCTCCGTGCCTGCCTGTCGCTCTCTCCGTGCCTGCCTGTCGCTCTCTCCGTGCCTGCCTGTCGCTCTCTCCGTGCCTGCCTGTCGCTCTCTCCGTGCCTGCCTGTCGCTCTCTCCGTGCCTGCCTGTCGCTCTCTCCGTGCCTGCCTGTCGCTCTCTCCGTGCCTGCCTGTCGCTCTCTCCGTGCCTGCCTGTCGCTCTCTCCGTGCCTGCCTGTCGCTCTCTCCGTGCCTGCCTGTCGCTCTCTCCGTGCCTGCCTGTCGCTCTCTCCGTGCCTGCCTGTCGCTCTCTCCGTGCCTGCCTGTCGCTCTCTCCGTGCCTGCCTGTCGCTCTCTCCGTGCCTGCCTGTCGCTCTCTCCGTGCCTGCCTGTCGCTCTCTCCGTGCCTGCCTGTCGCTCTCTCCGTGCCTGCCTGTCGCTCTCTCCGTGCCTGCCTGTCGCTCTCTCCGTGCCTGCCTGTCGCTCTCTCCAGGATGGTATGTCGCCTCCCTGGTGCCAGGGCCCAGGATGTCTCCGAACGGGTAGAGGGCATCCTGAAGGGGGAGGGCAAAAAGGTAGAGGTCGTTGTACATATTGGTACCAACGACATAGGCAGGAAGGGGCATGAGGTCCTGCAGCAGGCGTTCAGGGAGCTAGGCAGAAAGTTAAGAGACAGGACCTCCAGGGTTGTAATCTCGGGATTACAACCTGTGCCATGTGCCAGTGAGGCTAGAAATAGGAAGATAGAGCAACTAAACACGTGGCTAAACAGCTGGTGTAGGAGGGAGGGTTTCCGTTATCTGGACCACTGGGAGCTCTTCCGGGGCAGGTGTGACCTATATAAGGACGGGTTGCATCTAAACTGGAGAGGCATAAATATCCTGACCATGAGGTTTGCTAGTGTCACACGGGAGGGTTTAAACCAGTACGGCTGGGGGGAGGGCACGGGAGCAATAGTTCAGAAGGTGAGAGCATTGAGGGAGAACTAGGGAATAGGGCCAGTATGGCTCTGAGGCAGAGCAGACAGGGTGAAGTTGCTGAACACAGCGGGTCTGGTGGCCTGAAGTGCATATGTTTTAATGCAAGAAGTATTACGGGTAAGGCAGATGAACTTAGAGCTTGGATTAGTACTTGGAACTATGATGTCATTGCCATTACAGAGACCTGGTTGAGGGAAGGGCAGGATTGGCAGCTAAACGTTCCAGGATTTAGATGTTTCAGGCGGGATCGAGGGGGATGTAAAAGGGGTGGTTGAGTTGCGCTACTGGTTAGGGAGGATATCCGCCTGCCGCTCCCTCCCAGTCCGCCGGCCGCTCCCTCCCAGTCCGCTGGCCGCTCCCTCCCAGTCCGCCGGCCGCTCCCTCCCAGTCCGCCGGCCGCTCGCTCCCTCCCAGTCCGCCGGCCGCTCGCTCCCTCCCAGTCCGCCGGCCGCTCGCTCCCTCCCAGTCCGCCGGCCGCTCGCTCCCTCCCAGTCCGCCGGCCGCTCGCTCCCTCCGAGTCCGCCGGCCGCTCGCTCCCTCCGAGTCCGCCGGCCGCTCGCTCCCTCCCAGTCCGCCGGCCGCTCCCTCCCACCCAGTCCGCCGGCCGCTCGCTCGCTCCCTCCCAGTCCGCCGCTCGCTCGCTCCCTCCCAGTCCGCCGGCCGCTCGCTCCCTCCGAGTCCGCCGGCCGCTCGCTCCCTCCGAGTCCGCCGGCCGCTCGCTCCCTCCCAGTCCGCCGGCCGCTCGCTCCCTCCCAGTCCGCCGGCCGCTCCCTCCCACCCAGTCCGCCGGCCGCTCGCTCCCTCCCTCCCAGTCCGCCGGCCGCTCGCTCCCTCCCAGTCCGCCGGCCGCTCGCTCCCTCCCAGTCCGCCGGCCGCTCGCTCCCTCCCAGTCCGCCGGCCGCTCGCTCCCTCCCAGTCCGCCGGCCGCTCGCTCCCTCCCAGTCCGCCGGCCGACCGCTCCCTCCCAGTCCGCCGGCCGACCGCTCCCTCCCAGTCCGCCGGCCGACCGCTCCCTCCCAGTCCGCCGGCCGCTCGCTCCCTCCCAGTACGCCGGCCGCTCGCTCCCTCCCTGTCTCTGTCTCTGTCTTAGTTGTCTGCCCCTTCCTCCCTTCAAATGTGTTGAATGTTTTTTGCTTACTTACTTTTAATTTGTCTACCTGCCCCATGCGCTGCCTGCCCCGCGCGCGCGCTCTCTGTCCCGCTCTCTGTCCCGCTCTCTGTCCCGCTCTCTGTCCCGCTCTCTGTCCCGCTCTCTGTCCCGCTCTCTGTCCCTCTCTCTGTCCCTCTCTCTGTCCCTCTCTCTGTCCCTCTCTCTGTCCCCCTCTCTGTCCCCCTCTCTGTCCCCCCCTCTGTCCCCCCCCTCTGTCCCCCCCCTCTGTCCCCCCCCTCTGTCCCCCCCCTCTGTCCCCCTCCTCTGTCCCCCTCCTCTGTCCCCCTCCTCTGTCCCCCTCCTCTGTCCCCCACCTCTGTCCCCCTCTTCTGTCCCCCACCTCTGTCCCCCTCCTCTGTCCCCCTCCTCTGTCCCCCTCCTCTGTCCCCCTCCTCTGTCCCCCTCCTCTGTCCCCCTCCTCTGTCCCCCTCCTCTGTCCCCCTCCCTCTGTCCCCCTCCTCTGTCCCCCTCCCTCTGTCCCCCTCCCTCTGTCCCCCTCCCTCTGTCCCCTCCCTCTCTCCCCCTCCCTCTCTCCCCCTCCCTCTGTCCCCCTCCCTCTCTCCCCCTCCCTCTCTCCCCCTCCCTCTCTCCCCCTCCCTCTGTCCCCCTCCCTCTGTCCCCCTCCCTCTGTCCCCCTCCCTCTGTCCCCCTCCCTCTGTCCCCCTCCCTCTGTCCCCCTCCCTCTGTCCCCCTCCCTCTGTCCCCCTCCCTCTGTCCCCCTCCCTCTGTCCCCCTCCCTCTGTCCCCCTCCCTCTGTCCCCCTCCCTCTCTCCCCCTCCCTCTCTCCCCCTCCCTCTCTCCCCCTCCCTCTCTCCCCCTCCCTCTCTCCCCCTCCCTCTCTCCCCCTCCCTCTCTCCCCCTCCCTCTCTCCCCCTCCCTCTCTCCCCCTCCCTCTGTCTCCCTCTCCCTCTGTCTCCCGCTCTCCCTCTGTCTCCCGCTCTCTCTCGCTCTCACTCGCTCTCTCTCGCTCTCTCTCGCTCTCTCTCGCTCTCTCGCTCTCTCTCGCTCTCTCGCTCTCTCGCTCTCTCTCGCTCTCTCTCGCTCTCTCTCGCTCTCTCTCGCTCTCTCTCGCTCTCTCTCGCTCTCTCTCGCTCTCTCTCGCTCTCTCTCGCTCTCGCTCTCGCTCTCTCTCGCTCTCTCTCGCTCTCTCGCTCTCTCACTTTGTCTGTCTCCCTCGGTCTCTCTCTCTCTTAGTTGTCTGCTCCTTCCTCCCTTCAAATGTGTTGAATCTTTTTTGGTCACTTGCTCAAATGGTGACTCTTAATTTGTGTGCTTCGAGGTCACTATTTTCCTCGTATCTGCCCTCGTGTGTCACTGATTTTCATTGCTCCTCCCAGGACTCTTGAATTACCTCCTTAAACCCCTCTGCATCTCTACCCTCTCTCCTGTTTTAAGATACTCCATTAAACCTGCATTTTCTCCTCTGTTTAAATGTCTCCTTTTTGTGGTTCGGTATCGATTGTTGATTGTTTATGCTAGAAGTGGCCTTGGATGTTTAATGCTGTGTTTAAGGTGTTATAAAAAAGCAAGTTGTTACTGTATCGGAACTTAGTTGCATTGTGATCTTGACTAGAGGTCAGCGATGTATGGAAAGGCCACTAGCTGTAGATCGGGATTTGGCACAATGACCTGGTTCGCTTAACCCAGCCCCTCACCTCGGGTAAATTGTAACAACCTAGCTAATGTAGCACAGAATGAACCTCGGGCCTTACTGAACTGTTTTGATTCACTGCCACCATTGGCAGTCTGTTTCATCAAATTCCCGTGTTATTCCACAGGAAAGCTTTGCAATAGGGCATACCTCTGTTTAATTCTACCATTTGAATTTTTGTGCAGACACTGAACGGGTCACTGACGCTGGAACTGGTGAATGAGAAATATTGGAAGGTCAGCAAGCCTCTTGAGCTGTACTACGCCCCCACTAAGGAACAGAAATAGTGAAGGAGGAAAAAGAACAAAACGAAAATTGCTATCTGCTTGCTTACTCCTTCCATCTATTCACCACAATAAGACTGCCACAGCCTTTTGGCTTTGGAGAGTGGAAGGGACTGTGCTGAAACCCGTGAGAGAAGGACTGGCTGGAAATTGTTTGGATTTTGATGCGAGGCCAATGAAAGGACATTCTTTCAGTCGGGGTTGGGGGAATAGAATAAATCTGAACTGTTACATACCATTGCTCCTGTGTCCTCTGGTGCTGGCTGCGAGTATCAGTGAGAGTGAGCGTTCGTGGAACCTTGTGGCTCTAATGCTCATTCCCTCAGTTAGAGAGCCGCTGATACTTTACACATATATGGTTAGCATCATCCAGTAACTGAAGCTATAGGTAGAGGCTGCACAGTACTGACAAAGTGTGTACCCTTCTCGTAGCATCTGATGAGAGGGTTAATGGGGGAAACAAGGAACCAGATTATTTTAACCACCCAACATTTGCAATCCCTAAAGTAATTTTCATGCAGGGTTTTGATGCTCGTTTCTTTTTATTTTCTAGTCTGAATATTTTTTCCCGCTTTTTCTTCCTTTGAGCTTTTATAACAGGCTTACTCATGTAACCTTCACAATGTTTTTATATGTAAATTCCCAGCTCTGCCTGTCCCCAATCTGCATGTTGTGGTTTTACACTCCTCGGTTTCTCATTTATGTAAAGTTTTTAAAAACTCATTATGCCCTTTAATTTCTCAAATTCTCAATGTTGTCTTAAACTTTTTTTTGAGTAGCTGAACTTGTTTTAGCCCCTTCACTGAGACTAACACCTGGACCTTGTGGATTTGGATAACGTGCCTGTGCCACTCAGCCCAAACGTTGAATTCCCATTGTACGCTTTCCTCTAGGTTGTTGCTGAGTTTGGAGGGTGCATAATTTGGAGAGCAGACGTTAGATGTGGCATATTTTGAGATTTTGGACTGAATTGCGATGGTTTTAGTAAGATCCCTCAGTTGGCCTCTGGTGCATTCGAGACAAATGTACCCATTTCATATGTACCTGTTGCAATGGAATGGAAAATCTACTTGAGAGTGAACTTTTGGTCTGTGACCCTGTTGGTTGAAGGTGGTGGAGGAGGTGGGGGGTCAGAGAAACATTTTAAAATGTTTTACTGTTGTGGGCCTGTTAACTGTTGCATGGATTTCATAACATGTGATGGGAGAAATGGTTAAACATCCAGAGGATAAAATTTGTTGGGTGAGTTTTGTTTTAATAGAGCAAAAGCATACACTTAGAATATTAATTCCTTGCATGTATTTTTTCCTTTCTCTGAAGACACTGGCTCTATTTTACAGTGTCTTTCCTTCCCATACCCGTTGTTTGTCTCTGTGTGCGTGTGTGTGTGTGTGTGAATTACAGTTGAACCCAAACTCCTCCATTCTTGTTCAAACTCTGGGGCCAAGAGCAGGAACCCGTGCCAATTCTGCCTCTTCCTAACCCCAAGACCACTATGACCAATCGAAGGCTCAGATTTGATAGGTCGGAGAGAATACAGATTGAGCCTGGCTTTGTTCCTGAATAAACTTGCTGCACTTGATCTTGACTGTGAGTCTTTGTCGTGTGCATGTTGCAATATCACTCTGCTTCACAACACAAGTTGCTTTCTTTATTTGAAACACACGGTAGATTGGGGTGGACTGTGTACAAGATATCTGAATGCATTTGGATGAAATGAGGTAGCATTATTATTTACACGGCAGAAACTTCAAGAGATGTCTTGAAGCATATTTTTCAGAAGACAAAACATTGTATACAAAGTACACATGGTTGACAGAGCTTATTGGCTGAATAAGTGGCATAATGCAGGACGTTAGTGAGTGAGGACTTTACACTGGTACCTTGAAATAACATAATGTGCCTGAAACCAGATTTATAGCCGTTTGGTTCTGTCTTTGGTCATAGAAACAGGAGCAGAAATAGGCTGTTTAGTCAATCAAGCCTGCTCCACCATTCAATGTGATCATGGCTGATCCTCTGTCTCAACGCCACAAAACCCCTCTTTCCCCATCTCCCTTGACGCTTTTAGTGTCTAGAAATTTCAATTTCCCTTTTAAATATATTCAGTGACTTGGCCTCCATAGGCTTGTGTGATAGAACATTCCACAGGTTCACCACGCTGAGTGAAGAGGTTTCTCCTCTCAGTCCTAAATGGCCTACCCCATATCCTGAGACTGTGATCCCTTGTTCTCGAAACGCCTCCCCCATGCCAGCCAGGGGAAATATCCATGGAATCCCGACAGTGCCGAAGAAGGCTATTCCTCCCAATGAGGCTGCACTGACTCTCCGAAAGCGCACTCTACTGAGGTCCACTCCCCTGCATTCTGCACTGACTCTCCGAAAGCGCACTCTACTGAGGTCCACTCCCCTGCATTATCCCCTGCAACATTACCCAACCTGTACATCACCCCTGCCTCAAATCTGACCAGCCCTGCCAGTGTTTTAGGTTTTGGTGCAATAACTGAACTACTATGCCAACAGATGCTTAACAGTCACCAGAAATGAAAACCTGTTTGTTGCTCTTCTCCACCACCCCCCCCCCCCCCCCCAGCTCACCACCCACACTCACCCAGTATCCTAGTAGCAGGTGCTGTACAAACTTGTACAATAGAAGTTTGAATTGAGATTTTGCACTAGTACCGCCAATTGTGATGATCCCTGATCTCTGGATTGCTATCTAAGCTGCAAGCAAATTGCCATTGGGCAGGGTTGCCGAACTGGGTCTGTTGGAGCCTCCCGGGGATAAATGGCAATACAGGCACATTTGAAAAATGCTGCAGAGCTGCTTATCCCATCGGAGGCTGGCTTCTCAATGGTTGATCATCGTCAGTGGAATGATGGGAAGAGAGAGCTCGGCGAGGGGATTGGTGTATGGGGAGCCCAGAGTGAGTCTCTGAGTGAAGGGCAAACCAGCGTGGACCTCAAAGCATGGGTGGGGGCCGTATTGCAGTGCGCAAGAGAGGTCATCAGTGTCTGAGGGAGTAGTGTGAGAGAAAGTGGTGAGTGTTGGGAGGTTGTGTGTGTGTGAGAGATAAGTGGTGTATGGGTGAGAGGGGTAAGTGGTGTATGTGTGAGGGGCTAAGTGGTGTGTGTGAGAGGGGTACGTGGTGTGTGTGTGGGGGCGAGTGGTGTGTGTGTGGGGGCGAGTGGTGTGTGTGTGTGGGGGCGAGTGGTGTGTGTGTGGGGGCGAGTGGTGTGTGTGTGGGGGCGAGTGGTGTGTGTGTGGGGGCGAGTGGTGTGTGTGTGGGGGCGAGTGGTGTGTGTGTGGGGGCGAGTGGTGTGTGTGTGGGGGCGAGTGGTGTGTGTGTGGGGGCGAGTGTGTGGGGGCGAGTGTGTGGGGGCGAGTGGTGTGTGTGTGGGGGCGAGTGTGTGGGGGCGAGTGGTGTGTGTGGCGGGTGCACGAGTGGTGTGTGTGTGGCGGCGAGTGGGGTGTGTAGGGGCGAGTGGGGTGGGTGGGTGTGGGGGCGAGTGGTGGGTGTGTGGGGGCGAGTGGTGGGTGTGGGGGCGAGTGGTGGGTGTGGGGGCGAGTGGCGGGTGTGTGGGGGCGAGTGGGGTGTGTGTGGGGGCGAGTGGTGTGTGCGCGTGAGGGGGCGAGTGGCGGGTGTGGGGGCGAGGGGTGGGTGTGGGGGCGAGTGGGGTGTGTGTGGGGGCGAGTGGTGTGTGCGCGTGAGGGGGCGAGTGGTGTGTGCGCGTGAGGGGGCGAGTGGTGTGTGCGCGTGAGGGGGCGAGTGGTGTGTGCGCGTGAGGGGGCGAGTGGTGTGTGCGCGTGAGGGGGCGAGTGGTGTGTGCGCGTGAGGGGGCGAGTGGTGTGTGCGCGTGAGGGGGCGAGTGGTGTGTGCGCGTGAGGGGGCGAGTGGTGTGTGCGCGTGAGGGGGCGAGTGGTGTGTGCGCGTGAGGGGGCGAGTGGTGTGTGCGCGTGAGGGGGCGAGTGGTGTGTGCGCGTGAGGGGGCGAGTGGTGTGTGCGCGTGAGGGGGCGAGTGGTGTGTGCGCGTGAGGGGGCGAGTGGTGTGTGCGCGTGAGGGGGCGAGTGGTGTGTGCGCGTGAGGGGGCGAGTGGTGTGTGCGCGTGAGGGGGCGAGTGGTGTGTGCGCGTGAGGGGGCGAGTGGTGTGTGCGCGTGAGGGGGCGAGTGGTGGGGGCGAGTGGTGTGTGCGCGTGAGGGGGCGAGTGGTGGGGGCGAGTGGTGTGTGCGCGTGAGGGGGCGAGTGGTGTGTGCGCGTGAGGGGGCGCGTGGTGGGGGCGCGTGGTGGGGGCGAGTGGTGTGTGCGCGCGTGAAGGGGGTGAGTGTTTTTGGGGATGGGGCTGAATGTTTTGGGGTGGAGGGGTGTGTTGGGGGTGTGGGTTTGTATGTTTGTGTATGGTGTTTGGGGGGGGGGGGTTGTATGTGTGTGAGAGAAAAGGTGACCTGTTTGTGTAGGGGGTGGGTGTGTCAGGGGGACGCAGGTACGTGTGTGTTTAGGGGGGGGGGGTGGTGGAGACGGGACGCTGACGTGTTGTTTCCAGATATGAGTGTCAGCATTCCAGCATTAAGACTTCAACATATTTAAATACAACAACAATTTATATTATGCACTCTCAAAGTGGGTATTGCTGAAGGGGCCAGGGGAGAGTGGTCTGGCCAGGGATTAATGTGAGGCAACTGTGTAGCTGGCTAATGTAATTGTGACAGAGATACATAGAAGATAGGAGCAGAAGGAGGCCTTTTGGCCCTTTGGGTCTGCCATCATGGCTGATCATCCAACTCAATAGCCTAATCCTGCTTTCTCCCCATAGCCTTTGATCCCATTCTCGTCAAGTGCAATGTCTAGCCGCCTCTTGAATATATTCAGTGTTTCAGCATCAACTACTTCCTGTGGTACTGAATTTCACAGGCTCACCACTCTTTGGGTGAAGAAATGTCTCCTCATCTCTGTCTGAAATGTATCCTCAGACTGTGAACTCTGGTTCTGGACACACCCATCATTGGTAACATCTTCCCTGCATCTCCCCTGCATCTCCCCTGTATAGTCCTGTTAGAATTTTATAAGTCTCTATGAAATCCCCCCCCCTCATTCTTCTGAACTCCAGCGAAAACATCCCTAATCTAGCCAATCTCTCCTCAGTCAGTCCCACCATCCCTGGAATCAGTCTGGTAAACCTTCGCTGCCCTCCCTCGAGAGCAAGAACATCCTTCCTCAGAAAAGGAGACCAAAACTGAACACAATATTCTCGGTGTGGCCTCTCCAAGGCCCTATATAATTGCACCAACACATCCCTGGTTCTATTCTCAAAACCTCTCGCAATGAAGGCCAACATACCATTCGCCTTCTTTACCGCCTGCTACACCACCTACATGCTTACCATCCGCAACTTTGGTGCACAAGGACACCCAGGTCCCACTGCACTCTCCCCTCTCCTAATTTACAACCATTTCAGGTAGTAGTCTGCCTTCCTGTTTTTGCTTCCATGTGCTTTTACTAATTCCTAACATATGTATAGATATCGTTTGAAAAGACTTGTACACTTTTGATTTCTCTTTGCACCTATTTTGCAGCAAAAAAAGGGTGCCAACATTGAGAATGCTTGGGGTTCCCTGATGCATCTGGGAGGTCACTTGGCATTCCGCGGCTCAAAGTTTGGGGAGCCCCAGATTTAATCTGAATAAGATCAAAGAGTTGAATGCATAGTTCAAAGGCTGGTGTGGGAGAAATTGATTTTGATTATTGGATCCAGTCATGAGGAAAGTGGAATCTGTACTACTGGGATGGTCTCCAGCTGAAACGCAATGAGACCAATGTCCTGGTAAATTCTAAAAACGGCTTTAAACCAAATTGTTGGGTGGTGTGGGAAAGAAGTGCGGGTGGGTTTGTGTGAGGGGAAATTTCAGAATTTAACAAGGAAGGACAAAGAGGTTGTGCAGGATAGTGATGCAGGGAATGATACCCAGAGTGGAAGGGGCAGGTGGTACAAACATAAGACTGCATCAGTAAATCAGGAGCGAATGATAAAAATTCAGAATTGAAGGCTCTTATCTGCATGTGTGCAGCATTTGTAACAAGATTGATGAATTGAAACAAATGGGTATGATATGATGGCTATTACACCGATGTGGTTACAAAATGATCACGGCTGATAACTATAAATTCAATAGTATTTGACATTTAGCAAGGATAGGAAGAAAGGAAAGGAGTTGGGCTGGTTTTATTCATAAAGGGTGAGACTTGTACAGGAGTGGGAAATGATATTGGTTCAGAAGATCAGGAACACACAATAGGAGTAGGAATGGACCATATGGTCCGTTGAAGCCTCTCCGCCATTCGATAAGTTCATGGCTGACATTGGACTTTAGCTTAATTTTTCTGCCCTCTCACTATATGCCTTGCTTTCCTGGCTGATCAAAAATCTGTCTATCCCTGTCTTAATTATATTTAAAGATTGAGAATCCACAACCCTCTGGGATCGATAATTCCAAAGATTCAAAACCATTTGAGGAAATGTGTCCTCATCCTGGCGCTAAATGATCATCCCCTTATGCTGCAACTGTGACCCTGGGTTTTGATGTCAAGTGGAAAAACGTCTGCGTTTAACCTGTCAAGTCCTAGAGGACTAATTAACTCAGTGCTTCATCAGAGGACAACTCTCTCATTCCATCTATCCAGTGAATCTTCGCTGTACAGCTTCCAAAGCAAATATATTCTCCTTTAAATATGGAGACAAAGACTGCATACAGGTGTGGCCTCACCAAAGCCTTATGCAATTGTAGCAAGACTTTGTTATTCATGTTCTCTAATCTTATAGTAAAGGCTAACATGCCATTCGTCTTGTTAATGGTTTGCTATAACTGCATGTGAAGTTTCAGTTTACTGTACACACCAGTGTCTCTGAACTTCAACATTTACCGGTTTCATGCCTTTTGGAAAAACTATTCTGGATTTGTTATGGCCAAAGAAATCATAGAATCACTACAGAGCAGAAGGAGGCCGTTCAGCCATCGAGTCTGCACCAGCCCTTCGAAAGAGTGCCCCACCTAGGCCCATGCCACCGCCCTAACCCCACAACCCTACCTAACCTTTTTGACACTAAGGGGCAATTTAGAAGAGACAAACCACCTTACCTGCACATCTTTTGATTGAGAGGGGAAACAGGAGCACTCGGAGGAAACCCACGCAGACACGGGGAGAATGTGCAAACTCGACACAGTCACCTGAGGCCGTGTTGAACCCAGGTCCCTGGCACTGTGAGCCAGCAGTGTTAACCGCTGTGCCATTGTGCTGCCCGAATAACTTCACATTTCCCACATTTATACTCCAATCCCAATTTCTTGTCACCCAATTAACCTGGCTGTTTCTTTGCACCCTCTGTGTTCTCTCACAATTTGTATTTCCAGTTAGCTTTGTATCATCTATAAACTGGTACATTGCCTTCTGTCTCTTTGTCTAAGCCATGAATATAGATGACGAATAGAGGCCCAGTGCTGAACCTTGCGTCGCTTTAATAGAATCAGTTTGGGTGGAGTTAAGAAATGGTAAATGAAATAAGTTATTTATACACCATCACCCCTAACAGGAGCTATACTGTGGACAGAAATAATGGGGGCTTATAAGAAAGGTACTACAATTATCATGGGTGATTTTAATCTTCAGATAGATTGGACAACTCAGGTTAGCAAAGGTAGCCCTGAGGATGAGTTCATAGAGTGAATTTGGGACAATTTCTTAAAATGATACCGTTTGGAACCAACCAGGGAACAGGCTGTTTTAGTCCTGGTAATGTATAATGAGGCAGTGCTAATTAAGCATCTCGCAGTTGTCACGAAGCACGCTGATGTTATCTGCAATGGTATCCTAACTTGTGTTGTGGGCCAGAGCTTAGAAACTCCAAAGTGTATTATGAAGCTCACCTGAACTATAACATTTATGTTGAATTTGGCTAGGATGAGCACAAGAGCCTTCACTTCAGGTGTGATTTATCAGACTTCCAAGGTGCTTTTATCAAAACAGTTTATTATAAGAATGTAGTTCCAGAAATAAAACATTCAGCAAGAATTTGTTATCAATTACAAACATGAAAAAACATAACAGCTACTGTAATCTATGTATATAACTCTTAATGTATCCCCTTTAGCTGTTCCAATTCAATACAAAAAACAATAAAACCAGGATAGGTAACACCTCCACAATAGTCCTCAACACTGGGGCCCTGCAAGGATGTGTGCTCAGTCCTCTACTGTACTCCCTATACACACACGACTGTGGCAAGATTCAACTCCAATTCAGTCTATACATTTGCAGATGATATGACTGCGGTGGGTCGTATCTCAAACAATGACGAATCAGACTACAGAAGGGAGATAGATCACTTGGTTGCGTGCTGTACTGAAAACAACCTCTCTAAATGTTGGAAAGACCAAGGAACTAATCATCGACTTTAGGAAGCTTAGCACAACCCCCCCCCCCCCCCAGCTCCGCCCCCCCCCCCCCCCCCCCCATCTACATCAATGGCTCCGAAGTAGAGATGGTCGATAGTTTTAAGTTCCTGGCGGGTCACCATCACCAACAGTCTGGCCTGGTCCACTCCCGTTGATGCAACAGTCAAGAAAGCCCAACAACGTTTCTACTTCCTACGGTGGCTTGAAGATAAGCCTTCACCTAGGAGCCAACCCCCCCCTCCCCCCCCCCCCCCCCCCAAGCCGGGCGTGCACCTCAAAGAGATCAGGAGCCATTGGGTGCCAGAATGAAGGTGTCGTGCACACTGCCAGGGTATCGGGCGCAGACATGCATGATGTGCCTCTCTTGGTCACAGACCAGCTGCACGTAAATAGAGTGGAACCCCTTTCAGTTTGTGAATACAGACCTGTCATCTGCAGATGCTCGTAGGGGGACATAACATCCTGTCGATTAGCACTGGACCTGGGGCATTGGTGATGGTGACAAACCTCACTGTCCAAGCATCCTGATGGGCTCGTCCATATTGAAATTGATGTACTATACTGACGGAGCATATTGGATCTCTGGAATGGCGCGGATTTACCTGTGCACCAAGCTCTTGCCAACAGGTTCCCACTGGGTGCCTGGAAAGACCCTGTTGCATAATGGTTCGGGGCCACCGTCACCCTGACGGCCACTTGGAGCGGGTGTCCTCCCCGATGTTTCCTCAGTGCCAGGTATGCCATCATCTGGCAGAATGTCGCAGTGTGCCCCTGCTCAGCTGGAGTCTTTGATGGCATACCAGGTCTGCCAGGTCCTCGAATGACGGGCACTGCCGGTACACACGAGACCTCATGTGGCGTCTCCTTCCCACCTCCTCCTTGGCCTGTTGGGCAGGCAGCTCTCCATCCTCACCGGCTGCCTTTTGAGGAAGGCCACCATTCCTGGTTGAATTCCAATATCCATTGTCTGCAGGGGATGAAAAGCTGACATCTTAACATGTTGCATACCCCAGTGCCCAACCATGTTCAACAGGCTACATAGTGAACCCGGTTTGCACTGTGGACCCTGCCCCAGGATGTTCTACTGCCCCCCTCCTCCCCACCTTCACACCTCTTCCCCGTCCGTGCCTGGCATCATGGGAGGTGGGGGCTGGGGTGTGGAGGGTGGGGGCTGGGGTGTGGAGGGTGGGGGCTGGGGTGCGGAGGGTGGGGGCTGAGGTGCGGAGGGTGGGGCTTGGGTGTGGAGGGTGGGGGCTGAGGGGTGGAGGGTGGTGCTGGGGTGCAGAGGGTGGAGGGTGGGGGCTGTGGTGCTAAGGGTGGTGGGGGTGGTGTGGAGAGTGGGGGTGGGGTGCGGAGGGTGGTGGGGTAGTGCGGTGGGGGCTGAGGTGCGGAGGGTGGTGGGGGCATCCATAAGGCCGGTGTCATTCTGCGGAACCACGGGCCAAGGAACATTTTGAGGGATTATTTTCGGGGTTATCTTTGAAGTAAGGGGTGTTAAGAGATCCAATGTTTATTTAATAGGTTAATTTGAGTTCATGAAATAAACATTGTTTTTTTTTTTAAACCACGTGTACATAATTGTAATATCACACCTGGGGAATAAGCTGTAGAGGGAGTCCACAGGAGGTTTAACAGACTGATTCCTAGGATCGCAGGACTGACTATGAGGAGAGATTGAGTCAGTTAGGAATGTATTCGCTGGAGTTTCGATGAATTAGGGAGAATCTCACAGAAACCTATAAAATTCTAACAGGACTAGACAGAGTGGATAAAGGAAGAAAGATCCTGATGATGGCGGTGTCTAGAAGATACAGGGTAAATCGCTTAGGACTGAGATGAGGGGCGATTTCTTCACCCAGGGAGTGGTGAACATGTGGAACTCTCTTCCAGAGAAAGCACTTGAGGTCAAAACTTTACATTTTCAAGATGAAGTTAGATATAGCTCTTGGGGTTAATGGGATCAAAGGATATAGGGGGAAAGTGGGAACAGGTTACGGAGTTGGACGATCAGTCATGATCATAATGAATGTGGAGCAGGCTCAAAGGGCTAAATGGCTTCCACCTGCTCCTATTTTATATGTTTCTATGTGAGTGGAGACTTCCTTTCAACATCTGCCTTGTTAACACCATATACTTCATTCAAGCCACCCCTCACTCTTCTAAACTGTAGGTGAAACAAGCCCAGCATTTCCAATGTATCCTTCTAAGATAATCTGCTCATTCCAGGTGTCAATCCAGTAAACTTCCTCTGAATCATCTCCAATGCATTTACATCCTTCTTTAAATAAAGAGACCAAAATAGCACACAGTACTCAGGAGGCAGTCTCATCAATGCCCTGTGTAACTGAAGCATAAAATCCTTTTATGTTGAATCCCTCTGAAAAGAAAGATGATTCCATTCATCTTTTTGATTCCATGCCACACTTGCAATTTTTTGTGACTCATGCACGAAAATGCCGAGATCCCTCTGCACCTCGAAATTTTGCAGTCCTTCTCCGTTGAAGTAATACTCCTGCCAAAGTGAACAATGTCACCTTTACCCACAGTGCATGCCATTTGCCAGATTTTTGCCCACTCACTCAACCTATCTATATTAATCTGCAAACTCCATGGTGGGATTTTCCGTCTCTGAGGCTGTGTTGACGCAGCCTCAGGGTTTGTGGCATTCCATGACAGTAAAGTGGTGCCGTACCTGGACCGATTCAGCGACCGTTAAGGGCAAGCACATGGAACACAATTGATTCTAATGAGAAACAGTGCTGGTTTTGCGATTCACACTCAAAAGGCTGACAAGCTGCAGCCGCATATACACACTTCACTCCCCACACACACACCATCCCAGCCAACAAAATGACAGTGAAGAGAGCAGCACCCCGTTTCACGGACGCAGAGCTGGAGACCCTCCTGGATGTGGTTCTGGTGAGGCGGTTGACCCTGTACCTTGGCCCAAGAAGGAGGCTGCCAGCTGCCGCCATTTTTTGTCCCCGGGCGCAGGTTTACTAGGTTGCCAGGTGGAGGTCGGCCGTGGGCGAGGAAGTGAGACCCTGCTGAGTTGCGGTTTTGCATGACACGTGTGTCAACCCACCCCACGCACCCCCCCCCACGCACCCCCCATGCCATGAGCTAAGCACTGAAGACGAGAACAGCTTTGATGGCAGCCTGCGACCCGTGGCTCAGGACACTCTGAGCTCGAGTCTGAAGATGACACAGATTTCCCATCACAGATGTCTCCAACACTTTCCACCATCCCAGAGACAATCACCTCGGGTTGGCACTTTAGTGAAGAGGCTTCTGGGACACTACCTGTTGCTCCCCACACAGCTGCTTCGGTACAGTAGGTGGAGGTAGGTACACCTGAGGGGGCGGGTGGTCGAAGTGCAGGCCGACTCCAGGGACTAGCTGCCAGGTTTCGAGCTTCTGGAAAGGACAGTCCCATTGGTTGTGGAGATGCATTTGCAAAGCCAGGGACTACATGCGGGGTTGTCGGCGAGTATCCAGCACCTGCAGGCGCAGTTTGAGGAGTCCAACCACGTGTGGCAGGAGGCAGTGTCGACCATGCGTGACACCCAAGCCAGGTTATGGGGCTGGTGCCAGTGACTATGGCAGGGGATTTGCCGGAACACCGCAGCACCATGGGCTACCACCCCCTTCCCCGTTCTGTCCATGGTGCATTCGGTAGGCAGAATAAGGCAGCACCACGCCACCTGGGATACTCGAGCAATGCCCGGCCACCCTGGAAGACGGCCACCAACAGGGACCCAGGTCACAGGGTGGGAATCACAGCAGGCTGCTGCACTTCTGATGTACCATCTGTGGAACCACCTAGACATAGTGTCAGCGCCTGTGGGCATGAGTCAGACGTGAAATGGTGCAGAGCACGAGGGCTCATCACAGAGCGGGTTGTTATCATCCTCTGCCCCATAGACCAGTGTTACAGCGAACCCGGGGCCCGCACCTTATAGTGACAGGTTGTATCATCGAGGGGTTTGCAGGCAAGAGGGTGCCCGGGTGGTGAGGGGGTGGTGTGGGGGTGGAGTGAGATGTCGGTGAACCTGGAGATGATCAGAGCATCCCGTGTGAGTTGGTCCTGGCGCACACATCGTGCAGCCTCCCATGCCTGCCTGGACCCTATGTCCTGCCCATCTTCACCCTCCCCTGCATCCTCCTCGTCGGACGAGGCTTGGCATTGATCCTCCTCCTCCAACACATTTTCCCTCTGCTGTGCGGTGTTGTGGAGGACGCAGCAGGCCGCCACAATGCGGATGGCCCTCTCAGCCTCATACTGGAGGGCCCTTCCAGAGTGGACATGAACTGTATATTCAGGAAGTCGAAGCACCACTCAATCACGTTACTGGTCGCTGCATGGGCGCTGTTGTAGCGGGTCTCCGCGTTGGTCTGTGACCTCAGGATAGACATCATTAGCCACGACTGCAGTGGATAACCCCTGTCACCCAGCAGCCAACCCCCCAGCCGGTGGGAGGAGGGGGCATCTCAAACATGTCAGGAATTGTCGCGTGTGCCAGGATGAAGGTGTTGTGCATACTGCTTGGGCATCGGGTGCAGATCTGAATAATGCACAGCTGATGGTCATATATGAGTTGCACGTTCATCGAGTTCTGTTTTGGTTTGTGTTCAGTGCGCTGTCATCTGCAGTTGCTCTTAGGGGGTCATGCATCCTATCAATCACCCCTTGAATCTGGGGCATTAAGGCAATGGTGGCGAGCTCCACTGCCCGGGCATCCTGATGGGCTCAGTCCATATTGAAATGGATATATTGAGCCGCCTGGGCATATAGGCCCTTCGTGACGGCACGGATGCACATGTGCACAGAAGTCTGTGAGATCCCAGACTGGTCCCCACTCGGCTCCTGGAGGGACCCCATGGGGTAAAGGTTCAGGGCGACCATCATCTTGACAACCACTGGGAGCAGGTGTTCTCCCTCATATCCCCATGGTGTCAGGTGTGCCGGGGGAAAGCTGTCCACTGGTTGGAGTCATACCTGGCAAAAATGATTGGAGGTCATTCATCTCAGCTCCAGGACATAAGTGCAGGTGTTCCTCAGGATAATGTCCTCGGCCCAACGATTTTCAGCTGCTTTATCGATTGATTAATATTTTTTGTCACATGTACCGAAGTGCAGTGAAAAGTATTTTTCTGCAACCAAGGGAGCGTACACAGTACGTACATAGTAGATAAAAGAATAATCGACAGAGTACATTGACAATGGTACATCAGCAAATAGTGATTGGTTACAATGCGAAACAAGGGCCAAACAAGAGCAGCATAGGGCGTCGTGAATAGTGTTCTCATAGGACAACTTCATCAATGACCTGCCTTCCATCATAAGGTTAGAAGTGGGGATGCTTGCGGATGACTGCACAATGTTCAGCACCATTCACGACTACTCAGATAATGAAGCAGTCCATGTCCAAATGTAACAAGAACTGAACAAAATCCAGGGTTGGGTTGACAAGTGACAAGTTACATTCGCACCGCACAAGTGCCAGGCAATGATCACCAACTACAAGAGAGTATCTAACCACCGCCCCTTGACATTCAATGGCATTACCATCGCTGAATCCCCCACAATCAACATCCTGGGGGGTTACCATTTATCAGAAACTGAAATGGACTAACTATATTAATGGCTAGCACGGCAGGTCAAAGGCTAGGAATCATTGTAACACAGTTCCTGACCCATTAAAGCCTGTCCATCAGCTACAAGGCACAAGTCAGGAGTGTAATGGAATGCGCTCCACTTTCTTGGATGAGTGCAGCACCAACAACACTCAAGAAGCTGAACACCATCCGGGACGAAGCAGCCCGCATGGTTGCTCCTTCTTCCACAAACATTCAAACCCTCCACCACCAGCGAGCAGTGGCAGCCGTGTGTACTATCAACAAGATGCACTGCAGTAACCCACCAAGATTCCTTAGACAGCACCTTCCAATCCCATGGCACTATCATCTCGAAGGACAAGCACAGTAGATACCTGGGAACCCCATCACCAGGAGATTCCGCTCCAAGTCTCTCACAACTCTGACTTGGAAATATATCGCTATTCCATCAATGTCGATGGGGCAAAATCCTGGAACTCCCTCCCGAACAGTATAGTGGGTGTACCCACATTTGAAGGACTGCAGCGGTTCAAGAAGACAACTCATCATCACCTTCTGAAGGGCAACTGGAGATGGGCAATAAATGCTTGCCTAACCAGTGATGCCCATATTCTGGGAGATACGTTACACGGTCCCTCTGTTTAGCCAGTCTTCGGCATGTACGGTCCAGCAGATCCTCAAATGACAGGCACTGCCCAGACACACGAGGCCTCTGCAACACCTCCTTGGAACCTCCACCTCTTCATTCTGTTGGACAGCAGGCTCTCCATCCTGGGTGGCTGCCTCCTGTTCCGCTGCTGCACGCCCCGCTGCTGCATGCTCCACTGCTGCATGTTCTGCTGCTGCAAGCTCCATTACTGCACGCTCCGCTGCTGCACACTCCACTGCAGTTTTCTCCTCCTCAAGCAGCTCCATCTCATACACAGGGCTGCGGTGACTAGCAGTGGAATTCAACTTGCTGCATGAATTCCTATATCCATTGTCTATAGGGGGGTGAAAGGCCAACAAGTTAGCGTGGTGCATACCCCAGTGCTCAACCACGTCCAACGGGCCCCGATTGGCACTGGAAACCCTGCTCCGGCATGCCCCCCCTTTCCCCATCTGAGTACCACTGACCCCATCGATGCCCAGCACCATGGTGATCTCTGGCCCTGGCGCCTGTCCCTGATGCCAGGGTTACATTGGCTGGCACTGCTCTTGCCAGCGGTATGCTCTGCGGTCCCCACCCGATGCCACTGTAGGGGCTACAGTGGACGTTGCCCTGAGTGGGCCACCTGATGGCCCGCCGGTGTGTGGCAGATGGGTGGGGGGGGGGGTGTATGCCA
Organism: Scyliorhinus torazame; assembly: GCF_047496885.1. NCBI lineage: Eukaryota > Metazoa > Chordata > Chondrichthyes > Carcharhiniformes > Scyliorhinidae > Scyliorhinus > Scyliorhinus torazame. The sequence goes on along the minus strand of NC_092720.1, from coordinate 177,698,833 downwards.
GAAGGTGGGATGCGGGGGTGGGGGGCACTCATAAGGCCGGTGTCTCTCTGCGGAACGAGGTGCCAAGGTGGGTGGTCAGTTGGGTGTGCAGAATGATGGCGGCCTTGCAGGCTGCGGCAATGACAGTCTGTGCCTGACACCGCCCCAGCCCCGTAGGGAGTCACCCTTGGATGGGGGCCTGGGATCACCCTGGGCAGGGTCACCCCGGAGGGAGGGGGGGGTTACCCCAGCACTCAGCCTTTTCCCCCAACAACCCCTTTCCTACCCAGCTCTGGCATGGCCCCTCCCACCTCGGCCACCAGTGTCCGGCCCGACAGCCCACGGTCACGCCTCCACATGTCCTCTCTCTACCTCATCAACCATGACGCCGGTTTCACGATTTTATCATCGGAAACTCAACCCATCGGAGGTGGAGAATCGCGGAGCTCCGGAGAATACCGGGTCGGGACTGCTAATGATATGCAAACGGGGTCCACTGTATGTGCATTCCAAACCGCATTTACGCTGCTGTTGAGGTGGCGGAGAATTGCGATTTGCATCAAATTGGCGCCCGCTGCGATTGTGGCATCAGAACCTATTCTCCATCCCATCGCATTTCCCGATTTTGGCATAATCCAATGGAGAATCCCACTCCATATGTCTTCTTCACAACATACTTTCCTACCTATCTTTGGGTTGTCTATGAATTTAATCTACCATGCATTCATTCTCCTCATATAAGGCATTGATGTAAATTGTAAAAAGTTGAACCCCAGCACAGACTCCTTCAGGACTCCACTCACCCCATCCTGCTATTCAGACAAAGACCCACTTATGCATACACTTTGTTTCCTGCCAGCCAAACTTTTATCCAGGTTAATATGTGAGCCCCAAAGCATGAGATTTTATTATTTGCAATAACATTTGATGTGGTGGGTCTGATGGGTTTTAGTTGTTGGTGTTTGTGGGATGCGTTGGGTGTGATGCGTTTTTGCTGCTGGTCTTTTTGTGGGTGTGCTGGGTCTGTTGGGGAATTTAGTTGCTGTTTGTGGCGATGTGCTGGATCTGATGGTGATTTTGTTACTCGTTTTCATGTCGATGTGCTGGCTCTGAGGTGTTTTCTGCTGATCTTGGGGGACCTGCTGGGTCTGATGGGGTTTCTCTCACATGCACCTCTCTCATACACAAGCACTCCTCTCTTTTACACATACATATCACTCACACACACCTCTCTCTCTTACATGCACACCTCTCTCTTACACACACTTTTCTCTCACATATGCATCTCTTGCACGCTCATACATCTTTCTTGCACACACACGTCTCTCTCTTACACACACATATATCTCTTTTTAATTTTTTTTCAATTAAGGGACAATTTAGTGTGGCCAATTCACCTACCCTGCACATCATTGGGTTGTGCCGGTGAGACCCATGTAGACGCGGAGAATGTGCAAACTTCACATGGATAGTGACCCGGGGACGGGATTGAATCTGGATCCTTGGTGCTATGAGGCAGCACTGCACCATCGTGCCCCTCCCACATATATCTCTCACACACACACCTGTCCCTCACACACATGCACCGCTCTCTCACACGCACATTTACCTATCACTTTTGCGCACATACACCTATTTCTATTACACTCATCATCTCTATTAGACCCACACCTCTCTCTGGCACACAACTCTCTCTCTTCGACACTCCCCTCTCTCACATACATCTCTCTCACACACATCTTTCACTTCCACACAAACACATCTCTCTCTGACACACACTCATCTCTCTGACACACACTCATCTCTGTTACACACACATCTCTCTTTCACACTCATCTTTCTCCCTTACACACTCCTCTCTCTCCTATACACAGATATCCTATACATACATCTCTCTCTTCCACACACTTCTTTCTCTTACATATACTCTCACACTCACATGCACCTCTCTCTTACTCACACACACCTCTCTCTCTTACATTGACATACCTCTTACAGACGGAGTGGTGTTGGTGCAAGGAGACACATTTGAGGGAATCATTTTCACTTTGACATAGCCAAAGAGCTGAAATTGTGCTTGAAGTTGATGCTTGAGGGCATTTTTTGTGTAGTGTGGTGCGTTTTACCACAGTTTGCCATGGGAAAGTTCTTGAAGAGAAGTGAAGAATCCAGCTCTCATCCTGATGTGGCTAAATGAAGGGAACCACGGGAGAGAAAAAAATCAGGCTCCCTGAATTCCCAAAGACCTAAACCTATCCCTCGCGACTGTAAATTTACATGCTTACTTTCAGTGACTGGTGTATTCACGGACACCCAGATTTTGTTGTACATTCTCCTTTCTCAATCTATAGCTATTTAGAAAATAATCCACCTTCCTGGTTTTGTGATCAAAATGGATAACCTCACATTTATCCTCATTATACTGCATCTGCCGTGCATTTTCCAACTCACTCAACATTGAAGCATCTCTTCATCCTCCTCACAACTCACCCTTCCACCCAACTTTGTCATCTGCAAATTTGGAGATTTTACATTTAGTTCCCTTATCTAAATCTTGAATATATATTGTGAATAGCTGTATTCCTAGCACTGACTCCTGGGGTAACCCACCAGTCACTGCTTGCCATTTTGAAAAAGACCTGTTTATTCCTACTCTTTTTATCTGTCTGCCAATCAGTTTCTATCCATCTCAACACAGAACCCCAAATCATACCTATTTTGCGGGACTTTGTCAAACATCTTCTGAAAGTTCAAATAAACTCCATCCAGTGGCTCCCCCTCACCAACTCTACTAGTTACATCCTCTCTGAATTCCAGTTGATTTGTCAAGCATGATTCCCCTTTCATAAAACAATGCTGACGCTGTACGATCCTGCCACTGATTACGAAGTGCTCTGCGATGATATATTTTCTAATATACTCAAACATTTTCCCCACTACTGACGTTAGGCTGACTGGTCTATAATTCAATGTTTTCTCTCTCCCTCCATTTTTAAAGAGTGGGGTTACATGATCTACCCTGCAACCTGCAGGAACTGTTTCAGAGTCTATGGAATCTTGGAAGATGACCATCAATACATTCACTATTTCTAGGACCACTTCCTTAAATACTCTGGATGTAGATTATCAGACCCTAGGGTTTTATCTGCCTTTAATCCATCAATTTCTACAACACCATTTCCTACTAATACTGATTTCCTTCAGTTCCTTCCTCTCCCTAAACACTGTGTTTACCAACATTTCTGGCATGTTATTTGTGTTCTCTTTTGTGAAGTCAGAACCAAAGTATATATTCAGTTGGTCAGCCATTTCTTTGTTCCCCATTTTTATTCCCATGTTGCTGACTGTAAGGGATCTACATTTGTCTTCACCAATCTTTTTCTCTTCACGTAACTAATCTTCTTCCTTGGTGATCACTTACTAACGAGTATGATTCTCCACCTAAGAACCTCCACATTATTGGTCATGGGTTCTGTAAGTTCTTGCATGACTAATGAGCCTGATGCAAGAGCTACAGCTGCAACTGGATACTTGGCAGGTGTTTACAGAGGTGGAATTGGTCCTTGGACAATCGCTGGTATTCATTTCTCAGGCTCTTTTTCCAGACCTCTTCTTGCCATCAGGTGTCCTCGAAGAATTGTATCCCTTCAATCAGGAGTTGTCTCCAAATAGGTCTGTTCTGAGCAAAGGTCTCCCAGGTATTCGCATCAATATTGCATTTCTTGAGGGTGTCTTTCAAGCGCTTCCTCTGTCCTCCACTTGTTCTAAAGCCTTCCTTTAGCTGGGCAAAGAAGATTTGCATTGGTAGTCAGGACTTTGATATCCGAAGCACATGGCTGGCCTAGTGGAGTTGGTTTCAGATGATCTTAGCATTGATGCTGGTGCTGTTGGCTCCTTCAAGATCACTGATATTAATACGCCTGTTCACTCAGCTGGTGCGGAGAATCCATGCCAGACAGCATTGATGGTACTTTCCTGGGCCTTGGTACCTGCACGTAGTCCAAGTTTCTGAGTCGTATTGAAGAGTTGGGAGGATGTACACGAGGATCTTGGTATCAGCACAGATGCATGGTCATCAAAGACTCTCGTCCTTATGTGTGCAAAGGAAGTGTTCGTGGATTGATAGAATGTTGGATCTCTGCATCACTGTCAACCTTAGGGGAGAGGTGGCTTTCCAAATATGGGAAATGTTCCACATTTGGAAGCGTTTCTCCATTTATCTTAATGGAGGGAGGGACCAGATCTTTCATGGGGTAGCTGGTAAATAATTTAAGCATTGTTGAGGTTGAGGCTGAGGACGATTCTTTGGTATGCTTCCGCAAAGGTGTCAAACATGGCATGGAGATTCTCTTCTGAGAGGGTGGAGATGGCGCTGTCATCTGGATTCTGAAGTTCCTCAAGTCACTGTCGCTTTTCATCTTGGATTTCAACCAGTTGAGTTTGAAAGTCTCCATCTACCCTGGAGCTGATGTCCACTCCACTGGGAAGTTTGCTCTTTAAAAGGTGAAGGATGATGGTGATGAAGAAATTGGTGGGGGCGATGACAGATTCCTACTTGACCCAGACTTGACCTCAAAGGTTTCTATCTTATTTCCATTGATGAGGACTGTCGCCGACATCTTGTCGTGGAGAAGTTGCAGGATTTTGATATATTTCTCTGGACAGCCAGCCTTTGACAGGGTCTTCCATAGCACTTGGATTTGGATTTGGATTTTGTTTATTGTCACGTGTACCGAGGTACAGTGAAAAGCATTTTTCTGCGAGCAGCTCAACAGATCATTAAATACATGGGAAGAAATAAAATACATAATAGGGCAACACAAGGTATACAATGTATCCACATAAACACTGGCATTGGGTGAAGCATACAGGGGTGCAGTGTTAATGAGGTCAGTCCATAAGAGGGTCGTTTAGGAGTCTGGTAACAGCGGGGAAGAAGCTGTTTTTAAGTCTGTTCACGCGTGTTCTCAGACTTTTGTATCTCCTGCCTGATGGAAGAAGTTGGAAGAGTGAGTAAACTAGGTGGGAGGGGTCTTTGATTATGCTGCCCGCTTTCTCCAGGCAGCGGGAGGTGTAGATGGAGTCAATGGATGGGAGGCAGGTTTGTGTGATGGACTGTTCACGACTCTCTGAACTTTCTTGCGGTCCTGGACCGCGCAGTTGCCGTACAAGGCTGTGATGCAGCCCGATAGGATGCTTTCTATAGTGCACCTGTAAAAGTTGGTAAGAGCTAATGTGGACATTCCGAATTGCGTTAGTTTCCTGAGGAAGTTGTTAAGGGAAATTTACATTAGAGGTTATTCATTTATTCATTAGGAATCTCTCTATTTTATTATGTTTAATTATGAGCTTATGCCTGCAATAGTGTGGACTGAGTCATTCTATACTAGCTTACTTACCATGGCAATCTAATTCTGCAATGACCTGATAAGTATATGGTTACTGGCGAGTCATTCTCTCAGTCATCTTCTGACATCTGCCACGTGCCGATTAATTGCTGAGTCATTCTGTAACTGACAGACTGACCGTTAACTATTGAGACACCTGTTATCCTTGCAATTGTGGACAAGGAGTTGCAAGCATTAGATAACAAATGGTTTCAGAGAAATGTGATTGGAAGCTAATTGTTGCTAGGGGGCCTAATTGGTCGTGTATGTAACCCCCCAAGCTAATTAGGAACTAACCAAGTGTACATGTATAAAAGAGGCTAACTGCCATTGTACAATTGAGAAGGTGACCATGAACACTGCGGAGTGCCTGGCTTTCTCCCAAAAGCTTTTGCCAATCAATTGACTTGACTCAACTCTTCGGTGTGAATAAGTTATTTACCACTTCAAAATATAGGCGCTATTGTGCTTTCTTGATGGTAGCATGGACGTGGGTGTACCAGGACAGATTTTTGGAGATGTGTACCCCTAGGAATTTGCAACTGCTAACCATCTCCACCTCGGCCCCATTGATGCTGACAGGGGTGTGTACAGTACTTTGCTTCCTGAAGTCAATGACCAGTTCTTTAGTTTTGTTGGAATTGAGGGATAGATTGTTGTCACTGCACCACTCCACTAGGTTCTCTATCTCCCTCCTGTATTCTGACTCATCATTATTCGAGATCCGGCCATCTATGGTCGTATCATCAGCAAACTTGTAGATGGAGTTAGAACCAAATTTTGCCACACAGTCGTGTGTGTACAGGGAGTAGAGTAGGGAGCTAAGTATGCAGTCTTGCGGGGCACCAGCATTGAGGACTATTGTAGAGGAGGTGTTGTTTATTCTTACTGATTGAGGTATGTGGGATAGTAAGTCGAGGATCCAGTTTCAGAGTGAGGAGTCAAGTCCTAGGTTTTGGAGCTTTGATATGAGCTTGGTTGTGATTATGGTTTTGAAGGCGGAGCTGTAGTCAATAAATAGGAGTCTGATGTAGGATTTCTTGTTGTCGAGATGCTCTAGGGATGAGTGTTGGGCTAGGGAAATGGCATCTGCTGTGGACTGGTTGTGACTGTATGCGAATTGTTGTGGATCAAGGCGTTCTGTGAGTATGGAGGTGATGTGCTTCATGACTAACCTCTCGAAGCACTTCATTACGACTGAAGTCAGGGCCACCGGATGGTAGTCATTGAAGCATGTTGCCTGGTTCTTCTTTGGCACCGGTATGATGGTGGTCTTCTTGAAGTAGGTGGGACCTCGGAGCTGAGTAGGGAAAGGTTAAAGATGTCCGCGAACACATCTGCCAGCTGGTCTATGCAGGCTCTGAGTGCACGACCAGGGATCCCGTCTGGACCCATCGCCTTCTGAGGGTTCACTTTCAGGAGGCCGATCTGACTTTGTAAGCTGTGATGGTGGGTATGTGTGTGTTGTGGGCTGCTGGGGCACTCGACAGCGGATCGTTGGTTTCCTGCTCGAACTCAGCACAGAATGCATTGCGTTCATCGGGGAGGGGTGCGCTGTTGCTGGAGATACTGTTCGGCTTCGTTTTGTAGCCCGTTATGTTGTTTAGTCCTTGCCACATCCGCCGAGAGTCTGTAACGCTAGTCTGTGGCTCTTGCTTGGTTTGATATTCTCTCTTGGCATCTCGGATGGCTTTGCGGATGTCACACCTGGATTTCTTTTATAGGTCAGGGTCGCCTGGCTTGAACGCCTGAGACCTGCCCTTCAGTAGGGAGTCAAACTCACGATTGAACCATGGTTTCCGGTTGGGGAACGTACGTACTGCTTTCTTTGGCATGCAGTCATCCACACATTTGCTGATGAAGTTTGTGACAGTGGTGACATCCTCAATTAAGTTGGTTGCTGAGTTCTTAAATATGGACATGTCCACAGTCTCTAATCAGTCACGTAGGAGCTCTTCTGTTTCTTCGGACCAGCATGGCACGACCTTCTTAGTTGGATTCTCCCGCCTGAGTTTCTGCTTGTCTGCCGGGAGATGGAGCACCGTCTTATTGTCTGATTTCCCAAAGTGGGGTCAGCGGAAGAAACGGTAGGCACCCTTGATTTTTGAGTAGCAGTGGTCAAGAGTGTTGATGCCCCTGGTAGGACAGGAGATGTGCTGGTGGAATTTTGGCTGCACACTCTTGAGGTTGGCCTTGTTGAAGTTCCTGGCCAGGATGAACAAAGCCTCCGGGTGTTCTGTTTTGTAGTTGTTTATAACTGTATACAATTCATCCAGCACCTTCTTCACTTCTGCGTGGGGTGGGATGTAGACCGCTGTGATAATGGCTGAAGTGAATTCACGTGGAAGATAGTATGGGCGACACTTCATGGTCAGGTATTCCAGGTCCGGGGAGCAATAGGTCACCATGGCCGCCACATCCAAGCACCAGGAGGAGTTGATGAGGAGGCAAACCGCTCCACCCTTCGCTTTGCCTGATGACGCGGTGCGGTCCGCCCGGTGAATTGAGAAGCCTTCATGTCTGGTGAGGCGAGGGTGAGCCATGTCTCTGTGAAACAGAGGACACAGCACATACGTCGCGACTGACTGAGTCAAAAAACCTTGGTCAGATCGATGAAGGCCATGTAGAGTAGTTAATGTTTCTTCCAGCATTTCTCTTGGAGTTGCTGAGCAGTGAAAACTGTGTCAGCTGTCCTTCGATTTGGTTGGAAACCACTTTGGCTTTCAGGAAGGATGTCTTCAGAAACAGGGAGAAAGTGGCGAGTAAGGATTCGGGCATTGACCTTCCCAGCGATGAGTAGGGAGATACCTCAGTAACTCTCATAGTCTGCTTTGTGCCAATGATGGCATCTCTGAGGTCAGTGGCAATTTCTTCCCCCAGATTTTCAACAACAGCTGATGGAGATGGTGGGTGATCTCCTCTCCTCCAAGTTTGAAAATCTCCACTGGGGCCTCATCCACTCCTGCGGCTTTTCCATTCTTCATGTGTTTAATGGAGGCTTTGACTTTGTTCATGTTTGGCGGGAGTCCAAGATCATCTTTGATGGGGAGTTGGGGATTTCATCAATCACAGATGCACAGAAAATATACAGGGCAGAAAAGGCCCTCAGTCCATCAAGTCTCCATCACCGCATGAAAGGCACCTCATCTGCCAATCCTAATCCTATTTGCCAGCACTTGCCCGTAGCCTAGAATGTTAAAACGTGCCAAGTGTTCATCCATGTACTTTTTAAAGGATGTGAGGTAACCTGCCTCTACCACCCTCCCAGGCAGGGCGTTGCAGACTGTCATGACCCTCTGGGTCAAAAAACATTTCCTCAAATCCCCCCTGAACCTCCCACCCCTCACCTTGAACCTGTGCCCCCTCATGAGTGACCCTTCATCTAAGGGGAACAGCTGTTCCCTATCCACCCAGTCAATGTCCCTCATAATCTTATACACCTCAATCAGGTCACCCCTCAGTCTTCTCTGCTCCAGCGAAAACAACCCAAACCTATCCAACCACTCTTCATAACTAAAATGTTTTATCCCAGGCAACATCCTGGTGAAACGCCTCTGCACCCTCTCAAGTGCAATCACAGTCTTCCTATAATGTGAAGTCCAGAACTCCACACAGTACTCCAGCTCTGGCCTCACCAATGTTCCATGTACCTCCAATATGACTATATTGCTTTTGCAATCTATGCCATAATTGATAAAGGCAAATGTACCATATGTCTTTTTCACCACCTTATTAACCTGCCCTTCTGCCTTCTGAGATCTATTTACAAACATGCCAAGGTCTCTTTGATCCATAGGACTTCACAGTGTGGTGGCATTCATTGAATGTTTCCTTGTAAAATTGCTTCTTCCAAAGTGTAACACCTCACACTTTTCAGGAATAAATTCCATCTGCCACTTTTCTGCCCATTTGACCATCCCGTCTATGTAAGAACATAAGAACTAGGAGCAGGAGTAGGCCATCTGGCCCTTCAATGAGATCATGGCTAATCTTTTGTGGACTCAGCTCCACTTTCCCGCCCGAACACCATAACCCTTTATTCCTTTATTCTTCAAAAAACTATCTATCTTTATCTTGAAAAAATTTAATGAAGGAGCCTCAACTGCTTCACTGTGCAGGGAATTCCATAGATTCACAACCCTTTGGGCGAAGAAGTTCCTCCAAAGCTCAGTCCTAAATCTACTTCCCCTAATTTTGAGGCTATGCCCTCTAGTTCTGCTTTCACCCGCCAGTGGAAACAACCTCCCCTCATTTATCCTATCTATTCCCTTCATAATTCTATATGTTTCTATCAGATATCTTCCTGTAACCCAAGACACTCAGCCTCACTGTTAAACACCCGGCATATCTTTGTGTAATTCGCAAACTTGCTGATCCTACCCCTCACATTGTCATCTCTGTCATTTATAAAAGATGTGCTGATAGGTAATTTGGACATTCTGAATTCTCCCTCTGTGTACCCAAGCAGGTGCCGGAATGTGGTGACTCGGGGCTTTCCACAGTAACTCCGTTGCAGTGTTAATGTAAACCTACTTGTGACAATAAAGATTATTATTATTGTTATGGGCCAGGGTTTAGAAAGCCCCAAAGTGTATCATGGAGTTCAGCTGACCCACAACTTTGAATTGATTGTGGTTATGGTGAGCACACGGCACTACTCTGCAGGGTTTGATGCAATCGAAATCTACAGTACTTTTAAATTAATACACTGTTTATTTATGAAACCAGCTAACACTTTATAAACCCACAGTAAACATCTTAACAACTAGCAACACCAATAAATTCCCCGAAGAATACAGTACTCTCTAAGTAACGCTTAATCTTTCCTTGCAACATCCATAAGACAAAAAGAACCCTCTTTAAAGGACATCAGGTTTAACTTCACTACTGAGAACAGTTACCAATTTGAAATTACCAAATGAACATTCATAAGCTTGCAGAGATTCATACACACCTTGCTGTGATTGCAGCTTTTCCAAATCTAAAACAAAATTAAACACACCCTGTAGCAAACAGCCTAAAGAGAAAGTAAAAGCAGACAGACAGCCAAGCTCCACCCACAATCTGACATCAGATAAACATCCATTTCTTAAAGGTACATCCACTACAGATATTTTTACAAACATCCATTTCTTAAAGGTACTCTCACATGACACCTCCCCTCCAAAAAAATAAACCATCAACTTCAAGATCGTTTAATTTATCACATTTTCACTTTCCTTCAAGAAATATGGACAATGAATATACAATGAATATTTAACAAAACAAAACAGTCAAATATTAATAACATATTCCATTTTTGTTCTTCTTCCTCCAACTGGAATCCTTCTCGATTGACAGTCTCTTTGGCCAAGATGGTCTCTGCATGACTAATCCATTTCTCTACGCCTCGGCATTTCGCTTTAAAGTCAGATACTTTAGTTCAATCTGATCAGAGTCCCTTGTAATTCTCCAACACAGGAGCATTGGTTAACACAGCTTTCAGGCAGTCAAATGCCTGTTGAAACTCTGCTGTCCACTGAAATTTTCGATGTTTCTTCAGCAAATCCAACAGTGGAGCAACCACGTTGCAAAAATGTGGCACAAATGTTCGATCAAAGCATCTCATGCCAAGAAATCGCATTATTTCCCTTTGTCTCAAGGGTATTGCAAACTCCTCAATAACTTTTGTTTTCACATCCCGTGTGACCATTCAACCCTGTCCGATTGTATGGCCAAGGAAAGTGACTTGGGCTTTTCCAAATTCACTTTTGGCTAGGTTTCCCACCAAACCTGCCTCCTGAAGTCGATCGAATAACTCCATCAGATGTTTTAAATGTTCTTTCCATGTCTGGCTGAAAATTACCAGATCGTCGATGTGTACCGCACAATTGGGTAATCCTGAGATAACTTTCTTCGTTAGCCATTAAAATGTGGCTGGGGCGTTTTTCATGCCAAATGGCATAACTTGAATTGGTATATACCATCTGGAGTCACAAAAGCTGAACTCTCCTTCGCCCTTTCAGAAAAACGTACCTGCCAGTAACCTTTAAGTAAATCCAGTTTGGAAATAAAAGCTGGTTGTCCCACTTTCTCAATGCAATCCTCTAAACGTGGTATAGGATAAGAGTCCATTCTTGTAACTGCATTAACTTTTCTATAGTCCACACACAACCATTGGGTACGGTCTGGTTCAGGTACCATCACTATGGGTGAGCTCCATTGCCTGCAACCCACTTCAATTATGCCATTTTTAAGCATATTCTAATTTCTTTGTTAACCTGTGCCAATTTTAAAGGGTTAAGTCTATATGGATGTTGTTTGATTGGAACAGCATTTCCCACATCTACCTCATGTATAGCCATTTTAGTGCTTCCCAACATCATCTCCACAAACTTGCCCATGTGATATCAATACCTCTTTCAGGTCAGTCCGTTTTTCCTCTGGAAGGTAACTCAAACAATTTATCCCAATTTTTAAGAACATCCTCGTTTTCCAATTTAATTTGAAGCATGTCAAATTCAAAATCATCTGGATTTGGTTCGTCACTTTGAGTTAGAATCATTAAAACCTCCCCCTTTTGCTCTCCTTCCCTTTCAAAGTACCTTTTAAGCATATTCACATGACACACTCGATGAGTTTTCCTTCTATCTGGTGTTCTTACCACATAATTCACCTCACTTAATTTCCTTTCAATGTGATAAGCTCCACAAAACCTCGCTTTTAAAGGTTCTCCTACCACTGGTAACAATACTAAGACTTTATCTCCACTGGTAAAACTACAACCTTTGGATTTCTTGTCTGCTACATTTCATCATATTTTGTGCAACTTTTAAATGCTGTCTAGCCAATTCACCTGCTCTATTTAATCGTCCCCTAAAATTCGACACGTAATCCAATCATGTAAGTTCCGATTTCTCACTCAACAATTTTTTCTTAATCAATTTAAATGATCCTCTTACCTCATGACCAAAAATTAGTTCAAAAGGACTGAATTTGGCTGACTCATTAGGTGCATCCCCAATTGCAAAAAGTACGAATGGAATTCATTTATCCCAATCCTCTGGATAATCGTGACAATAAGCCCTCAACATTGTCTTTAATGTCTGATGCCACCTTTCTAACGCTCCCTGCGATTCTGGATGGTACGCAGTTGGTTTAAATTGTTTTATTCCTAAGCTATCCATAACTTCTTTGACTAACCTTGAGGTAAAACTTGATCCTTGATCCGATTGTATTTATGTTGGTAGTCCATATCTAGTAAAGAATTGAAGAAACTCCTCCACAATCTGTTTAGCTGTAATATTACGTACTGGAATGGCCTCTGGAAACCTAGTAGACACATCCATTATCGTCAAAAGATATTGATTTCCACTTTCCGTTTTAGGAAGCGGTCCTACGCAATCAATTAAGACCCTTGTAAAAGGTTCCTCAAATGCTGGAATGGGTTATAGGGCGCTGGTTTTATCACTGCTTGAGGTTTCCCTATCACTTGACACGTGTGATATTATCGACAAAATATAACCACATTGTTTTGTAGTCCAGGCCAATAAAAATGTTTTTGGATTTTAGCTTAAGTTTTCCTAATTCCCAAATGACCACCCACTGGTACCACATATGCAACTCGCAGCACCTCCTTTCTATACCCTACCTGCAATACCACTTGATGAACTTCTGCCCACTTTTCATCCGCCTGCATATGTAAAGGTCTCCATTTTCTCATCAAGACATCATTTTTACGGAAATAACACTCCGGTATACACTCAGATTCCTCTTCTGTGTATGCTTTCTGATACATCCGTTTTATTTCTATATCTTTCTGTAGTAACTCCGCCAATTTTCCTGAACTAAAAATATTCGCCTCATCCTCCACCTGTTCTTGTTCTTTACAACCACCTGATCAAAAATTGTTTCTGATAATTGCACTTCAACTTTATCTCCACTCTTTGATTTCTGCTCTTGTCTTAACCTGTGACTTGTTACTACACAATCCGGAAAAATTCCAGGATACTCGTCCTTAAACACTTCAGTTGTCTGATTTTCAACTGCCTTATCAACCACCGTAGGCATCACTCCCACCTGCGATCCAGCTATATCATTACTCAAGATGAACTGTATTCCTGAACAAGATAGTTTCTCTATTACTCCCACTACCACTTCACCACTCTTCACTGGACTTTCCAACCTTACCTTATATAATTGAACACTACTCTTCTCACCCTGAATTCCACATATTACCACCTTTTCTGGCAATATTCTTCCCAAATTACATAACTCCTCATCTCTTACCATGAAAGAGTGACTAGCTACCATATCTCTTAAAATTGTGAGTTCTCTACCTGCTCCTTCTGGTATACATGAGTAAACTTTACCCAAGCAAGTAAATTCTTTAAAGTCATGGAACATGAGAAAGAATTAAAGCAGCTTGAATACAAAATAATTAGAGAGGAAAAAGAGAGTGAAGAAAGGAAAACAGAAAAACTAGCCCGAGCAGAACAAAAAGAAAGAGAAAGGGAGATACAGATCAGGGAAAAAGATAAAGAGAGAGAGTTTGAACTTCAGAAAATGACCATGAAACATGACAGTCAGTTAAAATTGGCAGGGGTAAAGACAAACGTACAGTTTGAGAATATCAATCTGATCAATCACCTCTTGATCAGGCTGTACAACGTTTTGCACCTCCTTCGCTTCACTTGGGCTTTCCTTTACCACTTTAACAGCCCTCACTGTCTAATCCTGTTTTACCACATCAGCCTTCCCAGTTCTTTTCTTCAACCACCAACACTGTGACTTTACATGGCCTAGTTTACTACAGTGGAAACATTTGAAACTTTCCATGTCTCTTCCACCCTCCTGGATTTCCTTTTTAGTCTGAGGTACACGCTCCTTCTTATCTCCATCAGATCTCCTTTATCTTTACCACCTGAATATTTCTCATGTCCCCAGTTTCTATCCCTCACAGGCTGAAACTGATGTCGGAAACCAAACTTTGATTTATGAACTATTTCATAATCATCTGCCATTTCTGCTGCTAATCTCGCAGTTTTAACCCTCTGCTCTTCCACATGAGTTCTCACTACATCGGGAGTTGAATTTCTAATCTCCTCCAAAAGTATAATTTCTCTGATAGCTTCATACGTTTGGTTTATTTTCAAAGCCCTCATCCACCTATCAAAAATACTCTGTTTGATCCTTTCAAATTCCATGTATGTTTGACCAAATTCTTTCCTTAAATTTCTAAACCTTTGGCTGTAGGCTTCAAGCACTAGTTCATATGCACCCATGATGGATTTTTTTTACCTCTTCATATGACCCAGATACCTCCTCCGGTATTGATGCAAACACTTAACTTGCCCTACCAGCATTGTTTGAATCAGTAATACCCACATGTCCGGTGTCTATTTCATTTGTTTAGCTACCTTCTCAAATGAAATGAAAAAGGCTTCTACCTCCTTCTCATTAAACCTTGGCAATGCTTGAACATATTTAAATAGATCCCAACCAAGCCTTCGACTTTGACGCTCTTTCTCTTTATCCTCATCACTATCCTCAAACTGTACGTTTCTCTTTACCTCCGCCAATTTTAACTGACTGTCATGTTTCATGGCCATTTTCTGAAGTTCAAACTCTCCCTCTTTATCTTTTTCCCTGATCTGTATCTCCCTTTCTCTTTCTTTTGTTCTGCTAGGGTTATTTTTTCTGTTTTCCTTTCTTCTCTCTCTTTTTCCTCTCTATCTCTTTCGTATTCAAGCTGCTTTAATTCTTTCTCATGTTCCATTTGTTTAATTTGTAACTGAATTTTTGCCATTTACAATGAGTCAGACTGTATCTCAGGCAATTTTAAATGCTTAACCACCGCCATAATTACCTCATCATTTCACATTTTGTGAGGTAATGTTAACTGCAATATTTTTGCCAAATCTAACAGTCTGATTTTAGTCTCTGTCCGTAAGGTACTGCGTGTGAGCGTCTCAACCCCCCCACAACTTCAGAGCCTCTGAAAGACCAATTGTCCATAACAGACTCCATGGTTATGTCTCTGTCAACCAGAGTTCACTTGCTAACTAATCAACACTCGAGTCTCTCGCTGTATAAATCATTGTTCCTTTACACTTTGGTATTCTTGCGAATTGCCCTGATCTGTGCAAGACAGAAATAAAGTCTCAGCAGCATGTGATATTTTTCAGCAATACTCAGATTGTATGCCACTGAACGACTATTGGTACAACTAAACTGATATCCTCATCAAACACATTATAAAAAATGATTTAGACTCAGAGGTACAACCAGCAAAAAATACAGACGACATGAAGCTGGAGGGTAGAATTAATATTGAAGAAGCCTGCCACAAATGCAAGGAGACGTTACCAAACCTGCAAAGTGGGTATGTGACTGGTAAATTGATTTCAACACAGATTTCAACATGGTTTAAAGAAAAGAATGTGCCTTACAAATATTTTGAAGACCATGTGCAGATGCTTCTTGAAGGAATCCCAAATAAAACTGCCCACTCACGCTTCCAAAGAAGATTCTTTGATAACTACCTCACAAGAGATTTTTCTACATTATTGAAGTTTCTGGTATTAAATATAATGTACTGAACTAGATTGAAAACTACCTAAGAGTACTTATGTATAAGGTATACCTGGAGTTAGATTTGGATCTGCTTGGGGACGACCAGAGGTGTTCTAGATGGATTACGGTTGGGTCTATTGCTGTTTGCGACTTTCATTAGTGACCTGGATGTGATCTGTCAATTTGCAAATTAGGCAAAGATCTGGGAGTGTTTGACTACGTCCGGTGGATCAGAATGTGATGGACTGTGGCTTATGGCTGGCAAATAATGTTCCCTTTTGAGGGGCTTATCACTGGAGGTAAAACTTGAGTAGTTGTAAAGCCATCCACCTCTGAGGTTTGTGACACTTATGCCTCCTACCTCAGAATGCAAAGCATCTACAAGCTGAGCAGAATCAACCATGGAGCAGAAGAAACTTGGGTATTCAATCTCTCGTACGGAATGGAAGAAAGGATATGTTTTCTTTTAAAAAGCTTGTTTTTGGAATGTTTTACCACCCGCTGTCTGATTTAGTCCCTCTCCCCTCATATGCTCTCCAATAACCTTCCATCCTGCCTGTCTTATTTCTTGTACTTTAGCACACGCTTACCAGCATGTACGTTGCTTCCTTGTTACCTTTTGGATCCAATTCCAGCCAAAACGTAAGTTACTTAACTCTTTCACGTCTAATCCTTCCCATTTAAGTTCATATTCTTAATGCCCCTGCCTCAAGGGTAGGGGAATAACTCTGATCCTTAATGTAAACATTAATTTAGCTCTTATTAAGTATTATTTCTCTTCAATATGCATCTTCTGACTCAATATTTTCTCCGTATTTCACACTATACACTCACTACACATGCACTCAAACCATATTCACTCTCCCACTCCCCTTTGACACAAACACACTCACACAAATACACTTACACACACAGTCACACACTCAAATCACACTCTTTCTCTCACTCCCCCTGCACACACTCTCAATCCCCCAAACACACTCTCTTTCACTCCCGTACATAACCACTTTCTCACTCCTACACACTCACTCTCTCACTCCCATACATAATTTCTCTCTCACTCCGACACACACTCTCTCACCCCCTTACACACAGACACAAACACAAACTAAAACCACACTCACTCCGCCAAATGCTCACTCTCTCATTCCCGCACATAATCACTCTCTCACTCCTACACACTCACTCTCTCACCCCCCACACACACGCGATCCCACACATTCATTCTCTCACTCCTACACTCTCTCACTCCTACACTCCCACACAAGGACACAAATACGTACATGCACGCATTCAGTCTCTGACTCATATACGCACTTATGCAAATGCACACACTCAATTACTCAAACATGCACAAACACACAGACACGCAGACTAACATATACACAATTATATTAAGCAGAAGGAGACACATACAAGCAAACACATAGCTATGCATCAACTCAATTATATACAGGGACACACATACGCATTTATAGACACAAATACACAGAGGTACACATGTATACAGATAGATATACACACACATGATTACATATATTGTTATGGGACAGGGTTTAGAGAACATCAAAGTATATCATGGAGTTCACCTGACCCACAACTTTCAATAGATTTTGGTTATGGGGAGCACAAGGGCCCACTTTACAGGTGTGATGCAACAGAGATCTAAAGTATTTTAAAAACAAAACAATATTTAATCTATGAATCCAGCTAACATTTTATAAACCCACAGTAAACATCTTACCAACTGCCAACACTGATAACCCCCAAAAAGATACAGTACTCTATAGGTAACCCTTAGTAACTTTCCTAACAACATCCATAAGCCAAAACACCTTTTAACAAAGACAGTCGGTTTGTATTCTCTCCAGAGTACAGTTATCACTTTAAAATGATCAAGTGATCTAAACACCTTGTTCAACATACAGAGAAAGATGAGCATAAATCTGCTTGGTTTGAATGCAGCTCTCCGACTGAAAGCCAAACTAAAACACAGAGCCGAAAAGAGCTTCCAGCTCAAAATGAAAGTAATCACATTCCAGCTCCACCCACACAATGACATCACTGCAGCCATTTGATAAAACACACTTTTCTTAAAGGGACTCTCACATGACATATACACACTCATATAAAGACAAATGAGTAGGATTCTCCCGACCACCAGCCATGTGTTTCTCAGATGCGCGCCATTCACTGGCAGCTGACTTCTATCTCCCTCCACTTGCCATTGGGATTTCCCATTGTAGCCACTGCAAGCCGCCTCATAACCTGCTGGTGGGGGTGCATTGCCGGCGGGAAAATGAAATGGCAATCACTGGAGAATTCTGGCCATTTTATCATCTGACAGCTGCAGAATGGAGCACACATTCTAGGCACCGGGCTGAGAGGGTTTGTAACAGGTACATTAGAGACACAGGATGAGAGAGAGAGAGAGAGGAAGGGGGGAGGGGAGTGGAGAGACAGAGAGAGGGGGCTGAGTGAGGGAGAGCGAGAAGTAGAGATAATATAATGAGATTGGTTGGCAATGAGAGATAGAAAAAGTAGCCAGGTACAAAGAGGGAAATAAAGAGAGACTGAGTAGGAGTACAGTACAGGCAAAGATGGGGGTGGGGAGGGGGTGACAGGGAAGGAAGAGAGGGGGAATTAGGAACAAAGTACTTCTCTGATCTGCACTGGTGATAGAGCCAAATATTTCAGTGCTGGAAACTGACTGCACCCTTTGCTGCTTATTTGTTTTTATAACAAGACTAACTTTAACCTTCCACGTAAGAATGTGGTGGCAGTATCTGTCATGACAGGTTCTGATGTGGGCGATTGTTCTCTACTGTTTGTGAAGATTATTTGATCCGTCAGGATTGTTGTAAGGCCCTCTATAAGGAATTCATCTGGAATGCCACAGAAGAGGCAAGAAAAAGAACAGCCCCATTCCACTCTGCATCTCGGGACTGAAGACACTGGGAGCAGTACACTTCTTCCCCTGCCCTGCACAGCCACCTTGGGCTTAAGGTCAAAGGAAGACCCGAGTTCCCCAGCAGGAATGGGAAGAGAAGTAAATAGATGCTTATAGAACAAGGTAAACTGAAGAGGCACAGTGCATCATTGAAACATTGAAGATCGGAGCGGTAGGAGGCCACATTAGCCATCAAGCCTGTTCCGTCATTCTGTACGATCAAGTCTGATTTTGGGCACCAACACTTGACCGACTGCTTCCCGTATCGTTTAATTCCCTGAGAGACCAAAAATGTGTCTATTCCAGCTTTAAATGTGTTCAACAATGGGGTATCCACAACCCTCTGGGACAGAGAATTTCAAAGATCACAACCTTTTGATTTAAGCTATTTCTCCTTGTCTCAATCCTAAATGATTGGCCCTTTATCCTGACACTGCCGCCCCCCCCCCCCCCCCAACCTCGTATTTTAGATACCCTGATGAGCAGAAACTATTTCTCTGTATCTACCCTATCAAGCCCCTTCAGAATTTTTAAAGATTTCAATGAGACCGTCTCTCATTCTTCTAAATTCTGGGGATTATAAACAAGAGGTACTCAGCTTCTCACGCCCCTCACTCCAAGGGCTGCTTTAGTGATCCTTCCATGTACCACCCCCAATGCAAGTGGAGTCCAAAACTGTGCTCTTCATTCCAGATGTGGGTCGGAATTCTCCATCTGTTCACATCGGCGGGATTCTCCAGTCCAGCTGCAGTGATGGCGTTTTCGCTGAGCACCAATTTCTCCGTTCTCGCTGGCAGCAGTGGCGGGATGAACTCAGATCAGAGAATCCCAGCTG
This sequence comes from Scyliorhinus torazame, assembly GCF_047496885.1. Lineage (NCBI taxonomy): Eukaryota > Metazoa > Chordata > Chondrichthyes > Carcharhiniformes > Scyliorhinidae > Scyliorhinus > Scyliorhinus torazame. The sequence goes on along the minus strand of NC_092720.1, from coordinate 177,679,128 downwards.
TGTTCTCACCAAATCTCGGGACAATTGCACCAATGCTTTTTTTTTTTATTCCTGCGCTCTAATCTCTTTTCAGTAAAGGCCAATCTGGCATGTGCCTTCCTAATTCCTTGCTGCTCCTGCATGCTGACCTTTTGTGTTCCTTGTACAAACATACATCAACACTTGCACGTTCCATAAAGTTCTCTTTTTCTATTCTGATGACCAAAGTGAGTAACTCCACACTTCCTTCCATTATACATCATCTGCCATCTTGTTGACCTCTTTATCTACAGCATAAAACACCATCAGACCGATGTGACCCCTGCAAATAACAGTGGAGAAATCATCAGACTTACCGTGCACCAAAAAACAAACACAAAAATGAAAAGGGTCCAACCCCACAAACAACAACCGCAATGCTAATCCAATCCAATCTTTGTGACAAACTGTAGTCTGTGAGCTCCCGCCACTTGCGCTAGAGATATTGTTGAACGGGTGGCGGTAGATGTTTTAGAAAATAGTTGATGATGGAGGAATGAAGCTGGGGGTTACCTTTGCATTGCTGGATGATATTTGAACTGCAAGCGGTGTTATGTGAGCGATGGAGCAGAGGAAGTGACAATGCTTCAGGCAGAATAGCCAAGTCTACAAGGAGGGTTAGACCTGTGTCCCTTGGACTTAAATAAGCAGCGTGAGGAGTATTTCAGAGATAGCGGGCTGGGTGCGCCGATTTTGAGACTAAGTGCTGACGCCGTCGTGAAAAGTGTGGTCTTTTATGACGGCAAAACCGGCACAACAGGTGCACTGATTCAGCAACTCTAAAGGAGCTACCACTGTCGCCACGTGAAACGCAATCGTTTTGAAAAGAAACGGCTCCAGATTCGGCGGGTCCGTGATTGCCGCTCATGAGACTCATAGACTGCAGCTCCACTTAAATAATTCATCCCCACACACACACACACCGTCCCAGTCAACAAGATGGCTGCAAGGAGAGCAGCGCCACGGTTCCGGGACGCTGAGCTGGAGACCCTTCTGGGCACCGTGGAGGAGAGGCCCTATACCCAGGCTCGGGAGGACGCCGTGCCTGGGTGCAGGTGGCAGATGCGGTCAGCGCCATTGGCGGAATCGACCAGACTGGCATCCAGTGCCAGACAAAACTGCATGACCTCCTCAGGGCTGCCAGGGTGAGTAGGCACCAACACCCCTACTCCTGACATATATGTAACCCCAAGCCCCCTCCCATGGGACAGTCGGATCCCCACCATGCCCCACATGCCTGCATCCAATGCCAGTCACAATGGTCACTCAGGCCATCACCTGGGCTGCATGTGCTGGACTGCCTAACAGGGCCGTTGCTTGTGTTTCCCCCCCCCCCCCTCCCCCCAGGCAAAGGCTGCGCATAACCTCCGGAAGGAGGAGAAGACCAGATGGGGACCACCAGACCTGCATCCCCTCACCTTGCCCGAGCAGAGGGCACTGGACGTGGTCGGGAGCCTGGAGGAAAGGGAGGTTGCCGATACGGAGGTCGGCGGCAGGAGAGGAAGTGAGACACATAGCCTAGTTATCCTCATGACACATGTGTGCAGTCACAGCAGGCTATTGCTGAGAGCGTCGGCGGCATTGTCCAAGTGCAGGCCAGCGTGGTGCACACTCAGAAGGAGGTGGCCCACGCACAGAGGGACGCTGCCCACAAGCATAGGGACGTGGCCCATTCACTGGCTGATGTGGCACAGACCCTCAGGGTGGTGGCACAGTCGCAGTGTGATGTGGTCCACTCCCTGTGCTCCATGCCCACGAGCATACAGACGGTAGTCGAGACCAGAGCGGGCCTCGGACTGGCAGTGCCAGGTGGTAGGAGGGCCTCAGGGGATGGCTCCGCTTGCACCCCCATCCCATGGAGTAGCCCTGGGGCCATCGGGCACCCCGAGAGTGGAGGAGGTGCTGGGGCCCGTGCCGGTGACCCCCACAGGGGAAGTGTTGGAATAGCGCGGAACCTTCGACCCCCCCCTCCTGTCCCTGGTGGGCAGCGGGCAGAGTTGGTGGCACCATGCCACCCAGGATGCCCGAGCAACAGCTGGACTCATCCAGGCCGGGTCGCCCCAATGAGGACTCTTGTCTCAGGGCAGGAGTCACAGCAGGCTGCTTCCACTCCTGCTGTACCGTCTGGGGAACCACCTAAGCATAATGATAGGGCCAGTAAAGGCACAAAGTTAGAGACAGGTTAAGTTGGCACGGGTGCAGGGCACCGTTTAGTTATGGGGGATAGGGCAGAGAATGTATATATTTGTTCACAATAAACACATGTTAACACCGTTGAAACCTGCCTCTGTGTTCTGTCTGCTGGGTGTGGGGGTGGGGCGGTCAGTGCTGGCCAGGTGGAGTGGGGGTTGGGGGACGAGTGAAAGCCCCATGGGTGAACCGTGCTCCCCACCCTCCCCCCCCACCCCCCCTGCCCTGATCGTCCCCAGCATCCCCACCCCAGCGATTTAACAGGACCATGTGATGTACAGGCCAGCTCGCATGCAGGGATCACCCAGGTGAAGGTCCTACTGTGGGCATGAGTCAGGTATTGTCAAACGATGTGGAGGACGGAGCTTCTCGCAGAGCGGGTTGTCATTATACCCCATCCCATGGACCAGACCAGCTGTCACTGCCAACCCAGTGCCCCCAGCTCATAGCGCCTCAGGTATGTATAAAGGAGGGTGTGTGCATGCAGGTGGTTTGGTGGTATGGGAGGTGAGGTGGTTTGGTGGTGTGGGAGGAGAGGGTGTGTGGATTAGTGGTGTCCGTGCCCCTGGCCAGCATCCCCCTTTCCCCCATTAGTCGGTGAAGCGTGTCTCGACATGGGTGTCTCTTGCGCGCTGGCCCTGGCAATGGAGGAAAAAGACTCTCACTGTCCACCCTATCCAATTCTCTGATCATCTTGTATGCCTCAATTAAGTCACCTCTTAACCTTCTTCTCTCTAACGAAAACAGCATCAAGTCCCTCAGTCTTTCCTCATAAGATCTTCCCTCCATACCAGGCAACATTCTGGTAAATCTCCTCTGCACCCTTTCCAATGCTTCCACATTCTTCCTATAATGCGGCGACTAGAATTACATGCAATACTCCAAATGCAGCCGCACCAGAGTTTTGTACAGCTGCAACATGACCTCATGGCTCCGAAACTCAATCCCTCTACCAATAAAAGCTACCACACTGTACGCCTTCTTAACAACCCTCTCAACCTGGGTGGCAACTTTCAGGGATCTATGTACATGGACACCGAGATCTCTCTGCTCATCCACACTGCCAAGAATCTTACCATTAGCCGAGTACTCTGTCTTCCTGTTACTCATTCCAAAATGAATCACCTCACACTTTTCTGCAGAAAACTCCATTTGTCACCTCTCAGCCCAGCGCTGCAGCTTATCTATGTCCCTTTGTAACATCCTTCCACACTGTCCACAACTCCACCGACTTTAGTGTCATCTGCACATTTACTCACCCATGCTTCTTCGCCCTCCTCCAGGTCATTTACAAAAATGACAAACAGCAGTGGCCCCAAAACAGATCCTTGTGGTACACCACTAGTAACTGGACTCCTGTCTGAACATTTCCCATCAACCTCCACCCTTTGTCTTCTTCCAGCTAGCCAATTCCTGATCCAAACTGCTAAATCACCCAGAATCCCATGCCTCAGTATTTTCTGCAGTAGCCTACCATGGGGAACCTTATCAAACGCTTTACTGAAATCCATATACACCACATCAACTGCTTTACCCTCATCCACCTGTTTGGTCACCTTCTCAAAGAACTCAATAAGGTTTGTGAGGCACGACCTACCCTTCACAAAACCGTGTTGACTCTGTCTAATCAAATTATTATTTTTCAGATGATAATACATCCTATCTCTTCTAAACCTTTCCAAGATTTTGCCCACAACAGAAATAAGGCTCACTGGTCTATAGTTACCGGGGTTGTCTCTACTCCCCTTCTTGAACAAGGGGACAACATTTGCTATCCTCCAGTCTTCTGGCACTATTCCTGTGGACAAAGGTGACTTAAAGATCAAAGCCAAAGGCTCAGCAATCTCCTCCCTAGCTTCCCAGAGAATCCTAGGATAAATCCCATCCGGCCCAGGGGACTTATCTGTTTTCACACTTTCCAGAATTTCTAACACCTCCTCCTTATGAACCACAAGCCCTTCTACTCTAGTAGCTATAATCTCAGTATTCTCCTCGACAATATTGTCTTTTTCCTGTGTGAATACTGATGAAAAATATTCATTTAGCACCTTTCCTATCTCCTCGGACTCCAAGCACAACTTCCCACTACTGTCCTTGACTGGCCCTACACTTACCCTAGTCATTCGTTTATTCCTTACAGATCTGTAGAACGCTTTAAAGTTATCCTAGATCCTACCTGCCAAAGACTTCTCATGTCCCCTCCTGGCTCTTTTTAGCTCTCTCTTTAGGTCCTTCCTAGTTAACTTGTAACTCTCGAGCGCCCTAACTGAACCTTCATGTCTCATCTTTACATAAGCCTCCTTCTTCCTCTTGACAAGTGTTTCGACTGCTTTAATAAATCATGGTTCCCTTGCTCGACCACTTCCTCCCTACCTGACAGGTACATACTTATCAAGGACACGCAGTAGCTGTTCCTTGAACAAGCTCCACATTTCCATTGTACCCATCCCCAGCAGTTTTCCTCTCCATCCGATGCATCCGAAGTCATGCCTCATCGCATCATTATGGCCTTTCCCCCAGATATAACTCTTGCCCTGCGGTATATACCTATCCCTTTCCATCACTAAAGTAAACATAATCGAATTGTGGTCACTATCACTAAAGTGCTCACCTACCTCCAAATCTAACACCTGTCCTGGTTCATTACCCGGTGCCAACTCCAATATGGCCTTGCCTCTCATTGGCCTATCTACATACTGTGTCAGGAAACCCTCCTGCTCACATTAGACATAAACGGACTCATCTAAAGTACAATAATGGCGTTGTGCAGCCTCCCATGCCTGGCTGGGCCCCATGTTCCACTCATTGTCCCCGTTACCCATCATTTACCTCGTCTGACGAGGCCTGCCCTTCCTACTCCAGCACATTGTCCCTCTGCTGCGTGATGTTGTGGACGGGTGGGGAGGGGGAGGTGCCCCTCAAACATTTTGGGGATCGCCGAGCACGCCAAAATGAAGGAGTCATGTACATTTCCCGGGTTTTGGGCACAGACATGCATAATGTGCATCTGATGGTCACAGACTAGCTGAATGTTCATGGAGTGGTGCCCCTTTCGGTTAGTGCACAGCGGACTGTTATACGCCGGTGGCCGTAGGGCAACATGCATCCTATTGATCACTCCCTGGACCCAGGGTATCCCGGTGACTGCAGCGAACCCCGCTGCCCGGCATCCTGGTGGGCGTGGTTCACAGGGTACTGAATGTACGCTCCGGATGGGCATACAGGGTGTCAGTGATGGCACGGATGCACCTGTGCACCGATGCCTGTGAAATCCCAGACTGGTCCTAACTCGGCAACTGGAACGACCCCGTCGCGTAGACGTTGAGGGCAACCGTCACCTTCACAGTCACCGGGAGCGGGTACCCTCCCCCATACCCCTGCAGTGCCAGATGTGCGATCATCTGGCAGATATGTCTGACTGTCTCCCTGCTCATCTGTAGTCCCCGTTAGGATGCCCGGTCCAGCAGGTCCTCAAATGACATACGGTTGCGGTACATGTGAGTCCTCATCTGGCACCTCCTTGGCACCTCCTCATCCTTGCCCAGTTCGGCGGCTGGCCCTCCACCCTCCAGCCTGTGCGGCTGCCACCTGCCCCTCTGCAGCCTGTTCGCCGGCTGCAGCCTCCACCTCCTCTCTGAGAAGCCTTCGTTTATGCTGCCACAGGGCTTCATGCAGAGCTGCGGCCATCGCCACGGTGGCCAGCATCATGGGTTGATGTTCAAAAGCCATTATTGTCAGCGCCGGGTGAAAGGCCAACACATAAGCATGGCACAGACACCCGTGCCCATCCAGGTAACATGGGCTACACAGTGGCCTTGGTTGGCATTGCAGGCCCCACCCATGCATGACCGCCCCCCCCCCCCCATCCCTGGCCCCGTCGGTGCCCCTGCTCCTGATGCCCGTCCCTGCTACCAGAGGCACTATTGGCTGACACTGCACTCACTGGGGGCTGCCATAAGTGGGCTCTGGGTGGTCCTCCGTTGGGTGGCTGCCGGTTGGGTGGGGTGTTCCGTGGCGCGGGGGGGGGGGGGGGGGTGGGGGCGCTCATATGGCCGGTGTCACTGTGTAGAACCAAGGGCCGTGGTGGGTGGTCAGAAAGATGGCTGCCTTAATGGTCGGTGCCTGGGCACCGCCCCAGTCCCGTTGGGGAGCACCTCAGCTGCTCGGCACACCCCCCCCCCCTCTCCTCCCTCTCTCCTTCCATGGCCATGGCAGGGGCTCCCCCACTGCAGCCAGCATGGCCGGTGTCCGGGCCAGCAGCCCGCAGTCACTCCATACCATTTCCTACCTTCCCTCTCTTGCTCAGCAGGCAGGACGCCAGGTTCATGATTTTTATTAGCACAAGTGAACCACACCGTCGGGAAATCAGCCCATTCGAGGTGCTGAATCGCGAAGGCCCCGGAGTATCGGGCATCAGGCCTGCTAATGATATGCCTACTAATGATCAGGCCACGTGACGAGCACTGCATTTACGCCATTTTTTTGGTGGGGGGGGGGGGGGGGGGGGCGGGGAATTCCAATTTGGGGTCAAACAGGTGTCTACCGCGATTTTGGTGTCGGAAACTATTCTCCGCCGGATCATGTTTCCTGATTTCGGCGTCAGCTAACGGAGAATCCAGCGCAGCGATTTGGGTGAGAAAGAAAATGTTTTTCAGGAATTTCTGAGTGACTCTGAACCTGTGAACGTGTGATACCTGTCTCACTGTTCAGCTTATAAATGTGTATTGTTGAATGGTAAGAACATATCAGTATCTTTCAACTCACAAGCTGTGTCTAACCAACCAGGCACTGATATTGTTTCATAAATAGTTTCATTCAATGCTGAACATGAAACCTACTTTTGCATATCCCAAAGATCGTAGATGAGAAGCCATGAAGTTAAATATTAAAGAAATTGATTAGACTTATAATTTCACCATGTTTTTGTTTTGGAGCCTGACCAATTAATTTATTCAGTTTCCACTAAGTGTTGAGCCCAGAGACAAACTTGCATTTCTGGGATCCCCATGTCATGCCACACTTGGAGTCTGACTGATTATCTTAAATTGGTTGTCATTGTAATTGTTCGCACAATCAGAATTGTTTGTTAAGTGTTGTCCAATCGCAGAAGCACATCTAATTTTAGACAGGATGCATTGCGTTTTTGAGCATGAACTGGTTGAGTATGGTCTGCAATTTGTTTGGTTAATTTTCCCATGGTGACACCTTGACCAAGTAAAGTTGACCTGCCTGGTTTGAATTTGAACAAAAGCCTGCCAGTTAATTCTTCCTTGATGCATGCTCCATGGCAACACCATAGAATCATAGAATATTGATCAGAGTTCCCCCTCAGAGTTCACTTGCCAGCCAATCAGCACTCCCTACTCATGTTGTTCCCTTTACTATCGGAATTCTTGCAAACTGTCCTGATGAGTTCAAGATGAAAAGCTTCAACAACATGTCTCCCCCCATCAAACGATGGGGGAGTCTTTAGAAATTGGTCATGCATTGCCTGAGAGCACAGGGCAGACTGATTCAACCATGGGTCTCAAATGTGAATTGGGTGAGCACCTGAAGAATAAAAATAGAAATCGAGGGTGGTGGACGGGGATTCATTGAGTTGTTCTTGCAGGAAACTTGCCAGGGAACGATGGGCTGAATGGCCTCCTTCATAAAATCATAGAATCGCTACGATGTAGAAGGAGGCTGTTCAGCACATCATGTCTACACCGACCCTGAAAAAGCACCCTAACTATGCGCACTCCACCCATCCTATCTCTGTAAACCCATAACCCCACCTAACCTTTTGGCACTATGGGCAATTTAGCATGACCAATCCACCTAACTCACACATCTTTGGACTGTGGGAGGAAACCACAGCACATAGAGGAAACCCACACAGACACGGGGAGAACATACAAACTACACGCAGGCAGTTTAGCAGATGTCAGAATTGAACCCGAGTCCCTGCCACCGTGAGGCAGCAGTGCTAACCACTGTGCCACCCCAAAATGAAGTTAGAGACATCCCTGCAGGAAACCCACGGATACACAGGGAGAATGTGTAAACTTCACACCGTCACCCAAGGTCGGAATTGAATCCGGGTCCCTGGCAATATGAGGCAGCAGTGCTAACCACAGTGCCGCCGTATCACCCTTCAGCGCTATAAGCATCTATGAAGCAATCTCGTAGTCTTACAACTTAAGGTGATTTTCCCATGTATTGGTCTCCGCCTTTCTGCAGCTGAGGGTGAGAAATAATTGTGGGCACTGGGCATTTATTCACTGAGGGATGTTCTTAGCTGCCTGCTTTGGTCTGCTTTCAAAGCCAGCGATTTAGCCCAGTGTGCTAAACCAGCCCCTGGCAGCAGCATTCCGGTTTTGAACACTGACATCAAACAATAATTTTAGTACATCTCAACCATTTGTGCCAGATCCCTTGAAATCTCGTTGTCCCCTAGAGGACCACAGACAAACATCTGAGAAGGACCAGTGCAAACTATATCCCAATGTGTTGGTGAGGTTCTTGCTCTGGACACTGCATATGAGTTCTTGCATCCAAATAGATGGACTGCCTCTTTGGCAGAAGAGTTCAGGTGGAACACAACTAATAAGTGGTCTCGTCCAAAAGTAAAAATGTTCAACTCGAAAATCAGCAACAGCATCTTGTCGCAAACACAATGGGTTACTTGCCGCTGACTGTATCTTCGGGTTAGTTGATCAAAGTCTGGGAATCAATGTAACATTTCTGGAACTGGAAAACACTGCAATGTACTTCTGCACTCCTCTCAGTTATTTTGTTTATTTATTAATTGAATAATTGATGTAACTGGATATTTCACAGCGCTCCTGAACTGCTCCCTGAACTTGGACTGAGTCACCCCATAAATGAATGTGTTTGTGCAGCAACTTAAACTCTGCAGCATAGATCCAACTTGCTGAAATATATACAAAGAATATCTGTAATAATTGGGAATTGTTCCTGTAATGATATACAGAAAATATGCAACATATGTCAACCATAGGAGTATGAAACTGCTGGATATAGTGAAGAGTAAAACCATCGATTTTCTTCTGCTCTCCATCTCTGGGTCACTGTGATTCTCCCCCTTGCTCTGACCCCTCAGTCCCTGACGGACTCGACTGGCCACTAAAATGTGTCTGACTGTCAGAATGTTGAACAATAAAATGAAAGCAAATGGGGGCAACGGGGTTAAAAGTGTATCCAACCAGTCAAATCCCACCCATCCGGGCTCAGTAAAATAACTTTGTTTTGTGTGACAGAACCAGGGGACATTGTTGATTATCTCTGAAGGTTCAAGTGTAAAGTAAAAGGGGACATTTTTCAAACAGAGCAGGACACAGGTTGTTGCTAGAACCACACACACAGTTTTCTTGGTGCAATATTTTGTTTTCACCTTCTGGCAGCAAATGGCTACATACCGATCAAAAGTGAAATCGACGGTGAACCAGACAGAACAGTCAGTGGCTGCATGGCTCAGGACAGCACGAATACTACACACAGGGGTGATGTTCAGGAAAATCATTACTGGGAAATAGTAGCCATTGATATGCCGCAGGATGACCTCAGTGATAATCACCATTAAATCCGCTGCTGCCATGGCCACCAGGTAGCAAGTAGTGCATGTGGAAAGCCCACACTTTCCCCGAGACAGGATCAGAATTGTAACTAAGTTAACTGCAAAAAAAAACACAAGGAGAAAGAGATTGGAAACTACAAAAAACGATGTTTTAATGTCTGTATCTGGTGGCAGTTTCTAGATTAAAGTTGCATAAAACATACCTTTGCCTCACCCATCCTCCAAAGTGTCCCTTTGAGGGTGAGCAGGGGTGGTACAGAAGATGGGGCAGTCAATTACTCACAGGAATTGCATTGACAATGTCAATATTTTAAATGAGGCTGATTTAACATTGTTGTGCTTAGTTTTGCAGGCTTCAGGAAACCCCACAGCTGAAGGGAGAGTGGTCCCTGACATTGGAACTGTTTCCACAATGGGATCTTCATGGGATTGGCCACATACCCGGATTCTGGACCTGACTGCCCATCAAGAAGTCAGGCTTGTCAATCAAACTGCTCCAGCTGAGAAACTATGAAGGACAAATGAGCCAGTGTGATGATTTATAACTTGCCTGCCTATGGAAACCAACATTTCAGGTATCTTTGCGCCAATCATTTTATTTAATCACCCCCGCCTGCCCTATCCTTGATCTTCCTTTTTCTACTCCTCCCTCTTTCAATGGCATAAAATTCATTACATTTCTACTTTTTGAAGAAGAGTCATATTGGGCATGACATTCCTCTGTTCCTCTCTCCATAGATGCTGCCATGACTAACAAATATTTCCACCATTTTCTGCTTTTATTTTCCACCCAGGTTTCTTGTTTGAAACTACACTCCTCATCTCTGTAAACCACAGATGTCATTGTCGAAAAGGAACTCATTGCTAAAGGAAATTTAAAAAAATTGTTAATGGGCTCTGGTAATCATTGCCTCGCCAGAATTTATAATCTATCCCTAAGTGCCCCTTGAGAAGATGGTGGTGAGCTACCTTCTTGAACCACTGTTCATGTGGCACATGTACACCCACAGTATTGTTAGGGAGGGAGCTTCGGGATTTTGACCCAGTGATTGTGAAAGAACGGTTATAAATGAGTTTTAAAGAAAAACAAATGCTGAAAATACTCCTGCCAGACAACATTTGTGGAGAAACAGGATTTCAGGCAGGTAACCTTTTTAAAAATCAGAACTGGACCATATAAGAGATTAATAATTTAAGAGCAACCATAGATCCAGAGAAAATGCGATTATAAAAGGAAACTACCAAGAGAGATCTGCCATCGGTCAGAAGGCAGGAGTGAGTTAATTAACAAAAATAATTCGTGGGATGTGGGCATCGTTGGCTAGTGCAGCATTTTCCCCCATCCCTAATTGCCCTTGAGAAGGTGTGCCTCCTTTTTGAACCGCTGCATTCCATGTGGTGTCTGTCCCCCACTATGGTGTTCCAGGATTTTGACCCAGTGAAAGTGAAGGATTCTGACCCAGTGAAATTAGAGGGTGTCAGTGTTAGTGCAAAGGGTGCCAATAAAGCAGTGTGCTTTGTCTTGGATGGTGTCGAGCTTCTTTAGTGTTGGTGGAATGGCACTCATCCAGGAAATTGGAGAGAATGTTATCACATTCCTGACTTTTTGCCTTGTCGGTGGTAGACAGTGACCAGTTTCTCGTAATTTGGAGATAGTCGTTGCCTGGCACTTGCGTGGCTAGAATGTTACTTGCCATTTGTCAGTCCAAGCTTGGACATTGTCCAGGGCTTGCTGCATTCGCACATGCACTGCTTCAGTATCTGATCAGTTGCGAATGGTGCTAAATATTGTGCAGTCATAAGCGAACGTCTTGACTTCTGACATTATGGTGGAAGGATGGCAATTGATGCAGCAGTTGAAGATGGGTTGGGCCTACCACACTACTCTGTGGAACCCCTGCAGTGATTTCTGGAGCTGAGATCATTGACCTCCAAGCACCACAACCATTTGTGCCAGGTATGATTCCAACCAGCAGAGGATGCGTCTCCCCCCACCCCCCCCCCCCCATTCCAAAAATACTTCTGGACACCATGTTGCAAAAACAGGGATTTTATGAACTCGGAGAAAGTACAGCTTTTTTTGTTACTGGGGTTTTATCAGAAATGTGAAATTATAACTATCAGATGAGATTGAATAGGCAGAAATCTTTTCTCTGGATAAGGGAAGGCTGGGTGGCGACCAAATAGAAATCTCTAACATGATGAAGGAGGTTGATGAATGGACGCCCTGAATATTTGTTACACTTGCGGATGTAAGCTAGACAGTAATAACTCCAATAAGTAATTCAAGAGGTAGATCTTTACCCAGTTAAAGGTTGGTGTAGCACTTGCTGCAAAATTGAGTATTTGAGGACAATAACAAAGATGTATATAAGAGGAAATTAATTACACGAGGAAGATAGGGATAGAGTGACAGAGATAACCGGAGATTGGTGGGAAAGGGAGAATCCACACCGCAGTTACATCTATGTGGGGGCAAGGTTATGAGGAACTCCGTTAAATATTATTTTAACTTGACCACGGGACTTAAACAGAAAAATGCATTTCGGTAAGCCAAACTTAGATGGGAATGATATAACCGATGGGTGATTGCGTAAACGTGTCAGAATATAACAACAGTAAGCTAACATCAGAGAATATAACATCAGCACCTAACACATACATTTATACAACGTAAATGATGATAGTCTATTTACCTGGAACGCCAATAGCGGCAAGGATCACGTAATATATTTTCACAATGCTGTCAATTGGAAGGTGCATTTTCAATGCGGAGAGGTCCGTCCCTCCGTGCTGCAAGCATTCTCCTCGAATGAAACTCTGAGCTGGTACATTTCCAGAATAAATATATGATCTGTAGGCTCTCCAGGGGTTAATGCGGTTACATCATTCGTGTTTTTCTTTAATGAACAATGAGATTACGAAAGCCAAGTTGAGTCCCTGTAGTGGTGGAATATATTGAGTAATGAAATTGCTTTGAAAACCCAACAATTTTCCCAATTCTGATCCCATTAACGAAAATTACCCCTTTATTTATTATATCCCGTAGTTGGGCTATTATTGCAACACTCTTAGGTTATTCTCAAGTTTGCACATTGTTTTACTGATGCCATTCGCGCGTCCCTGCTAATTGTATAACTACATTCCTAATGGGCTGGCATGGTGGCATAGTGGTTAACACTGCTGCTTCAGTGCCAGGGACCCGGGTTCAATTCCGGCCTTGACTGTGTCGTGTTTGTATGTGCTCCCCGTGCCTGCGTGGGATTGCCCAGGTGCTCCGGTTTCGTCCAAAGATGTGCGAGTTAGGTGGACTGTCTGAAACTACTGCAACGTATCAAACAAATAAACCATTCAAAACATCTTAAGACTTAAAGTAACAGCGTGCCTCCGTTGAATACAACACCTCACTCCAATATTGCACCTGAAACCAAACAGCTCTTGAGATAAAAGGTGTAATTCAACGGCAAGGACGGGTGTTTCCGGCTCTGCCCGCCGGTGGGAGCTTCAAGTTCCGGCGATAGCGACGACCATCCTCCCCCCCCCCCCCCCCCCAATGTTGCCTGGCGGCTGAGGGTGCGAATAACGGGAAACCCCGCGGATAGCGGCGGGACTGGAAGACCCCAGCACCGTCCAATGGCCGGACGCAGCAATGCAGGCCGGCGGGGGAGGGTGGAGGAGCGGGGGGGGGGGGGGGGGGGGGAAGTGTCGCGGGGAATCCCGCGTGGAATTACATAGAACATAGAACAGTACAGCACACTACAGGCCCTTCGGCCCACGATTTTGTGCCGACCACTTATCCTCATCAAAGATCAACTTAACCTGAACCCTTTCAATTTACTGTTGTCCATGTGCCTGTCCATGAGTCGCGTAAATGTCCCTAATGACTCTGACTCCACCACCGCTGGCAGTGCATTCCATGCACCCACCACTCTCTGGGTAAAGAACCGACCTCCGACATCTCCCCTGTGCCTTCCTCCAATCAGTTTAAAACAATGTCCCCTCGTGACAGCCATTTCATCCCTGGGGAAAGGTCTCTAGCTATCCACTCTATCAGTACCTCTCATCATCTTGTACACCTCTATAAAGTCACCTCTCTTCCTTCTCCGCTCCAGTGAGAATAGCCCTAGCTCTCTCAAACTTTCTTCATAAGACATGCCCTCCAGTCTAAGCATCCACATCCTTTCTATTATGAGGCGGCCAGAACTGGACACAATATTCCAAGTGTGGTCTAACCAGGGTTTTATAAATCTGCAGCAAAACCTCACGTCTCTTAAACTCAACCCCACTGTTAGTGAAAGCCAACAAACCTTACGCCTTCCTAACAACCCTATCAACCTGGGTGGCAACTTTGAGGGATCTATGTATGTGGACCCCAAGATCCCTCTGTTCCTCGACACTTCCAAGACTCCTGCCTTTAACCCTGTATTCAGCATTCAAATTCAACATTTCAAAATAAATCACTTCACATTTATCTAGGTTGAAATCCATCTGCCACTTCTCAGCCCAGCTCTGCATCCTGTCAATGTCCTGTTGTAACCTGCAACAGCCATCGACACTATGTACAACTCCACCAGCCTTCGTGTCATCTGCAAACTTACTAACCCACCCTTCCACTTCCTCATCCAAGTCATTTATAAAAACCACAAGAGCAGAGGTCCCAAAACAGATCATGAGAGACATCTCTGGTCACTGATCCCCAGGTGGAATACTTTACACCCACTCCCACTCACTGCCTTCTTTTGGCCAGCCAATTCTGCATCCAGACAGCCACATTTCCATGTATCCCATGCCCCCAGACTTTCTGAATGAGCCTACCATGGGGAACCTTATCAAATATCTTACTGAAATCCATATACACCACATCCACTGGTACGGGGATCATCAATGCCTTCATCAATGTGTCTCATCACATCCTCAAAGAATTCAACGAGGCTTGTGAGGCATGACCGGACCATCACAAAGCCATGCTGACAACCTTTAATCAAACTATGTTTCTTTAAATAATCATAAATCCTATCTCTCAGAATTCTTTCCAGTATTTTGCTCATCACAGATGTAAGGCTGACTTGTCTGTAATCCCTCGGGATTTCCCTATTCCCTTTGTTGAACAGGAGGATAAAATTCACCTCCCTCCAAGCATCCAGTACTACTGCAATAGAGAATGAGGACACAATGATCATCGCCAACGGCGCAGCAATCTCCTCCCTCACTTCATGTAGAAACATTGGGTATATCCCCGTACCAGCCTCCCCGAACAGGCGCCGGAATGTGGCGACTAGGGGCTTTTCACAGTAACTTCATTTGAAGCCTACTTGTGACAATAAGCGATTTTCATTTCATTTCATTTTTTATCTCATTTCATTTTTTCATCCCCTCTGGCCCAGGGGACTTATCTATCCTGATGCTTTTCAAAATTTCCAGCACATCCTCCTTCCTATATCAACCTGTTCGAGCATATTAACCTGGTTCATGCTGTTCTCATGAGCAACAAGGCCCCTCTGTCTAGCGAATACTGAAGCAAAATATTCATTTAGTGCCTCGTCCAGGTCCTCAGACTCTAGGCACAAGTTCCCTCCACTATCCCTGATCAGCGCTACTCTCACTCTGATTATCCTCTTATTTCTCACTTAAGTGGAGAACGCCTTGGGGTTTTCCCTAATTATTCCCGCCAGGGCTTTTTCATGCCTCCTTCTAGCTCTCCTAAGCCCATTTTTTATTTTCTTCCTGGCTATGCTGTAACCCTCTAGAGCCGGTCCAGTTCGTTGCTTCCTCAACCTTAGGTAAGCTTCCTTCCTCCTGACTAGAAGCTCCACTTCTCTTGTCGTCCAAGGCTCCTTTACCTTACCATTCCTTCCTTGTCTCAGTGGGACAAAACTATCCAGCACTCGCAGTAAGTGCTCCTTAAACAACCCTCACATTATTGTTGTGCATTTCCCTGAGAAAATCTGTTCCCAATTTATGCTCCCCAGCTTCTGTCTAATAGCAGTATAATTTCCCCTTCCCCAATTAAATACCTTCCGAAATTAATGTCGGTTTTTTGCGTTACATATTAAAATGAACCCACTCTTACCCAATGATTTAATGATCTGTGAGTTGTTATTTAATTGTGTCCACATTTTCTACTTTTTTCCACAAGTACGTCCCTGCTCCTAAATTATTTTTCTGTTGGTCCCTTTCTGTCTATCCAGTTGTCTACATTATGTCAATCCACGCTTTCTGTGTGCCGCACATATTATTGATAATTACATCGATGCGCCGCCTGGTTGCTGCACTGGAATGATGTGGCAAAGGCCAGAGCATGTCAGTGGTGAATAATTTTAAACAATAATGAATAAGTATCATATTTGCCAGAAAACGGGTGAATAGATAGGCGCTTGGAGGTCAATACAGACCCGACGGGCCGAAGGGCCTCCTTCTGTGCTGTAATGGTCTACGATAAGAGTGCTTGCTCTCTTATGTAGACTGAGTGCATCACTAAAGTGAGGAGATCCCGGCTTTGGGCTGTGGTGCACCCCCGTCAATGACTGTTCCCTGAGGAAATTCAGCGGAAGCCTCAGAGATCTGCATTTAGCCAATGCGGGAGTTATTGTCTTGCTTAGTGATTACTGGATACTCCAAAACGAAATCAAATAATTCATGAAAAGTGTACATTAATATACTGCCACATCTTTGCAGGGATATTTCTCCTGAGTTCTGACACACTGCAACATCCACCAGAGAGCAAGAAACACTCAGGTTCTGCTTCCGGCCCAGCTGGGATAGAAATGGAACACTCTGCTGTGAAAACCTTTCTGGTTCACACTGGTCATCTAGCCATCTGGGCCAACGTGGACTTTACATCTATGCCTGGAATTTTGGATAGTAATGGTAGAGGCTCTAATTTTCCTTCTGTCACGTGACTGTCCAGGACTCTCTCTCGCTCTTACTGCCTGAGTATGTTGCAGATTGTTGCAAACTATATGGGCGGTTTATGCGCACGCCTGCCTTGGCTTCCAAGCGTCTCGAACTGTGAGCTTTTGGCCCAGATGCAGGGACGCTACCCTCTGCGCCACAAGTCCACTTGGCATGGTTTAGTGCAGAATTAATATGAGCCATTCTGCCCGTGAAATAAAACATCAGGGTTCTCAAAAGGATAGCTGGGTATGTATATGTGCGCATGTGTTTCTACGGGTTTAGTTGTGTTTGTGTTTATGTTTGTGTCTCTGTTACGACGTGAATGACGGTAAATGACTGGTTGATGGGTATTTCTTCTCCCTTTCCTCTCCAAATCAGAGTATGTGTTAAAATTAGGAGCTGGGACATTACTAAAACATTGGCAATCTAATCAGTTAAATAATAAGGAAGGCAAGGCAGATGCTGTGTTGCAGCCAGTGGTATGTATGTAGGCACTGATGTACACTAGTGTGATCCACAGCAACTACAAGCGTGTGCAGCTTGATGGACACCGACTCTGAGTTGACGAGCTGGAGTCCGAACCCAGTCTACTGTGATATACCAGGGACGTGGAAATTTACCGAGATGCTTTGTGCTAAAAGGCAGTCACCCCCCCCCCCCGGCAATGTTATTCAGATGATGAGATGATGTTCATAATAATAATATTTATTGTCACAAGTAGATAATAAACATTTCAATGAAGTTTCCTGTGAAAAACCCCTCCTTGCCACACTCCAGCACCTGTTCGGGTACACCGGGAGAATTCAGAATGTCCAAAATACCTAACAGCACCTCTTTTGGGAGGAAACCGGAGCACCCGGAGGAAACCCACGTAGACACAGGAAGAATGTACAGACTCCACACAGCCAGTGACACAAGCCAGAATTGAACCTGGGACCCTGGCGCTGTGAAGCAACATGCTTACCATTGTGCTACCGTGCCGCTCTGTTAATGATCAGGGGCAGGAGGAAGTGACGTGGAGAGAGGGAGGTAGGGGAACCAAGTAGGTGGAAGTAAAGCAGGTCCAGGTCTTGCAATTGTCCAATAAGATTGGTGATGCTAAATTGCCCCTTAGTGCCCATAAGACCATAAGACATAGGAGCAGAATTAGGCCACTCGGCCCATCGAGTCTGCTTCGCCATTCAATCATGGCTGATATTTTTCTCATCCCCATTTTCCTGCCTTCTCCCCATAAGCCTTCAAAACCCTATCTATCTCTGTTTTAAAGACACTCAGTGATTTGGCGTTCACAGCTTTCTCCAACAAAGAGTTCCACAGGTTCACCATCCACTAGCTGAAGAAATTCCTCCCCATCTCTGTATTAAATGATCGTCCCTTTAGTCTGAGATTGTGTCCTCTGCTTCTAGGTTTTCCTACAAGTGCAAACATTCTCTCCACGTCCACTCTATCCAGGACACGCAGTATCCTGTAAGTTTCAATAATATCCCACCTCATCCTTCTAAACTCCAACGAGAACAGACCCAGAGTCCTCAACCGTTCCTCATACGACAAGCTCTTAATTCCAGGGTTCGTTTTTGGGAACCTCCTCTGGACCATTTCCAAGGCCAGCACATTGTTCCTTAGATACAGGGCCCAAACCTGCTCACCATACTCCAAATGGGGTCTGACCAGAGCCTTTTATAGCCCCAGAAGTATATCCCTGGTCTTGTATTCTAGCCCTCTCGACATGAATGCTGACATTGCATTCCCCTTCGTAACTGCCAACTGAACCTGCACGTTAACCTTAAGAGAATCGTGAACAAAGACTCCCAAGTCCTTTCGTACTTCTGATTTCCTCAGCATCTTCCCATTTAGAAAATAGTCTTGCCTCCATTTCTCCTTCCAAAGTGTATAACATCACACTTTGTTACATTGTATTCCAGCTGTCACTTCTTTGCTCACTCTCCTAAACTGTCCAAGTCCTTCTGAAGCCCGCCTGCTTCCTCAATACTACCTGCCCCTCTACAGATCTTTGTATCATCTGCAAACTTAGCAACCGTGCCTTCAGTTCCTTCCTCCAGATCATTTTTTATTTTAAAAATAAATTTAGAGTACCCAATTCATTTTTTCCAATTAAGGGACAATTTAGCGTGGCCAATTCACCTACCCTGTACATCTTTGGGTTGTGGGGTGAAACCCACGCAAACGCAGAGAGAATGTGCAAATTCCATACAGACAGTGACCCAGTACCGGGATCGAACCTGGGACCTCGCGCAGTGAGACACCAGTGCTACCCACTGCGCCACCATGCTGCCCCCTCCAGATCATTTATCTATATTGTGAAAGTGTGGCCCCAGCACCGACTCTGAGGTACACCACTAGTCACCAGCTGCCATCCTGAAAAAGACCCCATCATCCCCACTCTCTACATTCTGCCAGTCAGCCAATCCTCTATCCATACCAGGATCTTATCCTGAATACCATGGGCTCTTAATTTATTTAACACTCTCCTTTGTGGCACCTTGATAAAGGCCTTCTGGAAATCTAAATAAATCACATCCACTGGTTCTCTGTTGTCTAACTTCCTTGTTACTTCCTCAAAGAACTCCAACAGATTTGTCAGACATGAACGCCACTTGACGAATCCGTGCTGACTAGGTCCTATTTTATCATGCACTTCCAAGTACTCCGCACTCTCACCTTTAATAATGGATACTAAAATCTTACCAATGACCGAAGTTAGGCTAACCGGCCTATAATTTCCCGTCTTCTGCCTCCCTCCCTTCTTAAACAGTGGTGTTACATTCGCCACTTTACTGTCCTCTGGGACCTTTCCTGCCTCCAGTGATTCCTGAAAGATCACCACCAATGCCTCCACAATCTCCTCAGCTATCTCTTTCAGAACCCTGGGCTGTAGTCCATCCGGTCCAGGTGGTTTATCCATCTTCAGACATTTCAGTTTCACCAGAACCTTCTCCTTAGTAATGGTCACTGCACTCACCTTTGCCTCCTGGTTTGCTTGAAGTTCTGGCATCCCACCGGTGTCTTTCACCGTGAAGACTGATGCAAAGTAACTATTCAGTTCACCTGCCATTTCTTTGCTTCCTTTTATTACTTCTCCAGCCACTTTTTCCAGTGGTCTAATGTCTATTTTTGCCTCTCTCTTGCCTTTTATATATTGAAAAATACTCTTCCTATCTTCCTTTATATTACTAGCTGGCTTACACTCATACTTCATCTTCTCCCCCTTATTTATTTTTGAGTTGTCCTCTGCTCGCTGTTAAAGGCTTCCCAATCCTCTGGCTTCCCCCTAATCCTCGCCACTTTCTATGCTTCGAAGAAGTGTCTATGTTAGCTGAAGGATTAATGGGATAGGGCTCGGGCGTGACCTTTCAGAGGGTTGGTGCAAACTCGATGGGCCGAATGGCTTCCTTCTGCGCTGTTGGGATTCTGTGAAACACTGCACTCTCTCTAATGCTTTCACTTCCTTCCTATAGTGTGACAGCCAGAACTGTGATTTCGGTATGCTTCACTTTAGTTTAAATTGTTATTTTACAATTAGGTTCCATAAACTGCTGAGCTTTTGAAAAACAAACACATTTTTCCGTTTCGCTTTATTTCCCACACCAGCGTAACGATAGGTGCAAACCATAAATATGAAGCGTTATTTTGCAATGAAAGAAACCGATGCATTGAGTCGTTATGTGTTTACTATATATTTACTTCCGTCAAATAGGTAATTTATTAAAAAAAGTCTGGAAAACATTCGCAATTTCCAAAGAACCAGTGGGACATCGAAGATGTTGCTCCCTAAAAGGAAGGAACTGGATTCTCATTCACGGCCAGTCATCGAAGCGCTTTCAGACCCTGCTACCCTTTCTAGCACCGACCGTATCGAATGCTTCCTCCGCCAGACCAGCCTCACAGAACAACATGGTGTCGAATTTGCGGGGCTGTCTGAACTTGCTTTGCGGTGCTATCAAAGGAAAGGATTTCTCAAGCTCCAATTATCGTAATATCCCCCTTCTGTCGTGGCATAAGAACAAAGCCCCCCCTGAGAGTTCGTCAACTTCAGTCTCGCCCCGCTGAAAAGGCCCGGCCGTCACGTTATGCTCTTTAGCCTTCGCCGCCCACTTCATCTGTGCTGTCATATCAACCGGGAGCCGAATTATTTTCCGTGTAAATCTATATGTCATTCGCGGCGTTACAAATTGTCAAAATACTCCAGCCACCTCTCAGCTCATCTAAGTGACTAGAGGTGGAGTAGGATGATTTACTGAAATGAGTGCGCTATGAGCGCCAGGAGGGGTTTGACCATATGCTCAATCTCATCTCTGAACGGACGCTGGGAAGTTGGGTAAATAAACGTGCTTGTGCAGCAACCCAATGTCGGAAGTATATCCCAAGATTGTCCCAGAATCGTGAAAGGGTCGTAGTAGTTTTCTTCTAAAAAATGAACATCTCCAAATTGTGCACCAATCTTGTCGTCCTTAAAAGTATGAAACTGCCGGATATGGCGAGCAATAAAATAACTGATTTCCTTCGGCTCTTCACCTCCGGATCTTGGTATCTCATCATTGTTGCTTCATCGGAGCCCCCGCCCCATCTCACTCTATTAGCGCGGACAACGTGTCTTGTGGTTAACGCATTGAATAGCAAACTCAAAATAAATAGAACAAATAGGGTTAAAATAGCCTCCAGCCACAAAAATGCCACTAAGATGGGCGATGTATAGAAGCTTGCTTTTGCGGAGCAGGACAGGGCACTTACGTCACAAAGTTCATATATAAAACAAATTGGAACACTCTGTAAAGTACCCCCAAAACACATCACTGCTACCACCACTGCTGCAGTTTTCGGGGTGCAATTGTTTCGCCGGAGCTTCTGACAACATTTTGCCACAATTCGATCTAAGTTGAAAGCGACAGTCATCCAGACAGAACAGTCAACGGAAATGAAACACAGGATGAGGTTAAGGGCGCACATTGGAGTATAATTGAACAACGATCAAGGAACTTAAGAATCTGTGATCTAATAGTGTATGACGGGCAAATATCAGGACGGCAAATATCAGGAGAGATAATTCCACCGCTGCCATGGCCACCAGATATCGGGCGATGCACTTGGAGAGCGCGCAATTTCTGTGGTAGAGAATCACAATTGTCAATAGATTGGCTGTGAAGTGTCAGGAATCAAATTAATAACCTCCTGGGACTGAGAGGATGAACAGTCGACATTTATTCTGTTGGAAATAACTGCATATAATATATGTATAATGGTACCAATATCAATACACTTCCATATATATGTATACACATATAATAACAGAATAATATTGGCTATGGGCCAACTGTTGAAAATGGGATTAGGTAGACAGGCCAGATGTCTTTCATGTGTCGATGTAGTCTCGATGGGCCTCTTCTCATAGAATTTACAGTGCAGAAGGAGGCCATTCGGCCCATCGAGTCTGCACCGGCTCTTGGAAAGAGCACCCTACCCAAGGTCAACGCCTCCACCCTATCCCCATAACCCCAGTAACCCCACCCAACACTAAGGGCAAATTTGGGCACTAAGGGCAATTTATCATGGCCAATCCACCGAACCTGCACATATTTGGACTGTGGGAGGAAACCGGAGCACACGGAGGAAACCCACGCACACACGGGGAGGATGTGCAGACTCCGCACA
Source organism: Scyliorhinus torazame (assembly GCF_047496885.1). Classification (NCBI taxonomy): domain Eukaryota; kingdom Metazoa; phylum Chordata; class Chondrichthyes; order Carcharhiniformes; family Scyliorhinidae; genus Scyliorhinus; species Scyliorhinus torazame. Next base: position 177,656,780 of record NC_092720.1, on the reverse strand, counting down.
GACAGTGACCCAAGCCGGAATCGAACCTGGGACCTTGGAGCTGTGAAGCAATTGTGCTATCCACAATGCTACCGTGCACTGTATTTTCTATGATTCTGTGATTCTTTAATATTATAATATTTACACTCCTGGGAGAGCTGAAAGGCTAATGTTATCGGGTGGAACGCTGGGTTTACTAGGCTCCAATATTATACTCCATATAGAGTTGGATCTAGAGAAAGGGAGATAAAGTGCAAAATTGATTGTGTCCATCTGCAGAAGGCTGGCGAGTTCAACTTTGATCTCTAATATTCGGGTGTGCTGCACATAAGAATTCGATGTCTGACAGCGCAAGCTTTGGGTTTCTCTGAATGGAAAATGCATCTGGCCTCGCAAATGGATCTGTCTGAGAGAAATGCGGTTTAAAGTTGCAAAAACAATCAGGCTAAACATTCGGAAATAGAACATCAAATTGTGAATGTATCTTCCAGAAAGAATAATGGCAGAAAAATAGTTAAAGACTTGAATAAACATTGCACGGTGGTGTGACAATTACACCCCAGGTTCAATGCAGATGTCCCATTAATTCCAAAACTAACCCAAAACCAAATCAGCAATTATGAAATCCTATCAGTTAAATTTCGAATCCCCAGACTGACCTTTGATTTCATCGAGACGATCTTTCCGTACCTACAGTGAGTGACCAGACTAATCAGTCCATAAGAAGAGGGGAATAATCAATGCGTGGTCATTTTCTAGCTATACATTGTGGGCCCTTTTCCACTTGCCTTGTCCAAAATCAGTCTAATTCTGATTTCGCAGTTGGTCAGAACCGTCTTGAGAAATCCCAGGTTTCCGCCACCAAATGACAAATGTTGAATTCTTTACCCGTCAGTCTGGCCTCAATAAAATTCGAGATGGATTTGTAAGCATAGTATTATTTATTTTTACCCGAGTTGCAAGTCTGACTCGCTTCACAAAAACCCAGAACACAAGCAGCCTCCTGGGTCTTTAAAATCGAGTGCTATTGTAGACAAAGGAATCTCTACAAATACATTCAAATGGCATCAATTTTCACATAAACGATTCCCATAGGTCATGCTATACCCCTCCTGACCTGGCAATACATCCTAATTGGCTCACTTCTTATTCCTTTCCCCTGGCCTCTTGTTACCCAGCATCCTTTTCTCCTCCTCCACTAGACATCCCTCCCCCTTCCGTACCATGCTTTCTGAAATCCTTTGTCTGTGAACTCACTAGAATTAGACCGGCCTACATCTACATTACTGTAACTAATATATTTAACCTAACTATTTTATATCACATTCGTCATTCCCTCCTTTTATCATTTCATGATAACCTATCTATTCAATCCGTAGCCATGGCCCCTCATCTAAAAAGATTCGTCGCTGCATTTCTAATTCCTGTTGTAGCCCCCCCTCATCCGCTGCACCCTAGTGGATCCTAACAGCCAAGATTGTAGGGGCGCCTATCTGTTCTCGTGCACCCCGCATCCTACCCATCACGCATTTAAGGATGTCCAGGCCCACAAAAATGCAGCCGAGTGCCACTGCTAAATACATGGCCATATTTATCAACCAGTCCTTCCAACCTCCAAATCCCCAGTTACCCCAAGAGCCAGGATCCTGCATTCCGTCCAGGTGATCCCGTATGCGATCCATAAATTTAGTGATGTTAGCGGTGAGGTCTTGAACTCCCATGATACACTTGCCCTGCACTATGGCACAAACCCCACCCTCACGGGCCAAAAGATAGTCAAGAGCATACCGGTTCTGCAGTGCAAACAGCCGCAGCTGAGACAATTCCTTGGTTATTGCCCCGAGGGCTCCCAAGGTTTCGTTTCCCAGGATGGTCAGGCCACAAATAAAATAATTCCTATCGCTGACCGCCAAGGAACCCCCCACACCTCCCAGTGTCAAGACGCTCAGAATTCCCCATCCGGCTGAGCGGTCCCGGTTGGGCGCGAGAACCTAAAGTTCTCGCAGAATTCAGTTGAGACTGCCCGGCGTGCTAACTGATTATGCAGCATCCACGCCGAGGGGCAGGGGACTGTGGTAGGGACTAGAGTCCCGATAGCAATTTGGCGGGGAAATGGGGGTGACAAACATTGGTCACTGTGCCATTAAAAAAAAAGTATTATCCTTGCTCCGTGTACAGGCTTGCTTCACAATCAGTATATCGGTTGTGTAGGGATCCCCCAGTAGCAGTTTATCCAGCTTTGGAACGCCCATTCGGGCCTCCCAGCAATGCAGCAAGCCCTAGTCCCAACAGTGAATTGAGAGACATTCACCCAGCCACAAAGGAACTGGAGGCCGGCGTTCAATGGAACGCAGGTGGTGTTGTAACAGACGCAGTGGCCGGATGCTTGAGTGATATGACACCTCCTGTCTGTACAGGTGGGGAACAGACATGTTATATTCGTTTCCGCCTCTACCAGCAACAGCCACACCCGTCACTGCTGAAACAATTCTCGTACGACCGGGAGTCTCTATTGGGAGTGAAGTGGCTAGGTATGTACGCCCTCCACCGTTGCAGCCTATCATACTGTGAGTGGGAATTATCCCGAGGCAGGGGAAGGCAAATAGCCGGTGGTGCTGAACCCGGATCGTAAGGAAGAGTGACTTGCTCAGGCGGTGGCTCAGAATGCTGACAATGAACCACCGTTTGGGGAGTGCCCCAAAGTGGTGAAACAGAAAATAACCTAGACACCGCTGCGGGGTTTGGGTAGCAGACAACCCATCCCTGACCATATAAGCGGTGGTAGATCTGGTAGAAGAGATTCATACTACCCGGGTTTTCCTCAGTCTGGGCCCTAAATGAATTAAGTGTGTCTCCTGATAACCTACATTCTAGTTGTACTGCCCTCCTTACACGCCCCGTCCTCTCTCTAGTCCCCCTCTGTCTCTCACAACCTCTTCCTACCCTCTCCTGACGGTCTGATTTTACCTTTATGGCACCAATCTTAACACATCCAAAATCAAATTTACATGCACTCCAAAAACAAGGCAATGTCCATGTAATGTTCCCTTCCCATCACCGGGACCGGCACAATTGCTTCATGAGTCCTGCATTGTCCGTTAACCTGATGACCTTCCATGAGTCGATACCATGCCCTCGTATATGGGGGCAGTGAAGAACATCACCTCTGCATAAACGAAATGTCCTTGTAGTTTGGTTGGGGTTACAGATGTAGATAATATTTCCCTATTCCACGTCCGTCGCCGATGTCACTCCAAGTGAGGCGATACCGAAGATTACACAGGTGGTGCGTAGCCACCCCATCATGCTTCACACCTGTAAAACAGCGCTGGGGAAGGGAGGCAGGTTAGTAACCAACCTTTTTACAGTGGTAGAGGTGGACCCAATTTACAGTGGTGGAGGTGGACCCAAGCACTCCGCCCCTCCACTTTAACTGCCGTGGGGGTGGTAAGCAGAACTTGGAAGGGCCCCTCCTATCGCGGCTCCGACCCTTTCCGAGTCCAATTTTTGATCATGACTACCGGGCTGCACTGAAAGTGAGCTAGGTAATGGGGGCAGTGGCTGGTGAGCCGCACGGATCTGGCCATGGAGCACTTTGAGGACCTTAGTGAGGGCTAGAACATAGGTGGTCATTTCTTCATCATATGGTGAAACTGAACCAGTCTGGGAACCTGCAGGCTCCAGCGAGTTCTAAGGGGCCTGCCATAAAGGATCTCGGCAGGAGAGACCCGGGCCGGTCCCGCAGGTGTAACCTGCAGCTGGAAGAGGGCAACGGGGAGCAACTTAAACCATGTCAGTCCCGAGTCTGCTCTTAATTTAGCCAATTTAGTTTTGAGGGTCTGATTGTGTCTTTCAACCAACCCGGCCGCCTGCGGTCTGTACGCACAGTGTAACTGCTGGCATATGCCCAACTGGGAGCAGAACTCTCTATTAATCTGTCCAATAAAATGAGGCCCGTTATCAGAACTTAACTGAGCAGGTATACTGTACTGGGGAATGATTTCCCGCATCAGATCTTTAACCACAGTAGCAGCTTTATTATCGGTAGTTGGATACGCCTCGACCCATCTGCTGAACACATCCACAATGACCAAAACATATTCATAACATTGACACCTGCCTAACTCAATGTAATCCATTTGGAGCGTCTCAAAGGGGCCATTGGGCAACGGGGTTTGCCCCATACCACAAGGGATACCTTTTCCGGTGTTATATTGCTGACAGATCAAACACCGATTACTGATGCTCTGCGCCAAACCCGGCATTTTAGGGTGCCACCAAGTGTCCAGCAACAAATCACTAGTCCCCCGAGCCCCACAATGAGTTGCAAAGTGTACACATTCGATGACCCATAAAGCCAATACATCAGACATACAAGTCTGATGTGCTGGCGTGGTCCATAAAGAGGAAACAGAATCATATGTCTAACCTAACCGTTTCCACATTTGTTTATCACTCTCAGGAGCGTCCTCCTGTAACCTTATGACGTCTTGGATGGTTGGCATTGGCTTGTCAGAAGCAGGCCTATTTATAGCAGATCATTTAGGCTGACTTAACATTTTAGGCACCATCACTTGCTGAATTTGCGCGGCTGTCCGCGCTGCACAATCTGCTTGTTCATTACCAACGTCAACTGGGGTCTTACTGTTTGTAGGGAAGTGCATTTAATGATGGAAATCTGCGTGGGCATTAGGAGGGCCTGCAGTAGGTCATTAACTAAACCCTGGTGGGATATTTCCGTGCCGGCCGAGGTAAGTAATCCCCTATTCTTCCAGAGCTGTCCGAAGTCATGAACGATCCCGAAGGCGTATCGGGAGTCAGTGTAAATATTTACCCGATGATCTACCCCAAGTATACATGCATGGGTAAGGGCAAAAAGTTTGGCTTGTTGGGCTGAATAAGGGGTCTAAAAAGCGGCCGCTTCTAGGATCAGACCATCCTGATCTACGATTGCATAACCGGACAGTCTCCGGCCAGTGGGGCTTATTAATGCACTGCCATCAACATACATAATCATGTCAGGTTGTTCTAACGGAATATCACTCAGATCGTCCCTTATTGTGGTAGTTTCCTGAATCAAGGCTAAACAGTCGTGGCCAGGTGCGTCTTCATGGACAGGGGGACCGCTAAGAAAACAGGCTGGATTGATAGTGGTACAGTATTTAAATGTCAGACGTGGATTGTTCAAAAGGTATATTTCATACCTATTCTGTCGAGCTGCAGTAAGATGCTGAGTCTGCAGTTGCCCCAGTGGGAGCTATACACAGTAATATCCTGTTGGAGAGTTATATTGGCAGCAGCCTGCAAACTATTGTATATCGCGGCCAAGATCTGGGTGCAAACAGGGTGGCCCAACGCCACTGGATCAAGTTTGGAAGAGTAATATGCTACGGGCCGGTGCTTGTCCCCATGTTGCTGGGTGAATACCGCTGTTGAACATCCTTCCAGAACAGTACAGTATATCTGGAACGGTCAGTCGTACAAGGGCCTACCGAGGGCCGGTGCTTGTAACAAGGCCTGCTTCAGGCAACGGAAGGCTTTGAGTGCCTCGGTGGTGAGAGTAAAATTCCCCCCTTCACTAGTGTAAGGTGTCAACAGCTTTGTATAGACAGTGATGTTTGGTATCCACTGCCTATAATAATTCACCATACCTAGCCAATGGTGGACCTCCTTGGCTGTGGTAGGGGCGGGGAATTGGCATATTGGTTCAATCCTACTGGGTTCGAGACTTTTTTCTGTGGCTGTAAGTAAAACCCCTAAGAACTTGACCTTTGTCTGAGCCACCAGGACCTTTGATTGTGAAACAACATGCAGTGAATGTTCAATGTCTAACGTCCACCACTGGGGAGTGATATAAATATAGCACTGTTGTCTCATCCTCCATGATTGAACCGTTACCCCTTTGTCTCCGCACTCCAGCTGTAGCTGGAAGATACACAGTAAATCTCGGGCCAACAAGTTACAGTCCAATCCAGTAATCACCACAAACTGATGATCCACAGACTTATTCTCGTAAGTGACTGTCACAGGTTCAGGGATAGGATACTCACACACCTGTCCTTGGAACCCCGACAATTGCTGGGTGTGGTCGGGTAGTGATAGTCGAAGTTCTGATTGCACCGAAGACATGGCTGCTCCAGTGTCGATTACAAATGGGCAGTGTTGATCTCCTATTTGCAGAGAAATAATAGGTTCCCTGTCCGATTGGAGAGTCCTTATGACTAAATTAGCTAGTCAATCCTGTGTTGGGAAAGGGTTTGCCTGGGAGAAGTCAGTGCATCTCGTCTGTCCTCCCCTTGGTGGGTACCCCCTCCTTTGTATCGGGTTGTCTCTTTCTGCTGCCCGTCTTTTAAAGGGGCATTCCTATTGCCAGTGATCTGCACGGCCGCAATTAAAACATGCATTGTTCCCTCTCTTTTCCTGTCCTCTTTTCCCAGTAGACCAATGGTCCCTCAAAGGGGGCGGCGGTTGTAAAGCTGTTGGTACATATGGTGGGCCATAAAGAGGAGCTGAGGGTCCATTTGGGTGGGTTTAATATCCTACCCCACGTTGATCCACCCACCCAAGGTCACAATATTGGGGTTCCAGCTGGTAAGCCACCGTTTCTTCTGCTGGTTGGGGTCTCAGATCATCCTTTTTCATTACATACTCAGTCTTAATCTTTGTAACTGAGCCTCCTTCCTGGCCTACACCCTCCTTCCAATAGACTCTGACTGCCCTGGCCATCAGAGAAGGGTCGCTCTCTGTCCAATTTATGTTATTACATTTCACGGCAGTAGCCACGGAAGGTGGTAGGCAATGCATTAACATAGCACAATATTGAGGGGAATTCTGACCATTTTGGTATGGCAAGTCGCCTGACTGCCCACGGTAGATTTCATTAAAACGTTCCAGAAATTCCTCTGGCTCTTCAGTCTTTTTAGGTTTGAGGTCTAAGATAGCAGAAATGTTGATGGGCTTTTGAAATGTGACATTCAACGCATTCAGAATTTGTGCCCGTCTATCATCGTCCAAAGCATGGGCTTGCTGGAGTGCGGTGTGGCCAGCATAATTCAAGTGATTGAGATGATTGCGGTGCCCTTCTGGGGTTAAAACCTGCTGGACTAGGGGCCGTGGGTCCCTGGAATCAGCTTGATAAACTGAGATGGTAGTTCTCAGATAATCCACGAAAGCAGCAGGAGATTTCTTCATGTCTGTGATTGCAGCCAGAATATCCATCATCTCACTGGGTCTCCATGGGAAATACACATCTATCGTGGGCTGGGCCGCCACCGTCACAGCATCAGCGTTTGGTATTTTCCTAATCGGCAACTGTCTCAGAGTCTCACTCAGCTTTAGCTGATTCCTCTGGCTCTTCAAAGACTTTGACGTCCTTCCCTGTCACTAGGTGGAGCTCCAGTTCCTCAGAACCATCCCCATCCTCTTTCTTTGTTCTCATACTTTTTTGTCCTACCATATCGGTCTGAAGGGATCTAGGTGATATGTGTGCTTGTTTCTTGATAGGATCAGGCCCCTCTCTCATTGTCCGAGATCGGGTCCTAGAGCTAACTGGGCTTTTGGAACAGAGCTCCCCTTCTCTAACACACAGTGAAGATGCTGTAATCGGACCCAAGCTATCAATCGAAGGGGATGGAGAGGATGGCATGATTTGAATCTGGGGAGCAGTGACTGGATATATATTATGACACCCTGGTGGTTCCGGAATTAGTGCAGACAATGCTATGGTGCAGTCGGAACTCTAGCCGACCTGGTCCAATTTCCGAAGACCTCATCTCCTTCTGTCAATGCAAGGCCAGCCATTGAACTACGTAGCCGTTTTTTTTTTTTTTGAGTCCACCCTCTCTTTACTTGCGCGTTTTTTGAATGCACACTCCTTTTTCAAGATCTCCAGAGTTTTCTGGTTCCCCCCTCCCCCTTCCGTGCCATGTTTTCTGAAATCCTTTGTCTGAGAACTCACTAGAATTAGACCGGACTACATTACTGTAACTAATATAATTAACCTAACTATTTTATATCACATTCGTCATTGTATGTCCTTGTAATCTGGGCATTCGATCAGAAAACCGTTGTGCAATATTTCAGCGTCAATAGGAGAAATCTAAAACGAATTGAAACTTTTGTCAAACCGTTAGTCCCTGGTTAATGATCTTTACCTTGCAGAGTCAGAGCGCCAACTCGCAGCCGATTCTTCACACATCCTCCTGGATCACTACCACAAAACATCACACTATTGTGTCCATGACTGTTACTGACCTCATCACCTGGAGATCTTCCCCCCACAGCCCCAACCGATTGGCGCCCAACACCGCAAAACCCACTTCTCCCCTCTTCCCAAAATCCATAAACAGCGCAGCCCTGTTAGACCCATCGTATCAGACTGTTTTTGCCCCACGGAACTTCTTTCTTCCTTTCTTGAATGCATGCTCACTCCCACCTGTACAGTCTCTTCCCACCTGTATTCGTGATTCCTCTGATGTCCTATGCCATATCAACAATATCCAGTTCCCTGGGCTTATCCGCTTCCTCTACACTTTGGATGTCCAATCCCTAAACTAAAATGCAGGGGTAGGGAAACTAGGCAACAAGTCAGAGGAAGAGGAAACAAGGACAATAACAAAAGTCAGAAAGGGGAATGAGCTAGGCAGAGAAACCAAGGGCCAGGTTCAATAAGGGCCACAAGTGCAAAATATTGGTAACGAGACAAATAATGTTGCAAAAACAAGCTTAATGTGCAGAACATTCACAATAAAGTGAATGAAATAATCGTGTGAATAGCCGTAAACAGGTATATTATCGGGATTACGTAATCATGGCTGCAGGGTGACCAGGGATGGGAACTGAAAATCCAGGGGTATTCAATAGTTAGGAAGGACAGGCTAAAAGGAAAAGGTGGTGGAGTGGCAGTGCTGGTTAAAAAGGAGATTTACTCAATAGTGAGGAAGGATATTAGCTCTGACAATGTGGAATCTATATTGGTAGATCTGAGAAACACCAAGGTACAAAACATATTAGTAAGCATCGTATTTCGACCACCAACTGCAGTGGTGTTGTTGGAATTGGCATTAAACAGGAAATTAGAGATGCATAGTAAGACCATAAGACATATGAGCAGAATTAGGATACTTGGCCCATCAGGTCTACTCCACCATTCAATCATGGCTGATATTTTTCTCATCCCCATTCTCGTGCCTTCTTCCCATAACCGCTGATCCCCTTATTGATCAAAAACCTATCTATACCTGTCTTAAAGGCACTCAGTAATTTGGCCTTCACAGCCTTCTGTGGCAAAGAGTTCCACATTTCACCACCGTCTGGCTGAAGAAATTCCTCCTCATCTCAGTTTTAAAGGATCGTCCCTTTAGTCTGAGATTGAGTCCTCTGCTTCTAGTTTTTCCGACAAGTGGAAACATCCTATCCACGTACACTCTATCCAGGCCACGCAGTATTCTGTTTCAATAAGATCCCCCCTCATCCTTTTAAACTCCAACGAGTACAGACCCAGAGTCCTCAACCGTTCCTCATATGGCAAGTTCTTCATTCCAGGGATCATTCTTGTGAATCTCCTCTGTACCCTTTCCAAGGCCAGCACATCCATCATTAGATATGGGGCCCAAAACTGCTCACAATACTCCAAATGAGGTCTGGCCAGAGCCATATATAGCCTCAGAAGTACATCGCTGGTCTTGTATTCTAGACCTCTTGACATGAACTGAACCTGCACATTAGCCTTAAGAGAATCGTGAACAAGGACTGCCAAGTCCCTTTGTGCTCCTGATTTCCTAAGCACCTTCCCATTTAGAAAACAGTCTATGCCTCCATTTCTCCTTCCAAAGTGCATAACCTCTCACTTTTCCGCATTGTGTTCCATCTGCCACTTCTTTGCCCACTTTCCAGTAGCCCGCCTGCTTCCTCAATACTACCTGCCCCTCTACAGAGCTACATCTTCAAATTTAGCAACAGTGCCTTCAGTTCCTTCCTCCAGATCATTAATGGATATTGTAAACGTTTATGGCCCCAGCACCGACCCCTGAGATATACCACTGGTCACCGGCTGTACCCTGAAACAGACCCCTTTATACCCACTCTCTGCCTTCTGCCAGTCAGCCAATCCTCTATCCATGCCAGGATTTTACTCTTAATACCATGGGCTCTTAACTTATTTAACAGTCTCCTATGTGGCACCTTGTCAAAGGCTTTCTGGAAATCTAAATAAATCACGTCCACTTGTTCTCCTTTGTCTAACTTCCTTGTTACTTCCTCAAAGAACTCTACCAAATTTGTCAGACATGATCTCCATGCTGATTCAGTGCTATTTGGTCATGCATTTCCAAATCTGAGCTATCTGTTTTAGAACCCTTGTGTGTAGTCCCTCCGGTCCAGGTGATTTATCCACCATCAGACCTTTCGGTTTCCCCAGAACCTTCTCCTTAGGAATGGTCACTGCACTTACCCCTGCCCCCTGGTTCTCCTGGAGCTCTGGCATCCCATTGGTGTCCTCCACCGTGAAGACTGGTGCACAGTAACTATTCAGTTCGTCTGCCATTTCTTTGTGTCCTATTATTACCTCCCCAGCCACATTTTCCAGTGTTGCAATGTCTATTTTTGTCTCTCTATAACCTTTTAAACATTGAATAAACTCTTCCTATTTTCCTTTACATTTCTAGCTAACTTGCACTCACAGTTTATCCTCTCCCCCTTATTGCTTTTTTAGTTGTCCTCTGCTCGCTTCTAAAGGCTTCCGAATCCTCTGGCTTCCCACTAATTCTCGCCACTTTGTATGATTTTTCATTAGCTTTTATGCTGTCCTTGACTTCCCTCACCAGCCATGGATGCCGTGCCCTCCCCTAAGCCTGTTTCCTTCATTTACGATGAATTTCTGTTGTGCCTCCCGAATAACCCCCCAGAACCCCTGTCTTTGCTGTTCCATTATCTTCCCTGCTCATCTCCTTTTCCAGCTCCTCCCCTCATGTCTTTGTAGTTACCCTTATTTAATTGCAATACCGTTACACCTGATTGCAGCTTCTCCCACTCAATCTGCAGGGTAAATTCTCTGATACTGTGGTCACTGTTCCCTAAGTGTTCCTTCACCTTAAATTCCCGAATCAAGTCTGCCTCATTACACATCACCAAATCCAGAATTGTCTGTCCTCTAGTCGGCTCTGTCGCAAGCTGCTCCAAAAAACCGACTCTTAGACATTCCACACATTCCTTTTCTTGGTATCCACTGCCAACCTGATTTTCCCAGTACACCTGCATATTGAAGTCCCCCACGATTATTGTAATATTGCCTTTTTTACATTCCTTTTCTATCACCTGATTTATTTTCTACCCCACATACTGACTGCTGCTAGGGGGCCTATGCATAGTCTTTTTACATTTGCGATTCCTCAACTCTACCCACAAAGATTCTATGCCTTCTGATGCTATATCGCTCCTTGCTATCGATTTAACTTCATTCCTTACTAACAATGCAACGCCGACCCCTTTGCCCATCTGCCTGTGCTTTCGATAGGACACATATCCTTGGATATTTATATCCCAGCCCTGATCCCCTTGTAGCCACGTCTCTTTGATGCCCAAAACATCGTACCGGCCAATTTCAATGTGCGCAACAAGCTCATTTACCTTGTACCATATACTGCACGCATTTAGGTACAACACCCTCATTCCTGCATTGACAACCGCCCTTTTCACACTTGTCACCTTTTTTGCTCTGCCTGAGGGTGATGTTGTTCTTTTATTTTGGTACTCTATTACCCCTTCAGTTATTGCACCTTTTAAACTCACATTCTGCTTCCCGCTCCCCCTGCCAAACTGATTTAAATCCTCCCGAGTGAATCTAGCAAACCTCCCAGCCAGGATATCAGTACCCCTCCAGTTTAAATGCAACCCGTCCTTCATGTACCGGTCCCAGCTGCCCCGGAAGAGATCCCAATGGTGCAAAACCACAAATGCTAAATACTAATCTCTGCCCTCAGGTTTAGTTACTCCTCTACCTAGTTTATTGATAAGTTTTAATAGGTTTCGTTTGCAATGTAAGTTTTTTAAAACATTAACAGATGTCCTACCAGCCAATCACTTGAGGTTTTGCTCAGGTATAAAAGAGAAATTTTCAAAACAGAAGATGTACAAAGCAAAGTGAAGATTGATATTCTCTGAACATGGCACAGCCAGTAATCATATAGATAGAAAATATTTGCTGCCTTATTCTTGCAATAGTTGGTATTCCTGGTCAGCCACATATAATCGTCTCAGCTGAATAACTAATCCTTTCTAACTGAATCATTACTTCTTCCGCTGTTTTTGGTATATTTTAATGTTCTATGCTGATATGTTTGACGTGAAGAGAATAACCACCATCACTGAACAATTGATAAGCATATCTATGTGTGTGAGATATTCTTAATGGAAAACGTAGACTGGCGGAATCTTCTGAAGTTTGAATGTAATCCCGCGTTCTATTCCGCTTTCTTTCACTTGCAGAAGGATATAAGAGTGGGTTTTGGAACTGCGGAATAAAATTGAAAAATTCAGGCAGACCCAAACGGACAGTCAACATCTGCGGAGAAAGAGGTTAACAGATAGGTAGAGGGAAATAAATATATTCAATACAGCACAGGGGTCAGTTTTTAAGCAACAATTGTTTTGATTCAGTCTGCACAGATTATGCATTGACTCGCTTTGCATTTCAAGGCTTTTCCAGAGTAATGTAGTAATGCAATGTTTGTACAGCAAACACAAAGAAAAGAAAGAGGTCATCGGCTCCAACAGTTTCATTTATGTCTTTCTCTCCCTCTCGAGCTCATTGCTTGTATCGATGCTATTTGCATCTGCTAATACTTATGACAACAACTTCGGAATTCGGACCATTTTCTGCTTCACGATATTTCTCGTAAATTGGATATTGGATATATAGATCACTCTCTTACATTTGCGGCGTTCAGTTTTTGTCTCGCCTGCGACTGGATAGTTCAACACGACTACAATAATGATGTTTTCATGAGCTGCTGACTGTATTGAGCCATAATTCCTTTTGAATGTCGCCTCTGCCAGTTCCATAATTTCCCGATAGAGGCAACCTCCAAGTATCATTCCAGGAAGAGTATTATTATGCTTCTATTTTATTTATATCTTACCAGATCGCTCTGTTCACAGTATTCAAATAGTGTTCGACAACTTATATTTTTGTGTCGCAATATTTTGATTTAATTACTCTCCTTTTTAACCACTAATAACCTTCGATTTCAGGTAAACAACGTGTGACGTATAATTTGAAGAAAGCTGCAAAATATGTGTCCAATGCCTCCATCATTCCCTCAGTCCCACTATCATTTCGCCTTTCTCTGATGTGAAGGAAGCAGCACTTAGTTTACGTACTCTCCTTCCATTTACATACTGCTGGAAGCTCGTCTATCCCATTCGTGTCCTGCCTCAAAGCAGGCCTTTGGCTGATTGTTTGTTGATGGTTCATTCTGAGCTGAGCTATTTTCCCGGACATCGATTGCCAGTGACTGTTTGTAATTGTTTTCCACTCTCAGTGGCAGGGTGGGGAAGCAACTCCGAATTAAATTTAATCTGGAATGGGAACTTAACCAGCGTTTTGGGCATTAATATGAACATTTCCGCAAAGAGCGAGAAGGGAGCCAGGAGTTTACAGAGAGTGCAGCTGACTGGGAACAGAGTCGGAGGGCGGAGGTCCAGTTGGTTCACAGGGCAGCTATATTCTGTAAAGTAAGAGGGGATGGAGGCTAGGCCAGTTGCATGCTCCTCCTGTGGGTGGTGAGGGATACCACCGGTGTCCCCGCTGACTATACCTGCGGGAAGTGCACCCAACTCCAGCTCCTCAGAGACCGTGTTAGGGAACTGGAGCTGAAGCTGGATGAACTTCGCATCATCCGGGAGGCAGAGGGGGTGATAGAGTGGAGTTACAGGGAGGTAACCACACCCAAGGCACAGGACAAGAGTAGCTGGGTTACAGTCAGGGAAAGAAAGCAAACAGGCAGAGAGTGCTGGGATCCCTCGTGGCCGTTCCCCTTCAAAACAAGTATACCATTTTGGATGCTGTTGGGGGGGGGGGGCGGGGGAAGGTCCTAGCGGCCAGGTCTCTGGCACTGAGTCTGGCTCTGGGGCTCAGAAGGGAAGGGGGGGAGAATAGAAAAGCAACAGTAGTAGGAGATTCAATGGTTAGGGGAATAGATAGGAGATTCTGTAGTCGCGAGCGAGACTCCCGGAAGGTATGTTGCCTCCCGGATGCCAGGGCCAGGGATGTCTCGGATCATGTCTTCAGGATCCTTAAGGGGGTGGGGGAGCAGCCAGAAGTCGTGGTGCACATTGGTACCAACGACATAGCTAGGAAAAGGGGTGTGGAGGTAAAAAACGAGTTTAGGGAGTTAGGCTGGAAGTTAAAAGCCAGGCCAGACAGAGTCGTCATCTCTGGTTTATTGCCAGTGCCACGTGATAGCGAGGCTAGGAATAGGGGGAGAGTGCAGCTGAACACGTGGCTGCAGGAATGGTGTAGGAAGGAGGGCTTCAGGTATTTGGATAATTTGAGTGCATTCTGGGGAAGGTGGGGCCTGTACAAGCAGGACGGGTTGCATCTGAACCAGAGGGGCACCAGTATCCTGGGAGGGAGGTTTTTTAGTACTCTTCAGGAGGGTTTAAATTAATTTGGCAGGCGAATGGGAACAGGATTTGTAGTCCAGCAACTAAGGTAGCCGATATTCAAGACGTCAAAGGTGTAGTGAGGCAGTGGGGAAGGGAACACTGACAAAGGAGAGTACTTGCAGGCACGGAGATGGGTTGAAGTGTGTATACTTCAATGCAAGAAGCATCAGGAATAAGGTGGGTGAACTTAAGGCATGGATCGGTACTTGGGACTACGGTGTGGTGGCCATCACGGAAAATTGGATAGAAGAGGGGCAGAAATGGTTTTTGGAGGTCCCTGGTTATAGATGTTTCAATAAAATTAGGGAGGGTGGTAAAAGAGGTGGGGGGTGGCATTGTTAATTAGAGATAGTACAACAGCTGCAGAAAGGCAGTTCGAGGAGTATCTGCCTACTGAGGCAGTATGGGTTGAAGTCAGAAATAGGAAAGGAGCAGTCACCTTGTTAGGAGTTTTCTATAGGCCCCCCAATAGTAGCAGAGATGTGGAGGAACAGGTTGGGATACAGATTTTGGAAAGGTGCACAAGTCACAGGGTAGTATTCATGGGTGACTTCAACTTCCCAAGCATTGAGTGGAAACTCTTTAGATCAAATAGTTTGGATGGGGTGGTGTTTGTGCAGTGTGTCCAGGAAGCTTTTCTAACACAGTATGTAGATTGTCCGACCAGAGGGGAGGCCATATTGGATTTGGTACTTGGTAATGAAATAGGGCAAGTGATAGATTTGTTAGTGGGGGAGCATTTTGGAGATAGTGACCACAATTCTGTGACTTTCACTTTAGTAATGGAGAGGGATAGGTGCGTGCAACAGGGCAAGCTTTACAATTGGGGGAAGGGAAAATACGATGTTGTCAAACAAGAATTGAAGTGCATAAGTTGGGAACATAGGCTGTCAGGGAAGGACACAAGTGAAATGTGGAACTTGTTCAAGGAACAGGTACTACGTGTCCTTGATATGTATGTCCCTGTCAGGCAGGGAAGAGATGGTCGAGTGAGGGAACCATGGTTGACAAGAGAGGTTGAATGTCTTGTTAAGAGGAAGAAGGAGACTTATGTAAGGCTGAGGACACAAGGTTCAAACAGGGCGCTGGAGGGATACAAGATAGCCAGGAGGGAACTGAAGAAAGGGATAAGGAGAGGTAAGAGAGGGCATGAACAATCTTTGGCGGGTAGGATCAAGGAAAACCCCAAGGCCTTTTACACATATGTAAGAAATATGAGAATGACTAGAGCGAGGGTAGGTCCGATCAAGGACAGTAGCGGGAGATTGTGTATTGAGTCTGAAGAGATAGGAGAAGTCTTGAACGAGTACTTTTCTTCTGTACTTACAAATGAGAGGGGCCATATTGTTGGAGAGGACAGTGTGAAACAGACTGGTAAGCTCGAGGAAATACTTGTTAGGAAGGAAGATGTGTTGGACATTTTGAAAAACCTGAGGATAGACAAGTCCCCTGGGCCTGACGGGATATATCCAAAGATTCTATGTGAAGCAAGAGATGAAATTGCAAAGCCGTTGGCAATGATCTTTTCGTCCTCGTTGTCAACAGGGGTGGTACCAGGGTATTGGAGAGTGGCGAATGTCGTGCCCCTGTTCAAAAAAGGACTGGGGATAACCCTGGAATTACAGGCCAGTTAGTCTTACTTGGGTGGTAGGAAAAGTAATGGAAAGGGTACTGAAGGATAGGATTTCTGAGCATCTGGAAAGTCACTGCTTGATTAGGGATAGTCAGCACGGATTTGTGAGGGGTAGGTCTTGCCTTACAAGTCTTATTGAATTCTTTGAGGAGGTGACCAAGCATGTGGATGAAGGTAAAGCAGTGGATGTAGTGTACATGGATTTTAGTAAGGCAGTTGATAAGGTTGCCCATGGTAGGCTTATGCAGAAAGTAAGGAGGCATGGGATAGTGGGAAATTTGGCCAGTTGGATAACAAACTGGCTAACCGATCGAAGTCAGAGAGTGGTGATGGATGGCAAATATTCAGCCTGGATCCTATCTACCAGTGGCGTACCGCAGGGATCATTTCTGGGTCCTCAGCTGTTTGTGATTTTCATTAATGACTTGGATGAGGGAGTTGAAGGGTGGGTCAGTAAATTTTCAGAAGATACGAAGATTGGTGGAGTTGTGGACAGTGAGGAGGGATGTTGTCGGCTGCAAATAGACATAGATAGGATGCAGAGCTGGGCTGAGAAGTGGCAGATGGAGTTTAACCCTGAAAAGTGTGAGGTTGTCCATTTTGGAAGGACAAAAATGAATGCGGAATACAGGGTTAACGGTAGAGTTCTTGGCAATGTGTAGGATCAGAGAGATCTTGGGGTCTATGTGCATACATCTTTGAAAGTTGCCACTCAAGTGGATAGAGCTGTGAAGAAGGCCTATGGTGTGCTTGCATTCATTAACAGAGGGATTGAATTTAAGAGCCATGAGGTAATGATGCAGCTGTACAAAACTTTGGTAAGGCCACATTTGGAGTACTGTGTACAGTTCTGGTCGCCTCATTTTAGGAAGGATGTGGAAGCTTTGGAAAAGGTGCAAAGGAGATTTATCAGGATGTTGCCTGGAATGGAGAGTAGGCCTTACGAGGAAAGGTTGAGGGTGCTAGGCCTTTTCTCATTAGAACGGAGAAGGATGAGGGGGCGACTTGATAGAGGTTTATAAGATGATCAGGGGAATAGATAGAGTAGACAGTCAGAGACTTTTTCCCCGGATGGAACAATCCATTACAAGGGGACATAAATTTAAGGTGAATGGTGGAAGATATAGGCGGGATGTCAGAGGTAGGTTCTTTACCCGGAGAGTAGTGGGGGCATGGAATGCACTGCCTATGGAAGTAGTTGAGTCGGAAACATTAGGGACCGTCAAGCAGCTATTGGATAGGTACATGGATTACGGTAGAATGAGATAGTGTAGATTAATTTGTTCTTAAGGGCAGCATGGTAGCATTGTGGATAGCACAATTGCTTCACAGCTGCAGTGTCCCAGGTTTGATTCTGGCTTGGATCACTGTCTGTGCGGAGTCTGTATGCCCTCCCCGTGTGTGCGTGAGTTTCCTCCTGTTTCCTCCCACAGTCCAAAGATGTGCAGGTTAGGTGGATTGGCCGTGATAAATTGCCCCTAGTGTCCAAAATTGCCCTTTGTGTTGGGTGGGGTTGCTGGGTTGTGGGGATAGGGTGGAGGTGTTGACCTTGGGTAGGGTGCTCTTTCCAGGAGCCGGTGCAGACTCGATGAGCCGGGTGGCCTCCTTCTGCACTGTAGATTCTGTGATAATCTATGATTAATCTAGGAGAAAGGTTCGGCACAACATCGTGGGCCGAAGGGCCTGTTCTGTGCTGTATTTTTCTATGTTCGATGTTCTATCTTAGCTGAACCCTGCTTTACATTTGCGTCTGTGGCTACGTTACTCCCATAATGTACGTTCTCACTTTTAATTAACATTTTTCGTGACCTCTGGTTTCTGAAACTTTCCCAAGGCTCAGACCTGCTGCTGATTTTGCGACGTGATAAACCTGTTCCTGTAATCGAATATTATGCTTAACATCCTGAGTAGACCACTGGCAGGGCTTTCATGCTGGGATTTGTTTACATTATTTGTAATTTATTTGCAATTCTGACTTGTTTCACTCAATTTTGCACACAATCCTCGCACTGCCATTCATTTTCCCCCGTTATGGAAAGAAGATTAACCATTCCCTCTATTTATATGCGTTAGGTTGTTTAAATACAATACATTTACTCGTGATTGCAATTCAAACTCACATGTCCCAAAAGACGTGCTGTTAGGTAATTTGGACATTCTGAATGTATACACAAACAGGCGCCGGAATGTAGCGACTAGGGTTTTTTCCAAAGTAACATCACTGCAGTAACGTAAGCCTACTTGTGACATTAATAAATATTATTACTATGTCACATGGAATTCGATTGCATACCGATCTCATTTCTTGGTGCATCTGACAATATCATGCTGCTGATTAGCACTGCCTCATTATGCAAAGATAAATCTTGGCTATTTCCCCCCAGCCCGTTCCGCAGCTGATTACCCTAAGAAACTGTATCAATCCATTCAAATCCTTTTCTGCGAGACTGCTCCTGAATAGAAAATCATTTTCTAGTTTGCATAAAATAAAAAATTCTCACACTTATCGCATTCATCCGGTTCAAACTCCAATAGCGTTTCGACTAAGACTCTAGCCAAACAATTAACAGCAATTGGGAGCATGGAAACAGCCGCCACTCATTCTTATCAGCACATGCCCACTAGATGATAAATCCATTGCCCGTTAATTCAACATGCTGATCCTCTAGGGTCAGATGCTCTTTCATTAATGCCTTTATGTCATTCATTCCGATAAGGACTTCCCCGCATTTCTTTGCACATCGTGCATTCATTAAAATAACGCTTTGTCTCAGCGCAGCTTCCTACAATTAAACTTTTGTCTTCCGGCTAATTAATTTTGACACTTCCGGCCCGAGTTGTCCTCTTAGATTTCTCTTTAGCCACATCGCCACACTATTCTCTTTCCAAATCGTTCTCTTATATTCAAACCCCACCCCCTTGTTTTTGTTCGGATCCCTCTCCAGCGCCTCACCATCCCTTTTCATGGTTGGTATTTTAATTTTGGCTCTGACTGCTCAGAAGATCTTCGCAACATTCCTGTTTCTGCCGATACCGTTTTTCCATGAGAACCAGTGAACTGTGTCTTCCCTGTCCTGCTCCCAGGTACTTCCTAGCCATGAATTAACGCTCGTCACACTGCCATCCGACAAGCGATGCATTATTTCTAGTTCCACTTCGAGATTGCAGAGAACAATATCGAAGCCCTTGAACTTACTGTCTCCTATCACTACCACATTTCATATCTCCCCCACACCCCATGTTATTGTCACTTTCATTACGGTCCCATGATCAGTTCATTAGACACGTAATCCAAATCCCAAGGCCTTGGTCTTGCGTTCAAGTCACACCATCGGAAAGTCATTGAACAATATCGAGAACTAAAAGTCTAATGGCCCCATCAAGGTCTCATAATATCCCTCAGGATATCTGCCATAATTACCTTGTCCGGCGGTAATATCATCAGGGCAAGTTGGAATGTCACGGCCAGCCATGCCCTAATCCAATAAATACTTATAAAAACAAATACTACTTTTCCAGTTTTAACGATTTTGATCAATTATTTCGTTCAATTTAATGAGCAAGACAAAATAAACATGGAAGTCTACAATCTCTTTCCAATTACTCAGAACGAATGGGCCGGCGATTGCACTGTGAGCGTCGCAGGTTCATTTAAGTAATCCAGTTAAATCTGGAGGGGTTCAACTGGTGCGTTCGAGTCTGTCAATAGGCAAATTTAACTCAGGCCATCCGTACGCATTTGATCTCTTGAACTTGAATTTGTGAGCAGCTGCATCGTCCGAACTACCAAAATCAAATTTGCATTGTTATTTAATACGGCGAAGTGTAGAAACACGCTTGAATGAATGCGTTATTAGCTCCACGGGACGCGTAAATAGATTCCGAACCTCAGCTCTGAATCTGCGCTGGGAAACTCCATAAATAAACGTGTTTACGCAGCAACTCAAAGTCATGAGCATATAGCCTGACTGTTCCAGAATAGTGAATGGATCGTTGAAATTTGTTTGTACAAGCTGAACATCTGAAAATTGCACAAAAATGTAAGTTACGAAATTTGCAAACCATAGGAGTATAAAACTGCCAGAAATTGCGAGCAATAAAACCATTGATTTTCTTCGGTTCTCAACCTCTGGATCTTTGTGATTCTGATCATTGTTGTTGCCTCTGAAACCCCTTCTCACTCTATTAGCCTGAACAATGTGCCTGATGGTCAGGACGTTTAACAACGATATCGAAATAAATGGAAGAACGGGTGTTAAAATAGTTTCCAGCCACCAATATGCTACCCATATGGGCGAGGTGTAGCAACTTTCTTTTACAGTACAGAACCATGGTACGTTGTCAATTATTTCACGATGTTCATATACGAAATATAATGGGAGGCCCTGTAATATTCCGAAAGAACACACCACTGCTATCGCCACAGTTGCAGCTTTAGACGTGCAATAATATGTACGCAGCTTCCGACAACATATTGAAACAAATCGATCGAAGGTGAAGGCGACAGTTAACCAGACAGAACAGTTCATGGAAGCGAGGTCCAGGGCAAGAATAAGACGGCAAATTGGTGTATAGTTGAGGAACGAATATGGGAAATAGGAATCATTAATCTCGAAGAATATTACATTAAACATCAGGAAAGACAAATCCGCCGCTGCCATGGCCACCAGGTATCGGGTGATGCATATGGAGAGCTCGCAACGTCCGCGGCAGAGAATCGCAATTGTCACCAGCTTTGCTGAAAATAAATGAAAATGATATTGACAATTATCTTTATCTTGGGAGCAAGAGCAGTCGACATTTTCGTTCTTCGTGTGATTGTGCACGATTTACATTCCGGTCAAGGTGCTCTGGAACATCTGAAAAACAATGATATCTTGTGAAAAGTAGGCTTTATGCGCCACCAAAGGCAAACCTTAAATATATAACTAACACTTCGGAGCCTAACTTTACAGTCTCCTAAAGGTTTGCAAGATCAACATTCTCCCGCTGTGTAGAATTGCGAGTAACTGGCATTTCAAGTTAAGGGAACATAATCTTGTACACCTCAGTCAGATGACCCGTCAGTCTTCCCTGCTGCAGTGAAAACAACCCAAGCCTTTCCAAACTTTCTTTATAACTTAAATGTTCCATCCCAGTCAATATCCTAGCGAATCTTCTCTGCACCCCCTCCAGTGCAATCGCATCCTTCCGATAATGTTGCGACCAGAGTTGCACACAGTACTCCAGCTGTAGTCTTAGTAACGTTTCTATACACCTCCAACATGACCTCCTTGCTTTTATAATCTATGCCCCGATTGATAAAGGCCTGTAAACCACCCTGTTAACCTGCCCCTCTACCTTTAGAGATCTATGGAGAAACACGCCAACGTCCCTTAGTTCTTCGGAACTTCCCAGTGTCTGACCTTTCATAGTAAACTTCCTTGTTAAATTACTCCTTCCAAAGTGTATCACCTCACACTTTTCAGGGTTAAATTGCACCTGCCACTTATCCGCCCATTTGACCATCCCGTCTATTTCTACCTGCAACTCACACTCACTGTTAACCACCCGGCCAATCTTTCTGTCATCTGCAAACTTACTGATTCTTACTTATTAACAAACGAATCCTTGGCTTTCATATCTATCATAGCATATTCAGCATCTGTGAGGAATGAATTAATGTTTCAGGTCAATCATATTTCATTAAAAACACCCGGCCTGCGCTTAAAATATATTTTCTATTCGATCTACAAATGCTTGCTGACATTCTGAGGGCTTCTAAAATTTTACAGTCTACTTTCACATTTCGCTACGTTTTCTTCCTGAAAATTCAAATGCTTTTAAAAAAGGATATTAAATCGGCTTGATTTAAAATTCAGAATGAATTGCACGGTTACATTGAGAAAAATTCAGAAAGGTGGAAATTCTTGTTATTTGATTAACGATGAAAAGTGTTGTCTACACAGCAACTCTATTAAACTAAACAGAATGTATCGCGGACAGGTGGAGCAGTAAACCAGTTAAAAATAACAAACGATGAATATTAACTGATTATAAACCGCTTACCAGGAACACCAACTATTGCAAGAGTAGGGTAGTAAATATTTTCAATCTGAATGATCACCGGCTGTCCCATGTTCTGAGAGAGGCGAAGTTCTGCGTTAGTATTCTTCAAACGCAAGTGTTCTGCTTTCACAATAGGACCTCATTTATACCTGAGAGAAACCGCAAGAGACACGAACATTGCACAACGATTCGTGATAGTTTCTTTGAAAAAGCAGATTATCCAGGGCTGTGTTTACTCCTAACACAAAAGTCAGTAGGATTCTTTTTGACCGTAAAACATATTGAAATTAAATATGAAGTATGGAACTTTGTGATGATCATATTTTTGAACAAAAACACAATTCACTGTCTTCACTCCAAACGCAGTGATGCAAGCGCTTGAACCTGAACGTTAGAAATAGGCATAAACGTTCACATTTCGGACAAATTGCATTTGTTTGTAACATTTTATAACATTTACCCTTTTAAACTAAACACTATGAAACACGGATTTAAGAGGTTCCGTGGAGCATTTCGGTGCGACCAGCTTCCACAACTAGGCAGGAAATGGGGAGTGAGTGTTGGGGGGGGGGAAGTTGGGGGGGATTCAATCGGCAGCCTCCTTTTAATATCAGGCACCTCCCAGAAGGTCTGGTCCTTGCAGATTTTCCTTCCTCCCTCTCTGTCCTCTCTATCAACATCCACGCCCATATCTCGTAACCTACCCCTGAACCTCACCTCCACGACCCACCCTCAGACCCTCACAATGTACCAGGTCCTGGACTCTTGGGACTGACGCCACGGGGCCTGCTTGCAGCCCCAGCCCTGTCCACTGCAGCCTCTGGCGCTGCAGGGTCCAGGGACTGGCCGCCAGCTCTTGGAGTTGGGCATCCTCCCGAGGGAGGCCAGAAATCCTGACTCCAGCTGGTTAATGCTCTTTACCGTGCGAAATGGCTGCAGAGCAGGAAGTATGGATGGCGATGTGTTCCCTGCTGACCCTTCAGATGACAGGAAAGGAAACTTCACCATCCTAAAATCCAGCCCCTGGTAATAAAACAACATTTCCCACTGATCATACTCTGAATGTGATTATTGATTAGTGATCCCTATTGGCTCTCTCACAGGAATTCACGCTTTTCAATGGATGAAGATGATTGAGATCACTGAAGGCGGCTCCATGAAGAGATCGATGCTGTCTGGATTTGATGGAAAGGACTATATTAGTTTGGAACCAGACAGAATGAGATGGGTCGCATCCAATCCCTTTGCAGCGAAGGCTAAAGTTCAATGGGATTCAGATAAATCCTGGACCAAGTATTGGAAATAGAGTTCGGAAGAACTATTTGCTTAAAATGTAAAAAGATATTTGCGAATTGGAAAGGAATATTTTGGTCGGAAAGCTATTGATTTCAGTTTTGATCCATGTTCTGATCTAACTTCACTGATCTATCAAACCGTTCAGTCTCTGTCTATTGTTTGTGTTTTCACCCTTTCCCATTACAGTTCAGCCTGAAGTCTTCATCTCCAGAACTGGGCCCAATAGTCAGTACAATCCGCTCCCTCTCTCCTGCCTGTTTACTGGGTTTTAATCTGTAGCCATCGAGGTGACCTGTCTAAGGAATGGAGAGGAATTGTCTGAGACACTATCCTCGGGATTTCGACCGAACGACGATGGGAGCCATCAGATCCAGAAAGAGATTGAAATAAATGCTGGGGATGAGGATCAATACTCCTGTCAAATTCAACACAGCAGCCTGGCAGAGACCAAGCTCCATCAGTGGGGTAAGGAACTGTACTGGATATTTGTGTGTGTGTGTAACAGGATGAGGCCATTCTGCCCCTTGACTCTGTTCCTCCATTCATTCACATCCTGACTGATACAAAGAACAAAGAACAAAGAAATGTACAGCACAGGAACAGGCCCTTCGGCCCTCCAAGCCCGTGCCGACCATACTGCCCCTCAGCTCCATTTATCCACTATTGCTCCATATCTCTCGCTGCTCTGACCCAATAAAACTCACTCTATTTCAGTCCGGAACATGTCCGTTAACCCCCAGCTCCCACAGCCTTTTGCTGGAGAGGGTTCAAGATTTCTACTGCCCTTTTTGTGAGGAATTGCTTCCTGATTTCTCTCCTAAATATCCTCAGTCTAATTTGAAGATGATGCTCTCTTGTTCCAGATTCCACCAGCAGAGACAATAGTTTATCTGTACCGACCCTATCGACTCCCTTTATCACTTTAAACATCTGGATCAGATCATCCTTCACTCTGTTAAACACAAGGAAATACTGTCAGCTTTATATAACGTCCTCAGATCTGAACCCACTGAATCTACACTGTGCCCTCTCCAAGGATACTTTATTCGGCGGGATTCTCCATTTCACCCCCGGGATTCTCCGTCTCGCCAGCCTGCCAATGAGGTTTCCCATTGTGGGCAGTCCCAAGCCGTCGGGAAATCCCCGGGCTACCAGTGCAACGGAGAAACCCGACAGCGGAGAATCCAGCATATCTTCTGTGAGGTGTGGTGTCCAGAACTGAATGTAATTCTCCAGGTGGAGTCTGGCCAAAGCTCTGTACTACTGAAGCATAATTTCCTCACCTTCTATTCAAACCCCAATTTTTGATTGTATTTTATTACGGTGAGAGAACTTTTAGTGATTTGTGTACATGATCACTCAAATCTCTTTGTTCGTTTTACAGCTCCTATTCTCTCAACATTGTGAAATTATTTGATTTGTTCTTCTCAGATTTAATGTGGATGATCTCACACTTCCTACATTGGGGAAAACTGTGGCAGATGGAATTCACTCATTTAATCTGTCAATGTTCCTTCACTGTGTCTCCGAACTTAGTGCCATCTGTAAACTGGGATTTACAACACCCTGTCCCTTCATCCAAGTCATTAATATAGATGGTGAAAAGCTGAGGGCCCAGTACAGATCCCTGGGGAATATAACGGATCCCATCCTGCCAAAAGGAGCACATTCCCTTTTTCCCCATTTCCTGTTTCATAACTCCAAACAATTCCCACCCCGTGCCACAAATGTCTTCCAATTCCAAACACGCTGAGTATTGTCAAGAATCTGCTGGTGCTAAACCTTATCAATGACCTCTGGAGTCCATCTGGAGCAGATCTATAGGCTCTCCCTTATCCAACATATTAGTGAGATCCTCATCAAATTCAATCAGTTAGTCAGACATGAGCTCCCCATCACAAATCCATCCTGTCTCTCTTTGATCAGCTGATACTTGTCTAAGTGACTGGAACTCAATCTCTGGACATTTGTGAAGCGTTTTCTTAGAGCTGGAGTCTCTCACTTATTCCATGTGGTGACCATGATGGCTTCACTGCAGTCGTTAGGACTAGGTTATGCTGTTGGGTTGGACCAAGTGCTTCTTTTGAAGCGTTTGCTCTGTTTCTCTGTCGTTTTCCTCATTATCAGCTTTGCGCAGTTTCCTGTGGTCAGTTTATTCCTCATCCCTTTGAAGTTTGAAGTGAAAACCATTAGCGATGCTGCCTCCTGGGCCGTACAATGTAACCCTGG
The DNA here is from genome assembly GCF_047496885.1 of Scyliorhinus torazame. Lineage (NCBI taxonomy): Eukaryota > Metazoa > Chordata > Chondrichthyes > Carcharhiniformes > Scyliorhinidae > Scyliorhinus > Scyliorhinus torazame. The sequence goes on along the minus strand of NC_092720.1, from coordinate 177,630,931 downwards.
AGATTGAGCAAGGACAGGACACAGAGACATTGGGGAGAATTGGAACTGAACTGGCCGGGAAGGTAACCCACGGGATTTGGACAACACGGCTTTGACACTCCCATCAATGGGAATCTTTAGTGACTTCACTGGAGAGTGAAATCGGGCGAGTGTAAAACCAAAGATTAAACCAATCCCATCACTTCCAAATGGGCGGCTTCATTTCAAATTGTCCCCAATTAACACAGAAATGGGATTGGATCCGGAAACAAAGACACAATTGTCACATTATTCACATGTGTTTCAGAAATCCCGGAAAGCAGTGGGGGGCGCTCCCATCTTGGAATTATAAACGGATCAGTGATCCCAGCACTGACTGTTATATTCGGAATAATCAGAATAATCATCTGGAAAAGACATCGGAGAGGTAAGAGTCCGAGAGAGGGGAATGTCGAACTGAGGGGACAGAGTGAGTGTGGGGGAATCTCCAGTACTGGGAGTACAGAACACTGAGAGGGGAGAGTGAGAGAGAGGGGAATGTAGATCTGAGGGACAGAGTGAGTGTGGGGAATCTCCAGTACTGGGAGTACAGGACACTGAGAGAGATGCGAGAGAGAGAGAAGGGAATGTAGAACTGAGGGGACAGAGTGAGTGTGGGGGAATACAGAACAAAGAACAAAAGAACAAGAAAAGTACAGCAAAAAAACAGGCCCTTCGGCCCTCCAAGCCTGTGCCGACCATACTACCCGCCTAACTTAAAATCTTCCACGCTTACTGAGTCCGTATCCCTCTATTCCCATTCTATTCATGTATTTTTCAAGATGCCCCTTAAATGTCACTATTGTAATTAGAAATTAAATATCTCCGGCGGGGAATTGAACGCTGGTCTCCCACATGACAGGCGGGGATACTAACGAGGAACTGCTGAATGGCTGCTACTGTGCCGCTACAATCACCAGTACTGAGCGTACATGGCAGTACGTTGAATGAACTGATTTAATTCCCAAACACAGATACACGTATAAACCCATCGGTGGGATTCTCCGTCGGCCTACAGATTCGGGAAACGTGACTGAGCGGACGAATGTCCAATGACTAAATCGCGCCGTGCGCCAAATTTTTTGTTTTTATCAATTTTGTGTACCCAATTCATTTTTTCATATTAAGGGGCAATTTAGCGTTTGCAATCGACCTGCCCTGCACATCTTTGGGCTGTGGGTCGAAACCCACGCAAACACGGGTAGAATGTGCAAATTCCACACGGACAGTGACGCAGAGCCGGGATCGAACCTGGGACCTAGGCGCCCTGAGACTGCATGCGTTTAGAGATAGAGAAAGAACTAGTCAGATATGCAATAGGATTTAGGACAACTAATTCGGATAACGATCTCAGCAGCTGTCCGAACGGACTATGAGAGCTTATGGATCCTACGTCCTAGAATCGTGAGAAGAATCCTGCACATTCTTGATCCTGAAACTGGTATCCAAATTTGGAAATTCGACTATTGATTCAGTGACAGAATTGTAATTCGTCTAATTTTCCTTTGACATTGCAGGAATTCAAATATGAAGAGAAAATATAACTTCGAAATTTCTTGCGCACACTGTATAATTAGGAGAGTGTCAATGTTCAATTGTCCCTGATGACATTTTCTAACACCGTGCAAGACGAAACGTCGAATTGCACAAAACTTTGTCTGAGCCGCGGGCTGGGAAAACATTAGGCGACAAACCATTGTACTGAAAAGAAATATTTAGTTATACAACCAAGGTATATTAATTGGAAAAGTGTGGATTTTTATAATTTAATTAATGTCTCGTTATTGATCGCGCGTGGCAACTATGAGTAGTTGGCTGTGTAGAATAAAATCTGCTTTCAAAACAATGAAGTCAATGGACGTCCCATTTTGATGACATAATTTTTTATGGGAGCAGTCGTCGTAAAATTCCAATTTAATATTCGGCTTTGGGTGCAGCTTGCATTTCTTTTTTGCTGCTTGCAGCACTTAACTACATGGCTTGCGCATTAATATCTTAGTTTATGCGAAGATTACGATAGTTTAAAATTTCTTTCAAAGCCAAAACAGTTCCAATTCGGTGGGTTAACTTAATTCGCCATGAGAAAATGATTGTGTTTATTTAGTATTTCTGACAGCATACTCTTTCGCTGAAATAACTGGCCTGTAAGTAATAGATTATAAATAAAAATTAATACAGGGTTTAGTCTCTGATTTAATCTAAATTCATGTTATATTTCCAATGTAGTATAATTAGATAAAGACATATAAATGTCTCAGATGCCCTTGTAACCTGGGTTCTTGATCAGAAAACAGGCGTGACCGGGAGCAGGTTAAAACGAGTAAGTTAGTGCCTGGTTAATGATCTTGCAGAGTCAGTGCCAACCCACAGCCGATTCCTCGTACGGCCTCCTGGATTATGAGCCCACCAAAAAACTTCACACTATTGTCTCCCGGACTGTCACTAACTTCATCGCCTCCACAGCCTCCAAGAGATGTGTTCCTAACGCCGCAAAACCCGCTTTTAACCCTCTTCTCCAAATTTCCAAACATTGCAGCCCTGGTGGACCCATCGTATCGGCGTGCTTTTGCCCCACGGAACTGCTTTTTTCCTACCTTGACTCCATGCTCTCCCTGGTCCAGTTTCTTCCCACCTGCATTCGTGACGCCTCTGGTCTTCGAACTCATATCAACAATATTACGTTCCCTGGGCCTAGCCGCCTCCTCTTCACTGTGGATGTCCAATCCCTCAGCAACTCCATCCACCGTCGCAAATATTTGAATGGCTCCTGCTTCTTCCCTGAGAGGCCGCCCGAACAATCCGCGTCACCACCACTCTTGTCCGCCCTGTTGAACTTGTTCTTTTATTAAACAATTTCTCCCTTCTCTTGTTTTGCTGACAGTGAATATGATTGCAGCTATAGGTAACCGCGTGGCTCCCTTTTATGCTTGTCTTTTTCGTGGGTCATGTGGAAAACCCCTTGTTCCAATCCTACATCCATGGCTCAATTGGTGCCGCTTCATGCTCATCTGCGGACCTGGACATAATTGTCAACTTTGCCCTATATTTCCCCCTCTGTCTAACATTTACATTGTCCAATGTCGTCGCTTCTCTTACCCTCCATGACCTATCTGTCTCCATTTCCAGGGATGGGCTAATGACTAATATTCATTAGAAACCCAAGAACTCCCGCGACTGCCTTGACCACAGCTGCTCAGGCATTGCCTCCTATAAGAACTCCATCAGAGTCCCCCACTTTCTCAGCCTCCGTCGCATCTGTATTGACGATGCTGCCTTCCCCAATGTCGCTTCTGACATGTCATTCTTTTCCTTCAACAGGTTTCCACAACACCCCTCCCAGCACCCCACTGTGGTGGACACTGCACTCAACCAAGTTAGACATATTTTCTGATCTGAGTAGTGAATTTAAAAAGCCTTACCTTTACAGGAGCAGCCCTTTGGATTTCGGCGGCAGCGGTGCGCAGGGGCCTTCTGGGAGGTGAGTACTTACTTTAAAAAGCCTTGCCTTTACAGGAGCAGCCCTTTGGATTTCGGCGGCAGCGGTGCGCAGGGGCCTTCTTGGAGGTGAGTAGTGAATTTAAAAAGCCTTACCTTTACAGGAGCAGCCCTTTGGATTTCGGCGGCAGCGGTGCGCAGGGGCCTTCTTGGAGGTGAGTAGTTAATTTAAAAAGCCTTACCTTTACAGGAGCAGCCCTTTGGATTTCGGCGGCAGCGGTGCGCAGGGGCCTTCTTGGAGGTGAGTAGTGAATTTAAAAAGCCTTGCCTGGTCCCGTGCCTGTTCTTCTTTTCTGTTTTATTTGTTTTTATATAAGGCGGGAACCGGAAGTTCGACCCGCGGGCCTCTGGCAAGTTACCCCCCCCCCCCCCCCCCAACCAATAAATTCTGGTGGAGAGGAAACTCGAGACACTACACGTGTAGTGTCTCCAACCCGCCCTCCTCCTCTAACCTAATAATAAGACCCATTGGTGTAAGGTAAGTGCCATATTATATTATTATTATATTATTAGCATTGTGCAGGTCAAGGTTCGGAGGTGGAGGAGCAGTCTCTGTCAACGAGAGAACCAGAGAACATCGAAGACACTCAGAAGGTAAGAAGGTAAGGAAGTGATTTTTACTTATTTTTACTTTTATACCTTTTTTCAAATTGTGTGTGTCGGGGGGAAACTGAAGTGACATCACAGAAAAGCTGTGGCCAGAGTGGCTGGTTGGGATTCTAACCTAAATTTAAAAAAAAAATTGAGTATTTGGTAACTAATTAAACATAATAACTTAATTATAATTTAGAGGATATCTAAGCCAGAGATCGGAGAGTATTATAGTTAGCTATCGCATTTCTATTAGAAATCTAGTGCTAGGAAACAGATAGTTGACAGTAACTTTGAAATTAAAAAAAAAAGACAAATTTTAATTTTAATTAATTGACGCAATGTCAGTTAGAGGGGTGCTGTGCTCTGACTGTGAGATGTGGCAGGTCCGGGAGGCTTCCAGCGTCCCGGATGGCTTCATCTGCAGAAAGTGCACCCAACTGGAGCTCCTCACAGACCGCATGGTTCGGTTGGAGCAGCAATTGGATGCACTTAGGAGCATGCAGGTGGCGGAAAGCGTCATAGATCGCAGTTATGTAAATGTGGTCACACCCAAGGTGCAGGCAGAGAAATGGGTGACCACCAGAAAGGGCAGGCAGTCAGTGCAGGAATCCCCTGTGGTTGTCCCCCTCTCGAACAGATATACCCCTTTGGATACTGTCGGGGGGGATAGCCTATCAGGGGAAAACAGCAGCAGCCAGAGCAGTGGCACCACGCCTGGCTCTGATGTTCAGAAGGGAGGGTCAAAGCGCACAAGAGTAATAGTAATAGGGGACTCTATAGACAGGGGCACAGATAGGCGCTTCTGTGGACGTGAAAGAGACTCCAGGATGGTATGTTGCCTCCCTGGTGCCAGGGTCCAGGATGTCTCCGAACGGGTAGAGGGAATCCTGAAGGGGGAGGGCAAACAGGCAGAGGTCGTTGTACATATTGGTACTAACGACATAGGCAGGAAGGGGCATGAGGTCCTGCAGCAGGAGTTCAGGGAGCTAGGCAGAAAGTTAAAAGACAGGACCCCGAGGGTTGTAATCCTGGGATTACTCCCTGTGCCACGTGCCAGTGAGGCTAGAAATAGGAAGATAGAGCAGATAAACACGTGGCTAAACAGCTGGTGTAGGAGGGAGGGTTTCCATTATCTGGACCACTGGGAGCTCTTCCGGGGCAGGTGTGACCTGTATAAGAAGGACGGGTTGCATCTAAACCGGAGAGGCAGAAATATCCTGGCCGCGAGGTTTGCTAGTGTCACACGGGAGGGTTTAAACTAGTATGGCAGGGGGGTGGGCACGGGAGCAATAGGTCAGAAGGTGAGAGCATTGAGGGAGAACGAGGGAATAGGGACAGTGTGGCTCTGAGGCAGAGCAGACGGGGAGAAGTTGCTGAACACAGCGGGTCTGGTGGCCTGAAGTGCATATGTTTTAATGCAAGGAGCATTACGGGTAAGGCAGATGAACTTAGAGCTTGGATTAGTACTTGGAACTATGATGTTGTTGCCATTACAGAGACCTGGTTGAGGGAAGGGCAGGATTGGCAGCTAAATGTTCCAGGATTTAGATGTTTCAGGCGGGATAGAGGGGGATGTAAAAGGGGAGGCGGAGTTGCGCTACTTGTTCGGGAGAATATCACAGCTATACTGCGAGAGGACACCTCAGAGGGCAGTGAGGCTATATGGGTAGAGATCAGGAATAAGAAGGGTGCAGTCACAATGTTGGGGGAATACTACAGGCCTCCTAACAACCAGCGGGAGACAGAGGAGCAGATAGGTAGACAGATTTTGGAAAAGAGTAAAAACAACAAGGTTGTGGTGATAGGAGACTTCAACTTCCCCAATATTGACTGGGACTCACTTAGTGCCAGGGGCTTAGACGGGGCGGAGTTTGTAAGGAGCATCCAGGAGGGCTTCTTAAAACAATATGTAAACAGTCCAACTAGGGAAGGGGCGGTACTGGACCTGGTATTGGGGAATGAGCCCGGCCAGGTGGTAGATGTTTCAGTAGGGGAGCATTTTGGTAACAGTGACCACAATTCAGTAAGTTTTAAAGTACTGGTGGACAAGGATAAGAGTGGTCCGAGGATGAATGTGCTAAATTGGGGGAAGGCTAATTATAACAATATTAGGCGGGAACTGAAGAACATAGATTGGGGGCGGATGTTTGAGGGCAAATCAACATTTGACATGTGGGAGGCTTTCAAGTGTCAGTTGAAAGGAATACAGGACCGGCATGTTCCTGTGAGGAAGAAAGATAAATACGGCAATTTTCGGGAACCTTGGATGACGAGTGATATTGTAGGCCTCGTCAAAAAGAAAAAGGAGGCATTTGTCAGGGCTAAAAGGCTGGGAACAGACGAAGCCTGTGTGGCATATAAGTAAAGTAGGAAGGAACTTAAGCAAGGAGTCAGGAGGGCTAGAAGGGGTCACGAAAAGTCATTGGCAAATAGGGTTAAGGAAAATCCCAAGGCTTTTTACACGTACATAAAAAGCAAGAGGGTAGCCAGGGAAAGGGTTGGCCCACTGAAGGATAGGCAAGGGAATCTATGTGTGGAGCCAGAGGAAATGGGCGAGGTACTAAATGAATACTTTGCATCAGTATTCACCAAAGAGAAGGAATTGGTAGATGTTGAGTCTGGAGAAGGGGGTGTAGATAGCCTGGGTCACATTGTGATCCCAAAAGACGAGGTGTTGGGTGTCTTAAAAAATATTAAGGTAGATAAGTCCCCAGGGCCTGATGGGATCTACCCCAGAATACTGAAGGAGGCTGGAGAGGAAATTGCTGAGGCCTTGACAGAAATCTTTGGATCCTCACTGTCTTCAGGGGATGTCCCGGAGGACTGGAGAATAGCCAATGTTGTTCCTCTGTTTAAGAAGGGTAGCAAGGATAATCCCGGGAACTACAGGCCGGTGAGCCTTACTTCAGTGGTAGGGAAATTACTGGAGAGAATTCTTCGAGACAGGATCTACTCCCATTTGGAAGCAAATGGACGTATTAGTGAGAGGCAGCACGGTTTTGTGAAGGGGAGGTCGTGTCTCACTAACTTGATAGAGTTTTTCGAGGAGGTCACTAAGATGATTGATGCAGGTAGGGCAGTAGATGTTGTCTATATGGACTTCAGTAAGGCCTTTGACAAGGTCCCTCATGGTAGACTAGTACAAAAGGTGAAGTCACACGGGATCAGGGGTGAGCTGGCAAGGTGGATACAGAACTGGCTAGGCCATAGAAGGCAGAGAGTAGCAATGGAGGGATGCTTTTCTAATTGGAGGGCTGTGACCAGTGGTGTTCCACAGGGATCAGTGCTGGGACCTTTGCTCTTTGTAGTATATATAAATGATTTGGAGGAAAATGTAACTGGTCTGATTCGTAAGTTTGCAGACGACACAAAGGTTGGTGGAATTGCGGATAGCGATAAGGACTGTCCGAGGATACAGCAGGATTTAGATTGTCTGGAGACTTGGGCGGAGAGATGGCAGATGGAGTTTAATCCGGACAAATGTGAGGTAATGCATTTTGGAAGGTCTAATGCAGGTAGGGAATATACAGTGAATGGTAGAACCCTCAAGAGTATTGAAAGTCAAAGAGATCTAGAAGTACAGGTCCACTGGTCATTGAAAGGGGCAACACAGGTGGAGAAGGTAGTCAAGAAGGCATACGGCATGCTTGCCTTCATTGGCTGGGGCATTGAGTATAAGAATTGGCAAGTCATGTTGCAGCTGTATAGAACCTTAGTTAGGCCACACTTGGAGCATACTGTTCAATTCTGGTCGCCACACTACCAGAAGGATGTGGAGGCTTTAGAGAGGGTGCAGAAGAGATTTACCAGAATGTTGCCTGGTATGGAGGGCATAAGCTATGAGGAGCGATTGAATAAACTCGGTTTGTTCTCACTGGAATGAAGGAGGTTGAGGGGTGACCTGATAGAGGTATACAAAATTATGAGGGGCATAGACAGAGTGGATAGTCAGAGGCTATTCCCCAGGGTAGAGGGGTCAATTACTAGGGGGCATAGGTTTAAGGTGAGAGGGGCAAGGTTTAGAGTAGATGTACGAGGCAAGTTTTTTACGCAGAGGGTAGTGGGTGCCTGGAACTCGCTACCGGAGGAGGTAGTGGAAGCAGGGACGATAGGGACATTTAAGGGGCATCTTGACAAATATATGAATAGGATGGGAATAGAAGGATACGGACCCAGGAAGTGTAGAAGATTGTAGTTTAGTCGGGCAGCATGGTCGGCATGGGCTTGGAGGGCCGAAGGGCCTGTTCCTGTGCTGTACATTTCTTTGTTCTTTGTTCTTTGTTCTATACTCACATATTCCCCTCCCTCCCAGAACCACGATAGGGGCTCCCTTGTTCTCACTGTGTAACAGCTCCTGGTTTCAAAGGATTGTTCTCTGTCATTTCCACCAACTGCAGTATGATGCCCCCTCAAAACACACCTTCCCCTCACCCACTCTCATCATTCCCTCCGCACCCTCCGTTAGACCTTGGTACACTCCTCCATCACCCCAAACTGCTCACAACATGGCGTGTTTGGGCTGGATGCTCCCAAAATGGGCTTATGTCCCCACGCCGGCGTAAAAACGCTGGAGTTTCACTTCCAGTTTCCTACAACAAATAAAGCGTGATTCATTACCTGCAGGGTGCTAGCAGGGACCCGGAGAGCTTTACGCAGCTTTGGCGGTGGCTACGGGCCCCGGATTCCTGGTTCAGAGTCCGCGGATGCGCATGTGCCGAGCGCCACGGCGAACACTGACCGCGGACCAACACGAACAATCTCGGCCCCCCTGATTAGCCGCACGCCGCTGCATTGGACCCGTAAGGTCCTCCCCCATTGCTCGCCCCTCCCCACCCCCCACCAGGGCGGCCGCAGACTGAGTCCACAGCGTAAGTGTCTCACCCGGCCATACATGGTTAGAAGCACGCCATCCGGAACTCCGCTGGTAGTGGAGTATTGCCAGGAGGACTCTGGTAATGCCCCCCCAGTCGCGCGGCGTAATTTGCGGATGGGGGATTGTCCGGGTCCCGGAGAATTGCCAGAGCGGCGCTGGCCCCAATTCGGTCAGGAACATCAATTCTCCGCCCCAGGGCCAAACGCGATTTCGGCGCGGGGCTGCGGAGATCGATCGCCAGGTGTATCGCCTACCACTTCACCTCCTCCCTCCTCACGATTCAAAGTCCCAAACATTCCTTTCAGGTTAGGCAGCGTTTCAGACTTCCGTTAACGGGAGTGTGCTGAGTAGTCGCACATCAGGTGGCTCTCCACAAGACACCAAAATAGGTACTCTCGGCCGAATTTAGCCCATAAAATCGGATTTAAACATATCCTCACCCTCAACATTCACATGGCTGACAAAAATGCCAGGACGCAGCAGCTCGAGGGGCCGCGGGAAGACCAGCAATTAGAGCAAAGGACAGGAGCAGCGAACATGCAGGTCAGCGGGCCCACGGGGCGAGGGTTCCCCCGCCAGCCCGAGAAATGGAGATCGGTTCGCAGTGAGTTACCTACACGTAACAAAGCCCGTTTGGTCCTCTGTGACCATCTCTGGTACGCAGCCTTCCAGCCTTTTGGCCAGAGGCTTTGTGAGTATTTTCACATCAACCTTCAGCAGGGAAATGGGTCTATATGATCCGCATTCCGTCGGGTCTTTATCCTTTTTGGGTATAAGTGAGCGTAGATGGAAGAGTGCCCATTGCTAGCAAGTCCGCGAATATGCCCCTTTGGTATGGGGCTAGGACTGGTGTAAATATTTTTATCAAATTCCACCGGGAACCTGTCGGGTCAGGCCTCCTTCCCCGCCTGCATGGAGCTAATGCTCTCCAAGTTGTCTTCCAGATCGATTGGTGCTTCCTGCTCCACCCGTCTAGCCCTCCCCACGACTGGTAGTTCCAGTCCATCAAGGAACTGCTTCATACCCGTACCCCATTAGGAGGGTCGGAGGTGTATAATCCTCGGCAAAAGGTCTCACATGCCTGATTGACCTCTTTCGGTTCCGTTACCAGTCTGCCTCTGCTGTCCTTTACCTGGGCTATTTCCCACGTGGCTGCCTGTTTTCTCAGCTGGTGAGCTAGTACACGGCCAGCTTTGTCTCTGTGTTTGTAGAATGTCCCCGTATCTGGAGGAGTTGGTGCACTGATTTCCTGTTGCAGAGCAGGTTAAAGTCAATTTGCAGCTTTTTCCTCTCCACCAGCAGCTCTATGGTCGGGGCCTCGGATTACTTTCTGTCGACTTTGGGTCGGTGCAGACTCGACGGATCAAATGGCCTCCTTCTGCACTGTTGGGATTCTATGACTCCATGAAGGTGGGTCCCACCAGGGAAATTGTTCTATCAAATACCAGGATTCGCTTCTCTGCTTCCACCATTCTCCCAAGGACAATTTGTTCCTCAAAGTGAGCACCAAAGACTTGCACCATTGAACCGATATCATCAACCGAAACACCATTCAGACATCATCCAGATGCAAACCCCACCACCGAGATATAGACTCGCTCACCAGCAAAACTAGCACTTCACCCTGGACACCACCCAGCTACCTCTATTAAACGAGGATTCTCTCTAATTTAACTCCTCCACACCACACTCTGACGAGGATCATTCAGGGACATGGTGCAAGACGCACATACCAAAAATTATTACAGAATACGCATTAGGATATGAAGAATTAAGAGTGAGAGGGCAGTACGGTGGTGCAGTGGGCTAGCTCTCTTTCCTCACGGCGCCGAGGTCCCAGTATCGATCCCGGTTCTGGGTTACTGTCCGTGTGGAGTTTGCACATTCTCCCCTTGTTTGCGTGGGTTTCGCCTCCACAACCCAAAGATGTGCAGGGTAGGTGGATTGGCCACGCTAAATTGCCCCTCGATTGGAAAAAATGAATTGGGTACTCTAAATTTACTTTTTTAAAAGGACTAAGGGTGAGTAGAGCCAGAGTTCGTGAAACCGCAGCCGCTCACGTCATTTGATCCCCCTCGTGATTTAATTGATGGAAGGAGGAAACTTCTGGACTGCAGTAGGAAAATAAGGCTCAATTCCAATATAAATGGCGACTTCCTTTGGGGCAGTGCTGCATTGCAGAGTTCAATCTCGTTATGAGATGTCACCATTATTGACCAATTTATTTACTGAGCTTGGCCGATGAAGCTACAAACAGTGAACAGAGAGAGATAGCATTTCAGGCATATTTGATGGTTCTCGATTCACTGTTGCGGTTGCTAGCTGTTGCTAGCGGTTCCAGATGTATATCATGAACTGAATTTAAAGTGGCCAAGTTATATCGCGGATATGGGATTATGACTCAATACTCTTATTACACTAACTCATACATTATTACTCCTGTAATATAACAGCTGAAGATTATGCAGAATTCGAAGATTATGCAGAATTTGATTAGTTTGGCAGTCAATAATTTGTCTTTCCTCCAAAGGAAAAATGAAAACATTGTTAAATTTGAGGATTAATATTAACAGTTGCTATGGCCCGCAATATTGGAGAAATTCGTGCAAATGTTATCGTTTAGAGATCAATTGATTGAAGGTCTATATTGGCCAGGACACTTGGGAGAACGGTCCTAAATCTTCTTGAAAATTAAAGATTTTACATTGTCCTGCGGGGGCAGAACGGGCCTTCATTTGTGTCTGATCCAAAAGACCATCCTTCCGATATTCGGTATGACATTTTGGCACCGAGGAAGAAAGGTAAATTAAGTGTTCACTGCATGAAATAAGAAATAAAACTAACTGATTAGAATTTACGAAAATTGATTTAATATATATTTATTTCGCAGTTTAGAGGGTGCAAATAATTTATAATGATGGCGTTTTTTAATGTAGGTGTCTTTCATAACCCCCGTGTTCTTCGTGGACGTCTGCCATAGAAACATTCGTATTCATTTTAGATTGTCGACAGGGCATTGAATGAATGCCTTTGCATCGATTCTTTTGTATGCTACAATCCCTCTTCCAACATTCACATTATATTTGTTACTTCCTACTTTCAGAGGGCAAGCATCCTTTTTGAATACCTTTGGCTAGCTCCTTTCAAGGGCTTAATATCCTACAGAACGGTGTCAAGTTAACTTCAAAGTCTAGTCCATCTTCTCGACACTGCTCACCTATTAGCATTTACGGCCTCCAAAATCTTAGAATATATCCATGCTATTGAATTTATAACATAATTAGCACCCTTCGACTTTGGCTTCGTTAAGTTGTACCGTCCTGGGGTTCTTCAAGTGTCAGCTGCTGACGTCTTTTAGTAAATTGCCTGTTGGTGGACTTAATGATTTATGATGATGTTACCATTCTTTTCCTCATGGACATTGGGAAATGCATGAGGGTGAAGTGACTGAGTCCTTGAAGGATGCCACTTTTGTTTGCGCCCAATCATCAGTTGTTTTAAGTTATCTGTGCTCAGGGTGAACAATTGCCCATTAATTGTCCAATCAAACGTGCACGTTTATTAAATGAAGCTACAATGAATTGAATGAATAGTCAACGCAGTATTCCAGATGTCCTTTAGTTGACTGTGACCAAATGAACCTATGCATTGAACAGTAGGGGTTAACATGTTTGTTTTAAAGGTGGAAACTAATGCAAGTCATTGAACAATGGCATGCTGCCACTTGAGGTTTTTTTTTTCAGGGATAAAAGAGAAAGTTTCAAAACAAAGAATGTGCAAAACAAAGGGAAGGTCGCTGCTTTCTGAACACGGGACAGTCAGTAATGATATAGATAGAAAATATTTACTGCCCTATTTTTGTAATAGTTGGCATTCCTGGTCAGCCGCTTATAATCATCTGAGCTCAATAACTAAACCTGTGTGACTGAATCGTTGCTTCTTCTGCTGCAAAGATATTAGAATATATTAATTTTCGATGCTGATATGATTGACGTGCAGAAAATAACCACCATCACTGAACAAATGATAAGCATGTCTATGTGTGTGAGATATTCTTAATGGCAAAACTAGACTGGCGTAATCTTCTGAAATTTGAATGTAATCCCACGTTCTATTCTGCTTTCTTTCTCTTGCAGAAGGACATAAGAGTGGGTTTTGGACCAGCGCAATAGAACTGAAAAATTCTGGCAGACTCAAACGGACAGTCAACATCTGCGAAGTAAGAGGTTAAGAGATATATAGAGGAGAAGAAATATATTCAATTCAGCACAGGGGCCAGTTTTGACGTAATAATTGTTTTCGTTCATTCTGCACATATTATGCATGACCCACTTTACATTCCAAGACTTGTACAGAGTAATGTACTAATGGAATGTTTGCACAGCAAGCAGCAAGCATAAAGGAAAGAAAGAGGTCACCAGCTCCAACAGTTTAATTTATGTCTCTCTCTTGGGTTCATTGCTTTCATTAAATGTGGCGATGCTATGAAGCATCTGCTAATTCTTACGACAATGACTTTGGCATTCTGACCATTTTCTGCTTCACGATGTTTCTGGTAAATTGCATATCAGATAGATTGATAAATGTCTTACATTTGCGGCATTTAGTTTTGTGTCACCTGCGACTGGATAGTTCTTCAACATGACTACAATAAAGATGTTTTGATGAGCTGCTGACTGTATTAAGCCAGAAATCCTTTCGAATGTCGCCTCTGCCAGTTCCATAATTTCCTGATAGAGGCAACCTCCAAGTATCATTCCAGGAATGATTCCATAGAATTTGCTTCTATTTTATTTATATATTGCCAGATCGCTGCTGTTTACAGTTATCAAATAGTATTCGACCAGTTAGATTATCGCATGGCAATAGTTTGCTTTGTATTTGCCTCTGTGGCGACTTTACTCGCATAATATAGGTTCTCACTTTTAACACAGAATATTCGTAGCCTCTGGTTTCTGAAACTTTCCAAGGCTCAGACCTGATCTTGCCGACTTCTCAACCTGTTCCTGTAATCGAATATTATGCTAAACAACCTGAATAGGTCACGGGTAGGGCTTTCATGCTGGGTGTTGTTTACATTATTAGTAGTATATTTGAAAATTTGACTTGTTTCACTCAATTTTGCGCACAATCCTTGCACTTCCATACATTTTCCTTCCGTTATGTAAAGAACATCAGCCCTTCTCTCTACTTCTATCCATTAGGTTGTTTAAATTCAAAACATTTATTCGAGATTGCAATTTAAACTTAACATGGAATTCGCTTGTATACTGATCTATATTTCTTGGTGCATCTGATAATATCATGCTGCTGATTAGCACTGCCTCATTATGCAAAGATAGATCTTAGATATTTTCTCCAGCCCGTTCCGCTGCTGATTCCCCGAATAAACTGTATCAATACATTCTAAACCTTCATCTGCGAGACTCCGCTTGAATAGAAATCATTTTCTAGTTTCCATGAAGATTAAAACGTCCCACACCTATCACATTGTTCTGGTTCAAACTCCAATAACGTTTTGACTAAGGCTCTGGCCAAACAATAAATAGCATTTTGGAGCCTGGAAACAGTCCCCCCCCCCCCCCCCCCCCAACGATGGCAGTCCCACACATTCTTAGCAACACATCCTCACTAGACCCACAAGACGCTAATTCTGATCTTCTCGGGTCAGATTCTCGATCATTAATGCCTTTCTGCCATCCATTCCGATCAGGAATTCCCCGCGTTCTTTGCAGATACTTCATGCATTCATTTACGTAATGCTTTGCCTCAGAAGAGCTCTCGACAATTAACCTATTGGCGTACTGCCAAATAATTTTACCACTTCCGTTCCGAGCTGTCCTCTTATATTTCTCTTTCACTAGATCGCCACACCCTACTCTTTCGGAATCGTTCTCTTATATTCAAAACCACCCCTTTGCCCGTCCCTCACCAGAGCCTCACCATCCCGCACCCCCATCCATTTTCGTGATCGGCATTTTAATTGTGGCGCTGACAGCTCAGAATACATTCGCAACATTCCAGTTTCCGTCGATGCCGTTGTTTGCCATGAGCACCACGGCGTTTGATCTTCCCGGGACCGCTCCCACGTGCTTCGTCGCTACGAATTGACGCTCGTCACACTGGCATCCGACAGCCGAACATGCTTTCTCGTTCCCTTTCGAGATTGCAGAGAACAATATCATTCCCCTTGAACCTATTGTCTCCTATCACTAACACATTCCTTATCTCCCCCACACCCCATGTTATCGTCACTTATATTACGGTTCCTGGAAGTTCATTGGACACGTAATCCAAATCCCCAAGGCCTTGGTCCTGCGTTCAACTCACCCCATCGGAAATTCATTGAACAATATCGAGAACTAAAAGTCTAATGGTCACCATGAAAACATTTCCAAAAACCCCATCAGGGCCGTATAACACCCCTTAAGATACCGGTCATAAACTACCTCGACCTGGCGAAATATCATCAGGACAATTTGGGATGGCACTGCCAGCTATGCCTAATCCAATAGATATTTTAAGAAAGAAACACTGCTTTTCCAGTTTTAACGATTTTGATAAATTAATTTATAATTTAATAACAAAGACCAAAAATATCGCGGATATAAATGTGGAAGTTTCCGATGTTCTAAGATTCTACGATTCTACGATTCTATATCTTTGCAATTATTCTGAACTAATGGAGCGGCGATTGCACTGAGCGTGACAAGTTCATTGAAGTTATCCAGTCAAATCTGGAGGGTTTCAGTTGGTGGGTTCGGGTCTGCCAATAGGTACATTTAACTTAGGCCATCAGTATGCACTTCATCTCATCGAAATAAGCATCCACCTCTGACTTTGCGTTGTGAGCCAATGCGAGGGGAATTGGATGAACCACATGATTCGTAATGTGTTAGCAGATCCATTGCCCGAACTACCAAAATTAAATTTGCATTGTTATTTAATACGGCGAAGTATTGAAACACCCTTGAATGAATGCATTATTAGCTCCACTGCACGCATAAACAGATTCATAACCTCAGCTCTGAATTTGCGCTGGGAAACTCCATAAATAAACGTGTTTACGCAGCAACTCAAAGTCAGAAGCATACAGCCTGACTGTTCCAGAATAGTGAATGGATTGTTGAAATCTGTTTTTAAAAACTGAACATCTGAAAATTGCACATGAACATAAGTTACGAAATTTACAAACCATAAGAGTATAAAACTACCAGAGATGGCGAGCAACAAAACCACCGATTTTCTTCGGTTCTCGACCTCTGGATCTTTGTGACTCTGGTCATTGTTGCTACCCCTTAGTCCCCTTCTCACTCTATTAGCCAGAACAATGTGCCCGATGGTCAGGACGTTTAACAACGATATCGAAATAAATGGAAGAACGGATGGTATAATAGTTTCCAGCCACAAATAAGCTAACCATAATGGACGAGGTGTAGCAACTTTCTTTTCTAGTACAGGACCATGGCACGTTGTCAATTATTTCACGATGTTCATATACGAAATATAATGGGAGGCTCTGTAATATTCCTAAAGAACACACCACTGCTATCGCCACAGTTGCAGCTTTAGACGTGCAATAATTTGCACGCAGCTTCCTGCAACATATTGAAACAAATCGATCGAAGGTGAAGGCGACAGTTAACCAGACAGAACAGTGAATAGAAGCAAAGTCCAGGACAAGAATACAACGGCAAACTGGTGTATAGTTGAGGAACGAATGTGGGAAATAGGAATCATTAATCTCGAAGAATATTACGTTAAACATCAGGAAAGACAAATCCGCTGCTGCCATGGACAGCAGGTATCAGGTGATGCATATGGAGAGCTCGCAACGCCCGCGGGAGAGAATCGCAATTGTCACCAGGTTAGCTGCAAATAAGCGAGAATCAAATTGACAATTTTCTTTACATTAGGAGAAGGAGCAGTCGACATTTTCTTTCTTTGAATGATTGTGCACGATTTACATTCGAGAAAAGGAGCTCTCGAACATCTGAAAAACAATTCCATCACTTTTCCCGACACCATTCCTCCAGTATTGATCTGTTTCAGTTCCTCCCTTTCACTGAAACGTGCGTTAGCCAACATTTCTGGTATCTGGTTTGTGTCCCCATTTGCGAAGACACAAAGTACATGTTTAGTTGCTCAACCATTTCTTTATCCCCAATTATCCATTCGCCTGTTTCTGACTGTAAGGGTCCTACATTTGTCTTCACCAAACTTTTTCTCTTCACGTATCTATCCAAAATTTTACAATCAGTTTTCATGTTCCCTGCAAGGTTACTCTTGTACTCTGCTTTCTTCATCAATCGCTTTGTCCTTTTTTGCTGAATTAGAAACTGCTGCCAATCTTGAAAATTTCTTTTGCTCACTTTGCATTCTTCTTCCTTAGATCTAATACTATCGCAAATATTCATTGTGAGCCACGGATTTACATTCAACGTATCAATTTTGTGCCAGACAGGACTACGCAATTTCTGCAGGTCCGTATGTGCTCCTTGAATGTTTGACATTGCCTGTCCACTGTCATCCCTTAAGAAACGTTCCCAAATTATCAAAGCCAACTTGTGCCTCATGATCGTTGTATACTTTATGAAGATTCAGGATCCGAGCCTCAGAATTAACTACTTCCTGCAGATTCTGTCATATTATGTTCGCTCATCCCCAAGGGGTATCGCACAATTAGATTGCCAATTATTCCATTCTCACCACACAGTCCCCAGTCTAGGATCGCCTGCTCTCTAGTTGGGTCCTCAGCGTTTCGGTCCAGAAAAGCATCCGGTATACATTCCAGAAATGTCTCCTCTATTGTGGCTATTTTGATTTGCCCAAAATTTTTAAAAATAAATATTTTTATTAAAGTTTACGTGTGTCCACTGTCCAGGAAATGATTGAAACGGTTATTCTTTGCAATTTACATTTTTGGCACAACCTCCCTCACCGCCCCCACACCTCTTGCCCCCCCCCTACTATTACCGGGCCTAGTGTTAGGCCCATTCCTTCGCCTTACATTAAATATTTATCGATCATTTTGCTCTTATGGCTTTCTGGGGGACCCTCTGGCTCCTCTTCGGTCTCTACCTGGGTACACTTCTGGCGTTCCCTTGGGTCTCTCCCCATAGCCCCCGCCCCCCCCCCCCCCACCACCGTTGTTACTGTCTGCTTTATGGGGCGCCGTTGTTTCCTATACGTTCCCCTGTCCATGCCCCCTTCCATCCGTTGTTGCCTCAAAAACGTCTTGGAACATGCTGACGAATTGCCCCACACTTTGTGGAACCCATCGTCCGACCCAAGGATGGTGTATTTGATCTTCTCCAGATGGTGGAAATCCGACATGTCTGCCAGCCACTCTGCAGCTGTGGGTGGTGCAGCTGATCACCAGCCGAGCTGGTTTCTCCGGTGGCCGAGTACGAATTCAAATGCAAGGGCGCCAGCCCATTTCCCCACATGAAGTTCTGGCTGGTTCGATACCCTGAACACTTCCACTCTCGGGCACGGCTTCACCCTTTCCCCCACAACCTTCCAAATCCAGGTTTATGTCACCCATAATTACTGATGTTCCTTTATCACATGTGGCTCTAATCTCCTGTTTATTTCCATTTCAAACATCACCGCTGCAGTATAGGAGTCTGAAGAACTTACCTCGAGGATTTCACGGAAGCTAAAACGAAAACTGCAAATGTGACGTCGCTGGAAATCAGTGACCTGTTTGGTCGGAAGGGAATCTGCAATAAATTTGAAGAAAAACACTGAAAAACAAATTAATTAATTAAGTAGAGTTGGATGGGCACGCTATCTGCTGTAGCTGCATGATGTTGGAGCAGGCAGATCCAATTGCGAGCTCTA
The DNA here is from genome assembly GCF_047496885.1 of Scyliorhinus torazame. Taxonomy (NCBI): domain Eukaryota; kingdom Metazoa; phylum Chordata; class Chondrichthyes; order Carcharhiniformes; family Scyliorhinidae; genus Scyliorhinus; species Scyliorhinus torazame. The sequence continues at coordinate 177,612,105 of NC_092720.1, read as the reverse complement.
GTGACCACACCTGCAGAAAGTGTTGTTCCTCGAGGAAATTCGCTTCAGAACTCTGGAGCCAGAGCTTGAGAAACTACGGCACATTTTGGAGGGGGAGAGGTACCAGGACCGTTTGCTTCAGGAGGCGGTGAAACCCCATCAATTATATTTCTCAAAATTCGGCAATGATCAAGGACATCATGGTGTGACTGTGAGTAAAGCAGGTAGAGTGAGCCTAAATGTAGGCATGGAGCAGCCTCAGCTCTTGAATCTGTCCAGCAGGTACGAGGTACATGGTTCCTGGTTGGACGAGGAAAAAGACCAGAGGGAAGGTGAGCTAGTTGACCAAAACACCGTGGTACATGAGGCCATTCAGAGGGGAGGGTTAGTAAAAAGATAAGTGGTAGTTGTAGGGTATTCTATAATCAGGGGAACAGATACTATTCTTTGTAAGCAGGGCCAAAAGTCTCTCATGGTATGTTTCCTGCCCGGTGCCAGGGTGAGGGACATCTCCACGAAGCTTGAAAGGATAATGGAGTGGCAGGGAGAGAATTCAATTATTGCTCTCCATGTTGGGACAATCAACAGAGGCAATACATGGAAATAGGTATGTGATGATAGGTAGACTATCATGCACATAATATCAGTAGATTATCATCTTCGGTTTTTGTATGTTTCGGACAGAGATGTGAAGACATTTCTTCACCCAAAGAGGGGTGAGCCTGTGGAATTCATTAGTACAGGAAGTAGTTGCTGCTAAGTCATTGAATATATTCAAGAGGCGGCTAAATATAACACTTGGGGAGAATGGGAACAAAGGCTATGGGGATAAATCAGGATGATGTTATTGAGTTGGATGATCTGCCATGATCGTGATGAATGGCGGAGCAGGTTCAAAGGGCCGAAAGACCTCCCCCTGATCCTATCTTATATCTATCTATGTATTTATTACAAGTTATAGGTTTTACTGTTGTAGTTCCAGCTTCCAAGCACCAGGTGGTGTGAGTATGCAGGTACATGAACGGGGCTGGACCATGGGCTGGATTCTCCGATTTTGAGACTAAGTGCTGACGCCAGAGTGGGGAAAGTGGCGTTTTAGGTCACCTATGGTGGAAACCTCCACTGATCCTCCGTCTGGTGGGGGCTAGCAGGCATGCAGTGTAAAGTCCCCTGGGCTGGGATTCCCCCCCCCCCCCCCCCAGGGCCTGATCCCCCCGTGCCCCCCCCCCTCCAGGGCCCCCCCTGACCGCCCTCCAAGCCAGGCCCCGGTATGGACCTTGTCTATTTCACGCCGGCGGGACTGGCTGAAAACGGGCGGCCGTTTGGCCTATCGGGGCCCGGAGAATTGCCGGGGGAGGAGGGGGAGGGGGGTCTGCCAACGGCCCCCGTCCAGCGCGGCGCGATCTCCGCCCACGCCAAAAACCCAGCGCCAGAGAATTCGGCAGCCGAAGTGGGAGCCGCCCCCAGCGATTCTCCGAACCAGTGGGCGCCGGAGGATCCCGGCCCCGCTATGGATACGACCGGGTAATTGGCCCACGCCATGCAACGTGGCGTCAGCCACATGCCAAATAGTGCCCTTCTTTGGCCAAGCATGCTACACGCGGTCCACAACCCACGTTCCCTCAGCCCCCGCTAATGCCAATGCCTGCCCGCGGATCGGCTCCCCCTTCCTCTCCCCACTGCACCAGCACGAGACTCAGTCCGCAGCTGCCACGCCAGGTTCCCGAAGAAAAAGTAGCATGAGTGACCCATGCCATCGGGAACTCCGCACATCGGGGGCGAAGCATCGGGGAGGGCCGCAGATGATGTCAGGAGGCTGGTCAGACGCCTTACTGTATGTGTACGTCAGGTCGGATGGTGAGGAGTACCGGAAAAGCTGCGCCGCTTCTGATTATGGCTCCAACGGGGATTCGCTGGCCGATCGCCGCGTGATTTTGGCATCGGAGGCGGGAGAACCCCGCCCCTGTTAGGTGAATTGGACATACTGAACTCTCCCTCTGTGTACCTGAACTGGCGCCAGAATGTGGTGTCTAGGAGAATTGCACTGTAACTTCATTGCGATGTTAATTTCAGCCTATTTGTGACAATAATAACGATTATTTAATTATTTATTGTATTTTAGCTTTGTTACATTTTGCATTGAAGTCGAGAAGTGCCACCTCTATTTAGCATTGGACAGCCTAAAACATGAAACTAGTTGTCTGGGCAGGAGGTTTAACACAAACACACAAAGTGTGTAGAGTTGCGGGTAGTGTTAGCGATTGCCGGGGATACAGCGCAGCGCAGGAACAGGCCTTTGATGCAACAACGTCTCTACTTCCTGTGGAAGCTAAATAAATTCGTCATTTCTGCATCGACTCTCATCAACTTCGATATGCGATAGAGAGCATCCTATCCGGCTGCATCACAGCTTGGTATGGCAGCTGCTCTGCCTAAGACCGTTAGAAACTGCAGAGTGTGGTGAACTCAGCCTAATGCATCACACAAGCTTGCCGTCCTCCGATTGATTCTGTCTGCAGCTCCCGCTGCCTCAGGAAGTCAGACAGAATTGTCAGAGACCCCTCACACACACACTTTGCCCGCCTCCAGACAATTCCATCAGGCAGAAGTTACAGAGGTTTGAAGACTGCACATCCAGACATAGGAACAGCTTCTTCCCCACAGCTACTAGACTTCTCAGCGACTCTCCCTTGGACTGATATGTTCCCTGTACGAACACTATTCACAACTCCCTATACTACTCTTATCATAGAATCCAGGAATATACAGTGCTGAAGGAGGCCATTCGGCACATCGAGTTACCACCGGCCCTTGGAACGAGTACCCAACTCAAGCCCACGCCTCCACCCTATCTCTGTAAGACAGTAACCCCACTTAAACTTTTTGTACACTCAGTGCAATTTAGCATGGCCAATCCACGTAACCCGCACATCTTTGGACTGTGGGAGGAAAGCGGAGCACCTGGAGGAAACTCACGCAGACACATGCAGGCACCACTCAGACAGTGAGCCAAGCCGGGAATCGAACCGGGAGCTGTGAAGCAGCTGTGCTAATCATTATGCTACCGTGCTCCCTCTTCCTCATGTATTGCCTGTTTGGTACTTGTTCAGCACTGTAACCAATCACCATTTGTTGTTGCATCATTTGTCAATGTACTCTGTGGCACAGGGCTAGTTCGCTGGCTTTGAAAGCAAACCAAGGCAGGCCAGCAGCACCGTTCGATTCCCATAACAGCCTCCCCGAACAGGCGCCGGAATGTGACGACTAGGGGCTTTTCGCAGTAACTTCATTTGAAGCCTACTTGTGACAATAAGCGATTTTCATTTCATTTCGAGTATTCGTTTGTCTATTATGTACTTACTGTGTACGTTACCTTGTCCGCAGAAAAATACTTTTCACTGTACGTCAATATATGTGACAATAAATTTCACTCAATCAATCAATGTTCTGGGGGTCCACGTTCGTGTTACATGATAACAGATGCTTTTTCAAAATATGTTAAAATGACCATGAAACCACTGTCGATTGTTAATGGTGCAAACCATCACTAATACATTTGAGGGAAGGATATTCCTGGACCGATGGTCTGAGAAAGTAGGGCAGAGAGAAAGGCAGGGCAGAGAGCAAGGGAAGTCTAGATTAAAATGCATTATTTCAATGCAAGAGTCTTGACGAGCAAGTCAGATGCGCTCAAGGTATGGATGGGTACATGGGACTGAGATATTATAGCTGTTACTGAAACATGGCTAAGGTAGGAACAGGAGTGGACGTTCCAGTGTACAGATGCTATAGGAAAGATAGAACAGTAGGTAAGAGAGGAGGAGGAGTTTTGTTTTTGATTAGGGAGAATATCACGGCAGTTCTGAGAGGGAATGTACCCGAGTGTTCGCCCCCTGACTCGAAATGGGTAGAACTGAAAAATAAGAAAGGAGAGTTCACTTTGTTAGGATTGCACTACTGGCCCCCAAATAGTCATCGGGAATTTGAGGAGCAAATATGTCAGGAGTTTACAGATGGCTGTAAGAAAAATAGGATGGTAATAATTCGTGAATTTAACTTTCCCAACATTGCCTGTGACAGCCATAGCATTAGGGGCTTGGATGCAGAGAAATTTATTGAATGTATTCAGGAGGAATTTCCCATTCAGTATGTGGATGGCCCGACGACAGGCGGCAAAGCTTGACCTCCTCTTGGGAAATAAGGAGGGGCAGGTGACAGAAATGCGAGAGAGGGATCACTTTGGGACCAGTGACCATAATTTCATTAGTTTTATGATAGCTATGGAGAACGAAAGCTCTGATCCAAATGTTAAAATTCTAAATCTTGACAAGACCAATTTTGATGGTATTAGATAGGAACTTTCAAAAGTTGATTGGAGGAGTCTGTTGGCAGGCAAAGGGGTGGCTGGCAGGTGGGAGGCTTTCAAAAGTGTGTTAACCAGGGCTCAGGGTAAGCACATTCCTTTTAGAGTGAAGGGCAAGGCTGGAAGAGGAAGGGAACCCTGAATGTCTCAGGCCTTCGTCAAAACGAATAAGGAGCCATATGACATGCATCTGCAGCTGGGATCAAGTGGATCAAGGGGCAGCACGGTAGCACAGTGGTTAGGACAATTGATCACTGCTCCTGGGTCCCAGGTTCGAGTCCCGGCTTGGGTCACTGTCTGTGCAGAGACTCCACATTCTCCCCGGGACTGCGTGAGTTTCATCCGGGTGCTTCAGTTTCCTCCACAGTCCAAATATGTGCAGGTCCGGTGGATTGGCCATGCTAAATTGTCCTTAGAGTTCTAAAAGGTTGTCTGGGGTTACTGGGATAAGGTAGAGGGTGGGTTGAGGTAGGGTGCTCTTTCCGAGGGCCGGTGCAGAGTCTATGGGCCGAATGGCCTCCTTCTGCAATGTAAATCCTATGATTCTATGATTCCTTGAAAAGTACAGAAGTTGTCGGACTAGAGTTAAGAGAGAAATCAGGAGGGCTAAAAAGGTGACATGAGATTGCTTTGGCAGATAAGACAAAGGAGAATACACAGAGCTTCTACAAATACATAAATATCAAAAGATTAACGAGGGAGAGAGTAGGGCCTCTTCAGGATCTACAAGGTTATCTATGTGTAAATCCACAAGAGGTGGGTGAGATCCTAAATGAATATTTCTTAACGGTATTTACTGTTGAGAAAGGCATGGCTGTCAGGGAACTTGGGGAAATAAGTAATGATGTCCTGAGGAGTGTACGTATTACAGAGAAGGAGGTACTGAAAACCTTAAAGCGCATCAATGAGATAAATCCCCGGGACCTGATTACATGTATCCAAGGACATTGTGGGAGGCTAGTGACGAAATTACGTTTCCCCTGGCAGACATATTTCGACAGTCACAGGTGAGGTGCCTGAAGATTGGAGGGGAGCAAATGTTGTGCCTTTGTTTAAGAAGGGCCGCAGGGAAAACCCTGGAACTACAGACCGGTGAGCCTAATGTCTGTAGTGGGTATGTTGTTGGAAAGTGTGAGTTGAAAATCATGTTTCACGAATTTGATTGAGGTTTTGAAGGGGTAACAAAGAAGGTAGATGAGGGCAGTGCAGTCGACGTTGTCTACAAGGTCTTCAGCAAGACCATTGATAAGGTACCACATAGTAGGTAGTTGTACAAGATTCTATCTCACGGGACGCAGGGTGAAGTAGCCAATTGAATACAAAAATGGCTTGATGACAGAAGACAACGGGTGGTCGTAGAGGGTCGTTTTTGAAACTGGAGGCTTGTGACTAGTGGTGTGCCTCAGGGATCAGTGCTGGTTCCACTGTTATTTGTTATTTATATTCATGATTTGGATACGAATTTAGGAGGCATGGTTAGTACGTTTGCCGATGACACCAATATTTGTGGCGTAGTGGGCAGTGAAGAATGTTGTCAAGGATTGGATTGGATTGGATTTGTTTATTGTCACGTGTACCGAGGTACAGTGAAAGTATTATTCTGTATGCAGCTCAACAGATCATTAAGTACATGAAAAGAAAAGGAAATTAAAGAAAATACACAATAGGGCAAGAAAATACATAATAGGGCAAAAATACATATTAGGGCAAAACGATTGCAAAGCGATCTTAATCAATTGGGCCAGTGGCCCGATGAATGGCAGGTGGAGATTAATTTAGATAAATGTGAAGTGATGCATTTAGGTAGATCAAATAGGGCATGATCTAGTCAATTAATTGCAGGGGGTTAGGGAGAGTTAAAAAACAAAGAGATCTAGGAGTACAGTTCATAGCTCCTTGAAGGTGGAGTCACAGGTGGACAGGGTGGCGAAGAAGGCATTCGGCATGCTTGGTTTAATTGGCCAGAACATTGAATACAGGACTTCGAAGGTCTTATTGAAGTTGTAAAATATATTAATGAGGCCACACCTGAAATTATGTGTATAGTTCTGGTCACCCTATTATAGAAATGGTATTATTAAACTTGAAAGAGTGCAGAAATATTTACGAGGATGCTGCCGGGACTTGATGGTTTGAGTTCTGAGTTATAAGGAGAGGCTGGATAGACTGGGACGTTTTCCCTGGAGCGTAGGAGGTTTCGGAGGTCTATTAAATAATGGGCGGCATAGATAAGGTAGATAATCAACATCATTCCCCAAAGTTAGGGAAGTTAAAACTAGGTGGCATAGATTTAAGATGAGAGGGAGGAGATACGATAGGGTCCAGAGGGGCTATTGTTTCACACAGAGGGTGGTGAGTGTCTGGAACGAGTCGTCAGTGGCAGGAGTAGTGGCGGGCACAATTTTGTCTTTTAAAAATCATTTAGACAGTTATATGGGAAAGCTGGGCTTAGAGGGTTGGGGCCAAATGTGGGCAATTGGGACTAGCTTAGTGGTAACAACTGGGTGGCGTTGTCAAGATGGGTCGAATGACCTGTTGTCATGCCGTAAACCTCTGCGCCTCTATGACTCTGTATCCAGCATTATTTCCTCCTCTGTCCTACATGTGACTCCACATCCACAATAATGGAGTTGACTCTTATCTTGTCCTCTTAAATTTCAAAGTCAACCGCGGATGGGCAATAGATGTTGGCCAAGCCATCGCTGCTCGCATACAATGAATAAAAAAAATAAAGGCAAACTGACTAAGTTGCGTGATTTCTGAAGAATGGGCACTGATTATTGCGTGTTGGTTTGATTGCTATTTTCAATTTTCAATCGTGAGCGCATGGTTGCGGATCGTTTGTGTTGAATTTTAAGTTGAACAGCTAATAGATGTTATGTTTGTTAATGGCCAGTTACCATATTGGCCCATGGGTAAAGTCAGCGTTCTCAGCCAGCTGCTGATCAATTTGCTATTGGCCCATGTTTCCGTCCATTGGCCGGTTTCGGTCTGCGTGAGTCAAGTTGCTGTCAGTTTCACAATTTGAAGCGAAAGGTTTTCTTCTGTTCAGACGGTCATTGGGTCAGGTTCCACGTCACCTGTCACGGTGTGGTCATTTGGTGAACGTTTTGATCCTTGGTCAGGTTGCATATGTTCAGTATGTGGTTAAAAAGTCACATATCTGTCCGTCGCCAGGAGTTTGATCAGACTTTGGTCAACTGGTTTCTTCTGGGTGTCCAGTCAGATAGTAGATCTCTTGAATAGTTTGCTTATGTTGTGCCAGGCAGTGTGTTGGCCAGGTTCGGTGTGTTCACTAACTTTGACAAAGCGTCACCTGGACTCGGAACGGTCATCGTTTCTCTCCCTATAGATGCTGCCAGACCTGCTGAGATTCTCCAGCATGATTTTCTCTTTTCAATTTAAATCTGATTATTGAATGAACACTGCAACGGGAGAAGGGCATTACGGAAAAGCAATGAGGCATATGCATAGGCCTGATAGTTTCTGAATAAACAGACCCATTGTTCAGTCTTTACAGTCCAATCTCAACACGTAATATGCTCCAGCACAACTGGGACTTACTTCGCCTGTCGCAACATGCTTGTTCATATTCGTGAAAAAGCTAATTTGAAGGTTGTTGCAACCTAAATGTCCCAGTGGAGATTGAGAAGAATATAATTTAAAAGCGACGAATCTATATAGACTCAGAATTTGATTCAGAGAGTTTGCGAATTACACAACGGAGAGATCCCAAATATAGAAAATGCGTGAAACATTTTACAGTATCAGAAAACTGTATTACATGGTTCTTGCCGTTACTGGTATTCCTGGTGAGCAAAAATAACCATTTATTTTTCGTTAGTCACTGTGTTTGTTGGTCTCCGGTTTTTCTGCATGTATGATGCCACATGTTGGCGTGAGTTGTGATTTGGTGACGAGGAGCCGAGTACAAACACCGAATAGTGGTAGCATTTCAAGCGAGAGTTCTTGGGTTGCTACTGCGTTTTTATTTAATTATTTCATCTGAAAAAAATATAGTTTTCTGCATACAGTGGAGTTGACTGAGCAACTTATGCTTGCAGTGAACAGAGGATTTATTAACATAGAATTTACAGCGCAGAAGGAGGCCATTCGGCCCATCGAGACTGCACCCTTCCCAAGGTCAACACCTCCACCCGATCCCCATAACTCAGTAACCCCACCCAACTCTAAGGGCAATTTTGGACACTAAGAGCAATTTATCATGGCCAATCCACCTAACCTGCACATCTTTGGACTGTGGGAGGAAATCGGAGCACCCGGAGGAAACCCACGCAGACACGGGGAGGATGTGCAGACTCCGCACAGACAGTGACCCAAGCCGGAATCGATCCTGGGACCCTGGAGCCGTGAAGCAATTGTGCTATCCACAATGCTACCATACTGCCCCAAAAATTGAAAAACTTTAGTTCAGGAGACTATCTGAGGGAAAGAATATTTACCATTGTGCCATTCTACTGAGTTTGGATCATGAACCGCTGTGGAAAAAAGCGGTTCTCCTTTGACACCCTTGTTAAGATGACCTGCTGGTCACTCCTTGCAACTGCCTCCGTTGTTTTCCGAAAGTAATGGATGGCAATTGAGAATATTTTGTAGGTTGTTGATGGTATTTGTTAATTAATTGGACGATAATGTGAAATGTATTGTTGCTCGGGTGTTTCCCATTGAACTATATAAAATGAAATTGATGTTAATTCGTTGCTTGCAGGTGAAGAGCATGCCGCACTGGAACGCCATGTCAATTCTCTGTACAGTGACCCATTCTTCATTTTAACATATTTACATTGAACACTTTAGTTTTGTAGACGATTGATCCCTTCCTTAAACCTTATATTCAGAATCTGTGGTTTTTGAATGTTGTTTTCCCATCTGTCTGTGGAATGATTATTTGAGAGAGGCTGTCTCCGCTACTCGCGTGAGGGATTGTTGTTGACGGACCAACTCTTCTTTATAGGTCCTTTGCTTCAGATATAGAAATCCAGGAAACGGGAGATATGTATAATTAAAGAACAGTGAAATTGAGTTATTTTTATCAATGCACGAATCGGTTAGGGCACAATAAAAAAATAACATTTATGAGCGGTTAATAACAAAATATATAGTGCAATGCTTGAATAAGTAATTTGCTCCAGTATTTGTCATGTTCTTTAAGAGGCGATGCCGTGATTCAGTATTATTCAAGGCATAACTGAGTGCTTCAAGATTACAGCCCACAAACTGGCCTTCAGCCCACACGTTTTATGTCGAAGTTTAAAATACACGCCTTTCTATCTAATCCAATCAGCAGTGTTTTTGTTTACGAATTGCTCTTCCATATACTTAATCTTTAAGCTGAAACGCTTTAATGGTATTTTTTATAACTGTTCCAAGCTGCGGAAACGTCAACATTGCAGCCATGCTCAGAGTAAAGAAGTCTCGCAGTACTAATTTCTTGCCTTTCTTGATGATATTGCTGATCAGCCGAGTTAGGTTTCTTCACATTTGAAAATATCTTCCCTGCCGAATCTTCTGCCTTGTCTGCCGGTCAGGTTATGCTACATGGTTTATATTTCTTTGCAGTTGAGCTATGTTCCATTTTAAATATCGTTATAAACTTACCTGTACTCCAGTCACCAGACAGGATTCCCTTTTCATCTATTTCTTCAGTGTATCAATGTTCGTCCATTATTGATTCCCGTAATTTCAATGTGAATTAATTTATTCAGCGGAATAAAACGTGGTATCCTAGCTTTGATTACTGTAATAATAATTTCGCCGTTCCTCCTTTCAACGTTATTAATTCACTGTTTACTTCCTTCTCCCATCAAGCTCTGAAACTTCTTTCACTCTTTTTTCCGTTCTGTTCCTCATGTAACGTTTTAGGGGCAAGCCCCTTTCAAGTAATTTCCCATTTGAGCTATAGATATCGACTTATATTCTATTCATGGCAGTGCACCTGTCAGTAGTCCCAATTGCAGTAAAGCGACTTGAATTGCATTTTTCAATTACACTCTGTGACTATTTGAGTTAAATCTCCTGTTCCCCTGTAGCTTGGAAAGAAATTCAAGGTAGGCTGTCAATCTTGGCCGCAGTACTATATCCCTTCTGCAAAGCTGAGACATGGAAACATAGAAAATAGGAGTACAACTGGACCATTCGGCCCTTCAAGCCTGCCCCGCCATTCAGTATTATTATAGCTAATCTTCTCTTTCAACGCCATCATCCTGCACCACCCCCGGAACCCCGGTGTCTGAAGCGTTTAAAAAATGTCCATTTCCTTCTTAAATAAATTACGTGAGTTGGCCTCTACAACCTCCAGTGGCAGAGTGTTTCATAGGCTCACCACCCTTTAAATAAAGACGATTCTCGTCATCTCAGTTCTAAACCCGTATCCTGAAATCGTGACGCTTTATTCTACAGACCCCAGCCAGCAGAAACATTATTCCGGCATCCAGTCGTTCAGTGTTTTCAGAAAGTGATATGTTTCAACATCGTTGCACCAGTCCTCAAATCATCACGCAATTGACGTCAACATGTCATTCGCCTGCCTATCTGATTGCTGTAGCTTCATACTTGCTTTCGATGAGTGGTGTGCCAGAACACCCAGGTTTGCTTGTACATCAATATTTAACAATCTAGCACCATTTAAGTAATACTTAGCCGCTCAGGCTTTCTTACCGAAGTGGATAAATTCACACTTATCCATGTTATACTGCATCTACCACGGATTTACGCACTTTCTCAAATTGTCTAATCCGCCGTGAAGCCCATTAACATCCACCTAAACGCTCACAGTCCCACCAAATTTTCAATCGCCCGCAAACTTGGAAATATTACATTTGGCTCCCCATCCAAATCATTGATAGACATTCTGAATAGCTGGAGGCCATGCACAGTCCGGCTACACTGCTCTGGAATCGCCAATTGCGTCCGTTTCCTTCTCTCTTCCCTCAGTCAGGTGGCGAGGCGATGGAAGTCCTTAATTGTCCAAACTATGCGGGGCTTTCGTGTATGTGGAACATTCACTTTTTCAGTCCTATCATCGACCCACCTTCGCCATGTTTTCAGGAAATTGATGACCGTATCAGTAACATTTTAATATTTCGCCTTGAACTGGAAAATTTGATCAACTTTGCTGTTCACTTTCACCCTTCCCTCGACTTCTATAACTCAATTTCTGACAATTTTTGTCCTCTCCTTAACTTTGCAAGCCTAAATTTTGCCGACAGCTTTTGCCATTAACACGTGCCATATGCTAATCGACTGCAACAACTATAATTACTATTCAAATCCCGCCCAGTTCACTCGTTGCGAGCACGTGTGCTGTTCGTCCGTTTCCCAGCTGTTCTTCCATTGTTACTTAGGCACTAACTTTCGGACCAATTCTTCTCATCAGTCTATTTTCTTCAGTTAGTTAAGACCGGCAGCGAAAGCCAACGGCAAAACTGGGATGTGTTCAATCTGAGCTGCATTATATAACCTAGAGCGAGTCTGATCGCTGACCCCGATTGACCAAGGAGCCGATTACATTTTCTGATGGAATGAGGTGGTTTTATGTCGTCGGGGAAAACCCTGCCCGTTGGAAAAGTTCATAATTTCTTCCCGGACCACAACTGTTATTGTAAAAGTATTTTCCTTCTCTAAACAGTCTCCCCATATCTTTCAACTCCAGGCTGCCGGTGATTTTGCAAACACGAAGAACCGCAGCTAAACTGTAAAATTGATTAATTGCGAACCTGCAAGCCTCATGAAAAAATATGCATTTCCAAGCCGATATCTACGACTGGCTGGCGGTCCGCCAGCCAGTCGCCTTGGATAATGGCCCAGAGTTTTAATATTATGACCCCGACACTCCAGCCCCACCGTTCTATGACTGCCAATATTTCAGCACTTACTGTATATTCCAAAATGGAGAATGCTTGACTAGTCATTTGCAGTTGATTTTCCTTTGGTTTTATTTTTGCAGCCAATTTAGTGGTGATTATGATCCTGTCGCGAGGAAAGTGCGGACTATCTACATGCACGACTTGCTACCTGATTGCCATGGCGTTGGCGGATTTTTTGGTCATTGTTTTTGAAGTCGTGCTCTGGCGAATCAGTTACTACTTCTTTCCGGGATCCTTCCTGGAAATCACTCCTCTGTGCAGTACTATATTTTTCTTGGGCTGTGCAACCTCAGACTGGTCTGTCTGGTTCACGGTGGCCTTCTCCTTTGATCGATTTGTGGCCATTTGTTGCCGGAAGCTGCGAGCAAATTATTGCACTGAGAAAAATGTGGTGGTGACTCTTGCGACAACGGGCACTTTGCTCTGTTTCAAAAATATCCCCTTCTACTTCACACTTGAATCTTCAGAAATAATCAACAACGTGCCCTGGTTCTGTTTCACAAAGTCAAGCTATTTTTCTGACCCCGGATGGGTGGGATTTAACTGGTTTGACACAGTGTTAAACCCATTGCTCCCATTCGTATTGATTTTGTTGGTCAATGCTCTGACTGTTAGGCACATTGTAGTGGCCAATCGCGTCCGTAAAAGACTGAGGGTTCAGAACAGCGGAGAAAATCAGCGAGACGCAGAGATGGAGAGCAGGAGGAAGTCTGTGATTTTACTGTTTGCCATATCCGGTAACTTCATACTGTTGTGGTTCATCGATGTTTTAGAATTCTTATATTACTACGTCACCGGAACAGATCCTACACAGTACAATGATTCTTTGTACATTTTCCAACAAGTCGGAATTATGACTCGAAGTTTAAGTTGCTGCACAAACACAATTATTTATGGTGTGACCCAGTCCAAGTTCAGAGAACAGTTCAAGAGCGCTGTGAAATATCCCCTTAACTCGCTGATTCAATTCATTAATAAGCACAACTGAGGCCTTGATGCCTCGATGAATGTAATATTTTTCAATTAATGTAATGTTTGGCTTCAGTATTCCATCAACTGTACTATACTTGGAAAGTTGGCCTATTCGCCATTACAATTTATGGATGGGGGCAAACATTTTATTCATACTCTTTGTAGTGAAATTTCTGACATTTCATTTGGGTACGGTACCATCATCTTGTTGTATTCAATCGGAATTCTTCCTTGAAGTGCCAGTTCAATTATAGTTTGCATGAAATCATTTGATATGTCTGGCGTGAGAACCTCGTCAATCGGTAGGTAGACAAAGCTGAGCTGTGTCTTCGGGAATTACATTAGGTAGTACATTCGTCACAAGAGCGGACATTCGACTTAACTGGGCAGTGGTGAAGCATGTGTCCCACAGAAGTCGCCATGAATTGCTTCTATCTCATTTCAGCCTTTCAGCATATATGCTCTACTCCATCTCTTTTCATAAAGTACTTCAGCGAAGCAGTTTTCTACCAACTTTACCTGCTCTGGCCTGCGTGTGACTACAGACCGACAACAATATGTTTGAATCTTAACTGCCCGCTGAAATGGCAAGTCTTTCAGTTGAAGGTGAATTCGGCGTCAGGACCTTTTTTTAGCAGCGGCGACATGCCAACAAACAATTAAAAAACACAGCTCCAACGGAGCAAAATTGTCCTACAGTTTTTGTTCCCGCACAAGTGGAAATATTCTATTGGCTTCATGTTTATCCAACTCATCCAGAACTTTTAAATTCTCTATTTTGCAGTATTACAGTAAGAACTAGCAGATTTGGAACAGAGAATAGAGACATTATTTCTCTCAAAAGGTCATGAGACGGTCGAATTCACTGCCCAGGGCATGGTGGATCCCGGGATATTGAGGAGGTTTTAAGGAGGAGCTGGACAGATTTGGAATTAGTGATGGGTTAGTGGAGAACGTCGGGAATGTGCTGTTTAGGGTATCGGCTCCGCATCATTTAACTCCTGTCCATGTTAGCCCTTCCCACTGTCCACCTGGATCACCTCAGCATGCGAGCTGGCCATGCCATCACATGGTGACTTCGGATCCCTGAGGTGACCGTGTTGGCGAAGGTCGCAGGGGAGGGAGCGGGGCCACCAACAACGTCAGCCCATTCCTTCCCCATCTCCGGCCAGCCTACACCAGCCTACCCTTCACACCAATCTGACACAGCACCTAGACAGGTTGTAACAATGTGAACAGGTGTTTAATGTGACTACATATATTCAGGTTTATGCTCTAACCCTTATAACTACACTATGCCCTGCACCAGAGTCAACGTTTTTAAAATAATTTAAAAAAAATTAGAGTACCCAATTTATTGTTTCTAATTAAGGGGCAATTTAACGTGGTCAATTCACCGACCCTGCACATCTTTTGGGTGGGAGCCAGGATCGGCACCGTGAGGCAGCAGCACTAACCAATGCACCACCGTGCTGCCCTTCCAGTGCCAAGTTAATTTGTGTCTGACTTTCTGGCCTTACGGAATGTAATGTTCCATCTTGTTAGTTCCCTTGATGGCACAGCAGGAGTGGACGTGGCTTGCTGTGATTCCTGCTCTGGGCCATGGGTACACGTTTCCCGGCATATTCTGGGGCGACCGGGCCTGGTTTTGCCCTGACGCTTCTCCAGTGCCCAGGCGGCGTGTTGCCGCCCTGTTTTGCCTGTTGCCTACCAGCTGTGTCAGGGATGTGTGGTGGTGGTGGGTGGGGGGGGGGGGGGGGGGGGGGCTGGGGGAGGGGGGGGCGTTTCCGGGGGAGAACCTGGTGTTGCAGTGTTCTGGCACCTGCACAGCGGGCGACACAGGTATCGGCTTCATCACCACCTCCACCCTTGGGTTCCCCGATGGCCCCGCGCTATTTCATGGGACGGGGTGCGAGGGCAGATAACCCCAACGACTCCCCCACCACCTGGCGCTGCTAGCCCTGGAGGCCCGTTCTGGTCTCGACCACTGTCTGCATGCTGGTGGCCATGGAACACAGGGAGTGGACCATCTCCTCCTTGGACTGTCCCACGTCACCCATTGACTGTGCCACCACATTCTGGGTTTGCCTCACATCAGTCAGTGACTGTACCACCTCCCTCAGGGATTGCGTCACCTCCTTCTGTGCCTGTAATTATGTCGGCCAGCGGTTGGGCAATGCTACCGACAATCTCAGCCA
Organism: Scyliorhinus torazame; assembly: GCF_047496885.1. NCBI lineage: Eukaryota > Metazoa > Chordata > Chondrichthyes > Carcharhiniformes > Scyliorhinidae > Scyliorhinus > Scyliorhinus torazame. The sequence continues at coordinate 177,596,707 of NC_092720.1, read as the reverse complement.
TGGCCTGCTGTGACCAAGCCACGCTCAGGAGCGCCACTGAGACTTCTAATTAGGTCTGGCACATGCTTGCCTATGAGGAGCAACCCTGTTCTGGGCCTCGGCCAGCGTCTGCACAGAATGTCCCAGAACGTGGACATGCTGATCAATAGCCCACCCTTCGACCGTCCGCCCGCTCGGGTGGTCCTGTCTCGACTGGATCAGCTGTGTGATGTGCACAAGATAGTGTCCCAGGAGCCTCATCAATATAGCGCTCAGCCGAGGCGAGTGTCTCTGGGATGGTTGAGGTTGTTGGAGGTAGCTGTGCTGGGAAGTCAGTGATATCCCTGTATTCGTGCTCTGGGGTGTCTTGCATCTGGAGTGGAGTGCTGGCGTCCGGGCTGCTCTCAGCGTCGTTGCTCGGCTCCTGGGGGAGCTGCAGCTGTGGCAGTGGCTAGGTGGGTGCGGGGAAGGGGACGGGGGGACGGGGCGGTGTGGAGGTGATACCTGATGGGTCTGCCCCATCTCTGGCTGGTCCTGTAAGGCACAAGACAAGATATATAATTAGACCTCGGGCCGGGCGGAAGGGCGGCTTAGTGCGGATGATGAGGGTGAGGGTGGAGTGAGGGTGGGAGTGAGGATGGGTGACAGGGCGGTGTGTGCGTGGTTAAGCGGCTGGTGTGGAGGTGATGGTGTTGCGGGTAAGTGTGCTGGTGGGTGTGTTGACATCCGTGTAACAGGGAACCGCAACTTAGCCGGCTCTCACTTCCTTGCCCACGGCTGAACTCCAGCCAGGCGACGTCCCTTCTCTCCAAGCCACCTATCTTGTCCAGGACGCTCTGATCTGCCATGGTCCCGGCTGTTGTGGTCGGCCTTCTGGTGGGGTGGGGGCAAACTGAAAAAGGCCGTGTTAATTAGTCGACACGTGCAGCCCTGGGGTGGGTAGCTGGTGGCCTTAGTGGTCAGAGCACCAGGCCATGGCAGCCGGTGGTGCAAGGTGTGTGTTCATTGGCCCTCCGGGTGGGGTATGGTTAGGGTTACGGGTGTGTGGGACGTTAGCTAGTGCCAGTGGCACAATGTTGCCTCCTCACCCTGGCTACCCTGAGGAGGTTGTGCAGTTTGTTTCCGCCCTGCTGTCCTGTCCGGACGGTGTTACTGGTGGCACTGCCTGGTGCTGCCACCTGAGCCCAGACACAGCGAATAACGGCGGCAGCGAGCCTCCTTTCCGACCCCCAGTACAATGATGTCATCAGCTTCTCCTCCACCTCGCCCAGGAAGGTCGCATGCGCGGCAACTGTGAATCGTAGGGCATGTGTCTTGCTCCTATCTAGTTGGCTGGGATGGTGTGTGTGGAGGCTGTAGTGCGTATATGCGTATATGGAGCTGCAGCTTATCAGCATTCTGAGAGCCAATCGCGAAGCCGGCGAATCTTGCACCATTTTTCAGTAGTATTGTGTTTCCTGTGGCACCGATGGTAGCCCCTTGACAGTAGCAGGATCGGTCCTGGTACGATATCATTTTTGTACTTGTGTAAGTGGATGAATTCTGCGCCAACGTCAACACATTCTCAGAAAAGCCCATGATCGCTCCCAGTGAAGAGAGCCTATAGCGTATGCTGAGAAAGTGAAAATCCCTACAGTTTTTATGTTGAGAGTCCATGATCGATTCGAGTATGACACTGAACATCGAACATGAATGAGGGAAGGAGCGAAGGAAAAGGACGTGGACGAGAGGAGGAGAGCCAAAGGATATAAGAACATAAGAACTAGGAGCAGGAGTAGGCCACCTGGCCCTTCGAGCTTTCTCTGCCATTCAATGAGATCATGACTTATCTTTTGTGGACTCAGCTCCACTTTCCCGCCCGAACACCATAACTCTTTATTCCTTTATTCTTCAAAAAACTATCTAGCTTTATGTTGAAAACATTTAATGAAAACATTTAATGCAACTGCTTCACTGGGCAGGCAAATCCATAGATTCACAGCCCTTTGCGTGAAGAAGTTCCTCCTAAGCTACGACCTAAATCTACTTCCCCTTATTTTGAGGCTATGCCATCTAGTTCTGCTTTCACCCTCAGTGGAAACAAACTTCCCGCATCTATCCTATCCATTCGTTGCATAATTTTATAAGTTTCTATAAGATCCTCCACATCCTTCTAAATTCCAACGAGTACAGTCCCAGTCTACTCAACCTCTCCTCGTAATCCAACCCCCTCAACCTAGTGAATCTCCTCTGCACACCATCCAGCTCCAGTACGTCCTTTCTTCGGTAAGGAGACCAAAACTGAACACAATACTCCAGGTATGGCCTCCCTAACACCTTATACAGTTGCAGCATAACCTACCTAGTCTTAAACTCCAACTCTCCTAGCAAAGAAGGACACAACTCCCTTCGCCCTCTTAATCACCTGTTGTACCTGTAAACCAACGTTTTGCGACTCATGCACGAGGACACCCCGGTCTCTCTTCACAGCAGCATGTTTTAATATTTTATCATTTAAATAATAATCCCTTTAGCTGTTATTCCTAGCAAAATGGATAACCTCACATTTGTCAACATTGTATTCCAGGTGGCGTTCAGGAGCGGAGCGGTCGCAGCAAAAAGGCTCCCGCCGTTCCACGAAGTCGGGGCTTTTTCAGGGGGCCTCCGGATAAAAAAAAATTAAAGTCCCCCGAAATCGGGAGCAGGGGAACTGGGCCCTCGGGAAAGGAGCAATCCGGCGCCCACCGCCCCCCCCCCCCCCCCCCGGCGCACGCACGGCAGTAGGGCGCAGGGCAGGACAAGCGGTGGCCAGGACCGAAGCGGCGGCCCAGACCGAAGCGGGGGCCTAACCTGCAGGGAGGAAGGGACGGAGGAGCCTCCCACGCCCCCCCCCCACCCCCAGCAGGAGAACGCAGGGTGCGACGAGCGGCGGCGGGGACCGAGCAGCGGGGACAGCAGCGGGGAACAAAGCGGGGGACTGACCGACCGACCACCCGCCCCCCTCCCCCCTCCCCCCCCCCGACCACCACGAGGCAGGAACAAAGAGGGACTTCCGACCAGAAGCCACTCTCTCTCTCTCGACCTGGGTGTTTAAACTTTTAAACCCTTATAAAAAATTATTTTTGCACTTTTTTTGTTCTCACCCAAAACAAATTCGCCTGAGAAGAATTTTATGAAAGAGGAAAAATAAAGTGGTAAAGGAGAGAAGGGAGGGGAGAAGAAAAAGGGAAGGGGTGAAAAAAAAATAAATAAATAAAAGGGGAAAAAAAAAGGAGAAAAAGTGCCAGAAGGTAGCCAAAGCCGAGGGAGAAAGTGCACCAAAGGCAGACGGGGCAATGTGCGGACCAGTTCAGATGAGCCAATCAGCGAACAAAGCAGCAGAACGGAAGTATCGCTACATCAAAAAGAGCTGGGCAGACTGGTGCATTCTCTCCCGGGGCCAGGGGGGAGCTGGAACTGGAAGGCAGCCTTTGCCGATGCGCTGAGGGAACATCAGCAGGTAAACAAGGCAGAGGCTGGGGCAGGCATAGAGGCCGCAGTGCAGGCAGCACGCCCTGGGCAGGGAGGTTCAGCAGGCCCTGGGCAGAGCAGAGGAGAATATGGACGCCCAAGCGAAAAAACTGGAAGCCCATAAGGCGACCATTAAGGAGCTGGAGAAAGTAGCGATTTACGTGAGCGACCGGATCACGGCCCTGGAGAGGGAGGTGGCGAGACTGGGCACAACACAGGGGAGCCTGAAGGGCAGAGTGGATGACCAGGAAAACCGCTCGAGGAGGCAAAATGTCAGGATAGTGGGATTAACGGAGGTGATCGAGGGTAGAAACCCCACGGCATATGTGGGCAAGATGCTGAGCAACTTAGTTGGGAAGAAATCCTTTCCCAGCCCAACAGAAATGGACAGAGCACACCGGTCGCTGCACCCAAAGCCCAAAGCAGGGGAACACCCGAGAACAGTTATAGCTAAACTGCACCGGTACCAAGATAGGGAAACAATCCTACGCTGGCCCAGGAAAAACAGAGCCTGCAAATGGGAAGGACCTGCCATTAGAATTTATGAGGACATTGGGGCAGACCTAGCCAGGAGACGGGCCGAGATTAGTAGAGCGAGAGCAGCTCTTCACAGGAGTAACGTGCGTTTTGGTATGCTGTACCCAGCGAAACTCTGGGTCACATACCAGGAAAGAGAATACTTCTTTACAGCCCCTGCCGAAGCAAAGTGGTTTGTCGAGGAACACGGACTGGAAAACCACTGGTGAAGATAGAAATGAGGGGGGGGGGGGGGGGGAGGGAGAGGGGGGGGGCAACACCAGGCTCCCCGCCCCCGCCACGGTGAGCGCACCCTGAACAAAAAACAAACCACTGCCCGAGGACCACTTCAGGTGGGAGGCCAGGCCCCAGCACGAGGGAACGGGAGTAGTGGAGAAGGGAGAGCAAGCAAGAGGAGTGCAGGGTAGGATAGGGGAAGAGCGGGCAGAAAACCGCAGAGACCTGGCAGGGGAGAAGGGAGACACTAACTGCCGAGAGGCGGGCCACCGGATGAGCAGGAAAGCTAGCTCCGGGGGCATGCAGTAAAGCAGGGATGCAGCGCTCCCCAACAGGGGGGAAGGTGCCAGGCTGGGGGCGGGGAGGGGGGGGGTGGGACCACTCAACAGAGACTGGAGAGCAAACTGGGATAGGAATAGGGGAAAGAGGGACAAAGGAGGGGTACAAGGGAGAGGGGGGAAAGGGGAGAGATGAGGAGGGTGCGGGGGGGGGAGGGCACAGGAAGGGAAAGACCGGGGAGGGGCGACACAGGGAAGGAGGGACAAACAAGGCTGGAAAAGGCATAGGGCTCAAAACAAGGAATCACTGCAAGCTCCCACCCAGTACGGTCTCTGAGCGAAGGAAGCCCCCAGAGTGCAGGGGACTACCCACATGGCGGACGCACAGTGGGCGGCCATTCGGGTGCTCCTGGGGCAAAGGGAAACCCTGGAGGGCAGGGACCCGACCGCATGGAGTGGACAGTGGCCATCCTGGAAGGCCCCCTAACAAAGGGAAACCCCAGATGGCAGGGGTGCGTACACCATGTAAGTATGGTTAATTCCACAGGGGCGACGGGGCAGAAGCCCCCCCACCAGGATAGTCACCTGGAACGCAAGGGTACTCAACGGCCCAGTGAAGAGATCCAGAGTCCTCACCCACCTAAGAAATATGAGGGCCGACATAGTCTTCCTCAAAGAGACATACCTGACAGAGCAGGATCCACTGCGCGTAAGAAAGGGCTGGGTGGGACAATCCTGCCATTCCTGCTATGGAACATGGGCCAGGAGGTGGCGATATTGATCGGCAAGAGGACGATGTTTAGGGTGACAATGACAGTTACGGACCTAGGGGGACGGTATGTCATGGTTAGCGGGGCCCTGGATGGGGCACCAGTAGTGCTAGTTAACGTGTATGCACCCAACTGGGACGACACGAGCTTCATCAAGAAGACCATGGCAGAAATCCCTGACATAGCGATGCATCGACTAATCATTTGGGGGGGGGGGGGGGGGGTGACGGAGGGACTTCAACATTGTACAGGATACAAAGACAGACAGATCAAACCCCCAAAACGGGTAAAACCTCAAGCATGGCAAGGGAACTCAGTCACTTTCCGGAGCAAATGGGAGCGGTGGAGCCCTGGAGGTTCACCCATCCGGGGAGAAGGAATTCTCCTTCTTCTCCCCAGTACGAGTTTAGGGAGTTAGGCTGGAAGTTACAAGCCAGGACAGTCAGAGTTGTCATCTCTGGTTTGTTGCCGGTGCCACGTGATAGTGAGGCTAGGAATAGGGAGAGAGTGCAGCTGAACACGTGGCTGCAGGAATGGTGTAGGAGGGAGGGCTTCAGGTATTTGGATAATTGGAGTGCATTCTGGGGAAGGTGGGACCTGCACAAGCAGGACGGGTTGCATCTGAACCAGAGGGGACCAATATCCTGGGAGGGAGGTTTTCTAGTACTCTTCGGGAGGGTTTAAACTAATTTGGCAGGGGAATGGGAACCAGATTTGTAGTCCAGCAACTAAGGTAGCCGATATTCAGGACGCCAAAGCGTGGAATGAGGCAGTGGGGAAGGGAACACTGACAAAGGAGAGTACTTGCAAGCACGGAGATGGGTTGAAGTGTGTACACTTCAACGCAAGAAGCATCAGGAATAAGGTGGGTGAACTTAACGCATGGATCGGTACTTGGGACTACGATGTGGTGGCAATCACGGAAACTTGGATAGATGAGGGGCAGAAATGTTTGTTGGAGGTCCCTGATTATAGATGTTTCAATAAGATTAGGGAGGGTGGTAAAAGAGGTGGGGGGTGGGTGGCATTGTTAATTAGAGATAGTATAACAGCTGCAGAAAGGCTGTTCGAGGAGTATCAGCCTACTGAGGTAGTATGGGTTGAAGTCAGAAATAGGAAAGGAGCAGTCAACTTGTTAGGACTTTTCTATAGGTCCCCCAATAGTAGCAGAGATGTGGAGGAACAGATTGGGAAACAGATTTTGGAAAGGTGCAGAAGTCACAGGGTAGTGGTCATGGGTGACTTTAACTTCCCAAACATTGAGTGGAAACTCTTTAGATCAAATAGTTTGGATGGGGTGGTGTTTGTGCAGTGTGTCCCTCAAGCTTTTCTAAAACAGTATGTAGATTGTCCGACCAGAGGAGGGGCAATATTGGATTTAGTACTTGGTAATGAACCAGGGCAAGTGATAGATTTGTTAGTGGGGGAGCATTTTGGAGATAGTGACCACCATTCTGTGTCTTTCACTTTAGTAATGGAGAGAGATAGCTGCGTGCAACAGGGCAAGGTTTACAATTGGGGGAAGGGTAAATACGATGTTGTCAGACAAGAATTGAAGTGCATAAGTTGGTAACATAGGCTGTCAGGGAAGGACACAAGTGAAATGTGGAACCTGTTCAAGGAACGGGTACTACGCGTCCTTGATATGTATGTCCCTGTCAGGCAGGGAAGAGATGGTCGAGTGAGGGAACCATGGTTGACAAGAGAGGTTGAATGTCTTGTTAAGAGGAAGATGGAGACTTATGTAAGGCTGAGGACACAAGGTTCAGACAGGGCACTGGAGGTATACAAGATAGCCAGGAGGGAACTGAAGAAAGGGATTAGGAGAGCTAAGAGAGGGCATGAACAATCTTTGGCGGGTCGGATCAAGGAAAACCCCAAGGCCTTTTACACGTATGTGAGAAATATGAGAATGACTAGAGCGAGGGTAGGTCCTATCAAGGACAGTAGCGGGAGATTGTGTATTGAGTCTGAAGAGATAGGAGAGGTCTTGAACGAGTACTTTTCTTCTGTATTTACAAATGAAAGGGGCCATATTGTTGGAGAGGACAGTGTGAAACAGACTGGTAAGCACGAGGAAATAGTTGTTAGGAAGGAAGATGTGTTGGGCATTTTGAAAAGCTTGAGGATAGACAAGTCCCCCGGGCCTGACGGGATATATCCAAGGATTCTATAGGAAGCAAGAGATGAAATTACAGAGCCGTTGGCAATGATCTTTTCGTCCTCATTGTCAACAGGGGTGGTACCAGGGGATTGGAGAGTGGTGAATGTCGTGCCCCTGTTCAAAAAAAGGACGAGGGATAACCCTGGAATTACAGGCCAGTTAGTCTTACTTCGGTGGTAGGCAAAGTAATGGAAAGGGTACTGAAGGATAGGATTTCTGAGCATCTGGAAAGTCACTGCTTGATGAGGGATAGTCAGCACGGATTTGTGAGGGGTAGGTCTTGCCTTACAAGTCTTATTGAATTCTTTGAGGAGGTGACCAAGCATGTGGATGAAGGTAAAGCAGTGGATGTCGTGTACATGGATTTTAGTAAGGCATTTGATAAGGTTCCCCATGGTAGGTTATGCAGAAAGCAGGGAGGCATGGGATAATGGGAAATATGGCCAGTTGGATAACGAACTGGCTAACCGATGGAAGTCAGAGAGTGGTGGTGGATAGCAAATATTCAGCCTGGAGCCCAGTTACCAATGGCGTACCGCAGGAATCAGTTCTGGATCCTCGACTGTTTGTGATTTTCATTAATGACTTGGATGAGGGAGTTGAAGAGTGGGCAAGTAAATATTCAGACGATACGAAGATGGTGGAGTTGTGGATAGTAAGGAGGGCTGTTGTCGGCTGCAAAGAGACATAGATAGGATGCAGAGCTGGGCTGAGAAGTGGCAGATGGAGTTTAACCCTGAAAAGTGTGAGGTTGCCCATTTTGGAAGGACAAATATGAATGCGGAATACAGGGTTAACGGTAGAGTTCTTGGCAATGTGGAGGAGCAGAGAGATCTTGGGGTCTATGTGCATACATTTTTGAAAGTTGCCACTCAAGTGGATAGAGCTGTGAAGAAGGCCTATGGTGCGCTTGCGTTCATTAACAGAGGGATTGAATTTAAGAGCCATGAGGTAATGATACAGCTGTACAAAACTTTGGTAAGGCCACATTTGGAGTACTGTGTACAGTTCTGGTCGCCTCATTTTAGGAAGGATGTGGCAGCTTTGGAAAAGGTGCAAAGGAGATTTATCAGGATGTTGCCTGGATTGGAGCGTAGGTCTTACGAGGAAAGGTTGAGGGTGCTAGGCCTTTTCTCATTAGAACGGAGAAGGATTAGGGAGCGACTTGATAGAGGTTTATAAGATGATCAGGGGAATAGATAGAGTAGACAGTCAGAGACTTTTTCCCCGGGTGGAACAAACCATTACAAGGGACATAAATTTAAGGTGAATGGGGGAAGATATAGGGGGGATGTCAGAGGTAGGTTCTTTACCCGGAGAGTAGGGGGGGCATGGAATGCACTGCCTATGGAAGTACTTGAGTCGGAAACATTAGGGACCTTCAAGCAGCTATTGGATAGGTACATGGATTACGGTAGAATGATGTAGTGTAGATTAATTTGTTCTTAAGGGCAGCACGGTAGCATTGTGGATAGCATAATTGCTTCACAGCTCCAGTGTCCCAGGTTCGATTCTGACTTGGGTCACTGTCTGTGCGGAGTCTGCACGTCCTCCCTGTGTGAGCGTGGGTTGCCTCTTGTTTCCTCCCACAGTCCAAAGATGTGCAGGTTTGATGGATTGGCCGAGATAAATTGCCCTTCGTGTCCAAAATTGCCCTTTGTGTTGGGTGGGGTTGCTGGGTTGTGGGGATAGGGTGGAGGTGTTGACCTTGGGTAGGGTGCTCTTTCCAGGAGCCGGTGCAGACTCGATGAGCCGGGTGGCCTCCTTCTGCACTGTAGATTCTGTGATAATCCACGATTAATCTAGGAGAAAGGTTCGGCACAACATCGTGGGACGAAGGGCCTGTTCTGTGCTGTATTTTTCTATGTTCGATGTTCTATCTTAGCTGAACCCTGCTTTACATTTGCGTCTGTGGCTACGTTACTCCCATAATGTACGTTCTCACTTTTAATTAACATTTTTCGTGACCTCTGGTTTCTGAAACTTTCCCAAGGCTCAGACCTGCTGCTGATCTTTGCGACGTGATAAACCTGTTCCTGTAATCGAATATTATGCTTAACATCCTGAGTAGACCACTGGGCTTTCATGCTGGGATTTGTTTACATTATTTGTAATTTATTTGCAATTCTGACTTGTTTCACTCAATTTTGCGCACAGTCCTCGCACTGCCATTCATTTTCCCCCGTTATGGAAAGAAGATTAACCATTCCCTCTATTTATATGCGTTAGGTTGTTTAAATACAATACATTTACTCGTGATTGCAATTCAAACTCACATGTCCCAAAAGACGTGCTGTTAGGTATTTTGGACATTCTGAATGTATACACAAACAGGCGCCGGAATGTAGCGACTAGGGGCTTTTCACAGTAACATCATTGCAGTAACGTAAGCCCACTTGTGACATTGATAAATATTATCACTATGTCACATGGAATACGAGTGTATACCGATCTCATTTCTTGGTGCACCTGACAATATCATGCTGCTGATTAGCACTGCCTCATTATGCAAAGATAAATCTTAGCTATTTCCCCCCAGCCCGTTCCGCAGCTGATTACCCTAAGAAACTGTATCAATCCATTCAAACCCTTTTCTGCGAGACTGCTCCTGAATAGAAAAGCATTTTCTAGTTTGCATAAAATAAAAAATTCTCACACTTATCGCATTCATCCGGTTCAAACTCCAATAGCGTTTCGACTAAGACTCTAGCCAAACAAATAAACAGCAATTGGGAGCATGGAAACAGCCGCCACTCATTCTTATCAGCACATGCCGACTAGACGATAAATCCATTGCCCGTTAATTCAACATGCTGATCCTCTAGGGTCAGATGCTCTTTCATTAATGCCTTTATGTCATTCATTCCGATAAGGACTTCCCCGCATTCTTTGCACATCGTGCATTCATCAAAATAACGCTTTGTCTCAGCACAGCTCCCTACAATTAAACTTTTGTCTTCCGGCTAATTAATTTTAACACTTCAGTCCGAGTTGTCCTCTTAGATTTCTCTTTAGCCACATCGCCACACTATTCTCTTTCCAAATCGTTCTCTTATATTCAAACCCCACCCCCTTGTTTTTGTTCGGACCCCTCTCCAGCGCCTCACCAACCCTTTTCATGGTTGGTATTTTAATTTTGGCCCTGACTGCTCAGAAGATCTTCGCAACAGTCCTGTTTCTGCCGATACTGTTTTCCCATGAGGACCAGTGAACTGTGTCTTCCCTGTCCTGCTCCCAGGTACTTCCTAGCCATGAATTAACGCTCGTCACACTGCCATCCGACAAGCGATGCATGCTTTCTAGTTCCCCTTCGAGATTGCAGGGAACAATATCGAAGCCTTTGAACTTATTGTCTCCTATCACTACCACATTTCGTATCTCCCCCACACCCCATGTTATTGTCACTTGCATTACGGTCCCATGATCAGTTCATTAGACACGTAATCCAAATCCCAAGGCCTTGGTCCTGCGTTCAAGTCAGACCATCGGAATGTCATTGAACAATATCGAGAACTAAAAGTCTAATGGCCCCATCAAGGTCTCATAATATCCCTTAGGATATCTGCCATAATGACCTTGTCCGGCGGTAATATCATCAGGGAAAGTTGGAATGTCACGGCCAGCCATGCCCTAATCCAATAAATACTTATAAAAATAAATACTACTTTTCCAATTTTAACGATTTTGATCAATTATTTCATTCAATTTAATGAGCAAGAGAAAATAAACATGGAAGTTTACAATCTTTTTCCAATTACTCAGAACGAATGGGCCGGCGATTGCAGGTTCATTTAAGGAATCCAGTTAAATCTGGAGGGGTTCAACTGGTGCGTTCGAGTCTGTCAATAGGCAAATTTAACTCAGGGCATCCGTACGCATTTGGTTTCTTGAACTTGAATTTGTGAGCAGCTGCATCGTCCGAACTACCAAAATGAAATTTGCATTGTTATTTAATACGGCAAAGTGTAGAAACACGCTTGAATGAATGCGTTATTAGCTCCACGGGACGCGTAAATAGATTCCGAACCTCAGCTCTGAATCTGCGCTGGGAAACTCCATAAATAAACGTGTTTACGCAGCAACTCAAAGTCACGAGCATATAGCCTGACTGTTCCAGAATAGTGAATGGATTGTTGAAATCTGTTTGTACAAGCTGAACATCTGAAAATTGCACAAAAATGTAAGTTACGAATTTTGCAAACCGTAGGAGTATAAAACTGCCAGAAATTGCGAGCAATAAAACCATTGATTTTCTTCGGTTATCAACCTCTGGATCTTTGTGATTCTGATCATTGTTGTTGCCTCTGAGACCCCTTCTCACTCTACTAGCCTGAACAATGTGCCTGATGGTCAGGACGTTTAACAACAATATCGAAATAAATGGAAGAACGGGTGTGAAAATATTTCCCAGCCACCAATATGCTACCCATATGGGCGAGGTGTAGCAACTTTCTTTTACAGTACAGAACCATGGTACGTTGTCAATTATTTCACGATGTTCATATACGAAATATAATGGGAGGCCCTGTAATAATGCTAAAGAACACACCACTGCTATCGCCACAGCTGCAGCTTTAGACGTGCAATAATATGTACGCAGCTTCCGACAACATATTGAAACAAATCGATCGAAGGTGAAGGCGACAGTTAACCAGACAGAACAGTTCATGGAAACGAGGTCCAGGGCAAGAATAAGACGGCAAATTGGTGTATAGTTGAGGAACGAATGTGAAAAATAGGAATCATTAACCTCGAAGAATATTACATTAAACATCAGGAAAGACAAATTCGCCGCTGCCATGGTCACCAGGTATCGGGTGATGCATATGGAGAGCTCGCAACGTCCGCGGGCGAGAATCGCAATTGTCACCAGCTTTGCTGAAAATAGGTGAAAATGAATTACCTTTATCTTGGGAGAAAGAGCAGTCGACATTTTCGTTTTTCGAATGATTGTGCACGATTTACATTCCGGTCAAGGTGCTCTGGAACATCTGAAAAACAATGATATCTTGTGGAAAGTAGGCTTCATGTTCCACCAAAGGCGAACCTTAAATATATAACTCACACTTCGGAGCCTAACTTTACAGTCTCCTGGAGGTTTGCAAGATCAACATTCTCCCGCTGTGTAGAATTGCGAGTAACTGGCATTTCAAGTTAAGGGAACATAATCTTGTACACCTCAGTCAGATGACCCGTCAGTCTTCCCTGCTGCAGTGAAAACAACCCAAGCCTTTCCAAACTTTCTTTATAACTTAAATGTTCCATCCCAGGCAATATCCTGGCGAATCTTCTCTGCACCCCCTCCAGTGCAATCGCATCCTTCCGATAATGTGGCGACCAGAGTTGCACACAGTACTCCAGCTGTAGTCTCAGTAACGTTTCTATACACCTCCAACATGACCTCCTTGCTTTTATAATCTATGCCCCGATTGATAAAGGCCTGTAAACCACCATGTTAACCTGCCCCTCTACCTTCAGAGATCTATGGAGAAACACGCCAACGTCCCTTAGTTCTTCGGAACCTCCCAGTGTCTGACCTTTCATAGTAAACTTCCTTGTTAAATTACTCCTTCCAAAGTGTATCACCTCACACTTTTCAGGGTCAAATTGCATCTGCCACTTATCCGCCCATTTGACCATCCCGTCTATTTCTACCTACAACTCATAATCACTGTTAACCACCGGGCCAATCTTTCTGTCATCTGCAAACTTACTGATTCTTACTTATTAACAAACGAATCCTTGGCTTTCATATCTATCATAGCATATTCAGCATCTGTGAGGAATGAATTAATGTTTCAGGTCAATCATATTTCATTAAAAAAAACCGACCTGCGCTTTAAATATATTTTCTATTCTATCTACAAATACTTGCTGACCTTCTGAGGGCTTCTAAACATTTACAGTCTACTTTCACATTTCGCCACGTTTTCTTCCTGAAAATTCAAATGCCTTTAATAAAGGATATTAAATCGGCTTGATTTCAAAATTCAGAATGAATTGCACGGTTACATGAGAAAAATTCAGAAAGGTGGAAATTCTTGTTATTTGATTAACGATGGAAAGTGTTGTCTACACAGCAACCCTATTAAACTAAACAGAATGTATCGCGGACAGGTGGAGCAGTAAACCAGTTAAAAATAACAAACGATGAATATTAACAGATTATAAACCGCTTACCAGGAACACCAACTATTGCAAGAGTAGGGTAGTAAATATTTTCAATCTGAATGATCTCCGGCTGTCCCATGTTCTGAGAGAGGCGAAGTTCTGCGTTAGTATTCTACAAACGCAAGTGTTCTGCTTTCACAATAGGACCTCATTCATACCTGAGAGAAACCGCAAGAGACACGAACATTTCACAATGATTCGTGTTAGTTTCTTTGAAAAAGCAGATTATCCAGGGCTGTGTTTCCTCCTAACACAAAAGTCAGTAGGATTCTTTTTGACCGTAAAACATATTGAAATTAAATACGAAGTATGAAACTTTGTGATGATCATATTTTTGAACAAAAACACAATTCACTGTCTTCACTCCAAACGCAGTGATGCAAGCGCTTGAACCTGACCGTTAGAAATAGGCGTACAAGTTCACATTTCGGACAAATTACATTTGTTTGTAACATTTTATAACATTTACCCTTTTAAACTAAACACTATGAAACACGGATCTAAGAGGTTCCGTGGAGCATTTCGGTGCGATCAGCTTCCACCACTAGGCAGGAAATGGGGAGTGAGTGTGAGGGGGGCGGGGGGGGAGTTGGTGGGGATTCAATCGGCAGCCTCCTTTTAATATCAGGCACTTCCCAGAAGGTCTGGTCCTTGCAGATTTTCCTTGCTCCCTCTCAGTCCTCTCTACCAACATCCACGCCCATATCTCGTAACCTACCCCCTGAGCCTCACCTCCACGACCCACCCTCAGACCCTCACAATGTACCAGGTCCTGGACTCTTGGGACTGAGGCCACGGGGCCTGCGTGCAGTCCCAATCCTGTCCACTGCAGCCTCTGGCGCTGCAGGGTCCAGGGACTGGCCGCCAGCTCTTGGAGTTGGGCATCCTCCCGAGGGAGGCCAGAAATCCTGACTCCAGCTGGTTAATGCTCTTTACCGTGTGAAATGGCTGCAGAGCAGGAAGTATGGATGGCGATGTGTTCCCTGCTGACTCTTCAGATGACAGGAAAGGAAACTCCACCATCCTAAAATCCAGCCCCTGGTAATAAAACAACATTTCCCACTGATCAAACTCTGAATGTGATTATTGATTAGTGATCCCTATTGGCTCTCACACAGGAATTCACGCTTTTCAATGGATGAAGATGATTGAGATCACTGAAGGCGGCTCCATGAAGTGATCGATGCTGTCTGGATTTGACGGAAAGGACTATATTAGTTTGGAACCAGGCAGAATGAGATGGGTCGCATCCAATCCCTTTGCAGTGAAGGCTAAAGATCAATGGGATTCAGATAAATCCTGGACCAAGTATTGGAAATAGAGTTCGGAAGAACTATTTGTTTAAAATGTAAAAATATATTTGCGAATTGGAAAGGAATATTTTGGATGGAAAGCTATTGATTTCAGTTTTGATCCATGTTCTGATCTAACTTCACTGATCTGTCAAACCGTTCAGTCTCTGTCTATTGTTTGTGTTTTCATTCTTTCCCATTACAGTTCAGCCTGAAGTCTTCATCTCCAGAACTGGGCCCAATAGTCAGTACAATCCGCTCCCTCTCTCCTGCCTGTTTACTGGGTTTTAATCTGTAGCCATCGAGGTGACCTGTCTAAGGAATGGAGAGGAATTGTCTGAGACACTATCCTCGGGATTTCGACCGAACGACGATGGGAGCCATCAGATCCAGAAAGAGATTGAAATAAATGCTGGGGGGGGAGGATCAATACTCCTGACAAATTGAACACCGCAGCCTGGCAGAGCCCAAGTTCCATCAGTGGCGTAAGGAACTGGACTGGATATTTGTGTGTGTGTGACAGGGTGAGGCCATTCAGCCCCATGACTCTGTTCCACCATTCATTCACACCCAGACTGATCTGTCCCTCAGCTCTATTTATCTACTGTTGCTCCATATCTCTCGCTGCTCTGACCCAATAAAACTCACTCTATTTCAGTCCGGAACATGTCCGTTAACCCCCAGCTCCCACAGCCTTTTGCTGGAGAGAGTTCCAGATTTCCACTGCCCTTTTTGTGAGGAATTGCTTCCTGATTTCACTCCTAAATGTCCTCAGTCTAATTTGAAGATGATGCTCTCTTGTTCCAGATTCCACCACCAGGGAAAATAGTTTCTCTGTACCGACCCTATCGACTCCCTTTATCACTTTAAACATGTGGATCAGATCATCCTTCACTCTGTTAAACACAAGGAAATACTGTCAGCTTTATATAACGTCCTCAGATCTGAACCCACTGAATCTACACTGTGCCCTCTCCAAGGACACTTTATTCGGCGGGATTCTCCATTTCACCCCCGGGATTCTCCGTCTCGCCAGCCTGCCAATGAGGTTTCCCATTGTGGGCAGTCCCACGCCGTCGGGAAATCCCCGGGCTACCAGCGCAACGGAGAAACCCAACAGCGGAGAATCCAGCATATCTTCTGTGAGGTGTGGTGTCCAGAACTGAATGTAATTCTCCAGATGGAGTCTGGCCAAAGCTCTGTACTACTGAAGCATAATTTCCTCACTTTCTATTCAAACCCCAATTTTTGATTGTATTTTATTACGGTGAGCGAACTTTTAGTGATTTGTGTAGATGATCACTCAAATCTCTTTGTTCGTTTTACAGCTCCTATTCTCTCAACATTGTGAAATTATTTGATTTGTTCTTCTCAGATTTAATGTGGATGATCTCATACTTCCTACATTGGGGGAAACTGTGGCAGATGGAATTCACTCATTTAATCTGTCAATGTTCCTTCACGATGTCTCCGAAGTGCCACCTGTAAACTGGGATTTACAACTCTCTGTCCCTTCATCCAAGTTATTAATATAGATGGTGAAAAGCTGAGGGCCCAGTACAGATCACTGGGGAATATAACTGAGCCCGTCCTGCCAATAGGAACACATTCCCTTTTTCCCCATTTCCTCCTTCATAACTCCAAATTTTTTGTTTTTATCAATTTCGTATACCCAATTCATTTTTTCATATTAAGGGGCAATTTTGCGTTTGCAATCGACCTGCCCTACACACCTTTGGGCTGTGGGTCGAAACCCACGCAAACACGGGTAGAATGTGCAAACTGCACATGGACAGTGACGCAGAGCCGGGATCGAACCTGGGACCTCGGCGCCCTGAGACTGCATGCGTTTAGAGATAGAGAAAGAACTAGTCAGATATGCAATAGGATTTAGGAAAACTAATTCGGATAACAATCTGAGCAGCCGTCCGAACTGACTATGAGAGCTTATGGATCCTACGTCCTAAACGTGACAAGAATCCTGCACATTCTTGATCCTGAAACTGGTATCCAAATTTGGAAATTCGACTATTGATTCAGTGACAGAATTGTAATTCGTCTAATTTTCCTTTGACATTGCAGGAATTCAAATATGAAGAGAAAATATAACTTCGAAATTTCTTGCCCACACTGTATAATTAGGAGAGTGTCAATGTTCAATTGTCCCTGATGACATTTTCTAACTCCGTGCAAGACGAAACGTCGAATTGCACAAAACTTTGTCTGAGCCGCGGGCTGGGAAAACATTAGGCGACAAACCATTATACTGAAAAGAAATATTTAGTTATGCAGCCAAGGTATATTAATTGGAAAAGAGTGGATTTTTATAATTTAATTAATGTCTTGTTATTGATCGCGCGTGGCAACTATGAGTAGATGACGCCATTGGCTGTGTAAAATAAAATCTGCTTTCAAAACAATGAAGTCAATGGACGTCCCATTTTGATGAATTAATTTTTAATGGGAGCAGTTGTAAAATTCCAATTTAATATTCGGCTTTGGGTGCAGCTTGCATTTCTTTTTTGCTGCTTGCAGCACTTAACTACATGGCTTGCGCATTAATATCTTAGGTTATGCAAAGGTTACGATAGTTTTAAATTTGTTTCAAAGCCAAAACAGTTCCAATTCGGTGGGTTAGCTTAATTCGCCATGAGAAAATGATTGTGTTTATTTAGTATTTCTGACAGCATACTCTTTCGCTGAATTAACTGGCCTGTAAGTAATAGATTATAAATAAAAATTAATATAGGGTTTAGTCTCTGATTTAATCTAAATTCATGTTCTATTTTCAATGTGGTATAATTAGATAAAGACATATGAATGTCTCAGACGCCCTTGTAACCTGGGTTCTTGATCAGAAAACAGGCGTGACCGGGAGCAGGTTAAAACAAGTAAGTTAGTGCCTGGTTAATGATCTTTACCTTGCAGAGTCAGAGTGCCAACTCACAGCCGATTCCTCGTCCGCCCACCTGGATTATGAGCCCACCGCAAAACTTCACACTATTGTCTCCCGGACTGTCACTAACTTCATCGCCTCCACAGCCTCCAAGAGATGTGTTCCTAACGCCGCAAAACCCGCTTTTAACCCTCTTCTCCAAATTTCCAAACATTGCAGCCCTGGTGGACCCATCGTATCGGCCTGTTTTTGCCCCACGGAACTGCTTTCTTCCTACCTTGACTCCATGCTCTCCCCTGGCCCAGTTTCTTCCCACCTGCATTTGTGACGCCTCTGATGTCCGAACTCATATCAACAATATTACGTTCCCTGGGCCTAAGCGCCTCCTCTTCACTGTGGATGTCCAATCCCTCAGCAACTCCATCCACCATCACAAATATTTGAATGGCACCTGCTTCTTCCCTGAGAGGCCGCCCGATCAATCCGTGTCACCGCCACTCTTCTCCGCCCTGTTGAACTTGTTCTTTTATTAAACAATTTCTCCCTTCTCTTGTTTTGCTGACAGTGAATATGATTGCAGCTATAGGTAACCGCGTTGCTCCCTTTTATGCTTGTCTTTTTGGTGGGTCATGTGGAAAACACCTTGTTCCAATCCTACATCCATGGCTCAATTGGTGCCGCTTCATGCTCGTCCGCGGACCTGGACATCATTGTCAACTTTGCCCTATATTTCCCCCTCTATCTAACATTTACATTGTCCAATGTCGTCGCTTCTCTTACCCTCCATGACCTATCTCACTCCATTTCCAGGGATGGGCTAATAACTAATATTCATTAGAAACCCAAGAACTCCCGCGACTGCCTTGACCACAGCTGCTCAGGCATTGCCTCCTATAAGGACTCCATCAGAGTCTCCCACTTTCTCAGCCTCCGT
Source organism: Scyliorhinus torazame (assembly GCF_047496885.1). NCBI lineage: Eukaryota > Metazoa > Chordata > Chondrichthyes > Carcharhiniformes > Scyliorhinidae > Scyliorhinus > Scyliorhinus torazame. Next base: position 177,577,981 of record NC_092720.1, on the reverse strand, counting down.
CGCATCTGTATTGACGATGCTGCCTTCCCCAATGGCGCTTCTGACATGTCATTCTTTTCCTTCAACAGGTTTCCACAACACCCCTCCCAGCACCCTGTGGCGGACACTGCACTCAACCAAGTTTGACACATTTTCTGATCTTCTATACTCACATACTCCCCTCCCTCCCAGAACACCGATAGGGACTCCCTTGTTCTCACTTTGCACACCAACAGCTCCTGGTTTCAAAGGATTGTTCTCTGTCATTTCCACCAACTGCAGTATGATGCCCCCACAAAACACACCTTCCCCTCACCCACTCTTATCATTCCCTCCGCACCCTCCATTACACCTTGGTACACTCCTCCATCACCCCAAACCGAAAATAGGTACTCTCGGCCGAATTTAGCCCATAAAATCGGATTTAAACATATCCTCACCCTCAACATTAACATGGCTGATAAAAATGCCAGGACGCAGCAGCTCGAGGGACCGCGGGAAGACCAGCAATTGGAGCAAAGGACAGGAGCAGCGAACAGGCAGGTCAGCGGGCCCACGACGCGAGGATTCCCCGGCCAGCCCGAGAAATGGAAATCGGTTCGCAGTGTGTTGCCTACCCTTAACAAAGCCCGTTTGGTCCTCTGTGACCATCTCTGGTACGCAGCCTTCCAGCCTTTTGGCCAGAGGCTTTGTGAGTATTTTCACATCAACCTTCAGCAGGGAAATGGGTCTATATGATCCGCATTCCGTCGGGTCTTTATCCTTTTTGGGTATAAGTGAGCGTAGATGGAAGAGTGCCCATTGCTAGCAAGTCCGCGAATATGCCCCTTTGGTATGGGGCTAGGACTGGTGTAAATATTTTTATCAAATTCCACCGGGAACCTGTCGGGTCAGGCCTCCTTCCCCGCCTGCATGGAGCTAATGCTCTCCAAGTTGTCTTCCAGATTGATTGGTGCTTCCTGCTCCACCCGTCTAGCCCTCCCCACGACTGGCAGTTCCAGTCCATGAAGGAACTGCTTCATACCCGTACCCCATTAGGAGGCTCGGAGGTGTACAATCCTCGGTAAAAGGTCTCAAATGCCTGATTGACCTCTTTCGGTTCCGTTACCAGTCTGCCTCTGCTGTTCTTTACCTGGGCTATTTCCCACGTGGCTGCCTGTTTTCTCAGCTGGTGAGCTAGTAGACGGCCAGCTTTGTCTCTGTGTTTGTAGAATGTCCCCCGTATCTGGCGGAGTTGGTGCACTGATTTCCTGTTGCAGAGCAGGTTAAAGTCAATTTGCAGCTTTTTCCTCTCCGCCAGCAGCTCTATGGTCGGGGCCTCGTATTACTTTCTGTCGACTTTGGATCAGTGCAGACTCGACGGATCAAATGGCCTCCTTCTGCACTGTTGGGATTCTATGACTCCATGAAGGTGGGTCCCACCAGGGAAATTGTTCTATCAAATACCATGATTCGCTTCTCTGCTTCCACCATTCTCCCAAGGACAATTTGGAGTTCCTCAAAGTGCGCACCAAAGACTTGCACCATTGAACTGATATCATCAACCGAAACACCATTCAGACATCATCCAAATGCAAACCACACTGCCGAGATATAGACTCGCTCACCAGCAAAACTAGCACTTCACCCTGGACACCACCCAGCCACCTCTATCAAACGAGGATTCTCTCTAATTTAACTCCTCCACACCACACTCTGACGAGGATCATTCAGGGACATGGTGCAAGACGCACATACCAAAAATTATTACAGAATACGCATTAGGATATGAAGAATTAAGAGTGAGAGGGCAGCACGGTGGTGCAGTGGGCTAGCTCTCTTTCCTCACGGCGCCGAGGTCCCAGTATCGATCCCGGTTCTGGGTTACTGTCCGTGTGGAGTTTGCACATTCTCCCCGTGTTTGCGTGGGTTTCGCCCCCACAACCCAAAGATGTGCAGGGTAGGTGGATTGGCCACGCTAAATTGCCCCTCGATTGGAAAAAATGAATTGGGTACTCTAAATTGATTTTTAAAAAAGGACTAAGGCTGAGTAGAGCCAGAGTTCGTGAAACCGTAGCCGCTCACATCATTTGATCCCCCTCGTGATTTAATTGATGGAAGGAGGAAACTTCTGGACTGCAGTAGGAAAATAAGGCTCAATTCCAATATAAATGGCGACTTCCTTTGGGGCAGTGATGCATTGCAGAGTTCAATCTCGTTATGAGATGTCACTATTATTGACCAATTTATTTTCTGAGCTTGGCCGATGAAGCTACAAACAGTGAATAGAGAGAGATAGCATTTCAGGCATATTTGCTGGTACTCGGTTCACTGTTGCGGTTGATAGCTGTTGCTAGCGGTTCCAGATGTATATCATTAACTGAATTTAAAGTGGCCAAGTTCTATCGCGCATATGGGATTATGACTCAATACTCTTATTACACTAACTCATACATTATTACTCCTGTAATATAACAGCTGAAGATTATGCTGAATTCGAAGATTATGCAGAATTTGATTAGTTTGGCAGTCAATAATTTGTCTTTCCTCCAAAGAAAAAATGAAAACGTTGTTAAATTGGAGGAGTAATATTAACAGTTGATATGGCCCGCAATGTTGCAGAAATTCGTGTAAATGTTATCGTTTAAAGATCAATCGTGTAGGTCACGGGTAGGGCTTTCATGCTGGGTGTTGTTTACATTATTAGTAGTATATTTGAAAATTTGACTTGTTTCACTCAATTTTGCGCCGAATCTTTGCACTTCCATACATTTTCCTTCCGTTATGTAAAGAACATCAGCCCTTCTCTCTACTTATATCCATTAGGTTGTTTAAATTCAAAACATTTATTCGAGATTGCAATTTAAACTTAACATGGAATTCGCTTGTATACTGATCTATATTTCTTGGTGCATCTGATAATATCATGCTGCTGATTGGCACTGCCTCATTATGCAAAGATAGATCTTAGATATTTTCTCCAGCCCGTTCCGCTGCTGATTCCCCGAATAAACTGTATCAATACATTCTAAACCTTCATCTGCGAGACTCCGCTTGAATAGAAATCATTTTCTAGTTTACAAGAAGATTAAAAAGTCCCACACCTATCACATTGTTCTGGTTCAAACTCCAATAACGTTTTGACGAAGGCTCTGGCCAAACAATTAATAGCATTTTGGAGCCTGGAAACAGCACCCCCCCCCCCCCCCCCCCCCAACGATGGCAGTCCCACACATTCTTAGCAACACATCCTCACTAGACCCACAAGACGCTAATTCTGATCTTCTCGGGTCAGATGCTCGATCATTAATGCGTTGCTGCCATCCATCACGATCAGGAATTCCCCGCGTTCTTTGCAGGTACTTCATGCATTCAGGGACGTCATGCTTTGCCTCAGAAGAGCTCTCGACAATTAACCTATTGGCATACTGCCAAATAATTTTACCACTTCCGTTCCGAGCTGTCCTCTTATATTTCTCTTTCACTAGATCGCCACACCCTCCTCTTTCGGAATCGTTCTCTTATATTCAAAACCACCCCTTTGCCCGACCCCTCACCAGCGCCTCACCATCCCGCACCCCCATCCATTTTCGTGATCGGCATTTTAATTGTGGCGCTGACAGAATACATTCGCAACATTCCTGTTTCCGTCGATGCCGTTGTTTGCCATGAGCACCACGACGTTTGGTCTTCCCGGGACCGCTCCCAGGTGCTTCCCCGCGACGAATTGACGCTCGTCACACTGGCATCTGACAGCCGAACATGCTTTCTCGTTCCCCTTCGAGATTGCAGAGAACAATATCTATCCCCTTGAACTTATTGTCTCCTATCACTAACACACTCCTTATCTCCCCCACACCCCATGTTATCGTCACTTGTATTGGACACGTAATCCAAATCCCAAGGCCTTGGTCCTGAGTTCAACTCGCCCCATCGGACATTCATTGAACAATATCGAGAACTAAAAGTCTAATGGTCAGCATGAAAACATTTCCTAAAACCCCATCAGGGCCGTATAACACCCCTTAAGATATCGGCCATAAATTACCTCAACCTGGCGAAATATCATCAGGACAATTGGGGATGGCACTGCCAGCTATGCCTAATCCAATAGATATTTTAAGAAGCAAACACTGCTTTTCCAGTTTTAACGATTTTGATAAATTAATTTATTAAATTTAATGACAAAGACCAAAAATATCGCGGATATAAATGTGGAAGTTTCCGATGTTCTAAGATTCTACGATTCTATGTCTTTGCAATTATTCTGAACTAATGGAGCGGCGATTGCACTGAATTTTAAAAACTGAACATCTGAAAATTGCTCATGAACATAAGTTACGAAATTTACAAACCATAAGAGGTGGCGAGCAACAAAACCACCGATTTTCTTCGGTTCTCGACCTCTGGATCTTTGTGACTCTGGTCATTGCTGTTAACCCTTCGGCCCCTTCTCACTCTGTTAGCCAGAACAATGTGCCCGATGGTCAGGACGTTTAACAACGATATCGAAATAAATGGAAGAACGGGTGGTATAGTAGTTTCCAGCCACAAATAAGCTAACCATAATGGACGAGGTGTAGCAACTTTCTTTTCTAGTGCAGGACCATGGCACGTTGTCAATTATTTCACGATGTTCATATACGAAATATGATGGGAGGCTCTGTAATATTCCTAAAGAACACACCACTGCTATCGCCACAGCCGCAGCTTTAGACGTGCAATAATTTGCACGCAGCTTCCTGCAACATATTGAAACAAATCGATCGAAGGTGAAGGCGACAGTTAACCAGACAGAACAGTGAATAGAAGCAAAGTCCAGGACAAGAATACAACGGCAAACTGGTGTACAGTTGAGGAACGAATGTGGGAAATAGGAATCATTAATCTCGAAGAATATTACGTTAAACATCAGGAAAGACAAATCCGCTGCTCCCATGGACAGCAGGTATCAGGTGATGCATATGGAGAGCTCGCAACGTCCGCGGGAGAGAATCGCAATTGTCACCAGGTTAGCTGCAAATAAGCGAGAATCAAATTGACAATGTTCTTTCTATTAGGAGAAGGAGCAGTCGACATTTTCTTTCTTCGAATGATTGTGCACGATTTACATTCGGGAAAAGGTGCTCTCGAACATCTGAAAAACAATCCCATCACTTTTCCCAACACCATTCCTCCAGTATTGATCTGTTTCAGTTCCTCCCTTTCACTGAAACCTGTGTTAGACAACATTTCTGGTATCTGATTTGTGTCCCCATTTGCGAAGACACAAAGTACATGTTTAGATGCTCAACCATTTATTTATCCCCTATTATCCATTCGCCTGTTTCTGACTGTAAGGGTTCTACATTTGTCTTCATCAAACTTTTTCTCTTCACGTATCTATCCAAAATTTTACAATCAGTTTTCATGTTCCCTGCAAGGTTACTCGTATACTCTGCTTTCTTCATCAATCGCTTTGTTCTTTTTTGCTGAATTCGAAACTGCTCCCAATCTTGAAAATTTATTTTGCCCAATTTGCATTCTTCTTCCTCAGATCTAATACTATCGCAAATATTCCTTGTGAGCCACGGATTTACATTCAACGTATCAATTTTGTGCCAGACAGGACTACACAATTTCTGCAGGTCCGTATGTGCTCCTTGAATGTTTGCCATTGCCTGTCCCGTGTCATCCCTTAAGAAACGTTCCCAAATTATCAAAGCCAATTTGGCCTCATGATCGCTGTATACTTTATGAAGATTCAGGATCCGAGCCTCAGAATTAACTACTTCACTCCCTATCTTCCTGCAGATTCTGTCATATTATGGTCGCCCATCCCCAAGGGGTATCGCACAATTAGATTGCCAATGATTCCATTCTCACCACACAGTCCCCAGTCTAGGACCGCCTGATCTCTAGTTGGGTCCTCCGCGTATTGGTCCAGAAAAGCATCCGGTATACATTCCAGAAATGTCTCCTCTATTGTGGCTATTTTGATTTGCCCAAAAGTTTTAAAAATAAATATTTTATTAACGTTTACGTGTGTCCACTGTACAGGAAATGATTGAAACGGTTATTCTTTGCAATTTACATTTTTGGCACGACCTCTCTCACCACCCGCACAACTCTTGCCCCTCCCCCCCCTACTATTACCGGGCCCAGTCTTAGGCCCATTCCTTCCCCTTACATTAAATATTTGTCGATCATTTTGCTCTTATGGCTTTTGGGGGTCCCTCTGGCTCCTCTTCGGTCTCTACCTGGCTACTCTTCTAGCGTGCCCTTAAGTCTCTCCCCGTAGCCCCCCCCTCCCCACCACCACCGTTGTTACTGTCTGCTTTATGTGGCGCCGTTGTTTCCTATACGTTCCCCTGCCCATGCCCCCTTCCATCCGTCATTGCCTCAAAAACGTCTTGGAACATGCTGACGAATTGCCCCACACTTTGTGGAACCCATCGTCCGACCCAAGGATGGTGTATTTGATTTTCTCCGGATGGTGTATTTGATCTTCTCCAGATGGTGAAAATCCGACATGTCTGCCAGCCACTCTGCAGCTGTGGGTGGTGCGGCTGATCGCCAGCCGAGCTGGTTTCTCCGGTGGCCGAGTATGAATTCAAATGCAAGGGCGCCAGCCCACTTCCCCACATGAAGTTCTGGCTGGTTCGATACCCTGAACACTACCACTCTCGGGCACGGCTTCACCCTTACACCCACAACCTTCCAAATCCAGATTTATGTCACCCATAATTACTGATGTTCCTTTATCACATGTGGCTCTAATCTCCTGTTTACTTCCATTTCAAACATCACCGCTGCAGTTTGGGAGCCTGAAGAACTTACCTCGAGGATTTCATGGAAGCTAAAACGAAAACTGCAAATGTGACGTCACTGGAAATCAGTGACCTGTTTGGCCGGAAGGGAATCTGCAATAAATTTGAAAAAAAACACTGAAAAACAAATTAATTAACTAAGTAGAGATGGATGGGCACGCTACCTGCTGTAGCTGCATGATTTCGGAGCAGGCAGATCCAATTGCGAGCTCCAGTGACCACATCTGCAGAAAGTGTTGTTCCTCGAGGAAATTCGTTTCAGAACTGCTGATCTGGAGCCTGAGCTTGAGAAACTACGGCACATTTTGGAGGGGGAGAGGTACCAGGTCAGTTTGCTTCAGGAGGCGGTGAAACCCCATCAATTATGTTTCTCAAAATTCGGCAATGATCAAGGACATCATGGTGTGACTGCGAGTAAAGCAGGTAGAGTGAGCCTAAATATAGGTATGGAGCAGCCTCAGCTCTTGTATCTGTCCAGCAGGTACGAGGTCCATGGTTCCTGTTTGGACGAGGAAAAGGACCAGACGGAAGGTGAGCTAATTGACCCAAACTCCGTGGTACATGAGGCCATTCAGAAGGGAGGGTTAGTAAAAAGATAAGTGGTAGTTGGAGGGTATTCTATAATTAGGGGAACAGATACTATTCTTTTTAAGCAGGACCAAAAGTCTCTCATGGTATGTTTCCTGCCCGGTGCCAGGGTGAGGGACATCTCCACGAAGCTTGAAAGGATAAAGGAGTGGCAGGGAGAGAATTCAATTATTGCTCTCCATGTTGGGACAATCAACAGAGGCAATACATGGCAATAGGTATGTGATGATAGGTAGACTATCATGCACATAATATCAGTAGATTATCATCTTCGGTGTTTGTATATTTTGGACAGAGATGTGAAGACATTTCTTCACCCAAAGAGTGGTGAGCCTGTGGAATTCATTACCACAGGAATTAGTTGCTGCTAAGTCATTGAATATATTGAAGAGGCGGCTAAATATAGCACTTGGGGAGAATGGGATCAAAGGCTATGGGGAGAAATCAGGATGAGGTTATTGAGTTGGATGATCTGCCATGATCGCGATGAATGGCGGAGCAGGCTCAAAGGGCCGAAAGACCTCCCCCTGATCCTATCTTATATCTATCTATGTATTTATTACAAGTTATAGGTTTTACTGTTGTAGTTCCAGCTTCCAAGCACCAGGTGGTGTGAGTATGCAGGTACATGAACGGGGCTGGACCATGGGCTGGATTCTCCGATTTTGAGACTAAGTGCTGACGCCAGAGTGGGAAAAGTGGCGTTTTAGGTCACCTATGGTGGAAACCTCCACTGATCCTCCCTCTGGTGGGGGCTAGCAGGCATGCCGTGTAAAGTCCCCTGGGCAGGGATTCTCCCGCAATCGGCGGGGCGGCGCCGGAGGATTTGGCGACCGGCGCCGAAGGGCCTCTGCCGGCCGATGCGGGTTGGCGCATGCGTAGGACAGCAAACGTGTTCTCGCGCATGCGCCGACCCGCTGACGTGTTTCCTGTGCACGCGCAGCTGTTTATTCTCTGAGCCGGCCATGGCGGAGCCTTACAGAGGCTGACGCGGAGGAAAAGAGTGCCCCGACGGCAGAGGACCGCCCGCAGATCAGTGGGCCCGGATCGCGGGCCAGACGACTGTGCCCCCCCCCCCCCACCCAGGGCCTGATCCTTCCGTGCCCATCCCGCCTCCGAGGACCCCCCTGACCGCCCTCCAATCGAGGCCCCGGTATGGACCCTGTCTATTTCACGCCAGCGGCACTGGCTGAAAACGGGCGGCCGTTTGTCCTATCGGGGCCCAGATAATTGCCGGGGGAGGGGGGGCAAAAACCCGGCGCCGGAGAATTCGGCAGCCGAAGTGGCAGCCGCCCCCGGCGATTCTCCGAACCCCCGGGCGTCAGAGGATCCCGTCTCTAGCTACGGATACGACAGGGTAATTGACTGGCCCACGCCATGCAACGTGGCGTCAGCCACATGCCAAATAGTGCCCCCCTTTGGCCAAGCATGCTACACGCAGTCCACACCCCACGTTCCCTCAGCCCCTGCTAATGCCAATGCCTGCCCGCGGATCGGCTCCCCCTTCCTTCCCCCCCACTGCACCAGCACGAGACTCAGTCCGCAGCTGCCACGCCAGGTTCCCGAAGAAAAAGTAGCATGAGTGACCCATGCCATCGGGAACTCGGCACATCGGGGAGGGCCGCAGATGATGTCAGAAGGCTAGTCAAACGTCAGGCGCCTTACTCTATGTATACGTCAGGTCGGATGGTGAGGAGCATCGGAAAAGCTGCGCCGCTTCTGATTATGGCTCCAATGGGGATTCGATGGCCGATCGCCGTGTGATTTTGGCATCGGAGGCGGGAGAACCCCGCCCCTGTTAGGTGAATTGGACATACTGAACTCTCCCTCTGTGTACCTGAACTGGCGCCAGAATGTGGTGTCTAGGAGAATTGCACTGTAACTTCATTGCGATGTTAATTTCAGCCTATTTGTGACAATAATAATGATTATTTAATTATTTATTGTATTTTAGCTTTGTGACATTTTGCATTGAAGTCGAGAAGTGCCACCTTTATTGAGCACTGGACAGCCTAAAACATGAAACTAGTTGTCTGGGCAGGAGGTTTAAAACAAACACACAAAGTGTGTAGAGTTGCGGGTAGTGTTAGCGATTGCCGGGGATACAGTGCAGCGCAGGAACAGGCCTTTGATGCAACAATGTCTCTACTTCCTGTGGAAGCTAAATAAATTCGTCATTTCTGCATGGACTCTCATCAACTTAGATATGCGATAGAGAGCATCCTATCCGGCTGCATCACAGCTTGGTATGGCAGCTGCACGGCCTAAGACTGTTAGAAACTGCAGTGTGGTGAACTCAGCCTAACGCATCACACAAGCTTGCCGTCCTCCGATTGATTCTGGCTGCAGCTCCCGCTGCCTCAGGAAGGCAGACAGAATTGTCAGAGACCCCTCACACACACACTTTGCCCGCCTCCAGACAGTTCCATCAGGCAGAAGTTACAGAGGTTTGAAGACTGCACATCCAGACATAGGAACAGCTTCTTCCCCACAGCTACTAGACTTCTCAGCGACTCTCGCTCGGACTGATATGTTCCCTGTACGAACACTATTCACGATGCCCTATACTACTCTTATCATAGAATCCAGGAATATACAGTGCTGAAGGAGGCCATTCGGCACATCGAGTTACCACCGGCCCTTGGAACGAGTACCCTACTCAAGCCCACGCCTCCACCCTATCTCTGTAAGACAGTAATCCCACTTAAACTTTTTGTACACTCAGTGCAATTTAGCATGGCCAATCCACGTAACCCGCACATCTTTGGACTGTGGGAAGAAAGTGGAGCACCCAGAGGAAACTCACGCAGACACATGCAGGCACCACTCAGACAGTGATCCAAGCCGGGAATCGAACCGGGAGCTGTGAAGCAGCTGTGCTAGCCACTATGCTACCGTGCTCCCTCTTCCTCATGTTTTGCCTGTTTGGTGCTTGTTCAGCACTGTAACCAATCACCATTTGTTGTTGTATTATTTGGCAATGTACCCTATAGCACAGGGCTAGTTCGCTGGCTTTGAAAGCAAACCAAGGCAGGCCAGCAGCACCGTTCGATTCCCATAACAGCCTCCCCGAACAGGCGCCGGAAGGTGGCGACTAGGGGCTTTTCACAGGAACTTCATTAGAAGCCTGCTTGTGACAATAATCGATTTTCATTTCGAGTATTCTTTTGTCTATTATGTACTTACTGTGTACGTTACCTTGTCCGCAGAAAACTACTTTTCACTGTACGTCAATATATGTGACAATAAATTTCACTCAATCAATCAATGTTCTGGGGGTCCGCGTTCGTGTTACATGACAACAGATGCTTTTTCAAAATATGTTATAATGACCATGAAACCACTGTCGATTGTTGATGGTGCAAACCATCACTAATACATTTGAGGGAAGGATATTCCTGGACGGATGGTCTGAGAAAGTAGGGCAGAGAGAAAGGCAGGGCAGAGAGCAAGGGAAGTCTAGATTAAACTGCATTATTTCAATGCAAGAGTATTGACGGGCAAGGCAGATACGCTCAAGGTATGGATGGGTACATGGGACTGAGATATTATAGCTGTTACTGAAACATGGCTAAGGTAGGAACAGGAGTGGACGTTCCAGTGTACAGATGCTATAGGAAAGATAGAACAGTAGGTAAGAGAGGAGGAGGAGTTTTGTTTTTGATTAGCGAGAATATCACGGCAGTTCTGAGAGGGAATGTATCCGAGTGTTCGCCCCCTGACTCTATATGGGTAGAACTGAAAAATAAGAAAGGAGAGATCACTTTGTTAGGATTGCACTACTGGCCCCCAAATAGTCAATTTGTTGAATGTATTCAGGAGGAATTTCCCATTCAGTATGTGGATGACCCGACGACAGGCGGCAAAGCTTGACCTTCTCTTGGGAAATAAGGAGGGGCGGGTGACAGAAATGTGAGAGATGGATCACTTTGGGACCAGTGACCATAATTTCATTAGTTTTATGATAGCTATGGAGAACGAAAGCTCTGATCCAAATGTTAAAATTCTAAATCTTGACAAGACCAATTTTGATGGTATTAGATAGGAACTTTCAAAAGTTGATTGGAGGAGTCTGTTGGCAGGCAAAGGGGTGGCTGGCAGGTGGGAGGCTTTCAAAGTGTGTTAACCAGGGTTCAGGGTAAGCACATTCCTTGTAGAGTGAAGGGCAAGGCTGGAAGAGGAAGGGAACCCTGAATGTCTCAGGCCTTCGCCAAAACAAATAAGGAGCCATATGACATGCATCTGCAGCTGGGATCAAGTGGATCAAGGGGCAGCACGGTAGCACAGTGGTTAGGACAATTGATCACTGCTCCTGGGTCCCTGGTTCGAGTCCTGGCTTGGGTCACTGTCTGTGCGGAGACTCCACATTCTCCCCGGGTCTGCGTGAGTTTCCTCCGGGTGCTTCAGTTTCCTCCACAGTCCAAATATGTGCATTGGTGGATTGGCCATGCTAAATTGCCCTGAGTGTTCTAAAAGGTTGGCTGGGGTTACTGGGATAAGGTAGAGGGCGGGTTTAGGTAGGGTGCTCTTTCCGAGGGCCGGTGCAGAGTTTATGGGCCGAATGGCCTCCTTCTGCAATGTAAATCCTATGATTCTATGATTCCTTGAAAAGTACAGAAGTTGTCGGACTAGAGTTTAGAGAGAAATCAGGAGGGCTAAAAAGGTGACATGAGATTGCTTTGGCAGATAAGACAAAGGAGAATACACAGAGATTCTACAAATACATAAATATCAAAAGATTAACGAGGGAGAGAGTAGGGCCTCTTAAGGATCTACAAGGTCATCTATGTGTAAATCCACAAGAGGTGGGTGAGATCCTAAATGAATATTTACTGTTGAGAAAGGCATGGCTGTCAGGGAACTTGGGGAAATAAATAATGATGTCCTGAGGAGTGTACGTATTACAGAGAAGGAGGTACTGAAAACTTTAAAGCGCATCAATGAGATAAATCCCCGGGACCTGATTACATGTATCCAAGGACATTGTGGGAGGCTAGTGACGAAATTACGTTCCCCCTGGCAGACATATTTCGACAGCCACAGGTGAGGTGCCTGAAGATTGGAGGGGAGCAATTGTTGTGCCTTTGTTTAAGAAGGGCCGCAGGGAAAACCCTGGAACTACAGACCGGTGAGCCTAATGTCTGTAGTGGGTATGTTGTTGGAAAGTGTGAGTGGAAAATCATGTTTCACGAATTTGATAGAGGTTTTGAAGGGGTAACAAAGAAGGTAGATGAGGGCAGTGCAGTCGACGTTATCGCCAAGGTCTTTAGCAAGACCATTGATAAGGTACCACATGGTAGGTAGTTGTACAAGGTTCTATCTCACGGGATGCAGGGTGAAGTAGCCAATTGAATACAAAAATGGCTTGATGACAGAAGACAACGGGTGGTCGTAGAGGGTCGTTTTTGAAACTGGAGGCTTGTGACCAGCGGTGTGCCTCAGGGATCAGTGCTGGTTCCACTGTTATTTGTTATTTATATTCATGATTTGGATAAGAATTTAGGAGGCATGGTTAGTACGTTTGCCGATGACACCAATATTTGTGGCATAGTGGGCAGTGAAGAAGGTTGTCAAGGATTGGATTGGATTTGTTTATTGTCACGTGTACCGAGGTACAGTGAAAGTATTATTCTGCATGCAGCTCAACAGATCATTAAGTCCATGAAAAGAAAAGGAAATAAAAGAAAATACACAATAGGGCAAGAAAATACAAAATAGGGCAAAAATGCATATTAGGGCAAAGGATTGCAACGGTATCTTGATCAATTGTGCCAGTGGCCTGATGAATGGCAGGTGTAGATTAATTTAGATAAATGTGAAGTGATGCATTTTGGTAGATCAAATAGGGCATGATCTAGTCAATTAATTGCAGGGGGTTAGGGAGAGTTCAAAACAAAGAGATCTAGGAGTGCAGTTCATAGCTCCTTGAAGGTGGAGTCACAGGTGGACAGGGTGGTGAAGAAGGCTTTCGGCATGCTTGGTTTCATTGGCCAGAACATTGCATACAGGACTTGGAAGTTCTTATTGAAGTTGTAAAATATATTAATGAGCCCACACCTGAAATTATGTGTATAGTTCTGGTCACCCTATTATAGAAATGATATTATTAAACATGAAAGAGTGCAGAAATATTTACGAGGATGCTGCCGGGGCTTGATGGTTTGAGTTTCTGAGTTATAAGGAGAGGCTGGATAGACTGGGACATTTTCCCTGGAGCGTAGGAGGTTTCGGAGGTCCAGAAAATAATGGGGGGCATAGATAAGGTAGATAATCAACATCATTCCCCAAAGTTAGGGAAGTTAAAACTAGATGGCATAGATTTAAGATGAGAGGGAGGAGATACGATAGGGTCCAGAGGGGCTATTGTTTCACACAGAGGGTGGTGAGTGTCTGGAACGAGTCGCCAGTGGCAGGAGTAGAGGCGGGCACAATTTTGTCTTTTACAAATCATCTAGACAGTTATATGGGAAAGCTGGGCTTAGAGGGTTGGGGCCAAATGTGGGCATGTGGGCAATTGGGACTAGCTTAGTGGTAACACCTGGGTGGCGTTGTCAAGATGGGTCGAAGGACCGGTTGTCATGCCGTAAACCTCTGCGCCTCTATGACTCTGTATCCGGCATTATTCCCTCCTCTGTCCTACATGTGACTCCACATCCACAATAATGGAGTTGACTCTTATCTTGTCATCTTATATTTCAAGGTCAACCACGGATGGGCAATAGATGTTGGCCAGGCCATCGCTACTCGCATACAATGAATAAAAAAAAATAAAGGCAAACTGACTAAGTTGCGTGATTTCTGACGAATGGGCACTGATTATTGAGTGTTAGTTTGATTGCTATTTTCAATTTTCAATCGTGAGCGCATGGTTGCGGATCGTTTGGGTTGAATTTTAAGTTGAACAGCTAATAGATGTTATGTTTGTTAATGGCCAGTTACCATATAGGCCCATGGGTAAAGTCAGCGTGCTCAGTCAGCTGCTGATCAATTTGCTATTGGCCCATGTTTACGTCCATTGGCCGGTTTCGGTCTGCGTGAGTCAAGTTGCTGTCAGTTTCACAATTTGAAGCGAAAGGTTTTCTTCTGTTCAGACGGTCATTGGGTCAGGTTCCACATCACCTGTCACGGTGTGGTCATTTGGTGAACGTTTTGATCCTTGGTCAGGTTGCATATGTTCAGTATGTGGTTAAAAAGTCACATATCTGTCCGTCGCCAGGTGTTTGATCAGACATTGGTTAACTGGTTTCTTCTGGGTGTCCAGTCAGATAGTAGATCTCTTGAACAGTTTGCTTATGTTGTGCCAGGCAGTGTGTTGGCCATTTTCGGTGTGTTCACTAACTTTGACAAAGCGTCACCTGGACTCGGAACAGTCATCGTTTCTCTCCCTATAGATGCTGCCAGACCTGCTGAGATTCTCCAGCATGATTTTCTCTTTTCAATTTAAATCTGATTATTGAATGAACACAGCAAGGGGAGAAGGGCATTACGGAATAACACTGAGGTATATGCATAGGCCTGATAGTTTCTGAATAAACAGACCCATTGTTCAGTCTTTACAGTCCAATCTCAACACGTAATATGCTCCAGCACAACTGGGACTTACTTCGTCTGTCGCAACATGCTTGTTCATATTCGTGAAAAAGCTAATTTGAAGGTTGTTGCAACCTAAATGTCCCAGTGGAGATTGAGAAGAATATAATTTAAAGGCGACGATTCTTTCGACTCAGAATTTGATTCAGAGAGTTTGCGAATTACATAACGGATTGATCCCTAATATAGAAAATGCGTGAAACATTTTACAGTATCAGAAAACTGTATTACATGGTTCTTGCCGTTGCTGGTATTCCTGGTGAGCAAAAACAACCATTTATTTTTTGTTAGTCACTGTGTTTGTTGGTCTCCGGTTTTTCTGCATGTATGATGCCACATGTTGGCGTGAGTTGAGATTTGGTGACGAGGAGCCGAGTACAAACACCGAATAGTGGTAGCATTTCAAGCGAGAGTTCTTGGGTTGGTACTGCGTTTTTATTTAATTATTTCATCTGAAAAAAATATAGCTTTCTGCATACAGTGGAGTTGACTGAACAACTTATGCTTGCAGTGAACAGAGGATTTATTAACATAGAATTTACAGCGCAGAAGGAGGCCATTCGGCCCATCGAGACTGCACCCTTCCCAAGGTCAACACCTCCACCCGATCCCCATAACCCAATAACCCCACCCAACTCTAAGGCCAATTTTGGACACTAAGGGCAATTTATCATGGCCAATCCACCTAACCTGCACATCTTTGGAAGGAAACCGGAGCACCCGGAGGAAACCCACGCAGACACGGGGAGGATGTGCAGACTCCGCACAGACAGTGACCCAAGCCGGAATCGATCCTGGGACCCTGGAGCCGTGAAGCAATTGTGCTATCCACAATGCTACCATACTGCCCCCAAAATTGAAAAACTTTAGTTCAGGAGGCTATCTGAGGGAAAGAGTATTTACCATTGTGCCATTCTACTGAGTTTGGACCATGAACCGCTGTGGAAAAAAGCGGTTCTCCTTTGACACCCTTGTTAAGATGACCTGCTGGTCACTCCTTGCAACTGCCTCCGTTGTTTTCCGAAAGTAATGGATGGCAATTGAGAATATTTTGTAGGTTATTGATGGTATCTGTTAATTAGTTGGACGATAATGTGAAATGTGTTGTTGCTGGGGTGTTTCCCATTGAACTATATAAAATGAAATTGATGTTAATTCGTTGCTTGCAGGTAAAGAGCATGCCGCACTGGAAAGCCATGTCAATTCTCTGTACAGTGACCCATTCTTCATTTTAACATATTTACATTGAACACTTTCGTTTTGTAGAAGATTAATCCCGTCCATACACCTTATATTCAGAATCTGTGGGCTTTGAATGTTGTTTTCCCATCTGTCTGTGGAATGATTATTTGAGAGAGGTTGTCTCCGCTACTCGCGTGAGGGATTGTTGTTGACGGACTAATTCTTCTTTATAGGTCCTTTGCTTCAGATATGGGAATCCATGAAACGGGAGTTACGTATAATTAAAGAACAGTGAAATTGAGTTATTTTTATCAATGCACGAATCGGTTAGCGCACAATAAAAAAATAACATTTATGAGCGGTTAATAACAAAATATATAGTGCAATGCTTGAATAAGTAATTTACTCCAGTATCTGTCATGTTCTTTAAGAGGCGATGCCGTGATTCAGTATTATTCAAGGCATAACTGAGTGCTTCAAGCTTACAGCCCACAAACTGGCCTTCCGCCCACACGTTTTATGTCGAAGTTTAAAATACACGCGATGCTATCTATCTAATCCAATCAGCAGTGTTTTTCTTTACGAATTGCTCTTCCATATACTTAATCGTTAAGCTGAAACGCTTTAATAGTATTTTTTATAACTGTTCCAAGTTGCGGAACCGTCAACATTGCAGCCATGCTCAGAGTAAAGAAGTCTCGCAGTACTAATTTCTTGCCTTTCTTGATGATATTGCTGATCAGCCGAGTTAGGTTTCTTCACATTTGAAAATATCTTACCTGCAGCAATCTTCTGCCTTGTCTGCCGGTCAGGTTATGCTACATGGTTTATATTTCTTTGCAGTTGAGCTATGTTCCATTTTAAATATCGTTATAAACTTACCTGTACTCCAGTCATCGGACAGGGTTCCCTTTTCATCTATTTCTTCAGTGTATGAATGTTCGTCTATTATTGATTCCCGTAATTTCAGTGTGCATTAATTTATTCAGCGGAATAAAACGTGGTATCCTATCTTTGATTACTGTAATAATAATTTCGCCGTTCCTCCTTTCAACGTTATTAATTCACTGTTTACTTCCTTCTCCCACCAAGCTCTGAAACTTCTTTCACTCTTTTTTCCGTTCTGTCCCTGATGTAACGTTTTAGGGCAAGCCCCTTTCAAGTCATTTCCCATTTGAGCTATAGATATCGACTTATATTCTATTCATGGCAGTGCACCTGTCAGTAGTCCCAATTGCAGTAAAGCGACTTGAATTGCATTTTTCAATTACACTCTGTGACTATTTGAGTTAAATCTCCTGTTCCCCTGTAGCTTGGAAAGAAATTCAAGGTAGGCTGTCAATCTTGGCCGCAGTACTATATCCCTTCATAGAATTTACAGAGCAGAAGGAGGCCATTCAGCCCATCGAGTCTGCACCGGTTCTTGGAAAGAGCACCCTACCCAAGGTCAACACCGCCACCCTATCCCCATAACCCAGTAAACCCACGGGCAATTTTGGACACTAAGGGCAATTTATCATGGCCAATCCACCTAACCCGCACATCTTTGGACTGTGGGAGGAAACCGGAGCACCCGGAGGAAACCCACGCACACACGGGGAGGATGTGCAGACTCCGCACAGACAGTGACTCAAGCCAGAATCGAACCTGGGACCCTGGAGCTGTGAAGCAATTGTGCTATCCACAAGGCTACCGTGCTGCCCCTTCTGCAAAGCTGAGACATGGAAACATAGAAAATAGGAGTACAACTGGACCATTCGGCCCATCAAGCCTGCCCCGCCATTCAGTATTATTATAGCTAATCTTCTCTTTCAACGCCATCATCCTGAACCCCCCCCCCCGGAACCCCGGTGTCGTTTAAAAAATGTCCATTTCCTTCTTAAATAAATTACGTGAATTGGCCTCTACAACCTCCAGTGGCAGAGTGTTTCATAGGCTCACCACCCTTTAAATAAAGACGATTATCTTCATCTCAGTTCTAAATGATCTAACCCGTATCCTGAAATCGTGACCCTTTATTCTACAGACGCCAGCCAGCAGAAACATTATTCAGGCATCCAGTCGTTCAGTGTTTTCAGAATGTGATATGTTTCGATCAGATTCCGTCTCATTATTGTCAATTACAGTGAATGCAGAGTATCCCGACATTATCCACCCCCTCCAAACACCATTCGTCAAACCTATTGTCCGAGGATTCATCCTGGCGTATTACACTTCACGCCCTTTATGACAAGTGTATCAGTTCTTCGATAAGAATCTAAAAACTCCTCAAAGTACTCAAGGTCTGGTCGCATGCAGTAAAACATCGTTGCACCAGTCCTCAAATCATCAGGCAATTGACGTCAGCATGTCATTCGCCTGCCTATCTGATTGCTGTAGCTTCATACTTGCTTTCGGTGAGTGGTGTGCCAGGACACCCAGGTTCCCTTGTACATCAATATTTAATAATCTAGCACCATTTAAGTAATACTTAGCCGCTCAGGCTTTCTTACCGAAGTGGATAACTTCACACTTATCCATGTTATACTGCATCTACCACGGATTTACGCACTTTCTCAAATTGTCTAATCCGCCGTGAAGCCCATTAACATCCACCTAAACGCTCACAGTCCCACCAAATTTTCAATCGTCCGCAAACTTGGAAATATTACATTTGGCTCCCCATCCAAATCATTGATAGACATTCTCAATAGCTGGAGGCCATGCACAGTCCGGATACACTGCTCTGGAATCGCCAATTGCGCCCGTTTCCTTCTCTCGTCCCTCAGTCAGGTGGCGAGGCGATGGAAGTCCTTAATTGTCCAAACTATGCGGTGCTTTGTGTATGTGGAACATTCACTTTTTCAGTCCTATCGTCGACCCACCTTCACCATGTTTTCAGGAAATTGATGACCGTATCAGTAACATTTTAATATTTCGCCTTGAACTGGAAAATTTAATCAACTTTGCTGTTCACTTTCACTCTTCCCTCCACTTCTATAACTCAATTTCTGACAATTTTTGTCCTCTCCTTAACTTTGGAAGCCTAAATTTTGCCGACAGCTTTTGCCATCAACACGTGCCATATGCTATTCGACTGCTACAACTATAATTACTATTCAAATCCCGCCCAGTTCACTCGTTGCGAGCACGTGTGCTGTTCGTCCGTTTCCCAGCTGTTCTTCCATTGTTACTTAGGCACTAACTTTCGGACCAATTCTTCTCATCAGTCTATTTTCTTCAGTTAGTTAAGACCGGCAGCGAACGCCAACGGCAAAACTGGGATGTGTTCAATCTGCGCTGCATTATATAACCTAGAGCGAGTCTGATCGCTGACCCCGATTGACCAATGAGCCGATTACATTTTCGGATGGGATGAGGTGGTTTTATGTCGTCGGGGAAAACCCTGCCCATTGGAAAAGCTCATAATTTCTTCCCGGACCACAACTGTTATTGTAAAAGTACTTTTCTTCTCCAAACAGTCTCCCCATATCTTTCAACTCCAGGCTGCCGGTGATTTTGCAAACACGAAGAACCGCAGGTAAACTGTAAAATTGATTAATTGCGAACCTGCAAGCCTCATGAAAAAATATGCATCTCCAAGCCGATATCTACGACTGGCTGTCGGTCCGCCCAGACTCTGGGCCAGACAATGGCCCAGAGTTTTAATATTATGACCCCCGGCACTCCAACCGCACCGTTCTATGACTGCCAATATTTCATCACTTACTGTAAATTCCAAAATGGAGAATGCTTGACTAGTCACTTGCAGTTGATTTTCCTTTGGTTTTATTTTTGCAGCCAATTTGGTGGTGATTATGATCCTGTCGCGGGGAAAGTGCGGACTATCTACATGCACGACTCGCTACCTGATTGCCATGGCGTTGGCGGATTTTTTGGTCATTGTTTTTGAAGTCGTGCTCTGGCGAATCAGTTACTACTTCTTTCCGGGATCGTTCCTAGAAATCACTCCTCTGTGCAGTACTATATTTTTCTTGGGCTGTGCAACCTCAGACTGGTCTGTCTGGTTCACGGTCGCCTTCTCCTTTGATCGATTTGTGGCCATTTGTTGCCGGAAGTTGCGAGCAAATTATTGCACTGAGAAAAATGTGGCGGTGATTCTTGCGACAACGGGCACTTTGCTCTGTTTCAAAAATATCCCCTTCTACTTCACAATTGAATCTTCAGAAATAATCAACAACGTGCCCTGGTTCTGTTTCACAAAGTCAAGCTATTTTTCTGACCCCGGATGGGTGGGATTTAACTGGTTTGACACAGTGTTAAACCCATTGCTCCCATTCGTATTGATTTTGTTGGTCAATGCTCTGACTGTTAGGCACATTGTAGTGGCCAATCGCGTCCGTAAAAGACTGAGGGTTCAGAACCGGGGAGAAAATCAGCGAGACGCAGAGATGGAGAGCAGGAGGAAGTCTGTGATTTTACTCTTTGCCATATCCGGTAACTTCATACTGTTGTGGTTCATGGATGTTTTAGAATTCTTATATTACTACGTCACCGGAACAGATCCTACACAGTACAATGATTCTTTGTACATTTTCCAACAAGTCGGAATTATGGTTCGAAGTTTAAGTTGCTGCACAAACACAATTATTTATGGTGTGACCCAGTCCAAGATCAGAGAACAGTTCAAGAGCGCTGTGAAATATCCCCTTAATTGGCTGATTCAATTCATTAATAAGCAAAACTGAGGCCTTGATGCCTCGATGAATGTAATATTTTTCAATTAATGTAATTTTTAGCTTCAGAATTCCATCAATTGTATTATACATGAAAAGTTGGCCTATTCGCCATTACAATTTATGGATGGGGGCAAACATTTTATTCATACTCTTTGTAGTGACATTTCTGACATTTCATTTGGGTACAGTACTTGTTGTATTCAATCGGAATTCTTCCTTGAAGTGCCAGTTCAACTATAGTTTGCATGAAATCATTTGATATGTCTGGCGTGAGAACCTCGTAAATCGGTAGGGAGACAACGCTGAGCTGTGTGTCGGGAATTACATTAGGTAGTACATTCGTCACAAGAGCGGACATTCAGCTTAACTGGGCTGTGGTGAAGCATGTGTCCCACAGAAGTCGCCATGAATTGCTTCTATCTCATTTCAGCCTTTCAGCATATATGCTCTACTCCATCTCTTTTCATAAAGTACTTCAGCGAAGGAGTTTTCTACCAACTTTACCTGCTCTGGCCTGCGTGTGACTACAGACCGACAACAATATGATTAAATCTTAACTGCCCGCTGAAATGGCAAGTCTTTCAGTTGAAGGTGAATTCGGATGTAGGACCTTTTTAGCGGCGGCGACCTGCCAACAAACAATTAAAAACCACAGCTCCAACGGAGCAAAATTGTCCTACAGTTTTTGTTCCCGCACAAGTGGAAATATTCTATTGGCTTCATGTTTATCCAACTCATCCAGAACTTTTAAATTCTCTATTTTGCAGTTTTACAGTAAGAACTAGCAGATTTAGAACAGAGAATAGAGACATTATTTCTCTCAAAAGGTCATGAGACGTTCGAATTCACTGCCCAGGGCATGGTGGATCCCGGGATATTGAGGAGATTTTAAGGAGGAGCTGGACAGATTTGGAATTAGTGATGGGTTAGTGGAGAACGTCGGGAATGTGCTGTTGTTGGTATCAGCACCGCATCATTTAACAACGACTGACTCCTGTCCATGTTAGCCCTTCCCACTTTCCACCTGGGTCACCTCAGCATGCGAGCTGGCCATGCCATCACATGGTGACTTCGGATGCCTGAGGTGACCGTGTTGGCGAAGGTCGCAGGGGAGGGGGCGGGGCGTTGGGGGAGCCAGGCCACCAACGATGACATTCCATTATTTTCCCATCTCCGGCCAGCCCACACCAGCCTACCCCTCACCCCCATCTGACAGAGCACCTAGACAGGTTGTAACAGTGAACAGGTGTTTAATGTGACTACATATATTCAGGTTTATGCTCTAGCCCTGATAACTACACTATGCCCTGCACCAGTGTCAACGTTTTTAAAATAATGTAAAAATATTTTAGAGTACCCAATTCATTGTTTACAATTAAGGGGCAATTTAACGTGGCCAATTCACCGACCCTGTACATATTTTGGGTGTGGGGGGGGGGGGCGGGGTGGGGGGGAGGGGTGTGTGGGGTGGGGCGGGGCGAAACCTACGCAAATACGGGGAGAATGTGCAAGCTCCAGACGGACAGTGACCCAGAGCCAGGATCGAACATTGGACCTCGGCGCCGTGAGGCAGCAGCACTAACCACTGCGCCGCCGTGCTGCCCTTCCAGTGCCAACTTAATTGGTGTCTGACTTTCTGGCCTTACGGAATGTAACGTTCCATCTTGTTAGTTCCCTAGATGGTACAGCAGGAGTGGACGTGGCTTGCTGTGATCCTACTCTGGGCACTTGGTCCACGTTTCCCGGCATATTCAGGGGCGACCGGGCCTGGTTTTGCCCTGATGCTTCGCGGGTGCCCAGGCGGCGTGTTGCCACCCTGTTTTGCCGGCTGCTTACCAGCTGCGTCAGGGACGTGTGGTGGTGGTGGTGATGATGATGGTGGTGGGGGGGGGGGGGGGTCCGGGGGTGTTCCTGGTGCTGCAGTGTTCTGGCACCCGCACTGTGGACGACACAGGCATCGGCTTCATCATCACCTCAGCCCTTGGGTTGCCCGATGGCCCCGCGCTATTTCATGGGACGGGATGCGAGGGCAGCTAACCCCAACCACTCCCCCACCACCTGGCGCTGCCAGCCCTGGAGGCCCGCTCTGGTTACGACCAGGGTCTGCATGCTGGTGGCCATGGAGCACAGGGAGTGGACCATCTCCTCCTGGGACTGTCCCACAGCACCCATTGACGGAGCCACCACATTCTGTGTTTGTCTCACATCAGTCAGTGACTGCTCCATCTCCCTTAGGGATTGCACCACCTCCTTCTGTGCCTGTAATTATGTTGGCCAGCGGTTGGGCAATGCTACCGACAATCTCAGCCTTGGCCTGCTGTTGCCAAGCCACGCTCAGGAGCGCCAGTGAGATTTCTAATTGGCTCTGGCACATGCTTGCCTTTGAGGAGCAACCGTGTCCAGGGCCTCGGCCAGCGTCTGCACAGAATGTCCCAGGCCTTGGACTTGCTGATCTATAGCCCACCCTTCGACCGCCCGCCCGCTCGGGTGGTCTTGCGTCGACTGGATCAGCTATGTGATGTCCACAAGATAGTGTCCCAGGAGCCTCATAAATATAGGGCACAGCCGAGGCGAGTGTCTCTGGGATGGTTGAGGTTGTTGGAGGTAGCTGTGCTGGGAAGTCAGTGATATCCCTGTATTCGTGCTCTGGGGTGTCTTGCATCTGGAGTGGAGTGCTGGCGTCCGAGCTGCTCTCAGCGTCGTTGCTCGGCTCCTGGGGGAGCTCCAGCTGTGGCACTGGCTAGGTGGGTGCGGGGGTGGGGGGGGGGGGGGCGGCGGTGTGGAGGTGATACCTGATGGGCGTGCCCCATCTCTGGCTGGTCCTGTAAGGCACAAGACAAGATATATAATTAGACCACAGGCCGGGCAGAAGGGCAGCTTAGTGCGGATGATGGGGGTGAGGGTGGAGTGAGGGTGGGGGTGCGAATGGGTGACAGGGTGGTGTTGGCGTGGTTATGCGGCTGGTGTGGAGGTGATGGTGTTGCGGGTAAGTGTGGTGTGGGGGTAGTGCTGGTGGGTGTGTTGACATCCGTGTTACAGAGAACCGCAACTTAGCCGGCTCTCACTTCCTACCTCATAGCCGAACTCCACCCAGGCGATCTCCCTTTTCTCTCGGGACCGATTCAGGGACCGTTCAGGGACTGACATTGGTGTCACGTGCAACACAAACGATTCCAATGAGAAACATTGCCAGATTCGCGGGATTCGCGATTGATACTCAGGAGATTGACAAACTGCAGCCGTACATACACACTTCACTCCCCACACACATCATCCCTGCCAACAAAGTGGCAGTAAGGACTTCAGCCCCGAGATTTATGGACGCCGAGCTTTAGACCCTCCTGGACACCGTGGTGGAGAGTCCGGCAACTTTCCTCAGTCGACAAGGAAGCTGCCAGCCGCTGCCGTTAGACGCGCCTGGGCACAGGTGGCCGAGGCAGGAAATGCCATCAGCAGCACCATCTGAACCAGCCTGCAGTGCCGGACAAAACTGAACGGCCTCTTCAGGCACGCCACGGCCAGTAGGCAGAAATGTTCTGCTGGCGGTAAAACATGTCCCACACACCTGTAACCAAAACCACCGCTACACAGAGGACGGCAACATTGTCACCCGCCTTTGCCTGATGGCCTGGTCACTGAAGCCACAAGCGATCCACCTCCTGGGCTGCATGGGTCATTCGACTGTGTAACACTGGGCATTTTCTTTCCCCTCCAGGACAAGGCCGTTCGCAGGGAGCGGGAGAAATATGAAGGGGGAACCACAGCACCGACGGCTCCTCACCGCAGCAGAGCAGCAGGACCTGTACAAGGTCCCGAGGAATGGGCAGCCGCTGGAGTGGGCATCGGGCTCGGGCGAGGAAGTGAGATTCCGCTGAGTTGCTGTTCCCCGTGACAAATGTGTCACCGCCTACACCACCCTCACTTTCACCCCACCCCCACACCATCCTTATGCTAACCTCACCCACACACAATTGTCACCTCATACCACCATGACACTACGCTCACTGTACCGTCACCGCCACACAACTGCCACACTCACAACACCCCCTCACTCCCGCTGCACGCAGCCGCACCTCCCCCACTCGTAACCTGCTCACGGTCTGATAATATGTCCTGTCATCTAGGGTCTGCCGGTGATCGGGCGGGTACTTCTGGTATGCCCCGTTCCCAGTCACAACCAGAGCACGAGCCTGGGGTGGCGGCCAGCGAGGACGTTGCCAATACGGATTGTAATCATGTACCTGAAACACAGGAAATCCCGGAGTTCCAGTCCGAGTATGAGACGGGATACCCGTCACAGCTGTCTTCAACACGTTCCACCAACCCAGAGCTATTCACCTCGGTTGGGCACTTTAGTGAAGAGGCTCCTGGGATACAATATGATGCTCACCAGACAAATGCTCCAGCAAATCAGCTGGAGGTAGGAGCTCCCGAGGAGGCGGACGCTCGGAGGTCGTGCCGGCCCCGGGGAGTAGCTGCCGTCCAAATGGGCTTCGGGCTTCTGTAACGAACAGTCCCACCAATTGCGGCGATGCAGTTGCAGAGCAAGGGACTACATGAGGGCTTGCCGGTGAGTATCCAGCACCTGCATGAGCAGGTGCAGAAGTCCAACCATGTGCTGGAGTAAGAGGTGGTGTGGCTGTGTGTACCTCCCACGCCAATCTCGCACGATTGTCGTCAGCATTGGACACCTTGGCTATGGAACGACCTGTCCGAGGCCTGGGGAAACATGTACAGGCAGTGGCCGACGCCCAGGACAGGGCTGCCCTCCACCAGAGAACTAGGTTCCAGAGCCACCTGGACATTGCAGCAAGGTTCCTGAGCGTGACCCAGTCACAGTAAGCCATGGCAGAGAACTTCACCAGCATTGCCCAGGCGCTGGCCATCCTGGTTCAGACGCACATTGAGGTGCAGCAGCACCAGAGGTAGATGACGGAGACATTGGCTGATGTGACATTGAACCAGAAAGTGGTGGCACAGCCACAGCGTGATGCAGCATATGTCCACAGGGAGGTGCTCTACTCCCTGTACGTAACTCCTGCAGGGGAGGTGCCGGAACACTGCACCACCATGGATGTGTCCTCCTTTCCTTGGCGAATCACATGGGCAGCAGGCAGAACAGCTTGGGACCACGTCACCTGCGACACCGGAGTAGAAGCCTGGCCCATCCAAACCCGGTCGCCCCAGAAGACGCTCGCAATGGAGACCAGTTCACAAAGCGGGAATCACAGTAGGCCACGCAATCCCAGACGTATCATGTAGGGGTCCACCTAGACATTGTGTTAGGGTCCTTAAAGCCAGAAAAGTAGACAGCAAACACGTTCGCACGGGTGCAGGGCACAGTTTACCGAGGTGTCTGGGGCACATATCAGTATATATGTTTTCATATTAAACACCTTGCGCAATCTGCCTTGTGCTCTGCCAGTAGGGTGTGAGGAGTGGGCTAGTCTGGGCTGGCAACAGAGGGGGTGCGGGTGAGGGGGGAATTGGTGAAGTTTATGGATGGGCTTTGCTCAGGGACCACAGTTCTTCGAGCGCTCAACACTGCAGGGTCCCACCCCCATCCCACCAACCCCACCTCACCCACCATGCCCATCTCCTCTACCCCAGGGATTCGATGCGTAATCAGATGCAATGGCTAACTCGCATGCAGGGATCATGGAGGTGGATGGTGGAAAGTCCTCCATGCGCAGGAGTCAGACATTGCCAAACAATGAGCTGCGCCAGAGCTCAATGCATCCATCCTCCATCCCATGGACAAGACTTGCTGTTACTGCCAAACCAGTGCCAGCACCTTTAGTGCAGCAGTTATATCTCAGGGAAGGGGTTGCTGGGTGAGGGAGGGGAGGACGGGGGACGGGTAGGGGGGGGGGGCTGGGATTGAATGTCTGTGCCATAGGCCAGTCCCCCACTATTCGGTGAACCTGGAGGAAACCAGAGCATGGCTTGCACATTGATCATTGCGCACATGTGCAGGTCCTCTCATACATGCCTGGACCCCAAATTCTGTTAATCTTTGCCCTCCTCCACATCCCACTCGTCCGATGGAATCTGACATTCATCCTCTTTCAGCATGTCGCCCCTCTGCGGCGCGATGTTGGGGAGGACACAGCTCGCCACCACGGTGTGGCTGGCCCTCCCAGTGCTATAGTGGACGGCGCCTCTGGAGCGGTCCAGGCACCTGAACTGCATCTTCAGAATGCCAGAACACGATTACGTCCCTGTCGCAGCGTGGGCGCGGGTGTAGCAGGTCCCTTGTCGGTCTGTCGTTTTTTGATTGGTGTCATCAGCCACCACCACAGCCGAGAACCTGTGTTCCCCATGAGCAAATGCCCCAGCCAGTGGTTCACCTCAAAGAGGCCGGGAATTGTCCAGTATGTTAGGATGAAGGCGTTGTGCACACAGCCCGGGATGTGATGCAGACATGCATGATACGCATCGGATGGCCACACGCCAGTTGAACGTTCATCCAGTGGAACGCCTTTCGGTTGGTGTAGAATGGCTTATCATCTGCAGGCGCTCACCGAGCTACATGCATTCCACAGAGCAACCCCATGGGCCCCGGACTATCTCAGTGATGGGGGCACATCCCGCAGCCGGTCCATCCTGGAGGTCTCGGTTCATATTGAAATGCCGTCAGAGCTTAGACGGCCTTCTGGAGTGGCATATGCACTTGTGCACTGAGCTGTGTGAGATTTCGGAAAGTTCCCACAGCCCATGGACGGAGCCTTTGACATAGACGTTCAGGGCCACTGTCAACGTAACAGCCACTGGGAGGGGCTCTACTGCCCTATTCCCCCGTGGTGCCAACTGCACCGTAATCTGGAAGGTATCTCGCCTTGTCCCCCAGCTCAGACGCAGTCTTCGATATCATGCAGTTCCCCCAATGAGAGCTACACATGAGGCCTCATGCGGCGCCTCCTTTGCACCTCCTCCTCCTCCGACTGTGGGGCGGACTGCTCATCAGTCTCACCAGCTGCCTGTTGTTCCGCCGGGGCAAGCTCCGCTGCTACCCTGTCTGCTGATGAAGCTTCCTCCTCCTTGAGCAGTTTCAGCCACGTGGAATTCCACAGGAGAATGGCAAACATTGCTGTTTGTATATCCATTATGTGCAGTGGATGAAAGGTTGACTTGTTCGCATTGTCCGTTTCCCGGTGCCCAAACAGGTTCAACGGGCTACACATTGGGCCCGGTTGCTATTGTTGACTAGACCCCCACATGTACCCCCCGCCACCGTTTTCGCACCCATGGCCCCGACTGTGCAGAGCTGCACGCGGGCTTATGGCCCTGACATCCATCGCTGTAGTCCAGGGTAACATCTACTGGTGATTTCCTTGCTTGTGGTACAGCCAGAACCCCCTTCCAGCGCTCCATTAAAGGGACTACTGTGGGCATTAATTTTCTGCGGGCTGCGTGATGACCCGCAGCTGGGTGGCGACCGGTTACGGGGGCTGGGGGGGGGGCAGGTATGGCAGAGGATGTGGTGCGGGAGGGGTAGGGTGGGTGAGTAGGGGCTCGGGTGTGGGGGTTGTAAGGTGGAGTTAGGGAGCTGGAGTGCAGGTGGTAGTAGGGTGGGAACGTACGGGCAGGGGTGTGGGGGTGGGAGGACCCATATGGTGTAAACTCTTCAGAACCAGGTACCAAGGTGGATGGTAGGTGGGGTGCGCAGTATGATGGCTGCCTTGCAGGCTGCGCCAACGGTGGTTTGTGCCTGGGTACTGCCGCACTGCCATGGGGATCAAAGTAGCCCTACGGTGGTACACCCGTCAACTCTCGCCCCTGGCAGCCCCCCTCCCCATCCTAGCCATCCCGGCGAGTGTCGGGACCAGTACACCACGACCAAGCTTCTCTGTGTCGTATCTCTCCCTCTCCAACATCAGCCACGGCACTGGATTCCAGGTTTTCCTAAGCACAAGTGAACCTCACCGTGGCGAATTCGCCCTGATGAAGGTGGAGAATCTTGTTGGCCCTGGAAAATACTGGTTCTGGCCCCCTAATGATAGGTCAACGGCGTTTAGTGTACGTATAGAGTGGAATGCAATGACGCTGCTGTCGAGGTGACGGGGAATTGTGCTTTGGATGAGACCACAGTCCGCTACGATTATGGCATCAAAACAGATTCTCTGCCCAATCACGTTTCCCGATGCCGGCATCAGCCGACAGATAATGCCGCCCTTGATGTTTTTTGGTCGAGTTACCAAGCGTCACTTCTCAGGCACTGATTATAGATGCATAGATACATAGAAGATAAGAGCACGAGGAGGCCTTTTTGCCCTTCGAGCCTGCTCCGCCAAACATCACGATCATGGCTGATCATCCAACTCAATAGCCTAATCATGTTTTCTCCCCATAGGCTTTGATGCCATTCGCCCCAAGTGCTATATCCAGCCGCTTCTTGAATATATTTAAAATTAGAGCATCAACGACTTCCTGTGGTCATGAATTCCACAGGCTCACCACTCTTTGGGTGAAGAAATGTCTCCTTATCTCTGTACGAAATAGTTTACCCTGAATCCTCAGACTGTGACCCCTAGTTCTGGACACACACATCTTTGGTAACACCTTCCCGGCATCTACCCTGTCTAGTCCTGCTCGAATTTTATACGTCTGAATGAGGACCCCCTCATTCTTCAGAGCTCTACCGAGAACAATTCCAACCTCAATATCACCTCGTATGACAGTCCTTGATTCGCTGGAATCAGACTGGTAAATCTTTGCTGCACTCCTTCGAGAGCAACAGCGACTTCCTGGGGCAGCACGGTAGCACAGTCGACAGCATTGCTGCCTCAAGGCGCCGAGGTACCAGGTTCGATCCCGTACCGGCTGCCGCACCTGCATGCTTATCCTCAACGAATGGTGCACAAGCACACCCAGGTCCCGCTGCACACAATTTACAATCATTAAGGTAGTCATCTGCCTTCCTTTTTTTGTTTACAAAGTGAATTGCGTCCCACATATCCAAATTATACTGCATCTGTCATTGGTTTGCCCACTCGCCCAACCTGTCCTGATCTTGCTGTAGGATCCCTGCATCTTCGTCACAATTCACCGTCCCACCTAATTTGGTATCATCTGCAAACCTTGAGATGTTACATTTTGTTCCCTCATCCAAATCATGAATATATATTGTGAATAGCTGGGGTCCCAGCACCGATCCCTGTGGTACCCCACTAGTTACTGCCTGCCAATTTGAAAAGGACCCATTAATCCCGACACTTTGTTTCCTCTCTGCGAACCAGTTTTCTACGCACCTCAATGCATCTCCCCCAATCCTGAGCGCTTTAATTTGGCACAATAATCTCTTGTGCGGGGCTTTGTCAAAGGCCTTCTGAAAGTCCAAATGTACTACATCGACTGGCTCCCCATTGTCAACTTTACTGGTTACCTATTCAAAGAATTACAAGCATGATATTCCCTTCACAAATCCATGCTGACTCTGACTGATCCTGCCACTGCTTTCTAAATGTTCCGCTATAACATTCTTGATAGTATGTTCAAGCATTTTCCCCACTCTCGGTGTTCGGCTTAATGGTCTATAATTCATGACTTTCTCTCTACCCTCCAATCTGCAGGGACAGTTCCAGAGTCGATAGAACACCGGAAGATGACCACCAATGCATCCAATATTTCCAGAGCCACCGCCTGAAGTATTCTGGGATGCAGATTCTCAGGCGTTGGGGATATATCCGCCTTCAAGCCCATCAATTTTCCCTGCACTATTTCTCGACTAATTTTGATCTCCCTCAGTTCTTTCCCCTCACTAAACCTTTCATTCTACAACATTTGTGGCATTTGATTTGTGTCCTCGTTTGTGAAGACATAACCAATGTATGTATTCAATTGCTCAGCCATTTATTTGCCCCTTATTATTCATTCCCCTGTTTCTGTCTTTAGGGGGCCTACATTTCTCTTTCCCATTCTCTTTCTCTTCACATATCTAAAGAAACTCTTAGTATCAGTCTTTATGTTCCCTGCCAGCTTCCTTTCCTACTGTACTTTCCCCTCTTAATCATTCCCATCGTCCTTCTTTGCTGAATTCTAAACTGCTCCCAATCCTCAGACCTATTATTTTTCTTCGCCATTCTGTATGCATCTTCCTGGTATCGGATGCAATTTCTAATTTCTTTTGTAAGCCATGGATTGGCCCTCTTACCCCCTTTGCCTTTGTGCCAGACAGGAATGAACACTTGCTGCAATTCCCCCATGCGTCCCTTGAATGTTTGCCATTATCTGTCCACTGTCATCCCCTCAAGTAACTTTCCCCAATCTATCAAAGCCAACCCACGCCTCATATCTTCATAGTTCCCTTTATTAAGATTCAACACCCCAGTCTCCAAATCAACTACTTCACTCTCCGTCTTGAAAATAAATTCTCTCATGTTATGGGCTCCCATCCCCAAGGGGTCTCGTCCCGCCATATTGGCAATGATTCCCTTCTCATTATGCAGTACGCAATCTAAGATGCCTGATCTCTAGTTGGTTCCTCCACATATTGGTCAAGAAAACTATCCCGTATACACTCCAGCAATTCCTCCTCTACGGCACTTGATGGCAGAGCAGGCTGTAGACACTCTGCATCCTTGAGTCCTGGCGAGTCGGCAGGTTGGCTGTGAGGCTATGTTGAAGAGTATTAATTTATAAAGCTGGTTGAGTGCCTCAGTGCTGATTTTCCTGCAGCATTGTTTCCGTCGCTGTCATTGCTTTAGAGCGACATTGCTGTTGATCACAAAGCAGGTTAGACTGACCTCTGTCCAGCAGTAATCTGCTCCTGCCATGCGACGGTGATATGTGCATTCTCGCGATCCATCACTCAGACAATGACGCAGTGAAGCAGCTGGTAGTGCTTGGTGCTGAACTGTTGCCAATAATTCGTGTACTTGACTCTCTGGCAGAACAAGAAGTTCGTTATGACAAGGCTATGTTGTCGGCATTTTGTCAGGAGAAAACCGCCGTTTGAGTAAGATTTATCTGCCCCTCTGTGCCCATTACACGTCCCCGGGGGTCTGTGACCTTTCCAATACTTATTTTGACGCTGCCAAGGAAGATAAGTTTGGCATCTGTTGGGATCAAGATCAAGGATTGTTTGTGGCTCGAGTAAAATTCGTTTTTGGATCGTCGGTAACTTGCAGTTTTGGGACGGACACCTTGACGACTGTACTGCACTGGCTCTGGGCTAATGAATTCGAGTATCCGTCCTAATTTGAGATGGCCAATTATTTCGTATGTTATGGTGAAGCCAAGCGGTGGACCAGGCAATGTACATCTGATTTTTATTTCCAGAAGACGGTGTAACCGCCATCTTGTTCTTTCATCTGGTCCTGCCCAACCCCCTGGACCTAACGTATAATGTTCCCGTCAATGTCGCAACACTGTTCCCAGGCACTGACATCAGCATGAGGTTGCTGTCTGTTGCACCTGGATTCTGACTTTCCATGTTCCAAACTTCAGCTCAAGGGTCTGAACAGTCCTTTGTGCGAGTTCCTTGAATGTGGGATGGCAGTTGCACACCAGCTACCAGGCCGACTTCAGAGTACAAGGCCATGGTCCAGTGCCAAAGGGGTCAAAGAAGAATGGATACCTGGATCAGATGTTTGAGCTTACAACATACAAGCACATACTCATACATTCCTACTTTCCCCTTTCCACATTATTTCTCTCCTCAGAATACATAAAATGCTGGTGACGCCTGTTTCCATCGCTCATATTTTGCTCGATATTCCCCGCTTTAAAAAAAAAATCTTCTCGCTGCTACGTCATTCCTTATGCTGCGCACCTCTCGCTGAATTCCCGTTCATTACGCCTTGATATACTCGCTGGTTTCGCTCTTTGTACCAAACAGCATTACATATCAATAGAAGCAAGATTCCAACAGGCACATTGTAAACTCATAGCACATAATATCAATGTATTTCATTTTACGTTACCACCCAATGAGAGGCGATATTTTCACTGGAGTATTAATTCATAGTAAGAAGTCTTACAACACCACATTTTTAGATATGCCTGATATTACTCCTCGCATGCCATCCTGCACCCTTTTTCAACCATTGTTGGTCATCAGACGTGGCGGAAATTGCAGAGTGGGAGATATTCTGGTTAATGCGGTTACATATTGTGGCTGACAATTCTGTTTGTGACACAACCCCTCATGGATTAAGGGTCTTAAGGTGCTAGATCTGAACGAAGTCTACCACATTTAGCACGGCAGTGCAGACACACAACAGGACGGATGGTATCCTCAATGTGAAGACGGGACTTCGACACCACAAGGACTATATGGTGGTCTCTCGTGATGATAATCTCATGGACAGATGCAGTTGGGACAGACAGGTTTGTGACAATGAGCTCAAGTATCGTTTACCCTGTTGTTGGTTCTCGCACTACCTGCCGCAGTCCAGGTCTAACAGCTATGTTTTTGTCGAACCGGTCCAGTTTGGTTTGTGACGGTAACACAGAGACACTCCTGGTTGAAGTCTTCCGGGCAGACTCCATTCTGGGCTCTTATCGCGCGCAGGGCGTCCTCGAAGTCGTGTTAAATATGCACGAGTACTGGTTCATCATCTGAGGGAGGAAGGTGCAAAGGGATCAGCAGGAGGTTTCTTTTCCAATAACTGATCTGGTGCCATGAAACGTCCTGGGGCCCAGACTCGATGATAAGATTTCCATCCCGATTATATACCACTGCGCCGCCATATCTGCCGGGCCTCTCATTTAGCTACGAATCCTGCAGCAATTGACTAATCTCCTTAACACCCCCCCCCCTCTCTCCCCACCCACCCCAAAGCCTTGACACCATTTACAAGTCAGGAGTGCGATGGAATACTTACCACTTCCCCTGATGAATGCAGCTTGAGCTACCCGCAAGTAGATTGACAAATCCAGGAAAAAGCAACTCGATTGAATGACGCCCCGTTCACAAACATTCACTCCCTCCACCACCGAAGCACAGTGGCAAAAGGTTGGACCATCTACACGATGAACTGTGTAGAAATCACCCGGGAACCCAACTGGCACCATTGCCTTCGCCACACGCATTCTATTAATGGTCCCCATGACTTCTCCAAATGCTAGAGGGTCTCCTAGCTGCCCCTCCTCTCTTGCTTCTCGATTGGCATATACACTCTGTCGAGGAAATGTTACGTTCCCGAATCCCTTTCGGGGCGGGGGTTTCAGAGATATACAGTCCTCGGTAGAAGGCCACGAATGTTTCATTGACTTATGGCTCGGACCAGTCTGCCATGTTGTCCCTAACCTTCGCTGTTTCCCTCCTGGCTGCCTACTTTCTCAACTGGTCAGCCAGCAGGCGGCAATTTTCTCTCCATGTTCGTATAAAGTCCCACATTTCTGGCGGAGTTGGTGCACTGCTTTGCTGGTGGATGGAAGGTTAAAGTCCATTTGATGCTTTTGTTTCCCCCAGAAGCTCTACTGTCGGGGCTCGGAGTATCTCCAGTCCACCTCCAGCACGGAGTCAACCAATTGTTGCCTTGCCGCCCTCTCTTCACTGGCTTCTCATCTTGTAAGCGGTTATCTCTCCTCTCATGACAGCATTCAGCGCCTCACAGAATGTGGTGGGTGGGACCTCCGTGTATTGGTTCTTCGCAATATAGTAATCTATGGCTGTGTTATTTTCCTGCAGAAGGCCCTGTCGGCCAGGAGGGCCGTGGCCAACCTCCATGCGAATCGATGGGCGTGGCATTTCTGCAAACTCAAATCTCTGTCGTGTGTAGCGTGGTTGAATCGCTGAGGATTGCACTCTTACTATCCCTGGATGCACCGATTTCCCCACCACAAAGAAGTCGAATCGGGTGCAGACCCTGTGCACCTGTGCAAAGAATGAGAAATCCTTCTCCTGTGGGCGTGTGAACCTCCACGGATCCACTGCCCCAACCTGCCCTATAAATACCCGAAGGTCGATTTCCATGTTTGACGTCTTCCCGTTTTGGTGTTGACGTGCCCGTCAGCTGGTTCTGTACGCACTTAATACCACTCCATGGTTTTCCATCCATATTCCTCTGATTTTAAAAATATAATTGTTTATTGATTAGTTCAGCTTCTTTGCTCTTTGCTCCCTTTACCGTGAAGTGACTTTCTGGACCTAGAAACAAACGTGGATTGACCAGTTTTTTCATTGGTGTCACTTCACGTCCTTACTGCGCTCGGCCTGACTAACTGCTGCCATGCCCATATATATTTTCCTTTAAATCAGGCATGCTTTGGGAATATTTGCACCTGAAGTGAATGGATATGGGTTTACTGCAAGAGGCTGCAACATATTAATCATATAAAAGTCCAATTATCCTTCTTCTTAAAATGTGCAGACATTTGTCCTC
The DNA here is from genome assembly GCF_047496885.1 of Scyliorhinus torazame. Classification (NCBI taxonomy): domain Eukaryota; kingdom Metazoa; phylum Chordata; class Chondrichthyes; order Carcharhiniformes; family Scyliorhinidae; genus Scyliorhinus; species Scyliorhinus torazame. The sequence continues at coordinate 177,542,845 of NC_092720.1, read as the reverse complement.
GATTTGGAAGATTTCTTTGCGATTTCTCAAAGATGAGTTAGGGACAGATCTATTTCGAAAACAGCTGTTAATCATTACCTCATGAAACGAACAGAAAGCGGACTCGGTCCTCTCGTCTGACTCTTCAACACTAATTATTATTAGGTTATTACTCTTGTTTCGTATGGTCACCTTTGGTCTTAGAGTTCTAAAAGTACGGTACACTTCTTGATGATTATTTTGACAAATCTTTGTGAGGAATCATTCGTATAGAGCTACTTTAATCAGTACCAGCCGAGTCAGATCTATTGCCAATTTCATTTGATGTATGGTCAATGCCTGTCAGCAATTCCTTTTTCTTTCAGTCATTTACTTCCCAATGCAATATTCTAATTCCCACATGCCCTACCGTTGAAATCTTGTGTACTAACGGCAGCACTTCCCTCGAATTCTCTGTAATCATGATGAAACTGCCACTTTCACTCCTGCCAAATCATTCTCCAAAAGTAAGTCTATTCCATCCATTGGAAATTCATTAACCCCGACGAATACTGTGGCCCTGCCCCGAAATCACACTCCAATTATAATTCATGCAATGGAACTGAAATATAATCTCCACCTATCCCATTCGCTAATAATACCTCAGCATCCATTCAGCTCTCTGAACGGAAAAAAAATCCGTCCCCGGGAAACGAGTTCGAGTAGCATCTCTGTCCCTTAATATAGTTAAGGATTTGGCTACATCAGTTGATGAAAATGGAGAGGCCTTCACCTCAGGCACAATCCTGGAATATCTCTCATCCACAATCCTGGAATATCTCTCATCCACCTCATTCCTCAGACCCGATCCCACAGCAGCATTTACCTCAGGTCGCCTAAATGCAGTTAAAGCTACAATCTGCCCTGTAATATCCTCTACATGTGTTCCCTTTTCAGAATCCCCTTTATGAACTATCACAAGTTCCACAGTCTTTCGTTACAACCTCCACAATGCTGAACGAACGTGTCCCACATTGTTATCTGCGTCTCTCCTTCTCCCTCAGCACCTTCCTTCCTGGGCTGGTTAGGCGTATTTGATGCGTACCCGGCTATCCATTCTTTACCATGGCTACCTGCCTTCCTGTCACTCTCCCATTTCCTCCTTTTTTCAAAATTATGGTGGTGATGGAAATGAAAGATTTGAATTGATGGACCATCTTCCGATCATCATCCATAACTGGTGTCTGCCGAGCAGTCGCAATCTTTTGGTATGCACCATGAGTTATTACTGTAGAAGATATGGACTTTTTAAATTACTCTAAGAGGAATGAATCCTCTTAGGCGCGCATAGGGATTTTACCTCCTAATTCTTGCACCCACCTATCAGAATTGCTCTGCTTAACCGTTTCAAATTATACATAGGTCTGCCCCGGTTCTCTCCCCAAATTCCGAAACTTTTGCCGAGCTTCGGGAACCAATTCGTATGCGTCCAGAATAGCCTTTTCTTTACGTCCTCGTGATTCTTAGACACCCGCTCTGACAGTTGGGCATAAATGCCTTGTGCCCGCCCCGTCAATTCTCTCTGCATGGGTAATGTCCACTTTTCTCTTAATCACTCCATTTGGGCTTCTATTTTCTAAAATCCCATAAAAATGTTTCTACCCCCTTCTCATCAAATTTTGGGATGGCCTGTGTAAATCTAAACATATCGCCACTAGGTTCCATTCGAGGAGTAAGCACCCCTCTACCCTTTGGCCGCAGCCCACTCATTTATAGTGCCTTAAACTGGAGTTCTTTCTATAATTCCACATTCCTAATTTCCATCTCCATTTCTTTTTCTTTTCCCTTTTCTTTGCTTCCTCATCATTTCTCTTTTCTACATCGCCATTTCTTTTTTCTCTTTCTTTTTGCTTCAGCTCCATTTTCGTTTGTTGCATCACCATTAAATTAAATTAAATTTATAGACCGCTGTGCAAACTAATTGCAGTAGGTAGATGTCTATGTAGAGTTTTGGATCGCAGGCTCGCATATGTACCTTAATGGTTTGAAGATTATCAGATCAAATCTATTCGCCTGGATTACAAGATACAGACCTTGTCTGCTATCAGGAGGAGGGACGGTAGCATGGGCGTAATATCCGGTAAGCAAAGTGGTTAGAATGATCCGTGAATTTTACATAATGCTTGAAGACGAGGGCCCAGTGTGCAATGAAACAAATAGCTGCTGAGTGTGAAATGATAATGAATAGTCAGATTAAAGATCATTCCGATGCTTGTTAGACTGCGCCTCATAGCCAGTGAGCACATTATTCCATTCAAAGAATTTAGGGTTGCTCTGTAGACCAACTCCTTTCAACTGCCTCAGCCACCAACAGTGCTATCTTTGGCTGGAAAATCTAGCGGTCTCAGTTACTCCTGTGCTACGTTTATTCTGAACAAGTTTGTAAAATATTCCATGGAGTTGAAATGTTGTTTTATTTTGAGAATCTGAATTAGCATTAAATGTATCTCAGTTCACTGTGCTGTATGAGTTAGATGGCACACGTCAGTTCGACTTGTGTTATTAAGTTGCGGCCTTGTGCTGCTTTGGGTGTTCCGTGCATCTAAAAGTTTCGTTACTTTCAAGTGGCGAAGTGGTTTGAGGTGCTGCGCTAATCATGTGTCGTGTATTGATTTGCAATGCTGTCCTGAAATAATATAATCAAAATATCATCTGGAAAGAAATGAAATTCCAATAATTCCAAACATCTGCGAGATTCTGCGTGTATAGGTTTCTGAGATCTCTGACCCCTAATCCTTCGATTGTATCTCGTCTTCATAGACTTTCAGACATGATAAATAGTCTCCTCTCTATTTCCCACATGTGTTCCCCTTAATAACTTGACAAATTCAAAACGCCTCTTTAACTTCCAATTTCCAGTAAAATCAGATCTATTATGTTTACCCTCTATTCTTTGTTCTCCACTTCCTTAATGCAGTTTCTCGCACATTGCATCTTCAAATCCCCAGCTCTTTCTATATCTCTCCATAAAGCTTTCTGCTAGAGAAGGAAACACTGCCAGGCAAGAGAGGGAGAAATAGACAAAAAAAGACACATATTGGGGAGAAGAAAAAAAAGTCAAGAAAGGAGGCAGGTACAGTATCCAAAAGCGGCGGGAACTTGAAGACAAAGCGAGGTTCTTGTACGCAATAATTTTGGAAATGAAAAACATGTAGTTATGGCGAACGAAAGATAAACGGGTACAGGAAAGGATCGATGCAACATTAAGAATGGTATGTGTCAAACACAGACAGAAATGGAGTGGGAGCAAGAAAAGAGTTGACCTGGAAGGAAAGGGAGATACACTTGGATACGTCGACAGGCAGCGACAACAGATTGAGAGAGCAAGGTGTGGAGAGGAAGACGGCCGTAACGAGGCAGAGACAGTCATACATAGGGAAATGGAGGGAGCGAGAGACAGTTACGGAGAAAATAGAGAGCGATTTTAAGAGAGATGAGAGATAAACATAGGGAGAATGTTGGAAAAAAGGATGCGGCAGTGAGGGTGCATTAAACAGATAGAGATAGAAAGAAGTATGGAGACATGGGGCTGGATTCTCTGATCCCCGGCGCCGAAACGTGTGAAGCGACGGGACGGAGAGTACCCGATGATGATGAAATCGGGGGTGGCGCCAGATTTGCGATTCCCCACCCCCTGAAAAGGGGTGTACTCGGATAGTACGCTGCACGCGGTATTCATGCCCGCCTTATATTGGCTGAGGCCCGCCTCGCGATGCTCCGTCCCCGACCGGCCGAATTTCCAACGGCGCGGGTCTCGTGTGGTCTCACCGTTCAGGATCCTCCCTGGCAGCTGCGGGCTGAGTTCGGCGTCGCCACAGTCGGGGGACGGCCGACGGACGGGCAGGGTTGCTTAATTCAGGGCAGGGGGCAAAGTATACAGGCAGTCCGTGGCGCCAGAGCGGCCGATGCGGGGCGCTATTTTGCAGGACCATGTCCGCGAGCTGAGACTGCCATGGAGCAGGGCGCGGCTGCGCAGGCCACAGCAGTGCGCATGCGCGGCCGCGACACTGAAGTGCGTGATCCACACTGACAGCTGGATCTGCGAGATCTACATGGCTGCCTGATAGCCCCCAGCAATACCGGGAGCATTGACAAAGCGTTCTCGGACTCGAATCGTTAGCTCTTTTCTCTCCCTCCCGATACTGCCAGACCTGTTGAGATTTTGCAGCATTTTCTCTTTCGTTTCAGATTCCAGCATCCACAGTAATTTGCTTTTAACACGGGGAATCTGTGGCCTTTTGTCGCCAGTTTTCCTCGCGTTGAAGACCACAGTTTGCACGACGGCGCCGGCAGTTAGCCGCAGGAACGGAAAATCAACCAATTGTAAAATGCAGGCAAAGGCAATAAAAAAAACTGGCTGTCCTTAGACCTGAGAAGTCACAAGACCAACTGAGATGCATGCAAGGTGTCTGGGCCGTTAAGGGTGGGAATTACAGAGCCACGAATCATCTTTTGATCGGTTTGCATCGTTGGCTGGACTGCTGGTTCGTGGTGATGAGCGACGGGTTGACATCCCGTATCAGCTGAGGGTTTCTGAGGCTCGCGTATTAAACATCGCCTGAGATTTTGTAACCCTGAGGTTAAATCGCCACCAGTAAGCACTCACTTTCAAAGCTGCGAGCAGGCTCTGGTTCATTGGGGTTATGGCGGCTTTCGTTTCATTTTCTGATACAGGGGCTGAGCTCGAGGACTGGAGAAATGCAACAGTAACAGGTCGCTTTCAAAGCAGGTGTAAGGCTGTCCAGCAACGACAGGCGAGTGCACCATAGCTTTGCGAGGGAGATTTTTGTCACGATTTCTCGGGACAAGTTTATTCGTCATTTTGTTATGTGACAATAAATTCAGGAAACACAGTAAGAATTTGTTAAGTGAAAAACTTGGTTCAACTGCTTGAGATTGTCGTCGAACCAGCAGTAACGCTTGATGAGCGTAATGAGATTGATGGGTGTACAGGGACTTCCAAAAAGCATTTGACAAATTGTCCACACAACAGACCTGTGAGCAAAGGCACAGCTAAGGACTTATAGGGATAATGACAACATCGATAGGAATTGGACTGCGACAAGAAACAAATTGCTGTCTCATGCAAATTGCTTCCTAGGTGCGCTGTTGAAGCAGGTGTAACCGAGAACAGAACAGTTAAAACAATTGCTGCCGAAATTTTGGAATACAGGAAACGCTTATGGGGCGACACGGCCGGAAATTGTTCTGATCACCAGACGATCACGATGCTAGTGGCGACCTGCAACCCATTCACAAAAGGCATTGCCTGGAACAGTTTGAAGAAGCTACAAATAAGAGCCCTTAAAAATCCTCGCAACCATGGAGCTCGACATTAGCGCTAAAGCACAGCATTGACTCTGCGGTCGTACTCAACTTACCGCAGATGTGAAGGTAGTGTCTCCTAAGTACAGCGAGACATTCGTGCTGCCTGCCATTCGATTTTAGGCATTAAAAGGTGGGTTTAAGCTTTCGCAAGCATCCAGGTTGGTGGCTCTTTGGAACGTCTGAACGAACTTGGCATGTCCCCAAATCTGAGGCTGGAGTCTTGATGCAGTTGGGATGGCAATGAAAGCAATGATATGCTCCTCCTGCAGGAAATCTAAGCTCAGAGAGATTTCCGTTGGCCCTCAGGACTTCACATGTAGGAAGTGCACCAAGCTGCAGCTCCTGTGAGACAGAATCAGGGAGCCAAGGTCATCCGGGATGCTGAGCACTTTATGCATAAGAGTTTTAATTAGGCGGTGACAGATGAAGTGCAGGCAGGGAGTAATTGGATGACCAGCAGGAAACGCAATCGGAGCAGGCAGAGAGTGCAGGCGTCCCCTGTTGCCATTCTCCTCGTAATCAAGTATACCGGATTGGATACTGTTGGGGGATGACCGTTCAGGTGAAAGCAGCAGTAGCCAGATCTGTGGCTCTACGACTGGCTCTGGGGCACAGTGGGAAAGGGTAAAGGTAAAAGGACCGTAGTGATAAGAGATTCGATAGTTATGATAACAAACAGGAGATTCTGAGGCCATAAACGGGAGTCCAGGAAGGTGTGTTATCTCCCGGGTGCCAGGGACAAGGATATCCCTGAGTGGCTGCAGAACATTCTCAAAGGGTCGGGTGTGCAGCCAGATGTCGTTTTGCATGTTGCCACAAATGACATGAATAGAAATAGGGATGAGGTCCTGAGGAGCGATTATAGTCAGCTGGAAAAAAAGTTAAGAAGCAGGACCTCTCTGTGTTTGTGCCAGAGCCACTTGCTACTGAGGGTAAGAATAGGAGAATGTTGCAGATACATGCGTGGCTAAAGAATTGGAGCAGGGGCAGGGATTCAGATTATTTGATAATTAGGATATTTTCTGGGGCTGTGGTGACCTCTTTAAGAGGGATGGTTTACATCAGAACTGGAGGGGGACCAATATCATGGGGCACAGATTTGCTAGTGCTACAAGGGAGGGTTTAAATTTGATTGGTTGGTGGGTGAGATCTTCAACAGCAGGGAAGTACTGAAGGGCGGAAAGGCGACACAATACTCATCAATGGCAAGCTTTATAGACATGATAGGCTGGAGCATGGCAGGGAGTGGGAAAAACCTATTGTATTAAAGAACATCCATTTGAATGCAACGGGGCTGAGATGTAAGACTGGTGAACCAGGGCATCGATAGGTACGTGGGAAAAGGCTTATATAGCCATAACTGAAACTTGGCTAAGCGAGGGAGAGGACTGGCAGCTTACTGCTCCAGGGTACAGAAGCTTTAGGCCGGGCACAGGTGGAGTAAAGAGAGGAGGGGGAGTTGTTTTTTGATTCATGAAAATCGCTTATTGCCACAAGTAGGCTTCAAATGAAGTTACTGTGAAAAGCCATCAGTCGCCACATTCCGGCGCCTGTTCGGGGAGGCTGGTACGAGAAGGGGATTAAGGGGAGCATCACGGCAGTAGCCAGAGATAAAATAACCGAGGGTTCATCCAGCACGGCTATGTGGGTGGAATTAAGAAATAATAACGGGATGGTGACCTTATTGGGGTTGTTCTATAGGCCCCCAAACAGTCAACGGGAATTAGACGAAAACAAATTCATGGAGATTTGGGAGAATTGCAGGAATCCAGTGTTTGTTTCATAACACTTTTCCTAACATAGATTGGGACTGCCATACTGTTAAAAGCTTAGATGGGGTGGAATTTGTTAAGTGTGTTCAGGAAAATTTCCTTAGGCAGTATGTGGATGTTCCAACTGGGCACATAGCAAAGCTTCACCAATTCTTGCGAAATAGGACAAGGCCAGTGACTAAGGTGACGCTGGGGAACCATTTTGGGACCAGTGACTACAGTTCTATTAATTTTTAAATAGTTTTGGAAAGGGACAAAACGTGTGCACAGGGACGAGTCCTACATTGGAAAAGGCGAATATTGATGGAATTAGACAGGAGCTTGCATGGGATGATTGGATAGCCTGTACGAGGGCAAAGGGGCCTCTGGCACGTGAGAGGCCTTTAAAAGTGAATTTTCCCGAGTTCAGAGTCTATATGTTCCTGTTTTGGCGAAGGGAAAGCTGGCTGAAATATGGAACCGTGGATGACAAAAGACATTGAGGTTTTTGGGCAGGAAAAAGAAGGGGCACGTCTCAGATAAAAATAGCTGGAATCAAGGGATTCGCTGGAGGTGTACAAGGGATGCAGGAGTATATTTTTAAAAAAAGCTAGGAGGGCAGAAAGATAGCATGAGGCAGCTTTGGCCGTGAGGAATACGGTGAATCTAAAGGGATTCTTTAAGTATATTAAATGAAAACGAATCAATAGAGAGAGAATTGGACCCCTCAATGACCAAGGTGGACACATGTGCGTGGAACCGCAGGAGATGGGCGAGGTTCTCCTTGAATATTTCTCCTCTGTGTTTATCGTGGAAAAAGACAGGAATATTGGAAAGCCCTGGGAAGGTCAGTGACAATAAATTGGGACAGTCTGCATTAGAGTAGAGGAGGTGATGGATGTATTAAAACATATGAAGGTGGTTAAATCTCCTGGCCCTGACCAGGTATATCCAAGAAAACTGCGTGAGGCTAGAGAAGAAATTGCGGGAGCCCTGCCTGAGATATTTGCATCATCGTTAACCAGAAGTGAAGTCCCAGAAGACTGGAGAGTAGCAAATGTTTTGCCATTATTTAAGAAGGGCTGCAATCAAAATCCTTGGAATTATAGACCAGTAAGCCTAACAGCTGTGGTGGGTAGGTTACGAGCGATGATTCTAAGGGATAAGATATACAGGCATTTGGAAAGACCGGGTTTGATTAGGAATACACTACACGGCTTTGTGCATGGGAGATCGCGCCGTACAAATTTGTGAGAGCTCTTTGATGAAGTGACCAGGAAGGTTCATGAAAGCAGGGCTGTAGTCGTGGTCTATATTGACTGCAGTAAGGCATGTAATAAAGTTCCACATGATCGGCTGCTGTGGAAGTTTAAATCACATTGCATCCAGGGAGAGCTGGGAAATTGGATATTCAATTGGCTTGATGGGAGGAAGGAGAGGGTAATGGTGGAAGGGTACTTGTCGGACTGGAGGTCTGTGACAAGTGGTGTGACTCAGGGGTGAGTGCTAGACCCATAGTAGTTTGTTGTTATTGTAGACAGTGAGAAAGTGTAGCAAAAATTGAAACATGATCTTTATCACCTGGGTAAATGGGCCAAGAAATGGCATGCGGAGTTCAATACAGATAAGGATGAGATGTTATATTTTGAAAAGTCAAATCAAGGTAGGACTTTCATGGTGAATGTTAGGTCCTTAGGGGGTATTGTGGAAAGAGGGATCTTTGGGTTCTGGTGCACGGTTCTCTGAAAGCGGATTCACAGGTAGATAGGGCAGTGAAGACGTCTTTTGACATCTTGGCCTTCATCAGTCAGAGCATTGAGTTTAGAATTTGGGAAGTGTGCTGCAATTTTACAGGATGTTGGTGAGGCCGCACCCGGAGTATTGTATTCATTTTTGGTCACCTTGCGATAGGAAATGTGTTTTTATACTGGAGAGCGTGCAAAATGGATTTATAAGGATGTTGCCAGGGCTCAAGGGACTGATGTAAAGGGACATATTGGACAGGCTCGGATTTTTTATTTGGAGCATAGGAGACGGACCGGTCTCCTATAGAGATGTATAAGATCATGAGAGGCATGATAGGGTGAATGCAGTCAATGTTATTCTCAGCGGTGAGGAATGGAGAACTAGAGGGAATAGGTTTAAGTTAAGAGGGGAAATTATTAATTGGAACCTGAGGGGAAACCTGTTAACACTAAGGGTGGTAAGTTTGTGGAATGAGCTGCCGGACGAAGTGCTTAAGAGAGGGAAATTGACAACATTTCAGAGATATTTAGAGAGATACATGGATAGGAAATATTTAGAGGGAGATGGGCCAAATACAGGCAAATGGGGTTAGCTTAGACAGGCTTATTGGTGGCATGAACCAGTTTGGGCGGAAGGTCCAGTCTCCGTGCCGTAGATTCTATGATGAGTCGAATTTCCTTTTCGAAATCCGCATCAGATATACTCCACTTTCGTAGAAGAGCAAGCTGCTGCATATTTGCAATCCAAACAGAGAAGTCAGCTTGCCACGCAGCACCTTTTGGAAGAAAACATGATTGTAGACTTCCGATTCATGACATTTCCGCACAAACGTGGCCGCTGCAATGCAATGACGACTGTAGCATTATGGCGTCACTTAGCAGCTGCAGCTCTGCTCCGCTCATATCACAGACCTGTGGTGCAGAACCCGTTGCCCCAGCTGGACACGACCAATTGCTTTAGCAATGCACGACATCCTGTTGTTATTAAAGCTTTCTTGACTTCTACTCTGTCATTGACATTCCCCTTTGTTGCTGTTGCACCCTCTCCGTATCACTCATTCTAATAGCTCTGACATTTCCAATCTTTCGTTCGCGTCGCTGGCGGCTTTATATGACTATTACTACAGCTGTTCGTCGCGAAATTCGAGCTTGGCTGTCCGTTTGTCTCAGGATGTGATTCTTACTCAGGAGATGTCGATGAATGCGAGTGGTCCAAATCCGCGACGACTCTCTTTTTACGTGCAAGGTACGCGTCCTAATACACGCTGCTAGACGGAGGTTTGTGCACGCGCTAACACGATGAAGGCCGCGCGCGCAGAGTAAGTGATACAATTTCAAAACTTCCCAATTTTAGCCGGCTGCCAATTTGTCGCAAATGCAGGCAAAGCCATACTTGATGATTCAGACGCTGGTTGAACGTGTTCAGATTTCATCCCTCATTAAAACACAGACCTCCAGCCCAGCACATGCATTTTGACTCGGTTTGCATTCGCATTGCACACGGATTTCGTATTCACTGCAAAATCAACATTTTGTAGCTTGTCAAATGTTCCCCTGCGGACGGAGCGCATAATAGTGTGGCTGACAGAGCTCGTCAGAACCTCGGAATATTGTGTCGCACAGTTCCCCTGCTGGCTCCCACAATTTCACCATAATGTGCAAGGGACAGGTCAGGGTTGTGGTGGAATACTCTCCGCTTGCATCGATGAGTTCAACACTCCAACAGCACAGCAGCACACAAGAAGTTCGGCTCCACCCAGGACAAAGCTTGATTGGTAACCCTTCCTCAAATCTTCACTCTCTCCACTACCGCCGAACAGTGGCAGTAATGTGTGCTATACAGAGGATGAACTGAAGGAACTCACTAAGGCTACTTCGACATCAGCTTTTAAACTCGCGACCACTATCATCTAGATGCAAAAGGGCAGAACATAGATGGTAACCCAACCACCTGAAAGTTTACATCCAAGAAATTCAGCACCTTGAGTTGGAGACATCGAGGTTTCTTGACTGTCACCGAGTCAAATGTATCAATCCCTAGCAGCACTGTATGTCTATCTACACGAAATTGGCTGCACCTGTTTGTCGATTGTCGTAAATGCCCATCTGGTTCACTAATGTCCTATAGAGTTGGAATTCTGCCGTCCTTACTTGGTCTGGCCTACATGTGACTTCATACGCAGAGCAATGTGGTGAACTCTTAACTGCCCCCTCAAGGGCATTGTAAGAAGTCTTACAACACGAGGTTAAAGTAAGCAGGTTTGTTTGGAATCACTAGCTTTCGGAGCACAGCTCCTTCCTCAGATGAATGAAGAGGTGAGTTCCAGAAATACATGTTTAGAAAAAGTCAATGAAGCAAGACGATACTTTGATGCGGGTATTTGCAGGTAATGAAGTCTTTACAGGTCCTAACCGAGACTTGAGGGTGGAACATTCACAGGTTAAAGATGTGTGAACTATCTCAAGCCAGGAGAGTTGGTAGGATTTCGCAAGCCCAGGTCAGATCGTGGAGGGTCAATGCAATTCGAGATTAATCCAAGGTCCCGGGTGAGGCTGCACACATGTAAACCAATGACAACACGCTGGCGCAGGGGAACAGTTGCGCTCAACTGTTACACAGTTTGTCTTAGAGTTACGAAAGTCCACATTGTCAGTTTAAAATATCACATCAAACTTAAACATGAAATTGCATCAAAAAGCAAAATCGTCGGACAACTTGTTACCACTAGCTGCAGACCTAAATTGAGATAATTGCGACCAATTCTGTTTATGTTGTGCTGTTCAGCCATGGAATATGGCTGCACAATCTGGGACTAATCTGCCTAATAACAGTAGTTAAATCGCATCCTCAGTGTATATTCCTGGACTGTTAGGGACTGCCTCAAAACGATGAAAGTCGACCAGTTATACAATTCCTATAAAACGACCAGTCCCCGAGGCTGTAACCATCCAATTTCATGCTCTGCAAATTGTGCACAGCTTGTCTCCTGATCCAGATGAGCACCTGCCACAGGGAGGCCATCCGTCTTAACCTAACTGGCTGCGTCCCAGAAGACTCAAGTATGGTGTTAGCCGTCGATAGCCGTTTAGGTAGAAGGGAGGGTACAGCAAAACGATTATTGCAAACTGTACTTTGAACGACAAACTATCTCACAGATAGCCATCAGCGAACAAAGCTGTACCTCTGAAGATTTGAAAGTCTTCAACTCTCTGTGCAAGGCTTTCGTGAAAGAATGGCGAGGTTTGGCGCAGCAACAGAACAAAAAAAAGACGTGAGCGCAAAGCAACTTTAAGCAGCAGATATCCATCATAGTGGTGAACAGGTTGTGGGTCTGTTGCGGGATTTGCAGGAATCTTACCGTGGTGAAAAGCTTGTGGTTGAAATCTAGCCTGAGTGGGGAATTTGCCTGTTGAGAAGTAACCTTGCTTCATCCGTATTCATTCATTCACAAGATGGGGATGCCTACGGTCAGGACGGCAGTCATCGTCAACCTTGCATAGGCTTGAAAATATGATGTGAGGCGTGTTCTTATGCGAATGTAATCTGCGTGATTTTTCTATATCCAAATGCTGTTACGGGGGCAGTGTCTGGACTTTGACCCAAATGTAGTGAAGGAACAGCGATGAACGCTAAAGGAAGAATGTGCTTTTGCTGCCGCGTTTCACTGAGAAAGAGTGGAAATAAAGGATATGCGTGAATATTGCGATGGCAATAAATTGGAACTCGTGTAAATTAAACTACTTTTCCAACTCAATACGGGGATAGCTGCAAATTAATGGGTTCATCCATCTCGGTACCAGCGTTATTTATTCTGAGAGTCCTCGTGAAGCTTTACACTTTGTTAACGTGGTTGCTGAGAATGGGGTTATTTAAATCGTTCAAGAAAAGAAACGAAACAATTTGAAATGTTCTTCTTGAAAAAATTTCCAATATGTGTTTTACGAACAATGTAATTTATATTTCATGTTACACTCGAATTATAAGGGTAACGTCAGTTCATTGATCAGCTTCTGAAGTAGGAGTTAACTCACTTCACTGCGTAAATCCCCAGGTGACAGTCTCCTCAGAGATTAGATTATGGGTTTAAGAAGAGCTCCTCTGCATAATCTTCTACATTGGCACGGTCGAAGCCCAGGACCTAGCTGAACAGACATTCGGGCTTCACAGAAAAGCATGGGGTACCCTGTAATTTACCATATAGACCTCGTTTATTATCCAATTCTTGCAGCCGTCAGTATTCCTGGTAAGTCACTTGAAACGTGTCAGTGCAGCTGACCATCGGCACGAAACTGTTATCTATTCTGTGCTATCAGTTAAGGGTGGAAACATTTTTTTGTTTGGCCAATATTATTTTTCATACAAAGAATAATATTTATTTCGCGTTCACCATATGTTGAACCGACATTGATTACAGGAGAAAATTCTCCGCGGATGTCGCTCGGTGAGGTTTGACCAGGAAGCAAACAGAAATTTGCTTTGAAATTTGCTTCTGATGGATTATTGTTGTTTAACTGGAAAGAAAAACCGGAAAACTGTTAACATTCTTATTGGCGCCGACTGCAGTTTAGTGGTCAATGGAGTGCGAAGGGGAAATGTTGACACTGATCGTGGAAAACAGGCTGTAGCAATCGGCAGACCGCTACATATTCCTTTTATCGCAGAAGGTTAAATTCTAAACTAATTTATCAACTTAGAATTCAAAATTCCATATTTTGGCAAAGATATCCCAACAGGGCGAATGTGCACTCACGATGTTGTGCAGATCTTATTCCAACAGGTCGGAGTTATTTCGCTCTATTCATTTTACACATGCACTAATTTCAGATATAGGACAGCCTTTGCGTTCTACACACACAGTTGCTCCAGAAATATCGTATTGGTTCTTCATTTAACCCAGCAAAACCATTTGTTTCTTACGTCAAGTTACTCACAATTTTAACTCATCTAGCGCTGTCTTGCTCTCCATATGTCGCATATTTCCTTTCCCAACAAGTTTATTTCCACAATTAAAATATGTTTAACCAAGAACAAAAAGAGCCCCTGAAATTTGAATGCTTTCTTAATTGTAATAAAATAATTCTCAAAACAAATATTTTGCGGCGTACGACAAACATTAATTTCCCTTTTACTTGCAGTCAACTTGGGGGCAATTGTGATCCTTTCTCGAGGAAAGTGTGGGTTATCCAAATGCATTACTCGCTATCTCGTGGCCATGGCAGTGGCAGATATCACTGTGGTAGTCATCCATGTGATATTACACCGGATTAACATCATGTGCTTCCCACCCAGTTTTCTATTTCTGACTCCTGTGTGCATTCTACGTGTTGTGGCATATATTGTAACTGTGGACTGTTCTGTCTGGTTTACTGTTGCCTTCACTTTCGACCGCTTTGTGGCAATTTGCTGTCAGAAGCTACAATCAAAGTACTGCACGGAGAAAACTGCAACGTTCGTCATCGGCTCTGTGTTTGTCCTCAGCTGCCTGAGGACTGTCCCTTTTTACTTCATAGGTGAACCTGCATTTATAATTGATAACGTCGCATGGCATTGCGCCCCCAAGGCTGATTATTTCACTTCTCTTTTGTGGAAGGTATTCGAATGGATCGATAGTATCATCACCCCTGTATTACCAATGTTTTTGATATTGCTGTTCAATGCTTTGACTGTTAGACATATCATAGTGGCAAACAGAATCCGCAAGGGGCTACGCAGCAACAATGAAAATCATAATGATCGCGAGATGAAAAATCAAAGGAAACCCATGGTTTTGCTTTTCACTATTTCCGTCAATTTCATAATCTTGTGGATGACGTATATTGTGTATTCGGTAAACTGGCAGGTGATAAACTTTGATTACGCAGACAAATATTTCAGTAGCCCGATATATATCACCCAACAGGTTGCATTTATGCTGCAACTTCTGAGTTCCTGCACAAACACTTGCATCTATGGACTGACACAAACAAAATTCAGAGATGAGCTTAAGAATGGGATGAAGTATCTGCTTACATTGAATGGGAAATTATGTTAACAATATGTAACGCCTATCGATCGGGACGAGGGCTTTTTTTTATTTGCGGGTAATTTGCTTTCGGATTTCTCAGTTTTGAAGGCAGGTGAAGGGAAACAGAAAATTGATTCCTTTCAACAGGATTTCACTTAATTATATACAATGACTAAAATATTCAACTTGGTTTTGTAATTGGAAAGCTAAAGGTAGAACATAGAACATGTAGTAATAACTCTCGCGCGCCTACTCGCTCGATTATCATTTATCTAGATGTGCGGAGTTCGCGCAACAGTATACTATTGAAAGACATTATAATAATTTTCTCGCAAAGCATCGATATGACTAAAAAGAAAAACATATCCCGACCTAACTACAAATCATAATGAGAGCACCAGATGCAATTTGTGCTTTTTGCGGAACGCATTCACCTTTTAAAGAGTCCCACAAATGTTGTAGAAAAGATGGTGGAAAAATAGCCTTTGATTTTCTTTATGAAAGTGGTGGATAGATTCTTATTAAGTCCGGCAATAATAGCCCAGCGGGGCTAGACGGGATGCAGATGTGTGGACACTCACAGGCCAAATACGAACTTCTAAAATGGCAGGACAGGCGTCGGGGCGGGATGGCCGATTCCTGCTCCTTGTTCTTATGTTCGTAAGCTCCACCTGGTGCAACGCGATCCAGCTGTGTAGCAGATGTGGTCATAGATATGCACCTTCCATTGAAACAGCAAATAGTATTGACAATGTAAAGGTATGGGAAATGTATTGATGTTTGTTTAATATTTAAGACCATTTGGCGAATTTTGTGAGAAATGGCTTTCTACAACATTTGTGGGATTTTTTAAAAGGTGAATTCGCCAAACGTTTGAGCCGAAGGTCCTGTCTCCGTGCCGTAGCTTCTATGATGAGTCGAATTTTCTTTTCGAAATCCGCATCAGATATACTCCGCTTTCGGAGAAGAGCAAGGTGCTGCATATCTGCAATCAAAACAGAAAAGTCAGCTTGCCGCACTGCACCTTTGGGAAGAAAACTTGATTGTATGCTTTAGATTCATGACAGTTCCTCACAAACGTGGCCGCTGCAAATGCAACCACGACTGTGGCATAATTGCGTCGCCTACCAGCTGCAGCTCTGCTCCGCTCATATCACAAACGTATGTTGAGGATTGTCAGACGATACAGCAGGACATAGATAGTTTGGAGACTTGGGCAGAGAAATGGCAAATGGAGTTTAATCTGGAAAAATGTGAGGTAACGCATTTTGATAGGTCTAACATAGAGGAGAAATATAACAAAAATGGCAAAACTCTTAGGAATATAGAAAATCAGAGAGATCTGTGCGTGCAGATCCAAAGGTTTGATGGTGGCAACACAAGTGGACAAGGTAGTTATGGAACCATACGGAATGCTTGCCTTCATTGGATGGGGCATCGAGTATAAAAATTGGCAATTCATGCTACAGCAGTAGGTTGGTATAATGACCGGTACAGTTTTGGAGGGCCGAAGCCCTGTGCTGTATTGTTCTTTGTTCTTTGTTCTTTTTCGTTGTTCTTCGATTTGCCAAGTCATTCTCCTGTAATATAAACTGTTGAGACGGCATGAAATTTTCCAATCCTGTCCTGATTCTTTTTTTATTCGTTCAGATCTTGGATTTGTTGTCTATTTGCTCTTGAGCTGAGTGGCTTGTTAAGCCATTTCAGTGGGGGGTAGTTCAGAGTCAATTATATCGTTACGTCTGTTTGGAGTCACATCGAGTGGGTAACGATGGCAGATTTCCTTCATCAGATGGCATTTTCCGAAAATCGGCAATGGTTTCATTAGACGTTCAAGTCCAGGTATTTTTAAATTTACCTTTATTGCACATAGTCTTGTTTGAACCTGGCACCCGAGCCCATAACCTGGGTCACTGGATTACCAGTCCAGTGACAATAGCACTACGCTTCTCCCTCGGGTCCAATAGCGAAAGTTTCGACAACATGTATCTCTTTTCAGCAATATTCGGTTCTGCAATAACAACCGACTGTTTCTAACTATCCTATTCAGTTGACAAGGTCACGAGTTTGATCTCTGTGTATGCTGACGGAAGGCAATTAATCAAGCAATTTCTGGCAACAATTAAAATGCAAACTTTGCAAATATCCTCATAAAGCATCATCGGGAATATTTTTGACTAACATCTTTGCGGCTAATATGGAGAAACATACGTTTATTTTTCATTCTTTCTTTGTACATAAATGCTCAATTTCCTGGTAACAGTCACACTACGGTTCCAAATGGCGCAAACGATAGATTGAACAGAAAGCTCACTGATGACCAATAACAGATTATATTGACAACACAGCTACATAAGCCGTCAGTAGCACATCATTCAACGCACACAACGCACTTCCATCCATTTGTGAATCCGTATTTTATTTAACGTCATGACGCTGAGCAAAGAGAAATTACATCTTGTATTTGTCTTTGTCCGGTCAACATTTGGAATCAGGCCTGCAGTTCACAAACCTATATGAGTACAATATACTCTGGTGTATTGAACACTTTGATACAAAATCTAGATTTGATAACTTCGTGTCATGCGCCCAAATTACCCCAAGAGGACAGGCACAGAAAGCGAAAAGGGAGATGTCAGCATGCAGGTAGAAAAACAAAACAGTCCGCTGCTCCCAATCTTTTCGAAGAACATATTGTTGCCGAAGTAAGATGGGGTAGTGGTAGTATTGTAGGTTCTGGTGGGCCACCACATACATGTTTGTTCTTCTTTGTAGGACATTTTTTGCAGGATTCTTGCATTCTTTCACCCCGTCCCCAGTTGTCATAACCATCTCGTCTATTGAGTTCAAAAAGGCCTTTGGGTGTAGATCGGTATGGACCTGCATGGGAAGAGGAACCTGGGCAGTACGTTCTTCTTAATCATCTGTACCAACCCCACCAGGGAGAGCGGGAGTGTATCCCATCTCCGTAGGTCCTTTTTTACTTCCTCCACCAGATTGTTCAGGTTCCACTTGTGGAATCGTGCCCAGTCGTAGACAATCTGGATCACCAGATAGCGGGATTTGCTTTGGGCAAGTTTAAATGATAGTTCAGCCAGCTCTGGCCTTTCCCGCCTTGGGTTCACTGGGAATGCCTCACTTTTGCCAAGGTCGTATTTGTAGCCCGAGAAGGCTTCGAACTGTTTCAGGAGCTTCATGATTCCTTGCATGCCCTTTTGCAGCTCCGAGAGGTCATCTGCATAGAACTCAGCTCTGTGCTCTCTGCCTCCTCTTTAATTCCCTTCCAGCTTTTCGTCATTTTCAGTTTGATCGCCAGCGGCTCACTTGTCGGGGCAAACAAGAGAGGGGACAATGGGCATCCCTGCCTTTTGTCTCTATGCACCTGGAAGTTTTCAGAGCTGCTGTCGTTGGTCTGTACGCTCGCCTTGGGGGCATGGTACAGGATTTGTACCCACGAGGTGAACCCTGCCCCTATCCCAAACTCTCTGTTACTTCACTGATGTATTTGACTCGACACTGTCAAAGGCATTTTCAGCGTCGATGGAGAAAATACCCTTTGGTGGGGTGACTCCCCTGTGGGGTCATTATCATTTGCAGCAGTTGTCTGATATTCGCAGTTAGCTGCATAACCTTAACAAAGCCTTGTGAGTCCTCTGCGACCACCTCTGGTACAAAGCTCTCCAGTCTCCTGACCAAGTATTTTACGAGGATTATTGCGCACTGAAATGGGTCTGTATGATTCGCATTCCATTGGGTCTTTGTCTTTTTGGGGTATCAGCCACATGGTGGTCTGTGTTAGTGTTGGAGGCAGAGTGTCCCTCGTTAGCTTGTATACGAACATCTCCTGCCGGCACGAGGCCACTGGAAACCACCGGCTACTGCATTTCCCTGACTGCACGAAGTTGATGGTCTCAATGAACTCTCCCAGTAGTAGTGGTACTTATATCTCCCTCCTCTGTCGCTGACTGGCATATCAATTCCATCGAGGATCTATTTCATCTCCGAGTCCCTGCCGGAGAGTTCAGATGTGTAGCCTCCGGTAAAAGGCCTCGAATGATTGGTTGACCTTTTTTGGTTCAGCTGACAGTCTGCCTCTGCTATTCGTTACCTGAGCCATTTCCCTCGAGGCTGCGCACTTTCTCAGCTGTTGAGCTGGCAGGCGACTAGTCTTGTTTCCATGCTCATAAAAGGTCCCCCATGTCTGGCGGAGTTGTTTCTCTGCTTTCCTGGTGGACAACAGGTTAAAGTCAATTTGTATCTTGATTCTCTCCATCAGAAGCTCATAAGTCGTGGCCTCGGAGTTCCATCTGACGACACCCAGAATGGAGTTGATCAGTTGTTGCCTTGCCGCCCTCTCCTCCCGGTCTCTGAGAGCCTTGTAGGCAATAATTTCTCCCCTAATCACAAACTACAGTGTCTCCCAGAATATGGAAGGGAATACATCCACGTTCCAGTTGGTCGTAACAACTAGACTCGCCTATGCCCTTTTCGCCTATGATGTTTTCTCGCAGAGCGCCGTGTCAAACCTCCATGTGGGGCATTGGGTATGGTCTATCTCCAACCTCACATTCATGTAATGTGAAGCATTGTCGGAGATTCCAATTGTGGAGTATTCTACTCTGACAATCTCGAAGCACCGATTAACCCACTATAAAGAAGTCAATATGGATACAGACCTTGTGTACTGGCGAAAAAAACGAGAAATCCTTCTCCTAGGGTGCATGAACCTCCATGGGCCCACATCCCCCATCTATTCCAGAAACATGCTCAGTTCCAGTGCCCTGCCGCAAGCAGCCACTTTGGAGGGTTCCCAAACGAAGGTGAGACCCCAGAGTGCAGCGGCACACCCATTTTGGCTGCCTACAGGAGAAAGAGAAACCACGGAGCGTAGGGCCCCGGCCTTATGGTGAGACCCATCACCGTGGCCATTTTGTTTGGCCCTCCATCAAAGGGAAAGAGTGCAGGGGCGTGTCCACCAGGTAAGCATGGTTGATCCCGAAGGAGAGTGGTTTACGAAACCTCCCACCAGGATTATCAGATGGAATGTCAGAGGACTTAATATGCGAGTGAAAGGATCCAGAGTCTTCGCCCATTTGAGAAGTTTGAAATCCCACATAATCATTCTGCAAGAGACAGACCTGAGGGAAACGGACCGAATGAAGGCAAGGAAGGGATGGGAGTGAAAGACGTACCATTCATGTAATGGGACGAGGGCGATGGGAGGAGACATAATAATTAGTAAGAGGACTGTGTTTACGGCGATAAGGAAGGAAGGACCAAGCGGGATGGTATATCATCATCAGCGGCATCCTGGACAGGGCACCGGTAGTTCAGGTAAATGTGTAAGTGACACAGATTGCATAAAAAAGACCATGGTGGAAATCACAGACATCAGCACACACCGTCTGATCATGAGGAGCGACATCAATTGTGTACAGAACCCATTGACGGACCGATCAAGCCTCAGAATGGGGAAGAAGACAGGCATGGCAGGAGAACTGGAAGTATTCCTGGAGGAGAAAGGACCAATGGGCACATCTCGGTTCCGACATCGCATTGAGAATGAATTCTCGGTCTTTTCGCCTGCGCACAAAATATACATATGTATTGACTTCTTTGCAGTGGGGAGATATATGTTTCCAGAAATACTACGGGTGGAATACATTGCCATAGTCATCTCCGACCACGCTGCATATTATGTGGATGGGAGATTGGATACAGGCCATGTAGAATGCCCCACGTGGAGGTTGGACACGGATCTTTTGATCGATGAGGTTTCCTGCCAGATAATATAACGGGCTTTAGACAAGTACACCACTAACAACCAGAATGGAGACGTATCACCTTCCACGTTCTGGGAGGCACTGTGTACGTTGATTAGGGGACAGATAATAGCCTAGAAGGAAAGGAGAGACAGGGAAGGGAGGGCGGCTAGGTAACAATTGATCGTCTCCATCCTGGAAGTCCACAGAAATTACTCTGAGGCCCCGATCGTAGAGCTTCTGGCTGAGAGGAAAATGCAACAAATGGATTTTAACCTGCTAACCACAAGATGTGCAGTGAAGCAACTCCGCCAGACAAGGGGACTTTCTACAAACATGGAGGAAATGCAGGCCACCTACTGGCTCACCAGCTGAGAACGGAGACAGCCACCAGGGAGATAGCACAGGTGAATAAAAGCAGAGGGGGGCTGGTAGCCAACCCCAAAACGGTCTACCAAGCACTTGAGGTCTTCCACTGGGGATTGTACTTCTCCGAGCCCTCCCGTCGAGGTCGCGGGCATGAACGGTTCATCGATGTACTGGACATGCCAGTTCTGCGCAACGATAGGTGAGGGGTTCTGGAAGCATCACTAGGACTGTGAGAGATCATGGAGAGCATCAGCTCCATGCAGGCGGGAAAGGTGGGAGGACCCGATGCGTCCCCGGCGGACTTCTATAAAACATTTGCACCAGCTCTGGTCCCACACCAAGGGACATGTTTGCAGATTGGCTAACAAGGGCACCGTGCCTCCAACGCTAACACAGGCCATCATATCGCTGATTCCCACAAAACACAAGGATCCGATGGAATGCTGATCACTTCTACAATGTTGTTGCTCAATGCAGACACAAATGCGAAAGTTCTGTCTCAGAAATGGAAGAACTGTATACAAATGGTGGTCACAGAGGAGCAGACCAGGCTTTCACAAAG
The DNA here is from genome assembly GCF_047496885.1 of Scyliorhinus torazame. Taxonomy (NCBI): domain Eukaryota; kingdom Metazoa; phylum Chordata; class Chondrichthyes; order Carcharhiniformes; family Scyliorhinidae; genus Scyliorhinus; species Scyliorhinus torazame. Next base: position 177,521,305 of record NC_092720.1, on the reverse strand, counting down.
ATAGACAACGAACATAAGACGACTGCTGAATGTAATAACAGCCACATCCAGGGAGGGACCACCAGAGGCGACCGTCTCCCTGGATGCAGAAAAGCCTTTGACAGAGTCAAATTGAATTATCTCACTAAGGTACTGAAGTAGTTTGGGCAAGGGACAGGGTTCACCGCGTGGGTGAAACTCCTCTACAACACACTTTACTGAGCTTTTGGACCAACACGACCAGCTCTGAATATTTACAGCTGTAAAGAGGCATAAGGCAGCGATGCCCTGCTCTTGTTCACCATGGGAATTAAACCTCTGGCGATCGCTACGTGAAATGTGAATGGCTGCAAGAGCATCAAAAGAGGATACAGAGGGCACAGAGTTTCACCCTATGCGAATGAGCTGCTCCTCTACATCTCGACCACACACACTGGCATGAAAGTATTCTTGAAGCTCCTGAAATATCGTGGGGCATTTTCAGGCTTCAAGGTCAACCGGGGTAGGAGCGAGGCATTCCCAGTGAAGGATGCATAGAGCTGGGGGGGGGGGGGGGGTACCACTAAATCTAGCCCAAAGCAAGTTCCGTTACCTGGGGATGCACATACCCCACGACTGGACATGGATCCACAAGTGGAATCTGATCAGACTGGCGGAGGAACTTAAAAAGGACTCAGAGATGGGATGCAGTCCTGCTTTCTCTCGCAGGAAGGATGCAGATGATCAAGATCCGCCGAGGTTCAACTTCCTGTTCAGATACAAACCAATCTTCATCCCCAAGGCCTGTTTCAACAAGATAGACAAAATTATCATAGCGTTTGAGTGGAGGGGGAGAGGAAAGAACCCAAGGATCCCCAAGCCGACACTGCAAAGGAAGAAAAATATGGGCGACTTGGCCCGAACGAACCTGCAATTCTACCACTGGGAAGCCACAGCTAAAGGTGTGAGGGAATGGATACGAGAACCCAACATGGTCTGTGTGAGGCTGGAGGAGTCCTCTTGCAAGGGAATGACACTCCAGGCCCTAACCACTGCAGCGCTATCATCCTGCCCCCGACAAAATAAACACCCTTCCCAGTGGTGATAGCCACATTGAAGACATTTATCCAAATGTAGCAGCATTTCGTTTTTAGCGAGATGTCCACCATGGTTCCCATCTGCGGTCACCACAAATTCCCGCCAGCCGTAATCGACGCCTCCTGCAAAAAATGGAGAGAGGACGGGGGGCGTTCGCAGTCAGGCACTTTTCCGTAGGCGACAGACTCGCAACCCTAAACAAACTGACTGAAGATCGGGCGCTACCGACAGGACAGGAACTCCGCCATCTTCAAATCAAGCAGTTTCTCTCAGGGAAATGGTGAGACACTTTACTGGAAGAGCTTGTAAACATCTACAGTAAGGAGGGGGAGAAATGTGGCGACATCTATGGGCGATTGCTGGAAAGGGCAAAGACACCACTGGATGGAGCTAGGCACAAATGGGACCTGTCGGAACTGCATATGGGGAAGGGGGCCGACACCAGGGCATTTGTTTCCTTCATCGCATGCCGGAGAATGCTGCTCGGCTGGCGATAAGCACCACCCACAACTCCAGACTGGCTGGCAGACCTGTCTGAATTTCTCCACCTGGAAAAGATCAAGTACACGATCTCAGCGTCGGGCGAAGGCTTTCACGAAACGTGGGGGGCCATTCATCAGAATATTTCAAGGCCTATTCGATGCCAGCAGTAACTAGGGAGAGGCGGCGGGAGGGTGGGGGGTGGAGGGGGGGGGGGCTGTTGGAGGAGAGCAGATGAGAACACACACAATGAGGAGGAGTAGCGGGGGAAGGGAGAGGAGGTGCGGAGGGAACCCAAGGGAATCACACAGCGAAACATGGGGGAAAGGACAGAGGGGAGCAGCCATGGAGTGCAACACCCCCAACCCCATCAAATCACAAAGACAACTACACGAATCGCAGAAGACAGGAGCGAGCACAGTAGTGTGTCTTCCATGACGAAAGTTGGTGCCAGGGAAGAACCAGTCGACCAACAGGGGCAGTGGGGGCGCGGGGGGAAGGTGGGCAAAGTGGACAGAACGGCGGTCAGATAGAATGCATGTACAAATTTGTAAATTAGAAACGCCATAACATGTAAATATCAACTGCATTCTCTGTTTAGTTGTTATTCTGCAACAACTGAAAAATGCGAAGTAAAATATTTCAAAGAAAATTAAATTCCGCCCTGCGCTTTGCCAGATCTGCCCCCAATGTCCTGGTACGTCGCTCCAAGTCGCCTGCCTTCGTCTGTCTGGCGCAGTGAAGGATCTAGTCCTGGTACTTGCGCAGCTTAGCTATTATGGATCTCGGTTGCTCTCCCATCTTGGGCTTTGGTCGGAGTGACCTGCGAGTCCTGTCGATGTCCTGCGGCTTGGGGAACCTATCCCTCCCGATCAGATTGCCCAGTATTTGGGCCACGTAGTTGGCTGGGCCCCTGCCCTCGTTTCCCTCTGGCAGACTATTCAGATCTTCTGCCGAGTCCACCGATTCCACTGGTTCTCGACCATCCCTGGGTGGCGACCAACCTTTCGATCTCGGCCTCCAAGGCGACGATTCGCTCGCTCTGGTCCGTCGATGTCTTTTCCTGCTACCAGCCTCTCTTGGGCTTCCAGTATCTTTCCTTTGCCGTTGAGAGCCGTCTGCATGCCGGCTACGGAATCCACCACCGCCACGTTGACTGTGGGCTTTATCTCGGCCTTGATGTCATCCCTCATTGATTCAGTTGTCCCCTGGTTAGGGATGTCTTCTATCCGTCGCATGGTAGCGGAGCGTGGTAGTCTTATTTCTGGGTTACCGGTCTCCTGCTTTCATGGGTGGCTGGAGACCTCCGTCTTGTGGGTCCGCTGACCCACTTTCTTGCCCTCCTTTCTCTTCCTGCAAATTCTGTTGTCCCTGAAGCATCTTGACCTGTTGTTTCGACGCATTTACTTCGTGTCTGTTATCAGTGAGGGAGAGGGTATATTTTATTCCGATTTCGCAAGCCAAAGTCGGCCAAATGTGCATATGTTCATAGAGTATCATATAATTTACCGGCTGTATCAAGCGAAGTACAGTAATTTTGTGGTAATTGGCCGGGTTGGATTTGTTTTGCATTATCCTTCTGGATACACGTGGAGTCTTTTCCACATTGCCGTCAGTGTTCAATGCTTAAATTCAAAGAGCCCTAGAAATAAAAGGAGTCAATGGGAATTTGGAGAAGGGGTGGGGGGGGGGGGGGGGGGGGGGCGGGGCGGGGGGGGGGGGCTTGTGGTGTTTGGGGGTCAATCATCTCAGCGACAAGACAAAACTTCAGGAGTTTCTCAACGGAGTGCCCGGCGCCCAACCATTGACAGCTGCTTAAACAATATCATTCCTGCTATCACAACGTCAGAGGTATGGATGGTCACTGATTATTGCACAATGTTCAGCACCATTCGCGACTCCTCAGACACTGTCGCAAGTGCATGCCCAAGTGCAACACGATATTGACAATATTCAAGCCTGAGCTGACAGATCACAAGTAACATCCATGCCACGCATGTGTCAGGCAATGGCCATCTCTAGTGGGAGAGAATCTAACCAAAGCACCTTGGTATTCAATGGTACAACCATCGCTGAATGTTCCACTATCAACAACAGTCATGTTGTTACCATTATCCAGAAAATTGCCTGGAATAGGCATATAAATGCTATGGTTTAAAGAATAGGTCAAAAGCTACGAAACCTGCGGCAATGGAATAATCTCCTTAACACCACCCCCTCTCTCCTCACCCACCCCAAGGCCTTGACACCATTTACAAGTCAGGAGTGCGATGGAATACTTACCACTTCCCCTGATGAATGCAGCTCGAGCTACCCGCAAGTAGATTGACAAATCCAGGAAAAAGCAACTCGATTGAATGACGCCCCGTTCACAAACATTCACTCCCTCCACCAGCGACGCACAGTGGCAAAAGGTTGGACCATCTACAAGGTGAACTGTGTAGAAGTCACCCGGGAACTCAACTGGCACCAGTGCCTTCGCATCCGCATTCTATTAATGCTCCCCATGTCTTCTCCCAATGCTAGAGGTTCTTCTAGCTCACCCTCCTCTCTTGCTTCACGATTGGCATGTACAGTCTGTCGAGGAAATGTTACGTTCCCGAATCCCTTTCGGGGCGGGAGGGGGCGGGGGTTTCAGAGATATACAGTCCTCGGTAGAAGGCCACGAATGTTTCATTGACTTTTGGCTCGGACCAGTCTGCCATGTTGTCCCTAACCTTCTCTGTTTCCCTCCTGGCTGCCTACTTTCTCAACTGGTCAGCCAGCAGGCGGCAGTTTTCTCTCCATGTTGGTATAAAGTCCCACATTTCTGGCGGAGTTGGTGCACTGCTTTGCTGGTGGACGGAAGGGTAAAGTCAATTTGATGCTTTTGATTCCCCCAGAAGCTCTACTGTCGGGGCTCGGAATATCTCCAGTCCACCTCCAGCACGGAGTCAACCAATTGTTGCCTTGCCGCCCTCTCTTCACTGGCTTCTCATCTTGTAAGCGATTATCTCTCCTCTCATGACAGCATTCAGCGCCTCACAGAATGTGGTGGGTGGGACCTCCGTGTATTGGTTCTTCGCAATATAGTAATCTATGGCTGTGTTATTTTCCTGCAGAAGGCCCTGTCGGCCAGGAGGGCCGTGGCCAACCTCCATGGGGGGCGATGGGCGTGGCATTTCTGCAAACTCAAATCTCTGTCGTGTGTAGCGTGGTTGAATCGCTGAGGATTGCACTCTTACTAACGCTGGATGCACTGACTTTCCCACCACAAAGAAGTCGAATCGGGTGCAGACCCTGTGCACCTGTGCAAAGAATGAGAAATCCTTCTCCTGTGGGCGTGTGAACCTCCACGGATCCACTGCCCCAACCTGCCCTATAAATACCCGAAGGTCGATTTCCATGTTTGACGTCTTCCCGTTTTGGTGTTGACGTGCCCGTCAGCTGGTTCTGTACGCACTTAATACCACTCCATGGTTTTCCATCCACGTTCCTCTGATTTTTAAAATATAATTGTTTATTGATTAGTTCAGCTTCTTTGCTCTTTGCTCCCTTTACCGTGAAGTGACTTTCTGGACCTAGAAACAAACGTGGATTGACCAGTTTTTTCATTGGTGTCACTTCACGTCCTTTACTGCGCTCGGCCTGACCAACTGCTGCCATGCCCATATATATTTTCCTTTAAATCAGACATGCTTTGGGAATATTTGCACCTGAAGTGAATGGATATGGGTTTACTGCAAGAGGCTGCAACATATTAATCATATAAAAGTCCAGTTATCTTTCTTCTTGAAATGTGCAGACATTTGTCCTCGATTTGGAAGATTTCTTTGCGATTTCTCAAAGATGAGTTAGGGACAGATCTATTTCGAAAACAGCTGTTAATCATTACCTCATGAAACGAACAGAAAGCGGACTCGGTCCTCTCGTCTGACTCTTCAACACTAATTATTATTAGGTTATTACTCTTGTTTCGTATGGTCACCTTTGGTCTAAGAGTTCTAAAAGTACGGTACACTTCTAGATGATTGTTTTGACAAATCTTTGTGAGGAATCATTCGTATATGAATAATTTAATCAGTACCAGCCGAGTCAGATCCATTGCCAATTTAATTTGATGTTTGATCAACGCCTGTCAGCAATTCCTTTTTCTTTCAGTCATTTACTTTCCAAATTCAATTTCCTCATTCCCACATGCCCTACCGTTGAAATCTTGTGTACTAACGGCAGCACTTCCCTCGAATTCTCTGTAATCATGATGAAACTGCCACTTTCACTCCTGCCAAATCATTCTCCAAAAGTAAGTCTATTCCATCCATTGGAAATTCATTAACCCCGACGATAACTGTGGCCTTGCTCCGAAATCACACTCCAATTGTAATTCATGCAATGGAACTGAAATATAATCTCCACCTATCCCATTCGCTAATAATACCTCAGCATCCATTCAGCTCTCTGAACGGAAAAATATCCGTCACCGGGAAACGAGTTCGAGTAGCATCTCTGTCCCTTAATATAGTTAAGGATTTGGCTACATCAGTTGATGAAAATGGGGAGGCCTTCACCTCAGGCGCAATCCTGGAATATCTCTCATCCACAATCCTGGAATATCTCTCATCCACCTCATTCCTCAGACCCGCTCCCACAGCAGCATTTACCTCAGGTCGCCGAAATGCAGTTCAAGCTGCAATCTGCCCTGTAATATTCTCTACATGTATTCCCTTTTCAGAATCCCCTTTATGAACTACCACAAGTTCCATAGTCTTTCGTTACAACCTCCACAATGCTGAACGAACGTGTCCCACATTGTTACATTCGTAACACCTAGACGTCTGCGTCTCTCCTTCTCCCTCAGCACCTTCCTTCCAGGGCTGGTTAGGCGCATTTGATGCGTACCCGGCTATCCATTCTTTACCATGACTACCTGCCTTCCTGTCACTCTCCCATTTCCTCCTTTTTTCAAAATTATGGTGGTGATGGAAATGAAAGATTTGAATTGATGGACCATCTTCCAATCATCATCCATAACTGGTGTCTGCCGAGCAGCCGCAATCTTTTGGTATGCAACATGAGTTATTACTGGAGAAGATATGGACCGACGGACGGGCAGGGGTGCTTAATTCAGGGCAGGGGGCAGTCCGTGGCGCCCGAGCGGCCGATGCGGGGCGCTATTTTGCAGGTCCATGTCCGGTTTGATCGGTTTGCATCGTTGGCTGGCTTGCTGGTTCGTGATGATGAGCGACGGGTTGACATCCCGTATCAGCTAAGGTTTTCTATGAAGGCTCGCGTATTAAACATCGCCTGAGATTTTGTAACCCTCAGGTTAAATCGCCACCAGTAAGCACTCACATTCAAAGCTGCGAGCAGGCTCTGGTTCATTGGGGTTATGGCGGCTTTCGTTTCATTTTCTGATACAGGGGCTGAGCTCGAGGACTGGAGAAATGCAACAGTAACAGGTCGCTTTCAAAGCAGGTGTAAGGCTGTCCAGCAACGGCAGGCGAGTGCACCATAGCTTTGCGAGGGAGATTTTTGTCACGATTTCTCGGGACAAGTGTATTCGTCATTTTGTTAAGTGACAATAAATTCAGGAAACACAGTAAGAATTTGTGAAGTGAAAAACTTGTTTCAACTGCTTGAGATTGTCTTCGAACCAGCAGTAACGGTTGATGAGCGTAATGAGATTGATGGGTGTACAGGGACCTCCAAAAAGCATTTGACAAATTGTCCACACAACAGAACTGTGAGCAAAGGCACAGCTAACGACTTATAGGGATAATGACAACATCGATATGAATTGGACTGCGAAAGCAAACAAATTTCTGTCTCATGCAAATTAGTTCATAGGTGCGCCGTTGAAGCAGGTGTAACCGAGAACAGAATAGTTAAAACAATTGCTGCCGAAATTTTGGAATACATGAAACGCTTATGGGGCGACACGGCCGGAAATTGTCCTGATCACCAGACCATCACGATGCTAGAGGCGACCTGCAATCCATTCGCAAAAGGTATTGCGTGGAAAGGTTTGAGGAAGCTACAAATAAGAGCCCTTAAAAATCCTCGCAACCCTGGAGCTCGACATTTGCGCTAAAGCACAGCATTGACTGCGGTCGTACTCAACTCACCGCAGATGTGAAGGTAGTGTCTCCTAACTACAGCGAGACATTCGTGCTGCCTGACATTCGATTTAAGGCATTAAAAGGTGGGTATAAGCTTTCGCAATCATCCAGGTTGGTGGCTCTTTGGAACATCTGAACGAACTTGGCATGTCCCCAAATCTGAGGCTGGAGTTTTGATGCAGTTGGGATGGCAATGAAAGCAATGATATGCTCCTCCTGCTGGAAATGGGAGCTCAGAGAGATTTCCGTTACCCTCACGACTTCACATGTAGGAAGTGCACCAAGCTGCAGCTCCTGTGAGACAGAATTAGGGAGCCAAGGTCATCCGGGATGCTGAGCACTTTATGCATAAGAGTTTTAATTAGGCGGTGACAGATGAAGTGCAGGCAGGGTGTAATTGGATGACCAGCAGGAAAAGCAATCGGAGCAGGCAGAGAGTGCAGACGTCCCCTGTGGCCATTCTCCTCGTAATCAAGTATACCGGATTGGATACTGTTGGGGGATGCCCGTTCAGGTGAAAGCAGCAGTAGCCAGATCTGTGGCTCTACGACTGACTCTGGAGCACAGTGGGAAAGGGTAAAGGTAAAAGGACCGTAGTGACAAGAGTTTCGATAGTTATGATAACAAACAGGAGATTCTGAGGCCATAAACGGGAGTCCAGGAAGGTGTGTTATCTCCCGGGTGCCAGGGACAAGGATATCCCTGAGTGGCTGCAGAACATTCTCAAAGGGTCGGGTGTGCAGCCAGATGTCGTTTTGCATGTTGCCACAAATGACATGAATATAAATAGGGATGAGGTCCTGAGGAGCGATTACCGTCAGCTGGAAAAAAGGTTAAGAAGCAGGACCTCTCTGTGTTTGTTCCAGAGCCACGTGCAACTGAGGGTAAGAATAGGAGAATGTTGCAGATAAATGCGTGGCTAAAGAATTGGAGCAGGGGCAGGGATTCAGATTATTTGATAATTGGGATCTTTTCTGGGGCTGTGGTGACCTCTTTAAGAGGGATGGTTTACATCAGAACTGGAGGGGGACCAATATCATGGGGCACAGATTTGCTAGTGCTACAAGGGAGGGTTTAAATTTGATTGGCTGGTGAGTGAGATCTTCAACAGCAGGGATGTACTGAAGGGAGGAAAGGCGACAGAATACTCATCAATGGCAAGCTTTATAGACATGATAGGCAAGAGCATGGCAGGGAGTGGGAAAAACCTATTGTATTAAAGAACATCCATTTGAATGCAACTGGGCTGAGATGTAAGACTGGTGAACCAGGGCATCGATAGGTACGTGGGAAAGGGCTTATATAGCCATAACTGAAATTTGGCTAAGCGAGGGAGAGGACTGGCAGCTTACTGCTCCAGGGTACAGAAGCTTTAGGCCGGGCACAGGCGGAGTGAAGAGAGGAGGGGGAGTTGTTTTTTTGATTAATGAAAATCGCTTATTGCCACAGGTAGGCTTCAAATGAAGTTACTGTGAAAAGCCATCAGTCGCCACATTCCGGCACCTGTTCGGGGAGGCTGGTACGTGAAGTTGATTAAGGGGAGCATCACGGCAGTAGTCAGAGATAAAATAACCGAGGATGCATCCAACACGGCTATGTGGGTGGAATTAAGAAATAATAACGGGATGGTGACCTTATTGGGGTTGTTCTATAGGCCCCCAAACAGTCATCGGGAATTAGACGAAAGCAAATTCATGGAGATTTGGGAGAATTGCAGGAATCCAGTGTTTGTTTCATAACACTTTTCCTAACATAGATTGGGACTGCCAAAGCGTTAAAGGCTTAGATGGGGTGGAATTTGTTAAGTGTGTTCAACTCTTGCGAAATAGGACAAGGCACGTGACTAAGGTGACGCTGAGGGACCACTTTGGGACCAGTGACTACAGTTCTATTAATTTTTAAATAGTTTTGCAAAGGGACAAAACGTGTGCACAGTTGCGAGTCCTACATTGGAAAAGGCGAATTTTGATGGAATTAGACAGGAGCTTGCATGGGATGATTGGATAGCCTGTTTGAGGGCAATATGGCCTCTGGCACGTGAGAGGCCTTTAAAAGTGAAATTTCCCGAGTTCAGAGTCTATATGTTCCTGTTTTGGCGAAGGGAAAGCTGGCTGAAATATGGAACCGTGGATGACAAAAGACATTGAGGTTTTTGGGCAGGAAAAAGAAGGGGCACGGCTCAGATAAAAATAGCTGGAATCAAGGGATTCACTGGAGGTGTACAAGGGAAGCAGGAGTATATTTTTAAAAAAAGCTAGGTGGGCAGAAACATAGCATGAGGTAGCTTTGGCCGAGAGGAATACGGTGAATCTAAAGGAATTCTTGAAGTATATTAAATGAAAACGAATAAATAGAGAAAGAATTGGACCCCTCAATTACCAAGGTGGACACATGTGCGTGGAACCGCAGGAGAATGGCGAGGTTCTCCTTGAATATTTCGCCTCTGTGTTTATCGTGGAAAAAGACAGGAAGATTGGGAAACCCTGGGAAGGTCAGTGGCGATCAGTTGGGACAGTCTGCATTAGAGTAGAGGAGGTGATGGATGTATTAAAACATATGAAGGTGGTTCAATCTCCTGGTCCTGACCAGGTATATCCAAGAAAACTGCATGAGGCTAGAGAAGAAATTGCGGGAGCCCTGCCTGAGATATTTGCATCATCGTTAATCAGAAGTGAAGTCCCAGAAGACTGGAGAGTAACAAATGTTTTGCCATTATTTAAGAAGGGCTGCAATCAAAATCCTCGGAATTATAGACCAGTAAGCTTAACAGCTGTGGTGGATAAGTTACGAGCGATGATTCTAAGGGATAAGATATACAGGCATTTGGAAAGACAGGGTTTGATTAGGAATACACTACACGGCTTTGTGCATGGGAGATCGCGCCATACAAATTTGTGAGAGCTCTTTGATGAAGTGACCAGGAAGGTTCATGAAAGCAGGGCTGTAGTCGTGGTCTATATTGACTTCAGTAAGGCATGTAATAAAGTTCCACATGGTCGGCTGCTGTGGAAGTTTAAATCACATTGCATCCAGGGAGAGCTGGGAAATTGGATATTCAATTGGCTTGATGGGAGGAAGGAGAGGGTAATGGTGGAAGGATACTTGTCGGACTGGAGGTCTGTGACAAGTGGTGTAACTCAGGGGTGAGTGATGGACCCATAGCAGTTTGTTGTTATTGTAGACAGTGAGAAAGTGTAGCAAAAATTGAAACATGATCTTTATCACCTGGGTAAATGGGCCAAGAAATGGCATGCGGATTTCAATACAGATAAGGATGAGATGTTACATTTTGAAAAGTCAAATCAAGGTAGGACTTTCACGGTGAATGTTAGGTCCTTAGGGGGTATTGTCGAAAGAGGGATCTTTGGGTTCTGGTGCACGGTTCTCTGAAAGCGGATTCACAGGTAGATAGGGCAGTCAAGACGTCTTTTGACATCTTGGCCTTCATCAGTCAGGGCATTGAGTTTAGAATTTGGGAAGTTATGCTGCAATTTTACAGGATGTTGGTGAGGCCTCACCCGGAGTATTGTATTCATTTTTGGTCACCTTGCGATAGGAAATGTGTTTTTATACTGGAGAGCGTGCAAAATGGATTTATAAGTATGTTGCCAGGGTCAAGGGACTGATGTAAAGGGACATATTGGACAGGCTCGGACTTTCTTATTTGAAGCATAGGAGACGGACCGGTCTCCTATAGAGATGTATAAGATCATGAGAGGCATGATAGGGTGAATGCAGTCAATGTTATTCTCAGCGGCGAGGAATGGCGAACTAGAGGGAATAGGTTTAAGTTAAGAGGGGCAAATATTAATTGGAACCTGAGGGGAAACCTGTTAACACTAAGGGTGGTAAGTTTGTGGAATGAGCTGCCGGACGAAGTGGTTAAGTGAGGGACATTGACAACATTTCAGAGACATTTAGACAGATACAAGGATAGGACATTTTTAGAGGGATATGGGCCAAATGCAGGCAAATGGGGTTAGCTTAGACAGGCTTATTGGTGGCATGAACCAGTTTGGGCGGAAGGTCCAGTCTCCGTGCCGTAGATTCTATGATGAGTCGAATTTTCTTTTCGAAATCCGCATCAGATATACTCCACTTTCGTAGAAGAGCAAGATGCTGCATATGTGCAATCCAAACAGAGAAGTGAGCTTGTCACGCAGCACCTTTTGGAAGAAAACATGATTGTAGGTTTCCGATTCATGACATTTCCGCACAAACGTGGCCGCTGCAATGCAATGACGACTGTAGCATTATGGCGTCACTTAGCAGCTGCAGCTCTGCTCCGCTCATATCACAGACCTGTGGTGCAGAACCCGTTGCCCCAGCTGGACACGACCAATTGCTTTAGCAATGCACGACAGACTCTTGTTATTAAGGCTTTCTTGACTTCTACTCTGTCATTGACATTCCCCTTTGTTGCTGTTGTACCCTCTCCGTATCACTCCTTCTAATAGCTCTGACATTTCCAATCCTTCGTTCCCGTCGCTGGCGGCTTTATATGACCATTACTACAGCTGTTCGTCGCGAAATTCGAGCTTGTCTGTCCGTTTGTCTCAGGATGTGATTCTTACTCAGGAGATGTCGATGAATGCGAGTGGTCCAAATCCGCGACGACTCTCTTCTTTTATACGTGCAAGGTACGCGTCCTAATACACGCTGCTAGACGGAGGTTTGTGCACGCGCTAACACGATGAAGGCCGCGCGCGCAGAGTAAGTGATACAATTTCAAAATTTCCCAATTTTAGCGGGCTGCCAATTTGTCGCAAATGCAGGCAACGCCATACTCGATGATTCAGACGCTGGTCGAACGCGTTCAGATTTCATCCCTCATTAAAACACAGACCTCCAGCCCAGCACACGCATTTTGACTCGGTTTGCATTCGTATTGCAGACGGATTTCGTATTCAGTGCAAAATCAACATTTTGTAGCTTGTCAAATGTTTCCCTGCGGACGGAGCGCATAATAGTGTGGCTGACAGAGCTCGTCAGAACCTCGGAATATTGTGTCGCACAGTTCCCCTGCTGGCTCCCACAATTTCACCATAATGTGCAAGGGACAGGTCAGGGTTGTGGTGGAATACTCTCCACTTGCATCGATGAGTTCAACACTCCAACAGCACAGTAGCACACAAGAAGTTCGGCTCCATCCAGGACAAAGCTTGATTGGTAACCCTTCCTCAAATCTTCACTCCCTCCACCACTGCCGAACAGTGGCAGTAATGTGTGCTATACAGAGAATGAACTGAAGGAACTCACTAAGGCTACTTCGACATCAGCTTTTAAACTCGCGACCACTATCATTTAGATGCAAAAGGGCAGAACATAGATGGTAACCCAACCACCTGAAAGTTTACATCCAAGAAATTCAGCACCTTGAGTTGGAGACATCGAGGTTTCTTGACTGTCACCGAGTCAAATGTATCAATCCCTAGCAGCACTGCATGTCTATTTACACGAAATTGGCTGCACCTGTTTGTCGATTGTCGTAAATGCCCATCTGGTTCACTAATGTCCTCTTGTGTAGGAATTCTGCCGTCCTTACTTGGTCTGGCCTACATGTGACTTCATACGGAGAGCAATGTGGTGTACTCTTAACTGCCCCCTCAAGGGCATTGTAAGAAGTCTTACAACACGAGGTTAAAGTAAGCAGGTTTGTTTCGAATCACTAGCTTTCAGAGCACATCTCCTTCCTCAGGTGAATGAAGAGGTGGGTTCCAGAAATACATGTTTAGGAAAAGTCAATGAAGCAAGACGATACTTTGATGCGGGTATTTGCAGGTAATGAAGTCTTTACAGGTCCTAACCGAGACTTGAGGGTGGGACATTCACAGGTTAAAGATGTGTGAACTATCTCAAGCCAGGAGAGTTGGTAGGATTTCGCAAGCCCAGGTCAGATCGTGGAGGGTCAATGCAATGCGAGACTAATCCAAGGTCCCGGGTGAGGTTGCACACATGTAAACCAATAACAACACGCTGGCGCAGGGGAACAGTTGCGCTCAACTGTTACACAGTTTGTCTTAGAGTTACGAAAGTCCACATTGTCAGTTTAAAATATCACATCAAATTTAAACATTAAATTGCATCAACAAGCAAAATCGTCGGACAACTTGTTAACACTAGCTGCAGACCTAAATTGAGATCATTGCGACCAATTCTGTTTATGTTGTGCTGTTCAGCCATGGAATATAGCTGCACAATCTGGGAATAATCTGCCGAATCAAAGTAGTTAAATCGCATGCTCAGTGTAAATTCCTGGACTGTTAGGGACTGCCTCAAAACGATGAAAGTCGACCAGTTATACAATTCCTATAAAACGACCAGTCCCGAGGCTGTAACCATCCAATTTCATGCTCTGCAAATTGTGCACAGTTTGTCTCCTGATCCAGATGAGCACCTGCCACAGGGAGGCCATCCGTCTTAACCTAACTGGCTGCGTCCCAGAAGACTCGAGTATGGTGCTAGCCGTCGATAGCCGTTTAGGTAGAAGGGAGGGTACAGCAAAACGATTATTGCAAACTGTTACTTTGAACGACAAACTATCTCACAGATAGCCATCAACGAACAAAGCTGTACCTCTGAAGATTTGAAAGAATGGCGAGGTTTGGCGCAGCAACAGAACAAAATAAAGACGTGAGCGCAAAGCAACTTTAAGCAGCAGATATCCATCATAGTGGTGAACAGGTTGTGGGTCTGTTGCGGGATTTGCAGGAATCTTATCGTGGTGAAAAGCTTGTGGGTGAAACCTAGCCTGAGTGGGAAATTTGCCTGCTTATAAGTAACCTTGCTTCATCCGTATTCATTCATTCACAAGATGGGGATGCCTATGGCCAGGACGGCAGTCATCGTCAACCTTGCATAGGCTTGCAAATATGATGTGAGGCGTGTTCTTAAGCGAATGCAATCTGCGTGATTTTTCTATATCCAAATGCTGTTACGGGGGCAGTGTCTGGACTTTGACCGAAATGTAGTGAAGGAACAGTGATAAACGCTAAAGGAAGAATGTGCTTTTGCTGCCGCGTTTCACTGAGAAAGAATGGAAATAAAGGATATGCGTGAATATTGCGATGGCAATAAATTGGAACTCGTGTAAATTAGACTACTTTTCCAACTCAATACGGGGATGGCTGCAAATTAATGTGTTCATCCATCTCGTTACAAGCGTTATTTATACTGAGAATCCTCGTGAAGCTTTACACTTTGTTAACGTGGTTGCTGAGAATGGGGTTATTTAAATCGTTCAAGAAAATAAACGAAACAATTTGAAATTTTCTTCTCGAAAAAATTTCCAATATGCGTTTTACGAACAATGTAATTTATATTTCATATTACAATCGAATTATAAGGGTAACGTCAGTTCATTGATCAGCTTCTGAAGTAGGAGTTAACTCACATCACTGCGTAAATCCCCAGGTTACAATCTCCTCAGAGGATAGATTATGGGTTTAAGAAGAGCTCCTCTGCATAATCTTCTACATTGGCACGGTCGAAGCCCAGGACCTGGCTGAACAGACATTCGGGCTTCACTGAAAAGCATGGGGTACCCTGTAATTTACCATATCGACCTCATTTATTATCCAATTCTTGCAGCCGTCAGTATTCCTGGTAAGTCACTTGAAACGTGTCAGTGCGGCTGACCATCGGCACAAAACTGTTACCTATTCTGTGCTATCAGTTAAGGGTGGAAACATTTTTTTGTTTTGCCAATATTATTTTTCATACAAAGAAAAATATTTCTTTCGCGTTCACCGTATGTTGAACCGACTTTGATTACAGGAGAAAATTCTCCGCGGATGTCGCTCGGTGAGGTTTGACCAGGAAGCAAACAGAAATTTGCTTTGAAATTTGCTTCTGATGGATTATCGTTGTTTAACTGGAAAGAAAAAACGGAAAAGTGTCAACATTCTTATTGGCGCCGACTGCAGTTTGGTGGTCAATGGAGTGCGAAGGGGAAATGTTGACACTGATCGCGGAAAACAGGCTGTAGCAATCGGCAGACCGCTATATATTCCTTTTATCGCAGAAGGTTAAATTCTTAACTAATTTATCAACTTAGAATTCAAAATTCCATATTTTGGCAAAGATATCCCAACAGGGCGAATGTGCACTCGCGATGTTGTGCAGATCTTATTCCAACAGGTCGGAGTTATTTCGCTCTATTCATTTTACACATGCACAAATTTCACAAAAAAGACAACATTTGTGTTCTACACACATGGTTGCTCCAGAAATATCGTATTGGTTCTTCAATTAACTCAGCAAAACCATTTGTTTCTTTCGTCGAGTTACTCACAATTTTAACTCATCTAGCGCTGTCTTGCTCTCCATATGTCGCATATTTCCTTTCCCAACATGTTTATTTCCACAATTAAAATATATTTAACCAAGAATGAAAAGAGCCCCTGAAATTTCAATGCTTTCTTAATTGGAATAAAATAATTCTTAAAACAAATATTTTGTGGCGTGCGTACGACAAACATTAATTTCCCTTTTACTTGCAGTCAACTTGGGGGCAATTGTGATGCTTTCTCGAGGAAAGTGTGGGTTATCCAAATGCATTGCTCGCTATCTCGTGGCCATGGCAATGGCAGATATCACTGTGGTCGTCATCCATGTGATATTACACCGGATTAACATCATGTACTTCCCACCCAGTTTTCTATTTTTGACTCCAGTGTGCATTGTAAATGATGTGGCATATATTGTAACTGTGGACGGTTCTGTTTGGTTTACTGTTGCCTTCACTTTTGACCGATTTGTGGCAATTTGCTGTGAGAAGCTACAATCAAAGTACTGCACGGAGAAAACTGCAATGTTCGTCATCGGCTCTGTGTTTGTCCTCAGCTGCCTGAGGACTGTTCCTTTTACTTCATAGTTGAACCTGCATTTGTAATTGATAACGTCGCATGGCATTGCGCACCCAAGGCTGATTATTTCACTTCTCTTTTGTGGAAAGTATTCGAGTGGATCGATAGTATCATCACCCCTGTATTACCAATGTTTTTGATATTGCTGTTCAATGCTTTGACTGTTAGACATATCATAGTGGCAAACAGAATCCGCAAGGGGCTACGCAGCAACAATGAAAATCATAATGATCTAGAGATGAAAATTCGAAGGAAATCCATGGTTTTGCTTTTCACTATTTCCGTCAATTTCATAATCTTGTGGATGACGTATATTGTGTATTCGGTAAACTGGCAGGTGACAAACTTTAATTACGCAGACAAATATTTCAGTAGCCCGATATACATCACCCAGCAGGTTGCATTTATGCTGCAGCTTCTGAGTTCCTGCACAAACATTTGCATCTATGGACTGACACAATCAAAATTCAGAGAGGAGCTTATGAATGGGATAAAGTATCTGCTTACACTGAATGGGAAATTATGTTAACAATATGTAACGCCCATCGATCGGGAAGAGGGTTTTTATATCTGCGAGTAATTTGCTTTTGGATTTCTCAGTTTTGAAGGCAGGTGAAAGGAAAACAAAAAGTTGATTCTCTTCAACAAGATTTCACTTAATTATATGCAATGTCTAAAATATTCAACTTGGATTTCGTAATTGGAAAGCGATAGGTAGGATTTAGAAGGTCAAGTAATAACTCCCGCACACCTAATTCCTCGATTATCATTTATCTGGATGTGCAGAGTTCGCGCAACGGTATACTATTGAAAGACATGATAATAAATTTCTCGCAAAGCATAGTTAAGATTAAAAAGAAAAACATATCCAGACCTAACTACAAATCATAATTAGAGCACCAGATGCAATTTGTGTGTTTTGCGGAACTTATTCACCATTTAAAAAGTCCCGCAAATGTTGTAGAAATGCGTATCTCACAAAATTTGCCAAATAGTCCTAAATATTAAACAAACATATATACATTTCCCATACCTTTATATTGTCAATACTATTTGCAATTTCAATGGAAGTTGCATATCTATGACCACATCTGCTACACAGCTGGATCGCGTTGGACCAGATGGAGCTTATGAACATAAGAACAAGAAGCAGGAATCGGCCATCCCGCCCCAACGCGTGTCCTGCCATTTCAGAAGTTCATATTTGGTCTGTGAGTGTCCTCACATCTGCCTCCCGTGTAACCCCGCTCGGCCATTCTTTCCGTACTTAATAAGAATCTATCCACCTCTTCCACAAAGAAAATCAAAGGCGGTGCTTCCGTCATCTTTTCAGACACAGTCCTAAAGATTCGGCCCCTCTGAGCGAAAGAAATGCTCCTCAATAGACCACTTGCTTTAAAATTGTTTTAAAACAAGAGGAAACATCTTCTCTGCAGCCATCCTGTAAAATCCCCCAGGACCTTGTATGTTTCAATTAACGCTCCCTTAAATTCGGTGACAATACTGCACACACTGTTTCAGAAGTAACTACGCTGATGGTTTTTCATGGGACATAGGCGTCTAGCATGTATTACCCATCGCGATCACGGGGCATTTAAGAGATAACCACGTTCCTTTGGATCGGGAATCACGTGTAGGCTAGGCCAGGTCATTAGATAGGTTTTTACCACAATGGTCCCATTGTCATCATAGTCTGTTAAGTCTATTTCCAGTGGCAGGATTTGAACTTGGGTACTCTGGTTTACTAGCCTGTAATGAGAACCCCATGGCACCGCTTTGCCTTTACAATTGACGCCTCGCGTGTTGTAATCAATTGTTCACGCAATGAATGAAAACTTTTAATCAGATTTTCTAGTTATTTGCTGTGCCTGTACACTAGTCGTTTGCAAGTAATAAACGGGGGCACACATGTTGCTCTGCATCTCAAAGTTTAGCATTTTCTCAATATTCAGAGAATATAATTTTCTTTTATTCTTCTTGACAAAAGGCACAATTTTGTCCACGTCATATTCCATTTACCAGGTCATTGCCACACTCACCACCGATTAACATATTTTTGAAGCCTCCTCATCTCCTCCACACACCTTAATTTCGTCCTCATCATTGTGTTGTCCGAAAATTCGGTAAACGTTCCACGAATCTCTTCATCCAATTCATTTGAAAAATTGTAAACAATGAGACGCAGCATTGGCCCCTGTGGCTCATCACCTGTTGCATTTTGACAACCTGAAACATAACGAATCAGACCGACTGTCAGCTTCCTTCCAGCGAGCCAACCTTCTAACTCTGCCCACATGTTACTCCCAAACAATGAGGTTTTATTTTACGCCAGAACCTTTCATGTGTCACTTTCACAAATACCCTCCGGAAGTCTAACTTTTTCCCCTTGATTGACAACACATGTTGGTCCATGAAATAACTTCGAAAATTTATTTAAATATGACTTGCTGTGCACATACTCATGTTGACTCCGCCTGTCAACTTTTAACTTATCCACGTGCCCTGCTATAAGAGTATTAGATAACGGATTGTGCCACCCTTCCAAATGAGTGATATTAAGTTAACTGTCGTGGAGCTTCCCGCTTTCTGTCAATGTGCCATTTTCGATAATGTGATTACGTTTTCTAGCACTTCCTTACAATTGTTTCCTTCAATCTGATATTATGGGCCAGGGTTTAGTGAACACCAAAGATTATCTTGGACTTCACCTGACCCACAACTTTTAATACATTTTTGTTATGGGAACCAACTTTACAGATGCAACAGAGATCTAAAGTGTTTTTAAACAAAAGCAATGTTTATTCTATGAATCCAGTTCACATTTTATCGACATACAGTAAACATCTTATCAACTACCAACAATGATACTCTATGGGTAACCTTTAGTAACTTTCCTGATAACATCCATCAATCAAAAACCTTTTTTAACAAAGACAGTAGGTTTGCATTCCTTACAGAAATAGGTATTACTTTGAAATCATCAAGTGATCTGGAGACATTCTTTAGCATGCAGAGACCAACATGCACCTCCTTGGTTTGGATGCAGCTCTGCAACTGATAACGAAACTAAGACACAGTCACAAAGCAGCTTCTAGCTCAAAACGAGGGTAAAAGCCAGAATCGGAGCCCGGCTCCACCCACACTGTGACATCACTGCAACCACTTGAGAAAACAAGCGTTACTTAAAGTGACATTCCCATGACACTTACCCTCCCCCCCCCCTCCCCCCCCTCCCCCCATGAAATAAAATAAACTATCAACTTTAAGAGGGATACATTTTTCATATTTTCACTTTCTTTTAAACAACATTGACAGCAAATACACGTTTATGTGTAACAAAACAAAACACGCAAACATTTATAATAATAGTCCATTTTAACATCCTCCACCGAACCTGCTTCTCTTCATTACATTCGTGACAAAGCATTGGCTATCACTTTCTCTCGTCCTGCCACATATATTATTTTTAAATAAAATGGCAGTAACTACAAACTCCATCGAAACAGTGTTGCATTGTTATTCCGGAATCGCTCCAAAAACGTCAGTGGATTATGATCAGCATATGTCCTTATGTCAGGTGTATTGCTGGTAATATAAATTTGAAAATGTTGCAAAACTAGCACCAAGCTCAAAGTCTCCTTCACAATTGTTGAATACTTCTTCTGGTGCTTATTTAATTTCTTCGAAAAATAAGCAAGAGGCCACTTTAGTCCTTCATCGTCCTCTTGTCAAAGCACCGCACCTACGCCCATATCAATCGCATCAACAGCCATTTTGGATGGTGTGGTGTAGTTTGGATGGCCAACACAAGAGCAGCGGTTAACACAGCCTTCAGCCGACAAGTGCCTGTTGAGACTCCGCTGGCCACTGTAATTTGTTACGCTTCTTTAGCAAGTCCGCCAGTGGAGCAACCACACTGCTAATATTTGGCACAAATTTCCAGTAAAATCCACTCATGCCAAGAAATCGCCTACTTTCCCTTCGTGTCGAGGGTATTGGAAACACCCCAATAACTTTTGTTTTCACGTTTGCGGGACCATTCGACCCTGTCCAATTGAATGGTCAACGAAAGTGACTTGGGCTTTTCCAAATTCACTTTTGGCTCGGTTTACCACAAAACCCGCCTCCGGAAGTCGATGGAATAACTCCATCAGATGCTTCAAATGTTCTTCCCATGTTTGACTAAAATTACCAGATCGTCTATGTATACCACAACATTGGATAATCCTGAAACGACTTTGTTAGTTAACCATTGAAATGTGGCTGGAGCATTTTTCATGCTAAATGGCATAACGTTGAATTGGTATATACTATCCGGAGTCACAAGAGCTGAAATCTCCTTCACCCTTTCGGACAAAGGTACCTGCCAGTAACCTTTAAATAAATCCATTGTGGAAATAAAGGCTGATTGTCCCACCTTCTCAATACAATTCTGCAAGCGTGGGATAGGATAAAAGTCCATTCTTGTAACTGTATTAACCTTTGTATAGTCCACACACTACTGTTGGGTACCGTCCGGTTTCGATACCATCACTGTGGGTGAGCTCCATTGGCTGCAACCCACTTCAATTATGCCGTCTTTAAGCATACTTTCAATTCCCTTGTTAACCTGTGCCAATTTTCAACTGTTAAGTTTCTCTGTATGCGGTTTAATTGGAACAGCATTTCCCACATCTACATCATGTGTAACCATTTTAGTACTTCCCAGCTTATCGCCACAAATTTGCCCATGTGATATCACTAACTCTTTCAGGTCGGTTCGTTTTTCCTCTGGAACGTAACTCAACAATTTATCCCAATTTTTACGAGCATCCTCGTTTTCAAATATAATGTGAGGGATGTAAAATTCAAAGTAATCTGCATTCGGCACTTGACTTTGAGTTAGAATCATTGAAACCTAATTTTGTTCTCCTTCCCTTTCAAAGATCCTTTTAAGCATATTCACATGACACACAGGGCGAATTTTCCTTCTACCTGGCGTTCTTACCACATAATTCAGCTCACTTTATTTATTTTCAATTTGAAAAGGTCCACAAAATCTTTCTTTTAAACGTTCACTTCCGACTGGTAACAATACGACAAATTTATCTCCACTGGCAAACTACGAACTTTTGCTTTCTTGGACGCTACCCGTTTCATCATATGTTGTGCAACTTGCAAATCTTGTCTCACCAATTCCCCTGCTCTATTTAATTGTTCTCTAACGTTTGACACATAATCCAATCATGTAAGTTCCGACTGCTCACTCACCAATTTTTCCGTAATCAATTTAAGTGGACCTCTTACCTCATGGCCAAAAATTAGTTCAAAAGGACTAAATTTGGTTGACACAATAGGTGCAACCCTAATTGCAAACACTACGATTGAAATTCCTTTATCCCATTCCTCCGGATAATCTTGACAATAAGCCCTCAACATTGTGTTTAACGTCTGATACTACCTTTCTAACGCTCCCTGTGATTCTGGATCGTACGCAGTTGATTTACATTATTTTATTCCTAAGCTATCCATAACTTGTTTGAAGAACCTCGTGGCAACATTTGTTCCATGTTCCAATTGTATTTCTGTGGGTAGTCCATATCTAGTAATTCATTTCATTAACTCCTCCACAATATTTCTAGCTGTAATATTCCGTACAGGAATGGCCCCTGGAAACCTAGTAGACACATCCATTATAGTCAAAAGATATTGATTCCCACTTTTCATTTTAGGAAGTGGTCCTGCGCAATCAATTAAACCCTTGTAAAAGATTCCTCAAATGCTGGAATGGGTTTGGAGGGCGCTGGTTTTATCACTGCTTCAGATTTTCCTATCACTTGACATGTGTGACATGATCGACAAAATGCAACTACATATTTTTGTAGTCCAGGCCAATTAAAATGTTTTTGGATTTTAGCTTCAGTTTTACTTACTCCCAAATGACCTCCCACTGGTACCTCATGTGCTACTCGCAACACCTCTTTTCTGTACCTTACCGACAATCCCACTTGATGAACTTCTGCCCACTTTATGTCCGCCTGCATATGTCAAGGTCCCCATTTTCCCATCAAGACATATACACTCAGATTACTCTTCCCTGTAAGCTTTCTGATACATCCGTTTTATTTCTATATCTTTCTGTTGTAATTCCGCCAAATTTTCCTGAACTAAAAATATCCACCTCATCCCCCACCTGTTCTTGCTCATTTACAACCATCTGATCAAAAATCGTTTCTGATAATTGAACTTCAACTTTATCTTCACTCATTGATTTTTCGGCTTGTCTTAACCGTTGGCCTTGCGACCTTGTTACGACACAATCCGGACAAATCCCAGGACATCGTCCTTCAACACTTCAGTTGTCTGATTCTCAACTGGCTTATCAACCACAGTAGGCATCACTCCCACCTGCGATCCAGTTATATCATTACCCAAGATAAACTGTATTCCTGCACAAGACAGTTTCTCTAGTGCTCCTGCTACGTCTTCACCACTCTTCATTGCACTTTCTAACCTTACCATATATATAATGCAACTCTACTCTTCCCGCCCTGAATTCCACATCCTCCCTCCTTTTCTGGCAATATTCCTCCAAAACTACATAACTCAGTTCTTACCATCAAAGATTGACTAGCTCTCGTATCTCTTAAAATTGTGACTTCTTTACCGACTCCTTCTGGTACACCTGAGTACACTTTACCCACACAAGTACATTCTTTAAAGAGGTCTGGACACTTCTCATCAATCACCTCTTGACCAGGCTCTACAATCTTTTGCACCTCGTTCGTTTCACTTGGTCTTCCCTTTACCACTTTAACAAACCCCACTGAGTAATCCTGTTTTATCACACCAGCCTTCCCAGTGTTTTTCTTCAACCACCAACATTGTGGCTTTACATTCCCAAGTTTATTACATTGAAAATATTTGAAACTTTTCATTTCTCTTCCACCCTCCTGGATTTCCATTTTAATCTGTGGTACACTCTCGTTATTATCTCCTATCAGATCTCCTTAACCTCTATCACTTGAGTAGTTCTCGTTTCCCACGTTTCTATCCCTCACAGGATGAAACTGATGTCGGAAGCCAAATTGATTTATAATCATCTATCATTTCTGCTGCTAACCTTGCAGTTTGAACCCTCTGCTCACCAACATGAGTTCTCACTGCATCAGGAATTGAATTTTTAAACTCCTCCAAAAGTATAGTTTCTCTGAGAGCTTCATCCGTTTGGTCTATTTTGAAAGCCCTTATTTCCCTACAAAAATTACTCCGTTTGATCATTTCTAGCTCCATGTGTGTTTGACCAGGTTCTTTCCCTACATTTCTATACCTATGTATGTAATCTTCAGGCCCTAGTTCATATACACATAAGATGGATTTTTTCACCTCCTCATCCGTCCCAGATACCTCCTCTGATTGCAATGCAAACACTTCACGAGCTCTACCTAGTAACTTTGTTTGTATCAGTAATACCCACATGTCCTGTGGTCATTTCATTTCATACCTCCTTCTCATCAAACCTCGGCAATGCGTGGACATATTTAAATAGATCCCCACCAAGCCTTCGAATATGACGCTCAGGCTCATTATCCACATTCTCTCCTCAGACTGTACGTTTCCCTTTCCATCCGTCAATTTTAACTGAGTTTCATGTTTCATGGCCATGTTCCGAAGTTCAAACTCTCTCTCTTTTTCCCTATCCTCTCTGTCTCTTTCCCTTTCCTCTGTCTCTCTTTTTCTCACTTTTTCGTTTCCCTCTCTATCTCTTTCTCTCTCTTTTCCTTTTTCCCTCATTGCGTATTCAAGGCGCTTTATTTATTTCTCATGTTCCAGTTGTTTAATATGTAACTGAATTTTTGCCCTCTCTAATGAGTCAGACTGTATGTCAGGCAATAACAAATGCTCAGCTCCCGCCGGAAATACTTCGTCTTTTCATAAAAGCCTTTTTTTAGTCTCTGTTCGTAGGGCACTATGTGTGACCTTCTCCACCACCAAAAACTTCCGAGCCTCTGAAAGAGCCATTGTCCACAACACATTTCCTCCTTAAACTGGAATATCGCACCTGAAAAGCAATCACAAATATGCTCACCCTCACTGTCTTTCAGGACACTAAGCCAACCCAATTACGAAAGGTAGTTTTTTTTATTCCGGATGAGCTTCCAATTTATAATGTGCCAGGGTTTAGAGAACACCGAGGTATATCTTGGAGTTCACCTGGCCCACAACGTTTAATAGATTATGGTTATTGGGTGCACAAGAGCCCACTTTACATGTGTGATGTAACAGAGATCTAAAGAATGTTTAAACAAAAACAATGTTTATTCTATGAATCCAGTTAACATTTTATCAACAGACATTAAAGATTTTATCAACTACCAACAGTGATACTCCCCGCCAAAAGAAACAACACGCTATAGCACCTTTAGTAACTTAGTTACCCTCAGTAATTTTCCTAACAACATCGATAAGTCAAAACCCCTTTTTAACAAAGACAGTAGGTTTTCAGTCCTCAAAGAAACAGGTACTACTTTGAAATCATCAAGTGATCTGGAGACTAACTTTCGCATGCAGAGAGAGACCAACGTATACCTCCTTGGTTTGAATGCAGCTCTCCAACTGAAAACGAAACTAAAACACTGTCACAAAGCATCTTGTAGCTCAAAACGAAAGTAAATTCCAGAAACAGTACCCAGCTCCACCCAAACAATGACATCACTGCAGCCACTTGAGAAGACAAACATTTCTTCATCCAAGAGACACACCTGAGAGAGCAGGACCGACTGCGGGTTAGAAAGGGCTGGGTGGGACAAACTTACCATTCCTGCTATGGGACAAGGGCCAGGAGGGTGGCGATATTGATCAGCAAGACGACGATGTTTAGGGCGACAAAGATGGTTACGAACCCAGGGGTTACGTCACTAGTTAACGTGTACGCACCCAACTGGGACGACACTAGCTTCATCAAGAAGACCATGGCAGAAATCCCTGACATAGCGATGCATCGACCAGTCATGGAGGGGGGGGGGGACTTCAACTGTGTACAGGATCCGGACAGACAGATCAAATCCCAAATCGGGGAAAACCTCAAGCATGACAAGGGAACTCAGTCACTTTATTGAGCAGATGGGAGCGGTGGACCCCTGGAGGTTCCCCCAAACAGGGGAGAAGGAATTTTCCTTCTCCCCAGTACACAACGTATACATCAGAGTCCACTTCTTTGTGGTGGGGAAAACGGTGCTTCTGGGGAAAGACAAAGTTGAATACTCCGCAATTGTGATATCAGACCACGCTCCACACTACATGGACGTGAGGCTGGAGAGGGGCAGGGCCCAAAGCCCCACATGGAGGTTGGACGTTGCCCTACTAGCTGACAAGGCCTTCAACGAAAGGGTATCACGGGCCATAGCAGAATACACAGAGAACAACCAGAACGGGGAGGTCTCATCCTCCACGTTCTGGGAAGCGGTAAAGGCCGTACTAAGAGGGGAAATCATCGCTTTCAAAGCACGAAGAGATAGGGAGGAAAGGGTGGCTAGCCAGCAGCTGGTCGACTCCATACTGGAGGTAGACCGTAAATACTCCGAGGCCCCGACCGTAGAGCTCCTGGCGGAGAGAAAAGAGCTACAAAGGAACTTTGACCTTCTCTCCACCAGGAAAGCAGTGCACCAACTCCACCAGGCACGTGGGACCCTATACGAACACGGACACAAAGACAGCCGCCTGTTGGCACAGCAACTGAGAAAGCAGGCAGCCACCAGAGAAATTGCACAAATCGGGGATACCAGAGGCACGTTAGAAACAGAATCAGAAAAGATCAACAAAACCTTCAAGGCCTTCTACCAAGGGCTGCACACCTCAGAGCCCCCAATGGGGGAATCCGGGATGAAACGGTTCCTTGATGGACTGGACATTCCAGTCGTGGGGGAGGGCAGAAAACGGGGCTTGGAAGCACCACTAGCACTGGGAGAGATCATGGACAGCATTAGCTCCATGCAGGCGAGGAGGGCGCCGGTACCACACGGGTTACCGGCGGACTTCTACAAAATATTTGCGACAGCACTGGCCCCGCACCTGCGGGAGATGTTCACAGACTCGCTAGCTAGGGGTACACTGCTACCCACGCTAGCACATATTTCAATCTCGCTAATACCTAAGAAAGACAAAGACCCAACGGAATGTGGGTCATACAGACCCATCTCACTGCTGAATGCCAAAATCCTGGCCAAAGTCCTAGCCAAAAGGCTAGAAGACTACCTGAGATGGTTGCAGAGGACTAGACAGGTTTTGTCAAAGGAAGGCAGCTTACCTCAAACGTCTGGCGCCCACTGATCGTGATCATGACTCCCTCCGGGAAGAGAACACCAGAGGTGATCGTCTCCCTCGATGCAGAAAAGGCCATTGACAAAGTCGAATGGAAATATCTCAGAGAGGTACTGGAGCGGTTTGGGCTTGAAACAGGGTTCACCTCCTGGGTAAAGCTCCTACACAACGCTCCCATGGCGAACGTATGGACCACAATACCAACTCCCGATACATCCAGCTGCACAGGGGCACCAGACAAGGAGAACCACTGTCCCCGCTACTGTTCGCTGTAGCGATCGAACCACTAGCAATCACGCTCAGAGCAGCAAAAATCTGGAAGGGGATCCGAAGGGGAGGCAGAGAGCACAGAATCACACTCTATGCAGATGACCTGCTCCTCTGCATTTCGGATCCACAGAGCTGCATGGACGGAATCAGCGCCCTCCTGAAAGAGTTTGGCGCCTTCTCGGGCTACAAACCCAGCATGAGCAACAGCGAGATCTTCCCAGTACACCCACAAGTACGTGGGGGGGGGGGGGGGGGGGGGAGAGAGAGAGCACTAACATGACTGCTGTGTAAACAAGCCCAACACAAATTCCGCTACCTGGGGATCCAAATAGCCCATGACTGGAAAGGAATCCACAAATGGAACCTCACCAGTCTGACGGAGGAAGTAAAAAAGGACTTGCAAAGATGGAACACCCTCCCACTCTCCTCGCATGGAGAGTCCAGACGATCAAAATGAACGTTGTGCCCAGGTACCTCTTCCTACTTAGATCCATTCTGATCTACATCCCCAAGACCTTTTTCAAAGCGCTGGACAAACTAATCATGGCGGTCGTAGGGGGAGGGGGGGGGCGGGAATGCTAGGATCCCAAAGAAGGCCCTACAAAAAATAAAATCCAGGGGGGTCTAGCCTTCCCATACCTACAATTCTGCCACTGAGCGGCGATGGCCGAGCGAATAAGGGGATGGATCAAGGAGCCAGAAGCGGAGTGAGTGTGCGCAGAAGAGGCCTCCTGCATGGGGACCTCCCTCCGGGCCCTCCCCACGGCAGCACCCATCCCTACCCAAAAAACATTGCAGCAGCTCGGTGGTGATAGCCACCCTCCAATCCTGGAACCAACTACGGCAGCAATTTGGCCTGACCAAAATGTCGGACAAAGCTCCCATCAGCAACAACCATAGGTTCACACCAGCACTGAGTGACACCACCTTCAAAGGTGGGGGAAGAACGGAGGGACACTGACAGTCAGGAACCTATACACGGACGGAAGGATTGCAACAATGGACGAACTGACAGAGATATTCCAGCTAGTCAGGGGGAACGAGCTAAGGTATCTAGAGCTCAAAAACATCCTAGAAACGAGACAAGGATGTACCCACAACCGCCACGACAGACACTACGCGAAGAACTACTGGAGGCAAGCATACTAGACAAAGGAAATTGTAGTGACATGTATGACCGACTGATAGAAAGGTCTGACACCGTACTGGACGCAACAGGAAAGAAATGGGAGGAGGACCTGCATATTGAGATAGGGTGGGGACTCTGGAGCGAAGCACTGCAGAGGGTGAACTCCACCTCCACGTGCGCAAGGCTCAGCCTGACGCAGCTAAAAGTGGTACATAGAGCCCACTTAACAAGAACCGGTATGAATAGGTTCTTCCTGGAGGTGGAGGATATATGTGAATGGTGCCAAGGAGGCCCGGCCAACCACGCCCACATGTTCTGGTCTTGCCCCAGACTTCCAGGGTACTGGACAGCTTTCTTCGAGGCAATGTCCAAAGTGGTGGGGATGAGGGTGGAGCCATGCCCGAAAGTGGCGGTCTTCGGGGTTTCGGACCAGCCAAACCTATTGCTGGGGAGGAGGGCGGACGCCCTTGCCTTTCCCTCACTGATCGCCTGCCTTAGAATCCTGTTCAGCTGGCGGTCAGCAGCACCATCCAAAGCTGCAGAGCTGTCCGACCTATCGGAATCTGTCCAAATGGAGAAAATAAAATTTGACATCCGAGGGTCAGACGACGCCTTCCACACAACGTGGGAGCCATTCACGCAATTGTTCCGGGACCTGTTTATGGTCAACGAACAAGAGGAAGAATAGCCAGGTAGCCAAGAATCAGGGGAAAGTAGCCAAAGCGTGAAAGGGAGAGATAGACTGGGAGAGGGGGGGGACGGGGACAGGGACATCTAAACCTACGAGGAAAGAAACACGACCATGGGAGAGGGGGGGGGGGGAGGGGGAGAGGGAAGATACAGGGAACAAGAGAGGAGAACCATGGAGGTGGGGGGGGGGTGGTGGTGGTAAGGCAGGGAAATGGGAGCCGGAAGGAAGGCACGGGATACAATAACGAACATGGCATCTCCAGGAGTAGGGAACGAGGAGAATGAAGACGAAAGATGGGAGGAACGGCAGAAGCAGCGGTGAGTGCGAGGCGGCAGCGCGATCTGTCCGGGAGAAGCAAGTGACAACAATACCAAACCTATTCGTGTATTGCCCACTGTAATTGTCTCTCCGGCATCCGAATGTATATTTACCTCCCCGGTCTCCACCACCACCCCCTCCCTCCCACCCGCAAACAGTCGCCTACTTATGTGCTGCAAATAATGTTGCCAGTTGTACAGAGTTGCTGCTGTTGAGCTGGTGCACATACCCTCCCAGTTATTATTATTTTTAAAACTATTTTCTTTTCCTTGGTATGTTTGGGTGTGCCCTTCTCTTCTATATATGTGTATATATATATATATATATATATATGTGTGTGTGTTTCTTATCCTGTGTACATAACGGTAAATAGACTTTGTTCAAAATCTCAATAAAAAACATGTATAAAAAAAAGAAGGCATATGGCATGCCTGGCTTCATCAGCCGGGGCTTCGAGTATGGGAGTTGGGAAATCATGATGCAGCTGTAATAACCCTTGGTTAGGCCGCATTTGGAGTATTGCATGTAGTTATGCTCACCACATTATCAGAGTGACGTGGAAACTTTGGAGATATTGCAAAGAGCTTTCACCAGGATGTTGCCTGGTCTAGTGGGCGTTGGCTGTGAGCAGAGGTTGAAGAATCTAGGATTGTTTTCACTGGAAAGACAGAGGCTTACGGCAGACCTGCTAGAGGTCTACAAAATTGTGAGAGGCATAGATAGGGTGGACAGCCAGAGCTTTTATACAAGTGTGAAGCGTTAATTACAAGGTGGCAAACGTTAAAGGTGAGAGAGGGAAATTTTAAGGTGCATGTTCGGGTAGGTTTTTCTCAGAGTGCTGGGTGCCAGGATCGCGCTCCCAGAGATATGGTGTAAGCAAGCACATTCACAACATTTAAGGGGCACCTGGATGGGTACATGAATAGGGAGGGATAGGGAACGAGTAGGGGCAGAATATTCTGTTTTTAGTGAGGGCATCATGATCGGCATAAACTTGGGTGGCCAAAGGGCCTATTCCTGCACTGTACCTTTCTTTGTTCTTTGTTCTGTGTTCTTTGTTGTTTGAAATGAGAAATAAGGGAATTAACAGGAACGGCCGTGACAATACATAATGGAACCATACATCAGGGTTTGGAATCTAAAGAAAGCTAATTTTACATCATAGTCAGGGCTTCACTAAAAGTAACAGAAACACGGTAGCACAGTGGTTAGCACTGGTGCTTCACAGCGCCAGTGGCCCAGGGTCGATTCCCAGCTTGCGTCACTGTCTGTGCGGAGTCTGCACGTTCTACCCATGTCTGCGCAGGTTTCCTTCGACTGCTTCGGATGCTTCGGTTTCCTCCCACAGTCCCACCGTCCAAAAATGTGCAGGTTAGGCGGATTGGTCACGATAAATTGCCCCGTGGTGTCCAAAAAGTCAGGTGGGGTTGCTAGGTAACGGGGATACGGTGACGGTGTGGGTTTAGTTCGGGTGTTCTTTCAGGGGCCGGTGTATGCCCGATGGACTGAAGGACCTTCTTCTGCACTGCAAATTCTATAATTCTATGGTAGCAATAATGAAGAAAGTAACACCACTACACAATGGCAGATCCTCAGTACTCGATGATTTTCCTCTTACAGATTTTAAAGGAATTGAATTGGAAGATTGACCTACTCATAACATCGCAAAGTTTTCTTTGCTCGAAAATTGCAACTGGCGAATGACGGTGAATCGCCACACCAAAGATCTATTATTTCCCTTGGTCATCAAAACATGTCGAGCAAGCCGGTGACAAAACTAACAACCCGTTTACGCTCATTAATTGTGATCATACGGTCGCTTTTTTGGCTTGCTCGGCAAGGGATATATTCATGTGCAGGTAGCCAGTCACTGCAAACAAAAGGGATACATTCGAAACTAGGATTCCCCATTATTTTTCCACGGCTGCGCCTCGGAAAATCAGAGGCGACTTGCCAAGCCATCAGCACAAGATTCTCATGTGATATAAATTGTTTAGCCTGCTTGCGATTTGCAATCTTGCGTTCTCCTGATTTTTTAAAATAGTTGCTTGGACGATCAAAATGAGGGCAGTTGTTCGGATTCTAGATGTCCTGTTACCTTGTGTTCCATTTCACTGCTCATTAGTGGTTGCCTCGATTCTGAACAGTGGATCGCATTCCGTGCTTGTTTTCAGATATTGCGTACTTGTTTATGTATTGGTGCTTAGCTTGGTTACAGCCAATAGCACGGTTTCCGGGATTCACTTCGTGGTCCATTCAAATGAACTGGTTTGGGGGAGAAGGCGCATTGGTTCTGATAAGGCGCTCAAATTTTTGATGTTGAAAGGCTCAATCAACCTTCGGTCGCTTGCTGATAATTGTTCCGTCAGACTGGTCATTTTCTCAGTTTCTGCTTGTTGCTGATTTTGTTCTTCTTGTTTTTCAATTGTGGTTCTGAAATGAATTGAGGTACTGCATTTATTTCAGGATGGCCACATCTTTTTTCGAGAGGCTATATTGCTTTGATGAACCTTATTGGTTTAGATGTGTTTTAAATGCCACCTTATTTGTTTGGGATTATGTGTTATAGCCTTGCGTTGTGTTGGCCGAGATCCTGCAAACTTTTGAATTGTTCATATTTTACCTCCACGTGTACTTTTGATATCTTTTATTTTAGTTATGTGATCGAATTTTGGTTTGTCATTTTTGGATTCAATTTACAACTGTCCGTTGTATCTGCTCAATTCAGATATTTCGACCAGTATTTTAATGAAATATTATATCCAGATGACTTTATTTTATTTTTAACATATTTTTAATTGAAGTTTCTACATTTTATACACTGTACATTTGGTAAGGATATATACGTCGGTTAGAATATACAAATCCTTTTCCTCTATCCAGATACCTGTCCCTCGCCCAACGCCTTGATAATACCTCCCGCGCCCATTCTATTTGTTGGATCCCTTACTCTACAATGGCCACTTATGTACTATTTTCATGTGTACGGTGTCTTCCCCTTCCCCCCCCCCCCGTTTTGTCCATTCGGCTAGCCCTCCTTCCTCTGACGCTTCCCCCGTCCTCCCTCTCCAGTTTTCGACGTTTAGTTGGGATTCCGTTTCTGGTGACCTTGTGGAATCGTTTCCAGTCGTAGGCCATCTGGATTGGCAAGTAGCGGAATTTGCTTTGGGTACGTTTAATTGTTAATTCATCCAAATCTGGCCCTTTCTCGCTCGGGTTAACTGGGGATACTTCACTTTTGTCGAGGTTACATTTGTAGCCCGAGAAGGCTCAGAACTCTCCCAGGAGCTCATGGTTCCTTGCATGCCGGGATGTAGAGGAGCAGGTCAACTACATAGAGCTCATCTCTTTTCTCTCTTCAATTGCCTTCCATCTGTCTCCATTTACAGGTCGTTCGCCAGCAGTTCAATTGTCAGGGCAAACACGAGAGTAGACAATGAGCATCCCTGCCTTGTGCCTCTGTGCAGCTGGAAGTATATAGAGTTTCTGTCGTTGGTCCATAAGCTCGCATTGGGGGCGTTGTACAGGAGATTCACCCACAAGGTGAACCCTGTCCCTGGCCCAAACTCAAGTACGTCAATGAGGTATTTTCACTCGACTCTTCAGAAAGCATTTTCGGTGTCCAGGGAAAAAAAATCATCTCTGGTGTTCTCTCCCCGGGAGGAGTCATTATCATTTTCAACAGTTGCATGATATTCGCAGTTTGCTGCATATCCTCAACAAAGCATTTTGGGTCCCCTGCAACGACCTCTGGTACGGAGGTGTTCACTTTCTTGGCCAGGACCTTTGCGAGGATTTTTGAGGAGCGAAATGGGTCCTTGGAATTCGTATTCCCTTCGGTGTCTGTCTTTTTTGAGAATCAGCGACATGGTGGTCTGTGTTAGTGTTGGAGGCAGATTATCCCTCGCTAGCATGTATGCAAACATCTCCTGTAGGCACGGGGCCAATGCCGTCATGGATTTGTTTAGAAGTTCTGGGCAAACCAACCGCGCTTCCCGGATTGCATGGAGTTGCTGGTGTCCATGAACCCTCCCAGTAGTAGTGGTGCTTCAATCTCTCTCCGTCTGTGGCCGAATAGCATATCCATTCCATGGAGAAACCATTTAATCCCTGAGTCCCCGTCAGAGGGTTGAGAGGTCTGGACTCCCCGGTAAATGGCTTTGTTAGCTTCGTTGGTTTATTTGGCTCGGCTAACAGTCTGCCCCTACAATTAGTAACCTGAGCCATTTCCCTCGGGGCTGCCCGCTTTCTCAGATGGTGAACCAGTAGGTGACTACCCTTATTTCCATGCTCGTAGACCTGTCTGGTGGACATATTGCACAGCTTTCCTGGTGGATAGCAGGTTACAGTCAATTTGAAACTTTTCCCACTCCATCAGAAGCTCTACAGTCTGGGCCTAGGAGTACCACCTGTCGACAACCAGAAGGGAGTCGCTCAGTTCCTGCCTAGCCGCCCTCTCCTCCCGATCTCTGCGAGTCCCCCAATCACATAGTCAGTGCCTCCCAGATTGTGGAAGCGAAGACTTCCACGTTCTAGTTGTTCGCAACAACCAGACTCGCCTTTGACATTTTCGCCGATGATGTTTTCTGCCAGAACTGCTTGTCGGCCAAGAGGGCCACGTCAAACCTCCGCGTGGGGCGTTAGACACAGTCTGTCTCCAACCTCACATTCATGGAATGTGAGCCATGGTCGGAGATAACAATTGTGGAGTATTCCACTCTGACAATCTAGAAGCACAGACTTACCGACTACAAAGAAGTCGATATGAATGTAGTCCTTGTGTACTGGCGAGAAAAACGAAAAATCTTCTCATCGGGTGCATGAGCCCCCACGAGCAGATAGCCACCATCTCTTCCATAAACTTTACCAATCCCCGAGGCATGTCAGTCGATTTCCACGTTCTGGGGTTCGTGTATCGTCAGTGGATCCTATAAAGTTCTAAAGCCGCCGCTACCCCTGCGCCGCGCATGATCAGTTGGTGCGTGTCTATCGGGGAATTCCACCATGATCTTTTTTACAATGTTTATGTTGCCCCGGTTGCTAGAGTACACGTAGGCAAGGACTACCGCTACCCTTTCTAAGCCACTGCTGACAGTGCCTCCCCACATGGTCCGTAACTGCCCACATCACAGTAAACACCGTCCTCTTCCTTATCAATATGGCTACCCGCTTAGCTGTCGCGCCTTGGCCGGAGTGTTAGCCCTGACCCATCCAATCCTTCGTTAGCCACAGTCGATCTTTCTCCCTCAGGTGCGTCTCTTGGAGAAATATTATGTCACTTTTAACACCTTTCAGGTGGGTGAAGAGGCTGGATCTTCTCACCAGGTCGATAGGTTCCCTGGCGTTGCAGGTGACCATTCTTACGGTCTCCCCGGCACCCCTCACCCCCCCACCCTGTGTATTCAACCATTCTTCCCTCTGGATACACCCCTTCACTCTGGGGTTTTCCTTTGTTTCGGGGCCATCCAAAATGGCCGTGTCATCATTCTTACCATGAGGCCGGGTCCCCGTGCTCCGGGTTTCCCTTTGGCTTGGAGCCACCCGAAATGTCAGCCTCCTGTGTGTACGACATTTGTGAGGTGAAGGGGCCACCCGAAAACTAGTTCATTTAGTTTATTTGCCTCCTCTGTGTCTTCCTCACCGTTGTCTTTCGCTGCTTCTACAGCCGTTACTGTGGACGAACTCGTCGGCAATGTAAAATAATGTTCTGTGCTCTGAGATGGAACCCGGAGCATGCCTGGGAATAGCATCCTGAATCTGATGAACGTTTTGCATAGAGCCGACTTTGCATGCTTAAAATCCGCCCTCCCGAGCCACCTGCAGCCCCAGATACGTGAAGTGAGTAGTCGCCACACGAAACGGCAAACACCCCAAACCAGCCGCCGTCCTTGGCGGGGAGATCAAAATGCACTCGCTCTTCCCCAATTTCAATTTGTGTCCCTAAAAAGCCGCTAACCGCTTGGCCAGTCCCATTATTTCACCCACCATGGACCCACTTTCGAAATATACAACACATAAGTCGTTGGCAGACTTCAGTGACGGAGATTTGCTGAGTGGACACACATCAGGTGGCTCTCACCAAGACCAAAACCAAATTGGCATTTTAGGCGAATTTTGTCCGAAAATTCGAAAGCACCTTAACATCATCTGAGAAAATAAAATAAATGAATTAGAATGCCAGCAAACGGGAGCGCGATGGGTCGAAGGGGCGGAAGGTGTCACGGTAGAGAAAACGAGCAGCAGAGGAGCCAGCGGACCAAGACGCGAGGGTCCCTGGCCACGCAAGAGAGAGGGAGGCTGACGACACGATCACCAGACCACCTCCACCGCCCCCCTCCACCCCGGCTCGCCCTCTACCACCACCAGCTGGAGACGCATTGAAGACATTCGTCAATGAGGAACTGCCCGCTATGAAACAGGCGATAAAGGTCTGCGTCTAGGTGGCGTTCGAGGTGGCGATGACAGAGGCGATGGTCACCATGCAAGAAACGATCTACAGATTGGGGAAGGAGGTGGAAGCTCAGGAAAAATCAATCCACGAATGAGAGAAAACTTCGATGGAGCCGAGCGACAGGATCATGGAGCTGGAGACAGATGTTAAAAGGTTGGTGGCGGCCCAAGTGAATTTAAAAGGGGAAGTCGAGTACGAAGAAAACAGGTCCCAACATTAGAACATTGGTACTGTGAGCCTTCCAGAACGTATTGGGGGCAGGGGCCCAACCGGCTATTTCGCCAAAATGATGGACAACCACGTCGGGAGGGACAGCTTTCCCAACCCCCCCTGATATCGTCAGATCGCACAGTTCGCTTAGGCCGAAACTCAAGGCAGGGAAATAACCGAGGGTGGTCATTGGGAAACTACATTGATATGACGATTGTGAAAGGGTTCTGAAGTGGGCGAGAAAGACCAAGTTGAGTACTTGGGCAGGACATAATCTCAGGGTAGATAAGGACATTGGGACGGACGTGGCAAAACGTAGGTTCGAGTTAAATCAGGGGAAATCAACCCTGTGCAAGAACGGGATACCGTCCGTTTGCCACATTCTCCACCTGCATTTTAGGGGCAGCACGGTAGCACAGTGGGTAGCACGGTTGCGTCAGAGCTCCAGGATCCCAGGTTCGATATCCGGCTTCGGTCACTGTCTGTGTGGAGTCTGCACGTTCTCCATGTGTCTGCGTTGATTTCGGCCGGGAGCTCCGGTTGCCTCGAATAAGCCCCAAAAGACGGGCTGTTAAGTAATTTGGACATTATGAATTCTCCCTCTGTGTACCCAAACAGGCGCCGGAGTGTGGCGACTCGGGGCTTTTCACAGTAACTACATTGCAGTGTTAATGTAAGCCTACTTGTGCATTAAAAATTATTATAATGCTTTTCCCAACCAGGCTCTGTGTTAGGATGCAGAAAGGAAGACGGAGTGCCTGGCTGGGGAGAGGGAGGGGGGGGGGGGGGGGGCACTGGAACACGGAGTGGGATTGCATAGGTGGGGGACGCAACGCAGCGGGCAGGAGTGGTGAAGGAACTCAAAAGGAGCACGGTGGGAAGAAAGTGTTGTTTTCGGACTAGTTTCGGCCGGTAAGGTGAAGGTCGAATGAACCAAGATGGTGCCACAAGCAGCCACTTTTGAGGGTCCCTAAACAAAGGGATATTCCGGAGTGAAGGGGCAGACCCATGTGGCATACACACAGTTGGTGGCGATGCTCGCTGCCGCCTGAACAATGCGAAACACCGGAGCGCAGGGGCCCGGCCCCATGTTGAGAACTGTAATCGTGGCCATTTTGGACGGCCCCCCAAATGAAAGGAACCTGTGGTGTGCAGGAGCGTCTCCACCGGGTTAGTACGGTTGATCCCACAGGAGATGGGGGACAACTCCCCACCCCACCCCCACACACACACTTAATGGCCCAGTGAAACAATTCAGTGTTTTCGCCCATTTGTGAAGTTTCAAAGCCGACAAAATCTTCCTGCAGAAGGCACCTGAGGGAGAAGGACGGATTTCAGGTAAGGAACGATTGTGTGGGAAAGACGTACCATTCATTTATGCTCTGGGGCGAGGGCGAGGGGAGTAGACATACTAATTAGTAAGAGGAAGGGTTTACGGCGACAAGGAAGGTTACGGACCAAGCTGGATGGTACGTCATGGTCAGCGGTGTCCTGAACGTGGCATTGGTAGTTCTGGTAAATGAGTAAGCGCCCAACTTTGGCGGCCAACTTTCATAAAATAGCCCATGGCGGAAATCCCAGACATCGGCACAGACCGTCCGACCTTTGCGGGTGGGGGAGCGGGGCGGGGGGGGGGGGGTGGGGGTGGGGGGCGCCTTTAGCTGTGTACAGCCCACTTTGACGGATCGATCGAGCCTCAGAACGGAGAAAAAGACGGCATGGCTAGAGAACTGGAAGCATTCATGGATCAGATGGGGTCAGTGGGCTCATCCCGGTTCCTACATCGCTGTGAGAAGAATTCTCGTTATTTCTGCCTGTGCACAAAGTATACACACATATTGCCTTCTTTGCAGTGGGGAAATCGGTGCTTCCAGAAATAGTAAGAGTGGAAAACTCCGCGATAGTCATCTCTGACCACGCTGCATATTTTGTTGATCTGAGGTTGCACACAAGTCATGCAGAATGCTTCTCATGGAGGTTGCACACGGATCTTTCGTCCGATAAGGTTTTCTGTCATAAAACATCCCACGCCATAGGCGAGTATACCACTATCAACCAGAAGGTGGACATCTCACCTTCCACGTTTTGGGACGCACTGAAGGCGGTGATTATGGAGAGATAATAGCCTACAAGGCAAGTAGGGACAATGAAGAGAGTGTGGCTGGTTAACAACTGATCGACTCCATCATGGAGGTCGACCGAAATTACTCTGAGGCCCCCACCATAGTACTTCTGGCGGAGAGGAAAAAGCTACAAATGGACTTACCCTACTATCCATCAGGAAGGCAGTGAAACAACTCTGCCAGACACTGGGACCTTCTAGGAACATGGAGGAAAGGCAGGCCACCTACTGGCTCACCAGCTGAGAATGCAGGTAACCACAAGGGAGATAACGAAGGGGAAGGTCAGCAGAGGGGAACTAGTAGCCAAACCCAAAAAGTTAATTGAGGCCTTCTACCAGAGACTGTACACCACCAAGCCCTCCCATCGGCGTCGCGGGCATGAAACGTTTCATCGATGGACTGGACTTCCCAGTGTGAGGGACGATAGACTCGGTGAGCTGGAAGCACCAGTAGGACTAGGAGAGATCACAGAAAGTGTCTGCTCCATGCAGGCGGGGAAGGTGCCGACACGATGGTTTCCCGGCGGACTTTTATAAAAATGTGCACCAGGCCTGGTCGCACACCTACGAGACACATTTGCTGATTTGCTAGCGAGAGCACCCTGGCCTCCAATGCTAACACAGGCAATCATTTAGCTAATACCCACAAAGTACAAGAACCCAATAGAATGTGGATCATATGGACCATTTCGCTGCTCAATGCAGACGCGAAGATACTCGCGAACGTTCTGGCTCAGAGCTGGGAGAACTGCGTACAAGAGGTGGTTACAGAGGACCAGACGGCCTTGACAAGGGTACACAGCGAACATCAGGTGACTGGTGAAAGCAATAATGGCCCCATCCAGGGAGGGAACACCAGAGGTGATCGTCTTCCTAGATGCCTTGTGCAGAGTCGAAAGAAAGTATATCATTGAGGTGCTCCAGTGGTTTGGGCTAGGGATAGGGTTCACTTCGTGGGTGAAACTCCTGTACAACGTCCCCAAGGCGAGCGTTCGGACCAGCAACACCAGCGCAGAATATTTCCAACTGCACAGAGGCATAAGGCAGTGATGCCCTTTGGCCCTGCCGTTGTTCACTTTGGCAATTGAACACCTGCCGATTACTCTGCGAGACGCAAAAGGCTGACAGTGCATCAAAAGAGGGGGCAGAGAGCACCTATGCAGATGCAGTGCTCCTCTACATCTCCGTCCCACAGAACGACATGAAAGTACTCATGAAGCTCCTGGAAGATTTGGAGGCTTTCTCGGGTTACAAATTCAACCGTGGTTAGACCGAGGCATTCCCGGTGAACCTGCAGCACTACCGGTGAGGGACAGAGCTGGGGGATCTACCATTAAATCTAACACATAGCAATTTCCACCACCTGAGGATCCAGCTAGCCCATGACAGGATACGGATCCAGAAGTGAAATCTGACTAGTCTGGTGGAGGAAGTTAAGAAGGACCTTCAGAGATGGGATGCACTCCCGCTTTCCCTGACGGGAAAGGTGCAGATGATCAAGATTAACCTACCGCCGAGGTTCCTCCTCCTGTTTAGATCCATACCGATCTTCATCCCAAGTCCTTTTCCCGCGGGATAGGCAAAATGACCATGGCGTTTGTGTGGAAGGGAAGGGGAAAGAACCCAAGGGTCCCCAAGACGACACTGCATAGGAAGAAAAATACGTACGGCCTGGCTCTACCGAACCTGCAATACTACCGCTGGACTGCCACAGCTAAAAGTGTGAGGGCATGGATACGGGAACCGAACATGGTCTGGGTGATGCTGGAGGAGTCCTCCTGCAACGGACCGACCCTCCAAACCCTAACCACTGCAGCGCTCCCACCCCCCGGCGAAATACACATCCTGCCCAGTGGTGATAGACACATTGAAGACATGGATCCCAATGTATCAGCATTTCGGTTCAACCGAGATGTCCTGCATGGCTCCCATTTGCGTTAACCAAAAATTCCCGTCAGCCATGCTGGATGCCACCTTCAAATAATGGAGACAGGATCGGGGACGCTCGGCATCAGGGACTTTTCCATAGGGTACAGACTCGTGACGCTGGATAAACTGACAGAAGATCTCAGCTACCGAGAGGACAGGAACTCGAGCACCTGCAAGTCAAACAGCTTCTCTCAGGAAGACGGCGAGGCACACGAGGGCCCCGTGAAACACTTTACTGGAACAGCTAATAAACACTGACAGTAAGGAGCGGGTAAACTGTGGCCGCATCTATGGATGATTGTTGGAAAGGGCAAGGACACCACTAGATGAAGCTAGGCACAAATGGGAGGGCGAACACGGCAGTGGGTTTGGGACTGTGGAGCAAAGCACTGAGTGGGGCTAACTCAATCTTCTCCTGCGCAAGGCTGAGCCTCATGCTGTTTTAAGTGGTGAACAGAGAATTCCTAACCAGAACCCGAATAAACAGGGTCTTCCCGGAGGTGGAGGATGAATGCGAACGGTGCCAGGGCGGCCGGACCAACCACATGCACATGCTCTGCTCCTTCCCCAGAATTGTCGTGTTTTGGACAGCTTTCTTCGAGGCGATGTCCAAGGTTGTGGGGATAAGGTGGAGCCGTGCTCGAGAGTGGCATTGTTCGGGGTATCGGACAGAGCTAAACATGGGGAAGGGGACCCAGAGATTGGCTTTTGCTTCCTTAATTGCACGCCGCATAATCCAGCTCGTTTGGCGATCAGCAGCACCACCCACTGCTTCAAACTGACTGGCAGACCTGTCGGAATTTCTCCACCTGGAGAAGATCAAGTACACGATCCAAGCGCCGGAGGAAGGTTTTCACAAAGCGTGGAGGCCATTCATAAGGCTGTTTGGAGACTGTTCGAAATCAACAGTAACTAGGGAGGGGGGTGGGGGTGGAGGAGAGCAGGTGAGAACACACACAATTGAGAGTAGCAGAGGGGGAAGGGGAGGGGAGGTGTGAAGCGAACCAAACGCAATCACATAGAGAAACATGGGGGAGAAAGCGCGAAGGGGACGGCGCAGCCCCCCCCCCCCCCCCCC
Organism: Scyliorhinus torazame; assembly: GCF_047496885.1. Classification (NCBI taxonomy): domain Eukaryota; kingdom Metazoa; phylum Chordata; class Chondrichthyes; order Carcharhiniformes; family Scyliorhinidae; genus Scyliorhinus; species Scyliorhinus torazame. The sequence goes on along the minus strand of NC_092720.1, from coordinate 177,480,307 downwards.
CCCCACCACCACCTCACGAAAACACAAGGACAACAACAGGAACTACAGAAGACAGGAGCGGACACAATAGTGTGACACCCGTGGCGTAAGTTGGTGCCAGCGAAGAACCTGTCTATCAACGGGAGTGGGGCAGGCAGGGGGTGGTGGTGGTGGTGGTGGTGGTGGTGGGGGGGGGGGGGGGGGCGGGATGGGAAACGGCGAACGGAGAGAATATATGTAAAAAACTGTAAATAATTAACGTCATAACATGTAAATATCAAGTGCAATCTCTGTTATGTTGCTATTCTGAAAAAAATGAAAAATGCGAATAAAGATATTTCAATGAAAATTAAAATCCGACGGGCGCTTTGCCAGGTCTGCCAAATGTCCTGATAGACTCTGATTTTACGTCATCCCAGTTGCATGCCTTCGTCTGTCCAGCCCGCCGAAGGATCCAATCCTGGCCATGGTACCGTGCAGATTGGCTATTGTCGCTCTCAGCTGCTTCCCCATCTTGGGGTTTGGTCGAAGTGACCAAAGAGTCCTGTCAATCACCTGCGGGTTGTGGAAGCTGTCCCACCCCACCAGGTTGTCCAGCATTTAGGCCGCGAAGTTGATTGTGTCCCTACCCTCAGTTCCATTCTCTTACTGGTTGATGCTGTAAGGGTATATACATTTGTCTATTTCCTTCTGAAATAAATTCAGTGATTTGACCTCTGCAGCTTATCGTGGCACGGAGTTCCATACTTTCACCACTCTTTGAATTAAGGAAATGCTCTTCATGTCAGTCCTAAATGACCGACCCTGTGTCCAAAACTCGTCACTATTTTCCTACAGACCACGCCGGAGGAAAGATCATCTCTGCATCCAGTCTGTTCAGCTCTGGCAGATATTTCTACGTTATCATTCTAAATTACAATGAATGCAGGCTGTGTCGCCGTAATTCCCCCAACTGTATATATCAAATCACCCATCCCAGAAATCTGTATGGTCAATTACACTGAACACCCTCTATGACAAGGGTATGCGTTCGTAGATAAGGATATTAAAACTTTTCAAAATACTCAAGGTATCGTTCCACCAAGGTCCGGTACAGCAGGATTCAACACATCATTGCACCAGTCCTAAAATCGTATTGCAATGAACGGCATCACGCCATTCGTCTGCTTATCTGCTTGGTGTAGCTGCAGGTTTGCTTTCATTTCAGGGCGGCACGGTAGCATTGTGGATAGCACAATTGCTTCACAGCTCCAGGCATTGTGGATAGCACAATTGCTTCACAGCTCCAGGGTCCCAGGTTCGATTCCGGCTTGGGTCACTGCCTGTGCGAAGTCTGCACGTCCTCCCCGTGTGTGCGTGGGTTTCCTCCGGGTGCTCCGGTTTCCTCCCACAGTCGTTTTTGAGATCGTGGTGCGCCGAATCAGTTAGCATTTATTTTCCGAATATTTCCTGGAAATCATTCCTCTGTGCAGTACTATATCTTTCTTGGGCTGTGCTGCCTCAGACTGGTCTGTCTGGTTCACGGTGGCTTTATCCTTTGACCGATTTATTGCCATGTGTAGCCGGAATTTACGAGAAAACTATTGGAAGGAGAAAAATGTGGCGGTGCCTCTTGCGACATCGGGCACTTTGCTCTGTTTCAAAAATGCCCCCCCCCCCCTCCCCCGCCTACTTCCCACTTGAATCTTCAGAAATAATCAACAACGTGCTCTGGTTCTGTTTCACAAGGTCAAGCTATCTCTCTGAGCCCTGATGGGTGGGATGTAACTGGTTTGACACCGCGTTAAATCCATTGCTCCCATCCGCATTGATCTTGTTTTGTTATGTGATACTTTTATTGGTAATTTCAATTTATACACAGTAACATTTAATATTCATATAATGGTTCTTATATACATGTTGATATTGTCTGTCTTGGTGTGTCTTGCTCCCCGCTTCGCTTCTCCCCCCCCCCCCCCCCCCCCCGCAACCCCCCTCGCTACCACTCATTGGTACACCTTTATCGTTCAGGGTGTATTGTCCCCTGGATCCTATTGTCCCTTTCCTCCTCCATTCCGTTTTTGGTTTCTGCCTCTGCCTTGTGGGTTTGTGGGGGGAATTTCAGGGGGCGAATGACCCCCTCCCTCCGTGTTTCTCCCTGTAGTTCCCGAAGCTTCCTACTCACGGCTCCCCGTTGCCCCAGAGTTTTGTGTTTAGTGTTCCTGTCTGTCCTCTCCCATTTCTCACGTTTTTCCCTGCTCGCTGTTGGCTTCGAAAAGGTCCTGGCAAAGGCCGACTGATTGTTCCGCTGCTGTGCGGAAGCCTTCTTCCGAGCCAAGGATGGTGTATTTGATCTTTTCCAAAGGGAGAAATTCCGCCAGGTGTGCGAGCCAATCTGCAGCTGTGGGTGGTGCTGCTGATCGCCAGCCAAGCAGGATACTCCACCATGCGATTAGGGATGCGAAAGTTAGAGCGTCAGCCCTCTTCCCCATGTGTAGCTCTGGCTGTTCAGATACAGCGAAGATTGTCACGTTTGTGCACGGCTCCACTCTCACCTCAGAATCTTGGACATTGTCTCGAAGAAGGCTGCTCAGAACCCTGCATATTTGGGACAGGCCGAAACATGTGGGTGTGGTTGGCCGGGCCTCTCTGGTACTGTTCACATTCATCCTCCACCTCCGGGAAAACCCTGTCTATTCAGGTTCTGGTTAGGTGAGCTCCGTGCACCGCTTTGAACTGCACGAGGCTGAGCCTTGTGTAGGAGATGATGGAGTTGGCCCTGCTCAGAGCTTCGCTCCAGAATCCCCAGCCCACTTCTGTTCCCAGTTTGTCTACACATTTCTGTCCGTCTTTGTCCAGTGGCAGTTTCGTCCTGTTCAGCAGTTGTCCATAGATTTTCCCGCAGTTTCCCCCTTCCTTACTGTCCGCGTTTATCAGGTCCAATAGTAATGTGATCTCCGGGGGCCTAGGATAACACACTGTTTCCTTGCGGATGAAGTGCTTTACCCACAGATGACTAAGTTCCTATCGTGTTCATAGTTTCAGCTCACCGGCAGTTCGTCCAGTGTCGCTAGTCTGTTCCGCATGCAAAAAGTACATCACAGGTAGCGTCCCTGCGTCCTGTCCCCATCGTTTGAAGGGACTGTTTAGCATGGCTGGTGGCAACTTGTTGTTTCCGCAGATGGAGACCACGGGAGATATCTCGGTCATACCGAAATGTTGCCTCATCTGATTCCACATCTTTAGTGTGGCTACCACCACTGGGCAGGAGTATATTTCAGCACGGAAATGGGGGCGCTGATGTGCAAGAGGCCTCCTCCGTCCACACCCATTTCGTGGTGGGGTGGCGTATCCTTCCCTTATTCTCTCTGCCACAAACGCCCAGTGGTAAAATTGTAAGTTCGGTAGTGCCAGGCCACCCTTATCTTTTCGACTTTGCAGTGTTGATTTGGGGACTCTCGGGTTCTTACCCGCCCCCCTTCCCATATAAATGCCATGATCATTTCGTCAATGTTTCGAAAAAGGCCTTGGGGCCGAAGATCGGTACTGATCTGAACAGGAAGAGGAACGTCGGCATTAGTTTCATTTTGATTGTCTGCACCCTCCTCACAGGGAGAGCGGGAGCATGTCCCGACTCTGAAGGTCCTTTTGAAATTCCTCTGCCAGGCTGGTCAGATTTCACTTATGGATCAGTGTCCAGTCCCGGGCTATTTGGTCCACAGGTAGCAGAAATTGTTTTGTGCTAGTTTGAATCGGCGTCATTCCAGCTCTGTTCCTCCCCGTTAGCAATCTCCGGTATTGCCTTCATCTTGTCCAGGTTGAGTTTATAACGCGAGAATGTTCCTAACTATTTGATGTGCTGCATATTGCTCTCAGTCCTTCCTGCGATTCCGAGACAAAGAGGAGCAGGTCATCTGCATAGAGTGAAACTCAATGCTCCCTGTCTCCCCTTTGGATGCCCTTCCAGCTTTTGACATTTCGCGGAGCGATAGCCAGAGATTCAACTGCTAGGGCAAACATAAGTGTGCATAGTGGGCACCCCTGCCTTGCATCTCGTTGCATCCGGAAGTATTCAGACCCGGTGGTGTTAGTTCGAACGATCGCCTTGGGGGCACTATATAGGATTTTCACACATGAGGTGAATCCTGCCCTAGCACAAACCACACCAGTACCTCGAGGAGGTTCTTCCATTCGTCTCTGTCGAAGGCCTTTCTGTGTACAGGGATACGATCATATCCAGTGTTCTTGCCCCTTGGGTGTGGGGAGGGGGGGGGAGGAGGGGGGGGGGGTGCGGTAATTATTATATCCATCCGCCACCAGATGTTTCACTGAGCTGTCAACCGTTGACAAAGCCTGTCTCGTCGTCAGGCAGCACCTCTGGTACGCAGTTCTCCAACCTTTTGGCCAAGACCTTCGCAACAATTTTTGCATCTGCATTTAGCAGCTATATGCGGTCTGTAAGAGCAACTTTCCATCGGGTACTTGTGGCCTGTGTTAGCGTAGGAGGCAGGGTGCCCCTCGCCAAAAGTGTATCTTAAATGTGAGGCCTGTGCGAATTTCGTACAGAAGTCTGCTGGGAACCCATCGGGCCCGGGCGCCTTCCACGCCTGCATGGAGCTGATCCTCTCCATAATTTCTCCCAGATCTACTGGTGCTTCTAGCTCCTCTAGCCTGTCTCCCCACAACTGGCATGTCCAGTTTTTTAATGAACTGATTCATCCCTTCATCCTCGTTGGTGGTTCGGAGTTGTATAGCCCTCGGTACAAGGTCTCGAAAGCCCGATTGACCACTTTTGTTTCAGCTACCAGTTTACCATTGTTACCTTTTACCTGCGCTTTTATGCTCGTGGTTGCGCACTTTCTCAGCTGGTGAGCGAGTAGGCGACCAGCCTTTTCTCCATGTTCTTAGAAGGTCCCCCGTGTCTGGCAGAGTTGGTGTACTGCTTTCCTAGTGGATAGCACGTTAGAGTCCATTTGTAGCATTTTCCTCCGCCAGCAGCTCTACGGTCGGGGCCTTGGAGTACTTACTGTCGACCTCCAGCATGGAGTTAATCAGCCGTTTCCAGGCCTCCCTCTCTTCCCTGTCATTAATGCCTTATATGCTTTAATGTCCTCTCTGATCACAGCCTTTAGTGCTCCCAGAATGTGGAGGGTGACACTTCCCCATTCCGGTTGTTAGTCATGTAATCATCTATGGCGTATGATGTTTTCTGGCAGAATGTCTTATTGGCCAGGAAGTCCGTGCCAAACCTCCATGTGGGGCATTGGGACGGTCCGTCTGTAAACTCACATCCATGTGGTGCGGAGCTTGGTTGACTATGGTGGAGAATTAAGCTCTTACTATTCCGAAAGCACCGATTTCCCCACTGCAACGAAGTACATTCTTTTGTATACCTTGTGGAGAATTCCCTTTCGCCGGGCTGCAGGAACCTCCATTGGTCCACCGTCCCATCTGTTCCATGAATGTTCCCAGTTCCCTAGTCATGCCTGTCTTTTACACCATTCTGGCATCTGACCGGTTGGTCATCGGGTCCCGCACGCAGTTAAAATGGCCCTCCATAATCAGTCGGTGTGTGTCAATGTCGGGGATATCCACCATGGTCTATTTTATGAAGTCTGTACCATCCTAGTTGGGCATGTACACATTTACCAGCACCACCGTTTCCCCATCCAGGACACTGTCTTGGTCTGTAACCGTCCTGGTCTGCATAAACCTCGTCCCATGGCTAATCAGTATGGCTACTCTCCTAGCACTCGTCGCGTCGCATGAATGGTAGTCTTTCCCACCCTGCCCTTTCTGACCAGCAGTCTGTCCCTTCCCCCAAGTGTATCTCCTGCAGGAGGAGTATGTCCGACTTCAGGCTACTTAAGTGGGCGAAGACTCTGGACCTTTTCACCGACTGTTAAGTTCCATTAGCTTCTAGGTGACTAGTCTGATGGGGGGGGGGGGGGGGGGCGGGGGGGGGGCTTCCTCGGGATCCGCCATACTTATCTGGTGGACGCGCCCCTGCACTCCAGGGTTTCCCTTTGTTAGAGGGCCATTCAAAATGGTCGGGTCACCGTTCTCATCATGAGGTCGGGCCCCTGCGCTCTGGGGATTCCCTTTGTCCGGGGCGCACCCACCATGGCAGCCAACTGAGTGTACGCCACCTGGGTGAGCTCCTGCACTCCGGGGATTTTCACTTTTAGGGTGCCTGCAAAGCGGCTGCTTGCTGTTCCAACTTGATTCCTCGGCCTGCACACAGCTACCCAAGCTAATGCAGTGGCCAACTGTTTCTCCCAGTTCTGTCCCCTGTCTTTTCCGTGTTCATCACCCTTCCCCTGTCCACCCTGCCTCCCTTCCCCACGACTCATCCTCCCTATCTCCTCCTGTATTACCAACTCTGCTGCGGTGCCCCCCATTGCCCAGGCGCTCCACTCCACCGAGAGATGCGTCGTGGCCCCCATTACTGACTATCTCTCCATGCTAGCCTCCCGGCTAGTAAGATGGCTCCCCTTACCGGGCAAATCTAGCCCTTTGCCTGTGTTCTCTGATTGTCTGCATGACCCTCTCCGCCCCCTCACCTGCTTTCCATGCCCTCGCTTTCTCATATACCCGGTCTTTCTGTGCAGAACGAGGCAGGACAATCCCGCGCAAACACATAGTCCAGACTATAGTCTCTGATTCCGATTGATTTCAGCGATCCTCCCCCATTAATTGCTGTCGTACTTGTTTTCTGCCCCGGTGGTTAGCCCGCACAAAGTCGCTTGCCTCTGCCGGTGTGTCGAATTAATGTTCTTTATTCTGGAATGTGACACAGAGTCCGGACGGGAATAACATGACAAACCGTACCCAACTCCTCTTGAGCGCCGGTTTTACCCTGTTAAACTCGGCCCTTTTCTTTGACGGGTCTGCCCCAATGTCCTGACACACCCAGATTCTGTGTCATTCCCCCGAGCTCGGTTTCGTTTGCCTGGCCTACCTCAGGATCCTTTCCCAATCCTGGCACTGCTGCAACTTTGCTATAATCGCTTCCGATTGCTCCTTTGCCTTGTGCCTTGGGCATCGGCCAGAGTGGCTTCTGTGCCTTGTCGAGTTCCGAGAGATTGGGGAAACTGTCTGTCCCGACTAGGTTACCTCGTATTTGGGCGATATTATCCTTTGGGTCTGTGCCCTCGATGGCTTCCGGCCGGCCCACAGTTCGAATGTTCTGCTGCGAAGACCTGTTCTCCTGGCCCTCGACATTTCCCATCAAAATCCATTGGGCTGCCAGAAACCTTTTCACTGCCTACAGAGCAACAATCCTGTCGTTCTGGTCCTTCGAGGCTCTCTAGAGGTCCTAGATGTTTTTATCCTGCCCCTTCACTTTCTTCCTCAGGCCATCGACCATGCGTTGGATATCGCCATCTTGATATCGGTTTTTAGTGCCTCCTTCATAGCGGGCAGCTCCTTTGTTAGCCAAATCCTCCAACCGCCCCCGGTGGGGAGGGGGAGGTTGTTGCTGGTGTCGGCGCCAGTGCTCGGGTCGCCGGTCATCCCAGCTCTTGGGCGACTGGGGCTTCCACGTCGCCTACCTATGTCCTGTGGCTTGTCCGCTGGCTGCTCGTGTGCGGTTCTATTACTTATGCCCTCTCGTCAGCCCCTCGAGCTACCATTCGCCGGCATCTTCTTCTCCGAATTATCTCCTTTTCTTTTGGGATTTTTTTTCCCGTTGACTTTTCAGGCCAAATTCTTCAGAAATTAATTATTTTGGTTCTTGTTGGGAGGAGAGCCATCTGACCTGCGTCCGCTCAGCATATCACCGTCACCGGAAGTCCCGCTTTGATTTTGTTGTTCAATGCTCTGACTGTTGAGCACATCGGACAGTTGCACTCATAAAAGACTGAGGGTTCAGAACAAGGAAGATAATTGGCGAGACGCAGAGATGGAGAGCAGGAGGAAGTCTGTGATTTTACTCTTTGCCATATCCGGTAACTTCATTCTCGTGTGCTTCATCGATGCTTTAGAATTCCTATATTACAACGTCACCGGAAGAGATCCTTGAATGTAAATCGCCACTTTTCTTAGAAATCTCTCCATAAACCAAAAATGGTGGAAAATATTTAGGGGGAGATTCCTTAGAAAATATGGTTACAAGCCTTTTCACTCCTTGACTCCTTAATGCAGACTTAAGTTGGTACTATTCAGGTCAAACTAATATTCCAAGTTATTCCCGGTCTCACCTATATCTGCAAAGAAGATTTTATCTACTTACCACTCAGTAGCTTCGATCCTGGGTCCCGCTTGTCTGAGGTAATTGTATGGTAGACTTTTCGATATTTGGTAATAACCACTATTTTAGCTTAGAGTGAGCTTTTAAGCTTATTTTATTTTGCTTCAAAAGATAACGTCACTATCTTTACAACAAGTAAAAAAATCTTACTCCTGGAATTCCGTACCGGTTGATGAGACATTCGTGGCCTCCTTGACTATCTTTCTTCTTTATCTGTTGGTTTTCTCCCGGTAGTTTAGATGTCCTGTTCGGTTCCCGCGTCCAGCTTTCCCCATGCACCGAAACAGCTGAAAGCTGACTGCCTGGCTGCTAGTGACTCAGAGTATTAATTACCCTTCCAGCAGCCTTACTGTTTACATGAGGATGCTTTGGTGTACAACATCACCTTAGGTTGTCAGAATTTAATACATCTGGTGGCTGCTACTTGGGAGAAGCAGCCAGCTGCGGTGAATTGTACCAGAGTAATCTCAACCATTATCTCCAGATTTCCACTTTTTACTGGTGTCATTAAGTTTCTATCATTCACAATTAAACATTAATTCAAGCAATTCAAAATTAAGATTCTGGCAATTCCAATCAATTGCTTGCTAAAACAATTAACTTCTATCAAAGAGTGGAAAACTGTTCCCTTTATGTAACTTTAAAACTTAATTTGCTGGAAATTTTCTGTCTTGAAAAAAAGGCATCTGTTTACAGCATGAGCTGTTTCGTGCTGTTATCTTAAAGCCTGTGTGATAGCGTCTGTCTGCATTCTTTAAAACTTTTTGCCTGCTGTTACCCCTTTGAGTGACTTCTGCTTTTACTTCCTGTTATCATTTTTAAGCATTTTATAACATTTATTGTATCTTTCACCTTTCTATTTCGCTTTTTCTCATATTCCTTAGGGTTCATAGATCTTTCATAAAATTTACAGTGCAGAAGGAGGCCATTCGGCAAATCGCGTCTGCTCCGGCTCTTGAAAGAGCACCCTACCCAAGCCCACACCTCCAGCCTATCCCCACAACCCAGTAACCCCACCCAACACTAAGGACAATTTTGGAAACTAAGGGCAATTTAGCATGGCCAATCCACCTAACCTGCACATTCTTGGACTGTGGGAGAAACCCGGAGCACCCGGAGGAAACCCACACACACACACGGGAAGAAGGTGCAGACTCCGCACAGACAGAGATCGAAGCTGGGAATCGAACCTCGCACCCTGGAGCTGGGAAGCAATTGTGCTAACCACTATGCTACTGCGCTGCCCTTGTTGATTACTAGGCCTCCATGTTTCAAATGACATCATTCCCATTTTATTTAACACCCCCTCTTGGCATTTGAAACATAACCATAACCTACTGCTAATTAATTTCCCATCGATATTTCACATATTGATGTTCACATGATCCCCTTTCAATCGCTCTTACCAACATAAATCCCTGCTCCCGGGTTTCCTCATGTAAATATCCTGATTGTAGATTGTTCATTGTTTTCTCCTTCAAATGTTTCCATGTCTCAAATTCTCAAACCGGTGTCGATAGAAAGTATAATCCTTAATTCCAATCATTGTAAACAATAGTTGTATCTGTAGTTCCAGATAGGCAACACCATAGCTATATCTGTGTGTTCTACCACCTCCAAAGCATATTACCTCCTTGGGGTGGCAGCACCTGAGACGCTCCATCGTATCCCTGGGAAACAACACTCAACTCAGTCTATCAGCAACCAAAAAGTTCTCTTGTCTATCACTGGCAGTCGAGTGGCCCAGTCATTCTCCATGCAAATTGCTTTCCGTTTTTCATTAGTATAATAAATCACTATATCAAGTACCATCCACTTCTTCCCTTACCTCAGTAAGTTGAAAGATTCTACCGATCCTGCTTCTGGACCTAACTTTCTATCATTGACTTCAAACATCATTCTGAACCATCCACGTCCACACCCTCTGGACTACAAAAGATTAGAAAACGTTGCCATGTTTCCTTCAAATACCTTTCTTCCATTAACATTTCCGGTAAAGGGTAGCACGGTGGCGCAGTGAGTAGCACTGCAGCCACACAGTGCTGAGGTCTCAGGTTTGATCCCAAATCTGGGTCACTGTCCGTGTGGAGTTTGCACATTCTCCCCGTGTTTGCTTGGCTTTCGCCCCCACAACCCAAAGATGTGCAGGGTAGGTGGATTAGCCATGCTAAATTGCCCCTTAATGGGAAAAAATGAATTGGGTACTCTAAATTTATATTAAAAATAGAAGCATTTCCGTAAAATATGAAGTGTATATTTGCCATAAAGACATTTGCTACATAACAAGCAGAGAGAGGTTGCAACATCTCGTCTATTACATATGCAGTTGCATGTAATGCATTCATCAATACGGAGTGCAACCCAATCAGGTCCTCTCCTTATGTCAAACCATTGCCATGTCATTATCCAGGCATATCTCGTGTTCCCCCTGTTTTCAAATACAAAGCAAAGAAAAGTAAGTTTAATCTTAACACATTGTCTATCTCCTAATTGCACGAGTAGCTCGCGTGTTACAGCTTCAAACATTTATAGCAATCATCACAATTTAAACAATAGTGAAAAATAATATAATAGCGTCACACCCCTTTGTGGCTCTTCTCGAGTGCTTTACAAAACTTGCACTTGTGGCCAATAGTTGTAACATACAAAGCACCCATGGCGTGTTAACAACATCATTTTTATTTGTGATGTGACCAGGTAAGTTATCAAAACCCACACTAGACTAACTACCAATATTATACTTTTATGTATCCAATGTTTACCCCCCCCCCCGCTCTATTACAACATTAACACAGTTCCGAAATATCGTCACCCCTCGTGGCTGCTGATCCAGTTCTAGACAGTCACACGCAACCCCGTCAACATCCATATAATAGTCTTCTATAATATACATGACATATCTTCCTTTATAACAATTGGGACATAAGCGTCCTATGGCACATTTCAGCTCTCCAATGCAAACCCGTTTTCTGCATTGGTTACAATTTTCCCGCCTTTCCATTAAACTGATATTGCTGAAAGTTTAAGCTATTTTCATTAAGCATGTGTGGGTTCCTCGTCAGTCACCGCTATCCGCCCAGGCCCTTTATAATTCTACTGCGTATTATTTGCCTCGTGGAGACCGCAGGTCGTCCATCCGCAAACGTCAAGGACTCATGTCCAGTCAGGGATGTGTGACCGGATGTCTCACTGCTCGGCAATAATTTGATGTTTCGGTTTATCTCGAACTAATAAAGTTTTCCTTCGGGTCTTGTCATTCAGTTATCTTAGATATGTAGCCGGTTTTATAATTTTTCTTTCTTTCTTTCTGCCGAGCGACCTTTTGTGCAACATTTGCAACATTAGATTCGACATAATTTAAAAACTCCCAATTTCCAAAGTTATATAGCAATTATTGTTCGTCCTGCTATTGATACGAACAAGTACCAATTGTTCTTAATCCAGATTAATATTGTCCAAAACCATTGAAACCGATTCATCACAATTTCGATTGATGTTTTTACTGTTTTTTTTTTCATTTGTACGCCTACATCTATTAAATCGTTTCCGGAATTACTCCAGCAGGGGTAATATGGGAGGTATTCCATTCCAGACCATCACGTGCTAATTGTGTTATCTGAGCTCTTCTGGTTCCAATTTCCACCCTTACACCATTCCCATTTCTTGAAATGTTTCCATCCTCCCAATAACATTTCATTGTCATCCACCTGACACACTATTCCTGATCCTACGGCTTTATTCAAATACCAAGTGGCGGTATTACATCTTCCTTTTTACTCGACCCATATATGGTTGTTAATTGTTTCATTAGACTTGGTCCTGTTTCTGGGTGCTCCCTCTTTACACATACTGGCATGTCCTTATTACTGGCTTTCATCCTCATCATATCTCCCCATTCACATCGTTCAAATTCAATCACCTTCTTAGCTTCCCTCTATTTACTGAATTTTCCTAAAAAAACATATCCTTTTTTGGTTTTTACTCAAGGGATTGGAACAACAGCCCTATCTCCTGTGTCCACTGCCCTTGATGCAATTTGAATTGATCTGTTCTAGGGATATCCCCCTCTTGATAGCCCCCCCCCCGCCCCCTTAATGGTGTCGCTATTTTTAATGAATTTCTGATAAGAAGTCAGCAAACCATTTTGCTAATACCAACGTATATTCAGGTGTCCATGTTGTTGTTTTTTCCAGTATTATAATTAGTTCTCCTTTAGTAAGCCCAATAAACTTATAGGCTTTGCCTAAACTTTCTTCTTCGCCTCAAGTTGACTAAATCCTCCTTCTACTCTTTGTCTCACTGGATACTTTTCCATTCTATCTTCGTGCAACACCTCAGTTGTATTTCCTTTAAGAGGCATCGCAAGTCGTTGCTCTTTCTGAGAGACTACTACTGACACATTGTTCTTTCCACAGGCCTAATATCCATTCTCCTTCAGCATCTTCTGAATGGGTGGCCAAACCCTTCCATCCGTTAGTAACATCTTTCTTTTGTTTACCATGCCATAATTCCATTATTTTTCCCATCATCCCCTTTTCTATCTCCTCAACCTTATCCATGTCCACTTTCCATCCATCACTATAAAATACCCCTAATTTACCTAATTTTAGCTTTTCTGCTCGGATGCCAATAATTCCTTCCGTACTCGCTATTTGTCCGGAAGGTTTTTGCTCCCAATCAACAGCTAACGTCCATTGCTCTCTATAATGTACCCATGGAAAGGAAGTGTTTTGTGCTATCTTTACTTTGCTCCTATCCTCTGGTCTTATGACCACCCACACGGGTCCTGTCATTAACATGGGAGCACAGGCAATGCCAGGTAATCCGTTCCGCCACTTCTCCTTTAAATCTGTCCACAGAACTTTGTTTGGTTTTCTGCTATCTTATTATTGATATTATTTGGATTAGGATTATCTAAGGTAATTTGCTTTGTTACTTCCTCTTGGTTTATTATGACATTACATATGCCTCTATCTATTTCTGACTTCGTTCAGACCTTCTAATCTGTTAATTATTTCCTTTAGCCATAACTGTTCTTTTCCTCTCTTTACATGAGTTAACTGAATACTTCCTTCATTCACACATTCATCACTAATTTCCACCCTGTGAGATTAGTTTTTAATTCGCATAAACTTTAGTTTATTGGTGGTTTCTGGCATTTATTCCATCTATTCTGTTTCATTCTCCTACTTGTGGTTTTGTTTTGTATCCTGTTTCCTATCTTAACGTGCCCTTTCTCGGGGTCCCATTGAGACCCATTAGTTTTTCCCGAATATTGTCTAAAAATCTTTAATCTGTCTGATACTGTCTGATCTGCATGTATCCCAGGCTGCTTGTAAGCGCTCTCCACATTTAACTGAACATGTTGTTACTGACACTTTTGTTTGATTCTAACATACTTATGTTAACCCCTGTCTCTTAGATGTTTTGGAAATTAACGATTGCTTCCGTTATGTTTAAACATTTGTTTATTCTTATTTTTATTACGTGCTCTATGTGATTCAATCTGGTGTCTAATTTTCCATACCCCATTACATGATTTTCCTACGGTGATTAGCCATACTAATATTCCCAAACTAATTACCGAAACCCCCATTTGCATTTTCGCCCGCCGCCCCCCCATTTTAACCAATCTAGCCTAATCCCAGTCCTAGCCTCTTCCATTCCTTCTTCAAATTGATCCTGATTTTTCTCTTGAGTGTAGTCCTCTTTCTTTGTCGAAACATTTGGGTCTGTATTATTTTTTCCATCTGCAAAATCAATCGAACAAGTCAAGGTTCGAGAGGGCCCTATTTCTTAATTTGTTTTTCTACTCTTGTTTGGATGTTCCAGAAGTGCCCTCTCCAGGACTTCCAGCTTTCCTTTGCCTCCATTTCCTTTTCTTTTTTAACTGGTTTGTTTTTCTGATCCTTTACATATATCATACAATTGACGCCTGTTAAACCTCCTCGTTCTATCATTGAACCCCTGAGTGAGATTTGAAGCATCTCAAACGTTTCCATGGTTTCTCCGTCAATAATCTTGACCATTTTGGAGCACATTCTGCCCACTCTAGAAGCTCCGTCTTCCTGTTTGTTTCCGCTCACAATTAGTGATACAGCTTGATTTTCATTTGCAAATTTACACAGTGTTTTAAGAATCCCGATTGAATCTGTACGTTGTTCGGCTTTAGGTACTCGAACAAGTCATGCTACTTCTCCTTTCGGATAAGTCTCTCTACCCAGGAGATTTCTACCTTTTTATTTTTTGCCACCAGTGTTCCATTGCTTCATCTCTCTCGGCTTTATTCCAGGGCAAGAGGATCACGAGTTGCCATTTTTTAGGACTTTGTACATTCTGTTCCTGGCTGTCCCTTTCAGGTATACGCTGAAAATAAGGATACATCCCCGTTATGGGTCTTTTCCAAAGGTACTGCCGCTTTTCTACTATCTTCCTGTTTTTAGTTGATGGTTGATTGATCGGTCTCTAACGGTTTCTAGGCGTCCCTATTTCGCCAGGTTTTTCTTCTCAATCTGCCTTACTGTAGGGTAGGATTTGTTTTTTTGCCTCCCTTACCAGTGATGGATGTAAGATTTTTAGTGAGTTCACGAAGATGCCTTGCGGACTTTTGATCAGGAGTAGTTTCTTTTGAACTACTGACTCCCTCAGTCATCGCACAGTCCACAGAAATATTCTCACACAAAAGTCAATAGACGAATGACTATCAAACTAAACTCGGCAGGTAACGTTTGACTATACAAATCACACATTGGCTAGAAAGGTCTTTATTCTAGCCCCACGTTGGGCGCCATGAGTTTACATCCCCACATTTCTTAGAAATCTCTCCCTAAACCAAAAAGGGTCATAAAGATTTTCTAAATGGTGTACAAGGATTTTCACTCCTTGACTCCTTAACGAAGACTTAAGTTGGTGCTGTACAGGTTAAACTGATATTTCAAGTTATTCCCGGTATAACCCCTATCTACAAAGAAGATTTTATCTACTTGCCACTCAGTATCTTCGAACTTGAGATCCGCTTTTCTGACTGAATAGTATATTAGACTTTTCGATGTTTTGCAATAACGACTATTTCAGGTTAGAATGAGTTTTTATCTTACTTTATTTTGCTTCAAAATATAACACTGTCTTTACAAGTAAAAATGATCTTGCTCTTGGAATTCCGTTCCGGTTGATCAGACTTCCTGGCCTCCTTGACAATCTTTCTTCTTTATTTGTTGGGTTTCTCCCGTTCCTGCAGTTCTAAAATACCATACTCACAACTTTCCTGGAGTTGCACGTCTTTGTTTCATCAAACTTTGCTTTCAGTTCGTTGTTTGCCTTCAATCCTCTGTTGTCTGAGGATCACGGCATTTTCAGGCTATCTGGAGAGAGATACGGACAGCCCTCACCACAGTATTTCTAAAGAGAGTTAGCTGGTTATTTTTGGAGAGAGCTACTGCCTTCTCAGCAGGCTTTCTGGAGAGAGTGTAGCAAAAGCTTTCTGGGAAGTATTTGGATGGACCACCTACCTATGTGCTGCGAAAATCGAAACTGAAACCTCGTTATGTCTCTGAACCATTTCAGTGGGATAAGATCCAATCACCAACTGCTAGTAGACGCAGTACAACCTTTTGCGCCAATTCTTTGGCCACCAGTCAATTCAATCAAAGCGAGTCCCAGCCCATGTTCGTCATTGGTGCTGGCCAGCCTACAAGTCCATTTTAAGCCAGCACGGTCTCTTAAGTTCTTCTGCATGAATTAAAGAAACAGGCTGCTTGCCTTAAAGCTCAATGTCCACTTAGCTGGCATGGATACAAAATGCAATGACAAAGGAAAAAAAAGGTAACTAACGGAATAAACAGGCAATGAGCAGGGAAGTTTGATTTTCATTTTGATTTATTGTTACATGTACCGAAGTACAGTGAAAAATATTTTTCTGTGGCCAAGGGAACGTACACAGGACATTAAATAGAATAATCGACAGAGAACATTGACAAATAGTACATCGACAATAAGTGATTGGTTACAGTGCGGAACAAGGCACCAAACAAAACAAATACATAAGCAAGAGCAGCATAAGGTGTCATGAATTGTGTTGTTACAGGGAACAGATCAGCCCTCGGGAGAGTCGATGTGGAGTCTAGTTGCTGTGGGGTAGAAGTTATTCCTATATCTGGATGTGCAGGTTTTCAGGCTTCTCTACCTTCTGCCTGATGGAAGAGTCTAGAAGAAGGCAAAGCCTGGGAGGAAGGGGTCTTTGATAATGCTGCCTGCCTTCTTGAGGCAGAGGGAGGTGCAGACAGAATCAATGTGAGGATGGCAAGCTTGTGTTATGCGTTGTGCTGAGTTCACCACACTCTGAAGTTTCTGGCGGTCTTGGGCCGAGCGCTTGCCATACCAAGCAATGATGGCAGACCCTAACATCCAACGCCGCCCACCCACTCCTCCGCAGCGAAAAATATAAACGTCAGGGCACTAATGGTTCGTTAAGATGGATACAAGACAGAATTCACAGACGCATATCCATCCTATGCATCCCCATTATCGAAGTTCCCAAACCAGTTGGGAACTGCTCAGCCTTTAAATGCGGAACAAAGCACCCACAATCACATTATCCTGTCCTGGAATATGAACAATATTAATATAGAACTATTGTAATAATATATTCCAACAGAATAATCTTGCATTCCACGTTTTTACTTTTTGTAAACGCAAGTGGATTATGGACTGTGTAAACCAAGCTTTGTTTGTTGTTACGCCGGGCGCATACATCCAAGTGCTGCAGGGCTAGAAACAGGGATAAGGCTTCTTTTTGAATGGGGGAATAAGTTTTCTGTTAAGAATTTAGTTTTATTTCCGAAAAATCCACCGTAGATTTCCCTATTCCCAGATCAACACTCTTGAGCTCCAACTGCCAGACGACTGGCATCTGTAGCCATTATAAATGGTGTGAAATAAAACAGGGCGACCAAACGTTTCGTCCACCTCTGGCCTTAATCTCTCGACCCGTACTTGGTATTTGGTGGGTCACAGCGTTTTCTCTTGTCTCTGCAACATGCCCAACATGCATATATTGCAGGCTCTAACCGAGCCAGTCGCCTTGGTTTTAATCCAGACTGACGTAGGTTTACTGGTCAGATATCTTACGTCAATATCATATGATTAGTTAACAGGGTATCCTTTGTATTTCTCTGCAACTATATCTATACATTTTATGCCTTTTGCTTAATGAACATTTAACCAAATTTCGAGGATCTTCTATTGTCAAACTACAAGCAGCTTTTTAGTTTTAAAAAATATATATTTTTATTGAAATTTTAACGGCCTTTTGGGAAGGTTTAGATAAAGACCATACGTTAGCACATTACAGCAGGAATAACCACTTCCTCCTCCCCGCACACCAATATCATTAACCATCCCCCTCCCTCCCACCGGCCCTTCACTCCCCCCATATTTTGTTGACGTCACATTCTAAATGACATATTTTCAAGCTTTCTCTGTGCCTTCGCTCTCGGCGCCCGGCGTCAGCCCCCACTGTTTCCCTAGCCGTCTCCCGCCATTGCTTCCCTGTCCCTTCCACCCTTCCCTTTTCAGTCTCCTTCGTCTTTGGCACTTTTGTAACCCCTCCTACCCACGCGCTATATTGGCTGTTGGCTAAAAATAGGCCCTGGAGCAACTTGGTGAATGGCTTCCCCGCCTTGTGGAAACCTGCTTCCGAACCCTATATGGTGAATTTGATTTTTTTCCAGGTGGAGAAATTTCGACAGGTCGGCCAGCCAGTCTGCAGCATTGGGTGGTGCTGCTGACCGCCAGCCGAACAAGATTCGTTGGTGTGCGACTACGGGGCAAACACAAAGTTGCCAGCTCCCCTCTCCATGAATATTTCTGGCTGGTTTGATACCACAAAGACTGCCACTTTCGGCCTTCGGTCCACCGTCACCTAGACAACCATGAATATTGCTTTAAGGAATGCTGTGCAGAACCGGACAAATCCGGTGCATGCCCAGAACGTACCGGTGTGGTGGGTCGGGCTTTCCTGGCACCGTTCACACTTGTCCTCCACCTCCGAGAAGAGGTTGTTCATTCGGATTCCAGTTAGGTGCGCTCAGTGGACCATTTCAGTTGCATTAGGTTTAGCCTTGCACATGTGGAGGATGAGTTCACGCTGTTCAGGGCTTCACTCCAAACTCCCCACCCTAATTCTATCCTACTTCCTCCTCCCATTTCTCCCATGTCTCGTCCAGCAGGCTGAATGTCCCCTCTAACAGTGACCCTTACAGGCCCCCCGCAGTTCCCCATGCCCTTGACCAACAGTTCCTCTCATGTTGAGTGCCTTGGTGCGGGAGGTTTTTATTTAGTAAGTGTAATAGGTCATTCCGTTGCGTAGTTCTACCCGTTCTGTCAGTTCCTCTAGCATTTCTAGTCCGTCGTTCGTTTAGGGGTCCCTAAGTGTCAGTGTTCCTCCGTCCTGTCTCCTGCTCTTAAATGTGGTATCCATCGTGGCTGGCGCGAATTTGCCGTTTCCGCAGATGGTGGACGTGGTGGACATTTTGGTAGACCAAAGTTGTTTCCAGATGTTTCCAGGCCCGGAGTGTGGCTACTACCACTGGGCGTTTGAGTGTTTGGCTTGAGGAGATGGGCTGAGTCCCCGGAGGGACGACCCTATGCAGGAACTATACTCCACCCTCATCCATTCCGCTTCAAGTTACTTCATCCTTCCCTCACTCTCTCTCCTGCTGCAACCAGTGTCAGTATTGTAGTTTTGGAAGCGCCAGCTCCCCTCTCCAAGTTTCATTTTCTTTGTATGACCCTTTTGGGGATCCTTGGATCCCCCCCCCCACCTCCGCCTAACCCAGACGGACGCCATCAACAATTCATCAACTGTATTAAAGACGGTCTTTGTGATGTAGATCGTTCTCTATCTTAACAGGAAGAGGAAACTGGGCAGCACGTTCACCTTGATAGTCTGCACCCTCCTTGCTAAGGAGAGTGGGAGTGCGTCCCACCTCTGCAGGGCCTTTTAACTTCCTCCACCAGACTCGCCAGGTACCTTTTGTGGATCTGTTCCCACCGTGGGCAATTAGCAACCCCAGTTGCAGAATTTGCTCTGGGATTGCTTGAACGGAAGTTCCTCCAGCTCTGCCCCTCTCCCTTTCGGGTTCACCAGGAAGGTTTCACTCCTGCTCAGTTTCAGTTTGCAGCCGGAGAAGGGCCAGGGCACTTCCAGGAGCTTCGTGAGCCCTTCTTTGCTACTTTGTGCATCTGAGACGTACAGGAGAACGTCGTCCACATAGGGTGAACCTCTGACCTACCTGTTCCCTCTGTGGATCCCCTTCGAATTCCTCCCGTTCTGAGGGAGATCGCCAGCAGCGCAATTGAGAATGCAAATATGAGTGGAGACAGCGGGCATCCCTGCCTTATGTCCCCAGCAGGGCGTCTTCAGAGTTGGTCGTGTTGGTCCATACACTTGCCATGGGGGCGTTTTACAGGAGTCTCAACAAGAAGCTGATCCCCATTCCCAGCACAAACCAATGTATTACCACAGTGAGGTACTTCTACTAGATTATGTCGAGAACCGTTTCTGCGTCCAGGGAGGTGATGAACTTTGGTGTTTTGTCTCTGGATGGGGTCATAATCACGTTCAACATGCGCCTTATGTTCTCTGTTAGCTCTCTATCCTTGACAAAGCCCGCCTGATCTTCTGCGTCCATCCTGGTACACCGTTTTCCAGTCCCCTGGCCAGGGCATTTCCCGTTTCAGCAACAATCTTCCCCGTAATATTCTATAATTTTTTTCCCTCATCAGAATCCGCTGCATGATATCCGCTGTATGATAGGGGCTGGTTTAGCATACTGGGCTAAATAGCTGGCTTTTAAAGCAGAGCAAGGCAGGCCAGTATCACGGTTCAATTCCCGTACCGGATCCCGTACAGGCGCTGGAATGTGGCGACTCGGGGCTTTTCACAGTAACTTCATTTGAAGCCTACTTGTGACAATAAGCGATTTTCATTCAATTTCATTTCCAACAAGTTCCACAGGCTTTCGTTGTAACCTCCACCGTGTTGAACTCATGTGTCCCACACTGTTAAAATCGTAACACCTAGAATTCTGCGTCTCACCTTCACCCTCAGCAGCTTCCGTCCTGGTCTGTTTTGGCGTATTTGAAGCACATACAGCCACCCATTCGTGCCTTTGTGTCACTCTCCCACTTCCTCCTTTTTAAAAAAGATCATGGTGCCGATGGGAAAAAAAGTTAACATTTAGGGACCATCTTATCATCGTCAGCCGTAATTGGCGTCTCTCTAGCAATCGCAATCCTTTGGCCTTCAAAATAAGTTCTTACTGTATAAGATATGGAAATCTTAAATTCCTCTCAGAGGAATGAACCCTCTTAGTCCCTCATCGTTATTGTTACCTCCTAATGCTTGTACCCGCCTATCAGAGTTATAGCCGTAACTGAAACATGGCTAAGGGTGGGACAGGACTGACAGCTGAATGGTCCAGCGTACAGGTGCTTTCGGCGGACAGAGGTGGAGGAAATAGAAGAAGTGAGTTGCATTTTTGATTAAATTGAGTATTATGGCAGTAGTCAGAACTGAAATATCCGAGGGATCATCCAGTGAGGCTATGTGGGTGGTACTAAGCAATAGGAAAGAGATGGTGACCGTATTGGGGTTGCACTATTGGCCCCAAAATGGGAAATGGATGAACAAAAATGCAGGGAGATTGGGGAGACTTGCCAGTGTTCAGAATTGTCATGGTAGGGGATTTTAAATTTCCAAACATGGACTTGGACTGCTGTAGTGTTAAAGGCTTAGATGGGTTGGAATTTGTTAAGTATGTTCAGGAGAGTTTCCTCAGGCAGTTTGTGGAGGGCCTTTCTCAGTAATGCGCAAAACTTGACTTCCTCTTGGGAAATAGGGAAGTGCAAGTGACTGAAGTGACGGTGTGGGACCACTTTGGGACCAGTGACCAAAGTTTTATTTATTTGTAAGGTGTTTTGAAAAGGGTCAAAACTGGTTCACAGGTGCAAGTCCTAATTTGGGGCAAGACAAATTTAGGTGGAATTAGGCAGGAACTTGCATCGGAGAAATGGAGGAGCTTGTTTGAGTGCAAACGGGCCTCTGTCAAGCAGAAGGCCTTAAAAAGTGAAAACGCTAGAGTTCATAATCTACATATTCCTGATAGGGTGAAGGGAACCCCTGCAAAAACATGGAACAATGGAGAACAAAATATTTCGATGTTTTGGCCAGGAAAAAGAGGGAGGCACTGTACAAGCAGGTGGAATCAAGGGATTACATGGAGGTGTGCAGGGGATACAGGAGTTTACTCAAGAAGGAAATTAGGAAGGCAAAAGCATCGCATGAAATAGCTTTAGCCGAGAGGATTAAGGTGAATCCAAAGGGATTGTTTAAGTTTATTCAAGGAAAAATAATAACTAGAGAGAGAATAGGATCCCCTCAAGGACTAATATGGATATATATGCGTGGAACCGCAGGAGATGGGCGAGGTTCTCAATGAATAATTATCCTTTGTTATTTCCGTGGAAAAAGAGTAGAAGACTTGGGAACATTGGAATGTTAGTGGTGATATATTGGGGACAGTTGGAATTACAAAGGAGGAGGTGATGGACGAAATCAAATGTATGAAGGTGAATACGTCTCCTGGCCCTGACCTGATATATCCAAGAACCAAGCATGATCAGTAAGTTTGCAGATGCCACAAAAATTGGTGTTCTTGTAGATAGTGAGGAAGAGTAGCAAAATTTCTGCAGGATCTTTATCAGCTGGGGAAGTGGGCCAAGAAATGGCAAATGGAATTAAATAGAGAAAGTGTGAGGTGTTCCATTTCGGAAAGTTTAATCAACGTAGGATTTTCAGGGTGAATGTTAGGTCCGTAGGAAATATAATAGAACACAGGGACCTTGGAGTTCAGGTTCACGGTTCTCTAAACGGTAGTACAGTGGTTAGCACAGTTGTTTCACAACTCCAGGGCCCCAGGTTCAATTCGCGGCTCGGGTCACTGTCTGTGCGGAGCCTGCACGTTCTCCCCGTGTCTGCGTGCGTTTCCTTCGTGTGCTCTGGTTTCCCCCGCCACAGTCCAAAGATGTGTGGATTAGGTGAATTGGCCATGCTAAATTGCCCTTCGTGTGCAAGATGATGTGTGGTTACTGGGTTATGGGGCTAGGGTGGAGGCGTGGTCTTGAGTCGGGTTCGCTTTCCAAGGGCCGGTGCAGACTCGGTGGGCCGAATGGCCTCCTTCTGCACCGTAGATTCATATCATTCTATGAGTCACATGTAGAGGTGCAACGAGTCAGGCTTTTTGCATGCTGGCGTTCGTCAATCAGGGCACTGCCGAGAGAAGTTGGGAAGTTATAGATAATTGCACAGCATGTTGGTGAGACCGCACACGGAGTATGGTGTTCAGTTTTTGTCGTCTTGCTATAGGAAATATTTGTTTAAACTGGAGAGAGTGCAGAATGGATTTATAAGGCTGTTTCCAGGGCTCAAGGCACGGAGTTATAGGGAAAGATTGGACAGTCTGGAACGTTTTTCTTTGGAGCGTACGAGACTGACGGGTGATCTTATAGAGTGGAAGATCCTGAGAGCAGGGGTAGAGTGAATGCACTTAGTCTTTTTCCCAGGGTTGTGGAAAAGAGAACTAGAGTGGTAAGGTTTACGTGAAAAGGGGAAGGATTTAATGGGAACCTGAGGAGCAACTTCTTTACACAGAGTTTGGTACCGATGTGGAATGAATTGCCTGAGGAAGTGACTGAGGCAGGGACATTTACAACATTTAAAAGACATTTGGACAGATACGTGGACAGGAAAGGTTTAGAGGGATAAGGGCAAAATGCAGACACATGGGATAAGTTTAGATTGACTTTTATGTTGGCATGGAGCAACTTTGACCGAAAGGCCTGTCTCCGTGCCATTGATTCTGTGATTCCATGAGTCGAATTTTCTTTCCGAAATCCTCGTCAGATACACTCAATTTTCGCAGAAAAGCAATATTTTGGCAATGCTGCATATCTGGAATCAAAACAGAAAAGGAAGCTTTCCAGGCAGCACGTTTGGGAAGAAAACCTGATTGTATGCTTCAGATTTCCTCACAATCATGGTCGCTGCAAATGCAGTGGCGACTGAGGATAATAGCGTCACTTACCAGCTGGAGCTCTGCTGCGCTCATATCACCGTTATATGCTGCACAACACATTGCCCCCAGCTGGATACGATCAATTCCTTTTGCAATGCACAACAACCTGTTGTTATTAAAGCTTTCTTGACTTCTACTCGGCACGTTCGTTTCCCTTTGTTAATATTGCTCCCTCTGTTTACTCCCTCCAATACCTCTGCTGCTCTTAATCGCAAAACTCGAGCTTGGCTGTCAATTGGTGTCAGGGTGTGATTCTTGCTCAGGAAATTTCAATGAATGCGAGTGGTCCCGTGTTCCAATCCGCGACTCTCTTCTATTATACATGCAATGCAAGCGTCGTAATACACTCTGCTGAACGGAGGTTTGTGTACGAGATAACACGATATGGGCCGCGCGCACGGAAAAAAATGACGATACAATTTCAGTGTTTCCCCATTTAGCGGGCTGCCAATTAGTCGCAAATTCACGCGACGCCATACTTGTGATTCAGACATCTGGCTGAACGTGTTCAGATTTCATCCCTTATAAAAACACACGCAGTATTATAGACGTCCACGCCCAGTACATGTATTTTGATTAGGCCATCAGTTGTTTGCATTTGCATGGCACACGGATTCCGTATTCACGGAGAAATAAACATTTTGTAACTTCTTAAATGTTTCTCTGGAAACGGAGTGCACAATAGTTTTGCTGAGAGAGCACATCAGCAGTTAGGAATCCTGTGGCGAATATTTCACCTCCGGAATCCCAAAATGTGTCCATAACGTGCAAGGCACAGGTCAGGAGTGTGGTGGAATACTCTACACTTGCATCAATGAGTGCAACACTCCCATTGTCCAGTAACAGACACGAAGCTCCGCACCATCCAGGAAAATGGTGATTGGTAACCTTTTCGCAAATATTCACTCCTTCCACCACTGCCGAACAGTTCATACAGAGGATGCAGTGAAGGAACTCGCAAAGGCCACTTCGACAACAACTTTTAGCTCGCGACCACTATCATCTAGATGCAAAGGGCAGAACATAAATGGTAACCCCACCACCAGGAAATTTACATTCAAGTCACTCACACCATGAGTTTTAAACATCGAGGTTTCTTCACTGTCACCGGGTCAAATATCTCAATCCCGAGAAGCACTGTGTGTCTACTGATACGAATTGTAGCTTTTTTAAATAAATTTAGAGTACCCAATCATTATTTTTTTCCAATTAAGGGGCAATTTAGCGTGTCCAATCCACCTAACCTGCACATCTTTGGGTCGTGGGGTGAAACCCACACAGACTTGGGGAGAATGTTCTAACTTCACATGGAAAGTGACGCAGGCCGGGATTCAAAACCGGGTCCTCAGCATTGCAATCCCAGTGCTAACCAGAGCCCGAGGTGCTGCCCTATCTTACACAAATTTGGCTGCATTTGTTTTTCGATTGTCGTATATGCCCATTTGGTTCCCTAATGTCCAATCGCGTAGGAAATCTTCCGTCCTTACTTGGTCTGGTCTACATGTGACTCCATATGCACAACAATGTGTTTGACTGTTAACATGGGAAGTTAGGGATGGGCAATAACTGCTGGCCCAGTCTGCGACACCCACATCCCATGGACGAAAAATAAAGAATGCAGGTCGCCGCCACATTGAGTCAATCAGTGATGGCAGTAAATGACGGCGTAGCCCGCGACGACAACATCTCACGAAAGAAGAACATATAATATATTTTGATTCGATCCCGGTTAGGAGACCTGACGTTTGTTCCGAGGATGAGTAAGATTTCCATATTCACGAATCTCTTGAATGTTCACCAAGCACAAAATCAAATGTTCGGCGGTACATAAAGACAATTTCCGTATTTCTATGTAATTCTTAAAAACAAAGAATGTTAGAAATATGATATATATTTTTAAAAATGTGTCAATGCTAGCGGGAATGAAACCAAAACGATCACAAGTACTGAGGTCTGCTCCAAACATCAAATAATGTATTGTATTACACGGGCGGGGAGTAGGCTGATAGGAAATCCAGATACCTCTCCGCCGAACAAAGAAAATGATTGATCTTTATATAATTAATTATTTTTAAAATCTTTTTATTGGCAATTTCAACATTATGTACATTGACGTCCGGTTTCATTTATTGCATCGTATAAAAAAGGCTTCGTATTTCGTTATTTTAATTATAAATTTCTGCCCTCTAGTTCGTCGTGTCCTTCCACCCCCTTCCTCCGCCCCCTCGCCCTCCTTTCCCTAAGCCCCCGCCGTTTCCCCAGCACTTCCTCTCTTGCTGTCTTCCCTTGGTCGATCCGGGGGTGTGCTCCCCCTTCTCCTTGTCCCGCCTTTCCCTCGCACACATTCTTTTCTCCCTTCGTCGGCTTCGGCCGTTTTCCTTTTGGCCCTTCTTCCTGCATCCCTTCCCCCCTCCATTAATGTTGTCCCTGTTTGTTGGTCTCAGACTCTCTGTTTTCTCCCCCCCCCCCCACCCACCCCTCCACCCTGTGTTTTGCGTCCCTGGCGTTCCACCTTAACCTTTGATAGTATTTCCCTTTACCCTATCTAATCCTTCCAGATCCCTCTCTATTGACTGTTGTTTGCCTCAAACAGGTTTTGGAACAGACCGACAAATTACCTCCATGCAGTACGGAAGCCTTCCTCCAACCCTGCGGTGGCATGTTTGATCTTATCCAGGTGGAGAAGTTCCGAAACGTCAGCTAGCCAGTTTGCAGCTGTGGGTGGGGTTCTTCCGATCGCCAGCCGAACAGGATTCTGTGGCGTGCGATGAGGGAAACTAAAGCTACGCCGTCGGCCCTCTTGTGTAGCTCTGGCTGCTCTGATATCCCAAAGATCGCCACATTTGGGCATGGCTTCACCCTCACCACCACAATCTTGGACATTGCCTCGGATAAGGCCGTCCAGAACCCAGAACGTTTGGGACAAGCCCAGAACATGTGGGTGTGGTTAGCCATGTCCCCCTGGCACCGTTCACATTTGTCCACCAACTCGGAGAAGGGCCTCGTCATTCGGGTCTTGTCAGGTGTCCTCTGTGCATCATTTTGAACTGCATGAGACTGAACCATGCGCCGGAGGAGGTGGAGTTGGTCCTGCTCGGTGTTTCACTCCAGAGTCCCCACCCACTTCTGTCCCCAGTTCACTATCCAATTATAGTGATTATAGATTGCATATATTGACCTTTAGCATCAATGAAATTGGTTTTATTTACTGGGCAGCGGAGAACTGCATGATCATCTCATGGACAATTAGGCAGGTTGCCCATGGCCTTATGACACCCCCTTATCGACTGGCCTTGGGTCTTTATGTATACAAGTTCCCTTATCCCGGAGAATCAGGAAGCCTGCACCTTTCTCTGCTC
Organism: Scyliorhinus torazame; assembly: GCF_047496885.1. NCBI lineage: Eukaryota > Metazoa > Chordata > Chondrichthyes > Carcharhiniformes > Scyliorhinidae > Scyliorhinus > Scyliorhinus torazame. The sequence continues at coordinate 177,453,605 of NC_092720.1, read as the reverse complement.
ACGCCGCCTGCAGCTGAGTAAGATACACATCCCGCCTGTGGCCGTTGAAGACCTCCGAAATTTCGGGCGTCGTTTTAACATAGAACATAGAACCGTACAGCACAGAACAGGCCCTTCGGCCCTCGATGTTGTGCCGTGCATTGTCCGAAACCAAGATCAAGCTATCCCACTCCCTATCATTCTGGTGTGCTCCATGTGCACTGACATAACATTTGCAAGATCAGCGACTGGGAAGTTTCCACAAATACAATCTCGTCTGCCCAGTGCAGTCTGTTATCTCTGCTCTCTTCCTTTCAATCTGTCGATCGGTCGATCAGTTATTTGGAAATGAACTTTATTTTCTCATTTCAACAGAATGCTTGGACGCAGATTGCAGTGAACAAGATAAAAACCACATTTAACCTGCTGCCGTCCCAGTTAAAGCTGATAATAGTGCCGCCTGGTATATTGCCTGAAGACTTCCATCTGCGGGATTGAAACTCTTATTCTCGAATTCAAACACTCTCAGAATTTCTGCCCGTGCCGAATTCAACTTCTAGATCGAAACTCCGCTTTTTCTAAACAGTGCACACACGCCATTCCAGAAACAGAGCTGCAGTTATTATGTAGTTCTGTGAATTTCGACCGTTGCATTGTGGTTGCAGTTACCTCAGCTCTTCGGGGCAAATCTAAAACAATAAATTAGTTTCTCTTTCTGAAGATGCTGCCGGACCTCCTGTAGTTCAAAAAATTCTCGATTTGGACCCTTTTTACACCAAAGACCAGCCTGTTCATCAATTTAGCAGAAGATTCCTCCATGTTCATGACCTGTACTGAGCAACTCAGGGCTAATTCGTTGTTAGAGCAGGGAATTCCCTTGATGGCGCACGAGTTGAAACAAGAAAGTAACCGTGGTGCTATCATAAAAAAGACACAAATCAATTGTCGGCGTGGTAGAAATAGTGATATAAACCGATAACAACACGCCGGCACAGGAGAACATGTGCCCTCAACTGTTACACAGTTTGTCTTACAGTTACGACTGTCCACGTTGACAGTTTCAAATATCACATCAAATGTAAACGCAAAATTGTCATCAACAATCAAAATCTTCGTATACCTTGTCAACCGAAGCTGTAGAACTAAATCAAGATCATTGCGAACAATGCTGTTTGTGTTGTGCTGTTCAGCCATGGAACATGCCTGTCCAATCTGGGAATAATCTCCCGAATCGAAGAAGTTGAACCGCATCCTCAGTGTAAATTCCTGATGTTGTTGGGGATTTTGTGATACTGGACTATGATATAAATTATAGGTGGCCCTGTAACTACATTTGTGCTCTGTATTACTTTTGAATAGTTCTGATGAAACAAAAGGTACTCATTGGCTTAGGTGCCTGTTTAGAAGAGGCAATTTGTAGAAATAGATAGTGGAGACAAAGCTGTTAATATCTAAAAGACACAAAATGGCTGATAGCTATTTTGTGATATTAAAGACACAAAATGGCTGAATAAGCCACATTCCCTGTAAACTGTTTCATGAGACCCAAGCGTGGGTATGTATAGAGAGTGTCCCAACAGCCGCTGATAACAGCTTCACAGAACAAGACTTACAATGTATACTTGATAAGCTCAATGTCTACAGCTGTAGACAGGACACATTATTAGGTTAGTTTTGAATGACTTATGTAGGAAGTTAGGGGCGGGTGGGGATAATTGGGGATGCTTGGAAAATTGATTGACTGCATGTAATAATTGTGACGCGAATAAAGTTGATTGATTGTATGTAAATGAGAATAAAAACTAATTCCGCCTCTTGATCTGTATAGTAACCCGTGTGAGCTTTAGCTCAAGTGGGATAAGGTGGTGTCAGGGGCTGCGGAGTCCCCAGATCTTGCCTCCCAGAATTCTGACATAATAATCTGCTTTTTTGCTGTGAATATTTTCACCCCTAACACCTGACAATTAGTGACTGCCTGAAACCGATGAATGGGGATAATTTATACACTTTCCTAAAAACGACCAATTCCAAGGCTGTAGCCACCCAACTTCATGCTCTGCAAATTGTCCACAGGTTGTCTACTGATCCAGATGAGTTCCTGCCACTGGGAGGCAATCAGTCTTAACCTAACTGGCTGCGTCCCAGAAAGCCCAAGTATGGAGCCAGGGGCTGCAAGGCGTTTAGGTAGAAGGGAGGGTACAGCAAAAGGATTATTGCGAACTGTTACTTTGAACAACAACCCATCGTACAGAATGCCATCAACGAACAAAGGTGCACCTCTTAAGATTTGAAAGTCGTCAACTATCGGGGCAGGGCGTTCGTGAAAGAATGGCGAGGTTTGGTGCAGCAACAGGATAAAATAAAGAATTGAACCCAGAGCAACTTTATGCATCAGACCTCGACCATCGTGTGTCCGTTCCGAGGTTTGCAAGGAATCTTATCATTTTGAAAAGATTGTCGGTGAAATCTAGTCTGAGAAGGGAAATTTTCCTGCCTGTAAAATTACCTTGCTTCATATTTCTTTATACATTCACACGAAGGGGGTTCCTAACACTGCAGTCATTATCACCCTTGCACAGGCGTGAAAATATGATGGGTGGCGTTATATCCTACAGCGAATAAAATCGGCGTGATTTTTCTATTTCCAAATGCTCTTAATACTCAAATGCCCAAATGCTCTGTTCGGGAATTCGACCCAAATGAAATGAAGGAACAGCGATGAACACGGAAGGTAAAGTGTGCTTTGCTGCCGCATTTCACAGCAAAAGAGGAAATAAAGGATCTGCGTGTATATTGCGATGTCAATACAACCTCGTGTAAATTGGACTAGTTTTACAACTCAACACAAGTGTTCCTGCCAATCCATGTGTTCATCCAGCTCGGCTCAAGCGTTATTTATACTGAGAGTCCGAATGACGTTTTAAACTTTGTCAATGTGGTTGCTGAGAATGGGGTTATTTAAATCGTCCAAAAAGAAAAGAAACGAAACAAGTTGAAATTTTCTTCTTGAAAAAATTTCCAATATGTGTTTTGCATAGACTCTTCTGTATATTTCATGTTACGCACGAGTCCTTGGGGTAACGTCAATGCATTAATCAGCTTCTGGCGTCGGATATAACTCACATCACTGCACAAATCCCCAGATGACAATCTCCAGAGAGGATAGATTTTGGTTTTAAGTATCTTCTACATTGGCACGGTCGAAGCACAGGACTTGGCAGGACAGACATTCGTGCTTCGCAGAAAAACATGGAGCACCCTGCAATTTACCAGATAGACCTCATTTATTACCCAGTTCTTGCAGCCGTTAGTATTCCTGGTAAGTGAGTTGAAACGTGTCAGTACAGTTGACCATCAGTACGAAAATATTACCTGTTCGGTGTTATTGTTTAAGGGTCGAAACATTTGTTTTGCTTGGTCAATATTATTTTTCATACAAATGATAATATTTAGTTCGCGTTCACCGTATCGTTGAGCCGAGAATGGTTACAGGAGAAAAGTCCCTCGGATGTCACACACTGAGAATTGACCAGAAACCAAACAGTAATTTGCTTTAAATTTGTTCTGATGGATTCTGGCATTTTACCTTTGTTTAACTGAAAAGGCAATGCGGAAAAGTGTTGCTATTCTTACTGCCGCCGACTGCAGGTTAGTGGTCAATGGTGTTGGAAGGGGCGATGCTGACACTGATCGTGGAAAACGGGCGATAGCGATCCGCGGACCGCTATATATTCCTTTTATCGCAGAAGGTTAAAACCTAAACCAATCAATCACCTGAGAATTCGAAGTTTTGAGAAAGATATCCGAACAGGGCGAGTGTGCACTCGGGATGTTGTGCAGATCATATTCCAACAGGTCGGAGGTTTTTCGCTCTACTCATTTTATACATGCACTGTTTCCACATATTGGACAACCTTTGTTTTCTACACACACGGTTGCTCCAGAAATACCAGAATAGTGTTCTTGATTTAACTCAGCAAAGCGATATACTTCGTAGATCAAGTTACTCTCAATTTTAGCTCATCTAGCGCTGCCTTGCTCTACATTTGTCGCATATTTCCTTTCCCAACAAGTATATTTCCACAATTAAAATTTATTTAACCAATAAAGAAAAGGGTCCCTGAAATTTCAATGGTTTCTTAATTGTGATAAAATCATTCTAAAAACAAATATTTTGCGACGGGCATGCTATAATTATTAATTTCCCTTTTACTTACAGTCAACTTGGGGGCAATTGTGATCCTTTCTCGAGGAAAGTGTGGGTTATCCAAATGCATTACTCGCTATCTCGTGGCAATGGCAGTGGCAGATACCACTTTGGTAGTCATCCATGTGATATTACACCGGATTAACATCATGTACTTCCCACCCAGTTTTCTATTTTTGACTCCAGTGTGCATTGTAAATATTGTGGCATATATTGTAACTGTGGACTGTTCTGTCTGGTTTACTGTTGCCTTCACGTTTGACCGCTTTGTTGCAATTTGCTGTCAGAAGCTACAGTCAAAGTACTGCACGGAGAAAACTGCGACAGTCGTCATGGGTTCTGTGTTTGTCCTCAGCTGCCTGAGGACCGTTCCCTTTTACTTCATGAATGAACCTGCATTTATAATTGATAACGTCGCGTGGTATTGCGTCCCCACGGCTGATTATCTAACTTCTCCCTTGAGTAAGGTATTCGAATGGATCGATAGTATCATCACCCCTGTATTACCAATGTTTTTGATATTGTTGTTCAATGCTTTGACTGTGAGGCATATCATAGTGGCAAACAGAATCCGCAAGGGGCTACGCAGCAACAATGAAAATCAGAATGACCTAGAGATGAAAAATCGGAGGAAATCCATGGTTTTGCTGTTCACTATTTCCGCCAATTTCATAATCTTGTGGATGACGTATCTTGTGCATTCCGTAAACTGGCCGATTATGAACTTTTATTACACAGACAAATATTTGAGTAGCCCTATATATATCGCCCAGCAGGTTGCATTCATGCTGCAACTTCTGAGTTCCTGCACAAACACTTGCATCTATGGACTGACACAAAACAAATTCAGAGAGGAGATTAAGAATGGGATAAAGTATCTGTTTACACTGAATGGGAAAATATGTTGACAATGTGTCACGCCCATCGATCTGGAAGAGGGCTTGTAAATTTACGAGAAAGTTGCTTTTGGATTTCTCAGTTTTAAAAGCAGGTGAAGGGAAAAGAGGAAAATGATTGTCTTCAATAAGTTTTCACTTAATTAAATACAATGACCAAAATATTCAAATTTGATTTCGTCATTGGAAAGCTAAAGGTAGAAATTAGAACATGTAGTAATAAATCTTGCTCGCCTAATGCCTCGATTATTATTTATCTAGATGTGCAGAGTTTGCACCACAGCATACTATTGAAATAAATTGTAATATTATTCTCGTAAAACATCGATAAGAGTGAAAAGAAAAACATATGCCGACTAAACTACAAATCAGACTTGGAGCAACAGATGCAATTTGTGTTTTTTGCAGAACAAGTTCACCATTTTTTAAAAACGCATAGGTTGCAGAAAAACCTTCCTCACAAAATACGCCAAATGGTCTTAAATATTAAGCAAACATCGATACATTTCCCATACCATTACATTGTCAATACTTTCATGTGAGAGTACCTTTAAGAAATGTGTGTTTAAGAAATGTACCTTTAAGAAATGGGTGTTTATCAGTGATGTCAGAGTGTGAGTGGAGCTGGGCTGCCTGTCAGCTTTTTTCTTTCATTTTAGGCTGTTTGCTGCAGGGTCTGTTTTAGTTTCGTTTTCAGTGTTGGAGCTGAAGCCAGAAAGAGCAGGTGCTCTGTTGATATCTCTGCCAGGAAAAGACTATCTTTTGATCATTTGGTGAATTCAGAATTATAAATGTTCTCAGTAGTAAATGTAAACTTAATGTGCTTCTGTTAAAAGGTGTTCCCTTTGTCTTCTGGAAGGTGTTTGGGAAGTTATTAAGGATTACTTAGTGTTGTATTCTTTGGGGTTGTATTTAAATTGATGGTTGCTAAGATGTTCACTGTATGTTTTAAAAACGTTAACTTGAGTTCATAGAATAAACATTGTTTTACTTTTAAAAATAGTTTTCCATTTTGCTGTACTGCATCTGCACAGTGAGCCGTATGCTCCCCATACCGCAATCTATTAAAAGTTGTGGGTCAGGTGAACTCCATGCTACACTTTGGGTTTCTATTCGCTATTTCAATTGAAGGTGTTTATCTATGAGCACATGAGCTGCACAACTGGGTCGTGTAGGACCAGATGCAGCGTACGAACGTAGGAACAAGGAGCAGGAATCGGCCAGTCGCCCTCGACGCCTGACCTGCCATTTTAGAAGTTCATACTTGGTCTGAGATTGTCCTCATATCTGCAGCCTGTCTACCGCGACAAAGCTCTTATTCCCTTGCTGAATAACAATCTATCCACCTCCTCCATAAAAAAAAAATCAAAGTCCGTGCTTCCACTACCTTTTCAGGCGGTCCCAAAGATTCAGCCCCTCTGAACGAAAGAAATGCACCTCATCCGACAACTTACTTTCAAATTGTTCTAGATTCAACCACAAGAGGGAACATCCTCTACGCAGCTATCTTGTAAAAAAATAACAGGATCGCATATTTCAATGAACCCTCCCTTAACGTAGGTGACAATACTGCACACAGTGTTCCAGAAATAACTTCGCTAATGTTTTTGCATGGGACGTAGGCGTCCAGCATGTATTGTCCATCACGCTCAAGGGACATTTAAGACATAACCAGGTTCCTTTGGAACTGGAAGCATTGTAGGTCAGGACAGGTCATTAGTGCACCAGATGTGTTTTTACGACAATGGTGTCATGGCCATCGTTCGACTTTTAATTCCAGATTTTTTTTTAACTCAAATTTCACGATCTGCAGTGGCAGGATTTGAACCTGAGTACTCTGGTTTACTGGCCTTTGATGATACCCCGATGGCACCGATTCACCTTTATAACTGACGCCTAGCCTCGTGCTGTATTCAATTCCCGTCGTTATAAATGCAAACATTTTCTTATGCCGTGGGGCAGCACGGTAGCACAGTGGTTAGCATGTTTGTTTCTCAGCACCATGGTCCCAGGTTCGATTCGCGGCTTGGGTCACTGGCTGTGCGGAGTCAGCACGTTCTCCCCACGTCAGCGTGGGTTTCATCCGGGTGCTCCCGTTTCCTCCCACAGTCCAAATATGTGCAGGTTAGGTGTATTGTCTCCACAAAATATTAGGTGGGGTTACTGGGCTCTCGGGATATGGTGGAGGTGTGCGTCTTAAGTGCAGTGCTCTTTCCAAAGATCGGTGCAGACTCAATTGGGACTGAAGACCTCCTTCTGCACTGCAAATTCTAATTTGATTCGGTTTTCTAGTTTTGAGCAGTGCCTTTTGCAATTAATCAACTAGGACACCCATGTTGCTCTACATCTCAGACTTTATCACATTCTCAATATTCAGAGAATATAACTTTATTTTATTCTTCCTGTCAAAATCGACAATTAAACTTTGTTCCACGTTTTCTCCATCTTCCAGGTAATTGCCACACTCACTTCTCCGATCTAAATATTTTTGTACCCACCTCATCTCCTCAGCACAGCTTAATTTCGTTCTCATCATTGTGTCATCAGAAAATTCAGTAAGCATTCCACCAATATCTTCATCCAATTCATTTGCATAAATTGTAAATAATGAGTCCCAGCACTGGCCCCTGTGGCTCATTAGCTGTTGGATTTTGACAACCTGAAAAATAACGAATCATATTAACAGTCGGTTTCCGGCGAGCGAGTCAACCTTCTATTTATGCCGACATGTTACTGGCATACCATAAGCTTTTATTTTACGCCATAACCTTTGATACGGCACTTGAACAAATGCCCTCTGGAAGTCTAACGATAGCACGTTCACGGTTTCCCCTTGATTGACAACACATGTAGGCCCATAAAATAACTTCGAAAGGTTGTTGAAACATGACTTGCTGTGCCCATAATCATGTTGACTCCGCCTGATTACCTTGAACTTAAACATGGGCCCTGCGATAAGCTTAGACCATAACGGCATTTGCCACTCTTCCAAATGAGTGATACGAATTTAACTATCGTGTAGTTTCCCGGACGCGCAGGTATTTCTGTAAGAGCTGATCAATCACTCTTCAAACTTTGGCAGCGTTGACCAACATGGCGAAATGGTATTGTCACTTGATCAGACCCAGGGGAATGTTCTGGGAGCCCAGATTCGCTGGTCAAATTGGAATCGAATTTAAAAATAAATCTAACGATGACCATAAAACAATTGACGATTGTCGTGAAATCTCATCATTTATGTAATGTGAAGAATGGTCGGAGATAAAAAATTGCGGAGTATTCCACTCTGACAATCTGGAAGCACCGATTTACCCATTACCAAGAAGACCTTGTGTACTGGCGAGAAAAACGCAAAACCTTTCTCACCGGGTGCATGAGCCTCCATGAGCCCTCAGCCCAAATCTATTCCATAAACGTCCCCAGTTCACGAGCCATGCCTGTCGATTTCCGCGTTCTGGAATTCGTCTGTCGTCACTGGTCCTGTACAGCTTTACATACGCCCCCACCCCACCCCATGATCAGTTGGTGTGTTTATATGTCGCGGAATTGCGCCATGATCTTTTTTACAAGGTTTGCGTTGTCCTAGTTGCTGGAGTACACATTGGCAAGGACCACGGGTGCCCTCTATCAGACACTGCTGACCGTACCATCCCACTTGCTCTGTAACTGTCCTCACCGCAGTAAAAACCTTCCTCTTACTTATCAATATGGCCACCCCTAGCTCTTGTCCCAAAGGTGGAATGTTAGGCCGCACCCAACCAACCCTTCCTGACGCACAGTCGGTCCTTCTCCCTCAGGTGCATCTCTTAGAGGAAGACAATGTCAGCTTTCATATCTGTGAGATGGTGAGGAGTCTGGGTCTTTTCACTAGATCGTTACGTTCCCTGGCGTTTCAGGTGACTATTCTGACGCCCCCCACCACACGTCGCCATGCGCATTCAACCGTACTTACCTTCTGAATGCACCCCTTCACTCCGGGTCTTCCCTTTGTTTCGTGGCCATCCAAAATGACCGCGGTCACATTTCTCACGATGAGGCCGAGCCCCTGTGTTCCGGGTTTCCCTTTAACCAGGGCCCACCGAACATGCCTGCCTCCTATGTGTACTACATTTAGGTGAGCACATGCACTCCTGAATTTCCCTTAGTTTAGGGACTGTCAAATGTGGCTGCTTACTGTGCCCTTGGGTCTTGGCCTTTCTTGGATATCAGTAGTTTGGCGGACTGTGTTAGAGTTGGAGGCAGGGTTCCCTCGCTAGTGTGTCGCCGAACATGTCCTGCGACATGAATCTAACGATGACCATAAAACAATTGACGATTGTCGTGAAATCTCATCATTTATGTAATGTGAAGAATGGTCGGAGATAAAAAATTGCGGAGTATTCCACTCTGACAATCTGGAAGCACCGATTTACCCATTACCAAGAAGACCTTGTGTCCTGGCGAGAAAAACACAAAACCTTTCTCACCGGCTGCATGAGCCTCCATGAGCCCTCAGCCCATCAGGGTCAACCTCAGCAGGGTCAGTGCCATTGTGAATTTTTGTAGACATCCACGGATCCCAGCGTCTTCCTGGACTGCAGTGAATTGATGGTCTCCATGACCTCTCCAAGTCCTAATAGAGCTTCCATTTCCGTTTCCGTTTGTGAGATTAAACTGATGAAGCCAGTCTACAGACCTCCCGTCCATGGTCGATTTGTTCCCCCCGTTGTTTTGGTTCCCCCTACACCTCTCGCTGAACACCCAAAGATCCCCTTTTTGTCCACATTACTGCATTCCCCCCACTCTGACACCGTGTCTCGTCCCGCTCCCCCCCCCAACCACGCACTAGATGTTCTGACCCCGGTGGGAGATGCGCCTCGGCCTCCCTCTCACTGTTACCTCCTGGTGCTAGCTTTCCTGCTATTGTGGTGGCCCCCTCCCAGGATCGATCTAACCCACACTTATGCCCGCTCTTTTGGCGTCCTTTCTATCTCCTCCTCACCCTCTGCTGCGCATTGCTGCCCTCGCCCCCTCCTTTCTATTAGCTGGTTCCCTGTTCAGACGGAGGTGACGCAGTGTCCCGAAACCTTGTCCATTTAGTTATTTCGCCTCCTCTGTATCTTCCTCACCCCTGTCTCTGGCTGCTCGTACAGCCGTTCCAAGGACGAACTCGCCGGTTCAGTAAAATCATGTCCTTTGCCCTGAAATGGTACTCAGAGCCTGGCTGCGAAAAGCATCCTGAATCTGACAAAAGGTTTTATTTAGGCGCAACTTTGCATGGTTAAAATCCGCCATCACAAGCTACCTGCAATCCCAGATACCTGAATTGAGTAGTAGCCACACGAAACGGCAAACGCCCAAAGCCAGCTACCATCCCCGACAGGAGACCAAAAAAAAACTCTCTGTTCTCCCAATTCAATTTGTATCCCTAAAAAGCACCTAATCGCTTTAGAAGCCCAATTATATCCTCCAACATGGGAACCACTTTGGAAATATACAACACAAGGTCGTTGGCAGACTTCCACTGACGGTGATTTGCTGAATGGACACAGATCAGGTGCCTCTCGTCTAGACCAGAACCAAATGGGCACTTGTAGACGACTTTTGCCATGAAATTCGAAAGCAACATAACCTTAACTGAGAAAATAAATGAAATTAATTTGAATTCCAGCGTAATGGAGTTCGAGGGGGAGAAGGGATAGAAGACATTGCGGAAAAGGCGATGAGCAGTAGGCAGAGGAGCCGGCGGACCACGAGGCGAGGGTCCCTGGCCACTTAGGAGAGTGGGAGGCCGACAACACAAGCACCAGCCACATCACCCCCCCCTCCCCTCCACCCACCTGTACACGGATGGAAGCCGTTCCTTTTGTTAAATAATTTAGATTACCCAATTATTTTTTCCAATTAAGAGGCAATTTTGTGTGGCCAATCCACCTACACTGCGCATTTTTGGGGCGAATCCCACGCAGACACGGGGAGAATGTGCAAACTCCACACGGACAGTGACCCAGAGCCGGGATTGAACCTGGGCCCTCAGCGCCGCGATACACCTGTGCTAACCACTGTGCTGCCCCAGGGATGGAAGCCATTCCTCATGAAGTACTGACCGCCATGAAATAAGCGATAAAGTTCGATGTCTAGGTGGCGGTCAAGGTGGTGGTGACAGAGGTGATGGTCACCATGCAAAAAGAAAGCTTTCTATTTTGTCGAAGGCGGTGGAAGCCCAGGAAAAAACAAACCACGAATTGGAGCAAACCTCGACGGACCAGAGCGGCAGGATCATCGCACTGGAAGCAGTTGTTAAATCGTTGGTGGCGGCTCAAGGGAATTTAAAAGGGAAATTCGAGGATGAAGAAAACAGGTCGCGACATTGGAACATTCAGATTGTGGGCCTTCCAGAAGGTATTGAGGGCAGAGTCGCAACGGGCTATATCGCCCAAATGCTGGGCAACCTAGTCGGGAGAGCCAGCTTCCACGACCCCTGTGACAGATCGCACAGGATGCTTAAGCCGAAACCGAGGCTGGACATTGGGAAACTATCCTGACACAACGATCATGAGAGGGTGCTAAGGTGGGCGATACAGACCAGGTTGAGTCCCTGGGAAGGACAGAATCTCAGGGTATATCAGCACTTTGGGGCGGACATGACGAAATGCATGTTCGCGTTTAATCAGGGAAAATCAGCCCTGCCCAATAATGGGGTACGATTCGTTTGCCCACATTCGCCACTTTCATTTTAGAGGCAGCACGGTCGCACAGTGGTTTGCACTGTTGCATCACAGCTCCAGGATCCCAGTTTTGATTCCCGGCTTGCGTCACTGTCTGCATGGAGTCTGCATGTTCTTCTCATGTCGGCGTGCGTTTCCTGCCAGGGCTCCGATTTCCTCCCCCAGGTCCCGAAAGACGTGCTGTTAGGCAATTTTTACATTCTGAATTCTCCCTCTGAATTCTACCCGAACAGGCGCCGGAAAGTGGCGACTAGAGGGCAGGATTCTCCCAGACCTGGGCTGGACTGAAGAATCCCCGCGCCCGGGCCACGCCGCCCCGATGCCGGCAAGTGATTCTCCACAGAGCATAGATTCGGCGCCGTTGGCGCCGGCGTGGTCGGCGGCCGTGCTACGCGGGCCCCCCGCGATTCTCCGAGGGGCCGTAAAAAGGAAAACGAGTCCCGCTGGGTCCGTTCTAATCTGCTCTCAGCCGGCGGGACCTCGGCGTTGAAGAGTCGGGTGTCAGCTTTTGGGTGGGGAGGAATGGCCCGATCGGGGCCAACGATCGGCGGGCCGTCTCTCTGGCTCAGTGCCTACTTTCCTACGCGCCGTCCCCTGTAGCCTTGCGCCATGTTGCGTAGGAGCCGGCGCATTGAAGGATGCCACGACGCTGGTGCGTGTGGCTGCCAGTGCCACTGCGTATGCGTGGATCCCGCTGCACACATTTCACGCCGGGATCGGCAGCCGGAGCAGCGCGAAACCCTCCACCGCCTTGCTGGTCCCCGATAGGGTCCAGAATTAGTCCTTGCGATGGCGTTACGATGGCATGGACACTCTGCCCTGGAATTAGTGAATCCCACTCAGGGGCTTTTCACATTAACTTCATTGCAGTGTTAATGTAAGCCAACTTGTGCAATAATGATTAGTATAATGTTATTCCCAACCAGGCTCTGGGTAACGATGCAGAACAAGGAGCATTACTTTAACACACCCGCAGAGGCAAACGATTTTGTGCAGTTAAACGGCCTGAACAAGGGCAAAGGAGGCAGCGATGGAGGTAGAACATCGAGAAGGGAAGTGAAATAGACAGAAACGTTTGCCCTGGACAATGCTCCCTCGCTCTGATCAAAGCTACCGGGTCACAGGAAAGGGCGAATGCAGGTGAGGGTGAGGTACACGCAGGAGCGTTTAGACAGTGGGCATAAGTGTGTGGTAAGAACAGCCCCGGGAGAGGTGGGTACCACACCGCATGGAAATCTAGCACAAGAAGACGGACAACAAGGGAGGGAGCGCCTGGAGGGGAGGGGGTGGCACTGGAACAGGGAGTGGATGCATAGATAGCGCGGCGCAGCGGGCATGGGGGTGGGGTGGGGGGGGGAGGTGAAGGAACAGAAAAGGAACAATATGGGAAGAAAGGGTTTGGTTTGGGACTGGTTTCGGCAGGTAAGGTGAAGAATGAAGGGACAAGATGGTTCTGCAAGCAGCCACTTTGGAGGATCCCGAAACAAAGGGAGACTACGGAGTGTAGGGGCGGACCCACGTGGCTTATACATAGTTGGCGGCCATGGTCGGTGCTCCCTGGGCAAAGGCAACACCCGTAGTGCAGGTGTCCGGCCTCATGATGAGAATTGTAATCGTGGCCATTTTGGACGGCCCCCGAACAAAGGGACACCGTGGACTGCAGGACCGACTCCACCAGGTTAGTCCGGTTGATCGCGCAGGAGGAGGGGGATGGATTGCGGGTAGGAAGGGCTGGGTCGGACATATGTACCATTCATATTATGGGACGAGGGCTAGTGAAGTGGACATACTAATTAGTAAGAGGACATATTAACGGTAACATGGAAGGTTACGGACCAAGCAGGATGGTGCTTCATGGTCAGCAGTGTGCTGGACGGGGCACTGGTAGTTCTAGTAAATCTGTAAGCGCCCAAATTTGACAACACAGATTTCATTAAAAAGAACATGGTGAAATTCCCAGATATCGACACACACCGGCTGATCATGGGGGGCGACTTCAACTGTGTACAGAAACCATTGACGGATCGATGGATCCTCAGAAGTGGGAAAAAGACAGCCATGGCTAGAGAAGTGGAAGCATTCAAGTGGCACATGGGGTCAGTGTGCCTATCCCGGTTCCTATATGGCGGCGAGATAACCAGAATGGGGACGTCTCATATTCCACGTTCTGGGAGACACTGAAGGCGATGACTAGGGGAGAGATAAAAGCCGACAACGTATTGAGAGACTGGGAAGAGGGGGGTGGCTAGTTAAAAACTGCTCGACTCCATCCTGGATGTCAATAGAAATTATTCTGCGACTCCACCGCAGAGCATCTGGCGAACAGGAAAGAGCTACAAATGGACTTAACCTGCTATCCACCAGGAAGGCAGTTGCCAAACTCTGGCAGACACTGGGACCTTCTACGAACATGGAGAAAAGGCAGGCCACCCACTGGCTCACCAGATGAGAAAGCAGGCAGCTACAAGGGAGATAACGATCGGAAACGACAGCAGAGGGGAACTGTTTGGAAACCCCTAAAATGTCTATAAAGCACTTGAGGCCTTCTTCCACGGTCTGTACAGCTCCGAGCCCTCCCATTCAGGGGGGGGGGGTGGCGGGCACGAAACATATCATCGATGGACTGGACAACCTCGTTGGGGGACGATAGGCGGGGCGAGCTGGAAGCACCAATAGGACTGGGAGAGATCACGGAGAGCATCAGCTCCATGCAGGTGGGGAAAGTGCCGGGGCAGGATGGGCTCCCGGCAGACTTCTTTAAAATGTTGCACCAGCTCCGGTCCCACACCTACGGGACATATTTGCTGATTCACTCGCGAGGGCTCCCTGCCTCCAACGCTAACACAGGCAATTATATCTCTGATACCCGCAAAACACAAGAGCCCGATAGAATGCGCATCATATTTTGCTGCTCAATTCGGACGCAAAGATACTTGCGAAAGTCCTGGCTCAGAGATGGGAGAACTGCGTACCAGAGATGGTTTAAGAGGACCAGACCGGCTTGTACAAGGGTAGACAGCGAACATCAGGTGACTGCTAAAAGCAATAATGGCCCCATCCAGGACGGGAACACCAGAGGTGATCGTCTTCCTGGATGCAGAAAAGGCCTTTGACAGAGTCGAATGAATGTATCTCATTGAGGTACTCGAGCGGTTTGGGCTCGGGGCAGCGTTTACCATGTGAATGAAACTCCTGCACAACGTTCCCAAGGCGAACATTCGGTCCAGCACCGCCAGCGCTGAATATTTCCAGCTGCACAGAACCATAAGGCAGCGATATCCAGTGGCCCCGCTCTTGTTCACCCTGGCAATTGAACACCTGGTGATCACTCTGCGAGACGGAAAAGTCTGAAAGGGCATCAAAATAGGGGGCGGATGACCTGATCCTCTCCGTCTCGGACCCACAGAACGGCATGGAAGTAATCTTGAAGGTCCTGGAAGGTTTCGGGGTCTTCTGGGGTTACAAACTCAACCGGGGTAAGAGACAGGCATTCCCGGTCAACCTGAACGGGAGAGGGAGAGAGCTGGAGGGCGGTAGGGGGCTGCAATTATAACTACCACAAAGCAAGTTCCACTACATGAGGATCCAGATAGCCCATGACTGGATACGGATCCACAACTGGAATCTGACCAGTTTGGCGGAGAAAGTTAAAAAGGTCCTTCAGAGATGGGATGCACTTCCGCTTTCCCTGGCTGGAAGGGTGCAGATGGTCAAGATCAACGTTTTGCCGAGATTCCTGTTCCTGTTCAGATCCATACCAATCTTCATGCCCAAGGTGCTTTTCACGGGATAGACAAAATGATCATGGTGTTTGGATGGAGGGGGAGGGGAAAGAACCCAAGGACCCCCAAGCCGACACTGCAATGGAGGAATGATATGGGCGGCCTGGTTCTACTGATCCTGCAGTACTAAAACTGGTCAGCCACAGTTAAAAGCGTGAGGGAATGGATACGAGAACCCAACATGGTCTCTGTGACGCTGGTGAAGTCGATCAGCTTCAAAAACTGGAGACAGGACGGGGATCTCACGGAGTCAGGAGTATTTCCATAGGGGACAGACTCGTGACCCTGGTCTAACTGACGGAAGACTTGGAGCTACCGACAGGACAGGAACTTGGGCACCTGCAATTCAGACAGTTTATGTCATGGATACCGCAAGGTACAGTAGGGCCCCGTGATACAATTTACTGAACAGCTGATAAGCACCGTGGCCCCATCTGTGGACGATTGCTGGAAAGGACAAGGACACCACCAGATGTAGCTAAGCACAAATGGGCGGGCGAACGCGGGACAGACGTGGGTTTGGGACTCTTGAGCAAAGCACTGAGTGGCACTGAGTGGGGCCGGAATGTGGCGACTAGGGACTTTTCACAGTAACTTCATTGAAGCCTACTTGTAACAATAAGCGATTTTCATTTCATTTCATTTCATTTCAATGGTGCAGGATCAAGGTGAATGGTGTCAGAGAGGCCCGGCCAACCACAGCAACATGTACTGGGCCTGCCCCAGATTTGTGTTCTGGACAGCTTTCTTAGAGGCGATGTCAAACCTTGTTGGTGAACGGGTGGAGCCTTGCCAGAGAGTGTCCCTTTTCGGGGTATCGGACAGCTACATATGGGGAAGGGGATCTATATGATGGATTTTGCTCCTTCATTTCACGCCGGAAAATCCTGCTCGGTTGGCGATCAGCAGAACCACCCATAGCTTCAAACTGGCTGGCAGACCTCTCGGAATGTCTCCACCTGGAAAAGATGATGTACACGATACAAGCTTCGGAGGAAGGCTTTCACAAAGCGTGGAGGCCATTCATCACGCTGTTTCAAACCTGTTCGAAGCCAAAATTAACTTGGGAGACGTGTGGACGGAGGAGAGCAGACGAAACACGCAGAATGGAGAGAGGCAGAGGGGGAGGAGAGAGGAGGTGTCGAGGGAACCCAAGGGAATCACTTAGAGAAACATAGGGGGGGGCGGGGCGTGCGCGAGGTGCAGGAAACGCCCCCCCCCTCCATAAAACACAAGAACAACAAGAACTACAGAAGACAGGAGCGAGAGCGAGCACCGTAGTGTGACACCCATGGCGAAAGTTGATGCCAGGGAAGAACGAGTCTTTCAACCGGGGGAGGAGGGGTGGGTGGTGGTGCAGAGAGTGCGGAAAGGCGGACAGAGAGAATATCTGTTAAAATTGGTAAATAAGAAATGGCGTAACATGTAAATATCAAGTGCACGCTCTGTTAAGCTGTTATTCTGCAAAAACTGAAAAATGCAAATAAAAATATATCAAACAAAATTAAAATCAGATCTGCGCTTTGCCACGTCTGCCTAATGTCCTGGTAGACTCTGATTTTACGACATTCCAGTTTCATGCCTTCGTGTGTCTAGCCCAGCGAAGGCTCCGGTCATGATACTTGTGCAGATTGGCTTTTATCGCTCTCGGCTACACCCCCATCCTGGACTTTCGTCGAAGCAACATAAGAGACCTGTCAATCTCATGGGGGTTTGGGAAGCTGTCCCACCCCATTTGGGCCACGAAGTTGATTGGGTCCTACTCTCATTTCCATTCTATTAGTGTTTAAGCTTGTTTTCCTGTTCCCTTATAGCTGGGAAAGAAAAACAAGACAGATTGTAGATGTTGACCAGAGTACTATGCGTCAACTGCAAAGTTGATTACGGGAAACATATAATATAATAGCACGATAAGGCCATTCGCCTCTTCGAGTCAACTCCGCCATTCAGTGCGGATGATCCTCTCTCTCAACGCCATAAACCTGCACACCCCCATAATCCTGGTGCCCTAAGGTTATAGAACATTGTCTATTTCCTTCTTAAATAAATGCAGTGACTTAAGCTCTGCAGCTTACCGTGACAGAGAGGTCCATATTTACACCACCCTCTGATTTAAGAAGAGTCTCTTCATCTCAGTCCTAAATGACCAACCATGGGTCTGAAAACCGTCAGTCTTTTTCCTACAGATCTCAGCCTCAGAAAATATCATCTCTGCATCCAGTGTGTCCAGCTCTGGCAGAAATGTCTACGTTTCAATGAGATCCTCTCTCATCCTTCTGAATTACAGTGACTGCAGGCTGTGTCGGCGTGCTTCCCACAACTCGATACGTCAAAACAACCATCCCAGGAATCTGTATTGTGAATTTACTGGACTCCCTCTGTGACAAGTGTATCCGTTCTTAGCTAAGGAAATTAAAACTTCTCAAAATACTCAAGGTATCGTCCCACCAAGGCCCTGTATAGCAGGCAGCAAGTGTCGTTGCTCCAGTACGACAATCGTCTTTCAAAGAACGAAAACACGTCATTTGTCTCCTTATCTTCTTGGTGTAGCTGCACGCATGCTTTCATTTACTGGTGTGCTAGAACGCCCAGGTTCCCTTGGACATCAATATTTGCCAATCTAGCGCCATTTAAGTAATGCCCAGTCATTCAGTTTTTCATATCGAAGTGGATAACTTCACATTTTGCCATGTTATACTGCATCTGCCACGTATTTACTCACTCATTTAACTTGTCTAAACCGCCTTGAAGCCGGGACGACACAAGCTTCACCAAGAAGACTTTAAACTAAAGATTGGGGGGGGGGGGGGGGGGAGGGGAAGGGAAAGTCAGGGAACCAAGAGGTGAAGTAATCAGTGGGAAGCGTAGCTGCTTAGGAATACAAAAAAGCACGAAAAGACAAAACTCAGGAGAGGTTACGATAGTCCCCATCCCACAAAATATGACACAGTGTATAGAAAGGCTCAGTAAACCAAGGTCCACCACACTAAGAAAACAAAAAGGGACGGTCAATAGAGAATTAAAGGTGCTATATTTAAATGCGCACAGTGTACGGAACAAGGTAGATAAGCTTGTGGCCCAGATTGTGACTGGCAGGTATGATGTGGTAGGCATCACAGAGACATGGTTGCAGGGGGTTCAGGACTGGCATTTAAACATCCAGGGATTCACAACCTATCGAAAAGACAGGGAGGTGGGCAGAGGGGGCGGGGTTGCCTTGTTAATTAGGAATTAAATTAAATCAATAGCACTAAATGACATAGGGCCAGATGATGTGGAGTCTGTGTGGGTAGAGTTGAGGAACCACAAAGGCAAAAAAAACATAATGGGAGTTATGTACAGGCCTCCTAACAGTGGTCAGGACCGGGGGCACAAAATGCACCACGAAATAGAAAGTGCATGCCAGAAAGGCAAGGTCACAGTGATCATGGGGGACTTCAATATGCAGGTGGACTGGGTAAATAATGCTGCCAGTGGACTCAAGGATAGGGAATTCATTGAATGTTTATAGGAGGGCTTTTTGGAACAGCTTGTGATGGAGCCAACGAGGGAACAGGCCATTCTGGACTTAGTGTTATGTAATGAGCCAGACTTGATTAAAGATCTTAAAGTAAGGGAGCACTTAGGAGGCAATGATCATAATATGGTAGAATTCAATCTCCAATTTGAAAGAAAGAAGGTAGAATCAGATGTAAAGGTGTTACAGTTAAATAAAGGTAACTACAGGGGCATAAGGGAGGAACTGACGAAAATCGACTGGGAGCAGAGCCTAGTGGGAAAGACAGTAGAACAGCAATGGCAGGAGTTTCTGGGAGTAATTGAGGACACAGAGAGGTTCATCCCAAAGAAAAGAAAGGTTATCAGAGGGGGGGATTAGGCAGCCATGGCTGACAAAGGAAGTTAGGGAATGCATCAAAGCAAAAGAGAAAGCCTATAATGTGGTAAAGAGTAGTGGGAAGTCAGGAGATTGGGAAGGCTACAAAAACAAACAGAGGAAAACAAAGAGAGAAATAAGGAGAGAGAGGATCAAATATGAAGGTAGGCTAGCCAGTAACATTAGGAATGATAGTAAAAGGGAGGCAAAAGTTGACACTGGGCCGCTCCAAAATGACGCTGGTAATTTTGTGGTGGGACACAAAGAAATAGCTGAGGAACTAAATAAGTACTTTGCGTCAGTCTTCACAATAGAAGACATGAGCAATATCCCAACAATTCCGGAGAGTCAGGGGGCAGAGTTGAATATGGTAGCCATCACAAAGGAGAAAGTGCTAGAGAAACTAAGAGGTATAAAAATTGATAAATCTCCGGGCCCAGATGGACTGCATCCTAGAGTTCTAAAGGAGATAGCTGAAGAAATAGTGGAGGCGTTAGTTATGATCTTTCAAAAGTCACTGGAGTCAGGGAAAGTCCCAGAGGATTGGAAAATCGCTGTTGTAACCCCCCTGTTCAAGAAGGGAACAAGGACAAAGATGGAAAATTATAGGCCAATTAGCCTAACCTCGGTTGTTGGCAAGATTCTAGAATCCATTGTTAAGGATGAGATTTCTAAATTCTTGGAAGTGCAGGGTCAGATTAGGACAAGTCAGCATGGATTTAGTAAGTGGAGGTCGTGCCTGACAAACCTGTTAGAGTTCTTTGATGAGATAACAAATAGGTGAGACCAAGGAGAGCCAATGGATGTTATCTATCTTGACTTCCAAAAGGCCTTTGATAAGGTGCCTCACGGGAAACTGCTGAGTAAAATAAGGGCCCATGGTATTCGAGGCAAGGTACTAACATGGATTGACGATTGGCTGTCAGGCAGAAGGCAGAGAGTTGGGATAAAAGGTTCTTTTTCGGAATGGCAACCGGTGACGAGTGGTGTCCCACAGGGTTCAGTGTTGGGGCCACAGCTGTTCTCTTTATATATTAACGACCTAGATGACGGGACTGGGGGCATTCTGGCTAAGTTTGCCGATGATACAATGATAGGTGGAGGGGCAGGTAGTATGGAGGAGGTGGGGAGGCTGCAGAAAGATTTAGACAGTTTAGGAGAGTGGTCCAAGAAATGGCTGATGAAATTCAACGTGGGCATGTGCGAGGTCTTGCACTTTGGAAAAAAGAATAGAGGCATGGACTATTTTCTAAACGGTGACAAAATTCATAATGCTGAAGTGCAAAGGGACTTGGGAGTCCTAGTCCAGGATTCTCTAAAGGTAAACTTGCAGGTTGAGTCCGTACTTAAGAAAGCAAATGCAATGTTGTCATTCATCTCAAGAGGCTTGGAATATAAAAGCAGGGATGTACTTCTGAAGCTTTATAAAGCGTTAGTTAGGCCCCATTTAGAATACTGTGAGCAATTTTGGGCCCCAAACCTCAGGAAGGACACACTGGCACTGGAGCGGGTCCAGCGGAGATTCACACGGATGATCCCAGGAATGGTAGGCCTAACATACGATGAACGTCTGAGGATCCTGGGATTATATTCATTGGAGTTTAGGAGGTTGAGCGGAGATCTAATAGAAACTTACAAGATAATGAATGGCTTAGATAGGGAGGATGTAGGGAAGTTGTTTCCATTAGCAGGGGAGACTAGGACCCGGGGGCACAGCCTTAAAATAAAAGGGAGTCACTTGAGAACAGAGATGAGGAGAAATTTCTTCAGCCAGAGAGTGGTGGGTCTGTGGAAATCATTGCCACAGAGGGCGGTGGAGGCCGGGACTTGAGTGTCTTTAAGACAGAAGTTGATAAATTCTTGATTTCTCGAGGAATTAAGGGCTATGGAGAGAGAGCTGGTAAATGGAGTTGAAATCAGCCATGATTGAATGGTGGAGTGGACTCGATGGGCCGAATGGCCTTACTTCCGCTCCTATGTCTTATGGTCTTATGGTCTTAAGACCACGGCAGAAATCCCTGACATAGCGATGCATCGACTAGTCATGGAGGGGGAGTGGGAGGGGGGGGGGGACTTCAACTGTGTACAGGATCCGGACAGACAGATCAAACCCCAAATCGGGGAAAACCTCAAGCATGGCAAGGGAACTCAGTCACTTTATGGAGCAGATGGGAGCGGTGGACCCCTGGAGGTTCCCCCACCAAGGAGAGAAGGAATTCTCCTTCTTCTTCCCCTGTACACAATGGATACATCAGAGTTGACTTCTTTGTGGTGGGGAAAACGGTGCCTCTGGGGATAGACAAAGTTGAATACTCCGCAATTGTGATATCAGACCACGCTCCACGCTACATGGACGTGAGGCTGGAGAGGGGCAAGGCCCAATTCTCCACATAGAGGTTGGACGTTGCCCTACTAGCTGACAAGGCCTTCAACGAAAGGATATCACGGGCCATAGCAGAATACACAGAGAACAACCAGAATGGGGAGGTCTCACCCTCCACGTTCTGGGAAGCGCTAAAGGCCGTACTAAGAGGGGAAATCATCGCTTTCAAAGCGCGAAGAGATAGGGAGGAAAGGGTGGCTAGCCAGCAGCTGGCTGACTCCATACTGGAGGTAGACCGTAAATACTCCGAGGCCCCGACAGTAGAGGTCCTGGCGGAGAGAAAAGAGCTACAAAGGAACTTTGACCTTCTCTCTACCAGGAAAGCAGTGCACCAACACCGCCAGGCACGCGGGACCCTATATGAACACGGATACAAAGTCAGCCGCCTGTTGGCACAGCAACTGAGAAAGGAGGCAGCCACCAGAGATACCAGAGGCACGTGAGAAACAGAATCAGAAAAGATCAACAAAACCTTCAAGGCCTTCTACCAAGGGTTGTGCACCTCAGAGCCCCCAATGGGGGAATCCGGGATGAAACGGTTCCTTGATGGACTGGCCATTCCAGTCGTGGGGGAGGGCAGAAAACGGGGCTTGGAAGCACCACTAGCACCGGGAGAGATCATGGACAGCATTAGCCCCATTCCAGGCGAGGAGGGGGTCGGTACCACACGGGTTACCGGCGGACTTCTACAAAATATTTGCGACAGCACTGGCCCCGCACCTGCGCGAGATGTTCACAGACTCGCTAGCTAGGGGTACCCTGCCACCCACGCTAGCAAAGATCTCAATCTCGCTCGTACCTAAGAAAGACAAAGACCCAACGGAATGTGGGTCATACAGACCCATCTCACTGCTGAATGCCAAATTCCTGGCCAAAATCCTAGCCAAAACGCTAGAAGACTACCTGAGATGGTTGCAGAGGACTAGACGGTTTTTATCAAAGGTAGGCAGCTTTCCTCGAACATCAGGCGCCTACTGATCGTGATCATGACTCCCTCCGGGAAGAGAACACCAGAGGTAATCGTCTCCCTCGATGCAGAAAAGGCCATCGACAAAGTCGAATGGAAATATCTTAGAGAGGTACTGGAGCGGTTTGGGCTTGGAACAGGTTTCACCTCCTTGGTAAAGCTCCTACACAACGCTCCCATGGCGAGCGTATGGACAAACAATACCAACTCCCGATGCTTCCAACTGCACAAGGGCACCAGACAAGGATGCCCACTGTCCCCGCTGCTGTTCGCTCTAGCGATCGAACCACTAGCAATCACGCTCAGAGCAGCAAAAATCTGGAAGGGGATCCGAAGGGGAGGCAGAGAGCACAGAGTCACACTCTATGCAGATGACCTGCTCCTCTGCATTTCGACCCCACAGATCTGCATGGACGGAATCATCACCCTACTGAAAGAGTTTGGCGCCTTCTCGGGCTACAAACTCAGCATGAGCAAAAGCGAGATCTTCCCAGCACACCCACAAGTACGGGGGTGGGGGGAGTGGGGGGGAGTGGGGGGTGGGGGGGGTGGGGGAGGGGGAAGCGGGGAGCACTAACGTGACTGCTTTTTAAACAAGCCCAACACAAATTCGCTACCTGGGGATCCAAATAGCCCATGACTGGAAAAGGATCCACAAATGGAACCTCACCAGTCTGACGGAAGAAGTAAAAAAGGACTTGTAAAAATGGAACTCTCGCGGGGAGAGTCCAGACGAACAAAGAGAACGTACTGCCCAGGTACCTCTCCCTACTTACATCCATTCCGATCTACATCCCCAAGACCTTTTTCAAAGCACTGGACAAACTAATCATGGCGTTCGTAATGGGGGTGGGGGGGGGGTGGGGGGGTGGGGGTGGGGGGGGGGGGGCGGGGGTGGTAGGGGGGATGCTAGGATCCCAAATAAGGCCCTACAAAAAATAAAATCCAGGGGGAGGCTAGCCCTCCCAAACCTACAATTCTACCACTGAGCGGCGATGGCCGAGCGAATAAGGGGATGGATCAAGGAGCCAGAAGCCGAGTGAGTGTGCGTAGAAGAGGCCTCCTGCATGGGGACCTCCCTCCAGGCCCTCGCCACGGCAGCACCCACCCCCACCCAAAAAACTTTGCAGCAGCCTGGTGGTGATAGCCACCCTCCAATCCTGGAACCAACTACGGCAGCAATTTGGCCTGACCAAAATGTCGGACAAAGTTCCCATCTGCAACAACCATAGGTTCACACCAGCGCTGAGTGACGCCACCTTCAAAAGGTGGGGGAAGAACGGAGGGACACTGACAGTCAGGAACCTATACACGGACGGCAGGATTGCAACACTGGACGAACTGACAGAGATATTCCAGCTAATCAGGGGGAACGAGCTAATGTATCTACAGCTCAAAAACCTCCTACGAAAAGAGACAAGGACGTACCCACAACCGCCACGACAGACACTACCCGAAGAAGTACTGGAGGCAAGCATACTAGACAAAGGAAATTGTTCCGGGACCTGTTTGTGGTCAACGAACAAGAGGAAGAATAGCCAGGTAGACAAGAATCAGGGGAAAGTAGCCAACGCATGAAAGGGAGAGAGAGACCGGGAGAGGGAGAGGGACATCTGAACCTACGAGGAAAGAAAGACAACCACGGGAGGGGGGGGGGGGAGGGGAGAGGGAAGAGACAGGGAACAAGAGAGGAGAACCATGGAGGTGAGGGGAGGGGGGGGATTGGAAGGCAGGGAAATGGTAGCCGGAAGGAAGGCACGGGATACAATAACGAAAATGACATATCCAGGAGTAGGGAACGAGGAGAATGAAGACGAAAGATGGGAGGAACGGCAGAAGCAGCGGTGAGTGAGAGGCGGCATCGAGATCCGTCCGGGAGAAGCAAGCGACAACAATACCAAACCTATTCGTGTATTGCCCACTGTAATTGTCTCTCCAGCACCCGAATGTATATTTACCTCCCCGGTCTCCACCACCACCCCCTCCCTCCCTCCCTCCCGCAAACAGTCGCCTACTTATGTGCTGCAAATAATGTTGCCAGTTGTACAGAGTTTCTGCTGTTGAGCTGGTGCACAATGCCCCCCCCCCCCCCCCCCCCCCCCCCCCCCCCCAGTTATTCTATTTTATTTTTTATTTTATTTTAAAAAACTATTTACTATTTTATTTTCCTTGGTATGTTTGGGTGTGCCCTTCTCTTCTATATATGTGTATGTATATATATGTGTGTGTGTTTATTATCCTGTGTACATAACGGTAAATATACTTTGTTCAAAATCTCAATAAAAAACATGTATAAATAAAAAGAAGGCATATGGCATGCCTGGCTTCATCAGCCGAGGCTTTGAGTATGGGAGGTGGGAAATCATGTTGCAGGTGTAATAACCCTTGGTTAGGCCGCATTTGGAGTATTGCATGCAGTTATGCTCACCACATTCTCCGAGTGACGTGGAAACTTTGGAGATATTGCAAAGAGCTTTCTCCAGGCTGTTGCCTGGTCTAGTGGGTGTTGGCTATGAGCAGAGGTTGAAGAATCTAGGATTGTTTTCACTGGAAAAACAGAGGCTTACGACAGACCTGCTAGAGGTCTACAAAATTATGAGAGGCACAGATAGGGTGGACAGCCAGAGCCGTTATACAAGTGTGGAAGCGTTAATTACAAGGCGGCAAACGTTCAAGGTGAGAGAGGGAAAGTTTAAGGGGCATGTTTGGGTAGGTTTTTCACAGAGTGCTGGGTGCCAGGAACGCGCTCCCAGAGATATGTGGAAGCAAGCACATTCACAACATTTAAGGGGCACCTGGATGGGTACATGAATAGGGAGGGATAGGGAGCGAGTCGGGGCAGAATATTCTGTTTTTAGTGAGGGCATCATGATCGGCACAAACCTGGGTGGCCAAAGAACCTGTTCCTGCGCTGTACGTTTCTTTGTTCTTTGTTCTGTGTTCTTTGTTGTTTGAAATGAGAAATAAGGGATTTAACAGGAACGGCCGTGACAATACATAA
Organism: Scyliorhinus torazame; assembly: GCF_047496885.1. Taxonomy (NCBI): domain Eukaryota; kingdom Metazoa; phylum Chordata; class Chondrichthyes; order Carcharhiniformes; family Scyliorhinidae; genus Scyliorhinus; species Scyliorhinus torazame. Next base: position 177,427,809 of record NC_092720.1, on the reverse strand, counting down.
TGGAACCATACATCGTTGTTTGCCTTCAATCCTCTCTTGTCTGAGGATCACGGCATTCGCAGGCTATCTGGAGAGAGATACCGACAGCCCTCACCACAGTATTTCTGAAGAGAGTTAGCTGGTTATTTTTGGAGAGAGCTACTGCCTTCTCAGCAGGCTTTCTGGAGAGAGTCTAGCATAAGCTTTCTGGGAAGGATTTGGATGGACCATCTACCTATGTGCTGCGAAAATCGAAACTGAAACCTCGTTATGTCTCTGAACCATTTCAGTGGGATAAGATCCAATCACCAACTGCTAGTAGACGCAGTACAACCTTTTGCGCCAATTCTTTGGCCACCAGTCAATTCAATCAAAGCGAGTCCCAGCCCATGTTCGTCATTGGTGCTGGCCAGCCTACAAGTCCATTTTAAGCCAGCACGGTCTCTTAAGTTCTTCTGCATGAATTAAAGGAACAGGCTGCTTGCCTTAAAGCTCAATGTACACTTAGCTGGCATGGATACAAAATGCAATGACAAAGGAAATAAAAGGTAACTAACGGAATAAACAGGCAATGAGCAGGGAAGTTTGATTTTCATTTTGATTTATTGTTACATGTACCGAAGTACAGTGAAAAATATTTTTCTGTGGCCAAGGGAATGTACACAGGACAATAAATAGAATAATCGACAGAGAACATTGACAAATAGTACATCGACAATAAGTGATTGGTTACAGTGCGGAACAAGGCACCAAACAAAACAAATACATAAGCAAGAGCAGCATAAGGTGTCATGAATTGTGTTGTTACAGGGAACAGATCAGCCCTCGGGAGAGTCGATGTGGAGTCTAGGTGCTGTGGGGAAGAAGTTGTTCCTATATCTGGATGTGCAGGTTTTCAGGCTGCTCTACCTTCTGCCTGATGGAAGAGTCTAAAAGAAGGCAAAGCCTGGGAGGAAAGGGTCTCTGATAATGCTGCCTGCCTTCTTGAGGCAGCGGGAGGTGCAGACAGAATCAATGTGAGGGTGGCAAGCTTGTGTTATGCGTTGTGCTGAGTTCACCACACTCTGCAGTTTCTTGCGATCTTGGGCCGAGCGCTTGCCATACCAAGCAATGATGGCAGACCCTAACATCCAACGCCGCCCACCCACTCCTCCGCAGCGAAAAATATAAACGTCAGGGCACTAATATTTCATTAAGATGGATACAAGACAGAATTCACAGACGCATATCCATCCTATGCATCCCCATTATCGAAGTTCCCAAACCAAGTTGGGAACTGCTCAGCCTTTAAATGCGGAACAAAGCACCCACAATCATATTACCCTGTCCTGGAATATGAACAATATTAATATAGAACTACTGTAATAATATACTCCAACAGAATAATCTTGCATTCCACGTTTTTACTTTTTGTAAACGCAAGTGGATTATGGACTGTGTAAACCAAGCTTTGTTTGTTGTTACGCCGGGCGCATACATCCAAGTGCTGTAGGGTTAGTAACAGGGCTAAGGCTTCTTTTTGAATGGGGGAATAAGTTTTCTGTTAAGAATTTAGTTTTATTTCCGAAAAATCCGCCGTAGATTTCTCTATTCCCAGATCAACACTCTTTAGCTCCAACTGCCAGACGACTGGCATCTGTAGCCATTATAAATGGTGTGAAATAAAACAGGGCGACCAAACGTTTCGTCCACCTCTATGGCCTTAATCTCTCGACCCATACTTGGTATTTGGTGGGTCACAGCGTTTTCTCTTGTCTCTGCAACATGCCCAACATGCATATATTGCAGGCTCTAACCGAGCCAGTCGCCTTGGTTTTAATCCAGACTGACGTAGGTTTACTGGTCAGATATCTTATGTCAATATCATATGATTAGTTAACAGGGTGTCCTATGTATTTCTCTGCAACTATATCTATACATTTTATGCCTTTTGCTTTATGAACATTTAACCAAATTTCGAGGATCTTCTATTGTCAAACTACAAGCAGCTTTGTAGTTTTTAAAAATATTTATTTTTATTGAAATTTTAACGGCCTTTTGGGAAAGTTTAGATAAAGACCATCCGTTAGCACATTACAGCAGGAATAACCACTTCCTCCTCCCCGCACACCAATATCATTAACCATCCCCCTCCCTGCCACCGGCCCTTCACTTGCCCCATAACTGGTTAAGTATTTTGTTGACGTCACATTCTAAATGACATATTTTCAAGCTTTTAGTTATTTACCTGTGTTAGCTCCATTAAAAATGACGAGAGTGTGGTATCTCGCCTTTAACCCTGCCCATTCTTGTTAATGTACAATGGCTTGGCTCGTGCAACGGTTGCATTTACATCTTTCTATCTGGTGAGGCATGAGGTGACCCATTCTGTTCACGGTTAATTCGGCAGCTGCTTGTCTGGTCCTTTCTCTGTGCCTTCGCTCTCGGCGCCCGGCGTCAGCCCCCGCTGTTTCCCTAGCCGTCTCCCGCCATTGCCTCCCTGTCCCTTCCACCCTTCCCTTGTCAGTCTCCTTCTTCTTTGGCACTTTTGTAACCCATCCTACCCACGCGCTATATTGGCTGTTGGCTAAAAATAGGTCCTGGAGCAACTTGGTGAATGGCTTCCCCGCCTGGTGGAAACCTGCTTCCGAGCCCTATTTGGTGAATTAGATTTTTTTTCCGTCTGCAGCATTGGGTGGTGCTGCTGACCGCCAGCCGAACAAGGTTCGTTGGTGGGCGACTAGGGGGCAAAGACAAAGTTGCCAGCTCGCCTCTCCATGAATATTTCTGGCTGGTTTGATACCACAAATATGCCACTTTCGGCCGTCGGTCCACCGTCACCTAGACAACCATGAATATTGCTTTAGGGAATGCTGTGCAGAACCGGACAAATCCGGTGCATGCCCAGAACGTGCCGGTGTGGTGGGTCGGGCTTTCCTGGCACCGTTCACACTTGTCCTCCACCTCCGAGAAGAGTTTGTTCACTCGGATTCCAGTTAGGTGCGCTCAGTGGACCATTTCAGTTGCATTAGGTTTAGCCTTGCACATGTGGAGGATGAGTTCACGTTGTTCAGGGCTTCACTCCAAACTCCCCACCCTATTTCTATCCTACTTCCTCCTCCAATTTCTCCCATGTCTCGTCCAGCAGGCTGAATGTCCCCTCTAACAGTGACCCTCACAAGTCCCCCGCAGTTCCCCCTGCCCTTGACCAACAGTTCCTCTCATGTTGAGTGTCTTGGTGCGGGAGGTTTTTATTTGTAAGTGTAGCAGGTCATTCCGTTGCGTAGTTCCGCCCGTTCTGTCAGTTCCTCTAGCATTTCTAGTCCGTCGTTCGTTTAGAGGTCCCTAAGTGTCAGTGTTCCTCTGTCCTGTCTCCTGCTCTTAAATGTGGTATCCATCGTGGCTGGCGCGAATTTGCCGTTTCCGCAGATGGAGGTCGTGGTGGACATTTTGGTAGACCGAAGTTGTTTCCAGATGTTTCCAGGCCCGAGTGTGGCTACTACCACTGGGCGTTTGATTGTTTGGCTTGAAGAGATGGGTTCAGTCCCCGGAGGGACGACCCTATGCAGGAACTATACTCCACCCTCATCCATTCCGCTTCAAGTTACTTCATCCTTCCCTCACTCTCTCTCCTGCTGCAACCAGTGTCAGTATTGTAGTTTTGGAAGCGCCAGCTCCCCTCTCCAAGTTTCATTTTCTTTGTATGACCCTTTTGGGGATCCTTGGATCCCCCCTCCCCCCCTCCGCCTAACCCAGACGGACGCCATCAACAATTCATCAACTGTGTTAAAGACGGTCTTTGGGATGTAGATCGTTCTCCATCTTAACAGGAAGAGAAAACTGGGCAGCACGTTCACCTTGATAGTCTGCACCCTCCTTGCTAAGGAGAGTGGGAGTGCGTCCCACCTCTGCAGGGCCTTTTAACTTCCTCCACCAGACTCGCCAGGTACCTTTTGTGGATCTGTTCCCACCGTGGGCAATTAGCAACCCCAGTTGCAGAATTTGCTCTGGGATTGCTTGGACGGAAGTTCCTCCAGCTCTGCCCCTCTCCCTTTCGGGTTCACAAGGAAGGTTTCACTCCTGCTCAGTTTCAGTTTGCAGCCGGACAAGACCCAGGGCACTTCCAGGAGCTTCGTGAGCCCTTCTTTGCTACTTTGTGCATCTGAGACGTACAGGAGAACGTCGTCCACATAGGGTGAACCTCTGACCTACCTGTTCCCTCTGTGGATCTCCTTCCAATTCCTCCCGTTCTGAGGGAGATCGCGAGCAGCGCAAATATGAGTGGGGACAGCGGGCATCCCTGCGTTGTGTCCCCAGCAGGGCGTCTTCAGAGTTGGTCGTGTTGGTCCATACAATTGCCATCGGGGCTTTTTACAGGAGTCTCAACAAGGAGCTGATCCCCATTCCCAGCACAAACCAATGTATTACCACAGTGAGGTACTTCTACTAGATTCAGTCGAAAGCCTTTTCTGCGTCCAGGGAGGTGATGAACTTCGGTTTTTTGTCTCTGGATGGGGTCACAATCACGATCAACATGCGCCTTACGTTCTCTGTTAGCTCTCTATCCTGTACAATGCCCGCCTGATCTTCTGCGTCCATCCTGGTACACCGTTTTCCAGTCCCCTGGCCAGGGCTTTTCCCGTTTAAGCAACAATCTTCCCCGTAATATTCTATAATTTTTTCCCTCATCAGAATCCGCTGCATGATATCAGCTATATGATAGGGGCTGGTTTAGCACACTGGGCTAAATAGCTGGCTTTTAAAGCAGAGCAAGGCAGGCCAGTATCACGGTTCAATTCCCGTACCGGATCCCGTACAGGCGCTGGAATGTGGCGACTCGGGGCTTTTCACAGTAACTTCATTTGAAGCCTACTTGTGACAATAAGCGATTTTCATTCATTTTCATTTCCAACAAGTTCCACAGGCTTTCGTTGCAACCTCCATCGTGCTGAACTCATGTGTCCCACACTGTTAAAATCGTAACACCTAGAATTCTGCGTCTCACTTTCACCCTCAGCAGCTTCCGTCCTGGTCTGTTTAGGCGTATTTGAAGCACATACAGCCACCCATTCGTTGCCCTGACTATCTGCCTTTGTGTCACTCTCCCACTTCCTCCTTTTTAAAAAAGATCATGGTGCTGATGGGAAAAAAAGTTAACATTTAGGGACCATCTTATCATCGTTAGCCGTAATTGGTGTCTGTCTAGCAATCGCAATCCTTTGGCCTTCAAAATAAGTTCTTACTGTATAAGATATGGAAATCTTAAATTCCTCTAAGAGGAATGAACCCTCTTAGGCCCGCATCGGTATTTTTACCTCCTAATGCTTGTACCCGCCTATCAGAGTTGTAGCCATAACTGAAACATGGCTAAGGGTGGGACAGGACTGACAGCTGAATGGTCCAGGGTACAGTGCTTACGGCGGACAGAGGTGGAGGAAATAGCAGAAGGGAGTTGCATTTTTGATTAAATGGAGTATTATGGCAGTAGTCAGAACTGAAAAAACCGAGGGATCATCCAGTGAGGCTTTGTGGGTGGCACTAAGCAATAGGAAAGAGATGGTGACCGTATTGGGGTTGCACTATTGGCCCCAAAATGGGAATTAGATGAACAAAATCGCAGGGAGATTGGAGAGACTTGCCAGAGTTCATGGTAGGGGATTTAAAATTTCCAAACATGGACTTGGACTGCTGTAGTGTTAAAGGCTTAGATGGGTTGGAATTTGTTAAGTATGTTCAGGAGAGTTTCCTCAGGCAGTTTGTGGAGTGTCTTTCTCAGTAATGCGCAAAACTTGAATTCCTTTTGGGAAATAGGGAAGTGCAAGTGACTGAAGTGACGGCGAGGGACCACTTTGGGACCAGTGACCAAAGTTTTATTAATTTGTAAGATGTTTTGAAAAGGGTCAAAACTGGTTCACAGGTGCAAGTCCTCAATTGGGGCAAGGCGAATTTAGGTGGAATTAGGCAGGAACCTGCATCGGATAAATGGAGGAGCTTGTTTGAGTGCAAACGGGCCTCTGGCAAGCGGAAGGCCTTAAAAACTGAAAACGCTAGAGTTCATAATCTACATATTCCTGATAGGGTGAAGGGAACCCCTGCAAAAACAAGAAACAATGGATTCCAAAATATATTGATATTTTGGCCAGGAAAAAGAGGGAGGTACTGGACAAGCAGGTGGAATCAAGGGATTACATGGATGTGTGCAGTGGATACAGGAGTTTACTCAAGAAGGAAATTAGGAAGGCAAAAGCATCGCATGAAATAGCTTTAGCCGAGAGGATTAAGGTGAATCCAAAGGGATTGTGTAAGTATGTTCAAGGAAAAAGAATACCTAGAGAGAGAATAAGATAATTATTCTTTGTTATTACCGTGGAAAAAGAGGAGAAGATTTGGGAACATTGGAATGTTAGTGGTTATGTATTGGGGACAGTTGGAATTACAAAGGAGGAGGTGATGGACGAAATCAAATGTATGAAGGTGAATAAGTCTCCTGGCCCTGACCTGATATATCCAAGAACACCGCATGAGGCTAGAGAAGACATTTCCGGAGCCCTGGCTGAGATATTTGCATCATCGTTAGCCACGGATGGGGTACCAGAGGATTGAAGGGTGGGAAATGTTGTACTCTTATTTAAGAAGGGCTGCAAAGAAAAACGTGGGAGTTATAGACTGGTAAGCCTAACAGCTGTGGTGGTTATGTTACGAAAGAGATTTCAGAGTGTTAAGATATACAGGCATTTCGAAAGACAGGGTTTGATTAGTCACATCTAGCACGGCTTTGTTCATGGGAGATCATGTCGTACAAATTTGCTAGAGCTCTTTGATGAAGTAACCAGGAAGGTCGATGAGGGCGGGGCGGTAGACGTAGTCGACGTTGACATCAGCAAGGCCTTTGATAAAGTTCCACATGGTAGAATGCTCTGGAAGGTTAGATCACATGGTATCCAGGGAGAGCAAGCAAATTAGATGTACTTTATGATAGAAAAGAGAGGGTAACGGTGGAAGGATGCTTGACGGACTCGAGGCCTGTGATTAGTTGTGTGTCTCAGGCGTCAGTCTGGACCCATTGCTGTTTGTTATCTATATAAACGATTTGGATGGTGATGTACAAAGCATGATCAGTAAGTTTGCAGATGACACAAAAATTGGTGTTCTTGTCGACAGTGAGGAAGAGTAGCAAAATTGCTGCAGGATCTTTATCAGCTGGGGAAGTGGGCCAAGAAATGGCAAATGGAATTCAATAGAGAAAGTGTGAGGTGTTCCATTTCAGAAAGTTTAATCAACGTAGGATTTTCAGGGTGAATGTTAGGTCCGTAGGAAATATAATAGAACACAGGGACCTTGGAGTTCAGGTTCACGGTTCTCTAAACGGTAGTACAGTGGTTAGCACAGTTTTTTCACAACTCCAGGGCCCCAGGTTCAATTCGCGGCTCGTGTCACTGTCCGTGCGGAGCCTGCACGTTCTCCCCGTGTCTGCGTGCGTTTCCTTCGTGTGCTCCGGTTTTCCCCGCCGCAGTCCAAAGATGTGTGGATTAGGTGGATTGGCCATGCTAAATTGCCCTTTGTGTGCAAAATTATGTGGGGTTACCGGGTTATGGGGCTAGAGTGGAGGCGTGGGCTTGAGTCTGGTCCTCTTTCCAAGGGCTGGTGCAGACTCGGTGGGCCGAATGGTCTCCTTCTGCACCGTAGATTCATATCATTCTATGAGTCACATGTAGAGGTGCAACGAATCAGGCTTTTTGCATGCTGGCGTTCGTCAATCAGGGCACTGCCGAGAGAAGTTGGGAAGTTATAGATAATTGCACAGCATGTTGGTGAGACCGCACACGGAGTATGGTGTTCAGTTTTTGTCGTCTTGCTATAGGAAATATGTGTTTAAACTGGAGAGAGTGCAGAATGGATTCATAAGGTTGTTTCCAGGGCTCAAGGCACTGAGTTTATAGAGAAAGAGTGGGCAGCCTAGAACGTTTTTCTTTGGAGCGTACGAGACTGACGGGTGATCTTATAGAGTAGAAGATCCTGAGAGGCAGGGGTAGAGTGAATGCACTTAGTTTTTTCCCCGGGGTTGGGGGAAAGAGAACTAGAGTGGGAAGGTTTACGTTAAGAGGGGAAGGATTAATGAGAACCTGAGGAGCAACGTCTTTACACAGAGGGTGGTACCTATGTGGAATGAATTGCCTGAGGAAGTGGCTGAGGCAGGGACATTTACAACATTTAAAAGACATTTGGACAGATACGTGGACAGGAAAGGTTTAGAGGGATAAGGGCAAAATACAGACACATGGGATAAGGTTAGATTGACTTTTATGTTGGCATGGAGTAACTTTGACCGAAAGGCCTATCTCCGTGCCATCGATTCTGTGATTCCATGAGTCGAATTTTCTTTCCGAAATCCTCGTCAGATACACTCAACTTTCGCAGAAAAGCAATATTTTGGCAATGCTGCATATCTGCAATCAAAACAGAAAAGGAAGCTTTCCAGGCAGCACGTTTGGGAAGAAAACCTGATTGTATGCTTCAGATTTCCTCACAATCGTGATCGTTGCAAATGCAGTGGCGACTGAGGATAATAGCGTCACTTACCAGCTGGAGCTCTGCTGCGCTCATATCCCCGTTATATGCTGCACAACACATTGCCCCCAGCTGGATACAATCAATTCCTTTTGCAATGCACAACAACCTCTTGTTATTAAAGCTTTCTTGACTTCTACTCTGCACGGTCGTTTCCCTTTGTTGATATTGCTCCCTCTGTTTTACTCCCTCCAATACCTCTGCTGCTCTTTATCGCGAAACTCGAGCTTGGCTGTCAATTGGTGTCAGGGTGTGATTCTTGCTCAGGAAATGTCAATGAATGCGAGTGGTCCCGTGTTCAAATCTGCGACTCTCTTCTATTATACATGCAATGCAAGCGTATTAATACACTCTGCTGAACGGAGGTTTGTGTACGAGATAGCACGATAAGGGCCGCGCGCATGGGAACAAAATGAAGATACAATTTCAATGTTTCCCCATTTAGCGGGCTGCCACTTAGTCGCAAATTCACGCGACGCCATTATTGCTGATTCAGACATCTGGCTGAACGTGTTCAGATTTCATCCCTTATAAAAACACACGCAGTATTATAGCCGTCCAAGCCCAGTACATGTATTTTGATTAGGCCATAATTTGTTTGTATTTGCATTGCACACGGATTCCGTATTCACGGAGAAATCAACATTTTGTAACTTCTTAAATGTTTCTCTGGAAACGGAGTGCACAATAGTTTTGCTGAGAGAGCACATCAGCAGCTAGGAATCCTGTGGCGAATATTTCACCTCCGGATTCCCAAAATGTGTCCATACCTTGCAAGGCACAGGTCAGGAGTGTGGTGGAATACTCTGCACTTGCATCAATGAGTGCAACACTCCCCTTGTCCAGTAACATACATGAAGCTCCGTGCCATCCAGGAAAATGCTTGATTGGTAACCTTTTCGCAAATATTGACTCCTTCCACCACTGCCGAACAGTGCATACAGAGGATGCAGTGAAGGAACTCGCAAAGGCCACTTCGACAACAAATTTTAGCTCGCGACCACTATCATCTAGATGCAAAGGGCAGAACAGAAATGGTAACCCCACCACCAGGAAATTTACATCCAAGCCAGTCACACCATGAGTTGTAAACATCGAGATTTCTTCACTGTCACCGGGCCAAATATCTCAATCCCTAGAAGCACTGTGTGTCTAATTATATGAATTGTTTTTTAAAATAAATTTAGAGTACCCAATCATAATTTTTTTCCAATTAATGGGCAATTTAGCGTGTCCAATCCACCTAACCTGCACATCTTTGGGTCGTGGGGTGAAACCCACACAGACTTGGGGAGAATGTTCTAACTTCACATGGAAAGTGACCCGGGCCGGGATTCAAAACCGGGTCCTCAGCATTGCAATCCCAGTGCTAACCAGAGCCCGAGGTGCTGCCCTTACTTACACAAAATTGGCTGCATTTGTTTTTCGATTGTCGTAAATGCCCATTTGGTTCCCTCATGTCCTATCGGGTAGGAAATCTTCCGTCCTTACTTGGTCTGGTCTACATGTGACTTCATATGCACAACAATGTGTTTGACTGTTAACTGCCCCTCAAGGGCAATTAGGGATGGGCAATAAATGCTGGCCCAGTCAGCGACGCCCACATCCCATGAACGACAAATAAAGAATGCAGGTCGCCGCCACATTGAGGGTAATCAGTGATGGCAGTAAATGATGGCGTAGCCGGCGACGACAATATCTCACGAAAGAAGAACATACAATATATTTTGATTCGATCCCGGTTAGGAGACCTGACGTTTGTTCCGAGGATGAGTAAGATTTCCATATTCACGAATCTCTTGAATGTTCACCAAGCACAAAATCAAATGTTCGGCGATACATAAAGAACATTTCCGTATTTCTATGTGATTCTTAAAAACAAAGAATGTTAGAAATATGACATATTTTTTTTAATGTGTCAATGCCAGCCCGAATGAAACCAAAACGATCACACGCACTGAGGTCTGCTCCAAACATCAAATAATGTATTGTATTACACGGGCGGGGAGTAGGCTGATAGGAAATCCAGATACCTCTCCGCCGAACAAAGAAAACGATTGATCTTTATATAATTACTTATTTTGAAAATGTTTTTATTGGCAATTTCAACATTATGTACATTGACGTCCGGTTTCATTTATTGCATCGTATAAAAAAGGCTTCGTATTTCGTTATTTTAATAATACATTTCTGCCCTCTAGTTCGTCGAGTCCTTCCACCCCCTTCCTCCACCCCCTCGCCCTCCTTTCCCTAAGCCCCCGCCGTTTCCCCAGCACTTCCTCTCTTGCTGTCTTCCCTTGGTCGATCCGGGGTGCGGGGGTGGGGGGGGTGCTCCCCCTTCTCCTTGGCCCCCCCCTTTCCCTCGCACACGTTCTTTTCTCCCTTCGTCGGCTTCGGCCGTTTTCCTTTTGGCCCTTCTTCCTGCATCCCTTCCCCCCTCCGTTAATGTTGTCCCTGTTTGTCGGTCTCAGACTCTCTGCTTTCTCCCCGCAACCCCCCCCCCCCCCCACCCTGTGTTTTGCCTCCCTGGCGTTCCACCTTCACTTTTGATAGTATTTCCCTTTACCCTATCTAATCCTTCCAGTTCCCTCTCGATTGACTGTTGTTTGCCTCAAACAGGTTTTGGAACAGACCGACAAATTGCCCACATGCAGTAAGGAAGCCTTCCTCCAACCCTCGGTGGCATATTTGATCTTATCCAGGTGGAGAAGTTCCGAAACGTCAGGTAGCCAGTTTGCAGCTGTGGGTGGGGTTCTTCCGATCGCCAGCCGAACAGGATTCTGTGGCGTGCGATTAGGGAAACGAAAGCTACGCCGTCGGCCCTCTTGTGTAGTTCTGGCTGCTCTGATATCCCAAAGATCGCCACATTTGGGCATGGCTTCACCCTCACCACCACAAGTGGAGTTGGTCCTGCTCGGTGTTTCACTCCAGAGTCCCCACCCACTTCTGTCCCCAGTTCACTATCCAATTATAGTGATGATAGATTGCATATATTGACCTTTAGCATCAATGAAATTGGTTTTATTTACTGGGCAGCGGAGAACTGCATGATCATCTCATGGACAATTAGGCAGGTTGCCCATGGCCTTATGACACCCCCTTATCGACTGGCCTTGGGTCTTTATGTATACAAGTTCCCTTATCCCGAAGAATCAGGAAGCCTGCACCTCTCTCTGCTCACGCCGCCTGCAGCTGAGTAAGATACACACCCCGCCTGTGGCCGTTGACGATCTCCGAGATTTCGGGCGTCGTTTTAACAAAGAACATAGAACCGTACAGCACAGAACAGGCCCTTCGGCTCTCGATGTTGTGCCGTGCATTGTCCGAAACCAAGATCAAGCTATCCCACTCCCTGTCATTCTGGTGTGCTCCATGTGCACTGACATAACATTTGCAAGATCAGCGACTGAGAAGTTTCCACAAATACAACCTCGTCTGCCCAGTGCAGTCTGTTATCTCTGCTCTCTTCCTTTCAATCTGTCGATCGGTCGATCAGTTATTTGGAAATGAACTTTATTTTCTCATTTCAACAGAATGCTTGGACGCAGAGTGCAGTGAACAAGGTAAAAACCACATTTAACCTGCTGCCGTCCCAGTTAAAGCTGATAATAGTGCCGCCTGGTATATTGCCTGAAGACTTCCATCTGAGGGATTGAAACTCTTATTCTCGAATTCAAACACTCTCAGAATTTCTGCCCGTGCCGAATTCAACTTCTAGATCGAAACTCCGCTTTTTCTAAACAGCGCACACACGCCATTCCAAAAACAGAGCTGCTGTTATTATGTCGTTCTGTGAATTTCGACCGTTGCATTGTGGTTGCAATAACCTCAGCTCTTTGGGGCAAATCTAAAACAATAAATTAGTTTCTCTTTCTGAAGATGCTGCCGTGCCTCCTGTTGTTCAAAAAATTCTCGATTTGGACCCTTTTTACACCAAAGACCAGCCTATTCATCAATTTACCAGAAGATTCCTCCATGTTCATGACCTGTACTGAGCAACTCAGGGCTAATTCGTTGTTAGAGCAGGGAATTCCCTTGATGGTGCACGAGTTGAAACAAGAAAGTAACCGTGGTGCTATCATAAAAAAGACACAAATCAATTGTCGGCGTGGTAGAAATAGTGATATAAACCGATAACAACACGCCGGCACAGGAGAACATGTGCCCTCAACTGTTACACAGTTTGTCTTACAGTTACGACTGTCCACATTGACAGTTTCAAATATCACATCAAATGTAAACGCAAAATTGTCATCAACAATCAAAATCTTCGTATACCTTGTCAACGGAAGCTGGAGAACTAAATCAAGATCATTGCGAACAATGCTGTTGGTGTTGTGCTGTTCAGCCATGGAACATGCCTGTCCAATCTGGGAATAATCTCCCGAATCGAAGAAGTTGAACCGCATCCTCAGTGTAAATTCCCGATGTTGTTGGGTATTTTGTGATACTGGACTATGATATAAATTATAGGTGGCCCTGTAACTACATTTGTGCTCTATATTACTTTTGAATAGTTCTGATGAAACAAACGGTACTCATTGGCTTAGCTGCCTGTTTAGAAGAGGCAATTTGTAGAAATACATAGTGGAGACAAAGCTGTTAATAACTAAAAGACACAAAATGGCTGTTAGCTATTTTGTGATATTAAAGACACAAAATGGCTGAATAAGCCACATTCCCTGTAAACTGTTTCATGAGACCCAAGCGTGGGTATGTATAGAGAGTGTCCCAACAGCCGCTGATAACAGCTTCACAGAACAAGACTTGCAATGTATCCTTGATAAGCTGAAGGTATTCAGCTGTAGACAGGACACATTATTATGTTAGATTTGAATGACTTTTGTAGGAAGTTCGGGGTGGGTGGGGATAATTGGGGATGCTTGGAAAATTGATTGACTGCATGTAATAAGTGTGACGCGAATATAGTTGATTGCTGGTATGTAAATGAGAATAAAAACTAATTCCGCCTCTTGATCTGTATAGTAACCCGCGTGAGCTTTAGCTCAAGTGGGATAAGGTGGTGTCAGGGGCTGCGGAGTCCCCAGATCTTGCCTCCCAGAATTCTGACATAATAATCCGCTGTTTTGCTGTGAATAATTTCACCCCTAACACCTGACAATTAATGACTGCCTGAAACCGATGAATGGGGATAATTTATACACTTTCCTAAAAACGACCAATTCCAAGGCTGTAACCACCCAACTTCATGCTCTGCAAATTGTCCACAGGTTGTCTACTGATCCAGATGAGTTCCTGCAACTGGGAGGCAATCAGTCTTAACCTAACTGGCTGCGTCCCAGAAGACCCAAGTATGGTGCCAGTCGTTGCAAGGCGTTTAGGTAGAGGGAGGGTTAAGCAAAAGGATTATTGCAAACTGTTACTTTGATCGACAACTCATCGTACAGAATGCCATCAACGAACAAAGGTGCACCTCTTAAGATTTGAAAGTCGTCAACTATCGGGGCAGGGCGTTCGTGAAAAAATGGCGAGGTTTGGTGCAGCAACAGGATAAAATAAAGAATTGACCCCATAGCAACTTTATGCAGCAGACCTCGACCATCGTGGTGGACAGATTATGTGTCCGTTCCGAGGTTTGCAAGGAATCTTATCATTTTGAAAAGATTGTCGGTGAAATCTAGTCTGAGAAGGGAAATGTTCCTGCCTGTAAAATTACCTTGCTTCATATTTCTTTATTCATTCACACGAAGGGGGTTCCTAACACTGCAGTCATTATCACCCTTGCACAGGCTTGAAAATATGTTGGGAGGCGTTATATCCTACAGCGAATAAAATCGGCGTGATTTTTCTATTTCCAAATGCTCTTAATGCTCAAATGCCCAAATGCTCTGTTCGGGAATTCGACCCAAATGAATTGAAGGAACAGCGATGAACACGAAAGGTAAAGTGTGCTTTGCTGCCGCATTTCACTGCAAAAGAGGAAATAAAGGATCTGCGTGTATATTGCGATGTCAATACAACCTCGTGTAAATTGGACTAGTTTTACAACTCAACACAAGTGTTCCTGCCAATCCATGTGTTCATCCAGCTCGGCTCAAGCGTTATTTATACTGAGAGTCCGAATTACATTTTAAACTTTGTCAATGTGGTTGCTGAGAATGGGGTTATTTAAATCGTTCAAAAAGAAAAGAAACGAAACTATTTGAAATTTTCTACTTGAAAAAATTTCCAATATGTGTTTTGCATCGACTCTTCTGTATATTTCACGTTACGCAAGAGTCTTTGGGGTAAAGTCAATGCATTAATCAGCTTCTGGCGTCGGATATAACTCACATCACTGCACAAATCCCCAGGAGACAATCTCCAGAGAGGATAGATTTTGGTTTTAAGCATCTTCTACATTGGCACGGTCGAAGCACAGGACTTGGCAGAACAGACATTCGTGCTTCACAGCAAAACATGGAGCACCCTGTAATTTACCAGATAGACCTCATTTATTACCCAGTTCTTGCTGCCGTCGGTATTCCTGGTAAGTGAGTTGAAACGTTTCAGTGCAGTTGACCATCAGTACGAAAATATTACCTGTTCGGTGTTATTAGTTAAGGGTGGAAACATTTGTTTTGCTTGGTCAATATTACTTTTCATACAAATGATAATATTTAGTTCGCGTTCACCGTATCGTTGAGCCGAGAATGGCTACAGGCGAAAAGTCCCTCGGATGTCACACACTGTGAATTGACCAGAAAGCAAACAGTAATTTGCTTTGAAATTTGTTCTGATGGATTCTGGCATTTTACCTTTGTTTGACTGAAAAGGAAATGCGGAAAAGTGTTGCTATTCTTACTGCCGCCGACTGCAGGTTAGTGGTCAATGGTGTTGGAAGGGGCGATGCTGACACTGATCGTGGAAAACGGGCGATAGCGATCCGCAGACCGCTATATATTCCTTTTCTCGCCGAAGGTTAAAACCTAAACCAATCAATCACCTGAGAATTCGAAGTTTTGACAAAGATATCCGAACAGGGCGAATGTGCACTCGGGATGTTGTGCAGGTCATATTCCAACAGGTCGGAGTTATTTCGCACGATTCATTTTATACATGCACTGTTTCCACATACTGGACAACCTTTGTTTTCTACGCACACGTTTGCTCCAGAAATACCAGAATGGTGTTCCTGAATTAATTCAGCAAAGCGATATACTTCGTAGATCAAGTTACTCTCAATTTTAGCTCATCTAGCGCTGCCTTGCATTTGTCGCATATTCCCTTTCCCAACAAGTATATTTCCACAATTAAAGTTTATTTAACCAAGAACGAAAGAGCCCCTGAAATTCCAATGGTTTCTTAATTGTGATAAAATCATTCTAAAACAAATATTTTGCGACGGGCATGCGATAAATATTAATTTCCCTTTTACTTACAGTCAACGTGGGAGCAATTGTGATCCTTTCTCGAGGAAAGTGTGGGTTATCCAAAAGCATTACTCGCTATCTCGTGGCAATGGCAGTGGCAGATACCACTGTGGTAGTCATCCATGTGATATTACACCGGATTAACATCATGTACTTCCCACCCAGTTTTCTATTTTTGACTCCAGTGTGCATTGTAAATGTTGTGGCATATATTGTAACTGTGGACTGTTCTGTCTGGTTTACTGTTGCCTTCACGTTTGACCGCTTTGTGGCAATTTGCTGCCAGAAGCTAGAGTCAAAGTACTGCACGGAGAAAACTGCGACAGTCGTCATCGGTGCTGTGTTTGTCCTCAGCTGCCTGAGGACCGTTCCCTTTTACTACATCAATGAACCTGAATTTATAATTGATAACATCGCGTGGAATTGCGTCCCCACGGCTGATTATCTAACTTCCCCCTTGTGGGAGATATTCGAGTGGATTGACAGTATCATCACCCCTGTATTACCAATGTTTTTGATATTGTTGTCCAATGCTTTGACTGTGAGGCATATCATAGTGGCAAACAGAATCCGCAAGGGGCTACGCAGCAACAATGAAAATCAGAATGACCTAGAGATGAAAAATCGGAGGAAATCCATGGTTTTGCTTTTCACTATTTCCGCCAATTTCATAATCTTGTGGATGACGTATCTTGTGCATTCCGTAAACTGGTCGGTTATGAACTTTTATTACACAGACAAATATTTCAGTAGCCCTATATATATCGCCCAGCAGGTTGCATTCATGCTGCAACTTCTGAGTACCTGCACAAACACTTGCATCTATGGACTGACACAAAACAAATTCAGAGAGGAGCTTAAGAATGGGATAAAGTATCTGTTTACACTGAATGGGAAAATATGTTGACAATATGTAACGCCCATCGATCTGGAAGAGGGCTTGTAAATTTACGAGTAAGTTGCTTTTGGATTTCTCAGTTTTGAAAGCAGGTGAAAGGAAAATAGGAAAATGATTGTCTTCAATAAGGTTTCACTTAATTAAATACAATGACCAAAATATTCAAATTTGATTTCGTAATTGGAAAGCTAAAGGTAGAAATTAGAACATGTAGTAATAAATCTTGCTCGCCTAATGCCTCGATTATTATTTATCTAGATGTGCAGAGTTTGCACAACAGCATACTATTGAAATAAATTGTAATATTATTCTCGTAAAACATCGATAAGAGTGAAAATAAAAACATATGCAGACTAAACTACAAATCAGACTTGGAGCAAAAGATGCAATTTGTGTTTTTTGCAGAACAAGTTCACCATTTCAAAAAACGCAAAGGTTGCAGAAAAACATTCCTCACAAAATACGCCAAATGGTCTTAAATATTAAGCAAATATCGATACATTTCCCATACCTTTACATTGTCAATACTGTCATGTGAGAGAACCTTTAAGAAATGTGTGTTTAAGAAATGTACCTTTAAGAAATGGGTGTTTATCAGTAATGCCAGAGGGTGAGTGGAGCTGGGCTGTCTGTCTGCTTTTTACTTTCATTTTAGGCGGTTTGCTGCAGGGTGTGTTTTAGCTTCGTTTTCACTCTTGGAGATTAAGCCAGACAGAGCAGATGCACTGTTGATATCTCTGCCATGAAAAGACTATCTTTTGATCATTTGGTGAATTCAGAATTATAAATGTTCTCAGTAGTAAATGTAAACCTAATGTGCTTCTGTTAAAAGGTGTTCTCTTTGTCTTCTGGAAGGTGTTTGGGAAGTTATTAAGGATTACTTAGTGTTGTATTCTTTGGGGTTGTATTTAAATTGATGGTTGCTAAGATGTTCACTGTATGTTTTAAAAACGTTAACTTGAGTTCATAGAATAAACATTGTTTTACTTTAAAAAATAGTTTTCCATTTTGCTGTACCACACCTGCACGTATGCTCCCCAATCCGCAATCTATTAAAAGTTGTGGGTCAGGTGAACTCCATGCTAAACTTTGGGTTTCTATTTGCTATTTCAATTGAAGGTGAGCACATCAGCTGCACAGCTAGGTCGTGTAGGACGAGATGCAGCGTACGAACATAGGAACAAGGAGCAGGAATCGGCCAGTCGCCCTCGACGCCTGACCTGCCATTTTAGAAGTTCATACTTGGTCTGAGATTGTCCTCATATCTGCAGCCTGTCTACCGCCGCACAGCTCTTATTCCCTTGCTGAGTAACAATCTATCCACCTGCTCCATTAAAAATAAAATCAAAGACTGTGCTTCCACCACCTTTTCAGGCGGTCCCAAAGATTCAGACCCTGTGAACGAAAGAAATGCACCTCATCTGACAACATACTTTCAAATTGTTCTAGATTCAACCACAAGAGGGAACATCCTCTGCGCAGCTATCTTGTTAAAAAAAAAACAGGATCGCATATTTCAATGAACCCTCCCTTAACGTAGGTGACAATACTGCACACAGTGTTCCAGAAATAACTTCGCTGATGTTTTTCCACGGGACGGAGGCGTCCAGCATGTATTGTCCATCACGCTCAGGGGACATTTAAGACATAACCAGGTTCCTTTGGAACTGGAATCATTGTAAGCCAGGCCAGGTCATTAGTGCACCAGATGTGTTTTTACGACAATGGTGTCATGGCCATCGTTAGACTTTAAATTCCAGATTTTTTTTAAACTCAAATTTCACGATCTGCAGTGGCAGGATTTGAATCTGAGTACTCTGGTTTACTGGCGTTTGATGATACCCCGATGGCACCGATTCACCTTTATAACTGACGACTAGCCTCAAGCTGTATTCAATTCCCGTCGTAATAAATGCAAACATTTTCTTATGTCGTGGGGCAGCACGGTAGCACAGTGGTTAGCATGGCAGTTTCTCAGCGCCAAGGTCCCAGGTCCGATTCCCGGCTTGGGTCACTGGCTGTGCGGAGTCAGCACGTCCTCCCCGCGTCAGTGTGGGTTTCATCCGGGTGCTCCCGTTTCCGCCCACAGTCCAAATATGTGAAGGTTAGGTGTATTGTCTCCACAAAATATTAGGTGGGGTTACTGCGCTCCGGGGATATGGTGGAGGTGTGCGTCTTAAGTGCAGTGCTCTTTCCAAGGACCGGTGCACACTAAATTGGGACTAAAGACCTCCTTCTGCACTGCAAATTCTATTTTGATTAGGTTTTCTAGTTTTGAGCAGTGCCTTTTGCAATTAATCAACTAGGACACCCATGTTGCTCTACATCTCAGACGTTTGCACATTCTCAATATTCAGAGAATATAACTTTCTTTTATTCTTCCTGTCAAACTCGACAATTAAACTTTGTTCCGTGTTTGCTCCATCTTCCAGGTAATTGCCACACTCACTTCTCCGATCTACATATTTTTGTACCCACCTCATCTCCTCAGCACAGCTTAATTTCGTTCTCATCATTGTGTCATCAGAAAATTCAGTAAGCATTCCACCAATATCTTCATCCAATTCATTTGCATAAATTGTAAATAATGAGGCCCAGCACTGGCCCCTGTGGCTCATTACCTGTTGGATTTTGACAACCTGAAAAATAACGAATCATATCGACAGTCGGTTTCCGGCGAGCGAGTCAACCTTCTATTCCTGCCGACATGTTACTGGCATACCATGAGCTTTTATTTTACGCCATAATCTTTGATACGGCACTTGACCAAATGCCCTCTGGAAGTCTAACTATAGCACGTCCACGGTTTCCCCTTGATTGACAACACATGTCGGCCCATAAAATAACTTCAAAAGGTTGTTGAAACATGACTTGCTGTGCCCATAATCATGTTGACTCCGCCTGATTACCTTGAACTTAAGCATGGGCCCTGCGATGAGCTTATTCCATAACGGCATTTGCCACTCTTCCAAATGAGTGATACGAATTTAACTATCGTGGAGTTTCCCGGACGTGCAGGTATTTCTGTAAGAGTTGATCAAATAAGCTTCAAACTTTGGTAGCGTTGACCAACATGGCGAAATGGTATTGTCACTTCATCAGACCCAGGGGAATGTTCTGGGAGCCCAGATCGCTGGTCAAATTGGAACCGAATTTAAAAATAAATTTAACGATGACCATAAAACAATTAACGATTGTCGTGAAATCTCATCATTTATGTAATGTGAAGAATGGTCGGAGATAAAAAATTGCGGAGTATTCCACTCTGACAATCTGGAAGCACCGATTTACCCATTACCAAGAAGACCTTGTGTACTGGCGAGAAAAACGCAAAACCTTTCTCACCGGGTGCATGAGCCTCCATGAGCCCTCAGCCCAAATTTATTCCATAAACGTCCCCAGTTCCCGAGCCATGCCTCTCGATTTCCACGTTCTGGAATTCGTCTGTCGTCACTGGGTCCTGTACAGCTTTACAAATGCCCCCACCCCACCCCATGATCAGCTGGTGTGTTTCTATGTCGCGGAATTGCGCCATGATCTTTTTTACAAGGTTTGCGTTGTCCTAGTTGCTAGAGTACACACTGACAAGGACCACGGGTGCCCTCTCTCAGACACTGCTGACCGTACCATCCCACTTGGTCCGCAACTGTCCTCGCCGCAGTAAGAACCGTCCTCTTACTTATCAATATGGCTACTCCCTAGCTCTTGTCCCATAGGTGGAATGTTAGGCCTCACCCAACCAACCCTTCCTGACGCACAGTCGGTCCTTCTCCCTCAGGTGCATCTCTTGGAGGAAGACAATGTCAGCTTTCATACCTTTTAGATGGATGAGGAGTCTGGGTCTTTTCACCAGATCGTTACGTTCCCCGGCGTTTCAGGTGACTATTCTGACGCCCCCCCCCCCCCCACCGCACCCCGCCCTGTGTATTCAACCATGCTTACCTTGTGAATGCACCCCTTCACTCCGCGTCTTCCCTTTGTTTCCGCTCCATCCAAAATGGCCGCGGTCACCATTCTCACAATGAGGCCGAGCCCCTGTGCTCCGGGTTTCCCTTTTACATGGGTCCACCGAACATGGCTGCCTCCTGTGTGTACTACATTTAGGTGAGCACATGCACTCCTGAATTTCCCTTAGTTTAGGGACTGTCAAAAGTGGCTGCTTACTGTGCCCTTGGGTCTTGGTCTTTCTTGGATATCAGTAGTACTGCGGACTGTGTTAGAGTCGGTGGCAGGGTTCCCTCGCTAGTGTGTCGCCGAACATCTCCTGCAAGTGCAGGGTCAGTGCCATTGTGAACTTTTTGTAGACGTCCACGGATCCCAGCGTCTTCCTGGACTGCAGTGAATTGATGGTTCCCATGACCTCTCCAAGCCCTAATCGAGCTTCCATTTCCGTTTCCGTTTGTGAGATTAACCTGATGAAGCCAGTCTACAGACCTTCCGACCATGGTCGATTTGTTCCCCCCGTTATTTTGCTTCCCCCTACCACTGTGGCTGAACACCCAAAGCTCCCCTTTTTGTCCACATTACTGCCTTCCCCCCACTCTGACACCGTGTCTCTTCCCCCCCCCCCCCCCCCCCGTCCCCGGGCACTAGATGTGCTGACCCATGTGAGAGATGCTCCTCGGCCTCCCTCTCACTGTTACCTCCTTGTGCTAGCTTTCCTGCTATTGTGGTGGCCCTCTCCCAGGTTCGATCTAACCCATACTTACGCCCGCTCTTCTGGTGTCTCTTCCTCACCCTCTGCTGCGCATTGCTGCCCTCGCCCCCTCCTTTCTATGAGCTGGTTCCCTGTCCAGACGGAGGTGACGCAGTGTCCCGAAACCTTGTCAATTTAGTTCTTTTGCCTCCTCTGTATCTTCCTCACCCCTGTCTCTGGCTGCTTGTACAGCCGTTCCAAGGACGAACTCGCCGGCTCAGTAAAATCATGTTCTTTGCCCTGAAATGGTACTCAGAGCATGGCTGCGAAAAGCATCCTGAATCTGACAAAAGGTTTTATTTAGGCGCAACTTGGCATGGTTAAAATCCGCCATCACAAGCCACCTGCAATCCCAGATACCTGAATTGAGTAGTAGCCACACGAAACAGTAAACGCCCAAAGCCAACTACCATCCCCGACAGGAGACCAAAAATAACTCTCTGTTCTCCCAATTCAATTTGTATCCCTAAAAAGCCCCTAATCGCTTGAGAAGCCCAATTACATCGCCCAACGTGGGAACCACTTTGGAAATATACAACAGAAGGTCGTTGGCAGACTTCCACTGACGGTGATTTGCTGAATGGACACAGATGAGGTGCCTCTCGTCTAGACCAGAACCAAATGGGCACTTCTGGACGACTTTTGCCATGAAATTCGAAAGCAACTTAACCTTAACTGAGAAAATAAAAGACATTAATTTGAATTCCAGCGTAATGAAGTGGCGAGGAAAAGGCGATGAGCAGTAGGCAGAGGAGCCGGCGGACCACGAGGCGAGTGCCCCTGGCCACTCAGTAGAGAGGGCGGCCGACAACACAAGCACCAGCCAGCCCCCCCCCCCCGCACCTGTACACGGATGGAAATCGTTCCTTTTTTAAAATAACTTAGATTACCCAATTATCTTTTCCAATTAAGGGGCAATTTAGTGTGGCCAATCCACCTACACTGCGCATTTTTGGGTTGTGGGGGCGAATCCCACGCAGACACCGGGAGAATTTGCAAACGCCACACGGACAGTGACCCAGAGCCGGGATTGAACCTGGGACCGCAGCGCCGTGAGGCAGCTGTGCTAACCACTAGGCCACCGTGCTGCCCCAAGGATGGAAGCCATTCCTCGTGAAGTACTGACCGCTATGAAAGATGCGAAAAGGTTCGATGTCTATGTGGCGGTCAAGGTGGTGGTGACAGAGGTGATGGTTACCATGCAAAAAGCTATCTATTTTGGCGAAGTAGGTGGAAGCCCAGGAAAAACAAACCACGAATTGGAGAAAATCTCGACGGACCAGAGCGGTAGGATCATCGCACTGGAAGCAGTTGTTAAAACGTTGGTGGCGGCTCAAGGGAATTTAAAAGGGAAATTCGAGGATGAATAAAACAGGTCGCGACATTGGAACATTCAGATTGTGGGCCTTCCAGAAGGTATTGAGGGCAGAGTCGCAACAGGCTATATCGCCCAAATGCTGGGCAACCTAGTTGGGAGAGCCAGCTTCCGCGACCCTTGTGACAGATCACACAGGATGCTTAAGCCGAAACCGAGGCAGGACATTGGGAAACAATACTGACACCACGATCATGAGAGGGTGCTAAGGTGGGCGATACAGACGAGGTTGAATCCCTCAGAAGGACAGAATCTCAGGGTATATCAGCACTTTGTGGCGGACATGACGAAATGCATGTTCGAGTTTAATCAGGGAAAATCAGCCCTGCCCAAGAATGGGGTACGATTCGTTTGCCCATATTCGCCACTTTCATTTTAGAGGCAGCACGGTAGCACAGTGGTTAGCACTGTTGCGTCACAGCTCCGGGATCCCAGTTTTGATTCCCGGCTTGCGTCACTGTCTGCATGGAGTCTGAATGTTCTGCTCCTGTCGGCGTGGGTTTCCTTCCAGTGCTCCGATTTCCTCCCACAAGTCCAGAAAGACGTGCTGTTAGCCAATTTTTACATTCTGAATTCTCCCTCTGAATTCTACCTGAACAGGGGCCGGAAAGTGGCGACCAGGTGGCTGGATTCTCCCAGCCCTGGGCTGGACCGGAGAATCCCCGCGCCCGTGCCACGCCGCCTCAATGCCGGCACGTGACTCTCCGCAGAGCGGAGAATCGGCGTAGTTGGCGCCGGCGTGGTTGGCGTGTGGTCCTGGGCCGTCCTACGCGGGCCCGATGCCGGCAGGTGATTCTCCGCAGAGCGACGAATCGGCGCCTTTGGCGCCGGCTTGGTCGGCGGCCATTCTACGCAGGCCCCCACGATTCTCCGAGGGGCCGTAAAAAGGAAAACGATGCCCGCTGGGTCCGTTCTAATCTGCTCTGAGCCGGCGGGACCTCGGCGTTGAAGGGTCGGGTGTCAGCTTTTGGGAGGGGAGGAATGGCCCGCGATCGGGGCCAACGATCGGCGGGCCGGTCTCTCTGGCTATGTGCCAGAATTAGTCCTTGCGATGGCGTTACGATGGCATGGTCACTCTGCCCTGGAATTAGTGAATCCCGCTCCGGGGCTTTTCACATTAACTTCATTGCGGTGTTAATGTAAGCCTACTTGTGCAATAATGATTAGTATAATGTTATTCCAAGCAGGCTCTGGGTAACGATGCAGAACAAGGAGCATTACTTTAACACACCCGCAGAGGCAAACGATTTTGTGCAGTTTAACGGCCTGAACAAGGGCAAAGGAGGCAGGGAAGAAGGTAGAACATCGAGAAGGGAAGTGAAAGAGACAGAAACGTTTGCGCTGCAGTATGCTGCCTCGCTCTGATCAAAGCTACCGGGTCACAGGAAAGAGCGAATGCAGGTGAGGGTGAGGTACAGGCAGAAGGAGCGTTTAGACAGTGGGCATAAGTGTGTGGTAAGAACAGCCCCGGGAGAGGTGGGTACCACACCCGCATGGAAATCTAGCACAAGAAGACGGACAGCAAGGGAGGGGGGGTGGCACTGGAACAGGTAGTGGATGCAAAGATGGCGCGGCGCAGCGGGCATGGGGGGGGGGGGGGGTGGGGGTGGGGGGGGAGGTGAAAGAATACAAATGGAACAATATGGGAAGAAAGGGTTTGTTTTGGGACTGGTTTCGGCAGGTAAGGTGAAGAATGAAGGGACAAGATGGTTCTGCAAGCAGCCACTTTGGAGGATCCCGAAACAAAGGGAGACGACGGAGTGCAGGGGCGGACCCACGTGGCTTATACATAGTTGGCGGCCATGGTTGGTGCTCCCTGGGCAAAGGCAACACCCGCAGTGCAGGCGTCCGGCCTCATGATGAGAATTGTAATCGTGGCCATTTTGGACGGCCCCCGAACAAAGGGACACCGTGGACTGCAGGACCGACTCCAACAGGTCAGTCCGGTTGATCGCGCAGGAGGAGGGGGACGGATTGCGGGCAGGAAGGGATGGGTCGGACATATGTTCCATTCATATTATGGGACGAGGGCTAGGGAAGTGGACATACTAATTAGTAAGAGGACATATTAACGGTAATATGGAAGGTTACGGACCAAGCGGGATGGCACTTCATGGTCAGCAGTGTGCTGGACGGGGCACTGGTAGTTCTAGTAAATCTGTAAGCGCCCAAATTTGACAACACAGATTTCATAAAAAAGACCATGGTGGAATTCCCAGATATCGACACACACCGGTTGATCATTGGAGGGCGACTTTCACTGTGTACAGAAATCATTGTCGGATCGATCGAGCCTCAGAAGTGGGAACAAGACAGGCATGGCTAGAGAAGTGGAAGCATTCATGAGGCACATGGGGTCAGTGTGCCCATCCCGGTTCCTATATGGCGGCGAGATAACCAGAATGGGGACGTCTCACTTTCCACGTTCTGGGAGACACTGAAGGCGATGACTAGGGGAGAGATAATAGCCAACAACGCATTTAGAGACTGGGAAGAGGGGGCGGCTAGTTAACAACTGCTCGACTCCATCCTGGAGGTCAATAGAAATTAGTCTGCGACTCCACCGCAGAGCATCTGGCATACAGGTTAGAGCTACAAATGGACTTAACCTGCTATCCACCAGGAAGGCAGTTGCCAAACTCTGCCAGACACTGGGACCTTCTACGAACATGGAGAAAAGGCAGGCCACCCAGTGGCTCACCAGATGAGAAAGCAGGCAGCTACAAGGGAGATAACGCGCGGAAACGACAGCAGGGGGGTACTGTTTGGAAACCCCAGAAATGTCTATAAACCACTTGAGGCCTTCTGACTGTACAGCTCCGAGCACTCCCAATGAGGGGGGCGGACACGAAACATATCATCGATGGACTGGAGAACCCCGTTGGGGGACGATAGGCGGGGCGAGCTGGAAGCACCAATAGGACTGGGAGAGATCACGGAGAGCATCAGCTCCATGCAGGTGGGGAAAGTGCCGGGGCAGGATGGGTTCCCGGCGGACTTATATAAAATGTTGCACCAGCTCCGGTCCCACACCTACGGGACATATTTGCTGATTCACTAGCGAGAGCTCCCTGCCTCCAACGCTAACACAGGCAATTATATCGCTGATACCCGCAAAACACAAGAGACCGATAGAATGCGCATCATATTTTGCTGCTCAATGCGGACGCAAAGATACTTGCGAAAGTCCTGGCTCAGAGATGTGAGAACTGCGTACCAGAGGTGGTTTAAGAGGACCAGACCGGCTTGTACAAGGGTAGACAGCGAACATCAGGTGACTGCTGAAAGCAATAATAATCCCATCCAGGACGGGAACACCAGAGGTGATCGTCTTCCTGGATGCAGAAAATGCCTTTGACAGAGTCGAATGAAAGTATCTCATTGAGGTACTCGAGCGGTTTGGGCTAGGGACAGCGTTTACCATGTGAACGAAACTCCTGCACCACATTCCCAAGGCGAACATAGGTCCAGCACCGCCAGCGCTGAAAATTTCCAGCTGCACAGAACCATAAGGCAGCGATATCCAGAGGCCCCAATCTTGTTCACCCTGGCAATTGAACATCTGGTGATCACTCTGCGAGACAGAAAAGTCTGAAAGGGCGGTTGACCTGATCCTCTCCGTCTCGGACTCACAGAACGGCATGGAAGTAATCATGAAGGTCCTGGAAGGTTTCGGGGTCTTCTGGGGTTACAAACTCAACCGGGGTAAGAGCCAGGCATTCCCGGTCAACCTGAACGGGAGAGGGAGAGAGCTGGGGGGGGGGGGGGGGGCGGGGGGGGGGGGGGGGTAGGGGGCTGCTTTTATAACTAACACAAAGTAAGTTCCACTACATGAGGATCCAGATAGCCCATGACTGGAGACGTATCCACTTCTGGAATCTCACAAGTCTGGCGGAAAAAGTTAAAAAGGTCCTTCAGAGATGGGATGCACTTCCGCCTTCCCTGGCTGGAAGTGTGCAGATGGTCAAGATCAACGTTCTGCCGAGATTCCTGTTCCTGTTCACATCCATCCCAATCTTCATGCCCAAGGTGTTTTTTCACGGGATAGACAAAATGATCATGGTGTTTGGATGGAGGGGGAAGGGAAAGAACCCAAGGACCCCCAAGCCGACACTGCAATGGGGGAATGATATGGGCGGCCTGGTTCTACCGATCCTGCAGTACTAAAACTGGTCACCCACCGTTAAAATCGCGAGGGAATGGATACGAGAACCCAACATGGTCTCTGTGACGCTGGTGAAGTCGATCACCTTCAAAAACTGGAGACAGGACAGGGATCTCTCGGAGTCAGGAGCATTTCCACAGGGGACAGACTCGTGACCCTGGTCTAACTGACGGAAGTCTTGGAGGCTACCGACAGGACAGGAACTTGGGCACCTGCAATTCAGACAGTTTATGTCATGGATACAGCAAAGTACAGTAGGGCCCCGTGATACAATTTACTGAACAGCTGATAAGCACCGTGGCCCCATCTATGGACGATTGCTGGAAAGGACAAGGACACCACCAGATGGAGCTAAGCACAAATGGGCGGGCGAACGTGGGACAGATGTGGGTTTGGGACTCTGGAGCAAAGCACTGAGTGGCACTGAGTGGGGCTATCTCCACCTCCTCCTGAACAAGGCTAAGACTCATGCAGTTTAAAGTTAAGCACAGAGCATACATAATCAGAACAGGGTCTTCCCGGAGGTGTTGGGTCAAGGTGAATGGGCTCGTTTAGCTCACTGGGCTAAATCGCTGGTTTTTAAAGCAGACCAAGGCAGGCCAGCAGCACGGTTCAATTCCCGTACCAGCCTCCCCGAACAGGCGCCGGAATGTGGCGACTAGGGGCTTTTCACAGTAACTTCATTGAAGCCTACTTGTGACAATAAGCGATTTTCATTTCATTTAATTTCATTTCACTCGTGCAGGATCAAGGTGAATGGTGTCAGAGAGGCCTGGCCAACCACAGCAACATGTTCTGGGCCTGCCGCAGATTTGTCTTCTGGACAGCTTTCTTCGAGGCGATGTCAAATGTTGTTGGGGAATGGGCGGAGCCTTGCCAGAGAGTGGCCCTTTTCGGAGTATCGGACAGCTACATATGGGGAAGGGGATCCATACGATGGGTTTTGCTGTCTTCATTTCACGCCGGAAAATCCTGCTCGGTTGGCGATCAGCAGAACCACCCATAACTTCAAATTGGCTGGCAGACCTGTCGGAATTTCTCCACCTGGAGAAGATCAAGTACACGATACAAGCTTCGGAGGAAGGCTTTCACAAAGCGTGGAGGCCATTCATCACGCTGTTTCAAACTTGTTCGAAGCCAAAATTAACTTGGGAGAGGGGTGGCCGGAGGAGAGCAGACGAAACACGCAGAATGGAGAGAAGCGGAGGGGGGAGGAGAGAGGAGGTGTCGAGGGAACCCAAGGGAATCACTTACAGAAACATAGGGGGGGGGGGGCGGACGCGGGGTGCAGGAAACGCCCCCCCCCCTCCCCCCACCTCCCTCCCGAAAACACAAGAACAACAAGAACTACAGAAGACAGGAGCGAGAGCGAGCACAGCAGTGTGACACCCATGGCGAAAGTTGATGCCAGGGAAGAACCAATCTTTCAACCGGGGGAGGAGGGGTGGGGGTGGTGCAGATAGTGCGGAAAGGCGGACAGAGAAAATATCAAGTGCACGCTCTGTTAAGCTGTTATACTGCAAAAACTGAAAACTGCAAATAAAAATACATCAAACAAAATTAAAATCCGATCTGCGCTTTGCCACGTCTGCCTAATGTCCTGGTAGACTCTGATTTTACGACATTCCAGTTTCATGCCTTCGTGTGTCTAGCCCAGCGAAGGCTCCGGTCATGATACTTGTGCAGATTGGGTTTTGTCGCTCTCGGCTACACCCCCATCCTGGACTTTCGTCGAAGCAACATAAGAGGCCTGTCAATCTCCTGGGGGTTTGGGAAGCTGTCCCACACATTTGGGGTTACGAAGTTGATTGGGTCCTGCTCTCATTTCCATTCTATTAGTGTTTGAGCTTGTTTTCCTGTTCCCTTATAGCTGGGCAAGAAAAACAAGACAGATTGTAGATGTTTACCAGACTACTATGCGTCAACTGCAAAATTGATTAAGGGAAACATATAATATCATAGCACGATAAGGCCATTCGCCTCTTCGAGTCAACCCCGCCATTCAGTGCGGATGATCCTCTCTCTCAACGCCATAAACCTGCACACCCCCATAATCCTGGTGCCCTAATGTTATAGAACATTGTCTATTTCCTTCTTAAGTAAATGCAGTGACTTAAGCTCTGCAGCTACCGTGACAGAGAGGTCCATATTTTCACTACCCTCTGAATTAGAACATAGAACATAGAACAATACAGCGCAGTACAGGCCCTTCGGCCCACGATGTTGCACCGAAACAAAAGCCATCCAACCTACACTATGCCATTATCATCCATATGTTTATCCAATAAACTTTTAAATGCCCTCAATGTTGGCGAGTTCACCACTGTAGCAGGTAGGGCATTCCACGGCCTCACTACTCTTTGCGTAAAGAACCTACCTCTGACCTCTGTCCTATATCTATTACCCCTCAGTTTAAAGTTATGTCCCCTCGTGCCAGCCATATCCATCCGCGGGAGAAGGCTCTCACTGTCCACCCTATCCAACCCCCTGATCATTTTGTATGCCTCTATTAAGTCTCCTCTTAACCTTCTTCTCTCCAACGAAAACAACCTCAAGTCCATCAGCCTTTCCTCATAAGATTTTCCCTCCATACCAGGCAACATCCTGGTAAATCTCCTCTGTACCCGCTCCAAAGCCTCCACGTCCTTCCTATAATGTGGTGACCAGAACTGTATGCAATACTCCAAATGCGGCCGTACCAGAGTTCTGTACAGCTGCAACATGACCTCCCGACTCCGGAACTCAATCCCTCTACCAATAAAGGCCAACACTCCATAGGCCTTCTTCACAACCCTATCAACCTGGGTGGCAACTTTCAGGGATCTATGTACCTGGACACCTAGATCCCTCTGCTCATCCAAATTTCAAGAACTTTACCATTAGCCAAATATTCCGCATTCCTGTTATTCCTTCCAAAGTGAATCACCTCACACTTCTCTACATTAAACTCCATTTGCCACCTCTCGGCCCAGCTCTGCAGCTTATCTATATCCCTCTGTAATCTGCTACATCCTTCCACACTATCGACAACACCACCGACTTTAGTATCGTCTGCAAATTTACTCACCCACCCTTCTGCGCCTTCCTCTAGGTCATTGATAAAAATGACAAACAGCAACGGGCCCAGAACAGATCCTTGTGGTACTCCACTTGTGACTGTACTCCATTCTGAACATTTCCCATCAACCACCACCCTCTGTCTTCTTTCAGCTAGCCAATTTCTGATCCACATCTCTAAATCACCCTCAATCCCCAGCCTCCGTATTTTTTGCAATAGCCTACCGTAGGGAACCTTATCAAACGCTTTGCTGAAATCCATATACACCACATCAACTGCTCTACCCTCGTCTACCTGTTCAGTCACCTTCTCAAAGAACTCAATAAGGTTTGTGAGGCATGACCTACCCTTCACAAAGCCATGCTGACTATCCCTGATCATATTATTCCTATCTAGATGATTATAAATCTTGTCTCTTATAATCCCCTCCAAGACTTTACCCACTACAGACGTGAGGCTCACCGGCCTATAGTTGCCGGGTTGTCTCTGCTCCCCTTTTTGAACAAAGGGACCACATTTGCTGTCCTCCAGTCCTCTGGCACTATTCCTGTAGCCAATGATGACATAAAAATCAAAGCCAAAGGTCCAGCAATCTCTTCCCTGGCCTCCCATAGAATCCGAGGATAAATCCCATCAGGTCCCGGGGACTTATCTATTTTCAGCCTGTCCAGAATTGCCAACACCTCTTCCCTACGTACCTCAATGCCATCTATTCTATTAGCCTGGGGCTCAGCATTCTCCTCCACAACATTATCTTTTTCCTGAGTGAATACTGACGAAAAATATTAATTTAGTATCTCGCCTATCTCTTCAGACTCCACACACAATTTCCCATCCCTGTCCTTGACTGGTCCTACTCTTTCCCTAGTCATTCGCTTATTCCTGACATACCTATAGAAAGCTTTTGGGTTTTCCTTGATCCTTCCTGCCAAATACTTCTCATGTCCCCTCCTTGCTCGTCTTAGCTCTCTCTTTAGATCCTTCCTCGCTGCCTTGTAACTATCCATCGCCCCAACCGAAACTTCACACTTCATCTTCACATAGGCCTCCTTCTTCCTCTTAACAAGAGATTCCACTTCCTTGGTAAACCACGGTTCCCTCGCTCGACGCCTTCCTCCCTGTCTGACCGGTACATACTTATCAAGAACACGCAGTAGCTGATCCTTGAACAAGCCCCACTTATCCAGTGTGCCCAACACTTGCAGCCTACTTCTCCACCTTATCCCCCCCAAGTCACGTCTAATGGCATCATAATTGCCCTTCCCCCAGCTATAACTCTTGCCCTGCGGTGTATACTTATCCCTTTCCATCATTAACGTAAACGTCACCGAATTGTGGTCACTGTCCCCAAAGTGCTCTCCTACCTCCAAATCCAACACCTGGCCTGGTTCATTACCCAAAACCAAATCCAACGTGGCCTCGCCTCTTGTTGGCCTGTCAACATATTGTTTCAGGAAACCCTCCTGCACACACTGTACAAAAAACGACCCATCTATTGTACTCGAACTATATCTTTTCCAGTCAATATTTGGAAAGTTAAAATCTCCCATAATAACTACCCTGTTACTTTCGCTCATATCCAGAATCATCTTCGCCATCCTTTCCTCTACATCCCTAGAACTATTAGGAGGCCTATAAAAAACTCCCAACAGGGTGACCTCTCCTTTCCTGTTTCTAACTTCAGCCCATACTACCTCGGCAGAAGAGTCCCCATCTAGCATCCTCTCCGCCACCGTAATACTGCTCTTGACTAGCAGTGCCACACCTCCCCCTCTTTTGCCTCCTTCTCTGAGCTTACTAAAACACCTAAACCCCGGAACCTGCAACATCCATTCCTGTCCCTGCTCTATCCATGTCTCCGAAATGGCCACAACATCGAAGTCCCAGGTACCAACCCACGCTGCCAGTTCCCCTACCTTGTTTCGTATACTCCTGGCATTGAAGTAGACACACTTCAAACCACCTACCTGAACACTGGCCCCCTCCTGCGATGTCAAATCTGTGCTCCTGACCTCTATACTCTCATTCTCCCTTACCCTAAAACTACAATCCAGGTTCCCATGCCCCTGCTGCATTAGTTTAACCCCCCCCCCCCCCCAAAGAGCACTAACAAATCTCCCCCCCAGGATATTTGTGCCCCTCAGGTTCAGATGTAGACCATCCTGTCTGTAGAGGTCCCACCTTCCCCAGAAAGAGCCCCAGTTATCCAAAAATCTGAATCCCTCCCGCCTGCACCATCCCTGTAGCCACGTGTTTAAATGCTCTCTCTCCTTATTCCTCATCTCACTATCACGTGGCACGGGCAACAACCCAGAGATAACAACTCTGTTTGTTCTAGTTCTGAGCTTCCATCCTAGCTCCCTGAAAGCCTGCCTGACATCCTTGTCCCCTTTCCTACCTATGTCGTTGGTGCCAATGTGGACCACGACTTGGGGCTGCTCCCCCTCCCCCCTAAGGACCCGGAAAACACGATCCGAGACATCACGTACCCTTGCACCTGGGAGGCAACATACCAAACGTGAGTCTCTCACGCTCCCACAAAATCTCCTATCTGTGCCCCTGACTATAGAGTCCCCAATTACTAATGCTCTGCTCCTCTCCCCCCTTCCCTTCTGAGCAACAGGGACAGACTCCGTGCCAGGGGCACGTACCCCATGGCTTACCCCTGGTAAGTCGTCCCCCCCACAAGTATCCAAAGCGGTATACTTGTTTCTCAGGGGTACGACCGCAGGGGATCCGTGCACTGACTGTTTTTTCCCAGTCCCTCTTACAGTTACCCACCTATCTCCAATCTTTGGTGTAACTAATTCCCTGAAGCTGCTATCTATGACCCCTTCTGCCTCCCGAATGATCCGAAGTTCTTCCAACTCCAGCTCCAGTTCCCTAACTCGGTCTTGGAGGAGCTGGAGATGGCAGCACTTCCTGCAGGTAAAATCAGCAGGGACACTAACTGCATCCCTCACCTCAAACATCCTGCAGGAGGAACATTGCACTCCCTTCCCTGCCATTCCTCCAACTTTCTACCAAGATCTGGCTAAAAAATAATAATAATATAATAAAATATGGTACTTACCTCAGACCAATGGGTTTTATTATTAGGTTAGAGGAGGAGGGCGGGTGGGAGACACTACACGTGTAGTGTCTCGGGTTTCCTCTCCACCAGAATTTATTGGGGAGGGTCTTCCCAGACGTCCGCGGGTCGACTTCCTGTTCCCGCCTAAAAAACTAATTTAAAATAAAAAAAAAGAAAAATTCTCAGCTCCTGCTGAAATTGACTAACCAGCCAGCTGTTCTCACGCCGCCGAAATCGACTGGCCTGCCCCTGCAAAGACAAGTGCTTTTAAAGGTTGACTTACCTCCCAGCAACCTCCTTCCGCAATGCTCCCGCTGAAACTGACTCACCACTCACCAGCTGTTCTCACGCCGCCGAAACCGACTGGCCTGCCCCTGCAAAGACAAGTGCTTTTAAAGGTTGACTTACCTCCCAGCAACCTCCTTCCGCAAAGCTCCCGCTGAAACTGACTCACCACTCACCAGCTGTTCTCACGCCGCCGAAATCGAATTAAGAAGAGTCTCTTCATCTCAGTCCTAAATGACCAGCCATGGGTCTGGAAACCGTCAGTCTTTTTCCTACAGATCTCATCCTCAGGAAAGATCATCTCTGCATCCAGTGTGTCCAGATCTGGCAGAAATGTCTACGTTTCAATGAGATCCTCTCTCATCCTTCTGAATTACAGTGACTGCAGGCTGTGTCGGCGTGCTTCCCACAACTCCATACATCAAAACAACCATCCCAGGAATCTGTATTGTGAATTTACTGGACTCCCTCTGTGACAAATGTATCCGTTCTTAGATAAGGATATTAAAACTTCTCAAAATACTAAAGGTATCGTCCCACCAAGGTCCTGTATAGCAGGCAGCAAGATATAATTGCTCCAGTACTACAATTGTCTTTCAAAGAACGAAAACACGTCATTCGTCTCCTTATCTTCTTGGTGTAGCTGCACGCTTGCTTTCATTTACTGGTGTGCTAGAACACCCAGGTTCCCTTGGACATCAATATTTGCCAATCTAGCGCCATTTAAGTAATGCCCAGTCGTTCAGTTTTTCATATCGAAGTGGATAATTTCACATTTTGCCATGTTATACTGCATCTGCCACGTATTTACTCACTCATTTAACTTGTCTAAACCACCTTGAAGCCAGGACGATACAAGCTTCATCAAGAAGACCATGGCAGAAATCACTGACATAGCGACGCATCGACTAGTCATGGAGGGGGCGGAGGGGGGGGTGGGGGGGGGGGTTGGAATTCAACTGTGTACAGGATCCGGACAGACAGATCAAACCCCAAATCGGGGAAAACCTCAAGCATGGCAAGGGAACTCAGTCACTTTATGGAGCAGATGGGAGCGGTGGACCCCTGGAGGTTCCCCCACCCAGGGGAGAAGGAATTCTCCTTCTTCTCCCCAGTACACAACGTATACATCAGAGTTGACTTCTTTGTGGTGGGGAAAACGGTGCTTCTGAGGATAGACAAAGTTGAATACTCCGCAATTGTGATATCAGACCATGCTCCACACTACATGGACGTGAGGCTGGAGAGGGGCAGGGCCCAATTCCCCACATGGAGGTTGGACGTTGCCCTACTAGCTGACAAGGCCTTTAACGAAAGGGTATCACGGGCCATAGCAGAATACACAGAGATCAACCAGAACATGGAGGTCTCACCACGTTCTGGGAAGCGCTAAAGGCTGAACTAAGAGGGGAAATCATCGCTTTCAAAGCGCGAAGAGATAGGGAGGAAAGGGCGGCTAGCCAGCAGCTGGTCGACTCCATACTGGAGGTAGACCGTAAATACTCAGAGGCCCCGACCGTAGAGCTACTGGCGGAGAGAAAGAGCTACAAAGGAACTTTGACCTTTTATCTACCAGGAAAGCAGTGCACCAACTCCGCCAGGCACGTGGGATCCTATACGAACACGGACACAAACACAGCCGCCTGTTGGTACAGCAACTGAGAAAGCAGGCAGCCACAAGAGAAATTGCACAAATCAGGGATACCAGAGGCACGTTAGAAACAGAATCAGAAAAGATCAACAAAACCTTCAATGCCTTCTACCAAGGGCTGTACACCTCAGAGCCCCCAATGGGGGAATCCGGGATGAAACGGTTCCTTGATGGACTGGACATTCCAGTCGTGGGGGAGGGCCGAAAACGGCGCTTGGAAGCACCACTAGCACTGGGAGAGATCATGGACAGCATTAGCCCCATGCAGGCGAGGAGGGCGCCGGTACCACACGGGTTACTGGCGGACTTCTGCAAAATATTTGTGACAGCACTGGCCCCGCACCTGCGGGAGATGTTCACAGACTCGCTAGCTAGGGGTACACTGCCACCCACGCTAGCACAGATCTCAATCTCACTAATACCTAAGAAAGACAAAGACCCAACGGAATGTGGGTCATACAGACCCATCTCACTGCTGAATGCCAAACTCCTGGCCAAAATCCTGGCCAAAATCTTAGCTAGAAGACTACCTGAGATGGTTGCAGAGGACTAGACGGGTTTTGTCAAAGGTAGGCAGCTTACCTCGAACATCAGGCGCCGACTGATCGTGATCATGACTCCCTCCAGGAAGAGAACACCAGAGGTGATCGTCTCCCTCGATGCAGAAAAGGCCATCGACAAAGTCGAATGGAAATATCTCAGAGAGGTACTGGAGCGGCTTGGGCTTGGAACTGGGTTCACCTCCTGGGTAAAGCTCCTACACAACGCTCCCATGGCGAGCGTACGGACCAACAATACCAACTCCCGATACTTCCAGCTGCACAGGGGCACCAGACAAGGATGCCCACTGCTCACTGTCCCCGCTGCTGTTCGCTCTAGCGATCGAACCACTCGCAATCGTGCTCAGCGCAGCAAAAATCTGGAAGGGGATCCGAAGGGAAGGCAGAGAGCACAGAGTCACACTCTATGCAGATGACCTGCTCCTCTGCATTTCGGACCCACAGAGCTACATGGACGGAATCATCGCCCTCCTGAAAGAGTTTGGCGCCTTCTCGGGCTACAAACTCAGCATGAGCAAAAGCGAGATCTTCTCAGTACACCCACAAGTACGGGGGTGGGGGGGGGGGCGCGGTGGAAGAGCACTAACGTGACTGCTGTTGAAACAAGCCCGACACAAATTCCGCTACCTGGGGATCCAAATGACTGGAAAGGGATCCACAAATGGAACCTCACCAGTCTGACGGAGGAAGTAAAAAAGGACTTGCAAAGATGGAACACCCTCCCACTCTCCCTCGCGGGGAGAGTCCAGATGATAAAACTGAACGTACTGCCGAGGTACCTCTTCCTACTTAGATCCATTCCGATCTACATTTCCAAGACCTTTTTCAAAGCGCTGGACAAACTAATCATGTCGTTCGTATGGGGGGGGGGGGGGGGGGGGGGGAATGCTAGGATCCCAAAGAAGGCCCTACAAAAATACAAAATCCAGGGGGGGCTTTCCCTCCCAATCCTACAATTCTACCACTGAGCAGCGATGGCCGAGCGAATAAGGGGATGGATAAAGGAGCCAGAAGCCGAGTGAGTGTGCGCAGAAGAGGCCTCCTGCATGGGGACCTCCCTCCGGGCCCACGCCACGGCAGCACCCATCCCCACCCAAAAAACATTGCAGCAGCCTGGTGGTGATAGCCACCCTCCAATCCCAGAACCAACTACGGCAGCAATTTGACCTGACCAAAATGTCGGACAAAGCTCTCATCTGCAACAACCATAGGTTCACACCAGCACTGAGTGACGCCACCTTCAAAAGGTGGGGGCAGAACGGAGGGACACTGACAATCAGGAACATATACACGGACGGCAGGTTTGGAACACTGGACGAACTGAGAGAGATATTCCAGCTAGTCAGGGGGAACGAGCTAAGGTATCTACAGCTCAAAAACCTCCTACGAAAGGAGAGAAGGACGTACCCACAACCGCCACGACAGACACTACCCGAAGAAGTACTGGAGGAAAGCATACTAGACAAAGGAAATTGTAGTGACATGTATGACCGACTGATAGAAAGGGCCGACACTGTACTGGACGCAACAAGAAAAAAATGGGAGGATGACCTGCGTATTGAGATAGGGTGGTGACTCTGGAGCGAAGCACTGCAGAGGGTAAACTCCACCTCCACGTGCGCAAGGCTCAGCCTGACGGAGCTAAAAGTGGTACATAGAGCCCACTTCACAAGAACCGGTATGAGTAGGTTCTTCCCGGAGGTGGAGGATATATGTGAACGGTGCCAAGGAGGCCCGCCAACCACGCCCACATGTTCTGGTCTTGCCCCAGACTTGCAGGTACTGGACATCCTTCTTCGAGGCAATGTCCAAAGTGGTGGGGATGAGGGTGGAGCCATGCCAAAAGTAGCAGTCTTCGGGCTTTCGGACCAGCCAGACCTATTCCTGGGGAGGAGGGCGGACGCCCTTGCCTTTGCCTCCCTGATCGCCCGCCTTAGAATCCTGTTCGGCTGGCGGTCAGCAGCACCATCCAAAGCTGCAGAGTTGTCCGACCTATCGGAATCTGTCCAAATGGAGAAAATCAAATTCGACATGCGAGGGTCAGACGACGCCTTCCACAGAAGGTGGGAGCCATTCACGCAATTGTTCCGGGACCTGTTTGTGGTCAACGAACAAGGGGAAGAATAGCCAGGTAGCCAAGAATCAGGGGAAAGTAGCCAACGCATGAAA
Source organism: Scyliorhinus torazame (assembly GCF_047496885.1). Classification (NCBI taxonomy): domain Eukaryota; kingdom Metazoa; phylum Chordata; class Chondrichthyes; order Carcharhiniformes; family Scyliorhinidae; genus Scyliorhinus; species Scyliorhinus torazame. Next base: position 177,389,980 of record NC_092720.1, on the reverse strand, counting down.
GGGAGAGATAGACCGGGAGAGGGAGGGGGACATCTAAACCTACGAGGTAAGAAAGACAACCACGGGAGGAGGGGGGGGGGGGGAGGGGAAAGAGGGGAGAGACAGGGAACAAGAGCGGAGAACCATGGATGTGGGGGGGGGGGGGGGCGCGGGGGGTGGGGGGTGGGGGGGTGATAAGGCAGGGAATTGGGAGCCGGACGGAAGGCACGGCATACAATAACGAACATGGCATCTCCAGTAGTAGGGAACGAGGAGAATGACGACGAAAGATGGGAGAAACGGCAGAAGCAGCGGTGAGTGCGAGGCGGCAGCGAGATCCGTCCGGGAGAAGCAAGCGACAACAATACCAAACCTATTCGAGTATTGCCCACTGTAATTGTCTCCCCGGCACCCGAATGTATATTTACCTCCCCGGTCTCCACCCCCTCCCTCCCTCCCGCAAACAGTCGCCTACTTATGTGCTGCAAATAATGTTGCCAGTCGTACAGTGTTGCTGCTGTTGAGCTGGTGCACAATACCCTCCCAGTTAGTCTATTTTATTTTTTATTGTATTTTTTAAAACTATTTACTATTTTCTTTTCCTTGGTATGTTTGGGTGTGCCCTTCTCTTCTATATATGTGTATATAGATATATGGACGTGTGTGTTTCTTATCCTGTGTACACAACGGTAAATATACTTTGTTCAAAATCTCCAAAAAAAACATGTATAAAAAAACAGAAGGCATATGGCATGCCTGGCTTCATCAGCCGGGGCTTTGAGTATGGGAGTTGGGAAATCATGTTGCAGCTGGTTAGGCCGCATATGGAGTATTGCATGCAGTTATGCTCACCACATTATCAGAGTGACGTGGAAACTTTGGAGATATTGCAAAGAGCTTTTACCAGGATGTTGCCTGGTCTAGTGAGTGTTGGCTGTGAGCAGAGGTTGAAGAATCTAGGATCGTTTTCACTGGAAAGACAGAGGCTTAGGGCAGACCTGCTAGTGGTCTACAAAATTATGAGAGGCACAGATAGGATGGACAGCCAGAGCCTTTATACAAGTGTGGAAGCGTTAATTACAAGGCGGCAAACGTTCAAGGTGAGAGAGGGAAAGTTTAAGGGGCATGTTCGGGTAGGTGTTTCTCAGAGTGCTGGTGCCAGGAACGCGCTCCCAGAGATATGGTGGAAGCAAGCACATTCACAACATTTAAGGGGCACCTGAATGGGTACATGAATAGGGAGGGATAGGGAACGAGTAGGGGCAGAATATTCTGTTTTTAGTGAGGGCATCATGATCTGCATAAACTTGGGTGGCCAAAAGGCCTGTTCCTGCACTGTTCCTTTCTTTGTTCTTTGTTCAGTGTTCTTTGTTGTTTGAAATGAGAAATAAGGGAATTAACAGGAACGGCCGTGACAATACATAATGGAACCATACATCAGGGTTTGGAATCTAAAGAAAGCTAATTTTACATCATAGTCAGGGCTTCACTAAAAGTAACAGAAACATGGTAGCACAGTGGTTAGCACTGGTGCTTCACAGCGCCAGGGGCCCGGGGTCGATTCCCAGCTTGCGTCACTGTCTGTGCGGAGTCTGCACGTTCTACCCATGTCTGCGCAGGTTTTCTTCGACTGCTTCGGGTACTTCAGTTTCCTCCCACAGTCCCACCGTCCAAAAATGTGCAGGTTAGGCGGATTGGTCACGATAAATTGCCCCGTGGTGTCCAAAAAGGTCAGGTCGGGTTGCTAGGTAACGGGGATACGGTGACGGTGTGGGTTTAGTTCGGGTGTTCTTTCAGGGGCCGGCGTATACCCGATGGACCGAAGGACCTTCTTCTGCACTGTAAATTCTATAATTCTATGGTAGCAATAATGAGGAAAGTAACGCCAGTACACAATGACAGATCCTCAGTACTCGATGATTTTCCTCTTACAGATTTTAAAGTAATTGAATTGGAAGATTGACCTACTCATAACATCGCAAAGTTTTCTTTGCTCGAAAATTGCAACTGGCGAATGACGGGGAATCGCCACAACAAACATCTATTATTTCCCTTGGTCATCAAAACATGTCGAGCAAACCGGTGACAAAACTAACAACCCGTTTACGCTCATTAATTGTAATCAGCCTGTCGCTTTTTTGTCTTGCTCGGCAAGGGATATATTCATGTGCAGGTAGCCAGTCACTGCAAACAAAAGGGATACATTCGAAACTAGGATTCCCCATTATTTTTCCACGGCTGTGCCTCGGAAAATCAGAGGCGACTTGCCAAGCCATTCGCACAAGATTCTCCTGTAATATAAATTGTTGAGCCTGCTTGGGATTTGCAATCTTGCGTTGCCCTGATTTTTTAAAATCATTGCTTGGACGATGAAATTGAGGGCAGTTGTTCGGATTCTAGATGTCCTGTTGCCTTGTGTTCCATTTCACTGCTCATTAGTGGTTGCCTAGATTCTGAACAGTGGATCGCATTCCATGCTTGTTTTCAGATATTGCGTACTTATTTATGTATTGGTGCTTAGCTTGGTTACAGCCAATAGCACGGTTTCCAGGATTCACTTTGTGGTCCATTCAAATGAACTGGTTTGGGGGAGAAGGCGCATTGGTTCTGATAAAGCGCTCAGATGTTTGATGTTGAAAGGCTCAATCAACCTTCGGTCGCTTGCTGATAATTGTTCCGTCAGACTGGTAATTTTCTCAGTTTCTGCTTGTTGCTGATTTTGTTCTTCTTGTTTTTCAATTGTGGTTCTGAAATGAACTGAGGTACTGCATTTATTTCAGGATGGCCACATCTTTTTTCGAGAGGCTATATTGGGTTAGATGTGTTTTAAATGCCACCTTATTTGTTTGGGATTATGTGTTATAGCCTTGCGTTGTGTTGGCCGAGATCCTGCAACCTTTTGAATTGTTCATATTTTACCTCCACGTGTGCTTTTGATATCTTTTATTTTAGTTATGTGATCGAATTTTGGTTTGTCATTTTTGGATTCAATTGTACAACTGTCCGTTGTATCTGCTCAATTCAGATATTTCGACCAGTATTTTAATGAAATTTTTTATCCAGATGACTTTATTTTATTTTTAACATATTTTTAATTGAAGTTTCTACATTTTATACACTGGACATTTGGTAAGGATATATACGTCGGTTAGAATATACACGTCCTTTTCCTCTATCCAGATCCCTGTCCCTCGCCCAACGCCTTGATCATCCCTCCCGCGCCCATTCTATTTGTTGGATCCCTTACTCTACAATGGCCACTTATCTACTATTTTCATGTGTACGGTGTCTTCCCCTTCTCCCCCCGTTTTGTCCATTCGGCTAGCCCGCCTTCCTCTGACGCTTCCCCCGTCCTCCCTCTCCAGTTTTCGAAGTTTAGTTGGGATTCCGTTTCTTGTGACCTTCTTCAAGGTCACCTGGTATCTCTATAGGCCGTTTTCCAGCTCCCCCTCATTTTTCTCTGAGCCCCTCCCATCCATTCCATGTATTATTTGCGGTCCCATTGGATTCACTTCGTCCCCCTGCACCCCGCTCCATTGGCTATTGGCCTAGAATACGTCCAGGAAGAAATTGGTGACTGGCCTCCACGCTTTGTGGAATACATTCTCTGACCCTCGGATACCGAAATGATCAGCTCCAGGTGGGGCAATTCCGTCAGGTCTGCCAGCCAGTCTGCAGCTGTAGGTGGTGCAGCTGGTCGCCAGCAAAGCAGGATGCTACAGCGGGCGATTCGTGCAGCAAAGGCAAGGACGTCGGCCCTCTTCTCCATGAATAGTTCTGGAAGGCCCGATACGCCAAAGACTGCCACGCTTTGGCATCGCTCCACCCTCACCCATGCCATCTTGGACATTGCCTCGAAGAAGGCATGCCAGAATGTGCTGGTGTAGTTGGCCAGGCATCCCCGGCGCCGTTCACATTTGTCCCCGACCTCTGGGAAGAATCTGTTCATTTGAATCCTTGTCAGGTGTGCTCTGTGCACCACTTTCAGCTACATGAGCTGCAGCCTTGCGAATGAGAAGGTGGAGTTGGCCCTGCTCAGTCTTCGCTTCACAGTCCCCACCCTATTACTGTCCCCAGTTCCTTCTCCCGTTTTCTAGTGCTTCACCCAGTGGGAACGTGTGCTTTCTGGTAATTAACCATACTGTCCCCCCACCGCCCCGGTTACTCCTACCCAAACTGTCCACGGCCAGTAATTCTTCTTGCATTGTGCTCCTCTGGGTCCGTGGGTAAGCTGTCATCTCTTTGCAGATAACATGTTGACCTGTAGATGTCGTAGTTCGATTGGGTTTGGTTGTTCCAGGCACTCCATCAGTTCCTCTCGGGTCGCAAATCTATCCTGAGTGTAAGTCTCTAACCGTCAGTTTCCCACCACCCTGTCTTCACCTCTCAAAGGTGGCGTAAAACACGGCTGTTGCGAAGCAAAGGTTGCTGCAGATGGAGGCCATGGTGGACATTTCGGTCAGACCGAAGTGTTGCCTCATCTGGTTCCACATTCTCAGGGTAGCTACCACTACTGCGTTTGTTGAGAGCAGCTTTATTGGCGGAGTTGGGAGTGCAGCCGTGGTGAGGGCCTGAAAGGTAGTTCTTGTACAGGATAGCTCCTCCATCCTCAGCATTCCGTGTCTGGCTCCTTTACGCATCCCCTCACTCTTTCCGCCATGGCTGCCCAGTAGTATCATTGTAGGTTCTGGAGGGCCAATACCCACATGTTTCATCTTCTTTAGAGGACATATTTTGCAGGATTGTTGGATTCTTCCCCTACCCACTCCTCCCGCACAAACGCCTTAATCATCTCGTCTATTCAGTTGAAAAGGGCCTTTAGGTGTAGATCAATATGGACCTGCACAGGAAGAAGAACCTGGGCAGTACGTTCATCTTACTCATCTGTATCCACCCTCATAATATAGGCCCTATTTTACTTTCCCCGCCAAACTGTTCAGCTTCCACTTGTGGAATCGTTTCCAATCGTAGGCAATCTGGATTGGCAAGATGCGGAATTTGCTTTGGGTAAGTTGAATTGTTAATTCATCCAGATCTGGCCCTTCCTCGCTCGGGGTAACTGGGGATACTTCACTTTTGTGGAGGTTACATTTGTAGCCCGAGAAGGCTCAAAACTCTCCCAGGAGCTCATGATTCCTTGCATGCCGAGATGTAGAGGAGCAGGTCAGCTACATAGAGCTCATCTCTTTTCTCTCTGCCTCCTCTTCAATTGCCTTCCATCTGTCTCCATTTACAGGTCGTTCGCCAGCGGTTCAATTGTCAGGGCAAACACGAGAGGGGACAATGGGCATCCCTGCCTTGTGCCTCTGTGCAGCTGGAAGTATTCAGAGTTTCTGTCGTTGGTCCATAAGCTCGCATTGGGGGCGTTGTACAGGAGTTTCACCCACAAGGTGAACCCTGTCCCTAGCCCAAACTCAAGTACGTCAATGAGGTATTTTCACTCGACTCTTTAGAAAGCATTTTCGGTGTCCAGGGAAAAAAATCATCTCTGGTGTTCTCTCCCCGGGAGGAGTCATTATCATTTTCAACAGTTGCATGATATTCGCAGTTTGCTGCATAACCTCAACAAAGCATTTTGGGTCCCCTGCAACGACCTCTGGTACGGAGGTGTTCACTTTCTTGACCAGGACTTTTGCGAGGATTTTTGAGGAGCGAAATGTGTCCTTGGAATTCGCATTCCATTCGGTGTCTGTCTTTTTTGAGAATCAGCGACATGGTGGTCTGTGTTAGTGTTGGAGGCAGAGGGTCCCTCGCTAGCATGTATGCAAACATCTCCTGTAGGCACGGGGCCAATGCCGTCATGGATTTGTTTAGAAGTTCTGGGCAAACCAACGGGTCCCGCGCTTCCCGGATTGAATGGAGTTGCTGGTGTCCATGAACTCTCCCAGTCGTAGTGGTGCTGCAATCTCTCTCCGTCTGTGGCCGAATAGCATATCCATTCCATCGAGAAACAATTTAACCACTGAGTCCCCGTCAGAGGGTTCAGAGGTCTGGACTCCCCGGTAAATGGCTTTGTTAGCTTCGTTGGTTTATTTGGCTCGGCTAACAGTCTGCCCCAGCAATTCGTCACCTGAGCCAGTTCCCTCGGGCTGCCCGCTTTCTCAGATGGTGAACCAGTAGGTGACTAGCCTTATTTCTATGCTCGTAGACCTGTCTGGTGGACATATTGCACATCTTTCCTGGTGGATAGCAGGTTACAGTCAATTTGAAACGTTTCCCTCTCCATCAGAAGCTCGACAGTCTGGGCCTGTGAGTACCACCTGTCGACAACCAGAAGGGAGTCGCTCAGTTCCTGCCTAGCCGCCCTCTCCTCCCAATCTCTGCGAGTCCCCCAATCACATCCTCAGTGCCTCCCAGATTGTGGAAGCGAAGACATCCACGTTCCAGTTGTTCGCAACAACAAGACTCGCCTTTGACATTTTCGCCTATGATGTTTTCTGCCAGAACTGCTTGTCGGCCAAGAGGGCCATGTCAAACCTCCGTGTGGGGCGTTGGGCACGGTCTGTCTCCAACCTCACATTCATGTAATGTGAGCCATGGTCGGAGATAACAATTGTGGAGTATTCCACTCTGACAATCGAGAAGCACAGACTTACCGACTACAAAGAAGTCGATATGGATATAGTCCTTGTGTACTGGCGAGAAAAACGAAAAATCTTCTCATCGGGTGTATGAGCCTCCATGAGCAGATAGCCACCATCTCTTCCATAAACTTTACGAATCCCCGAGGCATTTCAGTCGATTTCCACGTACTGGGGTTCGTGTGTCGTCAGTGGATCCTATAAAGTTATAAAGCCGCCCCCACCCCTGCCCCGTGCATGATCAGTTGGTGTGTGTCTATCGGGGAATTCTATCATGATCTTTTTTACAATGTTTATGTTGCCCTGGTTGCTAGAGTACACGTTGGCAAGCACTACCGGTACCCTTTCTAAGCCACTGCTGACCGTGCCTTCCCACATGGTCCGTAACTGCCCACATCACAGTAAACACCGTTCTCTTCCTTATCAATATGGCTACCCGCTTAACTGTCGCCCCTTGGCTGGAGTGTTAGCCCTGACCCATCCAGTCCTTCGTTAGCCACAGTCGATCTTTCTCCCTCAGGTGCGTCTCTTCGAAGAATATTATGTCACTTTTTACACCTTTCAGGTGGGTGAAGAGGCTGGATCTTTTCACCAGGTCGATAGGTTCCCTGGCGTTGCAGGTGACCATTCTTACGGTCTTCCCGGCACCCCTCACCCCCCACCCTGTGTATTCAACCATTCTTCCTGATGGATACACTCCTTCACTCCGGGGTTATCCTTTGTTTAGGGGCCATCCAAAATGGCCGTGTCATCATTCTCACCATGAGGCCAGGTCCCCGTGCTCCGGGTTTCCCTTTGGCTTGGAGCCACCCGAAATGTCTGCCTCCTGTGTGTACGACATTTGTGAGGTGACGGGGCCACCCGAAAACTAGTTCATTTAGTTTATTTGCCTCCTCTGTGTCTTCCTCACCGTTGTATTTCGCTGCTTCTACAGACGTTACTGTGGACGAACTCGCCGGCAATGTAAAATAATGTTCTGTGCTCTGAGATGGAACCCGGAGCAAGGCTGCGAATAGCATCCTGAATCTGATGAACGTTTTGTTTAGGGCCGACTTTGCATGCTGAAAATCCGCCCTCCCGAGCCACCTGCAGCCCCAGATACGTGAAGTGAGTAGTCGCCACACGAAACGGCAAACACCCCAAACCAGCCGCCGTCCTTGGCGGGGAGATCAAAATGCACTCGCTCTTCCCCAATTTCAATTTGTGTCCCTAAAAAGACGCTAACCGCTTGGACAGTCCCACTATTTCACCCACCATGGAACCACTTTCGAAATATACAACACATAAGTCGTTGGCAGACTTCAGTGACGGAGATTTGCTGAGTGGACACACATCAGGTGGCTCTCACCCAGACCAAAAGAAATTGGCATTTTAGGCGAATTTTGTCCGAAAATTCGAAAGCACCTTAAGATCATCTGTGAAAATATAATAAATGAATTAGAATGCCAGCAAACAGGAGCGCATGGGTCGAAAGGGCGGAAGGAGTCACGGTAGAGAAAACGAGCAGCAGACAGAGGAGCCAGCGGACCAAGACGCGAGGGTCCCTGGCCATGCAAGAGAGAGGGAGGCTGACGACACGATCACCAGATCCCCCCCCCCCCCCCTCCTCCACCCCGGCTCGCCCTCTACCAGCACCAGCTGGAGACGCATTGAAGACATTCGTCAATGAGGAACTGCCCGCTCTGAAACAGGCGATAAAGGTCTGCGTCTAGGTGGCGTTCGAGGTGGCGATGACAGAGGCGATGGTCACCATGCAAGAAACGATCTAAAGATTGGAGATGGAGGTGGAAGCTCAGGAAAAATCAATCCATGAATGAGAGAAAACTTCGATGGAACGGAGCGACAGAATCATGGAGCTGGAGGCTAATGTTAAAAGCATGGTGGCGGCCCAAGTCAATTTAAAAGGGGAATTCGAGTACGAAGAAAACAGGTCCCAACATTAGAACATTGGGACTGTGAGCCTTCCAGAACGTATTGGGGGCAGGGACCCAACCGGCTAGTTCGCCAAAATGATGGTCAACTGCGTCGGGGGGGGGGGGACAGCTTTCCCAACGCCCCTGATATCGGCAGATCGCACAGGTCGCTTAGGCCGAACCCCAAGACAGGGAAATAACCGAGGGTTGTCATTGGGAAACTGCACTGGTATGACGATCGTGAAAGGGTTCTGAAGTGGGCGAGAAAGACCAGGTTGAGTACTTGGGCAGGACATAATCTCAGGGTATATAAGGAGATTGGGACGGACATGGCAAAACGTAGGTTCGAGTTTTATCAGGGAAAGTCAACCCTGTGCAAGAACGGGGTACCGCCCGTTTGCCACATTCTCCACCTGCATTTTAGGGGCAGCACGTTAGCACAGTGGGTAGCACTGTTGCGTCAGAGCTCCAGGATCCCAGGTTCGATTCCCAGCTTGGGTCACTTTCTGTGTGGAGTCTGCATGCTCTCCATGTGTCGGCGTTGATTTCCTCCGGGAGCTCCGGTTCACTCGAACAAGCCCCAAACGACGGGCTGTTAAGTAATTTGGACATTATGAATTCTCCCTCTGTGTACCCAAACAGGCGCCGGAGTGCGGAGACTCGGGGCTTTTCACAGTAACTTCATTGCAGTGTTAATGTAAGCCTACTTGTGCATTAAAGATTATTATAATGCTTTTCCCGACCAGGCTCTGTGTTAGGATGCAGCAAGGAAGACGGAGTGCCTGGCTGGGGAGGGGTGGGGGGGGCGGGGGGGGGGGGTTGGCACTGTTACAGGGAGTGGGATTGCATAGGCGGGGGACGCGACGCAGCGGGCAGGGGTGCTGAAGGAACTCAAAAGGAGGACGATGGGAAGAAATGTTTGTTTTCGGACTAGTTTCGGCCGGTAAGGTGAAGGTCGAATGAACCAAGATGGTGCCACAAGCAGCCACTTTTGAGGGTCCCTAAACAAAGGGATATTCCGGAGTGTAGGGGCAGACCCATGTGGCATACACACAGTTGGTGGCGATGACAACCCCCCCCCCCCCCCCGGGGACAACCCCCCCCCCCCCCCACACACACACATACTTAATGGCCCAGTGAAACGATTCAGTGTTTTCGCCCATTTGAGACGTTTCAAAGCCAACATAATCTTCCTGCAGAAGGCACCTGAGGGAGAAGGACGAATTGCGGGTAAGGAACGGCTGTGTGGGAAAGACGTACCATTCATGTTATGGGGCGAGGGCTAGAGGAGTAGACCTACTAATTAGTAAGAGGACAGGTTTACGGCGACAAGGAAGGTTACGGGCCAAGCTGGATGGTACGTCATGGTCAGCGGTGTCCTGAACGTGGCATTCGTAGTTCTGGTAAATGAGTAAGCTCCCAACTTTGGCGCCCAACTTTCATAAAAAAGTCCATGGCGGAAATCCCAGACATCGGCACAGACCGTCCGACCTTTGCCGGTGGAGAGGGTGGGGGGGGGGGGGGGGGGGGCGGGGGGGGGGCGACTTTAACTGTGTACAGACCACTTTGACGGATCGATCGAGCCTCAGAACGGGGAAAAAGACGGCATGGCTAGAGAACTGGAAGCATTCATGGGGCAGATGGGGTCAGTGGGCTCATCCCGGTTCCAACATCGCTGTGAGATAGAATTCTCGTTATTTCTGTGCACAAAGTATACACACATTGCCTTCTTTGCAGTGGGGAAATCGGTGCTTCCAGAAATAGTAAGAGTGGAAAACTCCGCGATAGTCATCTCTGACCGCGCTGCATATTTTGTTGATCTGAGGTTGCACACAAGCCATGCAGAATGCTTCTCATGGAGGTTGCACACGGATCCTTCGGCCGATAAGGTCTTCTGCAAGAAAAGATCACACGCCATAGGCGAGTATACCACTATCAACCAGAAGGTGGACATCTCACCTTCCACGTTTTGGGATGCACTGAAGGCGGTGATTATTGAGAGATAATAGCCTACAAGGCAATTAGGGACAGTGAAGAGAGGGTGGCTAGTTAACAACTTATCGACTCCATCATGGAGATCGACAGAAATTACTCTGAGACCCCCACCACAGTACTTCTGGCGGAGAGGAAAAAGCTACAAATGGACTTACCCTACTATCCATCAGGAAGTCAGTGAAACAACTCTGCCAGACACTGGGACCTTCTAGGAACATGGAGAAAAGGCAGGCCTCCGACTGGCTCACCAGCTGAGAATGCAGGTAACCACAAGGGAGATAAGGAAGGGGAAGGTCAGCAGAGGGGGACTAGTAGCCAAACCAAAAAAGTTAATTGAGCCTTCTACCGGAGACTGTACACCGCTAAGCCCTCCCATCGGGGTCGCGGGCATGAAACGTTTCATCGATGGACTGGACTTCCCAGTGTGGGGGACGATAGACTAGGCGAGCTGGAAGCACCAATAGGATAGGAGAGATCACAGAGAGCATCTGCTCCATGCAGGCGGGGAAGGTGCCGACACGATGGTTTCCCGGCGGACTTCTATAAAAATGTACACCAGACCTGGTCGCACACCTACGAGACACATTTGCTGATTCGCTAGCGAGGGAACCCTGGCCCCAACGCTAACACAGGCAACCTTATCGCTAATACCCACAAAATACAAGAACCCCATAGAATGCGGATCAAAAGGACCATTTTGCTGCTCAATGCAGACGCGAAGATACTCGCGAACGTTCTGGCTCAGAGCTGGGAGAACTGCGTACCAGAGGTGGTTACAGAGGACCAGACGGCCTTGGCAAGGGTACACAGCGAACATCAGGTGACTGGTGAAAGGAATAATGGCTCCATCCAGGGAGGGAACACCAGAGGTGATCGTCTTCCTAGATGCCTTGGACAGAGTCGAAAGAAAGTATCTCATTGAGGTGTTCCAGTGGTTTGGGCTAGGGATAGGGTTCACTTCGTGGGTGAAACTCCTGTACAACGTCCCCAAGGCGAGCGTTCTGACCAGCAACACCAGCTCAGAATATTTCCAACTGCACAGAGGCATAAGGCAGTGCTGCCCTTTGGCCCTGGCGTTGTTCACTTTGGCAATTGAACACCTGATGATTACTCTGCGAGACGCAAAAGGCTGACCGTGCATCAAAAGAGGGGGCAGAGAGCACTTATGCAGATGCCGTGTTCCTCTACATCTCCGTCCCTCAGAACGACATGAAAGTACTCATGAAGCTCCTGGAAGATTTGTAGGCTTTCTCGGGTTACAAATTCAACCGTGGTTAGACCGAAGCCTTCCCGGTGAACCTGAACGGGTGAGGGACAGAGCTGGGGGATCTACCATTAAATCTAACCCATAGCAATTTCCACCACCTGAGGATCCAGATAGCCCATGACAGGATACGGATCCAGAAGTGGAATCTGACTAGTCTGGTGGAGGAAGTTAAGAGGGACCTTCAGAGATGGGATGCACTCCCGCTTTCCCTGACGGGAAAGGTGCAGCTGATGAAGATTAACCTACCGCCGAGGTTCCTCCTCCTGTTCAGATCCATACCGATCTTCATCCCAAGTCCTTTTTCCACGGGATAGACAAAATTACCATGGCGTTTGTGTGGAGGGAAAGGGGAAAGAACCCAAGGATCTGCATGGGAAGAAAAATATGTACGACCTGGCTCTTCCGAACCTGTAATACTACCGCTGGACTGCCACAGCTAAAAGTGTGAGGGCATGGATACGAGAACCGAACATGGTCTACCGAGATGACCTGCATGGCTCCCATTTGCGTTCACCAAAAATTCCCGTCAGCCATGCTGGATGCCACCTTCAAATAATGGAGACAGGATGGGGGACGCTCGCCGTCAGGGACTTTTCCATAGGGTACAGACTCGTGACGCTGGATAAACTGACAGAAGATCTGAGCTACCGAGAGGACAGGAACTCGAGCACCAGCAAGTCAAACAGTTTCTCTCAGGAAGACGGCGAGGCACACGAGGGCCCCGTGAAACACTTTACTGGAACAGCTAATAAACACTGACAGTAAGGAGCTGGTAAACTGTGGCCGCACCTATGGACGATTGTTGGAAAGCGCAAGGACACAACTAGATGAAGCTAAGCACATATGGGAGGGCGAACACGGGACGGCAGTGGGTTTGGACTGTGGAGCAAAGCACTGAGTGGGGCTAACTCAATCTTCTCCTGCGCAAGGCTGAGCCTCATGCAGTTTTAAGTGGTGAACAGAGAATTCCTAACCAGAAAGCGAATAAACAGGGTCTTCCCGGAGGAGGCGGATGAATGCGAACGGTGCCAGGGAGGCCCGGCCAACCACATGCACATGCTCTGCTCCTTCTCCAGAATTGTCGTGTTCTGGACAGCTTTCTTCGAGGCGATGTCCAAGGTTGTGTGGATAAGGGTGGAGCCGTGCTCGAGAGTGGCATTGTTCGGGGTATCGGGCAGAGCTAAACATGAGGAAGGGGACCCAGATCCTGGCTTTTGCTTCCTTAATTGCACGCCGGAGAATCCAGCTCGTTTGGCGATCAGCAGCACCACCCACTGCTTCCAACTGACTGGCAGACCTGTCGGAATTTCTCCACCTGGAGAAGATCAAGTACACGATCCAAGCGCCGGAGGAAGGTTTTCACAAAGCGTGGAGGCCATTCATAAGACTGTTTGAAGACTGTTCGAAATCAACAGTAACTGGGGGAGGGGGGGGGGTGGAGGAGAGCAGGTGAGAACATACACAATGGAGAGTAGCAGAGGGGGGAAGGGGAGAGGAGGTGTGGAGCGAACCAAACGCAATCACATAGAGAAACATGGGGGAGAGAGCGCGAAGGGGACGGCGCAGCACCCCCCCCCCCCACCCCGCCCCCCGCACCTCACGAAAACACAAGGACAACAACAGAAACCACAGAAGACAGGAGCGGCCACAATAATGTGACACCCATGGCGTAAGTTGGTGCCAGCAAAGATCCTGTCTATCAACGGGAGTGGGGCAGGAGGTGTGGTGGTGGTGGTGGGGGTGGGGGGGGGGGGGGGGGGGGGGCGGGCGGGATGGGAAACGGCGAACGGAGAGAATATATGTTAAAAACTGTAAACAATAACGTCATAACATGTAAATATCAGGTGCAATCTCTGTTATGTTGCTATTCTGCAAAAAATAAAAAATGCGAATAAAGATATTTCAATGAAAATTAATATCCGACGTGCGCTTTGCCAGGTCTGCCAAATGTCCTGATAGATTCTGATTTTACGTCATCCCAGTTGCATGCCTTCGTCTGTCTAGCCCGCCGAAGGATCGAATCCTGGCCATGGTACCGTGCAGATTGTCCATTATCGCTCTCTGCTGCTTCCCCATCTTGGGGTTTGGTCGACGTGACCAAAGAGTCCTGTCAATCTCCTGCTCGTTGGGGGAGCTGTCCCACCCCACCAGGTTGCCCAGCATTTGGGCCGCGAAGTTGATTGTGTCCCTGCCCTCAGTACCATTCTCTTACTGGTTGATGCTCTAAGGGTATAGAAATTTGTCCATTTCCTTCTGAAATAAATTCAGTGATTTGACCTCTGCAGCTTATCGTGGCACGGAGTTCCATACTTTCACCACTCTTTGAATTAAGGAGATGCTCTTCATGTCAGTCCTAAATGACCGACCCTGTGTCCAAAACTCGTCACTCTTTTTCCTACAGACCACGCCGGGGGAAAGATCATCTCTGCATCCAGCCTGTTCAGCTCTGGCAGATATTTCTACGCTATCATTCTAAATTACAATGAATGCAGGCTGTGTCGCCGTAATTCCCCCAACTGTAACTATCAAATCACCCATCCCAGAAACCTGTATGGTCAATTACACTGAACTCCCTCTATGACAAGTGTATGTGTTCTTAGATAAAGATATTAAAACTTTTCAAAATACTCAAGGTATCGTTCCACCAAGGTCCGGTACAGCAGGCATCAACGCATCATTGCACCAGTCCTAAAATCGTATTGCAATGAACGGCATCACGCTATTCGTCTGCTTATCTGCTTGGTGTAGCTGCAGGCTTGCTTTCATTTCAGGGCGGCACGGTAGCATTGTGGACAGCACAATTGCTTCACAGCTCCAGGCATTGTGGATAGCACAATTGCTTCACAGCTCCAGGGTCCCATGTTCGATTCCGGCTTGGGTCACTGCCTGTGCGAAGTCTGCACGTCCTCCCCGTGTGTGCGTGTGTTTCCTCCGGGTGCTCCGGTTTCCTCCCACAGTCGTTTTTGAGATCGTGGTGCGCCGAATCAGTTAGTATTTATTTTCCGAATATTTCCTGGAAATCATTCCTCTGTGCAGTACTGTCTCTTTCTTGGGCTGTGCGGCCTCAGACTGGTCCGTCTGGTTCACGGTGGCTTTATCCTTTGACCGATTTATTGCCATGTGTAGCCGGAATTTACGAGAAAACTATTGGAAGGAGAAAAATGTGGTGGTGACTCTTGCGACATCGGGCACTTTGCTCTGTTTCAACTTGAATCTTCAGAAATAATCAACAAGGTGTTCTGGTTCTGTTTCACAAGGTCAAGCTATCTCTCTGAGCCCTGATGGGTGGGATGTAACTGGTTTGACACCACGTTAAATCCATTGCTCCCATTCGCATTGATCTTGTTTTGTTATGTAATACTTTTATTGGTAATTTCAATTTATACACAGTAACATTTAATATTTATATAATGGTTCTTATATACATGTTGATATTGTCTGTCTTGGTGCGTCTTGCTCCCCGCTTCCCTTCTCCCTCCCCGCCCCCCCCCCCCCCCCCTCCCCGCCCCTCATTGGTACACCTTTATCGTTCAGGGTGTATTGTTCCCTTGATCCTATTGTCCCTTTCCTCCTCCATTCCCTTTTTGGTTTCTGCCTCTGCCTTGTGGGTTTGTGGGGGGAATTACAGGGGGCGAATGACCCCCTCCTTCCGTGTTTCTCCCTGTAGTTCCCGAAGCTTCCTACTCACGGCTCCCCGTTACCCCAGAGTATTGTGTTTAGTGTTCCTGTCTGTCTTCTCCCATTTCTCAAGTTTTTCCCTGCTCGCTGTTGGCTTCGAAAAGGTCCTGGCAAAGGCCGACTGATTGTTCCGCTGCAGTGCGGAAGCCTTCTTCCGAGCCTAGGATGGTGTATTTGATCTTTTCCAAAGGGAGAAATTCCGCCAGGTGTGCCAGCCAATCTGCAGCTGTGGGGGGTGCTGCTGATCGCCAGCCAAGCAGGATACTCCGCCATGCGATTAGGGATGCGAAAGTTAGGGCGTCAGCCCACTTCCCCATGTGTAGCTCTGGCTGTTCAGATACACCGAAGATTGCCACGTTTGTGCACGGCTCCACTCTCACCTCAGAACCTTGGACATTTACTCGAAGAAGGCTGCTCAGAACCCTGCATATTTGGGACAGGCCGAAACATGTGGGTGTGGTTGGCCGGGCATCTCTGGTACTGTTCACATTCATCCTCCACCTCCGGGAAAACCCTGTCTATTCAGGTTCTGGTTAGGTGCGCTCCGTGCACCGCTTTGAACTGCAGGAGGCTGAGCCTTGCGTAGGAGATGATGGAGTTGGCCCTGCTCAGAGCTTCGCTCCAGAATCCCCAGCCCACTTCTGTTCCCAGTTTGTCTACACATTTCTGTCCGTCTTTGTCCAGTGGCAGTTTCGTCCTGTTCAGTAGTTGTCCATAGATTTCCCCGCAGTGTCCCCCTTCCTTACTGTCCACGTTTATCAGATCCAGTAGTAATGTGATCTCCGGGGGCCTAGGATATCACACTGTTTCCTTGCGGATGACGTGCTTTACCCACAGATGACTAAGGTCCTATCGTGTTCGTAGTTTCAGGTCACTGGCGGTTCGTCCAGTGTCGCTAGTCTGTTCCGCATGCAAAAGTGCATGACAGGTAGCGTCCCTGCGTCCTGTCCCCATCTTTTGAAGGTACTGTTTAGCATGGCTGGTGGCAATTTGTTGTTTCCGCAGATGGAGGCCATGGGAGATATCTCGGTCATACCGAAATATTGCCTCATCTGATTCGACATCTTTAG
This sequence comes from Scyliorhinus torazame, assembly GCF_047496885.1. Classification (NCBI taxonomy): domain Eukaryota; kingdom Metazoa; phylum Chordata; class Chondrichthyes; order Carcharhiniformes; family Scyliorhinidae; genus Scyliorhinus; species Scyliorhinus torazame. Next base: position 177,373,497 of record NC_092720.1, on the reverse strand, counting down.
TGTGGCTACTACCAGTGGGCAGGAGTGTATTTCAGCACGGAGAATGGGGGCGCTGATGTGGGGACGCCCCGGAGGGTCGTCCCCTTGCAAGAGGCTTCCGCCGTCCACACCCATTTTGTGGTGGGGTGGCGTATCCTTCCCTTCTTCTCACTGCCACAAACGCCCAGTGGTAAAATTGTAAGTTCGATAGTGCCAGGCCACCCTTATCTTTTCGACTTTGCAGTGTTGATTTGGGGACTCTCGGGTTCTTACCCGCCGCCCCCCCCCTCCCCCATATAAATACCATGATCATTTCGACAATGTTTCGAAAAAGGCCTTGGGGCCCAACATCGGTACTGATCTGCACAGGAAGAGGTACGTCGGCAGTAGTTTCATTTTGATTGTCTGCACCCTCCTCACAGGGAGAGCGGGAGCATGTCCCGACTCTGAAGGTCCTTCTGAAATTCCTCTGCCAGGCTGGTCAGATTTCACTTATGGATCAGTGTCCAGTCCCGGGCTATTTGGACCCCAGGTAGCAGAAATTGTTTTGTGCTAGTTTGAATCGGTGTCATTTCAGCTCTGGTCCTCCCTGTTAGCAATCTTCGGTATTGCCTTGACCTTGTCCAGGTTGAGTTTATAACGCGAGAATGTTCCTAACTCTTTGATGTGCTGTATATTGCTCTCAGCCCTTCCTGCGATTCCGAGACATAGAGGAGCAGGTCATCCGCATAGAGTGAAACTCTGTGCTCCCTGTCTCCCCTTTGGATGCCCTTCCAGCTTTTCACATTTCGCGGAGCGATAGCCAAAGATTCAACTGTTAGGGCAAACATAAGTGTGCATAGTGGGCACCCGTGCCATGCATCTCGTTGCATCCGGAAGTATTCAGACCAGGTGGTGTTAGTTCAAACGATCGCCTTGGGGGCACATAGGATTTTTACACATGAGGTGAATCCTGCCCTCGCACAAACCACACCAGTACCTCAAGGAGGTTCTTCCATTCGTCTCTGTCGAAGATCTTTCTGTGTACAGGGAGACGATCATATCCAGTGTTCTTGCCCCTTGGGTGTGGGGGCGGGGCGGGGGGGTGGGGGGAGGAGGGGGGGGGGGTGCGGTAATTATTATATCCATCCGCCACCAGATGTCTCACTGAGCTGTCAACAGTTGGCAAAGCCTGTCTCGTCCTCAGGCAGCATCTCTGGTACGCAGTTCTCCAACCTTTTGGCCAAGACCTTCGCAACAATTTTTGCATCTGCATTTAGCAGCTATATGCGGTCTGTAATAGCAACTTTCCGTCGGGTACTTGTGGCCTGTGTTAGCGTAGGAGGCAGGGTGCCCCTCGCCAAAAGTGTATCTTAAATGTGAGGCCTGTGCGAATTTCGTACAGAAGTCTGCTGGGAACACATCGGGCCCGGGCGCCTTCCACGCCTGCATGGAGCTGATCCTCTCCATAATTTCTCCCAGATTTACTGGTGCTTCTAGCTCCTCCAGCCTGTCTCCCCACAACTGGCATGTCCAGTTTTTTGATGAACTGATTCATCCCTTCATCCCCGTTGGGGGTTCGGAGTTGTACAGCCCTCGGTTGAAGGTCTCGAAAGCCCGATTGAACACTTTTGGTGCAGCTACCAGTTTACCATTGTTATCTTTTACCTGCGCTTTTATGCTCGTGGTTGCGCACTTTCTCAGCTGGTCAGCGAGTAGGCGACCAGCCTTTTCTCCATGTTCTTAGAAGGTCACCCGTGTCTGGCAGAGTTGGTGTACTGCTTTCCTAGTGGATAGCACGTTAGAGTCCATTTGTAGCATTTTCCTCCGCCAGCAGCTCTACGGTCGGGGCCTTGGAGTACTTACTGTCTACCTCCAGCATGGAGTTAATCAGCCGTTGCCAGGCCTCCCTCTCTTCCCTGTCCTTGCATGCCTTATAGGCTTTAATGTCCCCTCTGATCACAGCCTTTAGTGCTCCCAGAATGTGGAGGGTGACACTTCCCCATTCCGGTTGTTAGTCATGTAATCATCTATGGCGTATGATGTTTTCTGGCAGAATGTCTTATTCGCCAGGAAGTCCGTGCCAAACCTCCATGTGGGGCATTGGGACGGCCCGTCTGTAACCTCAGATCCATGTGGTGCGGAGCTTGGTTGACTATGGTGGAGAATTACGCTCTTACTATTCCTAAAGCACCGATTTCCCCACTGCAACGAAGTCAATTCGTTTGTATACCTTGTGGAGAATTCCCTTTCGCCGGGGTGCAGGAACCTCCATTGATCCACCGCCTCATCTGTTCCATGAATGTTCCCAGTTCCCGAGTCATGCCTGTCTTTTTCACCATTCTGGCATTTGACCGGTTGGTCAACGGGTCCTGCACGCAGTTAAAATGGCCCTCCATAAGCAGTTGGCGTGTGTCAATGTCGGGGATATCCACCATGGTCTATTTTATGAAGTCTGTACCATCCTAGTTGGGCATGTACACATTTACCAGCACCACCGTTTCCCCATCCAGGACACTGTCTTGGTCTGTAACCGTCCTGGTCTCCAAAAACCTCGTCCCCTGGCTAATCAGTATGGCTACTCTCCTAGCACTCGTCGCGTCGCATGGATGGTAGTCTTTCCCACCCTGCCCTTTCTGACCAGCAGTCTGTCCCTTTCCCCCAAGTGTATCTCCTGCAGGAGGATAATGTCCGACTCAGGCTACTTACGTGGGCGAAGACTCTGGACCTTTTCACCGACTGTTAAGTCCCATTAGCTTCTAGTCCGATGGGTGGGCTTCCTGTGGATCCGCCATACTTATCTGGCGGACGCGCCCCTGCACTCCAGGGTCTCCCTTTATGAGAGGTCCATCCAAAGTGGTCGGGTCACCGTTCTCATCATGAGGTCGGGCCCCTGCGCTCTGGGGATTCCCTTTGTCTGGGGCGCACCCACCATGGCAGCCGACTGTGTGTACGCCACCTGGGGAGCTCCTGCACTTCGGGGATTTTCACTTTTAGGGAGCCTGCAAAGTGGCTGCTTGCTGCTCCATCTTGATTCCTCGGCCTGCACCCAGCTACCCAAGCTAATGCAGTGGCCAACTGTTTCTCCCAGTTCTGTCCCCTGTCTTTTCCGTGTTCATCACCCTTCCCCTGTCCACCCCGCCTCCCTTCCCCACGACTTCTCCTCCCTCTCCCCTCCTGTATTACCCACTCTGCTGCGGTGCCCCCCATTGCCAAGGCGCTCCACTCCACCGAGAGATGCGTCGTGGCCCCCATTACTGGCTATCTCTCCATGCTAGCCTCCTGGCTAGTAAGGTGGCTCCCCTTACCGGGCAAATCTAGCCCTTTGCCTGTGTTCTCTGATTGTCTGTATTCCCCTCTACGCCCCCTTACCTGCCTTCCATGCCCTCGCTTTCTCCTATACCCGGTCTTTCTGTGCAGAACGAGGCAGTACAATCCCGGGCAAATACATAGTCCAGACTATAGTCTCTGATTCCGACTTATTTCAGCGATCCTCCCCCATTAATTGCTGCCGTACTTGTTTTCTGCCCAGGTTGTTAACCCGCACAAAGTCGCTTGCCTCTGCCGGTGTGTCGAATTAATGTTCTTTATTCTGGAATGTGACACAGAGTCCGGACGGGAATAACATGCCAAAACGTACCCAACTCCTCTTGAGCGCCGATTTTACCCTGTTAAATTCGGCCCTTTTCTTTGACGGGTCTGCCCCAATGTCCTGACACACCCAGATTCCGTGTCCTTCCCCCGAGCTCGGTTTCGTTTGCCTGGCCAACCTCAGGATCCTTTCCCAATCCTGGCATTGCTGCAACTTTGCTATAATCGCTTTCGGTTGCTCCTCTGCCTTGGGCATCGGCCAGAGTGGCCTGTGTGCCTTGTCGAGTTCCGAGAGATTGTGGAAACTGTCTGTCCCGACTAGGTTGCCTCGTATTTGGGCGATATTATCTATTGGGTCTCTGTCCTCGATGCCTTCCGGCCGGCCCACAATTCGAATGTTCTGCTGCGAAGACCTGTTCTCCTGGCCGTCGACATTTCCCATCAAACTCCATTGGGCTGCCAGAAACCCTTTCACTGCATACAGAGCAACAATCCTGTCTTTCTGGTCCTTCGAGGCTCTCTCGAGGTCCTGGATGGTTATCCTGCCCCTCCACTTTCTTCCCCAGGCCATCGACCATGCGTTGGATATCGCCATCTTGATATCGGTTTTTAGTGCCTCCTTCATAGCGGGCAGCTCCTTTGTTAGCCAGATCCTCCAACCGCCCCCGGTGGGGGGGTGGGGGGGGGGGGGTTGTTGCTGGTGTCGGCGCCAGTGCTCGGGGTGCCGTTCATCCCAGCTCTTGGGCGACTGGGACCTCCACGTCGCCTACCTATGTCCTGTGGCTTGTCCGCTGGCTGCTCGTGTGCCGTTCTATTACTTCTGCCCTCTCGTCAGCCCCTCGAGCTACCATTCGCCGGCAACTTCTTCTCCGAATTATCTCCTTTTCTTTTGGGATTTTTTTTCCGTTGACTTTTCAGGCCAAATTCTTCAGAAATTAATTATTTTGGTTCTTGTTGGGAGGAGAGCCATCTGACCTGCGTCCGCTCAGCAGATCACCGTCACCGGAAGTCCCTCTTTGATTTTGTTGTTCAATGCTCTGACTGTTGAGCACATCGGACAGTTGCACTCATAAAAGACTGAGGGTTCAGAACAAGGAAGAAAATTGGCGAGACGCAGAGATGGAGAGCAGGAGGAAGTCTGTGGTTTTACTCTTTGCCATATCCGGTAACTTCATACTCGTGTGCTTCATCGATGCTTTAGAATTCCTATATTACAACGTCACCGGAAGAGATCCTTGAATGTAAATCGCAACTTTTCTTAGAAATCTCTCCATAAACCAAAAATGGTGAAAAAGATTTAGGGGGAGATTTCTTAGAAAATGGTTGCAAGGATTTTCACTCCTTGACTCCTTAATGCAGACTTAAGTTGGTAATATTCAGGTCAAACTAATATTCCAAGTTATTCCCGGCATAACCTATATCTACAAAGAAGATTTTATCTACTGACCACTCAGTCGCTTCGATCCTGGGTCCCGCTTGTCTGAGGTAATTGTATGGTAGACTTTTCGATATTTTGTAATAACCACTATTTTAGCTTAGAGTGAGTTTTTAGCTTATTTTATTTTGCTTCAAAAGATAACATCACTATCTTTACAACAAGTAAAAAAAATCTTACTCCTGGAATTCCGATCCGGTTGATGAGACATTCGTGGCCTCCTTGACTATCTTTCTTCTTTATCTGTTGGTTTCCTCCCAGTAGCTTCGATGTCCTGTTCGGTTCCCGCGTCCAGCTTTCCCCATGCACCGAAACAGCTGAGAGCTGACTGCCTGGCTGCTAGTGACTCAGAGTGTTAATTACCCTTCCAGCAGCCTTACTGTTTACATGAGGATGCTTTGGTGTACAATATCACCTTAGCTTGTCAGAATTTAATACATCTGGTGGCTGCTGTTTGGGAGAAGCAGCCAGCTGCGGTGAATTGTACCAGAGTAATCTCAACCATTATCTCCAGATTTCCACTTTTTACTGGTGTCATTAAGTTTCTATCATTCACAATTAAACATTAATTCAAGTAATTCAAAGTTAAGATTCTGGCAATTCCAATCAATTGCTTGCTAAAATAATTAACTTCTGTCAAAGGGTGGAAAAATGTTCCCCTTATGTAACTTTAAAACTTAATTTGCTAGAAATTTTCTGTCTTGAAAAAAGGCATCAGTTTACAGCATGAGCTGTTTCGTGCTGTTATCTTAAAGCCTGTGTGATAGCGTCTGTCTGCACACTTAAAAACTTTTTGCCTGCTGTTACCCCTTTGAGTTACTTCTGCTATTACTTCCTGTTATCATTTTTGAGCATTTTATAACATTTATAGTATCTTTCACGTTTCTAATTCGCTTTTTCTCATATTCCTTAGGGTTCATAGACCTTTCATAAAATATGCAGTGCAGAAGGAGGCCATTCGGCAAATCGCGTCTGCTCCGGCTCTTGGAAAGAGCACCATACCCTAGCCCACACCTCCAGCCTATCCCCACAACCCAGTAACCCCACCCAACACTAAGGACAATTTTGGACACTAAGGGCAATTTAGCATGGCCAATCCACCTAACGTGCACATATTTAGACTGTGGGAGAAACCCGGAGCACCCGGAGACGCACACACGGGGAGAACGTGCAGACTCCGCACAGACAGTGACCGAAGGTGGGAATCGAACCTCGGAGATTGGAGCTCGGAAGCAATTGTGCTAACCACTATGCTACTGCGCTGCCCTTGTTATGTCCATGTTTCAAATGACATCATTCCCATTTTATTTAACACCCCCTCTTGGCATTTGAAACATAACCATAACCTTCTGCTAATTAATTTCCCATCGATAGTTCACATATTGATGTTCACATGATCCTCTTTCAATCGCTCTTACCAACATAAATCCCTGCTCCCTGGTTTCCTCATGTAAATATCCTGATTGTAGATTGTTCATTGTTTTCTCCTTCAAATGTTTCCTTGTCTCAAACCGGTGTCGATAGAAAGTATAATCCTTAATTCCAATCATTGTAAACCATAGTCGTATCTGTAATTCCAGGTAGGCAACACCATAGCTATATCTGTGTGTTCTACCACCTCCAAAGCATATTACCTCCTTGGGGTGGCAGCACCTGAGACGCTCCATCGTATCCCTTGGAAACAATACTCAACTCAGTCTATCAGCAACCAAAAAGGTCTCTTGTCTACCAGTGGCAGACGAGTGGCCCAATCTTTCTCCATGCAAATTGCTTTCCGTTTTTCATTTGTACAATAAATCACTATATCAAGTACCATCCACGTCTTCCCTTACATCAGTAAGTTGAAAGATTCTACCGATCCTGCTTCTGGACCTAACTTTCTATCATTGACTTCGAACATCATTCTGAACCATGTACGTCCACACCCTCTGGACTACAAAAGATTAGAAAACGTTGCCATGTTTCCTTCAAATACCTTTCTTCCGTTAACATTTCCCGTAAAGGGTAGCACGGTGGCGCAGTGAGTAGCACTGCAGCCACACAGTGCTGTGGTCTCAGGTTTGATCCCGGATCTGGGTCACTGTCCGTGTGGAGTTTTCACATTCTCCCCGTGTTTGCTTGGCTTTCACCACCACAACCCAAAGATGTGCAGGGTAGGTGGATTATCCATGCTAAATTGCCCCTTAATGGGAAAAAATGAATTGGGTACTCTAAATTTATATTAAAAAAAGAAACATTTCCGTAAAATATGAAGTGTATATTTGCCATAAAGACATTTGCTACATAACAAGCAGAGAGAGGTTGCAACATCTCGTCTATTACATATGCAGTTGCATGTAATGCATTCATCAATATGGAGTGTAACCCAATCAGGTCCTCTCCTTATGTCGAACCATTGCCATGTCATTATCCAGGCATATCTCGTGTTCCCCCTGTTCTCAAATACAAAGCAAAGAAAAATATGTTTAATCTTAACACATTGTCTATCCCCTAATTGCACGAGTAGCTCGCGTGTTACAGCTTCAAACATTTATAGCAATCATCACAAATTTAACAATAGTGAAAAATAATATAATGGCGTCACACCCCTTTGTGGCTATACTCGAGTGCTTTACAAAACTCGCACTTGTGGCCAATAGTTGGAACATACAAAGCACCCATGGCGTGTTAACAACTTCATTTTTATTTGTGATGTGACCAGGTAAGTTATCAAAACCCACACTAAACTAACTACCAATGTTATACTTTTATTTATCCAATGTTTACCCCCCCCCCCTCTATTAAAACATTAACACAGTTCCGAAATATCGTCACCCCTCGTGGCTGCTGATCTATTTCTAGACAGTCACACGCAACCCCGTCAACATCCATATAATAGTCTTCTATAACATACATGACATATCTTCCTTTATAACAATTGGGACATAAGCGTCCTATGGTACATTTCAGCTCTCCAATGCAACCCCGTTTGCTGCATTGGTTACAATTTTCCTGCCTTTCCATTAAGCTGCTATTGCTGAAAGTTTGAGCTATTTTCATTAAGCATGTGTGGGTTCCTCGTCAGTCACCGCTATCCGCCCAGGCCCTTTATAATTCTACTGCGTATCATTTGCATCGTGGAGACCGCAGGTCATCCATCCGCCAACGTCAAGGACACATGTCCAGCCAGGGATGTGTGACCGGAAGTCGCACTGCTCGGCAATAATTTGATGTTTCGGTTTATCTCGAACCAATAAAGTTTTCCTTCGGGTCTTGTCATTCAATTATCTTAGATATGTAGCCAGTTTTACAATTTTTCTTTCTTTCTTTCTGCCGAGCGACTTTTCGTGCAACATTTGCAACATAAGATTCGACATAATTTAAAAACTCCCAATTTCCAAAGTAATATAGCCATTATTGTTCATCCTGCTATTGATACAAACAAGTACCAATTGTTCTTAATCCATATTAATATTGTCCAAAACCATTGAAACTGATTTATCACAATTTCGATTGATGTTTTTACTGTTTTTTTTCATTTGCACGCCTACATCTATTAAATCGTTTCCGGAATTACTCCAGCAGGGGTAATATGGGAGGTATTCCATTCCAGACCATCAAGAGCTAATTGTGTTATCTGAGCTCTTCTGGTTCCAATTACACCATTCTCATTCCTTGAAATGTTTCCGTCCTCCCAATAACATTTCATTGTCATCCACCTGACACACTATTCCTGATCCTACGACTTTATTCAAATACCAAGTGGCGGTATTACATCTTCCTTTTTACTCGACCCATATATGGTTGTTAATTGTTTCATTAGACTTGGTCCTGTTTCTGCGTGCTCCCTCTTTACACATAGTGGCATGTCCTTATTACTGTCTTTCATCCTCATCATATTTCCCCATCACATCGTTCAAATTCACCCACCTTCTTAGCTTCCATCCATTTACTGAATTTTCCTAAACAAAATATCCTTTTTTGGTTTTTACTCAAGGGATTGGAACAACAGCCCTATCTCCTGTGTCCACTGCCGTTGGTGCAATTTTAATTTATCTTTTCCAGGAGTATCCCCCTCTTGATAGTCCCCCCCCCCTTAATGGTGTCGCTATTTTTAAAGAATTTTTGATAAGAAGTCAGCAAACCATTTTGCTAATACCAACGTATATTCAGGTGTCCATGTTGTTGTTTTTCCCAGTATTATAATTAGTTCTCGTTTAGTAAACCCAATAAACTTATAGGCTTTGCCTAAACTTTCTTCTTCGCCTCAAGTTGACTAAATCCTCCTTCTACTCTTTGTCTCACTGGATACTTTTCCATTCTATCTTCCTGCAACAGCTCAGTTGTATTTCCTTTAAGAGGCATCGCAAATCGTTGCTCTTTCTGAGAGACTACTACTGACACATTGTTCTTTCCACGGGCCTAATATCCATTCTCCTTCAGCATCTTCTGAATGGGTGGCCAAACCCTTCCACCCGTTAGTAACATCTTTCTTTTGTTTACCATGCCATAATTCCATTATTTTCCCATCATCCCCTTTTCTATCTCCTCAACCTTATCCATGTCCACTTTCCATCCATCACTATAAAATACCCCTAATTTACCTAATTTTAGCTTTTCTGCTCGGATGCCTATACTTCCTCCCAATCAACAGCTAACGCCCATTGCTCTCTATAATGTACCCATGGAAAGGAAGTGTTTTGTACTATCTTTACTTTGCTCTTATCCTCTGGCCTTATGACCACCCACACGGGTCCTCTCATTAACATGGGAGCACAGGCAATGCCAGGTAATCCGTTCCGCCACTTCTCCTTTAAATCTGTCCACAGATCTTTATTCGGTTTTCTGCTATCTTATTATAGATATTTTTTGAATTAAGATTATCTAAGCTAATTTGCTTTGTTACTTCCTCTTGGTTTATTATGACAGAATATATGCCTCTATCTATTTCTGACTTCGTTCCGACCTTCTAATCTGTTAATTATTTCCTTTAGCCATAACTGTTCTTTTCCTCTCTTTACATTAGTTAACTGAATACTTCCTTCATTCACACATTCATCATTAATTTCCACCCTGTGAGATTAGTTTTTAATTCCCATAAACTTCAGTTTATTGGTGGTTTCTGGTATTTATTCCATCTATTTTGTTTCATTCTCCTACTCGTGGTTTTGCTTTGTATCATGTTTCCTATCTTAACGTGCCCTTTCTCGGGGTCCCATTGAGACCCATTAGTTTTTCCCGAATATTGTCTAAAAATCTTTAATCTGTCTGATACTGTCTAATCTGTATGTATCCCAGGCTGCTTGTAAGCGCTCCCCACATTTAACTGAACATGTTGTTACTGACACTTTTGTTTGATTCTAACATGCTGATGTTAACGCCTGTCCCTTAGATGTTTTGGAAATTAATGACTGCTTCCGTTATGTTTAAATATTTGTTTATTCTTATTTTTATTACGTGCTCTATGTGATTCAATCTGGTGTCAAATTTTCCATACCTCATTACATGATTTTCCTACGGTGATTAACCATACTAATATTCCCAAACTAATTACCGAAACCCCCATTTACATTGTCACGCCCCCCCCCCCATTTTAACCAATCTAGCCTTATCCCAGTCCTAGCCTCTTCCATTCCTTCTTCAAATTGATCCTTATTTTTCTCTTGAGTGTAGTCCTCTTTCTTTGTCGAAACATTTGGGTCTGTATTACTTTTTCCATCTGCAAAATCAAACGAACAAGTCAAGGTTGGAGAGGGCCCTATTTCTTAATTTGTTTTTCTACTCTTGTTTGGATGTTCCAGAAGTGCCCTCTCCAGGACTTCCAGCTTTCCTTTGCCTCCATTTCCTTTTCTTTTTTAACTGGTTTGTTTTTCTGATCCTTTACATACAGCATACAATTGACGCCTGTTAAACCTCCTCGTTCTATCATTGAACCCTTGAGTGAGATTTGAAGCATCTCAAACTCTTCCATGATTTCCCCGTCAATAATCTTGACCATTTTGGAGCACATTCTGCCCACTCTAAAAGCTCCGTCTTCCTGTTTGTTTCCGCTCACAATTAGTGATACAGCTTGATTTTCATTTGCAAATTTACACAGTGTTTTAAGAATCCCGATTGAATCTGTACGTTGTTAGGCTTTAGGTACTCGAACAAGTCATGCTCCTTCTCCTTTCGGATAAGTCTCTCTGCCCAGGAGATTTCTACCTTTTTATTTTTTGCCACCAGTGATGGATGTAAGTTTTTTCGTGAATTCACTAAGATGCCTTGCGGACTTTTGATCAGGAGTAGTTTCTTTTGAACTACTGACTCCCTCAGTCATCGCACAGTCCACAGAAATATTCTCACACAAAGGTCAATAGACGAATGACTATCAAACTAAACTCGGCTGGTAACGTTTGACTATACAAATCACACATTGGCTTGAAAGGTCTTTATTCTAGCCCCACGTTGGGTGCCATGAGTTTACATCCCCACATTTCTTAGAAATCTCCCCCTAAACCAAAAAGGGTCAAAAAGATTTTCTAAATGGTGTACAAGGATTTTCACTCCTTGACTCCTTAACGAAGACTTACGCTGGTGCTGTACAGGTTAAACTGATATTTCAAGTTATTCCCGGTATAATCCCTATCTACAAAGAAGATTTTACCTACTTGCCACTCAGTATCTGCGAACCTGAGTTCCGCTTTTCTGAGGGAATAGTATATTAGACTTTTCGATATTTTGCAATTACCACTATTTCAGGTTAGAATGAGTTTTTATCTTACTTTATTTTGCTTCAAAATATAACACTGTCTTTACAAGTAAAAATGATCTTGCTCTTGGAATTCCGTTCCGGTTGATCAGACTTCCTGGCCTCCTTGACAATCTTTCTTCTTTATTTGTTGGGTTTTTCCCGTTCCTGCAGTTCTAAAATACCATACTCACAACTTTCCTGGAGTTGCACGTCTTTGTTTCATCAAACTTTGCTTTCAGTTCGTTGTTTGCCTTCAATCCTCTGTCGTCTGAGGATCACGGCATTCGCAGGCTATCTGGAGAGAGATACGGACAGCCCTCACCACAGTATTTCTGAAGAGAGTTAGCTGGTTATTTTTGGAGAGACCTACTGCCTTCTCAGCAGACTTTGTGGAGAGAGACTAGCAAAAGCTTTCTGGGAAGGATTTGGATGGAGCATCCACCTATGTGCTGCGAAAATCGAAACTGAAGCCTCGTTATGTCTCTGAACCATTTCAGTTGGATAAGATCCAATCACCAACTGCTCGTAGACGCACTGCAACCTTTTGCGCCAATTCATTGGCCACCAGTCAATTCAATCAAAGCGAGTCCCAGCACATGTTCGTCATTGGTGCTGGCCAGCCTACACGTCCATTTTAAGCCAGCACGGGCTCTTAAGTTCTTCTGCATGAATTAAAGAAACAGGCTGCTTGCCTTAAAGCTCAATGTCCACTTAGCAGGCATGGATACAAAATGCAATGACAAAGGAAATAAAAGGTAACTAACGGAATAAACAGGCAATGAGCAGGGAAGTTTGATTTTCATTTTGATTTATTGTTACATGTACCGAAGTACAGTGAAAAATATTTTTCTGTGGCCAAGGGAATGTACACAGGACATTAAATAGAATAATCGACAGAGAACATTGACAAGTAGTACATCGACAATAAGTGATTTTTTACAGTGCGGAACAAGGCACCAAACAAAACAAATACATAAGCAAGAGCAGCATAAGGTGTCATGAATTGTGTTGTTACAGGGAACAGATCAGCCCTCGGGAGAGTCGATGTGGAGTCTAGGTGCTGTGGGGAAGAAGTTGTTCCTATATCTGGATGTGCAGGTTTTCAGGCTTCTCTACCTTCTGCCTGATGGAAGAGCCTAGAAGAAGGCAAAGCCTGGGAGGAAAGGGTCTCTGATAATGCTGTCTGCCTTCTTGAGGCAGCGGGAGGTGCAGACAGAATCAATGTGAGGGTGGCAAGTATGTGTTATGCGTTGTGCTGAGTTCACCACACTCTGCAGTTTCTTGCGATCTTGGGCCGAGCGCTTGCCATACCAAGCAATGATGGCAGACCCTAACATCCAACGCCGCCCACCTACTCCTCCGCAGCGAAAAATATAAACGTCAGGGCACTAATGTTTCATTAAGATGGATCCAAGACAGAATTCACAGACGCATATCCATCCTATGCATCCCCATTATCGAAGTTCCCAAACCAGTTGTGAACTGGTCAGCCTTTAAATGCGGAACAAAGCACCCACAATCACATTATCCTGTCCTGGAATATGAACAATATTAATATAGAACTATTGTAATCATACACTCCAACAGAATAATCTTGCATTCCACGTTTTTACTTTTTGTAAACGCAAGTGGATTATGGACTGTGTAAACCAAGCTTTGTTATGCCGGGCGCATACATCCAAGTGCTGCAGGGCTAGGAACAGGGCTAAGGCTTCTTTTTGAATGGGGGAATAAGTTTTCTGTTAAGAATTTAGTTTTATTTCCGAAAAATCCGCCGTAGATTTCTCTCTTCCCAGATCAACACTCTTTAGCTCTAACTGCCAGACGACTGGCATCTGTAGCCATTATAAATGGTGTGAAATAAAACAGGGCGACCAAACGTTTCGTCCACCTATATATATGGCCTTAATCTCTCGACCCATACTTGGTATTTGGTGGGTCACAGCGTTTTCTCTTGTCTCTGCAACATGCCCAACATGCATATATTGCAGGGTCTATAAACGAGCCAGTCGCCTTGGTTTTAATCCAGACTGACGTAGGTTTACTGGTCAGATATCTTATGTCAATATCATATGATTAGTTAACAGGGTGTCCTTTGTATTTCTCTGCCACTTTATCTATACATTTTATGCCTTTTGCTTTATGAACATTTAACCAAATTTCGAGGATCTTCTGTTGTCAAACTACAGGCAGCTTTGTCGTTTTAAGAAATATTTATTTTAATTGAAATTTTAACGGCCTTTTGGGAAGGTTTAGATAAAGACCATACGTTAGCACATTACAGCAGGAATAACCACTTCCTCCTCCCCACACACCAATATCATTAACCATCCCCCCTCCCACCGGCCCTTCACATCCCCCATAACTGGTTAAGTACTTTGTTGACGTCACATTCTAAATGACATATTTTCAAGCTTTTAGTTATTTACCTGTGTCAGCTCCATTAAAAATGACGAGAGAGGGAGGTGGGGTATCTCGCCTTTAACCCTGTCCATTCTTGTTTATGTACAATGGCTTGGCTCGTGCACCGGTTGCATTTACACCTTTCTATCTGGTGAGGCAGGAGGTGACCCATTCTGTTCACGGTTAATTCGGCAGCTGCTTGTCTGGTCCTTTCTCTGTGTCTTCGCTCTCGGCACCCGGCGTCAGCCCCCGCTGTTTCCCTAGCCGTCTCCCGCCATTGCCTCCCTGTCTCTTCCACCCTTCCCCTTTCAGTCTCCTTCTTCTTTGGCACTTTTGTAACCCCTCCTACCCACGCGCTATATTGGCTGTTGGCTAAAAATAGGTCCTGGAACAACTTGGTGAATGGCTTCCCCGCCTTGTGGAAACCTGCTTCCGAGCCCTATATGGTGAATTTGATTTTTTTCCAGGTGGAGAAATTTCGACAGGTCGGCCAGCCAGTCTGCAGCATTGGGTGGTGCTGCTGACCGCCAGCCGAACAAGATTCGTTGGTGGGCGACTAGGGGGCAAAGACAAAGTTGCCAGCTCCCCTCTCCATGAATATTTCTGGCTGGTTTGATACCACAAAGACTGCCACTTTCGGCCTTCGGTCCACCGTCACCTAGACAACCATGAATATTGCTTTAAGGAATGCTGTGCAGAACCGGACAAATCCGTTGCATGCCCAGAACGTGCCGGTGTGGTGGGTCGGGCTTTCCTGGCACCGTTCACACTTGTCCTCCACCTCCGAGAAGAGTTTGTTCATTCGGATTCCAGTTAGGTGCGCTCAGTGGACCATTTCAGTTGCATTAGGTTCAGCCTTGCACATGTGGAGGATGAGTTCACGCTGTTCAGGGCTTCACTCCAAACTCCCCACCCTATTTCTATCTTACTTCCTCCTCCCATTTCACCCATGTCTCGTCCAGCAGGCTGAATGTCCCCTCTAACAGTGACCCTTACAGGACCCCCGCAGTTCCCCCTGCCCTTGACCAACAGTTCCTCCCATGTTGGGTGTCTTGGTGCGGGAGGTTTTTATTTGTAAGTGTAACAGTTCATTCCGTTGCGTAGTTCTACCCGTTCTGTCAGTTCCTCTAGCATTTCTAGTCCGTCTTTCGTTTCGAGGTCCCTAAGTGTCAGTGTTCCTCCGTTCTGTCTCCTGCTCTTAAATGTGGTATCCATCGTGGCTGGCGCGAATTTGCTGTTTCCGCAGATGGAGGACGTAGTGGACATTTTGGTAGACCGAAGTTGTTTCCAGATGTTTCCAGGTCCGGAGTATGGCTACTACCACTGGGCGTATTGAGTGTTTGGCTTGAGGAGATGGGTTGAGTCCCCGGAGGGACGACCCTATGCAGGAACTATACTCCACCCTCATCCATTCCGCTTCAAGTTACTTCATCCTTCCCTCACTCTCTCTCCTGCTGCAACCAGTGCAGTATTGTAGTTTTGGAAGCGCCAGCTCCCCTCTCCAAGTTTCATTTTCTTTGTATGACCCTTTTGGGGATCCTTGGATCCTGCCCCCCCCCTCCCCCAAACCTCCGCCTAACCCAGACGGACGCCATCAACAATTCATCAACTGTGTTAAAGACGGTCTTTGGGATGTAGATCGTTCTCCACCTTAACAGGAAGAGGAAACTGGGCATCACGTTCACCTTGATAGTCTTCACCCTCCTTGCTAAGGAGAGTGGGCGTGCGGCCCACCTCGGCAGGGCCTTTTAACTTCCTCCACCAGACTCGCCAGGTACCTTTTGTGGATCTGTTCCCACCGTGGGCAATTAACAACCCCAGTTGCAGAATTTGCCCGAGGATTGCTTGAACGGAAGTTCCTCCAGCTCTGCCCCTCTCCCTTTCGGGTTCGCCAGGAAGATTTAACTCCTGCTCAGTTTCAGTTTGCAGCCGGAGAAGGCGCAGGGCATTTCCAGGAGCTTCGTGAGCCCTTCTTTGCTACTTTTTGCATCTGAGACGTACAGGAGAACGTCGTCCACATAGGGTGAACCTCTGACCTACCTGTTCCCTCTATTGTTCCCCTTCCAATTCCTCCCGTTCTGAGGGAGATCGCCAGCAGCGCAATTGAGAGGGCAAATATGAGTGGGGACAGTGGGCATCGGTGCCTTGTGTCCCCAGCAGGGCGTCTTCAGAGTTGGTCGTGTTGGTCCATACACTTGCCATGGGGGCGTTTTACAGGAGTCTCAACAAGGAGCTGATCCCCATTCCCAGCACAAATCAATGTATTACCACAGTGAGGTATTTCTACTAGATTCTGTCGAAAGCCTTTTCTGCGTCCAGGGAGGTGATGAACTTTGGTGTTTTGTCTTTGGATGGGGTCATAATCACGATCAACATGCGCCTTACGTTCTCTGTTAGCTTTCTATCCTTGACAATGCCCGTCTGATCTTCTGCGTCCATCCTGGTACACCGTTTTCCAGTCCCCTGGCCAGGGCTTTTCCCGTTTAAGCAACAATCTTCCCCGTAATATTCTATAATTTTTTCCCTCATCAGAATCCGCTGCATGATATCCGCTATATGATAGGGGCTGGTTTAGCACACTGGGCGAAATAGCTGGCTTTTAAAGCAGAGCAAGGCAGGCCAGTATCACGGTTCAATTCCCGTACCGGATCCCGTACAGGCGCTGGAATGTGGCGACTCGGGGCTTTTCACAGTAACTTCATTTGAAGCCTACTTGTGACAATAAGCGACTTTCATTCATTTTCATTTCCAATAAGTTCCACAGGCTTTCGTTGCAACCTCCACCGTGCTGAAATCATGTGTCCCACACTGTTAAAATCGTAACACCTAGAATTCTGCGTCTCACCTTCACCCTCAGCAGCTTCCGTCCTGGTCTGTTTAGGCGTATTTGAAGCACATACAGCCACCCATTCGTTGCCCTGACTATCTGCCTTTGTGTCCCTCTCCCACTTCCTCCTTTTTAAAAAAGATCATGGTGCTGATGGGAAAAAAAGTTAACATTTAGGGACCATCTTATCATCGTTAGCCGTAATTGGTGTCTGTCTAGCAATCGCAATCCTTTGGCCTTCAAAATAAGTTCTTACTGTATAAGATATGGAAATCTTAAATTCCTCTAAGAGGAATGAACCCTCTTAGGCCCGCATCGGTATTTTTACCTCCTAATGCTTGTACCCGCCTATCAGAGTTGTAGCCATAACTGAAACATGGCTAAGGGTAGGACAGGACTGACAGCTGAATGGTCCAGGGTACAGGTGATTACGGCGGACAGAGGTGGAGGAAATAGCAGAAGGGAGTTGCATTTTTGATTAAATGGAGTATTATGGCAGTAGTCAGAACTGAAATAACCGAGGGATCATCCAGTGAGGCTTTGTGGGTGGTACTAAGCAATAGGAAAGAGATGGTGACCGTACTGGGGTTGCACTATTGGCCCCCAAATGGGAATTAGATGAACAAAAATGCAGGGACATTGGAGAGACTTGCCAGAGTTCATGGTAGGGGATTTTAAATTTCCAAACATGGACTTGGACTGCTGTAGTGTTAAAGGCTTAGATGGGTTGGAATTTGTTAAGTATGTTCAGGAGAGTTTCCTCAGGCAGTTTGTGGAGGGTCTTTCTCAGTAATGTGCAAAACTTGAATTCCTCTTGGGAAATAGGGAAGTGCAAATGACTGAAGTGAGGCGAGGGACCACTTTGGGACCAGTGACCAAAGTTTTATTAATTTGTAAGCTGTTTTGAAAAGGGTCAAAACTGGTTCACAGGTGCAAGTCCTAAATTGGGGCAAGGCGAATTTAGGTGGAATTGGGCAGGAACCTGCATCGGATAAATGGAGGAGCTTGTTTGAGTGCAAACGGGCCTCTGGCAAGCGGAAGGCCTTAAAAAGTGAAAAAGCTAGAGTTCATAATCTACATATTCCTGATAGGGTGAAGGGAACCCCTGCAAAAACATGGAACAATGGATTCCAAAATATATTGATGTTTTGGGCAGGAAAAAGAGGGAGGCACTGGACAAGCAGGTGGAATCAAGGGAGTACATGGATGTGTGCAGGGGAGACAGGAGTTTACTCAAGAAGGAAATTAGGAAGGCAAAAGCATCGCATGAAATAGCTTTAGCCGAGAGGATTAAGGTGAATCCAAAGGGATTGTGTAAGTGTGTTCAAGGAAAAAGAATACCTAGAGAGAGAATAAGATCCCCTCAAGGACTAATATGGATATATATGCGTGGAACCGCAGGAGATGGGCGAGGTTCTCAATGAATAATTATCCTTTGTTATTACCGTCGAAAAAGAGTAGAAGACTTGGGAACATTGGAATGTTAGTGGTTATATATTGGGGACAGTTGGAATTACAAAGGAGGAGGTGATGGACGAAATCAAATGTATGAAGGTGAATAAGTCTCCTGGCCCTGACCTGATATATCCAAGGACACCGCATGAGGCTAGAGAAGAAATTTCCGGAGCCCTGGCTGAGATATTTGCATCATGGTTAGCCACGGATGGGGTACCAGAGGATTGGAGGGTAGGAAATGTTGTACCCTTATTTAAGAAGGGCTGCAAAGAAAAACATGGGAGTTATAGACTGGTAAGCCTAACAGCTGTGGTGGTTATGTTACGAAAGAGTATTCAGAGTGTTAAGATATACAGGCATTTCGAAAGACAGGGTTTGATTAGTAACATCTAGCACGGCTTTGTTCATGGGAGATCATGTCGTACAGATTTGCTAGAGCTCTTTGATGAAGTAACCAGGAAGGTAGATGAGGGCGGGGCGGTAGACATAGTCGATGTTGACATCAGCAAGGCCTTTGATAAAGTTCCACATGGTAGAATGCTCTGGAAGGTTAGATCACATGGTATCCAGGGAGAGCAAGCAAATTAGATGTACTTGATGGTTGAAAAGAGAGGGTAACGGTGGAAGGATGCTTGACGGACTCGAGGCCTGTGATTAGTTGTGTGTCTCAGGCGTCAGTCTGGACCCATTGCTGTTTGTTATCTACATAAACGATTTGGATGGTGATGTACAAAGCATGATCAGTAAGTTTGCAGATGACACAAAAATTGGTGTTCTTGTAGACAGTGAGGAAGAGTAGCAAAATTGCTGCATGATCTTTATCAGCTGGGGAAGTGGGCCAAGAAATGGCAAATGGAATTCAATAGAGAAAGTGTGAGGTGTTCCATTTCAGAAAGTTTAATCAACGGAGGATTTTCAGGGTGAATGTTAGGTCCGTAGGAAATATAATAGAACACAGGGACCTTGGAGTTCAGGTTCACGGTTCTCTAAACGGTAGTACAGTGGTTAGCACAGTTGTTTCACAACTCCAGGGCCCCAGGTTCAATTCGCGGCTCGTGTCACTGTCTGTGCGGAGCCTACACATTCTCCCCGTGTCTGCGTGCGTTTCCTTCGGGTGCTCCGGTTTCCCCCGCCACAGTTCAAAGATGTGTGGATTAGGTGGATTGGCCATGCTAAATTGCCCTTCGTGTGCAAAATTATGTGGGGTTACCGGGTTATGGGGCTAGGGTGGAGGCGTGGGCTTGAGTCTGGTCCTCTTTCCAAGTGCTGGTGAAGACTCGGTGGGCGGAATGGTCTCCTTCTGCACCGTAGATTCATATAATTCTATGAGTCACATGTAGAGGTGCAACGAATCAGGCTTTTTGCATGCTGGCGTTCGTCAATCAGGGCACTGCCGAGAGAAGTTGGGAAGTTATAGATAATTGCACAGCATGTTGGTGAGACCGCACACGGAGTATGGTGTTCAGTTTTTGTCGTCTTGCTATAGGAAATATATGTTTAAACTGGAGAGAGTGCAGAATGGATGTATAAGGCTGTTTCCAGGGCTCAAGGCACTGAGTTTGTAGAGAAAGATTGGACAGGCTAGAACGTTTATCTTTGGAGCGTACGAGACTGACGGGTGATCTTTTCGAGTAGAAGATCCTGAGAGGCAGGGGTAGAGTGAATGCACTTAGTCTTTTCCCCAGGGTTGGGGAAAAGAGAACTAGAGTGGAAAGGTTTACGTTAAGAGGGGAAGGAATTAATGGGAACCTGAGGAGCAACTTCTTTACACAGAGGGTGGTACCTATGTGGCATGAATTGCCTGAGGAAGTGGCTGAGGCAGGGACATTTACAACATTTAAAAGACATTTGGACAGATACGTGGACAGGAAAGGTTTAGAGGGATAAGGGCAAAATACAGACACATGGGATAAGGTTAGATTGACTTTTATGTTGGCATGGAGTAACTTTGACCGAAAGGCCTATCTCCGTGCCATCGATTCTGTGATTCCATGAGTCGAATTTTCTTTCCGAAATCCTCGTCAGATGCACTCAACTTTCGCAGAAAAGCAATATTTTGGCAATGCTGCATATCTGCAATCAAAACAGAAAAGGAAGCTTTCCAGGCAGCACGTTTGGGAAGAAAACCTGATTGTATGCTTCAGATTTCCTCACAATCGTGGTCGCTGCAAATGCAGTGGCGACTGAGGATAATAGCGTCACTTACCAGCTGGAGCTCTGCTGCGCTCATATCCCCGTTATATGCTGCACAACACATTGCCCCCAGCTGGATACGATCAATTCCTTTTGAAATGCACAACGCCCTCTTGTTATTAAAGCTTTCTTGACTTCTACTCTGCACGGTCGTTTCCCTCTGTTGATATTGCTCCCTCTGTTTTACTCCCTCCAATACCTCTGCTGCTCTTTATCGCGAAACTCGAGCTTGGCTGTCAATTGGTGTCAGGGTGTGATCTTGCTCAGGAAATGTCAACGAATGCGAGTGGTCCCGTGTTCAAATCTGCGACTCTCTTCTATTATACATGCAATGCAAGCGTCGTAATACACTCTGCTGAATGGAGGTTTGTGTACGAGATAGCACGATAAGGGCCGCGCGCACGGGGAAAAAATTAAGATACAATTTCAATGTTTCCCCATTTAGCGGGCTGCCACTTAGTCGCAAATTCACGCGACGCCATACTTGCTGATTCAGACATCTGGCTGAACGTGTTCAGATTTCATCCCTTATAAAAACACACGCAGTATTATAGACGTCCAAGCCCAGTACATGTATTTTGATTAGGCCATAAGTTGTTTGCATTTGCATTGCACACGGATTCCGTATTCACGGAGAAATCAACATTTTGTAACTTCTTAAATGTTTCTCTGGAAACGGAGTGCACAATAGTTTTGCTGAGAGAGCACATCAGCAGCTAGGAATCCTGTGGCGCATATTTCACCTCCGGATTCCCAAAATGTGTCCATACCTTGCAAGGCACAGGTCAGGAGTGTGGTGGAATACTCTGCACTTGCATCAATGAGTGCAACACTCCCATTGTCCAGTAACATACATGAAGCTCCGTGCCATCAAGGAAAATGCTTGATTGGTAACCTTTTCGCAAATATTCACTCCTTCCACCACTGCCGAACAGTGCATACAGAGGATGCAGTGAAGGAACTCGCAAAGGCCACTTCGACAACAACTTTCAGCTCGCGACCACTATCATCTAGATGCAAAGGGCAGAACAGAAATGGTAACCCCACCACCAGGGAATTTACATCCAAGCCAGTCACACCATGAGTTGTAAACATCGAGATTTCTTCACTGTCACCGGGTCAAATATCTCAATCCCTAGAAGCACTGTGTGTCTACTTACATGAATTGTTTTTTTAAATAAATTTAGAGTACCCAATCATAATTTTTTTCCAATTAATGGGCAATTTAGCGTGTCCAATCCGCCTAACCTGCACATCTTTGGGTCGTGGGGTGAAACCCACACAGACTTGGGGAGAATGTTCTAACTTCACATGGAAAGTGACCCAGGCCGGGATTCAAAACCGGGTCCTCAGCATTGCAATCCCAGTGCTAACCAGAGCCCGAGGTGCTGCTCTTAATTACACAAAATTGGCTGCATTTGTTTTTCGATTGTGGTAAATGCCCATTTGGTTCCCTCATGTCCTATCGGGTAGGAAATCTTCCGTCCTTACTTGGTCTGGTCTACATGTGACTCCATATGCACAACAATGTGTTTGACTGTTAACTGCCCCTCAAGTGCAATTAGGGATGGGCAATAAATGCTGACCCAGTCTGCGACGCCCACATCCCATGAACGACAAATAAAGAATGCAGGTCGCCGCCACATTGAGGGTAATCAGTGATGGCAGTAAATGATGGCGTAGCCGGCGACGACAACATCTCACGAAAGAAGAACATACAATATATTTTGATTCGATCCCGGTTAGGAGACCTGACGTTTGTTCCGAGGATGAGTAAGATTTCCATATTCACGAATCTCTTGAATGTTCACCAAGCACAAAATCAAATGTTCGGCGATACGTAAAGAACATTTCCGTATTTCTATGTAATTCTTAAAAACAAAGAATGTTAGAAATATGATAAATATTTTTTTAAATGTGTCAATGCTAGCGGGAATAATTTGATGTTTCGGTTTATCTCGAACCAATAAAGTTTTCCTTCGGGTCTTGTCATTCAATTATCTTAGATATGTAGCCAGTTTTACAATTTTTCTTTCTTTCTTTCTGCCGAGCGACTTTTCGTGCAACATTTGCAACATAAGATTCGACATAATTTAAAAACTCCCAATTTCCAAAGTAATATAGCCATTATTGTTCATCCTGCTATTGATACAAACATGTACCAATTGTTCTTAATCCATATTAATATTGTCCAAAACCATTGAAACCGATTTATCACAATTTCGATTGATGTTTTTACTGTTTTTTTTCATTTGCACGCCTACATCTATTAAATCGTTTCCGGAATTACTCCAGCAGGGGTAATATGGGAGGTATTCCATTCCAGACCATCAAGAGCTAATTGTGTTATCTGAGCTCTTCTGGTTCCAATTACACCATTCTCATTCCTTGAAATGTTTCCGTCCTCCCAATAACATTTCATTGTCATCCACCTGACACACTATTCCTGATCCTACGACTTTATTCAAATACCAAGTGGCGGTATTACATCTTCCTTTTTACTCGACCCATATATGGTTGTTAATTGTTTCATTAGACTTGGTCCTGTTTCTGGGTGCTCCCTCTTTACACATAGTGGCATGTCCTTATTACTGTCTTTCATCCTCATCATATTTCCCCATCACATCGTTCAAATTCACCCACCTTCTTAGCTTCCATCCATTTACTGAATTTTCCTAAAAAATATATCCTTTTTTGGTTTTTACTCAAGGGATTGGAACAACAGCCCTATCTCCTGTGTCCACTGCCCTTGGTGCAATTTTAATTTATCTTTTCCAGGAGTATCCCCCTCTTGATAGTCCCCCCCCCTTAATGGTGTCGCTATTTTTAAAGAATTTTTGATAAGAAGTCAGCAAACCATTTTGCTAATACCAACGTATATTCATGTGTCCATGTTGTTGTTTTTCCCAGTATTATAATTAGTTCTCCTTTAGTAAACCCAATAAACTTATAGGCTTTGCCTAAACTTTCTTCTTCGCCTCAAGTTGACTAAATCCTCCTTCTACTCTTTGTCTCACTGGATACTTTTCCATTCTATCTTCCTGCAACACCTCAGTTGTATTTCCTTTAAGAGGCATCGCAAATCGTTGCTCTTTCTGAGAGACTACTACTGACACATTGTTATTTCCACGGGCCTAATATCCATTCTCCTTCAGCATCTTCTGAATGGGTGGCCAAACCCTTCCACCCGTTAGTAACATCTTTCTTTTGTTTACCATGCCATAATTCCATTATTTTCCCATCATCCCCTTTTCTATCTCCTCAACCTTATCCATGTCCACTTTCCATCCATCACTATAAAATACCCCTAATTTACCTAATTTTAGCTTTTCTGCTCGGATGCCTATAATTCCTCCCAATCAACAGCTAACGCCCATTGCTCTCTATAATGTACCCATGGAAAGGAAGTGTTTTGTACTATCTTTACTTTGCTCTTATCCTCTGGCCTTATGACCACCCACACGAGTCCTCTCATTAACATGGGAGCACAGGCAATGCCAGGTAATCCGTTCCGCCACTTCTCCTTTAAATCTGTCCACAGATCTTTATTCGGTTTTCTGCTATCTTATTATAGATATTATTTGAATTAAGATTATCTAAGCTAATTTGCTTTGTTACTTCCTCTTGGTTTATTATGACAGAATATATGCCTCTATCTATTTCTGACTTCGTTCCGACCTTCTAATCTGTTAATTATTTCCTTTAGCCATAACTGTTCTTTTCCTCTCTTTACATTAGTTAACTGAATACTTCCTTCATTCACACATTCATCATTAATTTCCACCCTGTGAGATTAGTTTTTAATTCCCATGAACTTCAGTTTATTGGTGGTTTCTGGCATTTATTCCATCTATTTTGTTTCATTCTCCTACTCGTGGTTTTGTTTTGTATCATGTTTCCTATCTTAACGTGCCCTTTCTCGGGGTCCCATTGAGACCCATTAGTTTTTCCCGAATATTGTCTAAAAATCTTTAATCTGTCTGATACTGTCTGATCTGTATGTATCCCAGGCTGCTTGTAAGCGCTCCCCACATTTAACTGAACATGTTGTTACTGACACTTTTGTTTGATTCTAACATGCTGATGTTAACGCCTGTCCCTTAGATGTTTTGGAAATTAATGACTGCTTCCGTTATGTTTAAATATTTGTTTATTCTTATTTTTATTACGTGCTCTATGTGATTCAATCTGGTGTCAAATTTTCCATACCCCATTACATGATTTTCCTACGGTGATTAACCATACTAATATTCCCAAACTAATTACCGAAACCCCCATTTACATTGTCACGCCCCCCCCCCATTTTAACCAATCTAGCCTTATCCCAGTCCTAGCCTCTTCCATTCCTTCTTCAAATTGATCCTTATTTTTCTCTTGAGTGTAGTCCTCTTTCTTTGTCGAAACATTTGGGTCTGTATTACTTTTTCCATCTGCAAAATCAAACGAACAAGTCAAGGTTGGAGAGGGCCCTATTTCTTAATTTGTTTTTCTACTCTTGTTTGGATGTTCCAGAAGTGCCCTCTCCAGGACTTCCAGCTTTCCTTTGCCTCCATTTCCTTTTCTTTTTTAACTGGTTTGTTTTTCTGATCCTTTACATACAGCATACAATTGACGCCTGTTAAACCTCCTCGTTCTATCATTGAACCCTTGAGTGAGATTTGAAGCATCTCAAACTCTTCCATGATTTCCCCGTCAATAATCTTGACCATTTTGGAGCACATTCTGCCCACTCTAAAAGCTCCGTCTTCCTGTTTGTTTCCGCTCACAATTAGTGATACAGCTTGATTTTCATTTGCAAATTTACACAGTGTTTTAAGAATCCCGATTGAATCTGTACGTTGTTAGGCTTTAGGTACTCGAACAAGTCATGCTACTTCTCCTTTCGGATAAGTCTCTCTGCCCAGGAGATTTCTACCTTTTTATTTTTTGCCACCAGTGATGGATGTAAGTTTTCTCGTGAGTTCACTAATATGCCTTGCGGACTTTTGATCAGGAGTAGTTTCTTTTGAACTACTGACTCCCTCAGTCATCGCACAGTCCACAGAAATATTCTCACACA
This sequence comes from Scyliorhinus torazame, assembly GCF_047496885.1. Taxonomy (NCBI): domain Eukaryota; kingdom Metazoa; phylum Chordata; class Chondrichthyes; order Carcharhiniformes; family Scyliorhinidae; genus Scyliorhinus; species Scyliorhinus torazame. The sequence continues at coordinate 177,347,864 of NC_092720.1, read as the reverse complement.
AAGGTCAATAGACTAATGACTATCAAACTAAACTCGGCTGGTAACGTTTGACTATACAAATCACACATTGGCTTGAAAGGTCTTTATTCTAGCCCCACGTTGGGTGCCACGAGTTTACATCCCCACATTTCTTAGAAATCTCCCCCTAAACCAAAAAGGGTCAAAAAGATTTTCTAAATGGTGTACAAGGATTTTCACTCCTTGACTCCTTAACGAAGACTTACGCTGGTGCTGTACAGGTTAAACTGATATTTCAAGTTATTCCCGGTATAATCCCTATCTACAAAGAAGATTTTATCTACTTGCCACTCAGTATCTGCGAACCTGAGTTCCGCTTTTCTGAGGGAATAGTATATTAGACTTTTCGATATTTTGCAATTACCACTATTTCAGGTTAGAATGAGTTTTTATCTTACTTTATTTTGCTTCAAAATATAACACTGTCTTTACAAGTAAAAATGATCTTGCTCTTGGAATTCCGTTCCGGTTGATCAGACTTCCTGGCCTCCTTGACAATCTTTCTTCTTTATTTGTTGGGTTTTTCCCGTTCCTGCAGTTCTAAAATACCATACTCACAACTTTCCTGGAGTTGCACGTCTTTGTTTCATCAAACTTTGCTTTCAGTTCGTTGTTTGCCTTCAATCCTCTGTCGTCTGAGGATCACGGCATTCGCAGGCTATCTGGAGAGAGATACGGACAGCCCTCACCACAGTATTTCTGAAGAGAGTTAGCTGGTTATTTTTGGAGAGACCTACTGCCTTCTCAGCAGACTTTGTGGAGAGAGACTAGCAAAAGCTTTCTGGGAAGGATTTGGATGGAGCATCCACCTATGTGCTGCGAAAATCGAAACTGAAGCCTCGTTATGTCTCTGAACCATTTCAGTGGGATAAGATCCAATCACCAACTGCTCGTAGACGCACTGCAACCTTTTGCGCCAATTCATTGGCCACCAGTCAATTCAATCAAAGCGAGTCCCAGCCCATGTTCGTCATTGGTGCTGGCCAGCCTACACGTCCATTTTAAGCCAGCACGGTCTCTTAAGTTCTTCTGCATGAATTAAAGAAACAGGCTGCTTGCCTTAAAGCTCAATGTCCACTTAGCAGGCATGGATACTAAATGCAATGACAAAGGAAATAAAAGGTAACTAACGGAATAAACAGGCAATGAGCAGGGAAGTTTGATTTTCATTTTGATTTATTGTTACATGTACCGAAGTACAGTGAAAAATATTTTTCTGTGGCCAAGGGAATGTACACAGGACATTAAATAGAATAATCGACAGAGAACATTGACAAGTAGTACATCGACAATAAGTGATTTTTTACAGTGCGGAACAAGGCACCAAACAAAACAAATACATAAGCAAGAGCAGCATAAGGTGTCATGAATTGTGTTGTTACAGGGAACAGATCAGACCTAGGGAGAGTCGATGTGGAGTCTAGGTGCTGTGGGGAAGAAGTTGTTCCTATATCTGGATGTGCAGGTTTTCAGGCTTCTCTACCTTCTGCCTGATGGAAGAGCCTAGAAGAAGGCAAAGCCTGGGAGGAAAGGGTCTCTGATAATGCTGTCTGCCTTCTTGAGGCAGCGGGAGGTGCAGACAGAATCAATGTGAGGGTGGCAAGCTTGTGTTATGCGTTGTGCTGAGTTCACCACACTCTGCAGTTTCTTGCGATCTTGGGCCGAGCGCTTGCCATACCAAGCAATGATGGCAGACCCTAACATCCAACGCCGCCCACCTACTCCTCCGCAGCGAAAAATATAAACGTCAGGGCACTAATGTTTCATTAAGATGGATCCAAGACAGAATTCACAGACGCATATCCATCCTATGCATCCCCATTATCGAAGTTCCCAAACCAGTTGTGAACTGGTCAGCCTTTAAATGCGGAACAAAGCACCCACAATCACATTATCCTGTCCTGGAATATGAACAATATTAATATAGAACTATTGTAATAATATACTCCAACAGAATAATCTTGCAATCCACGTTTTTACTTTTTTTAAATGCAAGTGGATTATGGACTGTGTAAACCAAGCTTTGTTATGCCGGGCGCATACATCCAAGTGCTGCAGGGCTAGGAACAGGGCTAAGGCTTCTTTTTGAATGGGGGAATAAGTTTTCTGTTAAGAATTTAGTTTTATTTCCGAAAAATCCGCCGTAGATTTCTCTCTTCCCAGATCAACACTCTTTAGCTCTAACTGCCAGACGACTGGCATCTGTAGCCATTATAAATGGTGTGAAATAAAACAGGGCGACCAAACGTTTCGTCCACCTATATATATGGCCTTAATCTCTCGACCCATACTTGGTATTTGGTGGGTCACAGCGTTTTCTCTTGTCTCTGCAACATGCCCAACATGCATATATTGCAGGGTCTATCCGAGCCAGTCGCCTTGGTTTTAATCCAGACTGACGTAGGTTTACTGGTCAGATATCTTATGTCAGTATCATATGATTAGTTAACAGGGTGTCCTTTGTATTTCTCTGCCACTTTATCTACACATTTTATGCCTTTTGCTTTATGAACATTTAACCAAATTTCGAGGATCTTCTATTGTCAAACTACAAGCAGCTTTGTCGTTTTAAAAAATATTTATTTTAATTGAAATTTTAACGGCCTTTTGGGAAGGTTTAGATAAAGACCATACGTTAGCACAATACAGCAGGAATAACCACTTCCTCCTCCCCACACACCAATATCATTAACCATCCCCCCTCCCACCGGCCCTTCACATCCCCCATAACTGGTTAAGTATTTTGTTGACGTCACATTCTAAATGACATATTTTCAAGCTTTTAGTTATTTACCTGTGTCAGCTCCATTAAAAATGACGAGAGAGGGAGGTGGGGTATCTCGCCTTTAACCCTGTCCATTCTTGTTTATGTACAATGGCTTGGCTCGTGCACCGGTTGCATTTACACCTTTCTATCTGGTGAGGCAGGAGGTGACCCATTCTGTTCACGGTTAATTCGGCAGCTGCTTGTCTGATCCTTTCTCTGTGTCTTCGCTCTCGGCACCCGGCGTCAGCCCCCGCTGTTTCCCTGGCCGTCTCCCGCCATTGCCTCCCTGTCTCTTCCACCCTTCCCCTTTCAGTCTCCTTCTTCTTTGGCACTTTTGTAACCCCTCCTACCCACGCGCTATATTGGCTGTTGGCTAAAAATAGGTCCTGGAACAACTTGGTGAATGGCTTCCCCGCCTTGTGGAAACCTGCTTCCGAGCCCTATATGGTGAATTTGATTTTTTTTCCAGGTGGAGAAATTTCGACAGGTCGGCCAGCCAGTCTGCAGCATTGGGTGGTGCTGCTGACCGCCAGCCGAACAAGATTCGTTGGTGGGCGACTAGGGGGCAAAGACAAAGTTGCCAGCTCCCCTCTCCATGAATATTTCTGGCTGGTTTGATACCACAAAGACTGCCACTTTCGGCCTTCGGTCCACCGTCACCTAGACAACCATGAATGTTGCTTTCAGGAATGCTGTGCAGAACCGGACAAATCCGTTGCATGCCCAGAACGTGCCGGTGTGGTGGGTCGGGCTTTCCTGGCACCGTTCACACTTGTCCTCCACCTCCGAGAAGAGTTTGTTCATTCGGATTCCAGTTAGGTGCGCTCAGTGGACCATTTCAGTTGCATTAGGTTCAGCCTTGCACATGTGGAGGATGAGTTCACGCTGTTCAGGGCTTCACTCCAAACTCCCCACCCTATTTCTATCCTACTTCCTCCTCCCATTTCACCCATGTCTCGTCCAGCAGGCTGAATGTCCCCTCTAACAGTGACCCTTACAGGACCCCCGCAGTTCCCCCTGCCCTTGACCAACAGTTCCTCTCATGTTGGGTGTCTTGGTGCGGGAGGTTTTTATTTGTAAGTGTAACAGTTCATTCCGTTGCGTAGTTCTACCCGTTCTGTCAGTTCCTCTAGCATTTCTAGTCCGTCTTTCGTTTCGAGGTCCCTAAGTGTCAGTGTTCCTCCGTTCTGTCTCCTGCTCTTAAATGTGGTATCCATCGTGGCTGGCGCGAATTTGCCGTTTCCGCAGATGGAGGACGTAGTGGACATTTTGGTAGACCGAAGATGTTTCCAGATGTTTCCAGGTCCGGAGTATGGCTACTACCACTGGGCGTATTGAGTGTTTGGCTTGAGGAGATGGGTTGAGTCCCCGGAGGGACGACCCTATGCAGTAACTATACTCCACCCTCATCCATTCCGCTTCAAGTTACTTCATCCTTCCCTCACTCTCTCTCCTGCTGCAACCAGTGTCAGTATTGTAGTTTTGGAAGCGCCAGCTCCCCTCTCCAAGTTTCATTTTCTTTGTATGACCCTTTTGGGGATCCTTGGATCCCGCTACCCCCCTCCCCCAAACCTCCGCCTAACCCAGGCGGACGCCATCAACAATTCATCAACTGTGTTAAAGACGGTCTTTGGGATGTAGGTAGTTCTCCACCTTAACAGGAAGAGGAAACTGGGCATCACGTTCACCTTGATAGTCTTCACCCTCCTTGCTAAGGAGAGTGGGAGTGCGGCCCACCTCGGCAGGGCCTTTTAACTTCCTCCACAAGACTCGCCAGGTACCTTTTGTGGATCTGTTCCCACCGTGGGCAATTAACAACCCCAGTTGCAGAATTTGCCCGAGGATTGCTTGAACGGAAGTTCCTCCAGCTCTGCCCCTCTCCCTTTCGGGTTCGCCAGGAAGATTTAACTCCTGCTCAGTTTCAGTTTGCAGCCGGAGAAGGCGCAGGGCATTTCCAGGAGCTTCGTGAGCCCTTCTTTGCTACTTTTTGCATCTGAGTCGTACAGGAGAACGTCGTCCACATAGGGTGAACCTCTGACCTACCTGTTCCCTCTATTGTTCCCCTTCCAATTCCTCCCGTTCTGAGGGAGATCACCAGCAGCGCAATTGAGAGGGCAAATATGAGTGGGGACAGTGGGCATCGCTGCCTTGTGTCCCCAGCAGGGCGTCTTCAGAGTTGGTCGTGTTGGTCCATACACTTGCCATGGGGGCGTTTTACAGGAGTCTCAACAAGGAGCTGATCCCCATTCCCAGCACAGATCAATGTATTACCACAGTGAGGTACTTCTACTAGATTCTGTCGAAAGCCTTTTCTGCGTCCAGGGAGGTGATGAACTTTCGTGTTTTGTCTTTGGATGGGGTCATAATCACGATCAACATGCGCCTTACGTTCTCTGTTAGCTTTCTATCCTTGACAATGCCCGTCTGATCTTCTGCGTCCATCCTGGTACACCGTTTTCCAGTCCCCTGGCCAGGGCTTTTCCCGTTTAAGCAACAATCTTCCCCGTAATATTCTATAATTTTTTCCCTCATCAGAATCCGCTGCATGATATCCGCTACATGATAGGGGCTGGTTTAGCACACTGGGCTAAATAGCTGGCGTTTAAAGCAGAGCAAGGCAGGCCAGTATCACGGTTCAATTCCCGTACCGGATCCCGTACAGGCGCTGGAATGTGGCGACTCGGGGCTTTTCACAGTAACTTCATTTGAAGCCTACTTGTGACAATAAGCGACTTTCATTCATTTTCATTTCCAATAAGTTCCACAGGCTTTCGTTGCAACCTCCACCGTGCTGAAATCATGTGTCCCACACTGTTAAAATCGTAACACCTAGAATTCTGCGTCTCACCTTCAGCCTCAGCAGCTTCCGTCCTGGTCTGTTTAGGCGTATTTGAAGCACATACAGCCACCCATTCGTTGCCCTGACTATCTGCCTTTGTGTCACTCTCCCACTTCCTCCTTTTTAAAAAAGATCATGGTGCTGATGGGAAAAAAAGTTAACATTTAGGGACCATCTTATCATCGTTAGCCGTAATTGGTGTCTGTCTAGCAATCGCAATCCTTTGGCCTTCAAAATAAGTTCTTACTGTATAAGATATGGAAATCTTAAATTCCTCTAAGAGGAATGAACCCTCTTAGGCCCGCATCGGTATTTTTACCTCCTAATGCTTGTACCCGCCTATCAGAGTTGTAGCCATAACTGAAACATGGCTAAGGGTAGGACAGGACTGACAGCTGAATGGTCCAGGGTACAGGTGATTACGGCGGACAGAGGTGGAGGAAATAGCAGAAGGGAGTTGCATTTTTGATTAAATGGAGTATTATGGCAGTAGTCAGAACTGAAATAACCGAGGGATCATCCAGTGAGGCTTTGTGGGTGGTACTAAGCAATAGGAAAGAGATGGTGACCGTACTGGGGTTGCACTATTGGCCCCCAAATGGGAATTAGATGAACAAAAATGCAGGGACATTGGAGAGACTTGCCAGAGTTCATGGTAGGGGATTTTAAATTTCCAAACATGGACTTGGACTGCTGTAGTGTTAAAGGCTTAGATGGGTTGGAATTTGTTAAGTATGTTCAGGAGAGTTTCCTCAGGCAGTTTGTGGAGGGTCTTTCTCAGTAATGTGCAAAACTTGAATTCCTCTTGGGAAATAGGGAAGTGCAAATGACTGAAGTGAGGCGAGGGACCACTTTGGGACCAGTGACCAAAGTTTTATTAATTTGTAAGCTGTTTTGAAAAGGGTCAAAACTGGTTCACAGGTGCAAGTCCTAAATTGGGGCAAGGCGAATTTAGGTGGAATTGGGCAGGAACCTGCATCGGATAAATGGAGGAGCTTGTTTGAGTGCAAACGGGCCTCTGGCAAGCGGAAGGCCTTAAAAAGTGAAAACGCTAGAGTTCATAATCTACATATTCCTGATAGGGTGAAGGGAACCTCTGCAAAAACATGGAACAATGGATTCCAAAATATATTGATGTTTTGGGCAGGAAAAAGAGGGAGGCACTGGACAAGCAGGTGGAATCAAGGGAGTACATGGATGTGTGCAGGGGAGACAGGAGTTTACTCAAGAAGGAAATTAGGAAGGCAAAAGCATCGCATGAAATAGCTTTAGCCGAGAGGAGTAAGGTGAATCCAAAGGGATTGTGTAAGTGTGTTCAAGGAAAAAGAATACCTAGAGAGAGAATAAGATCCCCTCAAGGACTAATATGGATATATATGCGTGGAACCGCAGGAGATGGGCGAGGTTCTCAATGAATAATTATCCTTTGTTATTACCGTCGAAAAAGAGTAGAAGACTTGGGAACATTGGAATGTTAGTGGTTATATATTGGGGACAGTTGGAATTACAAAGGAGGAGGTGATGGACGAAATCAAATGTATGAAGGTGAATAAGTCTCCTGGCCCTGACCTGATATATCCAAGGACACCGCATGAGGCTAGAGAAGAAATTTCCGGAGCCCTGGCTGAGATATTTGCATCATGGTTAGCCACGGATGGGGTACCAGAGGATTGGAGGGTAGGAAATGTTGTACCCTTATTTAAGAAGGGCTGCAAAGAAAAACATGGGAGTTATAGACTGGTAAGCCTAACAGCTGTGGTGGTTATGTTACGAAAGAGTATTCAGAGTGTTAAGATATACAGGTATTTCGAAAGACAGGGTTTGATTAGTAACATCTAGCACGGCTTTGTTCATGGGAGATCATGTCGTACAGATTTGCTAGAGCTCTTTGATGAAGTAACCAGGAAGGTAGATGAGGGCGGGGCGGTAGACATAGTCGATGTTGACATCAGCAAGGCCTTTGATAAAGTTCCACATGGTAGAATGCTCTGGAAGGTTAGATCACATGGTATCCAGGGAGAGCAAGCAAATTAGATGTACTTGCTGGTTGAAAAGAGAGGGTAACGGTGGAAGGATGCTTGACGGACTCGAGGCCTGTGATTAGTTGTGTGTCTCAGGCGTCAGTCTGGACCCATTGCTGTTTGTTATCTACATAAACGATTTGGATGGTGATGTACAAAGCATGATCAGTAAGTTTGCAGATGACACAAAAATTGGTGTTCTTGTAGACAGTGAGGAAGAGTAGCAAAATTGCTGCATGATCTTTATCAGCTGGGGAAGTGGGCCAAGAAATGGCAAATGGAATTCAATAGAGAAAGTGTGAGGTGTTCCATTTCAGAAAGTTTAATCAACGGAGGATTTTCAGGGTGAATGTTAGGTCCGTAGGAAATATAATAGAACACAGGGACCTTGGAGTTCAGGTTCACGGTTCTCTAAACGGTAGTACAGTGGTTAGCACAGTTGTTTCACAACTCCAGGGCCCCAGGTTCAATTCGCGGCTCGTGTCACTGTCTGTGCGGAGCCTACACATTCTCCCCGTGTCTGCGTGCGTTTCCTTCGGGTGCTCCGGTTTCCCCCGCCACAGTTCAAAGATGTGTGGATTAGGTGGATTGGCCATGCTAAATTGCCCTTCGTGTGCAAAATTATGTGGGGTTACCGGGTTATGGGGCTAGGGTGGAGGCGTGGGCTTGAGTCTGGTCCTCTTTCCAAGTGCTGGTGAAGACTCGGTGGGCCGAATGGTCTCCTTCTGCACCGTAGATTCATATAATTCTATGAGTCACATGTAGAGGTGCAACGAATCAGGCTTTTTGCATGCTGGCGTTCGTCAATCAGGGCACTGCCGAGAGAAGTTGGGAAGTTATAGATAATTGCACAGCATGTTGGTGAGACCGCACACGGAGTATGGTGTTCAGTTTTTGTCGTCTTGCTATAGGAAATATATGTTTAAACTGGAGAGAGTGCAGAATGGATGTATAAGGCTGTTTCCAGGGCTCAAGGCACTGAGTTTATAGAGAAAGATTGGACAGGCTAGAACGTTTTTCTTTGGAGCGTACGAGACTGACGGGTGATCTTTTCGAGTAGAAGATCCTGAGAGGCAGGGGTAGAGTGAATGCACTTAGTCTTTTCCCCAGGGTTGGGGAAAATAGAACTAGAGTGGAAAGGTTTACGTTAAGAGGGGAAGGAATTAATGGGAACCTGAGGAGCAACTTCTTTACACAGAGGGTGGTACCTATGTGGCATGAATTGCCTGAGGAAGTGGCTGAGGCAGGGACATTTACAACATTTAAAAGACATTTGGACAGATACGTGGACAGGAAAGGTTTAGAGGGATAAGGACAAAATACAGACACATGGGATAAGGTTAGATTGACTTTTATGTTGGCATGGAGTAACTTTGACCGAAAGGCCTATCTCCGTGCCATCGATTCTGTGATTCCATGAGTCGAATTTTCTTTCCGAAATCCTCGTCAGATGCACTCAACTTTCGCAGAAAAGCAATATTTTGGCAATGCTGCATATCTGCAATCAAAACAGAAAAGGAAGCTTTCCAGGCAGCACGTTTGGGAAGAAAACCTGATTGTATGCTTCAGATTTCCTCACAATCGTGGTCGCTGCAAATGCAGTGGCGACTGAGGATAATAGCGTCACTTACCAGCTGGAGCTCTGCTGCGCTCATATCCCCGTTATATGCTGCACAACACATTGCCCCCAGCTGGATACGATCAATTCCTTTTGAAATGCACAACACCCTCTTGTTATTAAAGCTTTCTTGACTTCTACTCTGCACGGTCGTTTCCCTCTGTTGATATTGCTCCCTCTGTTTTACTCCCTCCAATACCTCTGCTGCTCTTTATCGCGAAACTCGAGCTTGGCTGTCAATTGGTGTCAGGGTGTGATCTTGCTCAGGAAATGTCAACGAATGCGAGTGGTCCCGTGTTCAAATCTGCGACTCTCTTCTATTATACATGCAATGCAAGCGTCGTAATACACTCTGCTGAATGGAGGTTTGTGTACGAGATAGCACGATAAGGGCCGCGCGCACGGGGAAAAAATTAAGATACAATTTCAATGTTTCCCCATTTAGCGGGCTGCCACTTAGTCGCAAATTCACGCGACGCCATACTTGCTGATTCAGACATCTGGCTGAACGTGTTCAGATTTCATCCCTTATAAAAACACACGCAGTATTATAGACGTCCAAGCCCAGTACATGTATTTTGATTAGGCCATAAGTTGTTTGCATTTGCATTGCACACGGATTCCGTATTCACGGAGAAATCAACATTTTGTAACTTCTTAAATGTTTCTCTGGAAACGGAGTGCACAATAGTTTTGCTGAGAGAGCACATCAGCAGCTAGGAATCCTGTGGCGCATATTTCACCTCCGGATTCCCAAAATGTGTCCATACCTTGCAAGGCACATGTCAGGAGTGTGGTGGAATACTCTGCACTTGCATCAATGAGTGCAACACTCCCATTGTCCAGTAACATACATGAAGCTCCGTGCCATCAAGGAAAATGCTTGATTGGTAACCTTTTCGCAAATATTCACTCCTTCCACCACTGCCGAACAGTGCATACAGAGGATGCAGTGAAGGAACTCGCAAAGGCCACTTCGACAACAACTTTCAGCTCGCGACCACTATCATCTAGATGCAAAGGGCAGAACAGAAATGGTAACCCCACCACCAGGGAATTTACATCCAAGCCAGTCACACCATGAGTTGTAAACATCGAGATTTCTTCACTGTCACCGGGTCAAATATCTCAATCCCTAGAAGCACTGTGTGTCTACTTACATGAATTGTTTTTTTAAATAAATTTAGAGTACCCAATCATAATTTTTTTCCAATTAATGGGCAATTTAGCGTGTCCAATCCGCCTAACCTGCACATCTTTGGGTCGTGGGGTGAAACCCACACAGACTTGGGGAGAATGTTCTAACTTCACATGGAAAGTGACCCAGGCCGGGATTCAAAACCGGGTCCTCAGCATTGCAATCCCAGTGCTAACCAGAGCCCGAGGTGCTGCTCTTAATTACACAAAATTGGCTGCATTTGTTTTTCGATTGTGGTAAATGCCCATTTGGTTCCCTAATGTCCTATCGGGTAGGAAATCTTCCGTCCTTACTTGGTCTGGTCTACATGTGACTCCATATGCACAACAATGTGTTTGACTGTTAACTGCCCCTCAAGTGCAATTAGGGATGGGCAATAAATGCTGACCCAGTCTGCGACGCCCACATCCCATGAACGACAAATAAAGAATGCAGGTCGCCGCCACATTAAGGGTAATCAGTGATGGCAGTAAATGATGGCGTAGCCGGCGACGACAACATCTCACGAAAGAAGAACATACAATATATTTTGATTCGATCCCGGTTAGGAGACCTGACGTTTGTTCCGAGGATGAGTAAGATTTCCATATTCACGAATCTCTTGAATGTTCACCAAGCACAAAATCAAATGTTCGGCGATACGTAAAGAACATTTCCGTATTTCTATGTAATTCTTGAAAACAAAGAATGTTAGAAATATGATAAATATTTTTTTAAATGTGTCAATGCTAGCGGGAATGAAACCAAAACGATCACACGCACTGAGGTCGGCTCCAAACATCAAATAATGTATTGTATTACACGGGCGGGGAGTAGCCTGATAGGAAATACAGATACCTCTCCGCCGAACAAAGAAAACGATTGATCTTTATATAATTACTTATTTTTAAAATCTTTTTATTGGCAATTTCAACATTATGTACATTGACGTTCGGTTTCATTTATTGCATCGTATAAAAAAGGCTTCGTATTTCGTTATTTTAATTATAAATTTCTGCCCGCTAGTTCGTCGTGTCCTTCCACCCCCTTCCTCCGCCCCCTCGCCGTCCTTTCCCTAAGCCCCCGCCGTTTCCCCAGCACTTCCTCTCTTGCTGTATTCCCTTGGTCGATCCGGGGGTGGGGTGGGGGGGGGGGGATGCTCCCCCTTCTCCTTGTCCCCCCCTTTCCCTCACACACGTTCTTTTCTCCCTTCGTCGGCTTCGGCCGTTTTCCTTTTGGCCCTTCTTCCTGCATCCCTTCCCCCCTCCGTTAATGTTGTCCCTGTTTGTCGGTCTCAGACTCTCTGCTTTCACACACACCCCCCACACCCCCTCCACCCTGGGTTTTGCATCCCTGGCGTTCCACCTTCACTTTTGATATTGTTTCCCTTTACCCTATCTAATCCTTCCAGTTCCCTCTCGATTGACTGTTGTTTGCCTCAAACAGATTTTGGAACAGACCGACAAATTGCCCCCATGCAGTAAGGAAGCCTTCCTCCAATATTTGATCATATCCAGGTGGAGAAGTTCCGAAACGTCAGCTCGCCAGTCTGCAGTTGTGGGTGGGGTGCTTCTGATCGCCTGCCCAACAGGATTCTGTGGAGTGCGATTAGGGAAACGAAAGCTACGCCATCGGCCCTCTTCCCCATGTGTAGCTCTGGCTGCTCTGATACCCCTAAGATCGCCACATTTGGACATGGCTTCACCCTCACCTCCACAATCTTGGACATTACCTTGGATAAGGCCGTCCAGAACCCAGAAAGTTTGGGACAAGCCCAGCACATGTGGGTGTGTTTAGCCATGTCGCTCTGGCACCGTTCACATTTGTCCTCCAACCCGGAGAAGGACCTCCTCATTCGGGTCTTGTCAGGTGTCCTCTGTGCATCATTTTGAACTGCATGAGACTGAACCTTGCTCCGGAGGAGGAGGAGTTGGTCCTGCTCGGTGTTTCGCTCCAGTGTCTCCACCCACTTCTGTCCCCAGTTCACTATCCAATTACAGTGATGAGAGATTGCATTTTCTTGAGCATCAATGAAATTGGTTTTATTTACTGGGCAGCGGAGAATCGCATGATCATCTCATGGACAATTAGGGGGGTTGCCCATGGCCTTATGACACCCCCATATCGACTGGCCTTGGGTCTTTTTGTATACAAGTTCCCTTATCCCGGACAATTAGGAAGCCTGCACCTCTCTCTGCTCACGCCGCCTGCAGCTGAGTAAGATACGGCCTGTGGCCGTTGAAGATCTCCGAGATTTCGGGCGACGTTTTAAAATAGAGCATAGAACCGTACAGCACAGAACAGGCCCTTCGGCCCTCGATGTTGTGCCGCGAATTGTCCGAAACCAAGATCAAGCTATCCCACTCCCTGTCATTCTGGTGTGCTCCATGTGCACTGACATAACATTTGCAAGATCAGCGATTGAGAAGTCTCCACAAATACAATCTCGTCTGCCCAGTGCAGTCTGTTATCTCTGCTCTCTTCCTTTCAATCTGTCGATCGGTCGATCAGGTATTTGGAAATTAACTTTATTTTCTCATTTCAAATGAAACTTGGACGCAGAGTACAGTGAACAAGAGAAAAAACACATTTAACCTGCTTCCCTCCCAGTTAAAGCTGACAATAGTGCCGCCTGGTATATTGCCTGAAGACTTCCATCTGCGGGATTGAAACTCTTATTCTCGAATTCAAACACTCTCAGAATTTCTGCCTGTGACGAATTGAACTTCTTGATCGAAACTCCGCTTTTTCTAAACAGTGCACACACGCCATTCCAGATACAGAGCTGCAGTTATTAAGTATTTCTGTGAACTTCGCCCCTTGCATTGTGGTTGCAGTAACCTCAGCTCCTCAGGGGCAAATCTAAAACATTAAATTAGTTTCTCTTTCTGAAGATGATGCCGGACCTCCTGTCGTTCAAAAAATTCTCGATTGGGACCCTTGTCCTTTTACCTTTTACACCAAAGACCAGCCGGTTCATCAATTTACCAGAAGATTCCTCCATGTTCATGACCTGTACTGAGCAACTCAGTGCTAATTCGTTGTTAGAGCAGGGAATTCCCTTGATGGTGCACGAATTGAAACAAGAAAGTAACCGTGGTGATATCATAAAAAAGACACAAATCAATTGTCAGCGTGGTAGAAATAGTGATATAAACCGATAACAACACGCCGGCACAGGAGAACATGTGCCCTCAACTGTTACACAGTTTGTCTTACAGTTACGACTGTCCACATTGACAGTTTCAAATATCACATCAAATGTAAACGCAAAATTGTCATCAACAATCAAAATCTTCGTATACCTTGTCAACGGAAGCTGTAGAACTAAATCAAGATCATTGCGAACAATGCTGTTTGCGTTGTGCTGTTCAGCCATGGAACATGCCTGTGCAATCTGGGAATAATCTCCCGAATCGAAGAAGTTGAACCGCATCCTCAGTGTAAATTCCTGATGTTGTTGGGGATTTTGTGATACTGGACTATGATATAAATTATAGGTGGCCCTGTAACTACATTTGTGCTCCATATTACTTTTGAATAGTTCTGATGAAACAAAAGGTACTCATTGGCTTAGATGCCTGTTTAGAAGAGGCAATTTGTAGAAATAGATAGTGGAGACAAAGCTGTTAATATCTAAAAGACACAAAATGGCTGTTAGCTATTTTGTGATATTAAAGACACAAAATGGCTGAACAAGCCACATTCCCTGTAAACTGTTTCATGAGACAGTTTACAGGGAATGTGGCTTGTTCAGCCATTTTGTGTCTTTAATATCCAAGCGTGGGTATGCATAGAGAGTGTCCCAACAGCCGCTGATAACAGCTTCACAGAACAAGACTTGCAATGTATCCTTTATAAGCTGAAGGTCTACAGCTGTAGACAGGACACATTATTATGTTACTTTTGACTGACTTTTGTAGGAAGTTAGGGGCGGGTGGGGATAATTGGGGATGCTTGGAAAATTGATTGACTGCATGTAATAAGTGTGACGCGAATATAGTTGAGTGACTGTATGTAAATGAGAATAAAAACTAATTCCGCCTCTGGAATCTGTATATTAACCGTGTGAGCTTTAGCTCAAGTGGGATAAGGTGGTGCCAGGGGCTGCGGAGTCCCCAGATATTGCCTCCCAGAATTCTGACATAATAATCTGCTTTTTTGCTGTGAATATTTTCACCCCTAACACCTGACAATTAGTGACTGCCTGAAACCGATGAATGGGGATCATTTATACACTTTCATAAAAACGACCAATTCCTAGGCTGTAACCACCCAACTTCATGCTCTGCAAATTGTCCACAAGTTGTCTACTGATCCAGATGAGTTCCTGCCACTGGGAGGCAATCAGCCTTCACCTAACTGGCTGCGTCCCAGAAGACTCAAGTATGGTGCCAGCCGCTGCAAGCCGTTAGGTCGAAGAGAGGGTACAGCAAAAGGGTTATTGCAAACTGTTACTTTGAACAACATCCCATCGTACAGAATGCCATCAACGAACAAAGGTGCACCTCTTAAGATTTGAAAGTCGTCACCTATCGGGGCAGGGCGTTCGTGAAAGAATGGCGAGGTTTGGTGCAGCAACAGGATAAAATAAAGAATTGAACCCATAGCAACTTTATACAGCAGACCTCGACCATCGTGGTGGACAGATTATGTGTCCGTTCCGAGGTTTGCAAGGAATCTTATCATATTGAAAAGATTGTCGGTGAAATCTAGTCTGAGAAGGGAAATTTTCCTGCCTGTAAAGTTATCTTGCTTCATATTTCTTTATTTCTTTCACAAGATGGGTGTTCCTAACATTGCAGCCATTATCACCCTTGCACAGGCTTGAAAATATGATGGGAGGCGTTATATCCTACAGCGAATAAAATCCGCGTGATTTTTCTATTTCCAAATGCTCTTAATGCTCAAATGCCCAAATGCTCTGTTCGTGAATTCGACCCAACTTAAATGAAGGAACAGCGATGAACACGGAAGGTAAAGTGTGCTTTGCTGCCCCATTTTACTGCAAAGGAGGAAAGAAAGGATCTGCGTGTATATTGCGATGTCAATTCAACCTCGTGTAAATTGGACTAGTTTTACAACTCAACACAAGTGTTCCTGCCAATAAATGTGTTCATCCAGCTCGGCTCAAGCATTATTTATACTGAGAGTCCGAATGACGTTTTAAACTTTGTCAATGTGGTTGCTGAGAATGGGGTTCTTTAAATCGTTCAAAAGGAAAGGGAAACGAAATTAGTTGAAATTTTCTTCTTGAAACAATTTCCAATATGTGTTTTGCATAGACTCTTCTGTATATTTCATGTTACGCACGAGTCCTTGGGGTAAAGTCAATGCATTAATCAGCTTCTGACGTCGGATATAACTCATATCACTGCACAAATCCCCAGGTGACAATGTCCATAGAGGATAGATTTGGTTTTAAGTATCTTCTACATTGGTACGGTCGAAGCCCAGGACTTGGCAGAACAGACATTCGTGCTTCACAGCAAAACATGGGGCACCCTGTAATTTACCAGATAGACCTCATTTATTACCCAGTTCTTGCAGCCGTCGGTATTCCTGGTAAGTGAGTTGAAACGTATCAGTACAGTTGACCATCAGTACGAAAATATTACCTGTTCGGTGTTATTAGTTAAGGGTGGAAACATTTGTTTTGCTTGGTCAATATTATTTTTCCTACAAATGATAATATTTAGTTCGCGTTCACCGTATCGTTGAGCCGAGAATGGTTACAGGAGAAAAGTCCCCTCGGATGTCACACACTGAGAATTGACCAGAAAGCAAACAGTAATTTGCTTTGAAATTTTATCTGATGTATTCTGGCATTTTACCTTTGTTTAACTGAAAAGGAAATACGGAAAAGTGTTGCTATTCTTACTGCCGCCGACTGCAGGTTAGTGGTCAATGGTGTTGGAAGGGGCGATGCTGACACTGATCGTGGAAAACGGGCGATAGCGATCCGCAGACCGCTATATATTCCTTTTATCACAGAAGGTTAAAACCTAAACCAATCAATCACCTGAGAATTCGAAGTTTTGACAAAGATATCCGAACAGGACGAATGTGCACTCGGGATGTTGTGCAGATCATATTCCAACAGGTCGGAGTTATTTCGCTCTATTCATTTTATACATGCACTCTTTCCACATCTTGGACGACCTTTGTTTCTACGCACACGTTCGCCCCAGAAATACCAGAATGGTGTTCTTGATTTATCTCAGCAAAGCGATATACTTCGTAGATCAAGTTACTCTCAATTTTAGCTCATCTAGCGCTGCCTTGCTCTACATTTGTCGCATATTTCCTTTCCCAACAAGTGTGTTTCCACAATTAAAGTTTATTTAACCAAGAACGAAAGAGCCCCTGGAATTTCAATGGTTTCTTAATTGTGATAAAATCATTCTAAAAACAAATATTTTGCGACGGGCATGCGATAAATATTAATTTCCCTTTTACTTACAGTCAACGTGGGAGCAATTGTGATCCTTTCTCGAGGAAAGTGTGGGTTATCCAAATGCATTTCTCGCTATCTCGTGGCAATGGCAGTGGCAGATACCACTGTGGTAGTCATCCATGTGATATTACACCGGATTAACATCATGTACTTCCCACCCAGTTTTCTATTTTTGACTCCAGTATGCATTGTAAATGTTGTGGCATATATTGTAACTGTGGACTGTTCTGTCTGGTTTACTGTTGCCTTCACGTTTGACCGCTTTGTGGCAATTTGCTGTCAGAAGCTAGAGTCAAAGTACTGCACGGAGAAAACTGCGACAGTCATCATCGGTGCTGTGTTTGTCCTCAGATGACTGAGGACCGTTCCCTTTTACTACATCAATGAACCTGAATTTATAATTGAGAACATCGCGTGGAATTGCGTCTCCACGGCTGATTATCTAACTTCCCCCTTGTGGGAGATATTCGAGTGGATTGACAGTATCATCACCCCTGTATTACCAATGTTTTTGATATTGTTGTTCAATGCTTTGACTGTGAGGCATATCATAGTGGCAAACAGAATCCGCAAGGGGCTACGCAGCAACAATGAAAATCAGAATGATCTGGAGATGAAAAATCGGAGGAAATCCATGATTTTGCTTTTCACTATTTCCGCCAATTTCATAATCTTGTGGATGACGTATCTTGTGCATTCCGTAAACTGGCCGGTTATGAACTTTTATTACACAGACAAATATTTCAGTAGCCCTATATACATCGCCCAGCAGGTTGCATTCATGCTGCAACTTCTGAGTACCTGCACAAACACTTGCATCTATGGACTGACACAAAACAAATTCAGAGAGGAGCTTAAGAATGGGATAAAATATCTGAATGGGAAAATATGTTGACAATATGTAACGCCCATCGATCTGGAAGAGGGCTTGTAAATTTACGAGTAAGTTGCTTTTGGATTTCTCAGTTTTGAAAGCAGGTGAAGGGAAAAGAGGAAAATGATTGTCTTCAATAAGTTTTCACTTAATTAAATTCAATGACCAAAATATTCAAATTTGATTTCGTAATTGGAAAGCTAAAGGTATAAATTAGAACATATAGTAATAAATCTTGCTCGCCTAATGCCTCGATTATTATTTATCTAGATGTGCAGAGTTTGCACAACAGTATACTATTGAAATAAATTGTAATATTATTCTCGTAAAACATCGATAAGAGTGAAAATAAAAACATATGCAGACTAAACTACAAATCAGACTTGGAGCAACAGATGCAATTTGTGTTTTTTGCAGAACAAGTTCACCATTTAAAAAAACGCAAACGTTGCAGAAAAACCTTCCTCACAAAATAGGCCAAATGGTCTTAAATATTAAGCAAATATCGATACATTTCCCATACCTTTACATTGTCAATACTGTCATGTGAGAGTACCTTTAAGAAATGTGTGTTTAACAAATGTACCTTTAAGAAATGGGTGTTCATCAGTGATGTCAGAGGGTGAGTGGAGCTGGGCTGTCTGTCTGCTTTTTACTTTCATTTTAGGCGGTTTTCTGCAGGGTGTGTTTTGGCTTCGTTTTCAGTCTTGGAGCTGAAGCCAGACAGAGCAGATGCACTGTTGATATCTCTGCCATGAAAAGACTATCTTTTGATCATTTGGTGAATTCAGAATTATAAATGTTCTCAGTAGTAAATGTAAACCTAATGTGCTTCTGTTAAAAGGTGTTCCCTTTGTCTTCTGGAAGGTGTTTGGGAAGTTTTTCAGGATTACTTAGTGTTGTATTCTTTGGGGTTGTATTTAAATTGATGGTTGCTAAGATGTTCACTGTATGTTTTAAAAACGTTAACTTGAGTTCATAGAATAAACATCGTTTTACTTAAAAAAATAGTTTTCCATTTTGCTGTACCACATCTGCACAGTGAGCCGTATGCTCCCCATACCGCAATCTATTACAAGTTGTGGGTCAGGTGTGCTCCACGCTACACTTTGGGTTTCTATTTGCTATTTCAATTGAAGGTGCTTATCTATGAGCACATCTGCTGCACAGCTGGGTCATGTATGACGAGATGCAGCGTACGAACATAGGAACAAGGAGCAGGAATCGGCCAGTCGCCCTCGACGCCTGACCTGCCATTTTAGAAGTTCATACTTGGTCTGAGATTGTCCTCATATCTGCAGCCTGTCTACCGCCGCACAGCTCTTATTCCCTTGCTGAATAACAATCTATCCACCTGCTCCATTAAAAAAAAAAATCAAAGACTGTGCTTCCACCACCTTTTCAGGCGGTCCCAAAGATTCAGCCCCTGTGAACGAAAGAAATGCACCTCATCCGACAACATACTTTCAAATTGTTCTAGATTCAACCACAAGAGGGAACATCCACTCCGCAGCTATCTTGTAAAAAAAAAACAGGATCGCATATTTCAATGAACCCTCCCTTAACGTAGGTGACAATACTGCACACAGTGTTCCAGAAATAACTTCGCTGATGTTTTTCCATGGGACGTAGGCGTCCAGCATGTATTGTCCATCACGCTCAGGGGACATTTAAGACATAACCAGGTTCCTTTGGAACTGGAATCATTGTAGGCCAGGCCAGGTCATCAGTGCACCAGGTGTGTTTTTACGACAATGTTGTCATGGCCATCGTTAGACTTTTAATTCCAGATTTTTTTTAAACTCAAATTTCACGATCTGCAGTGGCATGATTTGAATCTGAGTACTCTGGTTTACTGGCCTTTGATGATACCCCGATGGCACCGATTCACCTTTATAACTGACGCCTAGCCTCGTGCTGTATTCAATTCCCGTCGAAATAAATGCAAACGTTTTCTTATGTCGTGGGGCAGCACGGTAGCACAGTGGTAGATGTTTCAGTAGGGGAGCATTTCGGTAACAGTGACCACAATTCAGTAAGTTTTAAAGTACTGGTGGACAAGGATAAGAGTGGTCCGAGGATGAATGTGCTAAATTGGGGGAAGGCAAATTATAACAATATTAGGCGGGACCTGAAGAACATAGATTGGGGGCGGATGTTTGAGGGCAAATCAACATCTGACATGTGGGAGGCTTTCAAGTGTCAGTTGAAAGGAATACAGGACAGGCATGTTCCTGTGAGGAAGAAAGATAAATACGGCAATTTTCGGGAACCTTGGATGACGAATGATATTGTAGGCCTCGTCAAAAAGAAAAAGGAGGCATTTGTCAGGGCTAAAAGGCTGGGAACAGACGAAGCCTGTGTGGCATATAAGGAAAGTAGGAAGGAACTTAAGCAAGGAGTCAGGAGGGCTAGAAGGGGTCATGAAAAGTCATTGGCAAATAGGGTTAAGGAAAATCCCAAGGCTTTTTACACTTACATAAAAAGCAAGAGGGTAGCCAGGGAAAGGGTTGGCCCACTGAAGGATAGGCAAGGGAATCTATGTGTGGAGCCAGAGGAAATGGGCGAGGTACTAAATGAATACTTTGCATCGGTATTCACCAAAGAGAAGGAATTGGTAGATGTTGAGTCTGGAGAAGGGGGTGTAGATAGCCTGGGTCACATTGTGATCCAAAAAGACGAGGTGTTGGGTGTCTTAAAAAATATTAAGGTAGATAAGTCCCCAGGGCCGGATGGGATCTACCCCAGAATACTGAAGGAGGCTGGAGAGGAAATTGCTGAGGCCTTGACAGAAATCTTTGGATCCTCGCTGTCTTCAGGGGATGTCCCGGAGGACTGGAGAATAGCCAATGTTGTTCCTCTGTTTAAGAAGGGTGGCAGGGATAATCCCGGGAACTACAGGCCGGTGAGCCTTACTTCAGTGGTAGGGAAATTACTGGAGAGAATTCTTCGAGACAGGATCTACTCCCATTTGGAAGCAAATGGACGTATTAGTGAGAGGCAGCACGGTTTTGTGAAGGGGAGGTCGTGTCTCACTAACTTGATCGAGTTTTTCGAGGAGGTCACTAAGATGATTGATGCAGGTAGGGCAGTAGATGTTGTCTATATGGACTTCAGTAAGGCCTTTGACAAGGTCCCTCATGGTAGACTAGTACAAAAGGTGAAGTCACACGGGATCAGGGGTGAACTGGCAAGGTGGATACAGAACTGGCTAGGCCATAGAAGGCAGAGGGTAGCAATGGAGGGATGCTTTTCTAATTGGAGGGCTGTGACCAGTGGTGTTCCACAGGGATCAGTGCTGGGACCTTTGCTCTTTGTAGTATATATAAATGATTTGGAGGAAAATGTAACTGGTCTGATTAGTAAGTTTGCAGACGACACAAAGGTTGGTGGAATTGCGGATAGCGATGAGGACTGTCTGAGGATACAGCAGGATTTAGATTGTCTGGAGACTTGGGCGGAGAGATGGCAGATGGAGTTTAACCTGGACAAATGTGAGGTAATGCATTTTGGAAGGGCTAATGCAGGTAGGGAATATACAGTGAATGGTAGAACCCTCAGGAGTATTGAAAGTCAAAGAGATCTAGGAGTACAGGTCCACAGATCACTGAAAGGGGCTACACAGGTGGAGAAGGTAGTCAAGAAGGCATACGGCATGCTTGCCTTCATTGGCCGGGGCATTGAGTATAAGAATTGGCAAGTCATGTTGCAGCTGTATAGAACCTTAGTTAGGCCACACTTGGAGTATAGTGTTCAATTCTGGTCGCCACACTACCAGAAGGATGTGGAGGCTTTAGAGAGGGTGCAGAAGAGATTTACCAGAATGTTGCCTGGTATGGAGGGCATAAGCTATGAGGAGCGATTGAATAAACTCGGTTTGTTCTCACTGGAACGAAGGAGGTTGAGGGGCGACCTGATAGAGGTATACAAAATTATGAGGGGCATAGACAGAGTGGATAGTCAGAGGCTTTTCCCCAGGGTAGAGGGGTCAATTACTAGGGGGCATAGGTTTAAGGTGAGAGGGGCAAAGTTTAGAGTAGATGTACGAGGCAAGTTTTTTACGCAGAGGGTAGTGGGTGCCTGGAACTCACTACCGGAGGAGGTAGTGGAGGCAGGGACGATAGGGACATTTAAGGGGCATCTTGACAAATATATGAATAGGATGGGAATAGAAGGATACGGACCCAGGAAGTGTAGAAGATTGTAGTTTAGTCGGGCAGTATGGTCGGCACGGGCTTGGAGGGCCGAAGGGCCTGTTCCTGTGCTGTACATTTCTTTGTTCTTTGTTCTTTGTTCTTTGGTTAGCATGGCAGTTTCTCAGCGCCAAGGTCCCAGGTCCGATTCCCGGCTTGGGTCACTGGCTGTGCGGAGTCAGCACGTTCTCCCCGCGTCAGCGTGGGTTTCATCCGGGTGCTCCCGTTTCCGCCCACAGTCCAAATATGTGCAGGTTTGGTGTATTGTCTCCACAAAATATTAAGGTGGGGTTACTGGGCTTCGGGGATATGGTGGAGGTGTGCGTCTTAAGTGCAGTGCTCTTTCCAAGGATCGGTGCAGACTCAATTGGGACTAAAGACCTCCTTCTGCACTGTAAATGCTATGATGAATAGGTTTTCTAGTTTTTAGCAGTGCCTTTTGCAATTAATCAACGAGGACACCCATGTTGCTCTACATCTCAGACTTTTGCACATTCTCAATATTCAGAGAATATAACTTTCTTTTATTCTTCCTGTCAAAATCGACAATTAAACTTTGTTACACGTTTTCTCCATTTTCCAGGTAATTGCCACACTCACTTCTCCGATCTACATATTTTTGTACCCTCCTCATCTCCTCAGCACAGCTTAATTTCATTCTCATCATTGTGTCATCAGAAAATTCGGTAAGCTTTCCACCAATATCTTCATCCAATTCACTTGCATAAATTGTAAATAATGAGGCCCAGCACTGGCCCCTGTGGCTCATTACCTGTTGGATTTTGACAACCTGAAAAATAACGAATCATATCGACAGTCGGTTTCCGGCGAGCGAGTTAACCTTCTATTTATGCCGACATGTTACTGGCATACCATGAGCTTTTATTTTACGCCATAACCTTTGATACGGCACTTGAACAAATGCCCTCTGGAAGTCTAACTATAGCACGTCCACGGTTTCCCCTTGATTGACAACACATGTAGGCCCATAAAATAACTTCAAAAGGTTGCTGAAACATGACTTGCTGTGCCCATAATCATGTTGACTCCGCCTGATTACCTTGAACTTAAACATGGGCCCTGCGATAAGCTTATTCCATAACGGCATTTGCCACTCTTCCAAATGAGTGATACGAATTTAACTATCGTGGAGTTTCCCGGACGTGCAGGTATTTCTGTAAGAGCTGATCAATCACGCTTTAAACTTTGGTAGCGTTGACCAACATGGCGAAATGGTATTGCCAGTGGATCAGACCCAGGGGAATGTTCTGGGATCCCAGATCGCTGGTCAATATTGGAACCGAATTTAAAGATAAATTTAACGATGACCATAAAACAATTGACGGTTGTCGTGAAATCTCATCATTTATGTAATGTGAAGAATGGTCGGAGATAAAAAATTGCGGAGTATTCCACTCTGACAATCTGGAAGCACAGATTTACCCATTACCAAGAAGACCTTGTGTACTGGCGAGAAAAACGGAAAACCTTTCTCACCGGGTGCATGCGCCTCCATGAGCCCTCAGCCCAAATCTATTCCATAAACGTCCCCAGTTCCCGAGCCATGCCTGTCGATTTCCACGTTCTGGAATTCGTCTGTCGCCACTGGGTCCTGTACAGCTTTACAAACGCCCCCACCCCACCCCATGATCAGTTGGTGTGTTTCTATGTCGCGGAATTGCGCCATGATCTTTTTTACAAGGTTTCCGTTGTCCTAGTTGCTAGAGTACACACTGACAAGGACCACGGGTGCCCTCTCTCAGACACTGCTGACCGTACCATCCCACTTGGTCCGCAATTGTCCTCGCCGCAGTAAGAACCGTCCTCTTACATATCAACATGGCTACCCCCTAGCTCTTGTCCCATAGGTGGAATGTTAGGCCTCACCCAACCAACCCTTCCTGACGCACAGTCGGTCCTTCTCCCTCAGGTGCATCTCTTGGAGGAAGACAATGTCCGCTTTCATACATTTAGATGGATGAGGAGTCTGGGTCTTTTCACCAGATCGTTACGTTCCCGGGTGTTTTAGGTGACTATTCTGACGCCCCCCCACCGCACCCCGCCCTGCGTATTCAACCATACTTACCTTGTGAATGCACCCCTTCACTCCGGGTCTTCCCTTTGTTTCCGGGCCATCCAAAATGGCCGCGGTCACCATTCTCACAATGAGGCCGAGCCCCTGTGCTCCGGGTTTCCCTTTTACATGGGTCCACCGAACATGGCTGCCTCCTGTGCGTATTACATTTAGGTGAGCACATGCACTCCTGAATTTCCCTTAGTTTAGGGACTGTCAAAAGTGCCTGCTTTCTGTGCCCTTGGGTCTTGGTCTTTCTTGGATATCAGTAGTATGGCCGACTGTGTTAGAGTCGGAGGCAGGGTTCCCTCGCTAGTGTGTCGCCGAACATCTCCTGCAAGTGCAGGGTCAGTGCCATTGTGAACATTTTTGTAGACGTCCGCGGATCCCTGCGTCTTCCTGGACTGCAGTGAATTGGTGGTTTCCATGACCTCTCCAAGTCCTAATAGAGCTTCCATTTCCGTTTCCGTTTGTGAGATTAACCTGATGAAGCCAGTCTACAGACCTTCCGTCCATGGTCGATTTGTTCCCCCCGTTATTTTGTTTCCCCCTGCCACTGTCGCTGAACACCCAAAGCTCCCCTTTTTGTCCACATTACTGCCTCCCGCACCCCCCCCCCCCCACTCTGACACCGTGTCTCTTCCCTCCCCCCCTCCCCAGACACTAGATGTTCTGACCCCTGTGGGAGATGCGCCTCCGTCTCCCTCTCACTGTTACCTCCTTGTGCTAGCTTTCCTGCTATTGTGGTGGCCCTCTCCCAGGTTCGATCTAACCCATACTTACGCCCGCTCTTCTGGTGTCCTTTCTATCTCTTCCTCACCCTCTGCTGCGCATTGCTGCCCTCGCCCCCTCCTTTCTATGAGCTGGTTCCCTGTTCAGACGGAGGTGACGCAGTGTCCCGAAACCTTGTCCATTTAGTTCTTTTGCCTCCTCTGTATCTTCCTCACCCCTGTCTCTGGCTGATTGTACAGCCGTTCCAAGGACGAACTCGCCGGTTCAGTAAAATCATGTTCTTTGCCCTGAAATGGTACTCAGAGCATGGCTGCGAAAAGCATCCTGAATCTGACAAAAGGTTTTATTTAGGCGCAACTTGGCATGGTGAAAATCCGCCATCACAAGCCACCTGCAATCCCAGATACCTGAATTGAGTAGTAGCCACACGAAACAGTAAACGCCCAAAGCCAGCTACCATCCCCGACAGCAGACCAAAAATAACTCTCTGTTCTCCCAATTCAATTTGTATCCCTAAAATGCCCCTAATCGCTTGAGAAGCCCAATTATATCGCCCAACATGGGAGCCACTTTGGAAATATACAGCACAAGGTCGTTGGCAGACTTCCACTGACGGTGATTTGCTGAATGGACACAGGTCAGGTGCCTCTCGTCGAGACCAGAACCAAATGGGCCCTTCTGGACGACTTTTGCCATGAAATTCGAAAGCAACTTAACCTTAACTGAGAAAATAAAATACATTAATTTGAATTCCAGCGTAATGGAGTTCGAGGGGTAGAAGGGATAGAAGACATTGCGGAAAAGGCGATGAGCAATAGGCAGAGGAGCCGGCGGACCACGAGGCGAGTGTCCCTGGCCACTCAGCAGAGAGGGATGCCGACAACACAAGCACCAGCCAACCCCCCCCCCCCCCCCGCCCCCGCACCTGTACACGGATGGAAGCCGTTCCTTTTTTTAAATAACTTAGATTGCCCAGTTATCTTTTCCAATTAAGGGGCAATTTAGTGTGTCCAATCCACCTACACAGCGCATTTTTGGGTTGTGGAGGCGAATCCCACGCAGACACGGGGAGAATGTGCAAACGCCACACGGACAGTGGCCCAGAGCCTGGACTGAACCTGGGACCGCAGTGCCGTGAGGCAGCTGTGCTAACCACTAGGCCACCGTGCTGCCCCAAGGATGGAAGCCATTCCTCGTGAATTACTGACCGCTATGAAAGAAGCGAAAAGGTTCGATGTCTATGTGGCGGTCAAGGTGGTGGTGACAGAGGTGATGCTCACCATGCAAAAAGCTATCTATTTTGGCGAAGTAGGTGGAAGCCCAGGAAAAACAAACAACGAATTGGAGAAAATCTCGACGGACCAGAGTGGCAGGATCATCGCACTGGAAGCAGTTGTTAAAACGTTGGTGGCGGCTCAAGGGAATTTAAAAGGGAAATTCGAGGATGAATAAAACAGGTCGCGACATTGGAACATTCAGATTGTGGGCTTTCCAGAAGGTATTGAGGGCAGAGTCGCAACGGGCTATATCGCGCAAATGCTGGGCAACCTAGTTGGGAGAGCCAGCTTCCGCGACCCCTGTGACAGATCGCAGAGGATGCTTAAGCCGAAACCGAGGCAGGGCATTGGGAAACTATACTGACACCACGATCATGAGAGGGTGCTAAGGTGGGTGATACAGACCAGGTTGAGTCCCTGAGAAGGACAGAATCTCAGGGTATATCAGCACTTTGTGGCGGACATGACGAAATGCATGTTCGCGTTTAATCAGGGAAAATCAGCCCTGCCCAAGAATGGGGTACGATTCGTTTGCCCACATTCGCCACTTTCATTTTAGAGGCAGCACGGTAGCACAGTGGTTAGCACTGTTGCGTCACAGCTCCGGGATCCCAGTTTTGATTCCCGGCTTGCGTCACTGTCTGCATGGAGTCTGCATGTTCTGCTCATGTCGGCGTGGGTTTCCTTCCAGTGCTCCGATTTCCTCCCACAAGCCCCGAAAGCCAAGACTTAGCCAATTTTTACATTCTGAATTCTCCCTCTGAATTCTACCTGAACAGGCGCCGGAAAGTGGCGACCAGGTGGCGGGATTCTCCCAGCCCTAGGCTGGACTGGAGAATCCCCGCGCCCGTGCCACGCCGCCCCGATGCCGGCACGTGACTCTCCGCAGAGCGGAGAATCGGCGTAGTTGGCGCCAGCGTGGTTGGCGTGTGGTCCTGGGCCGTTCTACGCGGGCCCCCCGCGATTCTCCGAGGGGCCGTAAAAAAGAAAACGAGTCCCGCTGGGTCCGTTCTAATCTGCAATGAGCCGGCGGGACATCGGCGTTGAAGGGTCGGGTGTCAGCTTTTGGGAGGGGAGGAATGGCCCGCGATCGGGGCTAACGATCGGCGGGCCGGTCTCTCTGGCTATGTGCCAGAATTAGTCCTTGCGATGGCGTTACGATGGCATGGACACTCTGCCCTGGAATTAGTGAATCCCACTCCGGGGCTTTTCACATTAACTTCATTGCGGTGTTAATGTAAGCCTACTTGTGCAATAATGATTAGTATAAACAAAGAACAAAGAACAAAGAAATGTACAGCACAGGAACAGGCCCTTCGGCCCTCCAAGCCCGTGCCGACCATACTGCCCGACTAAACTACAATCTTCTACACTTCCTGGGTCCGTATCCTTCTATTCCCATCCTATTCATATATTTGTCAAGATGCCCCTTAAATGTCCCTATCGTCCCTGCTTCCACTACCTCCTCCGGTAGTGAGTTCCAGGCACCCACTACCCTCTGCGTAAAAAACTTGCCTCGTACATCTACTCTAAACCTTGCCCCTCTCACCTTAAACCTATGCCCCCTAGTAATTGACCCCTCTACCCTGGGGAAAAGCCTCTGACTATCCACTCTGTCTATGCCCCTCATAATTTTGTATACCTCTATCAGGTCGCCCCTCAACCTCCTTCGTTCCAGTGAGAACAAACCGAGTTTATTCAATCGCTCCTCATAGCTTATGCCCTCCATACCAGGCAACATTCTGGTAAATCTCTTCTGCACCCTCTCTAACGCCTCCACATCCTTCTGGTAGTGTGGCGACCAGAATTGAACACTATACTCCAAGTGGGCCTAACTAAGGTTCTATACAGCTGCAACATGACTTGCCAATTCTTATACTCAATGCCCCGGCCAATGAAGGCAAGCATGCCGTATGCCTTCTTGACTACCTTCTCCACCTGTATTGCCCCTTTCAATGACCTGTGGACCTGTACTCCTAGATCTCTTTGACTTTCAATACTCTTGAGGGTTCTACCATTCACTGTATAGTCCCTACCTGCATTAGCCCTTCCAAAATGCATTACCTCACATTTGTCCGGATTAAACTCCATCTGCCATCTCTCCTCCCAAGTCTCCAGACAATCTAAATCCTGCTGTATCCTCAGACAGTCCTCATCGCTATCCGCAATTCCACCAACCTTTGTGTCATCTGCAAACTTACTAATCAGACCAGTTACATTTTCCTCCAAATCATTTATATATACTACAAAGAGCAACGGTCCCAGCACTGATCCCTGTGGAACACCACTGGTCACAGCCCTCCAATTAGAAAAGCATCCCTCCCTTGCTACCCTCTGCCTTCTATGGCCTAGCCAGTTCTGTATCCACCTTGCCAGTTCACCCCTGATCCCGTGTGACTTCACCTTTTGTACTAGTCTACCATGAGGGACCTTGTCAAAGGCCTTACTGAAGTCCATATAGACAACATCCACTGCCCTACCTGCATCAATCATCTTAGTGACCTCCTCGAAAAACTCTATCAAGTTAGTGAGACACGACCTCCCCTTCACAAAACCGTGCTGCCTCTCACTAATACGTCCATTTGCTTCCAAATGGGAGTAGATCCTGTCTCGAAGAATTCTCTCCAGTAATTTCCCTACCACTGAAGTAAGGCTCACCGGCCTGTAGTTCCCGGGATTATCCTTGCTACCCTTCTTAAACAGAGGAACAACATTGGCTATTCTCCAGTCCTCCGGGACATCCCCTGAAGACAGCGAGGATCCAAAGATTTCTGTCAAGGCCTCAGCAATTTCCTCTCCAGCCTCCTTCAGTATTCTGGGGTAGACCCCATCAGGCCCTGGGGACTTATCTACCTTAATATTTTTTAAGACACCCAACACCTCGTCTTTTTGGATCACAATGTGACCCAGGCTATCTACACCCCCTTCTCCAGACTCAACATCTACCAATTCCTTCTCTTTGGTGAATACTGATGCAAAGTATTCATTTAGTACCTCGCCCATTTCCTCTGGCTCCACACATAGATTCCCTTGCCTATCCTTCAGTGGGCCAACCCTTTCCCTGGCTACCCTCTTGCTTTTTATGTACGTGTAAAAAGCCTTGGGATTTTCCTTAACCCTATTTGCCAATGACTTTTCATGACCCCTTCTAGCCCTCCTGACTCCTTGCTTAAGTTCCTTCCTACTTTCCTTATATGCCACACAGGCTTCGTCTGTTCCCAGCCTTTTAGCCCTGACAAATGCCTCCTTTTTCTTTTTGACGAGGCCTACAATATCACTCGTCATCCAAGGTTCCCGAAAATTGTCGTATTTATCTTTCTTCCTCACAGGAACATGCCGGTCCTGTATTCCTTTCAACTGACACTTGAAAGCCTCCCACATGTCAGATGTTGATTTGCCCTCAAACATCCGCCCCCAATCTATGTTCTTCAGTTCCCGCCTAATATTGTTATAATTAGCCTTCCCCCAATTTAGCACATTCATCCTCGGACCACTCTTATCCTTGTCCACCAGTACTTTAAAACTTACTGAATTGTGGTCACTGTTACCGAAATGCTCCCCTACTGAAACATCTACCACCTGGCCGGGCTCATTCCCCAATACCAGGTCCAGTACCGCCCCTTCCCTAGATGGACTGTTTACATATTGTTTTAAGAAGCCCTCCTGGATGCTCCTTACAAACTCCGCCCCGTCTAAGCCCCTGGCACTAAGTGAGTCCCAGTCAATATTGGGAAAGTTGAAGTCTCCCATCACCACAACCCTGTTGTTTTTACTCTTTTCCATAATCTGTCTACCTATCTGCTCCTCTATCTCCCGCTGGCTGTTGGGAGGCCTGTAGTATACCCCCAACAGTGTGACTGCACCCTTCTTATTCCTGATCTCTACCCATATAGCCTCACTGCCCTCTGAGGTGCCCTCTCGCAGTATAGCTGTGATATTCTCCGGAACAAGTAGCGCAACTCCGCCTCCCCTTTTACATCCCCCTCTATCCCGCCTGAAACATCTAAATCCTGGAACGTTTAGCTGCCAATCCTGCCGTTCCCTCAACCAGGTCTCTGTAATGGCAACAACATCATAGTTCCAAGTAGTAATCCAAGCTCTAAGTTCATCTGCCTTACCCGTAATGCTTCTTGCATTAAAACATATGCACTTCAGGCCACCAGACCCGCTGTGTTCAGCAACTTCTCCCCGTCTGCTCTGCCTCAGAGCCACACTGTCCCTATTCCCTAGTTCTCCCTCAATGCTCTCACCTTCTGACCTATTGCTCCCGTGCCCACCCCCCTGCCATACTAGTTTAAACCCTCCCGTGTGACAATAGCAAACCTCGCGGCCAGGATATTTATGCCTCTCCGGTTTAGATGCAACCCGTCCATCTTATACAGGTCACACCTGCCCCGGAACAGCTCCCAGTGGTCCAGCCAGGCTCTGGGTAACGATGCAGAACAAGGAGCATTACTTTAACACAACCGCAGAGGCAAACGATTTTGTGCAGTTAAACGGCCTGAACAAGGGCAAAGGAGGCAGCGATGAAGGTAGAACATCGAGAAGGGAAGTGAAAGAGACAGAAACGTTTGCGCTGGACTATGCTGCCTCGCTCTGATCAAAGCTACCGGGTCACAGGAAAGGGAGAATGCAGGTGAGGGTAAGGTACAGGCAGAAGGAGCGTTTAGACACTGGGCATAAGTGTGTGGTAAGAACAGCCCCGGGAGAGGTGGGTACCACACCCGCATGGAAATCTAGCACAAGAAGACGGACAGAAAGGGAGGGGGCGCATGGCTGGGGGAGGGGAGGGGGGTGGCACTGGAACAGGGAGTGGATGCATAGATGGCGCGGTGCAGCGGGCATGGGGGGTGGGGGGGGGGTGGGGGGCGGGGGGGGGGGGGGGGGAGGTGAAGGAACACAAAAGGAACAATATGGGAAGTAAGGGTTTGTTTTGGGACTGGTTTCGGCAGGTAAGGTGAAGAATGAAGGGACAAGATGGTTCCGCAAGCAGCCACTTTGGCGGATCCCGAAACAAAGGGAGACTACGGAGTGTAGGGGCGGACCCACGTGGCTTATACATAGTTGGCGGCCATGGTCGGTGCTCCCTGGGCAAAGGCAATACCCGCAGTGCAGGCGTCCGGCCTCATGATGAGAATTGTAATCGTGGCCATTTTGGACGGCCCCCGAACAAAGGGACACCGTGGTCTCCAGGACCGTCTCCACCAGGTTAGTCCGGTTGATCGCGCAGGAGGGGGGGGGGGTCGGATTGCGGGTAGGAAGGGCTGGGTCGGACATATGTACCATTCATATTATGGGACGAGGGCTAGGGAAGTGGACATACTAATTAGTAAGAGGACATATTAACGGTAATATGGAAGGTTACGGACCAAGCGGGATGGTACTTCATGGTCAGCAGTGTGCTGGACGGGGCACTGGTAGGTCAAGTAAATCTGTAAGCGCCCAAATTTGACAACACAGATTTCATAAAAAAGACCATGGTGGAATTCCCACATATCAAAATACACCGGCTGATCATGGGGGGCGACTCCAACTGTTTACAGAAACCATTGACGGATCGATCGAGCCTCAGAAGTGGGAACAAGGCAGGCATGGCTAGAGAAGTGGAAGCATTCATGAGGCACATGTGGTCAGTGTGCCCATCCCGGTTCCTATATGGCTTCGAGATAACCAGAATGGGGACGTCTCACTTTCCACGTTCTGGGAGACACTGTAGGCGATGACTAGGGGAGAGATAATAGCGGACAACGTATTTAGAGACTGGGAAGAGGGGGTGGCTAGTTAACAACTGCTCGACTCCATCCTGGAGGTCAATAGAAATTAGTCTGCGACTCCACCGCAGAGCATCTGGCACACAGGATAGAGCTACAAATGGACTTAACCTGCTATCCACCAGGAAGGCAGTTGCCAAACTCTGCCAGACACTGGGACCTTCTACGAACATGGAGAAAAGGCAGGCCACCCACTGGCTCACCAGATGAGAAAGCAGGCAGCTACAAGGGAGATAACGCGCGGAAACGACAGCAGAGGGGTGCTGTTTGGAAACCCCAAAAATGTCAAAAAGCACTTGAGGCCTTCTTCCACGGACTGTACAGCTCCGAGCCCTCCTATTGAGGGGGGGGCGGGCATGAAACATATCATCGATGGACTGGACAACCCCGTTGGGGGACGATAGGCGGGGCGAGCTGGAAGCACCACTAGGACTGGGAGAAATCACGGAGAGCATCAGCTCCATGCAGGTGGGGAAAGTGCCGGGGCAGGATGGGTTCCCGGCGGACTTCTATAAAATGTTGCACCAGCTCCGGTCCCACACCTACGGGACATATTTGCTGATTCACTCGCGAGAGCTCCGTGCCTCCAACGCTAACACAGGCAATTATATCGCTGATACCCGCAAAACACAAGAGCCCGATAGAATGCGCATCATATTTTGCTGCTCAATGCGGACGCAAGGATACTTGCGAAAGTCCTGGCTCAGAGATGGGAGAACTGCGTACCAGAGGTGGTTTAAGAGGACCAGAACGGCTTGTACAAGGGTAGACAGCGAACATCAGGGGACTGCTGAAAGCAATAATGACCCCATCCAGGACGGGAACACCAGAGGTGATCGTCTTCCTGGATGCAGAAAATGCCTTTGACAGAGTCGAATGAAAGTATCTCATTGAGGTACTCGAGCGGTTTGGGCTAGGGACAGCGTTTACCATGTGAACGAAACTCCTGCACAACATTCCCAAGGCGAACATACGGTCCAGCACCGCCAACGCTGAAAATTTCCAGCTGCACAGAACCATAAGGCAGCGATATCCAGTGGCCCCGATCTTGTTCACCCTGGCAATTGAACACCTGGTGATCACTCTGCGAGACGGAAAAGTCTGAAAGGGCATCAAAATGGGGGGCGGATGACCTGATCCTCTCCGTCTCGGACTCACAGAACGGCATGGAAGTAATCATGAAGGTCCTTGAAGGTTTCGGGGTCTTCTGGGGTTACAAACCCAACCGGGGTAAGAGCCAGGCACTCCCGGTCAACCTGAACGGGAGAGGGAGAGAGCTGGGGGGGGGGGGCGGCTGGGGGTGGGGGGGGGGGGTAGGGGGCTGCTTTTATAACTACCACAAAGTAAGTTCCACTACATGAGGATCCAGATAGCCCATGACTGGATACGTATCCACTACTGGAATCTGACCAGTCTGGCGGAAAAAGTTAAAAAGGTCCTTCAGAGATGGGATGCACTTCCGCCTTCCCTGGCTGGAAGTGTGCAGATGGTCAAGATCAACGTTCTGCCTAGATTCCTGTTCCTGTTCAGATCCATCCCAATCTTCATGCCCAAGGTGTTTTTTCACGGGATAGGCAAAATGATCATGGTGTTTGGATGGAGGGGGGAGGGGAAAGAAACCAAGGACCCCCAAGCCGACACTGCAATGGAGGAATGATATGGGCGGCCTGGTTCTACCGATCCTGCCGACACTGCAATGGAGGAATGATATGGGCGGCCTGGTTCTACCGATCCTGCAGTACTAAAACTGGTCAGCCACAGTTAAAAGCGTGAGGGAATGGATACGAGAACCCAACATGGTCTCTGTGACGCTGGTGAAGTCGATCACCTTCAAAAACTGGAGACAGGACAGGGATCTCTCGGAGTCAGGAGCATTTCCATAGGGGACAGACTCGTGACCCTGGTCTAACTGACGGAAGACTTGGAGCTACCGACAGGACAGGAACTTGGGCACCTGCAATTCAGACAGTTTATGTCATAGATACCGCAAAGTACAGTAGGGCCCCGTGATACAATTTACTGAACAGCTGATAAGCATCGTGGCCCCATCTATGGACGATTGCTGGAAAGGGCAAGGACACCACCAGATGGAGCTAAGCACAAATGGGCGGGCGAACGCATGACAGATGTGGGTTTGGGACTCTGGAGCAAAGCACTGAGTGGCACTGAGTGGGGCTATCTCCACCTCCTCCTGAACAAGGCTAAGACTCATGCAGTTTAAAGTTAGGCACAGAGAATACATAATCAGAACAGGGTCTTCCCGGAGGTGTTGGGTCAAGGTGAATGGGCTGGTTTAGCTCACTGGGCTGAATCGCTGGTTTTTAAAGCAGACCAAGGCAGGCCAGCAGCACGGTTCAATTCCCGTACCAGCCTCCCCGAACAGGCGCCGGAATGTGGCGACTAGTGGCTTTTCACAGTAACTTCATTGAAGCCTACTTGTGACAATAAGCGATTTTCATTTCATTTCAATGGTGCAGGATCAAGGTGAATGGTGTCAGAGAGGCCCGGCCAACCACAGCAACATGTTCTGGGCCTGCCGCAGATTTGTGTTCTGGACAGCTTTCTTAGAGGCGATGTCAAAGTTTGTTGGGGAACGGGCGGAGCCTTGCCAGAGAGTGGCCCTTTTCGGGGTATCGGACAGCTACATATGGGGAAGGGGATCTATACAATGGATTTTGCTGTCCTCATTTCACGCCGGAAAATCCTGCTCGGTTGGCGATCAGCAGAACCACCCATAACTTCAAACTGGCTGGCAGACCTGTTGGAATTTCACCACCTGGAGAAGATCAAGTACACGATACAAGCTTCGGAGGAAGGCTTTCACAAAGCGTGGAGGCCATTCATCACGCTGTTTCAAACCTGTTCGAAGCCAAAATTAACTTGGGAGAGGGGTGGACGGAGGAGAGCAGACGAAACACGCAGAATGGAGAGAAGCAGAGGGGGAGGAGAGAGGTGTCGAGGGAACACAAGGGAATCACTTAGAGAAACATAGCGGGGGCGGGGCGGACGCGGGGTGCAAGAACCACCACCCCCCCCCACCTCCCCTCCCGAAAACACAAGAACAACAAGAACTACAGAAGACAGGAGCGAGAGCGAGCACAGTAGTGTGACACCCATGGCGAAAGTTGATGCCAGGGAAGAACCAGTCTTTCAACCGGGGAGGAGGGGTGGGGGTGGTGCAGAGAGTGCGGAAAGGCGGACAGAGAAAATATCAAGTGCACGCTCTGTTAAGCTGTTATTCTGCAAAAACTGAAAAATGCAAATAAAAATATATCAAACAAAATTAAAATCCGATCTGCGCTTTGCCACGTCTGCCTAATGTCCTGGTAGACTCTGATTTTACGACATTCCAGTTTCATGCCTTCGGTGTCTAGCCCAGCGAAGGCTCCGGTCATGATACTTGTGCAGATTGGCTTTTGTCGCTCTCGGCTACACCCCTATCCTGGACTTTCGTCGAAGCAACATAAGAGACCTGTCAATCTCATGGGGGTTTGGGAAGCTGTCCCACCCATTTGGGATACGAAGTTGATTGGGTCCTGCTCTCATTTCCATTCTATTAGTGTTTGAGCTTGTTTTCCTGTTCCCTTATAGCTGGGAAAGAAAAACAAGACAGATTGTAGATGTTCACCAGTGTACTATGCGTCAACTGCAAAGTTGATTCAGGGAAACATATAATATAATAGCACGATAAGGCCATTCGCCTCTTCGAGTCAACCCCGCCATTCAGTGCGGATGATCCTCTCTCTCAACTCCATAAACCTGCACACCCCCATAATCCTGGTGCCCTAAGGTTATAGAACATTGTCTATTTCCTTCTTAAGTAAATGCAGTAACTTAAGCTCTGCAGCTACCGTGACAGAGAGGTCCATATTTTCACCACCCTCTGAATTAAGAAGAATCTCTTCATCTCAGTCCTAAATGACCAACGATGGGTCTGGAAACCGTCAGTCTTTTTCCTACAGATCTCAGCCTCAGGAAAGATCATCTCTGCATCCAGTGTGTCCAGCTCTGGCAGAAATTTCTACGTTTCAATGAGACCCTCTCTCATCCTTCTGAATTACAGTGACTGCAGGCTGTGTCGGCGTGCTTCCCACAACTCCATACATCAAAACAACCATCCCAGGAATCTGTATTGTGAATTTACTGGACTCCCTCTGTGACAAATGTATCCGTTCTTAGATAAGGATATTAAAACTTCTCAAAATACTAAAGGTATCGTCCCACCAAGGCCCTGTATAGCAGGCAGCAAGATATAATTGCTCCAGTACTACAATTGTCTTTCAAAGAACGAAAACACGCCATTCGTCTCCTTATCTTCTTGGTGTAGCTGCACGCTTGCTTTCATTTACTGGTGTGCTAGAACACCCAGGTTCCCTTGGACATCAATATTTGCCAATCTAACGCCATTTAAGTAATGCCTAGTCGTTCAGTTTTTCATATCGAAGTGGATAACTTCACATTTCGCCATGTTATACTGCATCTGCCACGTATTTACTCACTCATTTAACTTGTCTAAACCACCTTGAAGCCGGGACGACACAAGCTTCATCAAGAAGACCATGGCAGAATTCCCTGACATAGCGACGCATCGACTAGTCATGGAGGGAGAGGGAGGGGGAGGGGATTCAACTGTGTACAGGATCCGGACAGACAGATCAAACCCCAAATCGGGGAAAACCTCAAGCATGGCAAGGGAACTCAGTCACTTTATGGAGCAGATGGGAGCGGTGGACCCCTGGAGGTTCCCCCACCCAGGGGAGAAGGAATTCTCCTTCTTCTCCCCAGTACACAACGTATACATCAGAGTTGGCTTCTTTGTGGTGGGGAAAACGGTGCTTCTGAGGATAGACAAAGTTGAATACTCCGCAATTGTGATATCAGACCACGCTCCACACTACATGGACGTGAGGCTGGAGAGGGGCAGGGCCCAATTCCCCACATGGAGGTTGGACGTTGCCCTACTAGCTGACAAGTCCTTCAATGAAAGGGTCTCACGGGCCATAGCAGAATACACAGAGATCAACCAGAACGGGGAGGTCTCACCCTCCACCTTCTGGGAAGCGCTAAAGGCCGTACTAAGAGGGGAAATCATCGCTTTCAAAGCGCGAAGAGATAGGGAGGAAAGGGCGGCTAGCCAGCAGCTGGTCTACTCCATACTGGAGGTAGACCGTAAATACTCAGAGGCCCCGACCGTAGAGCTCCTGGCGGAGAGAAAAGAGCTACAAAGGAACTTTGACCTTTTATCTACCAGGAAAGCAGTGCACCAACTCCGCCAGGCACGTGGAACCCTATACGAACACGGACACAAAGACAGCCGCCTGTTGGTACAGCAAATAAGAAAGCAGGCAGCCACCAGAGAAATTGCACAAATCAGGGAAAACAGAGGCACGTTAGAAACAGAATCAGAAAAGATCAACGAAACCTTCAAGGCCTTCTACCAAGGGCTGTACACCTCAGAACCCCCAATGGGGGAATCCGGGATGAAACGGTTCCTTGATGGACTGGACATTCCATCCCCTCGTGGGGGAGGGCAGAAAACGGGGCTTGGAAGCACCACTAGCACTGGGAGAGATCATGGACAGCATTAGCCCCATGCAGGCGAGGAGGGCGCCGGTACCACACGGGTTACTGGCGGACTTCTGCAAAATATTTGTGACAGCACTGGCCCCGCACCTGCGGGAGATGTTCACAGACTCGCTAGCTAGGGGTACACTGCCACCCACGCTAGCACAGGTCTCAATCTCACTAATACCTAAGAAAGACAAAGACCCAACGGAATGTGGGTCATACAGACCCATCTCACTGCTGAATGCCAAAATCCTGTCCAAAATCCTAGCCAAAAGGCTAGAAGACTACCTGAGATGGCTGCAGAGGACTAGACGGGTTTTGCAAAAGGTAGGCAGCTTACCTCGAACATCAGGCGCCGACTGATCGTGCTCATGACTCCCTCCGGGAAGAGAACACCAGAGGTGATCGTCTCCTTCGATGCAGAAAAGGCCATCGACAAAGTCGAATGGTAATATCTCAGAGAGGTACTGGAGCGGTTTGGGCTTGGAACTGGGTTCACCTCCTGGGTAAAACTCCTACACAACGCTCCCATGGCGAGCGTACGGACCAACAATACCAACTCCCGATACTTCCAGCTGCACAGGGGCACCAGACAAGGATGCCCACTGTCCCCGCTGCTGTTCGCTCTAGCGATCGAACCACTATCAATCGCGCTCAGCACAGCAAAAATCTGGAAGCGGATCCGGAGGGATTGCAGAGAGCACAGAGTCACACTCTATGCAGATGACCTGCTCCTCTGCATTTCGGACCCACAGAGCTACATGGACGGAATCATCGCCCTCCTGAAAGAGTTTGGCGCCTTCTCGGGCTACAAACTCAGCATGAGCAAAAGCGAGATCGTCTCAGTACACCCACAAGTACGGGGGGGGGGGGGCGGGGGGGAAAGAGCACTAACGTGACTGCTGTTGAAACAAGCCCGACACAAATTCCGCTACCTGGGGATCGAAATAGCCCATGACTGGAAAGGGATCCACAAATGGAACCTCACCAGTCTGACGGAGGAAGTAAAAAAGGACTTGCAAAGATGGAACACCCTCCCACTCTCCCTCGCGGGGAGAGTCCAGACGATAAAACTGAACGTACTGCCGAGGTACCTCTTCCTACTTAGATCCATTCCGATCTACAAACTAATCATGTCGTTCGTATGGCGGGGGGGGGGGGGGGGGGTGATGCTAGGATCCCAAAGAACGCCCTACAAAAAACAAAATCCAGGGGGAGCTTGCCCTCCCAAACCTACAATTCTACAACTGAGCAGCGATGGCCGAGCGAATAAGGGGATGGATCAAGGAGCCAGAAGCCGAGTGAGTGTGCGCAGAAGAGGCCTCCTGCATGGGGACCTCCCTCCGGGCCCACGCCACGGCAGCACCCATCCCCACCCAAAAAACATTGCAGCAGCCTGGTGGTGATAGCCACCCTCCAATTCCAGAACCAACTACGGCAGCAATTTGGCCTGACCAAAATCTCGGACAAAGCTTCCATCTGCAACAACCATAGGTTCACACCAGCACTGAGTGACGCCACCTTCAAAAGGTGGGGGCAGAACGGAGGGACACTGACAGTCAGGAACCTATACACGGACGGCAGGTTTGGAACACTGGACGAACTGACAGAGATATTCCAGCTAATCAGGGGGAACGAGCTAAGTTATCTACAGCTCAAAACCCTCCTACGAAAGGAGACAAGGACGTACCCACAACCGCCACGACAGACATTTCCCGAAGAAGTACTGGAGGAAAGCATACTAGACAAAGGACATTGTAGTGACATGTATGACCGACTGATAGAAAGGGCCGACACCGTACTGGACGCAGCAAGAAAGAAATGGGAGGAGGACCTGCATATTGAGATAGGGTGGGGACTCTGGAGCGAAGCACTGCAGAGGGTAAACTCCACCTCCACGTGCGCAAGGCTCAGCCTGACGGAGCTAAAAGTGGTACATAGAGCCCACTTCACAAGAACCGGTATGAGTAGGTTCTTCCCGGAGGTGGAGGAAAGATGTGAATGGTGCCAAGGAGGCCCGGCCAACCACGCCCACATGTTCTGGTCTTGCACCTGACTTGCAGGGTACTGGATATCCTTCTTCGAGGCAATGTCCACAGTGGTGGGGATGAGGGTGGAGCCATGCCAAAAGTGGCAGTCTTCGGGCTTTCGGACCAGCCAGACCTATTCCTGGGGAGGAGGGCGGACGCCCTTGCCTTTGCCTCCCTGATCGCCCGCCTTAGAATCCTGTTCGGCTGGCGGTCAGCAGCACCATCCAAAGCTGCAGAGTTGTCTGACCTATCGAAATCTGTCCAAATGGAGAAAATCAAATTCGACATGCGAGGGTCAGACGACGCCTTCCACAGAATGTGGGAGCCATTCACGCAATTGTTCCGGGACCTGTTTGTGGTCATCGAACAAGGGGAAGAATAACCAGGTAGCCAAGAATCAGGGGAAAGTAGCCAACACATGAAAGGGAGAGATAGACCGGGAGAGGGAGGGGGACATCTAAACCTACGAGGAAAGAAAAACAACCACGGGAGGGGGGGGGGGAGAGGGGGAAGAGGGGAGAGACAGGGAACAAGAGCGGAGAACCATGGAGGGGGGGGGGGATGATAAGGCAGGGAATTGGGAGCCGGAAGGAAGGCACGGGATACAATAACGAACATGGCATCTCCAGGAGTAGGGAACGAGGAGAATGACGACGAAAGATGGGAGGAACGGCAGAAGCAGAGGTGAGTGCGAGGCGGCAGCGAGACCCGTCCGGGAGAACCAAGCGACAACAATACCAAACCTATTCGAGTATTGCCCACTGTAATTGTCTCCCCGGCACCCGAATGTATATTTATCGCCCCAGTCTCCAGCCCCTCCCTCCCTCCCGCAAACAGTCGCCTACTTATGTGCTGCAAATAATGATGCCGGTCGTACAGAGTTGCTGCTGTTGAGCTGGTACACAATACCCTCCCAGTTATTCTATTTTATTTTTTATTGTATTTTTTTTTACTATTTACTATTTTCTTTTCCTTGGTATGTTTGGGTGTGCCCTTCTCTTCTATATATGTGTATTTAGATATATGGGCGTGTGTGTTTCTTATCCTGTGTACACAACGGTAAATATACTTTGTTCAAAATCTCCAAAAAAAAACATGTATAAAAAAACAGAAGGCATATGGCATGCCTGGCTTCATCAGCCGGGGCTTTGAGTATGGGAGTTGGGAAATCATGTTGCAGCTGGTTAGGCCTCATTTGGAGTATTGCATGCAGTTATGCTCACCACATTATCAGAGTGACGTGGAAACTTTGGAGATACTGCAAAGAGCTTTTACCAGGATATTGCCTGGTCTAGTGGGTGTTGGCTGTGAGCAGAGGTTGAAGAATCTAGGATCGTTTTCACTGGAAAGACAGAGGCTTAGGGCAGACCTGCTAGAGGTCTACAAAATTATGAGAGGCACAGATAGGGTGGACAGCCAGAGCCTTTATACAAGTGTGGAAGCGTTCATTACAAGGCGGCAAATGTTCAAGGTGAGAGAGGGAAAGATTAAGGGGCATGTTCGGGTAGGTTTTTCTCAGAGTGCTGGGTGCCAGGAACGCGCTCCCAGAGATATGGTGGAAACAAGCACATTCACAACATTTAAGGGGCACCTGAATGGGTACATGAATAGGGAGGGATAGGGAACGAGTAGGGGCAGAATATTCTGTTTTCAGTGAGGGCATCATGATCGGCATAAACTTGGGTGGCCAAAGGGCCTGTTCCTGCACTGTTCTTTTCTTTGTTCTTTGTTCAGTGTTCTTTGTTGTTTGAAATGAGAAATAAGGGAATTAACAGGAACGGCCGTGACAATACATAATGGAACCATACATCAGGGTTTGGAATCTAAAGAAAGCTAATTTTACATCATAGTCAGGGCTTCACTAAAAGTAACAGAAACACGGTAGCACAGTGGTTAGCACTGGTGCTTCACAGCGCCAGGGGCCCGGGGTCGATTCTCAGCTTGCGTCACTGTCTGTGCGGAGTCTGCACGTTCTACCCATGTCTGCGCAGGTTTCCGTCGACTGCTTCGGGTGCTTCAGTTTCCTCCCACAGTCCCACCGTGCAAAAATGTGCAGGTTAGGCGGATTGGTCACGATAAATTGCCCCGTGGTGTCCAAAAAGGTTCGATCGGGTTGCTAGGTAACGGGGATACGGTGACGGTGTGGGTTTAGTTCGGGTGTTCTTTCAGGGGCCGGTGTATACCCGATGGACCAAAGGACCTTCTTCTGCACTGTAAATTCTATAATTCTATGGTAGCAATAATGAAGAAAGTAACGCCAGTACACAATGACAGATCCTCAGTACTCGATGATTTACCTCTTACAGATTTTAAAGGAATTGAATTGGAAGATTGACCTACTCATAACATGGCAAAGTTTTCTTTGCTCGAAAATTGCAACTGGCAATGACGGGGAATCGCCACAACAAACATCTATTATTTCCCTTGGTCATCAAAACATGTCGAGCAAACCGGTGACAAAACTACCAACCCGTTTACGCTCATTAATTGTGATCAGCCTGTCGCTTTTTTGTCTTGCTCGGCAAGGGATATATTCATGTGCAGGTAGCCAGACACTGCAAACAAAAGGGATACATTCGAAACTAGGATTCCCCATTATTTTTCCACGGCTGTGCCTCGGAAAATCAGAGGCGACTTGCCAAGCCATCAGCACAAGATTCTCCTGTAATATAAATTGTTGAGCCTGCTTGGGATTTGCAATCTTGCGTTGCCCTGATTTTTTAAATCGTTGCTTGGACGATCAAATTGAGGGCAGTTGTTCGGATTCTAGATGTCCTGTTGGCTTGTGTTCTATTTCACTGCTCATTAGTGGTTCCATAGATTCTGAACAGTGGATCGAATTCCATGCTTGTTTTCAGATATTGCGTACTTGTTTATGTATTGGTGCTTAGCTTGGTTACAGCCAATAGCACGGTTTCCAGCATTCACTTTGTGGTCCATTCAAATGAACTGGTTTGGGGGAGAAGGCACATTGGTTCTGATAAAGCGCTCAGATGTTTGATGTTGAAAGGCTCAATCAACCTTCGGTCGCTTGCTGATAATTGTTCCGTCAGACTGGTAATTTTCTCAGTTTCTGCTTGTTGCTGATTTTGTTCTTCTTGTTTTTCAATTGTGGTTCTCAAATGAATTGGGGTACTGCATTTATTTCAGTATGGCCACATCTTTTTTCGAGAGGCTATATTGCTTTGATGAGCCTTATTGGCTTAGTTGTGTCTTAAATGCAACCTTATTTGTTTGGGATTATGTGTTATAGCCTTGCGTTGTGCTAGCTGAGATCCTGCAAACTTTTGAATTGTTCATATTTTACCTCCACGTGTGCTTTTGATAGCTTTTATTTTAGTAATGTGATCGAATTTTGGTTTGTCATTTTTGGATTCAATTGTACAACTGTCCGTTGTATCTGCTCAATTCAGATATTTCGACCAGTATTTTAATGAAATATTTTATTCAGATGACTTTATTTTATTTTTAACATATTTTTAATTGAAGTTTCTACATTTTATACACTGGACATTTGGTGAGGATATATACGTCGGTTAGAATATACAAGTCCTTTTCCTTTATCCAGATCCCTGTCCCTCGCCCAACGCCTTGATCATCCCATCCGCGCCCATTCTATTTGTTGGATCCCTTACTCTACAATGGCCACTTATCTACTATTTTCATGTGTACGGTGTCTTCCCCTTCTCCCCCCGTTTTGTCCATTCGGTTAGCTCGCCTTCCTCTGACGCTTC
The DNA here is from genome assembly GCF_047496885.1 of Scyliorhinus torazame. NCBI lineage: Eukaryota > Metazoa > Chordata > Chondrichthyes > Carcharhiniformes > Scyliorhinidae > Scyliorhinus > Scyliorhinus torazame. The sequence goes on along the minus strand of NC_092720.1, from coordinate 177,304,714 downwards.
CCCCGTCCTCCCTCTCCAGTTTTCGAAGTTTAGTTGGGATTCCGTTTCTTGTGTCCTTCTTCCAGGTCAGCTGGTATCGCTATAGGCAGTTTTCCAGCTCCCCCTCATTTTCTCTGAGCCCCTCCCATCCATTCCATGTATTATTTGCGGTCCCATTGGATTCACTTCGTCCCCCTGTACCCCGCTCCATTGGCTATTGGCCTAGAATACGTCCAGGAAGAAATTGGTGACTGGCCTCCACGCTTTGTGGAATACATTCTCTGACCCTCGAATACCGAAATGATCAGCTCCAGGTTGAGCAGTTCCGTAAGGTCTGCCAGCCAGTCTGCAGCTGTGGGTGGTGCAGCTGGTCGCCAGCAAAGCAGGATGCTCCAGCGGGCGATTCGTGCAGCAAAGGCAAGGACGTCGGCCCTCTTCTCCATGAATAGTTCTGGAAGGCCCGATACGCCAAAGACTGCCACACTTTGGCATCGCTCCACCCTCACCCATACCATCTTGGACATTGCCTTGAAGAAGGCATGCCAGAATGTGCTGGTGTGGTTGGCCAGGCATCCCTGGCCCCGTTCACATTTGTCCCCGACCTCTGGGAAGAATCTGTTCATTTGAATCCTTGTCAGGTGTGCTTTGTGCACCACTTTCAGCTACATGAGCTGCAGCCTTGCGAATGAGAAGGTGGAGTTGGCCCTGCTCAGTCTTCGCTTCACAGTCCCCACCCTATTTCTGTCCCCAGTTCCTTCTCCCGTTTTCTAGTGCTTCACCCAGTGGGAACGTGTGCTTTCTGGTAATTAACCATACTGTCCCCCCACCGCCCCGGTTACTCCTACCCAAACTGTCCACGGCCAGTAATTCTTCTTGCATTGTGCTCCTCTGGGTCCGTGGGTAAGCTGTCATCTCTTTGCAGATAACATGTTGACCTGTAAATCTCGTAGTTCGATTGGGTTTGGTTGTTCCAGGCACTCCATCAGTTCCTCTCGGGTCGCAAATCTATCCTGAGTGTAAGTCTCTAACCGTCAGTTTCCCACCACCCTGTCTTCATCTCTCAAAGGTGGCGTAAAACACGGCTGTTGCGAAGCAAAGGTTGCTGCAGATGGAGGCCATGGTGGACATTTCGGTCAGACCGAAGTGTTGCCTCATCTGGTTCCACATTCTCAGGGTAGCTACCACTACTGCGTTTGTTGAGAGCAGCTTTATTGGCGGAGTTGGGAGTGCAGCCGTGGTGAGGGCCTGAAAGGTAGTTCTTGTACAGGATAGCTCCTCCATCCTCAGCATTCCGTGTCTGGCTCCTTTACCCATCCCCTCACTCTTTCCGCCATGGCTGCCCAGTAGTATCATTGTAGGTTCTGGAGGGCCAATACCCACATGTTTCATCTTCTTTAGAGGACATGTTTTGCAGGATTGTTGGATTCTTCCCCTACCCACTCCTTCCGCACAAACGCCTTAATCATCTCGTCTATTCAGTTGAAAAGGGCCTTTAGGTGTAGATCAATATGGACCTGCACAGGAAGAAGAACCTGGGCAGTACGTTCATCTTACTCATCTGTACCCATCCTCCTAATATAGGCCCTATTTTACTTTCCCCGCCAAACTGTTCAGCTTCCACTTGTGGAATCGTTTCCAGTCGGAGGCAATCTGGATTGGCAAGTAGCGGAATTTGCTTTGGGTAAGTTGAATTGTTAATTCATGCAGATCTGGCCCTTCCTCGGTCGGGGTAACTGGGGATACTTCACTTTTGTGGAGGTTACATTTGTAGCCCGAGAAGGCTCAGAACTCTTCCAGGAGCTCATGATTCCTTGCATGCCGAGATGTAGAGGAGCAGGTCAACTACATAGAGCTCATCTCTTTTCTCTCGGCCTCCTCTTCAATTGCCTTCCATCTGTCTCCATGTACAGGTCGTTCACCAGCGGCTCAATTGTCAGGGCAAACACGAGAGGGGACAATGGGCATCCCTTCCTTGTGCCTCTAATCAGCTGGAAGTATTCAGAGTTTCTGTCGTTGGTCCTTAAGCTCGCACTGGGGGCGTTTTACAGGAGATTCACCCACAAGGTGAACCCTGTCCCTAGCCCAAACTCAAGTACGTCAATGAGGTATTTCCACTCGACTCTTTAGAAAGCATTTTCGGTGTAAAGGGAAATAAATCATCTCTGGTGTTCTCTCCCCGGGAGGAGTCATTATCATTTTCAACAGTTGCATGATATTCACAGTTTGCTGCATAACCTCAACAAAACATTTTGGGTCCCCTGCAACGATCTGTGGTACGGAGGTGTTCACTTTCTAGGCCAGGACTTTTGCGAGGATTTTTGAGGAGCGAAATGGGTCCTTGGAATTCGCATTCCATTCGGTGTCCGTCTTTATGAGAATCAGCGACATGGTGGTCTGTGTTAGTGTTGGAGGCAGAGGATCCCTCGCTAGCATGTATGCAAACATCTCCTGTAGGCACGGGGCTAATGCCGTCATGGATTTGTTTAGAAGTTCTGGGCAAACCAACGGGTCCCGCGCTTCCCGGATTGCATGGAGTTGCTGGTGTCCATGAACTCTGCCAGTCGTAGTGGTACTTCAATCTCTCTCCGTCTGTGGCCGAATAGCATATCCATTCCATCGAGAACCCGTTTAATCACTGATTCCCCGTCAGAGGGTTCAGAGATCTGGACTCCCCGGTAAATGGCTTTGTTAGCTTCGTTGGTTTATTTGGCTCGGCTAACAGTCTGCCCCAGCAATTCGTCACCTGAGCCATTTCCCTCGGGCTGCCCCCTTTCTCAGATGGTGAACCAGTAGGTGACTAGCTTTATTTCTATGCTCGTTGACCTGTCTGGTGGACATATTGCACATCTTTCCTGGTGGATAGCAGGTTACAGTCAATTTGAAACGTTTCCCTCTCCATCAGAAGCTCGACAGTCTGGGCCTGTGAGTACCACCTGTCGACAACCAGAAGGGAGTCGCTCAGTTCCTGCCTAGCCGCCCTCTCCTCCCAATCTCTGCGAGTCCCCCAATCACATCCTCAGTGCCTCCCAGATTGTGGAAGCGAAGACAATCGAGAAGCACAGACTTACCGACTACAAAGAAGTCGATATGGATATAGTCCTTGTGTCCTGGCGAGAAAAACGAAAAATCTTCTCATCGGGTGTATGAGCCTCCATGAGCAGATAGCCACCATCTCTTCCATAAACTTTACCAATCCCCGAGGCATATCAGTCGATTTCCACGTACTGGGGTTCGTGTGTCGTCAGTGGATCCTATAAAGTTCTAAAGCCGCCCCCACCCCTGCCCCGTGCATGATCAGTTGGTGTGTGTCTATCGGGGAATTCCACCATGATCTTTTTTACAATGTTTATGTTGCCCCGGTTGCTAGAGTACACGTTGGCAAGGACTACCGGTACCCTTTCTAAGCCACTGCTGACCGTGCCTTCCCACATGGTCCGTAACTGCCCACATCACAGTAAACACCGTCCTCTTCCTTATCAATATGGCTACCCGCTTAGCTGTCGCCCCTTGGCTGGAGTGTTAGCCCTGACCCATCCAGTCCTTCGTTAGCCACAGTCGATCTTTCTCCCTCAGGTGCGTCTCTTGGAAGAATATTATATCACTTTTCACACCTTTCAGGTGGGTGAAGAGGCTGGATCTTTTCACCAGGTCGATAGGTTCCCTGGCGTTGAAGGTGACCATTCTTCCGGTCTCCCCGGCACCCCTCACCCCCCACCCTGTGTATTCAACCATTCTTCCGTATGGATACACTCCTTCACTCCGGGGTTATCCTTTGTTTCGGGGCCATCCAAAATGGCCGTGACATCATTCTCACCATGAGGCCAGGTCCCCGTGCTCCGGGTTTCCCTTTGGCTTGGACCACCCGAAATGTCTGCCTCCTGTGTGTACGACATTTGTGAGGTGACGGGGCCACCCGAAAACTAGTTCATTTAGTTTATTTGCCTCCTCTGTGTCTTCCTCACCGTTGTATTTCGCTGCTTCTACAGCCGTTACTGTGGATGAACTCGCCGGCAATGTAAAATAATGTTCTGTGCTCTGAGATGGAACCCGGAGCAAGGCTGCGAATAGCATCCTGAATCTGATGAACGTTTTGTATAGGGCCGACTTTGAATGCTGAAAATCTGCCCTCCCGAGCCACCTGCAGCCCCAGATACGTGAAGTGAGTAGTCGCCACACGAAACGACAAACACCCCAAACCAGCCGCCGTCCTTGGCGGGGAGATCAAAATGCACTCGCTCTTCCCCAATTTCAATTTGTGTCCCTAAAAAGCCGCTAACCGGTTGGGCAGTCCCATTATTTCACCCACCATGGAACCACGTTCGAAATATACAACACATAAGCCGATGGCAGACTTCAGTGACGGAGATTTGATGAGTGGACACACATCAGGTGGCTCTCACCCAGACCAAAACAATTTGGCATTTTAGGCGAATTTCTTCCGAAAATTCGAAAGCACCTTAAAATCATCTGTGAAAATAAAATAAATGAATTAGAATGCCAGCAAACAGGAGCGCGATGGGTCGAAAGGGCAGAAGGAGTCACGGTAGAGAAAACGAGCAGCAGACAGAGGAGCCAGCGGACCAAGACGCGAGTGTCCCTGGCCACGCAAGAGAGAGGGAGGCTGACGACACGATCACCAGTTTCCCCCCCACCCCCCCTCCTCCACCTCGGCTCGCCCTCTACGAGCACCAGCTGGAGACGCATTGAAGACATTCGTCAATGAGGAACTGCCCGCTATGAAACAGGCGATAAAGGTCTGCGTCTAGGTGGCGTTCGAGGTGGCGATGACAGAGGCGATGGTCACCATGCAAGAAACGATCTACAGATTGGGGAAGGAGGTGGAAGCTCAGGAAAAATCAATCCACGAATGAGAGAAAACTTCGATGGAAGCGAGCGACAGGATCATGGAGCTGGAGACAGATGTTAAAAGGTTGGTGGCGGCCCAAGTGAATTTGAAAGGGGAAGTCGAGTACGAAGAAAACAGGTCCCAACATTAGAACATTGGTACTGTGAGCCTTCCAGAACGTATTGGGGGCAGGGGCCCAACCGGCTATTTCGCCAAAATGATGGGCAACCGCGTCGGGAGGGACAGCTTTCCCAACCCCCCCTGTTATCGGCAGATCGCACAGGTCGCTTCGGCCGAAACCCAAGACAGGGAAATAACCGAGGGTAGTCATTGGGAAACTACACTGGTATGACGATCGTGAAAGGGTTCTGAAGTGGGCGAGAAAGACCAGGTTGAGTACTTGGGCAGGACATAATCTCAGGGTATATAAGGACATTGGGACGGACGTGGCAAAACGTAGGTTCGAGTTTAATCAGGGAAAGTCAACCCTGTGCAAGAACGGGGTACCGCCCGTTTGCCACATTCTCCACCTGCATTTTAGGGGCAGCACGGTAGCGCAGTGGGTAGCACTGTTGCGTCAGAGCTCCAGGATCCTAGGTTCGATTCCCGGCTTGGGTCACTGTCTGTGTGGAGTCTGCATGTTCTCCATGTGTCTGCGTTGATTTCCTCCGGGAGCTCCGGTTCCCTCGAACAAGCACCAAAAGATGGTCTGTTAAGTAATTTGGACATTATGAATTCTCCCTCTGTGTACCCAAACAGGCGCCGGAGTGCGGCGACTCGGGGCTTTTCACAGTAACTTCATTGCAGTGTTAATGTAAGCCTACTTGTGCATTAAAGATTATTATAATGCTTTTCCCAACCAGGCTCTGTGTTAGGATGCAGCAAAGAAGACGGAGTGCCTGGCTGGGGAGGGGAGGGGGGGGGGGGGGGTGGCACTGTTACAGGGTGTGGGATTACATAGGCGGGGGACGCGACGCAGCGGGCAGGGGTGCTGAAGGAACTCAAAAGGAGCACGGTGGGAAGAAATGTTTGTTTTCGGACTAGTATCGGCCGGTAAAGTGAAGGTCGAATGAACCAAGATGGTGCCACAAGCAGCCACTTTTGAGGGTCCCTAAACAAAGGGATATTCCGCAGTGTAGGGGCAGACCCATGTGGCATACACACAGTTGGTGGCGATGCTCGCTGCCGCCTGAACAATGTGAACCACCGGAGCGCAGGGGCCCGGCCCCATGTTGAGAACTGTAATAGTGGCCATTTTGGACGGCCCCCCAAATGAAAGGAACCCGTGGAGTGCAGGAGCGTCTCCACCGGGTTAGTACGGTTGATCCCACAGGAGGTGGGGACAACCCCCGCCCCCCCCCCCCCCCCCCCCCCCCCCCACACACACCCACACACACACACACACACACACACAGACATACTTAATGGCCCAGTGAAACGATTCAGTGTTTTCGCCCATTTGAGACGTTTCAAAGCCAACATAATCTTCCTGCAGAAGGCACCTGAGGGAGAAGGACGGATTGCGGGTAAGGAACGGCTGTGTGGGAAAGACGTACCATTCATGTTATGGGGCGAGGGCTAGAGGAGTAGATATACTAATTAGTAAGAGGACAGGTTTACGGCGACATGGAAGGTTACGGACCAAGCTGGATGGTACGTCATGGTCAGCGTGTCCTGAACGGGGCATTGGTAGTTCTGGTAAATGAGTAAGCTCCCAACTTTGGCGCCCAACTTTCATAAAAAAGCCCATGGCGGAAATCCCAGACATCGGCACAGACCGTCCGACCTTTGCGGGTGGGGGGGGGGGGGCGGTGGGGGTGGGGGAGAGACTTTACCTGTGTACAGACCACTTTGACGGATCGATCGAGCCTCTGAACGGGGAAAAAGACGGCATGGCTAGAGAACTGGAAGCATTCATGGGGCAGATGGGGTCAGTGGGCTCATCCCGGTTCCTACATCGCTGTGAGATAGAATTCTCGTTATTTCTGCCAGTGCACAAAGTATACACACATATTGCCTTCTTTGCAGTGGGGAAATCGGTGCTTCCAGAAATAGTAAGAGTGGAAAACTCCGCGATAGTCATCTCTGACCACGCGACATATTATGTTGATCTGAGGTTGCACACAAGCCATGCAGAATGCTTCTCATGGAGGTTGCACACGGGTCTTTCGGCCGATAAGGTCTTCTGCTATAAAAGATCACACGCCATAGGCGAGTATACCACTATCAACCAGAAGGTGGACATCTCACCTTCCACGTTTTGGGACGCACTGAAGGCGGTGATTATGGAGAGATAATAGCCTACAAGGCAATTAGGGACAGTGAAGAGAGGGTGGCTAGTTAACAACTTATCGACTCCATCATGGAGGTCGACAGAAATTACTCTGAGACCCCACCACAGTACTTCTGGCGGAGAGGAAAAAGCTACAAATAGACTTACCCTACTATCCATCAGGAAGTCAGTGAAACAACTCTGCCAGACACTGGGACCTTCTAGGAACATGGAGGAAAGGCAGGCCACTTACTGACTCACCAGCTGAGAATGCAGGTAACCACAAGGGAGATAAGGAAGGGGAAGGTCAGCAGAGGGGGACTAGTAGCCAAACCCAAAAAGTTAATTGAGGCCTTCTACCGGAGACTGAACATCGCCAAGCCCTCCCATCGGGGTCGCGGGCATGAAACGTTTCATCGATGGACTGGACTTCCCAGTGTGGGGGGAGGCGGGGGGGGGGGCGATAGACTAGGCGAGCTGGAAGCACCAATAGGACTAGGTGTGATCACAGAGAGCGTCTGCTCTATGCAGGCGGGAAAGGTGCCGACACGATGGTTTCCCGGCGGACTTCTATAAAAATGTACACCAGACCTGGTCGCACACCTACGAGTCACATTTGCTGATTCACTAGCGAGGGAACCCTGGCCCCAACGCTAACACAGGCAACCATATCGCTAATGCCCACAAAATACAAGAACCCAATATAATGCGGATCAAAAGGACCATTTTGCTGCTCAATGCAGACGCCAAGATACTCGCGAATGTTCTGGCTCAGAGCTGGGAGAACTGCGTACCAGAGGTGGTTACAGAGGACCAGACAGCCTTGACAAGGGTACACAGCGAACATCAGGTGACTGGTGAAAGCAATAATGGCTCCATCCAGGGAGGGTACACCAGAGGTGATCGTCTTCCTAGATGCCTTGGACAGAGTCGAAAGAAAGTATCTCATTGAGGTGTTCTAGTGGTTTGGGCTAGGGATAGGGTTCACTTCGTGGGTGAAACTCCTGTACAACGTCCCCAAGGCGAGCGTTCTGACCAGCAACACCAGCTCAGAATATTTCCAACTGCACAGAGGCATAAGGCAGTGCTGCCCTTTGGCCCTGCCGTTGTTCACTTTGGCAATTGAACACCTGATGATTACTCTGCGAGACGCAAAAGGCTGACCGTGCATCAAAAGAGGGGGCAGAGAGCACCTATGCAGATGCCGTGTTCCTCTACATCTCCGTCCCTCAGAACGACATGAAAGTACTCATGAAGCTCCTGGAAGATTTGGAGGCTTTCTCGGGTTACAAATTCAACCCTGGTTAGACCGAGGCCTTCCCGGTGAACCTGAACGGGTGAGGGACAGAGCTGGGGGATCTACCATTAAATCTAACCCATAGCAATTTCCACCACCTGAGGATCCAGATAGCCCATGACAGGATACGGATCCAGAAGTGGAATCTGACTAGTCTGGTGGAGGAAGTTAAGAGGGACCTTCAGAGATGGGATTCACTCCCGCTTTCCCTGCCGATCTTCATCCCAAGTCCTTTTTCCACGGGATAGACAAAATGACCATGGCGTTTGTGTGGAGGGGAAGGGGAAAGAACCCAAGGATCTGCATGGGAAGAAAAATATGTACGGCCTGGCTCTTCCGAATCTGTAATACTACCGCTGGACTGCCACAGCTAAAAATGTGAGGGCATGGATACGAGAACCGAACATGATCTGGGTGATGCTGGAGGAGTCCTCCTGCAACGGACCGACCCTCCAAACCCTAACCACTGCAGCGCTCCCACCACCTGCAAAATACACATCCTGCCCAGTGGTGATAGACACATTGAAGACATGGATCCCAATGTATCAGCATTTCGGTTCAACCGAGATGTCCTGCATGGCTCCCATTTGCGTTAACCAAAAACTCCCGTCAGCCATGCTGAATGCCACCTTCAAATAATGGAGACAGGATGGGGGACGCTCGCCGTCAGGGACTTTTCCATAGGGTACAGACTCGTGACGCTGGATAAACTGACAGAAGATCTGAGCTACCGAGAGGACAGGAACTCGAGCACCAGCAAGTCAAACAGTTTCTCTCAGGAAGACGGCGAGGCACACGAGGGCCCCGTGAAACACTTTACTGGAACAGCTAATAAATACTGACAGTAAGGAGCGGGTAAACTGTGGCCGCATCTATGGACGATTGTTGGAAAGGGCAAGGACACAACTAGATGAAGCTAGGCACATATGGGAGGGCGAACACGGGACGGCAGTGGGTTTGGGACTGTGGAGCAAAGCATTGAGTGGGGCTAACTCAATCTTCTCCTGCGCAAGGCTGAGCCTCATGCAGTTTTAAGTGGTGAACAGAGAATTCCGAACCAGAAACCGAATAAACAGGGTCTTCCCGGAGGTGGCGGATGAATGCGAACGGTGCCAGGGAGGCCCGGCCAACTACACGCACATGCTCTGCTCCTTCCCCAGAATTGTCGTGTTCTGGACAGCTTTCTTCGAGGCGATGTCCAAGGTTGTGTGGATAAGGGTGGAGCCGTGCTCGAGAGTGGCATTGTTCGGGGTATCGGACAGAGCTAATCATGGGGAAGGGGACCCAGACCCTGGCTTTTGCTTCCTTAATGGCACGCCGGAGAATCCAGCTCGTTTGGCGATCAGCAGCACCACCCACTGCTTCCAACTGACTGGCAGACCTGTCGGAATTTCTCCACCTGGAGAAGATCAAGTACACGATCCAAGCGCCGGAGGAAGATTTTCACAAAGCGTGGAGGCCATTCATAAGGCTGTTTGAAGACTGTTCGAAATCAACAGTAACTGGGGGGGGGGGGGGGTGGAGGAGAGCAGGTGAGAACATACACAATGGAGAGTAGCAGAGGGGGAAGGGGAGAGGAGGTGTGGAGCGAACCAAACGCAATCACATAGAGAAACATGGGGGAGAAAGCGCGAAGGGGACGGCGCAGCACCCACCCCCCCCCCCCACCCCGCACCTCACGAAAACACAAGGACAACAACAGGAACCACAGAAGACAGGAGCGGCCACAATAATGTGACACACATGGCGTAAGTTGGTGCCAGCAAAGAACCTGTCTATCAACGGGAGTGGGGCAGGGGGTGGTGGTGCTGGTGGGTGTGGGGGGGGGGGGGGGCGGGATGGGAAACGGTGAACGAAGAGAATATATGTTAAAAACTGTAAATAATAACGTCATAACATGTAAATATCAAGTGCAATCTCTGTTATGTTGCTATTCTGCAAAAAATGAAAAATGCGAATAAAGATATTTCAATGAAAATTTAAATCCGACGTGCGCTTTGCCAGGTCTGCCAAATGTCCTGATAGATTCTGATTTTACGTCATCCCAGTTGCATGCCTTCGTCTGTCTAGCCCGCCGAAGGATCCAATCCTGGCCATGGTACCGTGCAGATTGGCTATTATCGCTCTCTGCTGCTTCCCCATCTTGGGGTTTGGTCGACGTGACCAAAGAGTCCTGTCAATCTCCTGCTCGTTGGGGAAGCTGTCCCATCCCACCAGGTTGTCCAGCATTTGGGCCGCGAAGTTGATTGTGTCCCTGCCCTCAGTACCATTCTCTTACTGGTTGATGCTCTAAGGGTATAGAAATTTGTCTATTTCCTTCTGAAATAAATTCAGTGGTTTGACCTCTGCAGCTTATCGTGGCACGGAGTTCCATACTTTCACCACTCTTTGAATTAAGGAGATGCTCTTCATGTCAGTCCTAAATGACCGACCCTGTGTCCAAAACTCGTCACTCTTTTTCCTACAGACCACGCCGGAGGAAAGATCATCTCTGCATCCAGTCTGTTCAGCTCTGGCAGATATTTCTACGCTATCATTCTAAATTACAATGAATGCAGGCTGTGTCGCCGTAATTTCCCCAACTGTATCGATCAAATCACCCATCCCAGAAATCAGTATGGTCAATTACACTGAACTCCCTCTATGACAAGTGTATCTGTTCTTAGATAAGGATATTAAAACTTTTCAAAATACTCAAGGTATCATTCCACCAAGGTCCGGTACAGCAGGCATCAACACATCATTGCACCAGTCCTAAAATCGTATTGCAATGAACGGCATCACGCCATTCGTCTGCTTATCTGTTTGGTGTAGCTGCAGGCTTGCTATCATTTCAGGGCGGCACGGTAGCATTGTGGATAGCACAATTGCTTCGCAGCTCCAGGCATTGTGGATAGCACAATTGCTTCACAGCTCCAGGGTCCCAGGTTCGATTCCGGCTTGGGTCACTGCCTGTGCGAAGTCTGCACGTCCTCCCCGTGTGTGCGTGGGTTTCCTCCCGGTGCTCCGGTTTCCTCCCACAGTCGTTTTTGAGATCGTGGTGCGCCGAATCAGTTAGTATTTATTTTCCGAATATTTCCTGGAAATCATTCCTCTGTGCAGTACTATCTCTTTCTTGGTCTGTGCGGCCTCAGACTGGTCCGTCTGGTTCACGGTGGCTTTATCCTTTGACCGATTTATTGCCATGTGTAGCCGGAATTTACGAGAAAACTATTGGAAGGAGAAAAATGTGGCGGTGACTCTTGCGACATCGGGCACTTTGCTCTGTTTCAACTTGAATCTTCAGAAATAATCAACAACGTGCTCTGGTTCTGTTTCACAAGATCAAGCTATCTCTTTGAGCCCTGATGGGTGGGATGTAACTGGTTTGACATCGCGTTAAATCCATTGCTCCCATTCGCATTGATCTTGTTTTGTTATGTGATACTTTTATTGGTAATTTCAATTTATACACAGTAACATTTAATATTTATATAATGGTTCTTATATACATGTTGATATTGTCTGTCTTGGTGTGTCTTGCTCCCCGCTTCCCTTCTCCCTCCCCGCCCACCCCCCTCCCCGCCCCTCATTGGTACACCTTTATCGTTCAGGGTGTATTGTTCCCTTGATCCTATTGTCCCTTTCCTCCTCCATTCCCTTTTTGGTTTCTGCCTCTGCCTTGTGGGTTTGTGGGTGGAATTACAGGGGGCGAATGACCCTCTCCCTCCGTTTTTCTCCCTGTAGTTCCCGAAGCTTCCTACTCACGGCTCCCCGTTACCCCAGAGTATTGTGTTTAGAGTTCCTGTCTGTCTTCTCCCATTTCTCACGTTTTTCCCTGCTCGCTCTTGGCTTCGAAAAGGTCCTGGCAAAGGCCGACTGATTGTTCCGCTGCTCTGCGGAAGCCTTCTTCGGAGCCTAGGATGGTGTATTTGATCTTTTCCATAGGGAGAAATTCCGCCAGGTGTGCCAGCCAATCTGCAGCTGTGGGTGGTGCTGCTGATCGCCAGCCAAGCAGGATACCCCGCCATGCGATTAGGGATGCGAAAGTTAGGGCGTCAGCCCCCTTCCCCATGTGTAGCTCTGGCTGTTCAGATACACCGAAGATTGCCACGTTTGTGCACAGCTCCACTCTCACCTCAGAACCTTGGACATTTACTCGAAGAAGGCTGCTCAGAACCCTGCATATTTGAGACAGGCCGAAATATGTGGGTGTGGTTGGCCGGGCCTCTCTGGTACTGTTCACATTCATCCTCCACCTCCGGGAAAACCCTGTCTATTCAGGTTCTGGTTAGGTGCGCTCCGTGCACCGCTTTGAACTGCACGAGGCTGAGCCTTGCGTAGGAGATGATGGAGTTGGCCCTGCTCAGAGCTTCGCTCCAGAATCCCCAGCCCACTTCTGTTCCCAGTTTGTCTACACATTTCTGTCCGTCTTTGTCCAGTGGCAGTTTCGTCCTGTTCAGTAGTTGTCCATAGATTTTCCCGCAGTTTCCCCCTTCCTTACTGTCCACGTTTATCAGATCCAATTGTAATGTGATCTCCGCGGGCCTAGGATATCACACTGTTTCCTTGCGGATGACGTGCTTTACCCACAGATGACTAAGGTCCTATCGTGTCCGTAGTTTCAGCTCACCGGCAGTTCGTCCAGTGTCGCTAGTCTGTTCCGCATGCAAAAGTGCATGACAGGTAGCGTCCCTGCGTCCTGTCCCCATCTTTTGAATGTACTGTTTAGCATGGCTGGTGGCAACTTGTTGTTTCCGCAGATGGAGGCCATGGGAGATATCTCCACAAGATTATGAAGTCTGTACCATCCTAGTTGGGCACGTACACATTTACCAGCACCACCGTTTCCCCATCCAGGACACTGTCTTGGTCTGTAACCGTCCTGGTCTCCAAAAACCTCGTCCCCTGGCTAATCAGTATGGCTACTCTCCTCGCACTCGTCGCGTCGCATGAATGGTAGTCTTTCCCACCCTGCCCTTTCTGACCAGCAGTCTGTCCCTTTCCCCCAAATGTATCTCCTGCAGGAGGATAATGTCCGACTTCAGGCTACTTAAGTGGGCGAAGACTCTGGACCTTTTCACCGACTGTTAAGTCCCATTAGCTTCTAGGTGACTATTCCGATGGGGGGGCTTCCTGGGGATCCGCCATACTTATCTGGTGGACGCGCCCCTGCACTCCAGGGTTTCCCTTTATGAGAGGGACATGCAAAGTGGTCGGGTCAGCGTTCTCATCATGAGGTCGGGCCCCTGCGCTCTGGGGATTCCCTTTGTCTGGGGCGCACCCACCATGGCAGCCAACTGTGTGTCCGCCACCTGGGTGAGCTCCTGCACTCCTGGTATTTTCACTTTTAGGGAGCCTGCAAAGTGGCTGCTTGCTGCACCATCTTGATTCCTCGGCCTGCACCCAGCTACCCAAGCTAATGCAGTGGCCAACTGTTTCTCCCAGTTCTGTCTTTTCCGTGTTCATCACCCTTCCCCTGTCCACCCCGCCTCCCTTCCCCACGACTCCTCCTCCCTATCCCCTCCTGTATTACCCACTCTCTGCCCCATTGCCCAGGCGCTCCACTCCACCGAGAGATGCGTCGTGGCCCCCATTACTGACTATCTCTCCATGCTAGCCTCCCGGCTAGTAAGGTGGCTCCCCTTACCGGGCAAATCTAGCCCTTTGCCTGTGTTCTCTGATTGTCTGTATTCCCCTCTACGCCCCCTTACCTGCCTTCCATGCCCTCGCTTTCTCCTATACCAGGTCTTTCTGTGCAGAACGAGGCAGTACAATCCCGGGCAAATACATAGTCCAGACTATAGTCTCTGATTCCGACTTATTTCAGCGATCCTCCCCCATTAATTGCTGTCGTATTTGTTTTCTGCCCAGGTTGTTAGCCCGCACAAATTCGCTTGCCTCTGCCGGTGTGTCGAATTAATGATCTTTATTCTGGAATGTCACACAGAGTCCGGACGGGAATAACATGCCAAACCGTACCCAACTCCTCTTGAGCGCCGATTTTGCCCTGTTAAATTCGGCCCTTTTCTTTGACGGGTCTGCCCCAATGTCCTGACACACCCAGATTCTGTGTCCTTCCCCCGAGCTCGGTTTCGTTTGCCTGGCCTACCTCGGGATCCTTTCTCAATCCTGGCACTGCTGCAACTTTGCTTTAATCGCTTTCGGTTGCTCCTCTGCCTTGGGCATCGGCCAGAGTGGCCTGTGTGCCTTGTCGAGTTCCGAGAGATTGTGGAAACTGTCTGTCCCGACTAGGTTGCCTCGTGTTTGGGCGATATTATCTATTGGGTCTCTGTCCTCGATGCCTTCCGGCCGGCCCACAATTCGAATGTTCTGCTGCGAAGACCTGTTCTCCTGGCCCTCGACATTTCCCATCAAACTCCATTGGGCTGCCAGAAACCTTTTCACTGCATACAGAGCAACAATCCTGCGTTCTGGTCCTTCGAGGCTCTCTCGGGGTCCTAGATGGTTTTATCCTGCCCCTCCACTTTCTTCCCCAGGCCATCGACCATGCGTTGGATATCGCCATCTTGATATCGGTTTTTAGTGCCTCCTTCAGAGCGGGCAGCTCCTTTGTTAGTCAGATCCTCCAACCGCCCCCGGTGGGGAGGGGGAGGTTGTTGCTTGTGTCAGCGCCAGTGCTCGGGTCGCCGGTCATCCCAGCTCTTGGGCGACTGGGACTTCCACGTCGCCTAGCTATGTCCTGTGGCTTGTCCGCTGGCTGCTCGTGTGCCGTTCTATTACTTCTGCCCTCTCGTCAGCCCCTCGAGCTACCATTCGCCGGCATCTTCTTCTCCGAATTATCACCTTTTCTTTTGGGATTTTTTTTCCGTTGACTTTTCAGGCCAACTTCTTCAGAAATTAATTATTTTGGTTCTTGTTGGGAGGAGAGCCATCTGACCTGCGTCCGCTCAGCAGATCACCGTCACCGGAAGTCCCGCTTTGATTTTGTTGTTCAATGCTCTGACTGTTGAGCACATCGGACAGTTGCACTCATAAAAGACTGAGGGTTCAGAACAAGGAAGAAAATTGGCGCGACGCAGAGATGGAGAGCAGGAGGAAGTCTGTGATTTTACTCTTTGCCATATCCGGTAACTTCACACTCGTGTGCATAACCTATAGCTACAAATAAGATTTTATCTACTTACCACTCAGTAGCTTCGATCCTGGGTCCCGCTTGCCTGAGGTAATTGTCTGGTAGACTTTTCGATATTTTGTAATAACCACTATTTTAGCTTAGAGTGAGTTTTTAGCTTATTTTATTTTGCTTCAAAAGATAACATCACTATCTTTACAACAAGTTAAAAAAATCTTACTCCTGGAATTCCGTTCCGGTTGATGAGACATTCGTGGCCTCCTTGACTATCTTTCTTCTTTATCTGTTGGTTTCCTCCCGGTAGCTTCGATGTCCATTTCGGTTCCCGGGTCCAGCTTTCCCCCTGCACCGAAACAGCTGAGAGCTGACTGCCTGGCTGCTAGTGACTCAGAGTATTAATTACCCTTCCAGCAGCCTTACTGTTTACATGAGGATGCTTTGGTGTACAATATCACCTTAGCTTGTCAGAATTTAATACATCTGGTGGCTGCTATTTGGGAGAAGCAGCCAGCTGCGGTGAATTGTACCAGAGTAATCTCAACCATTATCTCCAGATTTCCACATTTTACTGTGTCATTAAGTTTCTATCATTCACAATTAAACATTAATTCAAGCAATTCAAAATTAAGATTCTGGCAATTCCAATCAATTGCTTGCTAAAACAATTAACTTCTATCAAAGGGTGGAAAACTGTTCCCTTTATGGAACTTTAAAACTTAATTTGCTGGAAATTTTCTGTCTTGAAAAAAAGGCATCAGTTTACAGCATGAGCTGTTTCGTGCTGTTATCTTAAAGCCTGTGTGATAGCGTCTGTCTGCACACTTAAAAAAAGTTTTTGCCTGCTGTTACCCCTTTGAGTTACTTCTGCTATTACTTCCTGTTATCATTTTTAAGCATGTTATAACATTTATTGTATCTTTCACCTTTCTATTTCGCTTTTTCTCATATTCCTTAGGGTTCATAGATCTTTCATAAAATTTACAGTGCAGAAGGAGGCCATTCGGCAAATCGCGTCTGCTCCGGCTCTTGGAAAGAGCACCCTACCCAAGCCCACACCTCCAGGCTATCCCCATAACCCAGTAACCCCACCCAACACTAAGGACAATTTTGGAAACTAAGGGCAATTTAGCATGGCCAATCAACCTAACCTGCACATACTTGGACTGTGGGAGAAACCCGGAGCACCCGGAGGAAACCCACGCACACACGGGGAGAATGTGCAGACTCCGCACAGACAGTGACCGAAGCTGGGAATCGAACCTCGCACCCTGGAGCTGGGAAGCAATTGTTCTAACCACTATGCTACTGCGCTGCCCTTGTTGATTGCTAGGCCTCCATGTTTCAAATGACATCATTCCCATTTTATTTAACACCCCCTCTTGGCATTTGAAACATAACCATAACCTACTGCTAATTAATTTCCCATCGATATTTCACATATTGATGTTCACATGATCCCCTTTCAATCGCTCTTACCAACATAAATCCCTGCTCCCGGGTTTCCTCATGTAAATATCCTGATTGTCGATTGTTCATTGTTTCCTCCTTCAAATGTTTCCATGTCTCAAACCGGTGTCGATAGAAAGTATAATCCTTAATTCCAATCATTGTAAACCATAGTCGTATCTGTAGTTCCAGATAGGTAATACCATAGCTATATCTGTGTGTTCTACCACCTCCAAAGCATATTGCCTCCTTGGGGTGGCAGCACCTGAGACGCTCCATCGTATCCCTTGGAAACAACACTCAACTCAGTCTATCAGCAACCAAAATGGTCTCTTTTCTATCACTGGCAGTCGAGTGGCCCATTCATTCTCCATGCAAATTGCTTTCCGTTTTTCATTAGTATAATAAATCACTATATCAAGTACCATCCACTTCTTTCCTTACCTCAGTAAGTTGAAAGATTCTACCGATCCTGCTTCTGGACCTAACTTTCTATCATTGACTTCAAACATCATTCTGAACCATGCACGTCCACACCCTCTGGACTACAAAAGATTAGAAAACGTTGCCATGTTTCCTTCAAATACCTTTCTTCCATTAACATTTCCGGTAAAGGGTAGCACGGTGCCGCAGTGAGTAGCACTGCAGCCACACAGTGCTCAGGTCTCAGGTTTGATCCCCGATCTGGGTCACTGTCGGTGTGGAGTTTGCACATTTTCCCCGTGTTTGCTTGGCTTTCACCCCCCACAACCCAAAGATGTGCAGGGTAGGTGGATTAGCCATGCTAAATTGCCCCTTAATGGGAAAAAATGAATTGGGTACTCTAAATTTATATTAAAAATAGAAACATTTCCGTAAAATATGAAGTGTATATTTGCCATAAAGACATTTGCTAAATAACAAGCAGAGAGAGGTTGCAGCATCTCGTCTATTACATATGCAGTTGCATGTAATGCATTCATCAATCCGGAGTGTAACCCAATCAGGTCCTCTCCTTATGTCAAACCACTACCATGTCATTATCCAGGCATATCTCGTGTTCCCCCTGTTTTCAAATACAAAGCAAAGAAAAATATGTTTAATCTTAACACATTGTCCATCTCCTAATTGCACGAGTTGCTCGCGTGTTACAGCTTCAAACATTTATAGCAATCATCACAATTTTAACAATAGTGAAAAATAATATAATAGCGTCACACCCCTTTGTGGCTCTACTCGAGTGCTTTACAAAACTTGCACTTGTGGCCAATAGTTGTAACATACAAAGCACCCATGGCGTATTAACAACATCATTTTTATTTGTTATGTGACCAGGTAAGTTATCAAAACCCACACTAAACAAACTACCAATATTATACATTTATGTATCCAATGTTTACCCCCCCCCCCTCTATTAAAACATTAATACAGTTACGAAATATCGTCACCCCTCGTGGCTGCTGATCCATTTCTAAACAGTCACACGCAACCCCGTCAACATCCATATAATAGTCTTCTATAATATACATGACATATCTTCCTTTATAACAATTGGGACATAAGCGTCCTATGGTACATTTCAGCTCTCCAATGCAAACCTGTTTTCTTCATTGGTTACAATTTTCCCGCCTTTCCATTAAACTGCTATTGCTGAAAGTTTAAGCTATTTTCATTAAGCATGTGTGGGTTCCTCGTCAGTCACCGCTATCCGCCCAGGCCCTTTATACTTCTACTGCGTATCATTTGCCTCGTGGAGACCGCAGGTCGTCCATCCGCAAACGTCAAGGACTCATGTCCAGTCAGGGATGTGTGACCGGATGTCTCACTGCTCGGCAATAATTTGATGTTTCGGTTTATCTCGAACTAATAAAGTTTTCCTTTGGGTCTTGACATTCAATTATCTTAGATATGTAGCCGGTTTTACAATTTTTCTTTCTTTCTTTCTGCCAAGCGACCTTTTGTGCAACATTTGCAACATAAGATTCGACATAATTTAAAAACTCCCAATTTCCAAAGTAATATAGAAATTATTGTTCGTCCTGCTATTGATACAAACAAGTACCAATTGTTCTTAATCCAGATTAATATTGTCCAAAACCATTGAAACCGATTTATCACAATTTCGATTGATGTTTTTACTGTTTTTTTTTCATTTGTACGCCTACATCTATTAAATCGTTTCCGGAATTACTCCAGCAGGGGTAATATGGGAGGTATTCCATTCCAGACCATCAAGTGCTAATTGTGTTATCTGAGCTCTTCTGGTTCCAATTACACCATTCCCATTCCTTGAAATGTTTCCGTCCTCCCAATAACATTTCATTGTCATCCTCCTGACACACTATTCCTGATCCTACGGCTTTATTCAAATACCAAGTGGCGGTATTACATCTTCCTTTTTACTCGACCCATATATGGTTGTTAATTGTTTCATTAGACTTGGTCCTGTTTCTGGGTGCTCCCTCTTTACACATAGTGGCATGTCCTTATTACTGTCTTTCATCCTCATCATATTTCCCCATTCACATCGTTCAAATTCACGCACCTCCTTAGCTTCCCTCCATTTACTGAATTTTGCTAAAAAAATATATCCTTTTTTGGTTTTTACTCAAGGGATTGGAACAACAGCCCTATCTCCTGTGTCCACTGCCCTTGGTGCAATTTTAATTTCTCTGTTCCAGGGGTATCCCCCTCTTGATAGTCCCCCCCTAATGGTGTCGCTATTTTTAATGAAATTTTGATAAGAAGTCAGCAAACCATTTTGCTAATACCAACGTATATTCAGGTGTCCATGTTGTTTTTTTTTCCAGTATTATAATTAGTTCTCCTTTAGTAAACCCAATAAACTTATAGGCTTTGCCTAAACTTTCTTCTTCGCCTCAAGTTGTCTAAATCCTCCTTCTACTCCTTGTCCCACTGGATACCTTTCCATTCTATCTTCCTGCAACACCTCAGTTGTATTTCTTTAAGAGGCATCGCAAATCGTTGCTCTTTCTAAGCGACTACTACTGACACATTGTTCTTTACACGGGCCTAATATCCATTCTCCTTCAGCATCTTCTGAATGGGTGGCCAAACCCTTCCACCCGTTAGTAACATCTTTCTTTTGTTTACCATGCCATAATTCCATTATTTTTCCCATCATCCCCATTTCTATCTCCTCAACCTTATCCACGTCCACTTTCCATCCATCACTATAAAATACCCCTAATTTACCTAATTTTAGCTTTTCTGCTCGGATGCCAATAATTTCTTCCGTACACGCTATTTGTCCGGAAGGTTTTTGCTCCCAATCAACAGCTAACGCCCATTGCTCTCTGTAATGTACCCATGGAAAGGAAGTGTTTTGTGCTATCTTTACTTTGCTCTTATCCTCTGGTCTTATGACCACCCACACGGGTCCTCTCATTAACATGGGAGCACAGGCAATGCCAGGTAATCCGTTCCGCCACTTCTCCTTTAAATCTGTCCACAGATCTTTATTTGGTTTTCTGCTATCTTATTATAGATATTATTTGAATTAGGATTATCTAAGCTAATTTGCTTTGTTACTTCCTCTTGGTTTATTATGACAGAATATATGCCTCTATCTATTTCTGACTTCGTTCCGACCTTCTAATCTGTTAATTATTTCCTTTAGCCATAACTGTTCTTTTCCTCTCTTTACATTAGTTAACTGAATACTTCCTTCATTCACACATTCATCATTAATTTCCACCCTGTGAGATTAGTTTTTAATTCGCATAAACTTCAGTTTATTGGTGGTTTCTGGCATTTATTCCATCTATTTTGTTTCATTCTCCTACTTGTGGTTTTGTTTTGTCTCATGTTTCCTATCTTAACGTGCCCTTTCTCGGGGTCCCATTGAGACCCATTAGTTTTTCCCGAATATTGTCTAAAAATCTTTAATCTGTCTGATACTGTCTGATCTGTATGTATCCCAGGCTGCTTGTAAGCGCTCCCCACATTTAACTGAACATGTTGTTACTGACACTTTTAATTGATTCTAACATACTGATGTTAACGCCTGTTCCTTAGATGTTTTGGAAATTAATGACTGCTTCCGTTATGTTTAAATATTTGTTTTTTCTTATTTTTATTACGTGCTCTATGTGATTCAATCTGGTGTCAAATTTTCCATACCCCATTACATGATTTTCCTACGGTGATTAGCCATACTAATATTCCCAAACTAATTACCGGAACCCCCATTTACATTGTCGCCCCCCCCCCCCCCCCCCATTTTAACCAATCTAGCCTTATCCCAGTCCTAGCCTCTTCCATTCCTTCTTCAAATTGATCCTTATTTTTCTCTTGAGTGTAGTCCTCTTTCTTTGTCGAAACATTTGGGTCTGTATTTTTTTTCCATCTGCAAAATGAAATGAACAAGTCAAGGTTGGAGAGGGCCCTATTTCTTAATGTGTTTTTCTACTCTTGTTTGGATGTTCCAGAAGTGCCCTCTCCAGGACTTCCAGCTTTCCTTTGCCTCCATTTCCTTTTCTTTTTTAACTGGTTTGTTTTTCTGAACCTTTACATACATCATACAATTGACGCCTGTTAAACCTCCTCGTTCTATCATTGAACCCTTGAGTGAGATTTGAAGCATCTCAAACTCTTCCATGATTTCCCCGTCAATAATCTTGACCATTTTGGAGCACATTCTGCCCACTCTAAAAGCTCCGTCTTCCTGTTTGTTTCCGCTCACAATTAGTGATCCAGCTTGATTTTCATTTGCAAATTTACACAGTGTTTTAAGAATCCCGATTGAATCTGTACGTTGTTAGGCTTTAGGTACTCGAACAAGTCATGCTACTTCTCCTTTCGGATAAGTCTCTCTACCCAGGAGATTTCTACCTTTTTATTTTTTGCCATCAGTGATGGATGTAAGTTTTTTCGTGAGTTCACTAAGATGCCTTGCGGACTTTTGATCAGGAGTAATTTCTTTTGAACTACTGACTCCCTCAGTCATCGCACAGTCCACAGAAATATTCTCACACAAAAGTCAATAGACTAATGACTATCAAACTAAACTCGGCTGGTAACGTTTGACTATACAAATCACACATTGGCTTGAAAGGTCTTTATTCTAGCCCCACGTTGGGCGCCATGAGTTTACATCCCCACATTTCTTAGAAATCTCCCCCTGAACCAAAAAGGGTCAAAAAGATTTTCTCAATGGTGTACAATGATTTTCACTCCTTAACGAAGACTTAAGCTGGTGCTGTACAGGTTAAACTGATATTTCAAGTTATTCCCTGTATAATCCCTATCTACAAAGAAGATTTTATCTACTTGCCACTCAGTATCTTCGAACCTAAGTTCCGCTTTTCTGAGGGAATAGTATATTAGACTTTTCGATATTTTGCAATTACCACTATTTCTGGTTAGAATGAGTGTTTATCTTACTTTATTTTGCTTCAAAATATATCACTGTCTTTGCAAGTAAAAATGATCATGCTCTTGGAATTCCGTTCCGGCTGATCAGACTTCCTGGCCTCCGTGACAATCTTTCTTCTTTATTTGTTTTGTTTTTCCCGTTCCTGCAGTTCTAAAATACCATACTCACAACTTTCCTGGAGTTGCACGTCTTTGTTTCATCAAACTTTGCTTTCAGTTCGTTGTTTGCCTTCAATCCACTGTTGTCTGAGGATCACGGCATTCGCAGGCTATCTGGAGAGCGATACGGACAGCCCTCACCACAGTATTTCTGAAGAGAGTTAGCTGGTTATTTTTGGAGAGCCCTACTGCCTTCTCAGCAGGCTTTCCGTAGAGAGACTAGCAAAAGCTTTCTGGGAAGGATTTGGATGGACCATCCACCTATGTGCTGCGAAAATCGAAACTGAAGCCTCGTTATGTCTCTGAACCATTTCAGTGGGATAAGATCCAATCATCAACTGCTCGTAGACGTACTACAACCTTTTGCGCCAATTCATTGGCCGCCAGTCAATTCAATCAAAGCGAGTCCCAGCCCATGTTCGTCATTCGTGCTGGCCAGCCTACACGTCCATTTTAAGCCAGCACGGTCTCTTAAGTTCTTCTGCATGAATTAAAGAAACAGGCTGCTTGCCTTAAAGCTCCATGTCCACTTAGCTGGCATGGATACAAAATGCAATGACAAAGGAAATAAAAGGTAACTAACGGAATAAACAGGCAATGAGCAGGGGAGTTTGATTTTCATTTTGATTTATTGTTACATGTACCGAAATACAGTGAAAAATATTTTTCTGAGGCAAAGGGGACGTACACAGGACATTAAATAGAATAAGCGACAGAGAACATTGACAAATAGTACATCGACAATAAGGGATTTGTTTCAGTGCGGAACAAGGCACCAAACAAAACAAATACATAAGCAAGAGCAGCATAAGGTGTCACGAATTGTGTTGTTACAGGGAACAGATCAGCCCGAGGGAGAGTCGATGTGGAGTCTAGTTGCTGTGTGGAAGAAGTTGTTTCTATATCTGGATGTGCAGGTTTTCAGGCTTCTCTACCTTCTGCCTGATGGAAGAGCCTTGAAGAAGGCAAAGCCTGGGAGGAAAGGGTCTCTGATAATGCTGTCTGCCTTCTTGAGGCAGCGCGAGGTGCAGACAGAATCAATGTGAGGTGGGAAGCTTGTTTTATGCGTTGTGCTGAGTTCACCACACTCTGCAGTTTCTTGCGATCTTGGGCCTAGCGCTTGCCATACCAAGCAATGATGGCAGACCCTAACATCCAACGCCGCCCACCTACTCCTCCGCAGCGAAAAATATAAACGTCAGGGCACTAATGTTTTATTAAGATGGATACAAGACAGAATTCACAGACGCATATCCATCCTATGCATCCCCATTATCGAAGTTCCCAAACCAGTTGGGAACTGGTCAGCCTTTAAATGCGGAACAAAGCACCCACAATCACATTATCCTGTCCTGGAATATGAACAATATTAATATAGAACTATTGTAATAATATACTCCAAGAGAATAATCTTGCATTCCACGTTTTTACTTTTTGTAAACGCTAGTGGATTATGGACTGTGTAAACCAAGCTTTGTTTGTTGTTACGCCGGGCGCATACATCCAAGTGCTGCAGGGCTAGTAACAGGGCTAAGGCTTCTTTTTGAATGGGGGAATAAGTTTTCTGTTAAGAATTTAGTTTTATTTCCGAAAAATCCGCCGTAGATTTCTCTCTTCCCATATCAACACTCTTTAGCTCCAACTGCCAGACGACTGGCATCTGTAGCCATTATAAATGGTGTGAAATAAAACTGGGCGACCTAACGTTTCGTCCACCTATATGGCCTTAATCTCTCGACCCATACTTGGCATTTGGTGGGTCACAGCGTTTTCTCTTGTCTCTGCAACATGCCCAGCATGCATATATTGCAGGGTCTATCCGAGCCAGTCGCCTTGGTTTTAATCCAGACTGACGTAGGTTTGCTGGTCAGATATCTTATGTCAATATCATATGATTAGTTAACAGGGTGTCCTTTGTGTTTCTCTGCAACTATATCTATACATTTTATGCCTTTTACTTTCTGAACATTTAACCACATTTCGAGGATCATCTATTGTCAAACTCAAGCAGCTTTGTAGTTTTAAAAAATATATATTTTTATTGAAATTTTAACGGCCTTTTGGAAAGGTTTAGATAAAGACCATACGTTAGCACATTACAGCAGGAATAAACACTTGCTCCTCCCCGCACACCAATAACATTAACCATCCCCCCTCCCACCGGCCCTTCACATCCCCCATAACTGGTTAAGTATTTTGTTGACGTCACATTCTAAATGACATATTTTCAAGCTTTTAGTTATTTACCTGTGTCAGCTCCATTAAAAATGACGAGAGAGGGAGGTGGGGTATCTCGCCTTTAACCCTGTCCATTCTTGCAAATGTACAATGGCTTCGCTCGTGCACCGGTTGCATTTACACCTTTCTATCTGGTGAGGCAGGAGGTGACTCATTCTGTTCACGGTCAATTAGGCATCTGCTTGTCTGGTCCTTTCTCTGTGTCTTCGCTCTCGGCACCCGGCGTCAGCCCCGGCTGTTTCCCTAGCCGTCTCCCGCAATTGCCTCCCTGTCTCTTCCACCCTCCCCCTTTCAGTCTCCTTCTTCTTTGGCACTTTTGTAACCCCTCCTACCCACGCGCTATATTGGCTGTTGGCTAAAAATAGGTCCTGGAACAACTTGGTGAATGGCTTCCCCGCCTTGTGGAAACCTGCTTCCGAGCCCTATATGGTGAATTTGATTTTTTTCCAGGTGGAGAAATTTCGACAGGTCGGCCAGCCAGTCAGCAGTATTGGGTGGTGCTGCTGACCGCCAGCCGAACAAGATTCGTTGGTGGGCGACTGGGGGGCAAAGACAAAGTTGCCAGCTCCCCTCTCCATGAATATTTCTGGCTGGTTTGATACCACAAAGACTGCCACTTTCGGACTTCGGTCCACCGTCACCTAGACAACCATGAATATTGCTTTAAGGAATGCTGTGCAGAACCGGACAAATCCGTTGCATGCCCAGAACGTGCCGGTGTGGTGGGTCGGGCTTTCCTGGCACCGTTCACACTTGTCCTCCACCTCCGAGAAGAATTTGTTCATTCAGATTCCAGTTAGGTGCGCTCAGTGGACCATTTCAGTTGCATTAGGTTTAGCCTTGCACATGTGGAGGATGAGTTCACGCTGTTCAGGGCTTCACTCCAAACTCCCCACCCTATTTCTATCCTACTTCCTCCTCCCATTTCACCCACGTCTCGTCCAGCAGGCTGAATGTCCCCTCTAACAGAGACCCTTACAGGCCCCCCGCAGTTCCCCCTGCCCTTGACCAACAGTTCCTCTCATGTTGAGTGCCTTGGTGCGGGAGGTTTTTATTTGTAAGTGTAACAGTTCATTCCGTTGCGTAGTTCTACCCGTTCTGTCAGTTCCTCTGGTATTTCTAGTCCGTCGTTCGTTTAGAGGTCCCTAAGTGTCAGTGTTCCTCCGTTCTGTCTCCTGCTCTTAAATGTGGTATCCATCGTGGCTGGCGCGAATTTGCCGTTTCCGCAGATGGAGGACGTAGTGGACATTTTGGTAGACCGAAGTTGTTTCCAGATGTTTCCAGGTCCAGAGTGTGGCTACTACCACTGGGCGTTTTGAGTGTTTGGCTTGAGGAGATGGGTTGAGTCCCCGGAGGGACGACCCTATGCAGGAATTATACTCCACCCTCATCCATTCCGCTTCAAGTTACTTCATCCTTCCCTCACTCTCTCTCCTGCTGCAACCAGTGTCAGTATTGTAGTTTTGGAAGCGCCAGCTCCCCTCTCCAAGTTTCATTTTCTTTGCATGACCCTTTTGGGGATCCTTGGATCCCGCCCCGCCCCCCCCCCCCCCCCCAACCTCCGCCTAACCCAGACGGACGGCATCAACAATTCATCAACTGTGTTAAAGACGGTCTTTGGGATGTAGATCGTTCTCCATCTTAACAGGAAGAGGAAACTGGGCATCACGTTCACCTTGATAGTCTTCACCCTCCTTGGTAAGGAGAGTGGGAGTGCGGCCCACCTCGGCAGGGCCTTTTAACTTCCTCCACCAGATTCGCCAGGTACCTTTTGTGGATCTGTTCCCACCGTGGGCAATTAGCAACCCCAGTTGCAGAATTTGCCCTGGGATTGCTTGAACGGAAGTTCCTCCAGCTCTGCCCCTCTCCCTTTCGGGTTCGCCAGGAAGATTTCACTCATGCTCAGTTTCAGTTTGCAGCCAGAGAAGGCGCAGGGCACTTCCAGGAGCTTCGTGAGCCCTTCTTTGCTACTTTGTGCACCTGAGACGTACAGGAGAACGTCGTCCACTTAGGGTGAACCTCTGACCTACCTTTTCTCTCTATGGATCCCCTTCCAATTCCTCCCGTTCTGAGGGAGATCGCCAGCAGCGCAATTGAGAGGGCAAATATGCGTGGGGACAGCGGACATCCCTGCCTTGTGTCCCCAGCAGGGCGTCTTCAGAGTTGGTCGTGTTGGTCCATACACTTGCCATGGGGGCGTTTTACAGGAGTCTCAACAAGGAGCTGATCCCCATTCCCAGCACAAACCAATGTATTACCACAGTGAGGTACTTCTACTAGATTCTGTCGAAAGCCTTTTCTGCGTCCAGGGAGCTGATGAACTTTGGTGTTTTGTCTCTGGATGGGTTCATAATCACGATCAACATGCGCTTTACGTTCTCTGTTAGCTCTCTATACTTGACAATGCCCGCCTGATCTTCTGCGTCCATCCTGTACACCGTTTTCCAGTCCCCTGGCCAGGGCTTTTCCCGTTTAAGCAACAATCTTCCCCTTAAATATTCTATAATTTTTTTCCCTCATCAGAATCCGCTGCATGATATCCGCTATATGATAGGGGCTGGTTTAGCACACTGGGCTAAATAGCTGGCTTTTAAAGCAGAGCAAGACAGGCCAGTATCACGGTTCAATTCCCGTACCGGATCCCGTACAGGCGCTGGAATGTGGCGACTCGGGGCTTTTCAAGTAACTTCATTTGAAGCCGGCTTGCGACAATAAGCGATTTTCATTCATTTTCTTTTCCAACAAGTTCCACAGGCTTTCGTTGCAACCTCCACCGTGCTGAACTCATGTGTCCCACACTGTTAAAATCGTAACACCTAGAATTCTGCGTCTCACCTTCACCCTCAGCAGCTTCCGTCCTGGTCTGTTTAGGCGTATTTGAAGCACATACAGCCACCCATTCGTTGCCCTGACTATCTGCCTTTGTGTCACTCTCCCACTTCCTCCTTTTTAAAAAAGATCATGGTGCTGATGGGAAAAAAGTTAACATTTAGGGACCATCTTATCATCGTTAGCCGTAATTGGTGTCAGTCTAGCAATCGCAATCCTTTGGCCTTCAAAATAAGTTCTTACTGTATAAGATATGGAAATCTTAAATTACTCTAAGAGGAATGAACCCTCTTAGGCCCGCATCGGTATTTTTACCTGCTAATGCTTGTACCCGCCTATCAGAGTTGTAGCCATAACTGAAACATGGCTAAGGGTGGGACAGGGCTGACAGCTGAATGGTCCAGGGTGCAGCTGCTTACGGCGGACAGAGGTGGAGGAAATAGCTGAAGGGAGTTGCATTTTTGATTAAATGGAGTATTATGGCAGTAGTCAGAACTGAAAAAACCGAGGGATCATCCAGTGAGGCTTTGTGGGTGGTACTAAGCAATAGGGAAGAGATGGTGACCGTATTGGGGTTGCACTATTGGCCCCAAAATGGGAATTAGATGAA
Organism: Scyliorhinus torazame; assembly: GCF_047496885.1. Lineage (NCBI taxonomy): Eukaryota > Metazoa > Chordata > Chondrichthyes > Carcharhiniformes > Scyliorhinidae > Scyliorhinus > Scyliorhinus torazame. The sequence goes on along the minus strand of NC_092720.1, from coordinate 177,276,587 downwards.
CAAAAATGCAGGGAGATTGGAGAGACTTGCCAGAGTTCATGGTAGGGGATTTTAAATTTCCAAACATGGACTTGGACTGCTGTAGTGTTAAAGGCTTAGATGGGGTGGAATGTGTTAAGTATGTTCAGGAGAGTTTCCTCAGGCAGTTTGTGGAGGGTCTTTCCCAGTAATGCGCAAAACTTGAATTCCTCTTGGGAAATAGGGAAGTGCAAGTGACTGAAGTGATGGCGAGGGACCACTTTGGGACCAGTGACCAAAGTTTTATTAATTTGGAAGATGTTTTGAAAAGGGTCAAAACTGGTTCACAGGTGCAAGTCCTAAATTGGGGCAAGGCGAATTTAGGTGGAATTAGGCAGGAACCTGCATCGGATAAATGGAGGAGCTTGTTTGAGTGCAAACGGCCCTCTGGCAAGCGGAAGGCCTTAAAAAGTGAAAACGCTAGAGTTCATAATCTACATATTCCTGATAGGGTGAAGGGAACCCCTGTAAAAACATGGAACAATGGATTCCAAAATATATTGATGTTTTGGCCAGGTAAAAGAGGGAGGTACTGTACAAGCAGGTGGAATCAAGGGATTACATGGATGTGTGCAGGGGATACAGGAGTTTACTCAAGAAGGAAATTAGGAAGGCAAAAGCATCGCATGAAATAGCTTTATCCGAGAGGTTTAAGGTGAATCCAAAGGGATTGTGTAAGTATGTTCAAGGAAAAAGAATACCTAGAGATAGAATAAGATCCCCTCAAGGACTAATATGGATATATATGCGTGGAACCGCAGGAGATGGGCGAGGTTCTTAATGAATAATTATCCTTTGTTATTACCGTGGAAAAAGAGTAGAAGACTTGGGAACATTGGAATGTTAGTGGTTATATATTGGGGACAGTTGGAATTACAAAGGAGGAGGTGATGGACGAAATCAAATGTATGAAGGTGAATAAGTCTTCTGGCCCTGACCTGATATATCCAAGTACACCACATGAGGCTAGAGAAGAAATTTCCGTAGCCCCGGCTGAGATATTTGCATCATCGTTAGCCACGGATGGGGTACCAGAGGATTGGAGGGTAGGAAATGTTGTACCCTTATTTAAGAAGGGTTGCAAAGAAAAACGTGGGAGTTATAGACTGGTAAGCCTAACAGCTGTGGTGGTTATCTTACGAAAGAGTATTCAGAGTGTTAAGATATACAGGCATTTCGAAAGACAGGGTTTGATTAGTAACATCTAGCACGGCTTTGTTCATGGCAGATCACGTCGTACAGATTTGCAAGAGCTCTTTGATGAAGTAACCAGGAAGGTAGGTGAGGGCGGGGCGGTAGACGTAGCCGATGTTGACATCAGCAAGGCCTTTGATAAAGTTCCACATGGTAGAATGCTCTGGAAGGTTAGATCACATGGTATCCAGGGAGAGCAAGCAAATTAGATGTACTTGATGGTTGAAAAGAGAGGGTAACGGTGGAAGGATGCTTGACGGACTCGAGGCCTGTGATTAGTTGTGTGTCTCAGTCGTCAGTCTGGACCCATTGCTGTTTGTTATCTATATAAACGATTTGGATGGTGATGTAAAAAGCATGATCAGTAAGTTTGCAGATGACACAAAAATTGGTGTTCTTGTAGACAGTGAGGAAGAGTAGCAAAATTGCTGCAGGATCTTTATCAGCTGGGGAAGTGGGCCAAGTAATGGCAAATGGAATTCAATAGAGAAAGTGTGAGGTGTTCCATTTCAGGAAGTTTAATCAACGTAGGATTTTCAGGGTGAATGTTAGGTCCGTAGAAAATATAATAGAACACAGGGACCTTGGAGTTCAGGTTCACGGTTCTCTAAACGGTAGTACAGTGGTTAGCACAGTTATTTCACAACTCCAGGGCCCCAGGTTCAATTCGCGGCTCGGGTCACTGTCTGTGCGGAGCCTGCACGTTCTCCCCATGTCTGCGTGCGTTTCCTTCGGGTGCTCCGGTTTCCCCCGCCACAGTCCAAAGATGTGTGGATTAGGTGGATTGGCCATGCTAAATTGCCCTTCGTGCGCAATATTATGTGGGGCTACCGGGTTATGGGCCTAGGGTGGAGGCGTGGGCTTGAGTCTGGTCCTCTTTCCAAGGGCTGGTGCAGACTCGGTGGGCCGAATGGTCTCCTTCTGCACCGTAGATTCATATCATTCTATGAGTCACATGTAGAGGTGCAACGAATCAGGCTTTTTGCATGCTGGCGTTCGTCAATCAGGGCACTGCCGTGAGAAGTTGGGAAGTTATAGATAATTGCACAGCATGTTGGTGAGACCGCACACGGAGTATGGTGTTCAGTTTTTGTCGTCTTGCTATCGGAAATATGTGTTTAAACTGGAGAGAGTGCAGAATGGATTTATAAGGCTGTTTCCAGGGCTCAAGGCACTGAGTTATAGGGAAAGATTGGACAGGCTAGAACGTTTTTCTTTGGAGCGTACGAGCTGACGGGTGATCTTATAGAGTTGAAGATCCTGAGAGGCAGGGGTAGAGTGAATGCACTTAGTCTTTTCCCCAGGGTTGGGGAAAAGAGAACTAGAGTGGAAAGGTTTACGTTAAGAGGGGAAGGAATTAATGGGAACCTGAGGAGCAACGTCTTTACACAGAGGGTGGTACCTATGTGGAATGAATTGCCTGAGGAAGTGGCTGAGGCAGGGACATTTACAACATTTAAAAGACATTTGAACAGATACGTGGACAGGAAAGGTTTAGAGGGATAAGGGCAAAATACAGATACATGGAATAAGGTTAGATTGACTTTTATGTTGGCATGGAGTAACTTTGACCGATAGGCCTATCTCCGTGCCATCGATTCTGTGATTCCATGAGTCGAATTTTCTTTCCGAAATCCTCGTCAGATGCACTCAACTTTCGCAGAAAAGCAATATTTTGGCAATGCTGCATATCTGCAATCAAAACAGAAAAGGAAGCTTTCCAGGCAGCACGTTTGGGAAGAAAACCTGATTGTATGCTTCAGATTTCCTCACAATCGTGGTCGCTGCAAATGCAGTGGCGACTGAGGATAATAGCGTCACTTACCAGCTGGAGCTCTGCTCTGGTGGGCACGGGAGCAATAGGTCAGAAGGTGAGAGCATTGAGGGAGAACTAGGGAATAGGGACAGTGTGGCTCTGAGGCAGAGCAGACGGGGAGAAGTTGCTGAACACAGCGGGTCTGGTGGCCTGAAGTGCATATGTTTTAATGCAAGGAGCATTACGGGTAAGGCAGATGAACTTAGAGCTTGGATTACTACTTGGAACTATGATGTTGTTGCCATTACAGAGACCTGGTTGAGGGAAGGGCAGGATTGGCAGCTAAACGTTCCAGGATTTAGATGTTTCAGGCGGGATAGAGGGGGATGTAAAAGGGGAGGCGGAGTTGCGCTACTTGTTCAGGAGAGTATCACAGCTATACAGCGAGAGGACACCTCAGAGGGCAGTGAGGCTATATGGGTAGAGATCAGGAATAAGAAGGGTGCAGTCACAATGTTGGGGGTATACTACAGGCCTCCCAACAGCCAGCGGGAGATAGAGGAGCAGATAGGTAGACAGATTTTGGAAAAGAGTAAAAACAACAGGGTTGTGGTGATGGGAGACTTCAACTTCCCCAATATTGACTGGGACTCACTTAGTGCCAGGGGCTTAGACGGGGCAGAGTTTGTAAGGAGCATCCAGGAGGGCTTCTTAAAACAATATGTAAACAGTCCAACTAGGGAAGGGGCGGTACTGGACCTGGTATTGGGGAATGAGCCCGGCCAGGTGGTAGATGTTTCAGTAGGGGAGCATTTCGGTAACAGTGACCACAATTCAGTAAGTTTTAAAGTACAGGTGGACAAGGATAAGAGTGGTCCGAGGATGAATGTGCTAAATTGGGGGAAGGCTAATTATAACAATATTAGGCGGGAACTGAAGAACATAGATTGGGGGCGGATGTTTGAGGGCAAATCAACATCTGACATGTGGGAGGCTTTCAAGTGTCAGTTGAAAGGAATACAGGACAGGCATGTTCCTGTGAGGAAGAAAGATAAATACGGCAATTTTCGGGAACCTTGGATGACGAGTGATATTGTAGGCCTCGTCAAAAAGAAAAAGGAGGCATTTGTCAGGGCTAAAAGGCTGGGAACAGACGAAGCCTGTGTGGCATATAAGGAAAGTAGGAAGGAACTTAAGCAAGGAGTCAGGAGGGCTAGAAGGGGTCATGAAAAGTCATTGGCAAATAGGGTTAAGGAAAATCCCAAGGCTTTTTACACTTACATAAAAAGCAAGAGGGTAGCCAGGGAAAGGGTTGGCCCACTGAAGGATAGGCAAGGGAATCTATGTGTGGAGCCAGAGTAAATGGGCGAGGTACTAAATGAATACTTTGCATCAGTATTCACCAAAGAGAAGGAATTGGTAGATGTTGAGTCTGGAGAAGGGGGTGTAGATAGCCTGGGTCACATTGTGATCCAAAAAGACGAGGTGTTGGGTGTCTTAAAAAATATTAATGTAGATAAGTCCCCAGGGCCGGATGGGATCTACCCCAGAATACTGAAGGAGGCTGGAGAGGAAATTGCTGAGGCCTTGACAGAAATCTTTGGATCCTCGCTGTCTTCAGGGGATGTCCCGGAAGACTGGAGAATAGCCAATGTTGTTCCTCTGTTTAAGAAGGGTGGCAGGGATAATCCCGGGAACTACAGGCCGGTGAGCCTTACTTCAGTGGTAGGGAAATTACTGGAGAGAATTCTTCGAGACAGGATCTACTCCCATTTGGAAGCAAATGGACGTATTAGTGAGAGGCAGCACGGTTTTGTGAAGGGGAGGTCGTGTCTCACTAACTTGATAGAGTTTTTCGAGGAGGTCACTAAGATGATTGATGCAGGTAGGGCAGTAGATGTTGTCTATATGGACTTCAGTAAGGCCTTTGACAAGGTCCCTCATGGTAGACTTGTACAAAAGGTGAAGTCACACGGGATCAGGGGTGAACTGGCAAGGTGGATACAGAACTGGCTAGGCCATAGAAGGCAGAGGGTAGCAATGGAGGGATGCTTTTCTAATTGGAGGGCTGTGACCAGTGGTGTTCCACAGGGATCAGTGCTGGGACCTTTGCTCTTTGTAGTATATATAAATGATTTGGAGGAAAATGTAACTGGTCTGATTAGTAAGTTTGCAGACGACACAAAGGTTGGTGGAATTGCGGATAGCGATGAGGACTGTCTGAGGATACAGCAGGATTTAGATTGTCTGGAGACTTGGGCGGAGAGATGGCAGATGGAGTTTAACCTGGACAAATGTGAGGTAATGCATTTTGGAAGGGCTAATGCAGGTAGGGAATATACAGTGAATGGTAGAACCCTCAAGAGTATTGAAAGTCAAAGAGATCTAGGAGTACAGGTCCACAGATCACTGAAAGGGGCTACACAGGTGGAGAAGGTAGTCAAGAAGGCATACGGCATGCTTGCCTTCATTGGCCGGGGCATTGAGTATAAGAATTGGCAAGTCATGTTGCAGCTGTATAGAACCTTAGTTAGGCCACACTTGGAGTATAGTGTTCAATTCTGGTCGCCACACTACCAGAAGGATGTGGAGGCTTTAGAGAGGGTGCAGAAGAGATTTACCAGAATGTTACCTGGTATGGAGGGCATAAGCTATGAGGAGCGATTGAATAAACTCGGTTTGTTCTCACTGGAACGAAGGAGGTTGAGGGGCGACCTGATAGAGGTATACAAAATTATGAGGGGCATAGACAGAGTGGATAGTCAGAGGCTTTTCCCCAGGGTAGAGGGGTCAATTACTAGGGGGCATAGGTTTAAGGTGAGAGGGGCAAAGTTTAGAGTAGATGTACGAGGCAAGTTTTTTACGCAGAGGGTAGTGGGTGCCTGGAACTCACTACCGGAGGAGGTAGTGGAGGCAGGGACGATAGGGACATTTAAGGGGCATCTTGACAAATATATGAGTAGGATGGGAATAGAAGGATACGGACCCAGGAAGTGTAGAAGATTGTAGTTTAGTCGGGCAGTATGGTCGGCATGGGCTTGGAGGGCCGAAGGGCCTGTTCCTGTGCTGTACATTTCTTTGTTCTTTGTTCTTTGTTTGCGCTCATATCACCGTTATATGCTGCACAACACATTGCCCCCAGCTGGATACGATCAATTCCTTTTGAAATGCACAACAACCTCTTGTTATTAAAGCTTTCTTGACTTCTACTCTGCACGGTCGTTTCCCTCTGTTGATATTGCTCCCTCTGTTTTACTCCCTCCAATACCTCTGCTGCTCTTTATCGCGAAACCCGAGCTTGGCTGTCAATTGGTGTCAGGGTGTGATTCTTGCTCAGGAAATGTCAATGAATGCGAGTGGTCCCGTGTTCAAATCTGCGACTCACTTCTATAATACATGCAATGCAAGCGTCGTAATACACTCTGCTGAACGGAGATTTGTGTATGAGATAGCACGATAAGGGCCGCGCGCACGGGTAAAAAATGAAGATACAATTTCAATGTTTCCCCATTTAGCGGGCTGCCACTTAGTCGCAAATTCACGCGACGCCATACTTGCTGATTCAGACATCTGGCTGAACGTGTTCAGATTTCATCCCTTATAAAAACACACGCAGTATTATAGACGTCCAAGCCCAGTACATGTATTTTGATTAGGCCATAAGTTGTTTGCATTTGCATTGCACACGGATTCCGTATTCACGGAGAAATCAACATTTTGTAACTTCTTAAATGTTTCTCTGGAAACGGAGTGCACAATAGTTTTGCTGAGAGAGCACATCAGCAGCTAGGAATCCTGTGGCGCATATTTCACCTCCGGATTCCCAAAATGTGTCCATACCTTGCAAAGCACAGGTCAGGAGTGTGGTGGAATACTCTGCACTTGCATCAATGAGTGCAACACTCCCATTGTCCAGTAACATACATGAAGCTCCGTGCCATCAAGGAAAATGCTTGATTGGTAACCTTTTCGCAAATATTCACTCCTTCCACCACTGCCGAACAGTGCATACAGAGGATGCAGTGAAAGAACTCGCAAAGGCCACTTCGACAACAACTTTTAGCTCGCGACCACTATCATCTAGATGCAAAGGGCAGAACAGAAATGGTAACCCCACCACCAGGGAATTTACATCCAAGCCAGTCACACCATGAGTTGTAAACATCGAGATTTCTTCACTGTCACCGGGTCAAATATCTCAATCCCTAGAAGCACTGTGTGTCTACTTACATGAATTGTTTTTTTAAAATAAATTTAGAGTACCCAATCATAATTTTTTTCCAATTAATGGGCAATTTAGCGTGTCCAATCCACCTAACCTGCACATCTTTGCGTCGTGGGGTGAAACCCACACAGACTTGGGGAGAATGTTCTAACTTCACATAGAAAGTGACCCAGGCCGGTATTCAAAACCGGGTCCTCAGTATTGCAATCCCAGTGCTAACCAGTACCCGAGGTGCTGCTCTTACTTACACAAAATTGGCTGCATTTGTTTTTCGATTGTCGTAAATGCCCATTTGGTTCCCTAATGTCCTATCGGGTAGGAAATCTTCCGTCTTTACTTGGTCTGGTCTACATGTGACTCCATATGCACAACAATGTGTTTGACTGTTAACTGCCCCTCAAGGGCAATTAGGGATGGGCAATAAATGCTGACCCAGTCTGCGACGCCCACATCCCATGAACGACAAATAAAGAATGCAGGTCGCCGCCACATTGAGGGTAATCAGTGATGGCAGTAAATGATGGCGTAGCCGGCGACGACACCATCTCACGAAAGAAGAACATACAATATATTTTGATTCGATCCCGGTTAGGAGACCTGACGTTTGTTCCGAGGATGAGTAAGATTTCCATATTCACGAATCTCTTGAATGTTCACCATGCACAAAATCAAATGTTCGGCAATACATAAAGAACATTTCCGTATTTCTATGTAATTCTTAAAAACAAAGAATGTTAGAAATATGATATATATTTTTTTAAATGTGTGAATGCTAGCGGGAATGAAACCAAAACGATCACACGCACTGAGGTCTGCTCCAAACATCAAATAATGTATTGTATTACACGGGCGGGGAGTAGGCTGATAGGAAATCCAGACACCTCTCCGCCGAACAAAGAAAACGATTGATCTTTATATAATTACTTATTTTTAAAATCTTTTTATTGGCAATTTCAATATTATGTACATTGACGTCCGGTTTCATTTATTGCATCGTATAAAAAAGGCTTCGTATTTCGTTATTTTAATTATAAATTTCTGCCCTCTAGTTCGTCGTGTCCTTCCACCCCCTTCCTCCGCCCCCTCGCCGTGCTTTCCCTAAGCCCCCGCCGTTTCCCCAGCACTTCCTCTCTTGCTGTCTTCCCTTGGTCGATCCGGGGGGGGGGGGGTGCTCCCCCTTCTCCTTGTCCCCCCCCCCTTTCCCTCGCACACGTTCTTTTCTCCCTTCGTCGGCTTCGGCCGTTTTCCTTTTGGCCCTTCTTCCTGCATCCCTTCCCCCCTCCGTTAATGTTGTCCCTGTTTGTCGGTCTCAGACTCTCTGCTTTCACCCCCCCCCCCCCCCACACCCCCTCCACCCTGGGTTTTGCGTCCCTGGCGTTCCACCTTCACCTTTGATAGTATTTCCCTTTACCCTATCTAATCCTTCCAGTTCTCTCTCGATTGACTGTTGTTTGCCTCAAACAGGTTTTGGAACAGACCGACAAATTGCCCCCATGCAGTAAGGAAGCCTTCCTCCAACCCTGCGGTGGCATATTTGATCATATCCAGGTGGAGAAGTTGCGAAACTTCAGCTAGCCAGTCTGCAGCTGTGGGTGGGGTGCTTCTGATCGCCAGCCCAACAGGATTCTGTGGAGTGCGATTAGGGAAACGAAAGCTACGCCGTTGGCCCTCTTCCCCATGTGTAGCTCTGGCTGCTCTGATACCCCTAAGATCGCCACATTTGCACATGGCTTCACCCTCACCTCCACAATCTTGGACATTGCGTTGGATAAGGCCGTCCAGAACCCAGAAAGTTTGGGACAAGCCCAGCACATGTGGGTGTGTTTAGCCATGTCGCTCTGGCACCGTTCACATTTGTCCTCCAACTCGGAGAAGGACCTCCTCATTCGGGTCTTGTCAGGTGTCCTCTGTGCATAATTTTGAACTGCATGAGACTGAACCTTGCTCCGGAGGAGGTGGAGTTGGTCCTGCTCGGTGTTTCGCTCCAGTGTCTCCACCCACTTCTGTCCCCAGTTCACTATCCAATTATAGTGATGAGAGATTGCATTTTCTTTAGCATCAATGAAATTGGTTTTATTTACTGGGCAGCAGAGAATCGCATGATCATCTCATGGACAATTAGGGGGGTTGCCCATGTCCTTATGACACCCCCATATCGACTGGCCTTGGGTCTTTTTGTATACAAGTTCGCTTACCCCGGACAATTAGGAAGCCTGCACCTCTCTCTGCTCACGCCGCCTGCAGCTGAGTAAGATACACACCCCGCCTGTGGCCGTTGAAGATCTCCGAGATTTCGGGCGACGTTTTAAAATAGAGCATAGAACCGTACAGCACAGAACAGGCCCTTCGGCCCTCGGTGTTGTGCCGCGAATTGTCCGAAACCAAGATCAAGCTATCCCACTCCCTGTCATTCTGGTGTGCTCCATGTGCACTGACATAACATTTGCAAGATCAGCGATTGAGAAGTCTCCACAAATACAATCTCGTCTGCCCAGTGCAGTCTGTTACCTATGCTCTTTTACTTTCAATCTGTCGATCGGTCGATCAGGTATTTGGAAATTAACTTTATTTTCTCATTTCAAATTAAACTTAGACGCAGAGTACAGTGAACAAGAGAAAAAACACATTTAACCTGCTTCCGTCCCAGTTAAAGCTGACAATAGTGCCGCCTGGTATATTGCCTGAAGACTTCCATCTGCGGGATTGAAACTCTTATTCTCGAATTCAAACACTCTCAGAATTTCTGCCCGTGACTAATTGAACTTCTTGATCGAAACTCCGCTTTTTCTAAACAGTGCACACACGCCATTCCAGATACAGAGCTGCAGTTATTATGTAGTTCTGTGAACTTCGCCCGTTGCATTGTGGTTGCAGTAACCTCAGCTCCTAGGGGCAAATCTAAAACAATAAATTAGTTTCTCTTTCTGAAGATGCTGCCGGACCTCCTGTAGTTCAAAAAATTCTCGATTTGGACCCTTGTCCTTTTACTTTTTACACCAAAGACCAGCCGGTTCATCAATTTACCAGAAGATTCCTCCATGTTCATGACCTGTACTGAGCAACTCAGTGCTAATTCGTTGTTAGAGCAGGGAATTCCCTTGATGGTGCACGAATTGAAACAAGAAAGTAACCGTGGTGATATCATAAAAAAGACACAAATCAATTGTCGGCGTGGTAGAAATAGTGATATAAACCGATAACAACACGCTGGCACAGGAGAACATGTGCCCTCAACTGTTACACAGTTTGTCTTACAGTTACGACTGTCCACATTGACAGTTTCAAATATCACATCAAATGTAAACGCAAAATTGTCATCAACAATCAAAATCTTCGTATACCTTGTCAACGGAAGCTGCAGAACTAAATCAAGATCATTGCGAACAATGCTGTTTGTGTTGTGCTGTTCAGCCATGGAACATGCCTTTCCAATCTGGGAATAATCTCCCGAATCGAAGAAGTTGAACCGCATCCTCAGTGTAAATTCCTGATGTTGTTGGGGATTTTGTGATACTGGACTATGATATAAATTATAGGTGGCCCTTTAACTACATTTGTGCTCCATATTACTTTTGAATAGTTCTGATGAAACAAAAGGTACTCATTGGCTTAGATGCCTGTTTAGAAGAGGCAATTTGTAGAAATAGATACTGGAGACAAAGCTGTTAATATCTAAAAGACACAAAATGGCTGTTAGCTATTTTGTGATATTAAAGACACAAAATGGCTGAACAAGCCACATTCCCTGTAAACTGTTTCATGAGACAGTTTACAGGGAATGTGGCTTGTTCAGCCATTTTGTGTCTTTAATATGCAAGCGTGGTATGCATAGAGAGTGTCCCAACAGCCGCTGATAACAGCTTCACAGAACAAGACTTGCAATGTATCCTTTATAAGCTGAAAGTCTACAGCTGTAGACAGGACACATTATTATGTTAGTTTTGAATGTCTTTTGTAGGAAGTTAGGGGCGGGTGGGGATAATTGGGGATGCTTGGAAAATTGATTGACTGCATGTAATAAGTGTGACGCGAATATAGTTGATTGATTGTTTGTAAATGAGAATAAAAACTAATTCCGCCTTTGGAATCTGTATATTAACCGTGTGAGCTTTAGCTCAAGTGGGATAAGGTGGTGTCAGGGGCTGCGGAGTCCCCAGATCTTGCCTCCCAGAATTCTGACATAATAATCTGCTTTTTTGCTGTGAATATTTTCACCCCTAACACCTGACAATTAGTGACTGCCTGAAACCGATGAATGGGGATCATTTATACACTTTCATAAAAACGACCAATTCCTAGGCTGTAGCCACCCAACTTCATGCTCTGCAAATTGTCCACAAGTTGTCTACTGATCCAGATGAGTTCCTGCCACTGGGAGGCAATCAGTCTAAACCTAACTGGCTTTGTCCCAGAAGACTCAAGTATGGTGCCAGCCGCTGCAAGCCGTTCAGGTAGAAGGGAGGGCACAGCAAAAGGATTATTGCAAACTGTTACTTTGAACAACATCCCATCGTACAGAATGCCATCAACGAACAAAGGTGCATCTCTTAAGATTTCAAAGTCGTCACTTATCGGGGCAGGGCTTTCGTGAAAGAATGGAGAGGTTTGGTGCAGCAACAGGATAAAATAAAGAATTGAACCCAAAGCAACTTTATGCAGCAGACCTCGACCATCGTGGTGGACAGATTATGTGTCCGTTCCGAGGTTTGCAAGGAATCTTATCATTTTGAAAAGATTGTCGGTGAAATCTAGTCTGAGAAGGGAAATTTTCCTGCCTGTAAAGTTACCTTGCTTCATATTTCTTTATTTCTTTCACAAGATGGGTGTTCCTAACATTGCAGTCATTATCACCCTTGCACAGGCTTGAAAATATGATGGGAGGCGTTATATCCTACAGCGAATAAAATCCGCGTGATTTTTCTATTTCCAAATGCTCTTAATGCTCAAATGCCCAAATGCTCTGTTCGGTAATTCGACCCAAATTAAATGAAGGAACAGCGATGAACACGGAAGTTAAAGTGTGCTTTGCTGCGGCATTTTACTGCAAAGGAGGAAATAAAGGATCTGCGTGTATATTGCGATGTCAATTCAACCTCGTGTAAATTGGACTAGTTTTACAACTCAACACAAGTGTTCCTGCCAATAAATGTGTTCATCCAGCTCGGCTCAAGCGTTATTTATACTGAGAGTCCGAATGACGTTTTAAACTTTGTCAATGTGGTTGCTGAGAATGGGGTTCTTTAAATCGTTCAAAAGGAAAAGAAACGAAATTAGTTGAAATTTTCTTCTTGAAACAATTTCCAATATGTGTTTTGCATAGACTCTTCTGTAAATTTCATGTTACGCACGAGTCCTTGGGGTAAAGTCAATGCATTAATCAGCTTCTGACGTCGGATATAACTCACATCACTGCACAAATCCCCAGGTGACAATGTCCATAGAGGATAGATTTGGTTTTAAGTATCTTCTACATTGGTACGGTCGAAGCCCAGGACTTGGCAGAACAGACATTCGCGCTTCACAGAAAAACATGGGGCACCCTGTAATTTACCAGATAGACCTCATTTATTACCCAGTTCTTGCAGCCGTCGGTATTCCTGGTAAGTGTGTTGAAACGTATCAGTACAGTTCACCATCAGTACGAAAATATTACCTGTTCGGTGTTATTAGTTAAGGGTGGAAACATTTGTTTTGCTTGGTCAATATTATTTTTCCTACAAATTATAATATTTAGTTCGCGTTCACCGTATCGTTGAGCCGAGAATGGTGACAGGAGTCCCCTCGGATGTCACACACTGAAAATTGACCAGAAAGCAAACAGTAATTTGCTTTGAAATTTGTTCTGATGTATTCTGGCATTTTACCTTTGTTTAACTGAAAAGGAAATGCGGAAAAGTGTTGCTATTCTTACTGCCGCCGACTGCAGGTTAGTGGTCAATGGTGTTGGAAGGGGCGATGCTGACACTGATCGTGGAAAACGGGCGATAGCGATCCGCAGACCGCTATATATTCCTTTTATCACAGAAGGTTAAAACCTAAACCAATCAATCACCTGAGAATTCGAAGTTTTGACAAAGATATCCGAACAGGGCGAATGTGCACTCCGGATGTTGTGCAGATCATATTCCAACAGGTCGGAGTTATTTCGCTCTATTCATTTTATACATGCACTCTTTCCACATCTTGGACGACCTTTGTTTCTACGCACACGTTTGCCCCAGAAATACCAGAATGGTGTTCTTGATTTAACTCAGCAAAGCGATATACTTCGTAGATCAAGTTACTCTCAATTTTAGCTCATCGAGCGCTGCCTTGCTCTACATTTGTCGCATATTTCCTTTCCCAACAAGTATGTTTCCACAATTAAAGTTTATTTAACCAAGAACGAAAGAGCCCCTGAAATTTCAATGGTTTCTTAATTGTGATAAAATCATTCTAAAAACAAATATTTTGCGACGGGCATGCGATAAATATTAATTTCCCTTTTACTTACAGTCAACGTGGGAGCAATTGTGATCCTTTCTCGAGGAAAGTGTGGGTTATCCAAATGCATTACTCGCTATCTCGTGGCAATGGCAGTGGCAGATACCACTGTGGTAGTCATCCATGTGATATTACACCGGATTAACATCATGTACTTCCCACCCAGTTTTCTATTTTTGACTCCAGTGTGCATTGTAAATGTTGTGGCGACTTCCGGGTGCGGCGATGACCAGCTGAGTCGCACGTTTCGGCAGCTCCCTGTGAAACGGACTTTTGGGCTCTTGATAGGAGCCCCAACAGCAATTTTAACGGCTGAAAACACCGTGCGGTAAACCAGAAGGGTGTTCCCCCTGGACACGGATGGAAAAAGGAGAGGAAAGTGGCCGGATTGCAGCGGATCCTTTGGAACAACGGCAAGGAAGGCAAGCAGAAACCAAGATGGCGTCGGAAGGTGGCAGTTTCATATGGGGCCCTGAACAACAAGAGTTTTTGAAACGCTGCGTGGAGGAGATAAAAAAGGAAATGAAGAAAGAGTTGTTGGCCCCAATATTACAGGCGATTGAAGGGCTGAAAGAGGAACAAAAGACCCAGGAGCAGGAGCTTCGGGTCGTGAAGGCGAAAGCAGCAGAGAATGAAAACGATATACAGGGCCTGGTGGTGAAGTCGGAGATACAGGAGGCACACCAGAAACGATCTGTGGAGAGGTTGGAGGCACTGGAAAATAACGCAAGGAGGAACAACTTGAGGATTCTTGGCCTTCCTGAAGGTGTGGAGGGGGCGGACGTCGGGGCATATGTGAGCACGATGCTGCACTCGTTAATGGGAGTGGAGGCCCCGACGGGTCCGTTGGAGGTGGAGGGAGCATACCGAGTTATGGTGCGAGGATCGAGAGCAGGAGAAGCTCCCAGAGCCATAGTGGTGAGATTTCTCCGTTTTAAGGATAGAGAAATGGTCCTTAGATGGGCGAAGAAAACTCGGTGTGGTAAATGGGAGAACGCGGTGATCCGCGTCTATCAAGATTGGAGTGCGGAGGTGGCGAGAAGGAGGGCGAGCTTTAATCGGGCCAAAGCGGTACTTCACAAAAAAAAGATAAAGTTTGGAATGCTGCAACCGGCAAGACTGTGGGTCACATATCAAGGGAGGCACCACTACTTTGAGACGGCGGATGAAGCGTGGACTTTTATTGTAGAAGAAAAATTGGAAAGATTGGACTACGAAAATGAACGTTTGGACAAAGTGGTGGGACGAGTGGGGGGGGGGGGGGGGGGCGAAGAGGGATTGTATGATTAATCCTGCGGTATGGTAACTTTTCTTTCTCCCACAGGTGGTGATGGGGGGAGGTGGGGAGGGAGAGGAGATGGGGCGTTGGCCATGGGAGGCGGGGCCGAGGGAGAGGCGCGGGCTTGGTTCCCGCGCTATGATAATTATGGCGGGAATAGAGAAGCAGGAAGGAGGGGGCGCCGCACGGGGCGAGCCGTGATCACGGGGGGAAGCCGAGGTCAGCCAGAGTTTGCTGACTTCTGGGAGCAACATGGGGGGAGTAATTACGCTAGCGGGGGGTCTAGCGGGGGGGGGGGGGGGGAGGGGGGAATTACTGGGTTGCTGCGGCTGGGGAAAGGGGGGAGTGGGTACGGGAAAGGATGGGCGGGGGGGGGCACCGTCTGGGAGAAATACAGCTGCGTGGGAACTGGGCGAGAAGCTGGAAAAAGATGATGGCTAACCGGCAAGGGGGGGGGGGGGGGTGGGAAGCCCCCCAACTCGGCTGATCACGTGGAACGTGAGGGGGCTTAACGGGCCGATAAAGAGGGCACGAGTACTCGCACACCTTAAGAAACTTAAAGCAGATGTGGCCATGTTACAGGAAACACACCTGAAACTGATAGATCAGGTTAGGTTGCGCAAAGGATGGGTAGGGCAGGTGTTCCATTCGGGGCTGGATGCGAAAAACAGGGGGGTGGCTATATTAGTGGGGAAGCGGGTAATGTTCGAGGCAAAGACTATAGTGGCGGATAACGGGGGCAGATACGTGATGGTGAGTGGCAAATTACAGGGAGAGATGGTGGTGTTGGTAAACGTGTATGCCCCGAATTGGGACGATGCCAATTTTATGAGGCGAATGCTAGGACGCATCCCAGACCTAGAGACCGGAAAGCTGATAATGGGGGGAGACTTTAACACGGTGTTGGAACCAAGGCTGGATAGGTCGAAGTCCAGGACTGGTAGGAGGCCGGCAGCAGCCAAGGTGCTTAAGGATTTTATGGAGCAGATGGGAGGGGTGGACCCGTGGAGATTCAGTAGACCTAGGAGTAAGGAGTTCTCGTTTTTCTCCTATGTCCATAAAGTCTATTCACGCATAGACTTTTTGTGTTGGGTAGGGCATTGATCCCGAGGGTGAGGGGAACGGAATATACGGCTATAGCCATTTCGGATCATGCCCCACACTGGGTAGACTTAGAGATAGGGGAGGAAACAAGAGGGCGTCCACCCTGGAGAATGGACAGGGGACTAATGGCGGATGAGGGGGTGTGCTTAAGGGTGAGGGGATGCATTGAAAAGTACTTGGAACTCAATGACAATGGGGAGGTTCAGGTGGTAGTGGTCTGGGAGGCGTTGAAGGCGGTGGTTAGGGGGGAGCTGATATCAATAAGGACACATAAAGGGAAGCAGGAGAGTAAGGAACGGGAGCGGTTGTTGCAAGAACTTTTGAGTGTGGACAGACAGTATGCGGAAGCACCGGAGGAGGGACTGTATAGGGAAAGGCAAAGGCTGCATGTGGAATTTGACTTGCTGACCACAGGCACTGCAGAGGCACAATGGAGGAAGGCGCAGGGTGTACAGTATGAATATGGAGAGAAGGCGAGCAGATTGCTGGCACACCAATTGAGGAAAAGGGGAGCAGCGAGGGAAATAGGGGGGGTGAGAGACGAAGATGGAGAGATGGAGCGGGGAGCGGAGAGAGTGAATGAAGTGTTTAAGACATTTTATAAAAAATTGTATGAAGCTCAACCCCCGGATGGGAGGGAGAGAATGATGGAGTTTTTGGATCGGCTGGAAATTCCCAAGGTGGAAGAGCAGGAAAGGATGGGATTGGGAGCACAGATCACGGTAGAAGAAGTGGTGAAAGGAATTAGGAACATGCAGACGGGAAAGGCCCCGGGACCGGACGGATTCCCAGTTGAATTTTACAGAAAATATTTGGACTTGCTCGCCCCGCTACTGACGAGGACCTTTAACGAGGCAAAGGAAAGGGGACAACTGCCCCCGACTATGTCAGAAGCAACGATATCGCTTCTTTTAAAGAAGGAAAAGGATCCGCTACAATGCGGGTCCTACAGACCAATCTCCCTCCTCAATGTAGATGCCAAGGTCTTGGCCAAGGTAATGGCAATGAGAATAGAGGAATGTGTCCCGGGGGTGGTTCATGAGGACCAAACTGGGTTTGTGAAGGGGAGACAGCTGAAAACGAACATACGGAGGTTGTTAGGGGTAATGATGATGGCCCCACCAGAGGGTGAAACGGAGATAGTAGTGGCGATGGATGCCGAGAAAGCATTTGATAGAGTGGAGTGGGATTATCTGTGGGAGGTGTTGAGGAGATTTGGGTTCGGAGAGGGGTATGTTAGATGGGTGCAGCTGTTGTATAGGGCCCCAGTGGCGAGTGTGGTCACGAATGGACGGGGATCGGCATATTTTCGGCTCCATAGAGGGACAAGGCAGGGATGTCCTCTGTCCCCATTACTGTTTGCACTGGCGATTGAGCCCCTGGCGATAGCGCTGAGAGGTTCCAAGGGATGGAGGGGAATACTTAGGGGAGGAGAAGAACACCGGGTATCTTTATATGCGGATGATCTGCTACTATATGTGGCGGATCCAGCGGAGGGGATGCCAGAAATAATGCGGATACTTGGGGAGTTTGGGGATTTTTCAGGGTATAAATTGAACATGGGGAAGAGTGAGCTGTTTGTGGTGCATCCAGGGGAGCAGAGTAGAGAAATAGAAGACCTACCGTTGAGGAAGGTAACAAGAGACTTTCGTTACCTGGGGATCCAGATAGCTAAGAATTGGGGCACATTGCACAGGCTAAATTTGACGCGGTTGGTGGAACAGATGGAGGAAGATTTCAAGAGATGGGATATGGTAGCATTGTCAATGGCAGGGAGGGTGCAGGCGGTTAAGATGGTGGTCCTCCCGAGATTCCTCTTTGTGTTTCAGTGTCTCCCGGTGGTGATCACGAAGGCTTTTTTCAAAAGGATAGAAAAGAGTATCATGGGTTTTGTTTGGGCCGGGAAGACTCCGAGAGTGAGGAAGGGATTCTTACAGCGTAGTAGGGATAGGGGGGGCTGGCACTACCGAGCCTAAGTGAGTATTATTGGGCCGCTAATATTTCACTGGTGAGTAAGTGGATGGGAGAGGAGGAAGGAGCGGCGTGGAAGAGATTAGAGAGGGCGTCCTGTAGGGGGACCAGCCTGCAGGCCATGGTGACAGCCCCATTGCCGTTCTCACCAAGGAACTATACCACGAGTCCGGTGGTGGTAGCTACACTGAAGATTTGGGGACAGTGGAGACGACATAGGGGAAAGACCGGAGCACTGGGGGGGGGGGGTGTCCCCGATAAGAAACAACCATAGGTTTGCCCCGGGGGGAATGGATGGGGGATATGGAATGTGGCAAAGAGCAGGTATAACGCAATTGAAAGATCTATTTGTGGATGGGAAGTTTGCGAGTCTGGGAGCGCTGACCGAGAAATATGGGTTGCCCCAAGGGAATGCATTCAGGTACATGCAATTGAGGGCTTTTGCGAGGCAACAGGTGAGGGAATTCCCGCAGCTCCCGACACAAGAGGTGCAGGACAGAGTCATCTCAAAGAAATGGGTGGGGGACGGTAAGGTGTCGGATATATATAGGGAAATGAGAGACGAAGGGGAGACTATGATGGACGAACTAAAAGGGAAATGGGAAGAAGAGCTAGGGGAGGAGATTGAGGAGGGGATGTGGGCAGATGCCCTAAACAGGGCAAACTCGTCGTCCTCGTGCGCCAGGCTAAGCCTGATTCAGTTTAAGGTATTACACAGGGCACATATGACTGGAACACGGCTCAGTAAATTTTTTGGGGTGGAGGATAGGTGTGCGAGGTGCTCGAGAAGCCCAGCGAATCATACCCATATGTTTTGGTCATGCCCGGCACTACAGGGGTTTTGGATGGGGGTGACAAAGGTGCTTTCGAAAGTAGTAGGAGTCCGGGTCGAACCAAGCTGGGGGTTGGCTATATTTGGGGTTGCACAAGAGCCGGGAGTGCAGGAGGCGAAAGAGGCCGATGTTTTGGCCTTTGCGTCCCTAGTAGCCCGGCGCAGAATATTGCTAATGTGGAAAGAAGCCAAGCCCCCGGGGGTGGAGACCTGGATAAATGGTATGGCGGGGTTCATAAAGTTAGAGCGGATTAAGTTCGTCCTAAGGGGGTCGGCTCAAGGGTTTACTAGGCGGTGGCAACCGTTCGTCGAATATCTTGCGGAAAGATAGATAGGGGAGAACAAAGAAGGCAGCAGCAGCGGCCCAGGACTTGGGGGGGGGGGGGGGAGGGATGGGGGGGGGGATGGGGGGGGGTGGCCTGAGACAAGGCAGTTGCCAATTAGGGCTAGTTTTTATTTTTTGTTATTTAATATTTATTTATTTGTTGTTGTTTTTGTTTAAATTTAAAAAGGTCATTATTATCTGTATTGTTACAATGTTGTGTAAAGGATGCACAATGTACTGTGTTGGTTGACCAAAAATTTTCAATAAAATATTATTTTTTTAAAAAAGTAAATGTTGTGGCATATATTGTAACTGTGGACTGTTCTGTCTGGTTTACTGTTGCCTTCACGTTTGACCGCTTTGTGGCAATTTGCTGTCAGAAGCTAGAGTCAAAGTACTGTACGGAGAAAACTGCGACAGTCGTCATCGGTGCAGTGTTTGTCCTCAGCTGCCTGAGGACCGTTCCCTTTTACTACATCAATGAACCTGAATTTATAATTGAGAACATCGCGTGGAATTGCGTCCCCACGGCTGATTATCTAACTTCCCCCTTGTGGGAGATATTCGAGTGGATTGACAGTATCATCACCCCTGTATTACCAATGTTTTTGATATTGTTGTTCAATGCTTTGACTGTGAGGCATATCATAGTGGCAAACAGAATCCGCAAGGGGCTACGCAGCAACAATGAAAATCAGAATGATCTAGAGATGAAAAATCGGAGGAAATCCATGATTTTGCTTTTCACTATTTCCGCCAATTTCATAATCTTGTGGATGACGTATCTTGTGCATTCCGTAAACTGGCCGGTTATGAACTTTTATTACACAGACAAATATTTCAGTAGCCCTATATATATCGCCCAGCAGGTTGCATTCATGCTGCAACTTCTGAGTACCTGCACAAACACTTGCATCTATGGACTGACACAAAACAAATTCAGAGAGGAGCTTAAGAATGGGATAAAGTATCTGTTTACACTGAATGGGAAAATATGTTGGCAATATGTAACGCCCATCGATCTGGAAGAGGGCTTGTAAATTTACGAGTAAGTTGCTTTTGGATTCCTCAGTTTTGAAAGCAGGTGAAGGGAAAAGAGGAAAATGATTGTCTTCAATAAGTTTTCACTTAATTAAATTCAATGACCAAAATAGTCAAATTTGATTTCGTAATTGGAAAGCTAAAGGTAGAAATTAGAACATGTAGTAATAAATCTTGCTCGCCTAATGCCTCGATTATTATTTATCTAGATGTGCAGAGTTTGCACAACAGCATACTATTGAAATAAATTGTAATATTATTCTCGTAAAACATCGATAAGAGTGAAAATAAAAACATATGCCGACTAAACGACAAATCAGACTTGGAGCAACAGATGCAATTTGTGTTTTTTGCAGAACAAGTTCATCATTTAAAAAAACGCAAAGGTTGCAGAAAAACATTCCTCACAAAATACGCCAAATGGTCTTAAATATTAAGCAAATATCGATACATTTCCCATACCTTTACATTGTCAATACTGTCATGTGAGAGTACCTTTAAGAAATGTGTGTTTAACAAATGTACCTTTAAGAAATGGGTGTTTATCAGTGATGTCAGAGGGTGAGTGGAGCTGGGCTGTCTGTCTGCTTTTTACTTTCATTTTAGGCGGTTTGCTGCAGGGTGTGTTTTGGCTTCGTTTTCAGTCTTGGAGCTGAAGCCAGACAGAGCAGATGCACTGTTGATATCTCTGCCATGAAAAGACTATCTTTTGATCATTTGGTGAATTCAGAATTATAAATGTTCTCAGTAGTAAATGTAAACCTAATGTGCTTCTGTTAAAAGGTGTTCCCTTTGTCTTCTGGAAGGTGTTTGGGAAGTTTTTCAGGATTACTTAGTGTTGTATTCTTTGGGGTTGTATTTAAATTGATGGTTGCTAAGATGTTCACTGTATGTTTTAAAAACGTTAACTTGAGTTCATAGAATAAACATCGTTTTATTTTAAAAAATAGTTTTCCATTTTGCTGTACCACATCTGCACAGTGAGCCGTATGCTCCCCATACCGCAATCTATTACAAGTTGTGGGTCAGGTGTGCTCCATGCTACACTTTGGGTTTCTATTTGCTATTTCAATTGAAGGTGCTTATCTATGAGCACATCAGCTGCACAGCTGGGTCATGTATGACGAGATGCAGCGTACGAACATAGGAACAAGGAGCAGGAATCGGCCAGTCGCCCTCGACGCCTGACCTGCCATTTTAGAAGTTCATACTTGGTCTGAGATTGTCCTCATATCTGCAGCCTGTCTACCGCCGCACAGCTCTTATTCCCTTGCTGAATAACAATCTATCCACCTGCTCCATTAAAAAAAAAATCAAAGACTGTGCTTCCACCACCTTTTCAGGCGGTCCCAAAGATTCAGCCCCTGTGAACGAAAGAAATGCACCTCATCCGACAACATACTTTCAAATTGTTCTCGATTCAACCGCAAGAGGGAACATCCACTCCGCAGCTATCTTGTAAAAAAAAAACAGGATCGCATATTTCAATGAACCCTCCCTGAACGTCGGTGACAATACTGCACACAGTGTTCCAGAAATAACTTCACTGATGTTTTTCCATGGGACGTAGGCGTCCAGCATGTATTGTCCATCACGCTCAGGGGACATTTAAGACATAACCAGGTTCCTTTGGAACTGGAATCATTGTAGGCCAGGCCAGGTCATGAGTGCACCAGATGTGTTTTTACGACAATGGTGTCATGGCCATCGTTAGACTTTTAATTCCAGATTTTTTTTAAACTCAAATTTCACGATCTGCAGTGGCAGGATTTGAATCTGAGTACTCTGGTTTTCTGGCCTTTGATGATACCCCGATGGCACCGATTCACCTTCATCACTGACGCCTAGCCTCGTGCTGTATTCAATTCCCGTCGTTATAAATGCAAACATTTTCTTATGCCGTGGGGCAGCACGGTAGCACAGTGATTAGCATGTTTGTTTCTCAGCACCAAGGTCCCAGGTTCGATTCTCGGTTTGGGTGACTGGCTATGTGGAGTCAGCACGTTCTCCCCGTGTCAGCGTGGGTTTCATCCGGGTGCTCCCGTTTCCTCCCACAGTCCAAATATGTGCAGGTTAGGTGTATTGTCTCCACAAAGTATTAGGTGGGGTTACTGTGCTCCGGGGATATGGTGGAGGTGTGCATCTTAAGTGCAGTGCTCTTTCCAAGGATCGGTGCAGACTCAATTGGGACTAAAGACCTCCTTCTGCACTGCAAATTCTATTTTGATTAGGTTTTCTAGTTTTGAGCAGTGCCTTTTGCAATTAATCAACTAGGACACCCATGTTGCTCTACATCTCAGACTTTTGCACATTCTCAATATTCAGAGAATATAACTTTCTTTTATTCTTCCTGCCATAATCGACAATTAAACTTTGTTCCGCGTTTTCTCCATCTTCCAGGTAATTGCCACACTCACTTCTCCGAACTACATATTTTTGTACCCACCTCATCTCCTCAGCACAGCTTAATTTCGTTCTCATCATTGTGCCATCAGAAAATTCAGTAAGCATTCCACCAATATCTTCATCCAATTCATTTGCATAAATTGTAAATAATGAGGCCCAGCACTGGCCCCTGTGGCTCATTACCTGTTGGATTTTGACAACCTGAAAAATAACGAATCATATCGACAGTCGGTTTCCGGCGAGCGAGTCAACCTTCTATTTATGCCCACATGTTACTGGCATACCTTGAGCTTTTATTTTACGCCATAACCTTTGATACGGCACTTGAACAAATGCCCTCTGGAAGTCTAACTATAGCACGTCCATGGTTTCCCCTTGATTGACAACACATGTAGGCCCATAAAATAACTTCGAAAGGTTGTTGAAACATGACTTGCTGTGCCCATAATCATGTTGACTCCGCCTGATTACCTTGAACTTAAACATGGGCCCTGCGATAAGCTTATACCATAACGGCATTTGCCACTCTTCCAAATGAGTGATACGAATTTACCTATCGTGTAGTTTCTCGGACGCGCAGGTATTTCTGTAAGAGCTGATCAATCACTCTTCAAACTTTGGTAGCGTTGACCAACATGGCGAAATGGTATTGTCACTTGATCAGACCTAGGGGAATGTTCTGGGAGCCCAGATTCGCTGGTCCAATTGGAATCGAATTTAAAAATAAATCTAACGATGACCAGAAAACAATTGACGATTGTCGTGAAATCTCATCATTTATGTAATGTGAAGAATGGTCGGAGATAAAAAATTGCGGAGTATTCCACTCTGACAATCTGGAAGCACCGATTTACCATTACCAAGAAGACCTTGTGTACTGGCGAGAAAAATGCAAAACCTTTCTCACCGGGTGCATGAGCCTCCATAAGCCCTCAGCCCAAATCTATTCCATAAACTTCCCCAGTTCCCGAGCCATGCCTGTCGATTTCCGCGTACGCCCCCACCCCACCCCATGATCAGTTGGTGTGTTTATTAGTCGCGGAATTGCGTCATGATCTTTTTTACAAGGTTTGCGTTGTCCTAGTTGCTGGAGTACACATTGGCAAGGACCACGGGTGCCCTCTATGAGACACTGCTGACCGTACCATCCCACTTGGTCTGTAACTGTCCTAACCGCAGTAAAAACCGTCCTCTTACTTATCAATATGGCCACCCCCAAGCTCTTGTCCCAAAGGTGGAACGTTAGGCCGCACCCAACCAACCCTTCCTGACGCACAGTCGGTCCTTCTCCCTCAGGTGCATCTCTTGGAGGAAGACAATGTCAGCTTCCATACCTTTTAGATGGATGAGGAGTCTGGGTCTTTTCACCAGATCGTTACGTTCCCTGGCGTTTCAGGTGACTATTCTGACGCCCCACCCCGCACCCCGCCCTGCGTATTCAACCATACTTACCTTGTCAATGCACCCCTTCACTCCGGGTCTTCCCTTTGTTTCGGGACCGTCCAAAATGACCGCGGTCACCATTCTCACAATGAGGCCGAGCTCCTGTGCTCCCGGTTTCCCTTTAACCAGGGTCCACCGAACATGGCTGCCTCCTGTGTGCACTACATTTAGGTGAGCACATGCACTCCTGAATTTCCCTTAGTTTAGGGACTGCCAAAAGTGGCTGCTTACTGTGCCCTTGGGTCTTGGTCTTTCTTGGATATTAGTAGTATGGCGGACTGTGTTAGAGTTGGAGGCAGGGTTACCTCGCTAGTGTGTCGCCGAACATGGCCTGCGACATGAATCTAACGATGATCATAAAACAATTGACCATTGTCGTGAAATCTCATCATTTATGCAATGTGAAGAATGGTCGGAGATAAAAAATTGCGGAGTATTCCACTCTGACAATCTGGAAGCACCGATTTACCCATTACCAAGAAGACCTTGTGTACTGGCGAGAAAAACGCAAAACCTTTCTCACCGGGTGCATAAGCCTCCATGAGCCCTCAGCCCATCAGGGTCAATCTCAGCAGGGTCAGTGCCATTGTGAATTTTTGTAGACGTCCACGGATCCCAGCGTCTCCTGGACTGCAGTGAATTGATGGTCTCCATGACCTCTGCAAGTCCTAATAGAGCTTCCATTTCCGTTTCCGTTTGTGAGGTTAACCTGATGAAGCCAGTCTACAGACCTCCCGTCCATGGTCGATTTGTTCCCCGCCCCCCTCCGTTGTTTTGATTCCCCCTACACCTCTCGCTGAACACCCAAAGATCCCCTTTTTGTCCACATTACTGCATTCCCCCCCCCCCCACTCTGACACCGTGTCTCGTCCCTCCGCGCCCCCCCCCAACCCCGCACGAGATGTTCTGACCCCGGTGGGAGATGCGCCTCGGCCTGCCTCTCACTCCTGGTGCTAGCTTTCCTGCTATTGTGGTGGCCCCCTCCCAGGTTCGATCGAACCCACACTTATGCCCGCTCTTCTGGTGTCCTTTCTATCTCCTCCTCACCCTCTGCTGCGCATTGCTGCCCTCGCCCCCTCCTTTCTATGAGCTGGTTCCCTGTTCAGACGGAGGTGACGCAGTGTGCCGAAACCTTGTCCATTTAGTTATTTTGCCTCCTCTGTATCTTCCTCACCCCTGTCTCTGGCTGCTCGAACAGCCGTTCCAAGGACGAACTCGCCGGCTCAGTAAAATCATGTCCTTTGCCCAGAAACAGTACTCAGAGCCTGGCTTCGAAAAGCATCCTGAATCTGACAAAAGGTTTTATTTCGGCGCAACTTTGCATGGTTAAAATCCGCCATCACAAGCCACCTGCAATCCCAGATACCTGAATTGAGTAGTAGCCACACGAAACGGCAAACGCCCAAAGCCAACTACCATCCCCGAAAGGAGACAAAAAATAACTCTCTATTCTCCCAATTCAATTTGTATCCCTAAAAAGCACCTAATCGCTTGAGAAGCCCAATTATATCCTCCAACATGGGAACCACTTTGGAAATATACAACGCAAGGTCGTTGGCAGACTTCCACTGACGGTGATTTGCTGAATGGACACAGATCAGGTGCCTCTCGTCCAGACCAGAACCAAATGGGCACTTGTAGACGACTTTTGCCATGAAATTCGAAAGCAACTTAACCTTAACTGAGAAAATAAAAGAAATTAATTTGAATTCCAGCGTAATGGAGTTCGAGGGGGAGAAGGGATAGAATACATTGCGGAAAAGGCGATGAGCAGTAGGCAGAGGAGCCGGCGGACCACGAGGCGAGGGTCCCTGGCCACTCAGGAGAGAGGGAGGCCGACAACACAAGCACCAGCCACCACCCCCCCCCCCGCACCTGTACACGGATGGAAGCCTTTATTTGTGTTAAATAATTTAGATTATGCAATTATTTTTTCCAATTAAGGGGCAATTTAGTGTGGCCAATCCACCTACACTGCGCATTTTTGGGTTGTGGGGGCGAATCCCACGCAGACACGGGGAGAATGTGCAAACTCCACACGGACAGTGACCCAGAGTCGGGATTGAACCTGGGACCTCAGCGCCGCGAGGCAGCTGTGCTAACCACTGTGCTGCCCCAGGGATGGAAGCCATTCCTCATGAAGTACTGACCACTATGAAATAAGCGATAAAGTTCGATGTCGAGGTGGCGGTCAAGGTGGTGGTGACAGAGGTGATGGTCACCATGCAAAAAAAAAGCTATCTATTTTGGCGAAGTAGGTGGAAGCCCAGGAAAAAACAAACTACGAATTGGAGAAGACCTCGACGGACCAGAGCGGCAGGATCGTCGCACTGGAAGCAGTTGTTAAATCGTTGGTGGCGGCTCAAGGGAATTTTAAAGAGAAATTCGAGGATGAAGAAAACAGGTCGCAACATTGGAACATTCAGATTGTGGGCCTTCCAGAAGGTATTGAGGGCAGAGACGCAACGGGCTATATCGCCCAAATGCTGGGCAACCTAGTCGGGAGAGCCAGCTTCCACGACCCCTGTGACAGATCGCACAGGATGCTTAAGCCGAAACCGAGGCTGGACATTGGGAAACTATACTGACACCACGATCATGAGAGGGTGCTAAGGTGGGCGATAAAGACCAGGTTGAGTCCCTGGGAAGGACAGACTCTCAGGGTATATCATCATTTTGGGGCGGACATGACGAAATGCATGTTTGCGTTTAATCAGAGAAAACCAGCCCTGCCCAAGAATGGGGTACGATTCGTTTGCCCACATTCGCCACTTTCATTTTAGAGGCAGCACAGTAGCACAATGGTTAGCACTGTTGCGTCACAGCTCCAGGATCCCAGTTTTGATTCCCGGCTTGCGTCACTGTCTGCATGGAGTCTGCATGTTCTTCTCATATCGGCTTGGGTTTCCTTCCAGTGCTCCGATTTCCTCCCACAGGTCCCAAAAGACGTGCTGTTAGGCAATTTTTACATTCTGAATTCTCCCTCTGAATTCTACCCGAACAGGCGCCGGAAAGTGGCGACTAGGGGGCAGGATTCTCCCAGACCTGGGCTGGACCGAAGAATCCCCGCGCCCGGGCCACGCCGCCCCGATGCCGGCAGGTGATTCTCCGCAGAGCGAAGAATCGGCGCCGTTGGCACCGGCGTGGTCGGCGGCCATTCTACGCAGGCCCCCCACGATTTTCCGAGGGGCCGTAAAAAGGAAAACGAGTCCTGCTAGGTCTGTTCTAATCTGCTCTGAGCCTGCGCGACCTTGGCGTTGAAGGGTCGGGTGTCAGCATTTGGGTGGGGAGGAATGGCCCGCGATCGGGGCCAACGATCGGCGGGCTGTCTCTCTGGCTCCGTACCTACTTTCCTACGTGCTGTCCCCTGTAGCCCTGCGCCATGTTGCGTCGGGGCCGGCGTGTTGAAGGATGCCACGACGCTGGTGCGCGTGGCTGCCAGTGCCACTGCGTATGCGTGGATCCCGCTGCGCACATTTCGCGCCAGGATCGGCAGCCGGAGCAGCGCGAAACCCTCCACCGCCTTGCTGGTCCCCGACAGGGTCCAGAATTAGTCCTTGCGATGGCGTTACAATGGCATGGACACTCTGCCCTGGAATTAGTGAATCCCACTCCGGGGCTTTTCACATTAACTTCATTGCGGTGTTAATGTAAGCTTACTTGTGCAATAATGATTAGTATAATGTTATTCCCAGCCAGGCTCTGGGTAACAATGCAGAACAAGGAGCATTACTTTAACATACCCGCAGAGGCAAACGATTTTGTGCAGTTAAACGGCCTGAAGAAGGGCAAAGGAGGCAGCGATGAAGGTAGAACATCGAGACGGGAAGTGAAAGAGACAGAAACGGTTGCGCTGGACTATGCTGCTTCGCTCTGATCAAAGCTACCGGGTCACAGGAAAGGGCGAATGCAGGTGAGGGTGAGGTAGAGGCAGAAGGAGCGTTTAGACAGTGGGCATAAGTGTGCGGTAAGAACAGCCCCCGGAGAGGTGGGTACCACACCCGCATGGAAATCTAGCACAAGAAGATGGACAACAAGGGAGGGAGCGCCTGGCTGGGGGAGGGGAGGGGGTGGCACTGGAACAGGGAGTGGATGCATAGATGGCGCGGCGCTTCGGGTATGGGGGGGGGGGGGTGAGGGGGGTGGGGAGTTGAAGGAACACAAAATGAACAATATGGGAAGAAAGGGTTTGTTTTGGGACTGGTTTCGGCAGGTAAGATGCAGAATGAAGGGACAAGTTGGTTCCGCAAGCAGCCACTTTGGAGGATCCCGAAGCAAAGGGAGACTACGGAGTGTAGGGGCTGACCCACGTGGCTTATACACAGTTGGCGGCCATGGTCGGTGCCCCCTGGGCAAAGGCAACCCCCGCAGTGCAGGCGTCCAGCCACATGATGAGAATTGTAATCGTGGCCATTTTGGACGGCCCCCGAACAAAGGGACACCGTGGACTGCAGGACCGTCTCCACCAGGTTAGTCCGGATGATCGCGCAGGAGGAGGGGGACGGATTGCGGGTAGGAAGGGCTGGGTCGGACATATGTAGCATTCATATTATGGGACGAAGGCTAGGGAAGTGGACATACTAATTAGGAAGAGGACATATTAACGGTAACATGGAAGGTTACGGACCAAGCAGGATGGTACTTCATGGTCAGCAGTGTGATGGACGGGGCACTGGTAGTTCTAGTAAATCTGTAAGCCGCCAAATTTGACAACACAGATTTCATAAAAAAGACCATGGTGGAATTCCGAGATATCGACACACACCGACTTCAACTGTGTACAGAAACCATTGACGGATCGATCGAGCCTCAGAAGTGGGAAAAAGACAGGCATGGCTAGAGAAGTGGAAGCATTCATGAGGCACATGGGGTCAGTGTGCCCATCCCGGTTCCTATATGGCAGCGAGATAACCAGAATGGGGACGTCTCACTTTCCACGTTCTGGGAGACACTGAAGGCGATGACTAGGGGAGAGATAATAGCCGACAACGTATTTAGAGACTGGGAACAGGGGGTGGCTAGTTAACAACTGCTCGACTCCATCCTGGAGGTCAATAGAAATTATTCTGCGACTCCACCGCAGAGCATCTTGCGTACAGGAAAGAGGTACAATTGGACTTAACCTGCTATCCACCAGGAAGGCAGTTGCCAAACTCTGCCAGACACTGGGACCTTCTACGAACATGGAGAAAAGGCAGGTCACCCACTGGCTCACCAGATGAGAAAGCAGGCAGCTACAAGGGAGATAACGAGCGAAAACACAGCAGTGGGGAACTGTTTGGAAACCCCAGAAATGTCGAGAAGCACTTGAGGCCTTCTACCGCGGACTGTACAGTCCCGAGCCCTCCCATTGAGGAGGGCGGACACGACACATATCATCGATGGACTGGACAACCCCGTTGGGGGACGATAGGCGGGGCGAGCTGGAAGCACCAATAGGACTGGGAGAGAACACGGAGAGCATCAGCTCCATGAAGGTGGGGAAAGTGCTGGGGCAGGATGGGTTCCCGGAGAACTTTTATAAAATGTTGCACCAGCTGTGGTCCCACACCTACGGGACATATTTGCTGATTCACTAGCGAGGGCTCTCTGCCTCCAACGCTAACACAGGCAATTATATCGCTGATGCCCGCAAAACACAAGAGCCGGATAGAATGCGCATCATATTTTGCTGCTCAATGCGGACGCAAAGATACTTGCGAAAGTCCTGACTCAGAGATGGGAGAACTGCGTACCAGAGGTGGTTTAAGAGGACCAGACCGGCTAGTACAAGGGTAGACAGCGAACATCAGGTGACTGCTGAAAGCAATAATGACCCCATCCAGGACGGGAACACCAGAGGTGATCGTCTTCCTGGATGCAGAAAAGGCCTTTGACAGAGTCGAATGAAAGTATCTCATTGAGGTACTCGAGCGGTTTGGGCTAGGGACAGCGTTTACCATGTGAACGAAACTCCTGCACAACGTTCCCAAGGCGAACATTCGGTCCAGCACCGCCAGCGCTGAATATTTCCAGCTTCACAGAACCATAAGGCAGCGATATCCAGTGGCCCCGCTCTTGTTTACCCTGGCAATTGAACACCTGGTGATCACTCTGCAAGACGGAAAAGTCTGAAAGGGCATCAAAATAGGGGGCGGATGACCTGATCCTCTCCGTCTCGGACTCAAAGAACGGCATGGAAGTAATCATGAAGTTCCTGGAAGGTTTCGGGGTCTTCTGGGGTTACAAACCAAACCGGGGTAAGAGCCAGGCATTCCCGGTCAACCTGAATGGGAGAGGGAGAGATCTGGGGGGGGGGGGGGGGGGCGCGGGGGGGGGGGGGGGGGGAATAGGGGGCTGCAATTATAACTACCACAAAGCAAGTTCCACTACATGAGGATCCAGATAGCCCATAACTGGATACGGATCCACAACTGGAATCTGACCAGTCTGGCGGAAAAAGTTAAAAAGGTCCTTCAGAGATGGGATGCACTTCCGCTTTCCCTGGATGGAAGGATGCAGATGGTCAAGATCAACGTTCTGCCGAGATTCCTGTTCCTGTTCAGATCCATCCCAATCTTCATGCCCAAGGTGTTTTTTCACGGGATAGACAAAATGATCATGGCGTTTGGATGGAGGGGGAGGGGGAAGAACCCAAGGACCCCCAAGCTGACACTGCAATGGAGGAATGATTTGGGCGGCCTGGTTCTACCGATCCTGCAGTACTAAAACTGGTCGGCCACAGTTAAAAGCGTGAGGGAATGGATACGAGAACCCAACATGGTCTCTGTGACGCTGGTGCAGTCGTCCTGCATGGGTACCACCCTCCAGGCCCTAACCACTGCAACGCTCGCATCCCCCCGGTAAAATGCACATCCTGCCCTGTGGTGATAGCCACATTGAGGACATGGATCCAAAGTATCAGCATTTCGCTTCAACCGAGATGTCCTTCTTGGCCCCCATCAGCGGTAATCAAAATTTCCCGTCATCCATTCTCGATCACCTTCAAAAACTGGAGACAGGACGGGGATCTCTCGGAGTCAGGAGCATTTCCATAGGGGACAGACTCGTGACCCTGGTCTAACTGACGGAAGAATTGGAGCTACCGACAGGACAGGAACCTGGGCACCTGCAATTCATACAGTTTATGTCATGGATACCGCAAGGTACAGTAGGGCCCCGTGATACAATTTACTGAACAGCTGATAAGCACCGTGGCCCCATCTATGGACGCTTGCTGGAAAGGACAAGGACACCACCAGATGGAGCTAAGCACAAATGGGCGGGCGAACGCGGGACAGACGTGGGTTTGGGACTCTGGAGCAAAGCACTGAGTGGCACTGAGTGGGGCTAACTCGACCTCCCGAGGTGCTGCCCTTACTTACACAAAATTGGCTGTATTTGTTTTTCGATTGTCGTAAATGCCCATTCGGGTCACTAATGTCCTATCGGGTAGGAAATCTTCCATCCTTACTTGGTCTAGTCTACATGTGACTCCATATGCACAACAATGTGTTTGACTGTTAACTGCCCCCTCAAGGGCAATTAGGGATGGACAATAAATGCTGGCCCAGTCTGCGAAGCCCACATCCCATGAACGAAAAATAAAGAATGCAGGTCGCCGCCACATTGAGGGCAATCAGTGATGGCAGTAAATGACTGCGTAGCCGGCGACGACAACATCTTACGAAAGAAGAACATATAATATATTTTGATTCGATCCCGGTTAGGAGACCTGACGTTTGTTTCGAGGATGAGTAAGATTTCCATATTCACGAATCTCTTGAATGTTCACCAAGCACAAAATCAAATGTTCGGCGATACATAAAGAAAATTTCCGTATTTCTATGTAATTCTTAAAAACAAAGAATGTTAGAAATAGGATATATATCTTTTTAAATGTGTCAATGCGAGTGGGAATGAAACCAAAACGATCACGCGTACTGAGGTCTGCTCGCCGAACAAAGAAAACGATTGATCTTTATATAATTACTTATTTTTTAAATGTTTTTATTGGCAATTTCGACATTATGTACATTGACGTCCGGTTTCATTTATTGCATCGTATAAAAAAGGCTTCGTATTTCGTTACTTTAATTATAAATTTCTGCCCTCTAGCTCATCGTGTCCTTCCACACCCTTCCTCCGCCCCCCTCGCCCTCCTTTCCCTAAGCCCTCGCCGTTTCCCCAGCACTTCCTCTCTTGCTGTCTTCCCTTGGTCGATCCGGGAGTGTGCTCCCCCTTCTCCTTGTCCCCCCTTTAGAACATAGAACATAGAACATAGAACAATACAGCGCAGTACAGGCCCTTCGGCCCACGATGTTGCACCGAAACCAAAGCCATCTAACCTACACTATGCCATTATCATCCATATGTTTATCCAATAAACTTTTAAATGCCCTCAATGTTGGCGAGTTCACTACTGTAGCAGGTAGGGCATTCCACGGCCTCACTGCTCTTTGCGTAAAGAACCTACCTCTGACCTCTGTCCTATATCTATTACCCCTCAGTTTAAAGTTATGTCCCCTCGTGCCAGCCATATCCATCCGCGGGAGAAGGCTCTCACTGTCCACCCTATCCAACCCCCTGATCATTTTGTAAGCCTCTATTAAGTCTCCTCTTAACCTTCTTCTCTCCAACGAAAACAACCTCAAGTCCATCAGCCTTTCCTCATAAGATTTTCCCTCCATACCAGGCAACATCCTGGTAAATCTCCTCTGCACCCGCTCCAAAGCCTCCACGTCCTTCCTATAATGCGGTGACCAGAACTGTACGCAATACTCCAAATGCGGCCGTACCAGAGTTCTGTACAGCTGCAACATGACCTCCCGACTCCGGAACTCAATCCCTCTACCAGTAAAGACCAACACTCCATAGGCCTTCTTCACAACCCCATCAACCTGGGTGGCAACTTTCAGGGATCTATGTACATGGACACCTCGATCCCTCTGCTCATCCACACTTTCAAGAACTTTACCATTAGCCAAATGTTCCGCATTCCTGTTATTCCTTCCAAAGTGAATCACCTCACACTTCTCTACATTAAACTCCATTTGCCACCTCTCAGCCCAGCTCTGCAGCTTATCTATATCCCTCTGTAACCTGCTACATCCTTCCACACTATCGACAACACCACCAACTTTAGTATTGTCTGCAAATTTACTCACCCACCCTTCTGCGCCTTCCTCTAGGTCATTGATAAAAATGACAAACAGCAACGGCCCCAGAACAGATCCTTGTGGTACTCCACTTGTGACTGTACTCCATTCTGAACATTTCCCATCAACCACCACCCTCTGTCTTCTTTCAGCTAGCCAATTTCTGATCCACATCTCTAAATCTCCCTCAATCTCCAGCCTCCGTATTTTCTGCAATAGCCTACCGTGGGGAACCTTATCAAACGCTTTGCTGAAATCCATATACACCACATCAACTGCTCTACCCTCGTCTACCTGTTCAGTCACCTTCTCAAAGAACTCAATAAGGTTTGTGAGGCATGACCTACACTTCACAAAGCCATGCTGACTATCCCTGATCATATTATTCCTATGTAGATGATTATAAATCTTGTCTCTTATAATCCCCTCCAAGATTTTACCCACTACAGACGTGAGGCTCACCGGTCTATAGTTGCCGGGGTTGTCTCTGCTCCCCTTTTTGAACAAAGGGACCACATTTGCTGTCCTCCAG
Source organism: Scyliorhinus torazame (assembly GCF_047496885.1). Classification (NCBI taxonomy): domain Eukaryota; kingdom Metazoa; phylum Chordata; class Chondrichthyes; order Carcharhiniformes; family Scyliorhinidae; genus Scyliorhinus; species Scyliorhinus torazame. The sequence continues at coordinate 177,242,841 of NC_092720.1, read as the reverse complement.
TCCTCTGGCACTATTCCTGTAGCCAATGATGACATAAAAATCAAAGCCAAAGGGCCAACAATCTCTTCCCTGTCCTCCCAGAGAATCCTAGGATAAATCCCATCAGGTCCCGGGGACTTATCTATTTTCAGCCTGTCCAGAATTGGCAACACCTCTTCCCTACGTACCTCAATGCCATCTATTCTATTAGCCTGGGGCTCAGCATTCTCCTCCACAACATTATCTTTTTCCTGAGTGAATACTGACGAAAAATATTCATTTAGTATCTCGCCTATCTCTTCAGACTCCACACACAATTTCCCATCCCTGTCCTTGACTGGTCCTACGCTTTCCCTAGTCATTCGCTTATTCCTAACATACCTATAGAAAGCTTTTGGGTTTTCCTTGATCCTTCCTGCAAATACTTCTCATGTCCCCTCCTAGCTCGTCTTAGTTCTCTCTTTAGATCCTTCCTCGCTACCTTGTAACTATCCATCGCCCCAACCGAAACTTCACACCTCATCTTCACATAGGCCTCCTTCTTCCTCTTAACAAGAGATTCCACTTCCTTGGTAAACCACGGTTCCCTCGCTCGACGCCTTCCTCCCTGCCTGACCGGTACATACTTATCAAGAACACGCAGTAGCTGATCCTTGAACAAGCCCCACTTATCCAGTGTGCCCAACACTTGCAGCCTACTTCTCCACCTTATCCCCCCCCCCCCCCCCAAGTCACGTCAAATGGCATCATAAATTCCCTTCCCCCAGCTATAACTCTTGCCCTGTGGTGTATACTTATCCCTTTCCATCATTAACGTAAACGTCACCGAATTATGGTCACTGTCCCCAAAGTGCTCTCCTACCTCCAAATCCAACACCTGGCCTGGTTCATTACCCAAAACCAAATCCAACGTGGCCTCGCCTCTTGTTGGCCTATCAACATATTGTTTCAGGAAACCCTCCTGCACACACGGTACAAAAAACGACCCATCTATTGTACTCGAACTATATCTTTTCCAGTCAATATTTGGAAAGTTAAAGTCTCCCATAATAACTACCCTGTTACTTTCGCTCTTATCCAGAATCATCTTCGCCATCCTTTCCTCTACATCCCTAGAACTATTAGGAGGACTATAAAAAACTCCCAACAGGGTGACCTCTCCTTTCCTGTTTCTAACTTCAGCCCATACTACCTCGGAAGAAGAGTCCCCATCTAGCATCCTCTCCGCCACCGTAATACTGCTCTTGACTCGCAGCGCCACACCTCCCCCTCTTTTGCCTCCTTCTCTGAGCTTACTAAAACACCTAAACCCCGGAACCTGCAACATCCATTCCTGTCCCTGCTCTATCCATGTCTCCGAAATTGCCACAGCATCGAAGTCCCAGGTACCAACCCATGCTGCCAGTTCCCCTACCTTGTTTCGTATACTCCTGGCATTGAAGTAGACACACTTCAAACCACCTACCTGAACACTGGCCCCCTCCTGCGACGTCAAATCTGTGCTCCTGACCTCTATACTCTCATTCTCCCTTACCCTAAAACTACAATCCAGGTTCCCATGACCCTGCTGCATTAGTTTAAACCCCCCCCCCCCCCCCCCCCCAAAGAGCACTACCAAATCTCCCCCCCAGGATATTTGTGCCCCTCAGTTTCAGATGTAGACCATCCTGTCTGTAGAGGTCCCACCTTCCCCAGAAAGAGCCCCAGTTATCCAGAAATCTGAATCCCTCCCGCCTGCACCATCCCTGTAGCCACGTGTTTAATTGCTCTCTCTCCCTATTCCTCATCTCATTATCACGTGGCACAGGCAACAACCCAGAGATAACAACTCTGTTTGTTCTCGTTCTGAGCTTCCATCTTAGCTCCCTGAAAGCCTGCCTGACATCCTTGTCCCCTTTCCTACCTATGTCGTTAGTGCCAATGTGGACCACGACTTGGGCTGCTCCCCCTCCCCCTTAAGGATCTGGAAAACACGATCCGAGACATCACGTACCCTTGCACCTGGGAGGTAACATACCAAACCTGAGTCTCTCTCGCTCCCACAAAATCTCCTATCTGTGCCCCTGACTATCGAGTCCCCAATTACTAATGCTCTGCTCCTCGCCCACTTTCCCTTCTGAGCAACAGGGACAGACTCCGTGCCAGAGGCCCGTACCCCATGGCTTACCCCTGGTAAGTCCCCCCCCACCCCCCCACACAAGTATCCAAAGCGGTATACTTGTTTCTCAGGGGAACGACCGCAGGGGATCCCTGCACTGATTGCTTTTTCCCAGTCCCTCTTACAGTTACCCACCTATCTCCAATCTTTGGTGTAACTAATTCCCTGAAGCTGCTATCTATGACCCCTTCTGCCTCCCGAATGATCCGAAGTTATTCCAACTCCAGCTCCAGTTCCCTAACTCGGACTTGGAGGATCTGGAGATGGCAGCAATTCCTGCAGGTAAAATCAGCAGGGACACTAACTGCATCCCTCACCTCAAACATCCTGCAGGAGGAACATTGCACTCCCTTCCCTGCCATTCCTCTAACTTTCTACCATGATCTGGCTAACAACTAAATTAAATTTTTTTATAAAAAAGAATAATAATATAATAAAATATGGTACTTACCTCAGACCAATGGGTTTTATTATTAGGTTAGAGGAGGAGGGCGGGTGGGAGACACTACACGCGTAGTGTCTCGGGTTTCCCCTCCACCAGAATTTATTGGTGAGGGTCTTCCCAGACGTCCGCGGGTCGACTTCCTGTTCCCGCCTAAAACACTCCCAGCAACCACTTCCGCACTGCTCCCGCTGAAACTGACTCACCAGCTGTTCTCCCGCCGAAATCGACTGGCCTGCCCCTGCAAAGACAAGTGCTTTTAAAGGACAGACTTACCTCCCAGCAACCACTTCCGCACTGCTCCCGCTGAAACTGACTCACCAGCTGTTCTCACGCCGAAATCGACTGCACACGTTCTTTTCTCCCTTCGTCGGCTTCGGCCGTTTTCCTTTTGGCCCTTCTTCCTGCATCCCTCCCCCCCCCCCCCCGCGTTAATGTTGTCCCTGTTTGTCGGTCTCAGACTCTCTGCTTTCTCCGCCCCCCCCCCTCTACCCTGGGTTGTGCGTCCCTGGCGTTCCACCTTCACATTTGATAGTATTTCCCTTTACCCTATCTAATCCTTCCAGTTCCCTCTCGATTGACTGTTGTTTGCCTCAAACAGGTTTTCGAACAGACCGACAAATTGCCCCCATGCAGTAAGGAAGCCTTCCTCCAACCCTGCGGTGGCATATTTGATCTTATCCAGGTGTAGAAGTTCCGAAACGGCAGCTAGCCAGTCTGCAGCTGTGGGTGGGGTGCTTCTGATCGCCAGCCGAACACGATTCTGTTGTGTGCGATTAGGAAAACGAAAGCAAGGCCGTCGGCCCTCTTCCCCATATGTAACTCTGGCTGCTCTGATACCCCTAAGATCGCCACATTTGGGCATGGCTTCACCCTCACCACCACAATCTTGGACATTGCCTTTGATAAGGCCGTCCAGAACCCAGAAAATTTGGGACAAGCCCAGAACATGTGGATGTGGTTAGCCATGTCCCTCTGGCACCGTTCACATTTGTCCTCCAACTCGGAGAAGGACCTCCTCATTCGGGTCTTGTCAGGTGTCCTCTGTGCATCATTTTGAACTGCATGAGACTGAACCTTGCGCCGGAGGAGGTGGAGTTGGTCCTGCTCGGTGTTTCGCTCCAGTGTCCCCACCCACGTCTGTCCCCAGTTCAGTATCCAATTATAGTGATTATAGATTGCATATTCTTTAGCATCAATTAAATTGGTTTTATTTACTGGGCAGCGCAGAACTGCATGAGCATGTCATGGACAATTAGGGGGGTTGCCCATGGCCTTATGACACCCCCTTATCGACTGGCATTGGGTCTTTATGTATACAAGTTCCCTTATCCCGGACAATCAGGAAGCCTGCACCTCTCTCTGCTCACGCCGCCTGCAGCTGAGTAAGATACGGCCTGTGGCCGTTGAAGATCTCCGAGATTTCGGGCGACGTTTTAACATAGAACATAGAACCGTACAGCACAGAACAGGCCCTTCGGCCCTCGATGTTGTGCCGTGAATTGTCCGAAACCAAGATCAAGCTATCCCACTCCCTGTCATTCTGGTGTTCTCCATGTGCACTGACATAACATTTGCAAGATCAGCGATTGAGAAGTCTCCACAAATACAATCTCGTCTGCCCAGTGCAGTCTGTTATCTCTGCTCTCTTCCTTTCAATCTGTCGATCGGTCGATCATTTATTTGGAAATTAACTTTATTTTCTCATTTCAACAGAAAGCTTGGACGCAGAGTACAGTGAAGAAGAGAAAAAACACATTTAACCTGCTGCCGTCCCAGTTAAAGCTGACAATAGTGCCGCCTGGTATATTGCCTGAAGACTTCCATCTGCGGGATTGAAACTCTTATTCTCGAATTCAAACACTCTCAGAATTTCTGCCTGTGACGAATTGAACTTCTTGATCGAAACTCCGCTTTTTCTAAACAGTGCACACACGCCATTCCAGATACAGAGCTGCAGTTATTAAGTAGTTCTGTGAACTTCGACCGTTGCATTGTGGTTGCAGTAACCTCAGCTCTTCGGGGCAAATCTAAAACAATAAATTAGTTTCTATTTCTGAAGATGCTGCCGGACCTCCTGTAGTTCAAAAAATTCTCGATTTGGACCCTTGTCCTTTTACTTTTTACACCAAAGACCAGCCTATTCATCAATTTACCAGAAGATTCCTCCATGTTCATGACCTGTACTGAGCAACTCAGGGCTAATTCGTTGTTAGAGCAGGGAATTCCCTTGATGGTGCTCGAGATGAAACAAGAAAGTAACCGTGGTGCTATCATAAAAAAGACACAAATCAATTGTCGGCGTGGTAGAAATAGTGATATAAACCAATAACAACACGCCGGCACAGGAGAACATGTGCCCTCAACTGTTACACAGTTTGTCTTACAGTTACGACTGTCCACATTGACAGTTTCAAATATCACATCAAATGTAAACGCAAAATTGTCATCAACAATCAAAATCTTCGTATACCTTGTCAACGGAAGCTGTAGAACTAAATCAAGATCATTGCGAACAACGCTGTTTGTGTTGTGCTGTTCAGCCATGGAACATGCCTGTCCAATCTGGGAATAATCTCCCAAATCGAAGAAGTTGAACCGCATCCTCAGTGTAAATTCCTGATGTTGTTGGGGATTTTGTGATACTGGACTATGATATAAATTATAGGTGGCCCTGTAACTACATTTTTGCTCCATATTACTTTTGAATAGTTCTGATGAAACAAAAGGTACTCATTGGCTTAGATGCCTGTTTAGAAGAGGCAATTTGTAGAAATAAATAGTGGAGACAAAGCTGTTAATATCTAAAAGACACAAAATGGCTGTTAGCTATTTTGTGATATTAAAGACACAAAATGGCTGAACAAGCCACATTCCCTGTAAACTGCTTCATGAGACCGAAGCGTGGGTATGTATAGAGAGTGTCCCAACAGCCGCTGATAGCAGCTTCACAGAACAAGACTTGCAATGTATCCTTGATAAGCTGAAGGTCTACAGCTGTAGACAGGACACATAATTAGATTAGTTTTGAATGACTTTTGTAGGAAGTTAGGGGCGGGTGGGGATAATTGGGGATGCTTGGAAAATTGATTGACTGCATGTAATAAGTGTGACGCGAATATAGTTGATTGATTGTATATAAATGAGAATAAAAACTAATTCCGCCTCTGGAATCTGTATATTAACCGTGTGAGCTTTAGCGCAAGTGGGATAAGGTGGTGTCAGGGGCTGCGGAGTCCCCAGATCTTGCCTCCCAGAATTCTGACATAATAATCTGCTTTTTTGCTGTGAATATTTTCACCCCTAACACCTGACAATTAGTGACTGCCTGAAACCGATGAATGGGGATCATTTATACACTTTCCTAAAAACGACAAATTCCTAGGCTGTAACCACCCACCTTCATGCCCTGGAAATTGTCCACAAGTTGTCTACTGATCCAGATGAGTTCCTGCCACTGGGAGGCAATCAGTCTTAACCTAACTGGCTGCGTCCCAGAAGACTCAAGTATGGTGCCAGCCGCTGCAAGCCGTTTCGGTAGAAGGGAGGGTACAGCAAAAGGATTATTGCAAACTGTTACTTTGAACGACAACCCATCGTACAGAATGCCATGAACGAACAAAGGTGCACCTCTTAAGATTTGAAAGTCGTCAACTATCGGGGCAGGGCGTTCGTGAAAGAATGGCGAGGTTTGGTGCAGCAACAGGATAAAAAAAGAATTGAACCCATAGCAACTTTATGCAGCAGACCTCGACCATCGTGGTGGACAGGTTATGTGTCCGTTCCGAGGTTTGCAAGGAATCTTATCATTTTGAAAAGATTGTCGGTGAAATCTAGTCTGAGAAGGGAAATTTTCCTGCCTGTAAAGTTACCTTGCTTCATTATTCTTTATTTCTTTCACACGAAGGGTGTTCCTAACACTGCAGTCATTATCACCCTTGCACGGGCTTGAAAATATGATGGGAGGCGTTATATCCTACAGCGAATAAAATCCGCGTGATTTTTCTATTTCCAAATGCTCTTAATGCTCAAATGCCCAAATGCTCTGTTCGGGAATTCGACCCAAATGAAATGAAGGAACACCGATGAACACGGAAGGTAAAGTGTGCGTTGCGACCGCATTTTACCGCAAAAGAGGAAATAAAGGATCTGCGTGTATATTGCGATGTCAATACAACCTCGTGTTAATTGGACTAGTTTTACAAGTCAACACAAGTATTCCTGCCAATAAATGTGTTCATCCAGCTCGGCTCTAGCGTTATTTATACTGAGAGTTCAAATGACGTTTTAAACTTTGTCAATGTGGTTGCTGAGAATGGGGTTATTTAAATCGTTCAAAAAGAAAAGAAACGAAACTATTTGAAATGTTCTTCTTGAAAAAATTTCCAATATGTGTTTTGCATAGACTCTTCTGTATATTTCATGTTACGCACGAGTCCTTGGGGTAAAGTCGATGCATTAATCAGCTTCTGACGTCGGATATAACTCACAGCAGTGCGCAAATCCCCAGTTGACAATCTCCATAGAGGATAGATTTTGGTTTTAAGTATCTTCTACATTGGCACGGTCGAAGACCAGGGCTTGGCAGAACAGACTTTCGTGCTTCACAGAAAAACATGGGACACCCTGTAATTTACCAGATAGACCTCATTTATTACCAAGTTCTTGCAGCCGTCGGTATTCCTGGTAAGTGAGTTGAAACGTGTCAGTACAGTTGAACATCAGTACGAAACTGTTACCTGTTCGGTGTTATTAGTTAAGGGTGGAAACATTTGTTTTGCTTGGTCAATATTATTTTTCATACAAATGATAATATTTAGTTCGCGTTCACCGTATCGTTGAGCCGAGAATGGTTACAGGAGAAAAGTCCCCTCGGGTGTCACACACTGAGAATTGACCAGAAAGCAAACAGTAATTTGCTTTGAAATTTGTTCTGATGGATTCTAACATTTTATCGCTGTTTAACTGAAAAGGAAATGCGGAAAAGTGTTGCTATTCTTACTGCCACCGACTGCAGGTTAGTGGTCAATGGTGTTGGAAGGGGCGATGCTGACACTGATCGTGGAAAACGGGCGATAGCGATCCGCAGACCGCTATATATTCCTTTTATCGCAGAAGGTTAAAACCTAAACCAATCAATCACCTGAGAATTCGAAGTTTTGACAAAGATATCCGAACAGGGCGAATGTGCACTCGGGATGTGGTGCAGATCCTATTCCAACAGGTCGGACTTCTTTCGCTCTATTCATTTTATACAAGCACTGTTTCCACATATTGGACAACCTTTGTTTTCTACACACACGGTTGCTCCAGAAATACCAGAATAGTGTTCTTGATTTAACTCAGCAAAGCGATATACTTCGTAGATCAGGTTACTCTCAATTTTAGCTAATCGAGCGCTGCCTTGCCCTACACTTGTCGCATATTTCCTTTCCCAACAAGTATACTTCCACAATTAAAGTTTATTTAACCAAGAACGAAAAGAGCCCCTGGAATTTCAATGGTTTCTTAATTGTGATAAAATCATTCTAAAAGCAAATATTTTGCGACGGGCATGCGATAAATATTAATTTCTGTTTTACTTACAGTCAACGTGGGGGCAATTGTGGTCCTTTCTCGAGGAAAGTGTGGGTTATCCAAATGCATTACTCGCTATCTCGTGGCCATGGCAGTGGTAGATATCACTGTGGTAGTCATCCATGTGATATTACACCGGATTAACATCATGTACTTCCCACCCAGTTTTCTATTTTTGACTCCTGTGTGCATTGTAAATGTTGTGGCATATATTGTAACTGTAAACTGTTCTGTCTGGTTTACTGTTGCCTTCACGTTTGACCGCTTTGTGGCAATTTGCTGTCAGAAGCTACAATCAAAGTACTGCACGGAGAAAACTGCAACGTTCGTCATCGGCTCTGTGTTTGTTCTCAGCTGCCTGAGGACTGTCCCTTTTTACTTCATAGGTGAACCTGCATTTATAATTGATAACGTCGCATGGCATTGCGTCCCCACACTTCCCCCTTGTGGAAGATATTCGAGTGGATTGACAGTATCATCACCCCTGTATTACCAATGTTTTTGATATTGCTGTTCAATGCTTTGACTGTTAGGCATATCATAGTGGCAAACAGAATCTTCAAGGGGCTACGCAGCAACAATGAAAATCAGAATGACCTAGAGATGAAAAATCGGAGGAAATCCATGGTTTTGCTTTTCACTATTTCCGCCAATTTCATAATCTTGTGGATGACGTATCTTGTGCATTACGTAAACTGGCCGGTTGCGAACTTTCATTACACAGACAAATATTTCAATAGCCCGATATATATCGCCCAGCAGGTTGCATTCATGCTGTAACTGCTGAGTACCTGCACAAACACTTGCCTCTATGGACTGACACAAAACAAATTCAGAGAGGAGCTTAAGAATGGGATAAAGTATCTGTTTACACTGAATGGGAAATTATGTTGACAATATGTAACGCCCATCGATCTGGAAGAGGGCTTGTAAATTTACGAGTAAGTTGCTTTTGGATTTCTCAGTTTTGAAAGCAGGTGAAGGGAAAAGAGGAAAATGATTGTCTTCAATAAGGTTTCACTTAATTAAATACAATGACCAAAATATTCAAATTTGATTTCGTAATTGGAAAGCTAAAGGTAGAAATTAGAACATGTAGTAATACAACTTGCTCGCCTAATGCCTCGATTATTATTTATCTAGATGTGCAGAGTTTGCACAACAGCATACTATTGAAATAAATTGTAATATTATTCTCGTAAAACATCGATAAGAGTGAAAAGAAAAACATCTGCCGACTAAACTACAAATCAGACTTGGAGCAACAGATGCAATTTGTGTCTTTTGCAGAACAAGTTCACCATTTAAAAAAACCGCAAAGGTTGCAGAAAAACCTTCCTCACAAAATACGCCAAATGGTCTTAAATATTAAGCAAATAGAGATACATTTCCCATACCTTTACATTGTCAATACTGTCATGTGAGAGTACCTTTAAGAAATGTGTGTTCAAGAAATGTACCTTTAAGAAATGGGTGTTTATCAGTGATGTCAGAGGGTGAGTGGAGCTTGGCTGTCTGTCAGCTTTTTACTTTCATTTTAGGCTGTTTGCTGCAGGGTATGTTTTAGTTTCGTTTTCAGTGTTGGAGCGGAAGCCAGACAGAACCGATGCACTGTTGATATCTCTGCCATGAAAATACTATCTTTTGATCATTTGGTGAATTCAGAATTATAAATTTTCTCAGTAGTAAATATAAACCTATTTTGCTTCTGTTAAAAGGTTTTCCCTTTGTCTTCTGGAAGGTGTTTGGGAAGTTTTTAAGGATTACTTAGGGGTTGTATTTCTTTGGGGTTGTATTTAAATTGATGGTTGCTAAGATGTTCACTGTATGTTTTAAAAACGTTAATTTGAGTTCATAGACTAAACATAGTTTTACTTTAAAAAATAGTTTTCCATTTTGCTGTACCACATCTGCACAGTGAGCCGTATGCTCCCCATACCGCAATATATTAAAGGTTGTGGGTCAGGTGAACTCCATGCTACACTTTGGGTTTCTATTTGCTATTTCAATTGAAGATGCTTATCTATGAGCACACCAGCTGCACAGCTGGGTCGCGTAGGACCAGATGCAGTGTACGAACATAGGAACAAGGAGCAGGAATCGGCCAGTCGCCCTCGACGCCTGGCCTGCCATTTTAGAAGTTCCTACTTGGTCTGAGATTGTCCTCATATCTGCAGCCTGTCTACCTCCGCAAAACTCTTATTCCCTTCCCGAATAACAATCTATCCACCTGCTCCATTAAAAAAGACCAAAGACTGTGCTTCCACCACCTTTTCAGGCGGTCCCAAAGATTCAGCCCCTGTGAACGAAAGAAATGCACCTCATCCGACAACTTACTTTCAAATTGTTCTAGATTCAGCCACAAGAGGGAACATCATCTCCGCAGCTACCTTGTAAAAAAAAAACAGGATCGCATATTTCAATGAACCCTCCCTGAACGTTGGTGACAATACGGCACACAGTGTTCCAGAAATAACTTCGCTGATGTTTTTCCATGGGACGTAGGCGTCCAGCATGTATTGTCCATCACGCTCAAGGGACATTTAAGACATAACCAGGTTCCTTTGGAACTGGAATCGTTGTAGGCCAGGCCAGGTGATTAGTGCACCAGATGTGTTTTTACGACAATGGTCTCATGGTCGTCGTTAGACTTTTAATTCCAGATTTCTTTTCACTCAAATTTCACGATCTGCAGTGGCAGGATTTCAACCTGAGTACTCTGGTTTACTGGCCTTTGATGATACCCCGATGGCACCGATTCACCTTTATAACTGACGCCTAGTCTCGTGCTGTATTCAATTCCCGTCATAATAAATGCAAACATTTTCTTATGCCGTGGGACAGCATGGTAGCACAGTGGTTAGCATGGTTGTTTCTCAGCACCAAGGTCCCAGATTCGTTTCCCGGCTTGGGTCACTGGCTGTGCGGAGTCAGCACGTTCTCCCCATGTCAGCGTGGTTTCAGCCGAATGCTCCCGTTTCCTCCCACAGTCCAAATATGTGCAGGTTAGGTGCATTGTCTCCACCAAATATTAGGTGGGGTTATTGGGCTCCGGGGATATGGTGGAGGTGTGCGTCTTAAGTGCAGTTTGTTCCACGTTTTCTCCATTTTCCAGGTAATTGCCATACTCACTTCTCCGATCTACATCTTTTTGTACACTCCTCATCTCCTCAGCACAGCTTAATTTCGTTCTCATCATTGTGTCATCAGAAAATTCAGTAAGCTTTCCACCAAGATCTTCATCCAATTCATTTGCATAAATTGTAAATAATGAGGCCCAGCACTGGCCCCTGTGGCTCATTACCTGTTGGATTTTGACAACCTGAAAAATAACGAATCATATCGACAATCGGTTTCCGGCGAGCGAGTCAACCTTCTATTTATGCCGACATGTTACTGGCATACCATGAACTTTTATTTTACGCCATAACCTTTGATACGGCACTTGAACAAATGCCCTCTGGAAGTCTAACTATAGCACGTCCACGGTTTTCCCTTGATTGACAAACATGTAGGCCCATAAAATACTTCGAAAGGTTGTTGAAACATGACTTGCTGTGCCCATAATCATGTTGACTGCGCCTGATTACCTTGAACTTAAACATGGGCCCTGCGATAAGTTTATTCCATAACGGCATTTGCCACTCTTCCAAATGAGTGATACGAATTTAACTATCGTGTAGTTTCCCGGACGTGCAGGTAATTCTGTAAGAGCTGATCAATCACTCATCAAACTTTGGTAGCGTTGACCAACATGGCGAAATGGTGTTGTCACTTGATCAGACCCAGGGAAATGTTCTGGGAGCCCAGATTAGCTGATCAAATTGGAACCGAATTTAAAAATAAATCTAACGATGACCATGAAACAATTGACGATTGTCGTGAAATATCATCATTTATGTAATGTGAAGAATGGTCGGAGATAAAAAAAATGCGGAGTATTCCACTCTGACAATCTGCAAGCACCGATTTACCCATTACCATGAAGACCTTGTGTCCTGGCGGGAAAAACGATAAACCTTTCTCACCGGGTGCATGAGCCTCCATGAGCCCTCAGCCCAAACCTATTCCATAAACGTCCCCAGTTCCCGAGCCATGCATGTCGATTTCCACGTTCTGGAATTCGTCTGTCGTCACTGGGTCCTGTACAGCTTTACAAACGCCCCACCCCACCCCATGATCAGTTGGTGTGTTTCTATGTCGCGGAATTGCGCCATGATCTTTTTTACAAGGTTTGCGTTGTCCTAGTTGCTAGAGTACACATTGAAAAGGACCACGGGTTCCCTCTCTCAGACACTGCTAACCGTACCACCCCACTTGGTCCGTAACTGTCCTCGCCGCAGTAAAGACCGTCCTCTTACTTATCAATGTGGCTTACCCCTAGCTCTTGTCCCATAGGTGGAATGTTAGACCGCACCTAACCAACCCTTGCTGACGCACAGTCGGTCCTTCTCCCTCAGGTGCATCTCTTGGAGGAAGACAATGTCAGCTTTCATACCTTTTAGATGGATGAGGAGACTGGGTCTTTTCACCAGATCGTTACGTTCCCTGGCGTTTGAGGTGACTATTCTGACGCCCCCCACCGCACCCCGCCCTGCGTATTCAACCATACTTAGCTTGTGAATGCACCCCTTCACTCCGCGTCTTCCCTTTGTTTCGGGGCCATCCAAAATGGCCGCGGTCACAATTCTCACAATGAGGCCGAGCCCCTGTGTTCCGGGTTTCGCTTTAACCAGGGTCCACCGAACATGCCTGCCTCCTGTGTGTACTACATTTAGGTCAGCACATGCACTCATGAATTTCCCTTAGTTTAAGGACTGTCAAAAGTGGCTGCGTACTGTGCCTTGGGTCTTGGTCTTTCTTGGATATCAGTAGTACGGCGGACTGTGTTAGAGTTGGAGGCAGGGTTCCCTCGCTAGTGTGTCGCCGAACATCTCCTGCAAGTGCAGGGTCAGTGCCATTGTGAACTTTTTGTAGAGGTCCACGGATCCCAGCGCCTTCCTGGACAGCATTGAATTGATGTTCTGCATGACCTCTCCAAGTCCTAATAGAGCTTCCATTTCCGTTTCCGTTTGTGAGATTAACCTGATGAAGCCAGTCTACAGACCTTCCGTCCATGGTCGAGTTGTCCCCCCCCCCCCCCCCCCGTTGTTTTGATTCCCCCTACCCCTCTCGCTGAACACCCAAAGCTCCCCTTTTTGTCCACATTACTGCCTTCCTTCCACTCTGACAACGTGTCTCTCAACCCCCCCCCCCCCCCGCACTAGTTGTTCTGACCCCGGTGGGAGATGCGGCTCGGCCTCCCTCTCACTGTTACCTCCTGGTGCTAGCTTCCCTGCTATTGTGGTGGCCCCCTCCCAAGATCGATCTAACCCACTCTTCTGGTGTCCTTTCTATCTCCTCCTCGCCCTCTGCTGCGCATTGCTGCCCTCGCCCCCTCCTATCTATGAGCTGGTTCCCTGTTCAGACGGAGGTGACGCAGTGTTCCGAAACCTTGTCAATTTAGTTCTTTTGCCTCCTCTGTATCTTCCTCACCCCTGTCTCTGGCTGCTTGTACAGCCGTTCCAAGGACGAACTCGCCGGCTCAGTAAAATCACGTTCTTTGCCCTGAAATGGTACTCAGAGCATGGCTGCGAAAAGCATCCTGAATCTGACAAAAGTTTTTCTTTAGGCGCAACTTTGCATGGTTAAAATCCGGCATCACAAGCCACCTGCAATCCCACATTCCTGAATTTAGTAGTAGCCACATGAAACGGCAAACGCCCAAAGCCAGCTACCATCCCCGACCGGAGACCAAAAATAACTCTCCGTTCTCCCAATTCAATTTGTATCCCTAAAAAGCCCCTAATCGCTTGAGAAGCCCAATTATATCCTCCACCATGAGAACCACTTTGGAAATATACAGCACAAGGTCGTTGGCAGACTTCCACTGACGGTGATTTGCTGAATGGACACAGATCGGGTGCCACTCGTCTAGACCAGGACAAAATGGGCACTTGTAGACGACTTTTGCCATGAAATTCGAAAGCAACTTAACCTTAAGTGAGAAAATAAATGAAATTAATTTGAATTCCAGCATAATGGATTTCGAGGGGGAGAAGGGATAGATGACCTTGCGGAAAAGGCGATGAACAGCAGGCATAGGAGCCGGCGGACCACGAGGCGAAGGTCCCTGGACACTCAGGCGAGAGGGAGGCCGACAACAAAAGCACCAGCCACTTCCGCCCCCCGCCCTCCCCTCCCCTCCCCTCCACCCCACCCCACCCCACCCATCTGTACACGGATGGAAGCCGTTCATTTTTAAAAATAATTTAGATTACCCAATTATATTTTCGAATTAAGGCGCAATTTAGTATGGCCAATTCACCTACTCTGCGCATTTTTGGGTTGTGGGGGCGAAACCCACGCAGACACGGGGAGAATGTGCAAACTCCACACGGACAGTGACCCAGAGCCGGGATTGAACCTGGGACCTCAGCGCCGTGAGGCAGCTGTGCTAACCGCTAGGCCACCGTTCTGCCCCAAGGATGGAAGCCATTCCTCATGAAGTACTGACCGCTGTGAAAGAAGCGTTAAAGTTCGATGTCTAGGTGGCGGTCAAGGTGGTGGTGACAGAGGTGATGGTCACCATGCAAAAAGCTATCTATTTTGGCGTAGTAGGTGGAAGCCCAGGAAAAAACAAACCACGAATTGGAGAAAACCTCGACGGACCAGAGCGGCAGGATCATCGCACTGGAAGCAGTTATTAAATCGTTGGTGGCGGCTTAAGGGAATTTAAACGGGAAATTCGAGGATGAAGAAAACAGGTCGCGACATTGGAACATTCAGATTGTGGGCCTTCCAGAAGTTCTTGAGGGCAGAGACGCAACGGGCTATCTCGCCCAAATGCTGGGCAACCTCGTCGGGAGAGCCAGCTTCCGCAACCCCTGGGACAGATCGCACTGGATGCTTTAGCCGAAACCGAGGCTGGACATTGGGAAACTATACTGACACCACGATCATGAGAGGGTGCTAAGGTGGGCGATACAGACCAGGTTGAGTCCCTGGGAAGGACATAATCTCAGGGTATATCAGCACTTTGGGACGGACATGACGAAATGCATGTACGCGTTTAATCAGGGAAAATCAGCCCTGTCCAAGAATGGGGTATGATTCGTTTGCCCACATTCGCCACTTTCATTTTAGAGGAAGCACGGCAGCATAGTGGT
The DNA here is from genome assembly GCF_047496885.1 of Scyliorhinus torazame. Taxonomy (NCBI): domain Eukaryota; kingdom Metazoa; phylum Chordata; class Chondrichthyes; order Carcharhiniformes; family Scyliorhinidae; genus Scyliorhinus; species Scyliorhinus torazame. The sequence continues at coordinate 177,227,477 of NC_092720.1, read as the reverse complement.
TAGCACTGTTGCGTCACAGCTCCAGAATCCCAGGTTTGATTCCCGGCTTGCGTCACTGTCTGCATGGAGTCTGCATGTTCTTACGTTGGCGTGAGTTTCCTTCCAGTGCTCCGATTTCCTCCCACAAGTCCCGAAAGACGTGCTGTTAAGCAATTTTTACATTCTGAATTCTACCTCTGAATTCTACCCGAACAGGCGCCGGAAAGTGGCGACTAGGGGGCGGGATTCTCCCAGCCCTGGGCTGGACCAGAGACTCCCAGCGCCCAGGCCACGCCGCCCCGATGCCGGCACGTGATTCTCCGCAGAGCGGAGAGTCGGCGCCGTTGGCACGGCGTGGTTGGCGTGTGGTCCAGGGCCGTTTCTACGCGGGGCCCCCGAGATTCTCCGAGGGGCTGTAAAAAAGAAAACGAGTCCCACTGGGGCCGTTCTAATCTGTTCTGAGCCGGCGGGACCTCGGCGTTGAAGAGTCGGGTGTCAGCTTTTGGGAGGGGAGGCGGTTTCCGACCGGGAGGGGGGGCGCTGCGATGTGGCCTGGCCCGCGATCGGGGCCAACGATCGGCGGGCCGTTCTCTCTGGCTCAGTGCCTAGTTTCCTACGCGCTGGCCCCTGTAGCCCAGCGCCATGTTGCGTCGGGGCGGTGCGTTGAAGGAGGCCATGACACTGCTGCACGTGGCTGCCAGCGCCACTGCGCTGCGTGGATCCCACTGCGCACAGTTCGCGCCGGGATCGGCAGCCGGAGCGGCGCGAAACGCTCCACCGCCGTGCTGGTCCCCGATAGGGTCCAGAATTAGTCCTTGCAGCGGCCCGTTGACGCCATCGTAAAATACAATGGAGTTACAATGGCATGGACACTCTGCCGTGGAATTAGAGAATCCCACTCCGGGGCTTTTCACATGAATTTCATTGCGGTGTTAATGTAAGCCTACTTGTGCAATACAAATTATTATAATGCAGTTCCCAGCCAGGCTCTGGGTAACGATGCAGAACAAGGAGCATTACTTTAACACACCTGCAGAGGCAAACGAATTTGGGCAGTTAAACGGCCTGAACAAGGGCAAACGAGGCAGCGATGAAGGTAGAATATCGAGAAGGGAAGTCAAAGAGACAGAAACGTTTGCGCTGGACTATGCTGCCTCGCTCAGATCAAAGCTACCGGGTCACAGGGAAGGGCGAATGCAGGTGAGGGTGAGGTACAGGCAGAAGAAGAGTTTAGACAGTGGGCATAAGTGTGTGGTAAGAACAGCCCCGGGAGAGGTGGGTACCACACCCGCATGGAAATCTAGCACAAGGAGACAGACAACAAGGGAGGGAGCGCCTGGCTGGGGGAGGGGAGGGGGGGGTGGCACTTGAACAGGGAGTGGATGCATAGATGGTGCGGCGCAGCGGGCATGGGGGGGGGGGGGGGGGGGAGGGAGGGTGAAGGAACACAAAACGAACAATATGGGAAGAAAGGATTTGTTTTCGGACTGGCTTTGGCAGGTAAGGTGAAGAATGAAGGGACAAGATGGTTCCGCAAGTAGCCACTTTGGAGGGTCCCGAAACAAAGGGAGACTACGGAGTGTAGGGGCGGACCCACGTGGTTTATACACAGTTGGCGGCCATGGTCGGTGTCCCCTGGGCAAAGGGAAACCCCGCAGTGCAGGCGTCCTGCCTCATGATGAGAATTGTAATTGTGGCCATTTTGGACGGCCCCCGAACAAAGGGACACCGTGGACTACAGGACCGTCTCCACCAGGTTAGTCCGGTTGGTCGCACAGGAGTTGGGGCGCGGATTGCGGGTAGGAAGGGCTGGGTCGGACAGATGTACCATTCATGTTATGGGACGAGGGCTACTGAAGTGGACATACTAATTAGTAAGAGGACATATTAACGGTAATATGGAAGGTTACGGACCAAGCAGGATGGTACTTCATGGTCCGCAGTGTCCTGGACGGGGCACTGGTAGTTCTGGTAAATCTGTAAGCGCCCAAATTTGACAACACAGATTTCGTAAAAAAGACCATGGTGGAAATCACAGATATCGACACACACTGGCTGATCATGGGGGGTGACTTCAACTGTGTACAGAAACCATTGTCGGATCGATCGAGCCTCAGAACTGGTAAAGAGACAGGCATGGCTAGAGAAGTTCAAGCGTTCATGAGGCACATGGGGTCAGTGTGCCCATCCCGGTTCCTGTATGGCGGCGAGATAATAGAATGGGAACATCTCACTTTCCACGTTCTGGGAGACACTGAAGGCGATGACTAGGGGAGAGATAATAGCCGACAACGTATTTAGAGACTGAGAAGAGGGGGTGGCTAGTTCTACCTCCATCCTGGAGGTCGATAGAAATTATTCTGAGACTCCACCGCAGAGCATCTGGTGTAGAGGAAAGAGCTACAAATGGACTAAACCTGCTATCCATCAGGAAGGCAGTTGCCAAACTCTGCCAGACACTGGGACCTTCTACGAACATGGAGAAAAGGCAGGCCCCCCCACTGGCTCATCAGACGAGAATGCAGGCAGCTACAAGGGAGATAACGAGCGGAAACGACAGCAGAGGGGAACTGTTTGGAAACCCCAAATATGTCTATAAATCACTTGAGGCCTTCTACCGGGGACTGAACAGCTCCGAGCCCTCCCATTAAGGGGAGGGCACGAAACATATCATCGATGGACTGGACATCCCCGTTGGGGGCCGATAGGCGAGGAGAGCTGGAAGCACCAATAGGACTGGGAGAGATCACGGAGAGCATCAGCTCCATGCAGGTGGCGAAAGTGCCGGGGCAGGATGGGTTCCCCGGCGGACCTCTATAAAATGTTGCTCCTGCTCTGGTCCCACACCTACGGGACATATTTGCTGATTCACTAGCAAGGACACCCTGCCTCCAACGATAACACAGGCAATTATATCGCTATTACCCACAAAACACAAAGCCCGATAGAATGCGCATCATATTTTGCTGCTCAATGCGGACGCAAAGATACATACGAAAGTCCTGGCTCAGAGATGGGAGAACTGCGTACCAGAGGTGGTTTAAGAGGACCAGACCGGCTCGTACAAGGGTAGACAGCAAACATCAGGTGACTGCTAAAAGCAATAATGACCCCATCCAGGACGGGAACACCAGAGGTGATCGTCTTCCTGGATGCAGAAAAGGCCTTTGTCAGAGTCGAATGAAAGTATCTCATTGAGGTACTCGAGCGATTTGGGCTCGGGACAGCATTTACCATGTGGATGAAACTCCTGCACAACGTTCCAAAGGCGAGCATTCGGTCCAGCGCTGAATATTTCCAACTGCACAGAGGCATAAGGAAGCGATGTGGCCCCCTCTCTTGTTCACCCTGGCAATTGAACACCTGGTGATCACTCTGCGAGACGCGAAAGTCTGAAAGGGCATCAAAATAGGGGGCGGATGACATGATCCTCTACGTCTCGGACTCACAGAACGGCATGGAAGTAATCATGAAGGTCCTGGAAGGTTTCGGGGTCTTCTGGGGTTACAAACTCAACCGGGGTAAGAGCGAAGCATTCCCGGTCAACCTGAACGGAGAGGGAGAGTGCTGGGTGGTGGGGTGGGGGGGGGGGGGGGGGGGGGTGGGAGGGGCGGGGGACTGCCATTATAACTACCACAAAGCAAATTCCACTACACTCAGGATCCAGATGGCCCATGACTGGATACGGATCCACAAGTGGAATCTGACCAGTCTGGCGGAGAAAGTTAAAAAGGTCCTTCAGACATGGGATGCACTCCCGCTTTCCCTGGCTGGAAGGGTGCAGTTGGTCAAGATCAACGTTCTGCCGAGGTTCCTGTTCAGATCCATGCCAATCTTCATCCCCAAAGTGTTTTTTCACGGGATAGAGAAAATGATCATGGTGTTTGGATGGAGGGGGAGGGGAAGGAACCCAAGGATCCCCAAGCCGACACTGCAATGGAGGAATGATATGGGCGTCCTGGTTCTAACGATCCTGCAGTACTAAAACTGGGCAGCCACAGTTAAAAGCGTGAGGGGATGGATACGAGAACCCAACATGGTCTCTGTGACGCTGGTGAAGTCGTCCTGCATGGGTGCCAACCTCCAGGCCCTAACCACTGCAACGCTCCCATTCTCCCGGTAAAATGCACATCCTGCCCTGTGGTGACAGCCACATTGAGGGCATGGCTCCAAAATATCAGCATTTCGGCTGAACCGAGATGTCCTTCATGGCACGGCACCCATCTGCGGTAATAAAAATTTCCCGGCAGCCATTCTCGATCACCTTCAAAAATTGGAGACAGGACGGGGATCTCTCGCTGTCAGGGGCATTTCCATAGGGGACAGACTCGTGACCCTGGTCAAACTGACGGAAGAATTGGAGCTACCGACAGGACAAGAACTTGGACACCTGCAATTCAGACAGTTTATGTCATGGATACCGCAAGGTACAGTAGGGCCCCGTGATACAATTTACTGAACAGGTGATAACCACCGAGTAAGGAGAGGGAGAACTGTGGCCCCATCTATGGACGTTTGCTGGAAAGGACAAGGACACCAACAGATGGAGCTAAGCACAAATGGGCGTGCGAACGCGGGACAGACGTGGGTTTGGGACTCTGGAGCAAAGCACTGGGTGGGGCTAACGTCACCTCCTCCTGCACAAGGCTAAGACTCGTGCAGTTTAAAGTTAGGCACAGAGCATACATAATCAGAACAGGGTCTTCCCGGAGGTGCAGGCTCAAGGTGAATGGTGCAGGATCAAGGTGAACGGTGTCAGAGAGGCCCGGCCAAGCACAGCCACATGTTCTGGGCGTGCCCCAGATTTCTGTTCTGGACAGCTTTCTTCGAGGCGATGTCAAAGGTTATTGGGGAACGGGTGGAGCCTTGCCAGAGAGTGTCCCTTTTCGGGGTATCGGACAGCTACATATGGGGAAGGGAACCTATACGATGGATTTTGCTTCCTTCATTTCACGCTGGAAAATCCTGCTCGGTTGGCGATCAGCAGAACCACCCATAGCTTCAAACTGGCTGGCAGACCTCTCTGAATTTCTCCACCTGGAGAAGATCATGTACACGATACAAGCTTCGGAGGAAGGCTTTCACAAAGCGTGGAGGCCATTCATTACGCTGTTTCAAACCTGTTCGAAGCCAACATTAACTTGGGAGAGGGGTGGACGGAGGAGAGCAGATGAAACACGCAGAATGGAGAGGAGCAGGGGGGGGGGGGAGGAGAGTGGGGGTGTCGAGGGAACCCAAGGGAATCAGTTAGAGAAACACGGGGTGGGGAGGCGGGCGGACGCGGGGTGCAAGAAACGCCCCCCCCCCCTCCCCTCCCGAAAACACAAGAACAACAAGAACTACAGAAGACAGGAGCGACAGCGAGCGCAGTAGTGTGACACCCATGGCGAAAGTTGGTGTCAGGGAAAACCAGTCTTTCAACTGGGGGGGGGGGGGGAGGGGGGGGTGCAGGGGTGGGGGGGGGGGGGGTTGCAGAGAGTGCGGAAAGGCGGACAGAGAGAATATCTGTCAAAATTTGTAAATAAGAAGCGGCGTAACATGTAAATATCAAGTGCACGCTCTGTTAAGCTGTTATTGTGCAAAAACTGCAAAATGCAAATAAAAATATTTCAAAGAAAATTAAAATCCGATCTGCGCTTTGCCACGTCTGCCTCATGTCCTGGTAGAATCTGATTTTACGACATTCCAGTTTCATGCCTTCTTGTGTCTAGCCCAGCGAAGGCTCCGGTCATGATACTTGTGCAGATTGGCTTTTATCGCTCTCGGCTACACCCCCATCGAAGCGACATAAGAGACCTGCCAATCTCATGCAGGTTGGGGAAGCTGTCCCACTCTATTTGAGCCACGAAGTTGATTGTGTCCTGCTCTCATTTCCATTCTGTTAGTGTTTGAGCTTGTTTTCCTGTTCCCTTAAAGCCGGGAAAGAAAAACAAGGCAGATGTAGATTTTGACCAGAGTATATGCGTCAACTGCAAAGTTGATTAAGGGAACATATAATATAATAGCACGATAAGGCCATTCGCCTCTTCGAGTCAACCCCGCCATTCAGTGCGGTTGATCCTCTCTCTCAAGGCCATAAACCTGCATCCCCCACCCCCCCACCCCATAATCCTGGTGCCCTAAGGTTATAGGACATTGTCTATTTCCTTCTTAAATAAATGCAGTGACTTAAGCTCTGCAGCTTATCGTGGCAGAGAGGTCCATACTTTCACCACCCTCTGAATTCTCTTCATCTCAGTCCTAAATGACCAACCCTGGGCTTGGAAACCGTCACTCTTTTTCCTACAGATCCCAGCCTCAGGAAAGATAATCTCTGCATCAAGCGTGTCCATGTCTGGCAGAAATTTCTACGTTTCAGTGATATCCCCTCTCATCCTTCTTAATTACAGTGACTGCAGGCTGTGTCGACGTGCTTCCCACAACTTGAAATGTGAAAACAACCATCCCAGGAATCTGTATTGTGAATTCACTGGACTGCCTCTGTGACAAGTGTATCCGTTCCTCGATAAGGATATTAAAACTTCTCAAAATACTCAAGGTATCGTCCCACCAAGGCCCTGTATAGCAGGCAGCAAGATATCAATGCTACAGTACTACAATCGTATTTCAAAGAACGGAAACACGTCATTCGTCTGCTTATCTTCGTGGTGTAGCTGCACGCGTGCTTTCATTTACTGGTGTGCTAGAACACCCAGGTTCCCTTGGACATCAATATTTGCCAATCTAGCGCCATTTAAGTAATGCCCAGTCGTTCAGTTTTTCATACCAAAGTGGATAACTTCACATTTTGCCATGTTATACTGCATCTGCCACGTATTTACTCACTCATTAAACTTGTCTAAGCCGCCTTGAAGCGCATTAACATCCTCCTGTACGCTCACTAACCCACCAAATTTTGCGTCGTCCGCTAATATGGAAATATTATATTTAGCTTCGCCATCCAAATGATTGATATATATTCTGACTTGCTGGGCCCCAGGTATCGCCCAGATATTCACCCCTGCATGAAGCTTGGTGAATCACCAATTGCGCCCGTTCCCTTCGTTCATCCCCCAGTCATGTGGAGAGGAACTTATTAAGTGTTCTAACTATGCGATGCTTTCCTGTATGTGGAACATTCCCTTTTTCAGTCCTATCATCGACCCACATTCACCGTGTTTTCAGGAAATTGATGATCGTGGCAGCAACATTCTAATATTTTTCCCCAGCTCGAAATTTTAATCATCTTTTCTGTTCGCTCCCACCCTTCCCACTGCTTCTGAAACTCAATCTCTGACTACTACCGTCCTTTGATGAACTTTCGGAGTCTAATTTTTGCCAACAGGTTTTGCCTCCAGAGCCTACCATATGCCAGTCGACTACCACACGTATTATTATTATTATAATCCCGCCGACTTCACTAGTTGCGAGCACATATGCCGTTCTTCAGTTTCCCAGTTCCTCTTTCAGCGTTACTCGGCCACTAAATTCCGGAACAATTCTTCTCTATAGTCTATTTGCTTCACTGTTTTAAAACTGCCGCCAAACAACAACGGCACACCTGGGATGTGTTCTATCTGAGCTGCACTGCATCTCCCATGGCGTGACTAATCACTGACCCCGAGTGACCAAGCAACGGGTCACATTTGTTGATGGCATGTGGTGGTTTTCTGATGTTGGGGCGAACCTGTCCACTGGAAAGATTCATCTTTTCTTGCCGGCCAACAAATGTTATTCTGAAAGTACATTCCTTTCCAAACATTCTCTTCGTATCCTTCAACTCCTAGCTGCCGGATGTTTAGGATGCGTGCAGAACAGTAAACTGTAAAACTGGTTATTTACGACCAACCAAGAATCATGAAAATTTCTGAAGTTGCAAACAGCTGTCTGTGATTGGTGGGCAGTCCGGCAGTTCGCCTTTAAATAGTGAAGTGTGGGTTGGAGGGGCAGTTGGATTATGGCCCTGTTTTTGAAGATTATGACCACTGACTCTCCCACCGCAGTGTTCTCTGGCTACTAATATTTTAGCACTTCCTGTGAATTCCAAAACCTAGAATGCTTGCCTAATCATTTGCAGTTCATTTTCCTTTGGTTATTTTACAGGAAATTTAGTGGTGATCCTCGTTCTGCGAGGGGAAAGTGTGGACTCAAGTACTTGCAGGAATCGCTACCTGGTGGCAATGGTAATCGCGCGAATTTTCTGTACATCGTTTTTTAGGTCGTGTTGCGCCGAATCAGTCAGTAATTATTTTTGGAATAGTTCCTGGAAATCACTCCTCTGTGCAGTACTATACCTTTCTTGGACTGTGCCGCCACAGACTGGTCTGTCTGTTTAGTTATGTAAAGGTGGTCAAGTTATGTAAATGTGGTCACACCCAAGGTGCAGGCAGAGAAATGGGTGAGCACCAGAAAGGGCAGGCAGTCAGTGCAGAAATCCCCTGTGGTTGTCCCCCTCTGAAACAGATATACCCCTTTGGATACTGTCGGGGGGGGGGGGATAGCCTATCAGGGGAAAACAGCAGCAGCCAGAGCAGTGGCACCACGGCTGGCTCTGATGTTCAGAAGGGAGGGTCAAAGCGCAGAAGAGTAATAGTAATAGGGGACTCTATAGTCAGGGGCAAAGGTAAGCGCTTCTGTGGACGTGAAAGAGACTCCAGGATGGTATGTTGCCTCCCTGGTGCCAGGGTCCAGGATGTCTCCGAACGGGTAACGGGAATCCTCAAGTGGGAGGGCAAACAGGCAGAGGTCGTTGTACATATTGGTACTAACGACATAGGCAGGAAGGGGCATGAGGTCCTGCAGCAGGAGTTCAGGGAGCTAGGCAGAAAGTTAAAAGACAGGACCTCTAGGGTTGTAATCTCTTGATTACTCCCTGTGTCACGTGCCAGCGAGGCTAGACATAGGAAGATAGAGCAGCTAAACACGTGGCTAAACAGCTGGTGTAGGAGGGAGGGTTTCCATTATCTGGACCACTGGGAGCTCTTCCGGGGCAGGTGTGACCTGTATAAGAAGGACGGGTTGCATCTAAACCGGAGAGGCATAAATATCCTGGCCGTGAGGTTTGCTAGTGTCACACGGGAGGGTTTAAACTAGTATGGCAGGGGGTTGGGCACGGGAGCAATAGGTCAGAAGGTGAGAGCATTGAGGGAGAACGAGGGAATAGGAACAGTGTGGCTCTGAGGCAGAGCAGACAGGGAGAAGTTGCTGAACACAGCGGGTCTGGTGGCCTGAAGTGCATATGTTTTAATGCAAGAAGTATTACGGGTAAGGCAGATGAACTTAGAGCTTGGATTAGTACTTGGAACTATGGTGTTGTTGCCATTACAGAGACCTGGTTGAGGGAAGGGCAGGACTGGCAGCTAAACGTTCCAGGATTGAGATGTTTCAGGCGGGATAGAGGGGGATGTAAAAGGGGAGGCGGAGTTGCGCTACTGGTTCGGGAGAATATCACAGCTGTACAGCGAGAGGACACATCAGAGGGCAGTGAGGCTATATGGGTAGAGATCAGGAATAAGATCAGGAATAATATGGGCAGCACGGTAGCACAAGTGATTAGCACTGTGGCTTCACAGCGCCAGGGTCCCAGGTTCGATTCCACGCTGGGTCACTGTCTGTGCGGAGTTTGCATGTTCTCCCCGTGTCCGCGTGGGTTTCCTCCGGGTGCTCCGGTTTCCTCCCACAGTCCAAAGACGTGCAGGTTAGGTGGATTGGCCATGATAAATTGCCCTTAGTGTCCATAAGGGTTGGGAGGGGTTATTGGGTTGCGGGGATAAGGTGGAAGTGAGGGATTAATGTGGGTCGGTGCAGACTCGATGGGCCGAATGGCCTCCTTCTGCACTGTATGTTCTATGTAAAGAAGGGTGCAGTCACAATGTTGGGGGCATACTACAGGCCTCCCAACAGCCAGCGGGAGATAGAGGAGCAGATAGGTAGACAGATTTTGGAAAAGAGTAAAAACAACAGGGTTGTGGTGATGGGAGACTTCAACTTCCCCAATATTGACTGGGACTCACTTAGTGCCAGGGGCTTAGACGGGGCGGAGTTTGTAAGGAGCATCCAGGAGGGCTTCTTAAAACAATATGCAGACAGTCCAACTAGGGAAGGGGCGGTACTGGACCTGGTATTGGGGAATGAGCCCGGCCAGGTGGTAGATGTTTCAGTAGGGGAGCATTTCGGTAACAGTGACCACAATTCAGCAAGTTTTAAAGTACTGGTGGACAAGGATAAGAGTGGTCCTAGGATGAATGTGCTAAATTGGGGGAAGGCTAACTATAACAATATTAGGTGGGAACTGAAGAACATAGATTGGGGGCGGATGTTTGAGGGCAAATCAACATCTGACATGTGGGAGGCTTTCAAGTGGCATTTGAAAGGAATACAGGACCGGCATGTTCCTGTGAGGAAGAAGGATAAATAAGGCAATTTTAGGGAACCTTGGATGACGAGTGATATTGTAGGCCTCGTCAAAAAGAAAAAGGAGGCATTTGTCAGGGCTAAAAGGCTGGGAACAGACGAAGCCTGCGTGGAATATAAGGAAAGTAGGAAGGAACTTAAGCAAGGAGTCAGGAGAGCTAGAAGGGGTCACGAAAAGTCATTGGCAAATAGGGTTAAGGAAAATCCCAAGGCTTTTTACACGTACATAAAAAGCAAGAGGGTAGCCAGGGAAAGGGTTGGCCCACTGAAGGATAGGCAAGGGAATCTATGTGTGGAGCCAGAGTAAATGGGCGAGGTACTAAATGAATACTTTGCATCAGTATTCACCAAAGAGAAGGAATTGGTAGATGTTGAGTCTGGAGAAGGGGGTGTAGATAGCCTGGGTCACATTGTGATCCAAAAAGACGAGGTGTTGGGTGTCTTAAAAAATATTAAGGTAGATAAGTCCCCAGGGCCTGATGGGATCTACCCCAGAATACTGAAGGAGGCTGGAGAGGAAATTCCTGGGGCCTTGACAGAAATCTTTGGATCCTCGCTGTCTTCAGGGGATGTCCCGTAGGACTGGAGAATAGCCAATGTTGTTCCTCTGTTTCAGAAGGGTAGCAAGGATAATCCCGGGAACTATAGGCCGGTGAGCCTTACTTCAGTGGTAGGGAAATTACTGGAGAGAATTCTTCGAGACAGGATCTACTCCCATTTGGAAGCAAATGGACGTATTAGTGAGAGGCAGCACGGCTTTGTGAAGGGGATGTCGTGTCTCACTAACTTGATAGAGTTTTTCGAGGAGGTCACTAAGATGATTGATGCAGGTAGGGCAGTGGATGTTGTCTATATGGACTTCAGTAAGGCCTTTGACAAGGTCCCTCATGGTTGACTAGTACAAAAGGTGAAGTCACACGGGATCAGGGGTGAGCTGGCAAGGTGGATACAGAACTGGCTTGGTCATAGAAGGCAGAGAGTAGCAATGGAAGGATGGTTTTCTCATTGGAGGGCTGTGACCAGTGGTGTTCCACAGGGATCAGTGCTGGGACCTTTGCTGTTTGTTGTAAATATAAATGATTTGGAGGAAAATGTAACTGGTCTGATTAGTAAGTTTGCAGACGACACAAAGGTTGGTGGAATTGCGGATAGCGATGAGGACTGTCAGAGGATACAGCAGGATTTAGATTGTTTGGAGACTTGGGCGGAGAGATGGCAGATGGAGTTTAATCCGGACAAATGTGAGGTAATGCATTTTGGAAGGTCTAATGCAGGTAGGGAATATACAGTGAATGATACAACCCTCAAGAGTATTGAAAGTCAAACAGATCTAGGAGTACAGGTCCACAGGTCATTGAAAGGGGTAACACAGGTGGAGAAGGTAGTCAAGAAGACATACGGCATGCTTGCCTTCATTGGCCGGGGCATTGAGTATAAGAATTGGCAACTCATGTTGCAGCTGTATAGAACCTTAGTTAGGCCACACTTGGAGTATAGTGTTCAATTCTGGTCGCCACACTACCAGAAGGATGTGGAGGCTTTAGAGAGGGTGCAAAAGAGATTTACCAGAATGTTGCCTGCTTATGGAGGCTCCTCCATTAGCTATGAGGAGCGGTTGAATAAACTCGGTTTGTTCTCACTGGAACGAAGGAGGTTGAGGGGAGACCTGATAGAGGTATACAAAGTTATGAGGGGCATAGACAGAGTGGATAGTCAGAGGTTTTTCCCCAAGGTAGAGGGGTCAATTACTAGGGGGCATAGGTTTAAGGTGAGAGGGGCAAGGTTTAGAGTAGACGTACGAGGCAAGTTTTTTACGCAGTGGGTAGTGGGTGCCTGGAACTCGCTACCGGAGGAGGTGGTGGAAGCAGGGACGGTAGTGACATTTAAGGGGCATCTTGACAAATACATGAATAGGATGGGAATAGAAGGATACGGACCCAGGAAGTGTAGAAGATTGTAGTTTAGTCGGGCAGCATGGTCGGCACGGGCTTGGAGGGCCGAGGGGCCTGTTCCTGTGCTGTACATTTCTTTGTTCTTTGTTCTTTGTTTGTCTGGTTCACGGTCGCTTTATCCTTTGAGCGATTTATGGCCATTTGTAGCCGGAATTTAAGAGTAAATTATTTGAACGAGAAAAATGTGGTGGTGATTCTTGCGACAACGGTCACTTTCAAAAATGCGTCCTCCTGCTTCACACTTGAATATTCAGAAATAATCAGCAACGTGCCCTGGTTCTGTTTCATAAAGTTAAGCTATTTTTATGAGTCCGGATGTGTGGGATTTAGCTGGTTTGTCACGGTGTTAAACGCATTTCTCCCATTTCTCGCATTGGATTTGTTTTGTTTTTTCATATTTTTACTGGTATTTTCAATTGATTCACAGTAGCACTTTACGTTTAATATTCACCGAACGTATGGTTCTTATATACATGTTGATATTGTCTGTCATGGTATGTCTTACTCCCTCCCCCTTCGCTTCTCCCCGCACACCCGGCCCCTCGTTGCTACCCCCCATTTGTCGTTCAGGTAGTACTGTCCCCTGGTTCCTATTGTCCCCTTTCACCCTCCATTCCCTTTATGTTTTCTGCTGACTTGCGGGGGTGTGGGGCGGGGAAGGGGGAGCTTACGCCCCCTCTCGCTCCCTCCGTGCTTCTGCCTGTAGTTACTGAAGCTCCCCACTCTTCTCCCCCCTCCCCTCGGGTTGTGTGTTCCTGTCTGTCTTCTCCCATCTCTCACTTTTTTCTATTGGCTTCGAAAAGGTCCTGGAACAGGCCGAAGAATTATCCCCATGCTGTGAGGAAACCTTTTCCGACACTCGGAAGGCGTATTTGATCTTCTCCAAAGGGCAAAATTCTGCCAGGTCTGCCTCCAGACTGGAGTTCTGGTTGGTGCTGCTGGTCTCCAGCCAAAGAACAAGGAAAGGTGCAGCCCAGGAACAGGCCCTTCGGCACTCCAAACCCGTGCCGACAATGCTGCCCATCTAAACTAAAATCGTCTACACTCCCTGGGTCCGTATCCCTCTATTCCCACCCTCTTCATATATTTGTCAAGCTGCTGCATTAATGTCACTATCGTCCCTGCTTCCACCACCTCCTCCGGCAGCGGGTTCCAGGCACCCACTACCCTCTGTGTAAAAAACGTGCCTCGTAAATCTCCTCTAAACCTTGCCCCTCGCACTTTAAACCTATTCCCCCTAGTAATTGACCCCTCTACCCTGGGGAAAATCCTCTGACTATCCACTCTGTCTCTGCCCCTTATAATTGTTTTGATGTCTATCAGGTCGCCCCTCAACCTTTATCTTTCCAGTGAGAACAAACCGAGTTTATTCAACCAGACCTGGTAGCTAATGCCCTCCACACCAGGCAACATCCTGGTAAATCTCTTCTGCACCCTCTCTAAACCCTCCACATCCTTCTGGTAGATGCGCGACCAGAATTGAACACTATACTCCAAGTGTGGCCTAACTAATGTTCTATACAGCTGCAACATGACTTGCCAATTCTTATACTCAATGCTCCGGCCAATGAAGACCAGCATGCCATATGCCTTCTTGACTATCTTCTCCACCTGTGTTGCCCCTTTCAGTGACCTGTGGGCGTGTACAACTAGATCTCTCTGACTTTCAATACCCTTGAGGGTTCTACCATTCACTGTATATTCCCTACCTGCATTCGACCTTCCAAAACGCATTATCTGACATTTATCCAAAGAAAACTCCATCTGCCATCTTTCCGCCCAAGTCTCCAAACGATCTAAATTCTGCTGTATCCTGTGACTGTCCTCATCGCTATCCAAGCAGGATTCTCCGCCATGCAATTAGGGAAGCGAAAGCTGGGGCGTCAGCCGTCTTTCCCATGTGTAGCTCTGGCTGTTTGGATACACCGTACATTGCCACTTTTGTTCTTGGCTTCTCCCTCACCCCCACAACCTTGGACATTGTCTCGGAGAAGGCTGTGCAGAACCCAGCAAATTTGTGAGACGCCGAAACATGTGGGTGTGGTTGGCCGGGTCTCTCTGGCGCCGTTCACATTGTTCATCCATCTCCGGGAACAACCTGTTCATTCAGGTTCTGGTATGGTGCGCTCCGTGCACCACTTTGAACTGCATGAGGCTGAGCCATGCGCAGGAGGAGGTGGAGTTGACCCTGCTCAGTGCTCCGCTTCAAAGCCCCAGCCCACTTCTGTCGCCAGCTTGTCTCCCCATTTCCGTCTGGCTTCGCCCATTGCCATTGAATTATAGAATCATATTATCATAGAACTAAAAGTGCAGAAGGAGGCCATTCGGCACTTGGGGTCTGCAGCAGCCCTTAGGAAGAGCACCCTACACAAGCCCACACCTCCACCCTATCCGTGTCACCTAGTAACCCTTTTGGACACTAAGGGCAATTTAGCATGGCCAATCCACCTAACCTGCACATCTTTGGACTGTCCAGTGGCAGTCTCGCCCTGTCCAATAGCTGCCCACAGATTTCCCGCAGTTTCCCCCTTCCTTAATGTCCGTGCTTATCAGGTCCACGAGAACTGTGGTCTCCCGGGCCCTAGGATATCATGTTATGTCCTTGCGGATAAAGTGCTTTACCTGTGGGTGTCTAAGTTCCTATCCTGTTCATGGTTCCAGCACTTCCGTCAGTTCACCCAGTGTCGCTAGTCTGTTCCCCATGCCAAAGTCTCTGACTGTCAGCGTCCCCCGTCCTGTTCCCATCTTTTGAAGGTGGTGTCCAGCATGGCTGGTTGGAACGTGTGGTTTCTGCAGACTGGGGCCATGGGGCACATCAGACCGAAATGTTGCCTCATCTGATTCCAGGTATTGAGCGTGGCTACCACCACTGGACAGGATGTGTATTTCGTCACAAGGAGTGGGGGCGCTGCCGTGGCAAGGGCCCGGAGGGCCGTCCCCTTGCAGGAGGCCTCCTCCAGCCACAGCCAATCCGTGGTGGTTTCACGTAGCCTTTCCTCACTCTCTCTGCCGTAACTGCCCATTGGCAATATTGTAAGTTTGATAGTGCCAGGCCACCCCTATATTTTGCAGTGTTGATTTGCAGACTCTCGTGTTCTTATCCCCAACCCCACACCCCGCCCCATCCAAACGCCATGATTATTTTGCCTATGCTTTGGAAATAGGCCTTGGAGAAATAGGGGCAGCAGGGTATCATTGTGGTTAGCACAATTACTTCACAGCTCCAGGCTCCCAGGTTCGATTCCGGTTTGGGTCACTGTCAGTGCGGAGTCTGCACATCCTCCCCGTGTGTGCGTGGGTTTCCTCCGGGTGCTCCGGTTTCCTCCCACAGTCCAAAGATGTGCAGGTTAGATGGATTGGCCATGATAAATTGCCCTTAGTGTCCAAAATTGCCCTTAGTGCTGGGTGGGTTTACTGGGTTAATGGGATAGGGTGGAGATGTTGACCTTGGGTAGGGTGCTCTTTCCAAGAGGCGGTGCAGACTCGATGGGTCGAATGACCTCCTTCTGCACTGTAAATTCTATAATTCTAGGATATGAGATGAAGATCGGCATTGATCTGAACAGGAAGAGGAATCTCGGCAATAGTTACATTTTGATTGTCTGCACCCTCCCAGCCAGGGAGAGCGGGACCATGTCCCATCTCGGTTGGTCCTTTTTAACTTACTCAGCCAGGCTGCTCAGATTCCACTTATGGATCTGTGTCCAATCCCAGTCTATTGGATCCCCAGTCAGCGGAAACTGTTTTAGGTTAGTTTGAATGGGAGTCCTTCCAAATCTGTCCCTCCTCCGTTTGCATTCTCCCGTATTGCCTTGCTCTTGCCCAGGTTGAGTTTGTAACCCGAGAAAATTAAGAACTCTTTCAGGAGCTGCATGATTGCTCTCAGGCCTTCCTGCGGTTCTGAGACGTAGAGGAGCAGATTTTCCGCATAGAGTGAAACTCTGTGCTCCCTTCCTCCCCTTTGGATACACTTCCACCTTTTCACATCTCGCAGATCGATTACCAGGAGGTCAATTACGATGGCAAACAGAAGGGGGGACACTGGGCATCCCTGCCTTGTGCCCGTTTGCAGCTGGAAGTATTCAGACCCGGTGGTATTAGTTAAAACACTCGTCTAGGGGGCGTTCTACAGGATTTGCACACAGAAGGTGAATCCTGCCCGAGCCCAAACCACTTCAGTACCTCGAGGTGGTACCTCCAGTCGTCTCTGTCGATGGCCATTTCTGCATCCATGGAGACGATCACCTCGTATTCTCTCCCCGGGAGCAGCAGAGGGGTCATTATTACATTAATCAGTAAACTGCCAACCCTTGACAAAACCCGTCAGGTCCTTTGTGAACACCTCTGGTATGCAGTTCTCCAACATTTCGCCAAGACCTTTGTAAAAGATTTGGCACCCATATTTAGCTAGTAATATAAAGTAAGATAGGGAGAGTGTTTTTCAATATATAAAAGGTAAGAGAGAGGCAAAAATCGATATTGGCCCACTGGAAAATGTGGCTGGAGAAGTAATAATAGGAAACAAAGAAATGGCAGACGAACTGAATAGTTACTTTGCATCCGTCTTCACGGTGGAAGACACCAGAGGGATGCCAGGGATCCAGGAGAATCAGGGTCAGAGGTGAGTGCAGTGACCATTTCTAAGGAGAAGGCTCTTGGGAAACTGAAAGGACTGAGGTGGATAAATCACCTGGACTCCACTTCAGCGTTCGAAAATAAATAGCTCAAGAAGTTGTGGAGGCATTGGTGATGGTATTTCAGGAATCACTGGAGGGACAAAGGATCCCAGAGGACTGTACAATGGCTAATGTAACACCACTACTTATGAAGGGAGGGAGGCAGAAGACGTGTAATTATAGATCGGTTAGCCTGACTTCGGTCATTGGTATATGTTTGAGTCCATTATTAAAGATGAGATTGCGGAGTACTTGGAAGTGCTTGATAACATAGGACTGAGTCCGCATGGCTTCGCCAAACTAAGGTCATATCTGACAAATCTGTTAGAGTTCTTTGAGGAAGTAACAAGGAAGTTCGACAAAGGAGAGCCAGTGGACCTGACTTACTTAGATTTCTAGAAGGCCTATGACAAGGTGCCGCATAGAAGACTGTTAATTAAGTTAAGAGCCCATGGCGTTAAGCGTAAGATGCTGGCATGGATAGAGTATTGGCTGACTGGCAGAAGACAGAGAATGGGGGTAAAGGGGTCATTTTCAGGATGGCAGCCGGTGACTAGTGGTGTACCTCAGGTGTCGGTGCTGAGACCACAATTTTCGCAATATACATTAATGATCTGGAGGAAGGAACTGAAGGCATTGTTGCTACGTTTGCAGATTATACAAAGATCTATAG
Source organism: Scyliorhinus torazame (assembly GCF_047496885.1). Classification (NCBI taxonomy): domain Eukaryota; kingdom Metazoa; phylum Chordata; class Chondrichthyes; order Carcharhiniformes; family Scyliorhinidae; genus Scyliorhinus; species Scyliorhinus torazame. The sequence continues at coordinate 177,209,805 of NC_092720.1, read as the reverse complement.
AGAGGAAGGTAGTATTGAGGAAGCAGGTGGGCTGCAGAAGGACTTGGACAGGGTAGGGGAGTGGGCAAAGAAATGGCAGGTGGAATACAATGTAAAAACGTGTGAGATAATGCACTTTGGAAGGAGAAATGGAGGCTTGGACTATTTTCTACCTGATAACATGCTTAGGGAATCAGAAGCCCAAAGGGATTTGCGAGTCCTTGTTCACGATTGTCTTAAGGTTAACGTGCAGGTTCAGTCGGCAGATAGGAAGGCAAATGCAATGTTAGCATTCATGTCGAGAGGGCTAGAATACAATACCAGGGATATACTTCTGAGGCTATATAAGCTGCTTGTCAGACCCCATTTGGAGTACTGTGAGAAGTTTGGAAGGATATGCTAGCCTTGGAAAGGGTCCAGAGAGCTTTCTTAAGAATGATCCCTCGAATGAAGAGCTTGTCGTATGAGGAACGGTTGAAGTTCCTCGGTCTGCACTGGTTGGAGTTTGGAAGGATCAGGGGGGAATCTTATTCAAATATACAGGATACTGCATGGCCTGGATAGAGTGGACGTGGAGAGGATGATTCCACATGTAGGAAAAGTAGAAGCAGAGGACACAATCTCAGACTAAAGGGACGATCTTTTAAAACAGAGATGAGGAGGAATTTCTTCAGCCAGAGAGTGGTGAAACTGTGAATCCCTGGAACTCTTTGTCATAGAAGGCTGTGGAGGACAAATCACTGAGTGTCTTTTAGAGATAGATAGATAGGTTATTGATCAATAAGGGGATCAGAGGTTATGGGGAGAAGGCAGGAGAATGGAGTGAGAAAAATATCAGCCATGATTGAATGGCAGAGCAGATTCGATGATTCGAGTGGCCTGATTCTGTTCCTATCTCATATAGTCTTGTGGTCTTATTGTCTTCGCAGCAACGTGGGTCTGTAAGACGAACATTCTGTCGGGTCCTTGTCCTTTTTGGATATCAACGATATTGTGGCCTGTGTTAGCGTAGGGGGCAGGGTGCACCTCGCCAAACGTGCCTTAAATGTGAGGCTGACACAGATGTTTTATTGAAGTTCCTGGGAACCCATCGGGTCCTGGCGCCTTCCACACCTGCATCGAGCTGATGCTCTCCATGATTTCTCCCAAATCTATTGGTGCTTCCAGACCACCACCCGCCCCCCCCCCCCCCCACCACCTGCCCTCCCCCACAACTGCCATGTCCAGTCTGTCGAGGAACTGTTTAATCGCCACATCTCAGTTGGGTTTCAGAGGCGTACAGCCCTTGGTAGAAGGTCTTGAATGCCCGATTGATCACTTTTGGTTCCGCTACCAGTCTGCCACTGCTATTGTTTCCCTGCGCTATTATCCTCGTGGATGCGTGCTTCCACAGCTGGTGAGCGAGTAGGCTGCCAGCCTTTTCTCTGTGTTCGTAGAAGGTCCCCTGTCTCTGGCAGAGTGGTATACCGCTTTCCTAGTGGATAGCAGGTTAAATTCCCTTTATAGCTTTTTGCTCTTCGCCAGCAGCTCTACGGTCGGGGTTTTGGAGTACTTTCTGTCAACGTCCAGGGTGGAGTCAATCAGCTGTTGACTGGCCGCCCCCTCTTCCATCTCTTTGCGCGCCTTGTAAGCTATAATGCTCCCTCTGATCACAGTCTTTAGTGTCTCCCAGATGTGGAAGGTGAGAATTCCCCGTTCCCGTTGTTAGTCCATAGTCACCAAAGGATTGTGGTATTTTGGCAGAAGGTCTTATCGGGCAGAATGTCCGTGTCCAACCTCCATATGCGCCGCTGGGCATGGCCCATCTCTAATCTCACATCCATGCACTGTGGAGCATGGTCGGAGATGATGATCGTGAAGTCTTCCGCTATTACTATTTCTGAAGCACCGATTCCCCACTGCAAAGAAGTCGATTCAGGTGTATACCTTGTGGACCGGTGAGGAGAACGAGAATGCCCTTTCGCAGGGGTGCACGGACTTTCATGAGTCCACTGCCCATCTGCTGCATGAATGTTCCCATTTCCCTCGTCATGCCTGTCTTTTTCCCTGTTCTGGCATTTGATCGGTTGGTCAACGTGTCCTGCACGCAGATAAAGTAATCCCCCATAATCAGCCGGTGTGTGTCAAAGCCGGGGATTCCCGCCATGGTCTTTTTTGTGACCTCTGTGTTGTCCAAATTGGGTGCGCACACATTTACTACTACCACCGTTGCCCCATCCAGGACACCGCTGAACACGATGTACCGTCGCCTTGGTCTGTAACCATCCTTGTCTTTATAAAGCTCGTCCTCTTACTAATAGGTCTGGTCACTCCCCTAGCCCTCGTCCTGTAGCATGAATGGTACGTCAGTCCCACCCAGCCCTTTCTGACCACCAGTCTGTCCCTTTCCCTGAGGTACGTTTCCTGCAGGAAGATTATTTCCGTCTTCAGCGTTCTTAAGTGGGCGAGGTTTCTGGACCTTTTCACCGGAAAGTTAAGTCCCCTTACATTCCAGGTGACCTCCTTGATGGGAGCCTTCTGTCCCCCGTTCCTGGGCATCAACCATACTTACCTGGTGGAAGCGCCCTTGCACTCCAGAGTTTCCCTTTGTTAGGGTGGCATCCAAAAAGGCCGGGGTAACCGATCCCACCATGAGGTCGGGCACTAGCGCTCTCGGCGTTTCCCTTTTTCCAGGGGCACCCAAAATGGCCGCCAACTGTGTGTACGCCAGTTGGGTGCGCCCCTATACTCCGGGGTTTCCCTTTTCTAGCGAGCCTGCAAAGTGGCTGGTTGCTGCGCCATCTTGATTCCTCGACCTGCTCCCTACCTACCCAAGCCAATCCAGTTGCCAACTGTTTTTCCTAGTTCTGTCCCCTGTCTGTGCCGTGTTCCCACTCTGTCCCCCTTTCGCCCCTCCCACGTCTACCCCTCCCTGTTCCCTCCTGTGTTCCCCCTCTCCGCCGAGAGGTGCGCCGTGGCCTGCCATACTGCTTATGTTCCCATGCTTGAAGTCCCTGCTGGTACGATGTCTACCATCCGAGGGCTGATCTAGCCCTTTGCCTGTTCTCTGACTGTCTGTATTCCACTTTCCGCCCCCTCACCTGCATTCCCTACCCTCGCTTTCCCCTCTACCCGGTCTTTCTGTTTTGAACAAGGCAGTACAGTGCCGCGAAAATACATAATCAGACTATAGTCTCTGATTCCGACTTTTTCCAGCGACCCTCCCCCGTCACGCCTTCGTCGCTGCCGTACGTGTTCTCTGTCCAGGTTGTTAGCCCACAAAGTCGGGGTGTTAAAATAATGTTCTTTACTCTGGTGCGCAACCCAGAGTCTGGCTGGGGACAACATGCCAAACCGCACCCTACTCCTCTAGAGCGCCAATTTTGCCCTGTTTAACTCGACCCTTGTCTTTGCCGGGCCTGCCCCAAAGTCCTGACACATCCTGATTCTGTGTCCTTCCCCCGAGCTCGCTTTCGTTTGCCTGGCCCACCCCAGGATCCTTTCTAAATCCTGGTACCGTTGCAGCTTTGCCATAATCGCTTTTGACTGCTACCCTACCTTGGGATTCAGCCTGATCGACCTCTGTGTCCTGTCCTGTTCCGAGGTGTTGCGGAAACTGTCTGTCACAACTAAGTTGCCCATTATTTGGGCGGTATAGTCTGTTGGGTCTCTGCCCTGGATGCCTTCCGGCAGACACACAATTCAAATGTACTTCTGCCGGGACCTGTTCTCCTGGCTCTCAACCTTTCCCTGCAAACTTCCCTGGGACGTCATCAACCTTTTCACCTCTTTCTGCAGAGCAACAATCCTCCGGCTCCGGACCAACGATGCTGTCTCGCTGTCCAGGATCGTTTTATCCTGCGCCTCCACTTTCTTTCCTGGGCCATAGATCGCGCGTTGGAGGGACACAATCGCCTCCCTCACCACCACCTGGATCTCGGTTTTTACTGTCTCCATCATGGCGGGCAGCTGCTTTTTTTTAGCAGATCCTCCTCCGGCCCCCTGGTGTGGAGGGGAAGGTTGATACTTGTGTCGGCGCCAGTGCTCGTGTCGCCCCTCTTCCCCGCTCTTGGGCGGCCGGGGATACCATCTCGCCTCCTTATGTCCACCGGCTTGTCCGCCCGCTGCTCGTGTCCCGTTCCACCACTTCTCCCTTCTCGCCGGCCCATAGAGCTACCTTTCGCTGTCATTTTCTTCTCCGCTGTATCTCCTTTTCCTTTGGGGTTCTTTACCGTTGGATTTACAGGCCAAATTCTACTGAAATTAACTTTTTTGGTTTTAATTAGGATGAGAACCATCTGATCTGCGCGCGCTCAGCACATCACCGTCACTGTAATCCCGCATTGATTTAGTTGCTCGATGCTCTGACTGTTAGGCACCTTGTAGTGGCCAGTCACATTCATAAGAGACTGAGGGTTCAGAACAAGGAAGAAAATCGGGAGGCGCAGAGATAGAGAGCAGAAGGATGTCTGTGATTTTACTCTTTGCCATATCCGTTAACATAATACTCTTGTGTTTCATCGATGCTTTAGAATTCCTATATTTCGACATTACCAGAACAGATCCTGCAAGGTACAATTATTCCATGTACATTTTCCAACAAGTTGAAATAATGATGGGTCGTTTAATTTGCTGCACAAACACAATTATTTATGGTGTGACGGCGTCAAGTTCAGAGAGCAGCTCAAGAGCGCTGTGAAATATCCCCTTAACGAGCTGATTCAATTCATTAATAAGCAAAACTGAGGCCTCGATTCCTCCATACATTTAATATTTGGTTCATGAATGTAATATTAGGTTCAAAATTCCATCAATTGTATTATGCACGGAAATGCGACCTATCCGCCATTACAACTAACGGATGCGGGCAAACATTTTGTTCATAAACTGCACTCTTTTTTACTAACACTTATGACATTTATTTTGGGTACAGTGGAACAACGTGTTGCATTCAATCAGAACGCTTCCTGAAAGAGCTAGTTCAACTAGAAGGTTAATAAACCATTTCTGGTGCAAGAGCCTCGTCCATCGGTAGGTAGACAAAGCTGACCTGTACCTTCGGAAATTCCATTCAGTAGTATATACGCCACAAGGAATATATTGACTCTTAACTGTCCTCTGAAATGCCTGAGCAATTCGTTCCACGAGGCTGGGTAACAAATGTAGGACCTTGTTAGCGAGGCCACTATCCCATCAAACAATTTAAAACAAACACTGTCTGAGGACTATTTGGATTAACTGAATTGTGGTGGACTTTGTGCCCCACAGGAGTGTCCATACATTGCTCATATCTAATGTCAGCTGTTCTGCATATATTCGCTACTCATATCTGCTTCCTAAAGCACTTCAAGGAAGCACCTTTCTGGCAACTTTACCTGCCCTGGCCTGCGTGTGACTCCAGACCTACAAACATGTGTTTGACTCTTAACTGTCCTCTGAAATGCCTGAGCAATTCGTTCCACGAGGCTGGGTAACAAATGTAGGACCTTGTTAGCGAGGCCACTATCCCATCAAACAATTTAAAACAAACACTGTATGAGGACAAAAGTGTCCCGCAGAATTAGATTCTCGTCCAAGAGGAAATATTCTGTCCGCGTAACCTTTGTCCAACCCATTCATAACGTTTAACCTATCCATCTGATAGTGTTAGTATAAGGCGAAGCAGATTTAATACAGAGAGGGGAAAAATTACATCTCCCAAAAGGTCGCGAATCTGTCGAATTCAGTACCCCAGTGCGGTGGATCCCGGGATATTGAGTAAATATAGGGAGGAAATAGATATTTTAAAAGTAGTAGTGGGTTGAAGGTCATGGAAAACGGCGGTAATGTGGAATTGAGACCGACAGGAGATCAGCAATGATCATATTGAATGGTGGAGACAGCTGGAGGGGTTGAATTGCCTACTGCCGCTCTTGGTTCTTTAGTTCTTGTGTTCGGTTTCTCCAAGGCATCCTGTTGCAACCAAAAAAAATAGGAGTTTCATGAGAACTTTTGTTTTTTTTCTGCTGTTTCTCCGGATCACCTGTGTCATATTTATAGAATGAGATTCACTGTCAAGGCGTTAAGTAAATAAGAATGATGATCCGACGGCAAATGCATACAACTGGGAAAACACTCTCACAGTTATTCATGAAGCACGGCTTCCAGAAGGTCACGTATGGCAGCTCATCATTCTCAGTTGACGAATCTCCAGACGGTAATGAAGTTGTGATGTGCGATGGTATGCTGGCATGAAGGTCAACTGAGGGCAGAAGTGTTGAACTGAGGAGGAACCAATGGCAATAACACTGTTGAAAGTTCACACGTGCCCGAGGGACGTGAGTTTCAATTTCTGAGAGGTGCAGTAAGCATTGAAGAATAATGGAAGAATTGAGCAGTTAAGAAATACTTGGAGGTACTCCATTTTATTAAATGAAGATGTGATTTGTAAACTGAATTGGAACAGCAACTTGAAGGTAAATCGGTGTCAGAGCAGTAGGAAACGCTAAGACGAAAAAGGGTTATAATTACATTTCTAAACCATTGGATGTCATCTGGTAAAGGATTGGAAGAATGAGGGGCTGCAGTGTAAAGAGTGTAATAAGGAGCGGGAACAGTATAAACGTCGGAAATAAGGAGCTGCGGTAGCGTCAAGAGCACGAACATGGAGCGACAGCAGTGTAAAGAGTGGATTTTTTTACGACACGATGGAAAATGGATGTCAATTCTAGTCCCACTCGTCCGAGAGTAGATATTTAACCAATAATTCTTTGAAGAATACCTAATGTCTCTGCCTCTTGGCTGACCAATAATTACAGTCACCAGGTTTGTACGTTTAAATACCATTTCTGTTTATTTATAACAAGAACAACAATTTAACGTGCCGCAGATACAGTTGGTTAACTATTAATAACCAACCAGCCACTTTAACTCCACACCCGCCGTCTACACACACTTACCCATGACAGTCATGCACAGAGTGGAAAGGGGTTAAACAAAAAGAACGCAAGAGAAAAAGAAAGAGCATTTTCTTCAGATGATGGTTCTTAGCACGTTATCTTCATAGTAAGCTTACAGATTAGAGTTTTTGTTCTGAAGCTAGTGCTGGACGTTCCTGCAGTTCTAAAATACCATACAACGTTCCTGGAGTTGCACGTCTTTGGTCAATCAAACTTTACTTTCAGTTCGTTGTTTGTCTTCAACTCTCTGTTGTCACAGGATGACGACATCCATAGGCCACTTTGAGAGAGATAGGGACAGTTCTAACTATTTCTGAAGAGACTTAGTTGGTTCTTTTTGGAGACAGCTGCAGCGTTCACAGCAGAGTTTCTGGAGAGACTCTAGCGAATGCTTTCTGGAAAGGATCTGGATGGACCTTCTACCTCCGTGCTGCCGAAATCGAAACTGAACTCTCCTTATATTTCTGAACCATTTCAGTCGGATACGATCCAATCACCAACTGTTAGTCGGTGAACGGCAACCTTTTGCGCCAATTCATTGGCCAGCAGCCAAGTCAATCAAACTGATCCCAGCCCATGTCTGTCATTGGTGCTGGCCAGCCTACAAATCCATTGTAAGCCAGCACGGGCTTCTGAATTCATCTGCATGAATTAAAGAACAGGCTGCTTACCTTAAAGCCCAATGTCCCCTTCGTTGCATGGATGCAAAATGCATTGACAAAAAAAATAAAAGTGAAATAAGGGAACAAACAGGCAACGAGCAGGGAAGACCCTTACATCCAACGCCACCCCCCCCCCCACCCCCTCTCCTCGGCAGCTAAAAATAGAAACGCCAGGACACCGACGTTTCATTATGTGGTATGCAAGACAGAATTCACTGACGCTTATCCAACCATTGCATCCCCATTATCGAATTTGCAAAACCAGTCTCTACACTGGTAACTGGCAAGTCTTTAAATGCGTAACAAAACATCCACAATCACGTTAAATTTTCCAGGAATATGTACAATATTAATATTGAACTGTTCTAGTACTATACTGCAACGGAATAACCTTGCATTCCTCGTTTTAAACATTTTTGTAAACGCAGGTGGATTATGTTCTGTGTAAACCAACCTTGTTTTTTTGTTACGTCGGACATACCAATCCAAGTGCTGCAGGACTAATAACAAGGCTAAGGCTTCTTTTTCAATGGATAATTCTTTTTCTGGCATTGATTTAGTTTTATTTCCGAAAAATACCCTGTAGACATTATATTCCTGCAACAACGCATTTTAGTAGCTTCTACCCCATACCACTGGCATCTGTGACCATTATAAGTGGTGTGAAATAAAACAGGGCAACCAACACCGTTTCGTCTACCAATATGGCCTTCAATCTCTCGACCCATACTTGGTATTTGGTGGGTCACGGCGTTTTCTCTTGCCTCTGCAATCTGACCAACATGCACATATTGCAGTCTCTAACCGAGCCAGTCAACTTGGTTTTAATCCAGACAGACGTGGTATTACAGATTCAGATTTCTTATATCAATATCATGATTAGTTAACAGTGTACTTTGGTGTTTCCCTGCAAGTCTATCTATTCTCTTTATGTCTCTTGCCTAATGAATATTTAACCAAATTTCGAGGATCATCTATAGTCAAACTACAAGCAGCATTGTAGTTTTGAAACCAATATATATTAAATGAGATTTTAATGGGTTTTATATACAAAGTTTAGCTAAAGACCATACTATCATATTATAGCAGAAATAATCGCTTCGTCCTCCCCGCATACCAATGCCCAGGACATACTGGTGTGTTGGGTCGAGCCTCCCTGGCATCGTTCACATTTGTCCTCCACCCGCAAGAAGAACCTATTCATTCGGATTCTCGTTAGTTGCGCTCGGTGCACCACTCCAGTTGCATTAGGCTTCGCCTTGCACATGTGGAGGTGAAGTTCACCCTTTTCAGACTTCACTCCAGAGTTCCCATCCTATTTCTATTCTACGTCCTGCCATTTGTCCCATGTCTCGTCGAGCGGGCCGCGGACACCCTCTAATAGTCACCCATACAGGTACCCGCAGTTCCCCCTGCCCGTGTCCAACAGTTCCTCGAATGCTGACTGTCTTGGTGCTCCTGGGTATGATGTCACCACCTTTTGGAGGAGGCTTTTACTTGTAAGTGTCACAGTTCATTCCCGTTGCGCAGCTGTACCCTTTCTGTCAGTTCCTCTAACGTTTCGAGTCTGTCGTCCGTTTAGAGGTCCCTAACTGTCAGTGTTCCTCCGTCTGTCTCCACATCTTAAAGGTGCATCCACCGTGGTTGGCGCGAAATTGTGGTTACCGCAGATGGAGGACACGGTGGACATTTTGGTAGACCGAAGTGGTTTCCAGATGTTTCCAGATCCGGAGTGTGGCTACTACCACTGGGAGTTTTGAGTATTTGGTTTGCGGGGATGATGCGCAATTTGCAAATTGCGTCCTCGGAGGGACGACCCTATGCAGGAACTGTCCTCCATCCCCACCCATTCTGCTTCTGGTTCCTTCATCCTTCCCCAAACTCTCTCTGCTGCTGCACCCAGTGTTAGTATTGTAATTTTGGGAGGGCCAGCTCCATTCCACATGTTTCATTTTCTTTGTATGACCCTTTTGGTGATCCTTGGATCTCCACACCTCTCCCCCAACCCAGACGAACGCCACCATTAATGTATCAACTGTGTTAAACAAGGCTTTGGGGATGTAGATCGGTATCGATCTTAAAAGAAAGAGGAATCTGTGCAGCACGTTCGTCTTGATGGTCTGCACCTTCCTCGGAAAGGAGAGTGGGAGTGTGTCCCACCTCTGTAGGACAGTTTTAACTTCCTCCATCAGAGTCGTGATGTACCGTTTTATGATCTGTTTCCAATCGTGGGAAATGTGCATCCCCAGGCAGAAGAATGTGCTCTGGACTTGCGTACACGGCAGTCCCTCCAGCTCTGCCCCTCTCCCTTTTGGGTTCACCAGGAGGCTTTCACGCTTGTCCACGTTGGGTTTGCACCCCGATATGGCCCAGAACACTTTCAGGAGGTTCGTGAGAACTTCTTTGATGCGTTGTGCATCTGTGACATACAGGAGCAGGTCATCCACATAGGGTGAACATCTGACCTATCTGTTCCCTCTATGGATCCCATTCCAATACCTCAGCATTCTGAGGGAGAGAGTCAGCAGTTCGGTTGACAGCGCAAATAAAAATGGGGGTCAGCGGGCATCCCTGCCTTGTGTCCCTCTGCAACCGGGCGTCTTCATTGCTGGTCGTGTTGGTCCATCCACTTGCTATGCTGGCGTTGCACAGGACTCTCAACGAGGAGCTGTACCCAGTTTCCAGCCCAAACCAGTTTATTACGACAGTGAAGTACTTCCACTTGCCTCTGTCGCAGGCCTTTTCTGCGTCCAGAGAGATGATCACCTTTGTTGTTTTGTCGCGGGATAGGGTCATAATCAAGTTCAGCATGCACCTTATATTCGCTGTTTGCTCTGTACCCTTGACACGCCAGTTTGGTATACTGCGACCACCCTGGTACACCTTTTTGCAGTCCCCTGCCCAGGGTTTTCCCGGAATTTTCGCGGCTGCATTGAGCAGCAAGTTGAGACTGTAGAATCTACATTCGTTCAAGTCTTTGTCTCTCGAGTTTTAGCGGGATAGTGGCATGTGGTAGCGTTGGATGCAAGGTATCCCTTGCTAGAGTGTCTGCAAACGTCTCCTGCAGGTGTGGGCCCAGTAGTGTCATGCATTTTCTGAAGAAGTCACTCGTGAACCCGTCCTGCCCGAGTACCTTCCCCACTGCATTGCCTTAATGCTCTCCATGAATTCTCCCAGTTCTAGAGGTGCATCCAGCTCCCCCTCCTCTCTTCCCCCACGATTAGCATGTCCTGTCCGTCGAGGAACTGTTTCGTCCCCGAGTCCTTTTTGGTGGGTTCAGCGGTATACAGTCCCTGGCATAAGGCCTCGAATGCATCATTGGCCATGTTCAGCTCGTTTACCAGACTGCCATGTTGTCCCTTACCCACGCAATTTCCCTCCTGGCTGCCTGTTTTCTCAACTGGTGGGCAAGCATGGGGCTGGGTTTTCATCGTGTTCCTATATGGCCCCTGTGTCTGGCAGAGTTGTTGCACGGCTTCCCTGGTGGACGGAAGGTTAAAGTCCATTTGTAGCTTTTTATTCTCCCCAGAAGCTATGGGCTCGGGGCTCGGGGCTCGGAGTGTCACAGCCCACCTCCAGCATGCGGTAAACCGAATGTTGACATGCCGCCCTCTCTTCACTGTCTCTGTGTGCCTTGTCAGCGATAATCACTCCTCTGATGATATACTTCAGCGCCTCCCAAACGTGGAGGGTTGACCTCGGTGTCCTACTTCTTAGTTCGCCGTGGCCAACCTCCATTGGAGGCGTTGGATCCGGCATGTCTCCAACCTCACATTTATGTAATGTGTAGCATTGTTGGAGATTATGGTCGCAGAGTATTCCGCACTTACTATCCCGGGAAGCACCGATTTCGCCACCACGATGCAGTCGAAACGGGTGTAGACCCTATGTACCTGTGAGAAGAATGAGAAATCCTTCTCCTGGGAAGTGTGAGCCTCCATGCATCCACTACCCCCATCTGACCTATAAATACCCCTAGTTCTCTTTCCATGTTTGACGTCTTCCCCGTTTTGGTGTCTGTCCTGCCCGTCAGCGGGTTCTGTACACACTTAATACCACTACATGGTTCCCCATTCACGTTCCTCTTATTTTTTAAAAATAATTGGTTATTGATTAGTTCAGCTCCTTTGCTCTTTGCTCCCTTTACCATGAATTAGTATGTTGGACCTTCACGAAAACGTGAATTAACCAGTTTTTTGATTGTTGTCACTTCACGTCCTTACTGCTCTCCTCCTGAGTAACTGAGTAACCATGCCATCATATATAGTTTCCTTTAAAACAGGCATGTTTTTGGGGAAAAGTGCACCTAAAGTGAATGGAAATGGGTTTACTGCAGGAGGCTATAACAGATTAATTTTATAAAAGTCCAATTCACTTTCTTCCTAAAGTGTGCTGTCATCTTTCATCGATTTGGAAGATACTTTTGTGATTTCTCAAAGATTAGTTGTGGACAGATCTATTCGGTAACAGCTGTTGATTATAATTTCTTGAATGTAATAGAAGTCAGACTCCGTTCTCGCGCATCTGACTCTTCAACACTGTAATTACTATTAGATTAGGACTCTTGTTTCTTATGGTCACCTTTGGTCTGAGAGAATCTCGAATTTGGGACACTTCTGTATGTTAGTTTTGACAAATCTCTGTGAGGAATCATTCGTGTAGGGATAATTTAATCAGCCCAGCCGAATCAGATCCATTGCCATTGTCATTTGATATTTGATTGATGTCTGTCAATAATTCCTGTTTCTTTGAGTCATTCACTTCCCAATGAGTTTTTTAAATTCCCACACGATCTACCGTTGAAATATCGTGTTGAAAAAACGGCAGTACTTCCCTCGAATTCTCTGTAACCATGGTGAAAGTGTCACTTTCACTCCTTCCAAATCATTCTCCAAATGTAAATCTATTCCTTCCATTGGGAATTAATTAACCCTTACGACAACTGCGGCCCTGACCCCGAAATCGCACTCTAATTGTACTTCATACAATGAAACTGGAATGTAATCTCCAAATATCCCATTCAGTAACACCTCAGCATACGTTCAGCGCTCTGGAGGGAAAAAAACAAATCCGTCTCCAATAAACGAGTTCCAGTAGCATCTCTGTCCCTTAAGATAATTAAGGGTTTGGCTACGCCAGTTGATGAAAATGGTGAGACTTTCACTTCAGACGTTAATCCGGAATATCTCTCATCTACTTCATTCCTCACCCCCCCCCCCTCACTCCCCCCCCCCCACTCCCGCATAGCAGTATTTACCCCAGGTCTCCATAGTGCAGTTAAAGCTACAATCTGCCCCGTAATATTCTAGACTTGTGTTCCCTTCTCAGAATCCCCTTTATGAACTCCCACAAGTTCCACGGGCTTTCGTTGCAACCTGTACTATGCTGACAGAACGTGCCCCACACTTATAATTGTAACACCTAGACTTATGCATCTCACCTTCACCCTCACGAGCTTCCATCCTTGTGTGATTAAGCGTATTTGAAGCACATACTGCTATCCTTTTTCCCCTTGACTATCTGTCTTCTTGTCACTCTTTCACGTCTTACTTTTTTTAAACATCATGGTTGTGGTGGGAAAAAAAGTTTACATTTTGGGAGCATCTTATGATCGTTAGCAGTAATTGATGTCTGCCTAGCTATCGTAATCCTTTGGCCTTCAACATGAGTTTTTACTGTATAAGATACGGAATTCTTAAATTCCTCTAAGAGGAATGAACCCTCTCAGGCCCTCATAGGTATTTTTACCTGCTAATGCTTGTACTTACCTCTCAGAGTTGCTCTGCATAACCCTTTCAAATTCTGCATTGGTCGGTCCCGGTTGTCTCCTAGAATTCCGAAAAGTTTGCCTCTATGCTTCGGGAACCAATTCGTAGACGTCCAGAATAGCCTTTTCTTTACCTCGTTGTGATTCAGAGACACCCGCTCTGACAGGGGAGTATACACGTCCTGTGCCTGCACCGTCAATTTACTCTGCATGTGTAATTTCCACTTTTCTCTTAGTCACTCCATTCGGGTGTTATTTTCTCAAAACCCCAGGAAAAGGTTTCTACCTCTTTCACATCGAATTTTGAGAAAGCCTGTATAAATTTAAACATATCGTCACAAAATTCCATTCCAGGATTAATTAAGGTTGTAATCTCGGGATTGCTACTAGTGCCACGTGCGAGTCCGCGTCAGAATGACAGGATAGACAGGATGAATGTGTGGCTTGAGCGATCGCGGAGGCTGGAGGGATTCAGATTTTTGGGACATTGGAATCGGTTCTGGGAGAGGTGGGACCATTTCAAATCAGATGGTCTACACCTGTGCAGGACTGGAACCAATGTCCGAGGGTGTTGTTTGATAGCGCTGTTGGGGTGGGTTTAAACTAATGTGCCACGGGAATGGGAATCAATGCAGCAAGTCGGAGCGTAGCAAAGAGAGGATAGAAACAAAAGTCAGAAAGGAGAAAAGTGGAAGGCAGAGAAACAGATTGAACTGTACCTATTTCAATGTTCCGGGGTACAGATGCTAGAGGAAAGATAGAGCAGGAGGTGAGAGAGGAGGGGGAGTTGCGATTTTGATTAGGGACAGTATCATGGCAGTACAGAGAGAGGATATATCCGAGGGGTAGAACTGAAAAATATGAAAGGTGAGATCACTTTGATAGGTCTGTACTTTTGACCCCAAGTAGTCAGCAATTATTCCGGTATTCAGGAGCAAATATTTAAAGAGATTCCAGATAACTGCCTGCAAATGTGGATGTTATTAGTTGGGGAGTTTAGCTTTCCCAACATTAACTGGGACAGCCATAGCACTAGGGGTTTAGATGAAGAGAAATTTGTCCAGTGTATTTCGGAAGAGTCCTCATTCAATATGTGGATGGCCCGAATAGAGAGGGACAAAACCTGACTTCCTCTCGGGCAATAAGGTAGGGCAGGTGACGAAAGTGTTAGTGAGAGATCACTTTGGGACGAGGGACTATAATTCCATTAGCTTTAAGATAGCTATGGAGAATGACAGTTCTGGCAAAAAGTTACAATTCTAAATTGGGGCAAGGCCAATTTCGAGGGTAATAGGCTGCAAAATTCAAAAGTTGATTGGGGGTGCCTATTTGCAGGCAAGGGGACAGCAGGTAAGTGGGAGCCTTTCAAAAAGGTGTTAACTAGGGTTCAGGGTGAGCACATTCTCTTAGAGTGAAGAGCAAGGCTGGTAGAAGGAAGGTACCGTGGATGACTCGGAATATTGAGGCCATGGTCAAAAGGAAGACGGTGGCATATGACATACATAGGCAGCTGGGATCAAGTCGATGCCTTGAAGAGTGTAGTGCTTGCCGGAGTAGAGTTATGAGAGAAATAAGGACGGTAAAAAGGGGACAAGAGATTGTTTTGGCAGAAGGCAAGCAGAAATCCAAAGAGCTTTTACAGGTACATAAAGGGTAAAAGGTGACGAGCGAGCGGGTAGGGCCTCTTTAAGATAAACAAGGTCATCAATGTGCAGATCCACAGGGGATGGAGAGTTCCTAAATGAACATTTCTCGTCAGTATTGACGTTGAGAAAGGCCGAAATGGTAGGAAAATTGGAGAAATCAAAAGTGATGTCTTGAAGAGCATACATATTACTGAGAAGGAGTTGCTCGAGGTATTAAAGAACATCAGGCCTCCCCGACCTGACTAAATATATTCCAAGACGTTGTGGGAGGCTAAGGAGGAAATTTCCGGCCCGCTGGCTGAGATATATGAATCATCGACAGCCACAGGAGAGGTGCCTGAACATTGGAGTATAGCAAATGTTGTGCTCTTGTTTACTAAGGTCTGTAAGGATAAGCCAGGGAACTACAGATCACGTAGCCTTACTTCTGTAGTAGCTAAATTGTGAGAAGGTATTCTGAGGGACAGGATCTACAGGCATTGAGATAGGCAAGGGCTAATTAGGGAATGTCAGCAAGCCTTTGTAAGGGAAAAGTCATGTCTCACGAATTTGATTGAGTTTTATAAAGGGGTAACCAAGAAGGTAGATGAGGGCAGTGCAATCGACGTTGTCTACAAGGACTTTACAAGGCCTTTCACAAGGTACCGCATGGTAGGTTGTTGAAAAAGGTTAAATCTTACGAAATCCAGGGTGAGGTAGCAAATTGGTTGCACAATTTTCTTGGCGACCGAAGCCAAAGGGTGATTGTGGAGGATTGTTTTCAAACTAGAGGCCTGTGACCAGCGGTATGCCTCAGGGATCTGTACGGGGTCCAATGTTATTTGTTATATATATTAATGATTGGATGAGAATGTAGGAGGGAGGCATGGTTAGTAAGTTGTAGATGGCACTAAGATTGGTGGCATAGAGGATAGTGAAAAAGGTTATATAAGATTGCAGCAGTATCATGACCGTATGGGCCAGTGGGCCGATGAATGGGAGATGGAGTTTAGTTTGGATAAATCTGTGGTGATGCATTTTGATAGACCAAACCGAGCAGGACCTACTCTGTTAATGGTAGGGAGTTGGGGAGAGTTTCAGAACAAATAGATCTAGGGGTACAACTTCATAACTCCTTGAAGGTGGAGTCGCAGGTGGACAGGGTGGTGAAGAAGGCATTCAGCATGCTAGGTTTTATTGGTCAGAATATTTAATACAGGAGTTGGGAAGCCTTGTTGAAGTTGTACAACACATTGGTAATGCCACACATGGAATACTGTTTTCAGTTCTGGTCACCCTATTACAGGGAGGATGTTATTAAACTAGAAAGAGTGCAGAAGTGATTTACGAGGATGCCACCAGGACTTGATGGTCTGAGTTATAAGGAGAAGCTGAATAGGCTGGGATTTTTCTCCCTGGAGCGTAGGAGGTTGAGGGGTGAACTTATAGAGGTATATAAAATAATGAAGAGCATATGTAAGGCAGATATCCGACATCTTTTCCCAAAGGTAGAGGAGTCTAGAACTAGAGTTCACAGGCTTAAGGTGAGAGGAGAGAGATACCAAATAGACCTGAGGGAAAATTTCTTCCCGAAGAGGGTGGCGAGCATCTGGACCGAGCTGCCAGAGGCATTGGTGGAGTCGAGAACATTTATTTCCTTTAAAAGAAGTTCGGCAGTTACATGGGTAGGGTGGGTATAGAGGGGTATGGGCCAAATGCAGGCAAGTGGGACTAGCTTAGTGATAGAAACTGGGCGGCATGCACAAGCTGGGCCGAAGAACCTGTTTCCATGCTGTGACCTGAAAATATCTGTTAAGCACCCCTCCACCTTTTGGCAGCTCCACGCTCACGTATAATGGTTTAAGCTGGAGTTATTTCTCTAAATCCAGCTTCTTAATTTCAATCTCCATTTCCTTTTTGTTCCCTTTTCCTTTGCTTCATTATCATTTCACTTTTTCTTTTTGCCCATTCTTTTTGCTTCAGCTCCATTTCCTTTGGGTGCAAATACACCGATGTTCAAACTTATTGCAGTTGGTGTCGGTCTATGTAGAGTTTTTGGATCGCAGACTACCATATATACCGTAACTGCTTGCAGATCGACAAAATCAGCTCAAAATTATTCACCTGGATTACAAGATACAGGCCTTGTCTGGTATCAGGTGGTGAAGCAGCATCATGACGTAGCAGACGTCAAGTAAAGGGGCTAAACATGTTCTAGATCGTCCTTGAGGACCAATGCCTGGTGTTGAATGAAAAAGATAGCTGCTGAGTGGGTAATGGTAATGAATAGTCAGAAAAAAGATGGGACGGAGAAGATCGAGAGGGATTCTTAGCGAGGTGAGGGATAAATACAGGCAGAACGTTGGAAAAAAGGAAGCGACATTGAAGGTGCATTAAGCAGATGGGGCTAGAAAGAAAGATGGGAAGATATGACGTGGGCGATAAAAAAGACAGTTAGACCAACAGATATGGAGATAGAACTGGAAAGAAGAACACATATATAAACAGAAGAGACATATTGTATTCAATCAAGCTCTGTGTGCTTCGAACGTTTCATTTCAGCTCTCGCTCCATAGTTTTCCATTCGACAGTATCTCTCTCTCTCACCCTCTCTCTCTCTCTTTCGTTCTCTCTCACTCTCTCACTCTTTCTCTCCCTCTATCTTTCTCTCGCGTTGATGTGAAGTCCCTGCATAGTGATCAGTCCCACATTAATGAGTGTTTGTTAGATTTGTCCCTTTTGGTGTAGCTCCATGAGCGATTCGATTTGAAGTCCGGCTTCGCTGTTTCATATCGTGTTTTTGGGGGAGAAAACAAGATTCAAAGGAACACCTGCAGAACATGCCCGGCTCAATATACCATAACATTATTTTAATTAAAATGTTAAGGTAACATTATTTCAGGGTTCGTCGGTGCTCGTGTAACATACGACTTCCATACCACTTGCAGCGACATGCCAAATGATATCTGTGAAGGGATTTTGTTTCTACGATTTAACTAATCTAACAATAATATTCAGTGGGTATTTCACGGCGCTCTTCAGCTCACCTCTGAACTTAGTCTGGCTCGCAGCGTAAATACACGTGTTTGAACAGGAACTGAGTAGCTGCAGCATTGCTGCGAGGCGTTCTGTGATGAAGCGTGGGTCAGTGTCTGAGTCGTAGTAGCGAATATTTGAAATCCGTCGGTAAATGTTGTACACTACCTGTGTCACCCATAACAGTATGAAACTGCCCGAGATGCTGAAGAGTAGAACGATGGATTTCTTCCGATTCTCTATCTCTGGATCCTTGCGATTTTCATTATTCGTGCTGCTGGTGAGGGCCATGCGGGCTTTACTGGCAGTCAGAATACGTTTGACAGTCAGGGCATTGAACAGTAAAATCAGAACAAATGGAAACGTAGGTGTTAAAATGCGGTGTAAAAGTTCAAATGCGGTCCAGGCGGGGGAAGTAAAGAAACTCGTTATGAAGGCACAATACCAGGGGACATTATTAAGTATATACTTAGGTTTATATATAAAGTACCAGGGGACAGATTCTAAGCAGCTCAGCACAGTCACTGTTCCGAGAACCAAAGCCGCCGTTTTCTCGTTGCAATATTTTTCTTTCAGCTTCTTGCAGCAAATGGTCACAAATCGATCAAATGTGAAAGCAACCGTGAACCAAACAGACATTTCTGTGGTAGCGAACCTCGTGAATGTTATGAGAGAACACACAGGAGTGATAAATAGGAATGAATCTCGGAAATATACCCGAGCTACTTGCGACAATAGAGGATCAGAGATAACGACGAGGAGATCGGCCACTGACATTCCAACCAGGTAGCGAGTTATGCATTTGGAGAGACCACAGTTTTGTCGGTATAGGATTACAATGGCCACTAAATTAACTGGAAGAAAGAGAATAGGTATCAGAAATGCATAACCACCATACTGAGAACCAACGCAATAGCGTGACAGGATGTGGAATGGGATTTCAGAATTCGTTGCAACATCGAATGGTGTAAAATGAATAAAATTTTTGTATTCCCTTCGGCAGCACGTCTTTTGGGGAAATGTGCACAAACAGTTATCAGTAATAAACTGCGCAATTAACAGTGAATGCAAATGCAAAGCTGGTCCAATGGCAATGAGGAACAGAGAAGGAGATATATGGAGCTGCGATCTGAATTAATCTGCTGAATGGCGGCCATGATATCTTAGGGCAAGTGGGGCACGACCACTCCCAGTGCAGAGAGCTCTGTTCAGAAAGGTCAAAATTCCGACAGTTTTTAAGTTGAGGGTAAGTTATCGACTGGAGTATGAAACTGAACACCGAAACTGTGACTGAGGGAAGGAGGAAAGGAAAAACGTGTGCAGGAGCGGGAGGAGTGTCACCGAAAGATACGTTAGCAAAATGGAAAAAACTGAAGCAACAGTTGAGAATAAATAGGATTCAATTAAATAATGGGAGAGAATATGATTACCAGGGGGAGATTGAGGCAGAGTTAGACGAAATTTAATTCGCTGCTCCCAGGAACATGGGCCAATCATTCGCTTCAACCATTAATCACGATGGTTCTCGTGAACAGCTTGATCAGCATAACGTGGGGAATGCTGCAGTTCAGTTAAGGGGGAGGGGAGTGCGGTCTGCTGAAGCAACATTGCACCAAGATTCACGTTTCAATTTGGAACTGTACCTTGCGATGGTAAAGGTTCCAACGTTGTTTGTATAATCTGGTTGACCAGAAATCTTTAACGCTCTACGCCTGCTGCTGGCACGTCGGGATTATTAAATTGATAACCAAACTGTTTGTCAGCATTCTGAATGTACCTTACCCGACTATCATGTCCTGGAGTTGGAGTCGAACACGTAACTTTTGGCCTAAAATTATGAATGATGCCCCCTGCGCCACAAGACTTCCTCGCAGCAACATATGGGTCCCTTAAGTTAGCTTCGTGCAGGCAATGAGCAGAAATGAGCATTAAAATGAATTAATCCAATCAGGCTCGGACTATGCTAAATTCGGCGGCCTCAGAACTTTGCAAGTTCAGTATTTAATTAGTGAATTGCATACCGTGAATTAATGCCCACACTTTTATGTTTTTTTCAGCAGAAATTTATGGTATGAATTATTCACTAAACTGGATAGGACAACATACGGAGAGTAACAGTGGTAAAACTAAATCAGTCATCTCAGAGTTTCAATCAGCACCTTCTCGGGATATTTCGACAGCCAATCCTCAAGAAGTATTGCTATGAAGGGAGGTCAATCTCTGGTGATTCTACAAATTTGGGAGCCCCCGTCAGGACCAATGTAACAGCTAAAGGCGGACGCACAAACCCGTCCCCAGCAGGTTGTCTATTGTCCGCGAACCTGTCCTGACGCCAGCTTAAATCCTGCGGCGGTGGGATGAGAATCCTTCGTGGGCAGTAGGTATCCACTCAAGGGCCTCAATTGCCGACTGGCATTCGGCACGTCCAAAGACATTTCCATCGCTGGAATATTTATGTACGTGGCAGTTGCGAATAGCTCGCCGGGAAGGGAGCGTAATTATTTCCCCCTCTGTTTACCTCTCATATCCGTTCTTCCCACTCTTTTGCACACACACTCTCCTTCTCCTCCTTCTAATGTTGAGGGACATCAGTCCAGCAGCAACATATTCAATTATAAATTTTTAAATACCCATAAGTGATCAAATCATGGGTTGGATATCAAGGCGAAAGGTACATCTTGTTCCCTTTACCACCAGCTAAGATTCGAATGATGAGACGCCACCCATTACATTGCCGCTCTCCCTGCCGTATATAAACGTTGGACATAGCTACATGGCTAGAAGGCGTGGCATCTGCCCCTCTCCAGGAAAGAAATCTCACCTCAGAGATTGTCTGGCCAGTCAAGGAGCGCCGGCGGCTTTCTCTCCAGCAGCACTAGGTGGGTGCGGAAGGCAGGCAGTCCCGTTGAAGAGGAACCTGAACTGACATGGAATCCGGAGTGTCGCTGGAGTGATCTTGGTAGCCCACGTTTAGTGAGTGGGGTAAGGTTGTGATGGCGTGGGAATAAGCGGCTAGGGCGAGGGAAAATAATTAAATATATCTCCAAAGGGCGTGGGAGTCGACAAAGGAGATACTCCATTACTGCCCAGGACCAGGTCATGCAGTTAAAGCTCAAAGGCATGACGTCACCGCCAAACCGGGGGCAAAGATTCACAGGTGCTGGAATTAAATCATTAATTGTCGAATCATTGACTGCCAAAGGATCTCACTGGGTCGAAATGTTGTCGGGCCACACGACATCCCGACTGAAAACTCACATTTCTGACAGTCTGTGGCCAGGCACCTAAGTCAATTGTACAAGAGTGCTGCCGCTGGCTGGGACGTGGATGGGGCTGCACAATAGCACGGTGGTTACCACTGTTGCTTCACAGCGCCAAAAACTCGGGTTCGATTCTCGGCTCGTTTCACTGTCTGTGCGGAGTCTGTAGGTTCTCCCCGTGTCTGCGTGGGGTTTCTCCGGGTGCTCCGGTTTCCTTCCACAAGTCCCGAAAGACCTGTTTGTTAGGTGAATTGGACATTTTGAATTCTCCATCCGTACTCCCGAAGAGGTGCCGTAGTGTGGCGACTGGGGGATTTTCACATAACTTCATTGCAGTGTTAATGTAAGCCTACTTGCAACATAAATAAAGACTATTATTGTTAAATCCCATGTGCCTACATTCTCTTTAGTGTTCCCTTTTCACCAACATCATTCTCAGGGTCCAGTGGTGAAACCTCTACGATTGGTTGGATATTTCCACAGAGAACGAAAGACACCAAATGCTCGCCTACATTGTCGGTTACTTCGACAATGCATGTAATAAGCTGTATTCCAGATTGATTTTAAAGAATTGGGAATTCCTCTGCTGGAATTATAAAGTCCTGCGTTAGATGGAAGGATTTCTCAATTAAGATAGCACCTTACAGCTCTTTCTCTCGTCGGCACTCACTCGCAGGCGACTGCTTACATTTAACTAATGAATGCTCAAATCAAAGAACAAAGAACAAACAACAAAGAAAAGTACAGCACAGGAACAGGCCCTTCGACCCTCCAAGCCTGTGCCGGCCGACCATGCTGCCCGTCTAAACTAAAATCTTCTACACTTCTGGGGTCTGTATCCCTCTATTCCCATCCTATTCATGCATATGTCAAGATGCCTCTTAAACGTCAGTATCGTCCCTGCTTCGACCACCCCCTCCGGCAGCGAGTTTGAGGCACCTACTATCCTCTGTGTAAAAAACTTGCCACGTCCATCTCATCTAAACCTTGCGCCTCGCACCTTAAATCTATGCCCCCTAGTAATTGGCCCCTCTACCGTGGGAAAAAGCCTCTGACTATCCACTCTGTCTATACCCCTCAGAATGTTGTGGACCTCTAGCAGGTCGCCCCTCAACCTCCGCCGTTCCAGTGAGAACAAATCGAGTTTATTCAACGTCTCCTCATAGCTAATGCCCTCTATACCAGGCATCATCCTGATAAATCTCTTCTGTACCCTCTCTAAAGCCTCCATATCCTTCTTGTAGTGTGGTGACCAGAATTGAACACTATTCTCCAAGTGTGGCCTAACTAATGTTCTATACAGCTGCAACATGACTTGTCAATCTTTATACTCAATGCCCCGGCCATGAAGGCAAGCAAGCCGTATGCATTCTTGACTATCTGCTCCACCTGTGTGGCCCCTTTCAGTGACCTGTGGACCTGTACAACTAGTTCTCTCTGACTTTCAATACACTTGAGGGTTCTACCATTCACTGTATATTCCCTACGTGCATTAGACCTTCCAAAATGCAATCCATCGCAATTGTCCGGAGTAAACTCCATCTGCCATCTCTCCGCCAAAGTCTCCAAATGATCTACATCCTGCTGTATCCTCTGACAGACCTCATCGCTATCTGCAATTCCACCAAACTTTGTGTCTGCAAACTTACTGATCAGACCAGTTACATTTTCGTCCAAATCATTTATATATATACTACGAACAGCAAAGGTCCCAACACTGATGCCTGCGGAACACCACTAGTCACAGCCGACCAATCAGAAAAATACTTTTCCATTGCTACTCTCTGCCTTCTATGACCTAGGCAGCTCTGTATCCATCTTGCCAGCACACCTCATTTCCCGTGTGACTTCACCTTTTGTACCAGTCTGCCATGAGGGACCTTGTCAACGGCCTAACTGAAGCCCATATAGACAACATCCATCGCCCTAGCTGCATCAATCGTCTTCGTGACCTCCTCGAAAATCTCTATCAAGTTAGTGAGACACGACCTCCCTTTCACAAAACCGTGCTGCCCTCGCTAATGCGTCCATTTGCTTCCAAATGGGAGTACATAGATACTCGAAGGATTCTCTCCGGTAATTTCCCTACCACTTACGTAAGGCTCACCGGCCTGTAATTCCCTGGAGTATCCATGCTACCCTTGTTAAACAAAGGGACAACATTGGCTATTCTCCAGTCCTCCGGGACATCACCTGAAGACAGTAAGTATCCAAAGAGTTCTGTCAAGGCCTCAGCAATTTCCTCTCTAGCCTCCTTCAGTATTCTGGGGAAGATCCCATCAGGCCTTGGGGACCTATCTACCTTAATGTTTTTCAAGACGCCCAACACCTCGTCCTTTTGGATCTCAATGTGACCCAGGCTATCTACACACCCTTCTCCAGACTCAACATTCACCAATTCCTTCTTTGTGGTGAATACTGATGCAAAGTATTCATTTAGTACCTCGCTCACTTCCTCGGGATCCACATAGGTTCCCTCGCCTGTCCATCACTGGGCCCACCCTCTCCCTGGCTACCGTCTTGCTTTGTATGCACGTGTAAAAAGCCTTGGGGTTTTCCTTAATCCTATTTGCCAATGCCTTTTCGTGACCCCTTTTAGCGCTCCTGACTCCTTGTTTAAGTTCCTTCCTACTTTCCTTATATTCCACACAGGCTTCATCTGTTCCCACCTTTCTAGCCCTGACAAATGCCCCTTTTTCTTTTTGACGAGGCCTACAATATCTTTCGTTATCCAAGGTTCCAGAAATTTGCCGTATTTATCCTTCTTCCGCACAGGAACATGCCGGTCCTGAATTCCTTTCATCTGACATTTGACAGTCTCCCACATGTCAGATGTTGATTTACCCTCAAACATCTGCCCCCCATTTAGGTTCTTCAGTTCCAGCCTAATATGGTTATAATTAGCATTTCCCCAATTTAACCCATTCACCCTAGGACCACCCTTATCCTTGTCCACCAGCACATTAAAACTTACTGAATTGTGGTTCCCGAAATGCTCCCCTACTGAAACGTCTACCACCTGGCCGGGCTCATTCGCCAATACCAGGTCCAGTGTGGCCCCTTCCCTAGTTCAACTATCGACATACTGTTTTAAGAGGCCCTCCTGGATGCTCCTTCCAAACCCTGCCCTGTCCAAGCGCCTAGCACTAAATGGGCCCCAGTCAATATTGCGGAAGTTAAAGTCTCCCATCACAACAACCCTGTTGCTTTTACTCCTTTCCAAAATCTGTCTACCTATCTGCTCCTCTATCTCCCCTGGCTGTTGGATGGCCTGGAGTAAACCCCCATCATTGTGACTGCACCCTTCGTATTCTTGATCTCTACTCATATAGCCTCACTGCCTTCTGAGGTGTAATGTTCTCCCTAACCAGAAGTGCAACTCCTACACCCATTTTACATCTCCCTCTATCCCGCCTGAAACATCTAAACCCTGGAACGTTTAGCTGTCAAACTTGTCCTTCCCTCAACCAGGTCTCTGTAATGGCAACAACATCAACGTTCCAAGCACTAATCCAAGCTCTATGTTCATCTGCCTTACCTGTTGTACTTCTTGCATTAAAACATATGCACTTCAGTCCACAGTCCCGCTGTTTTCAGCAACATCTCCCTGTCTGCTCTTTCTCAGAGCCATACTGGCCCTATTTCCTCATTGTCCCTCAATTTTTTCACCTTCTGACCTATTGCTCCGGTACCCACCCTCTTGCCATATGAGTTTAAACCCTGCTCAAATGAGTGAGGAGTCAAATGCACAACTCGTCTCTGTCACAGGTGCGGCAGGATGGGAGAGGTATTCGGATTGCCACGCACTTCTTTCGCTATCACTGCTTGGATTCAGCTTGAACTCGGCAATCTCCTGGAATGTGTTCCTCCTTCCAATAAAAGAGATTAGGTCATGTATTCATGTTAATATTGCAATGCCGTCAAGATTTAGTGCTCCGACAGGGATGCCATCTGTTCCAGAGGCCCTGTTCTTTAGCTGTCGGGTGGCCTTTTCTACCTCATGTTTGGCTGGGGTTTTGCCAATATGCTGGAGGGCAGCACGTTGTGGGATAGAGGCGAAGACAGTTGATTTGAAGACAGGATCTCTGTCAAGGATGATATTAAAGTGTAAAAATTAGCGGGTATTGGTTGACTGCATCTCTGCTCTTGACGGGTACCTCCATTCATGGCTAGCATTAGGGTGTGGACTCGTGTGCTTGTACCATAGCTGGTATTGCCTGGCTGGAACCCTCACGTGTCACAGTTGGCAAATAACTGAGAGATCTCCTGTCTTTCTCTGCTGGACGTCAGCCTTCAGCTTTCTGTAGTGCTGCTTTCTTTCTCACGAAATGGGTTGATGTTTCAGGTCCAGCAGATCCTTGCACTTGCTTCTTACCAGCTCCTGGATATTCTTCCCAAGTCTTAGCGAGGAGCTGAAGAAAACTGTAATTTGTAGAGGAATGGTTTTCAGGAAATTAATGGGATTGAAGGTGGACAAATCTGCAGGGCCTGACAATCTTCGTCCCAGCGAACTTAAGGAAGTAGCCCTAGGAATAGTAGATCAACGGTCGTCATTTTCGAAAATTATTTGGACTCTGTAATGTTTCCTACAGGTTGGGAGGTAGCGAATGTCACCCATCTACTCAAAAATGGAGAGAAGACAGGGAACTATAGACCAATGAGCTTAATGTCAGCAGTAGGGACGTTTCTGTGGTCCATTATCAAACATTTCACAGCACAACATTTGGAGAGCAATGGCGTAATTAAAGTCAGCATGGGTTTACGAAACAAAAATCATGCTTGGCAAAACTACAATTCTTTAAGATATAACTTGTAGAGTTAACCAGTGGGTGTGGTGTATTAAGACTTGCAAAAGGCTTTCGACACGCTCTCACATAGCAGATTAATATGTAAACGTAACGTGTGTGGGATTATGCGTGATGTATTGAGATGGATAGAAAGCTGGCAAGCAGACAGGAAGCAAAAATTTGGAACATATAAGTTATTTTCTGGTTGACAGGCGGTGACTGGTAGGGTACCAGAGGGACCTGTGCTAGGAGCCCATTATTCACAATATATATAAACTTAAAAATATATATATATATTTATTAAAGTTTTTTAACACAATTTCTCTCCCTTACAAACAATAACCCCCCGCCCACCTCATAACAAAAAAAAACGAGAAATCGTGTAGAGCAAGATATATACATGGCAAAATGATATATTTACACAGCTTTGTACACTGGCCCTCACCCGTACGTGCCAGTTTCCCCAACCCTTCATGTTAGCTCTTGCTCATCCACCCTCCCAGGCAGTCCCCCCTTTCGCCCCCCTTCCCCTCCCAGGAAGTCCCCTCCACCCCCCGCCCCCCAAGGGTGCTGCTGCTACTGACTGACCTTCCTCTAACGCTCCACGAGATAGTCTAGGAACGGTTGCCACCGCCTGTAGAACCCCTGCGCAGACCCTCTCAAGGTGAACTTAATCCTCTCCAACTTTATGAACCCAGCCACATCATTTATCCAGTCCTCCAAGCTGGGGGGGGCTTCGCCTCCTTCCACATTAGCAAGATCCTTCAGCGGGCTACTAGGGACGCAAAGGCCAAAATGCCGGCCTCTTTCACCTCCTGCACTCCCGGTTTGTCCACTACTCCAAATATTGCTAGCCCCCAGCTTGGCTTGACCCGGACTTTCACCACCTGAGATATTGCTCCCGCCACTCCTCTCCAGAATGCCTCCAGTGCCGGGCATGACCAAAACATATGGACATGGTTCGCCGGGCTCCCTGATCACCTTCCACATCTACCTCTACCCCAAAGAACCTACTCAACCTCGCCCCCGTCAAGTGTGCTCTGTGGACCACCTTAAATTGTATCAGGCTCAGCCTGGCACACGAGGAGGAGGAATTAACCCTACCTAGGGCATCAGCTCACAGACCTTCTTCGATCTCGTCCCCCAGCTCCTCCTCCCATTTACCCTTCAACTCTTCTACCAGCGCTTCCCCCTCTTCTTTCAACTCCTGGTGTATTTCCGACACCTTGTCCTCCCTGACCCATACACCCGAGATCACCCTATCTTGAACTTCTTGTGCGGGATCAACGGGAATTCCCTCACCTGTCGCCTCACAAAAGCCCTCACCTGCATATATCTAAAGGCATTTCCCGGGGGTAACTCGAACTTCTCCTCCAGTGCCCCCAGGCTCGCATACGTCCCGTCGATGAACAGGTCCCCCATTCTTCCAATCCCCGCCCGATGCCAGCTCTGGAACCCCCCGTCCATCTTCCCCGGGACAAACCGGTGGTTACCCCTGATCGGGGACCACACCAATGCTCCCATTGCACCACGGTGCCATCTCCACTGGCCCCAGATCTGTGGCATTGCCGCCACCACCGGGCTCGTGGTATACTTTGTCGGCGAGAGCGGCAGCGGTGCCGTCACCAATGCCCCCAGGCTCGTTCCTTTACAGGATGCCATCTCCATCCTCTTCCATGCCGCCCCCTCTCCCTCCAAATCCCACTTGCGGATCATCGCCACATTTGCTGCCCAGTAGTAGCTCCCCAGGTTTGGCAGCGCCAACCCTCCTCGGTCGCTACTGTGTTCCAGGAACCCTCTCCTTAGTCTGGGGTATTATTCGCCCACACAAACCCCATAATACTCCTGCCTACTCTCTTAGAAAAGGCCTTAGTGATCACGATGGGAAGGCACTGAAACACAAACAGAAACCTCGGAAGGACCACCATTTTGACCGACTGCACTCTACCCGCCAGCAGGAGCGGTAACATGTCCCATCTTTTAAAATCCTCCTCCATTTGCTCCACCAACCTCGTCAGATTCAGTTTATGTAGGGTCCCCCAACTCCTGGCTATCTGAATCCCCAGATACCGAAAACTCCCCTCCGCCCTCCTCAGCGATAGGTCCCCTATCCCTCTTTCTTGGTCCCCTGCCTGTAATACAAAGAGCTCACTCTTCCCTACATTGAGCTTATAGCCCGAAAACTCCCCAAAATCCCTTAGAGTCTGCATGACCTCCACCATCCCCTCCATTGGATCCGCCACGTACAGCAACAGGTCATCTGCATATAGCGACACCCGATGCTCTTCACCCCCTCGGACCACCCCCCTCCATTTATTAGACTCCCTCAATGACATGGCCAATGGTTTGATTGCCAATGCGAACAACAGGGGGGACAGGGGACACCACTGCCTCGTCCCTCGGTACAGTCGAAAGTACTCCGACCTCCGCCGGTTCATCACTACAATCGCCATCGGGGCTCTGTAAAGGAGCTTAACCCAATTGATAAACCCTACCCCAAACCCAAACCTACGAAGCACCTCCCAGAGGTACTCCCACTCTACTCGGTGAAAGGCCTTCTCCGCGTCCATAGCTGCCACAACTCCGCCTCTCCCTCCTCCGATGGCATCATTATCATGTTTAAGAGCCGCCGCACATTGGTGTTTAGTTGCCTGCCCTTTACAAATCCCGTCTGGTCCTCGTGGATCACCCCCGGGACACAGTCCTCGATCCTCGTGGCCAGCACTTTTGCCAGCAACTTTGCATCCACATTGAGGTGCGAGATCGGCCTGTACGATCCACATTGCAGTGGGTCCTTCTCCCGCTTTAGGATCAAAGAAATTGTCGCTTCCGACATTGTCGTGGGCAGTGTCCCCTCCTCTCTTGCCTCATTAAAGGTCCTCACCAGTAGCGGGGCCAACAGGTCTGCGTACTTCCTGTAGAACTCCACCGGCAATCCATCCGGTCCCGGGGCCTTCCCCGCCTGCATGCTCCCCAAACCCTTGCTCAGCTCCTCCAACCCAATTGGTGCCCCCCAACCAGCCACCTCTTGCTCCTCCACCCTCGGGAATCTCAGCTGATCTAGGAATCGTCTCATCCCCTCTTCTCACTGGGGGCTGGGATCTGTACAGCTCTTCATAAAAGGCCTTGAATACCTCGTTTATTTTCATCGCACTCCGAACCGTGGCTCCCCTTCCATCTTTGACTCCCCCTATTTCCCTCGCTGCCATCCTCTTACGGAGCTGGTGTGCCAGCATCCGACTAGCCTTTTCCCCATACTCGTAGGTCGTCTCGCGCGTTCCTCCACTGTGCCTCCGCCTTCCCCGTGGTCAACAGGTCAAACTCCGTCTGTAGCCGTCGTCTTTCCCCAAGTAATCTTTCCTCCGGGGCCTCTGCATTTAACCTGTCCACTCTCAAAATCTCCCCTACTAACCTCTCCCTTTCAATACCCTCTGTCTTCTCCCTATGAGCCCTAATGGAAATTAGCTCTCCCCTGATCACCGCCTTCAACGCCTCCCATACCACCCCCACCCGCACCTCCCCATTGTCGTTGGCCTCCAAGTTCCTTTCGATAAACCCCCTCACCTTCCCACACACCACCTCGTCTGCCAGCAGTCCCACATCCAGCCGCCACAACGGGCGTTGATCCCTCTCCTCTCCCAGCTCCAGTTCCACCCAGTGCGGGGCATGGTCCGAAACGGCTATAGCCGAATATTCCATCCCCTCCACCCTTGGGATGAGCGCCCTACCCAGAACAAAGAAATCTATCCGGGAGTAGGCTTTGTGTACATGGGAGAAGAAAGAAAATACCCTGGCCTGCGGCCTTGCAAACCGCCATGGGTCCACTCCCCCCATCTGATCCATAAACCCCCGACGTACCTTGGCCGCCGCTGGCCTCTTTCCAGTCCTTGATTTGGAGCGGTCCAGTGCTGGATCCAACATTGTATTGAAGTCCCTTCCCATCATTAGGCCTCCTATCGCCAGGTCCAGAATGCGCCCCAACATGCGCTTCATGAAACCTGCATCATCCCAGTTCGGGGCATATACGTTTATCAACACCACCCATGTCCCTTGCAGCCTACCGCTCACCATTACATATTGCTCTCCATTGTCCACTACAATAGTCTTGGCCCCAAATGACACCTGCTTTCCCACCAATATTGCCACCCCTCTATTCTTCGCATCCAGTCTCGAGTGGAATACCTGTCCTACCCATGCCTTTCTTAGCCTGACCTGGTCCGCCACCTTCAGGTGTGTCTCTTGGAGCATGGCCATGCCCGCCTTCAGTCCCTTTTCGTGCGCGAACACTCGAGCCCTCTTCACCGGTCCATTCAGGCCCCACACATTCCACGTTATCAGTTGGATTGGAGGGGCTCTCACCCCCCCCCCCCCCCCACATGCCCTGCCGACTAGCCATCTCCTTTTCTGGGCCAGTCCCGTGTCCACGCCTCCCTCACCCTCCAGTCCCCCAGAGGGGGAACCCCCGCCCCGACCACCTCTTCTGTGTCCCATTCCCTTTCGGCCACTGCAGCAGCAACCCATTTTCCCCCTTTCCCCCTCCCCTCCCACCCCCCCCCCCACTAGACCCCTGTGTAGCTTTTTTGCTCCCCCATGTCACTCCCGTAAGTCAGCTGACGCCTGCTGACAACGGCTTTCCCCGCCGTCCCATTGACCTCCCCGCGTGGGAGTCTCCCAATCCATATGCATTCCTTCGTTCCCATCCCGCCTTTCCAAAGTCCGCTCCGCCCCCTCTGGTGCAGCTCCTGTCACGGCCTTGTCTCTCTCCCCCAGCCCTTGTAACATTTCCTGCGCATGATTGACCCCCTATGTACAACAACCATCACACATCAAACCCCAAAACTTCCCCCCCACCCTCACAAACCCTCAGTTAGAGTTCAACTTTTCGGCCTGTACAAAGGTCCACGCCTCTTCAGGCGTTTCGAAGTAATAGTGTTGGCCCTTGTATGTGACCCACAGTCGCGCTGGCTGCAGCATTCCGAATTTCACTTCTTTCCGGTACAACACCGCTTTGGCCCGGTTGAAACCCACTCTCTGCTTTGCAACCTCCGTTTTCCAGTCCGGGTATATTCGGATCTCTGCATTGTCCCACTTACTGCTCCGCTCCTTCTTGGCCCATCTCAGGACCCACTCTCTGTCCGTGAAACGGTGGAACCTCACCACCATCGCCCTTGGCGGCTCATTTGCCTGGGGCTTCTTCGCCAGCACCCGATGTGCCCCGTCCAACTCCAGCGGCCTCGAAGGGGCCTTCGTGCCCATCATCGCCTCGAGCAGTGTGCTCGCGTATGCCCCGGCATTAGCCCCCTCCACTCCCTCAAGGAGACCCAGGATCCGCAGATTCTTCCTCCTCGACCTGTTCTCCAGGTCTTCAAGTCTTCCCGCCCACCTCTTGTGTAGCGCCTCGTTCTGCTCCACTCTCACCACCAGGCCCACGAGCTCGTCCTAATTCTGACTGACTCTTTTCTGTACCTCCTGGATCTTAGCTTCGTGGGCCTTCTGGGTGATCCCGAGTCCTTCAATTGCCGAAAGCATAGGCGCCAACATCTCCTTGCGCATCTTCTCGCGCTGCTCCTCGAAGCTGCGCTTGATGAACTCCTGCAGCTCCCCTTTGTCCCTGGCCGCCGCCATTTTCTTTTCTTCGCCTCGCTTCTCCCGTTGCTCCAGTGCCGGGCGTTTGGCCGTTACACTTCTGGTCCGTTTCATAGAAGTTGGAGGGGGACCTCTCGCTTCCCTTCCCCATGGGCTGTGTAAAAAAAAAAAAGTTCCGTTGGGGCTCCTCTCATGAGCCCGAAGGTCTGTGGTAGCGGGAGCTGCCGAATCGTGCGGCTTAGCTCCGCATAGCCGCAACCGGAAGTCGAGAGGGGATCCTTTTGGCAGTGTTCGCTTCACCAGTCTGCCGCAAAATGTCTATGGAAACTCCTGAAAAAGGTCTGGGAGTCCGTTCCAGACGGGAGCTGCCGAATGTGCGACCTACTCCTCCATGGCCGCCAGCGGAAGCCTTGTCCCTGCTTCTTCAATGGCCTTGGTAGGTCTTTTCACAGTTGGTCCCTCTGCTGCTAGAATTCACCTTTGATAGAGTCAAGTCAGCTTGCAGCTTTAAGCTTGCCTTTCCCCCGCCTGCATGCTGGAAGAGGCCCTGTTTATCCTGTTGCAGCCAAATCATTTACTGTTTCTGCTGGGTCTGGTAGCCAAAAGACATAACATTCGTGGCGGACACTGTCAGGGGAACGCTGCAGTCTTCTTCCCACACCAGAAAATGTCAAACAAATGCCGTGGGGGCCCTGTAAAAGAGCCCAAAAGTCCGTTCCAAGCGGGAGCTACCGAATGTGCGACCTAGCTCTGCATAGCCGCAGCCGGAAGTCCTACAATATATATTAACGATGGGACGGAGGAATTAAATGTTTTATCTCGAAATTTGCAAATGTTCCAAAGTTGGATGGGAGGGTGAGCTGTGACGAGGACACAGAGATGCTTCAGCGGGATTTGAACAGGCTGAGTCAATGATCACATGCATGCCAGATGCAGTATAATGTGGACAAATGTGAGGTTATTCACTTTGGTGGCAAAATAGGAAGGGAAATTATTATTTGAATGGGTGTAAACCGAGACAGCTGGATAGTCACAGAGAGCTTGGTGTACTCGTGCATCAGTCACTGAAAGAAGGTCGCAGGTGCAGCAGGTAGCAAAGCGACAATTGGTATGTCTCCCTTCATAATTTGAGGATAAGGGGTACACGATTTAGGACTGAGAAGAGGAGATATGTCTTGATCCAGACAGTGATGAATGTGTGAATTCGATACACGATTAAGTAGTTGAGGCCAACTCGTGTAATTTCAAGAAGGAATTAGATATAACCCTTGGGACTAAAGGAATCAAAGGATATGAGATTGGCGGGCGGGGAGGTGGGACCAGAGTATTGAACTTCATGATCAGCCATGATCACGATTCAATGACGGAGTAAGCTCGAAGGGCCGAACTACCTTCTCCTTCTTCTCTTTTCCATGTTTTTGTGTTTCTATATTTGTCATCGAAAATGCCTCGCAGCGGGATTCTCCATTCCTGAGAGTAATGGCTGGATAATCGAATTTGGAGGCTATGTCTAATCTTACGAGCAAAACGTCGGCGCGGCCCACGCAATGATGCTCCGCCCGGTGGGGGGTTAGCAGCTGTGCCACGTCAAACCTTCTGCAGATACCGATGTAGAATAACCGGGTCTGTGGCCGTGCATGCGCATGGCATCGAACTGCGTCGCTGCACCGTACAACATGGCGCCAGCCGCGCCTGGACCCGGCCTGCCAGATAGTGTCCCCCTGTAACCTCGCATGAGTCGCCGGATTCACGATTGAAACTCAGGAGGCTGATAAGCGGCAGCCGCATATGCACACTTCATTCCACACACACAGCACCTGAGCCAACAAGATGGCAGTAAGGAAACCGGTACAGTGATTCACGGGAGATAACCTTGAGATCCTACTTGACGCCATAGAGGAGAGGCGGGCCACCTTATACTCGGCCGTGGAAGGACGCAGCCAGCTGCCACCATTCGCAGTCCCTGGGCTCAAGTGGCAGAGGCAGGAAACGCCATGAGCAGCACCAGCTGGACCGTCCGGCAGTGCCATAAAAAACTGCATGGCCTCCTCAGGCTGGCGACGGTGAGGAGATAGCACTGTGCATCAACACGTGTCCCACACACCCGTAACCATAACACCTCCTAACGCGTAGGGCGGTCGTACTCCCACCCTGTACCACATTCCGGAATCCATTCCGGCCTCATGGCCCGGTGCCGTGGTCACTGAAGCCACCCCATAGGCTGCATGCACCAGACTGTCTAACACTGTGCATTTTTTTCCCGCCTCCCCCCCTCCCCACCCCCACCCCTATCCAGGAGAATGCCGCCCATGACTGCAGAGAATGGGAAAGACTGGAGATGGACCGTCGGACTTGTAGACGTCCATCACAGCAGAGCAGAGGGCCCTGGAGGGGTTGGCGAGGCCGAGAAGAGGGCAATCGGTCGGAGGATAACGGCCTCGGGCAAGGAATTGAGACCCCTGAGCTGCGGTTCCCTGTCAAACGTGGGTGGCCCCCATACACCACCCACACACCCTACCCCACTCCACCCTCACCTCCAAATCACTACTACTCCACCATCCCCCCACATCACCCTCAAACCGCACTCATCCCCACACCACCCTCACTCCCACCCTCGCCCAACTCTCACACCACAACCATCTATACACCACCCCCGCACCCACACATACCCCTGCGTCGCCTTTACCCCCAACCCACCCCTGACACCGCCCTCATCGCCACACCACCCCCACACCACTACTATACCTACAGCACCCGCAACACACTCCCGAACCTCCCACAATCCCCTCCCGATCGCGGTCTAAACATGCGGAATTTCATGTGTCTTCCAGGACATGCTGGTGATGGGGGAGGTCTTTCTGGCTTCCCCAGCCTCACCCAGAGCCACAGACATAGCCCAGGGTGCCAAGTAGGGGGACAATGAAGCCAACACAGAGGAGAGCCATATGCCCGATGCCAGGGAAACCCCGGCGCTCCAGCCCGAGGATGACACGTATTTCCCATCACAGCTGTCTTCACCACCTTCCACCAAGCCAGAGACCCTTACCTCGGTTAGGCAATTTCGTCAAGAGGGCACTATCTAGTGGTCACCACGCAAATGCTCCAGTACATCAGCAGGAGGTAGGAACTGAAGAGATGGCGGATGACCAGATGGCGGCAGACCCCAGGGACTAGCTGTCATCCAGATGCGGTTCAGCCTTCTGGATTGAACAGTGCCATCGATTGTGGTGATGCAGTCGCAGAGCCAGGAACTACATGAGGGTTTGGTAGCGAGTATGCAAAAGCTATAGGCGCAGGTGTAGGAGCCAAACCATATGCAGGAGCAGGAGGTGGTACCGGTCATGTGTGCCACAAAGCCAAATACGCACGGGGGGGCATCCGCAATGAATGCCAGGGGGACAAGGGTTGCGGCTATGGATTAGCATTATCAAAGAGCTGGAGCAACCTGTGCCATCTGTGCAAGAGGTCACCGAGGCCCACGAGAATGCGGCCATCTCTTAAGCAGCCATGTGCCATACCCACCTAGACATTGCACTGGCGCTACAGAGCGTGGCCCAGACACAGCAGGCAAAGAGTGTCAGTGGCATTGCACAGACGCTGGTCAGTTTGGGGCAGACATAAAGGGAGGAAGCCCAGACCCAGAGGTCGATTGCGCATTAATTAGCTGATGTGCACAGATGCAGAAGGTGGTGGCAAAGTCAGAGCGTGGTGTGGTGCAGTCCCATTTCGAGGTGGTCCACTCTTTCCTCAATAACACGAGAATGCAGATGCTGGTCAAGATGACAGCAGGTTTCCAGGACTGGCAATGCCAGGTGTTGGGGCAGCCTCACGGGTAAGCTCCGCTCGCAATCACATGCCATGGATAGCCTGGGCCACTGGACACCCCTGAAGAGGAATAGGTGATGGGGATCGTACTAGTGACTCCTGCAAGCGAGGTGTTGGAACACTAGCACCGCGGACTGCCCCCTCCTGATTCTGGTGGATCACATGGACAGCGGACAGAGCAGGGTGGAACCACGACACCTGGGACATCCGAGCAGCAGCCGGGCCCATCCAGGCCTGGTCCCCCAGATGATGTACACCAAAGGGGAGCCAGGTCACAGGGCGGGACTCACAGCAGGCTGACTCCACTCCTGATTAACCATCAATGCATCCAACTAGACTGAGCATTGGAGCCCGAACGACAGAACAGTAGACACCAGTCAAGTCAGCACGGATGCAGGGCACCGTTTAGCAATAGAGGCTTGGGCAGGTATGTGTAGCTGACATTAACCCTGCAAAGAAGGTACTGTGAAAAGTCCGCAGTCGCCACACTCCGGCGCCTGTTCAAGTACACTAAGGGAGAACTCAGAATGTCCAATTTACCTGGCAAGCACTTTCGGGGCTGTTGGGAGGAAACCAGAGCACCCGGAGGAAACCCACGCAGACAAGGGGAGAACGTGCAGACTCTGTACAGACAGTAACCCAAGCGGGCATCAAACCTGGGACCCTGGAGCTGTGAAGCCGCAACTGGTCAGACGTTGTGTGTGTGCTTGGCTTACGAATCACAGGTCAGGCCAGTGTTTAGTGCTCTGGTGTCCCCCATCCCCATCCCACCTACCCACACCCTCCCCCACACCCAACCTTCCGCGCTCTGTGACCCCAGGGATTCAATGGGACCCAGTGATGAATTGGCCAGCTCGTATGCATGGATCATCCAGGTGGATGGTGGAAACAGCTTCTCTGGGCAGGAGTCAGACCTTGCCAAATGGTGCGAAGCACCAGACCTCATTGCAGAGCGGGTTGCCATAGGGCTTTCGGATGTGGTATCCATGCCCCAGGCCGGTATCCCCCCCTAGCCGGTGAGCCTGCGAGGCGATCAGAACATCCCGTGCGCGTTGCCCTAGTGCACACGTTATATGGCCTCCCGTGTATGCCTTGGCCCCTTGTCTTGTCCATCCACGCCCTCCCACGCCTCCTCATCGGCAGAGGAGGCCGAGCGTTTACCCTCCCCCTCCAGCATATCGCCCCTCTGCTGCCCGATGTTGTGGAGGAGGAATGTGGTCCGCCCAGTGCTATACTGGCTGGCCACGTCAGAGCAGTCCAACTACCTGAAACGCACCTTCAGGCTGCCAAAGCTGTGTAGGTGTCGTTGTAGTGGGTCACTGCGCAATCTGTGGCCTTTTGATAGGTGTCAAAGCCACAACTGCAGTGGATAACCCATGTCACACAGGAGCTAGGGCCCCAGCCGAGGGTGCACCACGAAAAGTCCGGGAATTATGAGTGTGCCACTGCCCAAGTATAGGGTGCCCACGTGCACGATGCGCATCAGGTAGTTACACGCCAGCTGTACGTGCATTCAGTGGAACCCCTTACAGTTTTTGTAGAGCGGACTGTCATCTACAGGTCCTCCTCGGGTGACATGCATCTCGTCGATAACCCCCTGGGCCCAGGGCATCTCGCCGTCAACGGCACTGAGTTATGTGAGTTCCCAAGCAAGTCCCCACACAGTGACTGGAAGGAACTCGTGGCATAGACATTCAGCGCTACTGGAAGGGTGTGTCCTCCCTCATTACCCGCCGTGCCAGGTGTGCTTCGATCTTGCAGCTATCTAGTATTGCCCCTCTGCTCAGTCGGAGACTTCTACGCATTCCCGCTCTGGCATGTCCTCGAATGACAGGCGTTGCTGGTACACACTGCCTCCTTTGCACTTCCTGCTTCTCCTCATCGACGTGCTGGACAGCCGGCTCTCCATCCCCAACGGCTGCTTCCTGTTCCGAGGGGCACCCTCTGCTACTGCACACTCCGCTGATGCAGCTTCCTACTAATGTAGCTGCAGCTCGAACCGCCACAGGTCATCTTCCAGTGCTGCGGCGCTTAGGTGGAAGGTCTCCACAGCTAATTATTCCAATAACCATTCTCTGCAGGGGGTGAAAGGCTGACGTTAGCATTGTGCATAACCCCGTACCCAACCAGTTCCAACGGGCTACAAAGTGGGCCTGGTTTAGACTGCGAAATCTGCCCCCCGCCCCCCCCCCCCCCCCCCGCCCCCGACCAACCCTCAGACATCCTCACACCCAAGCCCAGTCAGGCGATGGCGCCCTTCCCTGGTGCCCCGGGTACCATCAGCTGGCACTATCCTTGCCAGCAGTACGCCCTGCCGCCCCCGACCAGTGCCCCACTGTCAGGGCTACCGTGAGCGTTGCCCTCGGTTGGCCACCTAATGCCACGTCGGCAGGTTGCGGCTGGTTTCAAGGGGGTACAACGGTGAGTGGGGTGCAGGGGCTGAGGTGCGGGTTGGTAGGGTGGAGTGTAGTGCCAGCGGGTGGTGGTGTGGGAGATTGGGAACTGGGGTGTGGGGCACGCTTAAGGCGGTTGTCACTCTGCAGAACCAGGGGCCACGGTGGATGTTCAGTGGGATGCAGAGCAAGATATCTGCCTTGCAGGGTGCGGCAATTGCTGTCCTTGACTGAGCACCTCCCCTGTCCTGTGGGGGGTTCAACCAGCCCCCCGGCCTTTCCCCGTTCAAACTCCTGGCCCTGGAAGCTCCCCATCATAGTTCGGTGAGTCCGGCCAGTATCGGGACCGGCATCCCATGGTAGCGTCTCTCCATTTCCTGCCTCGTCCCTCTCGCTCATCAGCCATGGCGCCGGTATCCCTATTTTATCCAGCACAAATGGACATCGCCATCGAGAATTCACCCTGCTGGATGTGGAGAATTGCATAGACTGTGGCGAATACTGGGCCTGACCGCCAATGGGGCGGGATTCTCCGGTCGCCAATGCTGATGTCGCGTTCAGTGATCCGGGAGAAGCCACATTTGCGCCGAAATCGGGGTGCGGCCCGATTTGCGATGCTCCGTCCCCTCAAAGAATGCATACCCTCGAAGTCCGCATAGCCCTCCCCGATGCTCTGCCTCCGATGGGCTATGTTCCCGACGGGTCAGAACATTCATGGTATTACTTTTCATGGACTACGCGTGCTGGCTGGAGGCTATGTCCAGCGCCGCCACTGTCGGGGGGGGGGGGGGGGGGGGGGGCGGGGGGGGGGGGGGTAGAAAGGGGTGGGGGGTTGCTGGGGCATATTACATTGGATTTGATTATTGTCACAGTGGTACAAGGTACAGTGAAAATTAACTTTCTGCGAGCAGTTCAACAAATCATTAAGTACATGAAAAGAAAAGGAAATAAAAGAAAATACATAATAGGGCACCACAAGGTACACCATGCAACGAGGTAACACCAGCATCGGGTGAAGCAGACAGGGGTGTAATGTTAGTTAGGCAAGTCCATAAGTGGGTCGTTTCGGAGTCTGGTTACAGTGGGGAAAAAGCTGTTTTTGAGTCTGTTCGTGCGTGTTCTCTGACTTTTGTATATAATGCCCGATGGGAGAAGTTGGAAGAGTGAGTAGGCTGGGTCGGAGGGATCTTTGATTATGCTGCCAACTTTCCACAGGCAGCGGGAGGTGTAGATGGAGTCAATGGATGCGCGGCAGGTTTGTGTGATGGACTGGGCTGTGTTCACGACTCTCTGAAATTTCTTGCAGTCATGGGCCGAGCAGTTGCCATACCAGGCTGTGATGCAGCCAGATAGGATGCTTTCTATGGTGCATCTGTAAGAGTTGGTTAGAGTTAATGTGGACATGCCGAATTTCTTTAGTTTTCTGAGGAAGTATTGGCGCTGTTGCGCTTTCTTGGTGATAGCGTCAACGTGGATGGACCAGGACAGGTTTTTGTAGATGTATACCCCGAGGAATTTGAAACTTCAAACCAACTCCACCATGATGCTGACAGGGGTCTGTGTAGTACAATGGAACATTACAGCGCAGTACAGGCCCTTCGGCTCTCGATGTTGTGCCGACCTGTGAAACCAACTAAAGCCCAGCTACAGTATTCTATTATCATCCATATGTTTATCCAATGATCATTTAGATGCCCTTAAGGTTGCCGAGTGCACTAATGTTGCAGGCAGGGCATTCCACGCCCCTACTACTCTCTGAGTAAAGAACCTACCTCTGACATTTGTCCTTCATCTATCTCCCCTCAATTTAAAGCGATGTCCCCACGTGCTAGCCATCACCATCCGAGAAAAAAGGCCCTCACTTTGCATTCTGAAGTGAATGACCAACTCTTTAGTTTTGCTGACATTCAGGGATAGATGGTTGTTGCTGCACCACTCCACTAGGTTCTCGATTTCCCTCCTGTATTCTGACTCGTCGTTATTTGCGATCCAGCCCACTATTGTTATATCATCAACAAATTGTAGATGGAGTTGGAACCACATTTTTCCATGCAGTCGTGTATAGAGGGAGTATAGTATGGGGCTGAGTACGTAGCCTAGCGTGGCCCCGGTATTGAATACTATTGTGGAGGAGGTGTTGTTGGTTATTCTTACTGATTGTGGTCTGTGGGTTAGTAAGTCGAGGATGCAGTTGCAGTGTGAGCAGCCAAGTCCTAGGTTTTGGAGCATTGATATGAGCTTGGCTGGGATTATGATGTTGAAGGCGGAGCTGTAGTCAATAAATAGGAGTCTGATGCAGGAGTCCTTCTTTTCGAGATGCTCTAGGGATGAGTGTAGGGCCACGGAGATGGCTTCCGCTGTGGAGTGGCTGCGGCGGTACGTGAATTGCCGTGGATCAAGGCGTTATGGGAGTATGGAGGCGATATAGATCATGATCAACCTCGCGAAGCACTTTATTACGATTGAAGTCAGGGCCATTGGACGGTACTGCAATTGAGGCACGTTGCCTGGTTTTCTTTGGCGCCGGTGTGATGGTAGTCTTCTTGAAGCTGGTGGGGACGTTGGAGCGGAGTAGGGGCAGGTTAAAGGTGTCCACGCACACAGCTGTCTGCTGGGCCCTGCAGGCTCTTACTGCACGACCAGGGCTCCCGTCCGGACCCGTCGCCTTCCGAGGGTTCACTTCCACTCTGGCATCAGGAGACGGAGAATTTCACCCTTGGTGTTTCGTCCTCAAGTTACCAAGTGTCACTTCTCAGGGACTAATTATGCTGGCCTTGAGGGCAGTGCAGGCTGTGGGCACTCTCAATACCTAGGTCATGGGGAGTCGTCAGGCTGGCTGTGAGGCTATGTTTGAATAGAGTGCTCTTTTCAAGCTCGTTGAGTGCCTCCGAACTGATTTGCCTGTGGTATTGTTCCTATTACTTTGGGGCGACATTGATGTTTATTATGGAGCAGATTAGACGGTGGTCTGTCCAGCAGTAGTCGGCTCCTGTCATGGCACGTGTGGTACGTACATCCTTGTTATGCCTCACTCAGACAATGACGCAGTCAAGCAGCTGGTAGTTCTTGGTGCTGGAATGTTGCCCAGAGTTTGTGTACTTGACTGTCCGACAGAAGAAAATGGTGGTCATGACAAGGCTGTGTTCTCGGCATTTTGTCAAGAGAAAATGCCCTTGGAGTAGGATTTCTCTACACACTCTGCCCATTATACGACTCCAGAGGTTTGTGTCCTTTCCAACACTGGCTTTGACGCCCTCAAGGAGAGCAAGCTTGGGGTCTGTTGGGATCAAGATCAAGAATTGTATGTGGCTGGAGTGCAAACAGGTTTCGGACTCGTCGGTAGCTTGCGGTTTTGGGCTGGCTGAAGTGTTATGTAGCTTCCAGGGCCATGGGGTTGAAGGGGGAAGGGCCGCGGGGCCGGGGTGACACCCCCCAACAGGACGGGGGCGGTGCCCAGTCACGGACCGCAATTGCCGTATCTTGCAAGGCAGACATCTTGCTGTGCATCCTACTGACCTTGCGGACTGTAGTGCTCTGGTTCTGGGCTAAATAATGTCTAAAGGTCAGGAGGCATTCGTTTATCCCGCCAAATCTGAGATGGTTAAACCTGTAGTTTCTTCCCGTGTCAGCCTCCCCGAACAGGCGCCGGAATGTGGCGACTAGGGGCTTTTCACAGTAACTTCATTTGAAGCCTAGTTGTGGCAATAAGTGATTTTCATTTGATTTCATCATGATGAAAGCAAACCCCTGGAGGCGGCAATTAGCATCTGGTTTTTGTTTCCAGTAGAATGTGTAGCCGCTATCTGGTTCCTTGTTCTGGCCCTCGAGCCGTCCAGATGACCTAGCTTCGAATACTGACATCTCTGTCACAACGCAGTTGCCAGGCATTGATATCAACGCTCTGTTGCTGTCTCTTGCATCTGGATCATGAATTTCCATGTAACAAACTTAATTTCAAGGGTTTGAACTTTCCTTTGTGTGAGTTTCTTTAATGTGGATTTGCGTTTCTACAGCAGCTGCCAGGCGGGCTTCAGAGCTTCAGGATTGGTCCAGTGGCAAGGGGATCCAAGAAGAAAGGCTGCCAGCATCAGGTGTTTGAGCTGAGAACATAAAACATACAGTGCAGAAGGAGGCCATTCGGCCCATCGAGTCTGCACCGACTCACTTAAGCCCTCACTTCCACTCTATCCCCATAACCAATAACCCATCTAACAGTTTTTGGTCACTGAGGGCAATTCATCATGTCCAATTCGCCTAATCTGCACGTCTTTGGATTGTGGGAGGAAAGCGAGCACCCAGAGGGAACCCACGCAGACACGAGGAGAACGTACAGACAGTGACCCATCAGGGAATAGAACCTGGGACCCTGGCGCTGTGAAGCCACAGTGCCAATCGCTTGTGCGACCGTGCTGCCCAACATACAAGAACAGACAAACACATACTCGTACTTTCTTAATTTCCGCTTCCCACAACATCTCTAGATAGATAAATTTCAGTTTTGCCTGTTTTATTCGCTAAATTCTTGCGCTTTATGCCCCGCTCTTTGTTATCACTCTCTGCTCGCTGATCTGCCGTTCTATATGCTGTACTCTCCTCGGTGAATTATCTTTCTTTAGAGCCTTGCTATCTTCGCCGCTGTCTGTCTCTTTATAATAATCAACATTGCATGTAAATGGAAGAACGAATGATTCCAGCAGAAACAAATTGTAAGCTCATAACACATAATATTACATATTATGCATTTCATATTACGTCACCAGCCAATGAGAGGCGTTTTGTCACTGGAGTCTTGATTCAGAGACCCAGAGA
The DNA here is from genome assembly GCF_047496885.1 of Scyliorhinus torazame. Taxonomy (NCBI): domain Eukaryota; kingdom Metazoa; phylum Chordata; class Chondrichthyes; order Carcharhiniformes; family Scyliorhinidae; genus Scyliorhinus; species Scyliorhinus torazame. The sequence goes on along the minus strand of NC_092720.1, from coordinate 177,167,159 downwards.
AATGCTCTGGGCACATGGGTTTGCATCTCACCGAGGCAAAAGCTGAATTTAAACTCAATGCAACACCTGGAAGTAAAAGTCTAAACCCAAATAGTACATTAGTGCCCTTCAGGAAAGAAACCTGCAGTCTTTACATGGTGTGGCCTGGCCTACGTGTGACCCCACACCACAGAAATGCGGCTGAGTCTTAAATGTCCTCTAAAATCGCCTGGAATCCCCGTCACTGCAATCAATCATACGAAAGGAAACAAAAGGAATTAATGTGGACGATCACCCGGCATTCTCCCTAGGCAGCAGAAACAACAGCAAACTCAAAGGTTTCGACCTGCAAAGACCTCCTTATGGGCATCTGGGGGCTTGCGCCATATTTGGGAGAGCTGCCTCACAGATTAATCAAGCAGCAGCCTATCTTGACATCCGCATTAAATCAAACCTTGCAGATGATGTCCCAGACATTATTGTAACAGTTACTGGACATATCCTGCAACTCCGGGCAGGTAAAACTTGGATCATGCGTGTACCCATACTCACACACTTGGTTTGCAGGAAACGAGACATGCTAAAGGCGAAATCGTGAGAGGACAAGTACAGCTAGACAGAGGAGAGTGATGTTGGATGGAGATTTTTCAGGGCCTCATTTGATAATGAAGCGGAGAGGCCTCAGACGAGATTCTAGCAACCGCAGTAATTTGCGTTTATCTAGGCGGATGTGCTGTTAGGCGGTGAATAATCTCAGTTCCAGGACATCACCGGAGGACTTCCTTTGATGAGTGTTCTCGGCTCAGCTATCTTGAGCTGCTTGATCAATCTCCTACCCTCCTACATAAGTTCACAACTGGAGATGTTCGCTGATGATTGCACAATATTTTTCCCCACTCGTGACTCGTCAAGTACTGAAGCAGGCAGGTCCAAATGCAGCAAACTGGACAAAATGTTGGATTGTGCTGACAAATGACAAGTAATATTTGCGCCACCACTAAGTGTCTCAACTAAGGCTGCAATCAGGTCAAGAGTTAAGTGATCATGGCGGTGCTCAAATTGTGCATCGGTCAGCACGTTATTGCTGAGCAAATGCCGATTCATGGCGCTGTCGATGACCCCTACCATCTCTTTACAGATTCTAGAGAAAGGACTGAGGAGGCTGCAATTCGCCGGCACAAATTGTCCTGGTTGCTCTGTGTGCATAGCACACGCCTCAGCAATTTCCCATATTACCGGAGATTTGCCAGTGTTTCAGCTATACTGTGACAGCTCAGCAATTTCTGGAACAGATTTCTTCAGTACAGTTTCTCGAATATAGCCGTGGCCATTGAGGCAACCGATGTCCTCAGCCATTTCTTGATATTAGTTGTTGGTATCGAGCCGTCAGAAGATTGACAGCTCTGATCCTGGGGACCTTATCGGAATTTAAAGCCGAGACAGTAGTGGCCAGCTCGATCTGCGCTGGTGCTATCGCGCCCACCTGACGATGGACATTGAAGTACCAGCTAGTTACCATTCTGCGTTTTTGCCACCCTCATTCTTTCCTCCTCTTGATGGTCACTATTGAGGAGTGTGGATTCACACTTGAGGCGGGAGTTGTTATCTGAAAGGTATGATTGCTTGGTGAGGATAATTATGTTGATTCATCGGTTGCAAATAATATTTCTGTCTCGCAAACCCAGGCAATGACCATCGCCAAAAACGGAGAGTCTAAACAACGGCCATTGACATCCAATGGGATAACCATCGCTGAATCTCACAATATCAAACTTCTGGAATAAGCTTAGACCAGAAAACGAACTGGGGTAGTCATATTAATAGTCTGGCTGTCGGAACAGGTCAAAGACCAGGAACCCTCCGGCGAGAATCTCGTAGCCTGATCCCCCCCCCCCCCTCTCCCCCCAAAAAAAACCTCCCCACCTTTTACATGGCGCAGTCAGAAGTATAATGACTAATTTCAACCTGCCGCAATGAGTGCAGTACCAACGACACTCAAGATACGTCACTCCGTCCATGAGAAAGTAGCCTGGTTGATTGCTGGAACTTCCATAACATTGACTCCCTCGTCCACCGATGAACAGTGGAAACCGTGTGTACCATTTACAACATCCACCACTAAGTTCACCAAAGTTCCTTTTCTAAACTCACGACTGCCATCTATAGGACAAAGAGCAGCACGCACTTGAACATCATTTGGAGCTTCCACTCCATGTAACAAACATGCTCACTTGGAAATATACCACTCTTGCCTCCGCATCGCTGCTTCAAAACCCTGAACTGCCTCCCTAAATGCACTTTGTGTGCACCTGCACCTCGGAGACTGCAGCAAATCAAATTGGCTGTTCACCACCGCCTTCTCAAGGGCATCCAGACATGTGCGATGAATGCTGGACTAGCCAGCAACGCCGACATCCCAAAAGTGAAAAAAGAAAAAAACGAATCTGCAGTCAAATTAAGCGTCGGATATGAAAGGTCCAGCAGCATACCAGTTCAGTAGTGAATCAGCTGAGACGGCCACAGATAAACAAATAATTAAATAATATTTCATAACAGTGATAACTAATCTATACAGTAAAAACCCAGGTAAGCTGAAATACATATTATGAGGAGACAGCACTGGACGGCCGCTGTACAACATTGAATGTACGAGGAGTCTGATTATCAATCAACAAAGTTTTGACAAAAATAATATTCCATCACAGGTAGTCTCTCAACATGGAGGACGTGACATCTCTTGATTGTCTGATTATTAACCTAAACCCGACTAAGTAATTTAAAAATACATAGGGCGGAGCATAATCCACGAACATCGTCGGCCAACAATGACCAATGCAGATATAATAAATCACCTGCAATACCAAATGAGCCGGGAATTAGGAAATCCAATCATTCCTCGGATTAGGTACAAGCCAGGTATTTGGGGAAAGCATTCAGGAAGAAGTATTATCAAGTAAAGCGGAACAGTGAATATCAAACATAATGGCCTACCAGGAATTCCAACTGTTGTAAGTACAATAGAGTAAACATCTTCTATCTGATATATTACTGGATATCCCATGTTTGTGAGAATATTCTTCGATAATCAGAACTCCAGCAAGTAATCCGAGTTTATGCGTCGCACTGGGTCCAGATACATAAAGGGATGCATCTCCACTGACAATGTTATATACCTCAATGTGCATTATTTACAGTCAATCAAATAAATATTACGTCAGCTGCTTTCATTCTGCTGTAAATAAGACGTTGGACAAAACAGGATTATTGCAAATCGTTAGGCACCTCTGGAGAATGAAACTGAGGTCATTCAGGCAGAACGAATTCGGAAACATTGAACGGCTTCATCCTCGTGGTTCGGCTGATTGTTCACACATGTAGCACCTTCAATCCTAACAACTGTTTTATAGATTCTTCTGTATTGTATACCGAATCCAGGGAATGATTTGGACAGGTTTCACTTCCTTTCTGACGTCTCCTAGTTGAAATTAAACTTGGTGAGCCATTAGAGACCATTGATGATAACATGCAGTATTCCAGCCAAATAGCTATTCTGCGTGCTGTTATTGCACCGACAGTGAACGTGCCACGTTGATAATTTTTCCTTCCTATTTATATACAGATGTTTGCGTGTCTCTTCTACGTTAATTACTTTTTTAAAAATCTTTTTATTGGCATTTTCAATATTTATAAACAGTTATATACATGTTGGCCGTGTTTATTTATTGTATTTTACTGAAAGGTTTGCACTGTCCTTCACTTAATTTACCCTATTTACATTGTGCCACACTGTGGCTCGGCGTGTGGCCTCACCCGCTCTCTCCCCCCCCCCCCAGTCCGCCCCTCCCTGCCCCCCTCACCCCTTTGTCCCCCCCACCCTGTTCACTCCTCTTCCTCCCCCTTTCATCGATCCCCGTCGACTTCGGCTGTGTTTCCCCTACGATTGTGGGGAGGGGTTGCTCACACCCTCCCACGTTGTTCCCTTTTGTGTCTTTTCAACCTTTTCTCCTCTGCCTCCCTCTTCGCTCCCTCGGCTTGCGCACTCCTATATTCGCCCCCACCCCTCCCCCATTTTTGTTTTCCTTTAACCTTTCCCTTTTCCTTCTATCATTCCCCATCTGTCTCGTTCTGGTTGACCTCGAGCTGGTTCTGAAACAGGCCGACGATCTGCCCCCGTGCGTTTAGGAAGCCTTCCTCCAACCCTCTTCCACACGTGGGGAAATTCTGAAAGGTCTACAAGCCAGTCCACAGCTGTGGATGGTACTGATGATCACCAGCCGAGCAGGATTCTCCGGCGCACGATTAGGGAAGCAAAAGATTGGACGTCGGTCCTCTTCCCTCTGTGTAGCTTGGCCGCTCCGATACCCCCAAGATTGCCACAATTGGGCATGGCTTCACCCTCACACTCACAACATTGGGCATAGCCTCGGAGAAGGCTGTCCAGAAGCCAGCAAGTTTGGGGCAGGCCCAAAACATGTGGGTGTGGTTGGCGGTCCCCTCTGGCACCGTTCACATTTATCCTCCACCTCTGGGAAGAAGCTGCTCATTCGGGTTCTGGTCAGGTTTGCTCTGTGCACCACGTTGAGCTGCATAAGGCTGGGTCTTGCGCAGGAGGAGGTGGAGATCGCCCTGTTCAGTGCCTCCCTCCAAAGTCCCCACCCCATTTCTGTCCCCAGTTCATCCTCGCATTCCGCCTGGTCTTATCTAGTGATGTTCGGGCTCAGTGCAGCAGCTGTCCATACAGCTGGTCATTGGATAGACATATGGACGATAAGGGAATAGTGTAGAGGGGCTTTAGAGTGTTTTGACTGGTCGGCACAACATCGAGGGCCGAAGGGCCTGTACTGTGCTGTAATGTTCTATGTTCTACACATTGTCCCACAGATTCCCCCTTATTTACTGTCTGTGCTTATTAGGTCCTCGAGTAGTGGTAGTCTTCGGAGCCCCGGGGTACTCTACTGTCTCTTTGCGGAAGAAGTGTTTTATTTGCCGGTGTCTAATTTCCTGTTGTCGGCAGTTCCCAGTCCCCCATCAGTTTGTCCTGTGTCGCCAGTCTGTGCCCTACACAAAAGTCCCTGACAGTCAGTGTGCCCCCGTCCGGTCTCCATTTCCTGAAGGTGGTGTCTCGCATGGCCAATGGGAATTTGTCATTGCCACAGATGGGAGCCATGGGGGACATCTTAATGAGCCCGAAGTACTGTCTCAATTGGGCCCATGTTTTCATCGTGGCTGCTGCCACTGAGCTTGATGTGCATTTTGGCGAGGGGGACGGGAGTGCTGCTGTCGTCGTTCCCTCGGAGGAGGCCTCCTCCATCTGTAGACACTCTGAGTTCTGTTCGTTTACCCATCCCCGCACTATTTCCGCAGTGGCTGCCTACTGGTAGTACTGCAGGTTTGGTAATTTCAAGCAACCTTTGATTTGCCTCCTTTGCATTGTCAGTTTGGGAATACTCGTGTTCTAACACCCCTCTCCCCCCCCCCCCCCCCCCCCCCCCCCACACACACACACACAAAAAGACCATAATTAAATTATCTACGTTGTGGAAAAAGGCCTTGCGGATGAAGATCGGTATGGATCTAAACAGTAATAGGAAACTCGGCATCGTCTGCACTCGACCCCGCCTGGGAGAGTGGGAGTGTGCCCCGCCTCTGTAGGTCCTTTTTTACTTACTTCAACAGGATGGTCAGGTTCCACTTGTGGCTGTGTGTCCACTTTCTGGCTATTCGGGTCCCCAAGTATCGGAATGTGTTCTGGGCTGTTTTAAACAGGAGCCCCTCCAGTGCTGCCTATCCCTCGTTTGGGTTCACTAGGAATGCCTCACTTTTGCCCAGGTTAAGGTCGTCGCCCTAGAATGTTCCAAACTCTTTTAGGATCTGCATGATTGTCTTCAGTCCTTCCTGCGGTTTGAAGACACATAGGAGCTGATCATCCACATAGAGTGAGACTATATGTTCTCTGTCTCCTCTCTGGATGCCCTTCCAGCTTTGCGCATGCCGCAGGGTTATCGCCAGTGGTTCCATCACCAGTGCGAACAAGAGCGGGAACAACAGGCATCCTTGCCTTGCGCGTCTTTGTAGCTGGACGTTTTCAGAGCTGGTGGTGTCAGTTTGAACGGTCGCCTTGGGGGTCGCCTTGGGAGCGTTGTACAGGAGTCTCACCCAGGCGGTCAACACCCCTCCTAGCCAAATTTATCCTGTACCTCGAGGAGCTACTTCCATTCGACCTGGTGTTCTCTCCCTCGGGGCTGTCATTCTTACATTCAGCAGCCGCCGGATATTTGCAATGAGTTGCCTACCTTTGACAAAGCCCATTTGAGCCTCTGCGACAGCCTCTGGTATGCAGCTTTCCAGTCTTTTGGCCAAGACATTTGCGAGTATATTCACGTATATATTCAGCCGTGAAATGGGTCTGTATGATCCGCATTCTGTCTGGTCTTTATCCCTTTTGGGTACCAGCAACAAAATGGCCAGCGCTAGCATAGGAGGCAGAATGCCCCATGCCAGCGAGTGTGCATTACGTGTGGGCCAGATGCTTTTGTAGAAGTCCTCCTGGAACGCTGCATGGAGCTGATGCTCTCCATGATTTCGCCCAGATCTACTGGTGCTTTCAGCTCCCGCCCCCCCCCCCCCCCACGTCTTCCGTCCCCCACGATTGGTAATTCCAGTCCGTCGAGGAACCGTTTCATCCCTGCGTCCCTGTCAAGTGGCTCGGAGTTGTCTACTCATCAGAAAAATGTCTCGAATGCCTGATAGACCTCTTTTGGTTCTACTACCAGCCTGCCTCTGTCATCCTTTACAAGAGCTATTTCCCAGATGGCTGCCTTCTTTCTCGGCTGGTGACCCAGTCGGCGGCCAGCCTTGTCCCCATGATCGCACAAGGCCCCCATGTTTGGCGGAGTTGGTACTTTGCTTTCCTGGTTGATAGCAGGTTAAATTCCATTTGTTCTGCGCGACGCCCCCACCCCCCGTCCCTGCTTCTTCCTGTCCCGTAACAGCCTCCCCGAACAGGCGCCGGAATGTGGCGACTAGGGGCTTTTCACAGTAACTTCATTTGAAGCCTACTTGTGACAATAAGCGATTTTCATTTCATTCATTTCATTTGCTGCCTTTTCCTTTCCACCAGCAGCTCTCCGGTCGGGGCCACAGTGTACTGCCTGTCGACCTCCAGAATGAAGTCAACCAGCTGCTGCCTCAGCGACTTCTTTTCCTATCTCTGCATGCCTTATAGGCTATAATCTCTACTCTAATCACGGCCTTCAGTGTCTCCCAAAATGGGAAGGGTGAGACCTCCCCGTTTTGACTGTTACTTTTGTAATCGCCCACCATATTTTTTGGAAGGAGGCCTTTTCGGCCAGCAGGTCCGTACTAATCCTCAGCATGGGGCAGTGGGCACTGCCCGTCTCAAACCTCATGTTCATTTACTGTGGAGCATGATCGGAGATGACGATCGCGGAGTGTTCCACTCTTATTATCCCTGGAAACACCGATTTCCCCACGACAAAGAAGTCGATGCGGGTGTACACCTTGTGGTACGAACCTCCATGGGTTCACCGCCCGATCTGCTCCATGAATATTCCCAATACCCCAGCCATGTCTGCCTTTTTCCCCGTTCTGGGATTTGATCGTTAGATCAGTGGGTCCTGTATGCAGTTAAAGTCACTCCCCATAAGCAGTCGATGTGTATAAATGTGAGGGATACACGCCATGCTCTTTTTTATGAATTCTGTGTCATCCTACTTGGGAGCGTACACATTTACCAGGACTGCTGGTGACCCTCCTTGGTCACCACTGACTATAACATACCAACCCCCTGGGTCCGTAATCGTCTTGGCCTCCGCTAACCTCGTCCTATAGCTGATCAGTATGTCTACTCACCTAACTCTCATCCCGCAACATTAATGGTACGTCTATCCTACCCAGACCATCCTTACCAGCAGTTGGTCGTTCTCCCTCAGGTGCTTTTCCTGTCGGTAAATTATGTCCGCGTTCAGGCATCTTAGGTGGGCGAAGACTCTGGATCTTTACCCAGCCGTTAAGTCCCCTTATGTTCCGGGTAACAATTCTGGTGGTGGGGGTTTCTGATCCCCTTATCCTGCAGGATCACACATATTTATCTGATGGACACGCCCCTGCACTCCGGGCTTACCCTTTGTAAGGGGGGCATCCAATAGCTGCGGTTCCCGCTCTCGGCATGAGGTCGGGCAACTGCGCTCCGGGGTTTCCCATTCGCCAAGGGGCACCCAATATGGCCGCCAACTATGTGTCTGCTACGTGGGTGCGCCCCTGCACTCTGGAGTCTTTTTCTGCACAGGGGCCCTTCCGATTGGCTGGTTGTGGCGCCATCTTGGTTCCTCGCCCTGCCCCATGCCTGCCGGGGCATGTGTCTTTCTCGTTGCCTATCCTTATCTGTCTTTTGGTTCCCTTTCTGTTCTGCACGGCGCGTCCCCGTCCCTGCTTCTTCCTGTCTCTATCCCCTCCGTCTGCCATCCCTCTGTTTCCGCCCCTGTGTTCTCCCCCTCTTCTGCGCTGTCCCCCCGCCCCCCCCCCCCCCCACACACACTTTTGGTCAGGCGGTCTCTCTCCCTTGAGAGATGTGCCACAGCTCCCTTAATAGAACATAGAACATTGAACAGTACAGCACGGAACACGCCCTTCGGCCCTCCATGTTGTGCCGAGCATTGTCCGAAACCAAGATCAAGCTATCCCACTCCCTGTCATTCTGGTGTGCTCCATGTGCATATCGAATAACTGCTTGAAAGTTCCTAAAGTGTCCGACTCCAGTGTCACAGCAGGCAATCCATTCCACACCCTAACCACTCTCTGTGTAAAGAAACCTACCTCGGACATCCCTCCTACATCTCACACCCTGAACTTTATAGTTACGCCCCCTTATAACAGCTATATCGACCCGAGGACGTAGTCTCTGAACGTCCACTCTATCTATCCCCTCATTATCTTACTGTCTGTCTTCCTGTGCTAGCCCTCCTTGCAACTACGGTGGTTCACCTCCCTGTGCTGGACTAACCATGGCCCTGTTTTACCTACCCACATCAACTCCTTATGTCACCTCTTTGCGTCCTTTAACTGTTGGCGCTCCCCTTTCCCTCTTCCCCCTTCTCAGACTGAGGGAAGAGATGAACCTAAAAACGAGGCAACACAGTTCCGTGCAAAACATAGTCCATATCATTGTCTTTGTTTTCGGTCCGTCCTCCACTCTCATTCCCTTTGATCCTCTGCCCCTGCCGCTTTCATCACTGTCGCATCTGCTCTCTCTCCTGGTTGTTCGTTTTCCCGAACTCATCAGCCTCCGCCAGGTTGAAATAATATTCCTCCCCGCTATGTCACCCAGAGTCTGGCCACGAATAACATACCACATCACATTCCTCTTTATAGAGCACCGATATTGCTCTATTTATTCGGCCCTCATTTTTGCCAGGTCCGCCACAATGCCCTGGTACACCCTTATTATTTGCTCTTCCTGCGGGCATGACCTCGTCTGACAGGCCCATCTCAGGATTTTCTCCATGTCCTGGAATTGGTGCAGCTTCTCAATTAACGCCCTCGGCTGCTTCCCGGCTTTGGGTCTAGGCCGAAGCGACCTGTGTGCCCAGTCGATCTCTGGGGGGGGGGGGGGGGTAGCAAGTCGTCCCTTCCCACTAGCTTGCACAGCCCTTGGGCGATATAGCCCGTTGTGGCCCTTTCCTCAATCCCCTCTCGCAAGGCCACGATTCAGACGTTTTGTCGCCTGCACCTATTTTCCTGGTCCTCGTCCTTCCCTTTTAGGCTTCCCTTGGCGCCACCACCCTATTCACCTCGGTCTCCCGAGCCACAATTCTGTAGTTCTGGTACGTTGATGCTTTCTCCAGGTCCAGTATCGTCTTCTCCTGGACCACAATCTTCCGCCCCGGGCCTTCTATCGTGGGATGCATGGGTGCTATCGCTTCCTCCACAACCTGCTTCACTACGAACTGGAGTTCCATCCTGTCCGCTTCCTTCATGGCGGTCGGTTCCTTTTTCAACACGTTCCTCCATCCGTCCCCTGTGTGTGTGTGTGTGTGTAGGGGTGGGGGGGGGGGGGTCGTTGTCTGCCCCTGTTCCGCCGTTCCGTTCCGCGACCTTTCTCCTTCCTGGTTCGCCTCGGCCTCGGCCTTGCCACCTGGGGCCGCCGGTATGCTCGCCCGTTGTCCCTGCCCTTTTCCTTCGCTGTTGCTTCTGAATTCTCGCCGTCCCCTCGATCTCTTGTTCGCAGGTATCCTCTTTTCTTCTCGTGCTATTGGTGCCTTTTCCGTTCGGGTGAGTTTCAGGAGGCCTTTTGGGCCAAAATCTCAAGTAAATTTACTGTGCTGGGTTCGACAGGGAGGAGAGCCACCTGATGTGCGCCCGCTCAGCACACTGACGCTTGGAAATCAGGAAGATCTTCTATGTTGATTGAGGACCTCAGTGAACTTTGAACGTTGTCATCTCTTGACGTCCTTATTCTCCTGGTTGGACGCGCAACCTAAACTTTCTATCCATGTTTATTGATTCAAAATTCTGCCGTCAAATTTGACATCCCACCAAATTCCACTCGCCCTTACTGATTTGCAAAATGTCTCTCAGCCGCACCATTGTTTAAATTTCATGTCCTTATCCCTGACTGCTAATGTCACCATAGTCTCAGAATTCCTCATTGCCTTCTCTGTATCCGCTGAAAGCTCACCCCTACCATTGGAACTGGGCTTTCTTACCGGAACTGCGTTCGCCATGTTCCATTTTTAGCTATCTAATCAGAGCTGAATGATATGGAACAGTGACTTTGCTTCCAAATAAGCACCATTACTGTGCTGTCACAGAATTTCTTATTTTTTCTCCTTCGTCCCACTCACCCCATACTGTACACACGTGCCCTCATTTACAGACGTGCTGCCAGCTTCAGATCTCCACCATCTCTCGAGGCCTCTTTTATTGGACACCATGTTAATTGATTAGTGTGAATTCAGATTTGTTTGCAGCATGAGAAAGCAACCCATTATCATCTGATTCAAGGAGTTGTAAAGTTACTTGCTATTTATATCGAGCAGTTGCTTGGAAGTCATAGCAATTCCGCATTCGACCGATTCAGGTGATTTGAGGAGGATACGAGGGGACCTGAGGAACCGAGTTTTTACTGGTGGGTTAATGGAATTCACAGCTCTTATTGGTGGTTCTGGCTGTACCGCCCTTTCGTTTAACAGATATCAGTCAATCCATCGGTATGGAAGCAGGGGGGTGTTCCTCAATCGGAAACCCTGGTTCAACCAAAGGGTTCACGCCCTGCTGAAGTTCCGGACGGAGTCGTTCAAGTCTGATGAACTTGACCTATATATGAAGTCCAGGTACGACATTTGGAAGGCCATCAGGAATGCCAAAAGAGAGTACTGCATCAAACTACAGTCCGAGGCAAATGACACAAACCCACGAAGCCAATGGGATATCCAGAATATCTGGGACTGGAGCACCCCTCCCCGATGAACTGAACAAGTTCTGTGCCAGGTTTGAACAGTCAGCCAATCCATCAGTGCACCCGCCCGATCAGATCTGGACACACCCATCTCCACGATTATAGCCTCAGAGGCGAGAGCAGTCTTCTTGAAAGTGAACCGCAGAAGGAAAGGTCCCCGACAAAGTCCCTGGGCAAGAACTCAGAGCCTGCGCAGCCCAGCTGGCGAGTGTATTCGCAGACATCTTCACCACCTCAATCCCCACTCTGAGCTCCCCACCTCCTTCAAGCAGACCAAGATAATACTAATACCAAATAAGACAAGGTAGCCTGCCTCAACATTTACCGACCAGTGGCCCTGATGTCTGCTATCATGAAATGCTTCGAGTGGCTAGTCATGAGACGGATCAACGCCAGCCTCCCAGAGAGTTTCGACCATTGCAATTCACCTATGACTGCAACTGCTTCACAACAGATGTTATCACCCTGGCTCTACAATGAACACTCGAACACCTGGACAGCAAGGACATTTACGTGAGACTGCTGTTCATAGACTACAGTTCTGCCTTCAACACCATTATCCCGATCTTGGACTTGACCTCTCCCTGAGCAACTGGACCCTTGACTTCCTCACCAACATACCGCAGTCTGCAGGATAGGCAACAGCAGCTCCTCCACAATAGTCTTCAACACCGGGGCCCTGCAAGAATGTGTGCTCTTTTCCCTACTGTACTATCTATACACACACGACTGTGTGGCAAGATTTAACACCAAGTCAATCTATTTTTGCGGATGATATGACTGTCGTGGGTTGTATCTCAAACAACAACGAATCATTGTACAGAAAGAAGATAGATTACTTGGTTGGATGGTGTACCGAAAACAACCTCTCTCTAAATGTCGGCAAGACCAAGACCAAGGAACTGATCATCGACTTCAGAAAGAATAACACGACACACACTCCCATCTGCATCAATGGCTCCGAAGTGGATATGGTCGAAAGCTTTAAGTTCCTGGAGGTCACCATCACCCACAGTCTGTCCTGGTCCACTCATGTTGATGCAACAGTCAAGAAAGCCCAACAGCATCTCTATTTCCTACGGAAGCTAAATACATTTGGCATGTCTGCGTCGATTCTCACAAACTTCTACAGATATACCATAGAAAGCATCCTATCCGGCTACATCACAGCTTGGCATGGCAACCGCTCGGCCCTAGATCGCCAGAAACTGCAGAGTGTGATGCACTCAGACCAACGCATCACACAAGATTGCCACTTTCACATTAATTCTGTCTGCATCTTCTGCTGCCTCAGGAAGGCAGACAACATTATCAGACAGCCCACTCAACCAGGCTTTGGCTTCTTCCAGACCCTTTCATCAGACAGAAGATACAGAAGTCTGGAGACTCGCAGATCCAGACATAGGAACAGCTTCTTCCTCACAGCTACTAGACTCCTCAACGACTCTCCCTCGGACTGATCTTTTCCTCCTAAGAACACTATTCATGACGCTCTATGCTGCTCTTGTTCATGTATCTGCTTTGTTTGGACTCTTGTTCCGCACTGCAACCAATCACCTGTTTGTCGATGTACGATTTGTTAATGTTCTCTGTTGATTATCCTTTTTTTGTCCACTGTGTACATTCTGTATACATTACCTTGGCCGCAGAAAAATATTTTCCACTGTACTTCGTACATGTGACAATAAATTAAATCAAATCAAACCATTGAGTCTGCCCTCTGAAAGAGCATCCCACCAAGACCACCAGCCCGACCAAACCCCATAAAATAACTTTCACATCTTTTGACAATTTGCCAATTCGCAAATCTCCGATGCATCGACAGTGGAATCAATATGTTGCACTCCGCACATAGAGTGAATGACACTAGAATACCATGGACTGGATTCTCCGGTTTGGAGACTATGTCCCCACACCGGCATGGGAACGATGTCGGGAAACTTTCGCAAAACGGCCACGGATTCCCCATTTTGCTAGGGGCTAGCAGGGAGGCAACTTGGAGCACCCGGTTCTAGCTGCCGATGTGGCATGGGAACTGCAGTGCCCATGACCGCGCATGCGAACGGCGGCGTCTTGCAGCGCCGCACCATACTTCATGGCAGTTGCCACTCGCGGATCCAGCACGCAAAATAGTCCCTCCCTTCGGCCGGCTCGCACACCCCAGATCGCTTCCCCATAATGCCCCCCAGCCCCCAATATGTCCACACCTGCACATGGATCGGCCCCTCCCCCGACTGTGGCGGCGGTGGACTGAGTCCACAGCCGTCATGCTGAGTCCCCGATGGATGAGAGGATGAGAGAGCACCGCCGTTTGGGAATTCGGCGGTCGGGGACGGAGCATCACAAGGCGGGCCTCAGTCAACAGACGGCCATAGATACAACATGCGGCATTTTCGCACTTTTCAGGGAGCGGAGCATTTCGAAAGCGGCGTCTCCCCTGATTTTGGCATCATCGGGGATTCTCTGCCCCATCGCCAAACACGATTTCGGCGTCGGGGCTCAGAGAATCCAGCCGCAATTGCGGGTCTGACACATTAATCTCTGGGGCCTCCACAATGTCCGACTGCACCGCAGGAAATTCCCAATTGCGACTTTCACTTGTGCTAATGAAAATCTGGAAACAGACGATATGCCTGATGTGCAGAAGGAGGAGATAGGACATGCAGAAGTGCGACAATGGGCTGTCAGTTCTACACTGGCTGGGCTGGCTGGAGGGGGAGGGAGTCTGGCAGTGCCACTGGGGAGCAAGTTATGGGCCGTGGGACCTGGGCGACTCCGGACAGGACCAGGATGTCGAGGCATGCACCGGGATTGCTAAGGCCTCCAAAGGCAACGACCTTGCTGAACACTCAACTGTCGACCACCCATGGCCCGTGGTTGTCCAGAGTGATGCTGGCCATATGTTTTCCCCCACATCACCACCTCCACCATACACCCTGCAGCCCGCCACTCAACCACCTATGTACGCTAGCCCCCACCCTCCGCCATATCACCCACCCCCAATCGGCCACCACCCGCCGGTGAGCAGCACCAGGCCCACGCAGGTTCTGTCTATCTCCCACAATAGGCCCTACAGGGGGCGTCCCGCTGACATAGGCAGCACCAGCCGACGGTACCCCTGGTAGTAGGAATGGGAACCAGTAGGAATGGGAACTAGGGGCTGGTTTAGCACAGGGCTAAATTGCTGGCTTTGAAAGCAGACCAAGGCTGGCCAGCAGCACGGTTCAATTCCCGTACCAGCCTCCTCGAACAGGCGCCGGAATGTGGCGACTAGGGGCCTTTCACAGTAACTTCATTTGAAGCCTACTTGTGACAATAAGCGATTCTCATTTCATTTCATTTTTCATTTCATTTCACCCAGTGCCTTTAACGATTCCAGGCAGCAGAGGCGCGAGGGGTGCAGAGACGGTGGATTGAGGGGGAGGGGGACATTTGGTGCAGGATCCACAATGCCATCTGTACTAAATTAAGATAGCGCATTGGACCTTGTTGGGTACGTGGGCAGGCCCAATGATAACATGCCGGCCTGTCACCATTTTGTAGACAGTGGATATTGAAATTAAACCAGCACTATTAGCCTTCCTCCTCGTGGCCCCAGCCCTGATAGATGCATTGCGATTATACGAGCTGCAACTGCTCGAGGAGGAGAATGCTCCCGCAGTGGAGCCTGCCGCACAGGAAGAGGAAGCAGATAGTGAGGATGGGACGCTTGCTGACCAAATGTACGAGGAAGAGGAAGTTCCAACGAGGAGTTGCATGAGGCCTCGTGTGTCCTGACACCGCCTGCCATTCGCGGACCAGCTGGACCGTGTATGTCATTGAAGAGTCTAGCTGAGCAGTGGGACAGTGAGACATGTCTGACAGGAGGAGGTGATCGATGGGATACATGTCGCCCTACGGCCACCAGCAGATGATAGGCGGGGCTTCACAAACCGAAAGCGGTTCTGCTTGATGAACGTGCAGCTGGTGTGAGTATTTGATCCGCATCGTGCCCGTCTGCAACCGAAACCTTGACAGTGTGAATTACGTCTTCATCAAGGCACTCTCGATGAGTGCTGAACTCTTCTATGTGCCCTCTCTGCTGGGGAATTTGCTCCTGTGCGACAGGCGTTGTCCACTGCAGTCGTGGCTGATGAGGCCTACATAGAGGCTACAGAGGGATGCAGAGATCAGCTGCAATGACGCCCATGCCGTGACCAGGGGCATGATCAAGCGGAGTTCTCCATCCTGAAGTTGCGGTTTAGGTCTCTTGACCGCTTTGGATGGGTTTCCATTCTAGCATCAGGAGCCTATTGTATCCTCCACAACATAGCGCAGCAGACGAGAGATGCACTGGAGCAAAAGGGTAAACGCAGGCCTCGTCTGACAAGAAGATTGCTGGAAGGCCAAGGATGGACAGGATATCGTTACCTGTCAGACATGGGAAGCCAGAATAATGCGCGAACAAGCGCCGATGCACACAGGAAACTGATCATCTCCTGCTTCACTGACAATATTGGTGACACTGCAACGCCCAGGTTAAGGCAGCCCTGTCCTAGGCCTCGCTCACCACTTGCACAGATTGCCCCAGATCTTGGATATCTTGACCAATGGCTGAAACCTTCATCCCTAAAGCAACCACCGTGGACGCCACACATGCGGTATTGGCCTGGGTGGCATGCATGGTCGGCAGCACTTCCTGCTTCGGCACACCGTTGAACTCCTCCAATTGAACAAGTAGGTGCTGGGTGCTTGCAAACAACCCCTCGTGCAGTCACTTCTACACAACTAAAGGGACCATTCATGACAGAAGATGAAATCCTTCTGGACAGCAGCTATCCCTGGGGGTCGGCCTCCCTCCGGCCGGCCGCAACTTCGGGAGTTCGAGAGGCAATGGCAAACGGAAGGCTGAAAATTACCGGACGACAGACAGAGGCAACAAAGTTTTAAGAACGGGAAAACGTGTTTGCAAAAAAACCACGCACAGAAGCGCCGTTGCAATTTCCACGTGGGGCTCGCACTTGGCTTCCTGTGAGGTAGTAACCCTGTCCTGGGCCAAGGCCACCGCCCGTACAGAATTCCCGCCTTGGACATGCTGATTCATAACCGTAACCCTCGTCCTTAATGCCTCCATCGCAGACGTCACCAGTGCGGTATTGGCCTGGTGTTACACATTGTTTGCTCCACCTCCTGCTCTTGCACACGGTTGGACTCCTCCACTTGTGCCTGTAGATTCTTAACGCTCACTGTCTGCTCCACATGTAGTTCCTAGCTCTGCCACTGCAACTCCACGATCGATTGGACTGTTTGTTCCTGAAATCCGAAACCCGCTGGACGGCTGCTCGTTCCTGGGGTAGGCCCGCCCACTTGGGTATATAGGACCAGCTGTGTGGTGCTCAACAAAGAGTGTTCCAGGAGCCTCTTCACTAAAGTGCCCGACCATGGTGAGTGTCTCTGAGATGGTGGAGGGTATTCGATTTAGCGTTGATGAGAAATCATGTTATCATGGACTCGGGTTCGAGGCGTCCTGAGTCTCGGGTCAAAGGCTGCTGTCCAGGATGCTCTGATTGTCACTGCATGGCTCACGGGAGGGCTTCATCTGTGGCACTGGCTGGGGTGGAGAACACAGAATGGACCGCCCCATCACCAGCAGGTGGTGTGTTGGTGAGGGTGATGGTGAGGGTGATGCTGTGGGGGGTGAGGGTCGTTTGTGGGTGATGGTGGGAGACTGGCTTTGGGTGAGGGGGTTGTTTTCACACCTGTCATGAGGACCGCAACTCAGCAGGCTCTCACTTCCTGACCCATGGCCGACCTCCAACCCAGCGATCTCATTTTCTTCCAGACCACCAAACACTTTCAGGGCCCTCTGCTCAGCCACAGTGAGGGGCCGCAGGTCTGGTAGCCACCCTCCAATTTTCTCTGGTTCCGGATAGTTATGGACAGCTTTGATCCCATTCACCCCAAGTACTACATCTAGCCGCCTCTTGAATATATTCAATGTTTTGGCAGCAATTACTTCCTGTGGTAATGAATTCCACAGGCTCACTACTCTTTGGGTGAAGAAATGTCTCCTTATCTCTGGCCGAAATGGTTTCCCCTGAATCCTCTGACTGTGACCCCTGGTTCTGGACGCACCCATCATTGGTAACAACTTCCCGTTAGAATTTTATAAGTTTCTATGAGATCCCCCCTCATTCTTCTGAACTCCAGCGAGAACAATCCCAACCTAATCAATCTCTCCTCATACGACAGTGCTGCCATCCCTGGAATCAGTCTGGAAAACCTTCGCTGCACTCCATCGAGAGCAAAAACACCCTTCCTCAGAGAAGGAGACCAAAACTGCACACAATACTCCAGGTGTGGCCTCATCAAACGCCTGTATAATTGCAGCAACATATCCCTGCTTCTATACACAAAACCTCTCGCAATGAAGGCCAACATACCATGAGCCTTCTCTGCCGCCTGCTGCACCTGCATGTTTATCTTCAGCGACTGGTGCACAAGGATACCCAGGTCCCGCTGCACACTCTGCTCCCTGAATTTACAACCATTCAGGTCGTAATCTGCCTTCCTGTTTTTGCTTCCAAAGTGAATAACCTATCACTTATCCAAATTAAATACAGCATCTGCCATTGATTTGCCCACTCGCCCAACCTGTCCTGATCATGCTGTATGATCCCTGCATCCTCGTCACAGTTCATCCTCCCACCTAACTTGGTATCATCTGCACGCTTTGAGATGTTACATTTTGTTCCCTCATCCAAATCATTCATATATATTGTGAATATCTGGGGCCCCAGCACCGATCCCTGTGGTACCCCACAAGTTTGTGCCTGCCAATTAGAAAAGCACCCATTAATTCCTACTCTTTTTTCCTCTCTGCGACTAGTTCTATATGCACAATCTCTCATGCAGGACTTTGTCAAATGCCTTCTGAAAGTGCAAATATACCACATCAACTGGCTCCCAATTGATGGTCGTGATCGTGAGTTTGGAAAGCACTGCATAAGGAATCATGGCGAGTTCCTGCAGTGCATCATATAGATGGTAAACGTGGCTGCCAGTGTTCGTCTTTGGTGGAGGGATTGAATGTTTGTGGAAGGGAAGCAATCAAATGAGCTGCTTTGTGCTGGATGGTTTCGAGCTTCCTGAATGTTTTCGAGATGCACTCATCGGGAAAGGGAAGATTATTCCATGACACACCTGATTGTGTATTCGAGCTATTGGACATGGTTTGGGGCGCCAGGAGTTGAGTTATTCAGCGTGCGATTTCTAGCCTTTGACCTGCTGTGGTAGCCAGAGTGTTAATACAGCTAGTCAGTTCAGTTCCTGATGACTGCCAGGATGTTGATTGTGAGGATTCAGTGATGGTATTGTCATCAAATGTCAGCGATGTTTGGATCCTTTCTTCTCGGAGATGTTCATTGTCTGCCTCCTGTGTGGGGCGAATGTAACTTGCCATTCGTCAACTCAAGCCTGGATATTATCCAGGTCTTGCTGCATTTGGACATGGACAGCTTCATTATGTGAGGTGTCACGAATCATGCTGAAAATTGTGCAGTCATCTGCGAAGATCCCTACTTCTGACCTCCTGATGGAATGGAGATCATTGATGAAGCAACTGAAGATGGTTGGGCCTTAGACACTACCTTCAGGAACACCTGCCGTGAATTCCTGGAGCTGGGATAATTGAACCACAACCATTGCAACCATCTTCCTTTTTTATCAGGTATGATTAAAACCAGCGGTGAGTTTTCTCTCTGATTTCCATTGACCCCAGCTTTGCTGGGGATCTGCTGAGGCCATGCTCAGCGAAAAGCTGACTTGATGTCCAGGGCAGTCACTGTTGCATCACCTCTGGCATTCTTAATTTACTCCAATTAAGTGGCGCCTCCCTTCTTTCACACTGTGATTTCCAGTTGGCTCCCATTCTCTCTTCCCTTCACTATGCTTTTTTCTGAACGCACATTATTTCTCACAATATGGACGGTTCATGAATTGCTTCTCAAAATGTAAACCCTCAAGGTGCCAGCTGTACTTTAACCTAAAGGGGGGGGGGTGGGGGTGGGGGGGAGGTGAAAGAATACAAAAGGAACAATATGGGAAGAAAGGGTTTGTTTTGGGACTGGTTTCGGCAGGTAAGGTGAAGAATGAAGGGACAAGATGGTTCCGCAAGCAGCCACTTTGGAGGATCCCGAAACAAAGGGAGACGACGGAGTGCAGGGGCGGACCCACGTGGCCTATACATAGTTGGCGGCCATGGTTGGTGCTCCCTGGGCAAAGGCAACACCCGCAGTGCAGGCGTCCGGCCTCATGATGAGAATTGTAATCGTGGCCATTTTGGACGGCCCCCGAACAAAGGGACACCGTGGACTGCAGGACCGACTCCAACAGGTCAGTACGGTTGATCGCGCAGGAGGAGGGGGACGGATTGCGGGCAGGAAGGGATGGGTCGGACATATGTTCCATTCATATTATGGGACGAGGGCTAGGGAAGTGGACATACTAATTAGTAAGAGGACATATTAACGGTAATATGGAAGGTTACGGACCAAGCGGGATGGTACTTCATGGTCAGCAGTGTGCTGGACGGGGCACTGGTAGTTCTAATAAATCTGTAAGCGCCCAAATTTGACAACACAGATTTCATAAAAAAGACAATGGTGGAATTCCCAGATATCGACACACACCGGCTGATCATTGGAGGGCGACTTTCACTGTGTACAGAAATCATTGTCGGATCGATCGAGCCTCAGAAGTGGGAACAAGACAGGCATGGCTAGAGAAGTGGAAGCATTCATGAGGCACATGGGGGTCAGTGTGCCCATCCCGGTTCCTATATGGCGGCGAGATAACCAGAATGGGGACGTCTCACTTTCCACGTTCTGGGAGACACTGAAGGCCATGACTAGGGGAGAGATAATAGCGGACAACGCATTTAGAGACTGGGAAGAGGGGGTGGCTAGTTAACAACTGCTCGACTCCATCCTGGAGGTCAATAGAAATTCGTCTGCGACTCCACCGCAGAGCATCTGGCATACAGGATAGAGCTACAAATGGACTTAACCTGCTATCCACCAGGAAGGCAGTTGCCAAACTCTGCCAGACACTGGGACCTTCTACGAACATGGAGAAAAGGCAGGTCACCCACTGGCTCACCAGATGAGAAAGCAGGCAGCTACAAGGGAGATAACGCGCGGAAACGACAGCAGAGGGGTACTGTTTGGAAACCCCAGAAATGTCTATAAACCACTTGAGGCCTTCTGACTGTACAGCTCCGAGCACTCCCATTGAGGGGGGCGGACACGAAACATATAATCGATGGACTGGAGAACCCCGTTGGGGGACGATAGGCGGGGCGAGCTGGAAGCACCAATAGGACTGGGAGAGATCACGGAGAGCATCATCTCCATGCAGGTGGGGAAAGTGCCGGGGCAGGATGGGTTCCCGGCGGACTTCTATAAAATATTGCACCAGCTCCGGTCCCACACCTACGGGACATATTTGCTGATTCACTAGCGAGAGCTCCCTGCCTCCAACGCTAACACAGGCAATTATATCGCTGATACCCGCAAAACACAAGAGCCCGATAGAATGCGCATCATATTTTGCTGCTCAATACGGACGCAAAGATACTTGCGAAAGTCCTGGCTCAGAGATGGGAGAACTGCGTACCAGAGGTGGTTTAAGAGGACCAGACCGGCTTGTACAAGGGTAGACAGCGAACATCAGGTGACTGCTGAAAGCAATAATAATCCCATCCAGGACGGGAACACCAGAGGTGATCGTCTTCCTGGATGCAGAAAATGCCTTTGACAGAGTCGAATGAAAGTATCTCATTGAGGTACTCGAGCGGTTTGGGCTAGGGACAGCGTTTACCATGTGAACGAAACTCCTGCACCACATTCCCAAGGCGAACATACGGTCCAGCACCGCCAGCGCTGAAAATTTCCAGCTGCACAGAACCATAAGGCAGCGATATCCAGTGGCCCCGATCTTGTTCACCCTGGCAATTGAACACCTGGTGATCACTCTGCGAGACAGAAAAGTCTGAAAGGGCATCAAAATAGTGGGCGGATGATCTGATCCTCTCCGTCTCGGACTCACAGAACGGCATGGAAGTAATCATGAAGGTCCTGGAAGGTTTCGGGGTCTTCTGGGGTTACAAACTCAACCGGAGTAAGAGCCAGGCATTCCCGGTCAACCTGAACGGGAGAGGGAGAGAGCTGGGGGGGGGGGGGGGCGGGGGGCGGGGGGTAGGGGGCTGCTTTTATAACTAACACAAAGTAAGTTCCACTACATGAGGATCCAGGTAGCCCATGACTGGATACGTATCCACTTCTGGAATCTCACAAGTCTGGCGGAAAAAGTTAAAAAGGTCCTTCAGAGATGGGATGTACTTCCGCCTTCCCTGGCTGGAAGTGTGCAGATGGTCAAGATCAACGTTCTGCCGAGATTCCTGTTCCTGTTCAGATCCATCCCAATCTTCATGCCCAAGGTGTTTTTTCACGGGATAGACAAAATGATCATGGTGTTTGGATGGAGGGGGAAGGGAAAGAACCCAAGGACCCCCAAGCCGACACTGCAATGGGGGAATGATATGGGCGGCCTGGTTCTACCGATCCTGCAGTACTAAAACTGGTCACCCACCGTTAAAATCGCGAGGGAATGGATACGAGAACCCAACATGGTCTCTGTGACGCTGGTGAAGTCGATCACTTTCGAAAACTGGAGACAGGACAGGGATCTCTCGGAGTCAGGAGCATTTCCACAGGGGACAGACTCGTGACCCTGGTCTAACTGACGGAAGACTTGGAGCTACCGACAGGACAGGAACTTGGGCACCTGCAATTCAGACAGTTTATGTCATGGATACAGCAAAGTACAGTAGGGCCCCGTGATACAATTTACTGAACAGCTGATAAGCACCGTGGCCCCATCTATGGACGATTGCTGGAAAGGACAAGGACACCACCAGATGGAGCTAAGCACAAATGGGCGGGCGAACGTGGGACAGATGTGGGTTTGGGACTCTGGAGCAAAGCACTGAGTGGCACTGAGTGGGGCTATCTCCACCTCCTCCTGAACAAGGCTAAGACTCATGCAGTTTAAAGTTAAGCACAGAGCATACATAATCAGAACAGAGTCTTTCCGGAGGTGTTGGGTCAAGGTGAATGGGCTCGTTTAGCTCACTGGGCTAAATCGCTGGTTTTTAAAGCAGACCAAGGCAGGCCAGTAGCACGGTTCAATTCCCGTACCAGCCTCCCCGAACAGGCGCCGGAATGTGGCGACTAGGGGCTTTTCACAGTAACTTCATTGAAGCCTACTTGTGACAATAAGCGATTTTCATTTCATTTAATTTCATTTCACTCGTGCAGGATCAAGGTGAATGGTGTCAGAGAGGCCTGGCCAACCACAGCAACATGTTCTGGGCCTGCCGCAGATTTGTCTTCTGGACAGCTTTCTTCGAGGCGATGTCAAAGGTTGTTGGGGAATGGGCGGAGCCTTGCCAGAGAGTGGCCCTTTTCGGAGTATCGGACAGCTACATATGGGGAAGGGGATCCATACGATGGATTTTGCTGTCTTCATTTCACGCCGGAAAATCCTGCTCGGTTGGCGATCAGCAGAACCACCCATAACTTCAAATTGGCTGGCAGACCTGTCGGAATTTCTCCACCTGGAGAAGATCAAGTACACGATACAAGCTTCGGAGGAAGGCTTTCACAAAGCGTGGAGGCCATTCATCACGCTGTTTCAAACTTGTTCGAAGCCAAAATTAACTTGGGAGAGGGGTGGACGGAGGAGAGCAGACGAAACACGCAGAATGGAGAGAAGCGGAGGGGGGAGGAGAGAGGAGGTGTCGAGGGAACCCAAGGGAATCACTTACAGAAACATAGGGGGGGGGGGCGGACGTGGGGTGCAGGAAACGCCCCCCCCCCACCCCACCTCCCTCCCGAAAACACAAGAACAACAAGAACTACAGAAGACAGGAGCGAGAGCGAGCACAGTAGTGTGACACCCATGGCGAAAGTTGATGCCAGGGAAGAACCAGTCTTTCAACCGGGGGAGCAGGGGTGGGGGTGGTGCAGAGAGTGCGGAAAGGCGGACAGAGAAAATTTCAAGTGCACGCTCTGTTAAGCTGTTATACTGCAAAAACTGAAAAATGCAAATAAAAATACATCAAACAAAATTAAAATCCGATCTGCGCTTTGCCACGTCTGCCTCATGTCCTGGTAGACTCTGATTTTACGACATTCCAGTTTCATGCCTTCGTGTGTCTAGCCCAGCGAAGGCTCCGGTCATGATACTTGTGCAGATTGGGTTTTGTCGCTCTTGGCTACACCCCCATCCTGAACTTTCGTCGAAGCAACATAAGAGGCCTGTCAATCTCCTGGGGGTTTGGGAAGCTGTCCCACACATTTGGGGTTACGAAGTTGATTGGGTCCTGCTCTCATTTCCATTCTATTAGTGTTTGAGCTTGTTTTCCTGTTCACTTATAGCTGGGAATGAAAAACAAGACAGATTGTAGATGTTTACCAGAGTACTATGCGTCAACTGCAAAATTGATTAAGGGAAACATATAATATCATAGCACGATAAGGCCATTCGCCTCTTCGAGTCAACCCCGCCATTCAGTGTGGATGATCCTCTCTCTCAACGCCATAAACCTGCACACCCCCATAATCCTGGTGCCCTAATGTTATAGAACATTGTCTATTTCCTTCTTAAGTAAATGCAGTGACTTAAGCTCTGCAGCTACCGTGACAGAGAGGTCCATATTTTCACTATCCTCTGAATTAAGAAGAGTCTCTTCATCTCAGTCCTAAATGACCAGCCATGGGTCTGGAAACCGTCAGTCTTTTTCCTACAGATCTCATCCTCAGGAAAGATCATATCTGCATCCAGTGTGTCCAGATCTGGCAGAAATGTCTACGTTTCAATGAGATCCTCTCTCATCCTTCTGAATTACAGTGACTGCAGGCTGTGTCGGCGTGCTTCCCACAACTCCATACATCAAAACAACCATCCCAGGAATCTGTATTGTGAATTTACTGGACTCCCTCTGTGACAAATGTATCCGTTCTTAGATAAGGATATTAAAACTTCTCAAAATACTCAAGGTATCGTCCCACCAAGGCCCTGTATATCAGGCAGCAAGATATAATTGCTCCAGTACTACAGTTGTCTTTCGAAGAACGAAAAGACATCATTCGTCTCCTTATCTTCTTGGTGTAGCTGCACGCTTGCTTTCATTTACTGGTGTGCTAGAACACCCAGGTTCCCTTGGACATCAATATTTGCCAATCTAGCGCCATTTAAGTAATGCCCAGTCGTTCAGTTTTTCATATCGAAGTGGATAACTTCACATTTTGCCATGTTATACTTCACCTGCCACGTATTTACTCACTCATTTAACTTGTCTAAACCACCTTGAAGCCAGGACGACACAAGCTTCATCAAGAAGAACATGGCAGAAATCACTGACATAGCGACGCATCGACTAGTCATGGAGGGGGGGGGGGGTTGGAATTCAACTGTGTACAGGATCCGGACAGACAGATCAAACCCCAAATCGGGGAAAACCTCAAGCATGGCAAGGGAACTAAGTCACTTTATGGAGCAGATGGGAGCGGTGGACCCCTGGAGGTTCCCCCACCCAGGGGAGAAGGAATTCTCCTTCTTCTCCCCAGTACACAACGTATACATCAGAGTTGGCTTCTTTGTGGTGGGGAAAACGGTGCTTCTGAGGATAGACAAAGTTGAATACTCCGCAATTGTGATATCAGACCATGCTCCACACTACATGGACGTGAGGCTGGAGAGGGGCAGGGCCCAATTCCCCACATGGAGGTTGGACGTTGCCCTACTAGCTGACAAGGCCTTTAACGAAAGGGTATCACGGGCCATAGCAGAATACACAGAGATCAACCAGAACGGGGAGGTCTCACCACGTTCTGGGAAGCGCTGAAGGCTGAACTAAGAGGGGAAAATCATCGCTTTCAAAGCGCGAAGAGATAGGGAGGAAAGGGCGGCTAGCCAGCAGCTGGTCGACTCCATACTGGAGGTAGACCGTAAATACTCAGAGGCCCCGACCGTAGAGCTCCTGGCGGAGAGAAAGAGCTACAAAGGAACTTTGACCTTTTATCTACCAGGAAAGCAGTGCACCAACTCCGCCAGGCACGTGGGATCCTATACGAACACGGACACAAAGACAGCCGCCTGTTGGTACAGCAACTGAGAAAGCAGGCAGCCACAAGAGAAATTGCACAAATCAGGGATACCAGAGGCACGTTAGAAACAGAATCAGAAAAGATCAACAAAACCTTTAAGGCCTTCTACCAAGGGCTGTACACCTCAGAGCCCCCAATGGGGGAATCCGGGATGAAACGGTTCCTTGATGGACTGGACATTCCAGTCGTGGGGGAGGGCCGAAAACGGCGCTTGGAAGCACCACTAGCACTGGGAGAGATCATGGACAGCATTAGCCCCATGCAGGCGAGGAGGGCGCCGGTACCACACGGGTTACTGGCGGACTTCTGCAAAATATTTGTGACAGCACTGGCCCCGCACCTGCGGGAGATGTTCACAGACTCGCTAGCTAGGGGTACACTGCCACCCACGCTAGCACAGATCTCAATCTCGCTAATACCTAAGAAAGACAAAGACCCAACGGAATGTGGGTCATACAGACCCATCTCACTGCTGAATGCCAAACTCCTGGCGAAAATCCTGGCCAAAATCTTAGCCAAAAGGCTAGAAGACTACCTGAGATGGTTGCAGAGGACTAGACGGGTTTTGTCAAAGGTAGGCAGCTTACCTCGAACATCAGGCGCCGACTGATCGTGATCATGACTCCCTCCAGGAAGAGAACACCAGAGGTGATCGTCTCCCTCGATGCAGAAAAGGCCATCGACAAAGTCGAATGGAAATATCTCAGAGAGGTACTGGAGCGGTTTGGACTTGGAACTGGGTTCACCTCCTGGGTAAAGCTCCTACACAACGCTCCCATGGCGAGCGTACGGACCAACAATACCAACTCCCGATACTTCCAGCTGCACAGGGGCACCAGACAAGGATGCCCACTGCCCACTGTCCCCGCTGCTGTTCGCTCTAGCGATCGAACCACTCGCAATCGCGCTCAGCGCAGCAAAAATCTGGAAGGGGATCCGAAGGGAAGGCAGAGAGCACAGAGTCACACTCTATGCAGATGACCTGCTCCTCTGCATTTCGGACCCACAGAGCTACATGGACGGAATCATCGCCCTCCTGAAAGAGTTTGGCGCCTTCTCGGGCTACAAACTCAGCATGAGCAAAAGCGAGATCTTCTCAGTACACCCACAAGTACGGGGGTGGGGGGGGGGGGGCGCGGTGGAAGAGCACTAACGTGACTGCTGTTGAAACAAGCCCGACACAAATTCCGCTACCTGGGGATCCAAATGACTGGAAAGGGATCCACAAATGGAACCTCACCAGTCTGACGGAGGAAGTAAAAAAGGACTTGCAAAGATGGAACACCCTCCCACTCTCCCTCGCGGGGAGAGTCCAGACGATAAAACTGAACGTACTGCCGAGGTACCTCTTCCTACTTAGATCCATTCCGATCTACATTTCCAAGACCTTTTTCAAAGCGCTGGACAAACTAATCATGTCGTTCGTATGGGGGGGGGGGGGGGGGGGGGGGGAAATGCTAGGATCCCAAAGAAGGCCCTACAAAAATACAAAATCCAGGGGGGGCTTGCCCTCCCAAACCTACAATTCTACCACTGAGCAGCGATGGCCGAGCGAATAAGGGGATGGATAAAGGAGCCAGAAGCCGAGTGAGTGTGCGCAGAAGAGGCCTCCTGCATGGGGACCTCCCTCCGGGCCCACGCCACGGCAGCACCCATCACCACCCAAAAAACATTGCAGCAGCCTGGTGGTGATAGCCACCCTCCAATCCCAGAACCAGCTACGGCAGCAATTTGACCTGACCAAAATGTCGGACAAAGCTCTCATCTGCAACAACCATAGGTTCACACCAGCACTGAGTGACGCCACCTTCAAAAGGTGGGGGCAGAACGGAGGGACACTGACAATCAGGAACATATACACGGACGGCAGGTTTGGAACACTGGACGAACTGAGAGAGATATTCCAGCTAGTCAGGGGGAACGAGCTAAGGTATCTACAGCTCAAAAACCTCCTACGAAAGGAGACAAGGACGTACCCACAACCGCCACGACAGACACTACCCGAAGAAGTACTGGAGGAAAGCATACTAGACAAAGGAAATTGTAGTGACATGTATGACCGACTGATAGAAAGGGCCGACACTGTACTGGACGCAACAAGAAAAAAATGGGAGGAGGACCTGCGTATTGAGATAGGGTGGGGACTCTGGAGCGAAGCACTGCAGAGGGTAAACTCCACCTCCACGTGCGCAAGGCTCAGCCTGACGGAGCTAAAAGTGGTACGTAGAGCCCACTTCACAAGAACCGGTATGAGTAGGTTCTTCCCGGAGGTGGAGGATATATGTGAACGGTGCCAAGGAGGCCCCGCCAACCACGCCCACATGTTCTGGTCTTGCCCCAGACTTGCAGGTACTGGACATCCTTCTTCGAGGCAATGTCCAAAGTGGTGGGGATGAGGGTGGAGCCATGCCAAAAGTAGCAGTCTTCGGGCTTTCGGACCAGCCAGACCTATTCCTGGGGAGGAGGGCGGACGCCCTTGCCTTTGTCTCCCTGATCGCCCGCCTTAGAATCCTGTTCGGCTGGCGGTCAGCAGCACCATCCAAAGCTGCAGAGTTGTCCGACCTATCGGAATCTGTCCAAATGGAGAAAATCAAATTCGACATGCGAGGGTCAGACGACGCCTTCCACAGAAGGTGGGAGCCATTCACGCAATTGTTCCGGGACCTGTTTGTGGTCAACGAACAAGGGGAAGAATAGCCAGGTAGCCAAGAATCAGGGGAAAGTAGCCAACGCATGAAAGGGAGAGATAGACCGGGAGAGGGAGGGGGACATCTAAACCTACGAGGAAAGAAAGACAATCACGGGAGGAGGGGGGGGAGGGGAAAGAGGGGAGAGACAGGGAACAAGAGCGGAGAACCATGGAGGTGGGGGGGGGGGGGCCGCGGGGGGGGGGGGGGTGATAAGGCAGGGAATTGGGAGCCGGACGGAAGGCACGGGATACAATAACGAACATGGCATCTCCAGTAGTAGGGAACGAGGAGAATGACGACGAAAGAAGGGAGAAACGGCAGAAGCAGCGGTGAGTGCGAGGCGGCAGCGAGATCCGTCCGGGAGAAGCAAGCGACAACAATACCAAACCTATTCGAGTATTGCCCACTGTAATTGTCTCCCCGGCACCCGAATGTATATTTACCTCCCCGGTCTCCACCCCCTCCCTCCCTCCCGCAAACAGTCGCCTACTTATGTGCTGCAAATAATGTTGCCAGTCGTACAGAGTTGCTGCTGTTGAGCTGGTGCACAATACCCTCCCAGTTAGTCTATTTTATTTTTTATTGTATTTTTTTTAACTATTTACTATTTTCTTTTCCTTGGTATGTTTGGATGTGCCCTTCTCTTCTATATATGTGTATATAGATATATGGGCGTGTGTGTTTCTTATCCTGTGTACACAACGGTAAATATACTTTGTTCAAAATCTCCAAAAAAAACATGTATAAAAAAACAGAAGGCATATGGCATGCCTGGCTTCATCAGCCGGTGCTTTGAGTATGGGAGTTGGGAAATCATGTTGCAGCTGGTTAGGCCGCATTTGGAGTATTGCATGCAGTTATGCTCACCACATTATCAGAGTGACGTGGAAACTTTGGAGATATTGCAAAGAGCTTTTACCAGGATGTTGCCTGGTCTAGTGAGTGTTGGCTGTGAGCAGAGGTTGAAGAATCTAGGATCGTTTTCACTGGAAAGACAGAGGCTTAGGGCAGACCTGCTAGAGGATAACAAAATTATGAGAGGCACAGATAGGATGGACAGCCAGAGCCTTTATACAAGTGTGGAAGCGTTAATTACAAGGCGGCAAACGTTCAAGGTGAGAGAGGGAAAGTTTAAGGGGCATGTTCGGGTAGGTTTTTCTCAGAGTGCTGGTGCCAGGAACGCGCTCCCAGAGATATGGTGGAAGCAAGCACATTCACAACATTTAAGGGGCACCTGAATGGGTACATGAATAGGGAGGGATAGGGAACGAGTAGGGGCAGAATATTCTGTTTTTAGTGAGGGCATCATGATCTGCATAAACTTGGGTGGCCAAAGGGCCTGTTCCTGCACTGTTCCTTTCTTTGTTCTTTGTTCAGTGTTCTTTGTTGTTTGAAATGAGAAATAAGTGAATTAACAGGAACGGCCGTGACAATACATAATGGAACCATACATCAGGGTTTGGAATCTAAAGAAAGCTAATTTTACATCATAGTCAGGGCTTCACTAAAAGTAACAGAAACATGGTAGCACAGTGGTTAGCACTGGTGCTTCACAGCGCCAGGGGCCCGGGGTCGATTCCCAGCTTGCGTCACTGTCTGTGCGGAGTCTGCACGTTCTACCCATGTCTGCGCAGGTTTCCTTCCACTGCTTCGGGTACTTCAGTTTCCTCCCACAGTCCCACCGTCCAAAAATGTGCAGGTTAGGCGGATTGGTCACGATAAATTGCCCCGTGGTGTCCAAAAAGGTCAGGTCGGGTTGCTAGGTAACGGGGATACGGTGACGGTGTGGGTTTAGTTCGGGTGTTCTTTCAGGGGCCGGCGTATACCCGATGGACCGAAGCACCTTCTTCTGCACTGTAAATTCTATAATTCTATGGTAGCAATAATGAGGAAAGTAACGCCAGTACACAATGACAGATCCTCAGTACTCGATGATTTTCCTCTTACAGATTTTAAAGTAATTGAATTGGAAGATTGACCTACTCATAACATCGCAAAGTTTTCTTTGCTCGAAAATTGCAACTGGCGAATGACGGGGAATCGCCACAACAAACATCTATTATTTCCCTTGGTCATCAAAACATGTCGAGCAAACCGGTGACAAAACTAACAACCCGTTTACGCTCATTAATTGTAATCAGCCTGTCGCTTTTTTGTCTTGCTCGGCAAGGGATATATTCATGTGCAGGTAGCCAGTCACTGCAAACAAAAGGGATACATTCGAAACTAGGATTCCCCATTATTTTTCCACGGCTGTGCCTCGGAAAATCAGAGGCGACTTGCCAAGCCATCAGCACAAGATTCTCCTGTAATATAAATTGTTGAGCCTGCTTGGGATTTGCAATCTTGCGTTGCCCTGATTTTTTAAAATCGTTACTTGGACGATGAAATTGAGGGCAGTTGTTCGGATTCTAGATGTCCTGTTGCCTTGTGTTCCATTTCACTGCTCATTAGTGGTTGCCTAGATTCTGAACAGTGGATCGCATTCCATGCTTGTTTTCAGATATTGCGTACTTATTTATGTATTGGTGCTTAGCTTGTTTACAGCCAATAGCACGGTTTCCAGGATTCACTTTGTGGTCCATTCAAATGAACTGGTTTGGGGGAGAAGGCGCATTGGTTCTGATAAAGCGCTCAGATGTTTGATGTTGAAAGGCTCAATCAACCTTCGGTCGCTTGCTGATAATTGTTCCGTCAGACTGGTAATTTTCTCAGTTTCTGCTTGTTGCTGATTTTGTTCTTCTTGTTTTTCAATTGTGGTTCTGAAATGAATTGAGGTACTGCATTTATTTCAGGATGGCCACATCTTTTTTCGAGAGGCTATATTGGGTTAGATGTGTTTTAAATGCCACCTTATTTGTTTGGGATTATGTGTTATAGCCTTGCGTTGTGTTGGCCGAGATCCTGCAAACTTTTGAATTGTTCATATTTTACCTCCACGTGTGCTTTTGATATCTTTTATTTTAGTTATGTGATCGAATTTTGGTTTGTCATTTTTGGATTCAATTGTACAACTGTCCGTTGTATCTGCTCAATTCAGATATTTCGACCAGTATTTTAATGAAATTTTTTATCCAGATGACTTTATTTTATTTTTAACATATTTTTAATTGAAGTTTCTACATTTTATACACTGGACATTTGGTAAGGATATATACGTCGGTTAGAATATACACGTCCTTTTCCTCTATCCAGATCCCTGTCCCTCGCCCAACGCCTTGATCATCCCTCCCGCGCCCATTCTATTTGTTGGATCCCTTACTCTACAATGGCCACTTATCTACTATTTTCATGTGTACGGTGTCTTCCCCTTCTCCCCCCGTTTTGTCCATTCGGCTAGCCCGCCTTCCTCTGACGCTTCCCCCGTCCTCCCTCTCCAGTTTTCGAAGTTTAGTTGGGATTCCGTTTCTTGTGACCTTCTTCAAGGTCACCTGGTATCTCTATAGGCCGTTTTCCAGCTCCCCCTCATTTTTCTCTGAGCCCCTCCCATCCATTCCATGTATTATTTGCGGTCCCATTGGATTCACTTCGTCCCCCTGTACCCCGCTCCATTGGCTATTGGCCTAGAATACGTCCAGGAAGAAATTGGTGACTGGCCTCCACGCTTTGTGGAATACATTCTCTGACCCTCGGATACCGAAATGATCAGCTCCAGGTGGGGCAATTCCGTCAGGTCTGCCAGCCAGTCTGCAGCTGTAGGTGGTGCAGCTGGTCGCCAGCAAAGCAGGATGCTACAGCGGGCGATTCGTGCAGCAAAGGCAAGGACGTCGGCCCTCTTCTCCATGAATAGTTCTGGAAGGCCCGATACGCCAAAGACTGCCACGCTTTGGCATCGTTCCACCCTCACCCATACCATCTTGGACATTGCCTCGAAGAAGGCATGCCAGAATGTGCTGGTGTAGTTGGCCAGGCATCCCCGGCGCCGTTCACATTTGTCCCCGACCTCTGGGAAGAATCTGTTCATTTGAATCCTTGTCAGGTGTGCTCTGTGCACCACTTTCAGCTACATGAGCTGCAGCCTTGCGAATGAGAAGGTGGAGTTGGCCCTGCTCAGTCTTCGCTTCACAGTCCCCACCCTATTACTGTCCCCAGTTCCTTCTCCCGTTTTCTAGTGCTTCACCCAGTGGGAACGTGTGCTTTCTGGTAATTAACCATACTGTCCCCCCACCGCCCCGGTTACTCCTACCCAAACTGTCCATGGCCAGTAATTCTTCTTGCATTGTGCTCCTCTGGGTCCGTGGGTAAGCTGTCATCTCTTTGCAGATAACATGTTGACCTGTAGATGTCGTAGTTCGATTGGGTTTGGTTGTTCCAGGCACTCCATCAGTTCCTCTCGGGTCGCAAATCTATCCTGAGTGTAAGTCTCTAACCGTCAGTTTCCCACCACCCTGTCTTCATCTCTCAAAGGTGGCGTAAAACACGGCTGTTGCGAAGCAAAGGTTGCTGCAGATGGAGGCCATGGTGGACATTTCGGTCAGACCGAAGTGTTGCCTCATCTGGTTCCACATTCTCAGGGTAGCTACCACTACTGCGTTTGTTGAGAGCAGCTTTATTGGCGGAGTTGGGAGTGCAGCCGTGGTGAGGGCCTGAAAGGTAGTTCTTGTACAGGATAGCTCCTCCATCCTCAGCATTCCGTGTCTGGCTCCTTTACCCATCCCCTCACTCTTTCCGCCATGGCTGCCCAGTAGTATCATTGTAGGTTCTGGAGGGCCAATACCCACATGTTTCATCTTCTTTAGAGGACATATTTTGCAGGATTGTTGGATTCTTCCCCTACCCACTCCTCCCGCACAAACGCCTTAATCATCTCGTCTATTCAGTTGAAAAGGGCCTTTAGGTGTAGATCAATATGGACCTGCACAGGAAGAAGAACCTGGGCAGTACGTTCATCTTACTCATCTGTACCCACCCTCATAATATAGGCCCTATTTTACTTTCCCCGCCAAACTGTTCAGCTTCCACTTGTGGAATCGTTTCCAGTCGTAGGCAATCCGGATTGGCAAGATGCGGAATTTGCTTTGGGTAAGTTGAATTGTTAATTCATCCAGATCTGGCCCTTCCTCGCTCGGGGTAACTGGGGATACTTCACTTTTGTGGAGGTTACATTTGTAGCCCGAGAAGGCTCAAAACTCTCCCAGGAGCTCATGATTCCTTGCATGCCGAGATGTAGAGGAGCAGGTCAACTACATAGAGCTCATCTCTTTTCTCTCTGCCTCCTCTTCAATTGCCTTCCATCTGTCTCCATTTACAGGTCGTTCGCCAGCGGTTCAATTGTCAGGGCAAACACGAGAGGGGACAATGGGCATCCCTGCCTTGTGCCTCTGTGCAGCTGGAAGTATTCAGAGTTTCTGTCGTTGGTCCATAAGCTCGCATTGGGGGCGTTGTACAGGAGTTTCACCCACAAGGTGAACCCTGTCCCTAGCCCAAACTCAAGTACGTCAATGAGGTATTTTCACTCGACTCTTTAGAAAGCATTTTCGGTGTCCAGGGAAAAAAATCATCTCTGGTGTTCTCTCCCCGGGAGGAGTCATTATCATTTTCAACAGTTGCATGATATTCGCAGTTTGCTGCATAACCTCAACAAAGCATTTTGGGTCCCCTGCAACGACCTCTGGTACGGAGGTGTTCACTTTCTTGACCAGGACTTTTGCGAGGATTTTTGAGGAGCGAAATGTGTCCTTGGAATTCGCATTCCATTCGGTGTCTGTCTTTTTTGAGAATCAGCGACATGGTGGTCTGTGTTAGTGTTGGAGGCAGAGAGTCCCTCGCTAGCATGTATGCAAACATCTCCTGGAGGCACGGGGCCAATGCCGTCATGGATTTGTTTAGATGTTCTGGGCAAACCAACGGGTCCCGCGCTTCCCGGATTGAATGGAGTTGCTGGTGTCCATGAACTCTCCCAGTCGTAGTGGTGCTTCAATCTCTCTCCGTCTGTGGCCGAATAGCATATCCATTCCATCGAGAAACAATTTAACCACTGAGTCCCCGTCAGAGGGTTCAGAGGTCTGGGCTCCCCGGTAAATGGCTTTGTTAGCTTCGTTGGTTTATTTGGCTCGGCTAACAGTCTGCCCCAGCAATTCGTCACCTGAGCCATTTCCCTCGGGCTGCCCGCTTTCTCAGATGGTGAACCAGTAGGTGACTAGCCTTATTTCTATGCTCTTAGACCTGTCTGGTGGACATATTGCACATCTTTCCTGGTGGATAGCAGGTTACAGTCAATTTGAAACGTTTCCCTCTCCATCAGAAGCTCGACAGTCTGGGCCTGTGAGTACCACCTGTCGACAACCAGAAGGGAGTCGCTCAGTTCCTGCCTAGCCGCCCTCTCCTCCCAATCTCTGCGAGTCCCCCAATCACATCCTCAGTGCCTCCCAGATTGTGGAAGCGAAGACATCCACGTTCCAGTTGTTCGCAACAACAAGACTCGCCTTTGACATTTTCGCCTATGATGTTTTCTGCCAGAACTGCTTGTCGGCCAAGAGGGCCATGTCAAACCTCCGTGTGGGGCGTTGGGCACGGTCTGTCTCCAACCTCACATTCATGTAATGTGAGCCATGGTCGGAGATAACAATTGTGGAGTATTCCACTCTGACAATCGAGAAGCACAGACTTACCGACTACAAAGAAGTCGATATGGATATAGTCCTTGTGTACTGGCGAGAAAAACGAAAAATCTTCTCATCGGGTGTATGAGCCTCCATGAGCAGATAGCCACCATCTCTTCCATAAACTTTACGAATCCCCGAGGCATTTCAGTCGATTTCCACGTACTGGGGTTCGTGTGTCGTCAGTGGATCCTATAAAGTTATAAAGCCGCCCCCACCCCTGCCCCGTGCATGATCAGTTGGTGTGTGTCTATCGGGGAATTCTATCATGATCTTTTTTACAATGTTTATGTTGCCCTGGTTGCTAGAGTACACGTTGGCAAGGACTACCGGTACCCTTTCTAAGCCACTGCTGACCGTGCCTTCCCACATGGTCCGTAACTGCCCACATCACAGTAAACACCGTTCTCTTCCTTATCAATATGGCTACCCGCTTAACTGTCGCCCCTTGGCTGGAGTGGTCGCCCTGACCCATCCAGTCCTTCGTTAGCCACAGTCGATCTTTCTCCCTCAGGTGCGTCTCTTCGAAGAATATTATGTCACTTTTCACACCTTTCAGGTGGGTGAAGAGGCTGGATCTTTTCACCAGGTCGATAGGTTCCCTGGCGTTGCAGGTGACCATTCTTACGGT
The DNA here is from genome assembly GCF_047496885.1 of Scyliorhinus torazame. Lineage (NCBI taxonomy): Eukaryota > Metazoa > Chordata > Chondrichthyes > Carcharhiniformes > Scyliorhinidae > Scyliorhinus > Scyliorhinus torazame. The sequence continues at coordinate 177,131,571 of NC_092720.1, read as the reverse complement.
CTTCCCGGCACCCCTCACCCCCCACCCTGTGTATTCAACCATTCTTCCTGATGGATACACTCCTTCACTCCGGGGTTATCCTTTGTTTAGGGGCCATCCAAAATGGCCGTGTCATCATTCTCACCATGAGGCCAGGTCCCCGTGCTCCGGCTTTCCCTTTGGCTTGGAGCCACCCGAAATGTCTGCCTCCTGTGTGTACGACATTTGTGAGGTGACGGGGCCACCCGAAAACTAGTTCATTTAGTTTATTTGCCTCCTCTGTGTCTTCCTCACCGTTGTATTTCGCTGCTTCTACAGCCGTTACTGTGGACGAACTCGCCGGCAATGTAAAATAATGTTCTGTGCTCTGAGATGGAACCCGGAGCAAGGCTGCGAATAGCATCCTGAATCTGATGAACGTTTTGTATAGGGCCGACTTTGCATGCTGAAAATCCGCCCTCCCGAGCCACCTGCAGCCCCAGATACGTGAAGTGAGTAGCCGCCACACGAAACGGCAAACACTCCAAACCAGCCGCCGTCCTTGGCGGGGAGATCAAAATGCACTCACTCTTCCCCAATTTCAATTTGTGTCCCTAAAAAGACGCTAACCGCTTGGACAGTCCCACTATTTCACCCACCATGGAACCACTTTCGAAATATACAACACATAAGTCGTTGGCAGACTTCAGTGACGGAGATTTGCTGAGTGGACACAAATCAGGTGGCTCTCACCCAGACCAAAACAAATTGGCATTTTAGGCGAATTTTGTCCGAAAATTCGAAAGCACCTTAAGATCATCTGTGAAAATATAATAAATGAATTAGAATGCCAGCAAACAGGAGCGCATGGGTCGAAAGGGCGGAAGGAGTCACGGTAGAGAAAACGAGCAGCAGACAGAGGAGCCAGCGTACCAAGACGCGAGGGTCCCTGGCCATGCAAGAGAGAGGGAGGCTGACGACACGATCACCAGATCCCCCCCCCCCCCCTCCTCCACCCCGGCTCGCCCTCTACCAGCACCAGCTGGAGACGCATTGAAGACATTCGTCAATGAGGAACTGCCCGCTCTGAAACAGGCGATAAAGGTCTGCGTCTAGGTGGCGTTCGAGGTGGCGATGACAGAGGCGATGGTCACCATGCAAGAAACGATCTAAAGATTGGGGATGGAGGTGGAAGCTCAGGAAAAATCAATCCATGAATGAGAGAAAACTTCGATGGAACCGAGCGACAGAATCATGGAGCTGGAGGCAGATGTTAAAAGCATGGTGGCGGCCCAAGTCAATTTAAAAGGGGAATTCGAGTACGAAGAAAACAGGTCCCAACATTAGAACATTGGGACTGTGAGCCTTCCAGAACGTATTGGGGGCAGGAACCCAACCGGCTAGTTCGCCAAAATGATGGTCAACTGCGTCGGGGGGGACAGCTTTCCCAACGCCCCTGATATCGGCAGATCGCACAGGTCGCTTAGGCCGAACCCCAAGACAGGGAAATAACCGAGGGTGGTCATTGGGAAACTGCACTGGTATGACGATCGTGAAAGGGTTCTGAAGTGGGCGAGAAAGACCAGGTTGAGTACTTGGGCAGGACATAATCTCAGGGTATATAAGGAGATTGGGACGGACATGGCAAAACGTAGGTTCGAGTTTAATCAGGGAAAGTCAACCCTGTGCAAGAACGGGGTACCGCCCGTTTGCCACATTCTCCACCTGCATTTTAGGGGCAGCACGTTAGCACAGTGGGTAGCACTGTTGCGTCAGAGCTCCAGGATCCCAGGTTCGATTCCCGGCTTGGGTCACTTTCTGTGTGGAGTCTGCATGTTCTCCATGTGTCGGCGTTGATTTCCTCCGGGAGCTCCGGTTCACTCGAACAAGCCCCAAACGACGGGCTGTTAAGTAATTTGGACATTATGAATTCTCCCTCTGTGTACCCAAACAGGCGCCGGAGTGCGGAGACTCGGGGCTTTTCACAGTAACTTCATTGCAGTGTTAATGTAAGCCTACTTGTGCATTAAAGATTATTATAATGCTTTTCCCAACCAGGCTCTGTGTTAGGATGCAGCAAGGAAGACGGAGTGCCTGGCTGGGGAGGGGTGGGGGGGGGGGGGGTGGCACTGTTACAGGGAGTGGGATTGCATAGGCGGGGGACGCGACGCAGCGGGCAGGGGTGCTGAAGGAACTCAAAAGGAGGACGGTGGGAAGAAATGTTTGTTTTCGGACTAGTTTCGGCCGGTAAGGTGAAGGTCGAATGAACCAAGATGGTGCCACAAGCAGCCACTTTTGAGGGTCCCTAAACAAAGGGATATTCCGGAGTGTAGGGGCAGACCCATGTGGCATACACACAGTTGGTGGCGATGACAACCCCCCCCCCCCCCCGGGGACCCCCCCCCCCTCCCACACACACACACATACTTAATGGCCCAGTGAAACGATTCAGTGTTTTCGCCCATTTGAGACGTTTCAAAGCCAACATAATCTTCCTGCAGAAGGCACCTGAGGGAGAAGGACGAATTGCGGGTAAGGAACGGCTGTGTGGGAAAGGCGTACCATTCATGTTATGGGGCGAGGTCTAGAGGAGTAGACCTACTAATTAGTAAGAGGACAGGTTTACGGCGACAAGGAAGGTTACGGGCCAAGCTGGATGGTACGTCATGGTCAGCGGTGTCCTGAACGTGGCATTCGTAGTTCTGGTAAATGAGTAAGCTCCCAACTTTGGCGCCCAACTTTCATAAAAAAGTCCATGGCGGAAATCCCAGACATCGGCACAGACCGTCCGACCTTTGCCGGTGGAGAGGGTGGGGGAGGGGGCGGGGGGGGGGGGGGGGGGCGACTTTAACTGTGTACAGACCACTTTGACGGATCGATCGAGCCTCAGAACGGGGAAAAAGACGGCATGGCTAGAGAACTGGAAGCATTCATTGGGCAGATGGGGTCAGTGGGCTCATCCCGGTTCCTACATCGCTGTGAGATAGAATTCTCGTTATTTCTGTGCACAAAGTATACACACATTGCCTTCTTTGCAGTGGGGAAATCGGTGCTTCCAGAAATAGTAAGAGTGGAAAACTCCGCGATAGTCATCTCTGACCACGCTGCATATTTTGTTGATCTGAGGTTGCACACAAGCCATGCAGAATGCTTCTCATGGAGGTTGCACACGGATCCTTCGGCCGATAAGGTCTTCTGCTATAAAAGATCACACGCCATAGGCGAGTATACCACTATCAACCAGAAGGTGGACATCTCACCTTCCACGTTTTGGGACGCACTGAAGGCGGTGATTATTGAGAGATAATAGCCTACAAGGCAATTAGGGACAGTGAAGAGAGGGTGGCCAGTTAACAACTTATCGACTCCATCATGGAGGTCGACAGAAATTACTCTGAGACCCCCACCACAGTACTTCTGGGGGAGAGGAAAAAGCTACAAATGGACTTACCCTACTATCCATCAGGAAGTCAGTGAAACAACTCTGCCAGACACTGGGACCTTCTAGGAACATGGAGAAAAGGCAGGCCTCCGACTGGCTCACCAGCTGAGAATGCAGGTAACCACAAGGGAGATAAGGAAGGGGAAGGTCAGCAGAGGGGGACTAGTAGCCAAACCCAAAAAGTTAATTGAGCCTTCTACCGGAGACTGTACACCGCTAAGCCCTCCCATCGGGGTCGCGGGCATGAAACGTTTCATCGATGGACTGGACTTCCCAGTGTGGGGGACGATAGACTAGGCGAGCTGGAAGCACCAATAGGATAGGAGAGATCACAGAGAGCATCTGCTCCATGCAGGCGGGGAAGGTGCCGACACGATGGTTTCCCGGCGGACTTCTATAAAAATGTACACCAGACCTGGTCGCACACCTACGAGACACATTTGCTGATCCGCTAGCGAGGGAACCCTGGCCCCAACGCTAACACAGGCAACCATATCGCTAATACCCACAAAATACAAGAACCCCATAGAATGCGGATCAAAAGGACCATTTTGCTGCTCAATGCAGACGCGAAGATACTCGCGAACGTTCTGGCTCAGAGTGGGAGAACTGCGTACCAGAGGTGGTTACAGAGGACCAGACGGCCTTGGCAAGGGTACACAGCGAACATCAGGTGACTGGTGAAAGGAATAATGGCTCCATCCAGGGAGGGAACACCAGAGGTGATCGTCTTCCTAGATGCCTTGGACAGAGTCGAAAGAAAGTATCTCATTGAGGTGTTCCAGTGGTTTGGGCTAGGGATAGGGTTCACTTCGTGGGTGAAACTCCTGTACAACGTCCCCAAGGCGAGCGTTCTGACCAGCAACACCAGCTCAGAATATTTCCAACTGCACAGAGGCATAAGGCAGTGCTGCCCTTTGGCCCTGCCGTTGTTCACTTTGGCAATTGAACACCTGATGATTACTCTGCGAGACGCAAAAGGCTGACCGTGCATCAAAAGAGGGGGCAGAGAGCACTTATGCAGATGCCGTGTTCCTCTACATCTCCGTCCCTCAGAACGACATGAAAGTACTCATGAAGCTCCTGGAAGATTTGTAGGCTTTCTCGGGTTACAAATTCAACCGTGGTTAGACCGAAGCCTTCCCGGTGAACCTGAACGGGTGAGGGACAGAGCTGGGGGATCTACCATTAAATCTAACCCATAGCAATTTCCACCACCTGAGGATCCAGATAGCCCATGACAGGATACGGATCCAGAAGTGGAATCTGACTAGTCTGGTGGAGGAAGTTAAGAGGGACCTTCAGAGATGGGATGCACTCCCGCTTTCCCTGACGGGAAAGGTGCAGCTGATGAAGATTAACCTACCGCCGAGGTTCCTCCTCCTGTTCAGATCCATACCGATCTTCATCCCAAGTCCTTTTTCCACGGGATAGACAAAATGACCATGGCGTTTGTGTGGAGGGAAAGGGGAAAGAACCCAAGGATCTGCATAGGAAGAAAAATATGTACGACCTGGCTCTTCCGAACCTGTAATACTACCGCTGGACTGCCACAGCTAAAAGTGTGAGGGCATGGATACGAGAACCGAACATGGTCTACCGAGATGACCTGCATGGCTCCCATTTGCGTTCACCAAAAATTCCCGTCAGCCATGCTGGATGCCACCTTCAAATAATGGAGACAGGATGGGCGACGCTCGCGTCAGGGACTTTTCCATAGGGTACAGACTCGTGACGCTGGATAAACTGACAGAAGATCTGAGCTACCGAGAGGACAGGAACTCGAGCACCAACAAGTCAAACAGTTTCTCTCAGGAAGACGGCGAGGCACACGAGGGCCTCGTGAAACACTTTACTGGAACAGCTAATAAACACTGACAGTAAGGAGCGGGTAAACTGTGGCCGCATCTATGGACGATTGTTGGAAAGCGCAAGGACACAACTAGATGAAGCTAGGCACATATGGGAGGGCGAACACGGGACGGCAGTGGGTTTGGACTGTGGAGCAAAGCACTGAGTGGGGCTAACTCAATCTTCTCCTGCGCAAGGCTGAGCCTCATGCAGTTTTAAGTGGTGAACAGAGAATTCCTAACCAGAAACCGAATAAACAGGGTCTTCCCGGAGGTGGCGGATGAATGCGAACGGTGCCAGGGAGGCCCGGCCAACCACATGCACATGCTCTGCTCCTTCCCCAGAATTGTCGTGTTCTGGACAGCTTTCTTCGAGGCGATGTCCAAGGTTGTGTGGATAAGGGTGAAGCCGTGCTCGAGAGTGGCATTGTTCGGGGTATCGGACAGAGCTAAACATGGGGAAGGGGACCCAGATCCTGGCTTTTGCTTCCTTAATTGCACGCCGGAGAATCCAGCTCGTTTGGCGATCAGCAGCACCACCGACTGCTTCCAACTGACTGGCAGACCTGTCGGAATTTCTCCACCTGGAGAAGATCAAGTACACGATCCAAGCGCCGGAGGAAGGTTTTCACAAAGCGTGGAGGCCATTCATAAGGCTGTTTGAAGACTGTTCGAAATCAACAGTAACTGGGGGAGGGGGGGGGGGTGGAGGAGAGCAGGTGAGAACATACACAATGGAGAGTAGCAGAGGGGGAAGGGGAGAGGAGGTGTGGAGCGAACCAAACGCAATCACATAGAGAAACATGGGGGAGAAAGCGCGAAGGGGACGGCGCAGCACCCCCCCACCCCGCCCCCCGCACCTCACGAAAACACAAGGACAACAACAGGAACCACAGAAGACAGGAGCGGCCACAATAATGTGACACCCATGGCGTAAGTTGGTGCCAGCAAAGATCCTGTCTATCAACGGGAGTGGGGCAGGGGGTGTGGTGGTGGTGGTGGTGGTGGGGGTGGGGGGGGGGGGGCGGGATGGGAAACGGCGAACGGAGAGAATATATGTTAAAAACTGTAAACAATAACGTCATAACATGTAAATATCAGGTGCAATCTCTGTTATGTTGCTATTCTGCAAAAAATAAAAAATGCGAACAAAGATATTTCAATGAAAATTAATATCCGACGTGCGCTTTGCCAGGTCTGCCAAATGTCCTGATAGATTCTGATTTTACGTCATCCCAGTTGCATGCCTTCGTCTGTCTAGCCCTCCGAAGGATCGAATCCTGGCCATGGTACCGTGCAGATTGTCCATTATCGCTCTCTGCTGCTTCCCCATCTTGGGGTTTGGTCGACGTGACCAAAGAGTCCTGTCAATCTCCTGCTCGTTGGGGGAGCTGGCCCACCCCACCAGGTTGCCCAGCATTTGGGCCGCGAAGTTGATTGTGTCCCTGCCCTCAGTACCATTCTCTTACTGGTTGATGCTCTAAGGGTATAGAAATTTGTCCATTTCCTTCTGAAATAAATTCAGTGATTTGACCTCTGCAGCTTATCGTGGCACGGAGTTCCATACTTTCACCACTCTTTGAATTAAGGAGATGCTCTTCATGTCAGTCCTAAATGACCGACCCTGTGTCCAAAACTCGTCACTCTTTTTCCTACAGACCACGCCGGGGGAAAGATCATCTCTGCATCCAGCCTGTTCAGCTCTGGCAGATATTTCTACGCTATCATTCTAAATTACAATGAATGCAGGCTGTGTCGCCGTAATTCCCCCAACTGTATCTATCAAATCACCCATCCCAGAAACCTGTATGGTCAATTACACTGAACTCCCTCTATGACAAGTGTATGTGTTCTTAGATAAAGATATTAAAACTTTTCAAAATACTCAAGGTATCGTTCCACCAAGGTCCGGTACAGCAGGCATCAACGCATCATTGCACCAGTCCTAAAATCGTATTGCAATGAACGGCATCACGCCATTCGTCTGCTTATCTGCTTGGTGTAGCTGCAGGCTTGCTTTCATTTCAGGGCGGCACGGTAGCATTGTGGACAGCACAATTGCTTCACAGCTCCAGGCATTGTGGATAGCACAATTGCTTCACAGCTCCAGGGTCCCAGGTTCGATTCCGGCTTGGGTCACTGCCTGTGCGAAGTCTGCACGTCCTCCCCGTGTGTGCGTGGGTTTCCTCCGGGTGCTCCGGTTTCCTCCCACAGTCGTTTTTGAGATCGTGGTGCGCCGATTCAGTTAGTATTTATTTTCCGAATATTTCCTGGAAATCATTCCTCTGTGCAGTACTGTCTCTTTCTTGGGCTGTGCGGCCTCAGACTGGTCCGTCTGGTTCACGGTGGCTTTATCCTTTGACCGATTTATTGCCATGTGTAGCCGGAATTTACGAGAAAACTATTGGAAGGAGAAAAATGTGGTGGTGACTCTTGCGACATCGGGCACTTTGCTCTGTTTCAACTTGAATCTTCAGAAATAATCAACACGGTGTTCTGGTTCTGTTTCACAAGGTCAAGCTATCTCTCTGAGCCCTGATGGGTGGGATGTAACTGGTTTGACACCGCGTTAAATCCATTGCTCCCATTCGCATTGATCTTGTTTTGTTATGTAATACTTTTATTGGTAATTTCAATTTATACACAGTAACATTTAATATTTATATATTGGTTCTTATATACATGTTGATATTGTCTGTCTTGGTGTGTCTTGCTCCCCGCTTCCCTTCTCCCTCCCCGCCCCCCCCCTCCCCGCCCCTCATTGGTACACCTTTATCGTTCAGGGTGTATTGTTCCCTTGATCCTATTGTCCCTTTCCTCCTCCATTCCCTTTTTGGTTTCTGCCTCTGCCTTGTGGGTTTGTGGGGGGAATTACAGGGGGCGAATGACCCCCTCCTTCCGTGTTTCTCCCTGTAGTTCCCGAAGCTTCCTACTCACGGCTCCCCGTTACCCCAGAGTATTGTGTTTAGTGTTCCTGTCTGTCTTCTCCCATTTCTCAAGTTTTTCCCTGCTCGCTGTTGGCTTCGAAAAGGTCCTGGCAAAGGCCGACTGATTGTTCCGCTGCAGTCCGGAAGCCTTCTTCCGAGCCTAGGATGGTGTATTTGATCTTTTCCAAAGGGAGAAATTCCGCCATGTGTGCCAGCCAATCTGCAGCTGTGGGTGGTGCTGCTGATCGCCAGCCAAGCAGGATACTCCGCCATGCGATTAGGGATGCGAAAGTTAGGGCGTCAGCCCTCTTCCCCATGTGTAGCTCTGGCTGTTCAGATACACCGAAGATTGCCACGTTTGTGCACGGCTCCACTCTCACCTCAGAACCTTGGACATTTACTCGAAGAAGGCTGCTCAGAACCCTGCATATTTGGGACAGGCCGAAACATGTGGGTGTGGTTGGCCGGGCATCTCTGGTACTGTTCACATTCATCCTCCACCTCCGGGAAAACCCTGTCTATTCAGGTTCTGGTTAGGTGCGCTCCGTGCACCGCTTTGAACTGCACGAGGCTGAGCCTTGCGTAGGAGATGATGGAGTTGGCCCTGCTCAGAGCTTCGCTCCAGAATCCCCAGCCCACTTCTGCTCCCAGTTTGTCTACACATTTCTGTCCGTCTTTGTCCAGTGGCAGTTTCGTCCTGTTCAGTAGTTGTCCATAGATTTCCCCGCAGTGTCCCCCTTCCTTACTGTCCACGTTTATCAGATCAAATCGTAATGTGATCTCCGGGGGCCTAGGATATCACACTGTTTCCTTGCGGATGACGTGCTTTACCCACAGATGACTAAGGTCCTATCGTGTCCGTAGTTTCAGCTCACTGGCGGTTCGTCCAGTGTCGCTAGTCTGTTCCGCATGCAAAAGTGCATGACAGGTAGCGTCCCTGCGTCCTGTCCCCATCTTTTGAAGGTACTGTTTAGCATGGCTGGTGGCAATTTGTTGTTTCCGCAGATGGAGGCCATGGGAGATATCTCGGTCATACCGAAATATTGCCTCATCTGATTCGACATGTTTAGTGTGGCTACTACCAGTGGGCAGGAGTGTATTTCAGCACGGAGAATGGGGGCGCTGATGTGGGGACGCCCCGGAGGGTCGTCCCCTTGCAAGAGGCTTCCGCCGTCCACACCCATTTTGTGGTGGGGTGGCGTATCCTTCCCTTCTTCTCACTGCCACAAACGCCCAGTGGTAAAATTGTAAGTTCGATAGTGCCAGGCCACCCTTATCATTTCGACTTTGCAGTGTTGATTTGGGGACTCTCGGGTTCTTACTCGCACCCCCCCCCCCCTCCCCCATATAAATACCATGATCATTTCGACAATGTTTCGAAAAAGGCCTTGGGGCCCAACATCGGTACTGATCTGCACAGGAAGAGGTACGTCGGCAGTAGTTTCATTTTGATTGTCTGCACCCTCCTCACAGGGAGAGCGGGAGCATGTCCCGACTCTGAAGGTCCTTCTGAAATTCCTCTGCCAGGCTGGTCAGATTTCACTTATGGATCAGTGTCCAGTCCCGGGCTATTTGGACCCCAGGTAGCAGAAATTGTTTTGTGCTAGTTTGAATCGGTGTCATTCCAGCTCTGTTCCTCCCTGTTAGCAATCTTCGGTATTGCCTTGACCTTGTCCAGGTTGAGTTTATAACGCGAGAATGTTCCTAACTCTTTGATGTGCTGTATATTGCTCTCAGCCCTTCCTGCGATTCCGAGACATAGAGGAGCAGGTCATCCGAATAGAGTGAAACTCTGTGCTCCCTGTCTCCCCTTTGTATGCCCTTCCAGCTTTTCACATTTCGCGGAGCGATAGCCAAAGATTCAACTGTTAGGGCAAACATAAGTGTGCATAGTGGGCACCCGTGCCATGCATCTCGTTGCATCCGGAAGTATTCAGACCAGGTAGTGTTAGTTCAAACGATCGCCTTGGGGGCACATAGGATTTTTACACATGAGGTGAATCCTGCCCTAGCACAAACCACACCAGTACCTCAAGGAGGTTCTTCCATTCGCCTCTGTCGAAGGTCTTTCTGTGTACAGGGAGACGATCATATCCAGTGTTCTTGCCCCTTGGGTGTGGGGGCGGGGCGGGGGGGGTGGGGGGAGGAGGGGGGGGTGCGGTAATTATTATATCCATCCGCCACCAGATGTCTCACTGAGCTGTCAACAGTTGGCAAAGCCTGTCTCGTCCTCAGGCAGCATCTCTGGTACGCAGTTCTCCAACCTTTTGGCCAAGACCTTCGCAACAATTTTTGCATCTGCATTTAGCAGCTATATGCGGTCTGTAAGAGCAACTTTCCGTCGGGTACTTGTGGCCTGTGTTAGCGTAGGAGGCAGGGTGCCCCTCGCCAAAAGTGTATCTTAAATGTGAGGCCTGTGCGAATTTCGTACAGAAGTCTGCTGGGAACCCATCGGGCCCGGGCACCTTCCACGCCTGCATGGAGCTGATCCTCTCCATAATTTCTCCCAGATCTACTGGTGCTTCTAGCTCCTCCAGCCTGTCTCCCCACAACTGGCATGTCCAGTTTTTTGATGAACTGATTCATCCCTTCATCCCCGTTGGGGGTTCGGAGTTGTACAGCCCTCGGTTGAAGGTCTCGAAAGCCCGATTGAACACTTTTGGTGCAGCTACCAGTTTACCATTGTTATCTTTTACCTGCGCTTTTATGCTCGTGGTTGCGCACTTTCTCAGCTGGTCAGCGAGTAGGCGACCAGCCTTTTCTCCATGTTCTTAGAAGGTCACCCGTGTCTGGCAGAGTTGGTGTACTGCTTTCCTAGTGGATAGCACGTTAGAGTCCATTTGTAGCATTTTCCTCCGCCAGCAGCTCTACGGTCGGGGCCTTGGAGTACTTACTGTCTACCTCCAGCATGGAGTTAATCAGCCGTTGCCAGGCCTCCCTCTCTTCCCTGTCCTTGCATGCCTTATAGGCTTTAATGTCCCCTCTGATCACAGCCTTTAGTGCTCCCAGAATGTGGAGGGTGACACTTCCCCATTCCGGTTGTTAGTCATGTAATCATCTATGGCGTATGATGTTTTCTGGCAGAATGTCTTATTCGCCAGGAAGTCCGTGCCAAACCTCCATGTGGGGCATTGGGACGGCCCGTCTGTAACCTCAGATCCATGTGGTGCGGAGCTTGGTTGACTATGGTGGAGAATTACGCTCTTACTATTCCTAAAGCACCGATTTCCCCACTGCAACGAAGTCAATTCTTTTGAATACCTTGTGGAGAATTCCCTTTCGCCGGGGTGCAGGAACCTCCATTGATCCACCGCCTCATCTGTTCCATGAATGTTCCCAGTTCCCGAGTCATGCCTGTCTTTTTCACCATTCTGGCATTTGACCGGTTGGTCAACGGGTCCTGCACGCAGTTAAAATGGCCCTCCATAAGCAGTTGGCGTGTGTCAATGTCGGGGATATCCACCATGGTCTATTTTATGAAGTCTGTACCATCCTAGTTGGGCATGTACACATTTACCAGCACCACCGTTTCCCCATCCAGGACACTGTCTTGGTCTGTAACCGTCCTGGTCTCCAAAAACCTCGTCCCCTGGCTAATCAGTATGGCTACTCTCCTAGCACTCGTTGCGTCGCATGAATGGTAGTCTTTCCCACCCTGCCCTTTCTGACCAGCAGTCTGTCCCTTTCCCCCAAGTGTATCTCCTGCAGGAGGATAATGTCCGACTCAGGCTACTTACGTGGGCGAAGACTCTGGACCTTTTCACCGACTGTTAAGTCCCATTAGCTTCTAGTCCGATGGGTGGGCTTCCTGTGGATCCGCCATACTTATCTGGTGGACGCACCCCTGCACTCCAGGGTTTCCCTTTATGAGAGGTCCATCCAAAGTGGTCGGGTCACCGTTCTCATCATGAGGTCGGGCCCCTGCGCTCTGGGGATTCCCTTTGTCTGGGGCGCACCCACCATGGCAGCCGACTGTGTGTACGCCACCTGGGGAGCTCCTGCACTTCGGGGATTTTCACTTTTAGGGAGCCTGCAAAGTGGCTGCTTGCTGCTCCATCTTGATTCCTCGGCCTGCACCCAGCTACCCAAGCTAATGCAGTGGCCAACTGTTTCTCCCAGTTCTGTCCCCTGTCTTTTCCGTGTTCATCACCCTTCCCCTGTCCACCCCGCCTCCCTTCCCCACGACTCCTCCTCCCTCTCCCCTCCTGTATTACCCACTCTGCTGCGGTGCCCCCCATTGCCCAGGCGCTCCACTCCACCGAGAGATGCGTCGTGGCCCCCATTACTGGCTATCTCTCCATGCTAGCCTCCTGGCTAGTAAGGTGGCTCCCCTTACCGGGCAAATCTAGCCCTTTGCCTGTGTTCTCTGATTGTCTGTATTCCCCTCTACGCCCCCTTACCTGCCTTCCATGCCCTCGCTTTCTCCTATACCCGGTCTTTCTGTGCAGAACGAGGCAGTACAATCCCGGGCAAATACATAGTCCAGACTATAGTCTCTGATTCCGACTTATTTCAGCGATCCTCCCCCATTAATTGCTGTCGTACTTGTTTTCTGCCCAGGTTGTTAACCCGCACAAAGTCGCTTGCCTCTGCCGGTGTGTCGAATTAATGTTCTTTATTCTGGAATGTGACACAGAGTCCGGACGGGAATAACATGCCAAAACGTACCCAACTCCTCTTGAGCGCCGATTTTACCCTGTTAAATTCGGCCCTTTTCTTTGACGGGTCTGCCCCAATGTCCTGACACACCCAGATTCTGTGTCCTTCCCCCGAGCTCGGTTTCGTTTGCCTGGCCAACCTCAGGATCCTTTCCCAATCCTGGCATTGCTGCAACTTTGCTATAATCGCTTTCGGTTGCTCCTCTGCCTTGGGCATCGGCCAGAGTGGCCTGTGTGCCTTGTCGAGTTCCGAGAGATTGTGGAAACTGTCTGTCCCGACTAGGTTGCCTCGTATTTGGGCGATATTATCTATTGGGTCTCTGTCCTCGATGCCTTCCGGCCGGCCCACAATTCGAATGTTCTGCTGCGAAGACCTGTTCTCCTGGCCCTCGACATTTCCCATCAAACTCCATTGGGCTGCCAGAAACCCTTTCACTGCATACAGAGCAACAATCCTGTCGTTCTGGTCCTTCGAGGCTTTCTCGAGGTCCTAGATGGTTATCCTGCCCCTCCACTTTCTTCCCCAGGCCATCGACCATGCGTTGGATATCGCCATCTTGATATCGGTTTTTAGTGCCTCCTTCATAGCGGGCAGCTCCTTTGTTAGCCAGATCCTCCAACCGCCCCCGGTGGGGGGGGGGGGGGGTTTGTTGCTGGTGTCGGCGCCAGTGCTCGGGGTGCCGTTCATCCCAGCTCTTGGGCGACTGGGACTTCCACGTCACCTACCTATGTCCTGTGGCTTGTCCGCTGGCTGCTCGTGTGCCGTTCTATTACTTCTGCCCTCTCGTCAGCCCCTCGAGCTACCATTCGCCGGCAACTTCTTCTCCGAATTATCTCCTTTTCTTTTGGGATTTGTTTTCCGTTGACTTTTCAGGCCAAATTCTTCAGAAATTAATTATTTTGGTTCTTGTTGGGAGGAGAGCCATCTGACCTGCGTCCGCTCAGCAGATCACCGTCACCGGAAGTCCCTCTTTGATTTTGTTGTTCAATGCTCTGACTGTTGAGCACATCGGACAGTTGCACTCATAAAAGACTGAGGGTTCAGAACAAGGAAGAAAATTGGCGAGACGCAGAGATGGAGAGCAGGAGGAAGTCTGTGATTTTACTCTTTGCCATATCCGGTAACTTCATACTCGTGTGCTTCATCGATGCTTTAGAATTCCTATATTACAACGTCACCGGAAGAGATCCTTGAATGTAAATCGCCACTTTTCTTAGAAATCTCTCCATAAACCAAAAATGGTGAAAAAGATTTAGGGGGAGATTTCTTAGAAAATGGTTACAAGGATTTTCACTCCTTGACTCCTTAATGCAGACTTAAGTTGGTACTATTCAGGTCAAACTAATATTCCAAGTTATTCCCGGCATAACCTATATCTACAAAGAAGATTTTATCTACTGACCACTCAGTCGCTTCGATCCTGGGTCCCGCTTGTCTGAGGTAATTGTATGGTAGACTTTTCGATATTTTGTAATAACCACTATTTTAGCTTAGAGTGAGTTTTTAGCTTATTTTATTTTGCTTCAAAAGATAACATCACTATCTTTACAACAAGTAAAAAAAATCTTACTCCTGGAATTCCGTTCCGGTTGATGAGACATTCGTGGCCTCCTTGACTATCTTTCTTCTTTATCTGTTGGTTTCCTCCCGGTAGCTTCGATGTCCTGTTCGGTTCCCGCGTCCAGCTTTCCCCATGCACCGAAACAGCTGAGAGCTGACTGCCTGGCTGCTAGTGACTCAGAGTATTAATTACCCTTCCAGCAGCCTTACTGTTTACATGAGGATGCTTTGGTGTACAATATCACCTTAGCTTGTCAGAATTTAATACATCTGGTGGCTGCTATTTGGGAGAAGCAGCCAGCTGCGGTGAATTGTACCAGAGTAATCTCAACCATTATCTCCAGATTTCCACTTTTTACTGGTGTCATTAAGTTTCTATCATTCACAATTAAACATTAATTCAAGTAATTCAAAGTTAAGATTCTGGCAATTCCAATCAATTGCTTGCTAAAATAATTAACTTCTGTCAAAGGGTGGAAAAATGTTCCCCTTATGTAACTTTAAAACTTAATTAGCTAGAAATTTTCTGTCTTGAAAAAAGGCATCAGTTTACAGCATGAGCTGTTTCGTGCTGTTATCTTAAAGCCTGTGTGATAGCGTCTGTCTGCACACTTAAAAACTTTTTGCCTGCTGTTACCCCTTTGAGTTACTTCTGCTATTACTTCCTGTTATCATTTTTGAGCATTTTATAACATTTATAGTATCTTTCACGTTTCTAATTCGCTTTTTCTCATATTCCTTAGGGTTCATAGACCTTTCATAAAATATGCAGTGCAGAAGGAGGCCATTCGGCAAATCGCGTCTGCTCCGGCTCTTGGAAAGAGCACCCTACCCTAGCCCACACCTCCAGCGTATCCCCACAACCCAGTAACCCCACCCAACCCAACACTAAGGACAATTTTGGACACTAAGGGCAATTTAGCATGGCCAATCCACCTAACCTGCACATATTTAGACTGTGGGAGAAACCCGGAGCACCCGGAGGAAACCCACGCACACACGGGGAGAACGTGCAGACTCCGCACAGACAGTGACCGAAGCTGGGAATCGAACCTCGGACCCTGGAGCTCGGAAGCAATTGTGCTAACCACTATGCTACTGCGCTGCCCTTGCTGATTACTAGGCCTCCATGTTTCAAATTACATCATTCCCATTTTATTTAACACCCCCTCTTGGCATTTGAAACATAACCATAACCTTCTGCTAATTAATTTCCCATCGATAGTTCACATATTGATGTTCACATGATCCTCTTTCAATCGCTCTTACCAACATAAATCCCTGCTCCCTGGTTTCCTCATGTAAATATCCTGATTGTAGATTGTTCATTGTTTTCTCCTTCAAATGTTTCCTTGTCTCAAACCGGTGTCGATAGAAAGTATCATCCTTAATTCCAATCATTGTAAACCATAGTCGTATCTGTAATTCCAGGTAGGCAACACCATAGCTATATCTGTGTGTTCTACCACCTCCAAAGCATATTACCTCCTTGGGGTGGCAGCACCTGAGACGCTCCATCGTATCCCTTGGAAACAACACTCAACTCAGTCTATCAGCAACCAAAAAGGTCTCTTGTCTACCAGTGGCAGACGAGTGGCCCAGTCTTTCTCCATGCAAATTGCTTTCCGTTTTTCATTTGTACAATAAATCACTATATCAAGTACCATCCACGTCTTCCCTTACATCAGTAAGTTGAAAGATTCTACCGATCCTGCTTCTGGACCTAACTTTCTATCATTGACTTCGAACATCATTCTGAACCATGTACGTCCACACCCTCTGGACTACAAAAGATTAGAAAACGTTGCCATGTTTCCTTCAAATACCTTTCTTCCGTTAACATTTCCCGTAAAGGGTAGCACGGTGGCGCAGTGAGTAGCACTGCAGCCACACAGTGCTGTGGTCTCAGGTTTGATCCCGGATCTGGGTCACTGTCCGTGTGGAGTTTTCACATTCTCCCCGTGTTTGCTTGGCTTTCACCACCACAACCCAAAGATGTGCAGAGTAGGTGGATTATCCATGCTAAATTGCCCCTTAATGGGAAAAAATGAATTGGGTACTCTAAATTTATATTAAAAAAAGAAACATTTCCGTAAAATATGAAGTGTATATTTGCCATAAAGACATTTGCTACATAACAAGCAGAGAGAGGTTGCAACATCTCGTCTATTACATATGCAGTTGCATGTAATGCATTCATCAATATGGAGTGTAACCCAATCAGGTCCTCTCCTTATGTCGAACCATTGCCATGTCATTATCCAGGCATATCTCGTGTTCCCCCTGTTTTCAAATACAAAGCAAAGAAAAATATGTTTAATCTTAACACATTGTCTATCTCCTAATTGCACGAGTAGCTCGCGTGTTACAGCTTCAAACATTTATATCAATCATCACAAATTTAACAATAGTGAAAAATAATATAATGGCGTCACACCCCTTTGTGGCTCTACTCGAGTGCTTTACAAAACTCGCACTTGTGGCCAATAGTTGTAACATACAAAGCACCCATGGCGTGTTAACAACTTCATTTTTATTTGTGATGTGACCAGGTAAGTTATCAAAACCCACACTAAACTAACTACCAATGTTATACTTTTATTTATCCAATGTTTACCCCCCCCCTCTATTAAAACATTAACACAGTTCCGAAATATCGTCACCCCTCGTGGCTGCTGATCTATTTCTAGACAGTCACACGCAACCCCGTCAACATCCATATAATAGTCTTCTATAACATACATGACATATCTTCCTTTATAACAATTGGGACATAAGCGTCCTATGGTACATTTCAGCTCTCCAATGCAACCCCGTTTGCTGCATTGGTTACAATTTTCCTGCCTTTCCATTAAGCTGCTATTGCTGAAAGTTTGAGCTATTTTCATTAAGCATGTGTGGGTTCCTCGTCAGTCACCGCTATCCGCCCAGGCCCTTTATAATTCTACTGCGTATCATTTGCATCGTGGAGACCGCAGGTCATCCATCCGCCAACGTCAAGGACACATGTCCAGCCAGGGATGTGTGACCGGAAGTCGCACTGCTCGGCAATAATTTGATGTTTCTGTTTATCTCGAACCAATAAAGTTTTCCTTCGGGTCTTGTCATTCAATTATCTTAGATATGTAGCCAGTTTTACAATTTTTCTTTCTTTCTTTCTGCCGAGCGATTTTCGTGCAACATTTGCAACATAAGATTCGACATAATTTAAAAACTCCCAATTTCCAAAGTAATATAGCCATTATTGTTCATCCTGCTATTGATACTAACAATTACCAATTGTTCTTAATCCATATTAATATTGTCCAAAACCATTGAAACCAATTTATCACAATTTCGATTGATGTTTTTGCTATTTTTTTTCATTTGCACGCCTACATCTATTAAATCGTTTCCGGAATTACTCCAGCAGGGGTAATATGGGAGGTATTCCATTCCAGACCATCAAGTGCTAATTGTGTTATCTGAGCTCTTCTGGTTCCAATTACACCATTCCCATTCCTTGAAATGTTTCCGTCCTCCCAATAACATTTCATTGTCATCCATCTGACACACTATTCCTGATCCTACGACTTTATTCAAATACCAAGTGGCGGTATTACATCTTCCTTTTTACTCGACCCATATATGGTTGTTAATTGTTTCATTAGACTTGGTCCTGTTTCTGGGTGCTCCCTCTTTACACATAGTGGCATGTCCTTATTACTGTCTTTCATCCTCATCATATTTCCCCATCACATCGTTCAAATTCACCCACCTTCTTAGCTTCCATCCATTTACTGAATTTTCCTAAAAAAAATATCCTTTTTTGGTTTTTACTCAAGGGATTGGAACAACAGCCCTATCTCCTGTGTCCACTGCCCTTGGTGCAATTTTAATTTATCTTTTCCAGGAGTATCCCCCTCTTGATAGTCCCCCCCCCCTTAATGGTGTCGCTATTTTTAAAGAATTTTTGATAAGAAGTCAGCAAACCATTTTGCTAATACCAACGTATATTCAGGTGTCCATGTTGTTGTTTTTCCCAGTATTATAATTAGTTCTCCTTTAGTAAACCCAATAAACTTATAGGCTTTGCCTAAACTTTCTTCTTCGCCTCAAGTTGACTAAATCCTCCTTCTACTCTTTGTCTCACTGGATACTTTTCCATTCTATCTTCCTGCAACACCTCAGTTGTATTTCCTTTAAGAGGCATCGCAAATCGTTGCTCTTTCTGAGAGACTACTACTGACACATTGTTCTTTCCACGGGCCTAATATCCATTCTCCTTCAGCATCTTCTGAATGGGTGGCCAAACCCTTCCACCCGTTAGTAACATCTTTCTTTTGTTTACCATGCCATAATTCCATTATTTTTCCATCATCCCCTTTTCTATCTCCTCAACCTTATCCATGTCCACTTTCCATCCATCACTATAAAATACCCCTAATTTACCTAATTTTAGCTTTTCTGCTCGGATGCCTATAATTCCTCCCAATCAACAGCTAACGCCCATTGCTCTCTATAATGTACCCATGGAAAGGAAGTGTTTTGTACTATCTTTACTTTGCTCTTATCCTCTGGCCTTATGACCACCCACACGGGTCCTCTCATTAACATGGGAGCACAGGCAATGCCAGGTAATCCGTTCCGCCACTTCTCCTTTAAATCTGTCCACAGATCTTTATTCGGTTTTCTGCTATCTTATTATAGATATTATTTGAATTAAGATTATCTAAGCTAATTTGCTTTGTTACTTCCTCTTGGTTTATTATGACAGAATATATGCCTCTATCTATTTCTGACTTCGTTCCGACCTTCTAATCTGTTAATTATTTCCTTTAGCCATAACTGTTCTTTTCCTCTCTTTACATTAGTTAACTGAATACTTCCTTCATTCACACATTCATCATTAATTTCCACCCTGTGAGATTAGTTTTTAATTCCCATAAACTTCAGTTTATTGGTGGTTTCTGGCATTTATTCCATCTATTTTGTTTCATTCTCCTACTCGTGGTTTTGTTTTGTATCATGTTTCCTATCTTAACGTGCCCTTTCTCGGGGTCCCATTGAGACCCATTAGTTTTTCCCGAATATTGTCTAAAAATCTTTAATCTGTCTGATACTGTCTGATCTGTATGTATCCCAGGCTGCTTGTAAGCGCTCCCCACATTTAACTGAACATGTTGTTACTGACACTTTTGTTTGATTCTAACCTGCTGATGTTAACGCCTGTCCCTTAGATGTTTTGGAAATTAATGACTGCTTCCGTTATGTTTAAATATTTGTTCATTCTTATTTTTATTACGTGCTCTATGTGATTCAATCTGGTGTCAAATTTTCCATACCCCATTACATGATTTTCCTACGGTGATTAACCATACTAATATTCCCAAACTAATTACCGAAACCCCCATTTACATTGTCACCCCCCCCCCCCCCCATTTTAACCAATCTAGCCTTATCCCAGTCCTAGCCTCTTCCATTCCTTCTTCAAATTGATCCTTATTTTTCTCTTGAGTGTAGTCCTCTTTCTTTGTCGAAACATTTGGGTCTGTATTACTTTTTCCATCTGCAAAATCAAACGAACAAGTCAAGGTTGGAGAGGGCCCTATTTCTTAATTTGTTTTTCTACTCTTGTTTGGATGTTCCAGAAGTGCCCTCTCCAGGACTTCCAGCTTTCCTTTGCCTCCATTTCCTTTTCTTTTTTAACTGGTTTGTTTTTCTGATCCTTTACATACCGCATACAATTGACGCCTGTTAAACCTCCTCGTTCTATCATTGAACCCTTGAGTGAGATTTGAAGCATCTCAAACTCTTCCATGATTTCCCCGTCAATAATCTTGACCATTTTGGAGCACATTCTGCCCACTCTAAAAGCTCCGTCTTCCTGTTTGTTTCCGCTCACAATTAGTGATACAGCTTGATTTTCATTTGCAAATTTACACAGTGTTTTAAGAATCCCGATTGAATCTGTACGTTGTTAGGCTTTAGGTACTCGAACAAGTCATGCTCCTTCTCCTTTCGGATAAGTCTCTCTGCCCAGGAGATTTCTACCTTTTTATTTTTTGCCACCAGTGATGGATGTAAGTTTTTTCGTGAGTTCACTAATATGCCTTGCGGACTTTTGATCAGGAGTAGTTTCTTTTGAACTACTGACTCCCTCAGTCATCGCACAGTCCACAGAAATATTCTCACACAAAGGTCAATAGACTAATGACTATCAAACTAAACTCGGCTGGTAACGTTTGACTATACAAATCACACATTGGCTTGAAAGGTCTTTATTCTAGCCCCACGTTGGGTGCCACGAGTTTACATCCCCACATTTCTTAGAAATCTCCCCCTAAACCAAAAAGGGTCAAAAAGATTTTCTCAATGGTGTACAATGATTTTCACTCCTTAACGAAGACTTAAGCTGGTGCTGTACAGGTTAAACTGATATTTCAAGTTATTCCCTGTATAACCCCTATCTACAAAGAAGATTTTATCTACTTGCCACTAAGTATCTTCGAACCTAAGTTCCGCTTTTCTGAGGGAATAGTATATTATACTTTTCGATATTTTGCAATTACCACTATTTCTGGTTAGAATGAGTTTTTATCTTACTTTATTTTGCTTCAAAATATATCACTGTCTTTGCAAGTAAAAATGATCATGCTCTTGGAATTCCGTTCCGGCTGATCAGACTTCCTGGCCTCCTTGACAATCTTTCTTCTTTATTTGTTGGGTTTTTCCCGTTCCTGCAGTTCTAAAATACCATACTCACAACTTTCCTGGAGTTGCACGTCTTTGTTTCATCAAACTTTGCTTTCAGTTCGTTGTTTGCCTTCAATCCACTGTTGTCTGAGGATCACGGCATTCGCAGGCTATCTGGAGAGCGATACGGACAGCCCTCACCACAGTATTTCTGAAGAGAGTTAGCTGGTTATTTTTGGAGAGACCTACTGCCTTCTCAGTAGGCTTTCTGGAGAGAGACTAGCAAAAGCTTTCTGGGAAGGATTTGGATGGACCATCCACCTATGTGCTGCGAAAATCGAAACTGAAGCCTCGTTATGTCTCTGAACCATTTCAGTGGGATAAGATCCAATCACCAACTGCTCGTAGACGTACGACAACCTTTTGCGCCAATTCATTGGCCGCCAGTCAATTCAATCAAAGCGAGTCCCAGCCCATGTTCGTCATTCGTGCTGGCCAGCCTACACGTCCATTTTAAGCCACCACAGTCTCTTAAGTTCTTCTGCATGAATTAAAGAAACAGGCTGCTTGCCTTAAAGCTCCATGTCCACTTAGCTGGCATGGATACAAAATGCAATGACAAAGGAAAGAAAAGGTAACTAACGGAATAAACAGGCAATGAGCAGGGAAGTTTGATTTTCATTTTGATTTATTGTTACATGTACCGAAGTACAGTGAAAAATATTTTTCTGAGGCCAAGGGGACGTACACAGGACATTAAATAGAATAATCGACAGAGAACATTGACAAATAGTACATCGACAATAAGTGATTTGTTTCAGTGCGGAACAAGGCACCAAACAAAACAAATACATAAGCAAGAGCAGCATAAGGTGTCACGAATTGTGTTGTTACAGGGAACAGATCAGACCTAGGGAGAGTCGATGTGGAGTCTAGTTGCTGTGGGGAAGAAGTTGTTTCTATATCTGGTGTGCAGGTTTTCAGGCTTCTCTACCTTCTGCCTGATGGAAGAGCCTTGAAGAAGGCAAAGCCTGGGAGGAAAGGGTCTCTGATAATGCTGTCTGCCTTCTTGAGGCAGCGGGAGGTGCAGACAGAATCAATGTGAGGTGGGAAGCTTGTGTTATGCGTTGTGCTGAGTTCACCACACTCTGCAGTTTCTTGCGATCTTGGGCCTAGCGCTTGCCATACCAAGCAATGATGGCAGACCCTAACATCCAACGCCGCCCACCTACTCCTCCGCAGCGAAAATTATAAACGTCAGGGCACTAATGTTTTATTAAGATGGATACAAGACAGAATTCACAGACGCATATCCATCCTATGCATCCCCATTATCGAAGTTCCCAAACCAGTTGGGAACTGGTCAGCCTTTAAATGCGGAACAAAGCACCCACAATCACATTATCCTGTCCTGGAATATGAACAATATTAATATAGAACTATTGTAATAATATACTCCAAGAGAATAATCTTGCATTCCACGTTTTTACTTTTTGTAAACGCAAGTGGATTATGGACTGTGTAAACCAAGCTTTGTTTGTTGTTACGCCGGGCGCATACATCCAAGTGCTGCAGGGCTAGTAACAGGGCTAAGGCTTCTTTTTGAATGGGGGAATAAGTTTTCTGTTAAGAATTTAGTTTTATTTCCGAAAAATCCGCCGTAGATTTCTCTCTTCCCATATCAACACTCTTTAGCTCCAACTGCCAGACTACTGGCATCTGTAGCCATTATAAATGGTGTGAAATAAAACAGGGCGACCTAACGTTTCGTCCACCTATATGGCCTTAATCTCTCGACCCATACTTGGTATTTGGTGGGTCACAGCGTTTTCTCTTGTCTCTGCAACATGCCCAGCATGCATATATTGCAGGGTCTATCCGAGCCAGTCGCCTTGGTTTTAATCCAGACTGACGTAGGTTTGCTGGTCAGATATCTTATGTCAATATCATATGATTAGTTAACAGGGTGTCCTTTGTGTTTCTCTGCAACTATATCTATACATTTTATGCCTTTTACTTTATGAACATTTAACCACATTTCGAGGATCATCTATTGTCAAACTCAAGCAGCTTTGTAGTTTTAAAAAATATATATTTTTATTGAAATTTTAACGGCCTTTTGGGAAGGTTTAGATAAAGACCATTCGTTAGCACATTACAGCAGGAATAACCACTTGCTCCTCCCCGCACACCAATATCATTAACCATCCCCCCCTCCCACCGGCCCTTCACATCCCCCATAACTGGTTAAGTATTTTGTTGACGTCACATTCTAAATGACATATTTTCAAGCTTTTAGTTATTTACCTGTGTCAGCTCCATTAAAAATGACGAGAGAGGGAGGTGGGGTATCTCGCCTTTAACCCTGTCCATTCTTGCAAATGTACAATGGCTTGGCTCGTGCACCGGTTGCATTTACACCTTTCTATCTGGTGAGGTAGGAGGTGACTCATTCTGTTCACGGTCAATTAGGCATCTGCTTGTCTGGTCCTTTCTCTGTGTCTTCGCTCTCGGCACCCGGCGTCAGCCCCGGCTGTTTCCCTAGCCGTCTCCCGCCATTGCCTCCCTGTCTCTTCCACCCTTCCCCTTTCAGTCTCCTTCTTCTTTGGCACTTTTGTAACCCCTCCTACCCACGCGCTATATTGGCTGTTGGCTAAAAATAGGTCCTGGAACAACTTGGTGAATGGCTTCCCCGCCTAGTGGAAACCTGCTTCCGAGCCCTATATGGTGAATTTGATTTTTTTCCAGGTGGAGAAATTTCGACAGGTCGGCCAGCCAGTCTGCAGTATTGGGTGGTGCTGCTGACCGCCAGCCGAACAAGATTCGTTGGTGGGCGACTATGGGGCAAAGGCAAAGTTGCCAGCTCCCCTCTCCATGAATATTTCTGGCTGGTTTGATACCACAAAGACTGCCACTTTCGGACTTCGGTCCACCGTCACCTAGACAACCATGAATATTGCTTTAAGGAATGCTGTGCAGAACCGGACAAATCCGTTGCATGCCCAGAACGTGCCGGTGTGGTGGGTCGGGCTTTCCTGGCACCGTTCACACTTGTCCTCCACCTCCGAGAAGAATTTGTTCATTCAGATTCCAGTTAGGTGCGCTCAGTGGACCATTTCAGTTGCATTAGGTTTAGCCTTGCACATGTGGAGGATGAGTTCACGCTGTTCAGGGCTTCACTCCAAACTCCCCACCATATTTCTATCCTACTTCCTCCTCCCATTTCACCCATGTCTCGTCCAGCAGGCTGAATGTCCCCTCTAGCAGAGACCCTTACAGGCCCCCCGCAGTTCCCCCTGCCCTTGACCAACAGTTCCTCTCATGTTGAGTGCCTTGGTGCGGGAGGTTTTTATTTGTAAGTGTAACAGTTCATTCCGTTGCGAAGTTCTACCCGTTCTGTCAGTTCCTCTAGTATTTCTAGTCCGTCGTTCGTTTAGAGGTCCCTACGTGTCAGTGTTCCTCCGTTCTGTCTCCTGCTCTTAAATGTGGTATCCATCGTGGCTGGCGCGAATTTGCCGTTTCCGCAGATGGAGGACGTAGTGGACATTTTGGTAGACCGAAGTTGTTTCCAGATGGTTCCAGGTCCGGAGTGTGGCTACT
The DNA here is from genome assembly GCF_047496885.1 of Scyliorhinus torazame. Lineage (NCBI taxonomy): Eukaryota > Metazoa > Chordata > Chondrichthyes > Carcharhiniformes > Scyliorhinidae > Scyliorhinus > Scyliorhinus torazame. The sequence goes on along the minus strand of NC_092720.1, from coordinate 177,106,900 downwards.
ACCACTGGGCGTTTTGAGTGTTTGGCTTGAGGAGATGGGTTGAGTCCCCGGAGGGACGACCTTATGCAGGAATTATACTCCACCCTCATCCATTCCGCTTCAAGTTACTTCATCCTTCCCTCACTCTCTCTCCTGCTGCAACCAGTGTCAGTATTGTAGTTTTGGAAGCGCCAGCTCCCCTCTCCAAGTTTCATTTTCTTTGCATGACCCTTTTGGGGATCCTTGGATCCCGCCCCGCCCCCCCCCCCCCAACCTCCGCCTAACCCAGACGGACGGCATCAACAATTCATCAACTGTGTGAAAGACGGTCTTTGGGATGTAGATCGTTCTCCATCTTAACAGGAAGAGGAAACTGGGCATCACGTTCACCTTGATAGTCTTCACCCTCCTTGGTAAGGAGAGTGGGAGTGCGGCCCACCTCGGCAGGGCCTTTTAACTTCCTCCACCAGATTCGCCAGGTACCTTTTGTGGATCTGTTCCCACCGTGGGCAATTAGCAACCCCAGTTGCAGAGTTTGCCCTGGGATTGCTTGAACGGAAGTTCCTCCAGCTCTGCCCCTCTCCCTTTCGGGTTCGCCAGGAAGATTGCACTCATGCTCAGTTTCAGTTTGCAGCCAGAGAAGGCGCAGGGCACTTCCAGGAACTTCGTGAGCCCTTCTTTGCTACTTTGTGCATCTGAGACGTACAGGAGAACGTCGTCCACTTAGGGTGAACCTCTGACCTACCTTTTCCCTCTATGGATCCCCTTCCAATTCCTCCCGTTCTGAGGGAGATCGCCAGCAGCGCAATTGAGAGGGCAAATATGAGTGGGGACAGCGGACATCCCTGCCTTGTGTCCCCAGCAGGGCGTCTTCAGAGTTGGTCGTGTTGGTCCATACACTTGCCATTGGGGCGTTTTACAGGAGTCTCAACAAGGAGCTGATCCCCATTCCCAGCACAAACCAATGTGTTACCACAGTGAGGTACTTCTACTAGATTCTGTCGAAAGCCTTTTCTGCGTCCAGGGAGGTGATGAACTTTGGTGTTTTGTCTCTGGATGGGTTCATAATCACGATCAACATGCGCTTTACGTTCTCTGTTAGCTCTCTATCCTTGACAATGCCCGCCTGATCTTCTGCGTCCATCCTGGTACACCGTTTTCCAGTCCCCTGGCCAGGGCTTTTCCCGTTTACGCAACAATCTTCCCCTTAAATATTCTATAATTTTTTTCCCTCATCAGAATCCGCTGCATGATATCCGCTATATGATAGGGGCTGGTTTAGCACACTGGGCTAAATAGCTGGCTTTTAAAGCAGAGCAAGGCAGGCCAGTATCACGGTTCAATTCCCGTACCGGATCCCGTACAGGCGCTGGAATGTGGCGACTCGGGGCTTTTCAAGTAACTTCATTTGAAGCCTACTTGCGACAATAAGCGATTTTCATTCATTTTCATTTCCAACAAGTTCCACAGGCTTTCGTTGCAACCTGCACCGTGCTGAACTCATGTGTCCCACACTGTTAAAATCGTAACACCTAGAATTCTGCGTCTCACCTTCACCCTCAGCAGCTTCCGTCCTGGTCTGTTTAGGCGTATTTGAAGCACATACAGCCACCCATTCGTTGCCCTGACTATCTGCCTTTGTGTCACTCTCCCACTTCCTCCTTTTTAAAAAAGATCATGGTGCTGATGGGAAAAAAGTTAACATTTAGGGACCATCTTATCATCGTTAGCCGTAATTGGTGTCTGTCTAGCAATCGCAATCCTTTGGCCTTCAAAATAAGTTCTTACTGTATAAGATATGGAAATCTTAAATTACTCTAAGAGGAATGAACCCTCTTAGGCCCGCATCGGTATTTTTACCTGCTAATGCTTGTACCCGCCTATCAGAGTTGTAGCCATAACTGAAACATGGCTAAGGGTGGGACAGGGCTGACAGCTGAATGGTCCAGGGTACAGGTGCTTACGGCGGACAGAGGTGGAGGAAATAGCTGAAGGGAGTTGCATTTTTGATTAAATAGAGTATTATGGCAGTAGTCAGAACTGAATAAACCGAGGGATCATCCAGTGAGGCTTTGTGGGTGGTACTAAGCAATAGGGAAGAGATGGTGACCGTATTGGGGTTGCACTATTGGCCCCAAAATGGGAATTAGATGAACAAAAATGCAGGGAGATTGGAGAGACTTGCCAGAGTTCATGGTAGGGGATTTTAAATTTCCAAACATGGACTTGGACTGCTGTAGTGTTAAAGGCTTAGATGGGTTGGAATTTGTTAAGTATGTTCAGGAGAGTTTCCTCAGGCAGTTTGTGGAGGGTCTTTCCCAGTAATGCGCAAAACTTGAATTCCTCTTGGGAAAAAGGGAAGTGCAAGTGACTGAAGTGATGGCGAGGGACCTCTTTGGGACCAGTGACCAAAGTTTTATTAATTTGTAAGATGTTTTGAAAAGGGTCAAAACTGGTTCACAGGTGCAAGTCCTAAATTGGGGCAAGGCGAATTTAGGTGGAATTAGGCAGGAACCTGCATCGGATAAATGGAGGAGCTTGTTTGAGTGCAAACGGGCCCCTGGCAAGCGGAAGGCCTTAAAAAGTGAAAACGCTAGAGTTCATAATCTACATATTCCTGATAGGGTGAAGGGAACCCCTGTAAAAACATGGAACAATGGATTCCAAAATATATTGATGTTTTGGCCAGGAAAAAGAGGGAGGTACTGTACAAGCTGGTGGAATCAAGGGATTACATGGATGTGTGCAGGGGATACAGGAGTTTACTCAAGAAGGAAATTAGGAAGGCAAAAGCATCGCATGAAATAGCTTTATCCGAGAGGATTAAGGTGAATCCAAAGGGATTGTGTAAGTATGTTCAAGGAAAAAGAATACCTAGAGATAGAATAAGATCCCCTCAAGGACTAATATGGATATATATGCGTGGAACCGCAGGAGATGGGCGAGGTTTTTAATGAATAATTATCCTTTGTTATTACCGTGGAAAAAGAGTAGAAGACTTGGGAACATTGGAATGTTAGTGGTTATATATTGGGGACAGTTGGAATTACAAAGGAGGAGGTGATGGACGAAATCAAATGTATGAAGGTGAATAAGTCTTCTGGCCCTGACCTGATATATCCAAGTACACCGCATGAGGCTAGAGAAAAAATTTCCGTAGCCCCGGCTGAGATATTTGCATCATCGTTAGCCACGGATGGGGTACCAGAGGATTGGAGGGTAGGAAATGTTGTACCCTTATTTAAGAAGGGGTGCAAAGAAAAACGTGGGAGTTATAGACTGGTAAGCCTAACAGCTGTGGTGGTTATCTTACGAAAGAGTATTCAGAGTGTTAAGATATACAGGCATTTCGAAAGACAGGGTTTGATTAGTAACATCTAGCACGGCTTTGTTCATGGGAGATCACGTCGTACAGATTTGCAAGAGCTCTTTGATGAAGTAACCAGGAAGGTAGATGAGGGCGGGGCAGTAGACGTAGTCGATGTTGACATCAGCAAGGCCTTTGATAAAGTTCCACATGGTAGAATGCTCTGGAAGGTTAGATCACATGGTATCCAGGGAGAGCATGCAAATTAGATGTACTTGATGGTTGAAAAGAGAGGGTAACGGTGGAAGGATGCTTGACGGACTCGAGGCCTGTGATTAGTTGTGTGTCTCAGTCGTCAGTCTGGACCCATTGCTGTTTGTTATCTATACAAACGATTTGGATGGTGATGTAAAAAGCATGATCAGTAAGTTTGCAGATGACACAAAAATTGGTGTTCTTGTAGACAGTGAGGAAGAGTAGCAAAATTGCTGCAGGACCTTTATCAGCTGGGGAAGTGGGCCAAGTAATGGCAAATGGAATTCAATAGAGAAAGTGTGAGGTGTTCCATTTCAGAAAGTTTAATCAACGTAGGATTTTCAGGGTGAATGTTAGGTCCGTAGAAAATATAATAGAACACAGGGACCTTGGAGTTCAGGTTCACGGTTCTCTAAACGGTAGTACAGTGGTTAGCACAGTTGCTTCACAACTCCAGGGCCCCAGGTTCAATTCGCGGCTCGGGTCACTGTCTGTGCGGAGCCTGCACGTTCTCCCCGTGTCTGCGTGCGTTTCCTTCGGGTGCTCCGGTTTCCCCCGCCACAGTCCAAAGATGTGTGGATTAGGTGGATTGGCCATGCTAAATTGCCCTTCGTGCGCAATATTATGTGGGGCTACCGGGTTATGGGGCTAGGGTGGAGGCGTGGGCTTGAGTCTGGTCCTCTTTCCAAGGGCTGGTGCAGACTCGGTGGGCCGAATGGTCTCCTTCTGCACCGTAGATTCATATCATTCTGTGAGTCACGTGTAGAGGTGCAACGAATCAGGCTTTTTGCATGCTGGCGTTCGTCAATCAGGGCACTGCCGAGAGAAGTTGGGAAGTTATAGATAATTGCACAGCATGTTGGTGAGACCGCACACGGAGTATGGTGTTCAGTTTTTGTCGTCTTGCTATCGGAAATATGTGCTTAAACTGGAGAGAGTGCAGAATGGATTTATAAGGCTGTTTCCAGGGCTCAAGGCACTGAGATACAGGGAAAGATTGGACAGGCTAGAACGTTTTTCTTTGGAGCGTACGAGCTGACGGGTGATCTTATAGAGTTGAAGATCCTGAGAGGCAGGGCTAGAGTGAATGCACTTAGTCTTTTCCCCAGGGTTGGGGAAAAGAGAACTAGAGTGGAAAGGTTTACGTTAAGAGGGGAAGGAATTAATGGGAACCTGAGGAGCAACGTCTTTACACAGAGGGTGGTACCTATGTGGAATGAATTGCCTGAGGAAGTGGCTGAGGCAGGGACATTTACAACATTTAAAAGACATTTGAACAGATACGTGGACAGGAAAGGTTTAGAGGGATAAGGGCAAAATACAGACACATGGGATAAGGTTAGATTGACTTTTATGTTGGCATGGAGTAACTTTGACCGATAGGCCTATCTCCGTGCCATCGATTCTGTGATTCCATGAGTCGAATTTTCTTTCCGAAATCCTCGTCAGATGCACTCAACTTCCGCAGAAAAGCAATATTTTGGCAATGCTGCATATCTGCAATCAAAACAGAAAAGCAAGCTTTCCAGGCAGCACGTTTGGGAAGAAAACCTGATTGTATGCTTCAGATTTCCTCACAATCGTGGTCGCTGCAAATGCAGTGGCGACTGAGGATAATAGCGTCACTTACCAGCTGGAGCTCTGCTGCGCTCATATCACCGTTATATGCTGCACAACACATTGCCCCCAGCTGGATACGATCAATTCCTTTTGAAATGCACAACAACCTCTTGTTATTAAAGCTTTCTTGACTTCTACTCTGCACGGTCGTTTCCCTCTGTTGATATTGCTCCCTCTGTTTTACTCCCTCCAATACCTCTGCTGCTCTTTATCGCGAAACTCGAGCTTGGCTGTCAATTGGTGTCAGGGTGTGATTCTTGCTCAGGAAATGTCAATGAATGCGAGTGGTCCCGTGTTCAAATCTGCGACTCACTTCTATAATACATGCAATGCAAGCGTCGTAATACAGTCTGCTGAACGGAGGTTTGTGTATGAGATAGCACGATAAGGGCCTCGCGCACGGGTAAAAAATGAAGATACAATTTCAATGTTTCCCCATTTAGCGGGCTGCCACTTAGTCGCAAATTCACGCGACGCCATACTTGTGATTCAGACATCTGGCTGAACGTGTTCAGATTTCATCCCTTCTAAAAACACACGCAGTATTATAGACGTCCAAGCCCAGTACATGTATTTTGATTAGGCCATAAGTTGTTTGCATTTGCATTGCACACGGATTCCGTATTCACGGAGAAATCAACATTTTGTAACTTCTTAAATGTTTCTCTGGAAACGGAGTGCACAATAGTTTTGCTGAGAGAGCACATCAGCAGCTCGGAATCCTGTGGCGCATATTTCACCTCCGGATTCCCAAAATGTGTCCATACCTTGCAAGGCACAGGTCAGGTGTGTGGTGGAATACTCTGCACTTGCATCAATGAGTGCAACACTCCCATTGTCCAGTAACATACATGAAGCTCCGTGCCATCAAGGAAAATGCTTGATTGGTAACCTTTTCGCAAATATTCACTCCTTCCACCACTGCCGAACAGTGCATACAGAGGATGCAGTGAAGGAACTCGCAAAGGCCACTTCGACAACAACCTTTAGCTCGCGACCACTATCATCTAGATGCAAAGGGCAGAACAGAAATGGTAACCCCACCACCAGGGAATTTACATCCAAGCCAGTCACACCATGAGTTGTAAACATCGAGATTTCTTCACTGTCACCGGGTCAAATATCTCAATCCCTAGAAGCACTGTGTGTCTACTTACATGAATTGTTTTTTTTAAATAAATTTAGAGTACCCAATCATAATTTTTTTCCAATTAATGGGCAATTTAGCCTGTCCAATCCACCTAACCTGCACATCTTTGGGTCGTGGGGTGAAACCCACACAGACTTGGGGAGAATGTTCTAACTTCACATGGAAAGTGACCCAGGCCGGGATTCAAAACCGGGTCCTCAGCATTGCAATCCCAGTGCTAACCAGTACCCGAGGTGTTGCTCTTACTTACACAAAATTGGCTGCATTTATTTTTCGATTGTCGTAAATGCCCATTTGGTTCCCTAATGTCATATCGGGTAGGAAATTTTCCGTCTTTACTTGGTCTGGTCTACATGTGACTCCATATGCACAACAATGTGTTTGACTGTTAACTGCCCCTCAAGGGCAATTAGGGATGGGCAATAAATGCTGACCCAGTCTGCGACGCCCACATCCCATGAACGACAAATAAAGAATGCAGGTGGCCGCCACATTGAGAGTAATCAGTGATGGCAGTAAATGATGGCGTAGCCGGCGACGACAATATCTCACGAAAGAAGAACATACAATATATTTTGAGTCGATCCCGGTTAGGAGACCTGACGTTTGTTCCGAGGATGAGTAAGATTTCCATATTCACGAATCTCTTGAATGTTCACCATGCACAAAATCAAATGTTCGGCGATACATAAAGAACATTTCCGTATTTCTATGTAATTCTTAAAAACAAAGAATGTTAGAAATATGATATATATTTTTTTAAATGTGTGAATGCTAGCGGGAATGAAACCAAAACGATCACACGCACTGAGGTCTGCTCCAAACATCAAATAATGTATTGTATTACACGGGCGGGGAGTAGGCTGATAGGAAATACAGATACCTCTCCGCCGAACAAAGAAAACGATTGATCTTTATATAATTACTTATTTTTAAAATCTTTTTATTGGCAATTTCAACATTATGTACATTGACGTTCGGTTTCATTTATTGCATCGTATAAAAAAGGCTTCGTATTTCGTTATTTTAATTATAAATTTCTGCCCTCTAGTTCGTCGTGTCCTTCCACCCCCTTCCTCCGCCCCCTCGCCGTGCTTTCCCTAAGCCCCCGCCGTTTCCCCAGCACTTCCTCTCTTGCTGTCTTCCCTTGGTCGATCCGGGGGGGGGGGTGCTCCCCCTTCTCCTTGTCCCCCCCCCCCTTTCCCTCGCACACGTTCTTTTCTCCCTTCGTCGGCTTCGGCCGTTTTCCTTTTGGCCCTTCTTCCTGCATCCCTTCCCCCCTCCGTTAATGTTGTCCCTGTTTGTCGGTCTCAGACTCTCTGCTTTCACCCCCCCCCCCCACACCCCCTCCACCCTGGGTTTTGCGTCCCTGGCGTTCCACCTTCACCTTTGATAGTATTTCCCTTTACCCTATCTAATCCTTCCAGTTCTCTCTCGATTGACTGGTGTTTGCCTCAAACAGGTTTTGGAACAGACCGACAAATTGCCCCCATGCAGTAAGGAAGCCTTCCTCCAACCCTGCGGTGGCATATTTGATCATATCCAGGTGGAGAAGTTCTGAAACGTCAGCTAGCCAGTCTGCAGCTGTGGGTGGGGTGCTTCTGATCGCCAGCCCAACAGGATTCTGTGGAGTGCGATTAGGGAAACGAAAGCTACGCCGTCGGCCCTCTTCCCCATGTGTAGCTCTGGCTGCTCTGATACCCCTAAGATCGCCACATTTGCACATGGCTTCACCCTCACCTCCACAATCTTGGACATTGCGTTGGATAAGGCCGTCCAGAACCCAGAAAGTTTGGGACAAGCCCAGCACATGTGGGTGTGTTTAGCCATGTCGCTCTGGCACCGTTCACATTTGTCCTCCAACTCGGAGAAGGACCTCCTCATTCGGGTCTTGTCAGGTGTCCTCTGTGCATAATTTTGAACTGCATGAGACTGAACCTTGCTCCGGAGGAGGGGGAGTTGGTCCTGCTCGGTGTTTCGCTCCAGTGTCTCCACCCACTTCTGTCCCCAGTTCACTATCCAATTATAGTGATGAGAGATTGCATTTTCTTTCGCATCAATGAAATTGGTTTTATTTACTGGGCAGCAGAGAATCGCATGATCATCTCATGGACAATTAGGGGGGTTGCCCATGGCCTTATGACACCCCCATATCGACTGGCCTTGGGTCTTTTTGTATACAAGTTCCCTTATCCCGGACAATTAGGAAGCCTGCACCTCTCTCTGCTCACGCCGCCTGCAGCTGAGTAAGATACACACCCCGCCTGTGGCCGTTGAAGATCTCCGAGATTTCGGGCGACGTTTTAAAATAGAGCATAGAACCGTACAGCACAGAACAGGCCCTTCGGCCCTCGGTGTTGTGCCGCGAATTGTCCGAAACCAAGATCAAGCTATCCCACTCCCTGTCATTCTGGTGTGCTCCATGTGCACTGACATAACATTTGCAAGATCAGCGATTGAGAAGTCTCCACAAATACAATCTCGTCTGCCCAGTGCAGTCTGTTACCTATGCTCTTTTACTTTCAATCTGTCGATCGGTCGATCAGGTATTTGGAAATTAACTTTATTTTCTCATTTCAAATTAAACTTAGACGCAGAGTACAGTGAACAAGAGAAAAAACACATTTAACCTGCTTCCGTCCCAGTTAAAGCTGACAATAGTGCCGCCTGGTATATTGCCTGAAGACTTCCATCTGCGGGATTGAAACTCTTATTCTCGAATTCAAACACTCTCAGAATTTCTGCCCGTGACTAATTGAACTTCTTGATCGAAACTCCGCTTTTTCTAAACAGTGCACACACGCCATTCCAGATACAGAGCTGCAGTTATTATGTAGTTCTGTGAACTTCGCCCGTTGCATTGTGGTTGCAGTAACCTCAGCTCCTAGGGGCAAATCTAAAACAATAAATTAGTTTCTCTTTCTGAAGATGCTGCCGGACCTCCTGTAGTTCAAAAAATTCTCGATTTGGACCCTTGTCCTTTTACTTTTTACACCAAAGACCAGCCGGTTCATCAATTTACCAGAAGATTCCTCCATGTTCATGACCTGTACTGAGCAACTCAGTGCTAATTCGTTGTTAGAGCAGGGAATTCCCTTGATGGTGCACGAATTGAAACAAGAAAGTAACCGTGGTGATATCATAAAAAAGACACAAATCAATTGTCGGCGTGGTAGAAATAGTGATATAAACCGATAACAACACGCTGGCACAGGAGAACATGTGCCCTCAACTGTTACACAGTTTGTCTTACAGTTACGACTGTCCACATTGACAGTTTCAAATATCACATCAAATGTAAACGCAAAATTGTCATCAACAATCAAAATCTTCGTATACCTTGTCAACGGAAGCTGCAGAACGAAATCAAGATCATTGCGAACAATGCTGTTTGTGTTGTGCTGTTCAGCCATGGAACATGCCTTTCCAATCTGGGAATAATCTCCCGAATCGAAGAAGTTGAACCGCATCCTCAGTGTAAATTCCTGATGTTGTTGGGGATTTTGTGATACTGGACTATGATATAAATTATAGGTGGCCCTTTAACTACATTTGTGCTCCATATTACTTTTGAATAGTTCTGATGAAACAAAAGGTACTCATTGGCTTAGATGCCTGTTTAGAAGAGGCAATTTGTAGAAATAGATACTGGAGACAAAGCTGTTAAAATCTAAAAGACACAAAATGGCTGTTAGCTATTTTGTGATATTAAAGACACAAAATGGCTGAACAAGCCACATTCCCTGTAAACTGTTTCATGAGACAGTTTACAGGGAATGTGGCTTGTTCAGCCATTTTGTGTCTTTAATATGCAAGCGTGGTATGCATAGAGAGTGTCCCAACAGCCGCTGATAACAGCTTCACAGAACAAGACTTGCAATGTATCCTTTATAAGCTGAAAGTCTACAGCTGTAGACAGGACACATTATTATGTTAGTTTTGAATGTCTTTTGTAGGAAGTTAGGGGCGGGTGGGGATAATTGGGGATGCTTGGAAAATTGATTGACTGCATGTAATAAGTGTGACGTGAATATAGTTGATTGATTGTTTGTAAATGAGAATCAAAACTAATTCCGCCTTTGGAATCTGTATATTAACCGTGTGAGCTTTAGCTCAAGTGGGATAAGGTGGTGTCAGGGGCTGCGGAGTCCCCAGATCTTGCCTCCCAGAATTCTGACATAATAATCTGCTTTTTTGCTGTGAATATTTTCACCCCTAACACCTGACAATTAGTGACTGCCTGAAACCGATGAATGGGGATCATTTATACACTTTCATAAAAACGACCAATTCCTAGGCTGTAGCCACCCAACTTCATGCTCTGCAAATTGTCCACAAGTTGTCTACTGATCCAGATGAGTTCCTGCCACTGGGAGGCAATCAGTCTAAACCTAACTGGCTTTGTCCCAGAAGACTCAAGTATGGTGCCAGCCGCTGCAAGCCGTTCAGGTAGAAGGGAGGGCACAGCAAAAGGATTATTGCAAACTGTTACTTTGAACAACATCCCATCGTACAGAATGCCATCAACGAACAAAGGTGCATCTCTTAAGATTTCAAAGTCGTCACTTATCGGGGCAGGGCTTTCGTGAAAGAATGGAGAGGTTTGGTGCAGCAACAGGATAAAATAAAGAATTGAACCCATAGCAACTTTATGCAGCAGACCTCGACCATCGTGGTGGACAGATTATGTGTCCGTTCCGAGGTTTGCAAGGAATCTTATCATTTTGAAAAGATTGTCGGTGAAATCTAGTCTGAGAAGGGAAATTTTCCTGCCTGTAAAGTTACCTTGCTTCATATTTCTTTATTTCTTTCACAAGATGGGTGTTCCTAACATTGCAGTCATTATCACCCTTCCACGGGCTTGAAAATATGATGGGAGGCGTTATATCCTACAGCGAATAAAATCCGCGTGATTTTTCTATTTCCAAATGCTCTTAATGCTCAAATGCCCAAATGCTCTGTTCGGTAATTCGACACAAATTAAATGAAGGAACAGCGATGAACACGGAAGTTAAAGTGTGCTTTGCTGCGGCATGTTACTGCAAAGGAGGAAATAAAGGATCTGCGTGTATATTGCGATGTCAATTCAACCTCGTGTAAATTGGACTAGTTTTACAACTCAACACAAGTGTTCCTGCCAATAAATGTGTTCATCCAGCTCGGCTCAAGCGTTATTTATACTGAGAGTCCGAATGACGTTTTAAACTTTGTCAATGTGGTTGCTGAGAATGGGGTTCTTTAAATCGTTCAAAAAGAAAAGAAACGAAATTAGTTGAAATTTTCTTCTTGAAACAATTTCCAATATGTGTTTTGCATAGACTCTTCTGTATATTTCATGTTACGCACGAGTCCTTGGGGTAAAGTCAATGCATTAATCAGCTTCTGACGTCGGATATAACTCACATCACTGCACAAATCCCCAGGTGACAATGTCCATAGAGGATAGATTTGGTTTTAAGTATCTTCTACATTGGTACGGTCGAAGCCCAGGACTTGGCAGAAGAGACATTCGCGCTTCACAGAAAAACATGGGGCACCCTGTAATTTACCAGATAGACCTCATTTATTACCCAGTTCTTGCAGCCGTCGGTATTCCTGGTAAGTGTGTTGAAACGTATCAGTACAGTTCACCATCAGTACGAAAATATTACCTGTTCGGTGTTATTAGTTAAGGGTGGAAACATTTGTTTTGCTTGGTCAATATTATTTTTCCTACAAATGATAATATTTAGTTCGCGTTCACCGTATCGTTGAGCCGAGAATGGTGACAGGAGTCCCCTCGGATGTCACACACTGAGAATTGACCAGAAAGCAAACAGTAATTTGCTTTGAAATTTGTTCTGATGTATTCTGGCATTTTACCTTTGTTTAACTGAAAAGGAAATGCGGAAAAGTGTTGCTATTCTTACTGCCGCCGACTGCAGGTTAGTGGTCAATGGTGTTGGAAGGGGCGATGCTGACACTGATCGTGGAAAACGGGCGATAGCGATCCGCAGACCGCTATATATTCCTTTTATCACAGAAGGTTAAAACCTAAACCAATCAATCACCTGAGAATTCGAAGTTTTGACAAAGATATCCGAACAGGGCGAATGTGCACTCCGGATGTTGTGCAGATCATATTCCAACAGGTCGGAGTTATTTCGCTCTATTCATTTTATACATGCACTCTTTCCACATCTTGGACGACCTTTGTTTCTACGCACACGTTTGCCCCAGAAATACCAGAATGGTGTTCTTGATTTAACTCAGCAAAGCGATATACTTTGTAGATCAAGTTACTCTCAATTTTAGCTCATCTAGCGCTGCCTTGCTCTACATTTGTCGCATATTTCCTTTCCCAACAAGTATGTTTCCACAATTAAAGTTTATTTAACCAAGAACGAAAGAGCCCCTGAAATTTCAATGGTTTCTTAATTGTGATAAAATCATTCTAAAAACAAATATTTTGCGACGGGCATGCGATAAATATGAATTTCCCTTTTACTTACAGTCAACGTGGGAGCAATTGTGATCCTTTCTCGAGGAAAGTGTGGGTTATCCAAATGCATTACTCGCTATCTCGTGGCAATGGCAGTGGCAGATACCACTGTGGTAGTCATCCATGTGATATTACACCGGATTAACATCATGTACTTCCCACCCAGTTTTCTATTTTTGACTCCAGTGTGCATTGTAAATGTTGTGGCGACTTCCGGGTGCGGCGATGACCAGCTGAGTCGCACGTTTCGGCAGCTCCCTGTGAAACGGACTTTTGGGCTCTTGATAGGAGCCCCAACGGCAATTTTAACGGCTGAAAACACCGTGCGGTAAACCAGAAGGGTGTTCCCCCTGGACACGGATGGAAAAAGGAGAGGAAAGTGGCCGGATTTCAGCGGATCCTTTGGAACAACGGCAAGGAAGGCAAGCAGAAACCAAGATGGCGTCGGAAGGTGGCAGTTTCATATGGGGCCCTGAACAACAAGAGTTTTTGAAACGCTGCGTGGAGGAGATAAAAAAGGAAATGAAGAAAGAGTTGTTGGCCCCAATATTACAGGCGATTGAAGGGCTGAAAGAGGAACAAAAGACCCAGGAGGAGGAGCTTCGGGTCGTGAAGGCGAAAGCAGCAGAGAATGAAAACGATATACAGGGCCTGGTGGTGAAGTCGGAGATACAGGAGGCACACCAGAAACGATCTGTGGAGAGGTTGGAGGCACTGGAAAATAACGCAAGGAGGAACAACTTGAGGATTCTTGGCCTTCCTGAAGGTGTGGAGGGGGCGGACGTCGGGGCATATGTGAGCACGATGCTGCACTCGTTAATGGGAGTGGAGGCCCCGACGGGTCCGTTGGAGGTGGAGGGAGCATACCGAGTTATGGTGCGAGGATCGAGAGCAGGAGAAGCTCCCAGAGCCATAGTGGTGAGATTTCTCCGTTTTAAGGATAGAGAAATGGTCCTTAGATGGGCGAAGAAAACTCGGTGTGGTAAATGGGAGAACGCGGTGATCCGCGTCTATCAAGATTGGAGTGCGGAGGTGGCGAGAAGGAGGGCGAGCTTTAATCGGGCCAAAGCGGTACTTCACAAAAAAAAGATAAAGTTTGGAATGCTGCAACCGGCAAGACTGTGGGTCACATATCAAGGGAGGCACCACTACTTTGAGACGGCGGATGAAGCGTGGACTTTTATTGTAGAAGAAAAATTGGAATGATTGGACTACGAAAATGAACGTTTGGACAAAGTGGTGGGACGAGTGGGGGGGGGGGGGGCGAAGAGGGGTTGTATGATTAATCCTGCGGTATGGTAACTTTTCTTTCTCCCACAGGTGGTGATGGGGGGAGGTGGGGAGGGAGAGGAGATGGGGCGTTGGCCATGGGAGGCGGGGCCGAGGGAGAGGCGCGGGCTTGGTTCCCGCGCTATGATAATTATGGCGGGAATAGAGAAGCAGGAAGGAGGGGGCGCCGCACGGGGCGAGCCGTGATCACGGGGGGAAGCCGAGGTCAGCCAGAGTTTGCTGACTTCTGGGAGCAACATGGGGGGAGTAATTACGCTAGCGGGGGGTCTAGCGGGGGGGGGGGGGGAGGGGGGAATTACTGGGTTGCTGCGGCTGGGGAAAGGGGGGAGTGGGTACGGGAAAGGATGGGCGGGGGGGCACCGTCTGGGAGAAATACAGCTGCGTGGGAACTGGGCGAGAAGCTGGAAAAAGATGATGGCTAACCGGCAAGGGGGGGGGGGGTGGGAAGCCCCCCAACTCGGCTGATCACGTGGAACGTGAGGGGGCTTAACGGGCCGATAAAGAGGGCACGAGTACTCGCACACCTTAAGAAACTTAAAGCAGATGTGGCCATGTTACAGGAAACGCACCTGAAACTGATAGATCAGGTTAGGTTGCGCAAAGGATGGGTAGGGCAGGTGTTCCATTCGGGGCTGGATGCGAAAAACAGGGGGATGGCTATATTAGTGGGGAAGCGGGTAATGTTCGAGGCAAAGACTATAGTGGCGGATAACGGGGGCAGATACGTGATGGTGAGTGGCAAATTACAGGGAGAGATGGTGGTGTTGGTAAACGTGTCTGCCCCGAATTGGGACGATGCCAATTTTATGAGGCGAATGCTAGGACGCATCCCAGACCTAGAGACCGGAAAGCTGATAATGGGGGGAGACTTTAACACGGTGTTGGAACCAAGGCTGGATAGGTCGAAGTCCAGGACTGGTAGGAGGCCGGCAGCAGCCAAGGTGCTTAAGGATTTTATGGAGCAGATGGGAGGGGTGGACCCGTGGAGATTCAGTAGACCTAGGAGTAAGGAGTTCTCGTTTTTCTCCTATGTCCATAAAGTCTATTCACGCATAGACTTTTTGTGTTGGGTAGGGCATTGATCCCGAGGGTGAGGGGAACGGAATATACGGCTATAGCCATTTCGGATCATGCCCCACACTGGGTAGACTTAGAGATAGGGGAGGAAACAAGAGGGCGTCCACCCTGGAGAATGGACATGGGACTAATGGCGGATGAGGGGGTGTGCTTAAGGGTGAGGGGATGCATTGAAAAGTACTTGGAACTCAATGACAATGGGGAGGTTCAGGTGGGAGTGGTCTGGGAGGCATTGAAGGCGGTGGTTAGGGGGGAGCTGATATCAATAAGGACACATAAAGGGAAGCAGGAGAGTAAGGAACGGGAGCGGTTGTTGCAAGAACTTTTGAGTGTGGACAGACAGTATGCGGAAGCACCGGAGGAGGGACTGTATAGGGAAAGGCAAAGGCTGCATGTGGAATTTGACTTGCTGACCACAGGCACTGCAGAGGCACAATGAAGGAAGGCGCAGGGTGTACAGTATGAATATGGAGAGAAGGCGAGCAGATTGCTGGCACACCAATTGAGGAAAAGGGGAGCAGCGAGGGAAATAGGGGGGGTGAGAGACGAAGATGGAGAGATGGAGTGGGGAGCGGAGAGAGTGAATGAAGTGTTTAAGACATTTTATAAAAAATTGTATGAAGCTCAACCCCCGGATGGGAGGGAGAGAATGATGGAGTTTTTGGATCGGCTGGAAATTCCCAAGGTGGAAGAGCAGGAAAGGATGGGATTGGGAGCACAGATCACGGTAGAAGAAGTGGTGAAAGGAATTAGGAACATGCAGACGGGAAAGGCCCCGGGACCGGACGGATTCCCAGTTGAATTTTACAGAAAATATTTGGACTTGCTCGCCCCGCTACTGACGAGGACCTTTAACGAGGCAAAGGAAAGGGGACAACTGCCCCCGACTATGTCAGAAGCAACGATATCGCTTCTTTTAAAGAAGGAAAAGGATCCGCTACAAGGCGGGTCCTACAGACCAATCTCCCTCCTCAATGTAGATGCCAAGGTCTTGGCCAAGGTAATGGCAATGAGAATAGAGGAATGTGTCCCGGGGGTGGTTCATGAGGACCAAACTGGGTTTGTGAAGGGGAGACAGCTGAAAACGAACATACGGAGGTTGTTAGGGGTAATGATGATGGCCCCACCAGAGGGTGAAACGGAGATAGTAGTGGCGATGGATGCCGAGAAAGCATTTGATAGAGTGGAGTGGGATTATCTGTGGGAGGTGTTGAGGAGATTTGGGTTCGGAGAGGGGTATGTTAGATGGGTGCAGCTGTTGTATAGGGCCCCAGTGGCGAGTGTGGTCACGAATGGACGGGGATCGGCATATTTTCGGCTCCATAGAGGGACAAGGCAGGGATGTCCTCTGTCCCCATTACTGTTTGCACTGGCGATTGAGCCCCTGGCGATAGCGCTGAGAGGTTCCAAGGGATGGAGGGGAATACTTAGGGGAGGAGAAGAACACCGGGTATCTTTATATGCGGATAATCTGCTACTATATGTGGCGGATCCAGCGGAGGGGATGCCAGAAATAATGCGGATACTTGGGGAGTTTGGGGATTTTTCAGGGTATAAATTGAACATGGGGAAGAGTGAGCTGTTTGTGGTGCATCCAGGGGAGCAGAGTAGAGAAATAGAAGACCTACCGTTGAGGAAGGTAACAAGAGACTTTCGTTACCTGGGGATCCAGATAGCTAAGAATTGGGGCACATTGCACAGGCTAAATTTGACGCGGTTGGTGGAACAGATGGAGGAAGATTTCAAGAGATGGGATATGGTAGCATTGTCAATGGCAGGGAGGGTGCAGGCGGTTAAGATGGTGGTCCTCCCGAGATTCCTCTTTGTGTTTCAGTGTCTCCCGGTGGTGATCACGAAGGCTTTTTTCAAAAGGATAGAAAAGAGTATCATGGGTTTTGTTTGGGCCGGGAAGACTCCAAGAGTGAGGAAGGGATTCTTACAGCGTAGTAGGGATAGGGGGGGGGCTGGCACTACCGAGCCTAAGTGAGTATTATTGGGCCGCTAATATTTCAATGGTGAGTAAGTGGATGGGAGAGGAGGAAGGAGCGGCGTGGAAGAGATTAGAGAGGGCGTCCTGTAGGGGGACCAGCCTGCAGGCCATGGTGACAGCCCCATTGCCGTTCTCACCAAGGAACTATACCACGAGTCCGGTGGTGGTAGCTACACTGAAGATTTGGGGACAGTGGAGACGACATAGGGGAAAGACTGGAGCACTGGGGGGGGGTCCCCGATAAGAAACAACCATAGGTTTGCCCCGGGGGGAATGGATGGGGGATATGGAATGTGGCAAAGAGCAGGTATAACGCAATTGAAAGATCTATTTGTGGATGGGAAGTTTGCGAGTCTGGGAGCGCTGACCGAGAAATATGGGTTGCCCCAAGGGAATGCATTCAGGTACATGCAATTGAGGGCTTTTGCGAGGCAACAGGTGAGGGAATTCCCGCAGCTCCCGACACAAGAGGTGCAGGACAGAGTCATCTCAAAGAAATGGGTGGGGGACGGTAAGGTGTCGGATATATATAGGGAAATGAGAGACGAAGGGGAGACTATGATGGACGAACTAAAAGGGAAATGGGAAGAAGAGCTAGGGGAGGAGATTGAGGAGGGTATGTGGGCAGATGCCCTAAACAGGGAAAACTCGTCGTCCTCGTGCACCAGGCTAAGCCTGATTCAGTTTAAGGTATTACACAGGGCACATATGACTGGAACACGGCTCAGTAAATTTTTTGGGGTGGAGGATAGGTGTGCGAGGTGCTCGAGAAGCCCAGCGAATCATACCCATATGTTTTGGTCATGCCCGGCACTACAGGGGTTTTGGATGGGGGTGACAAAGGTGCTTTCGAAAGTAGTAGGAGTTCGGGTCGAACCAAGCTGGGGGTTGGCTATATTTGGGGTTGCACAAGAGCCGGGAGTGCAGGAGGCGAAAGAGGCCGATGTTTTGGCCTTTGCGTCCCTAGTAGCCCGGCGCAGAATATTGCTAATGTGGAAAGAAGCCAAGCCCCCGGGGGTGGAGACCTGGATAAATGGTATGGCGGGGTTCATAAAGTTAGAGCGGATTAAGTTCGTCCTAAGGGGGTCGGCTCAAGGGTTTACTAGGCGGTGGCAACCGTTCGTCGAATATCTTGCGGGAAGATAGATAGGGGAGAACAAAGAAGGCAGCAGCAGCGGCCCAGGACTTGGGGGGGGGGGAGGGATGGGGGGGGGTAGGGGGGGGGGGTGTGTGTGGCCTGAGACAAGGCAGTTGCCAATTAGGGCTAGTTTTTATTTTTTGTTATTTAATATTTATTTATTTGTTGTTGTTTTTGTTTAAATTTAAAAAGGTCATTATTACCTGTATTGTTACAATGTTGTGTAAAGGATGCACAATGTACTGTGTTGGTTGACCAAAAATTTTCAATAAAATATTATTTTTTAAAAAAAGTAAATGTTGTGGCATATATTGTAACTGTGGACTGTTCTGTCTGGTTTACTGTTGCCTTCACGTTTGACCGCTTTGTGGCAATTTGCTGTCAGAAGCTAGAGTCAAAGTACTGCACGGAGAAAACTGCGACAGTCGTCATCGGTGCTGTGTTTGTCCTCAGCTGCCTGAGGACCGTTCCCTTTTACTACATCAATGAACCTGAATTTATAATTGAGAACATCGCGTGGAATTGCGTCCCCACGGCTGATTATCTAACTTCCCCCTTGTGGGAGATATTCGAGTGGATTGACAGTATCATCACCCCTGTATTACCAATGTTTTTGATATTGTTGTTCAATGCTTTGACTGTGAGGCATATCATAGTGGCAAACAGAATCCGCAAGGGGCTACGCAGCAACAATGAAAATCAGAATGATCTAGAGATGACAAATCGGAGGAAATCCATGATTTTGCTTTTCACTATTTCCGCCAATTTCATAATCTTGTGGATGACGTATCTTGTGCATTCCGTAAACTGGCCGGTTATGAACTTTTATTACACAGACAAATATTTCAGTAGCCCTATATATATCGCCCAGCAGGTTGCATTCATGCTGCAACTTCTGAGTACCTGCACAAACACTTGCATCTATGGACTGACACAAAACAAATTCAGAGAGGAGCTTAAGAATGGGATAAAGTATCTGTTTACACTGAATGGGAAAATATGTTGGCAATATGTAACGCCCATCGATCTGGAAGAGGGCTTGTAAATTTACGAGTAAGTTGCTTTTGGATTCCTCAGTTTTGAAAGCAGGTGAAGGGAAAAGAGGAAAATGATTGTCTTCAATAAGTTTTCACTTAATTAAATTCAATGACCAAAATAGTCAAATTTGATTTCGTAATTGGAAAGCTAAAGGTAGAAATTAGAACATGTAGTAATAAATCTTGCTCGCCTAATGCCTCGATTATTATTTATCTAGATGTGCAGAGTTTGCACAACAGCATACTATTGAAATAAATTGTAATATTATTCTCGTAAAACATCGATAAGAGTGAAAATAAAAACATATGCCGACTAAACGACAAATCAGACTTGGAGCAACAGATGCAATTTGTGTTTTTTGCAGAACAAGTTCACCATTTAAAAAAACGCAAAGGTTGCAGAAAAACATTCCTCACAAAATACGCCAAATGGCCTTAAATATTAAGCAAATATCGATACATTTCCCATACCTTTACATTGTCAATACTGTCATGTGAGAGTACCTTTAAGAAATGTGTGTTTAACAAATGTACCTTTAAGAAATGGGTGTTTATCAGTGATGTCAGAGGGTGAGTGGAGCTGGGCTGTCTGTCTGCTTTTTACTTTCATTTTAGGCGGTTTGCTGCTGGGTGTGTTTTGGCTTCGTTTTCAGTCTTGGAGCTGAAGCCAGACAGAGCAGATGCACTGTTGATATCTCTGCCATGAAAAGACTATCTTTTGATCATTTGGTGAATTCAGAATTATAAATGTTCTCAGTAGTAAATGTAAACCTAATGTGCTTCTGTTAAAAGGTGTTCCCTTTGTCTTCTGGAAGGTGTTTGGGAAGTTTTTCAGGATTACTTAGTGTTGTATTCTTTGGGGTTGTATTTAAATTGATGGTTGCTAAGATGTTCACTGTATGTTTTAAAAACGTTAACTTGAGTTCATAGAATTAACATCGTTTTACTTTAAAAAATAGTTTTCCATTTTGCTGTACCACATCTGCACAGTGAGCCGTATGCTCCCCATACCGCAATCTATTACAAGTTGTGGGTCAGGTGTGCTCCATGCTACACTTTGGGTTTCTATTTGCTATTTCAATTGAAGGTGCTTATCTATGAGCACATCAGCTGCACAGCTGGGTCATGTATGACGAGATGCAGCGTACGAACATAGGAACAAGGAGCAGGAATCGGCCAGTCGCCCTCGACGCCTGACCTGCCATTTTAGAAGTTCATACTTGGTCTGAGATTGTCCTCATATCTGCAGCCTGTCTACCGCCGCACAGCTCTTATTCCCTTGCTGAATAACAATCTATCCACCTGCTCCATTAAAAAAAAAATCAAAGACTGTGCTTCCACCACCTTTTCAGGCGGTCCCAAAGATTCAGCCCCTGTGAACGA
Organism: Scyliorhinus torazame; assembly: GCF_047496885.1. Lineage (NCBI taxonomy): Eukaryota > Metazoa > Chordata > Chondrichthyes > Carcharhiniformes > Scyliorhinidae > Scyliorhinus > Scyliorhinus torazame. The sequence goes on along the minus strand of NC_092720.1, from coordinate 177,086,193 downwards.
AAGAAATGCACCTCATCCGACAACATACTTTTCAAATTGTTCTCGATTCAACCACAAGAGGGAACATCCACTCCGCAGCTATCTTGTAAAAAAAAAACAGGATCGCATATTTCAATGAACCCTCCCTGAACGTCGGTGACAATACTGCACACAGTGTTCCAGAAATAACTTCACTGATGTTTTTCCATGGGACGTAGGCATCCAGCATGTATTGTCCATCACGCTCAGGGGACATTTAAGACATAACCAAGTTCCTTTGGAACTGGAATCACTGTAGGCCAGGCCAGGTCATGAGTGCACCAGATGTGTTTTTACGACAATGGCGTCATGGCCATCGTTAGACTTTTAATTCCAGATTTTTTTTAAACTCAAATTTCACGATCTGCAGTGGCAGGATTTGAATCTGAGTACTCTGGTTTTCTGGCCTTTGATGATACCCCGATGGCACCGATTCACCTTCATCACTGACGCCTAGCCTCGTGCTGTATTCAATTCCCGTCGTTATAAATGCAAACATTTTATTATGCCGTGGGGCAGCACGGTAGCACAGTGATTAGCATGTTTGTTTCTCAGCACCAAGGTCCCAGGTTCGATTCTCGGTTTGGGTGACTGGCTATGTGGAGTCAGCACGTTCTCCCCGTGTCAGCGTGGGTTTCATCCGGGTGCTCCCGTTTCCTCCCACAGTCCAAATATGTGCAGGTTAGGTGTATTGTCTCCACAAAGTATTAGGTGGGGTTACTGGGCTCCGGGGATATGGTGGAGGTGTGCATCTTAAGTGCAGTGCTCTTTCCAAGGATCGGTGCAGACTCAATTGGGACTAAAGACCTCCTTCTGCACTGCAAATTCTATTTTGATTAGGTTTTCTAGTTTTGAGCAGTGCCTTTTGCAATTAATCAACTAGGACACCCATGTTGCTCTACATCTCAGACTTTTGCACATTCTCAATATTCAGAGAATATAACTTTCTTTTATTCTTCCTGTCATAATCGACAATTAAACTTTGTTCCGCGTTTTCTCCATCTTCCAGGTAATTGCCACACTCACTTCTCCGAACTACATATTTTTGTACCCACCTCATCTCCTCAGCACAGCTTAATTTCGTTCTCATCATTGTGCCATCAGAAAATTCAGTAAGCATTCCACCAATATCTTCATCCAATTCATTTGCATAAATTGTAAATAATGAGGCCCAGCACTGGCCCCTGTGGCTCATTACCTGTTGGATTTTGACAACCTGAAAAATAACGAATCATATCGACAGTCGGTTTCCGGCGAGCGAGTCAACCTTCTATTTATGCCCACATGTTGCTGGCATACCTTGAGCTTTTATTTTACGCCATAACCTTTGATACGGCACTTGAACAAATGCCCTCTGGAAGTCTAACTATAGCACGTCCATGGTTTCCCCTTGATTGACAACACATGTAGGCCCATAAAATAACTTCGAAAGGTTGTTGAAACATGACTTGCTGTGCCCATAATCATGTTGACTCCGCCTGATTACCTTGAACTTAAACATGGGCCCTGCGATAAGCTTATACCATAACGGCATTTGCCACTCTTCCAAATGAGTGATACGAATTTACCTATAGTGTAGTTTCTCGGACGCGCAGGTATTTCTGTAAGAGCTGATCAATCACTCTTCAAACTTTGGTAGCGTTGACCAACATGGCGAAATGGTATTGTCACTTGATCAGACCTAGGGGAATGTTCTGGGAGCCCAGATTCGCTGGTCCAATTGGAATCGAATTTAAAAATAAATCTAACGATGACCAGAAAACAATTGACGATTGTCGTGAAATCTCATCATTTATGTAATGTGAAGAATGGTCGGAGATAAAAAATTGCGGAGTATTCCACTCTGACAATCTGGAAGCACCGATTTACCATTACCAAGAAGACCTTGTGTACTGGCGAGAAAAATGCAAAACCTTTCTCACAGGGTGCATGAGCCTCCATAAGCCCTCAGCCCAAATCTATTCCATAAACTTCCCCAGTTCCCGAGCCATGCCTGTCGATTTCCGCGTACGCCCCCACCCCACCCCATGATCAGTTGGTGTATTTATTAGTCGCGGAATTGCGCCATGATCTTTTTTACAAGGTTTGCATTGTCCTAGTTGCTGGAGTACACATTGGCAAGGACCACGGGTGCCCTCTATGAGACACTGCTGACCGTACCATCCCACTTGGTCTGTAACTGTCCTAACCGCAGTAAAAACCGTCCTCTTACTAATCAATATGGCCACCCCCAAGCTCTTGTCCCAAAGGTGGAACGTTAGGCCGCACCCAACCAACCCTTCCTGACGCACAGTCGGTCCTTCTCCCTCAGGTGCATCTCTTGGAGGAAGACAATGTCAGCTTCCATACCTTTTAGATGGATGAGGAGTCTGGGTCTTTTCACCAGATCGTTACGTTCCCTGGCGTTTCAGGTGACTATTCTGACGCCCCACACCGCACCCCGCCCTGCGTATTCAACCATACTTACCTTGTCAATGCACCCCTTCACTCCGGGTCTTCCCTTTGTTTCGGGACCGTCCAAAATGACCGCGGTCACCATTCTCACAATGAGGCCGAGCCCCTGTGCTCCCGGTTTCCCTTTAACCAGGGTCCACCGAACATGGCTGCCTCCTGTGTGCACTACATTTAGGTGAGCACATGCACTCCTGAATTTCCCTTAGTTTAGGGACTGCCAAAAGTGGCTGCTTACTGTGCCCTTGGGTCTTGGTCTTTCTTAGATATTAGTAGTATGGCGGACTGTGTTAGAGTTGGAGGCAGGGTTACCTCGCTAGTGTGTCGCCGAACATGGCCTGCGACATGAATCTAACGATGATCATAAAACAATTGACCATTGTCGTGAAATCTCATCATTTATGCAATGTGAAGAATGGTCGGAGATAAAAAATTGCGGAGTATTCCACTCTGACAATCTGGAAGCACCGATTTACCCATTACCAAGAAGACCTTGTGTACTGGCGAGAAAAACGCAAAACCTTTCTCACCGGGTGCATAAGCCTCCATGAGCCCTCAGCCCATCAGGGTCAATCTCAGCAGGGTCAGTGCCATTGTGAATTTTTGTAGACGTCCACGGATCCCAGCGTCTTCTGGACTGCAGTGAATTGATGGTCTCCATGACCTCTGCAAGTCCTAATAGAGCTTCCATTTCCGTTTCCGTTTGTGAGGTTAACCTGATGAAGCCAGTCTACAGACCTCCCGTCCATGGTCGATTTGTTCCCCCCCGTTGTTTTGATTCCCCCTACACCTCTCGCTGAACACCCAAAGATCCCCTTTTTGTCCACATTACTGCATTCCCCCCCCCCCACTCTGACACCGTGTCTCGTCCCTCCGCCCCCCCCAACCCCGCACGAGATGTTCTGACCCCAGTGGGAGATGCGCCTCGGCCTGCCTCTCACTCCTGGTGCTAGCTTTCCTGCTATTGTGGTGGCCCCCTCCCAGGTTCGATCGAACCCACACTTATGCCCGCTCTTCTGGTGTCCTTTCTATCTCCTCCTCACCCTCTGCTGCGCATTGCTGCCCTCGCCCCCTCCTTTCTATGAGCTGGTTCCCTGTTCAGACGGAGGTGACGCAGTGTCCCGAAACCTTGTCCATTTAGTTATTTTGCCTCCTCTGTATCTTCCTCACCCCTGTCTCTGGCTGCTCGAACAGCCGTTCCAAGGACGAACTCGCCGGCTCAGTAAAATCATGTCCTTTGCCCAGAAACAGTACTCAGAGCCTGGCTTCGAAAAGCATCCTGAATCTGACAAAAGGTTTTATTTAGGCGCAACTTTGCATGGTTAAAATCCGCCATCACAAGCCACCTGCAATCCCAGATACCTGAATTGAGTAGTAGCCACACGAAACGGCAAACGCCCAAAGCCAACTACCATCCCCGAAAGGAGACAAAAAATAACTCTCTATTCTCCCAATTCAATTTGTATCCCTAAAAAGCACCTAATCGCTTGAGAAGCCCAATTATATCCTCCAACATGGGAACCACTTTGGAAATATACAACGCAAGGTCGTTGGCAGACTTCCACTGACGGTGATTTGCTGAATGGACACAGATCAGGTGCCTCTCGTCCAGACCAGAACCAAATGGGCACTTGTAGACGACTTTTGCCATGAAATTCGAAAGCAACTTAACCTTAACTGAGAAAATAAAAGAAATTAATTTGAATTCCAGCGTAATGGAGTTCGAGGGGGAGAAGGGATAGAAGACATTGCGGAAAAGGCGATGAGCAGTAGGCAGAGGAGCCGGCGGACCACGAGGCGAGGGTCCCTGGCCACTCAGGAGAGAGGGAGGCCGACAACACAAGCACCAGCCACCACCCCCCCCTCCCCCCGCACCTGTACACGGATGGAAGCCTTTATTTTTGTTAAATAATTTAGATTACGCAATTATTTTTTCCAATTAAGGGGCAATTTAGTGTGGCCAATCCACCTACACTGCGCATTTTTGGGTTGTGGGGGCGAATCTCACGCAGACACGGGGAGAATGTGCAAACTCCACACGGACAGTGACCCAGAGTCGGGATTGAACCTGGGACCTCAGCGCCGCGAGGCAGCTGTGCTAACCACTGTGCTGCCCCAGGGATGGAAGCCATTCCTCATGAAGTACTGACCACTATGAAATAAGCGATAAAGTTCGATGTCTAGGTGGCGGTCAAGGTGGTGGTGACAGAGGTGATGGTCACCATGCAAAAAAAAAGCTATCTATTTTGGCGAAGTAGGTGGAAGCCCAGGAAAAAACAAACTACGAATTGGAGAAGACCTCGACGGACCAGAGCGGCAGGATCGTCGCACTGGAAGCAGTTGTTAAATCGTTGGTGGCGGCTCAAGGGAATTTTAAAGAGAAATTCGAGGATGAAGAAAACAGGTCGCAACATTGGAACATTCAGATTGTGGGCCTTCCAGAAGGTATTGAGGGCAGAGACGCAACGGGCTATATCGCCCAAATGCTGGGCAACCTAGTCGGGAGAGCCAGCTTCCACGACCCCTGTGACAGATCGCACAGGATGCTTAAGCCGAAACCGAGGCTGGACATTGGGAAACTATACTGACACCACGATCATGAGAGGGTGCTAAGGTGGGCGATAAAGACCAGGTTGAGTCCCTGGGAAGGACAGAATCTCAGGGTATATCATCATTTTGGGGCGGACATGACGAAATGCATGTTTGCGTTTAATCAGAGAAAACCAGCCCTGCCCAAAGAATGGGGTACGATTCGTTTGCCCACATTCGCCACTTTCATTTTAGAGGCAGCACAGTAGCACAATGGTTAGCACTGTTGCGTCACAGCTCCAGGATCCCAGTTTTGATTCCTGGCTTGCGTCACTGTCTGCATGGAGTCTGCATGTTCTTCTCATATCGGCGTGGGTTTCCTTCCAGTGCTCCGATTTCCTCCCACAGGTCCCAAAAGACGTGCTGTTAGGCAATTTTTACATTCTGAATTCTCCCTCTGAATTCTACCCGAACAGGCGCCGGAAAGTGGCGACTAGGGGGCAGGATTCTCCCAGACCTGGGCTGGACCGAAGAATCCCCGCGCCCGGGCCACGCCGCCCCGATGCCGGCAGGTGATTCTCCGCAGAGCGAAGAATCGGCGCCGTTGGCACCGGCGTGGTCGGCGGCCATTCTACGCAGGCCCCCCACGATTTTCCGAGGGGCCGTAAAAAGGAAAACGAGTCCTGCTAGGTCTGTTCTAATCTGCTCTGAGCCTGCGCGACCTTGGCGTTGAAGGGTCGGGTGTCAGCATTTGGGTGGGGAGGAATGGCCCGCGATCGGGGCCAACGATCGGCGGGCTGTCTCTCTGGCTCCGTACCTACTTTCCTACGTGCTGTCCCCTGTAGCCCTGCGCCATGTTGCGTCAGGGCCGGCGTGTTGAAGGATGCCACGACGCTGGTGCGCGTGGCTGCCAGTGCCACTGCGTATGCGTGGATTTCGCGCCAGGATCGGCAGCCGGAGCAGCGCGAAACCCTCCACCGCCTTGCTGGTCCCCGACAGGGTCCAGAATTAGTCCTTGCGATGGCGTTACGATGGCATGGACACTCTGCCCTGGAATTAGTGAATCCCACTCCGGGGCTTTTCACATTAACTTCATTGCGGTGTTAATGTAAGCTTACTTGTGCAATAATGATTAGTATAATGTTATTTCCAGCCAGGCTCTGGGTAACAATGCAGAACAAGGAGCATTACTTTAACATACCCGCAGAGGCAAACGATTTTGTGCAGTTAAACGGCCTGAAGAAGGGCAAAGGAGGCAGCGATGAAGGTAGAACATCGAGACGGGAAGTGAAAGAGACAGAAACGGTTGCGCTGGACTATGCTGCTTCGCTCTGATCAAAGCTACCGGGTCACAGGAAAGGGCGAATGCAGGTGAGGGTGAGGTAGAGGCAGAAGGAGCGTTTAGACAGTGGGCATAAGTGTGCGGTAAGAACAGCCCCCGGAGAGGTGGGTACCACACCCGCATGGAAATCTAGCACAAGAAGATGGACAACAAGGGAGGGAGCGCCTGGCTGGGGGAGGGGAGGGGGTGGCACTGGAACAGGGAGTGGATGCATAGATGGCGCGGCGCTTCGGGTATGGGGGGGGGGGGTGAGGGGGGGGGGGAGGTGAAGGAACACAAAATGAACAATATGGGAAGAAAGGGTTTGTTTTGGGACTGGTTTCGGCAGGTAAGATGCAGAATGAAGGGACAAGTTGGTTCCGCAAGCAGCCACTTTGGAGGATCCCGAAGCAAAGGGAGACTACGGAGTGTAGGGGCTGACCCACGTGGCTTATACACAGTTGGCGGCCATGGTCGGTGCCCCCTGGGCAAAGGCAACCCCCGCAGTGCAGGCGTCCAGCCACATGATGAGAATTGTAATCGTGGCCATTTTGGACGGCCCCCGAACAAAGGGACACCGTGGACTGCAGGACCGTCTCCACCAGGTTAGTCCGGATGATCGCGCAGGAGGAGGGGGACGGATTGCGGGTAGGAAGGGCTGGGTCGGACATATGTAGCATTCATATTATGGGACGAAGGCTAGGGAAGTGGACATACTAATTAGGAAGAGGACATATTAACGGTAACATGGAAGGTTACGGACCAAGCAGGATGGTACTTCATGGTCAGCAGTGTGATGGACGGGCACTGGTAGTTCTAGTAAATCTGTAAGCCCCCAAATTTTACAACACAGATTTCATAAAAAAGACCATGGTGGAATTCCGAGATATCGACACACACCGACTTCAACTGTGTACAGAAACCATTGACGGATCGATCGAGCCTCAGAAGTGGGAAAAAGACAGGCATGGCTAGAGAAGTGGAAGCATTCATGAGGCACATGGGGTCAGTGTGCCCATCCCGGTTCCTATATGGCAGCGAGATAACCAGAATGGGGACGTCTCACTTTCCACGTTCTGGGAGACACTGAAGGCGATGACTAGGGGAGAGATAATAGCCGACAACGTATTTAGAGACTGGGAACAGGGGGTGGCTAGTTAACAACTGCTCGACTCCATCCTGGAGGTCAATAGAAATTATTCTGCGACTCCACCGCAGAGCATCTTGCGTACAGGAAAGAGCTACAATTGGACTTAACCTGCTATCCACCAGGAAGGCAGTTGCCAAACTCTGCCAGACACTGGGACCTTCTACGAACATGGAGAAAAGGCAGGTCACCCACTGGCTCACCAGATGAGAAAGCAGGCAGCTACAAGGGAGATAACGAGCGAAAACACAGCAGTGGGGAACTGTTTGGAAACCCCAGAAATGTCGAGAAGCACTTGAGGCCTTCTACCGCGGACTGTACAGCTCCGAGCCCTCCCATTGAGGAGGGCGGACACGACACATATCATCGATGGACTGGACAACCCCGTTGGGGGACGATAGGCGGGGCGAGCTGGAAGCACCAATAGGACTGGGAGAGAACACGGAGAGCATCAGCTCCATGCAGGTGGGGAAAGTGCTGGGGCAGGATGGGTTCCCGGAGAACTTTTATAAAATGTTGCACCAGCTGTGGTCCCACACCTACGGGACATATTTGCTGATTCACTAGCGAGGGCTCTCTGCCTCCAACGCTAACACAGGCAATTATATCGCTGATGCCCGCAAAACACAAGAGCCGGATAGAATGCGCATCATATTTTGCTGCTCAATGCGGACGCAAAGATACTTGCGAAAGTCCTGACTCAGAGATGGGAGAACTGCGTACCAGAGGTGGTTTAAGAGGACCAGACCGGCTAGTACAAGGGTAGACAGCGAACATCAGGTGACTGCTGAAAGCAATAATGACCCCATCCAGGACGGGAACACCAGAGGTGATCGTCTTCCTGGATGCAGAAAAGGCCTTTGACAGAGTCGAATGAAAGTATCTCATTGAGGTACTCGAGCGGTTTGGGCTAGGGACAGCGTTTACCATGTGAACGAAACTCCTGCACAACGTTCCCAAGGCGAACATTCGGTCCAGCATCGCCAGCGCTGAATATTTCCAGCTTCACAGAACCATAAGGCAGCGATATCCAGTGGCCCCGCTCTTGTTCACCCTGGCAATTGAACACCTGGTGATCATTCTGCAAGACGGAAAAGTCTGAAAGGGCATCAAAATAGGGGGAGGATGACCTGATCCTCTCCGTCTCGGACTCAAAGAACGGCATGGAAGTAATCATGAAGTTCCTGGAAGGTTTCGGGGTCTTCTGGGGTTACAAACCAAACCGGGGTAAGAGCCAGGCATTCCCGGTCAACCTGAATGGGAGAGGGAGAGATCTGGGGGGGGGGGGGGGCGGGGGGGGGGGGATAGGGGGCTGCAATTATAACTACCACAAAGCAAGTTCCACTACATGAGGATCCAGATAGCCCATAACTGGATACGGATCCACAACTGGAATCTGACCAGTCTGGCGGAAAAAGTTAAAAAGGTCCTTCAGAGATGGGATGCACTTCCGCTTTCCCTGGATGGAAGGATGCAGATGGTCAAGATCAACGTTCTGCCGAGATTCCTGTTCCTGTTCAGATCCATCCCAATCTTCATGCCCAAGGTGTTTTTTCACGGGATAGACAAAATGATCATGGCGTTTGGATGGAGGGGGAAGAACCCAAGGACCCCCAAGCTGACACTGCAATGGAGGAATGATTTGGGCGGCCTGGTTCTACCGATCCTGCAGTACTAAAACTGGTCGGCCACAGTTAAAAGCGTGAGGGAATGGATACGAGAACCCAACATGGTCTCTGTGACGCTGGTGCAGTCGTCCTGCATGGGTACCACCCTCCAGGCCCTAACCACTGCAACGCTCGCATCCCCCCGGTAAAATGCACATCCTGCCCTGTGGTGATAGCCACATTGAGGACATGGATCCAAAGTATCAGCATTTCGCTTCAACCGAGATGTCCTTCTTGGCCCCCATCAGCGGTAATCAAAATTTCCCGCCATCCATTCTCGATCACCTTCAAAAACTGGAGACAGGACGGGGATCTCTCGGAGTCAGGAGCATTTCCATAGGGGACAGACTCGTGACCCTGGTCTAACTGACGGAAGAATTGGAGCTACCGACAGGACAGGAACCTGGGCACCTGCAATTCATACAGTTTATGTCATGGATACCGCAAGGTACAGTAGGGCCCCGTGATACAATTTACTGAACAGCTGATAAGCACCGTGGCCCCATCTATGGACGCTTGCTGGAAAGGACAAGGACACCACCAGATGGAGCTAAGCACAAATGGGCGGGCGAACGCGGGACAGACGTGGGTTTGGGACTCTGGAGCAAAGCACTGAGTGGCACTGAGTGGGGCTAACTCGACCTCCCGAGGTGCTGCCCTTACTTACACAAAATTGGCTGTATTTGTTTTTCGATTGTCGTAAATGCCCATTCGGGTCACTAATGTCCTATCGGGTAGGAAATCTTCCATCCTTACTTGGTCTAGTCTACATGTGACTCCATATGCACAACAATGTGTTTGACTGTTAACTGCCCCCTCAAGGGCAATTAGGGATGGACAATAAATGCTGGCCCAGTCTGCGAAGCCCACATCCCATGAACGAAAAATAAAGAATGCAGGTCGCCGCCACATTGAGGGCAATCAGTGATGGCAGTAAATGACTGCGTAGCCGGCGACGACAACATCTTACGAAAGAAGAACATATAATATATTTTGATTCGATCCCGGTTAGGAGACCTGACGTTTGTTTCGAGGATGAGTAAGATTTCCATATTCACGAATCTCTTGAATGTTCACCAAGCACAAAATCAAATGTTCGGCGATACACAAAGAAAATTTCCGTATTTCTATGTAATTCTTAAAAACAAAGAATGTTAGAAATAGGATATATATCTTTTTAAATGTGTCAATGCGAGTGGGAATGAAACCAAAACGATCACGCGTACTGAGGTCTGCTCGCCGAACAAAGAAAACGATTGATCTTTATATAATTACTTATTTTTAAAATGTTTTTATTGGCAATTTCGACATTATGTACATTGACGTCCGGTTTCATTTATTGCATCGTATAAAAAAGGCTTCGTATTTCGTTACTTTAATTATAAATTTCTGCCCTCTAGCTCATCGTGTCCTTCCACACCCTTCCTCCGCCCCCCTCGCCCTCCTTTCCCTAAGCCCTCGCCGTTTCCCCAGCACTTCCTCTCTTGCTGTCTTCCCTTGGTCGATCCGGGAGTGTGCTCCCCCTTCTCCTTGTCCCCCCTTTAGAACATAGAACATAGAACATAGAACAATACAGCGCAGTACAGGCCCTTCGGCCCACGATGTTGCACCGAAACCAAAGCCATCTAACCTACACTATGCCATTATCATCCATATGTTTATCCAATAAACTTTTAAATGCCCTCAATGTTGGCGAGTTCACTACTGTAGCAGGTAGGGCATTCCACGGCCTCACTGCTCTTTGCGTAAAGAACCTACCTCTGACCTCTGTCCTATATCTATTACCCCTCAGTTTAAAGTTATGTCCCCTCGTGCCAGCCATATCCATCCGCGGGAGAAGGCTCTCACTGTCCACCCTATCCAACCCCCTGATCATTTTGTATGCCTCTATTAAGTCTCCTCTTAACCTTCTTCTCTCCAACGAAAACAACCTCAAGTCCATCAGCCTTTCCTCATAAGATTTTCCCTCCATACCAGGCAACATCCTGGTAAATCTCCTCTGCACCCGCTCCAAAGCCTCCACGTCCTTCCTATAATGCGGTGACCAGAACTGTACGCAATACTCCAAATGCGGCCGTACCAGAGTTCTGTACAGCTGCAACATGACCTCCCGACTCCGGAACTCAATCCCTCTACCAATAAAGACCAACACTCCATAGGCCTTCTTCACAACCCCATCAACCTGGGTGGCAACTTTCAGGGATCTATGTACATGGACACCTCGATCCCTCTGCTCATCCACACTTTCAAGAACTTTACCATTAGCCAAATGTTCCGCATTCCTGTTATTCCTTCCAAAGTGAATCACCTCACACTTCTCTACATTAAACTCCATTTGCCACCTCTCAGCCCAGCTCTGCAGCTTATCTATATCCCTCTGTAACCTGCTACATCCTTCCACACTATCGACAACACCACCAACTTTAGTATTGTCTGCAAATTTACTCACCCACCCTTCTGCGCCTTCCTCTAGGTCATTGATAAAAATGACAAACAGCAACGGCCCCAGAACAGATCCTTGTGGTACTCCACTTGTGACTGTACTCCATTCTGAACATTTCCCATCAACCACCACCCTCTGTCTTCTTTCAGCTAGCCAATTTCTGATCCACATCTCTAAATCACCCTCAATCCCCAGCCTCCGTATTTTCTGCAATAGCCTACCGTGGGGAACCTTATCAAACGCTTTGCTGAAATCCATATACACCACATCAACTGCTCTACCCTCGTCTACCTGTTCAGTCACCTTCTCAAAGAACTCAATAAGGTTTGTGAGGCATGACCTACCCTTCACAAAGCCATGCTGACTATCCCTGATCATATTATTCCTATGTAGATGATTATAAATCTTGTCTCTTATAATCCCCTCCAAGATTTTACCTACTACAGACGTGAAGCTCACCGGTCTATAGTTGCCGGGGTTGTCTCTGCTCCCCTTTTTGAACAAAGGGACCACATTTGCTGTCCTCCAGTCCTCTGGCACTATTCCTGTAGCCAATGATGACATAAAAATCAAAGCCAAAGGGCCAACAATCTCTTCCCTGTCCTCCCAGAGAATCCTAGGATAAATCCCATCAGGTCCCGGGGACTTATCTATTTTCAGCCTGTCCAGAATTGCCAACACCTCTTCCCTACGTACCTCAATGCCATCTATTCTATTAGCCTGGGGCTCAGCATTCTCCTCCACAACATTATCTTTTTCCTGAGTGAATACTGACGAAAAATATTCATTTAGTATCTCGCCTATCTCTTCAGACTCCACACACAATTTCCCATCCCTGTCCTTGACTGGTCCTACGCTTTCCCTAGTCATTCGCTTATTCCTAACATACCTATAGAAAGGTTTTGGGTTTTCCTTGATCCTTCCTGCAAATACTTCTCATGTCCCCTCCTAGCTCGTCTTAGTTCTCTCTTTAGATCCTTCCTCGCTACCTTGTAACTATCCATCGCCCCAACCGAAACTTCACACCTCATCTTCACATAGGCCTCCTTCTTCCTCTTAACAAGAGATTCCACTTCCTTGGTAAACCACGGTTCCCTCGCTCGACGCCTTCCTCCCTGCCTGACCGGTACATACTTATCAAGAACACGCAGTAGCTGATCCTTGAACAAGCCCCACTTATCCAGTGTGCCCAACACTTGCAGCCTACTTCTCCACCTTATCCCCCCCCCCCCCCCCCAAGTCACGTCAAATGGCATCATAAATTCCCTTCCCCCAGCTATAACTCTTGCCCTGTGGTGTATACTTATCCCTTTCCATCATTAACGTAAACGTCACCGAATTATGGTCACTGTCCCCAAAGTGCTCTCCTACCTCCAAATCCAACACCTGGCCTGGTTCATTACCCAAAACCAAATCCAACGTGGCCTCGCCTCTTGTTGGCCTATCAACATATTGTTTCAGGAAACCCTCCTGCACACACGGTACAAAAAACGACCCATCTATTGTACTCGAACTATATCTTTTCCAGTCAATATTTGGAAAGTTAAAGTCTCCCATAATAACTACCCTGTTACTTTCGCACTTATCCAGAATCATCTTCGCCATCCTTTCCTCTACATCCCTAGAACTATTAGGAGGACTATAAAAAACTCCCAACAGGGTGACCTCTCCTTTCCTGTTTCTAACTTCAGCCCATACTACCTCGGAAGAAGAGTCCCCATCTAGCATCCTCTCCGCCACCGTAATACTGCTCTTGACTCGCAGCGCCACACCTCCCCCTCTTTTGCCTCCTTCTCTGAGCTTACTAAAACACCTAAACCCCGGAACCTGCAACATCCATTCCTGTCCCTGCTCTATCCATGTCTCCGAAATTGCCACAGCATCGAAGTCCCAGGTACCAACCCATGCTGCCAGTTCCCCTACCTTGTTTCGTATACTCCTGGCATTGAAGTAGACACACTTCAAACCACCTACCTGAACACTGGCCCCCTCCTGCGACGTCAAATCTGTGCTCCTGACCTCTATACTCTCATTCTCCCTTACCCTAAAACTACAATCCAGGTTCCCATGACCCTGCTGCATTAGTTTAAACCCCCCCCAAAGAGCACTACCAAATCTCCCCCCCAGGATATTTGTGCCCCTCAGTTTCAGATGTAGACCATCCTGTCTGTAGAGGTCCCACCTTCCCCAGAAAGAGCCCCAGTTATCCAGAAATCTGAATCCCTCCCGCCTGCACCATCCCTGTAGCCACGTGTTTAATTGCTCTCTCTCCCTATTCCTCATCTCATTATCACGTGGCACAGGCAACAACCCAGAGATAACAACTCTGTTTGTTCTCGTTCTGAGCTTCCATCTTAGCTCCCTGAAAGCCTGCCTGACATCCTTGTCCCCTTTCCTACCTATGTCGTTAGTGCCAATGTGGACCACGACTTGGGCTGCTCCCCCTCCCCCTTAAGGATCTGGAAAACACGATCCGAGACATCACGTACCCTTGCACCTGGGAGGTAACATACCAAACCTGAGTCTCTCTCGCTCCCACAAAATCTCCTATCTGTGCCCCTGACTATCGAGTCCCCAATTACTAATGCTCTGCTCCTCGCCCACTTTCCCTTCTGAGCAACAGGGACAGACTCCGTGCCAGAGGCCCGTACCCCATGGCTTACCCCTGGTAAGTCCCCCCCCCCCCCCACACAAGTATCCAAAGCGGTATACTTGTTTCTCAGGGGAACGACCGCAGGGGATCCCTGCACTGATTGCTTTTTCCCAGTCCCTCTTACAGTTACCCACCTATCTCCAATCTTTGGTGTAACTAATTCCCTGAAGCTGCTATCTATGACCCCTTCTGCCTCCCGAATGATCCGAAGTTATTCCAACTCCAGCTCCAGTTCCCTAACTCGGACTTGGAGGATCTGGAGATGGCAGCAATTCCTGCAGGTAAAATCAGCAGGGACACTAACTGCATCCCTCACCTCAAACATCCTGCAGGAGGAACATTGCACTCCCTTCCCTGCCATTCCTCTAACTTTCTACCAAGATCTGGCTAACAACTAAATTAAATTTTTTCATAAAAAAGAATAATAATATAATAAAATATGGTACTTACCTCAGACCAATGGGTTTTATTATTAGGTTAGAGGAGGAGGGCGGGTGGGAGACACTACACGCGTAGTGTCTCGGGTTTCCCCTCCACCAGAATTTATTGGTGAGGGTCTTCCCAGACGTCCGCGGGTCGACTTCCTGTTCCCGCCTGAAACACTCCCAGCAACCACTTCCGCACTGCTCCCGCTGAAACTGACTCACCAGCTGTTCTCACGCCGAAATCGACTGGCCTGCCCCTGCAAAGACAAGTGCTTTTAAAGGACAGACTTACCTCCCAGCAACCACTCCCGCACTGCTCGCGCTGAAACTGACTAACCAGCTGTTCTCCCGCCGAAATCGACTGGCCTGCCCCTGCAAAGACAAGTGCTTTTAAAGGACAGACTTACCTCCCAGCAACCACTTCCGCACTGCTCCCGCTGAAACTGACTCACCAGCTGTTCTCACGCCGAAATCGACTGCACACGTTCTTTTCTCCCTTCGTCGGCTTCGGCCGTTTTCCTTTTGGCCCTTCTTCCTGCATCCCTCCCCCCCCCCCCCCCCGCGTTAATGTTGTCCCTGTTTGTCGGTCTCAGACTCTCTGCTTTCTCCGCACCCCCCCTTTACCCTGGGTTGTGCGTCCCTGGCGTTCCACCTTCACATTTGATAGTATTTCCCTTTACCCTATCTAATCCTTCCAGTTCCCTCTCGATTGACTGTTGTTTGCCTCAAACAGGTTTTCGAACAGACCGACAAATTGCCCCCATGCAGTAAGGAAGCCTTCCTCCAACCCTGCGGTGGCATATTTGATCTTATCCAGGTGTAGAAGTTCCGAAACGGCAGCTAGCCAGTCTGCAGCTGTGGGTGGGGTGCTTCTGATCGCCAGCCGAACACGATTCTGTTGTGTGCGATTAGGAAAACGAAAGCAAGGCCGTCGGCCCTCTTCCCCATGTGTAGCTCTGGCTGCTCTGATACCCCTAAGATCGCCACATTTGGGCATGGCTTCACCCTCACCACCACAATCTTGGACATTGCCTTTGATAAGGCCGTCCAGAACCCAGAAAATTTGGGACAAGCCCAGAACATGTGGATGTGGTTAGCCATGTCCCTCTGGCACCGTTCACATTTGTCCTCCAACTCGGAGAAGGACCTCCTCATTCGGGTCTTGTCAGGTGTCCTCTGTGCATCATTTTGAACTGCATGAGACTGAACCTTGCGCCGGAGGAGGTGGAGTTGGTCCTGCTCGGTGTTTCGCTCCAGTGTCCCCACCCACGTCTGTCCCCAGTTCAGTATCCAATTATAGTGATTATAGATTGCATATTCTTTAGCATCAATTAAATTGGTTTTATTTACTGGGCAGCGCAGAACTGCATGAGCATGTCATGGACAATTAGGGGGGTTGCCCATGGCCTTATGACACCCCCTTATCGACTGGCATTGGGTCTTTATGTATACAAGTTCCCTTATCCCGGACAATCAGGAAGCCTGCACCTCTCTCTGCTCACGCCGCCTGCAGCTGAGTAAGATACGGCCTGTGGCCGTTGAAGATCTCCGAGATTTCGGGCGACGTTTTAACATAGAACATAGAACCGTACAGCACAGAACAGGCCCTTCGGCCCTCGATGTTGTGCCGTGAATTGTCCGAAACCAAGATCAAGCTATCCCACTCCCTGTCATTCTGGTGTTCTCCATGTGCACTGACATAACATTTGCAAGATCAGCGATTGAGAAGTCTCCACAAATACAATCTCGTCTGCCCAGTGCAGTCTGTTATCTCTGCTCTCTTCCTTTCAATCTGTCGATCGGTCCATCATTTATTTGGAAATTAACTTTATTTTCTCATTTCAACAGAAAGCTTGGACGCAGAGTACAGTGAAGAAGAGAAAAAACACATTTAACCTGCTGCCGTCCCAGTTAAAGCTGACAATAGTGCCGCCTGGTATATTGCCTGAAGACTTCCATCTGCGGGATTGAAACTCTTATTCTCGAATTCAAACACTCTCAGAATTTCTGCCCGTGACTAATTGAACTTCTTGATCGAAACTCCGCTTTTTCTAAACAGTGCACACACGCCATTCCAGATACAGAGCTGCAGTTATTAAGTAGTTCTGTGAACTTCGACCGTTGCATTGTGGTTGCAGTAACCTCAGCTCTTCGGGGCAAATCTAAAACAATAAATTAGTTTCTATTTCTGAAGATGCTGCCGGACCTCCTGTAGTTCAAAAAATTCTCGATTTGGACCCTTGTCCTTTTACTTTTTACACCAAAGACCAGCCTATTCATCAATTTACCAGAAGATTCCTCCATGTTCATGACCTGTACTGAGCAACTCAGGGCTAATTCGTTGTTAGAGCAGGGAATTCCCTTGATGGTGCTCGAGATGAAACAAGAAAGTAACCGTGGTGCTATCATAAAAAAGACACAAATCAATTGTCGGCGTGGTAGAAATAGTGATATAAACCAATAACAACACGCCGGCACAGGAGAACATGTGCCCTCAACTGTTACACAGTTTGTCTTACAGTTACGACTGTCCACATTGACAGTTTCAAATATCACATCAAATGTAAACGCAAAATTGTCATCAACAATCAAAATCTTCGTATACCTTGTCAACGGAAGCTGTAGAACTAAATCAAGATCATTGCGAACAACGCTGTTTGTGTTGTGCTGTTCAGCTATGGAACATGCCTGTCCAATCTGGGAATAATCTCCCAAATCGAAGAAGTTGAACCGCATCCTCAGTGTAAATTCCTGATGTTGTTGGGGATTTTGTGATACTGGACTGTGATATAAATTATAGGTGGCCCTGTAACTACATTTTTGCTCCATATTACTTTTGAATAGTTCTGATGAAACAAAAGGTACTCATTGGCTTAGATGCCTGTTTAGAAGAGGCAATTTGTAGAAATAAATAGTGGAGACAAAGCTGTTAATATCTAAAAGACACAAAATGGCTGTTAGCTATTTTGTGATATTAAAGACACAAAATGGCTGAACAAGCCACATTCCCTGTAAACTGCTTCATGAGACCCAAGCGTGGGTATGTATAGAGAGTGTCCCAACAGCCGCTGATAGCAGCTTCACAGAACAAGACTTGCAATGTATCCTTGATAAGCTGAAGGTCTACAGCTGTAGACAGGACACATAATTAGATTAGTTTTGAATGACTTTTGTCGGAAGTTAGGGGAGGGTGGGGATAATTGGGGATGCTTGGAAAATTGATTGACTGCATGTAATAAGTGTGACGCGAATATAGTTGATTGATTGTATATAAATGAGAATAAAAACTAATTCCGCCTCTGGAATCTGTATATTAACCGTGTGAGCTTTAGCGCAAGTGGGATAAGGTGGTGTCAAGGGCTGCGGAGTCCCCAGATCTTGCCTCCCAGAATTCTGACATAATAATCTGCTTTTTTGCTGTGAATATTTTCACCCCTAACACCTGACAATTAGTGACTGCCTGAAACCGATGAATGGGGATCATTTATACACTTTCCTAAAAACGACAAATTCCTAGGCTGTAACCACCCACCTTCATGCCCTGCAAATTGTCCACAAGTTGTCTACTGATCCAGATGAGTTCCTGCCACTGGGAGGCAATCAGTCTTAACCTAACTGGCTGCGTCCCAGAAGACTCAAGTATGGTGCCAGCCGCTGCAAGCCGTTTAGGTAGAAGGGAGGGTACAGCAAAAGGATTATTGCAAACTGTTACTTTGAACGACAACCCATCGTACAGAATGCCATGAACGAACAAAGGTGCACCTCTTAAGATTTGAAAGTCGTCAACTATCGGGGCAGGGCGTTCGTGAAAGAATGGCGAGGTTTGGTGCAGCAACAGGATAAAAAAAAGAATTGAACCCATAGCAACTTTATGCAGCAGACCTCGACCATCGTGGTGGACAGATTATGTGTCCGTTCCGAGGTTTGCAAGGAATCTTTTCATTTTGAAAAGATTGTCGGTGAAATCTAGTCTGAGAAGGGAAATTTTCCTGCCTGTAAAGTTACCTTGCTTCATTATTCTTTATTTCTTTCACACGAAGGGTGTTCCTAACACTGCAGTCATTATCACCCTTGCACGGGCTTGAAAATATGATGGGAGGCGTTATATCCTACAGCGAATAAAATCCGCGTGATTTTTCTATTTCCAAATGCTCTTAATGCTCAAATGCCCAAATGCTCTGTTCGGGAATTCGACCCAAATGAAATGAAGGAACACCGATGAACACGGAAGGTAAAGTGTGCGTTGCTACCGCATTTTACCGCAAAAGAGGAAATAAAGGATCTGCGTGTATATTGCGATGTCAATACAACCTCGTGTAAATTGGACTAGTTTTACAAGTCAACACAAGTATTCCTGCCAATAAATGTGTTCATCCAGCTCGGCTCTAGCGTTATTTATACTGAGAGCTCAAATGACGTTTTAAACTTTGTCAATGTGGTTGCTGAGAATGGGGTTATTTAAATCGTTCAAAAAGAAAAGAAACGAAACTATTTGAAATGTTCTTCTTGAAAAAATTTCCAATATGTGTTTTGCAAAGACTCTTCTGTATATTTCATGTTACGCACGAGTCCTTGGGGTAAAGTCGATGCATTAATCAGCTTCTGACGTCGGATATAACTCACAGCAGTGCGCAAATCCCCAGGTGACAATCTCCATAGAGGATAGATTTTGGTTTTAAGTATCTTCTACATTGGCACGGTCGAAGACCAGGGCTTGGCAGAACAGACTTTCGTGCTTCACAGAAAAACATGGGGCACCCAGTAATTTACCAGATAGACCTCATTTATTACCAAGTTCTTGCAGCCGTCGGTATTCCTGGTAAGTGAGTTGAAACGTGTCAGTACAGTTGAACATCAGTACGAAACTGTTACCTGTTCGGTGTTATTAGTTAAGGGTGGAAACATTTGTTTTGCTTGGTCAATATTATTTTTCATACAAATGATAATATTTAGTTCGCGTTCACCGTATCGTTGAGCCGAGAATGGTTACAGGAGAAAAGTCCCCTCGGGTGTCACACACTGAGAATTGACCAGAAAGCAAACAGTAATTTGCTTTGAAATTTGTTCTGATGGATTCTAACATTTTATCGCTGTTTAACTGAAAAGGAAATGCGGAAAAGTGTTGCTATTCTTACTGCCACCGACTGCAGGTTAGTGGTCAATGGTGTTGGAAGGGGCGATGCTGACACTGATCGTGGAAAACGGGCGATAGCGATCCGCAGACCGCTATATATTCCTTTTATCGCAGAAGGTTAAAACCTAAACCAATCAATCACCTGAGAATTCGAAGTTTTGACAAATATATCCGAACAGGGCGAATGTGCACTCGGGATGTGGTGCAGATCCTATTCCAACAGGTCGGACTTCTTTCGCTCTATTCATTTTATACAAGCACTGTTTCCACATATTGGACAACCTTTGTTTTCTACACACACGGTTGCTCCAGAAATACCAGAATAGTGTTCTTGATTTAACTCAGCAAAGCGATATACTTCGTAGATCAGGTTACTCTCAATTTTAGCTAATCGAGCGCTGCCTTGCCCTACACTTGTCGCATATTTCCTTTCCCAACAAGTATGCTTCCACAATTAAACTTTATTTAACCAAGAACGAAAAGAGCCCCTGGAATTTCAATGGTTTCTTAATTGTGATAAAATCATTCTAAAAGCAAATATTTTGCGACGGGCATGCGATAAATATTAATTTCTCTTTTACTTACAGTCAACGTGGGGGCAATTGTGGTCCTTTCTCGAGGAAAGTGTGGGTTATCCAAATGCATTACTCGCTATCTCGTGGCCATGGCAGTGGTAGATATCACTGTGGTAGTCATCCATGTGATATTACACCGGATTAACATCATGTACTTCCCACCCAGTTTTCTATTTTTGACTCCTGTGTGCATTGTAAATGTTGTGGCATATATTGTAACTGTAGACTGTTCTGTCTGGTTTACTGTTGCCTTCACGTTTGACCGCTTTGTGGCAATTTGCTGTCAGAAGCTACAATCAAAGTACTGCACGGAGAAAACTGCAACGTTCGTCATCGGCTCTGTGTTTGTTCTCAGCTGCCTGAGGACTGTCCCTTTTTACTTCATAGGTGAACCTGCATTTATAATTGATAACGTCGCATGGCATTGCGTCCCCACACTTCCCCCTTGTGGAAGATATTCGAGTGGATTGACAGTATCATCACCCCTGTATTACCAATGTTTTTGATATTGCTGTTCAATGCTTTGACTGTTAGGCATATCATAGTGGCAAACAGAATCTGCAAGGGGCTACGCAGCAACAATGAAAATCAGAATGACCTAGAGATGAAAAATCGGAGGAAATCCATGGTTTTGCTTTTCACTATTTCCGCCAATTTCATAATCTTGTGGATGACGTATCTTGTGCATTACGTAAACTGGCCGGTTGCGAACTTTCATTACACAGACAAATATTTCAATAGCCCGATATATATCGCCCAGCAGGTTGCATTCATGCTGTAACTGCTGAGTACCTGCACAAACACTTGCCTCTATGGACTGACACAAAACAAATTCAGAGAGGAGCTTAAGAATGGGATAAAGTATCTGTTTACACTGAATGGGAAAATATGTTGACAATATGGAACGCCCATCGATCTGGAAGAGGGCTTGTAAATTTACGAGTAAGTTGCTTTTGGATTTCTCAGTTTTGAAAGCAGGTGAAGGGAAAAGAGGAAAATGATTGTCTTCAATAAGGTTTCACTTAATTAAATACAATGACCAAAATATTCAAATTTGATTTCGTAATTGGAAAGCTAAAGGTAGAAATTAGAACATGTAGTAATACAACTTGCTCGCCTAATGCCTCGATTATTATTTATCTAGATGTGCAGAGTTTGCACAACAGCATACTATTGAAATAAATTGTAATATTATTCTCGTAAAACATCGATAAGAGTGAAAAGAAAAACATCTGCCGACTAAACTACAAATCAGACTTGGAGCAACAGATGCAATTTGTGTCTTTTGCAGAACAAGTTCACCATTTTAAAAAAACGCAAAGGTTGCAGAAAAACCTTCCTCACAAAATACGCCAAATGGTCTTAAATATTAAGCAAATAGAGATACATTTCCCATACCTTTACATTGTCAATACTGTCATGTGAGAGTACCTTTAAGAAATGTGTGTTCAAGAAATGTACCTTAAAGAAATGGGTGTTTATCAGTGATGTCAGAGGGTGAGTGGAGCTTGGCTGTCTGTCAGCTTTTTACTTTCATTTTAGGCTGTTTGCTGCAGGGTATGTTTTAGTTTCGTTTTCAGTGTTGGAGCGGAAGCCAGACAGAACAGATGCACTGTTGATATCTCTGCCATGAAAAGACTATCTTTTGATCATTTGGTGAATTCAGATTATAAATGTTCTCAGTAGTAAATATAAACCTAATGTGCTTCTGTTAAAAGGTGTTCCCTTTGTCTTCTGGAAGGTGTTTGGGAAGTCTTTCAGGATTACTTAGGGGTTGTATTTCTTTGGGGTTGTATTTAAATTGATGGTTGCTAAGATGTTCACTGTATGTTTTAAAAACGTTAATTTGAGTTCATAGACTAAACATAGTTTTACTTTAAAAAATAGTTTTCCATTTTGCTGTACCACATCTGCACAGTGAGCCGTATGCTCCCCATACCGCAATATATTAAAGGTTGTGGGTCAGGTGAACTCCATGCTACACTTTGGGTTTCTATTTGCTATTTCAATTGAAGATGCTTATCTATGAGCACATCAGCTGCACAGCTGGGTCGCGTAGGACCAGATGCAGTGTACGAACATAGGAACAAGGAGCAGGAATCGGCCAGTCGCCCTCGACGCCTGGCCTGCCATTTTAGAAGTTCCTACTTGGTCTGAGATTGTCCTCATATCTGCAGCCTGTCTACCTCCGCAAAACTCTTATTCCCTTCCCGAATAACAATCTATCCACCTGCTCCATTAAAAAAGACCAAAGACTGTGCTTCCACCACCTTTTCAGGCGGTCCCAAAGATTCAGCCCCTGTGAACGAAAGAAATGCACCTCATCCGACAACTTACTTTCAAATTGTTCTAGATTCAGCCACAAGAGGGAACATCATCTCCGCAGCTACCTTGTAAAAAAAAAACAGGATCGCATATTTCAATGAACCCTCCCTGAACGTTGGTGACAATACGGCACACAGTGTTCCAGAAATAACTTCGCTGATGTTTTTCCATGGGACGTAGGCATCCAGCATGTATTGTCCATCACGCTCAAGGGACATTTAAGACATAACCAGGTTCCTTTGGAACTGGAATCGTTGTAGGCCAGGCCAGGTGATTAGTGCACCAGATGTGTTTTTACGACAATGGTCTCATGGTCATCGTTAGACTTTTAATTCCAGATTTTTTTTCACTCAAATTTCACGATCTGCAGTGGCAGGATTTCAACCTGAGTACTCTGGTTTACTGGCCTTTGATGATACCCCGATGGCACCGATTCACCTTTATAACTGACGCCTAGTCTCGTGCTGTATTCAATTCCCGTCATAATAAATGCAAACATTTTCTTATGCCGTGGGACAGCATGGTAGCACAGTGGTTAGCATGGTTGTTTCTCAGCACCAAGGTCCCAGATTCGTTTCCCGGCTTGGGTCACTGGCTGTGCGGAGTCAGCACGTTCTCCCCATGTCAGCGTGGTTTCAGCCGAATGCTCCCGTTTCCTCCCACAGTCCAAATATGTGCAGGTTAGGTGCATTGTCTCCACCAAATATTAGGTGGGGTTATTGGGCTCCGGGGATATGGTGGAGGTGTGCGTCTTAAGTGCAGTTTGTTCCACGTTTTCTCCATTTTCCAGGTAATTGCCACACTCACTTCTCCGATCTACATCTTTTTGTACACTCCTCATCTCCTCAGCACAGCTTAATTTCGTTCTCATCATTGTGTCATCAGAAAATTCAGTAAGCTTTCCACCAAGATCTTCATCCAATTCATTTGCATAAATTGTAAATAATGAGGCCCAGCACTGGCCCCTGTGGCTCATTACCTGTTGGATTTTGACAACCTGAAAAATAACGAATCATATCGACAATCGGTTTCCGGCGAGCGAGTCAACCTTCTATTTATGCCGACATGTTACTGGCATACCATGAACTTTTATTTTACGCCATAACCTTTGATACGGCACTTGAACAAATGCCCTCTGGAAGTCTAACTATAGCACGTCCACGGTTTTCCCTTGATTGACAAACATGTAGGCCCATAAAATACTTCGAAAGGTTGTTGAAACATGACTTGCTGTGCCCATAATCATGTTGACTGCGCCTGATTACCTTGAACTTAAACATGGGCCCTGCGATAAGTTTATTCCATAACGGCATTTGCCACTCTTCCAAATGAGTGATACGAATTTAACTATCGTGTAGTTTCCCGGACGTGCAGGTAATTCTGTAAGAGCTGATCAATCACTCATCAAACTTTGGTAGCGTTGACCAACATGGCGAAATGGTGTTGTCACTTGATCAGACCCAGGGAAATGTTCTGGGAGCCCAGATTAGCTGATCAAATTGGAACCGAATTTAAAAATAAATCTAACGATGACCATGAAACAATTGACGATTGTCGTGAAATATCATCATTTATGTAATGTGAAGAATGGTGGGAGATAAAAAAAATGCGGAGTATTCCACTCTGACAATCTGCAAGCACCGATTTACCCATTACCATGAAGACCTTGTGTCCTGGCGGGAAAAACGATAAACCTTTCTCACCGGGTGCATGAGCCTCCATGAGCCCTCAGCCCAAATCTATTCCATAAACGTCCCCAGTTCCCGAGCCATGCATGTCGATTTCCGCGTTCTGGAATTCGTCTGTCGTCACTGGGTCCTGTACAGCTTTACAAACGCCCCACCCCACCCCATGATCAGTTGGTGTGTTTCTATGTCGCGGAATTGCGCCATGATCTTTTTTACAAGGTTTGCGTTGTCCTAGTTGCTAGAGTACACATTGAAAAGGACCACGGGTGCCCTCTCTCAGACACTGCTAACCGTACCACCCCACTTGGTCCGTAACTGTCCTCGCCGCAGTAAAGACCGTCCTCTTACTTATCAATGTGGCTTACCCCTAGCTCTTGTCCCATAGGTGGAATGTTAGACCGCACCCAACCAACCCTTGCTGACGCACAGTCGGTCCTTCTCCCTCAGGTGCATCTCTTGGAGGAAGACAATGTCAGCTTTCATACCTTTTAGATGGATGAGGAGACTGGGTCTTTTCACCAGATCGTTACGTTCCCTGGCGTTTGAGGTGACTATTCTGACGCCCCCCACCGCACCCCGCCCTGCGTATTCAACCATACTTAGCTTGTGAATGCACCCCTTCACTCCGCGTCTTCCCTTTGTTTCGGGGCCATCCAAAATGGCCGCGGTCACAATTCTCACAATGAGGCCGAGCCCCTGTGTTCCGGGTTTCGCTTTAACCAGGGTCCACCGAACATGCCTGCCTCCTGTGTGTACTACATTTAGGTCAGCACATGCACTCCTGAATTTCCCTTAATTTAAGGACTGTCAAAAGTGGCTGCGTACTGTGCCTTGGGTCTTGGTCTTTCTTGGATATCAGTAGTACGGCGGACTGTGTTAGAGTTGGAGGCAGGGTTCCCTCGCTAGTGTGTCGCCGAACATCTCCTGCAAGTGCAGGGTCAGTGCCATTGTGAACTTTTTGTAGAGGTCCACGGATCCCAGCGCCTTCCTGGACAGCATTGAATTGATGTTCTGCATGACCTCTCCAAGTCCTAATAGAGCTTCCATTTCCGTTTGTGAGATTAACCTGATGAAGCCAGACTACAGACCTTCCGTCCATGGTAGATTGCCCCCCCCCCCCCCCCGTTGTTTTGATTCCCCCTACCCCTCTCGCTGAACACCCAAAGCTCCCCTTTTTGTCCACATTACTGCCTTCCTTCCACTCTGACAACGTGTCTCTCAACCCCCCCCCCCCCCCGCACTAGTTGTTCTGACCCCGGTGGGAGATGCGGCTCGGCCTCCCTCTCACTGTTACCTCCTGGTGCTAGCTTCCCTGCTATTGTGGTGGCCCCCTCCCAAGATCGATCTAACCCACACTTACGCCCGCTCTTCTGGTGTCCTTTCTATCTCCTCCTCGCCCTCTGCTGCGCATTGCTGCCCTCGCCCCCTCCTGTCTATGAGCTGGTTCCCTGTTCAGACGGAGGTGACGCAGTGTTCCGAAACCTTGTCAATTTAGTTCTTTTGCCTCCTCTGTATCTTCCTCACCCCTGTCTCTGGCTGCTTGTACAGCCGTTCCAAGGACGAACTCGCCGGCTCAGTAAAATCACGTTCTTTGCCCTGAAATGGTACTCAGAGCATGGCTGCGAAAAGCATCCTGAATCTGACAAAAGTTTTTCTTTAGGCGCAACTTTGCATGGTTAAAATCCGGCATCACAAGCCACCTGCAATCCCACATTCCTGAATTTAGTAGTAGCCACATGAAACGGCAAACGCCCAAAGCCAGCTACCATCCCCGACCGGAGACCAAAAATAACTCTCTGTTCTCCCAATTCAGTTTGTATCCCTAAAAAGCCCCTAATCGCTTGAGAAGCCCAATTATATCCTCCACCATGAGAACCACTTTGGAAATATACAACACAAGGTCGTTGGCAGACTTCCACTGACGGTGATTTGCTGAATGGACACAGATCGGGTGCCACTCGTCTAGGCCAGGACAAAATGGGCACTTGTAGACGACTTTTGCCATGAAATTCGAAAGAAACTTAACCTTAAGTGAGAAAATAAATGAAATTAATTTGAATTCCAGCATAATGGATTTCGAGGGGGAGAAGGGATAGATGACCTTGCGGAAAAGGCGATGAACAGCAGGCATAGGAGCCGGCGGACCACGAGGCGAAGGTCCCTGGACACTCAGGCGAGAGGGAGGCCGACAACACAAGCACCAGCCACATCCGCCCCCTGCCCTCCCCTCCCCTCCACCCATCTGTACACGGATGGAAGCCGTTCATTTTTAAAAATAATTTAGATTACCCAATTATATTTTCGAATTAAGGCGCAATTTAGTATGGCCAATTCACCTACTCTGCGCATTTTTGGGTTGTGGGGGCGAAACCCACGCAGACACGGGGAGAATGTGCAAACTCCACACGGACAGTGACCCAGAGCCGGGATTGAACCTGGGACCTCAGCGCCGTGAGGCAGCTGTGCTAACCGCTAGGCCACCGTTCTGCCCCAAGGATGGAAGCCATTCCTCATGAAGTACTGACCGCTGTGAAAGAAGCGTTAAAGTTCGATGTCTAGGTGGCGGTCAAGGTGGTGGTGACAGAGGTGATGGTCACCATGCAAAAAGCTATCTATTTTGGCGTAGTAGGTGGAAGCCCAGGAAAAAACAAACCACGAATTGGAGAAAACCTCGACGGACCCGAGCGGCAGGATCATCGCACTGGATGCAGTTATTAAATCGTTGGTGGCGGCTTAAGGGAATTTAAACGGGAAATTCGAGGATGAAGAAAACAGGTCGCGACATTGGAACATTCAGATTGTGGGCCTTCCAGAAGTTCTTGAGGGCAGAGACGCAACGGGCTATCTCGCCCAAATGCTGGGCAACCTCGTCGGGAGAGCCAGCTTCCGCAACCCCTGTGACAGATCGCACAGGATGCTTTAGCCGAAACCGAGGCTGGACATTGGGAAACTATACTGACACCACGATCATGAGAGGGTGCTAAGGTGGGCGATACAGACCAGGTTGAGTCCCTGGGAAGGACAGAATCTCAGGGTATATCAGCACTTTGGGACGGACATGACGAATTGCATGTACGCGTTTAATCAGGGAAAATCAGCCCTGTCCAAGAATGGGGTATGATTCGTTTGCCCACATTCGCCACTTTCATTTTAGAGGAAGCACGGTAGCATAGTGGTTAGCACTATTGCGTCACAGCTCCAGAATCCCAGGTTTGATTCCCGGCTTGCGTCACTGTCTGCATGGAGTCTGCATGTTCTTACGTTGGCGTGAGTTTCCTTCCAGTGCTCCGATTTCCTCCCACAAGTCCCGAAAGACGTGCTGTTAAGCAATTTTTACATTCTGAATTCTACCTCTGAATTCTACCCGAACAGGCGCCGGAAAGTGGCGACTAGGGGGCGGGATTCTCCCAGCCCTGGGCTGGACCAGAGACTCCCAGCGCCCAGGCCACGCCGCCCCGATGCCGGCACGTGATTCTCCGCAGAGCGGAGAGTCGGCGCCGTTGGCACGGCGTGGTTGGCGTGTGGTCGAGGGCCGTTTCTACGCGGGGCCCCGAGATTCTCCGAGGGGCTGTAAAAAAGAAAACGAGTCCCACTGGGGCTGTTCTAATCTGTTCTGAGCCGGCGGGACCTCGGCGTTGAAGAGTCGGGTGTCAGCTTTTGGGAGGGGAGGCGGTTTCCGACCGGGAGGGGGGGCGCTGCGATGTGGCCTGGCCCGCGATCGGGGCCAATGATCGGCGGGCCGTTCTCTCTGGCTCAGTGCCTAGTTTCCTACGCGCTGGCCCCTGTAGCCCAGCGCCATGTTGCGTCGGGGCGGTGCGTTGAAGGAGGCCATGACACTGCTGCACGTGGCTGCCAGCGCCACTGCGCTGCGTGGATCCCACTGCGCACAGTTCGCGCCGGGATCGGCAGCCGGAGCGGCGCGAAACGCTCCACCGCCCTGCTGGTCCCCGATAGGGTCCAGAATTAGTCCTTGCAGCGGCCCGTTGACGCCATCGTAAAACACAATGGAGTTACAATGGCATGGACACTCTGCCGTGGAATGAGAGAATCCCACTCCGGGGCTTTTCACATGAATTTCATTGCGGTGTTAATGTAAGCCTACTTGTGCAATAAAGATTATTATAATGCAGTTCCCAGCCAGGCTCTGGGTAACGATGCAGAACAAGGAGCATTACTTTAACACACCTGCAGAGGCAAACGAATTTGGGCAGTTAAACGGCCTGAACAAGGGCAAACGAGGCAGCGATGAAGGTAGAATATCGAGAAGGGAAGTCAAAGAGACAGAAACGTTTGCGCTGGACTATGCTGCCTCGCTCAGATCAAAGCTACCGGGTCACAGGGAAGGGCGAATGCAGGTGAGGGTGAGGTACAGGCAGAAGAAGAGTTTAGACAGTGGGCATAAGTGTGTGGTAAGAACAGCCCCGGGAGAGGTGGGTACCACACCCGCATGGAAATCTAGCACAAGAAGACAGACAACAAGGGAGGGAGCGCCTGGCTGGGGGAGGGGAGGGGGGTGGCACTTGAACAGGGAGTGGATGCATAGATGGTGCGGCGCAGCGGGCATGGGGGGGGGGGGGAGGGAGGGTGAAGGAACACAAAACGAACAATATGGGAAGAAAGGATTTGTTTTCGGACTGGCTTTGGCAGGTAAGGTGAAGAATGAAGGGACAAGATGGTTCCGCAAGTAGCCACTTTGGAGGGTCCCGAAACAAAAGGAGACTACGGAGTGTAGGGGCGGACCCACGTGGTTTATACACAGTTGGCGGCCATGGTCGGTGTCCCCTGGGCAAAGGCAAACCCCGCAGTGCAGGCGTCCTGCCTCATGATGAGAATTGTAATTGTGGCCATTTTGGACGGCCCCCGAACAAAGGGACACCGTGGACTGCAGGACCGTCTCCACCAGGTTAGTCCGGTTGGTCGCACAGGAGTTGGGGCACGGATTGCGGGTAGGAAGGGCTGGGTCGGACAGATGTACCATTCATGTTATGGGACGAGGGCTACTGAAGTGGACATACTAATTAGTAAGAGGACATATTAACGGTAATATGGAAGGTTACGGACCAAGCAGGATGGTACTTCATGGTCCGCAGTGTCCTGGACGGGGCACTGGTAGTTCTGGTAAATCTGTAAGCGCCCAAATTTGACAACACAGATTTCGTAAAAAAGACCATGGTGGAAATCACAGATATCGACACACACTGGCTGATCATGGGGGGTGACTTCAACTGTGTACAGAAACCATTGTCGGATCGATCGAGCCTCAGAACTGGTAAAGAGACAGGCATGGCTAGAGAAGTTCAAGCGTTCATGAGGCACATGGGGTCAGTGTGCCCATCCCGGTTCCTGTATGGCGGCGAGATAACCAGAATGGGGACATCTCACTTTCCACGTTCTGGGAGACACTGAAGGCGATGACTAGGGGAGAGATAATAGCCGACAACGTATTTAGAGACTGAGAAGAGGGGGTGGCTAGTTCTACCTCCATCCTGGAGGTCGATAGAAATTATTCTGAGACTCCACCGCAGAGCATCTGGTGTAGAGGAAAGAGCTACAAATGGACTAAACCTGCTATCCATCAGGAAGGCAGTTGCCAAACTCTGCCAGACACTGGGACCTTCTACGAACATGGAGAAAAGGCAGCCCCCCCCCCCCCCCCCCCCCCACTGGCTCATCAGACGAGAATGCAGGCAGCTACAAGGGAGATAACGAGCGGAAACGACAGCAGAGGGGAACTGTTTGGAAACCCCAAATATGTCTATAAAGCACTTGAGGCCTTCTACCGGGGACTGAACAGCTCCGAGCCCTCCCATTAAGGGGAGGGCACGAAACATATCATCGATGGACTGGACATCCCCGTTGGGGGCCGATAGGCGAGGAGAGCTGGAAGCACCAATAGGACTGGGAGAGATCACGGAGAGCATCAGCTCCATGCAGGTGGCGAAAGTGCCGGGGCAGGATGGGTCCCCGGCGGACCTCTATAAAATGTTGCACCGGCTCTGGTCCCACACCTACGGGACATATTTGCTGATTCACTAGCAAGGACACCCTGCCTCCAACGATAACACAGGCAATTATATCGCTATTACCCACAAAACACAAAGCCCGATAGAATGCGCATCATATTTTGCTGCTCAATGCGGACGCAAAGATACATACGAAAGTCCTGGCTCAGAGATGGGAGAACTGCGTACCAGAGGTGGTTTAAGAGGACCAGACCGGCTCGTACAAGGGTAGACAGCAAACATCAGGTGACTGCTAAAAGCAATAATGACCCCATCCAGGACGGGAACACCAGAGGTGATCGTCTTCCTGGATGCAGAAAAGGCCTTTGACAGAGTCGAATGAAAGTATCTCATTGAGGTACTCGAGCGATTTGGGCTCGGGACAGCATTTACCATGTGGATGAAACTCCTGCACAACGTTCCAAAGGCGAGCATTCGGTCCAGCGCTGAATATTTCCAACTGCACAGAGGCATAAGGAAGCGATGTGGCCCCTCTCTTGTTCACCCTGGCAATTGAACACCTGGTGATCATTCTGCGAGACGCGAAAGTCTGAAAGGGCATCAAAAGAGGGGGCGGATGACATGATCCTCTACGTCTCGGACTCACAGAACGGCATGGAAGTAATCATGAAGGTCCTGGAAGGTTTCGGGGTCTTCTGGGGTTACAAACTCAACCGGGGTAAGAGCGAAGCATTCCCGGTCAACCTGAACGGGAGAGGGAGAGTGCTGGGTGGTGGGGTGGGGGGGGGGGGGGCGGGACTGCCATTATAACTACCACAAAGCAAATTCCACTACATCAGGATCCAGATGGCCCATGACTGGATACGGATCCACAAGTGGAATCTGACCAGTCTGGCGGAGAAAGTTAAAAAGGTCCTTCAGACATGGGATGCACTCCCGCTTTCCCTGGCTGGAAGGGTGCAGTTGGTCAAGATCAACGTTCTGCCGAGGTTCCTGTTCAGATCCATGCCAATCTTCATCCCCAAAGTGTTTTTTCACGGGATAGAGAAAATGATCATGGTGTTTGGATGGAGGGGGAGGGGAAGGGACCCAAGGATCCCCAAGCCGACACTGCAATGGAGGAATGATATGGGCGTCCTGGTTCTAACGATCCTGCAGTAATAAAACTGGGCAGCCACAGTTAAAAGCGTGAGGGGATGGATACGAGAACCCAACATGGTCTCTGTGACGCTGGTGAAGTCGCCCTGCATGGGTGCCAACCTCCAGGCCCTAACCACTGCAACGCTCCCATTCTCCCGGTAAAATGCACATCCTGCCCTGTGGTGACAGCCACATTGAGGGCATGGCTCCAAAATATCAGCATTTCGGCTGAACCGAGATGTCCTTCATGGCACCCATCTGCGGTAATCAAAATTTCCCGGCAGCCATTCTCGATCACCTTCAAAAATTGGAGACAGGACGGGGATCTCTCGCTGTCAGGGGCATTTCCATAGGGGACAGACTCGTGACCCTGGTCAAACTGACGGAAGAATTGGAGCTACCGACAGGACAAGAACTTGGACACCTGCAATTCAGACAGTTTATGTCATGGATACCGCAAGGTACAGTAGGGCCCCGTGATACAATTTACTGAACAGGTGATAACCACCGAGTAAGGAGAGGGAGAACTGTGGCCCCATCTATGGACGTTTGCTGGAAAGGACAAGGACACCACCAGATGGAGCTAAGCACAAATGGGCGTGCGAACGCGGGACAGACGTGGGTTTGGGACTCTGGAGCAAAGCACTGGGTGGGGCTAACGTCACCTCCTCCTGCACAAGGCTAAGACTCGTGCAGTTTAAAGTTAGGCACAGAGCATACATAATCAGAACAGGGTCTTCCCGGAGGTGCAGGCTCAAGGTGAATGGTGCAGGATCAAGGTGAACGGTGTCAGAGAGGCCCGGCCAAGCACAGCCACATGTTCTGGGCGTGCCCCAGATTTCTGTTCTGGACAGCTTTCTTCGAGGCGATGTCAAAGGTTGTTGGGGAACGGGTGGAGCCTTGCCAGAGAGTGTCCCTTTTCGGGGTATCGGACAGCTACATATGGGGAAGGGAACCTATACGATGGATTTTGCTTCCTTCATTTCACGCCGGAAAATCTTGCTCGGTTGGCGATCAGCAGAACCACCCATAGCTTCAAACTGGCTGGCAGACCTCTCTGAATTTCTCCACCTGGAGAAGATCATGTACACGATACAAGCTTCGGAGGAAGGCTTTCACAAAGCGTGGAGGCCATTCATTACGCTGTTTCAAACCTGTTCGAAGCCAACATTAACTTGGGAGAGGGGTGGACGGAGGAGAGCAGATGAAACACGCAGAATGGAGAGGAGCAGGGGGGGGGGGAGGAGAGTGGGGGTGTCGAGGGAACCCAAGGGAATCAGTTAGAGAAACACGGGGTGGGGGGGGGGGGGGCGGACGCGGGGTGCAAGAAACGCCCCCCCCTCCCCTCCCGAAAACACAAGAACAACAAGAACTACAGAAGACAGGTGCGACAGCGAGCGCAGTAGTGTGACACCCATGGCGAAAGTTGGTGTCAGGGAAAACCAGTCTTTCAACTGGGGGTGGGGAGGGGGGGGGAGGGGGGGGGTGGGGGGGGGGGGGGGGTTACAGAGAGTGCGGAAAGGCGGACAGAGAGAATATCTGTCAAAATTTGTAAATAAGAAGCGGCGTAACATGTAAATATCAAGTGCACGCTCTGTTAAGCTGTTATTGTGCAAAAACTGCAAAATGCAAATAAAAATATTTCAAAGAAAATTAAAATCCGATCTGCGCTTTGCCACGTCTGCCTCATGTCCTGGTAGAATCTGATTTTACGACATTCCAGTTTCATGCCTTCTTGTGTCTAGCCCAGCGAAGGCTCCGGTCATGATACTTGTGCAGTTTGGCTTTTATCGCTCTCGGCTACACCCCCATCGAAGCGACATAAGAGACCTGCCAATCTCATGCAGGTTAGGGAAGCTGTCCCACTCTATTTGAGCCACGAAGTTGATTGTGTCCTGCTCTCATTTCCATTCTGTTAGTGTTTGAGCTTGTTTTCCTGTTCCCTTAAAGCCGGGAAAGAAAAACAAGGCAGATGTAGATTTTGACCAGAGTATATGCGTCAACTGCAAAGTTGATTAAGGGAACATATAATATAATAGCACGATAAGGCCATTCGCCTCTTCGAGTCAACCCCGCCATTCAGTGCGGTTGATCCTCTCTCTCAAGGCCATAAACCTGCATCCCCCACCCCCCCACCCCATAATCCTGGTGCCCTAAGGTTATAGGACATTGTCTATTTCCTTCTTAAATAAATGCAGTGACTTAAGCTCTGCAGCTTATCGTGGCAGAGAGGTCCATACTTTCACCACCCTCTGAATTCTCTTCATCTCAGTCCTAAATGACCAACCCTGGGCTTGGAAACCGTCACTCTTTTTCCTACAGATCCCAGCCTCAGGAAAGATAATCTCTGCATCAAGTGTGTCCATGTCTGGCAGAAATTTCTACGTTTCAGTGATATCCCCTCTCATCCTTCTTAATTACAGTGACTGCAGGCTGTGTCGACGTGCTTCCCACAACTTGAAATGTGAAAACAACCATCCCAGGAATCTGTATTGTGAATTCACTGGACTGCCTCTGTGACAAGTGTATCCGTTCCTAGATAAGGATATTAAAACTTCTCAAAATACTCAAGGTATCGTCCCACCAAGGCCCTGTATAGCAGGCAGCAAGATATCAATGCTCCAGTACTACAATCGTATTTCAAAGAACGGAAACACGTCATTCGTCTGCTTATCTTCGTGGTGCAGCTGCACGCGTGCTTTCATTTACTGGTGTGCTAGAACACCCAGGTTCCCTTGGACATCAATATTTGCCAATCTAGCGCCATTTAAGTAATGCCCAGTCGTTCAGTTTTTCATACCAAAGTGGATAACTTCACATTTTGCCATGTTATACTGCATCTGCCACGTATTTACTCACTCATTAAACTTGTCTAAGCCGCCTGGAAGCGCAATAACATCCTCCTGTACGCTCACTAACCCACCAAATTTTGCGTCGTCCGCTAATATGGAAATATTATATTTAGCTTCGCCATCCAAATGATTGATATATATTCTGACTTGCTGGGCCCCAGGTATCGCCCAGATATTCACCCCTGCATGAAGCTTGGTGAATCACCAATTGCGCCCGTTCCCTTCGTTCATCCCCCAGTCATGTGGAGAGGAACTCATTAAGTGTTCTAACTATGCGATGCTTTCCTGTATGTGGAACATTCCCTTTTTCAGTCCTATCATCGACCCACATTCACCGTGTTTTCAGGAAATTGATGATCGTGGCAGCAACATTCTAATATTTTCCCCAGCTCGAAAGTTTAATCATCTTTTCTGTTCGCTCCCACCCTTCCCACTGCTTCTGAAACTCAATCTCTGACTACTACCGTCCTTTGATGAACTTTCGGAGTCTAATTTTTGCCAACAGGTTTTGCCTCCAGAGCCTACCATATGCCAGTCGACTACCACACGTATTATTATTATTATAATCCCGCCGACTTCACTCGTTGCGAGCACATATGCCGTTCTTCAGTTTCCCAGTTCCTCTTTCAGCGTTACTCGGCCACTAAATTCCGGAACAATTCTTCTCTATAGTCTATTTGCTTCACTGTTTTAAAACTGCCGCCAAACAACAACGGCACACCTGGGATGTGTTCTATCTGAGCTGCACTGCATCTCCCATGGCGTGACTAATCACTGACCCCGAGTGACCAAGCAACGGGTCACATTCGTTGATGGCATGTGGTGGTTTGCTGATGTTGGGGCGAACCTGTCCACTGGAAAGATTCATCTTTTCTTGCCGGCCAACAAATGTTATTCTGAAAGTACATTCCTTTCCAAACATTCTCCTCGTATCCTTCAACTCCTAGCTGCCGGATGTTTAGGATGCGTGCATGACAGTAAACTGTAAAACTGGTTATTTACGACCAACCAAGAATCATGAAAATTTCTGAAGTTGCAAACAGCTGTCTGTGATTGGTGGGCAGTCCGGCAGTTCGCCTTTAAATAGTGAAGTGTGGGTTGGAGGGGCAGTTGGATTATGGCCCTGTTTTTGAAGATTATGACCACTGACTCTCCCACCGCAGTGTTCTCTGGCTACTAATATTTTAGCACTTCCTGTGAATTCCAAAACCTAGAATGCTTGCCTAATCATTTGCAGTTCATTTTCCTTTGGTTATTTTACAGGAAATTTAGTGGTGATCCTCGTTCTCCGAGGGGAAAGTGTGGACTCAAGTACTTGCAGGGATCCCTACCTGGTGGCAATGGTAATCGCGCGAATTTTCTGCACATCGTTTTTTAGGTCGTGTTGCGCCGAATCAGTCAGTAATAATTTTTGGAATAGTTCCTGGAAATCACTCCTCTGTGCAGTACTATACCTTTCTTGGACTGTGCCGCCACAGACTGGTCTGTCTGTTTAGTTATGTAAAGGTGGTCAAGTTATGTAAATGTGGTCACACCCAAGGTGCAGGCAGAGAAATGGGTGAGCACCAGAAAGGGCAGGCAGTCAGTGCAGAAATCCCCTGTGGTTGTCCCCCTCTCGAACAGATATACCCCTTTGGATACTGTCGGGGGGGGGGAGGGGGATAGCCTATCAGGGGAAAACAGCAGCAGCCAGAGCAGTGGCACCACGGCTGGCTCTGATGTTCAGAAGGGAGGGTCAAAGCGCAGAAGAGTAATAGTAATAGGGGACTCTATAGTCAGGGGCAAAGGTAAGCGCTTCTGTGGACGTGAAAGAGACTCCAGGATGGTATGTTGCCTCCCTGGTGCCAGGGTCCAGGATGTCTCCAAACGGGTAACGGGAATCCTCAAGTGGGAGGGCAAACAGGCAGAGGTCGTTGTACATATTGGTACTAACGACATAGGCAGGAAGGGGCATGAGGTCCTGCAGCAGGAGTTCAGGGAGCTAGGCAGAAAGTTAAAAGACAGGACCTCTAGGGTTGTAATCTCTTGATTACTCCCTGTGCCACGTGCCAGCGAGGCTAGACATAGGAAGATAGAGCAGCTAAACACGTGGCTAAACAGCTGGTGTAGGCGGGAGGGTTTCCATTATCTGGACCACTGGGAGCTCTTCCGGGGCAGGTGTGACCTGTATAAGAAGGACGGGTTGCATCTAAACCGGAGAGGCATAAATATCCTGGCCGCGAGGTTTGCTAGTGTCACACGGGAGGGTTTAAACTAGTATGGGAGGGGGTTGGGCACGGGAGCAATAGGTCAGAAGGTGAGAGCATTGAGGGAGAACGAGGGAATAGGGACAGTGTGGCTCTGAGGCAGAGCAGACAGGGAGAAGTTGCTGAACACAGCGGGTCTGGTGGCCTGAAGTGCATATGTTTTAATGCAAGAAGTATTACGGGTAAGGCAGATGAACTTAGAGCTTGGATTAGTACTTGGAACTATGGTGTTGTTGCCATTACAGAGACCTGGTTGAGGGAAGGGCAGGACTGGCAGCTAAACGTTCCAGGATTTAGATGTTTCAGGCGGGATAGAGGGGGATGTAAAAGGGGAGGCGGAGTTGCGCTACTGGTTCGGGAGAATATCACAGCTGTACAGCGAGAGGACACATCAGAAGGCAGTGAGGCTATATGGGTAGAGATCAGGAATAAGAAGGGTGCAGTCACAATGTTGGGGGTATACTACAGGCCTCCCAACAGCCAGCGGGAGATAGAGGAGCAGATAGGTAGACAGATTTTGGAAAAGAGTAAAAACAACAGGGTTGTGGTGATGGGAGACTTCAACTTCCCCAATATTGACTGGGACTCACTTAGTGCCAGGGGCTTAGACGGGGCGGAGTTTGTAAGGAGCATCCAGGAGGGCTTCTTAAAACAATATGTAGACAGTCCAACTAGGGAAGGGGCGGTACTGGACCTGGTATTGGGGAATGAGCCCGGCCAGGTGGTAGATGTTTCAGTAGGGGAGCATTTCGGTAACAGTGACCACAATTCAGCAAGTTTTAAAGTACTGGTGGACAAGGATAAGAGTGGTCCTAGGATGAATGTGCTAAATTGGGGGAAGGCTAACTATAACAATATTAGGTGGGAACTGAAGAACATAGATTGGGGGCGGATGTTTGAGGGCAAATCAACATCTGACATGTGGGAGGCTTTCAAGTGGCAGTTGAAAGGAATACAGGACCGGCATGTTCCTGTGAGGAAGAAGGATAAATAAGGCAATTTTAGGGAACCTTGGATGAAGAGTGATATTGTAGGCCTCGTCAAAAAGAAAAAGGAGGCATTTGTCAGGGCTAAAAGGCTGGGAACAGACGAAGCCTGCGTGGAATATAAGGAAAGTAGGAAGGAACTTAAGCAAGGAGTCAGGAGGGCTAGAAGGGGTCACGAAAAGTCATTGGCAAATAGGGTTAAGGAAAATCCCAAGGCTTTTTACACGTACATAAAAAGCAAGAGGGTAGCCAGGGAAAGGGTTGGCCCACTGAAGGATAGGCAAGGGAATCTATGTGTGGAGCCAGAGTAAATGGGCGAGGTACTAAATGAATACTTTGCATCAGTATTCACCAAAGAGAAGGAATTGGTAGATGTTGAGTCTGGAGAAGGGGGTGTAGATAGCCTGGGTCACATTGTGATCCAAAAAGACGAGGTGTTGGGTGTCTTAAAAAATATTAAGGTAGATAAGTCCCCAGGGCCTGATGGGATCTACCCCAGAATACTGAAGGAGGCTGGAGAGGAAATTCCTGGGGCCTTGACAGAAATCTTTGGATCCTCGCTGTCTTCAGGGGATGTCCCGGAGGACTGGAGAATAGCCAATGTTGTTCCTCTGTTTCAGAAGGGTAGCAAGGATAACCCCGGGAACTATAGGCCGGTGAGCCTTACTTCAGTGGTAGGGAAATTACTGGAGAGAATTCTTCGAGACAGGATCTACTCCCATTTGGAAGCAAATGGACGTATTAGTGAGAGGCAGCACGGCTTTGTGAAGGGGAGGTCGTGTCTCACTAACTTGATAGAGTTTTTCGAGGAGGTCACTAAGATGATTGATGCAGGTAGGGCAGTGGATGTTGTCTATATGGACTTCAGTAAGGCCTTTGACAAGGTCCCTCATGGTTGACTAGTACAAAAGGTGAAGTCACACGGGATCAGGGGTGAGCTGGCAAGGTGGATACAGAACTGGCTTGGTCATAGAAGGCAGAGAGTAGCAATGGAAGGATGCTTTTCTCATTGGAGGGCTGTGACCAGTGGTGTTCCACAGGGATCAGTGCTGGGACCTTTGCTGTTTGTTGGAAATATAAATGATTTGGAGGAAAATGTAACTGGTCTGATTAGTAAGTTTGCAGACGACACAAAGGTTGGTGGAATTGCGGATAGAGACGAGGATTGTCAGAGGATACAGCAGGATTTAGATTGTTTGGAGACTTGGGCGGAGAGATGGCAGATGGAGTTTAATCCGGACAAATGTGAGGTAATGCATTTTGGAAGGTCTAATGCAGGTAGGGAATATACAGTGAATGATACAACCCTCAAGAGTATTGAAAGTCAAAGAGATCTATGTAGGAGTACAGGTCCACAGGTCATTGAAAGGGGTAACACAGGTGGAGAAGGTAGTCAAGAAGGCATACGGCATGCTTGCCTTCATTGGCCGGGGCATTGAGTATAAGAATTGGCAAGTCATGTTGCAGCTGTATAGAACCTTAGTTAGGCCACACTTGGAGTATAGTGTTCAATTCTGGTCGCCACACTACCAGAAGGATGTGGAGGCTTTAGAGAGGGTGCAAAAGAGATTTACCAGAATGTTGCCTGCTTATGGAGGCTCCTCCATTAGCTATGAGGAGCGGTTGAATAAACTCGGTTTGTTCTCACTGGAACGAAGGAGGTTGAGGGGAGACCTGATAGAGGTATACAAAGTTATGAGGGGCATAGACAGAGTGGATAGTCAGAGGTTTTTCCCCAAGGTAGAGGGGTCAATTACTAGGGGGCATAGGTTTAAGGTGAGAGGGGCAAGGTTTAGAGTAGACGTACGAGGCAAGTTTTTTACGCAGTGGGTAGTGGGTGCCTGGAACTCGCTACCGGAGGAGGTGGTGGAAGCAGGGACGGTAGTGACATTTAAGGGGCATCTTGTCAAATACATGAATAGGATGGGAATAGAAGGATACGGACCCAGGAAGTGTAGAAGATTGTAGTTTAGTCGGGCAGCATGGTCGGCACGGGCTTGGAGGGCCGAGGGGCCTGTTCCTGTGCTGTACATTTCTTTGTTCTTTGTACTTTGTTTGTCTGGTTCACGGTCGCTTTATCCTTTGAGCGATTTATGACCATTTGTAGCCGGAATTTAAGAGTAAATTATTTGAACGAGAAAAATGTGGTGGTGATTCTTGCCACAACGGTCACTTTCAAAAATGCGTCCTCCTACTTCACACTTGAATATTCAGAAATAATCAGCAACGTGCCCTGGTTCTGTTTCATAAAGTTAAGCTATTTTTATGAGTCCGGATGTGTGGGATTTAACTGGTTTGTCACGGTGTTAAACGCATTTCTCCCATTTCTCGCATTGGATTTGTTTTGTTTTTTCATATTTTTACTGGTATTTTCAATTTATTCACAGTAGCACTTTACGTTTAATATTCACAGAACGTATGGTTCTTATATACATGTTGATATTGTCTGTCATGGTATGTCTTACTCCCTCCCCCTTCGCTTCTCCCCGCACACCCGGCCCCTCGTTGCTACCCCCCATTTGTCGTTCAGGTAGTACTGTCCCCTGGTTCCTATTGTCCCCTTTCACCCTCCATTCCCTTTATGTTTTCTGCTGACTTGCGGGGGTGTGGGGCGGGGAAGGGGGAGCTTACGCCCCCTCTCGCTCCCTCCGTGCTTCTGCCTGTAGTTACTGAAGCTCCCCACTCTTCTCCACCCTCCCCTCGGGTTGTGTGTTCCTGTCTGTCTTCTCCCATCTCTCACTTTTTTCTATTGGCTTCGAAAAGGTCCTGGAACAGGCCGAAGAATTATCCCCATGCTGTGAGGAAACCTTTTCCGACACTCGGAAGGCGTATTTGATCTTCTCCAAAGGGCAAAATTCTGCCAGGTCTGCCTCCAGACTGGAGTTCTGGTTGGTGCTGCTGGTCTCCAGCCAAAGAACAAGGAAAGGTGCAGCCCAGGAACAGGCCCTTCGGCACTCCAAACCCGTGCCGACAATGCTGCCCATCTAAACTAAAATCGTCTACACTCCCTGGGTCCGTATCCCTCTATTCCCACCCTCTTCATATATTTGTCAAGCTGCTGCATTAATGTCACTATCGTCCCTGCTTCCACCACCTCCTCCGGCAGCGGGTTCCAGGCACCCACTACCCTCTGTGTAAAAAACGTGCCTTGTAAATCTCCTCTAAACCTTGCCCCTCGCACTTTAAACCTATTCCCCCTAGTAATTGACCCCTCTACCCTGGGGAAAATCCTCTGACTATCCACTCTGTCTCTGCCCCTTATAATTGTTTTGATGTCTATCAGGTCGCCCCTCAACCTTTATCTTTCCAGTGAGAACAAACCGAGTTTATTCAACCGGACCTGGTAGCTAATGCCCTCCACACCAGGCAACATCCTGGTAAATCTCTTCTGCACCCTCTCTAAACCCTCCACATCCTTCTGGTAGATGCGCGACCAGAATTGAACACTATACTCCAAGTGTGGCCTAACTAATGTTCTATACAGCTGCAACATGACTTGCCAATTCTTATACTCAATGCTCCGGCCAATGAAGACCAGCATGCCATATGCCTTCTTGACTATCTTCTCCACCTGTGTTGCCCCTTTCAGTGACCTGTGGACGTGTACAACTAGATCTCTCTGACTTTCAATACCCTTGAGGGTTCTACCATTCACTGTATATTCCCTACCTGCATTAGACCTTCCAAAACGCATTATCTGACATTTATCCAAAGAAAACTCCATCTGCCATCTTTCCGCCCAAGTCTCCAAACGATCTAAATTCTGCTGTATCCTGTGACTGTCCTCATCGCTATCCAAGCAGGATTCTCCGCCATGCAATTAGGGAAGCGAAAGCTGGGGCGTCAGCCGTCTTTCCCATGTGTAGCTCTGGCTGTTTGGATACACCGTACATTGCCACTTTTGTTCTTGGCTTCTCCCTCACCCCCACAACCTTGGACATTGTCTCGGAGAAGGCTGTGCAGAACCCAGCAAATTTGAGAGAGGCCGAAACATGTGGGTGTGGTTGGCCGGGTCTCTCTGGCGCCGTTCACATTGTTCATCCATCTCCGGGAACAACCTGTTCATTCAGGTTCTGGTATGGTGCGCTCCGTGCACCACTTTGAACTGCATGAGGCTGAGCCTTGCGCAGGAGGAGGAGGAGTTGACCCTGCTCAGTGCTCCGCTTCAAAGCCCCAGCCCACTTCTGTCGCCAGCTTGTCTCCCCATTTCCGTCTGGCTTCGCCCATTGAATTATAGAATCATATTATCATAGAACTAAAAGTGCAGAAGGAGGCCATTCGGCACTTGGGGTCTGCAGCAGCCCTTAGGAAGAGCACCCTACACAAGCCCACACCTCCACCCTATCCGTGTCACCTAGTAACCCTTTTGGACACTAAGGGCAATTTAGCATGGCCAATCCACCTAACCTGCACATCTTTGGACTGTCCAGTGGCAGTCTCGCCCTGTCCAATAGCAGCCCACAGATTTCCCGCAGTTTCCCCCTTCCTTAATGTCCGTGCTTATCAGGTCCACGAGAACTGTGGTCTCCCGGGCCCTAGGATATCATATTATGTCCTTGCGGATAAAGTGCTTTACCTGTGGGTGTCTAAGTTCCTATCCTGTTCATGGTTCCAGCACTTCCGTCAGTTCACCCAGTGTCGCTAGTCTGTTCCCCATGCCAAAGTCTCTGACTGTCAGCGTCCCCCGTCCTGTTCCCATCTTTTGAAGGTGGTGTCCAGCATGGCTGGTTGGAACGTGTGGTTTCTGCAGACTGGGGCCATGGGGCACATCAGACCGAAATGTTGCCTCATCTGATTCCAGGTATTGAGCGTGGCTACCACCACTGGACAGGATGTGTATTTCGTCACAAGGAGTGGGGGCGCTGCCGTGGCAAGGGCCCGGAGGGCCGTCCCCTTGCAGGAGGCCTCCTCCAGCCACAGCCAATCCGTGGTGGTTTCACGTAGCCTTTCCTCACTCTCTCTGCCGTAACTGCCCATTGGCAATATTGTAAGTTTGATAGTGCCAGGCCACCCCTATATTTTGCAGTGTTGATTTGCAGACTCTCGTGTTCTTATCCCCAACCCCACACCCCGCCCCATCCAAACGCCATGATTATTTTGCCTATGCTTTGGAAATAGGCCTTGGAGAAATAGGGGCA
Organism: Scyliorhinus torazame; assembly: GCF_047496885.1. Taxonomy (NCBI): domain Eukaryota; kingdom Metazoa; phylum Chordata; class Chondrichthyes; order Carcharhiniformes; family Scyliorhinidae; genus Scyliorhinus; species Scyliorhinus torazame. Next base: position 177,043,492 of record NC_092720.1, on the reverse strand, counting down.
GCAGGGTATCGTTGTGGTTAGCACAATTACTTCACAGCTCCAGGCTCCCAGGTTCGATTCCGGTTTGGGTCACTGTCAGTGCGGAGTCTGCACATCCTCCCCGTGTGTGCGTGGGTTTCCTCCGGGTGCTCCGGTTTCCTCCCACAGTCCAAAGATGTGCAGGTTAGATGGATTGGCCATGATAAATTGCCCTTAGTGTCCAAAATTGCCCTTAGTGCTGGGTGGGTTTACTGGGTTAATGGGATAGGGTGGAGATGTTGACCTTGGGTAGGGTGCTCTTTCCAAGAGGCGGTGCAGACTCGATGGGTCGAATGACCTCCTTCTGCACTGTAAATTCTATAATTCTAGGATGTGAGATGAAGATCGGCATTGATCTGAACAGGAAGAGGAATCTCGGCAATAGTTACATTTTGATTGTCTGCACCCTCCCAGCCAGGGAGAGCGGGACCATGTCCCATCTCGGTTGGTCCTTTTTAACTTACTCCGCCAGGCTGCTCAGATTCCACTCATGGATCTGTGTCCAATCCCAGTCTATTGGATCCCCAGTCAGCGGAAACTGTTTTAGGTTAGTTTGAATGGGAGTCCTTCCAAATCTGTCCCTCCTCCGTTTGCATTCTCCCGTATTGCCTTGCTCTTGCCCAGGTTGAGTTTGTAACCCGAGAAAATTAAGAACTCTTTCAGGAGCTGCATGATTGCTCTCAGGCCTTCCTGCGGTTCTGAGACGTAGAGGAGCAGATTTTCCGCATAGAGTGAAACTCTGTGCTCCCTTCCTCCCCTTTGGATACACTTCCACCTTTTCGCATCTCGCAGATCGATTACCAGGAGGTCAATTACGATGGCAAACAGAAGGGGGGACACTGGGCATCCCTGCCTTGTGCCCGTTTGCAGCTGGAAGTATTCAGACCCGGTGGTATTAGTTAAAACACTCGTCTAGGGGGCGTTCTACAGGATTTGCACACAGAAGGTGAATCCTGCCCGAGCCCAAACCACTTCAGTACCTCGAGGTGGTACCTCCAGTCGTCTCTGTCGATGGCCATTTCTGCATCCATGGAGACGATCACCTCGTATTCTCTCCCCGGGAGCAGCAGAGGGGTCATTATTACATTAATCAGTAAACTGCCAACCCTTGACAAAACCCGTCAGGTCCTTTGTGACCACCTCTGGTATGCAGTTCTCCAACTTTTCGCCAAGACCTTTGTAAAAGATTTGGCACCCATATTTAGCTAGTAATATAAAGTAAGATAGGGAGAGTGTTTTTCAATATATAAAAGGTAAGAGAGAGGCAAAAATCGATATTGGCCCACTGGAAAATGTGGCTGGAGAAGTAATAATAGGAAACAAAGAAATGGCAGACGAACTGAATAGTTACTTTGCATCCGTCTTCACGGTGGAAGACACCAGAGGGATGCCAGGGATCCAGGAGAACCAGGGTCAGAGGTGAGTGCAGTGACCATTTCTAAGGAGAAGGCTCTTGGGAAACTGAAAGGACTGAGGTGGATAAATCACCTGGACTCCACTTCAGCGTTCGAAAATAAATAGCTCAAGAAGTTGTGGAGGCATTGGTGATGGTATTTCAGGAATCACTGGAGGGACAAAGGATCCCAGAGGACTGTACAATGGCTAATGTAACACCACTACTTATGAAGGGAGGGAGGCAGAAGACGTGTAATTATAGATCGGTTAGCCTGACTTCGGTCATTGGTATATGTTTGAGTCCATTATTAAAGATGAGATTGCGGAGTACTTGGAAGTGCTTGATAACATAGGACTGAGTCCGCATGGCTTCGCCAAACTAAGGTCATATCTGACAAATCTGTTAGAGTTCTTTGAGGAAGTAACAAGGAAGTTCGACAAAGGAGAGCCAGTGGACCTGACTTACTTAGATTTCCAGAAGGCCGATGACAAGGTGCCGCATAGAAGACTGTTAATTAAGTTAAGAGCCCATGGCGTTAAGCGTAAGATGTTGGCATGGATAGAGTATTGGCTGACTGGCAGAAGACAGAGAATGGGGTAAAGGGGTCATTTTCAGGATGGCAGCCGGTGACTAGTGGTGTACCTCAGGTGTCGGTGCTGAGACCACAATTTTCGCAATATACATTAATGATCTGGAGGAAGGAACTGAAGGCATTGTTGCTACGTTTGCAGATTATACAAAGATCTATAGAGAGGAAGGTAGTATTGAGGAAGCAGGTGGGCTGCAGAAGGACTTGTACAGGGTAGGGGAGTGGGCAAAGAAATGGCAGGTGGAATACAATGTAGAAACGTGTGAGATAATGCACTTTGGAAGGAGAAATGGAGGCTTGGACTATTTTCTACCTGATAACATGCTTAGGGAATCAGAAGCCCAAAGGGATTTGCGAGTCCTTGTTCACGATTGTCTTAAGGTTAACGTGCAGGTTCAGTCGGCAGATAGGAAGGCAAATGCAATGTTAGCATTCATGTCGAGAGGGCTAGAATACAATACCAGGGATATACTTCTGAGGCTATATAAGCTGCTTGTCAGACCCCATTTGGAGTATTGTGAGAAGTTTGGAAGGATATGCTAGCCTTGGAAAGGGTCCAGAGAGCTTTCTTAAGAATGATCCCTCGAATGAAGAGCTTGTCGTATGAGAAACGGTTGAAGTTCCTCGGTCTGCACTGGTTGGAGTTTGGAAGGATCAGGGGGGAATCTTATTGAAATATACAGGATACTGCATGGCCTGGATAGAGTGGACGTGGAGAGGATGATTCCACATGTAGGAAAAGTAGAAGCAGAGGACACAATCTCAGACTAAAGGGACGATCTTTTAAATCAGAGATGAGGAGGAATTTCTTCAGCCAGAGAGTGGTGAAACTGTGAATCCCTGGAACTCTTTGTCACAGAAGGCTGTGGAGGACAAATCACTGAGTGTCTTTTAGAGATAGATAGATAGGTTATTGATCAATAAGGGGATCAGAGGTTATGGGGAGAAGGCAGGAGAATGGAGTGAGAAAAATATCAGCCATGATTGAATGGCAGAGCAGATTCGATGATTCGAGTGGCCTGATTCTGTTCCTATCTCATATAGTCTTGTGGTCTTATTGTCTTCGCAGCAACGTGGGTCTGTAAGACGAACATTCTGTCGGGTCCTTGTCCTTTTTGGATATCAACGATATTGTGGCCTGTGTTAGCGTAGGGGGCAGGGTGCACCTCGCCAAACGTGCCTTAAATGTGAGGCTGACACAGATGTTTTATTGAAGTTCCTGGGAACCCATCGGGTCCTGGCGCCTTCCACGCCTGCATCGAGCTGATGCTCTCCATGATTTCTCCCAGATCTATTGGTGCTTCCAGACCACCACCCCCCCCCCCCACCACCACCTGCCCTCCCCCACAACTGCCATGTCCAGTCTGTCGAGGAACTGTTTAATCGCCACATCTCAGTTGGGTTTCAGAGGCGTACAGCCCTTGGTAGAAGGTCTTGAATGCCCGATTGATCACTTTTGGTTCCGCTACCAGTCTGCCACTGCTATTGTTTCCCTGCGCTATTATCCTCGTGGATGTGTGCTTCCACAGCTGGTGAGCGAGTAGGCTGCCAGCCTTTTCTCTGTGTTCGTAGAAGGTCCCCTGTCTCTGGCAGAGTGGTATACCGCTTTCCTAGTGGATAGCAGGTTAAATTCCCTTTATAGCTTTTTGCTCTTCGCCAGCAGCTCTACGGTCGGGGTTTTGGAGTACTTTCTGTCAACGTCCAGGGTGGAGTCAATCAGCTGTTGACTGGCCGCCCCCTCTTCCATCTCTTTGCGCGCCTTGTAAGCTATAATGCTCCCTCTGATCACAGTCTTTAGTGTCTCCCAGATGTGGAAGGTGAGAATTCCCCATTCCGGTTGTTAGTCCATAGTCACCAAAGGATTGTGGTATTTTGGCAGAAGGTCTTATCGGGCAGAATGTCCGTGTCCAACCTCCATATGCGCCGCTGGGCATGGCCCATCTCTAATCTCACATCCATGCACTGTGGAGCATGGTCGGAGATGATGATCGTGAAGTCTTCCGCTATTACTATTTCTGAAGCACCGATTCCCCACTGCAAAGAAGTCGATTCAGGTGTATACCTTGTGGACCGGTGAGGAGAACGAGAATGCCCTTTCGCAGGGGTGCACGGACTTTCATGAGTCCACTGCCCATCTGCTCCATGAATGTTCCCATTTCCCTCGTCATGCCTGTCTTTTTCCCTGTTCTGGCATTTGATCGGTTGGTCAACGTGTCCTGCACGCAGATAAAGTAATCCCCCATGATCAGCCGGTGTGTGTCAAAGCCGGGGATTCCCGCCATGGTCTTTTTTGTGACCTCTGTGTTGTCCAAATTGGGTGTGCACACATTTACTACTACCACCGTTGCCCCATCCAGGACACCGCTGAACACCATGTACCGTCGCCTTGGTCTGTAACCATCCTTGTCTTTATAAAGCTCGTCCTCTTACTAATAGGTCTGGTCACTCCCCTAGCCCTCGTCCTGTAGCATGAATGGTACGTCAGTCCCACCCAGCCCTTTCTGACCACCAGTCTGTCCCTTTCCCTGAGGTACGTTTCCTGCAGGAAGATTATTTCCGTCTTCAGCGTTCTTAAGTAGGCGAGGTTTCTGGACCTTTTCACCGGAAAGTTAAGTCCCCTTACATTCCAGGTGACCTCCTTGATGGGAGCCTTCTGTCCCCCGTTCCTGGGCATCAACCATACTTACCTGGTGGAAGCGCCCCTGCACTCCAGAGTTTCCCTTTGTTAGGGTGGCATCCAAAAAGGCCGGGGTAACCGATCCCACCATGAGGTCGGGCACTAGCGCTCTCGGCGTTTCCCTTTTTCCAGGGGCACCCAAAATGGCCGCCAACTGTGTGTACGCCAGTTGGGTGCGCCCCTATACTCCGGGGTTTCCCTTTTTTAGCGAGCCTGCAAAGTGGCTGGTTGCTGCGCCATCTTGATTCCTCGACCTGCTCCCTACCTACCCAAGCCAATCCAGTTGCCAACTGTTTTTCCTAGTTCTGTCCCCTGTCTGTGCCGTGTTCCCACTCTGTCCCCCTTTCGCCCCTCCCACGTCTACCCCTCCCTGTTCCCTCCTGTGTTCCCCCTCTCCGCCGAGAGGTGCGCCGTGGCCTGCCATACTGCTTATGTTCCCATGCTTGAAGTCCCTGCTGGTACGATGTCTACCATCCCAGGGCTGATCTAGCCCTTTGCCTGTTCTCTGACTGTCTGTATTCCTCTTTGCGCCCCCTCACCTGCATTCCCTACCCTCGCTTTCCTCTCTACCCGGTCTTTCTGTTTTGAACAAGGCAGTACAGTGCCGCGAAAATACATAATCAGACTATAGTCTCTGATTCCGACTTTTTCCAGCGATCCTCCCCCGTCACGCCTTCGTCGCTGCCGTACGTGTTCTCTGTCCAGGTTGTTAGCCCACAAAGTCGGGGTGTTAAATTAATGTTCTTTACTCTGGTGCGCAACCCAGAGTCTGGCTGGGGACAACATGCCAAACCGCACCCTACTCCTCTAGAGCGCCAATTTTGCCCTGTTTAACTCGACCCTTGTCTTTGCCGGGCCTGCCCCAAAGTCCTGACACATCCTGATTCTGTGTCCTTCCCCCGAGCTCGCTTTCGTTTGCCTGGCCCACCCCAGGATCCTTTCTAAATCCTGGTACCGTTGCAGCTTTGCCATAATCGCTTTTGACTGCTACCCTACCTTGGGATTCAGCCTGATCGACCTCTGTGTCCTGTCCTGTTCCGAGGTGTTGCGGAAACTGTCTGTCACAACTAAGTTGCCCATTATTTGGGCGGTATAGTCTGTTGGGTCTCTGCCCTGGATGCCTTCCGGCAGACGCACAATTCAAATGTACTTCTGCCGGGACCTGTTCTCCTGGCTCTCAACCTTTCCCTGCAAACTTCCCTGGGACGTCATCAACCTTTTCACCTCTTTCTGCAGAGCAACAATCCTCCGGCTCCGGACCAACGATGCTGTCTCGCTGTCCAGGATCGTTTTATCCTGCGCCTCCACTTTCTTTCCTGGGCCATAGATCGCGCGTTGGAGGGACACAATCGCCTCCCTCACCACCGCCTGGATCTCGGTTTTTACTGTCTCCATCATGGCGGGCAGCTGCTTTTTTTTAGCAGATCCTCCTCCGGCCCCCTGGTGTGGAGGGGAAGATTGATACTTGTGTCGGCGCCAGTGCTCGTGTCGCCCCTCTTCCCCGCTCTTGGGCGGCCGGGGATACCATCTCGCCTCCTTATGTCCACCGGCTTGTCCGCCCGCTGCTCGTGTCCCGTTCCACCACTTCTCCCTTCTCGCCGGCCCATAGAGCTACCTTTCGCTGTCATTTTCTTCTCCGCTGTATCTCCTTTTCCTTTGGGGTTCTTTACCGTTGGATTTACAGGCCAAATTCTACTGAAATTAACTTTTTTGGTTTTAATTAGGATGAGAACCATCTGATCTGCGCGCGCTCAGCACATCACCGTCACTGTAATCTCGCATTGATTTAGTTGCTCGATGCTCTGACTGTTAGGCACCTTGTAGTGGCCAGTCACATTCATAAGAGACTGAGGGTTCAGAACAAGGAAGAAAATCGGGAGGCGCAGAGATAGAGAGCAGAAGGATGTCTGTGATTTTACTCTTTGCCATATCCGTTAACATAATACTCTTGTGTTTCATCGATGCTTTAGCATTCCTATATTTCGACATTACCAGAACAGATCCTGCAAGGTACAATTATTCCATGTACATTTTCCAACAAGTTGAAATAATGATGGGTCGTTTAATTTGCTGCACAAACACAATTATTTATGGTGTGACGGCGTCAAGTTCAGAGAGCAGCTCAAGAGCGCTGTGAAATATCCCCTTAACGAGCTGATTCAATTCATTAATAAGCAAAACTGAGGCCTCGATTCCTCCATACATTTAATATTTGGTTCATGAATGCAATATTAGGTTCAAAATTCCATCAATTGTATTATGCACGGAAATGCGACCTATCCGCCATTACAACTAACGGATGCGGGCAAACATTTTGTTCATAAACTGCACTCTTTTTTACTAACACTTATGACATTTATTTTGGGTACAGTGGAACAACGTGTTGCATTCAATCAGAACGCTTCCTGAAAGAGCTAGTTCAACTAGAAGGTTAATAAACCATTTCTGGTGCAAGAGCCTCGTCCATCGGTAGGTAGACAAAGCTGAGCTGTACCTTCGGAAATTCCATTCAGTAGTATATACGCCACAAGGAATATATTGACTCTTAACTGTCCTCTGAAATGCCTGAGCAATTCGTTCCACGAGGCTGGGTAACAAATGTAGGACCTTGTTAGCGAGGCCACTATCCCATCAAACAATTTAAAACAAACACTGTCTGAGGACTATTTGGATTAACTGAATTGTGGTGGACTTTGTGCCCCACAGGAGTGTCCATACATTGCTCATATCTAATGTCAGCTGTTCTGCATATATTCGCTACTCATATCTGCTTCCTAAAGCACTTCAAGGAAGCACCTTTCTGGCAACTTTACCTGCCCTGGCCTGCGTGTGACTCCAGACCTACAAACATGTGTTTGACTCTTAACTGTCCTCTGAAATGCCTGAGCAATTCGTTCCACGAGGCTGGGTAACAAATGTAGGACCCTGTTAGCGAGGCCACTATCCCATCAAACAATTTAAAACAAACACTGTCTGAGGACAAAAGTGTCCCGCAGAATTAGATTCTCGTCCAAGAGGAAATATTCTGTCCGCGTAACCTTTGTCCAACCCATTCATAACGTTTAACCTATCCATCTGATAGTGTTAGTATAAGGTGAAGCAGGTTTAATACAGAGAGGGGAACAATTACATCTCCCAAAAGGTCGCGAATCTGTCGAATTCAGTACCCCAGTGCGGTGGATCCCGGGATATTGAGTAAATATAGGGAGGAAATAGATATTTTAAAAGTAGTAGTGGGTTGAAGGTCATGGAAAACGGCGGTAATGTGGAATTGAGACCGACAGGAGATCAGCAATGATCATATTGAATGGTGGAGACAGCTGGAGGGGTTGAATTGCCTACTGCCGCTCTTGGTTCTTTAGTTCTTGTGTTCGGTTTCTCCAAGGCATCCTGTTGCAACCAAAAAAAATAGGAGTTTCATGAGAACTTTTGTTTTTTTTCTGCTGTTTCTCCGGATCACCTGTGTCATATTTATAGAATGAGATTCACTGTCAAGGCGTTAAGTAAATAAGAATGATGATCCGACGGCAAATGCATACAACTGGGAAAACACTCTCACAGTTATTCATGAAGCACGGCTTCCAGAAGGTCACGTATGGCAGCTCATCATTCTCAGTTGACGAATCTCCAGACGGTAATGAAGTTGTGATGTGCGATGGTATGCTGGCATGAAGGTCAACTGAGGGCAGAAGTGTTGAACTGAGGAGGAACCAATGGCAATAACACTGTTGAAAGTTCACACGTGCCCGAGGGACGTGAGTTTCAATTTCTGAGAGGTGCAGTAAGCATTGAAGAATAATGGAAGAATTCAGCAGTTAAGAAATACTTGGAGGTACTCCATTTTATTAAATGAAGATGTGATTTGTAAACTGAATTGGAACAGCAACTTGAAGGTAAATCGGTGTCAGAGCAGTAGGAAACGCTAAGACGAAAAAGGGTTATAATTACATTTCTAAACCATTGGATGTCATCTGGTAAAGGATTGGAAGAATGAGGGGCTGCAGTGTAAAGAGTGTAATAAGGAGCGGGAACAGTATAAACGTCGGAAATAAGGAGCTGCGGTAGCGTCAAGAGCACGAACAAGGAGCGACAGCAGTGTAAAGAGTGGATTTTTTTACGACACGATGGAAAATGGATGTCAATTCTAGTCCCACTCGTCCGAGAGTAGATATTTAACCAATAATTCTTTGAAGAATACCTAATGTCTCTGCCTCTTGGCTGACCAATAATTACAGTCACCAGGTTTGTACGTTTAAACACCATTTCTGTTTATTTATAACAAGAACAACAATTTAACGCGCCGCAGATACAGTTGGTTAACTATTAATAACCAACCAGCCACTTTAACTCCACACCCGCCCTCTACACACACTTACCCATGACAGTCATACACAGAGTGGAAAGGGGTTAAACAAAAAGAACGCAAGAGAAAAAGAAAGAGCATTTTCTTCAGATGATGGTTCTTAGCACGTTATCTTCATAGTAAGCTTACAGATTAGAGTTTATGTTCTGAAGCTAGTGCTGGACGTTCCTGCAGTTCTAAAATACCATACAACGTTCCTGGAGTTGCACGTCTTTGGTCAATCAAACTTTACTTTCAGTTCGTTGTTTGTCTTCAACTCTCTGTTGTCACAGGATGACGACATCCATAGGCCACTTTGAGAGAGATAGGGACAGTTCTAACTATTTCTGAAGAGACTTAGTTGGTTCTTTTTGGAGACAGCTGCAGCGTTCACAGCAGAGTTTCTGGAGAGACTCTAGCGAATGCTTTCTGGAAAGGATCTGGATGGACCTTCTACCTCCGTGCTGCCGAAATCGAAACTGAACACTCCTTATATTTCTGAACCATTTCAGTCGGATACGATCCAATCACCAACTGTTAGTCGGCGAACGGCAACCTTTTGCGCCAATTCATTGGCCACCAGCCAAGTCAATCAAACTGATCCCAGCCCATGTCTGTCATTGGTGCTGGCCAGCCTACAAATCCATTGTAAGCCAGCACGGGCTTCTGAATTCATCTGCATGAATTAAAGAACAGGCTGCTTACCTTAAAGCCCAATGTCCCCTTCGTTGCATGGATGCAAAATGCATTGACAAAAAAAAAAAAAGTGAAATAAGGGAACAAACAGGCAACGAGCAGGGAAGACCCTTACATCCAACGCCACCCCCCCCCCCCCCACCCCCCCTCTCCTCCGCAGCTAAAAATAGAAACGCCAGGACACCGACGTTTCATTATGTGGTATGCAAGACAGAATTCACTGACGCTTATCCAACCATTGCATCCCCATTATCGAATTTGCAAAACCAGTCTCTACACTGGTAACTGGCAAGTCTTTAAATGCGTAACAAAACATCCACAATCACGTTAAATTTTCCAGGAATATGTACAATATTAATATTGAACTGTTCTAGTACTATACTGCAACGGAATAACCTTGCATTCCTCGTTTTAAACATTTTTGTAAACGCAGGTGGATTATGTTCTGTGTAAACCAAGCTTGTTTTTTTGTTACGTCGGACATACCAATCCAAGTGCTGCAGGACTAATAACAAGGCTAAGGCTTATTTTTCAATGGATAATTCTTTTTCTGGCATTGATTTAGTTTTATTTCCGAAAAATACCCTGTAGACATTATATTCCTGCAACAACGCATTTTAGTAGCTTCTACCCCATACCACTGGCATCTGTGACCATTATAAGTGGTGTGAAATAAAACAGGGCAACCAACACCGTTTCGTCTACCAATATGGCCTTCAATCTCTCGACCCATACTTGGTATTTGGTGGGTCACGGCGTTTTCTCTTGCCTCTGCAATCTGACCAACATGCAAATATTGCAGTCTCTAACCGAGCCAGTCAACTTGGTTTTAATCCAGACAGACGTGGTATTACAGATTCAGATTTCTTATATCAATATCATGATTAGTTAACAGTGTACTTTGGTGTTTCCCTGCAAGTCTATCTATTCTCTTTATGTCTCTTGCCTAATGAATATTTAACCAAATTTCGAGGATCATCTATAGTCAAACTACAAGCAGCATTGTAGTTTTGAAACCAATATATATTAAATGAGATTTTAATGGGTTTTATATACAAAGTTTAGCTAAAGACCATACTATCATATTATAGCAGAAATAATCGCTTCGTCCTCCCCGCATACCAATGCCCAGGACATACTGGTGTGTTTGGTCGAGCCTCCCTGGCATCGTTCACATTTGTCCTCCACCCGCAAGAAGAACCTATTCATTCGGATTCTCGTTAGTTGCGCTCGGTGCACCACTCCAGTTGCATTAGGCTTCGCCTTGCACATGTGGAGGTGAAGTTCACCCTTTTCAGACTTCACTCCAGAGTTCCCATCCTATTTCTATTCTACGTCCTCCCATTTGTCCCATGTCTCGTCGAGCGGGCCGCGGACACCCTCTAATAGTCACCCATACAGGTACCCGCAGTTCCCCCTGCCCGTGTCCAACAGTTCCTCGAATGCTGACTGTCTTGGTGCTCCTGGGTATGATGTCACCACCTTTTGGAGGAGGCTTTTACTTGTAAGTGTCACAGTTCATTCCCGTTGCGCAGCTGTACCCTTTCTGTCAGTTCCTCTAACGTTTCGAGTCTGTCGTCCGTTTAGAGGTCCCTAACTGTCAGTGTTCCTCCGTCTGTCTCCACATCTTAAAGGTGCATCCACCGTGGTTGGCGCGAAATTGTGGTTACCGCAGATGGAGGACACGGTGGACATTTTGGTAGACCGAAGTGGTTTCCAGATGTTTCCAGATCCGGAGTGTGGCTACTACCACTGGGAGTTTTGAGTATTTGGTTTGCGGGGATGATGTGTTCTATTGCGTCCTCGGAGGGACGACCCTATGCAGGAACTGTCCTCCATCCCCACCCATTCTGCTTCTGGTTCCTTCATCCTTCCCCAAACTCTCTCTGCTGCTGCACCCAGTGTTAGTATTGTAATTTTGGGAGGGCCAGCTCCATTCCACATGTTTCATTTTCTTTGTATGACCCTTTTGGTGATCCTTGGATCTCCACACCTCTCCCCCAACCCAGACGAACGCCACCATTAATATATCAACTGTGTTAAACAAGGCTTTGGGGATGTAGATCGGTATCGATCTTAAAAGAAAGAGGAATCTGTGCAGCACGTTCGTCTTGATGGTCTGCACCTTCCTCGGAAAGGAGAGTGGGAGTGTGTCCCACCTCTGTAGGACAGTTTTAACTTCCTCCATCAGAGTCGTGATGTACCGTTTTATGATCTGTTTCCAATCGTGGGAAATGTGCATCCCCAGGCAGAAGAATGTGCTCTGGACTTGCGTACACGGCAGTCCCTCCAGCTCTGCCCCTCTCCCTTTTGGGTTCACCAGGAGGCTTTCACGCTTGTCCACGTTGGGTTTGCACCCCGATATGGCCCAGAACACTTTCAGGAGGTTCGTGAGAACTTCTTTGATGCGTTGTGCATCTGTGACATACAGGAGCAGGTCATCCACATAGGGTGAACATCTGACCTATCTGTTCCCTCTATGGATCCCATTCCAATACCTCAGCATCCTGAGGGAGATAGTCAGCAGTTCGGTTGACAGCGCAAATAAAAATGGGGTCAGCGGGCGTCTTGTGTTGCCTTGTGTCCCTCTGCAACCGGGCGTCTTCATTGCTGGTCGTGTTGGTCCATCCACTTGCTATGCTGGCGTTGCACAGGAGTCTCAACGAGGAGCTGTACCCAGTTTCCAGCCCAAACCAGTTTATTACGACAGTGAAGTACTTCCACTTGCCTCTGTCGCAGGCCTTTTCTGCGTCCAGAGAGATGATCACCTTTGTTGTTTTGTCACGGGATAGGGTCATAATCAAGTTCAGCATGCACCTTATATTCGCTGTTTGCTCTGTACCCTTGACACGCCAGTTTGGTATACTGCGACCACCCTGGTACACCTTTTTGCAGTCCCCTGCCCAGGGTTTGCCCGGAATTTTCGCGGCTGCATTGAGCAGCAAGTTGGGACTGTAGAATCTACATTCGTTCAAGTCTTTGTCTCTCTTGAGTTTCAGCGGGATAGTGGCATGTGGTAGCGTTGGATGCAAGGTATCCCTTGCTAGAGTGTCTGCAAACGTCTCCTGCAGGTGTGGGCCCAGTAGTGTCATGCATTTTCTGAAGAAGTCACTCGTGAACCCGTCCTGCCCGAGTACCTTCCCCACCGCATTGCCTTAATGCTCTCCATGAATTCTCCCAGTTCTAGAGGTGCATCCAGCTCCCCCTCCTCTCTTCCCCCACGATTAGCATGTCCTGTCCGTCGAGGAACTGTTTCGTCCCCGAGTCCTTTTTGGTGGGTTCAGCGGTATACAGTCCCTGGCATAAGGCCTCGAATGCATCATTGGCCATGTTCAGCTCGTTTACCAGACTGCCATGTTGTCCCTTACCCACGCAATTTCCCTCCTGGCTGCCTGTTTTCTCAACTGGTGGGCAAGCATGGGGCTGGGTTTTCATCGTGTTCCTATATGGCCCCTGTGTCTGGCAGAGTTGTTGCACGGCTTCCCTGGTGGACGGAAAGTTAAAGTCCATTTGTAGCTTTTTATTCTCCCCAGAAGCTATGGGCTCGGGGCTCGGGGCTCGGAGTGTCACAGCCCACCTCCAGCATGCGGTAAACCGAATGTTGACATGCCGCCCTCTCTTCACTGTCTCTGTGTGCCTTGTCAGCGATAATCACTCCTCTGATGATATACTTCAGCGCCTCCCAAACGTGGAGGGTTGACCTCGGTGTCTACTTCTTAGTTCGCCGTGGCCAACCTCCATTGGAGGCGTTGGATCCGGCATGTCTCCAACCTCACATTTATGTAATGTGTAGCATTGTTGGAGATTATGGTCGCAGAGTATTCCGCACTTACTATCCCGGGAAGCACCGATTTCGCCACCGCGATGCAGTCGAAACGGGTGTAGACCCTATGTACCTGTGAGAAGAATGAGAAATCCTTCTCCTGGGAAGTGTGAGCCTCCATGCATCCACTACCCCCATCTGACCTATAAATACCCCTAGTTCTCTTTCCATGTTTGACGTCTTCCCCGTTTTGGTGTCTGTCCTGCCCGTCAGCGGGTTCTGTACACACTTAATACCACTACATGGTTCCCCATTCACGTTCCTCTTATTTTTTAAAAATAATTGGTTATTGATTAGTTCAGCTCCTTTGCTCTTTGCTCCCTTTACCATGAATTAGTATGTTGGACCTTCACGAAAACGTGAATTAACCAGTTTTTTGATTGTTGTCACTTCACGTCCTTACTGCTCTCCTCCTGAGTAACTGAGTAACCATGCCATCATATATAGTTTCCTTTAAAACAGGCATGTTTTGGGTGAAAAGTGCACCTAAAGTGAATGGAAATGGGTTTACTGCAGGAGGCTATAACAGATTAATTTTATAAAAGTCCAATTCACTTTCTTCCTAAAGTGTGCTGTCATCTTTCATCGATTTGGAAGATACTTTTGTGATTTCTCAAAGATTAGTTGTGGACAGATCTATTCGGTAACAGCTGTTGATTATTATTTTTTGAATGTAATAGAAGTCAGACTCCGTTCTCGCGCATCTGACTCTTCAACACTGTAATTACTATTAGATTAGGACTCTTGTTTCTTATGGTCACCTTTGGTCTGAGAGAATCTCTAATTTGGGACACTTCTGTATGTTAGTTTTGACAAATCTCTGTGAGGAATCATTCCTGTAGGGATAATTTAATCAGCCCAGCCGAATCAGATCCATTGCCATTGTCATTTGATATTTGATTGATGTCTGTCAATAATTCCTGTTTCTTTGAGTCATTCACTTCCCAATGAGTTTTTTAAATTCCCACACGATCTACCGTTGAAATATCGTGTTGAAAAAACGGCAGTACTTCCCTCGAATTCTCTGTAACCATGGTGAAAGTGCCACTTTCACTCCTTCCAAATCATTCTCCAAATGTAAATCTATTCCTTCCATTGGGAATTAATTAACCCTTACGACAACTGCGGCCCTGACCCCGAAATCGCACTCTAATTGTACTTCATACAATGAAACTGGAATGTAATCTCCAAATATCCCATTCAGTAACACCTCAGCATACGTTCAGCGCTCTGGAGGGAAAAAAACAAATCCGTCTCCAATAAACGAGTTCCAGTAGCATCTCTGTCCCTTAAGATAATTAAGGGTTTGGCTACGCCAGTTGATGAAAATGGTGAGACTTTCACTTCAGACGTTAATCCGGAATATCTCTCATCTACTTCATTCCTCAACACCCCCCCCCCCCCCTCACTCCCACCCCCCCCCCCCCCCCCCACTCCCGCATTGCAGTATTTACCCCAGGTCTCCATAGTGCAGTTAAAGCTACAATCTGCCCCGTAATATTCTCGACTTGTGTTCCCTTCTCAGAATCCCCTTTATGAACTCCCACAAGTTCCACGGGCTTTCGTTGCAACCTGTACTATGCTGACAGAACGTGCCCCACACTTGTAATTGTAACACCTAGACTTATGCATCTCACCTTCACCCTCACGAGCTTCCATCCTTGTGTGATTAAGCGTATTTGAAGCACATACTGCTATCCTTTTTCCCCTTGACTATCTGTCTTCTTGTCACTCTTCCACGTCTTACTTTTTTTAAACATCATGGTTGTGGTGGGAAAAAAAGTTTACATTTTGGGACCATCTTATGATCGTCAGCAGTAATTGATGTCTGCCTAGCTATCGTAATCCTTTGGCCTTCAACGTGAGTTTTTACTGTATAAGATACGGAATTCTTAAATTCCTCTAAGAGGAATGAACCCTCTCAGGCCCTCATAGGTATTTTTACCTGCTAATGCTTGTACTTACCTCTCAGAGTTGCTCTGCATAACCCTTTCAAATTCTGCATTGGTCGGTCCCGGTTGTCTCCTAGAATTCCGAAAAGTTTGCCTCTATGCTTCGGGAACCAATTCGTAGACGTCCAGAATAGCCTTTTCTTTACCTCGTTGTGATTCAGAGACACCCGCTCTGACAGGGGAGTATACACGTCCTGTGCCTGCACCGTCAATTTACTCTGCATGTGTAATTTCCACTTTTCTCTTAGTCACTCCATTCGGGTGTTATTTTCTCAAAACCCGAGGAAAAGGTTTCTACCTCTTTCACATCGAATTTTGAGAAAGCCTGTATAAATTTAAACATATCGTCACAAAATTCCATTCCAGGATTAATTAAGGTTGTAATCTCGGGATTGCTACTAGTGCCACGTGCGAGTCCGCGTCGGAATGACAGGATAGACAGGATGAATGTGTGGCTTGAGCGATGGCGGAGGCTGGAGGGATTCAGATTTTTGGGACATTGGAATCGGTTCTGGGAGAGGTGGGACCATTTCAAATCAGATGGTCTACACCTGTGCAGGACTGGAACCAATGTCCTAGGGTGTTGTTTGATAGCGCTGTTGGGGTGGGTTTAAACTAATGTGCCACGGGAATGGGAATCAATGCAGCAAGTCGGAGCGTAGCAAAGAGAGGATAGAAACAAAAGTCAGAAAGGAGAAAAATGGAAGGCAGAGAAACAGATTGAACTGTAACTATTTCAATGTTCCGGGGTACAGATGCTAGAGGAAAGATAGAGCAGGAGGTGAGAGAGGAGGGGGAGTTGCGATTTTGATTAGGGACAGTATCATGGCAGTACAGAGAGAGGATATATCCGAGGGGTAGAACTGAAAAATATGAAAGGTGAGATCACTTTGATAGGTCTGTACTTTTGACCCCAAGTAGTCAGCAATTATTCCGGTATTCAGGAGCAAATATTTAAAGAGATTCCAGATAAATGCCTGCAAATGTGGATGTTAATAGTTGGGGAGTTTAGCTTTCCCAACATTAACTGGGACAGCCATAGCACTAGGGGTTTAGATGAAGAGAAATTTGTCCAGTGTATTTCGGAAGAGTCCTCATTCAATATGTGGATGGCCCGAATAGAGAGGGACAAAACCTGACTTCCTCTCGGGCAATAAGGTAGGGCAGTTGACGAAAGTGTTAGTGAGAGATCACTTTGGGACGAGGGACTATAATTCCATTAGCTTTAAGATAGCTATGGAGAATGACAGTTCTGGCAAAAAGTTACAATTCTAAATTGGGGCAAGGCCAATTTCGAGGGTAATAGGCTGCAAAATTCAAAAGTTGATTGGGGGTGCCTATTTGCAGGCAAGGGGACAGCAGGTAAGTGGGAGCCTTTCAAAAAGGTGTCAACTAGGGTTCAGGGTGAGCACATTCTCTTAGAGTGAAGAGCAAGGCTGGTAGAAGGAAGGTACCGTGGATGACTCGGAATATTGAGGCCATGGTCAAAAGGAAGACGGTGGCATATGACATACATAGGCAGCTGGGATCAAGTCGATGCCTTGAAGAGTGTAGTGCTTGCCGGAGTAGAGTTATGAGAGAAATAAGGACGGTAAAAAGGGGACATGAGATTGTTTTGGCAGAAGGCAAGCAGAAATCCAAAGAGCTTTTACAGGTACATAAAGGGTAAAAGGTGACGAGCGAGCGGGTAGGGCCTCTTTAAGATAAACAAGGTCATCAATGTGCAGATCCACAGGGGATGGAGAGTTCCTAAATGAACATTTCTCGTCAGTATTGACGTTGAGAAAGGCCGAAATGGTAGGAAAATTGGAGAAATCAAAAGTGATGTCTTGAAGAGCATACATATTACTGAGAAGGAGTTGCTCGAGGTATTAAAGAACATCAGGCCTCCCCGACCTGACTAAATATATTCCAAGACGTTGTGGGAGGCTAAGGAGGAAATTTCCGGCCCGCTGGCTGAGATATATGAATCATCGACAGCCACAGGAGAGGTGCCTGAACATTGGAGTATAGCAAATGTTGTGCTCTTGTTTACTAAGGTCTGTAAGGATAAGCCAGGGAACTACAGATCACGTAGCCTTACTTCTGTAGTAGCTAAATTGTGAGAAGGTATTCTGAGGGACAGGATCTACAGGCATTGAGATAGGCAAGGGCTAATTAGGGAATGTCAGCAAGCCTTTGTAAGGGAAAAGTCATGTCTCACGAATTTGATTGAGTTTTATAAAGGGGTAACCAAGAAGGTAGATGAGGGCAGTGCAATCGACGTTGTCTACAAGGACTTTACAAGGCCTTTCACAAGGTACCGCATGGTAGGGGTTTAGATGAAAAAGGTTAAATCTTACGAAATCCAGGGTGAGGTAGCAAATTGGTTGCACAATTTTCTAGGCGACCGAAGCCAAAGGGTGATTGTGGAGGATTGTTTTCAAACTAGAGGCCTGTGACCAGCGGTATGCCTCAGGGATCTGTACGGGGTCCAATGTTATTTGTTATATATATTAGTGATTGGATGAGAATGTAGGAGGGAGGCATGGTTAGTAAGTTGTAGATGGCACTAAGATTGGTGGCATAGAGGATAGTGAAAAAGGTTATATAAGATTGCAGCAGTATCATGACCGAATGGGCCAGTGGGCCGATGAATGGGAGATGGAGTTTAGTTTGGATAAATCTGTGGTGATGCATTTTGATAGACCAAACCGAGCAGGACCTACTCTGTTAATGGTAGGGAGTTGGGGAGAGTTGCAGAACAAATAGATCTAGGGGTACAACTTCATAACTCCTTGAAGGTGGAGTCGCAGGTGGACAGGGTGGTGAAGAAGGCATTCAGCATGCTAGGTTTTATTGGCCAGAATATGTAATACAGGAGTTGGGAAGCCTTGTTGAAGTTGTACAACACATTGGTAATGCCACACATGGAATACTGTTTTCAGTTCTGGTCACCCTATTACAGGGAGGATGTTATTAAACTAGAAAGAGTGCAGAAGTGATTTACGAGGATGCCACCAGGACTTGATGGTCTGAGTTATAAGGAGAAGCTGAATAGGCTGGGATTTTTCTCCCTGGAGCGTAGAAGGTTGAGGGGTGAACTTATAGAGGTATATAAAATAATGAAGAGCATATGTAAGGCAGATATCCGACATCTTTTCCCAAAGGTAGAGGAGTCTAGAACTAGAGGTCACAGGCTTAAGGTGAGAGGAGAGAGATACCAAATAGACCTGAGGGAAAATTTCTTCCCGAAGAGGGTGGCGAGCATCTGGACCGAGCTGCCAGAGGCATTGGTGGAGTCGAGAACATTTATTTCCTTTAAAAGAAGTTCGGCAGTTACATGGGTAGGGTGGGTATAGAGGGGTATGGGCCAAATGCAGGCAAGTGGGACTAGCTTAGTGATAGAAACTGGGCGGCATGCACAAGCTGGGCCGAAGAACCTGTTTCCATGCTGTGACCTGAAAATATCTGTTAAGCACCCCTCCACCTTTTGGCAGCTCCACGCTCACGTATAATGGTTTAAGCTGGAGTTATTTCTCTAAATCCAGCTTCTTAATTTCAATCTCCATTTCCTTTTCTTTTCCCTTTTCCTTTGCTTCATTATCATTTCACTTTTTCTTTTTGCCCATTCTTTTTGCTACACCGATGTTCAAACTTATTGCAGTTGGTGTCGGTCTATGTAGAGTTTTTGGATCGCAGACTACCATATATACCGTAACTGCTTGCAGATCGACAAAATCAGCTCAAGATTATTCACCTGGATTACAAGATACAGGCCTTGTCTGGTATCAGGTGGTGAAGCAGCATCATGACGTAGCAGACGTCAAGTAAAGGGGCTAAACATGTTCTAGATCGTCCTTGAGGACCAATGCCAGGTGTTGAATGAAAAAGATAGCTGCTGAGTGGGTAATGGTAATGAATAGTCAGAAAAAAGATGGGACGGAGAAGATCGAGAGGGATTCTTAGCGAGGTGAGGGATAAATACAGGCAGAACGTTGGAAAAAAGGAAGCGACATTGAAGGTGCATTAAGCAGATGGGGCTAGAAAGAAAGATGGGAAGATATGACGTGGGCGATAAAAAAGACAGTTAGACCAACAGATATGGAGATAGAACTGGAAAGAAGAACACATATCTAAACAGAAGAGACATATTGTATTCAATCAAGCTCTGTGTGCTTCGAACGTTTCATTTCAGCTCTCGCTCCATAGTTTACCATTCGACGGTATCTCTCTCTCTCACCCTCTCTCTCTCTCTTTCGTTCTCTCTCACTCTCTCACTCTTTCTCTCACGTTGATGTGAAGTCCCTGCATAGTGATCAGTCCCACATTAATGAGTGTTTGTTAGATTTGTCCCTTTTGGTGTAGCTCCATGAGCGATTCGATTTGAAGTCCGGCTTCGCTGTTTCATATCGTGTTTTTGGGGGAGAAAACAAGATTCAAAGGAACACCTGCAGAACATGCCCGGCTCAATATACCATAACATTATTTTAATTAAAATGTTAAGGTAACATTATTTCAGGGTTCGTCGGTGCTCGTATAACATACGACTTCCATACCACTTGTAGCGACATGCCAAATGATATCTGTGAAGGGATTTTGTTTCTACGATTTAACTAATCTAACAATAATATTCAGTGGGTATTTCACGGCGCTCTTCAGCTCACCTCTGAACTTAGTCTGGCTCGCAGCGTAAATACACGTGTTTGAACAGGAACTGAGTAGCTGCAGCATTGCTGCGAGGCGTTCTGTGATGAAGCGTGGGTCAGTGCCTGAGTCGTAGTAGCGAATATTTGAAATCCGTCGGTAAATGTTGTACACTACCTGTGTCACCCATAACAGTATGAAACTGCCCGATATGCTGAAGAGAAGAACGATGGATTTCTTCCGATTCTCTATCTCTGGATCCTTGCGATTTTCATTATTCGTGCTGCTGGTGAGGGCCATGCGGGCTTTACTGGCAGTCAGAATACGTTTGACAGTCAGGGCATTGAACAGTAAAATCAGAACAAATGGAAACGTAGGTGTTAAAATGCGGTGTAAAAGTTCAAATGCGGTCCAGGCGGGGGAAGTAAAGAAACTCTTTATGAAGGCACAATACCAGGGGACATTATTAAGTATATACTTAGGTTTATATATAAAGTACCAGGGGACAGATTCTAAGCAGCTCAGCACAGTCACTGTTCCGAGAACCAAAGCCGCCGTTTTCTCGTTGCAATATTTTTCTTTCAGCTTCTTGCAGCAAATGGTCACAAATCGATCAAATGTGAAAGCAACCGTGAACCAAACAGACATTTCTGTGGTAGCGAACCTCGTGAATGTTATGAGAGAACACACAGGAGTGATAAATAGGAATGAATCTCGGAAATATACCCGAGCTACTTGCGTCAATAGAGGATCAGAGATAACGACGAGGAGATCGGCCACTGACATTCCAACCAGGTAGCGAGTTATGCATTTGGAGAGACCACAGTTTTGTCGGTATAGGATTACAATGGCCACTAAATTAACTGGAAGAAAGAGAATAGGTATCAGAAATGCATAACCACCATACTGAGAACCAACGCAATAGCGTGACAGGATGTGGAATGGGATTTCAGAATTCGTTGCAACATCGAATGGTGTAAAATGAATAAAATTTTTGTATTCCCTTCGGCAGCACGTCTTTTGGGGAAATGTGCACAAACAGTTATCAGTAATAAACTGCGCAATTAACAGTGAATGCAAATGCAAAGCTGGTCCAATGGCAATGAGGAACAGAGAAGGAGATATATGGAGCTGCGATCTGAATTAATCTGCTGAATGGCGGCCATGATATCTTAGGGCAAGTGGGGCACGACCACTCCCAGTGCAGAGAGCCTGAGGTATGTTCAGAAAGGTCAAAATTCCGACAGTTTTTAAGTTGAGGGTAAGTTATCGACTGGAGTATGAAACTGAACACCGAAACTGTGACTGAGGGAAGGAGGAAAGGAAAAACGTGTGCAGGAGCGGGAGGAGTGTCACCGAAAGATACGTTAGCAAAATGGAAAAAACTGAAGCAACAGTTGAGAATAAATAGGATTCAATTAAATAATGGGAGAGAATATGATTACCAGGGGGAGATTGAGGCAGAGTTAGACGAAATTTAATTCGCTGCTCCCAGGAACATGGGCCAATCATTCGCTTCAACCATTAATCACGATGGTTCTCGTGAACAGCTTGATCAGCATAACGTGGGGAATGCTGCAGTTCAGTTAAGGGGGAGGGGAGTGCGGTCTGCTGAAGCAACATTGCACCAAGATTCACGTTTCAATTTGGAACTGTACCTTGCGATGGTAAAGGTTCCAACGTTGTTTGTATAATCTGGTTGACCAGAAATCTTTAACGCTCTACGCCTGCTGCTGGCACGTCGGGATTATTAAATTGATAACCAAACTGTTTGTCAGCAATCTGAATGTACCTTACCCGACTATCATGTCCTGGAGTTGGAGTCGAACACGTAACTTTTGGCCTAAAATTATGAATGATGCCCCCTGCGCCACAAGACTTCCTCGCAGCAACATATGGGTCCCTTAAGTTAGCTTCGTGCAGGCAATGAGCAGAAATGAGCATTAAAATGAATTAATCCAATCAGGCTCGGACTATGCTAAATTCGGCGGCCTCAGAACTTTGCAAGTTCAGTATTTAATTAGTGAATTGCATACAGTGAATTAATGCCCACACTTTTATGTTTTTTTCAGCAGAAATTTATGGTATGAATTATTCACTAAACTGGATAGGACAACATACGGAGAGTAACAGTGGTAAAACTAAATCAGTCATCTCAGAGTTTCAATCAGCACCTTCTCGGGATATTTCGACAGCCAATCCTCAAGAATTATTGCTATGAAGGGAGGTCAATCTCTGGTGATTCTACAAATTTGGGAGCCCCCGTCAGGACCAATGTAACAGCTAAAGGCTTTCGCACAAACCCGTCCCCAGCAGGTTGTCTATTGTCCGCGAACCTGTCCTGACGCCAGCTTAAATCCTGCGGCGGTGGGATGAGAATCCTTCGTGGGCAGTAGGCATCCACTCAAGGGCCTCAATTGCCGACTGGCATTCGGCACGTCCAAAGACATTTCCATCGCTGGAATATTTATGTACGTGGCAGTTGCGAATAGCTCGCCGGGAAGGGAGCGTAATTATTTCCCCCTCTGTTTACCTCTCATATCCGTTCTTCCCACTCTTTTGCACACACACTCTCCTTCTCCTCCTTCTAATGTTGAGGGACATCAGTCCAGCAGCAACATATTGAATTATAAATTTTTAAATACCCATAAGTGATCAAATCATGGGGTGGATATCAAGGCGAAAGGTACATCTTATTCCCTTTACCACCAGCTAAGATTCGAATGATGAGACGCCACCCATTACATTGCCGCTCTCCCTGCCGTATATAAACGTTGGACATAGCTACATGGCTAGAAGGCGTGGCATCTGCCCCTCTCCAGGAAAGAAATCTCACCTCAGAGATTGTCTGGCCAGTCAAGGAGCGCCGGCGGCTTTCTCTCCAGCAGCACTAGGTGGGTGCGGAATGCAGGCAGTCCCGTTGAAGAGGAACCTGAACTGACATGGAATCCGGAGTGTCGCTGGAGTGATCTTGGTAGCCCACGGTTAGTGAGTGGGGTAAGGTTGTGATGGCGTGGGAATAAGCGGCTAGGGCGAGGGAAAATAATTAAATATATCTCCAAAGGGCGTGGGAGTCGACAAAGGAGATACTCCATTACTGCCCAGGACCAGGTCATGCAGTTAAAGCTCAAAGGCATGACGTCACCGCCAAACCGGGGGCAAAGATTCACAGGTGCTGGAATTAAATCATTAATTGTCGAATCATTGACTGCCAAAGGATCTCACTGGGTCGAAATGTTGTCGGGCCACACGACATCCCGACTGAAAACTCACATTTCTGACAGTCTGTGGCCAGGCACCTAAGTCAATTGTACAAGAGTGCTGCCGCTGGCTGGGACGTGGATGGGGCTGCACAATAGCACGGTGGTTACCACTGTTGCTTCACAGCGCCAAAAACTCGGGTTCGATTCTCGGCTCGTTTCACTGTCTGTGCGGAGTCTGTAGGTTCTCCCCGTGTCTGCGTGGGGTTTCTCCGGGTGCTCCGGTTTCCTTCCACAAGTCCCGAAAGACCTGTTTGTTAGGTGAATTGGACATTTTGAATTCTCCATCCGTACTCCCGAAGAGGTGCCGTAGTGTGGCGACTGGGGGATTTTCACATAACTTCATTGCAGTGTTAATGTAAGCCTACTTGCAACATAAATAAAGACTATTATTGTTAAATCCCATGTGCCTACATTCTCTTTAGTGTTCCCTTTTCACCAACATCATTCTCAGGGTCCAGTGGTGAAACCTCTACGATTGGTTGGATATTTCCACAGAGAACGAAAGACACCAAATGCTCGCCTACATTGTCGGTTACTTCGACAATGCATGTAATAAGCTGTATTCCAGATTGATTTTAAAGAATTGGGAATTCCTCTGCTGGAATTATAAAGTCCTGCGTTAGATGGAAGGATTTCTCAATTAAGATAGCACCTTACAGCTCTTTCTCTCGTCGGCACTCACTCGCAGGCGACTGCTTACATTTAACTAATGAATGCTCAAATCAAAGAACAAAGAACAAACAACAAAGAAAAGTACAGCACAGGAACAGGCCCTTCGACCCTCCAAGCCTGTGCCGGCCGACCATGCTGCCCGTCTAAACTAAAATCTTCTACACTTCTGGGGTCTGTATCCCTCTATTCCCATCCTATTCATGCATATGTCAAGATGCCTCTTAAACGTCAGTATCGTCCCTGCTTCGACCACCCCCTCCGGCAGCGAGTTTGAGGCACCTACTATCCTCTGTGTAAAAAACTTGCCACGTCCATCTCATCTAAACCTTGCGCCTCGCACCTTAAATCTATGCCCCCTAGTAATTGGCCCCTCTACCGTGGGAAAAAGCCTCTGACTATCCACTCTGTCTATACCCCTCAGAATGTTGTGGACCTCTAGCAGGTCGCCCCTCAACCTCCGCCGTTCCAGTGAGAACAAATCGAGTTTATTCAACGTCTCCTCATAGCTAATGCCCTCTATACCAGGCATCATCCTGATAAATCTCTTCTGTACCCTCTCTAAAGCCTCCATATCCTTCTTGTAGTGTGGTGACCAGAATTGAACACTATTCTCCAAGTGTGGCCTAACTAATGTTCTATACAGCTGCAACATGACTTGTCAATCTTTATACTCAATGCCCCGGCCATGAAGGCAAGCAAGCCGTATGCATTCTTGACTATCTGCTCCACCTGTGTGGCCCCTTTCAGTGACCTGTGGACCTGTACAACTAGTTCTCTCTGACTTTCAATACACTTGAGGGTTCTACCATTCACTGTATATTCCCTACGTGCATTAGACCTTCCAAAATGCAATCCATCGCAATTGTCCGGAGTAAACTCCATCTGCCATCTCTCCGCCAAAGTCTCCAAATGATCTACATCCTGCTGTATCCTCTGACAGACCTCATCGCTATCTGCAATTCCACCAAACTTTGTGTCTGCAAACTTACTGATCAGACCAGTTACATTTTCGTCCAAATCATTTATATATATACTACGAACAGCAAAGGTCCCAACACTGATGCCTGCGGAACACCACTAGTCACAGCCGACCAATCAGAAAAATACCTTTCCATTGCTACTCTCTGCCTTCTATGACCTAGGCAGCTCTGTATCCATCTTGCCAGCACACCTCATTTCCCGTGTGACTTCACCTTTTGTACCAGTCTGCCATGAGGGACCTTGTCAACGGCCTAACTGAAGCCCATATAGACAACATCCATCGCCCTAGCTGCATCAATCGTCTTCGTGACCTCCTCGAAAATCTCTATCAAGTTAGTGAGACACGACCTCCCTTTCACAAAACCGTGCTGCCCTCGCTAATGCGTCCATTTGCTTCCAAATGGGAGTACATAGATACTCGAAGGATTCTCTCCGGTAATTTCCCTACCACTTACGTAAGGCTCACCGGCCTGTAATTCCCTGGAGTATCCATGCTACCCTTGTTAAACAAAGGGACAACATTGGCTATTCTCCAGTCCTCCGGGACATCACCTGAAGACAGTAAGGATCCAAAGAGTTCTGTCAAGGCCTCAGCAATTTCCTCTCTAGCTTCCTTCAGTATTCTGGGGAAGATCCCATCAGGCCTTGGGGACCTATCTACCTTAATGTTTTTCAAGACGCCCAACACCTCGTCCTTTTGGATCTCAATGTGACCCAGGCTATCTACACACCCTTCTCCAGACTCAACATTCACCAATTCCTTCTTTGTGGTGAATACTGATGCAAAGTATTCATTTAGTACCTCGCTCACTTCCTCGGGATCCACATAGGTTCCCTCGCCTGTCCATCACTGGGCCCACCCTCTCCCTGGCTACCGTCTTGCTTTGTATGCACGTGTAAAAAGCCTTGGGGTTTTCCTTAATCCTATTTGCCAATGCCTTTTCGTGACCCCTTTTAGCGCTCCTGACTCCTTGTTTAAGTTCCTTCCTACTTTCCTTATATTCCACACAGGCTTCATCTGTTCCCACCTTTCTAGCCCTGACAAATGCCCCTTTTTCTTTTTGACGAGGCCTACAATATCTTTCGTTATCCAAGGTTCCAGAAATTTGCCGTATTTATCCTTCTTCCGCACAGGAACATGCCGGTCCTGAATTCCTTTCATCTGACATTTGACAGTCTCCCACATGTCAGATGTTGATTTACCCTCAAACATCTGCCCCCCATTTAGGTTCTTCAGTTCCAGCCTAATATGGTTATAATTAGCATTTCCCCAATTTAACCCATTCACCCTAGGACCACCCTTATCCTTGTCCACCAGCACATTAAAACTTACTGAATTGTGGTTCCCGAAATGCTCCCCTACTGAAACGTCTACCACCTGGCCGGGCTCATTCGCCAATACCAGGTCCAGTGTGGCCCCTTCCCTAGTTCAGCTATCGACATACTGTTTTAAGAGGCCCTCCTGGATGCTCCTTCCAAACCCTGCCCTGTCCAAGCGCCTAGCACTAAATGGGCCCCAGTCAATATTGCGGAAGTTAAAGTCTCCCATCACAACAACCCTGTTGCTTTTACTCCTTTCCAAAATCTGTCTACCTATCTGCTCCTCTATCTCCCCTGGCTGTTGGATGGCCTGGAGTAAACCCCCATCATTGTGACTGCACCCTTCGTATTCTTGATCTCTACTCATATAGCCTCACTGCCTTCTGAGGTGTAATGTTCTCCCTAACCAGAAGTGCAACTCCTACACCCATTTTACATCTCCCTCTATCCCGCCTGAAACATCTAAACCCTGGAACGTTTAGCTGTCAAACTTGTCCTTCCCTCAACCAGGTCTCTGTAATGGCAACAACATCAACGTTCCAAGCACTAATCCAAGCTCTATGTTCATCTGCCTTACCTGTTGTACTTCTTGCATTAAAACATATGCACTTCAGTCCACAGTCCCGCTGTTTTCAGCAACATCTCCCTGTCTGCTCTTTCTCAGAGCCATACTGGCCCTATTTCCTCATTGTCCCTCAATTTTTTCACCTTCTGACCTATTGCTCCGGTACCCACCCTCTTGCCATATGAGTTTAAACCCTGCTCAAATGAGTGAGGAGTCAAATGCACAACTCGTCTCTGTCACAGGTGCGGCAGGATGGGAGAGGTATTCGGATTGCCACGCACTTCTTTCGCTATCACTGCTTGGATTCAGCTTGAACTCGGCAATCTCCTGGAATGTGTTCCTCCTTCCAATAAAAGAGATTAGGTCATGTATTCATGTTAATATTGCAATGCCGTCAAGATTTAGTGCTCCGACAGGGATGCCATCTGTTCCAGAGGCCCTGTTCTTTAGCTGTCGGGTGGCCTTTTCTACCTCATGTTTGGCTGGGGTTTTGCCAATATGCTGGAGGGCAGCACGTTGTGGGATAGAGGCGAAGACAGTTGATTTGAAGACAGGATCTCTGTCAAGGATGATATTAAAGTGTAAAAATTAGCGGGTATTGGTTGACTGCATCTCTGCTCTTGACGGGTACCTCCATTCATGGCTAGCATTAGGGTGTGGACTCGTGTGCTTGTACCATAGCTGGTATTGCCTGGCTGGAACCCTCACGTGTCACAGTTGGCAAATAACTGAGAGATCTCCTGTCTTTCTCTGCTGGACGTCAGCCTTCAGCTTTCTGTAGTGCTGCTTTCTTTCTCACGAAATGGGTTGATGTTTCAGGTCCAGCAGATCCTTGCACTTGCTTCTTACCAGCTCCTGGATATTCTTCCCAAGTCTTAGCGAGGAGCTGAAGAAAACTGTAATTTGTAGAGGAATGGTTTTCAGGAAATTAATGGGATTGAAGGTGGACAAATCTGCAGGGCCTGACAATCTTCGTCCCAGCGAACTTAAGGAAGTAGCCCTAGGAATAGTAGATCAACGGTCGTCATTTTCGAAAATTATTTGGACTCTGTAATGTTTCCTACAGGTTGGGAGGTAGCGAATGTCACCCATCTACTCAAAAATGGAGAGAAGACAGGGAACTATAGACCAATGAGCTTAATGTCAGCAGTAGGGACGTTTCTGTGGTCCATTATCAAACATTTCACAGCACAACATTTGGAGAGCAATGGCGTAATTAAAGTCAGCATGGGTTTACGAAACAAAAATCATGCTTGGCAAAACTACAATTCTTTAAGATATAACTTGTAGAGTTAACCAGTGGGTGTGGTGTATTAAGACTTGCAAAAGGCTTTCGACACGGTCTCACATAGCAGATTAATATGTAAACGTAACGTGTGTGGGATTATGCGTGATGTATTGAGATGGATAGAAAGCTGGCAAGCAGACAGGAAGCAAAAATTTGGAACATATAAGTTATTTTCTGGTTGACAGGCGGTGACTGGTAGGGTACCAGAGGGACCTGTGCTAGGAGCCCATTATTCACAATATATATAAACTTAAAAATATATATATATATTTATTAAAGTTTTTTAACACAATTTCTCTCCCTTACAAACAATAACCCCCCGCCCACCTCATAACAAAAAAAAACGAGAAATCGTGTAGAGCAAGATATATACATGGCAAAATGATATATTTACACAGCTTTGTACACTGGCCCTCACCCGTACGTGCCAGTTTCCCCAACCCTTCATGTTAGCTCTTGCTCATCCACCCTCCCAGGCAGTCCCCCCTTTCGCCCCCCTTCCCCTCCCAGGAAGTCCCCTCCACCCCCCGCCCCCCAAGGGTGCTGCTGCTACTGACTGACCTTCCTCTAACGCTCCACGAGATAGTCTAGGAACGGTTGCCACCGCCTGTAGAACCCCTGCGCAGACCCTCTCAAGGTGAACTTAATCCTCTCCAACTTTATGAACCCAGCCACATCATTTATCCAGTCCTCCAAGCTGGGGGGGGGCTTCGCCTCCTTCCACATTAGCAAGATCCTTCAGCGGGCTACTAGGGACGCAAAGGCCAAAATGCCGGCCTCTTTCACCTCCTGCACTCCCGGTTTGTCCACTACTCCAAATATTGCTAGCCCCCAGCTTGGCTTGACCCGGACTTTCACCACCTGAGATATTGCTCCCGCCACTCCTCTCCAGAATGCCTCCAGTGCCGGGCATGACCAAAACATATGGACATGGTTCGCCGGGCTCCCTGATCACCTTCCACATCTACCTCTACCCCAAAGAACCTACTCAACCTCGCCCCCGTCAAGTGTGCTCTGTGGACCACCTTAAATTGTATCAGGCTCAGCCTGGCACACGAGGAGGAGGAATTAACCCTACCTAGGGCATCAGCTCACAGACCTTCTTCGATCTCGTCCCCCAGCTCCTCCTCCCATTTACCCTTCAACTCTTCTACCAGCGCTTCCCCCTCTTCTTTCAACTCCTGGTGTATTTCCGACACCTTGTCCTCCCTGACCCATACACCCGAGATCACCCTATCTTGAACTTCTTGTGCGGGATCAACGGGAATTCCCTCACCTGTCGCCTCACAAAAGCCCTCACCTGCATATATCTAAAGGCATTTCCCGGGGGTAACTCGAACTTCTCCTCCAGTGCCCCCAGGCTCGCATACGTCCCGTCGATGAACAGGTCCCCCATTCTTCCAATCCCCGCCCGATGCCAGCTCTGGAACCCCCCGTCCATCTTCCCCGGGACAAACCGGTGGTTACCCCTGATCGGGGACCACACCAATGCTCCCATTGCACCACGGTGCCATCTCCACTGGCCCCAGATCTGTGGCATTGCCGCCACCACCGGGCTCGTGGTATACTTTGTCGGCGAGAGCGGCAGCGGTGCCGTCACCAATGCCCCCAGGCTCGTTCCTTTACAGGATGCCATCTCCATCCTCTTCCATGCCGCCCCCTCTCCCTCCAAATCCCACTTGCGGATCATCGCCACATTTGCTGCCCAGTAGTAGCTCCCCAGGTTTGGCAGCGCCAACCCTCCTCGGTCGCTACTGTGTTCCAGGAATCCTCTCCTTAGTCTGGGGTATTATTCGCCCACACAAACCCCATAATACTCCTGCCTACTCTCTTAGAAAAGGCCTTAGTGATCACGATGGGAAGGCACTGAAACACAAAC
This sequence comes from Scyliorhinus torazame, assembly GCF_047496885.1. Taxonomy (NCBI): domain Eukaryota; kingdom Metazoa; phylum Chordata; class Chondrichthyes; order Carcharhiniformes; family Scyliorhinidae; genus Scyliorhinus; species Scyliorhinus torazame. The sequence goes on along the minus strand of NC_092720.1, from coordinate 177,013,405 downwards.
AGAAACCTCGGAAGGACCACCATTTTGACCGACTGCACTCTACCCGCCAGCAGGAGCGGTAACATGTCCCATCTTTTAAAATCCTCCTCCATTTGCTCCACCAACCTCGTCAGATTCAGTTTATGTAGGGTCCCCCAACTCCTGGCTATCTGAATCCCCAGATACCGAAAACTCCCCTCCGCCCTCCTCAGCGATAGGTCCCCTATCCCTCTTTCTTGGTCCCCTGCCTGTAATACAAAGAGCTCACTCTTCCCTACATTGAGCTTATAGCCCGAAAACTCCCCAAAATCCCTTAGAGTCTGCATGACCTCCACCATCCCCTCCATTGGATCCGCCACGTACAGCAACAGGTCGTCTGCATATAGCGACACCCGATGCTCTTCACCCCCTCGGACCACCCCCCTCCATTTATTAGACTCCCTCAATGACATGGCCAATGGTTTGATTGCCAATGCGAACAACAGGGGGGACAGGGGACACCACTGCCTCGTCCCTCGGTACAGTCGAAAGTACTCCGACCTCCGCCGGTTCATCACTACAATCGCCATCGGGGCTCTGTAAAGGAGCTTAACCCAATTGATAAACCCTACCCCAAACCCAAACCTACGAAGCACCTCCCAGAGGTACTCCCACTCTACTCGGTGAAAGGCCTTCTCCGCGTCCATAGCTGCCACAACTCCGCCTCTCCCTCCTCCGATGGCATCATTATCATGTTTAAGAGCCGCCGCACATTGGTGTTTAGTTGCCTGCCCTTTACAAATCCCGTCTGGTCCTCGTGGATCACCCCCGGGACACAGTCCTCGATCCTCGTGGCCAGCACTTTTGCCAGCAACTTTGCATCCACATTGAGGTGCGAGATCGGCCTGTACGATCCACATTGCAGTGGGTCCTTCTCCCGCTTTAGGATCAAAGAAATTGTCGCTTCCGACATTGTCGTGGGCAGTGTCCCCTCCTCTCTTGCCTCATTAAAGGTCCTCACCAGTAGCGGGGCCAACAGGTCTGCGTACTTCCTGTAGAACTCCACCGGCAATCCATCCGGTCCCGGGGCCTTCCCCGCCTGCATGCTCCCCAAACCCTTGCTCAGCTCCTCCAACCCAATTGGTGCCCCCCAACCAGCCACCTCTTGCTCCTCCACCCTCGGGAATCTCAGCTGATCTAGGAATCGTCTCATCCCCTCTTCTCACTGGGGGCTGGGATCTGTACAGCTCTTCATAAAAGGCCTTGAATACCTCGTTTATTTTCATCGCACTCCGAACCGTGGCTCCCCTTCCATCTTTGACTCCCCCTATTTCCCTCGCTGCCATCCTCTTACGGAGCTGGTGTGCCAGCATCCGACTAGCCTTTTCCCCATACTCGTAGGTCGTCTCGCGCGTTCCTCCACTGTGCCTCCGCCTTCCCCGTGGTCAACAGGTCAAACTCCGTCTGTAGCCGTCGTCTTTCCCCAAGTAATCTTTCCTCCGGGGCCTCTGCATTTAACCTGTCCACTCTCAAAATCTCCCCTACTAACCTCTCCCTTTCAATACCCTCTGTCTTCTCCCTATGAGCCCTAATGGAAATTAGCTCTCCCCTGATCACCGCCTTCAACGCCTCCCATACCACCCCCACCCGCACCTCCCCATTGTCGTTGGCCTCCAAGTTCCTTTCGATAAACCCCCTCACCTTCCCACACACCACCTCGTCTGCCAGCAGTCCCACATCCAGCCGCCACAACGGGCGTTGATCCCTCTCCTCTCCCAGCTCCAGTTCCACCCAGTGCGGGGCATGGTCCGAAACGGCTATAGCCGAATACTCCATCCCCTCCACCCTTGGGATGAGCGCCCTACCCAGAACAAAGAAATCTATCCGGGAGTAGGCTTTGTGTACATGGGAGAAGAAAGAAAATACCCTGGCCTGCGGCCTTGCAAACCGCCATGGGTCCACTCCCCCCATCTGATCCATAAACCCCCGACGTACCTTGGCCGCCGCTGGCCTCTTTCCAGTCCTTGATTTGGAGCGGTCCAGTGCTGGATCCAACATTGTATTGAAGTCCCTTCCCATCATTAGGCCTCCTATCGCCAGGTCCGGAATGCGCCCCAACATGCGCTTCATGAAACCTGCATCATCCCAGTTCGGGGCATATACGTTTATCAACACCACCCATGTCCCTTGCAGCCTACCGCTCACCATTACATATTGCTCTCCATTGTCCACTACAATAGTCTTGGCCCCAAATGACACCTGCTTTCCCACCAATATTGCCACCCCTCTATTCTTCGCATCCAGTCTCGAGTGGAATACCTGTCCTACCCATGCCTTTCTTAGCCTGACCTGGTCCGCCACCTTCAGGTGTGTCTCTTGGAGCATGGCCATGCCCGCCTTCAGTCCCTTTTCGTGCGCGAACACTCGAGCCCTCTTCACCGGTCCATTCAGGCCCCACACATTCCACGTTATCAGTTGGATTGGAGGGGCTCTCACCCCCCCCCCCCCACATGCCCTGCCGACTAGCCATCTCCTTTTCTGGGCCAGTCCCGTGTCCACGCCTCCCTCACCCTCCAGTCCCCCAGAGGGGGAACCCCCGCCCCGACCACCTCTTCTGTGTCCCATTCCCTTTCGGCCACTGCAGCAGCAACCCATTTTCCCCCTTTCCCCCTCCCCTCCCACCCCCCCCCCCCCACTAGACCCCTGTGTAGCTTTTTTGCTCCCCCATGTCACTCCCGTAAGTCAGCTGACGCCTGCTGACAACGGCTTTCCCCGCCGTCCCATTGACCTCCCCGCGTGGGAGTCTCCCAATCCATATGCATTCCTTCGTTCCCATCCCGCCTTTCCAAAGTCCGCTCCGCCCCCTCTGGTGCAGCTCCTGTCACGGCCTTGTCTCTCTCCCCCAGCCCTTGTAACATTTCCTGCGCATGATTGACCCCCTATGTACAACAACCATCACACATCAAACCCCAAAACTTCCCCCCCACCCTCACAAACCCTCAGTTAGAGTTCAACTTTTCGGCCTGTACAAAGGTCCACGCCTCTTCAGGCGTTTCGAAGTAATAGTGTTGGCCCTTGTATGTGACCCACAGTCGCGCTGGCTGCAGCATTCCGAATTTCACTTCTTTCCGGTACAACACCGCTTTGGCCCGGTTGAAACCCACTCTCTGCTTTGCAACCTCCGTTTTCCAGTCCGGGTATATTCGGATCTCTGCATTGTCCCACTTACTGCTCCGCTCCTTCTTGGCCCATCTCAGGACCCACTCTCTGTCCGTGAAACGGTGGAACCTCACCACCATCGCCCTTGGCGGCTCATTTGCCTGGGGCTTCTTCGCCAGCACCCGATGTGCCCCGTCCAACTCCAGCGGCCTCGAAGGGGCCTTCGTGCCCATCATCGCCTCGAGCAGTGTGCTCGCGTATGCCCCGGCATTAGCCCCCTCCACTCCCTCAAGGAGACCCAGGATCCGCAGATTCTTCCTCCTCGACCTGTTCTCCAGGTCTTCAAGTCTTCCCGCCCACCTCTTGTGTAGCGCCTCGTTCTGCTCCACTCTCACCACCAGGCCCACGAGCTCGTCCTAATTCTGACTGACTCTTTTCTGTACCTCCTGGATCTTAGCTTCGTGGGCCTTCTGGGTGATCCCGAGTCCTTCAATTGCCGAAAGCATAGGCGCCAACATCTCCTTGCGCATCTTCTCGCGCTGCTCCTCGAAGCTGCGCTTGATGAACTCCTGCAGCTCCCCTTTGTCCCTGGCCGCCGCCATTTTCTTTTCTTCGCCTCGCTTCTCCCGTTGCTCCAGTGCCGGGCGTTTGGCCGTTACACTTCTGGTCCGTTTCATAGAAGTTGGAGGGGGACCTCTCGCTTCCCTTCCCCATGGGCTGTGTAAAAAAAAAAAAGTTCCGTTGGGGCTCCTCTCATGAGCCCGAAGGTCTGTGGTAGCGGGAGCTGCCGAATCGTGCGGCTTAGCTCCGCATAGCCGCAACCGGAAGTCGAGAGGGGATCCTTTTGGCAGTGTTCGCTTCACCAGTCTGCCGCAAAATGTCTATGGAAACTCCTGAAAAAGGTCTGGGAGTCCGTTCCAGACGGGAGCTGCCGAATGTGCGACCTACTCCTCCATGGCCGCCAGCGGAAGCCTCGTCCCTGCTTCTTCAATGGCCTTGGTAGGTCTTTTCACAGTTGGTCCCTCTGCTGCTAGAATTCACCTTTGATAGAGTAAAGTCAGCTTGCAGCTTTAAGCTTGCCTTTCCCCCGCCTGCATGCTGGAAGAGGCCCTGTTTATCCTGTTGCAGCCAAATCATTTACTGTTTCTGCTGGGTCTGGTAGCCAAAAGACATAACATTCGTGGCGGACACTGTCAGGGGAACGCTGCAGTCTTCTTCCCACACCAGAAAATGTGAAACAAATGCCGTGGGGGCCCTGTAAAAGAGCCCAAAAGTCCGTTCCAAGCGGGAGCTACCGAATGTGCGACCTAGCTCTGCATAGCCGCAGCCGGAAGTCCTACAATATATATTAACGATGGGACGGAGGAATTAAATGTTTTATCTCGAAATTTGCAAATGTTCCAAAGTTGGATGGGAGGGTGAGCTGTGACGAGGACACAGAGATGCTTCAGCGGGATTTGAACAGGCTGAGTCAATGATCACATGCATGCCAGATGCAGTATAATGTGGACAAATGTGAGGTTATTCACTTTGGTGGCAAAATAGGAAGGGAAATTATTATTTGAATGGGTGTAAACCGAGACAGCTGGATAGTCACAGAGAGCTTGGTGTACTCGTGCATCAGTCACTGAAAGAAGGTCGCAGGTGCAGCAGGTAGCAAAGCGACAATTGGTATGTCTCCCTTCATAATTTGAGGATAAGGGGTACACGATTTAGGACTGAGAAGAGGAGATATGTCTTGATCCAGACAGTGATGAATGTGTGAATTCGATACACGATTAAGTAGTTGAGGCCAACTCGTGTAATTTCAAGAAGGAATTAGATATAACCCTTGGGACTAAAGGAATCAAAGGATATGAGATTGGCGGGCGGGGAGGTGGGACCAGAGTATTGAACTTCATGATCAGCCATGATCACGATTCAATGACGGAGTAAGCTCGAAGGGCCGAACTACCTTCTCCTTCTTCTCTTTTCCATGTTTTTGTGTTTCTATATTTGTCATCGAAAATGCCTCGCAGCGGGATTCTCCATTCCTGAGAGTAATGGCTGGATAATCGAATTTGGAGGCTATGTCTAATCTTACGAGCAAAACGTCGGCGCGGCCCACGCAATGATGCTCCGCCCGGTGGGGGGTTAGCAGCTGTGCCACGTCAAACCTTCTGCAGATACCGATGTAGAATAACCGGGTCTGTGGCCGTGCATGCGCATGGCATCGAACTGCGTCGCTGCACCGTACAACATGGCGCCAGCCGCGCCTGGACCCGGCCTGCCAGATAGTGTCCCCCTGTAACCTCGCATGAGTCGCCGGATTCACGATTGAAACTCAGGAGGCTGATAAGCGGCAGCCGCATATGCACACTTCATTCCACACACACAGCACCTGAGCCAACAAGATGGCAGTAAGGAAACCGGTACAGTGATTCACGGGAGATAACCTTGAGATCCTACTTGACGCCATAGAGGAGAGGCGGGCCACCTTATACTCGGCCGTGGAAGGACGCAGCCAGCTGCCACCATTCGCAGTCCCTGGGCTCAAGTGGCAGAGGCAGGAAACGCCATGAGCAGCACCAGCTGGACCGTCCGGCAGTGCCATAAAAAACTGCATGGCCTCCTCAGGCTGGCGACGGTGAGGAGATAGCACTGTGCATCAACACGTGTCCCACACACCCGTAACCATAACACCTCCTAACGCGTAGGGCGGTCGTACTCCCACCCTGTACCACATTCCGGAATCCATTCCGGCCTCATGGCCCGGTGCCGTGGTCACTGAAGCCACCCCATAGGCTGCATGCACCAGACTGTCTAACACTGTGCATTTTTTTCCCGCCTCCCCTCCTCCCCACCCCCACCCCTATCCAGGAGAATGCCGCCCATGACTGCAGAGAATGGGAAAGACTGGAGATGGACCGTCGGACTTGTAGACGTCCATCACAGCAGAGCAGAGGGCCCTGGAGGGGTTGGCGAGGCCGAGAAGAGGGCAATCGGTCGGAGGATAACGGCCTCGGGCAAGGAATTGAGACCCCTGAGCTGCGGTTCCCTGTCAAACGTGGGTGGCCCCCATACACCACCCACACACCCTACCCCACTCCACCCTCACCTCCAAATCACTACTACTCCACCATCCCCCCACATCACCCTCAAACCGCACTCATCCCCACACCACCCTCACTCCCACCCTCGCCCAACTCTCACACCACAACCATCTATACACCACCCCCGCACCCACACATACCCCTGCGTCGCCTTTACCCCCAACCCACCCCTGACACCGCCCTCATCGCCACACCACCCCCACACCACTACTATACCTACAGCACCCGCAACACACTCCCGAACCTCCCACAATCCCCTCCCGATCGCGGTCTAAACATGCGGAATTTCATGTGTCTTCCAGGACATGCTGGTGATGGGGGAGGTCTTTCTGGCTTCCCCAGCCTCACCCAGAGCCACAGACATAGCCCAGGGTGCCAAGTAGGGGGACAATGAAGCCAACACAGAGGAGAGCCATATGCCCGATGCCAGGGAAACCCCGGCGCTCCAGCCCGAGGATGACACGTATTTCCCATCACAGCTGTCTTCACCACCTTCCACCAAGCCAGAGACCCTTACCTCGGTTAGGCAATTTCGTCAAGAGGGCACTATCTAGTGGTCACCACGCAAATGCTCCAGTACATCAGCAGGAGGTAGGAACTGAAGAGATGGCGGATGACCAGATGGCGGCAGACCCCAGGGACTAGCTGTCATCCAGATGCGGTTCAGCCTTCTGGATTGAACAGTGCCATCGATTGTGGTGATGCAGTCGCAGAGCCAGGAACTACATGAGGGTTTGGTAGCGAGTATGCAAAAGCTATAGGCGCAGGTGTAGGAGCCAAACCATATGCAGGAGCAGGAGGTGGTACCGGTCATGTGTGCCACAAAGCCAAATACGCACGGGGGGGCATCCGCAATGAATGCCAGGGGGACAAGGGTTGCGGCTATGGATTAGCATTATCAAAGAGCTGGAGCAACCTGTGCCATCTGTGCAAGAGGTCACCGAGGCCCACGAGAATGCGGCCATCTCTTAAGCAGCCATGTGCCATACCCACCTAGACATTGCACTGGCGCTACAGAGCGTGGCCCAGACACAGCAGGCAAAGAGTGTCAGTGGCATTGCACAGACGCTGGTCAGTTTGGGGCAGACATAAAGGGAGGAAGCCCAGACCCAGAGGTCGATTGCGCATTAATTAGCTGATGTGCACAGATGCAGAAGGTGGTGGCAAAGTCAGAGCGTGGTGTGGTGCAGTCCCATTTCGAGGTGGTCCACTCTTTCCTCAATAACACGAGAATGCAGATGCTGGTCAAGATGACAGCAGGTTTCCAGGACTGGCAATGCCAGGTGTTGGGGCAGCCTCACGGGTAAGCTCCGCTCGCAATCACATGCCATGGATAGCCTGGGCCACTGGACACCCCTGAAGAGGAATAGGTGATGGGGATCGTACTAGTGACTCCTGCAAGCGAGGTGTTGGAACACTAGCACCGCGGACTGCCCCCTCCTGATTCTGGTGGATCACATGGACAGCGGACAGAGCAGGGTGGAACCACGACACCTGGGACATCCGAGCAGCAGCCGGGCCCATCCAGGCCTGGTCCCCCAGATGATGTACACCAAAGGGGAGCCAGGTCACAGGGCGGGACTCACAGCAGGCTGACTCCACTCCTGATTAACCATCAATGCATCCAACTAGACTGAGCATTGGAGCCCGAACGACAGAACAGTAGACACCAGTCAAGTCAGCACGGATGCAGGGCACCGTTTAGCAATAGAGGCTTGGGCAGGTATGTGTAGCTGACATTAACCCTGCAAAGAAGGTACTGTGAAAAGTCCGCAGTCGCCACACTCCGGCGCCTGTTCAAGTACACTAAGGGAGAACTCAGAATGTCCAATTTACCTGGCAAGCACTTTCGGGGCTGTTGGGAGGAAACCAGAGCACCCGGAGGAAACCCACGCAGACAAGGGGAGAACGTGCAGACTCTGTACAGACAGTAACCCAAGCGGGCATCAAACCTGGGACCCTGGAGCTGTGAAGCCGCAACTGGTCAGACGTTGTGTGTGTGCTTGGCTTACGAATCACAGGTCAGGCCAGTGTTTAGTGCTCTGGTGTCCCCCACCCCCATCCCACCTACCCACACCCTCCCCCACACCCAACCTTCCGCGCTCTGTGACCCCAGGGATTCAATGGGACCCAGTGATGAATTGGCCAGCTCGTATGCATGGATCATCCAGGTGGATGGTGGAAACAGCTTCTCTGGGCAGGAGTCAGACCTTGCCAAATGGTGCGAAGCACCAGACCTCATTGCAGAGCGGGTTGCCATAGGGCTTTCGGATGTGGTATCCATGCCCCAGGCCGGTATCCCCCCCTAGCCGGTGAGCCTGCGAGGCGATCAGAACATCCCGTGCGCGTTGCCCTAGTGCACACGTTATATGGCCTCCCGTGTATGCCTTGGCCCCTTGTCTTGTCCATCCACGCCCTCCCACGCCTCCTCATCGGCAGAGGAGGCCGAGCGTTTACCCTCCCCCTCCAGCATATCGCCCCTCTGCTGCCCGATGTTGTGGAGGAGGAATGTGGTCCGCCCAGTGCTATACTGGCTGGCCACGTCAGAGCAGTCCAACTACCTGAAACGCACCTTCAGGCTGCCAAAGCTGTATAGGTGTCGTTGTAGTGGGTCACTGCGCAATCTGTGGCCTTTTGATAGGTGTCAAAGCCACAACTGCAGTGGATAACCCATGTCACACAGGAGCTAGGGCCCCAGCCGAGGGTGCACCACGAAAAGTCCGGGAATTATGAGTGTGCCACTGCCCAAGTATAGGGTGCCCACGTGCACGATGCGCATCAGGTAGTTACACGCCAGCTGTACGTGCATTCAGTGGAACCCCTTACAGTTTTTGTAGAGCGGACTGTCATCTACAGGTCCTCCTCGGGTGACATGCATCTCGTCGATAACCCCCTGGGCCCAGGGCATCTCGCCGTCAACGGCACTGAGTTATGTGAGTTCCCAAGCAAGTCCCCACACAGTGACTGGAAGGAACTCGTGGCATAGACATTCAGCGCTACTGGAAGGGTGTGTCCTCCCTCATTACCCGCCGTGCCAGGTGTGCTTCGATCTTGCAGCTATCTAGTATTGCCCCTCTGCTCAGTCGGAGACTTCTACGCATTCCCGCTCTGGCATGTCCTCGAATGACAGGCGTTGCTGGTACACACTGCCTCCTTTGCACTTCCTGCTTCTCCTCATCGACGTGCTGGACAGCCGGCTCTCCATCCCCAACGGCTGCTTCCTGTTCCGAGGGGCACCCTCTGCTACTGCACACTCCGCTGATGCAGCTTCCTACTAATGTAGCTGCAGCTCGAACCGCCACAGGTCATCTTCCAGTGCTGCGGCGCTTAGGTGGAAGGTCTCCACAGCTAATTATTCCAATAACCATTCTCTGCAGGGGGTGAAAGGCTGACGTTAGCATTGTGCATAACCCCGTACCCAACCAGTTCCAACGGGCTACAAAGTGGGCCTGGTTTAGACTGCGAAATCTGCCCCCCGCCCCCCCCCCCCCCCCGCCCCCGACCAACCCTCAGCCATCCTCACACCCAAGCCCAGTCAGGCGATGGCGCCCTTCCCTGGTGCCCCGGGTACCATCAGCTGGCACTATCCTTGCCAGCAGTACGCCCTGCCGCCCCCGACCAGTGCCCCACTGTCAGGGCTACCGTGAGCGTTGCCCTCGGTTGGCCACCTAATGCCACGTCGGCAGGTTGCGGCTGGTTTCAAGGGGGTACAACGGTGAGTGGGGTGCAGGGGCTGAGGTGCGGGTTGGTAGGGTGGAGTGTAGTGCCAGCGGGTGGTGGTGTGGGAGATTGGGAACTGGGGTGTGGGGCACGCTTAAGGCGGTTGTCACTCTGCAGAACCAGGGGCCACGGTGGATGTTCAGTGGGATGCAGAGCAAGATATCTGCCTTGCAGGGTGCGGCAATTGCTGTCCTTGACTGAGCACCTCCCCTGTCCTGTGGGGGGTTCAACCAGCCCCCCGGCCTTTCCCCGTTCAAACTCCTGGCCCTGGAAGCTCCCCATCATAGTTCGGTGAGTCCGGCCAGTATCGGGACCGGCATCCCATGGTAGCGTCTCTCCATTTCCTGCCTCGTCCCTCTCGCTCATCAGCCATGGCGCCGGTATCCCTATTTTATCCAGCACAAATGGACATCGCCATCGAGAATTCACCCTGCTGGATGTGGAGAATTGCATAGACTGTGGCGAATACTGGGCCTGACCGCCAATGGGGCGGGATTCTCCGGTCGCCAATGCTGATGTCGCGTTCAGTGATCCGGGAGAAGCCACATTTGCGCCGAAATCGGGGTGCGGCCCGATTTGCGATGCTCCGTCCCCTCAAAGAATGCATACCCTCGAAGTCCGCATAGCCCTCCCCGATGCTCTGCCTCCGATGGGCTATGTTCCCGACGGGTCAGAACATTCATGGCATTACTTTTCATGGACTACGCGTGCTGGCTGGAGGCTATGTCCAGCGCCGCCACTGTCGGGGGGGGGGGGGGGGGGGCGGGGGGGGGGGGGTAGAAAGGGGTGGGGGGTTGCTGGGGCATATTACATTGGATTTGATTATTGTCACAGTGGTACAAGGTACAGTGAAAATTAACTTTCTGCGAGCAGTTCAACAAATCATTAAGTACATGAAAAGAAAAGGAAATAAAAGAAAATACATAATAGGGCACCACAAGGTACACCATGCAACGAGGTAACACCAGCATCGGGTGAAGCAGACAGGGGTGTAATGTTAGTTAGGCAAGTCCATAAGTGGGTCGTTTCGGAGTCTGGTTACAGTGGGGAAAAAGCTGTTTTTGAGTCTGTTCGTGCGTGTTCTCTGACTTTTGTATATAATGCCCGATGGGAGAAGTTGGAAGAGTGAGTAGGCTGGGTCGGAGGGATCTTTGATTATGCTGCCAACTTTCCACAGGCAGCGGGAGGTGTAGATGGAGTCAATGGATGCGCGGCAGGTTTGTGTGATGGACTGGGCTGTGTTCACGACTCTCTGAAATTTCTTGCAGTCATGGGCCGAGCAGTTGCCATACCAGGCTGTGATGCAGCCAGATAGGATGCTTTCTATGGTGCATCTGTAAGAGTTGGTTAGAGTTAATGTGGACATGCCGAATTTCTTTAGTTTTCTGAGGAAGTATTGGCGCTGTTGCGCTTTCTTGGTGATAGCGTCAACGTGGATGGACCAGGACAGGTTTTTGTAGATGTATACCCCGAGGAATTTGAAACTTCAAACCAACTCCACCATGATGCTGACAGGGGTCTGTGTAGTACAATGGAACATTACAGCGCAGTACAGGCCCTTCGGCTCTCGATGTTGTGCCGACCTGTGAAACCAACTAAAGCCCAGCTACAGTATTCTATTATCATCCATATGTTTATCCAATGATCATTTAGATGCCCTTAAGGTTGCCGAGTGCACTAATGTTGCAGGCAGGGCATTCCACGCCCCTACTACTCTCTGAGTAAAGAACCTACCTCTGACATTTGTCCTTCATCTATCTCCCCTCAATTTAAAGCGATGTCCCCACGTGCTAGCCATCACCATCCGAGAAAAAAGGCCCTCACTTTGCATTCTGAAGTGAATGACCAACTCTTTAGTTTTGCTGACATTCAGGGATAGATGGTTGTTGCTGCACCACTCCACTAGGTTCTCGATTTCCCTCCTGTATTCTGACTCGTCGTTATTTGCGATCCAGCCCACTATTGTTATATCATCAACAAATTGTAGATGGAGTTGGAACCACATTTTTCCATGCAGTCGTGTATAGAGGGAGTATAGTATGGGGCTGAGTACGTAGCCTAGCGTGGCCCCGGTATTGAATACTATTGTGGAGGAGGTGTTGTTGGTTATTCTTACTGATTGTGGTCTGTGGGTTAGTAAGTCGAGGATGCAGTTGCAGTGTGAGCAGCCAAGTCCTAGGTTTTGGAGCATTGATATGAGCTTGGCTGGGATTATGATGTTGAAGGCGGAGCTGTAGTCAATAAATAGGAGTCTGATGCAGGAGTCCTTCTTTTCGAGATGCTCTAGGGATGAGTGTAGGGCCACGGAGATGGCTTCCGCTGTGGAGTGGCTGCGGCGGTACGTGAATTGCCGTGGATCAAGGCGTTATGGGAGTATGGAGGCGATATAGATCATGATCAACCTCGCGAAGCACTTTATTACGATTGAAGTCAGGGCCATTGGACGGTACTGCAATTGAGGCACGTTGCCTGGTTTTCTTTGGCGCCGGTGTGATGGTAGTCTTCTTGAAGCTGGTGGGGACGTTGGAGCGGAGTAGGGGCAGGTTAAAGGTGTCCACGCACACAGCTGTCTGCTGGGCCCTGCAGGCTCTTACTGCACGACCAGGGCTCCCGTCCGGACCCGTCGCCTTCCGAGGGTTCACTTCCACTCCGGCATCAGGAGACGGAGAATTTCACCCTTGGTGTTTCGTCCTCAAGTTACCAAGTGTCACTTCTCAGGGACTAATTATGCTGGCCTTGAGGGCAGTGCAGGCTGTGGGCACTCTCAATACCTAGGTCATGGGGAGTCGTCAGGCTGGCTGTGAGGCTATGTTTGAATAGAGTGCTCTTTTCAAGCTCGTTGAGTGCCTCCGAACTGATTTGCCTGTGGTATTGTTCCTATTACTTTGGGGCGACATTGATGTTTATTATGGAGCAGATTAGACGGTGGTCTGTCCAGCAGTAGTCGGCTCCTGTCATGGCACGTGTGGTACGTACATCCTTGTTATGCCTCACTCAGACAATGACGCAGTCAAGCAGCTGGTAGTTCTTGGTGCTGGAATGTTGCCCAGAGTTTGTGTACTTGACTGTCCGACAGAAGAAAATGGTGGTCATGACAAGGCTGTGTTCTCGGCATTTTGTCAAGAGAAAATGCCCTTGGAGTAGGATTTCTCTACACACTCTGCCCATTATACGACTCCAGAGGTTTGTGTCCTTTCCAACACTGGCTTTGACGCCCTCAAGGAGAGCAAGCTTGGGGTCTGTTGGGATCAAGATCAAGAATTGTATGTGGCTGGAGTGCAAACAGGTTTCGGACTCGTCGGTAGCTTGCGGTTTTGGGCTGGCTGAAGTGTTATGTAGCTTCCAGGGCCATGGGGTTGAAGGGGGAAGGGCCGCGGGGCCGGGGTGACACCCCCCAACAGGACGGGGGCGGTGCCCAGTCACGGACCGCAATTGCCGTATCTTGCAAGGCAGACATCTTGCTGTGCATCCTACTGACCTTGCGGACTGTAGTGCTCTGGTTCTGGGCTAAATAATGTCTAAAGGTCAGGAGGCATTCGTTTATCCCGCCAAATCTGAGATGGTTAAACCTGTAGTTTCTTCCCGTGTCAGCCTCCCCGAACAGGCGCCGGAATGTGGCGACTAGGGGCTTTTCACAGTAACTTCATTTGAAGCCTAGTTGTGGCAATAAGTGATTTTCATTTGATTTCATCATGATGAAAGCAAACCCCTGGAGGCGGCAATTAGCATCTGGTTTTTGTTTCCAGTAGAATGTGTAGCCGCTATCTGGTTCCTTGTTCTGGCCCTCGAGCCGTCCAGATGACCTAGCTTCGAATACTGACATCTCTGTCACAACGCAGTTGCCAGGCATTGATATCAACGCTCTGTTGCTGTCTCTTGCATCTGGATCATGAATTTCCATGTAACAAACTTAATTTCAAGGGTTTGAACTTTCCTTTGTGTGAGTTTCTTTAATGTGGATTTGCGTTTCTACAGCAGCTGCCAGGCGGGCTTCAGAGCTTCAGGATTGGTCCAGTGGCAAGGGGATCCAAGAAGAAAGGCTGCCAGCATCAGGTGTTTGAGCTGAGAACATAAAACATACAGTGCAGAAGGAGGCCATTCGGCCCATCGAGTCTGCACCGACTCACTTAAGCCCTCACTTCCACTCTATCCCCATAACCAATAACCCATCTAACAGTTTTTGGTCACTGAGGGCAATTCATCATGTCCAATTCGCCTAATCTGCACGTCTTTGGATTGTGGGAGGAAAGCGAGCACCCAGAGGGAACCCACGCAGACACGAGGAGAACGTACAGACAGTGACCCATCAGGGAATAGAACCTGGGACCCTGGCGCTGTGAAGCCACAGTGCCAATCGCTTGTGCGACCGTGCTGCCCAACATACAAGAACAGACAAACACATACTCGTACTTTCTTAATTTCCGCTTCCCACAACATCTCTAGATAGATAAATTTCAGTTTTGCCTGTTTTATTCGCTAAATTCTTGCGCTTTATGCCCCGCTCTTTGTTATCACTCTCTGCTCGCTGATCTGCCGTTCTATATGCTGTACTCTCCTCGGTGAATTATCTTTCTTTAGAGCCTTGCTATCTTCGCCGCTGTCTGTCTCTTTATAATAATCAACATTGCATGTAAATGGAAGAACGAATGATTCCAGCAGAAACAAATTGTAAGCTCATAACACATAATATTACATATTATGCATTTCATATTACGTCACCAGCCAATGAGAGGCGTTTTGTCACTGGAGTCTTGATTCAGAGACCCAGAGAAATGCTCTGGGCACATGGGTTTGCATCTCACCGAGGCAAAAGCTGAATTTAAACTCAATGCAACACCTGGAAGTAAAAGTCTAAACCCAAATAGTACATTAGTGCCCTTCAGGAAAGAAACCTGCAGTCTTTACATGGTGTGGCCTGGCCTACGTGTGACCCCACACCACAGAAATGCGGCTGAGTCTTAAATGTCCTCTAAAATCGCCTGGAATCCCCGTCACTGCAATCAATCATACGAAAGGAAACAAAAGGAATTAATGTGGACGATCACCCGGCATTCTCCCTAGGCAGCAGAAACAACAGCAAACTCAAAGGTTTCGACCTGCAAAGACCTCCTTATGGGCATCTGGGGGCTTGCGCCATATTTGGGAGAGCTGCCTCACAGATTAATCAAGCAGCAGCCTATCTTGACATCCGCATTAAATCAAACCTTGCAGATGATGTCCCAGACATTATTGTAACAGTTACTGGACATATCCTGCAACTCCGGGCAGGTAAAACTTGGATCATGCGTGTACCCATACTCACACACTTGGTTTGCAGGAAACGAGACATGCTAAAGGCGAAATCGTGAGAGGACAAGTACAGCTAGACAGAGGAGAGTGATGTTGGATGGAGATTTTTCAGGGCCTCATTTGATAATGAAGCGGAGAGGCCTCAGACGAGATTTTAGCAACCGCAGTAATTTGCGTTTATCTAGGCGGATGTGCTGTTAGGCGGTGAATAATCTCAGTTCCAGGACATCACCGGAGGACTTCCTTTGATGAGTGTTCTCGGCTCAGCTATCTTGAGCTGCTTGATCAATCTCCTACCCTCCTACATAAGTTCACAACTGGAGATGTTCGCTGATGATTGCACAATATTTTTCCCCACTCGTGACTCGTCAAGTACTGAAGCAGGCAGGTCCAAATGCAGCAAACTGGACAAAATGTTGGATTGTGCTGACAAATGACAAGTAATATTTGCGCCACCACTAAGTGTCTCAACTAAGGCTGCAATCAGGTCAAGAGTTAAGTGATCATGGCGGTGCTCAAATTGTGCATCGGTCAGCACGTTATTGCTGAGCAAATGCCGATTCATGGCGCTGTCGATGACCCCTACCATCTCTTTACAGATTCTAGAGAAAGGACTGAGGAGGCTGCAATTCGCCGGCACAAATTGTCCTGGTTGCTCTGTGTGCATAGCACACGCCTCAGCAATTTCCCATATTACCGGAGATTTGCCAGTGTTTCAGCTATACTGTGACAGCTCAGCAATTTCTGGAACAGATTTCTTCAGTACAGTTTCTCGAATATAGCCGTGGCCATTGAGGCAACCGATGTCCTCAGCCATTTCTTGATATTAGTTGTTGGTATCGAGCCGTCAGAAGATTGACAGCTCTGATCCTGGGGACCTTATCGGAATTTAAAGCCGAGACAGTAGTGGCCAGCTCGATCTGCGCTGGTGCTATCGCGCCCACCTGACGATGGACATTGAAGTACCAGCTAGTTACCATTCTGCGTTTTTGCCACCCTCATTCTTTCCTCCTCTTGATGGTCACTATTGAGGAGTGTGGATTCACACTTGAGGCGGGAGTTGTTATCTGAAAGGTATGATTGCTTGGTGAGGATAATTATGTTGATTCATCGGTTGCAAATAATATTTCTGTCTCGCAAACCCAGGCAATGACCATCGCCAAAAACGGAGAGTCTAAACAACGGCCATTGACATCCAATGGGATAACCATCGCTGAATCTCACAATATCAAACTTCTGGAATAAGCTTAGACCAGAAAACGAACTGGGGTAGTCATATTAATAGTCTGGCTGTCGGAACAGGTCAAAGACCAGGAACCCTCCGGCGAGAATCTCGTAGCCTGATCCCCCCCCCCCCCTCTCCCCCCAAAAAAAACCTCCCCACCTTTTACATGGCGCAGTCAGAAGTATAATGACTAATTTCAACCTGCCGCAATGAGTGCAGTACCAACGACACTCAAGATACGTCACTCCGTCCATGAGAAAGTAGCCTGGTTGATTGCTGGAACTTCCATAACATTGACTCCCTCGTCCACCGATGAACAGTGGAAACCGTGTGTACCATTTACAACATCCACCACTAAGTTCACCAAAGTTCCTTTTCTAAACTCACGACTGCCATCTATAGGACAAAGAGCAGCACGCACTTGAACATCATTTGGAGCTTCCACTCCATGTAACAAACATGCTCACTTGGAAATATACCACTCTTGCCTCCGCATCGCTGCTTCAAAACCCTGAACTGCCTCCCTAAATGCACTTTGTGTGCACCTGCACCTCGGAGACTGCAGCAAATCAAATTGGCTGTTCACCACCGCCTTCTCAAGGGCATCCAGACATGTGCGATGAATGCTGGACTAGCCAGCAACGCCGACATCCCAAAAGTGAAAAAAGAAAAAAACGAATCTGCAGTCAAATTAAGCGTCGGATATGAAAGGTCCAGCAGCATACCAGTTCAGTAGTGAATCAGCTGAGACGGCCACAGATAAACAAATAATTAAATAATATTTCATAACAGTGATAACTAATCTATACAGTAAAAACCCAGGTAAGCTGAAATACATATTATGAGGAGACAGCACTGGACGGCCGCTGTACAACATTGAATGTACGAGGAGTCTGATTATCAATCAACAAAGTTTTGACAAAAATAATATTCCATCACAGGTAGTCTCTCAACATGGAGGACGTGACATCTCTTGATTGTCTGATTATTAACCTAAACCCGACTAAGTAATTTAAAAATACATAGGGCGGAGCATAATCCACGAACATCGTCGGCCAACAATGACCAATGCAGATATAATAAATCACCTGCAATACCAAATGAGCCGGGAATTAGGAAATCCAATCATTCCTCGGATTAGGTACAAGCCAGGTATTTGGGGAAAGCATTCAGGAAGAAGTATTATCAAGTAAAGCGGAACAGTGAATATCAAACATAATGGCCTACCAGGAATTCCAACTGTTGTAAGTACAATAGAGTAAACATCTTCTATCTGATATATTACTGGATATCCCATGTTTGTGAGAATATTCTTCGATAATCAGAACTCCAGCAAGTAATCCGAGTTTATGCGTCGCACTGGGTCCAGATACATAAAGGGATGCATCTCCACTGACAATGTTATATACCTCAATGTGCATTATTTACAGTCAATCAAATAAATATTACGTCAGCTGCTTTCATTCTGCTGTAAATAAGACGTTGGACAAAACAGGATTATTGCAAATCGTTAGGCACCTCTGGAGAATGAAACTGAGGTCATTCAGGCAGAACGAATTCGGAAACATTGAACGGCTTCATCCTCGTGGTTCGGCTGATTGTTCACACATGTAGCACCTTCAATCCTAACAACTGTTTTATAGATTCTTCTGTATTGTATACCGAATCCAGGGAATGATTTGGACAGGTTTCACTTCCTTTCTGACGTCTCCTAGTTGAAATTAAACTTGGTGAGCCATTAGAGACCATTGATGATAACATGCAGTATTCCAGCCAAATAGCTATTCTGCGTGCTGTTATTGCACCGACAGTGAACGTGCCACGTTGATAATTTTTCCTTCCTATTTATATACAGATGTTTGCGTGTCTCTTCTACGTTAATTACTTTTTTAAAAATCTTTTTATTGGCATTTTCAATATTTATAAACAGTTATATACATGTTGGCCGTGTTTATTTATTGTATTTTACTGAAAGGTTTGCACTGTCCTTCACTTAATTTACCCTATTTACATTGT
The DNA here is from genome assembly GCF_047496885.1 of Scyliorhinus torazame. Classification (NCBI taxonomy): domain Eukaryota; kingdom Metazoa; phylum Chordata; class Chondrichthyes; order Carcharhiniformes; family Scyliorhinidae; genus Scyliorhinus; species Scyliorhinus torazame. Next base: position 176,994,946 of record NC_092720.1, on the reverse strand, counting down.
GCCACACTGTGGCTCGGCGTGTGGCCTCACCCGCTCTCTCCCCCCCCCCCCCCCAGTCCGCCCCTCCCTGCCCCCCTCACCCCTTTGTCCCCCCCACCCTGTTCACTCCTCTTCCTCCCCCTTTCATCGATCCCCGTCGACTTCGGCTGTGTTTCCCCTACGATTGTGGGGAGGGGTTGCTCACACCCTCCCACGTTGTTCCCTTTTGTGTCTTTTCAACCTTTTCTCCTCTGCCTCCCTCTTCGCTCCCTCGGCTTGCGCACTCCTATATTCGCCCCCACCCCTCCCCCATTTTTGTTTTCCTTTAACCTTTCCCTTTTCCTTCTATCATTCCCCATCTGTCTCGTTCTGGTTGACCTCGAGCTGGTTCTGAAACAGGCCGACGATCTGCCCCCGTGCGTTTAGGAAGCCTTCCTCCAACCCTCTTCCACACGTGGGGAAATTCTGAAAGGTCTACAAGCCAGTCCACAGCTGTGGATGGTACTGATGATCACCAGCCGAGCAGGATTCTCCGGCGCACGATTAGGGAAGCAAAAGATTGGACGTCGGTCCTCTTCCCTCTGTGTAGCTTGGCCGCTCCGATACCCCCAAGATTGCCACAATTGGGCATGGCTTCACCCTCACACTCACAACATTGGGCATAGCCTCGGAGAAGGCTGTCCAGAAGCCAGCAAGTTTGGGGCAGGCCCAAAACATGTGGGTGTGGTTGGCGGTCCCCTCTGGCACCGTTCACATTTATCCTCCACCTCTGGGAAGAAGCTGCTCATTCGGGTTCTGGTCAGGTTTGCTCTGTGCACCACGTTGAGCTGCATAAGGCTGGGTCTTTCGCAGGAGGAGGTGGAGATCGCCCTGTTCAGTGCCTCCCTCCAAAGTCCCCACCCCATTTCTGTCCCCAGTTCATCCTCGCATTCCGCCTGGTCTTATCTAGTGATGTTCGGGCTCAGTGCAGCAGCTGTCCATACAGCTGGTCATTGGATAGACATATGGACGATAAGGGAATAGTGTAGAGGGGCTTTAGAGTGTTTTGACTGGTCGGCACAACATCGAGGGCCGAAGGGCCTGTACTGTGCTGTAATGTTCTATGTTCTATACATTGTCCCACAGATTCCCCCTTATTTACTGTCTGTGCTTATTAGGTCCTCGAGTAGTGGTAGTCTTCGGAGCCCCGGGGTACTCTACTGTCTCTTTGCGGAAGAAGTGTTTTATTTGCCGGTGTCTAATTTCCTGTTGTCGGCAGTTCCCAGTCCCCCATCAGTTTGTCCTGTGTCGCCAGTCTGTGCCCTACACAAAAGTCCCTGACAGTCAGTGTGCCCCCGTCCGGTCTCCATTTCCTGAAGGTGGTGTCTCGCATGGCCAATGGGAATTTGTCATTGCCACAGATGGGAGCCATGGGGGACATCTTAATGAGCCCGAAGTACTGTCTCAATTGGGCCCATGTTTTCATCGTGGCTGCTGCCACTGAGCTTGATGTGCATTTTGGCGAGGGGGACGGGAGTGCTGCTGTCGTCGTTCCCTCGGAGGAGGCCTCCTCCATCTGTAGACACTCTGAGTTCTGTTCGTTTACCCATCCCCGCACTATTTCCGCAGTGGCTGCCTACTGGTAGTACTGCAGGTTTGGTAATTTCAAGCCACCTTTGATTTGCCTCCTTTGCATTGTCAGTTTGGGAATACTCGTGTTCTAACACCCCTCTCCCCCCCCCCCCCCCCCCCCCACACACACACACACACAAAAAGGCCATAATTAAATTATCTACGTTGTGGAAAAAGGCCTTGCGGATGAAGATCGGTATGGATCTAAACAGTAATAGGAAACTCGGCATCGTCTGCACTCGACCCCGCCTGGGAGAGTGGGAGTGTGCCCCGCCTCTGTAGGTCCTTTTTTACTTACTTCAACAGGATGGTCAGGTTCCACTTGTGGCTGTGTGTCCACTTTCTGGCTATTCGGGTCCCCAAGTATCGGAATGTGTTCTGGGCTGTTTTAAACAGGAGCCCCTCCAGTGCTGCCTATCCCTCGTTTGGGTTCACTAGGAATGCCTCACTTTTGCCCAGGTTAAGGTCGTCGCCCTAGAATGTTCCAAACTCTTTTAGGATCTGCATGATTGTCTTCAGTCCTTCCTGCGGTTTGAAGACACATAGGAGCTGATCATCCACATAGAGTGAGACTATATGTTCTCTGTCTCCTCTCTGGATGCCCTTCCAGCTTTGCGCATGCCGCAGGGTTATCGCCAGTGGTTCCATCACCAGTGCGAACAAGAGCGGGAACAACAGGCATCCTTGCCTTGCGCGTCTTTGTAGCTGGACGTTTTCAGAGCTGGTGGTGTCAGTTTGAACGGTCGCCTTGGGGGTCGCCTTGGGAGCGTTGTACAGGAGTCTCACCCAGGCGGTCAACACCCCTCCTAGCCAAATTTATCCTGTACCTCGAGGAGCTACTTCCATTCGACCTGGTGTTCTCTCCCTCGGGGCTGTCATTCTTACATTCAGCAGCCGCCGGATATTTGCAATGAGTTGCCTACCTTTGACAAAGCCCATTTGGGCCTCTGCGACAGCCTCTGGTATGCAGCTTTCCAGTCTTTTGGCCAAGACATTTGCGAGTATATTCACGTATATATTCAGCCGTGAAATGGGTCTGTATGATCCGCATTCTGTCTGGTCTTTATCCCTTTTGGGTACCAGCAACAAAATGGCCAGCGCTAGCATAGGAGGCAGAATGCCCCATGCCAGCGAGTGTGCATTACGTGTGGGCCAGATGCTTTTGTAGAAGTCCTCCTGGAACGCTGCATGGAGCTGATGCTCTCCATGATTTCGCCCAGATCTACTGGTGCTTTCAGCTCCCGCCCCCCCCCCCCCCCCACGTCTTCCGTCCCCCACGATTGGTAATTCCAGTCCGTCGAGGAACCGTTTCATCCCTGCGTCCCTGTCAAGTGGCTCGGAGTTGTCTACTCATCAGAAAAATGTCTCGAATGCCTGATAGACCTCTTTTGGTTCTACTACCAGCCTGCCTCTGTCATCCTTTACAAGAGCTATTTCCCAGATGGCTGCCTTCTTTCTCGGCTGGTGACCCAGTCGGCGGCCAGCCTTGTCCCCATGATCGCACAAGGCCCCCATGTTTGGCGGAGTTGGTACTTTGCTTTCCTGGTTGATAGCAGGTTAAATTCCATTTGTTCTGCGCGACGCCCCCACCCCCCGTCCCTGCTTCTTCCTGTCCCGTAACAGCCTCCCCGAACAGGCGCCGGAATGTGGCGACTAGGGGCTTTTCACAGTAACTTCATTTGAAGCCTACTTGTGACAATAAGCGATTTTCATTTCATTCATTTCATTTGCTGCCTTTTCCTTTCCACCAGCAGCTCTCCGGTCGGGGCCACAGTGTACTGCCTGTCGACCTCCAGAATGAAGTCAACCAGCTGCTGCCTCAGCGACTTCTTTTCCTATCTCTGCATGCCTTATAGGCTATAATCTCTACTCTAATCACGGCCTTCAGTGTCTCCCAAAATGGGAAGGGTGAGACCTCCCCGTTTTGACTGTTACTTTTGTAATCGCCCACCATATTTTTTGGAAGGAGGCCTTTTCGGCCAGCAGGTCCGTACTAATCCTCAGCATGGGGCAGTGGGCACTGCCCGTCTCAAACCTCATGTTCATTTACTGTGGAGCATGATCGGAGATGACGATCGCGGAGTGTTCCACTCTTATTATCCCTGGAAACACCGATTTCCCCACGACAAAGAAGTCGATGCGGGTGTACACCTTGTGGTACGAACCTCCATGGGTTCACCGCCCGATCTGCTCCATGAATATTCCCAATACCCCAGCCATGTCTGCCTTTTTCCCCGTTCTGGGATTTGATCGTTAGATCAGTGGGTCCTGTATGCAGTTAAAGTCACTCCCCATAAGCAGTCGATGTGTATAAATGTGAGGGATACACGCCATGCTCTTTTTTATGAATTCTGTGTCATCCTACTTGGGAGCGTACACATTTACCAGGACTGCTGGTGACCCTCCTTGGTCACCACTGACTATAACATACCAACCCCCTGGGTCCGTAATCGTCTTGGCCTCCGCTAACCTCGTCCTATAGCTGATCAGTATGTCTACTCACCTAACTCTCATCCCGCAACATTAATGGTACGTCTATCCTACCCAGACCATCCTTACCAGCAGTTGGTCGTTCTCCCTCAGGTGCTTTTCCTGTCGGTAAATTATGTCCGCGTTCAGGCATCTTAGGTGGGCGAAGACTCTGGATCTTTACCCAGCCGTTAAGTCCCCTTATGTTCCGGGTAACAATTCTGGTGGTGGGGGTTTCTGATCCCCTTATCCTGCAGGATCACACATATTTATCTGATGGACACGCCCCTGCACTCCGGGCTTACCCTTTGTAAGGGGGGCATCCAATAGCTGCGGTTCCCGCTCTCGGCATGAGGTCGGGCAACTGCGCTCCGGGGTTTCCCATTCGCCAAGGGGCACCCAATATGGCCGCCAACTATGTGTCTGCTACGTGGGTGCGCCCCTGCACTCTGGAGTCTTTTTCTGCACAGGGGCCCTTCCGATTGGCTGGTTGTGGCGCCATCTTGGTTCCTCGCCCTGCCCCATGCCTGCCGGGGCATGTGTCTTTCTCGTTGCCTATCCTTATCTGTCTTTTGGTTCCCTTTCTGTTCTGCACGGCGCGTCCCCGTCCCTGCTTCTTCCTGTCTCTATCCCCTCCGTCTGCCATCCCTCTGTTTCCGCCCCTGTGTTCTCCCCCTCTTCTGCGCTGTCCCCCCGCCCCCCCCCCCCCCCACACACACTTTTGGTCAGGCGGTCTCTCTCCCTTGAGAGATGTGCCACAGCTCCCTTAATAGAACATAGAACATTGAACAGTACAGCACGGAACACGCCCTTCGGCCCTCCATGTTGTGCCGAGCATTGTCCGAAACCAAGATCAAGCTATCCCACTCCCTGTCATTCTGGTGTGCTCCATGTGCATATCGAATAACTGCTTGAAAGTTCCTAAAGTGTCCGACTCCAGTGTCACAGCAGGCAATCCATTCCACACCCTAACCACTCTCTGTGTAAAGAAACCTACCTCGGACATCCCTCCTACATCTCACACCCTGAACTTTATAGTTACGCCCCCTTATAACAGCTATATCGACCCGAGGACGTAGTCTCTGAACGTCCACTCTATCTATCCCCTCATTATCTTACTGTCTGTCTTCCTGTGCTAGCCCTCCTTGCAACTACGGTGGTTCACCTCCCTGTGCTGGACTAACCATGGCCCTGTTTTACCTACCCACATCAACTCCTTATGTCACCTCTTTGCGTCCTTTAACTGTTGGCGCTCCCCTTTCCCTCTTCCCCCTTCTCAGACTGAGGGAAGAGATGAACCTAAAAACGAGGCAACACAGTTCCGTGCAAAACATAGTCCATATCATTGTCTTTGTTTTCGGTCCGTCCTCCACTCTCATTCCCTTTGATCCTCTGCCCCTGCCGCTTTCATCACTGTCGCATCTGCTCTCTCTCCTGGTTGTTCGTTTTCCCGAACTCATCAGCCTCCGCCAGGTTGAAATAATATTCCTCCCCGCTATGTCACCCAGAGTCTGGCCACGAATAACATACCACATCACATTCCTCTTTATAGAGCACCGATATTGCTCTATTTATTCGGCCCTCATTTTTGCCAGGTCCGCCACAATGCCCTGGTACACCCTTATTATTTGCTCTTCCTGCGGGCATGACCTCGTCTGACAGGCCCATCTCAGGATTTTCTCCATGTCCTGGAATTGGTGCAGCTTCTCAATTAACGCCCTCGGCTGCTTCCCGGCTTTGGGTCTAGGCCGAAGCGACCTGTGTGCCCAGTCGATCTCTGGGGGGGGGGGGGGGGGGGGGGTAGCAAGTCGTCCCTTCCCACTAGCTTGCACAGCCCTTGGGCGATATAGCCCGTTGTGGCCCTTTCCTCAATCCCCTCTCGCAAGGCCACGATTCAGACGTTTTGTCGCCTGCACCTATTTTCCTGGTCCTCGCCCTTCCCTTTTAGGCTTCCCTTGGCGCCACCACCCTATTCACCTCGGTCTCCCGAGCCACAATTCTGTAGTTCTGGTACGTTGATGCTTTCTCCAGGTCCAGTATCGTCTTCTCCTGGACCACAATCTTCCGCCCCGGGCCTTCTATCGTGGGATGCATGGGTGCTATCGCTTCCTCCACAACCTGCTTCACTACGAACTGGAGTTCCATCCTGTCCGCTTCCTTCATGGCGGTCGGTTCCTTTTTCAACACGTTCCTCCATCCGTCCCCTGTGTGTGTGTGTGTGTGTAGGGGTGGGGGGGGGGGTCGTTGTCTGCCCCTGTTCCGCCGTTCCGTTCCGCGACCTTTCTCCTTCCTGGTTCGCCTCGGCCTCGGCCTTGCCACCTGGGGCCGCCGGTATGCTCGCCCGTTGTCCCTGCCCTTTTCCTTCGCTGTTGCTTCTGAATTCTCGCCGTCCCCTCGATCTCTTGTTCGCAGGTATCCTCTTTTCTTCTCGTGCTATTGGTGCCTTTTCCGTTCGGGTGAGTTTCAGGAGGCCTTTTGGGCCAAAATCTCAAGTAAATTTACTGTGCTGGGTTCGACAGGGAGGAGAGCCACCTGATGTGCGCCCGCTCAGCACACTGACGCTTGGAAATCAGGAAGATCTTCTATGTTGATTGAGGACCTCAGTGAACTTTGAACGTTGTCATCTCTTGACGTCCTTATTCTCCTGGTTGGACGCGCAACCTAAACTTTCTATCCATGTTTATTGATTCAAAATTCTGCCGTCAAATTTGACATCCCACCAAATTCCACTCGCCCTTACTGATTTGCAAAATGTCTCTCAGCCGCACCATTGTTTAAATTTCATGTCCTTATCCCTGACTGCTAATGTCACCATAGTCTCAGAATTCCTCATTGCCTTCTCTGTATCCGCTGAAAGCTCACCCCTACCATTGGAACTGGGCTTTCTTACCGGAACTGCGTTCGCCATGTTCCATTTTTAGCTATCTAATCAGAGCTGAATGATATGGAACAGTGACTTTGCTTCCAAATAAGCACCATTACTGTGCTGTCACAGAATTTCTTATTTTTTCTCCTTCGTCCCACTCACCCCATACTGTACACACGTGCCCTCATTTACAGACGTGCTGCCAGCTTCAGATCTCCACCATCTCTCGAGGCCTCTTTTATTGGACACCATGTTAATTGATTAGTGTGAATTCAGATTTGTTTGCAGCATGAGAAAGCAACCCATTATCATCTGATTCAAGGAGTTGTAAAGTTACTTGCTATTTATATCGAGCAGTTGCTTGGAAGTCATAGCAATTCCGCATTCGACCGATTCAGGTGATTTGAGGAGGATACGAGGGGACCTGAGGAACCGAGTTTTTACTGGTGGGTTAATGGAATTCACAGCTCTTATTGGTGGTTCTGGCTGTACCGCCCTTTCGTTTAACAGATATCAGTCAATCCATCGGTATGGAAGCAGGGGGGTGTTCCTCAATCGGAAACCCTGGTTCAACCAAAGGGTTCACGCCCTGCTGAAGTTCCGGACGGAGTCGTTCAAGTCTGATGAACTTGACCTATATATGAAGTCCAGGTACGACATTTGGAAGGCCATCAGGAATGCCAAAAGAGAGTACTGCATCAAACTACAGTCCGAGGCAAATGACACAAACCCACGAAGCCAATGGGATATCCAGAATATCTGGGACTGGAGCACCCCTCCCCGATGAACTGAACAAGTTCTGTGCCAGGTTTGAACAGTCAGCCAATCCATCAGTGCACCCGCCCGATCAGATCTGGACACACCCATCTCCACGATTATAGCCTCAGAGGCGAGAGCAGTCTTCTTGAAAGTGAACCGCAGAAGGAAAGGTCCCCGACGAAGTCCCTGGGCAAGAACTCAGAGCCTGCGCAGCCCAGCTGGCGAGTGTATTCGCAGACATCTTCACCACCTCAATCCCCACTCTGAGCTCCCCACCTCCTTCAAGCAGACCAAGATAATACTAATACCAAATAAGACAAGGTAGCCTGCCTCAACATTTACCGACCAGTGGCCCTGATGTCTGCTATCATGAAATGCTTCGAGTGGCTAGTCATGAGACGGATCAACGCCAGCCTCCCAGAGAGTTTCGACCATTGCAATTCACCTATGACTGCAACTGCTTCACAACAGATGTTATCACCCTGGCTCTACAATGAACACTCGAACACCTGGACAGCAAGGACATTTACGTGAGACTGCTGTTCATAGACTACAGTTCTGCCTTCAACACCATTATCCCGATCTTGGACTTGACCTCTCCCTGAGCAACTGGACCCTTGACTTCCTCACCAACATACCGCAGTCTGCAGGATAGGCAACAGCAGCTCCTCCACAATAGTCTTCAACACCGGGGCCCTGCAAGAATGTGTGCTCTTTTCCCTACTGTACTATCTATACACACACGACTGTGTGGCAAGATTTAACACCAAGTCAATCTATTTTTGCGGATGATATGACTGTCGTGGGTTGTATCTCAAACAACAACGAATCATTGTACAGAAAGAAGATAGATTACTTGGTTGGATGGTGTACCGAAAACAACCTCTCTCTAAATGTCGGCAAGACCAAGACCAAGGAACTGATCATCGACTTCAGAAAGAATAACACGACACACACTCCCATCTGCATCAATGGCTCCGAAGTGGATATGGTCGAAAGCTTTAAGTTCCTGGAGGTCACCATCACCCACAGTCTGTCCTGGTCCACTCATGTTGATGCAACAGTCAAGAAAGCCCAACAGCATCTCTATTTCCTACGGAAGCTAAATACATTTGGCATGTCTGCGTCGATTCTCACAAACTTCTACAGATATACCATAGAAAGCATCCTATCCGGCTACATCACAGCTTGGCATGGCAACCGCTCGGCCCTAGATCGCCAGAAACTGCAGAGTGTGATGCACTCAGACCAACGCATCACACAAGATTGCCACTTTCACATTAATTCTGTCTGCATCTTCTGCTGCCTCAGGAAGGCAGACAACATTATCAGACAGCCCACTCAACCAGGCTTTGGCTTCTTCCAGACCCTTTCATCAGACAGAAGATACAGAAGTCTGGAGACTCGCAGATCCAGACATAGGAACAGCTTCTTCCTCACAGCTACTAGACTCCTCAACGACTCTCCCTCGGACTGATCTTTTCCTCCTAAGAACACTATTCATGACGCTCTATGCTGCTCTTGTTCATGTATCTGCTTTGTTTGGACTCTTGTTCCGCACTGCAACCAATCACCTGTTTGTCGATGTACGATTTGTTAATGTTCTCTGTTGATTATCCTTTTTTTGTCCACTGTGTACATTCTGTATACATTACCTTGGCCGCAGAAAAATATTTTCCACTGTACTTCGTACATGTGACAATAAATTAAATCAAATCAAACCATTGAGTCTGCCCTCTGAAAGAGCATCCCACCAAGACCACCAGCCCGACCAAACCCCATAAAATAACTTTCACATCTTTTGACAATTTGCCAATTCGCAAATCTCCGATGCATCGACAGTGGAATCAATATGTTGCACTCCGCACATAGAGTGAATGACACTAGAATACCATGGACTGGATTCTCCGGTTTGGAGACTATGTCCCCACACCGGCATGGGAACGATGTCGGGAAACTTTCGCAAAACGGCCACGGATTCCCCATTTTGCTAGGGGCTAGCAGGGAGGCAACTTGGAGCACCCGGTTCTAGCTGCCGATGTGGCATGGGAACTGCAGTGCCCATGACCGCGCATGCGAACGGCGGCGTCTTGCAGCGCCGCACCATACTTCATGGCAGTTGCCACTCGCGGATCCAGCACGCAAAATAGTCCCTCCCTTCGGCCGGCTCGCACACCCCAGATCGCTTCCCCATAATGCCCCCCAGCCCCCAATATGTCCACACCTGCACATGGATCGGCCCCTCCCCCGACTGTGGCGGCGGTGGACTGAGTCCACAGCCGTCATGCTGAGTCCCCGATGGATGAGAGGATGAGAGAGCACCGCCGTTTGGGAATTCGGCGGTCGGGGACGGAGCATCACAAGGCGGGCCTCAGTCAACAGACGGCCATAGATACAACATGCGGCATTTTCGCACTTTTCAGGGAGCGGAGCATTTCGAAAGCGGCGTCTCCCCTGATTTTGGCATCATCGGGGATTCTCTGCCCCATCGCCAAACACGATTTCGGCGTCGGGGCTCAGAGAATCCAGCCGCAATTGCGGGTCTGACACATTAATCTCTGGGGCCTCCACAATGTCCGACTGCACCGCAGGAAATTCCCAATTGCGACTTTCACTTGTGCTAATGAAAATCTGGAAACAGACGATATGCCTGATGTGCAGAAGGAGGAGATAGGACATGCAGAAGTGCGACAATGGGCTGTCAGTTCTACACTGGCTGGGCTGGCTGGAGGGGGAGGGAGTCTGGCAGTGCCACTGGGGAGCAAGTTATGGGCCGTGGGACCTGGGCGACTCCGGACAGGACCAGGATGTCGAGGCATGCACCGGGATTGCTAAGGCCTCCAAAGGCAACGACCTTGCTGAACACTCAACTGTCGACCACCCATGGCCCGTGGTTGTCCAGAGTGATGCTGGCCATATGTTTTCCCCCACATCACCACCTCCACCATACACCCTGCAGCCCGCCACTCAACCACCTATGTACGCTAGCCCCCACCCTCCGCCATATCACCCACCCCCAATCGGCCACCACCCGCCGGTGAGCAGCACCAGGCCCACGCAGGTTCTGTCTATCTCCCACAATAGGCCCTACAGGGGGCGTCCCGCTGACATAGGCAGCACCAGCCGACGGTACCCCTGGTAGTAGGAATGGGAACCAGTAGGAATGGGAACTAGGGGCTGGTTTAGCACAGGGCTAAATTGCTGGCTTTGAAAGCAGACCAAGGCTGGCCAGCAGCACGGTTCAATTCCCGTACCAGCCTCCTCGAACAGGCGCCGGAATGTGGCGACTAGGGGCCTTTCACAGTAACTTCATTTGAAGCCTACTTGTGACAATAAGCGATTCTCATTTCATTTCATTTTTCATTTCATTTCACCCAGTGCCTTTAACGATTCCAGGCAGCAGAGGCGCGAGGGGTGCAGAGACGGTGGATTGAGGGGGAGGGGGACATTTGGTGCAGGATCCACAATGCCATCTGTACTAAATTAAGATAGCGCATTGGACCTTGTTGGGTACGTGGGCAGGCCCAATGATAACATGCCGGCCTGTCACCATTTTGTAGACAGTGGATATTGAAATTAAACCAGCACTATTCGCCTTCCTCCTCGTGGCCCCAGCCCTGATAGATGCATTGCGATTATACGAGCTGCAACTGCTCGAGGAGGAGAATGCTCCCGCAGTGGAGCCTGCCGCACAGGAAGAGGAAGCAGATAGTGAGGATGGGACGCTTGCTGACCAAATGTACGAGGAAGAGGAAGTTCCAACGAGGAGTTGCATGAGGCCTCGTGTGTCCTGACACCGCCTGCCATTCGCGGACCAGCTGGACCGTGTATGTCATTGAAGAGTCTAGCTGAGCAGTGGGACAGTGAGACATGTCTGACAGGAGGAGGTGATCGATGGGATACATGTCGCCCTACGGCCACCAGCAGATGATAGGCGGGGCTTCACAAACCGAAAGCGGTTCTGCTTGATGAACGTGCAGCTGGTGTGAGTATTTGATCCGCATCGTGCCCGTCTGCAACCGAAACCTTGACAGTGTGAATTACGTCTTCATCAAGGCACTCTCGATGAGTGCTGAACTCTTCTATGTGCCCTCTCTGCTGGGGAATTTGCTCCTGTGCGACAGGCGTTGTCCACTGCAGTCGTGGCTGATGAGGCCTACATAGAGGCTACAGAGGGATGCAGAGATCAGCTGCAATGACGCCCATGCCGTGACCAGGGGCATGATCAAGCGGAGTTCTCCATCCTGAAGTTGCGGTTTAGGTCTCTTGACCGCTTTGGATGGGTTTCCATTCTAGCATCAGGAGCCTATTGTATCCTCCACAACATAGCGCAGCAGACGAGAGATGCACTGGAGCAAAAGGGTAAACGCAGGCCTCGTCTGACAAGAAGATTGCTGGAAGGCCAAGGATGGACAGGATATCGTTACCTGTCAGACATGGGAAGCCAGAATAATGCGCGAACAAGCGCCGATGCACACAGGAAACTGATCATCTCCTGCTTCACTGACAATATTGGTGACACTGCAACGCCCAGGTTAAGGCAGCCCTGTCCTAGGCCTCGCTCACCACTTGCACAGATTGCCCCAGATCTTGGATATCTTGACCAATGGCTGAAACCTTCATCCCTAAAGCAACCACCGTGGACGCCACACATGCGGTATTGGCCTGGGTGGCATGCATGGTCGGCAGCACTTCCTGCTTCGGCACACCGTTGAACTCCTCCAATTGAACAAGTAGGTGCTGGGTGCTTGCAAACAACCCCTCGTGCAGTCACTTCTACACAACTAAAGGGACCATTCATGACAGAAGATGAAATCCTTCTGGACAGCAGCTATCCCTGGGGGTCGGCCTCCCTCCGGCCGGCCGCAACTTCGGGAGTTCGAGAGGCAATGGCAAACGGAAGGCTGAAAATTACCGGACGACAGACAGAGGCAACAAAGTTTTAAGAACGGGAAAACGTGTTTGCAAAAAAACCACGCACAGAAGCGCCGTTGCAATTTCCACGTGGGGCTCGCACTTGGCTTCCTGTGAGGTAGTAACCCTGTCCTGGGCCAAGGCCACCGCCCGTACAGAATTCCCGCCTTGGACATGCTGATTCATAACCGTAACCCTCGTCCTTAATGCCTCCATCGCAGACGTCACCAGTGCGGTATTGGCCTGGTGTTACACATTGTTTGCTCCACCTCCTGCTCTTGCACACGGTTGGACTCCTCCACTTGTGCCTGTAGATTCTTAACGCTCACTGTCTGCTCCACATGTAGTTCCTAGCTCTGCCACTGCAACTCCACGATCGATTGGACTGTTTGTTCCTGAAATCCGAAACCCGCTGGACGGCTGCTCGTTCCTGGGGTAGGCCCGCCCACTTGGGTATATCGGACCAGCTGTGTGGTGCTCAACAAAGAGTGTTCCAGGAGCCTCTTCACTAAAGTGCCCGACCATGGTGAGTGTCTCTGAGATGGTGGAGGGTATTCGATTTAGCGTTGATGAGAAATCATGTTATCATGGACTCGGGTTCGAGGCGTCCTGAGTCTCGGGTCAAAGGCTGCTGTCCAGGATGCTCTGATTGTCACTGCATGGCTCACGGGAGGGCTTCATCTGTGGCACTGGCTGGGGTGGAGAACACAGAATGGACCGCCCCATCACCAGCAGGTGGTGTGTTGGTGAGGGTGATGGTGAGGGTGATGCTGTGGGGGTGAGGGTCGTTTGTGGGTGATGGTGGGAGACTGGCTTTGGGTGAGGGGGTTGTTTTCACACCTGTCATGAGGACCGCAACTCAGCAGGCTCTCACTTCCTGACCCATGGCCGACCTCCAACCCAGCGATCTCATTTTCTTCCAGACCACCAAACACTTTCAGGGCCCTCTGCTCAGCCACAGTGAGGGGCCGCAGGTCTGGTAGCCACCCTCCAATTTTCTCTGGTTCCGGATAGTTATGGACAGCTTTGATCCCATTCACCCCAAGTACTACATCTAGCCGCCTCTTGAATATATTCAATGTTTTGGCAGCAATTACTTCCTGTGGTAATGAATTCCACAGGCTCACTACTCTTTGGGTGAAGAAATGTCTCCTTATCTCTGGCCGAAATGGTTTCCCCTGAATCCTCTGACTGTGACCCCTGGTTCTGGACGCACCCATCATTGGTAACAACTTCCCGTTAGAATTTTATAAGTTTCTATGAGATCCCCCCTCATTCTTCTGAACTCCAGCGAGAACAATCCCAACCTAATCAATCTCTCCTCATACGACAGTGCTGCCATCCCTGGAATCAGTCTGGAAAACCTTCGCTGCACTCCATCGAGAGCAAAAACACCCTTCCTCAGAGAAGGAGACCAAAACTGCACACAATACTCCAGGTGTGGCCTCATCAAACGCCTGTATAATTGCAGCAACATATCCCTGCTTCTATACACAAAACCTCTCGCAATGAAGGCCAACATACCATGAGCCTTCTCTGCCGCCTGCTGCACCTGCATGTTTATCTTCAGCGACTGGTGCACAAGGATACCCAGGTCCCGCTGCACACTCTGCTCCCTGAATTTACAACCATTCAGGTCGTAATCTGCCTTCCTGTTTTTGCTTCCAAAGTGAATAACCTATCACTTATCCAAATTAAATACAGCATCTGCCATTGATTTGCCCACTCGCCCAACCTGTCCTGATCATGCTGTATGATCCCTGCATCCTCGTCACAGTTCATCCTCCCACCTAACTTGGTATCATCTGCACGCTTTGAGATGTTACATTTTGTTCCCTCATCCAAATCATTCATATATATTGTGAATATCTGGGGCCCCAGCACCGATCCCTGTGGTACCCCACAAGTTTGTGCCTGCCAATTAGAAAAGCACCCATTAATTCCTACTCTTTTTTCCTCTCTGCGACTAGTTCTATATGCACAATCTCTCATGCAGGACTTTGTCAAATGCCTTCTGAAAGTGCAAATATACCACATCAACTGGCTCCCAATTGATGGTCGTGATCGTGAGTTTGGAAAGCACTGCATAAGGAATCATGGCGAGTTCCTGCAGTGCATCATATAGATGGTAAACGTGGCTGCCAGTGTTCGTCTTTGGTGGAGGGATTGAATGTTTGTGGAAGGGAAGCAATCAAATGAGCTGCTTTGTGCTGGATGGTTTCGAGCTTCCTGAATGTTTTCGAGATGCACTCATCGGGAAAGGGAAGATTATTCCATGACACACCTGATTGTGTATTCGAGCTATTGGACATGGTTTGGGGCGCCAGGAGTTGAGTTATTCAGCGTGCGATTTCTAGCCTTTGACCTGTTGTGGTAGCCAGAGTGTTAATACAGCTAGTCAGTTCAGTTCCTGATGACTGCCAGGATGTTGATTGTGAGGATTCAGTGATGGTATTGTCATCAAATGTCAGCGATGTTTGGATCCTTTCTTCTCGGAGATGTTCATTGTCTGCCTCCTGTGTGGGGCGAATGTAACTTGCCATTCGTCAACTCAAGCCTGGATATTATCCAGGTCTTGCTGCATTTGGACATGGACAGCTTCATTATGTGAGGTGTCACGAATCATGCTGAAAATTGTGCAGTCATCTGCGAAGATCCCTACTTCTGACCTCCTGATGGAATGGAGATCATTGATGAAGCAACTGAAGATGGTTGGGCCTTAGACACTACCTTCAGGAACACCTGCCGTGAATTCCTGGAGCTGGGATAATTGAACCACAACCATTGCAACCATCTTCCTTTTTTACCAGGTATGATTAAAACCAGCGGTGAGTTTTCTCTCTGATTTCCATTGACCCCAGCTTTGCTGGGGATCTGCTGAGGCCATGCTCAGCGAAAAGCTGACTTGATGTCCAGGGCAGTCACTGTTGCATCACCTCTGGCATTCTTAATTTACTCCAATTAAGTGGCGCCTCCCTTCTTTCACACTGTGATTTCCAGTTGGCTCCCATTCTCTCTTCCCTTCACTATGCTTTTTTCTGAACGCACATTATTTCTCACAATATGGACGGTTCATGAATTGCTTCTCAAAATGTAAACCCTCAAGGTGCCAGCTGTACTTTAACCTAAAGGGGGGGGGGTGGGGGTGGGGGGGAGGTGAAAGAATACAAAAGGAACAATATGGGAAGAAAGGGTTTGTTTTGGGACTGGTTTCGGCAGGTAAGGTGAAGAATGAAGGGACAAGATGGTTCCGCAAGCAGCCACTTTGGAGGATCCCGAAACAAAGGGAGACGACGGAGTGCAGGGGCGGACCCACGTGGCCTATACATAGTTGGCGGCCATGGTTGGTGCTCCCTGGGCAAAGGCAACACCCGCAGTGCAGGCGTCCGGCCTCATGATGAGAATTGTAATCGTGGCCATTTTGGACGGCCCCCGAACAAAGGGACACCGTGGACTGCAGGACCGACTCCAACAGGTCAGTCCGGTTGATCGCGCAGGAGGAGGGGGACGGATTGCGGGCAGGAAGGGATGGGTCGGACATATGTTCCATTCATATTATGGGACGAGGGCTAGGGAAGTGGACATACTAATTAGTAAGAGGACATATTAACGGTAATATGGAAGGTTACGGACCAAGCGGGATGGCACTTCATGGTCAGCAGTGTGCTGGACGGGGCACTGGTAGTTCTAATAAATCTGTAAGCGCCCAAATTTGACAACACAGATTTCATAAAAAAGACAATGGTGGAATTCCCAGATATCGACACACACCGGCTGATCATTGGAGGGCGACTTTCACTGTGTACAGAAATCATTGTCGGATCGATCGAGCCTCAGAAGTGGGAACAAGACAGGCATGGCTAGAGAAGTGGAAGCATTCATGAGGCACATGGGGGTCAGTGTGCCCATCCCGGTTCCTATATGGCGGCGAGATAACCAGAATGGGGACGTCTCACTTTCCACGTTCTGGGAGACACTGAAGGCCATGACTAGGGGAGAGATAATAGCGGACAACGCATTTAGAGACTGGGAAGAGGGGGTGGCTAGTTAACAACTGCTCGACTCCATCCTGGAGGTCAATAGAAATTCGTCTGCGACTCCACCGCAGAGCATCTGGCATACAGGATAGAGCTACAAATGGACTTAACCTGCTATCCACCAGGAAGGCAGTTGCCAAACTCTGCCAGACACTGGGACCTTCTACGAACATGGAGAAAAGGCAGGTCACCCACTGGCTCACCAGATGAGAAAGCAGGCAGCTACAAGGGAGATAACGCGCGGAAACGACAGCAGAGGGGTACTGTTTGGAAACCCCAGAAATGTCTATAAACCACTTGAGGCCTTCTGACTGTACAGCTCCGAGCACTCCCATTGAGGGGGGCGGACACGAAACATATAATCGATGGACTGGAGAACCCCGTTGGGGGACGATAGGCGGGGCGAGCTGGAAGCACCAATAGGACTGGGAGAGATCACGGAGAGCATCATCTCCATGCAGGTGGGGAAAGTGCCGGGGCAGGATGGGTTCCCGGCGGACTTCTATAAAATATTGCACCAGCTCCGGTCCCACACCTACGGGACATATTTGCTGATTCACTAGCGAGAGCTCCCTGCCTCCAACGCTAACACAGGCAATTATATCGCTGATACCCGCAAAACACAAGAGCCCGATAGAATGCGCATCATATTTTGCTGCTCAATACGGACGCAAAGATACTTGCGAAAGTCCTGGCTCAGAGATGGGAGAACTGCGTACCAGAGGTGGTTTAAGAGGACCAGACCGGCTTGTACAAGGGTAGACAGCGAACATCAGGTGACTGCTGAAAGCAATAATAATCCCATCCAGGACGGGAACACCAGAGGTGATCGTCTTCCTGGATGCAGAAAATGCCTTTGACAGAGTCGAATGAAAGTATCTCATTGAGGTACTCGAGCGGTTTGGGCTAGGGACAGCGTTTACCATGTGAACGAAACTCCTGCACCACATTCCCAAGGCGAACATACGGTCCAGCACCGCCAGCGCTGAAAATTTCCAGCTGCACAGAACCATAAGGCAGCGATATCCAGTGGCCCCGATCTTGTTCACCCTGGCAATTGAACACCTGGTGATCACTCTGCGAGACAGAAAAGTCTGAAAGGGCATCAAAATAGTGGGCGGATGATCTGATCCTCTCCGTCTCGGACTCACAGAACGGCATGGAAGTAATAATGAAGGTCCTGGAAGGTTTCGGGGTCTTCTGGGGTTACAAACTCAACCGGAGTAAGAGCCAGGCATTCCCGGTCAACCTGAACGGGAGAGGGAGAGAGCTGGGGGGGGGGGGGGGGGGCGGGGGGCGGGGGGTAGGGGGCTGCTTTTATAACTAACACAAAGTAAGTTCCACTACATGAGGATCCAGATAGCCCATGACTGGATACGTATCCACTTCTGGAATCTCACAAGTCTGGCGGAAAAAGTTAAAAAGGTCCTTCAGAGATGGGATGTACTTCCGCCTTCCCTGGCTGGAAGTGTGCAGATGGTCAAGATCAACGTTCTGCCGAGATTCCTGTTCCTGTTCAGATCCATCCCAATCTTCATGCCCAAGGTGTTTTTTCACGGGATAGACAAAATGATCATGGTGTTTGGATGGAGGGGGAAGGGAAAGAACCCAAGGACCCCCAAGCCGACACTGCAATGGGGGAATGATATGGGCGGCCTGGTTCTACCGATCCTGCAGTACTAAAACTGGTCACCCACCGTTAAAATCGCGAGGGAATGGATACGAGAACCCAACATGGTCTCTGTGACGCTGGTGAAGTCGATCACCTTCGAAAACTGGAGACAGGACAGGGATCTCTCGGAGTCAGGAGCATTTCCACAGGGGACAGACTCGTGACCCTGGTCTAACTGACGGAAGACTTGGAGCTACCGACAGGACAGGAACTTGGGCACCTGCAATTCAGACAGTTTATGTCATGGATACAGCAAAGTACAGTAGGGCCCCGTGATACAATTTACTGAACAGCTGATAAGCACCGTGGCCCCATCTATGGACGATTGCTGGAAAGGACAAGGACACCACCAGATGGAGCTAAGCACAAATGGGCGGGCGAACGTGGGACAGATGTGGGTTTGGGACTCTGGAGCAAAGCACTGAGTGGCACTGAGTGGGGCTATCTCCACCTCCTCCTGAACAAGGCTAAGACTCATGCAGTTTAAAGTTAAGCACAGAGCATACATAATCAGAACAGAGTCTTTCCGGAGGTGTTGGGTCAAGGTGAATGGGCTCGTTTAGCTCACTGGGCTAAATCGCTGGTTTTTAAAGCAGACCAAGGCAGGCCAGTAGCACGGTTCAATTCCCGTACCAGCCTCCCCGAACAGGCGCCGGAATGTGGCGACTAGGGGCTTTTCACAGTAACTTCATTGAAGCCTACTTGTGACAATAAGCGATTTTCATTTCATTTAATTTCATTTCACTCGTGCAGGATCAAGGTGAATGGTGTCAGAGAGGCCTGGCCAACCACAGCAACATGTTCTGGGCCTGCCGCAGATTTGTCTTCTGGACAGCTTTCTTCGAGGCGATGTCAAAGGTTGTTGGGGAATGGGCGGAGCCTTGCCAGAGAGTGGCCCTTTTCGGAGTATCGGACAGCTACATATGGGGAAGGGGATCCATACGATGGATTTTGCTGTCTTCATTTCACGCCGGAAAATCCTGCTCGGTTGGCGATCAGCAGAACCACCCATAACTTCAAATTGGCTGGCAGACCTGTCGGAATTTCTCCACCTGGAGAAGATCAAGTACACGATACAAGCTTCGGAGGAAGGCTTTCACAAAGCGTGGAGGCCATTCATCACGCTGTTTCAAACTTGTTCGAAGCCAAAATTAACTTGGGAGAGGGGTGGACGGAGGAGAGCAGACGAAACACGCAGAATGGAGAGAAGCGGAGGGGGGAGGAGAGAGGAGGTGTCGAGGGAACCCAAGGGAATCACTTACAGAAACATAGGGGGGGGGGGGGGCGGACGTGGGGTGCAGGAAACGCCCCCCCCACCCCACCTCCCTCCCGAAAACACAAGAACAACAAGAACTACAGAAGACAGGAGCGAGAGGGAGCACAGTAGTGTGACACCCATGGCGAAAGTTGATGCCAGGGAAGAACCAGTCTTTCAACCGGGGGAGCAGGGGTGGGGGTGGTGCAGAGAGTGCGGAAAGGCGGACAGAGAAAATTTCAAGTGCACGCTCTGTTAAGCTGTTATACTGCAAAAACTGAAAAATGCAAATAAAAATACATCAAACAAAATTAAAATCCGATCTGCGCTTTGCCACGTCTGCCTCATGTCCTGGTAGACTCTGATTTTACGACATTCCAGTTTCATGCCTTCGTGTGTCTAGCCCAGCGAAGGCTCCGGTCATGATACTTGTGCAGATTGGGTTTTGTCGCTCTTGGCTACACCCCCATCCTGAACTTTCGTCGAAGCAACATAAGAGGCCTGTCAATCTCCTGGGGGTTTGGGAAGCTGTCCCACACATTTGGGGTTCCGAAGTTGATTGGGTCCTGCTCTCATTTCCATTCTATTAGTGTTTGAGCTTGTTTTCCTGTTCCCTTATAGCTGGGAATGAAAAACAAGACAGATTGTAGATGTTTACCAGAGTACTATGCGTCAACTGCAAAATTGATTAAGGGAAACATATAATATCATAGCACGATAAGGCCATTCGCCTCTTCGAGTCAACCCCGCCATTCAGTGTGGATGATCCTCTCTCTCAACGCCATAAACCTGCACACCCCCATAATCCTGGTGCCCTAATGTTATAGAACATTGTCTATTTCCTTCTTAAGTAAATGCAGTGACTTAAGCTCTGCAGCTACCGTGACAGAGAGGTCCATATTTTCACTATCCTCTGAATTAAGAAGAGTCTCTTCATCTCAGTCCTAAATGACCAGCCATGGGTCTGGAAACCGTCAGTCTTTTTCCTACAGATCTCATCCTCAGGAAAGATCATATCTGCATCCAGTGTGTCCAGATCTAGCAGAAATGTCTACGTTTCAATGAGATCCTCTCTCATCCTTCTGAATTACAGTGACTGCAGGCTGTGTCGGCGTGCTTCCCACAACTCCATACATCAAAACAACCATCCCAGGAATCTGTATTGTGAATTTACTGGACTCCCTCTGTGACAAATGTATCCGTTCTTAGATAAGGATATTAAAACTTCTCAAAATACTCAAGGTATCGTCCCACCAAGGCCCTGTATATCAGGCAGCAAGATATAATTGCTCCAGTACTACAGTTGTCTTTCGAAGAACGAAAAGACGTCATTCGTCTCCTTATCTTCTTGGTGTAGCTGCACGCTTGCTTTCATTTACTGGTGTGCTAGAACACCCAGGTTCCCTTGGACATCAATATTTGCCAATCTAGCGCCATTTAAGTAATGCCCAGTCGTTCAGTTTTTCATATCGAAGTGGATAACTTCACATTTTGCCATGTTATACTTCATCTGCCACGTATTTACTCACTCATTTAACTTGTCTAAACCACCTTGAAGCCAGGACGACACAAGCTTCATCAAGAAGAACATGGCAGAAATCACTGACATAGCGACGCATCGACTAGTCATGGAGGGGGGGGGGGGTTGGAATTCAACTGTGTACAGGATCCGGACAGACAGATCAAACCCCAAATCGGGGAAAACCTCAAGCATGGCAAGGGAACTCAGTCACTTTATGGAGCAGATGGGAGCGGTGGACCCCTGGAGGTTCCCCCACCCAGGGGAGAAGGAATTCTCCTTCTTCTCCCCAGTACACAACGTATACATCAGAGTTGGCTTCTTTGTGGTGGGGAAAACGGTGCTTCTGAGGATAGACAAAGTTGAATACTCCGCAATTGTGATATCAGACCATGCTCCACACTACATGGACGTGAGGCTGGAGAGGGGCAGGGCCCAATTCCCCACATGGAGGTTGGACGTTGCCCTACTAGCTGACAAGGCCTTTAACGAAAGGGTATCACGGGCCATAGCAGAATACACAGAGATCAACCAGAACGGGGAGGTCTCACCACGTTCTGGGAAGCGCTGAAGGCTGAACTAAGAGGGGAAAATCATCGCTTTCAAAGCGCGAAGAGATAGGGAGGAAAGGGCGGCTAGCCAGCAGCTGGTCGACTCCATACTGGAGGTAGACCGTAAATACTCAGAGGCCCCGACCGTAGAGCTCCTGGCGGAGAGAAAGAGCTACAAAGGAACTTTGACCTTTTATCTACCAGGAAAGCAGTGCACCAACTCCGCCAGGCACGTGGGATCCTATACGAACACGGACACAAAGACAGCCGCCTGTTGGTACAGCAACTGAGAAAGCAGGCAGCCACAAGAGAAATTGCACAAATCAGGGATACCAGAGGCACGTTAGAAACAGAATCAGAAAAGATCAACAAAACCTTTAAGGCCTTCTACCAAGGGCTGTACACCTCAGAGCCCCCAATGGGGGAATCCGGGATGAAACGGTTCCTTGATGGACTGGACATTCCAGTCGTGGGGGAGGGCCGAAAACGGCGCTTGGAAGCACCACTAGCACTGGGAGAGATCATGGACAGCATTAGCCCCATGCAGGCGAGGAGGGCGCCGGTACCACACGGGTTACTGGCGGACTTCTGCAAAATATTTGTGACAGCACTGGCCCCGCACCTGCGGGAGATGTTCACAGACTCGCTAGCTAGGGGTACACTGCCACCCACGCTAGCACAGATCTCAATCTCGCTAATACCTAAGAAAGACAAAGACCCAACGGAATGTGGGTCATACAGACCCATCTCACTGCTGAATGCCAAACTCCTGGCGAAAATCCTGGCCAAAATCTTAGCCAAAAGGCTAGAAGACTACCTGAGATGGTTGCAGAGGACTAGACGGGTTTTGTCAAAGGTAGGCAGCTTACCTCGAACATCAGGCGCCGACTGATCGTGATCATGACTCCCTCCAGGAAGAGAACACCAGAGGTGATCGTCTCCCTCGATGCAGAAAAGGCCATCGACAAAGTCGAATGGAAATATCTCAGAGAGGTACTGGAGCGGTTTGGGCTTGGAACTGGGTTCACCTCCTGGGTAAAGCTCCTACACAACGCTCCCATGGCGAGCGTACGGACCAACAATACCAACTCCCGATACTTCCAGCTGCACAGGGGCACCAGACAAGGATGCCCACTGCCCACTGTCCCCGCTGCTGTTCGCTCTAGCGATCGAACCACTCGCAATCGCGCTCAGCGCAGCAAAAATCTGGAAGGGGATCCGAAGGGAAGGCAGAGAGCACAGAGTCACACTCTATGCAGATGACCTGCTCCTCTGCATTTCGGACCCACAGAGCTACATGGACGGAATCATCGCCCTCCTGAAAGAGTTTGGCGCCTTCTCGGGCTACAAACTCAGCATGAGCAAAAGCGAGATCTTCTCAGTACACCCACAAGTACGGGGGTGGGGGGGGGGGGCGCGGTGGAAGAGCACTAACGTGACTGCTGTTGAAACAAGCCCGACACAAATTCCGCTACCTGGGGATCCAAATGACTGGAAAGGGATCCACAAATGGAACCTCACCAGTCTGACGGAGGAAGTAAAAAAGGACTTGCAAAGATGGAACACCCTCCCACTCTCCCTCGCGGGGAGAGTCCAGACGATAAAACTGAACGTACTGCCGAGGTACCTCTTCCTACTTAGATCCATTCCGATCTACATTTCCAAGACCTTTTTCAAAGCGCTGGACAAACTAATCATGTCGTTCGTATGGGGGGGGGGGGGGGGGGGGGAATGCTAGGATCCCAAAGAAGGCCCTACAAAAATACAAAATCCAGGGGGGGCTTGCCCTCCCAAACCTACAATTCTACCACTGAGCAGCGATGGCCGAGCGAATAAGGGGATGGATAAAGGAGCCAGAAGCCGAGTGAGTGTGCGCAGAAGAGGCCTCCTGCATGGGGACCTCCCTCCGGGCCCACGCCACGGCAGCACCCATCACCACCCAAAAAACATTGCAGCAGCCTGGTGGTGATAGCCACCCTCCAATCCCAGAACCAGCTACGGCAGCAATTTGACCTGACCAAAATGTCGGACAAAGCTCTCATCTGCAACAACCATAGGTTCACACCAGCACTGAGTGACGCCACCTTCAAAAGGTGGGGGCAGAACGGAGGGACACTGACAATCAGGAACATATACACGGACGGCAGGTTTGGAACACTGGACGAACTGAGAGAGATATTCCAGCTAGTCAGGGGGAACGAGCTAAGGTATCTACAGCTCAAAAACCTCCTACGAAAGGAGACAAGGACGTACCCACAACCGCCACGACAGACACTACCCGAAGAAGTACTGGAGGAAAGCATACTAGACAAAGGAAATTGTAGTGACATGTATGACCGACTGATAGAAAGGGCCGACACTGTACTGGACGCAACAAGAAAAAAATGGGAGGAGGACCTGCGTATTGAGATAGGGTGGGGACTCTGGAGCGAAGCACTGCAGAGGGTAAACTCCACCTCCACGTGCGCAAGGCTCAGCCTGACGGAGCTAAAAGTGGTACGTAGAGCCCACTTCACAAGAACCGGTATGAGTAGGTTCTTCCCGGAGGTGGAGGATATATGTGAACGGTGCCAAGGAGGCCCCGCCAACCACGCCCACATGTTCTGGTCTTGCCCCAGACTTGCAGGTACTGGACATCCTTCTTCGAGGCAATGTCCAAAGTGGTGGGGATGAGGGTGGAGCCATGCCAAAAGTAGCAGTCTTCGGGCTTTCGGACCAGCCAGACCTATTCCTGGGGAGGAGGGCGGACGCCCTTGCCTTTGTCTCCCTGATCGCCCGCCTTAGAATCCTGTTCGGCTGGCGGTCAGCAGCACCATCCAAAGCTGCAGAGTTGTCCGACCTATCGGAATCTGTCCAAATGGAGAAAATCAAATTCGACATGCGAGGGTCAGACGACGCCTTCCACAGAAGGTGGGAGCCATTCACGCAATTGTTCCGGGACCTGTTTGTGGTCAACGAACAAGGGGAAGAATAGCCAGGTAGCCAAGAATCAGGGGAAAGTAGCCAACGCATGAAAGGGAGAGATAGACCGGGAGAGGGAGGGGGACATCTAAACCTACGAGGAAAGAAAGACAATCACGGGAGGAGGGGGGGGAGGGGAAAGAGGGGAGAGACAGGGAACAAGAGCGGAGAACCATGGAGGTGGGGGGGGGGGCCGCGGGGGGGGGGGGGGGTGATAAGGCAGGGAATTGGGAGCCGGACGGAAGGCACGGGATACAATAACGAACATGGCATCTCCAGTAGTAGGGAACGAGGAGAATGACGACGAAAGAAGGGAGAAACGGCAGAAGCAGCGGTGAGTGCGAGGCGGCAGCGAGATCCGTCCGGGAGAAGCAAGCGACAACAATACCAAACCTATTCGAGTATTGCCCACTGTAATTGTCTCCCCGGCACCCGAATGTATATTTACCTCCCCGGTCTCCACCCCCTCCCTCCCTCCCGCAAACAGTCGCCTACTTATGTGCTGCAAATAATGTTGCCAGTCGTACAGAGTTGCTGCTGTTGAGCTGGTGCACAATACCCTCCCAGTTAGTCTATTTTATTTTTTATTGTATTTTTTTTAACTATTTACTATTTTCTTTTCCTTGGTATGTTTGGGTGTGCCCTTCTCTTCTATATATGTGTATATAGATATATGGGCGTGTGTGTTTCTTATCCTGTGTACACAACGGTAAATATACTTTGTTCAAAATCTCCAAAAAAAACATGTATAAAAAAACAGAAGGCATATGGCATGCCTGGCTTCATCAGCCGGTGCTTTGAGTATGGGAGTTGGGAAATCATGTTGCAGCTGGTTAGGCCGCATTTGGAGTATTGCATGCAGTTATGCTCACCACATTATCAGAGTGACGTGGAAACTTTGGAGATATTGCAAAGAGCTTTTACCAGGATGTTGCCTGGTCTAGTGAGTGTTGGCTGTGAGCAGAGGTTGAAGAATCTAGGATCGTTTTCACTGGAAAGACAGAGGCTTAGGGCAGACCTGCTAGAGGATAACAAAATTATGAGAGGCACAGATAGGATGGACAGCCAGAGCCTTTATACAAGTGTGGAAGCGTTAATTACAAGGCGGCAAACGTTCAAGGTGAGAGAGGGAAAGTTTAAGGGGCATGTTCGGGTAGGTTTTTCTCAGAGTGCTGGTGCCAGGAACGCGCTCCCAGAGATATGGTGGAAGCAAGCACATTCACAACATTTAAGGGGCACCTGAATGGGTACATGAATAGGGAGGGATAGGGAACGAGTAGGGGCAGAATATTCTGTTTTTAGTGAGGGCATCATGATCTGCATAAACTTGGGTGGCCAAAGGGCCTGTTCCTGCACTGTTCCTTTCTTTGTTCTTTGTTCAGTGTTCTTTGTTGTTTGAAATGAGAAATAAGTGAATTAACAGGAACGGCCGTGACAATACATAATGGAACCATACATCAGGGTTTGGAATCTAAAGAAAGCTAATTTTACATCATAGTCAGGGCTTCACTAAAAGTAACAGAAACATGGTAGCACAGTGGTTAGCACTGGTGCTTCACAGCGCCAGGGGCCCGGGGTCGATTCCCAGCTTGCGTCACTGTCTGTGCGGAGTCTGCACGTTCTACCCATGTCTGCGCAGGTTTCCTTCCACTGCTTCGGGTACTTCAGTTTCCTCCCACAGTCCCACCGTCCAAAAATGTGCAGGTTAGGCGGATTGGTCACGATAAATTGCCCCGTGGTGTCCAAAAAGGTCAGGTCGGGTTGCTAGGTAACGGGGATACGGTGACGGTGTGGGTTTAGTTCGGGTGTTCTTTCAGGGGCCGGCGTATACCCGATGGACCGAAGCACCTTCTTCTGCACTGTAAATTCTATAATTCTATGGTAGCAATAATGAGGAAAGTAACGCCAGTACACAATGACAGATCCTCAGTACTCGATGATTTTCCTCTTACAGATTTTAAAGTAATTGAATTGGAAGATTGACCTACTCATAACATCGCAAAGTTTTCTTTGCTCGAAAATTGCAACTGGCGAATGACGGGGAATCGCCACAACAAACATCTATTATTTCCCTTGGTCATCAAAACATGTCGAGCAAACCGGTGACAAAACTAACAACCCGTTTACGCTCATTAATTGTAATCAGCCTGTCGCTTTTTTGTCTTGCTCGGCAAGGGATATATTCATGTGCAGGTAGCCAGTCACTGCAAACAAAAGGGATACATTCGAAACTAGGATTCCCCATTATTTTTCCACGGCTGTGCCTCGGAAAATCAGAGGCGACTTGCCAAGCCATCAGCACAAGATTCTCCTGTAATATAAATTGTTGAGCCTGCTTGGGATTTGCAATCTTGCGTTGCCCTGATTTTTTAAAATCGTTACTTGGACGATGAAATTGAGGGCAGTTGTTCGGATTCTAGATGTCCTGTTGCCTTGTGTTCCATTTCACTGCTCATTAGTGGTTGCCTAGATTCTGAACAGTGGATCGCATTCCATGCTTGTTTTCAGATATTGCGTACTTATTTATGTATTGGTGCTTAGCTTCTTTACAGCCAATAGCACGGTTTCCAGGATTCACTTTGTGGTCCATTCAAATGAACTGGTTTGGGGGAGAAGGCGCATTGGTTCTGATAAAGCGCTCAGATGTTTGATGTTGAAAGGCTCAATCAACCTTCGGTCGCTTGCTGATAATTGTTCCGTCAGACTGGTAATTTTCTCAGTTTCTGCTTGTTGCTGATTTTGTTCTTCTTGTTTTTCAATTGTGGTTCTGAAATGAATTGAGGTACTGCATTTATTTCAGGATGGCCACATCTTTTCTCGAGAGGCTATATTGGGTTAGATGTGTTTTAAATGCCACCTTATTTGTTTGGGATTATGTGTTATAGCCTTGCGTTGTGTTGGCCGAGATCCTGCAAACTTTTGAATTGTTCATATTTTACCTCCACGTGTGCTTTTGATATCTTTTATTTTAGTTATGTGATCGAATTTTGGTTTGTCATTTTTGGATTCAATTGTACAACTGTCCGTTGTATCTGCTCAATTCAGATATTTCGACCAGTATTTTAATGAAATTTTTTATCCAGATGACTTTATTTTATTTTTAACATATTTTTAATTGAAGTTTCTACATTTTATACACTGGACATTTGGTAAGGATATATACGTCGGTTAGAATATACACGTCCTTTTCCTCTATCCAGATCCCTGTCCCTCGCCCAACGCCTTGATCATCCCTCCCGCGCCCATTCTATTTGTTGGATCCCTTACTCTACAATGGCCACTTATCTACTATTTTCATGTGTACGGTGTCTTCCCCTTCTCCCCCCGTTTTGTCCATTCGGCTAGCCCGCCTTCCTCTGACGCTTCCCCCGTCCTCCCTCTCCAGTTTTCGAAGTTTAGTTGGGATTCCGTTTCTTGTGACCTTCTTCAAGGTCACCTGGTATCTCTATAGGCCGTTTTCCAGCTCCCCCTCATTTTTCTCTGAGCCCCTCCCATCCATTCCATGTATTATTTGCGGTCCCATTGGATTCACTTCGTCCCCCTGTACCCCGCTCCATTGGCTATTGGCCTAGAATACGTCCAGGAAGAAATTGGTGACTGGCCTCCACGCTTTGTGGAATACATTCTCTGACCCTCGGATACCGAAATGATCAGCTCCAGGTGGGGCAATTCCGTCAGGTCTGCCAGCCATCTGCAGCTGTAGGTGGTGCAGCTGGTCGCCAGCAAAGCAGGATGCTACAGCGGGCGATTCGTGCAGCAAAGGCAAGGACGTCGGCCCTCTTCTCCATGAATAGTTCTGGAAGGCCCGATACGCCAAAGACTGCCACGCTTTGGCATCGTTCCACCCTCACCCATACCATCTTGGACATTGCCTCGAAGAAGGCATGCCAGAATGTGCTGGTGTAGTTGGCCAGGCATCCCCGGCGCCGTTCACATTTGTCCCCGACCTCTGGGAAGAATCTGTTCATTTGAATCCTTGTCAGGTGTGCTCTGTGCACCACTTTCAGCTACATGAGCTGCAGCCTTGCGAATGAGAAGGTGGAGTTGGCCCTGCTCAGTCTTCGCTTCACAGTCCCCACCCTATTACTGTCCCCAGTTCCTTCTCCCGTTTTCTAGTGCTTCACCCAGTGGGAACGTGTGCTTTCTGGTAATTAACCATACTGTCCCCCCACCGCCCCGGTTACTCCTACCCAAACTGTCCATGGCCAGTAATTCTTCTTGCATTGTGCTCCTCTGGGTCCGTGGGTAAGCTGTCATCTCTTTGCAGATAACATGTTGACCTGTAGATGTCGTAGTTCGATTGGGTTTGGTTGTTCCAGGCACTCCATCAGTTCCTCTCGGGTCGCAAATCTATCCTGAGTGTAAGTCTCTAACCGTCAGTTTCCCACCACCCTGTCTTCATCTCTCAAAGGTGGCGTAAAACACGGCTGTTGCGAAGCAAAGGTTGCTGCAGATGGAGGCCATGGTGGACATTTCGGTCAGACCGAAGTGTTGCCTCATCTGGTTCCACATTCTCAGGGTAGCTACCACTACTGCGTTTGTTGAGAGCAGCTTTATTGGCGGAGTTGGGAGTGCAGCCGTGGTGAGGGCCTGAAAGGTAGTTCTTGTACAGGATAGCTCCTCCATCCTCAGCATTCCGTGTCTGGCTCCTTTACCCATCCCCTCACTCTTTCCGCCATGGCTGCCCAGTAGTATCATTGTAGGTTCTGGAGGGCCAATACCCACATGTTTCATCTTCTTTAGAGGACATATTTTGCAGGATTGTTGGATTCTTCCCCTACCCACTCCTCCCGCACAAACGCCTTAATCATCTCGTCTATTCAGTTGAAAAGGGCCTTTAGGTGTAGATCAATATGGACCTGCACAGGAAGAAGAACCTGGGCAGTACGTTCATCTTACTCATCTGTACCCACCCTCATAATATAGGCCCTATTTTACTTTCCCCGCCAAACTGTTCAGCTTCCACTTGTGGAATCGTTTCCAGTCGTAGGCAATCCGGATTGGCAAGATGCGGAATTTGCTTTGGGTAAGTTGAATTGTTAATTCATCCAGATCTGGCCCTTCCTCGCTCGGGGTAACTGGGGATACTTCACTTTTGTGGAGGTTACATTTGTAGCCCGAGAAGGCTCAAAACTCTCCCAGGAGCTCATGATTCCTTGCATGCCGAGATGTAGAGGAGCAGGTCAACTACATAGAGCTCATCTCTTTTCTCTCTGCCTCCTCTTCAATTGCCTTCCATCTGTCTCCATTTACAGGTCGTTCGCCAGCGGTTCAATTGTCAGGGCAAACACGAGAGGGGACAATGGGCATCCCTGCCTTGTGCCTCTGTGCAGCTGGAAGTATTCAGAGTTTCTGTCGTTGGTCCATAAGCTCGCATTGGGGGCGTTGTACAGGAGTTTCACCCACAAGGTGAACCCTGTCCCTAGCCCAAACTCAAGTACGTCAATGAGGTATTTTCACTCGACTCTTTAGAAAGCATTTTCGGTGTCCAGGGAAAAAAATCATCTCTGGTGTTCTCTCCCCGGGAGGAGTCATTATCATTTTCAACAGTTGCATGATATTCGCAGTTTGCTGCATAACCTCAACAAAGCATTTTGGGTCCCCTGCAACGACCTCTGGTACGGAGGTGTTCACTTTCTTGACCAGGACTTTTGCGAGGATTTTTGAGGAGCGAAATGTGTCCTTGGAATTCGCATTCCATTCGGTGTCTGTCTTTTTTGAGAATCAGCGACATGGTGGTCTGTGTTAGTGTTGGAGGCAGAGAGTCCCTCGCTAGCATGTATGCAAACATCTCCTGGAGGCACGGGGCCAATGCCGTCATGGATTTGTTTAGATGTTCTGGGCAAACCAACGGGTCCCGCGCTTCCCGGATTGAATGGAGTTGCTGGTGTCCATGAACTCTCCCAGTCGTAGTGGTGCTTCAATCTCTCTCCGTCTGTGGCCGAATAGCATATCCATTCCATCGAGAAACAATTTAACCACTGAGTCCCCGTCAGAGGGTTCAGAGGTCTGGGCTCCCCGGTAAATGGCTTTGTTAGCTTCGTTGGTTTATTTGGCTCGGCTAACAGTCTGCCCCAGCAATTCGTCACCTGAGCCATTTCCCTCGGGCTGCCCGCTTTCTCAGATGGTGAACCAGTAGGTGACTAGCCTTATTTCTATGCTCTTAGACCTGTCTGGTGGACATATTGCACATCTTTCCTGGTGGATAGCAGGTTACAGTCAATTTGAAACGTTTCCCTCTCCATCAGAAGCTCGACAGTCTGGGCCTGTGAGTACCACCTGTCGACAACCAGAAGGGAGTCGCTCAGTTCCTGCCTAGCCGCCCTCTCCTCCCAATCTCTGCGAGTCCCCCAATCACATCCTCAGTGCCTCCCAGATTGTGGAAGCGAAGACATCCACGTTCCAGTTGTTCGCAACAACAAGACTCGCCTTTGACATTTTCGCCTATGATGTTTTCTGCCAGAACTGCTTGTCGGCCAAGAGGGCCATGTCAAACCTCCGTGTGGGGCGTTGGGCACGGTCTGTCTCCAACCTCACATTCATGTAATGTGAGCCATGGTCGGAGATAACAATTGTGGAGTATTCCACTCTGACAATCGAGAAGCACAGACTTACCGACTACAAAGAAGTCGATATGGATATAGTCCTTGTGTACTGGCGAGAAAAACGAAAAATCTTCTCATCGGGTGTATGAGCCTCCATGAGCAGATAGCCACCATCTCTTCCATAAACTTTACGAATCCCCGAGGCATTTCAGTCGATTTCCACGTACTGGGGTTCGTGTGTCGTCAGTGGATCCTATAAAGTTATAAAGCCGCCCCCACCCCTGCCCCGTGCATGATCAGTTGGTGTGTGTCTATCGGGGAATTCTATCATGATCTTTTTTACAATGTTTATGTTGCCCTGGTTGCTAGAGTACACGTTGGCAAGGACTACCGGTACCCTTTCTAAGCCACTGCTGACCGTGCCTTCCCACATGGTCCGTAACTGCCCACATCACAGTAAACACCGTTCTCTTCCTTATCAATATGGCTACCCGCTTAACTGTCGCCCCTTGGCTGGAGTGGTCGCCCTGACCCATCCAGTCCTTCGTTAGCCACAGTCGATCTTTCTCCCTCAGGTGCGTCTCTTCGAAGAATATTATGTCACTTTTCACACCTTTCAGGTGGGTGAAGAGGCTGGATCTTTTCACCAGGTCGATAGGTTCCCTGGCGTTGCAGGTGACCATTCTTACGGTCTTCCCGGCACCCCTCACCCCCCACCCTGTGTATTCAACCATTCTTCCTGATGGATACACTCCTTCACTCCGGGGTTATCCTTTGTTTAGGGCCATCCAAAATGGCCGTGTCATCATTCTCACCATGAGGCCAGGTCCCCGTGCTCCGGCTTTCCTTTGCTTGGAGCCACCCGAAATGTCTGCCTCCTGTGTGTACGACATTTGTGAGGTGACGGGGCCACCCGAAAACTAGTTCATTTAGTTTATTTGCCTCCTCTGTGTCTTCCTCACCGTTGTATTTCGCTGCTTCTACAGCCGTTACTGTGGACGAACTCGCCGGCAATGTAAAATAATGTTCTGTGCTCTGAGATGGAACCCGGAGCAAGGCTGCGAATAGCATCCTGAATCTGATGAACGTTTTGTATAGGGCCGACTTTGCATGCTGAAAATCCGCCCTCCCGAGCCACCTGCAGCCCCAGATACGTGAAGTGAGTAGCCGCCACACGAAACGGCAAACACTCCAAACCAGCCGCCGTCCTTGCGGGGAGATCAAAATGCACTCACTCTTCCCCAATTTCAATTTGTGTCCCTAAAAAGACGCTAACCGCTTGGACAGTCCCACTATTTCACCCACCATGGAACCACTTTCGAAATATACAACACATAAGTCGTTGGCAGACTTCAGTGACGGAGATTTGCTGAGTGGACACAAATCAGGTGGCTCTCACCCAGACCAAAACAAATTGGCATTTTAGGCGAATTTTGTCCGAAAATTCGAAAGCACCTTAAGATCATCTGTGAAAATATAATAAATGAATTAGAATGCCAGCAAACAGGAGCGCATGGGTCGAAAGGGCGGAAGGAGTCACGGTAGAGAAAACGAGCAGCAGACAGAGGAGCCAGCGTACCAAGACGCGAGGGTCCCTGGCCATGCAAGAGAGAGGGAGGCTGACGACACGATCACCAGATCCCCCCCCCCCTCCTCCACCCCGGCTCGCCCTCTACCAGCACCAGCTGGAGACGCATTGAAGACATTCGTCAATGAGGAACTGCCCGCTCTGAAACAGGCGATAAAGGTCTGCGTCTAGGTGGCGTTCGAGGTGGCGATGACAGAGGCGATGGTCACCATGCAAGAAACGATCTAAAGATTGGGGATGGAGGTGGAAGCTCAGGAAAAATCAATCCATGAATGAGAGAAAACTTCGATGGAACCGAGCGACAGAATCATGGAGC
This sequence comes from Scyliorhinus torazame, assembly GCF_047496885.1. Lineage (NCBI taxonomy): Eukaryota > Metazoa > Chordata > Chondrichthyes > Carcharhiniformes > Scyliorhinidae > Scyliorhinus > Scyliorhinus torazame. Next base: position 176,961,904 of record NC_092720.1, on the reverse strand, counting down.
TGGAGGCAGATGTTAAAAGCATGGTGGCGGCCCAAGTCAATTTAAAAGGGGAATTCGAGTACGAAGAAAACAGGTCCCAACATTAGAACATTGGGACTGTGAGCCTTCCAGAACGTATTGGGGGCAGGAACCCAACCGGCTAGTTCGCCAAAATGATGGTCAACTGCGTCGGGGGGGACAGCTTTCCCAACGCCCCTGATATCGGCAGATCGCACAGGTCGCTTAGGCCGAACCCCAAGACAGGGAAATAACCGAGGGTGGTCATTGGGAAACTGCACTGGTATGACGATCGTGAAAGGGTTCTGAAGTGGGCGAGAAAGACCAGGTTGAGTACTTGGGCAGGACATAATCTCAGGGTATATAAGGAGATTGGGACGGACATGGCAAAACGTAGGTTCGAGTTTAATCAGGGAAAGTCAACCCTGTGCAAGAACGGGGTACCGCCCGTTTGCCACATTCTCCACCTGCATTTTAGGGGCAGCACGTTAGCACAGTGGGTAGCACTGTTGCGTCAGAGCTCCAGGATCCCAGGTTCGATTCCCGGCTTGGGTCACTTTCTGTGTGGAGTCTGCATGTTCTCCATGTGTCGGCGTTGATTTCCTCCGGGAGCTCCGGTTCACTCGAACAAGCCCCAAACGACGGGCTGTTAAGTAATTTGGACATTATGAATTCTCCCTCTGTGTACCCAAACAGGCGCCGGAGTGCGGAGACTCGGGGCTTTTCACAGTAACTTCATTGCAGTGTTAATGTAAGCCTACTTGTGCATTAAAGATTATTATAATGCTTTTCCCAACCAGGCTCTGTGTTAGGATGCAGCAAGGAAGACGGAGTGCCTGGCTGGGGAGGGGTGGGGGGGGGGGGGAGTGACACTGTTACAGGGAGTGGGATTGCATAGGCGGGGGACGCGACGCAGCGGGCAGGGGTGCTGAAGGAACTCAAAAGGAGGACGGTGGAAGAAATGTTTGTTTTCGGACTAGTTTCGGCCGGTAAGGTGAAGGTCGAATGAACCAAGATGGTGCCACAAGCAGCCACTTTTGAGGGTCCCTAAACAAAGGGATATTCCGGAGTGTAGGGGCAGACCCATGTGGCATACACACAGTTGGTGGCGATGACAACCCCCCCCCCCCCCCCCCCCCCCGGGGACCCCCCCCCCCTCCACACACACACACATACTTAATGGCCCAGTGAAACGATTCAGTGTTTTCGCCCATTTGAGACGTTTCAAAGCCAACATAATCTTCCTGCAGAAGGCACCTGAGGGAGAAGGACGAATTGCGGGTAAGGAACGGCTGTGTGGGAAAGGCGTACCATTCATGTTATGGGGCGAGGTCTAGAGGAGTAGACCTACTAATTAGTAAGAGGACAGGTTTACGGCGACAAGGAAGGTTACGGGCCAAGCTGGATGGTACGTCATGGTCAGCGGTGTCCTGAACGTGGCATTCGTAGTTCTGGTAAATGAGTAAGCTCCCAACTTTGGCGCCCAACTTTCATAAAAAAGTCCATGGCGGAAATCCCAGACATCGGCACAGACCGTCCGACCTTTGCCGGTGGAGAGGGTGGGGGAGGGGGCGGGGGGGGGGGGGGGCGACTTTAACTGTGTACAGACCACTTTGACGGATCGATCGAGCCTCAGAACGGGAAAAAGACGGCATGGCTAGAGAACTGGAAGCATTCATTGGGCAGATGGGGTCAGTGGGCTCATCCCGGTTCCTACATCGCTGTGAGATAGAATTCTCGTTATTTCTGTGCACAAAGTATACACACATTGCCTTCTTTGCAGTGGGGAAATCGGTGCTTCCAGAAATAGTAAGAGTGGAAAACTCCGCGATAGTCATCTCTGACCACGCTGCATATTTTGTTGATCTGAGGTTGCACACAAGCCATGCAGAATGCTTCTCATGGAGGTTGCACACGGATCCTTCGGCCGATAAGGTCTTCTGCTATAAAAGATCACACGCCATAGGCGAGTATACCACTATCAACCAGAAGGTGGACATCTCACCTTCCACGTTTTGGGACGCACTGAAGGCGGTGATTATTGAGAGATAATAGCCTACAAGGCAATTAGGGACAGTGAAGAGAGGGTGGCCAGTTAACAACTTATCGACTCCATCATGGAGGTCGACAGAAATTACTCTGAGACCCCCACCACAGTACTTCTGGGGGAGAGGAAAAAGCTACAAATGGACTTACCCTACTATCCATCAGGAAGTCAGTGAAACAACTCTGCCAGACACTGGGACCTTCTAGGAACATGGAGAAAAGGCAGGCCTCCGACTGGCTCACCAGCTGAGAATGCAGGTAACCACAAGGGAGATAAGGAAGGGGAAGGTCAGCAGAGGGGGACTAGTAGCCAAACCCAAAAAGTTAATTGAGCCTTCTACCGGAGACTGTACACCGCTAAGCCCTCCCATCGGGGTCGCGGGCATGAAACGTTTCATCGATGGACTGGACTTCCCAGTGTGGGGGACGATAGACTAGGCGAGCTGGAAGCACCAATAGGATAGGAGAGATCACAGAGAGCATCTGCTCCATGCAGGCGGGGAAGGTGCCGACACGATGGTTTCCCGGCGGACTTCTATAAAAATGTACACCAGACCTGGTCGCACACCTACGAGACACATTTGCTGATCCGCTAGCGAGGGAACCCTGGCCCCAACGCTAACACAGGCAACCATATCGCTAATACCCACAAAATACAAGAACCCCATAGAATGCGGATCAAAAGGACCATTTTGCTGCTCAATGCAGACGCGAAGATACTCGCGAACGTTCTGGCTCAGAGTGGGAGAACTGCGTACCAGAGGTGGTTACAGAGGACCAGACGGCCTTGGCAAGGGTACACAGCGAACATCAGGTGACTGGTGAAAGGAATAATGGCTCCATCCAGGGAGGGAACACCAGAGGTGATCGTCTTCCTAGATGCCTTGGACAGAGTCGAAATAAAGTATCTCATTGAGGTGTTCCAGTGGTTTGGGCTAGGGATAGGGTTCACTTCGTGGGTGAAACTCCTGTACAACGTCCCCAAGGCGAGCGTTCTGACCAGCAACACCAGCTCAGAATATTTCCAACTGCACAGAGGCATAAGGCAGTGCTGCCCTTTGGCCCTGCCGTTGTTCACTTTGGCAATTGAACACCTGATGATTACTCTGCGAGACGCAAAAGGCTGACCGTGCATCAAAAGAGGGGGCAGAGAGCACTTATGCAGATGCCGTGTTCCTCTACATCTCCGTCCCTCAGAACGACATGAAAGTACTCATGAAGCTCCTGGAAGATTTGTAGGCTTTCTCGGGTTACAAATTCAACCGTGGTTAGACCGAAGCCTTCCCGGTGAACCTGAACGGGTGAGGGACAGAGCTGGGGGATCTACCATTAAATCTAACCCATAGCAATTTCCACCACCTGAGGATCCAGATAGCCCATGACAGGATACGGATCCAGAAGTGGAATCTGACTAGTCTGGTGGAGGAAGTTAAGAGGGACCTTCAGAGATGGGATGCACTCCCGCTTTCCCTGACGGGAAAGGTGCAGCTGATGAAGATTAACCTACCGCCGAGGTTCCTCCTCCTGTTCAGATCCATACCGATCTTCATCCCAAGTCCTTTTTCCACGGGATAGACAAAATGACCATGGCGTTTGTGTGGAGGGAAAGGGGAAAGAACCCAAGGATCTGCATAGGAAGAAAAATATGTACGACCTGGCTCTTCCGAACCTGTAATACTACCGCTGGACTGCCACAGCTAAAAGTGTGAGGGCATGGATACGAGAACCGAACATGGTCTACCGAGATGACCTGCATGGCTCCCATTTGCGTTCACCAAAAATTCCCGTCAGCCATGCTGGATGCCACCTTCAAATAATGGAGACAGGATGGGCGACGCTCGCCGTCAGGGACTTTTCCATAGGGTACAGACTCGTGACGCTGGATAAACTGACAGAAGATCTGAGCTACCGAGAGGACAGGAACTCGAGCACCAGCAAGTCAAACAGTTTCTCTCAGGAAGACGGCGAGGCACACGAGGGCCCCGTGAAACACTTTACTGGAACAGCTAATAAACACTGACAGTAAGGAGGGGGGTAAACTGTGGCCGCATCTATGGACGATTGTTGGAAAGCGCAAGGACACAACTAGATGAAGCTAGGCACATATGGGAGGGCGAACACGGGACGGCAGTGGGTTTGGACTGTGGAGCAAAGCACTGAGTGGGGCTAACTCAATCTTCTCCTGCGCAAGGCTGAGCCTCATGCAGTTTTAAGTGGTGAACAGAGAATTCCTAACCAGAAACCGAATAAACAGGGTCTTCCCGGAGGTGGCGGATGAATGCGAACGGTGCCAGGGAGGCCCGGCCAACCACATGCACATGCTCTGCTCCTTCCCCAGAATTGTCGTGTTCTGGACAGCTTTCTTCGAGGCGATGTCCAAGGTTGTGTGGATAAGGGTGAAGCCGTGCTCGAGAGTGGCATTGTTCGGGGTATCGGACAGAGCTAAACATGGGGAAGGGGACCCAGATCCTGGCTTTTGCTTCCTTAATTGCACGCCGGAGAATCCAGCTCGTTTGGCGATCAGCAGCACCACCGACTGCTTCCAACTGACTGGCAGACCTGTCGGAATTTCTCCACCTGGAGAAGATCAAGTACACGATCCAAGCGCCGGAGGAAGGTTTTCACAAAGCGTGGAGGCCATTCATAAGGCTGTTTGAAGACTGTTCGAAATCAACAGTAACTGGGGGAGGGGGGGGGTGGAGGAGAGCAGGTGAGAACATACACAATGGAGAGTAGCAGAGGGGGAAGGGGAGAGGAGGTGTGGAGCGAACCAAACGCAATCACATAGAGAAACATGGGGGAGAAAGCGCGAAGGGGACGGCGCAGCACCCCCCCACCCCGCCCCCCGCACCTCACGAAAACACAAGGACAACAACAGGAACCACAGAAGACAGGAGCGGCCACAATAATGTGACACCCATGGCGTAAGTTGGTGCCAGCAAAGATCCTGTCTATCAACGGGAGTGGGGCAGGGGGTGTGGTGGTGGTGGTGGTGGTGGGGGTGGGGTGGGGGGCGGGATGGGAAACGGCGAACGGAGAGAATATATGTTAAAAACTGTAAACAATAACGTCATAACATGTAAATATCAGGTGCAATCTCTGTTATGTTGCTATTCTGCAAAAAATAAAAAATGCGAACAAAGATATTTCTATGAAAATTAATATCCGACGTGCGCTTTGCCAGGTCTGCCAAATGTCCTGATAGATTCTGATTTTACGTCATCCCAGTTGCATGCCTTCGTCTGTCTAGCCCGCCGAAGGATCGAATCCTGGCCATGGTACCGTGCAGATTGTCCATTATCGCTCTCTGCTGCTTCCCCATCTTGGGGTTTGGTCGACGTGACCAAAGAGTCCTGTCAATCTCCTGCTCGTTGGGGGAGCTGGCCCACCCCACCAGGTTGCCCAGCATTTGGGCCGCGAAGTTGATTGTGTCCCTGCCCTCAGTACCATTCTCTTACTGGTTGATGCTCTAAGGGTATAGAAATTTGTCCATTTCCTTCTGAAATAAATTCAGTGATTTGACCTCTGCAGCTTATCGTGGCACGGAGTTCCATACTTTCACCACTCTTTGAATTAAGGAGATGCTCTTCATGTCAGTCCTAAATGACCGACCCTGTGTCCAAAACTCGTCACTCTTTTTCCTACAGACCACGCCGGGGGAAAGATCATCTCTGCATCCAGCCTGTTCAGCTCTGGCAGATATTTCTACGCTATCATTCTAAATTACAATGAATGCAGGCTGTGTCGCCGTAATTCCCCCAACTGTATCTATCAAATCACCCATCCCAGAAACCTGTATGGTCAATTACACTGAACTCCCTCTATGACAAGTGTATGTGTTCTTAGATAAAGATATTAAAACTTTTCAAAATACTCAAGGTATCGTTCCACCAAGGTCCGGTACAGCAGGCATCAACGCATCATTGCACCAGTCCTAAAATCGTATTGCAATGAACGGCATCACGCCATTCGTCTGCTTATCTGCTTGGTGTAGCTGCAGGCTTGCTTTCATTTCAGGGCGGCACGGTAGCATTGTGGACAGCACAATTGCTTCACAGCTCCAGGCATTGTGGATAGCACAATTGCTTCACAGCTCCAGGGTCCCAGGTTCGATTCCGGCTTGGGTCACTGCCTGTGCGAAGTCTGCACGTCCTCCCCGTGTGTGCGTGGGTTTCCTCCGGGTGCTCCGGTTTCCTCCCACAGTCGTTTTTGAGATCGTGGTGCGCCGATTCAGTTAGTATTTATTTTCCGAATATTTCCTGGAAATCATTCCTCTGTGCAGTACTGTCTCTTTCTTGGGCTGTGCGGCCTCAGACTGGTCCGTCTGGTTCACGGTGGCTTTATCCTTTGACCGATTTATTGCCATGTGTAGCCGGAATTTACGAGAAAACTATTGGAAGGAGAAAAATGTGGTGGTGACTCTTGCGACATCGGGCACTTTGCTCTGTTTCAACTTGAATCTTCAGAAATAATCAACACGGTGTTCTGGTTCTGTTTCACAAGGTCAAGCTATCTCTCTGAGCCCTGATGGGTGGGATGTAACTGGTTTGACACCGCGTTAAATCCATTGCTCCCATTCGCATTGATCTTGTTTTGTTATGTAATACTTTTATTGGTAATTTCAATTTATACACAGTAACATTTAATATTTATATATTGGTTCTTATATACATGTTGATATTGTCTGTCTTGGTGTGTCTTGCTCCCCGCTTCCCTTCTCCCTCCCCGCCCCCCCCCCCCCTCCCCGCCCCTCATTGGTACACCTTTATCGTTCAGGGTGTATTGTTCCCTTGATCCTATTGTCCCTTTCCTCCTCCATTCCCTTTTTGGTTTCTGCCTCTGCCTTGTGGGTTTGTGGGGGGAATTACAGGGGGCGAATGACCCCCTCCTTCCGTGTTTCTCCCTGTAGTTCCCGAAGCTTCCTACTCACGGCTCCCCGTTACCCCAGAGTATTGTGTTTAGTGTTCCTGTCTGTCTTCTCCCATTTCTCAAGTTTTTCCCTGCTCGCTGTTGGCTTCGAAAAGGTCCTGGCAAAGGCCGACTGATTGTTCCGCTGCAGTCCGGAAGCCTTCTTCCGAGCCTAGGATGGTGTATTTGATCTTTTCCAAAGGGAGAAATTCCGCCAGGTGTGCCAGCCAATCTGCAGCTGTGGGTGGTGCTGCTGATCGCCAGCCAAGCAGGATACTCCGCCATGCGATTAGGGATGCGAAAGTTAGGGCGTCAGCCCTCTTCCCCATGTGTAGCTCTGGCTGTTCAGATACACCGAAGATTGCCACGTTTGTGCACGGCTCCACTCTCACCTCAGAACCTTGGACATTTACTCGAAGAAGGCTGCTCAGAACCCTGCATATTTGGGACAGGCCGAAACATGTGGGTGTGGTTGGCCGGGCATCTCTGGTACTGTTCACATTCATCCTCCACCTCCGGGAAAACCCTGTCTATTCAGGTTCTGGTTAGGTGCGCTCCGTGCACCGCTTTGAACTGCACGAGGCTGAGCCTTGCGTAGGAGATGATGGAGTTGGCCCTGCTCAGAGCTTCGCTCCAGAATCCCCAGCCCACTTCTGCTCCCAGTTTGTCTACACATTTCTGTCCGTCTTTGTCCAGTGGCAGTTTCGTCCTGTTCAGTAGTTGTCCATAGATTTCCCCGCAGTGTCCCCCTTCCTTACTGTCCACGTTTATCAGATCCAATCGTAATGTGATCTCCGGGGGCCTAGGATATCACACTGTTTCCTTGCGGATGACGTGCTTTACCCACAGATGACTAAGGTCCTATCGTGTCCGTAGTTTCAGCTCACTGGCGGTTCGTCCAGTGTCGCTAGTCTGTTCCGCATGCAAAAGTGCATGACAGGTAGCGTCCCTGCGTCCTGTCCCCATCTTTTGAATGTACTGTTTAGCATGGCTGGTGGCAATTTGTTGTTTCCGCAGATGGAGGCCATGGGAGATATCTCGGTCATACCGAAATATTGCCTCATCTGATTCGACATGTTTAGTGTGGCTACTACCAGTGGGCAGGAGTGTATTTCAGCACGGAGAATGGGGGCGCTGATGTGGGGACGCCCCGGAGGGTCGTCCCCTTGCAAGAGGCTTCCGCCGTCCACACCCATTTTGTGGTGGGGTGGCGTATCCTTCCCTTCTTCTCACTGCCACAAACGCCCAGTGGTAAAATTGTAAGTTCGATAGTGCCAGGCCACCCTTATCTTTTCGACTTTGCAGTGTTGATTTGGGGACTCTCGGGTTCTTACTCGCACCCCCCCCCCTCCCCCATATAAATACCATGATCATTTCGACAATGTTTCGAAAAAGGCCTTGGGGCCCAACATCGGTACTGATCTGCACAGGAAGAGGTACGTCGGCAGTAGTTTCATTTTGATTGTCTGCACCCTCCTCACAGGGAGAGCGGGAGCATGTCCCGACTCTGAAGGTCCTTCTGAAATTCCTCTGCCAGGCTGGTCAGATTTCACTTATGGATCAGTGTCCAGTCCCGGGCTATTTGGACCCCAGGTAGCAGAAATTGTTTTGTGCTAGTTTGAATCGGTGTCATTCCAGCTCTGTTCCTCCCTGTTAGCAATCTTCGGTATTGCCTTGACCTTGTCCAGGTTGAGTTTATAACGCGAGAATGTTCCTAACTCTTTGATGTGCTGTATATTGCTCTCAGCCCTTCCTGCGATTCCGAGACATAGAGGAGCAGGTCATCCGAATAGAGTGAAACTCTGTGCTCCCTGTCTCCCCTTTGTATGCCCTTCCAGCTTTTCACATTTCGCGGAGCGATAGCCAAAGATTCAACTGTTAGGGCAAACATAAGTGTGCATAGTGGGCACCCGTGCCATGCATCTCGTTGCATCCGGAAGTATTCAGACCAGGTAGTGTTAGTTCAAACGATCGCCTTGGGGGCACATAGGATTTTTACACATGAGGTGAATCCTGCCCTAGCACAAACCACACCAGTACCTCAAGGAGGTTCTTCCATTCGCCTCTGTCGAAGGTCTTTCTGTGTACAGGGAGACGATCATATCCAGTGTTCTTGCCCCTTGGGTGTGGGGGCGGGGCGGGGGGGGTGGGGGGAGGAGGGGGGGTGCGGTAATTATTATATCCATCCGCCACCAGATGTCTCACTGAGCTGTCAACAGTTGGCAAAGCCTGTCTCGTCCTCAGGCAGCATCTCTGGTACGCAGTTCTCCAACCTTTTGGCCAAGACCTTCGCAACAATTTTTGCATCTGCATTTAGCAGCTATATGCGGTCTGTAAGAGCAACTTTCCGTCGGGTACTTGTGGCCTGTGTTAGCGTAGGAGGCAGGGTGCCCCTCGCCAAAAGTGTATCTTAAATGTGAGGCCTGTGCGAATTTCGTACAGAAGTCTGCTGGGAACCCATCGGGCCCGGGCACCTTCCACGCCTGCATGGAGCTGATCCTCTCCATAATTTCTCCCAGATCTACTGGTGCTTCTAGCTCCTCCAGCCTGTCTCCCCACAACTGGCATGTCCAGTTTTTTGATGAACTGATTCATCCCTTCATCCCCGTTGGGGGTTCGGAGTTGTACAGCCCTCGGTTGAAGGTCTCGAAAGCCCGATTGAACACTTTTGGTGCAGCTACCAGTTTACCATTGTTATCTTTTACCTGCGCTTTTATGCTCGTGGTTGCGCACTTTCTCAGCTGGTCAGCGAGTAGGCGACCAGCCTTTTCTCCATGTTCTTAGAAGGTCACCCGTGTCTGGCAGAGTTGGTGTACTGCTTTCCTAGTGGATAGCACGTTAGAGTCCATTTGTAGCATTTTCCTCCGCCAGCAGCTCTACGGTCGGGGCCTTGGAGTACTTACTGTCTACCTCCAGCATGGAGTTAATCAGCCGTTGCCAGGCCTCCCTCTCTTCCCTGTCCTTGCATGCCTTATAGGCTTTAATGTCCCCTCTGATCACAGCCTTTAGTGCTCCCAGAATGTGGAGGGTGACACTTCCCCATTCCGGTTGTTAGTCATGTAATCATCTATGGCGTATGATGTTTTCTGGCAGAATGTCTTATTCGCCAGGAAGTCCGTGCCAAACCTCCATGTGGGGCATTGGGACGGCCCGTCTGTAACCTCAGATCCATGTGGTGCGGAGCTTGGTTGACTATGGTGGAGAATTACGCTCTTACTATTCCTAAAGCACCGATTTCCCCACTGCAACGAAGTCAATTCTTTTGAATACCTTGTGGAGAATTCCCTTTCGCCGGGGTGCAGGAACCTCCATTGATCCACCGCCTCATCTGTTCCATGAATGTTCCCAGTTCCCGAGTCATGCCTGTCTTTTTCACCATTCTGGCATTTGACCGGTTGGTCAACGGGTCCTGCACGCAGTTAAAATGGCCCTCCATAAGCAGTTGGCGTGTGTCAATGTCGGGGATATCCACCATGGTCTATTTTATGAAGTCTGTACCATCCTAGTTGGGCATGTACACATTTACCAGCACCACCGTTTCCCCATCCAGGACACTGTCTTGGTCTGTAACCGTCCTGGTCTCCAAAAACCTCGTCCCCTGGCTAATCAGTATGGCTACTCTCCTAGCACTCGTTGCGTCGCATGAATGGTAGTCTTTCCCACCCTGCCCTTTCTGACCAGCAGTCTGTCCCTTTCCCCCAAGTGTATCTCCTGCAGGAGGATAATGTCCGACTCAGGCTACTTACGTGGGCGAAGACTCTGGACCTTTTCACCGACTGTTAAGTCCCATTAGCTTCTAGTCCGATGGGTGGGCTTCCTGTGGATCCGCCATACTTATCTGGTGGACGCACCCCTGCACTCCAGGGTTTCCCTTTATGAGAGGTCCATCCAAAGTGGTCGGGTCACCGTTCTCATCATGAGGTCGGGCCCCTGCGCTCTGGGGATTCCCTTTGTCTGGGGCGCACCCACCATGGCAGCCGACTGTGTGTACGCCACCTGGGGAGCTCCTGCACTTCGGGGATTTTCACTTTTAGGGAGCCTGCAAAGTGGCTGCTTGCTGCTCCATCTTGATTCCTCGGCCTGCACCCAGCTACCCAAGCTAATGCAGTGGCCAACTGTTTCTCCCAGTTCTGTCCCCTGTCTTTTCCGTGTTCATCACCCTTCCCCTGTCCACCCCGCCTCCCTTCCCCACGACTCCTCCTCCCTCTCCCCTCCTGTATTACCCACTCTGCTGCGGTGCCCCCCATTGCCCAGGCGCTCCACTCCACCGAGAGATGCGTCGTGGCCCCCATTACTGGCTATCTCTCCATGCTAGCCTCCTGGCTAGTAAGGTGGCTCCCCTTACCGGGCAAATCTAGCCCTTTGCCTGTGTTCTCTGATTGTCTGTATTCCCCTCTACGCCCCCTTACCTGCCTTCCATGCCCTCGCTTTCTCCTATACCCGGTCTTTCTGTGCAGAACGAGGCAGTACAATCCCGGGCAAATACATAGTCCAGACTATAGTCTCTGATTCCGACTTATTTCAGCGATCCTCCCCCATTAATTGCTGTCGTACTTGTTTTCTGCCCAGGTTGTTAACCCGCACAAAGTCGCTTGCCTCTGCCGGTGTGTCGAATTAATGTTCTTTATTCTGGAATGTGACACAGAGTCCGGACGGGAATAACATGCCAAAACGTACCCAACTCCTCTTGAGCGCCGATTTTACCCTGTTAAATTCGGCCCTTTTCTTTGACGGGTCTGCCCCAATGTCCTGACACACCCAGATTCTGTGTCCTTCCCCCGAGCTCGGTTTCGTTTGCCTGGCCAACCTCAGGATCCTTTCCCAATCCTGGCATTGCTGCAACTTTGCTATAATCGCTTTCGGTTGCTCCTCTGCCTTGGGCATCGGCCAGAGTGGCCTGTGTGCCTTGTCGAGTTCCGAGAGATTGTGGAAACTGTCTGTCCCGACTAGGTTGCCTCGTATTTGGGCGATATTATCTATTGGGTCTCTGTCCTCGATGCCTTCCGGCCGGCCCACAATTCGAATGTTCTGCTGCGAAGACCTGTTCTCCTGGCCCTCGACATTTCCCATCAAACTCCATTGGGCTGCCAGAAACCCTTTCACTGCATACAGAGCAACAATCCTGTCGTTCTGGTCCTTCGAGGCTTTCTCGAGGTCCTAGATGGTTATCCTGCCCCTCCACTTTCTTCCCCAGGCCATCGACCATGCGTTGGATATCGCCATCTTGATATCGGTTTTTAGTGCCTCCTTCATAGCGGGCAGCTCCTTTGTTAGCCAGATCCTCCAACCGCCCCCGGTGGGGGGGGGGGGGGGGGGTTGTTGCTGGTGTCGGCGCCAGTGCTCGGGGTGCCGTTCATCCCAGCTCTTGGGCGACTGGGACTTCCACGTCACCTACCTATGTCCTGTGGCTTGTCCGCTGGCTGCTCGTGTGCCGTTCTATTACTTCTGCCCTCTCGTCAGCCCCTCGAGCTACCATTCGCCGGCAACTTCTTCTCCGAATTATCTCCTTTTCTTTTGGGATTTGTTTTCCGTTGACTTTTCAGGCCAAATTCTTCAGAAATTAATTATTTTGGTTCTTGTTGGGAGGAGAGCCATCTGACCTGCGTCCGCTCAGCAGATCACCGTCACCGGAAGTCCCTCTTTGATTTTGTTGTTCAATGCTCTGACTGTTGAGCACATCGGACAGTTGCACTCATAAAAGACTGAGGGTTCAGAACAAGGAAGAAAATTGGCGAGACGCAGAGATGGAGAGCAGGAGGAAGTCTGTGATTTTACTCTTTGCCATATCCGGTAACTTCATACTCGTGTGCTTCATCGATGCTTTAGAATTCCTATATTACAACGTCACCGGAAGAGATCCTTGAATGTAAATCGCCACTTTTCTTAGAAATCTCTCCATAAACCAAAAATGGTGAAAAAGATTTAGGGGGAGATTTCTTAGAAAATGGTTACAAGGATTTTCACTCCTTGACTCCTTAATGCAGACTTAAGTTGGTACTATTCAGGTCAAACTAATATTCCAAGTTATTCCCGGCATAACCTATATCTACAAAGAAGATTTTATCTACTGACCACTCAGTCGCTTCGATCCTGGGTCCCGCTTGTCTGAGGTAATTGTATGGTAGACTTTTCGATATTTTGTAATAACCACTATTTTAGCTTAGAGTGAGTTTTTAGCTTATTTTATTTTGCTTCAAAAGATAACATCACTATCTTTACAACAAGTTAAAAAAATCTTACTCCTGGAATTCCGTTCCGGTTGATGAGACATTCGTGGCCTCCTTGACTATCTTTCTTCTTTATCTGTTGGTTTCCTCCCGGTAGCTTCGATGTCCTGTTCGGTTCCCGCGTCCAGCTTTCCCCATGCACCGAAACAGCTGAGAGCTGACTGCCTGGCTGCTAGTGACTCAGAGTATTAATTACCCTTCCAGCAGCCTTACTGTTTACATGAGGATGCTTTGGTGTACAATATCACCTTAGCTTGTCAGAATTTAATACATCTGGTGGCTGCTATTTGGGAGAAGCAGCCAGCTGCGGTGAATTGTACCAGAGTAATCTCAACCATTATCTCCAGATTTCCACTTTTTACTGGTGTCATTAAGTTTCTATCATTCACAATTAAACATTAATTCAAGTAATTCAAAGTTAAGATTCTGGCAATTCCAATCAATTGCTTGCTAAAATAATTAACTTCTGTCAAAGGGTGGAAAAATGTTCCCCTTATGTAACTTTAAAACTTAATTAGCTAGAAATTTTCTGTCTTGAAAAAAGGCATCAGTTTACAGCATGAGCTGTTTCGTGCTGTTATCTTAAAGCCTGTGTGATAGCGTCTGTCTGCACACTTAAAAACTTTTTGCCTGCTGTTACCCCTTTGAGTTACTTCTGCTATTACTTCCTGTTATCATTTTTGAGCATTTTATAACATTTATAGTATCTTTCACGTTTCTAATTCGCTTTTTCTCATATTCCTTAGGGTTCATAGACCTTTCATAAAATATGCAGTGCAGAAGGAGGCCATTCGGCAAATCGCGTCTGCTCCGGCTCTTGGAAAGAGCACCCTACCCTAGCCCACACCTCCAGCGTATCCCCACAACCCAGTAACCCCACCCAACCCAACACTAAGGACAATTTTGGACACTAAGGGCAATTTAGCATGGCCAATCCACCTAACCTGCACATATTTAGACTGTGGGAGAAACCCGGAGCACCCGGAGGAAACCCACGCACACACGGGGAGAACGTGCAGACTCCGCACAGACAGTGACCGAAGCTGGGAATCGAACCTCGGACCCTGGAGCTCGGAAGCAATTGTGCTAACCACTATGCTACTGCGCTGCCCTTGCTGATTACTAGGCCTCCATGTTTCAAATTACATCATTCCCATTTTATTTAACACCCCCTCTTGGCATTTGAAACATAACCATAACCTTCTGCTAATTAATTTCCCATCGATAGTTCACATATTGATGTTCACATGATCCTCTTTCAATCGCTCTTACCAACATAAATCCCTGCTCCCTGGTTTCCTCATGTAAATATCCTGATTGTAGATTGTTCATTGTTTTCTCCTTCAAATGTTTCCTTGTCTCAAACCGGTGTCGATAGAAAGTATAATCCTTAATTCCAATCATTGTAAACCATAGTCGTATCTGTAATTCCAGGTAGGCAACACCATAGCTATATCTGTGTGTTCTACCACCTCCAAAGCATATTACCTCCTTGGGGTGGCAGCACCTGAGACGCTCCATCGTATCCCTTGGAAACAACACTCAACTCAGTCTATCAGCAACCAAAAAGGTCTCTTGTCTACCAGTGGCAGACGAGTGGCCCAGTCTTTCTCCATGCAAATTGCTTTCCGTTTTTCATTTGTACAATAAATCACTATATCAAGTACCATCCACGTCTTCCCTTACATCAGTAAGTTGAAAGATTCTACCGATCCTGCTTCTGGACCTAACTTTCTATCATTGACTTCGAACATCATTCTGAACCATGTACGTCCACACCCTCTGGACTACAAAAGATTAGAAAACGTTGCCATGTTTCCTTCAAATACCTTTCTTCCGTTAACATTTCCCGTAAAGGGTAGCACGGTGGCGCAGTGAGTAGCACTGCAGCCACACAGTGCTGTGGTCTCAGGTTTGATCCCGGATCTGGGTCACTGTCCGTGTGGAGTTTTCACATTCTCCCCGTGTTTGCTTGGCTTTCACCACCACAACCCAAAGATGTGCAGAGTAGGTGGATTATCCATGCTAAATTGCCCCTTAATGGGAAAAAATGAATTGGGTACTCTAAATTTATATTAAAAAAAGAAACATTTCCGTAAAATATGAAGTGTATATTTGCCATAAAGACATTTGCTACATAACAAGCAGAGAGAGGTTGCAACATCTCGTCTATTACATATGCAGTTGCATGTAATGCATTCATCAATATGGAGTGTAACCCAATCAGGTCCTCTCCTTATGTCGAACCATTGCCATGTCATTATCCAGGCATATCTCGTGTTCCCCCTGTTTTCAAATACAAAGCAAAGAAAAATATGTTTAATCTTAACACATTGTCTATCTCCTAATTGCACGAGTAGCTCGCGTGTTACAGCTTCAAACATTTATAGCAATCATCACAAATTTAACAATAGTGAAAAATAATATAATGGCGTCACACCCCTTTGTGGCTCTACTCGAGTGCTTTACAAAACTCGCACTTGTGGCCAATAGTTGTAACATACAAAGCACCCATGGCGTGTTAACAACTTCATTTTTATTTGTGATGTGACCAGGTAAGTTATCAAAACCCACACTAAACTAACTACCAATGTTATACTTTTATTTATCCAATGTTTACCCCCCCCCTCTATTAAAACATTAACACAGTTCCGAAATATCGTCACCCCTCGTGGCTGCTGATCTATTTCTAGACAGTCACACGCAACCCCGTCAACATCCATATAATAGTCTTCTATAACATACATGACATATCTTCCTTTATAACAATTGGGACATAAGCGTCCTATGGTACATTTCAGCTCTCCAATGCAACCCCGTTTGCTGCATTGGTTACAATTTTCCTGCCTTTCCATTAAGCTGCTATTGCTGAAAGTTTGAGCTATTTTCATTAAGCATGTGTGGGTTCCTCGTCAGTCACCGCTATCCGCCCAGGCCCTTTATAATTCTACTGCGTATCATTTGCATCGTGGAGACCGCAGGTCATCCATCCGCCAACGTCAAGGACACATGTCCAGCCAGGGATGTGTGACCGGAAGTCGCACTGCTCGGCAATAATTTGATGTTTCTGTTTATCTCGAACCAATAAAGTTTTCCTTCGGGTCTTGTCATTCAATTATCTTAGATATGTAGCCAGTTTTACAATTTTTCTTTTTTTCTTTCTGCCGAGCGACTTTTCGTGCAACATTTGCAACATAAGATTCGACATAATTTAAAAACTCCCAATTTCCAAAGTAATATAGCCATTATTGTTCATCCTGCTATTGATACTAACAAGTACCAATTGTTCTTAATCCATATTAATATTGTCCAAAACCATTGAAACCAATTTATCACAATTTCGATTGATGTTTTTGCTATTTTTTTTCATTTGCACGCCTACATCTATTAAATCGTTTCCGGAATTACTCCAGCAGGGGTAATATGGGAGGTATTCCATTCCAGACCATCAAGTGCTAATTGTGTTATCTGAGCTCTTCTGGTTCCAATTACACCATTCCCATTCCTTGAAATGTTTCCGTCCTCCCAATAACATTTCATTGTCATCCATCTGACACACTATTCCTGATCCTACGACTTTATTCAAATACCAAGTGGCGGTATTACATCTTCCTTTTTACTCGACCCATATATGGTTGTTAATTGTTTCATTAGACTTGGTCCTGTTTCTGGGTGCTCCCTCTTTACACATAGTGGCATGTCCTTATTACTGTCTTTCATCCTCATCATATTTCCCCATCACATCGTTCAAATTCACCCACCTTCTTAGCTTCCATCCATTTACTGAATTTTCCTAAAAAAAATATCCTTTTTTGGTTTTTACTCAAGGGATTGGAACAACAGCCCTATCTCCTGTGTCCACTGCCCTTGGTGCAATTTTAATTGATCTTTTCCAGGAGTATCCCCCTCTTGATAGTCCCCCCCCCCTTAATGGTGTCGCTATTTTTAAAGAATTTTTGATAAGAAGTCAGCAAACCATTTTGCTAATACCAACGTATATTCAGGTGTCCATGTTGTTGTTTTTCCCAGTATTATAATTAGTTCTCCTTTAGTAAACCCAATAAACTTATAGGCTTTGCCTAAACTTTCTTCTTCGCCTCAAGTTGACTAAATCCTCCTTCTACTCTTTGTCTCACTGGATACTTTTCCATTCTATCTTCCTGCAACACCTCAGTTGTATTTCCTTTAAGAGGCATCGCAAATCGTTGCTCTTTCTGAGAGACTACTACTGACACATTGTTCTTTCCACGGGCCTAATATCCATTCTCCTTCAGCATCTTCTGAATGGGTGGCCAAACCCTTCCACCCGTTAGTAACATCTTTCTTTTGTTTACCATGCCATAATTCCATTATTTTTCCATCATCCCCTTTTCTATCTCCTCAACCTTATCCATGTCCACTTTCCATCCATCACTATAAAATACCCCTAATTTACCTAATTTTAGCTTTTCTGCTCGGATGCCTATAATTCCTCCCAATCAACAGCTAACGCCCATTGCTCTCTATAATGTACCCATGGAAAGGAAGTGTTTTGTACTATCTTTACTTTGCTCTTATCCTCTGGCCTTATGACCACCCACACGGGTCCTCTCATTAACATGGGAGCACAGGCAATGCCAGGTAATCCGTTCCGCCACTTCTCCTTTAAATCTGTCCACAGATCTTTATTCGGTTTTCTGCTATCTTATTATAGATATTATTTGAATTAAGATTATCTAAGCTAATTTGCTTTGTTACTTCCTCTTGGTTTATTATGACAGAATATATGCCTCTATCTATTTCTGACTTCGTTCCGACCTTCTAATCTGTTAATTATTTCCTTTAGCCATAACTGTTCTTTTCCTCTCTTTACATTAGTTAACTGAATACTTCCTTCATTCACACATTCATCATTAATTTCCACCCTGTGAGATTAGTTTTTAATTCCCATAAACTTCAGTTTATTGGTGGTTTCTGGCATTTATTCCATCTATTTTGTTTCATTCTCCTACTCGTGGTTTTGTTTTGTATCATGTTTCCTATCTTAACGTGCCCTTTCTCGGGGTCCCATTGAGACCCATTAGTTTTTCCCGAATATTGTCTAAAAATCTTTAATCTGTCTGATACTGTCTGATCTGTATGTATCCCAGGCTGCTTGTAAGCGCTCCCCACATTTAACTGAACATGTTGTTACTGACACTTTTGTTTGATTCTAACCTGCTGATGTTAACGCCTGTCCCTTAGATGTTTTGGAAATTAATGACTGCTTCCGTTATGTTTAAATATTTGTTCATTCTTATTTTTATTACGTGCTCTATGTGATTCAATCTGGTGTCAAATTTTCCATACCCCATTACATGATTTTCCTACGGTGATTAACCATACTAATATTCCCAAACTAATTACCGAAACCCCCATTTACATTGTCACCCCCCCCCCCCCCATTTTAACCAATCTAGCCTTATCCCAGTCCTAGCCTCTTCCATTCCTTCTTCAAATTGATCCTTATTTTTCTCTTGAGTGTAGTCCTCTTTCTTTGTCGAAACATTTGGGTCTGTATTACTTTTTCCATCTGCAAAATCAAACGAACAAGTCAAGGTTGGAGAGGGCCCTATTTCTTAATTTGTTTTTCTACTCTTGTTTGGATGTTCCAGAAGTGCCCTCTCCAGGACTTCCAGCTTTCCTTTGCCTCCATTTCCTTTTCTTTTTTAACTGGTTTGTTTTTCTGATCCTTTACATACCGCATACAATTGACGCCTGTTAAACCTCCTCGTTCTATCATTGAACCCTTGAGTGAGATTTGAAGCATCTCAAACTCTTCCATGATTTCCCCGTCAATAATCTTGACCATTTTGGAGCACATTCTGCCCACTCTAAAAGCTCCGTCTTCCTGTTTGTTTCCGCTCACAATTAGTGATACAGCTTGATTTTCATTTGCAAATTTACACAGTGTTTTAAGAATCCCGATTGAATCTGTACGTTGTTAGGCTTTAGGTACTCGAACAAGTCATGCTACTTCTCCTTTCGGATAAGTCTCTCTGCCCAGGAGATTTCTACCTTTTTATTTTTTGCCACCAGTGATGGATGTAAGTTTTTTCGTGAGTTCACTAATATGCCTTGCGGACTTTTGATCAGGAGTAGTTTCTTTTGAACTACTGACTCCCTCAGTCATCGCACAGTCCACAGAAATATTCTCACACAAAGGTCAATAGACTAATGACTGTCAAACTAAACTCGGCTGGTAACGTTTGACTATACAAATCACACATTGGCTTGAAAGGTCTTTATTCTAGCCCCACGTTGGGTGCCACGAGTTTACATCCCCACATTTCTTAGAAATCTCCCCCTAAACCAAAAAGGGTCAAAAAGATTTTCTCAATGGTGTACAATGATTTTCACTCCTTAACGAAGACTTAAGCTGGTGCTGTACAGGTTAAACTGATATTTCAAGTTATTCCCTGTATAACCCCTATCTACAAAGAAGATTTTATCTACTTGCCACTAAGTATCTTCGAACCTAAGTTCCGCTTTTCTGAGGGAATAGTATATTATACTTTTCGATATTTTGCAATTACCACTATTTCTGGTTAGAATGAGTTTTTATCTTACTTTATTTTGCTTCAAAATATATCACTGTCTTTGCAAGTAAAAATGATCATGCTCTTGGAATTCCGTTCCGGCTGATCAGACTTCCTGGCCTCCTTGACAATCTTTCTTCTTTATTTGTTGGGTTTTTCCCGTTCCTGCAGTTCTAAAATACCATACTCACAACTTTCCTGGAGTTGCACGTCTTTGTTTCATCAAACTTTGCTTTCAGTTCGTTGTTTGCCTTCAATCCACTGTTGTCTGAGGATCACGGCATTCGCAGGCTATCTGGAGAGCGATACGGACAGCCCTCACCACAGTATTTCTGAAGAGAGTTAGCTGGTTATTTTTGGAGAGACCTACTGCCTTCTCAGCAGGCTTTCTGGAGAGAGACTAGCAAAAGCTTTCTGGGAAGGATTTGGATGGACCATCCACCTATGTGCTGCGAAAATCGAAACTGAAGCCTCGTTATGTCTCTGAACCATTTCAGTGGGATAAGATCCAATCACCAACTGCTCGTAGACGTACGACAACCTTTTGCGCCAATTCATTGGCCGCCAGTCAATTCAATCAAAGCGAGTCCCAGCCCATGTTCGTCATTCGTGCTGGCCAGCCTACACGTCCATTTTAAGCCACCACAGTCTCTTAAGTTCTTCTGCATGAATTAAAGAAACAGGCTGCTTGCCTTAAAGCTCCATGTCCACTTAGCTGGCATGGATACAAAATGCAATGACAAAGGAAATAAAAGGTAACTAACGGAATAAACAGGCAATGAGCAGGGAAGTTTGATTTTCATTTTGATTTATTGTTACATGTACCGAAGTACAGTGAAAAATATTTTTCTGAGGCCAAGGGGACGTACACAGGACATTAAATAGAATAATCGACAGAGAACATTGACAAATAGTACATCGACAATAAGTGATTTGTTTCAGTGCGGAACAAGGCACCAAACAAAACAAATACATAAGCAAGAGCAGCATAAGGTGTCACGAATTGTGTTGTTACAGGGAACAGATCAGACCTAGGGAGAGTCGATGTGGAGTCTAGTTGCTGTGGGGAAGAAGTTGTTTCTATATCTGGTGTGCAGGTTTTCAGGCTTCTCTACCTTCTGCCTGATGGAAGAGCCTTGAAGAAGGCAAAGCCTGGGAGGAAAGGGTCTCTGATAATGCTGTCTGCCTTCTTGAGGCAGCGGGAGGTGCAGACAGAATCAATGTGAGGTGGGAAGCTTGTGTTATGCGTTGTGCTGAGTTCACCACACTCTGCAGTTTCTTGCGATCTTGGGCCTAGCGCTTGCCATACCAAGCAATGATGGCAGACCCTAACATCCAACGCCGCCCACCTACTCCTCCGCAGCGAAAAATATAAACGTCAGGGCACTAATGTTTTATTAAGATGGATACAAGACAGAATTCACAGACGCATATCCATCCTATGCATCCCCATTATTGAAGTTCCCAAACCAGTTGGGAACTGGTCAGCCTTTAAATGCGGAACAAAGCACCCACAATCACATTATCCTGTCCTGGAATATGAACAATATTAATATAGAACTATTGTAATAATATACTCCAAGAGAATAATCTTGCATTCCACGTTTTTACTTTTTGTAAACGCAAGTGGATTATGGACTGTGTAAACCAAGCTTTGTTTGTTGTTACGCCGGGCGCATACATCCAAGTGCTGCAGGGCTAGTAACAGGGCTAAGGCTTCTTTTTGAATGGGGGAATAAGTTTTCTGTTAAGAATTTAGTTTTATTTCCGAAAAATCCGCCGTAGATTTCTCTCTTCCCATATCAACACTCTTTAGCTCCAACTGCCAGACTACTGGCATCTGTAGCCATTATAAATGGTGTGAAATAAAACAGGGCGACCTAACGTTTCGTCCACCTATATGGCCTTAATCTCTCGACCCATACTTGGTATTTGGTGGGTCACAGCGTTTTCTCTTGTCTCTGCAACATGCCCAGCATGCATATATTGCAGGGTCTATCCGAGCCAGTCGCCTTGGTTTTAATCCAGACTGACGTAGGTTTGCTGGTCAGATATCTTATGTCAATATCATATGATTAGTTAACAGGGTGTCCTTTGTGTTTCTCTGCAACTATATCTATACATTTTATGCCTTTTACTTTATGAACATTTAACCACATTTCGAGGATCATCTATTGTCAAACTCAAGCAGCTTTGTAGTTTTAAAAAATATATATTTTTATTGAAATTTTAACGGCCTTTTGGGAAGGTTTAGATAAAGACCATTCGTTAGCACATTACAGCAGGAATAACCACTTGCTCCTCCCCGCACACCAATATCATTAACCATCCCCCCCTCCCACCGGCCCTTCACATCCCCCATAACTGGTTAAGTATTTTGTTGACGTCACATTCTAAATGACATATTTTCAAGCTTTTAGTTATTTACCTGTGTCAGCTCCATTAAAAATGACGAGAGAGGGAGGTGGGGTATCTCGCCTTTAACCCTGTCCATTCTTGCAAATGTACAATGGCTTGGCTCGTGCACCGGTTGCATTTACACCTTTCTATCTGGTGAGGCAGGAGGTGACTCATTCTGTTCACGGTCAATTAGGCATCTGCTTGTCTGGTCCTTTCTCTGTGTCTTCGCTCTCGGCACCCGGCGTCAGCCCCGGCTGTTTCCCTAGCCGTCTCCCGCCATTGCCTCCCTGTCTCTTCCACCCTTCCCCTTTCAGTCTCCTTCTTCTTTGGCACTTTTGTAACCCCTCCTACCCACGCGCTATATTGGCTGTTGGCTAAAAATAGGTCCTGGAACAACTTGGTGAATGGCTTCCCCGCCTAGTGGAAACCTGCTTCCGAGCCCTATATGGTGAATTTGATTTTTTTCCAGGTGGAGAAATTTCGACAGGTCGGCCAGCCAGTCTGCAGTATTGGGTGGTGCTGCTGACCGCCAGCCGAACAAGATTCGTTGGTGGGCGACTATGGGGCAAAGACAAAGTTGCCAGCTCCCCTCTCCATGAATATTTCTGGCTGGTTTGATACCACAAAGACTGCCACTTTCGGACTTCGGTCCACCGTCACCTAGACAACCATGAATATTGCTTTAAGGAATGCTGTGCAGAACCGGACAAATCCGTTGCATGCCCAGAACGTGCCGGTGTGGTGGGTCGGGCTTTCCTGGCACCGTTCACACTTGTCCTCCACCTCCGAGAAGAATTTGTTCATTCAGATTCCAGTTAGGTGCGCTCAGTGGACCATTTCAGTTGCATTAGGTTTAGCCTTGCACATGTGGAGGATGAGTTCACGCTGTTCAGGGCTTCACTCCAAACTCCCCACCATATTTCTATCCTACTTCCTCCTCCCATTTCACCCATGTCTCGTCCAGCAGGCTGAATGTCCCCTCTAGCAGAGACCCTTACAGGCCCCCCGCAGTTCCCCCTGCCCTTGACCAACAGTTCCTCTCATGTTGAGTGCCTTGGTGCGGGAGGTTTTTATTTGTAAGTGTAACAGTTCATTCCGTTGCGAAGTTCTACCCGTTCTGTCAGTTCCTCTAGTATTTCTAGTCCGTCGTTCGTTTAGAGGTCCCTACGTGTCAGTGTTCCTCCGTTCTGTCTCCTGCTCTTAAATGTGGTATCCATCGTGGCTGGCGCGAATTTGCCGTTTCCGCAGATGGAGGACGTAGTGGACATTTTGGTAGACCGAAGTTGTTTCCAGATGGTTCCAGGTCCGGAGTGTGGCTACTACCACTGGGCGTTTTGAGTGTTTGGCTTGAGGAGATGGGTTGAGTCCCCGGAGGGACGACCTTATGCAGGAATTATACTCCACCCTCATCCATTCCGCTTCAAGTTACTTCATCCTTCCCTCACTCTCTCTCCTGCTGCAACCAGTGTCAGTATTGTAGTTTTGGAAGCGCCAGCTCCCCTCTCCAAGTTTCATTTTCTTTGCATGACCCTTTTGGGGATCCTTGGATCCCGCCCCGCCCCCCCCCCCCCCCAACCTCCGCCTAACCCAGACGGACGGCATCAACAATTCATCAACTGTGTGAAAGACGGTCTTTGGGATGTAGATCGTTCTCCATCTTAACAGGAAGAGGAAACTGGGCATCACGTTCACCTTGATAGTCTTCACCCTCCTTGGTAAGGAGAGTGGGAGTGCGGCCCACCTCGGCAGGGCCTTTTAACTTCCTCCACCAGATTCGCCAGGTACCTTTTGTGGATCTGTTCCCACCGTGGGCAATTAGCAACCCCAGTTGCAGAGTTTGCCCTGGGATTGCTTGAACGGAAGTTCCTCCAGCTCTGCCCCTCTCCCTTTCGGGTTCGCCAGGAAGATTGCACTCATGCTCAGTTTCAGTTTGCAGCCAGAGAAGGCGCAGGGCACTTCCAGGAGCTTCGTGAGCCCTTCTTTGCTACTTTGTGCATCTGAGACGTACAGGAGAACGTCGTCCACTTAGGGTGAACCTCTGACCTACCTTTTCCCTCTATGGATCCCCTTCCAATTCCTCCCGTTCTGAGGGAGATCGCCAGCAGCGCAATTGAGAGGGCAAATATGAGTGGGGACAGCGGACATCCCTGCCTTGTGTCCCCAGCAGGGCGTCTTCAGAGTTGGTCGTGTTGGTCCATACACTTGCCATTGGGGCGTTTTACAGGAGTCTCAACAAGGAGCTGATCCCCATTCCCAGCACAAACCAATGTGTTACCACAGTGAGGTACTTCTACTAGATTCTGTCGAAAGCCTTTTCTGCGTCCAGGGAGGTGATGAACTTTGGTGTTTTGTCTCTGGATGGGTTCATAATCACGATCAACATGCGCTTTACGTTCTCTGTTAGCTCTCTATCCTTGACAATGCCCGCCTGATCTTCTGCGTCCATCCTGGTACACCGTTTTCCAGTCCCCTGGCCAGGGCTTTTCCCGTTTACGCAACAATCTTCCCCTTAAATATTCTATAATTTTTTTCCCTCATCAGAATCCGCTGCATGATATCCGCTATATGATAGGGGCTGGTTTAGCACACTGGGCTAAATAGCTGGCTTTTAAAGCAGAGCAAGGCAGGCCAGTATCACGGTTCAATTCCCGTACCGGATCCCGTACAGGCGCTGGAATGTGGCGACTCGGGGCTTTTCAAGTAACTTCATTTGAAGCCTACTTGCGACAATAAGCGATTTTCATTCATTTTCATTTCCAACAAGTTCCACAGGCTTTCGTTGCAACCTGCACCGTGCTGAACTCATGTGTCCCACACTGTTAAAATCGTAACACCTAGAATTCTGCGTCTCACCTTCACCCTCAGCAGCTTCCGTCCTGGTCTGTTTAGGCGTATTTGAAGCACATACAGCCACCCATTCGTTGCCCTGACTATCTGCCTTTGTGTCACTCTCCCACTTCCTCCTTTTTAAAAAAGATCATGGTGCTGATGGGAAAAAAGTTAACATTTAGGGACCATCTTATCATCGTTAGCCGTAATTGGTGTCTGTCTAGCAATCGCAATCCTTTGGCCTTCAAAATAAGTTCTTACTGTATAAGATATGGAAATCTTAAATTACTCTAAGAGGAATGAACCCTCTTAGGCCCGCATCGGTATTTTTACCTGCTAATGCTTGTACCCGCCTATCAGAGTTGTAGCCATAACTGAAACATGGCTAAGGGTGGGACAGGGCTGACAGCTGAATGGTCCAGGGTACAGGTGCTTACGGCGGACAGAGGTGGAGGAAATAGCTGAAGGGAGTTGCATTTTTGATTAAATGGAGTATTATGGCAGTAGTCAGAACTGAATAAACCGAGGGATCATCCAGTGAGGCTTTGTGGGTGGTACTAAGCAATAGGGAAGAGATGGTGACCGTATTGGGGTTGCACTATTGGCCCCAAAATGGGAATTAGATGAACAAAAATGCAGGGAGATTGGAGAGACTTGCCAGAGTTCATGGTAGGGGATGTTAA
Source organism: Scyliorhinus torazame (assembly GCF_047496885.1). Lineage (NCBI taxonomy): Eukaryota > Metazoa > Chordata > Chondrichthyes > Carcharhiniformes > Scyliorhinidae > Scyliorhinus > Scyliorhinus torazame. The sequence continues at coordinate 176,936,257 of NC_092720.1, read as the reverse complement.
ATTTCCAAACATGGACTTGGACTGCTGTAGTGTTAAAGGCTTAGATGGGTTGGAATTTGTTAAGTATGTTCAGGAGAGTTTCCTCAGGCAGTTTGTGGAGGGTCTTTCCCAGTAATGCGCAAAACTTGAATTCCTCTTGGGAAAAAGGGAAGTGCAAGTGACTGAAGTGATGGCGAGGGACCTCTTTGGGACCAGTGACCAAAGTTTTATTAATTTGTAAGATGTTTTGAAAAGGGTCAAAACTGGTTCACAGGTGCAAGTCCTAAATTGGGGCAAGGCGAATTTAGGTGGAATTAGGCAGGAACCTGCATCGGATAAATGGAGGAGCTTGTTTGAGTGCAAACGGGCCCCTGGCAAGCGGAAGGCCTTAAAAAGTGAAAACGCTAGAGTTCATAATCTACATATTCCTGATAGGGTGAAGGGAACCCCTGTAAAAACATGGAACAATGGATTCCAAAATATATTGATGTTTTGGCCAGGAAAAAGAGGGAGGTACTGTACAAGCTGGTGGAATCAAGGGATTACATGGATGTGTGCAGGGGATACAGGAGTTTACTCAAGAAGGAAATTAGGAAGGCAAAAGCATCGCATGAAATAGCTTTATCCGAGAGGATTAAGGTGAATCCAAAGGGATTGTGTAAGTATGTTCAAGGAAAAAGAATACCTAGAGATAGAATAAGATCCCCTCAAGGACTAATATGGATATATATGCGTGGAACCGCAGGAGATGGGCGAGGTTTTTAATGAATAATTATCCTTTGTTATTACCGTGGAAAAAGAGTAGAAGACTTGGGAACATTGGAATGTTAGTGGTTATATATTGGGGACAGTTGGAATTACAAAGGAGGAGGTGATGGACGAAATCAAATGTATGAAGGTGAATAAGTCTTCTGGCCCTGACCTGATATATCCAAGTACACCGCATGAGGCTAGAGAAAAAATTTCCGTAGCCCCGGCTGAGATATTTGCATCATCGTTAGCCACGGATGGGGTACCAGAGGATTGGAGGGTAGGAAATGTTGTACCCTTATTTAAGAAGGGGTGCAAAGAAAAACGTGGGAGTTATAGACTGGTAAGCCTAACAGCTGTGGTGGTTATCTTACGAAAGAGTATTCAGAGTGTTAAGATATACAGGCATTTCGAAAGACAGGGTTTGATTAGTAACATCTAGCACGGCTTTGTTCATGGGAGATCACGTCGTACAGATTTGCAAGAGCTCTTTGATGAAGTAACCAGGAAGGTAGATGAGGGCGGGGCAGTAGACGTAGTCGATGTTGACATCAGCAAGGCCTTTGATAAAGTTCCACATGGTAGAATGCTCTGGAAGGTTAGATCACATGGTATCCAGGGAGAGCATGCAAATTAGATGTACTTGATGGTTGAAAAGAGAGGGTAACGGTGGAAGGATGCTTGACGGACTCGAGGCCTGTGATTAGTTGTGTGTCTCAGTCGTCAGTCTGGACCCATTGCTGTTTGTTATCTATACAAACGATTTGGATGGTGATGTAAAAAGCATGATCAGTAAGTTTGCAGATGACACAAAAATTGGTGTTCTTGTAGACAGTGAGGAAGAGTAGCAAAATTGCTGCAGGACCTTTATCAGCTGGGGAAGTGGGCCAAGTAATGGCAAATGGAATTCAATAGAGAAAGTGTGAGGTGTTCCATTTCAGAAAGTTTAATCAACGTAGGATTTTCAGGGTGAATGTTAGGTCCGTAGAAAATATAATAGAACACAGGGACCTTGGAGTTCAGGTTCACGGTTCTCTAAACGGTAGTACAGTGGTTAGCACAGTTGCTTCACAACTCCAGGGCCCCAGGTTCAATTCGCGGCTCGGGTCACTGTCTGTGCGGAGCCTGCACGTTCTCCCCGTGTCTGCGTGCGTTTCCTTCGGGTGCTCCGGTTTCCCCCGCCACAGTCCAAAGATGTGTGGATTAGGTGGATTGGCCATGCTAAATTGCCCTTCGTGCGCAATATTATGTGGGGCTACCGGGTTATGGGGCTAGGGTGGAGGCGTGGGCTTGAGTCTGGTCCTCTTTCCAAGGGCTGGTGCAGACTCGGTGGGCCGAATGGTCTCCTTCTGCACCGTAGATTCATATCATTCTGTGAGTCACATGTAGAGGTGCAACGAATCAGGCTTTTTGCATGCTGGCGTTCGTCAATCAGGGCACTGCCGAGAGAAGTTGGGAAGTTATAGATAATTGCACAGCATGTTGGTGAGACCGCACACGGAGTATGGTGTTCAGTTTTTGTCGTCTTGCTATCGGAAATATGTGCTTAAACTGGAGAGAGTGCAGAATGGATTTATAAGGCTGTTTCCAGGGCTCAAGGCACTGAGATATAGGGAAAGATTGGACAGGCTAGAACGTTTTTCTTTGGAGCGTACGAGCTGACGGGTGATCTTATAGAGTTGAAGATCCTGAGAGGCAGGGCTAGAGTGAATGCACTTAGTCTTTTCCCCAGGGTTGGGGAAAAGAGAACTAGAGTGGAAAGGTTTACGTTAAGAGGGGAAGGAATTAATGGGAACCTGAGGAGCAACGTCTTTACACAGAGGGTGGTACCTATGTGGAATGAATTGCCTGAGGAAGTGGCTGAGGCAGGGACATTTACAACATTTAAAAGACATTTGAACAGATACGTGGACAGGAAAGGTTTAGAGGGATAAGGGCAAAATACAGACACATGGGATAAGGTTAGATTGACTTTTATGTTGGCATGGAGTAACTTTGACCGATAGGCCTATCTCCGTGCCATCGATTCTGTGATTCCATGAGTCGAATTTTCTTTCCGAAATCCTCGTCAGATGCACTCAACTTCCGCAGAAAAGCAATATTTTGGCAATGCTGCATATCTGCAATCAAAACAGAAAAGCAAGCTTTCCAGGCAGCACGTTTGGGAAGAAAACCTGATTGTATGCTTCAGATTTCCTCACAATCGTGGTCGCTGCAAATGCAGTGGCGACTGAGGATAATAGCGTCACTTACCAGCTGGAGCTCTGCTGCGCTCATATCACCGTTATATGCTGCACAACACATTGCCCCCAGCTGGATACGATCAATTCCTTTTGAAATGCACAACAACCTCTTGTTATTAAAGCTTTCTTGACTTCTACTCTGCACGGTCGTTTCCCTCTGTTGATATTGCTCCCTCTGTTTTACTCCCTCCAATACCTCTGCTGCTCTTTATCGCGAAACTCGAGCTTGGCTGTCAATTGGTGTCAGGGTGTGATTCTTGCTCAGGAAATGTCAATGAATGCGAGTGGTCCCGTGTTCAAATCTGCGACTCACTTCTATAATACATGCAATGCAAGCGTCGTAATACAGTCTGCTGAACGGAGGTTTGTGTATGAGATAGCACGATAAGGGCCTCGCGCACGGGTAAAAAATGAAGATACAATTTCAATGTTTCCCCATTTAGCGGGCTGCCACTTAGTCGCAAATTCACGCGACGCCATACTTGTGATTCAGACATCTGGCTGAACGTGTTCAGATTTCATCCCTTCTAAAAACACACGCAGTATTATAGACGTCCAAGCCCAGTACATGTATTTTGATTAGGCCATAAGTTGTTTGCATTTGCATTGCACACGGATTCCGTATTCACGGAGAAATCAACATTTTGTAACTTCTTAAATGTTTCTCTGGAAACGGAGTGCACAATAGTTTTGCTGAGAGAGCACATCAGCAGCTCGGAATCCTGTGGCGCATATTTCACCTCCGGATTCCCAAAATGTGTCCATACCTTGCAAGGCACAGGTCAGGTGTGTGGTGGAATACTCTGCACTTGCATCAATGAGTGCAACACTCCCATTGTCCAGTAACATACATGAAGCTCCGTGCCATCAAGGAAAATGCTTGATTGGTAACCTTTTCGCAAATATTCACTCCTTCCACCACTGCCGAACAGTGCATACAGAGGATGCAGTGAAGGAACTCGCAAAGGCCACTTCGACAACAACCTTTAGCTCGCGACCACTATCATCTAGATGCAAAGGGCAGAACAGAAATGGTAACCCCACCACCAGGGAATTTACATCCAAGCCAGTCACACCATGAGTTGTAAACATCGAGATTTCTTCACTGTCACCGGGTCAAATATCTCAATCCCTAGAAGCACTGTGTGTCTACTTACATGAATTGTTTTTTTTAAATAAATTTAGAGTACCCAATCATAATTTTTTTCCAATTAATGGGCAATTTAGCCTGTCCAATCCACCTAACCTGCACATCTTTGGGTCGTGGGGTGAAACCCACACAGACTTGGGGAGAATGTTCTAACTTCACATGGAAAGTGACCCAGGCCGGGATTCAAAACCGGGTCCTCAGCATTGCAATCCCAGTGCTAACCAGTACCCGAGGTGTTGCTCTTACTTACACAAAATTGGCTGCATTTATTTTTCGATTGTCGTAAATGCCCATTTGGTTCCCTAATGTCATATCGGGTAGTAAATTTTCCGTCTTTACTTGGTCTGGTCTACATGTGACTCCATATGCACAACAATGTGTTTGACTGTTAACTGCCCCTCAAGGGCAATTAGGGATGGGCAATAAATGCTGACCCAGTCTGCGACGCCCACATCCCATGAACGACAAATAAAGAATGCAGGTGGCCGCCACATTGAGAGTAATCAGTGATGGCAGTAAATGATGGCGTAGCCGGCGACGACAATATCTCACGAAAGAAGAACATACAATATATTTTGAGTCGATCCCGGTTAGGAGACCTGACGTTTGTTCCGAGGATGAGTAAGATTTCCATATTCACGAATCTCTTGAATGTTCACCATGCACAAAATCAAATGTTCGGCGATACATAAAGAACATTTCCGTATTTCTATGTAATTCTTAAAAACAAAGAATGTTAGAAATATGATATATATTTTTTTAAATGTGTGAATGCTAGCGGGAATGAAACCAAAACGATCACACGCACTGAGGTCTGCTCCAAACATCAAATAATGTATTGTATTACACGGGCGGGGAGTAGGCTGATAGGAAATACAGATACCTCTCCGCCGAACAAAGAAAACGATTGATCTTTATATAATTACTTATTTTTAAAATCTTTTTATTGGCAATTTCAACATTATGTACATTGACGTTCGGTTTCATTTATTGCATCGTATAAAAAAGGCTTCGTATTTCGTTATTTTAATTATAAATTTCTGCCCTCTAGTTCGTCGTGTCCTTCCACCCCCTTCCTCCGCCCCCTCGCCGTGCTTTCCCTAAGCCCCCGCCGTTTCCCCAGCACTTCCTCTCTTGCTGTCTTCCCTTGGTCGATCCGGGGGGGGGGTGCTCCCCCTTCTCCTTGTCCCCCCCCCCCTTTCCCTCGCACACGTTCTTTTCTCCCTTCGTCGGCTTCGGCCGTTTTCCTTTTGGCCCTTCTTCCTGCATCCCTTCCCCCCTCCGTTAATGTTGTCCCTGTTTGTCGGTCTCAGACTCTCTGCTTTCACCCCCCCCCCCCACACCCCCTCCACCCTGGGTTTTGCGTCCCTGGCGTTCCACCTTCACCTTTGATAGTCTTTCCCTTTACCCTATCTAATCCTTCCAGTTCTCTCTCGATTGACTGGTGTTTGCCTCAAACAGGTTTTGGAACAGACCGACAAATTGCCCCCATGCAGTAAGGAAGCCTTCCTCCAACCCTGCGGTGGCATATTTGATCATATCCAGGTGGAGAAGTTCCGAAACGTCAGCTAGCCAGTCTGCAGCTGTGGGTGGGGTGCTTCTGATCGCCAGCCCAACAGGATTCTGTGGAGTGCGATTAGGGAAACGAAAGCTACGCCGTCGGCCCTCTTCCCCATGTGTAGCTCTGGCTGCTCTGATACCCCTAAGATCGCCACATTTGCACATGGCTTCACCCTCACCTCCACAATCTTGGACATTGCGTTGGATAAGGCCGTCCAGAACCCAGAAAGTTTGGGACAAGCCCAGCACATGTGGGTGTGTTTAGCCATGTCGCTCTGGCACCGTTCACATTTGTCCTCCAACTCGGAGAAGGACCTCCTCATTCGGGTCTTGTCAGGTGTCCTCTGTGCATAATTTTGAACTGCATGAGACTGAACCTTGCTCCGGAGGAGGTGGAGTTGGTCCTGCTCGGTGTTTCGCTCCAGTGTCTCCACCCACTTCTGTCCCCAGTTCACTATCCAATTATAGTGATGAGAGATTGCATTTTCTTTCGCATCAATGAAATTGGTTTTATTTACTGGGCAGCAGAGAATCGCATGATCATCTCATGGACAATTAGGGGGGTTGCCCATGGCCTTATGACACCCCCATATCGACTGGCCTTGGGTCTTTTTGTATACAAGTTCCCTTATCCCGGACAATTAGGAAGCCTGCACCTCTCTCTGCTCACGCCGCCTGCAGCTGAGTAAGATACACACCCCGCCTGTGGCCGTTGAAGATCTCCGAGATTTCGGGCGACGTTTTAAAATAGAGCATAGAACCGTACAGCACAGAACAGGCCCTTCGGCCCTCGGTGTTGTGCCGCGAATTGTCCGAAACCAAGATCAAGCTATCCCACTCCCTGTCATTCTGGTGTGCTCCATGTGCACTGACATAACATTTGCAAGATCAGCGATTGAGAAGTCTCCACAAATACAATCTCGTCTGCCCAGTGCAGTCTGTTACCTATGCTCTTTTACTTTCAATCTGTCGATCGGTCGATCAGGTATTTGGAAATTAACTTTATTTTCTCATTTCAAATTAAACTTAGACGCAGAGTACAGTGAACAAGAGAAAAAACACATTTAACCTGCTTCCGTCCCAGTTAAAGCTGACAATAGTGCCGCCTGGTATATTGCCTGAAGACTTCCATCTGCGGGATTGAAACTCTTATTCTCGAATTCAAACACTCTCAGAATTTCTGCCCGTGACTAATTGAACTTCTTGATCGAAACTCCGCTTTTTCTAAACAGTGCACACACGCCATTCCAGATACAGAGCTGCAGTTATTATGTAGTTCTGTGAACTTCGCCCGTTGCATTGTGGTTGCAGTAACCTCAGCTCCTAGGGGCAAATCTAAAACAATAAATTAGTTTCTCTTTCTGAAGATGCTGCCGGACCTCCTGTAGTTCAAAAAATTCTCGATTTGGACCCTTGTCCTTTTACTTTTTACACCAAAGACCAGCCGGTTCATCAATTTACCAGAAGATTCCTCCATGTTCATGACCTGTACTGAGCAACTCAGTGCTAATTCGTTGTTAGAGCAGGGAATTCCCTTGATGGTGCACGAATTGAAACAAGAAAGTAACCGTGGTGATATCATAAAAAAGACACAAATCAATTGTCGGCGTGGTAGAAATAGTGATATAAACCGATAACAACACGCTGGCACAGGAGAACATGTGCCCTCAACTGTTACACAGTTTGTCTTACAGTTACGACTGTCCACATTGACAGTTTCAAATATCACATCAAATGTAAACGCAAAATTGTCATCAACAATCAAAATCTTCGTATACCTTGTCAACGGAAGCTGCAGAACGAAATCAAGATCATTGCGAACAATGCTGTTTGTGTTGTGCTGTTCAGCCATGGAACATGCCTTTCCAATCTGGGAATAATCTCCCGAATCGAAGAAGTTGAACCGCATCCTCAGTGTAAATTCCTGATGTTGTTGGGGATTTTGTGATACTGGACTATGATATAAATTATAGGTGGCCCTTTAACTACATTTGTGCTCCATATTACTTTTGAATAGTTCTGATGAAACAAAAGGTACTCATTGGCTTAGATGCCTGTTTAGAAGAGGCAATTTGTAGAAATAGATACTGGAGACAAAGCTGTTAAAATCTAAAAGACACAAAATGGCTGTTAGCTATTTTGTGATATTAAAGACACAAAATGGCTGAACAAGCCACATTCCCTGTAAACTGTTTCATGAGACAGTTTACAGGGAATGTGGCTTGTTCAGCCATTTTGTGTCTTTAATATGCAAGCGTGGTATGCATAGAGAGTGTCCCAACAGCCGCTGATAACAGCTTCACAGAACAAGACTTGCAATGTATCCTTTATAAGCTGAAAGTCTACAGCTGTAGACAGGACACATTATTATGTTAGTTTTGAATGTCTTTTGTAGGAAGTTAGGGGCGGGTGGGGATAATTGGGGATGCTTGGAAAATTGATTGACTGCATGTAATAAGTGTGACGTGAATATAGTTGATTGATTGTTTGTAAATGAGAATCAAAACTAATTCCGCCTTTGGAATCTGTATATTAACCGTGTGAGCTTTAGCTCAAGTGGGATAAGGTGGTGTCAGGGGCTGCGGAGTCCCCAGATCTTGCCTCCCAGAATTCTGACATAATAATCTGCTTTTTTGCTGTGAATATTTTCACCCCTAACACCTGACAATTAGTGACTGCCTGAAACCGATGAATGGGGATCATTTATACACTTTCATAAAAACGACCAATTCCTAGGCTGTAGCCACCCAACTTCATGCTCTGCAAATTGTCCACAAGTTGTCTACTGATCCAGATGAGTTCCTGCCACTGGGAGGCAATCAGTCTAAACCTAACTGGCTTTGTCCCAGAAGACTCAAGTATGGTGCCAGCCGCTGCAAGCCGTTCAGGTAGAAGGGAGGGCACAGCAAAAGGATTATTGCAAACTGTTACTTTGAACAACATCCCATCGTACAGAATGCCATCAACGAACAAAGGTGCATCTCTTAAGATTTCAAAGTCGTCACTTATCGGGGCAGGGCTTTCGTGAAAGAATGGAGAGGTTTGGTGCAGCAACAGGATAAAATAAAGAATTGAACCCATAGCAACTTTATGCAGCAGACCTCGACCATCGTGGTGGACAGATTATGTGTCCGTTCCGAGGTTTGCAAGGAATCTTATCATTTTGAAAAGATTGTCGGTGAAATCTAGTCTGAGAAGGGAAATTTTCCTGCCTGTAAAGTTACCTTGCTTCATATTTCTTTATTTCTTTCACAAGATGGGTGTTCCTAACATTGCAGTCATTATCACCCTTCCACGGGCTTGAAAATATGATGGGAGGCGTTATATCCTACAGCGAATAAAATCCGCGTGATTTTTCTATTTCCAAATGCTCTTAATGCTCAAATGCCCAAATGCTCTGTTCGGTAATTCGACACAAATTAAATGAAGGAACAGCGATGAACACGGAAGTTAAAGTGTGCTTTGCTGCGGCATGTTACTGCAAAGGAGGAAATAAAGGATCTGCGTGTATATTGCGATGTCAATTCAACCTCGTGTAAATTGGACTAGTTTTACAACTCAACACAAGTGTTCCTGCCAATAAATGTGTTCATCCAGCTCGGCTCAAGCGTTATTTATACTGAGAGTCCGAATGACGTTTTAAACTTTGTCAATGTGGTTGCTGAGAATGGGGTTCTTTAAATCGTTCAAAAAGAAAAGAAACGAAATTAGTTGAAATTTTCTTCTTGAAACAATTTCCAATATGTGTTTTGCATAGACTCTTCTGTATATTTCATGTTACGCACGAGTCCTTGGGGTAAAGTCAATGCATTAATCAGCTTCTGACGTCGGATATAACTCACATCACTGCACAAATCCCCAGGTGACGATGTCCATAGAGGATAGATTTGGTTTTAAGTATCTTCTACATTGGTACGGTCGAAGCCCAGGACTTGGCAGAAGAGACATTCGCGCTTCACAGAAAAACATGGGGCACCCTGTAATTTACCAGATAGACCTCATTTATTACCCAGTTCTTGCAGCCGTCGGTATTCCTGGTAAGTGTGTTGAAACGTATCAGTACAGTTCACCATCAGTACGAAAATATTACCTGTTCGGTGTTATTAGTTAAGGGTGGAAACATTTGTTTTGCTTGGTCAATATTATTTTTCCTACAAATGATAATATTTAGTTCGCGTTCACCGTATCGTTGAGCCGAGAATGGTGACAGGAGTCCCCTCGGATGTCACACACTGAGAATTGACCAGAAAGCAAACAGTAATTTGCTTTGAAATTTGTTCTGATGTATTCTGGCATTTTACCTTTGTTTAACTGAAAAGGAAATGCGGAAAAGTGTTGCTATTCTTACTGCCGCCGACTGCAGGTTAGTGGTCAATGGTGTTGGAAGGGGCGATGCTGACACTGATCGTGGAAAACGGGCGATAGCGATCCGCAGACCGCTATATATTCCTTTTATCACAGAAGGTTAAAACCTAAACCAATCAATCACCTGAGAATTCGAAGTTTTGACAAAGATATCCGAACAGGGCGAATGTGCACTCCGGATGTTGTGCAGATCATATTCCAACAGGTCGGAGTTATTTCGCTCTATTCATTTTATACATGCACTCTTTCCACATCTTGGACGACCTTTGTTTCTACGCACACGTTTGCCCCAGAAATACCAGAATGGTGTTCTTGATTTAACTCAGCAAAGCGATATACTTTGTAGATCAAGTTACTCTCAATTTTAGCTCATCTAGCGCTGCCTTGCTCTACATTTGTCGCATATTTCCTTTCCCAACAAGTATGTTTCCACAATTAAAGTTTATTTAACCAAGAACGAAAGAGCCCCTGAAATTTCAATGGTTTCTTAATTGTGATAAAATCATTCTAAAAACAAATATTTTGCGACGGGCATGCGATAAATATGAATTTCCCTTTTACTTACAGTCAACGTGGGAGCAATTGTGATCCTTTCTCGAGGAAAGTGTGGGTTATCCAAATGCATTACTCGCTATCTCGTGGCAATGGCAGTGGCAGATACCACTGTGGTAGTCATCCATGTGATATTACACCGGATTAACATCATGTACTTCCCACCCAGTTTTCTATTTTTGACTCCAGTGTGCATTGTAAATGTTGTGGCGACTTCCGGGTGCGGCGATGACCAGCTGAGTCGCACGTTTCGGCAGCTCCCTGTGAAACGGACTTTTGGGCTCTTGATAGGAGCCCCAACGGCAATTTTAACGGCTGAAAACACCGTGCGGTAAACCAGAAGGGTGTTCCCCCTGGACACGGATGGAAAAAGGAGAGGAAAGTGGCCGGATTTCAGCGGATCCTTTGGAACAACGGCAAGGAAGGCAAGCAGAAACCAAGATGGCGTCGGAAGGTGGCAGTTTCATATGGGGCCCTGAACAACAAGAGTTTTTGAAACGCTGCGTGGAGGAGATAAAAAAGGAAATGAAGAAAGAGTTGTTGGCCCCAATATTACAGGCGATTGAAGGGCTGAAAGAGGAACAAAAGACCCAGGAGGAGGAGCTTCGGGTCGTGAAGGCGAAAGCAGCAGAGAATGAAAACGATATACAGGGCCTGGTGGTGAAGTCGGAGATACAGGAGGCACACCAGAAACGATCTGTGGAGAGGTTGGAGGCACTGGAAAATAACGCAAGGAGGAACAACTTGAGGATTCTTGGCCTTCCTGAAGGTGTGGAGGGGGCGGACGTCGGGGCATATGTGAGCACGATGCTGCACTCGTTAATGGGAGTGGAGGCCCCGACGGGTCCGTTGGAGGTGGAGGGAGCATACCGAGTTATGGTGCGAGGATCGAGAGCAGGAGAAGCTCCCAGAGCCATAGTGGTGAGATTTCTCCGTTTTAAGGATAGAGAAATGGTCCTTAGATGGGCGAAGAAAACTCGGTGTGGTAAATGGGAGAACGCGGTGATCCGCGTCTATCAAGATTGGAGTGCGGAGGTGGCGAGAAGGAGGGCGAGCTTTAATCGGGCCAAAGCGGTACTTCACAAAAAAAAGATAAAGTTTGGAATGCTGCAACCGGCAAGACTGTGGGTCACATATCAAGGGAGGCACCACTACTTTGAGACGGCGGATGAAGCGTGGACTTTTATTGTAGAAGAAAAATTGGAATGATTGGACTACGAAAATGAACGTTTGGACAAAGTGGTGGGACGAGTGGGGGGGGGGGGGGGGCGAAGAGGGGTTGTATGATTAATCCTGCGGTATGGTAACTTTTCTTTCTCCCACAGGTGGTGATGGGGGGAGGTGGGGAGGGAGAGGAGATGGGGCGTTGGCCATGGGAGGCGGGGCCGAGGGAGAGGCGCGGGCTTGGTTCCCGCGCTATGATAATTATGGCGGGAATAGAGAAGCAGGAAGGAGGGGGCGCCGCACGGGGCGAGCCGTGATCACGGGGGGAAGCCGAGGTCAGCCAGAGTTTGCTGACTTCTGGGAGCAACATGGGGGGAGTAATTACGCTAGCGGGGGGTCTAGCGGGGGGGGGGGGAGGGGGGAATTACTGGGTTGCTGCGGCTGGGGAAAGGGGGGAGTGGGTACGGGAAAGGATGGGCGGGGGGGCACCGTCTGGGAGAAATACAGCTGCGTGGGAACTGGGCGAGAAGCTGGAAAAAGATGATGGCTAACCGGCAAGGGGGGGGGGGTGGGAAGCCCCCCAACTCGGCTGATCACGTGGAACGTGAGGGGGCTTAACGGGCCGATAAAGAGGGCACGAGTACTCGCACACCTTAAGAAACTTAAAGCAGATGTGGCCATGTTACAGGAAACGCACCTGAAACTGATAGATCAGGTTAGGTTGCGCAAAGGATGGGTAGGGCAGGTGTTCCATTCGGGGCTGGATGCGAAAAACAGGGGGGTGGCTATATTAGTGGGGAAGCGGGTAATGTTCGAGGCAAAGACTATAGTGGCGGATAACGGGGGCAGATACGTGATGGTGAGTGGCAAATTACAGGGAGAGATGGTGGTGTTGGTAAACGTGTCTGCCCCGAATTGGGACGATGCCAATTTTATGAGGCGAATGCTAGGACGCATCCCAGACCTAGAGACCGGAAAGCTGATAATGGGGGGAGACTTTAACACGGTGTTGGAACCAAGGCTGGATAGGTCGAAGTCCAGGACTGGTAGGAGGCCGGCAGCAGCCAAGGTGCTTAAGGATTTTATGGAGCAGATGGGAGGGGTGGACCCGTGGAGATTCAGTAGACCTAGGAGTAAGGAGTTCTCGTTTTTCTCCTATGTCCATAAAGTCTATTCACGCATAGACTTTTTGTGTTGGGTAGGGCATTGATCCCGAGGGTGAGGGGAACGGAATATACGGCTATAGCCATTTCGGATCATGCCCCACACTGGGTAGACTTAGAGATAGGGGAGGAAACAAGAGGGCGTCCACCCTGGAGAATGGACATGGGACTAATGGCGGATGAGGGGGTGTGCTTAAGGGTGAGGGGATGCATTGAAAAGTACTTGGAACTCAATGACAATGGGGAGGTTCAGGTGGGAGTGGTCTGGGAGGCATTGAAGGCGGTGGTTAGGGGGGAGCTGATATCAATAAGGACACATAAAGGGAAGCAGGAGAGTAAGGAACGGGAGCGGTTGTTGCAAGAACTTTTGAGTGTGGACAGACAGTATGCGGAAGCACCGGAGGAGGGACTGTATAGGGAAAGGCAAAGGCTGCATGTGGAATTTGACTTGCTGACCACAGGCACTGCAGAGGCACAATGGAGGAAGGCGCAGGGTGTACAGTATGAATATGGAGAGAAGGCGAGCAGATTGCTGGCACACCAATTGAGGAAAAGGGGAGCAGCGAGGGAAATAGGGGGGGTGAGAGACGAAGATGGAGAGATGGAGTGGGGAGCGGAGAGAGTGAATGAAGTGTTTAAGACATTTTATAAAAAATTGTATGAAGCTCAACCCCCGGATGGGAGGGAGAGAATGATGGAGTTTTTGGATCGGCTGGAAATTCCCAAGGTGGAAGAGCAGGAAAGGATGGGATTGGGAGCACAGATCACGGTAGAAGAAGTGGTGAAAGGAATTAGGAACATGCAGACGGGAAAGGCCCCGGGACCGGACGGATTCCCAGTTGAATTTTACAGAAAATATTTGGACTTGCTCGCCCCGCTACTGACGAGGACCTTTAACGAGGCAAAGGAAAGGGGACAACTGCCCCCGACTATGTCAGAAGCAACGATATCGCTTCTTTTAAAGAAGGAAAAGGATCCGCTACAAGGCGGGTCCTACAGACCAATCTCCCTCCTCAATGTAGATGCCAAGGTCTTGGCCAAGGTAATGGCAATGAGAATAGAGGAATGTGTCCCGGGGGTGGTTCATGAGGACCAAACTGGGTTTGTGAAGGGGAGACAGCTGAAAACGAACATACGGAGGTTGTTAGGGGTAATGATGATGGCCCCACCAGAGGGTGAAACGGAGATAGTAGTGGCGATGGATGCCGAGAAAGCATTTGATAGAGTGGAGTGGGATTATCTGTGGGAGGTGTTGAGGAGATTTGGGTTCGGAGAGGGGTATGTTAGATGGGTGCAGCTGTTGTATAGGGCCCCAGTGGCGAGTGTGGTCACGAATGGACGGGGATCGGCATATTTTCGGCTCCATAGAGGGACAAGGCAGGGATGTCCTCTGTCCCCATTACTGTTTGCACTGGCGATTGAGCCCCTGGCGATAGCGCTGAGAGGTTCCAAGGGATGGAGGGGAATACTTAGGGGAGGAGAAGAACACCGGGTATCTTTATATGCGGATAATCTGCTACTATATGTGGCGGATCCAGCGGAGGGGATGCCAGAAATAATGCGGATACTTGGGGAGTTTGGGGATTTTTCAGGGTATAAATTGAACATGGGGAAGAGTGAGCTGTTTGTGGTGCATCCAGGGGAGCAGAGTAGAGAAATAGAAGACCTACCGTTGAGGAAGGTAACAAGAGACTTTCGTTACCTGGGGATCCAGATAGCTAAGAATTGGGGCACATTGCACAGGCTAAATTTGACGCGGTTGGTGGAACAGATGGAGGAAGATTTCAAGAGATGGGATATGGTAGCATTGTCAATGGCAGGGAGGGTGCAGGCGGTTAAGATGGTGGTCCTCCCGAGATTCCTCTTTGTGTTTCAGTGTCTCCCGGTGGTGATCACGAAGGCTTTTTTCAAAAGGATAGAAAAGAGTATCATGGGTTTTGTTTGGGCCGGGAAGACTCCAAGAGTGAGGAAGGGATTCTTACAGCGTAGTAGGGATAGGGGGGGGGCTGGCACTACCGAGCCTAAGTGAGTATTATTGGGCCGCTAATATTTCAATGGTGAGTAAGTGGATGGGAGAGGAGGAAGGAGCGGCGTGGAAGAGATTAGAGAGGGCGTCCTGTAGGGGGACCAGCCTGCAGGCCATGGTGACAGCCCCATTGCCGTTCTCACCAAGGAACTATACCACGAGTCCGGTGGTGGTAGCTACACTGAAGATTTGGGGACAGTGGAGACGACATAGGGGAAAGACTGGAGCACTGGGGGGGGGTCCCCGATAAGAAACAACCATAGGTTTGCCCCGGGGGGAATGGATGGGGGATATGGAATGTGGCAAAGAGCAGGTATAACGCAATTGAAAGATCTATTTGTGGATGGGAAGTTTGCGAGTCTGGGAGCGCTGACCGAGAAATATGGGTTGCCCCAAGGGAATGCATTCAGGTACATGCAATTGAGGGCTTTTGCGAGGCAACAGGTGAGGGAATTCCCGCAGCTCCCGACACAAGAGGTGCAGGACAGAGTCATCTCAAAGAAATGGGTGGGGGACGGTAAGGTGTCGGATATATATAGGGAAATGAGAGACGAAGGGGAGACTATGATGGACGAACTAAAAGGGAAATGGGAAGAAGAGCTAGGGGAGGAGATTGAGGAGGGTATGTGGGCAGATGCCCTAAACAGGGAAAACTCGTCGTCCTCGTGCACCAGGCTAAGCCTGATTCAGTTTAAGGTATTACACAGGGCACATATGACTGGAACACGGCTCAGTAAATTTTTTGGGGTGGAGGATAGGTGTGCGAGGTGCTCGAGAAGCCCAGCGAATCATACCCATATGTTTTGGTCATGCCCGGCACTACAGGGGTTTTGGATGGGGGTGACAAAGGTGCTTTCGAAAGTAGTAGGAGTTCGGGTCGAACCAAGCTGGGGGTTGGCTATATTTGGGGTTGCACAAGAGCCGGGAGTGCAGGAGGCGAAAGAGGCCGATGTTTTGGCCTTTGCGTCCCTAGTAGCCCGGCGCAGAATATTGCTAATGTGGAAAGAAGCCAAGCCCCCGGGGGTGGAGACCTGGATAAATGGTATGGCGGGGTTCATAAAGTTAGAGCGGATTAAGTTCGTCCTAAGGGGGTCGGCTCAAGGGTTTACTAGGCGGTGGCAACCGTTCGTCGAATATCTTGCGGGAAGATAGATAGGGGAGAACAAAGAAGGCAGCAGCAGCGGCCCAGGACTTGGGGGGGGGGGAGGGATGGGGGGGGGTGGGGGGGGGTGTGTGTGTGGCCTGAGACAAGGCAGTTGCCAATTAGGGCTAGTTTTTATTTTTTGTTATTTAATATTTATTTATTTGTTGTTGTTTTTGTTTAAATTTAAAAAGGTCATTATTACCTGTATTGTTACAATGTTGTGTAAAGAATGCACAATGTACTGTGTTGGTTGACCAAAAATTTTCAATAAAATATTATTTTTTAAAAAAAGTAAATGTTGTGGCATATATTGTAACTGTGGACTGTTCTGTCTGGTTTACTGTTGCCTTCACGTTTGACCGCTTTGTGGCAATTTGCTGTCAGAAGCTAGAGTCAAAGTACTGCACGGAGAAAACTGCGACAGTCGTCATCGGTGCTGTGTTTGTCCTCAGCTGCCTGAGGACCGTTCCCTTTTACTACATCAATGAACCTGAATTTATAATTGAGAACATCGCGTGGAATTGCGTCCCCACGGCTGATTATCTAACTTCCCCCTTGTGGGAGATATTCGAGTGGATTGACAGTATCATCACCCCTGTATTACCAATGTTTTTGATATTGTTGTTCAATGCTTTGACTGTGAGGCATATCATAGTGGCAAACAGAATCCGCAAGGGGCTACGCAGCAACAATGAAAATCAGAATGATCTAGAGATGAAAAATCGGAGGAAATCCATGATTTTGCTTTTCACTATTTCCGCCAATTTCATAATCTTGTGGATGACGTATCTTGTGCATTCCGTAAACTGGCCGGTTATGAACTTTTATTACACAGACAAATATTTCAGTAGCCCTATATATATCGCCCAGCAGGTTGCATTCATGCTGCAACTTCTGAGTACCTGCACAAACACTTGCATCTATGGACTGACACAAAACAAATTCAGAGAGGAGCTTAAGAATGGGATAAAGTATCTGTTTACACTGAATGGGAAAATATGTTGGCAATATGTAACGCCCATCGATCTGGAAGAGGGCTTGTAAATTTACGAGTAAGTTGCTTTTGGATTCCTCAGTTTTGAAAGCAGGTGAAGGGAAAAGAGGAAAATGATTGTCTTCAATAAGTTTTCACTTAATTAAATTCAATGACCAAAATAGTCAAATTTGATTTCGTAATTGGAAAGCTAAAGGTAGAAATTAGAACATGTAGTAATAAATCTTGCTCGCCTAATGCCTCGATTATTATTTATCTAGATGTGCAGAGTTTGCACAACAGCATACTATTGAAATAAATTGTAATATTATTCTCGTAAAACATCGATAAGAGTGAAAATAAAAACATATGCCGACTAAACGACAAATCAGACTTGGAGCAACAGATGCAATTTGTGTTTTTTGCAGAACAAGTTCACCATTTAAAAAAACGCAAAGGTTGCAGAAAAACATTCCTCACAAAATACGCCAAATGGCCTTAAATATTAAGCAAATATCGATACATTTCCCATACCTTTACATTGTCAATACTGTCATGTGAGAGTACCTTTAAGAAATGTGTGTTTAACAAATGTACCTTTAAGAAATGGGTGTTTATCAGTGATGTCAGAGGGTGAGTGGAGCTGGGCTGTCTGTCTGCTTTTTACTTTCATTTTAGGCGGTTTGCTGCTGGGTGTGTTTTGGCTTCGTTTTCAGTCTTGGAGCTGAAGCCAGACAGAGCAGATGCACTGTTGATATCTCTGCCATGAAAAGACTATCTTTTGATCATTTGGTGAATTCAGAATTATAAATGTTCTCAGTAGTAAATGTAAACCTAATGTGCTTCTGTTAAAAGGTGTTCCCTTTGTCTTCTGGAAGGTGTTTGGGAAGTTTTTCAGGATTACTTATTGTTGTATTCTTTGGGGTTGTATTTAAATTGATGGTTGCTAAGATGTTCACTGTATGTTTTAAAAACGTTAACTTGAGTTCATAGAATAAACATCGTTTTACTTTAAAAAATAGTTTTCCATTTTGCTGTACCACATCTGCACAGTGAGCCGTATGCTCCCCATACCGCAATCTATTACAAGTTGTGGGTCAGGTGTGCTCCATGCTACACTTTGGGTTTCTATTTGCTATTTCAATTGAAGGTGCTTATCTATGAGCACATCAGCTGCACAGCTGGGTCATGTATGACGAGATGCAGCGTACGAACATAGGAACAAGGAGCAGGAATCGGCCAGTCGCCCTCGACGCCTGACCTGCCATTTTAGAAGTTCATACTTGGTCTGAGATTGTCCTCATATCTGCAGCCTGTCTACCGCCGCACAGCTCTTATTCCCTTGCTGAATAACAATCTATCCACCTGCTCCATTAAAAAAAAAATCAAAGACTGTGCTTCCACCACCTTTTCAGGCGGTCCCAAAGATTCAGCCCCTGTGAACGAAAGAAATGCACCTCATCCGACAACATACTTTTCAAATTGTTCTCGATTCAACCACAAGAGGGAACATCCACTCCGCAGCTATCTTGTAAAAAAAAAACAGGATCGCATATTTCAATGAACCCTCCCTGAACGTCGGTGACAATACTGCACACAGTGTTCCAGAAATAACTTCACTGATGTTTTTCCATGGGACGTAGGCATCCAGCATGTATTGTCCATCACGCTCAGGGGACATTTAAGACATAACCAAGTTCCTTTGGAACTGGAATCATTGTAGGCCAGGCCAGGTCATGAGTGCACCAGATGTGTTTTTACGACAATGGCGTCATGGCCATCGTTAGACTTTTAATTCCAGATTTTTTTTAAACTCAAATTTCACGATCTGCAGTGGCAGGATTTGAATCTGAGTACTCTGGTTTTCTGGCCTTTGATGATACCCCGATGGCACCGATTCACCTTCATCACTGACGCCTAGCCTCGTGCTGTATTCAATTCCCGTCGTTATAAATGCAAACATTTTATTATGCCGTGGGGCAGCACGGTAGCACAGTGATTAGCATGTTTGTTTCTCAGCACCAAGGTCCCAGGTTCGATTCTCGGTTTGGGTGACTGGCTATGTGGAGTCAGCACGTTCTCCCCGTGTCAGCGTGGGTTTCATCCGGGTGCTCCCGTTTCCTCCCACAGTCCAAATATGTGCAGGTTAGGTGTATTGTCTCCACAAAGTATTAGGTGGGGTTACTGTGCTCCGGGGATATGGTGGAGGTGTGCATCTTAAGTGCAGTGCTCTTTCCAAGGATCGGTGCAGACTCAATTGGGACTAAAGACCTCCTTCTGCACTGCAAATTCTATTTTGATTAGGTTTTCTAGTTTTGAGCAGTGCCTTTTGCAATTAATCAACTAGGACACCCATGTTGCTCTACATCTCAGACTTTTGCACATTCTCAATATTCAGAGAATATAACTTTCTTTTATTCTTCCTGTCATAATCGACAATTAAACTTTGTTCCGCGTTTTCTCCATCTTCCAGGTAATTGCCACACTCACTTCTCCGAACTACATATTTTTGTACCCACCTCATCTCCTCAGCACAGCTTAATTTCGTTCTCATCATTGTGCCATCAGAAAATTCAGTAAGCATTCCACCAATATCTTCATCCAATTCATTTGCATAAATTGTAAATAATGAGGCCCAGCACTGGCCCCTGTGGCTCATTACCTGTTGGATTTTGACAACCTGAAAAATAACGAATCATATCGACAGTCGGTTTCCGGCGAGCGAGTCAACCTTCTATTTATGCCCACATGTTGCTGGCATACCTTGAGCTTTTATTTTACGCCATAACCTTTGATACGGCACTTGAACAAATGCCCTCTGGAAGTCTAACTATAGCACGTCCATGGTTTCCCCTTGATTGACAACACATGTAGGCCCATAAAATAACTTCGAAAGGTTGTTGAAACATGACTTGCTGTGCCCATAATCATGTTGACTCCGCCTGATTACCTTGAACTTAAACATGGGCCCTGCGATAAGCTTATACCATAACGGCATTTGCCACTCTTCCAAATGAGTGATACGAATTTACCTATAGTGTAGTTTCTCGGACGCGCAGGTATTTCTGTAAGAGCTGATCAATCACTCTTCAAACTTTGGTAGCGTTGACCAACATGGCGAAATGGTATTGTCACTTGATCAGACCTAGGGGAATGTTCTGGGAGCCCAGATTCGCTGGTCCAATTGGAATCGAATTTAAAAATAAATCTAACGATGACCAGAAAACAATTGACGATTGTCGTGAAATCTCATCATTTATGTAATGTGAAGAATGGTCGGAGATAAAAAATTGCGGAGTATTCCACTCTGACAATCTGGAAGCACCGATTTACCATTACCAAGAAGACCTTGTGTACTGGCGAGAAAAATGCAAAACCTTTCTCACAGGGTGCATGAGCCTCCATAAGCCCTCAGCCCAAATCTATTCCATAAACTTCCCCAGTTCCCGAGCCATGCCTGTCGATTTCCGCGTACGCCCCCACCCCACCCCATGATCAGTTGGTGTATTTATTAGTCGCGGAATTGCGCCATGATCTTTTTTACAAGGTTTGCATTGTCCTAGTTGCTGGAGTACACATTGGCAAGGACCACGGGTGCCCTCTATGAGACACTGCTGACCGTACCATCCCACTTGGTCTGTAACTGTCCTAACCGCAGTAAAAACCGTCCTCTTACTTATCAATATGGCCACCCCCAAGCTCTTGTCCCAAAGGTGGAACGTTAGGCCGCACCCAACCAACCCTTCCTGACGCACAGTCGGTCCTTCTCCCTCAGGTGCATCTCTTGGAGGAAGACAATGTCAGCTTCCATACCTTTTAGATGGATGAGGAGTCTGGGTCTTTTCACCAGATCGTTACGTTCCCTGGCGTTTCAGGTGACTATTCTGACGCCCCACACCGCACCCCGCCCTGCGTATTCAACCATACTTACCTTGTCAATGCACCCCTTCACTCCGGGTCTTCCCTTTGTTTCGGGACCGTCCAAAATGACCGCGGTCAACATTCTCACAATGAGGCCGAGCCCCTGTGCTCCCGGTTTCCCTTTAACCAGGGTCCACCGAACATGGCTGCCTCCTGTGTGCACTACATTTAGGTGAGCACATGCACTCCTGAATTTCCCTTAGTTTAGGGACTGCCAAAAGTGGCTGCTTACTGTGCCCTTGGGTCTTGGTCTTTCTTAGATATTAGTAGTATGGCGGACTGTGTTAGAGTTGGAGGCAGGGTTACCTCGCTAGTGTGTCGCCGAACATGGCCTGCGACATGAATCTAACGATGATCATAAAACAATTGACCATTGTCGTGAAATCTCATCATTTATGCAATGTGAAGAATGGTCGGAGATAAAAAATTGCGGAGTATTCCACTCTGACAATCTGGAAGCACCGATTTACCCATTACCAAGAAGACCTTGTGTACTGGCGAGAAAAACGCAAAACCTTTCTCACCGGGTGCATAAGCCTCCATGAGCCCTCAGCCCATCAGGGTCAATCTCAGCAGGGTCAGTGCCATTGTGAATTTTTGTAGACGTCCACGGATCCCAGCGTCTTCTGGACTGCAGTGAATTGATGGTCTCCATGACCTCTGCAAGTCCTAATAGAGCTTCCATTTCCGTTTCCGTTTGTGAGGTTAACCTGATGAAGCCAGTCTACAGACCTCCCGTCCATGGTCGATTTGTTCCCCCCCGTTGTTTTGATTCCCCCTACACCTCTCGCTGAACACCCAAAGATCCCCTTTTTGTCCACATTACTGCATTCCCCCCCCCCCCCCCCCACTCTGACACCGTGTCTCGTCCCTCCGCCCCCCCCAACCCCGCACGAGATGTTCTGACCCCAGTGGGAGATGCGCCTCGGCCTGCCTCTCACTCCTGGTGCTAGCTTTCCTGCTATTGTGGTGGCCCCCTCCCAGGTTCGATCGAACCCACACTTATGCCCGCTCTTCTGGTGTCCTTTCTATCTCCTCCTCACCCTCTGCTGCGCATTGCTGCCCTCGCCCCCTCCTTTCTATGAGCTGGTTCCCTGTTCAGACGGAGGTGACGCAGTGTCCCGAAACCTTGTCCATTTAGTTATTTTGCCTCCTCTGTATCTTCCTCACCCCTGTCTCTGGCTGCTCGAACAGCCGTTCCAAGGACGAACTCGCCGGCTCAGTAAAATCATGTCCTTTGCCCAGAAACAGTACTCAGAGCCTGGCTTCGAAAAGCATCCTGAATCTGACAAAAGGTTTTATTTAGGCGCAACTTTGCATGGTTAAAATCCGCCATCACAAGCCACCTGCAATCCCAGATACCTGAATTGAGTAGTAGCCACACGAAACGGCAAACGCCCAAAGCCAACTACCATCCCCGAAAGGAGACAAAAAATAACTCTCTATTCTCCCAATTCAATTTGTATCCCTAAAAAGCACCTAATCGCTTGAGAAGCCCAATTATATCCTCCAACATGGGAACCACTTTGGAAATATACAACGCAAGGTCGTTGGCAGACTTCCACTGACGGTGATTTGCTGAATGGACACAGATCAGGTGCCTCTCGTCCAGACCAGAACCAAATGGGCACTTGTAGACGACTTTTGCCATGAAATTCGAAAGCAACTTAACCTTAACTGAGAAAATAAAAGAAATTAATTTGAATTCCAGCGTAATGGAGTTCGAGGGGGAGAAGGGATAGAAGACATTGCGGAAAAGGCGATGAGCAGTAGGCAGAGGAGCCGGCGGACCACGAGGCGAGGGTCCCTGGCCACTCAGGAGAGAGGGAGGCCGACAACACAAGCACCAGCCACCACCCCCCCCCTCCCCCCGCACCTGTACACGGATGGAAGCCTTTATTTTTGTTAAATAATTTAGATTACGCAATTATTTTTTCCAATTAAGGGGCAATTTAGTGTGGCCAATCCACCTACACTGCGCATTTTTGGGTTGTGGGGGCGAATCTCACGCAGACACGGGGAGAATGTGCAAACTCCACACGGACAGTGACCCAGAGTCGGGATTGAACCTGGGACCTCAGCGCCGCGAGGCAGCTGTGCTAACCACTGTGCTGCCCCAGGGATGGAAGCCATTCCTCATGAAGTACTGACCACTATGAAATAAGCGATAAAGTTCGATGTCTAGGTGGCGGTCAAGGTGGTGGTGACAGAGGTGATGGTCACCATGCAAAAAAAAAGCTATCTATTTTGGCGAAGTAGGTGGAAGCCCAGGAAAAAACAAACTACGAATTGGAGAAGACCTCGACGGACCAGAGCGGCAGGATCGTCGCACTGGAAGCAGTTGTTAAATCGTTGGTGGCGGCTCAAGGGAATTTTAAAGAGAAATTCGAGGATGAAGAAAACAGGTCGCAACATTGGAACATTCAGATTGTGGGCCTTCCAGAAGGTATTGAGGGCAGAGACGCAACGGGCTATATCGCCCAAATGCTGGGCAACCTAGTCGGGAGAGCCAGCTTCCACGACCCCTGTGACAGATCGCACAGGATGCTTAAGCCGAAACCGAGGCTGGACATTGGGAAACTATACTGACACCACGATCATGAGAGGGTGCTAAGGTGGGCGATAAAGACCAGGTTGAGTCCCTGGGAAGGACAGAATCTCAGGGTATATCATCATTTTGGGGCGGACATGACGAAATGCATGTTTGCGTTTAATCAGAGAAAACCAGCCCTGCCCAAGAATGGGGTACGATTCGTTTGCCCACATTCGCCACTTTCATTTTAGAGGCAGCACAGTAGCACAATGGTTAGCACTGTTGCGTCACAGCTCCAGGATCCCAGTTTTGATTCCTGGCTTGCGTCACTGTCTGCATGGAGTCTGCATGTTCTTCTCATATCGGCGTGGGTTTCCTTCCAGTGCTCCGATTTCCTCCCACAGGTCCCAAAAGACGTGCTGTTAGGCAATTTTTACATTCTGAATTCTCCCTCTGAATTCTACCCGAACAGGCGCCGGAAAGTGGCGACTAGGGGGCAGGATTCTCCCAGACCTGGGCTGGACCGAAGAATCCCCGCGCCCGGGCCACGCCGCCCCGATGCCGGCAGGTGATTCTCCGCAGAGCGAAGAATCGGCGCCGTTGGCACCGGCGTGGTCGGCGGCCATTCTACGCAGGCCCCCCACGATTTTCCGAGGGGCCGTAAAAAGGAAAACGAGTCCTGCTAGGTCTGTTCTAATCTGCTCTGAGCCTGCGCGACCTTGGCGTTGAAGGGTCGGGTGTCAGCATTTGGGTGGGGAGGAATGGCCCGCGATCGGGGCCAACAATCGGCGGGCTGTCTCTCTGGCTCCGTACCTACTTTCCTACGTGCTGTCCCCTGTAGCCCTGCGCCATGTTGCGTCAGGGCCGGCGTGTTGAAGGATGCCACGACGCTGGTGCGCGTGGCTGCCAGTGCCACTGCGTATGCGTGGATCCCGCTGCGCACATTTCGCGCCAGGATCGGCAGCCGGAGCAGCGCGAAACCCTCCACCGCCTTGCTGGTCCCCGACAGGGTCCAGAATTAGTCCTTGCGATGGCGTTACGATGGCATGGACACTCTGCCCTGGAATTAGTGAATCCCACTCCGGGGCTTTTCACATTAACTTCATTGCGGTGTTAATGTAAGCTTACTTGTGCAATAATGATTAGTATAATGTTATTTCCAGCCAGGCTCTGGGTAACAATGCAGAACAAGGAGCATTACTTTAACATACCCGCAGAGGCAAACGATTTTGTGCAGTTAAACGGCCTGAAGAAGGGCAAAGGAGGCAGCGATGAAGGTAGAACATCGAGACGGGAAGTGAAAGAGACAGAAACGGTTGCGCTGGACTATGCTGCTTCGCTCTGATCAAAGCTACCGGGTCACAGGAAAGGGCGAATGCAGGTGAGGGTGAGTTAGAGGCAGAAGGAGCGTTTAGACAGTGGGCATAAGTGTGCGGTAAGAACAGCCCCCGGAGAGGTGGGTACCACACCCGCATGGAAATCTAGCACAAGAAGATGGACAACAAGGGAGGGAGCGCCTGGCTGGGGGAGGGGAGGGGGTGGCACTGGAACAGGGAGTGGATGCATAGATGGCGCGGCGCTTCGGGTATGGGGGGGGGGGGGTGAGGGGGGGGGGAGTTGAAGGAACACAAAATGAACAATATGGGAAGAAAGGGTTTGTTTTGGGACTGGTTTCGGCAGGTAAGATGCAGAATGAAGGGACAAGTTGGTTCCGCAAGCAGCCACTTTGGAGGATCCCGAAGCAAAGGGAGACTACGGAGTGTAGGGGCTGACCCACGTGGCTTATACACAGTTGGCGGCCATGGTCGGTGCCCCCTGGGCAAAGGCAACCCCCGCAGTGCAGGCGTCCAGCCACATGATGAGAATTGTAATCGTGGCCATTTTGGACGGCCCCCGAACAAAGGGACACCGTGGACTGCAGGACCGTCTCCACCAGGTTAGTCCGGATGATCGCGCAGGAGGAGGGGGACGGATTGCGGGTAGGAAGGGCTGGGTCGGACATATGTAGCATTCATATTATGGGACGAAGGCTAGGGAAGTGGACATACTAATTAGGAAGAGGACATATTAACGGTAACATGGAAGGTTACGGACCAAGCAGGATGGTACTTCATGGTCAGCAGTGTGATGGACGGGCACTGGTAGTTCTAGTAAATCTGTAAGCCCCCAAATTTGACAACACAGATTTCATAAAAAAGACCATGGTGGAATTCCGAGATATCGACACACACCGACTTCAACTGTGTACAGAAACCATTGACGGATCGATCGAGCCTCAGAAGTGGGAAAAAGACAGGCATGGCTAGAGAAGTGGAAGCATTCATGAGGCACATGGGGTCAGTGTGCCCATCCCGGTTCCTATATGGCAGCGAGATAACCAGAATGGGGACGTCTCACTTTCCACGTTCTGGGAGACACTGAAGGCGATGACTAGGGGAGAGATAATAGCCGACAACGTATTTAGAGACTGGGAACAGGGGGTGGCTAGTTAACAACTGCTCGACTCCATCCTGGAGGTCAATAGAAATTATTCTGCGACTCCACCGCAGAGCATCTTGCGTACAGGAAAGAGCTACAATTGGACTTAACCTGCTATCCACCAGGAAGGCAGTTGCCAAACTCTGCCAGACACTGGGACCTTCTACGAACATGGAGAAAAGGCAGGTCACCCACTGGCTCACCAGATGAGAAAGCAGGCAGCTACAAGGGAGATAACGAGCGAAAACACAGCAGTGGGGAACTGTTTGGAAACCCCAGAAATGTCGAGAAGCACTTGAGGCCTTCTACCGCGGACTGTACAGCTCCGAGCCCTCCCATTGAGGAGGGCGGACACGACACATATCATCGATGGACTGGACAACCCCGTTGGGGGACGATAGGCGGGGCGAGCTGGAAGCACCAATAGGACTGGGAGAGAACACGGAGAGCATCAGCTCCATGCAGGTGGGGAAAGTGCTGGGGCAGGATGGGTTCCCGGAGAACTTTTATAAAATGTTGCACCAGCTGTGGTCCCACACCTACGGGACATATTTGCTGATTCACTAGCGAGGGCTCTCTGCCTCCAACGCTAACACAGGCAATTATATCGCTGATGCCCGCAAAACACAAGAGCCGGATAGAATGCGCATCATATTTTGCTGCTCAATGCGGACGCAAAGATACTTGCGAAAGTCCTGACTCAGAGATGGGAGAACTGCGTACCAGAGGTGGTTTAAGAGGACCAGACCGGCTAGTACAAGGGTAGACAGCGAACATCAGGTGACTGCTGAAAGCAATAATGACCCCATCCAGGACGGGAACACCAGAGGTGATCGTCTTCCTGGATGCAGAAAAGGCCTTTGACAGAGTCGAATGAAAGTATCTCATTGAGGTACTCGAGCGGTTTGGGCTAGGGACAGCGTTTACCATGTGAACGAAACTCCTGCACAACGTTCCCAAGGCGAACATTCGGTCCAGCACCGCCAGCGCTGAATATTTCCAGCTTCACAGAACCATAAGGCAGCGATATCCAGTGGCCCCGCTCTTGTTCACCCTGGCAATTGAACACCTGGTGATCATTCTGCAAGACGGAAAAGTCTGAAAGGGCATCAAAATAGGGGGCGGATGACCTGATCCTCTCCGTCTCGGACTCAAAGAACGGCATGGAAGTAATCATGAAGTTCCTGGAAGGTTTCGGGGTCTTCTGGGGTTACAAACCAAACCGGGGTAAGAGCCAGGCATTCCCGGTCAACCTGAATGGGAGAGGGAGAGATCTGGGGGGGGGGGGGGGGGGCGGGGGGGGGGGGGGGGGATAGGGGGCTGCAATTATAACTACCACAAAGCAAGTTCCACTACATGAGGATCCAGATAGCCCATAACTGGATACGGATCCACAACTGGAATCTGACCAGTCTGGCGGAAAAAGTTAAAAAGGTCCTTCAGAGATGGGATGCACTTCCGCTTTCCCTGGATGGAAGGATGCAGATGGTCAAGATCAACGTTCTGCCGAGATTCCTGTTCCTGTTCAGATCCATCCCAATCTTCATGCCCAAGGTGTTTTTTCACGGGATAGACAAAATGATCATGGCGTTTGGATGGAGGGGGAAGAACCCAAGGACCCCCAAGCTGACACTGCAATGGAGGAATGATTTGGGCGGCCTGGTTCTACCGATCCTGCAGTACTAAAACTGGTCGGCCACAGTTAAAAGCGTGAGGGAATGGATACGAGAACCCAACATGGTCTCTGTGACGCTGGTGCAGTCGTCCTGCATGGGTACCACCCTCCAGGCCCTAACCACTGCAACGCTCGCATCCCCCCGGTAAAATGCACATCCTGCCCTGTGGTGATAGCCACATTGAGGACATGGATCCAAAGTATCAGCATTTCGCTTCAACCGAGATGTCCTTCTTGGCCCCCATCAGCGGTAATCAAAATTTCCCGCCATCCATTCTCGATCACCTTCAAAAACTGGAGACAGGACGGGGATCTCTCGGAGTCAGGAGCATTTCCATAGGGGACAGACTCGTGACCCTGGTCTAACTGATGGAAGAATTGGAGCTACCGACAGGACAGGAACCTGGGCACCTGCAATTCATACAGTTTATG
The DNA here is from genome assembly GCF_047496885.1 of Scyliorhinus torazame. Classification (NCBI taxonomy): domain Eukaryota; kingdom Metazoa; phylum Chordata; class Chondrichthyes; order Carcharhiniformes; family Scyliorhinidae; genus Scyliorhinus; species Scyliorhinus torazame. The sequence continues at coordinate 176,908,149 of NC_092720.1, read as the reverse complement.
TCATGGATACCGCAAGGTACAGTAGGGCCCCGTGATACAATTTACTGAACAGCTGATAAGCACCGTGGCCCCATCTATGGACGCTTGCTGGAAAGGACAAGGACACCACCAGATGGAGCTAAGCACAATGGGCGGGCGAACGCGGGACAGACGTGGGTTTGGGGACTCTGGAGCAAAGCACTGAGTGGCACTGAGTGGGGCTAACTCGACCTCCCGAGGTGCTGCCCTTACTTACACAAAATTGGCTGTATTTGTTTTTCGATTGTCGTAAATGCCCATTCGGGTCACTAATGTCCTATCGGGTAGGAATCTTCCATCCTTACTTGGTCTAGTCTACATGTGACTCCATATGCACAACAATGTGTTTGACTGTTAACTCCCCCTCAAGGGCAATTAGGGATGGACAATAAATGCTGGCCCAGTCTGCGAAGCCCACATCCCTGAACGAAAATAAAGAATGCAGGTCGCCGCCACATGAGGGCAATCAGTGATGGCAGTAAATGACTGCGTAGCCGGCGACGACAACATCTTACGAAAGAAGAACATATATATATATTTGATTCGATCCCGGTTAGGAGACCTGACGTTTGTTTCGAGGATGAGTAAGATTTCCATATTCACGAATCCCTTGAATGTTCACCAAGCACAAAATCAAATGTTCGGCGATACATAAAGAAAATTTCCGTATTTCTATGTAATTCTTAAAAACAAAGAATGTTAGAAATAGGATATATATCTTTTTAAATGTGTCAATGCGAGTGGGAATGAAACCAAAACGATCACGCGTACTGAGGTCTGCTCGCCGAACAAAGAAAACGATTGATCTTTATATAATTACTTATTTTTAAAATGTTTTTATTGGCAATTTCGACATTATGTACATTGACGTCCGTTTCATTTATTGCATCGTATAAAAAAGGCTTCGTATTTCGTTACTTTAATTATAAATTTCTGCCCTCTAGCTCATCGTGTCCTTCCAGACCCTTCCTCCGCCCCCCTCGCCCTCCTTTCCCTAAGCCCTCGCCGTTTCCCCAGCACTTCCTCTCTTGCTGCTTCCCTTGGTCGATCCGGGAGTGTGCTCCCCCTTCTCCTTGTCCCCCATTAGAACATAGAACATAGAACAATACAGCGCAGTACAGGCCCTTCGGCCCACGATGTTGCACCGAAACAAAAGCCATCTAACCTACACTATGCCATTATCATCCATATGTTTATCCAATAAACTTTAAATGCCCTCAATGTTGGCGAGTTCACTACTGTAGCAGGTAGGGCATTCCACGGCCTCACTGCTCTTTGCGTAAAGAACCTACCTCTGACCTCTGTCCTATATCTATTACCCCTCAGTTTAAAGTTATGTCCCCTCGTGCCAGCCATATCCATCCGCGGGAGAAGGCTCTCACTGTCCACCCTATCCAACCCCCTGATCATTTTGTATGCCTCTATTAAGTCTCCTCTTAACCTTCTTCTCTCCAACGAAAACAACCTCAAGTCCATCAGCCTTTCCTCATAAGATTTTCCCTCCATACCAGGCAACATCCTGGTAAATCTCCTCTGCACCCGCTCCAAAGCCTCCACGTCCTTCCGATAATGCGGTGACCAGAACTGTACGCAATACTGCAAATGCGGCCGTACCAGAGTTCTGTACAGCTGCAACATGACCTCCCGACTCCGGAATTCAATCCCTCTACCAATAAAGACCAACACTCCATAGGCCTTCTTCACAACCCCATCAACCTGGGTGGCAACTTTCAGGGATCTATGTACATGGACACCTTGATCCCTCTGCTCATCCACACTTTCAAGAACTTTACCATTAGCCAAATGTTCCGCATTCCTGTTATTCCTTCCAAAGTGAATCACCTCACACTTCTCTACATTAAACTCCATTTGCCACCTCTCAGCCCAGCTCTGCAGCTTATCTATATCCCTCTGTAACCTGCTACATCCTTCCACACTATCGACAACACCACCAACTTTAGTATTGTCTGCAAATTTACTCACCCACCCTTCTGCGCCTTCCTCTAGGTCATTGATAAAAATGACAAACAGCAACGGCCCCAGAACAGATCCTTGTGGTACTCCACTTGTGACTGTACTCCATTCTGAACATTTCCCATCAACCACCACCCTCTGTCTTCTTTCAGCTAGCCAATTTCTGATCCACATCTCTAAATCACCCTCAATCCCAGCCTCCGTATTTTCTGCAATAGCCTACCGTGGGGAACCTTATCAAACGCTTTGCTGAAATCCATATACACCACATCAACTGCTCTACCCTCGTCTACCTGTTCAGTCACCTTCTCAAAGAACTCAATAAGGTTGTGAGGCATGACCTACCCTTCACAAAGCCATGCTGACTATCCCTGATCATATTATTCCTATGTAGATGATTATAAATCTTGTCTCTTATAATCCCCTCCAAGATTTTACCCACTACAGACGTGAGGCTCACCGGTCTATAGTTGCAGGGTTGTCTCTGCTCCCCTTTTTGAACAAAGGGACCACATTTGCTGTCCTCCAGTCCTCTGGCACTATTCCTGTAGCCAATGATGACATAAAAATCAAAGCCAAAGGGCCAACAATCTCTTCCCTGTCCTCCAGAGAATCCTAGGATAAATCCCATCAGGTCCCGGGGACTTATCTATTTTCAGCCTGTCCAGAATTGCCAACACCTCTTCCCTACGTACCTCAATGCCATCTATTCTATTAGCCTGGGGCTCAGCATTCTCCTCCACAACATTATCTTTTTCCTGAGTGAATACTGACGAAAAATATTCATTTAATATCTCGCCTATCTCTTCAGACTCCACACACAATTTCCCATCCCTGTCCTTGACTGGTCCTACGCTTTCCCTAGTCATTCGCTTATTCCTAACATACCTATAGAAAGCTTTTGGGTTTTCCTTGATCCTTCCTGCAAATACTTCTCATGTCCCCTCCTAGCTCGTCTTAGTTCTCTCTTTAGATCCTTCCTCGCTACCTTGTAACTATCCATCGCCCCAACCGAAACTTCACACCTCATCTTCACATAGGCCTCCTTCTTCCTCTTAACAAGAGATTCCACTTCCTTGGTAAACCACGGTTCCCTCGCTCGACGCCTTCCTCCCTGCCTGACCGGTACATACTTATCAAGAACACGCAGTAGCTGATCCTTGAACAAGCCCCACTTATCCAGTGTGCCCAACACTTGCAGCCTACTTCTCCACCTTATCCCCCCCCCCCCCCAAGTCACGTCAAATGGCATCATAATTCCCTTCCCCCAGCTATAACTCTTGCCCTGTGGTGTATACTTATCCCTTTCCATCATTAACGTAAACGTCACCGAATTATGGTCACTGTCCCCAAAGTGCTCTCCTACCTCCAAATCCAACACCTGGCCTGGTTCATTACCCAAAACCAAATCCAACGTGGCCTCGCCTCTTGTTGGCCTATCAACATATTGTTTCAGGAAACCCTCCTGCACACACGGTACAAAAAACGACCCATCTATTGTACTCGAACTATATCTTTTCCAGTCAATATTTGGAAAGTTAAAGTCTCCCATAATAACTACCCTGTTACTTTCGCTCTTATCCAGAATCATCTTCGCCATCCTTTCCTCTACATCCCTAGAACTATTAGGAGGACTATAAAAAACTCCCAACAGGGTGACCTCTCCTTTCCTGTTTCTAACTTCAGCCCATACTACCTCGGAAGAAGAGTCCCCATCTAGCATCCTCTCCGCCACCGTAATACTGCTCTTGACTCGCAGCGCCACACCTCCCCCTCTTTGCCTCCTTCTCTGAGCTTACTAAAACACCTAAACCCCGGAACCTGCAACATCCATTCCTGTCCCTGCTCTATCCATGTCTCCGAAATTGCCACAGCATCGAAGTCCCAGGTACCAACCCATGCTGCAGTTCCCCTACCTTGTTTCGTATACTCCTGGCATTGAAGTAGACACACTTCAAACCACCTATCTGAACACTGGCCCCTCCTGCGACATCAAATCTGTGCTCCTGACCTCTATACTCTCATTCTCCCTTACCCTAAAACTACAATCCAGGTTCCCATGACCCTGCTGCATTAGGTTAAACCCCCCCCCCCCCAAAGAGCACTACCAAATCTCCCCCCCAGGATATTTGTGCCCCTCAGGTTCAGATGTAGACCATCCTGTCTGTAGAGGTCCCACCTTCCCAGAAAGAGCCCCAGTTATCCAGAAATCTGAATCCCTCCCGCCTGCACCATCCCTGTAGCCACGTGTTTAATTGCTCTCTCTCCCTATTCCTCATCTCATTATCACGTGGCACAGGCAACAACCCAGAGATAACAACTCTGTTTGTTCTCGTTCTGAGCTTCCATCTTAGCTCCCTGAAAGCCTGCCTGACATCCTTGTCCCCTTTCCTACCTATGTCGTTAGTGCCAATGTGGACCACGACTTGTGCTGCTCCCCCTCCCCCTTAAGGATCTGGAAAACACGATCCGAGACATCACGTACCCTTGCACCTGGGAGGTAACATACCAAACCTGAGTCTCTCTCGCTCCCACAAAATCTCCTATCTGTGCCCCTGACTATCGAGTCCCCAATTACTAATGCTCTGCTCCTCGCCCACTTTCCCTTCTGAGCAACAGGGACAGACTCCGTGCCAGAGGCCCGTACCCCATGGCGTACCCCTGGTAAGTCCCCCCCCCCCCCCACACACAAGTATCCAAAGCGGTATACTTGTTTCTCAGGGGAACGACCGCAGGGGATCCCTGCACTGATTGCTTTTTCCCAGTCCCTCTTACAGTTACCCACCTATCTCAATCTTTGGTGTAACTAATTCCCTGAAGCTGCTATCTATGACCCCTTCTGCCTCCCGAATGATCCGAAGTTATTCCAACTCCAGCTCCAGTTCCCTAACTCGGACTTGGAGGATCTGGAGATGGCAGCAATTCCTGCAGGTAAAATCAGCAGGGACACTAACTGCATCCCTCACCTCAAACATCCTGCAGGAGGAACATTGCACTCCCTTCCCTGCCATTCCTCTAACTTTCTACCAAGATCTGGCTAACAACTAAATTAAATTTTTTTATAAAAAGAATAATAATATAATAAAATATGGTACTTACCTCAGACCAATGGGTTTTATTATTAGGTTAGAGGAGGAGGGCGGGTGGGAGACACTACACGCGTAGTGTCTCGGGTTTCCCCTCCACCAGAATTTATTGGTGAGGGTCTTCCCAGACGTCCGCGGGTCGACTTCCTGTTCCCGCCTAAAACACTCCCAGCAACCACTTCCGCACTGCTCCCGCTGAAACTGACTCACCAGCTGTTCTCACGCCGAAATCGACTGGCCTGCCCCTGCAAAGACAAGTGCTTTTAAAGGACAGACTTACCTCCCAGCAACCACTCCCGCACTGCTCGCGCTGAAACTGACTAACCAGCTGTTCTCCCGCCGAAATCGACTGGCCTGCCCCTGCAAAGACAAGTGCTTTAAAGGACAGACTTACCTCCCAGCAACCACTTCCGCACTGCTCCCGCTGAAACTGACTCACCAGCTGTTCTCACGCCGAAATCGACTGCACACGTTCTTTTCTCCCTTCGTCGGCTTCGGCCGTTTTCCTTTTGGCCCTTCTTCCTGCATCCCCCCCCCCCCCGCGTTAATGTTGTCCCTGTTTGTCGGTCTCAGACTCTCTGCTTTCTCCGCCCCCCCCCCTCTACCCCGGGTTGTGCGTCCCTGGCGTTCCACCTTCACATTTGATAGTATTTCCCTTTACCCTATCTAATCCTTCCAGTTCCCTCTCGATTGACTGTTGTTTGCCTCAAACAGGTTTCGAACAGACCGACAAATTGCCCCCATGCAGTAAGGAAGCCTTCCTCCAACCCTGCGGTGGCATATTTGATCTTATCCAGGTGTAGAAGTTCCGAAACGGCAGCTAGCCAGTCTGCAGCTGTGGGTGGGGTGCTTCTGATCGCCAGCCGAACACGATTCTGTTGTGTGCGATTAGGAAAACGAAAGCAAGGCCGTCGGCCCTCTTCCCCATGTGTAGCTCTGGCTGCTCTGATACCCCTAAGATCGCCACATTTGGGCATGGCTTCACCCTCACCACCACAATCTTGGACATTGCCTTTGATAAGGCCGTCCAGAACCCAGAAAATTTGGGACAAGCCCAGAACATGTGGATGTGGTTAGCCATGTCCCTCTGGCACCGTTCACATTTGTCCTCCAACTCGGAGAAGGACCTCCTCATTCGGGTCTTGTCAGGTGTCCTCTGTGCATCATTTTGAACTGCATGAGACTGAACCTTGCGCCGGAGGAGGTGGAGTTGGTCCTGCTCGGTGTTTCGCTCCAGTGTCCCCACCCACGTCTGTCCCCAGTTCAGTATCCAATTCTAGTGATTAAAGATTGCATATTCTTTAGCATCAATTAAATTGGTTTTATTTACTGGGCAGCGCAGAACTGCATGAGCATGTCATGGACAATTAGGGGGTTGCCCATGGCCTTATGACACCCCCTTATCGACTGGCATTGGGTCTTTATGTATACAAGTTCCCTTATCCCGGACAATCAGGAAGCCTGCACCTCTCTCTGCTCACGCCGCCTGCAGCTGAGTAAGATACGGCCTGTGGCCGTTGAAGATCTCCGAGATTTCGGGCGACGTTTTAACATAGAACATAGAACCGTACAGCACAGAACAGGCCCTTCGGCCCTCGATGTTGTGCCGTGAATTGTCCGAAACCAAGATCAAGCTATCCCACTCCCTGTCATTCTGGTGTTCTCCATGTGCACTGACATAACATTTGCAAGATCAGCGATTGAGAAGTCTCCACAAATACAATCTCGTCTGCCCAGTGCAGTCTGTTATCTCTGCTCTCTTCCTTTCAATCTGTCGATCGGTCCATCATTTATTTGGAAATTAACTTTATTTTCTCATTTCAACAGAAAGCTTGGACGCAGAGTACAGTGAAGAAGAGAAAAACACATTTAACCTGCTGCCGTCCCAGTTAAAGATGACAATAGTGCCGCCTGGTATATTGCCTGAAGGCTTCCATCTGCGGGATTGAAACTCTTATTCTCGAATTCAAACACTCTCAGAATTTCTGCCTGTGACGAATTGAACTTCTTGATCGAAACTCCGCTTTTTCTAAACAGTGCACACACGCCATTCCAGATACAGAGCTGCAGTTATTAAGTAGTTCTGTGAACTTCGACCGTTGCATTGTGGTTGCAGTAACCTCAGCTCTTCGGGGCAAATCTAAAACAATAAATTAGTTTCTATTTCTGAAGATGCTGCCGGACCTCCTGTAGTTCAAAAAATTCTCGATTTGGACCCTTGTCCTTTTACTTTTTACACCAAAGACCAGCCGGTTCATCAATTTACCAGAAGATTCCTCCATGTTCATGACCTGTACTGAGCAACTCAGGGCTAATTCGTTGTTAGAGCAGGGAATTCCCTTGATGGTGCTCGAGATGAAACAAGAAAGTAACCGTGGTGCTATCATAAAAAAGACACAAATCAATTGTCGGCGTGGTAGAAATAGTGATATAAACCAATAACAACACGCCGGCACAGGAGAACATGTGCCCTCAACTGTTACACAGTTTGTCTTACAGTTACGACTGTCCACATTGACAGTTTCAAATATCACATCAAATGTAAACGCAAAATTGTCATCAACAATCAAAATCTTCGTATACCTTGTCAACGGAAGCTGTAGAACTAAATCAAGATCATTGCGAACAACGCTGTTTGTGTTGTGCTGTTCAGCTATGGAACATGCCTGTCCAATCTGGGAATAATCTCCCAAATCGAAGAAGTTGAACCGCATCCTCAGTGTAAATTCCTGATGTTGTTGGGGATTTTGTGATACTGGACTGTGATATAAATTATAGGTGGCCCTGTAACTACATTTTTGCTCCATATTACTTTTGAATAGTTCTGATGAAACAAAAGGTACTCATTGGCTTAGATGCCTGTTTAGAAGAGGCAATTTGTAGAAATAAATAGTGGAGACAAAGCTGTTAATATCTAAAAGACACAAAATGGCTGTTAGCTATTTTGTGATATTAAAGACACAAAATGGCTGAACAAGCCACATTCCCTGTAAACTGCTTCATGAGACCCAAGCGTGGGTATGTATAGAGAGTGTCCCAACAGCCGCTGATAGCAGCTTCACAGAACAAGACTTGCAATGTATCCTTGATAAGCTGAAGGTCTACAGCTGTAGACAGGACACATAATTAGATTAGTTTTGAATGACTTTTGTCGGAAGTTAGGGGAGGGTGGGGATAATTGGGGATGCTTGGAAAATTGATTGACTGCATGTAATAAGTGTGACGCGAATATAGTTGATTGATTGTATATAAATGAGAATAAAAACTAATTCCGCCTCTGGAATCTGTATATTAACCGTGTGAGCTTTAGCGCAAGTGGGATAAGGTGGTGTCAAGGGCTGCGGAGTCCCCAGATCTTGCCTCCCAGAATTCTGACATAATAATCTGCTTTTTTGCTGTGAATATTTTCACCCCTAACACCTGACAATTAGTGACTGCCTGAAACCGATGAATGGGGATCATTTATACACTTTCCTAAAAACGACAAATTCCTAGGCTGTAACCACCCACCTTCATGCCCTGCAAATTGTCCACAAGTTGTCTACTGATCCAGATGAGTTCCTGCCACTGGGAGGCAATCAGTCTTAACCTAACTGGCTGCGTCCCAGAAGACTCAAGTATGGTGCCAGCCGCTGCAAGCCGTTTAGGTAGAAGGGAGGGTACAGCAAAAGGATTATTGCAAACTGTTACTTTGAACGACAACCCATCGTACAGAATGCCATGAACGAACAAAGGTGCACCTCTTAAGATTTGAAAGTCGTCAACTATCGGGGCAGGGCGTTCGTGAAAGAATGGCGAGGTTTGGTGCAGCAACAGGATAAAAAAAAGAATTGAACCCATAGCAACTTTATGCAGCAGACCTCGACCATCGTGGTGGACAGATTATGTGTCCGTTCCGAGGTTTGCAAGGAATCTTTTCATTTTGAAAAGATTGTCGGTGAAATCTAGTCTGAGAAGGGAAATTTTCCTGCCTGTAAAGTTACCTTGCTTCATTATTCTTTATTTCTTTCACACGAAGGGTGTTCCTAACACTGCAGTCATTATCACCCTTGCACGGGCTTGAAAATATGATGGGAGGCGTTATATCCTACAGCGAATAAAATCCGCGTGATTTTTCTATTTCCAAATGCTCTTAATGCTCAAATGCCCAAATGCTCTGTTCGGGAATTCGACCCAAATGAAATGAAGGAACACCGATGAACACGGAAGGTAAAGTGTGCGTTGCTACCGCATTTTACCGCAAAAGAGGAAATAAAGGATCTGCGTGTATATTGCGATGTCAATACAACCTCGTGTAAATTGGACTAGTTTTACAAGTCAACACAAGTATTCCTGCCAATAAATGTGTTCATCCAGCTCGGCTCTAGCGTTATTTATACTGAGAGCTCAAATGACGTTTTAAACTTTGTCAATGTGGTTGCTGAGAATGGGGTTATTTAAATCGTTCAAAAAGAAAAGAAACGAAACTATTTGAAATGTTCTTCTTGAAAAAATTTCCAATATGTGTTTTGCAAAGACTCTTCTGTATATTTCATGTCACGCACGAGTCCTTGGGGTAAAGTCGATGCATTAATCAGCTTCTGACGTCGGATATAACTCACAGCAGTGCGCAAATCCCCAGGTGACAATCTCCATAGAGGATAGATTTTGGTTTTAAGTATCTTCTACATTGGCACGGTCGAAGACCAGGGCTTGGCAGAACAGACTTTCGTGCTTCACAGAAAAACATGGGGCACCCAGTAATTTACCAGATAGACCTCATTTATTACCAAGTTCTTGCAGCCGTCGGTATTCCTGGTAAGTGAGTTGAAACGTGTCAGTACAGTTGAACATCAGTACGAAACTGTTACCTGTTCGGTGTTATTAGTTAAGGGTGGAAACATTTGTTTTGCTTGGTCAATATTATTTTTCATACAAATGATAATATTTAGTTCGCGTTCACCGTATCGTTGAGCCGAGAATGGTTACAGGAGAAAAGTCCCCTCGGGTGTCACACACTGAGAATTGACCAGAAAGCAAACAGTAATTTGCTTTGAAATTTGTTCTGATGGATTCTAACATTTTATCGCTGTTTAACTGAAAAGGAAATGCGGAAAAGTGTTGCTATTCTTACTGCCACCGACTGCAGGTTAGTGGTCAATGGTGTTGGAAGGGGCGATGCTGACACTGATCGTGGAAAACGGGCGATAGCGATCCGCAGACCGCTATATATTCCTTTTATCGCAGAAGGTTAAAACCTAAACCAATCAATCACCTGAGAATTCGAAGTTTTGACAAATATATCCGAACAGGGCGAATGTGCACTCGGGATGTGGTGCAGATCCTATTCCAACAGGTCGGACTTCTTTCGCTCTATTCATTTTATACAAGCACTGTTTCCACATATTGGACAACCTTTGTTTTCTACACACACGGTTGCTCCAGAAATACCAGAATAGTGTTCTTGATTTAACTCAGCAAAGCGATATACTTCGTAGATCAGGTTACTCTCAATTTTAGCTAATCGAGCGCTGCCTTGCCCTACACTTGTCGCATATTTCCTTTCCCAACAAGTATGCTTCCACAATTAAACTTTATTTAACCAAGAACGAAAAGAGCCCCTGGAATTTCAATGGTTTCTTAATTGTGATAAAATCATTCTAAAAGCAAATATTTTGCGACGGGCATGCGATAAATATTAATTTCTCTTTTACTTACAGTCAACGTGGGGGCAATTGTGGTCCTTTCTCGAGGAAAGTGTGGGTTATCCAAATGCATTACTCGCTATCTCGTGGCCATGGCAGTGGTAGATATCACTGTGGTAGTCATCCATGTGATATTACACCGGATTAACATCATGTACTTCCCACCCAGTTTTCTATTTTTGACTCCTGTGTGCATTGTAAATGTTGTGGCATATATTGTAACTGTAGACTGTTCTGTCTGGTTTACTGTTGCCTTCACGTTTGACCGCTTTGTGGCAATTTGCTGTCAGAAGCTACAATCAAAGTACTGCACGGAGAAAACTGCAACGTTCGTCATCGGCTCTGTGTTTGTTCTCAGCTGCCTGAGGACTGTCCCTTTTTACTTCATAGGTGAACCTGCATTTATAATTGATAACGTCGCATGGCATTGCGTCCCCACACTTCCCCCTTGTGGAAGATATTCGAGTGGATTGACAGTATCATCACCCCTGTATTACCAATGTTTTTGATATTGCTGTTCAATGCTTTGACTGTTAGGCATATCATAGTGGCAAACAGAATCTGCAAGGGGCTACGCAGCAACAATGAAAATCAGAATGACCTAGAGATGAAAAATCGGAGGAAATCCATGGTTTTGCTTTTCACTATTTCCGCCAATTTCATAATCTTGTGGATGACGTATCTTGTGCATTACGTAAACTGGCCGGTTGCGAACTTTCATTACACAGACAAATATTTCAATAGCCCGATATATATCGCCCAGCAGGTTGCATTCATGCTGTAACTGCTGAGTACCTGCACAAACACTTGCCTCTATGGACTGACACAAAACAAATTCAGAGAGGAGCTTAAGAATGGGATAAAGTATCTGTTTACACTGAATGGGAAAATATGTTGACAATATGGAACGCCCATCGATCTGGAAGAGGGCTTGTAAATTTACGAGTAAGTTGCTTTTGGATTTCTCAGTTTTGAAAGCAGGTGAAGGGAAAAGAGGAAAATGATTGTCTTCAATAAGGTTTCACTTAATTAAATACAATGACCAAAATATTCAAATTTGATTTCGTAATTGGAAAGCTACAGGTAGAAATTAGAACATGTAGTAATACAACTTGCTCGCCTAATGCCTCGATTATTATTTATCTAGATGTGCAGAGTTTGCACAACAGCATACTATTGAAATAAATTGTAATATTATTCTCGTAAAACATCGATAAGAGTGAAAAGAAAAACATCTGCCGACTAAACTACAAATCAGACTTGGAGCAACAGATGCAATTTGTGTCTTTTGCAGAACAAGTTCACCATTTAAAAAAAACGCAAAGGTTGCAGAAAAACCTTCCTCACAAAATACGCCAAATGGTCTTAAATATTAAGCAAATAGAGATACATTTCCCATACCTTTACATTGTCAATACTGTCATGTGAGAGTACCTTTAAGAAATGTGTGTTCAAGAAATGTACCTTAAAGAAATGGGTGTTTATCAGTGATGTCAGAGGGTGAGTGGAGCTTGGCTGTCTGTCAGCTTTTTACTTTCATTTTAGGCTGTTTGCTGCAGGGTATGTTTTAGTTTCGTTTTCAGTGTTGGAGCGGAAGCCAGACAGAACAGATGCACTGTTGATATCTCTGCCATGAAAAGACTATCTTTTGATCATTTGGTGAATTCAGATTATAAATGTTCTCAGTAGTAAATATAAACCTAATGTGCTTCTGTTAAAAGGTGTTCCCTTTGTCTTCTGGAAGGTGTTTGGGAAGTCTTTCAGGATTACTTAGGGGTTGTATTTCTTTGGGGTTGTATTTAAATTGATGGTTGCTAAGATGTTCACTGTATGTTTTAAAAACGTTAATTTGAGTTCATAGACTAAACATAGTTTTACTTTAAAAAATAGTTTTCCATTTTGCTGTACCACATCTGCACAGTGAGCCGTATGCTCCCCATACCGCAATATATTAAAGGTTGTGGGTCAGGTGAACTCCATGCTACACTTTGGGTTTCTATTTGCTATTTCAATTGAAGATGCTTATCTATGAGCACATCAGCTGCACAGCTGGGTCGCGTAGGACCAGATGCAGTGTACGAACATAGGAACAAGGAGCAGGAATCGGCCAGTCGCCCTCGACGCCTGGCCTGCCATTTTAGAAGTTCCTACTTGGTCTGAGATTGTCCTCATATCTGCAGCCTGTCTACCTCCGCAAAACTCTTATTCCCTTCCCGAATAACAATCTATCCACCTGCTCCATTAAAAAAGACCAAAGACTGTGCTTCCACCACCTTTTCAGGCGGTCCCAAAGATTCAGCCCCTGTGAACGAAAGAAATGCACCTCATCCGACAACTTACTTTCAAATTGTTCTAGATTCAGCCACAAGAGGGAACATCATCTCCGCAGCTACCTTGTAAAAAAAAAACAGGATCGCATATTTCAATGAACCCTCCCTGAACGTTGGTGACAATACGGCACACAGTGTTCCAGAAATAACTTCGCTGATGTTTTTCCATGGGACGTAGGCATCCAGCATGTATTGTCCATCACGCTCAAGGGACATTTAAGACATAACCAGGTTCCTTTGGAACTGGAATCGTTGTAGGCCAGGCCAGGTGATTAGTGCACCAGATGTGTTTTTACGACAATGGTCTCATGGTCATCGTTAGACTTTTAATTCCAGATTTTTTTTCACTCAAATTTCACGATCTGCAGTGGCAGGATTTCAACCTGAGTACTCTGGTTTACTGGCCTTTGATGATACCCCGATGGCACCGATTCACCTTTATAACTGACGCCTAGTCTCGTGCTGTATTCAATTCCCGTCATAATAAATGCAAACATTTTCTTATGCCGTGGGACAGCATGGTAGCACAGTGGTTAGCATGGTTGTTTCTCAGCACCAAGGTCCCAGATTCGTTTCCCGGCTTGGGTCACTGGCTGTGCGGAGTCAGCACGTTCTCCCCATGTCAGCGTGGTTTCAGCCGAATGCTCCCGTTTCCTCCCACAGTCCAAATATGTGCAGGTTAGGTGCATTGTCTCCACCAAATATTAGGTGGGGTTATTGGGCTCCGGGGATATGGTGGAGGTGTGCGTCTTAAGTGCAGTTTGTTCCACGTTTTCTCCATTTTCCAGGTAATTGCCACACTCACTTCTCCGATCTACATCTTTTTGTACACTCCTCATCTCCTCAGCACAGCTTAATTTCGTTCTCATCATTGTGTCATCAGAAAATTCAGTAAGCTTTCCACCAAGATCTTCATCCAATTCATTTGCATAAATTGTAAATAATGAGGCCCAGCACTGGCCCCTGTGGCTCATTACCTGTTGGATTTTGACAACCTGAAAAATAACGAATCATATCGACAATCGGTTTCCGGCGAGCGAGTCAACCTTCTATTTATGCCGACATGTTACTGGCATACCATGAACTTTTATTTTACGCCATAACCTTTGATACGGCACTTGAACAAATGCCCTCTGGAAGTCTAACTATAGCACGTCCACGGTTTTCCCTTGATTGACAAACATGTAGGCCCATAAAATACTTCGAAAGGTTGTTGAAACATGACTTGCTGTGCCCATAATCATGTTGACTGCGCCTGATTACCTTGAACTTAAACATGGGCCCTGCGATAAGTTTATTCCATAACGGCATTTGCCACTCTTCCAAATGAGTGATACGAATTTAACTATCGTGTAGTTTCCCGGACGTGCAGGTAATTCTGTAAGAGCTGATCAATCACTCATCAAACTTTGGTAGCGTTGACCAACATGGCGAAATGGTGTTGTCACTTGATCAGACCCAGGGAAATGTTCTGGGAGCCCAGATTAGCTGATCAAATTGGAACCGAATTTAAAAATAAATCTAACGATGACCATGAAACAATTGACGATTGTCGTGAAATATCATCATTTATGTAATGTGAAGAATGGTGGGAGATAAAAAAAATGCGGAGTATTCCACTCTGACAATCTGCAAGCACCGATTTACCCATTACCATGAAGACCTTGTGTCCTGGCGGGAAAAACGATAAACCTTTCTCACCGGGTGCATGAGCCTCCATGAGCCCTCAGCCCAAATCTATTCCATAAACGTCCCCAGTTCCCGAGCCATGCATGTCGATTTCCGCGTTCTGGAATTCGTCTGTCGTCACTGGGTCCTGTACAGCTTTACAAACGCCCCACCCCACCCCATGATCAGTTGGTGTGTTTCTATGTCGCGGAATTGCGCCATGATCTTTTTTACAAGGTTTGCGTTGTCCTAGTTGCTAGAGTACACATTGAAAAGGACCACGGGTGCCCTCTCTCAGACACTGCTAACCGTACCACCCCACTTGGTCCGTAACTGTCCTCGCCGCAGTAAAGACCGTCCTCTTACTTATCAATGTGGCTTACCCCTAGCTCTTGTCCCATAGGTGGAATGTTAGACCGCACCCAACCAACCCTTGCTGACGCACAGTCGGTCCTTCTCCCTCAGGTGCATCTCTTGGAGGAAGACAATGTCAGCTTTCATACCTTTTAGATGGATGAGGAGACTGGGTCTTTTCACCAGATCGTTACGTTCCCTGGCGTTTGAGGTGACTATTCTGACGCCCCCCACCGCACCCCGCCCTGCGTATTCAACCATACTTAGCTTGTGAATGCACCCCTTCACTCCGCGTCTTCCCTTTGTTTCGGGGCCATCCAAAATGGCCGCGGTCACAATTCTCACAATGAGGCCGAGCCCCTGTGTTCCGGGTTTCGCTTTAACCAGGGTCCACCGAACATGCCTGCCTCCTGTGTGTACTACATTTAGGTCAGCACATGCACTCCTGAATTTCCCTTAATTTAAGGACTGTCAAAAGTGGCTGCGTACTGTGCCTTGGGTCTTGGTCTTTCTTGGATATCAGTAGTACGGCGGACTGTGTTAGAGTTGGAGGCAGGGTTCCCTCGCTAGTGTGTCGCCGAACATCTCCTGCAAGTGCAGGGTCAGTGCCATTGTGAACTTTTTGTAGAGGTCCACGGATCCCAGCGCCTTCCTGGACAGCATTGAATTGATGTTCTGCATGACCTCTCCAAGTCCTAATAGAGCTTCCATTTCCGTTTGTGAGATTAACCTGATGAAGCCAGTCTACAGACCTTCCGTCCATGGTAGATTGCCCCCCCCCCCCCCCCCGTTGTTTTGATTCCCCCTACCCCTCTCGCTGAACACCCAAAGCTCCCCTTTTTGTCCACATTACTGCCTTCCTTCCACCCTGACAACGTGTCTCTCAACCCCCCCCCCCCCCCGCACTAGTTGTTCTGACCCCGGTGGGAGATGCGGCTCGGCCTCCCTCTCACTGTTACCTCCTGGTGCTAGCTTCCCTGCTATTGTGGTGGCCCCCTCCCAAGATCGATCTAACCCACACTTACGCCCGCTCTTCTGGTGTCCTTTCTATCTCCTCCTCGCCCTCTGCTGCGCATTGCTGCCCTCGCCCCCTCCTATCTATGAGCTGGTTCCCTGTTCAGACGGAGGTGACGCAGTGTTCCGAAACCTTGTCAATTTAGTTCTTTTGCCTCCTCTGTATCTTCCTCACCCCTGTCTCTGGCTGCTTGTACAGCCGTTCCAAGGACGAACTCGCCGGCTCAGTAAAATCACGTTCTTTGCCCTGAAATGGTACTCAGAGCATGGCTGCGAAAAGCATCCTGAATCTGACAAAAGTTTTTCTTTAGGCGCAACTTTGCATGGTTAAAATCCGGCATCACAAGCCACCTGCAATCCCACATTCCTGAATTTAGTAGTAGCCACATGAAACGGCAAACGCCCAAAGCCAGCTACCATCCCCGACCGGAGACCAAAAATAACTCTCTGTTCTCCCAATTCAGTTTGTATCCCTAAAAAGCCCCTAATCGCTTGAGAAGCCCAATTATATCCTCCACCATGAGAACCACTTTGGAAATATACAACACAAGGTCGTTGGCAGACTTCCACTGACGGTGATTTGCTGAATGGACACAGATCGGGTGCCACTCGTCTAGGCCAGGACAAAATGCGCACTTGTAGACGACTTTTGCCATGAAATTCGAAAGAAACTTAACCTTAAGTGAGAAAATAAATGAAATTAATTTGAATTCCAGCATAATGGATTTCGAGGGGGAGAAGGGATAGATGACCTTGCGGAAAAGGCGATGAACAGCAGGCATAGGAGCCGGCGGACCACGAGGCGAAGGTCCCTGGACACTCAGGCGAGAGGGAGGCCGACAACACAAGCACCAGCCACATCCGCCCCCTGCCCTCCCCTCCCCTCCACCCATCTGTACACGGATGGAAGCCGTTCATTTTTAAAAATAATTTAGATTACCCAATTATATTTTCGAATTAAGGCGCAATTTAGTATGGCCAATTCACCTACTCTGCGCATTTTTGGGTTGTGGGGGCGAAACCCACGCAGACACGGGGAGAATGTGCAAACTCCACACGGACAGTGACCCAGAGCCGGGATTGAACCTGGGACCTCAGCGCCGTGAGGCAGCTGTGCTAACCGCTAGGCCACCGTTCTGCCCCAAGGATGGAAGCCATTCCTCATGAAGTACTGACCGCTGTGAAAGAAGCGTTAAAGTTCGATGTCTAGGTGGCGGTCAAGGTGGTGGTGACAGAGGTGATGGTCACCATGCAAAAAGCTATCTATTTTGGCGTAGTAGGTGGAAGCCCAGGAAAAAACAAACCACGAATTGGAGAAAACCTCGACGGACCCGAGCGGCAGGATCATCGCACTGGATGCAGTTATTAAATCGTTGGTGGCGGCTTAAGGGAATTTAAACGGGAAATTCGAGGATGAAGAAAACAGGTCGCGACATTGGAACATTCAGATTGTGGGCCTTCCAGAAGTTCTTGAGGGCAGAGACGCAACGGGCTATCTCGCCCAAATGCTGGGCAACCTCGTCGGGAGAGCCAGCTTCCGCAACCCCTGTGACAGATCGCACAGGATGCTTTAGCCGAAACCGAGGCTGGACATTGGGAAACTATACTGACACCACGATCATGAGAGGGTGCTAAGGTGGGCGATACAGACCAGGTTGAGTCCCTGGGAAGGACAGAATCTCAGGGTATATCAGCACTTTGGGACGGACATGACGAATTGCATGTACGCGTTTAATCAGGGAAAATCAGCCCTGTCCAAGAATGGGGTATGATTCGTTTGCCCACATTCGCCACTTTCATTTTAGAGGAAGCACGGTAGCATAGTGGTTAGCACTATTGCGTCACAGCTCCAGAATCCCAGGTTTGATTCCCGGCTTGCGTCACTGTCTGCATGGAGTCTGCATGTTCTTACGTTGGCGTGAGTTTCCTTCCAGTGCTCCGATTTCCTCCCACAAGTCCCGAAAGACGTGCTGTTAAGCAATTTTTACATTCTGAATTCTACCTCTGAATTCTACCCGAACAGGCGCCGGAAAGTGGCGACTAGGGGGCGGGATTCTCCCAGCCCTGGGCTGGACCAGAGACTCCCAGCGCCCAGGCCACGCCGCCCCGATGCCGGCACGTGATTCTCCGCAGAGCGGAGAGTCGGCGCCGTTGGCACGGCGTGGTTGGCGTGTGGTCGAGGGCCGTTTCTACGCGGGCCCCCGAGATACTCCGAGGGGCTGTAAAAAAGAAAACGAGTCCCACTGGGGCTGTTCTAATCTGTTCTGAGCCGGCGGGACCTCGGCGTTGAAGAGTCGGGTGTCAGCTTTTGGGAGGGGAGGCGGTTTCCGACCGGGAGGGGGGGCGCTGCGATGTGGCCTGGCCCGCGATCGGGGCCAATGATCGGCGGGCCGTTCTCTCTGGCTCAGTGCCTAGTTTCCTACGCGCTGGCCCCTGTAGCCCAGCGCCATGTTGCGTCGGGGCGGTGCGTTGAAGGAGGCCATGACACTGCTGCACGTGGCTGCCAGCGCCACTGCGCTGCGTGGATCCCACTGCGCACAGTTCGCGCCGGGATCGGCAGCCGGAGCGGCGCGAAACGCTCCACCGCCGTGCTGGTCCCCGATAGGGTCCAGAATTAGTCCTTGCAGCGGCCCGTTGACGCCATCGTAAAACACAATGGAGTTACAATGGCATGGACACTCTGCCGTGGAATTAGAGAATCCCACTCCGGGGCTTTTCACATGAATTTCATTGCGGTGTTAATGTAAGCCTACTTGTGCAATAAAGATTATTATAATGCAGTTCCCAGCCAGGCTCTGGGTAACGATGCAGAACAAGGAGCATTACTTTAACACACCTGCAGAGGCAAACGAATTTGGGCAGTTAAACGGCCTGAACAAGGGCAAACGAGGCAGCGATGAAGGTAGAATATCGAGAAGGGAAGTCAAAGAGACAGAAACGTTTGCGCTGGACTATGCTGCCTCGCTCAGATCAAAGCTACCGGGTCACAGGGAAGGGCGAATGCAGGTGAGGGTGAGGTACAGGCAGAAGAAGAGTTTAGACAGTGGGCATAAGTGTGTGGTAAGAACAGCCCCGGGAGAGGTGGGTACCACACCCGCATGGAAATCTAGCACAAGAAGACAGACAACAAGGGAGGGAGCGCCTGGCTGGGGGAGGGGAGGGGGGTGGCACTTGAACAGGGAGTGGATGCATAGATGGTGCGGCGCAGCGGGCATGGGGGGGGGGGGGGAGGGAGGGTGAAGGAACACAAAACGAACAATATGGGAAGAAAGGATTTGTTTTCGGACTGGCTTTGGCAGGTAAGGTGAAGAATGAAGGGACAAGATGGTTCCGCAAGTAGCCACTTTGGAGGGTCCCGAAACAAAAGGAGACTACGGAGTGTAGGGGCGGACCCACGTGGTTTATACACAGTTGGCGGCCATGGTCGGTGTCCCCTGGGCAAAGGCAAACCCCGCAGTGCAGGCGTCCTGCCTCATGATGAGAATTGTAATTGTGGCCATTTTGGACGGCCCCCGAACAAAGGGACACCGTGGACTGCAGGACCGTCTCCACCAGGTTAGTCCGGTTGGTCGCACAGGAGTTGGGGCACGGATTGCGGGTAGGAAGGGCTGGGTCGGACAGATGTACCATTCATGTTATGGGACGAGGGCTACTGAAGTGGACATACTAATTAGTAAGAGGACATATTAACGGTAATATGGAAGGTTACGGACCAAGCAGGATGGTACTTCATGGTCCGCAGTGTCCTGGACGGGGCACTGGTAGTTCTGGTAAATCTGTAAGCGCCCAAATTTGACAACACAGATTTCGTAAAAAAGACCATGGTGGAAATCACAGATATCGACACACACTGGCTGATCATGGGGGGTGACTTCAACTGTGTACAGAAACCATTGTCGGATCGATCGAGCCTCAGAACTGGTAAAGAGACAGGCATGGCTAGAGAAGTTCAAGCGTTCATGAGGCACATGGGGTCAGTGTGCCCATCCCGGTTCCTGTATGGCGGCGAGATAACCAGAATGGGGACATCTCACTTTCCACGTTCTGGGAGACACTGAAGGCGATGACTAGGGGAGAGATAATAGCCGACAACGTATTTAGAGACTGAGAAGAGGGGGTGGCTAGTTCTACCTCCATCCTGGAGGTCGATAGAAATTATTCTGAGACTCCACCGCAGAGCATCTGGTGTAGAGGAAAGAGCTACAAATGGACTAAACCTGCTATCCATCAGGAAGGCAGTTGCCAAACTCTGCCAGACACTGGGACCTTCTACGAACATGGAGAAAAGGCAGCCCCCCCCCCCCCCCCCCACTGGCTCATCAGACGAGAATGCAGGCAGCTACAAGGGAGATAACGAGCGGAAACGACAGCAGAGGGGAACTGTTTGGAAACCCCAAATATGTCTATAAAGCACTTGAGGCCTTCTACCGGGGACTGAACAGCTCCGAGCCCTCCCATTAAGGGGAGGGCACGAAACATATCATCGATGGACTGGACATCCCCGTTGGGGGCCGATAGGCGAGGAGAGCTGGAAGCACCAATAGGACTGGGAGAGATCACGGAGAGCATCAGCTCCATGCAGGTGGCGAAAGTGCCGGGGCAGGATGGGTCCCCGGCGGACCTCTATAAAATGTTGCACCGGCTCTGGTCCCACACCTACGGGACATATTTGCTGATTCACTAGCAAGGACACCCTGCCTCCAATGATAACACAGGCAATTATATCGCTATTACCCACAAAACACAAAGCCCGATAGAATGCGCATCATATTTTGCTGCTCAATGCGGACGCAAAGATACATACGAAAGTCCTGGCTCAGAGATGGGAGAACTGCGTACCAGAGGTGGTTTAAGAGGACCAGACCGGCTCGTACAAGGGTAGACAGCAAACATCAGGTGACTGCTAAAAGCAATAATGACCCCATCCAGGACGGGAACACCAGAGGTGATCGTCTTCCTGGATGCAGAAAAGGCCTTTGACAGAGTCGAATGAAAGTATCTCATTGAGGTACTCGAGCGATTTGGGCTCGGGACAGCATTTACCATGTGGATGAAACTCCTGCACAACGTTCCAAAGGCGAGCATTCGGTCCAGCGCTGAATATTTCCAACTGCACAGAGGCATAAGGAAGCGATGTGGCCCCTCTCTTGTTCACCCTGGCAATTGAACACCTGGTGATCATTCTGCGAGACGCGAAAGTCTGAAAGGGCATCAAAAGAGGGGGCGGATGACATGATCCTCTACGTCTCGGACTCACAGAACGGCATGGAAGTAATCATGAAGGTCCTGGAAGGTTTCGGGGTCTTCTGGGGTTACAAACTCAACCGGGGTAAGAGCGAAGCATTCCCGGTCAACCTGAACGGGAGAGGGAGAGTGCTGGGTGGTGGGGTGGGGGGGGGGGGGGGGGCGGGACTGCCATTATAACTACCACAAAGCAAATTCCACTACATCAGGATCCAGATGGCCCATGACTGGATACGGATCCACAAGTGGAATCTGACCAGTCTGGCGGAGAAAGTTAAAAAGGTCCTTCAGACATGGGATGCACTCCCGCTTTCCCTGGCTGGAAGGGTGCAGTTGGTCAAGATCAACGTTCTGCCGAGGTTCCTGTTCAGATCCATGCCAATCTTCATCCCCAAAGTGTTTTTTCACGGGATAGAGAAAATGATCATGGTGTTTGGATGGAGGGGGAGGGGAAGGGACCCAAGGATCCCCAAGCCGACACTGCAATGGAGGAATGATATGGGCGTCCTGGTTCTAACGATCCTGCAGTAATAAAACTGGGCAGCCACAGTTAAAAGCGTGAGGGGATGGATACGAGAACCCAACATGGTCTCTGTGACGCTGGTGAAGTCGTCCTGCATGGGTGCCAACCTCCAGGCCCTAACCACTGCAACGCTCCCATTCTCCCGGTAAAATGCACATCCTGCCCTGTGGTGACAGCCACATTGAGGGCATGGCTCCAAAATATCAGCATTTCGGCTGAACCGAGATGTCCTTCATGGCACCCATCTGCGGTAATCAAAATTTCCCGGCAGCCATTCTCGATCACCTTCAAAAATTGGAGACAGGACGGGGATCTCTCGCTGTCAGGGGCATTTCCATAGGGGACAGACTCGTGACCCTGGTCAAACTGACGGAAGAATTGGAGCTACCGACAGGACAAGAACTTGGACACCTGCAATTCAGACAGTTTATGTCATGGATACCGCAAGGTACAGTAGGGCCCCGTGATACAATTTACTGAACAGGTGATAACCACCGAGTAAGGAGAGGGAGAACTGTGGCCCCATCTATGGACGTTTGCTGGAAAGGACAAGGACACCACCAGATGGAGCTAAGCACAAATGGGCGTGCGAACGCGGGACAGACGTGGGTTTGGGACTCTGGAGCAAAGCACTGGGTGGGGCTAACGTCACCTCCTCCTGCACAAGGCTAAGACTCGTGCAGTTTAAAGTTAGGCACAGAGCATACATAATCAGAACAGGGTCTTCCCGGAGGTGCAGGCTCAAGGTGAATGGTGCAGGATCAAGGTGAACGGTGTCAGAGAGGCCCGGCCAAGCACAGCCACATGTTCTGGGCGTGCCCCAGATTTCTGTTCTGGACAGCTTTCTTCGAGGCGATGTCAAAGGTTGTTGGGGAACGGGTGGAGCCTTGCCAGAGAGTGTCCCTTTTCGGGGTATCGGACAGCTACATATGGGGAAGGGAACCTATACGATGGATTTTGCTTCCTTCATTTCACGCCGGAAAATCTTGCTCGGTTGGCGATCAGCAGAACCACCCATAGCTTCAAACTGGCTGGCAGACCTCTCTGAATTTCTCCACCTGGAGAAGATCATGTACACGATACAAGCTTCGGAGGAAGGCTTTCACAAAGCGTGGAGGCCATTCATTACGCTGTTTCAAACCTGTTCGAAGCCAACATTAACTTGGGAGAGGGGTGGACGGAGGAGAGCAGATGAAACACGCAGAATGGAGAGGAGCAGGGGGGGGGGGGGGGAGGAGAGTGGGGGTGTCGAGGGAACCCAAGGGAATCAGTTAGAGAAACACGGGGTGGGGGGGGGGGGGGGGCGGACGCGGGGTGCAAGAAACGCCCCCCCTCCCCTCCCGAAAACACAAGAACAACAAGAACTACAGAAGACAGGTGCGACAGCGAGCGCAGTAGTGTGACACCCATGGCGAAAGTTGGTGTCAGGGAAAACCAGTCTTTCAACTGGGGGGGGGGGGGAGGGGGGGAGGGGGGGGGGGTGGGGGGGGGGGGGGGGTTACAGAGAGTGCGGAAAGGCGGACAGAGAGAATATCTGTCAAAATTTGTAAATAAGAAGCGGCGTAACATGTAAATATCAAGTGCACGCTCTGTTAAGCTGTTATTGTGCAAAAACTGCAAAAAGCAAATAAAAATATTTCAAAGAAAATTAAAATCCGATCTGCGCTTTGCCACGTCTGCCTCATGTCCTGGTAGAATCTGATTTTACGACATTCCAGTTTCATGCCTTCTTGTGTCTAGCCCAGCGAAGGCTCCGGTCATGATACTTGTGCAGTTTGGCTTTTATCGCTCTCGGCTACACCCCCATCGAAGCGACATAAGAGACCTGCCAATCTCATGCAGGTTAGGGAAGCTGTCCCACTCTATTTGAGCCACGAAGTTGATTGTGTCCTGCTCTCATTTCCATTCTGTTAGTGTTTGAGCTTGTTTTCCTGTTCCCTTAAAGCCGGGAAAGAAAAACAAGGCAGATGTAGATTTTGACCAGAGTATATGCGTCAACTGCAAAGTTGATTAAGGGAACATATAATATAATAGCACGATAAGGCCATTCGCCTCTTCGAGTCAACCCCGCCATTCAGTGCGGTTGATCCTCTCTCTCAAGGCCATAAACCTGCATCCCCCACCCCCCCACCCCATAATCCTGGTGCCCTAAGGTTATAGGACATTGTCTATTTCCTTCTTAAATAAATGCAGTGACTTAAGCTCTGCAGCTTATCGTGGCAGAGAGGTCCATACTTTCACCACCCTCTGAATTCTCTTCATCTCAGTCCTAAATGACCAACCCTGGGCTTGGAAACCGTCACTCTTTTTCCTACAGATCCCAGCCTCAGGAAAGATAATCTCTGCATCAAGTGTGTCCATGTCTGGCAGAAATTTCTACGTTTCAGTGATATCCCCTCTCATCCTTCTTAATTACAGTGACTGCAGGCTGTGTCGACGTGCTTCCCACAACTTGAAATGTGAAAACAACCATCCCAGGAATCTGTATTGTGAATTCACTGGACTGCCTCTGTGACAAGTGTATCCGTTCCTAGATAAGGATATTAAAACTTCTCAAAATACTCAAGGTATCGTCCCACCAAGGCCCTGTATAGCAGGCAGCAAGATATCAATGCTCCAGTACTACAATCGTATTTCAAAGAACGGAAACACGTCATTCGTCTGCTTATCTTCGTGGTGCAGCTGCACGCGTGCTTTCATTTACTGGTGTGCTAGAACACCCAGGTTCCCTTGGACATCAATATTTGCCAATCTAGCGCCATTTAAGTAATGCCCAGTCGTTCAGTTTTTCATACCAAAGTGGATAACTTCACATTTTGCCATGTTATACTGCATCTGCCACGTATTTACTCACTCATTAAACTTGTCTAAGCCGCCTGGAAGCGCAATAACATCCTCCTGTACGCTCACTAACCCACCAAATTTTGCGTCGTCCGCTAATATGGAAATATTATATTTAGCTTCGCCATCCAAATGATTGATATATATTCTGACTTGCTGGGCCCCAGGTATCGCCCAGATATTCACCCCTGCATGAAGCTTGGTGAATCACCAATTGCGCCCGTTCCCTTCGTTCATCCCCCAGTCATGTGGAGAGGAACTCATTAAGTGTTCTAACTATGCGATGCTTTCCTGTATGTGGAACATTCCCTTTTTCAGTCCTATCATCGACCCACATTCACCGTGTTTTCAGGAAATTGATGATCGTGGCAGCAACATTCTAATATTTTCCCCAGCTCGAAAGTTTAATCATCTTTTCTGTTCGCTCCCACCCTTCCCACTGCTTCTGAAACTCAATCTCTGACTACTACCGTCCTTTGATGAACTTTCGGAGTCTAATTTTTGCCAACAGGTTTTGCCTCCAGAGCCTACCATATGCCAGTCGACTACCACACGTATTATTATTATTATAATCCCGCCGACTTCACTCGTTGCGAGCACATATGCCGTTCTTCAGTTTCCCAGTTCCTCTTTCAGCGTTACTCGGCCACTAAATTCCGGAACAATTCTTCTCTATAGTCTATTTGCTTCACTGTTTTAAAACTGCCGCCAAACAACAACGGCACACCTGGCATGTGTTCTATCTGAGCTGCACTGCATCTCCCATGGCGTGACTAATCACTGACCCCGAGTGACCAAGCAACGGGTCACATTTGTTGATGGCATGTGGTGGTTTTCTGATGTTGGGGCGAACCTGTCCACTGGAAAGATTCATCTTTTCTTGCCGGCCAACAAATGTTATTCTGAAAGTACATTCCTTTCCAAACATTCTCCTCGTATCCTTCAACTCCTAGCTGCCGGATGTTTAGGATGCGTGCAGAACAGTAAACTGTAAAACTGGTTATTTACGACCAACCAAGAATCATGAAAATTTCTGAAGTTGCAAACAGCTGTCTGTGATTGGTGGGCAGTCCGGCAGTTCGCCTTTAAATAGTGAAGTGTGGGTTGGAGGGGCAGTTGGATTATGGCCCTGTTTTTGAAGATTATGACCACTGACTCTCCCACCGCAGTGTTCTCTGGCTACTAATATTTTAGCACTTCCTGTGAATTCCAAAACCTAGAATGCTTGCCTAATCATTTGCAGTTCATTTTCCTTTGGTTATTTTACAGGAAATTTAGTGGTGATCCTCGTTCTCCGAGGGGAAAGTGTGGACTCAAGTACTTGCAGGGATCGCTACCTGGTGGCAATGGTAATCGCGCGAATTTTCTGCACATCGTTTTTTAGGTCGTGTTGCGCCGAATCAGTCAGTAATTATTTTTGGAATAGTTCCTGGAAATCACTCCTCTGTGCAGTACTATACCTTTCTTGGACTGTGCCGCCACAGACTGGTCTGTCTGTTTAGTTATGTAAAGGTGGTCAAGTTATGTAAATGTGGTCACACCCAAGGTGCAGGCAGAGAAATGGGTGAGCACCAGAAAGGGCAGGCAGTCAGTGCAGAAATCCCCTGTGGTTGTCCCCCTCTCGAACAGATATACCCCTTTGGATACTGTCGGGGGGGGGAGGGGGATAGCCTATCAGGGGAAAACAGCAGCAGCCAGAGCAGTGGCACCACGGCTGGCTCTGATGTTCAGAAGGGAGGGTCAAAGCGCAGAAGAGTAATAGTAATAGGGGACTCTATAGTCAGGGGCAAAGGTAAGCGCTTCTGTGGACGTGAAAGAGACTCCAGGATGGTATGTTGCCTCCCTGGTGCCAGGGTCCAGGATGTCTCCAAACGGGTAACGGGAATCCTCAAGTGGGAGGGCAAACAGGCAGAGGTCGTTGTACATATTGGTACTAACGACATAGGCAGGAAGGGGCATGAGGTCCTGCAGCAGGAGTTCAGGGAGCTAGGCAGAAAGTTAAAAGACAGGACCTCTAGGGTTGTAATCTCTTGATTACTCCCTGTGCCACGTGCCAGCGAGGCTAGACATAGGAAGATAGAGCAGCTAAACACGTGGCTAAACAGCTGGTGTAGGCGGGAGGGTTTCCATTATCTGGACCACTGGGAGCTCTTCCGGGGCAGGTGTGACCTGTATAAGAAGGACGGGTTGCATCTAAACCGGAGAGGCATAAATATCCTGGCCGCGAGGTTTGCTAGTGTCACACGGGAGGGTTTAAACTAGTATGGGAGGGGGTTGGGCACGGGAGCAATAGGTCAGAAGGTGAGAGCATTGAGGGAGAACGAGGGAATAGGGACAGTGTGGCTCTGAGGCAGAGCAGACAGGGAGAAGTTGCTGAACACAGCGGGTCTGGTGGCCTGAAGTGCATATGTTTTAATGCAAGAAGTATTACGGGTAAGGCAGATGAACTTAGAGCTTGGATTAGTACTTGGAACTATGGTGTTGTTGCCATTACAGAGACCTGGTTGAGGGAAGGGCAGGACTGGCAGCTAAACGTTCCAGGATTTAGATGTTTCAGGCGGGATAGAGGGGGATGTAAAAGGGGAGGCGGAGTTGCGCTACTGGTTCGGGAGAATATCACAGCTGTACAGCGAGAGGACACATCAGAAGGCAGTGAGGCTATATGGGTAGAGATCAGGAATAAGAAGGGTGCAGTCACAATGTTGGGGGTATACTACAGGCCTCCCAACAGCCAGCGGGAGATAGAGGAGCAGATAGGTAGACAGATTTTGGAAAAGAGTAAAAACAACAGGGTTGTGGTGATGGGAGACTTCAACTTCCCCAATATTGACTGGGACTCACTTAGTGCCAGGGGCTTAGACGGGGCGGAGTTTGTAAGGAGCATCCAGGAGGGCTTCTTAAAACAATATGTAGACAGTCCAACTAGGGAAGGGGCGGTACTGGACCTGGTATTGGGGAATGAGCCCGGCCAGGTGGTAGATGTTTCAGTAGGGGAGCATTTCGGTAACAGTGACCACAATTCAGCAAGTTTTAAAGTACTGGTGGACAAGGATAAGAGTGGTCCTAGGATGAATGTGCTAAATTGGGGGACGGCTAACTATAACAATATTAGGTGGGAACTGAAGAACATAGATTGGGGGCGGATGTTTGAGGGCAAATCAACATCTGACATGTGGGAGGCTTTCAAGTGGCAGTTGAAAGGAATACAGGACCGGCATGTTCCTGTGAGGAAGGAGGATAAATAAGGCAATTTTAGGGAACCTTGGATGAAGAGTGATATTGTAGGCCTCGTCAAAAAGAAAAAGGAGGCATTTGTCAGGGCTAAAAGGCTGGGAACAGACGAAGCCTGCGTGGAATATAAAGAAAGTAGGAAGGAACTTAAGCAAGGAGTCAGGAGGGCTAGAAGGGGTCACGAAAAGTCATTGGCAAATAGGGTTAAGGAAAATCCCAAGGCTTTTTACACGTACATAAAAAGCAAGAGGGTAGCCAGGGAAAGGGTTGGCCCACTGAAGGATAGGCAAGGGAATCTATGTGTGGAGCCAGAGTAAATGGGCGAGGTACTAAATGAATACTTTGCATCAGTATTCACCAAAGAGAAGGAATTGGTAGATGTTGAGTCTGGAGAAGGGGGTGTAGATAGCCTGGGTCACATTGTGATCCAAAAAGACGAGGTGTTGGGTGTCTTAAAAAATATTAAGGTAGATAAGTCCCCAGGGCCTGATGGGATCTACCCCAGAATACTAAAGGAGGCTGGAGAGGAAATTCCTGGGGCCTTGACAGAAATCTTTGGATCCTCGCTGTCTTCAGGGGATGTCCCGGAGGACTGGAGAATAGCCAATGTTGTTCCTCTGTTTCAGAAGGGTAGCAAGGATAACCCCGGGAACTATAGGCCGGTGAGCCTTACTTCAGTGGTAGGGAAATTACTGGAGAGAATTCTTCGAGACAGGATCTACTCCCATTTGGAAGCAAATGGACGTATTAGTGAGAGGCAGCACGGCTTTGTGAAGGGGAGGTCGTGTCTCACTAACTTGATAGAGTTTTTCGAGGAGGTCACTAAGATGATTGATGCAGGTAGGGCAGTGGATGTTGTCTATATGGACTTCAGTAAGGCCTTTGACAAGGTCCCTCATGGTTGACTAGTACAAAAGGTGAAGTCACACGGGATCAGGGGTGAGCTGGCAAGGTGGATACAGAACTGGCTTGGTCATAGAAGGCAGAGAGTAGCAATGGAAGGATGCTTTTCTCATTGGAGGGCTGTGACCAGTGGTGTTCCACAGGGATCAGTGCTGGGACCTTTGCTGTTTGTTGTAAATATAAATGATTTGGAGGAAAATGTAACTGGTCTGAGTAGTAAGTTTGCAGACGACACAAAGGTTGGTGGAATTGCGGATAGAGACGAGGATTGTCAGAGGATACAGCAGGATTTAGATTGTTTGGAGACTTGGGCGGAGAGATGGCAGATGGAGTTTAATCCGGACAAATGTGAGGTAATGCATTTTGGAAGGTCTAATGCAGGTAGGGAATATACAGTGAATGATACAACCCTCAAGAGTATTGAAAGTCAAAGAGATCTATGTAGGAGTACAGGTCCACAGGTCATTGAAAGGGGTAACACAGGTGGAGAAGGTAGTCAAGAAGGCATACGGCATGCTTGCCTTCATTGGCCGGGGCATTGAGTATAAGAATTGGCAAGTCATGTTGCAGCTGTATAGAACCTTAGTTAGGCCACACTTGGAGTATAGTGTTCAATTCTGGTCGCCACACTACCAGAAGGATGTGGAGGCTTTAGAGAGGGTGCAAAAGAGATTTACCAGAATGTTGCCTGCTTATGGAGGCTCCTCCATTAGCTATGAGGAGCGGTTGAATAAACTCGGTTTGTTCTCACTGGAACGAAGGAGGTTGAGGGGAGACCTGATAGAGGTATACAAAGTTATGAGGGGCATAGACAGAGTGGATAGTCAGAGGTTTTTCCCCAAGGTAGAGGGGTCAATTACTAGGGGGCATAGGTTTAAGGTGAGAGGGGCAAGGTTTAGAGTAGACGTACGAGGCAAGTTTTTTACGCAGTGGGTAGTGGGTGCCTGGAACTCGCTACCGGAGGAGGTGGTGGAAGCAGGGACGGTAGTGACATTTAAGGGGCATCTTGTCAAATACATGAATAGGATGGGAATAGAAGGATACGGACCCAGGAAGTGTAGAAGATTGTAGTTTAGTCGGGCAGCATGGTCGGCACGGGCTTGGAGGGCCGAGGGGCCTGTTCCTGTGCTGTACATTTCTTTGTTCTTTGTTCTTTGTTTGTCTGGTTCACGGTCGCTTTATCCTTTGAGCGATTTATGACCATTTGTAGCCGGAATTTAAGAGTAAATTATTTGAACGAGAAAAATGTGGTGGTGATTCTTGCCACAACGGTCACTTTCAAAAATGCGTCCTCCTACTTCACACTTGAATATTCAGAAGTAATCAGCAACGTGCCCTGGTTCTGTTTCATAAAGTTAAGCTATTTTTATGAGTCCGGATGTGTGGGATTTAACTGGTTTGTCACGGTGTTAAACGCATTTCTCCCATTTCTCGCATTGGATTTGTTTTGTTTTTTCATATTTTTACTGGTATTTTCAATTTATTCACAGTAGCACTTTACGTTTAATATTCACAGAACGTATGGTTCTTATATACATGTTGATATTGTCTGTCATGGTATGTCTTACTCCCTCCCCCTTCGCTTCTCCCCGCACACCCGGCCCCTCGTTGCTACCCCCCATTTGTCGTTCAGGTAGTACTGTCCCCTGGTTCCTATTGTCCCCTTTCACCCTCCATTCCCTTTATGTTTTCTGCTGACTTGCGGGGGTGTGGGGCGGGGAAGGGGGAGCTTACGCCCCCTCTCGCTCCCTCCGTGCTTCTGCCTGTAGTTACTGAAGCTCCCCACTCTTCTCCACCCTCCCCTCGGGTTGTGTGTTCCTGTCTGTCTTCTCCCATCTCTCACTTTTTTCTATTGGCTTCGAAAAGGTCCTGGAACAGGCCGAAGAATTATCCCCATGCTGTGAGGAAACCTTTTCCGACACTCGGAAGGCGTATTTGATCTTCTCCAAAGGGCAAAATTCTGCCAGGTCTGCCTCCAGACTGGAGTTCTGGTTGGTGCTGCTGGTCTCCAGCCAAAGAACAAGGAAAGGTGCAGCCCAGGAACAGGCCCTTCGGCACTCCAAACCCGTGCCGACAATGCTGCCCATCTAAACTAAAATCGTCTACACTCCCTGGGTCCGTATCCCTCTATTCCCACCCTCTTCATATATTTGTCAAGCTGCTGCATTAATGTCACTATCGTCCCTGCTTCCACCACCTCCTCCGGCAGCGGGTTCCAGGCACCCACTACCCTCTGTGTAAAAAACGTGCCTTGTAAATCTCCTCTAAACCTTGCCCCTCGCACTTTAAACCTATTCCCCCTAGTAATTGACCCCTCTACCCTGGGGAAAATCCTCTGACTATCCACTCTGTCTCTGCCCCTTATAATTGTTTTGATGTCTATCAGGTCGCCCCTCAACCTTTATCTTTCCAGTGAGAACAAACCGAGTTTATTCAACCGGACCTGGTAGCTAATGCCCTCCACACCAGGCAACATCCTGGTAAATCTCTTCTGCACCCTCTCTAAACCCTCCACATCCTTCTGGTAGATGCGCGACCAGAATTGAACACTATACTCCAAGTGTGGCCTAACTAATGTTCTATACAGCTGCAACATGACTTGCCAATTCTTATACTCAATGCTCCGGCCAATGAAGACCAGCATGCCATATGCCTTCTTGACTATCTTCTCCACCTGTGTTGCCCCTTTCAGTGACCTGTGGACGTGTACAACTAGATCTCTCTGACTTTCAATACCCTTGAGGGTTCTACCATTCACTGTATATTCCCTACCTGCATTAGACCTTCCAAAACGCATTATCTGACATTTATCCAAAGAAAACTCCATCTGCCATCTTTCCGCCCAAGTCTCCAAACGATCTAAATTCTGCTGTATCCTGTGACTGTCCTCATCGCTATCCAAGCAGGATTCTCCGCCATGCAATTAGGGAAGCGAAAGCTGGGGCGTCAGCCGTCTTTCCCATGTGTAGCTCTGGCTGTTTGGATACACCGTACATTGCCACTTTTGTTCTTGGCTTCTCCCTCACCCCCACAACCTTGGACATTGTCTCGGAGAAGGCTGTGCAGAACCCAGCAAATTTGAGAGAGGCCGAAACATGTGGGTGTGGTTGGCCGGGTCTCTCTGGCGCCGTTCACATTGTTCATCCATCTCCGGGAACAACCTGTTCATTCAGGTTCTGGTATGGTGCGCTCCGTGCACCACTTTGAACTGCATGAGGCTGAGCCTTGCGCAGGAGGAGGAGGAGTTGACCCTGCTCAGTGCTCCGCTTCAAAGCCCCAGCCCACTTCTGTCGCCAGCTTGTCTCCCCATTTCCGTCTGGCTTCGCCCATTGAATTATAGAATCATATTATCATAGAACTAAAAGTGCAGAAGGAGGCCATTCGGCACTTGGGGTCTGCAGCAGCCCTTAGGAAGAGCACCCTACACAAGCCCACACCTCCACCCTATCCGTGTCACCTAGTAACCCTTTTGGACACTAAGGGCAATTTAGCATGGCCAATCCACCTAACCTGCACATCTTTGGACTGTCCAGTGGCAGTCTCGCCCTGTCCAATAGCAGCCCACAGATTTCCCGCAGTTTCCCCCTTCCTTAATGTCCGTGCTTATCAGGTCCACGAGAACTGTGGTCTCCCGGGCCCTAGGATATCATATTATGTCCTTGCGGATAAAGTGCTTTACCTGTGGGTGTCTAAGTTCCTATCCTGTTCATGGTTCCAGCACTTCCGTCAGTTCACCCAGTGTCGCTAGTCTGTTCCCCATGCCAAAGTCTCTGACTGTCAGCGTCCCCCGTCCTGTTCCCATCTTTTGAAGGTGGTGTCCAGCATGGCTGGTTGGAACGTGTGGTTTCTGCAGACTGGGGCCATGGGGCACATCAGACCGAAATGTTGCCTCATCTGATTCCAGGTATTGAGCGTGGCTACCACCACTGGACAGGATGTGTATTTCGTCACAAGGAGTGGGGGCGCTGCCGTGGCAAGGGCCCGGAGGGCCGTCCCCTTGCAGGAGGCCTCCTCCAGCCACAGCCAATCCGTGGTGGTTTCACGTAGCCTTTCCTCACTCTCTCTGCCGTAACTGCCCATTGGCAATATTGTAAGTTTGATAGTGCCAGGCCACCCCTATATTTTGCAGTGTTGATTTGCAGACTCTCGTGTTCTTATCCCCAACCCCACACCCCGCCCCATCCAAACGCCATGATTATTTTGCCTATGCTTTGGAAATAGGCCTTGGAGAAATAGGGGCAGCAGGGTATCGTTGTGGTTAGCACAATTACTTCACAGCTCCAGGCTCCCAGGTTCGATTCCGGTTTGGGTCACTGTCAGTGCGGAGTCTGCACATCCTCCCCGTGTGTGCGTGGGTTTCCTCCGGGTGCTCCGGTTTCCTCCCACAGTCCAAAGATGTGCAGGTTAGATGGATTGGCCATGATAAATTGCCCTTAGTGTCCAAAATTGCCCTTAGTGCTGGGTGGGTTTACTGGGTTAATGGGATAGGGTGGAGATGTTGACCTTGGGTAGGGTGCTCTTTCCAAGAGGCGGTGCAGACTCGATGGGTCGAATGACCTCCTTCTGCACTGTAAATTCTATAATTCTAGGATGTGAGATGAAGATCGGCATTGATCTGAACAGGAAGAGGAATCTCGGCAATAGTTACATTTTGATTGTCTGCACCCTCCCAGCCAGGGAGAGCGGGACCATGTCCCATCTCGGTTGGTCCTTTTTAACTTACTCCGCCAGGCTGCTCAGATTCCACTCATGGATCTGTGTCCAATCCCAGTCTATTGGATCCCCAGTCAGCGGAAACTGTTTTAGGTTAGTTTGAATGGGAGTCCTTCCAAATCTGTCCCTCCTCCGTTTGCATTCTCCCATATTGCCTTGCTCTTGCCCAGGTTGAGTTTGTAACCCGAGAAAATTAAGAACTCTTTCAGGAGCTGCATGATTGCTCTCAGGCCTTCCTGCGGTTCTGAGACGTAGAGGAGCAGATTTTCCGCATAGAGTGAAACTCTGTGCTCCCTTCCTCCCCTTTGGATACACTTCCACCTTTTCGCATCTCGCAGATCGATTACCAGGAGGTCAATTACGATGGCAAACAGAAGGGGGGACACTGGGCATCCCTGCCTTGTGCCCGTTTGCAGCTGGAAGTATTCAAACCCGGTGGTATTAGTTAAAACACTCGTCTAGGGGGCGTTCTACAGGATTTGCACACAGAAGGTGAATCCTGCCCGAGCCCAAACCACTTCAGTACCTCGAGGTGGTACCTCCAGTCGTCTCTGTCGATGGCCATTTCTGCATCCATGGAGACGATCACCTCGTATTCTCTCCCCGGGAGCAGCAGAGGGGTCATTATTACATTAATCAGTAAACTGCCAACCCTTGACAAAACCCGTCAGGTCCTTTGTGACCACCTCTGGTATGCAGTTCTCCAACTTTTCGCCAAGACCTTTGTAAAAGATTTGGCACCCATATTTAGCTAGTAATATAAAGTAAGATAGGGAGAGTGTTTTTCAATATATAAAAGGTAAGAGAGAGGCAAAAATCGATATTGGCCCACTGGAAAATGTGGCTGGATAAGTAATAATAGGAAACAAAGAAATGGCAGACGAACTGAATAGTTACTTTGCATCCGTCTTCACGGTGGAAGACACCAGAGGGATGCCAGGGATCCAGGAGAACCAGGGTCAGAGGTGAGTGCAGTGACCATTTCTAAGGAGAAGGCTCTTGGGAAACTGAAAGGACTGAGGTGGATAAATCACCTGGACTCCACTTCAGCGTTCGAAAATAAATAGCTCAAGAAGTTGTGGAGGCATTGGTGATGGTATTTCAGGAATCACTGGACGGACAAAGGATCCCAGAGGACTGTACAATGGCTAATGTAACACCACTACTTATGAAGGGAGGGAGGCAGAAGACGTGTAATTATAGATCGGTTAGCCTGACTTCGGTCATTGGTATATGTTTGAGTCCATTATTAAAGATGAGATTGCGGAGTACTTGGAAGTGCTTGATAACATATGACTGAGTCCGCATGGCTTCGCCAAACTAAGGTCATATCTGACAAATCTGTTAGAGTTCTTTGAGGAAGTAACAAGGAAGTTCGACAAAGGAGAGCCAGTGGACCTGACTTACTTAGATTTCCAGAAGGCCGATGACAAGGTGCCGCATAGAAGACTGTTAATTAAGTTAAGAGCCCATGGCGTTAAGCGTAAGATGTTGGCATGGATAGAGTATTGGCTGACTGGCAGAAGACAGAGAATGGGGTAAAGGGGTCATTTTCAGGATGGCAGCCGGTGACTAGTGGTGTACCTCAGGTGTCGGTGCTGAGACCACAATTTTCGCAATATACATTAATGATCTGGAGGAAGGAACTGAAGGCATTGTTGCTACGTTTGCAGATTATACAAAGATCTATAGAGAGGAAGGTAGTATTGAGGAAGCAGGTGGGCTGCAGAAGGACTTGTACAGGGTAGGGGAGTGGGCAAAGAAATGGCAGGTGGAATACAATGTAGAAACGTGTGAGATAATGCACTTTGGAAGGAGAAATGGAGGCTTGGACTATTTTCTACCTGATAACATGCTTAGGGAATCAGAAGCCCAAAGGGATTTGCGAGTCCTTGTTCACGATTGTCTTAAGGTTAACGTGCAGGTTCAGTCGGCAGATAGGAAGGCAAATGCAATGTTAGCATTCATGTCGAGAGGGCTAGAATACAATACCAGGGATATACTTCTGAGGCTATATAAGCTGCTTGTCAGACCCCATTTGGAGTATTGTGAGAAGTTTGGAAGGATATGCTAGCCTTGGAAAGGGTCCAGAGAGCTTTCTTAAGAATGATCCCTCGAATGAAGAGCTTGTCGTATGAGAAACGGTTGAAGTTCCTCGGTCTGCACTGGTTGGAGTTTGGAAGGATCAGGGGGGAATCTTATTGAAATATACAGGATACTGCATGGCCTGGATAGAGTGGACGTGGAGAGGATGATTCCACATGTAGGAAAAGTAGAAGCAGAGGACACAATCTCAGACTAAAGGGACGATCTTTTAAATCAGAGATGAGGAGGAATTTCTTCAGCCAGAGAGTGGTGAAACTGTGAATCCCTGGAACTCTTTGTCACAGAAGGCTGTGGAGGACAAATCACTGAGTGTCTTTTAGAGATAGATAGATAGGTTATTGATCAATAAGGGGATCAGAGGTTATGGGGAGAAGGCAGGAGAATGGAGTGAGAAAAATATCAGCCATGATTGAATGGCAGAGCAGATTCGATGATTCGAGTGGCCTGATTCTGTTCCTATCTCATATAGTCTTGTGGTCTTATTGTCTTCGCAGCAACGTGGGTCTGTAAGACGAACATTCTGTCGGGTCCTTGTCCTTTTTGGATATCAACGATATTGTGGCCTGTGTTAGCGTAGGGGGCAGGGTGCACCTCGCCAAACGTGCCTTAAATGTGAGGCTGACACAGATGTTTTATTGAAGTTCCTGGGAACCCATCGGGTCCTGGCGCCTTCCACGCCTGCATCGAGCTGATGCTCTCCATGATTTCTCCCAGATCTATTGGTGCTTCCAGACCACCACCCCCCCCCCCCCCCACCACCACCTGCCCTCCCCCACAACTGCCATGTCCAGTCTGTCGAGGAACTGTTTAATCGCCACATCTCAGTTGGGTTTCAGAGGCGTACAGCCCTTGGTAGAAGGTCTTGAATGCCCGATTGATCACTTTTGGTTCCGCTACCAGTCTGCCACTGCTATTGTTTCCCTGCGCTATTATCCTCGTGGATGTGTGCTTCCACAGCTGGTGAGCGAGTAGGCTGCCAGCCTTTTCTCTGTGTTCGTAGAAGGTCCCCTGTCTCTGGCAGAGTGGTATACCGCTTTCCTAGTGGATAGCAGGTTAAATTCCCTTTATAGCTTTTTGCTCTTCGCCAGCAGCTCTACGGTCGGGGTTTTGGAGTACTTTCTGTCAACGTCCAGGGTGGAGTCAATCAGCTGTTGACTGGCCGCCCCCTCTTCCATCTCTTTGCGCGCCTTGTAAGCTATAATGCTCCCTCTGATCACAGTCTTTAGTGTCTCCCAGATGTGGAAGGTGAGAATTCCCCATTCCGGTTGTTAGTCCATAGTCACCAAAGGATTGTGGTATTTTGGCAGAAGGTCTTATCGGGCAGAATGTCCGTGTCCAACCTCCATATGCGCCGCTGGGCATGGCCCATCTCTAATCTCACATCCATGCACTGTGGAGCATGGTCGGAGATGATGATCGTGAAGTCTTCCGCTATTACTATTTCTGAAGCACCGATTCCCCACTGCAAAGAAGTCGATTCAGGTGTATACCTTGTGGACCGGTGAGGAGAACGAGAATGCCCTTTCGCAGGGGTGCACGGACTTTCATGAGTCCACTGCCCATCTGCTCCATGAATGTTCCCATTTCCCTCGTCATGCCTGTCTTTTTCCCTGTTCTGGCATTTGATCGGTTGGTCAACGTGTCCTGCACGCAGATAAAGTAATCCCCCATAATCAGCCGGTGTCTGTCAAAGCCGGGGATTCCCGCCATGGTCTTTTTTGTGACCTCTGTGTTGTCCAAATTGGGTGTGCACACATTTACTACTACCACCGTTGCCCCATCCAGGACACCGCTGAACACCATGTACCGTCGCCTTGGTCTGTAACCATCCTTGTCTTTATAAAGCTCGTCCTCTTACTAATAGGTCTGGTCACTCCCCTAGCCCTCGTCCTGTAGCATGAATGGTACGTCAGTCCCACCCAGCCCTTTCTGACCACCAGTCTGTCCCTTTCCCTGAGGTACGTTTCCTGCAGGAAGATTATTTCCGTCTTCAGCGTTCTTAAGTAGGCGAGGTTTCTGGACCTTTTCACCGGAAAGTTAAGTCCCCTTACATTCCAGGTGACCTCCTTGATGGGAGCCTTCTGTCCCCCGTTCCTGGGCATCAACCATACTTACCTGGTGGAAGCGCCCCTGCACTCCAGAGTTTCCCTTTGTTAGGGTGGCATCCAAAAAGGCCGGGGTAACCGATCCCACCATGAGGTCGGGCACTAGCGCTCTCGGCGTTTCCCTTTTTCCAGGGGCACCCAAAATGGCCGCCAACTGTGTGTACGCCAGTTGGGTGCGCCCCTATACTCCGGGGTTTCCCTTTTTTAGCGAGCCTGCAAAGTGGCTGGTTGCTGCGCCATCTTGATTCCTCGACCTGCTCCCTACCTACCCAAGCCAATCCAGTTGCCAACTGTTTTTCCTAGTTCTGTCCCCTGTCTGTGCCGTGTTCCCACTCTGTCCCCCTTTCGCCCCTCCCACGTCTACCCCTCCCTGTTCCCTCCTGTGTTCCCCCTCTCCGCCGAGAGGTGCGCCGTGGCCTGCCATACTGCTTATGTTCCCATGCTTGAAGTCCCTGCTGGTACGATGTCTACCATCCCAGGGCTGATCTAGCCCTTTGCCTGTTCTCTGACTGTCTGTATTCCTCTTTGCGCCCCCTCACCTGCATTCCCTACCCTCGCTTTCCTCTCTACCCGGTCTTTCTGTTTTGAACAAGGCAGTACAGTGCCGCGAAAATACATAATCAGACTATAGTCTCTGATTCCGACTTTTTCCAGCGATCCTCCCCCGTCACGCCTTCGTCGCTGCCGTACGTGTTCTCTGTCCAGGTTGTTAGCCCACAAAGTCGGGGTGTTAAATTAATGTTCTTTACTCTGGTGCGCAACCCAGAGTCTGGCTGGGGACAACATGCCAAACCGCACCCTACTCCTCTAGAGCGCCAATTTTGCCCTGTTTAACTCGACCCTTGTCTTTGCCGGGCCTGCCCCAAAGTCCTGACACATCCTGATTCTGTGTCCTTCCCCCGAGCTCGCTTTCGTTTGCCTGGCCCACCCCAGGATCCTTTCTAAATCCTGGTACCGTTGCAGCTTTGCCATAATCGCTTTTGACTGCTACCCTACCTTGGGATTCAGCCTGATCGACCTCTGTGTCCTGTCCTGTTCCGAGGTGTTGCGGAAACTGTCTGTCACAACTAAGTTGCCCATTATTTGGGCGGTATAGTCTGTTGGGTCTCTGCCCTGGATGCCTTCCGGCAGACGCACAATTCAAATGTACTTCTGCCGGGACCTGTTCTCCTGGCTCTCAACCTTTCCCTGCAAACTTCCCTGGGACGTCATCAACCTTTTCACCTCTTTCTGCAGAGCAACAATCCTCCGGCTCCGGACCAACGATGCTGTCTCGCTGTCCAGGATCGTTTTATCCTGCGCCTCCACTTTCTTTCCTGGGCCATAGATCGCGCGTTGGAGGGACACAATCGCCTCCCTCACCACCGCCTGGATCTCGGTTTTTACTGTCTCCATCATGGCGGGCAGCTGCTTTTTTTTAGCAGATCCTCCTCCGGCCCCCTGGTGTGGAGGGGAAGATTGATACTTGTGTCGGCGCCAGTGCTCGTGTCGCCCCTCTTCCCCGCTCTTGGGCGGCCGGGGATACCATCTCGCCTCCTTATGTCCACCGGCTTGTCCGCCCGCTGCTCGTGTCCCGTT
Organism: Scyliorhinus torazame; assembly: GCF_047496885.1. Lineage (NCBI taxonomy): Eukaryota > Metazoa > Chordata > Chondrichthyes > Carcharhiniformes > Scyliorhinidae > Scyliorhinus > Scyliorhinus torazame. The sequence continues at coordinate 176,868,777 of NC_092720.1, read as the reverse complement.
CCACCACTTCTCCCTTCTCGCCGGCCCATAGAGCTACCTTTCGCTGTCATTTTCTTCTCCGCTGTATCTCCTTTTCCTTTGGGGTTCTTTACCGTTGGATTTACAGGCCAAATTCTACTGAAATTAACTTTTTTGGTTTTAATTAGGATGAGAACCATCTGATCTGCGCGCGCTCAGCACATCACCGTCACTGTAATCTCGCATTGATTTAGTTGCTCGATGCTCTGACTGTTAGGCACCTTGTAGTGGCCAGTCACATTCATAAGAGACTGAGGGTTCAGAACAAGGAAGAAAATCGGGAGGCGCAGAGATAGAGAGCAGAAGGATGTCTGTGATTTTACTCTTTGCCATATCCGTTAACATAATACTCTTGTGTTTCATCGATGCTTTAGCATTCCTATATTTCGACATTACCAGAACAGATCCTGCAAGGTACAATTATTCCATGTACATTTTCCAACAAGTTGAAATAATGATGGGTCGTTTAATTTGCTGCACAAACACAATTATTTATGGTGTGACGGCGTCAAGTTCAGAGAGCAGCTCAAGAGCGCTGTGAAATATCCCCTTAACGAGCTGATTCAATTCATTAATAAGCAAAACTGAGGCCTCGATTCCTCCATACATTTAATATTTGGTTCATGAATGCAATATTAGGTTCAAAATTCCATCAATTGTATTATGCACGGAAATACGACCTATCCGCCATTACAACTAACGGATGCGGGCAAACATTTTGTTCATAAACTGCACCCTTTTTTACTAACACTTATGACATTTATTTTGGGTACAGTGGAACAACGTGTTGCATTCAATCAGAACGCTTCCTGAAAGAGCTAGTTCAACTAGAAGGTTAATAAACCATTTCTGGTGCAAGAGCCTCGTCCATCGGTAGGTAGACAAAGCTGAGCTGTACCTTCGGAAATTCCATTCAGTAGTATATACGCCACAAGGAATATATTGACTCTTAACTGTCCTCTGAAATGCCTGAGCAATTCGTTCCACGAGGCTGGGTAACAAATGTAGGACCTTGTTAGCGAGGCCACTATCCCATCAAACAATTTAAAACAAACACTGTCTGAGGACTATTTGGATTAACTGAATTGTGGTGGACTTTGTGCCCCACAGGAGTGTCCATACATTGCTCATATCTAATGTCAGCTGTTCTGCATATATTCGCTACTCATATCTGCTTCCTAAAGCACTTCAAGGAAGCACCTTTCTGGCAACTTTACCTGCCCTGGCCTGCGTGTGACTCCAGACCTACAAACATGTGTTTGACTCTTAACTGTCCTCTGAAATGCCTGAGCAATTCGTTCCACGAGGCTGGGTAACAAATGTAGGACCCTGTTAGCGAGGCCACTATCCCATCAAACAATTTAAAACAAACACTGTCTGAGGACAAAAGTGTCCCGCAGAATTAGATTCTCGTCCAAGAGGAAATATTCTGTCCGCGTAACCTTTGTCCAACCCATTCATAACGTTTAACCTATCCATCTGATAGTGTTAGTATAAGGCGAAGCAGGTTTAATACAGAGAGGGGAACAATTACATCTCCCAAAAGGTCGCGAATCTGTCGAATTCAGTACCCCAGTGCGGTGGATCCCGGGATATTGAGTAAATATAGGGAGGAAATAGATATTTTAAAAGTAGTAGTGGGTTGAAGGTCATGGAAAACGGCGGTAATGTGGAATTGAGACCGACAGGAGATCAGCAATGATCATATTGAATGGTGGAGACAGCTGGAGGGGTTGAATTGCCTACTGCCGCTCTTGGTTCTTTAGTTCTTGTGTTCGGTTTCTCCAAGGCATCCTGTTGCAACCAAAAAAAATAGGAGTTTCATGAGAACTTTTGTTTTTTTTCTGCTGTTTCTCCGGATCACCTGTGTCATATTTATAGAATGAGATTCACTGTCAAGGCGTTAAGTAAATAAGAATGATGATCCGACGGCAAATGCATACAACTGGGAAAACACTCTCACAGTTATTCATGAAGCACGGCTTCCAGAAGGTCACGTATGGCAGCTCATCATTCTCAGTTGACGAATCTCCAGACGGTAATGAAGTTGTGATGTGCGATGGTATGCTGGCATGAAGGTCAACTGAGGGCAGAAGTGTTGAACTGAGGAGGAACCAATGGCAATAACACTGTTGAAAGTTCACACGTGCCCGAGGGACGTGAGTTTCAATTTCTGAGAGGTGCAGTAAGCATTGAAGAATAATGGAAGAATTCAGCAGTTAAGAAATACTTGGAGGTACTCCATTTTATTAAATGAAGATGTGATTTGTAAACTGAATTGGAACAGCAACTTGAAGGTAAATCGGTGTCAGAGCAGTAGGAAACGCTAAGACGAAAAAGGGTTATAATTACATTTCTAAACCATTGGATGTCATCTGGTAAAGGATTGGAAGAATGAGGGGCTGCAGTGTAAAGAGTGTAATAAGGAGCGGGAACAGTATAAACGTCGGAAATAAGGAGCTGCGGTAGCGTCAAGAGCACGAACAAGGAGCGACAGCAGTGTAAAGAGTGGATTTTTTTACGACACGATGGAAAATGGATGTCAATTCTAGTCCCACTCGTCCGAGAGTAGATATTTAACCAATAATTCTTTGAAGAATACCTAATGTCTCTGCCTCTTGGCTGACCAATAATTACAGTCACCAGGTTTGTACGTTTAAACACCATTTCTGTTTATTTATAACAAGAACAACAATTTAACGCGCCGCAGATACAGTTGGTTAACTATTAATAACCAACCAGCCACTTTAACTCCACACCCGCCCTCTACACACACTTACCCATGACAGTCATACACAGAGTGGAAAGGGGTTAAACAAAAAGAACGCAAGAGAAAAAGAAAGAGCATTTTCTTCAGATGATGGTTCTTAGCACGTTATCTTCATAGTAAGCTTACAGATTAGAGTTTATGTTCTGAAGCTAGTGCTGGACGTTCCTGCAGTTCTAAAATACCATACAACGTTCCTGGAGTTGCACGTCTTTGGTCAATCAAACTTTACTTTCAGTTCGTTGTTTGTCTTCAACTCTCTGTTGTCACAGGATGACGACATCCATAGGCCACTTTGAGAGAGATAGGGACAGTTCTAACTATTTCTGAAGAGACTTAGTTGGTTCTTTTTGGAGACAGCTGCAGCGTTCACAGCAGAGTTTCTGGAGAGACTCTAGCGAATGCTTTCTGGAAAGGATCTGGATGGACCTTCTACCTCCGTGCTGCCGAAATCGAAACTGAACACTCCTTATATTTCTGAACCATTTCAGTCGGATACGATCCAATCACCAACTGTTAGTCGGCGAACGGCAACCTTTTGCGCCAATTCATTGGCCACCAGCCAAGTCAATCAAACTGATCCCAGCCCATGTCTGTCATTGGTGCTGGCCAGCCTACAAATCCATTGTAAGCCAGCACGGGCTTCTGAATTCATCTGCATGAATTAAAGAACAGGCTGCTTACCTTAAAGCCCAATGTCCCCTTCGTTGCATGGATGCAAAATGCATTGACAAAAAAAAAAAAAGTGAAATAAGGGAACAAACAGGCAACGAGCAGGGAAGACCCTTACATCCAACGCCACCCCCCCCCCACCCCCCCTCTCCTCCGCAGCTAAAAATAGAAACGCCAGGACACCGACGTTTCATTATGTGGTATGCAAGACAGAATTCACTGACGCTTATCCAACCATTGCATCCCCATTATCGAATTTGCAAAACCAGTCTCTACACTGGTAACTGGCAAGTCTTTAAATGCGTAACAAAACATCCACAATCACGTTAAATTTTCCAGGAATATGTACAATATTAATATTGAACTGTTCTAGTACTATACTGCAACGGAATAACCTTGCATTCCTCGTTTTAAACATTTTTGTAAACGCAGGTGGATTATGTTCTGTGTAAACCAAGCTTGTTTTTTTGTTACGTCGGACATACCAATCCAAGTGCTGCAGGACTAATAACAAGGCTAAGGCTTCTTTTTCAATGGATAATTCTTTTTCTGGCATTGATTTCGTTTTATTTCCGAAAAATACCCTGTAGACATTATATTCCTGCAACAACGCATTTTAGTAGCTTCTACCCCATACCACTGGCATCTGTGACCATTATAAGTGGTGTGAAATAAAACAGGGCAACCAACACCGTTTCGTCTACCAATATGGCCTTCAATCTCTCGACCCATACTTGGTATTTGGTGGGTCACGGCGTTTTCTCTTGCCTCTGCAATCTGACCAACATGCAAATATTGCAGTCTCTAACCGAGCCAGTCAACTTGGTTTTAATCCAGACAGACGTGGTATTACAGATTCAGATTTCTTATATCAATATCATGATTAGTTAACAGTGTACTTTGGTGTTTCCCTGCAAGTCTATCTATTCTCTTTATGTCTCTTGCCTAATGAATATTTAACCAAATTTCGAGGATCATCTATAGTCAAACTACAAGCAGCATTGTAGTTTTGAAACCAATATATATTAAATGAGATTTTAATGGGTTTTATATACAAAGTTTAGCTAAAGACCATACTATCATATTATAGCAGAAATAATCGCTTCGTCCTCCCCGCATACCAATGCCCAGGACATACTGGTGTGTTTGGTCGAGCCTCCCTGGCATCGTTCACATTTGTCCTCCACCCGCAAGAAGAACCTATTCATTCGGATTCTCGTTAGTTGCGCTCGGTGCACCACTCCAGTTGCATTAGGCTTCGCCTTGCACATGTGGAGGTGAAGTTCACCCTTTTCAGACTTCACTCCAGAGTTCCCATCCTATTTCTATTCTACGTCCTCCCATTTGTCCCATGTCTCGTCGAGCGGGCCGCGGACACCCTCTAATAGTCACCCATACAGGTACCCGCAGTTCCCCCTGCCCGTGTCCAACAGTTCCTCGAATGCTGACTGTCTTGGTGCTCCTGGGTATGATGTCACCACCTTTTGGAGGAGGCTTTTACTTGTAAGTGTCACAGTTCATTCCCGTTGCGCAGCTGTACCCTTTCTGTCAGTTCCTCTAACGTTTCGAGTCTGTCGTCCGTTTAGAGGTCCCTAACTGTCAGTGTTCCTCCGTCTGTCTCCACATCTTAAAGGTGCATCCACCGTGGTTGGCGCGAAATTGTGGTTACCGCAGATGGAGGACACGGTGGACATTTTGGTAGACCGAAGTGGTTTCCAGATGTTTCCAGATCCGGAGTGTGGCTACTACCACTGGGAGTTTTGAGTATTTGGTTTGCGGGGATGATGTGTTCTATTGCGTCCTCGGAGGGACGACCCTATGCAGGAACTGTCCTCCATCCCCACCCATTCTGCTTCTGGTTCCTTCATCCTTCCCCAAACTCTCTCTGCTGCTGCACCCAGTGTTAGTATTGTAATTTTGGGAGGGCCAGCTCCATTCCACATGTTTCATTTTCTTTGTATGACCCTTTTGGTGATCCTTGGATCTCCACACCTCTCCCCCAACCCAGACGAACGCCACCATTAATATATCAACTGTGTTAAACAAGGCTTTGGGGATGTAGATCGGTATCGATCTTAAAAGAAAGAGGAATCTGTGCAGCACGTTCGTCTTGATGGTCTGCACCTTCCTCGGAAAGGAGAGTGGGAGTGTGTCCCACCTCTGTAGGACAGTTTTAACTTCCTCCATCAGAGTCGTGATGTACCGTTTTATGATCTGTTTCCAATCGTGGGAAATGTGCATCCCCAGGCAGAAGAATGTGCTCTGGACTTGCGTACACGGCAGTCCCTCCAGCTCTGCCCCTCTCCCTTTTGGGTTCACCAGGAGGCTTTCACGCTTGTCCACGTTGGGTTTGCACCCCGATATGGCCCAGAACACTTTCAGGAGGTTCGTGAGAACTTCTTTGATGCGTTGTGCATCTGTGACATACAGGAGCAGGTCATCCACATAGGGTGAACATCTGACCTATCTGTTCCCTCTATGGATCCCATTCCAATACCTCAGCATCCTGAGGGAGATAGTCAGCAGTTCGGTTGACAGCGCAAATAAAAATGGGGTCAGCGGGCGTCTTGTGTTGCCTTGTGTCCCTCTGCAACCGGGCGTCTTCATTGCTGGTCGTGTTGGTCCATCCACTTGCTATGCTGGCGTTGCACAGGAGTCTCAACGAGGAGCTGTACCCAGTTTCCAGCCCAAACCAGTTTATTACGACAGTGAAGTACTTCCACTTGCCTCTGTCGCAGGCCTTTTCTGCGTCCAGAGAGATGATCACCTTTGTTGTTTTGTCACGGGATAGGGTCATAATCAAGTTCAGCATGCACCTTATATTCGCTGTTTGCTCTGTACCCTTGACACGCCAGTTTGGTATACTGCGACCACCCTGGTACACCTTTTTGCAGTCCCCTGCCCAGGGTTTGCCCGGAATTTTCGCGGCTGCATTGAGCAGCAAGTTGGGACTGTAGAATCTACATTCGTTCAAGTCTTTGTCTCTCTTGAGTTTCAGCGGGATAGTGGCATGTGGTAGCGTTGGATGCAAGGTATCCCTTGCTAGAGTGTCTGCAAACGTCTCCTGCAGGTGTGGGCCCAGTAGTGTCATGCATTTTCTGAAGAAGTCACTCGTGAACCCGTCCTGCCCGAGTACCTTCCCCACCGCATTGCCTTAATGCTCTCCATGAATTCTCCCAGTTCTAGAGGTGCATCCAGCTCCCCCTCCTCTCTTCCCCCACGATTAGCATGTCCTGTCCGTCGAGGAACTGTTTCGTCCCCGAGTCCTTTTTGGTGGGTTCAGCGGTATACAGTCCCTGGCATAAGGCCTCGAATGCATCATTGGCCATGTTCAGCTCGTTTACCAGACTGCCATGTTGTCCCTTACCCACGCAATTTCCCTCCTGGCTGCCTGTTTTCTCAACTGGTGGGCAAGCATGGGGCTGGGTTTTCATCGTGTTCCTATATGGCCCCTGTGTCTGGCAGAGTTGTTGCACGGCTTCCCTGGTGGACGGAAAGTTAAAGTCCATTTGTAGCTTTTTATTCTCCCCAGAAGCTATGGGCTCGGGGCTCGGGGCTCGGAGTGTCACAGCCCACCTCCAGCATGCGGTAAACCGAATGTTGACATGCCGCCCTCTCTTCACTGTCTCTGTGTGCCTTGTCAGCGATAATCACTCCTCTGATGATATACTTCAGCGCCTCCCAAACGTGGAGGGTTGACCTCGGTGTCCTACTTCTTAGTTCGCCGTGGCCAACCTCCATTGGAGGCGTTGGATCCGGCATGTCTCCAACCTCACATTTATGTAATGTGTAGCATTGTTGGAGATTATGGTCGCAGAGTATTCCGCACTTACTATCCCGGGAAGCACCGATTTCGCCACCGCGATGCAGTCGAAACGGGTGTAGACCCTATGTACCTGTGAGAAGAATGAGAAATCCTTCTCCTGGGAAGTGTGAGCCTCCATGCATCCACTACCCCCATCTGACCTATAAATACCCCTAGTTCTCTTTCCATGTTTGACGTCTTCCCCGTTTTGGTGTCTGTCCTGCCCGTCAGCGGGTTCTGTACACACTTAATACCACTACATGGTTCCCCATTCACGTTCCTCTTATTTTTTAAAAATAATTGGTTATTGATTAGTTCAGCTCCTTTGCTCTTTGCTCCCTTTACCATGAATTAGTATGTTGGACCTTCACGAAAACGTGAATTAACCAGTTTTTTGATTGTTGTCACTTCACGTCCTTACTGCTCTCCTCCTGAGTAACTGAGTAACCATGCCATCATATATAGTTTCCTTTAAAACAGGCATGTTTTGGGTGAAAAGTGCACCTAAAGTGAATGGAAATGGGTTTACTGCAGGAGGCTATAACAGATTAATTTTATAAAAGTCCAATTCACTTTCTTCCTAAAATGTGCTGTCATCTTTCATCGATTTGGAAGATACTTTTGTGATTTCTCAAAGATTAGTTGTGGACAGATCTATTCGGTAACAGCTGTTGATTATTATTTTTTGAATGTAATAGAAGTCAGACTCCGTTCTCGCGCATCTGACTCTTCAACACTGTAATTACTATTAGATTAGGACTCTTGTTTCTTATGGTCACCTTTGGTCTGAGAGAATCTCTAATTTGGGACACTTCTGTATGTTAGTTTTGACAAATCTCTGTGAGGAATCATTCCTGTAGGGATAATTTAATCAGCCCAGCCGAATCAGATCCATTGCCATTGTCATTTGATATTTGATTGATGTCTGTCAATAATTCCTGTTTCTTTGAGTCATTCACTTCCCAATGAGTTTTTTAAATTCCCACACGATCTACCGTTGAAATATCGTGTTGAAAAAACGGCAGTACTTCCCTCGAATTCTCTGTAACCATGGTGAAAGTGCCACTTTCACTCCTTCCAAATCATTCTCCAAATGTAAATCTATTCCTTCCATTGGGAATTAATTAACCCTTACGACAACTGCGGCCCTGACCCCGAAATCGCACTCTAATTGTACTTCATACAATGAAACTGGAATGTAATCTCCAAATATCCCATTCAGTAACACCTCAGCATACCTTCAGCGCTCTGGAGGGAAAAAAACAAATCCGTCTCCAATAAACGAGTTCCAGTAGCATCTCTGTCCCTTAAGATAATTAAGGGTTTGGCTACGCCAGTTGATGAAAATGGTGAGACTTTCACTTCAGACGTTAATCCGGAATATCTCTCATCTACTTCATTCCTCAACACCCCCCCCCCTCACTCCCACCCCCCCCCCCCCCCCCACTCCCGCATTGCAGTATTTACCCCAGGTCTCCATAGTGCAGTTAAAGCTACAATCTGCCCCGTAATATTCTCGACTTGTGTTCCCTTCTCAGAATCCCCTTTATGAACTCCCACAAGTTCCACGGGCTTTCGTTGCAACCTGTACTATGCTGACAGAACGTGCCCCACACTTGTAATTGTAACACCTAGACTTATGCATCTCACCTTCACCCTCACGAGCTTCCATCCTTGTGTGATTAAGCGTATTTGAAGCACATACTGCTATCCTTTTTCCCCTTGACTATCTGTCTTCTTGTCACTCTTCCACGTCTTACTTTTTTTAAACATCATGGTTGTGGTGGGAAAAAAAGTTTACATTTTGGGACCATCTTATGATCGTCAGCAGTAATTGATGTCTGCCTAGCTATCGTAATCCTTTGGCCTTCAACGTGAGTTTTTACTGTATAAGATACGGAATTCTTAAATTCCTCTAAGAGGAATGAACCCTCTCAGGCCCTCATAGGTATTTTTACCTGCTAATGCTTGTACTTACCTCTCAGAGTTGCTCTGCATAACCCTTTCAAATTCTGCATTGGTCGGTCCCGGTTGTCTCCTAGAATTCCGAAAAGTTTGCCTCTATGCTTCGGGAACCAATTCGTAGACGTCCAGAATAGCCTTTTCTTTACCTCGTTGTGATTCAGAGACACCCGCTCTGACAGGGGAGTATACACGTCCTGTGCCTGCACCGTCAATTTACTCTGCATGTGTAATTTCCACTTTTCTCTAAGTCACTCCATTCGGGTGTTATTTTCTCAAAACCCGAGGAAAAGGTTTCTACCTCTTTCACATCGAATTTTGAGAAAGCCTGTATAAATTTAAACATATCGTCACAAAATTCCATTCCAGGATTAATTAAGGTTGTAATCTCGGGATTGCTACTAGTGCCACGTGCGAGTCCGCGTCGGAATGACAGGATAGACAGGATGAATGTGTGGCTTGAGCGATGGCGGAGGCTGGAGGGATTCAGATTTTTGGGACATTGGAATCGGTTCTGGGAGAGGTGGGACCATTTCAAATCAGATGGTCTACACCTGTGCAGGACTGGAACCAATGTCCTAGGGTGTTGTTTGATAGCGCTGTTGGGGTGGGTTTAAACTAATGTGCCACGGGAATGGGAATCAATGCAGCAAGTCGGAGCGTAGCAAAGAGAGGATAGAAACAAAAGTCAGAAAGGAGAAAAGTGGAAGGCAGAGAAACAGATTGAACTGTAACTATTTCAATGTTCCGGGGTACAGATGCTAGAGGAAAGATAGAGCAGGAGGTGAGAGAGGAGGGGGAGTTGCGATTTTGATTAGGGACAGTATCATGGCAGTACAGAGAGAGGATATATCCGAGGGGTAGAACTGAAAAATATGAAAGGTGAGATCACTTTGATAGGTCTGTACTTTTGACCCCAAGTAGTCAGCAATTATTCCGGTATTCAGGAGCAAATATTTAAAGAGATTCCAGATAAATGCCTGCAAATGTGGATGTTAATAGTTGGGGAGTTTAGCTTTCCCAACATTAACTGGGACAGCCATAGCACTAGGGGTTTAGATGAAGAGAAATTTGTCCAGTGTATTTCGGAAGAGTCCTCATTCAATATGTGGATGGCCCGAATAGAGAGGGACAAAACCTGACTTCCTCTCGGGCAATAAGGTAGGGCAGTTGACGAAAGTGTTAGTGAGAGATCACTTTGGGACGAGGGACTATAATTCCATTAGCTTTAAGATAGCTATGGAGAATGACAGTTCTGGCAAAAAGTTACAATTCTAAATTGGGGCAAGGCCAATTTCGAGGGTAATAGGCTGCAAAATTCAAAAGTTGATTGGGGGTGCCTATTTGCAGGCAAGGGGACAGCAGGTAAGTGGGAGCCTTTCAAAAAGGTGTTAACTAGGGTTCAGGGTGAGCACATTCTCTTAGAGTGAAGAGCAAGGCTGGTAGAAGGAAGGTACCGTGGATGACTCGGAATATTGAGGCCATGGTCAAAAGGAAGACGGTGGCATATGACATACATAGGCAGCTGGGATCAAGTCGATGCCTTGAAGAGTGTAGTGCTTGCCGGAGTAGAGTTATGAGAGAAATAAGGACGGTAAAAAGGGGACATGAGATTGTTTTGGCAGAAGGCAAGCAGAAATCCAAAGAGCTTTTACAGGTACATAAAGGGTAAAAGGTGACGAGCGAGCGGGTAGGGCCTCTTTAAGATAAACAAGGTCATCAATGTGCAGATCCACAGGGGATGGAGAGTTCCTAAATGAACATTTCTCGTCAGTATTGACGTTGAGAAAGGCCGAAATGGTAGGAAAATTGGAGAAATCAAAAGTGATGTCTTGAAGAGCATACATATTACTGAGAAGGAGTTGCTCGAGGTATTAAAGAACATCAGGCCTCCCCGACCTGACTAAATATATTCCAAGACGTTGTGGGAGGCTAAGGAGGAAATTTCCGGCCCGCTGGCTGAGATATATGAATCATCGACAGCCACAGGAGAGGTGCCTGAACATTGGAGTATAGCAAATGTTGTGCTCTTGTTTACTAAGGTCTGTAAGGATAAGCCAGGGAACTACAGATCACGTAGCCTTACTTCTGTAGTAGCTAAATTGTGAGAAGGTATTCTGAGGGACAGGATCTACAGGCATTGAGATAGGCAAGGGCTAATTAGGGAATGTCAGCAAGCCTTTGTAAGGGAAAAGTCATGTCTCACGAATTTGATTGAGTTTTATAAAGGGGTAACCAAGAAGGTAGATGAGGGCAGTGCAATCGACGTTGTCTACAAGGACTTTACAAGGCCTTTCACAAGGTACCGCATGGTAGGGGTTTAGATGAAAAAGGTTAAATCTTACGAAATCCAGGGTGAGGTAGCAAATTGGTTGCACAATTTTCTAGGCGACCGAAGCCAAAGGGTGATTGTGGAGGATTGTTTTCAAACTAGAGGCCTGTGACCAGCGGTATGCCTCAGGGATCTGTACGGGGTCCAATGTTATTTGTTATATATATTAGTGATTGGATGAGAATGTAGGAGGGAGGCATGGTTAGTAAGTTGTAGATGGCACTAAGATTGGTGGCATAGAGGATAGTGAAAAAGGTTATATAAGATTGCAGCAGTATCATGACCGAATGGGCCAGTGGGCCGATGAATGGGAGATGGAGTTTAGTTTGGATAAATCTGTGGTGATGCATTTTGATAGACCAAACCGAGCAGGACCTACTCTGTTAATGGTAGGGAGTTGGGGAGAGTTGCAGAACAAATAGATCTAGGGGTACAACTTCATAACTCCTTGAAGGTGGAGTCGCAGGTGGACAGGGTGGTGAAGAAGGCATTCAGCATGCTAGGTTTTATTGGCCAGAATATGTAATACAGGAGTTGGGAAGCCTTGTTGAAGTTGTACAACACATTGGTAATGCCACACATGGAATACTGTTTTCAGTTCTGGTCACCCTATTACAGGGAGGATGTTATTAAACTAGAAAGAGTGCAGAAGTGATTTACGAGGATGCCACCAGGACTTGATGGTCTGAGTTATAAGGAGAAGCTGAATAGGCTGGGATTTTTCTCCCTGGAGCGTAGGAGGTTGAGGGGTGAACTTATAGAGGTATATAAAATAATGAAGAGCATATGTAAGGCAGATATCCGACATCTTTTCCCAAAGGTAGAGGAGTCTAGAACTAGAGGTCACAGGCTTAAGGTGAGAGGAGAGAGATACCAAATAGACCTGAGGGAAAATTTCTTCCCGAAGAGGGTGGCGAGCATCTGGACCGAGCTGCCAGAGGCATTGGTGGAGTCGAGAACATTTATTTCCTTTAAAAGAAGTTCGGCAGTTACATGGGTAGGGTGGGTATAGAGGGGTATGGGCCAAATGCAGGCAAGTGGGACTAGCTTAGTGATAGAAACTGGGCGGCATGCACAAGCTGGGCCGAAGAACCTGTTTCCATGCTGTGACCTGAAAATATCTGTTAAGCACCCCTCCACCTTTTGGCAGCTCCACGCTCACGTATAATGGTTTAAGCTGGAGTTATTTCTCTAAATCCAGCTTCTTAATTTCAATCTCCATTTCCTTTTCTTTTCCCTTTTCCTTTGCTTCATTATCATTTCACTTTTTCTTTTTGCCCATTCTTTTTGCTTCAGCTCCATTTCCTTTGGGTGCAAATACACCGATGTTCAAACTTATTGCAGTTGGTGTCGGTCTATGTAGAGTTTTTGGATCGCAGACTACCATATATACCGTAACTGCTTGCAGATCGACAAAATCAGCTCAAAATTATTCACCTGGATTACAAGATACAGGCCTTGTCTGGTATCAGGTGGTGAAGCAGCATCATGACGTAGCAGACGTCAAGTAAAGGGGCTAAAAATGTTCTAGATCGTCCTTGAGGACCAATGCCAGGTGTTGAATGAAAAAGATAGCTGCTGAGTGGGTAATGGTAATGAATAGTCAGAAAAAAGATGGGACGGAGAAGATCGAGAGGGATTCTTAGCGAGGTGAGGGATAAATACAGGCAGAACGTTGGAAAAAAGGAAGCGACATTGAAGGTGCATTAAGCAGATGGGGCTAGAAAGAAAGATGGGAAGATATGACGTGGGCGATAAAAAAGACAGTTAGACCAACAGATATGGAGATAGAACTGGAAAGAAGAACACATATCTAAACAGAAGAGACATATTGTATTCAATCAAGCTCTGTGTGCTTCGAACGTTTCATTTCAGCTCTCGCTCCATAGTTTACCATTCGACGGTATCTCTCTCTCTCACCCTCTCTCTCTCTCTTTCGTTCTCTCTCACTCTCTCACTCTTTCTCTCACGTTGATGTGAAGTCCCTGCATAGTGATCAGTCCCACATTAATGAGTGTTTGTTAGATTTGTCCCTTTTGGTGTAGCTCCATGAGCGATTCGATTTGAAGTCCGGCTTCGCTGTTTCATATCGTGTTTTTGGGGGAGAAAACAAGATTCAAAGGAACACCTGCAGAACATGCCCGGCTCAATATACCATAACATTATTTTAATTAAAATGTTAAGGTAACATTATTTCAGGGTTCGTCGGTGCTCGTATAACATACGACTTCCATACCACTTGTAGCGACATGCCAAATGATATCTGTGAAGGGATTTTGTTTCTACGATTTAACTAATCTAACAATAATATTCAGTGGGTATTTCACGGCGCTCTTCAGCTCACCTCTGAACTTAGTCTGGCTCGCAGCGTAAATACACGTGTTTGAACAGGAACTGAGTAGCTGCAGCATTGCTGCGAGGCGTTCTGTGATGAAGCGTGGGTCAGTGCCTGAGTCGTAGTAGCGAATATTTGAAATCCGTCGGTAAATGTTGTACACTACCTGTGTCACCCATAACAGTATGAAACTGCCCGAGATGCTGAAGAGAAGAACGATGGATTTCTTCCGATTCTCTATCTCTGGATCCTTGCGATTTTCATTATTCGTGCTGCTGGTGAGGGCCATGCGGGCTTTACTGGCAGTCAGAATACGTTTGACAGTCAGGGCATTGAACAGTAAAATCAGAACAAATGGAAACGTAGGTGTTAAAATGCGGTGTAAAAGTTCAAATGCGGTCCAGGCGGGGGAAGTAAAGAAACTCGTTATGAAGGCACAATACCAGGGGACATTATTAAGTATATACTTAGGTTTATATATAAAGTACCATGGGACAGATTCTAAGCAGCTCAGCACAGTCACTGTTCCGAGAACCAAAGCCGCCGTTTTCTCGTTGCAATATTTTTCTTTCAGCTTCTTGCAGCAAATGGTCACAAATCGATCAAATGTGAAAGCAACCGTGAACCAAACAGACATTTCTGTGGTAGCGAACCTCGTGAATGTTATGAGAGAACACACAGGAGTGATAAATAGGAATGAATCTCGGAAATATACCCGAGCTACTTGCGTCAATAGAGGATCAGAGATAACGACGAGGAGATCGGCCACTGACATTCCAACCAGGTAGCGAGTTATGCATTTGGAGAGACCACAGTTTTGTCGGTATAGGATTACAATGGCCACTAAATTAACTGGAAGAAAGAGAATAGGTATCAGAAATGCATAACCACCATACTGAGAACCAACGCAATAGCGTGACAGGATGTGGAATGGGATTTCAGAATTCGTTGCAACATCGAATGGTGTAAAATGAATAAAATTTTTGTATTCCCTTCGGCAGCACGTCTTTTGGGGAAATGTGCACAAACAGTTATCAGTAATAAACTGCGCAATTAACAGTGAATGCAAATGCAAAGCTGGTCCAATGGCAATGAGGAACAGAGAAGGAGATATATGGAGCTGCGATCTGAATTAATCTGCTGAATGGCGGCCATGATATCTTAGGGCAAGTGGGGCACGACCACTCCCAGTGCAGAGAGCCTTAGGTATGTTCAGAAAGGTCAAAATTCCGACAGTTTTTAAGTTGAGGGTAAGTTATCGACTGGAGTATGAAACTGAACACCGAAACTGTGACTGAGGGAAGGAGGAAAGGAAAAACGTGTGCAGGAGCGGGAGGAGTGTCACCGAAAGATACGTTAGCAAAATGGAAAAAACTGAAGCAACAGTTGAGAATAAATAGGATTCAATTAAATAATGGGAGAGAATATGATTACCAGGGGGAGATTGAGGCAGAGTTAGACGAAATTTAATTCGCTGCTCCCAGGAACATGGGCCAATCATTCGCTTCAACCATTAATCACGATGGTTCTCGTGAACAGCTTGATCAGCATAACGTGGGGAATGCTGCAGTTCAGTTAAGGGGGAGGGGAGTGCGGTCTGCTGAAGCAACATTGCACCAAGATTCACGTTTCAATTTGGAACTGTACCTTGCGATGGTAAAGGTTCCAACGTTGTTTGTATAATCTGGTTGACCAGAAATCTTTAACGCTCTACGCCTGCTGCTGGCACGTCGGGATTATTAAATTGATAACCAAACTGTTTGTCAGCATTCTGAATGTACCTTACCCGACTATCATGTCCTGGAGTTGGATTCGAACACGTAACTTTTGGCCTAAAATTATGAATGATGCCCCCTGCGCCACACGACTTCCTCGCAGCAACATATGGGTCCCTTAAGTTAGCTTCGTGCAGGCAATGAGCAGAAATGAGCATTAAAATGAATTAATCCAATCAGGCTCGGACTATGCTAAATTCGGCGGCCTCAGAACTTTGCAAGTTCAGTATTTAATTAGTGAATTGCATACCGTGAATTAATGCCCACACTTTTATGTTTTTTTCAGCAGAAATTTATGGTATGAATTATTCACTAAACTGGATAGGACAACATACGGAGAGTAACAGTGGTAAAACTAAATCAGTCATCTCAGAGTTTCAATCAGCACCTTCTCGGGATATTTCGACAGCCAATCCTCAAGAATTATTGCTATGAAGGGAGGTCAATCTCTGGTGATTCTACAAATTTGGGAGCCCCCGTCAGGACCAATGTAACAGCTAAAGGCGGACGCACAAACCCGTCCCCAGCAGGTTGTCTATTGTCCGCGAACCTGTCCTGACGCCAGCTTAAATCCTGCGGCGGTGGGATGAGAATCCTTCGTGGGCAGTAGGTATCCACTCAAGGGCCTCAATTGCCGACTGGCATTCGGCACGTCCAAAGACATTTCCATCGCTGGAATATTTATGTACGTGGCAGTTGCGAATAGCTCGCCGGGAAGGGAGCGTAATTATTTTCCCCTCTGTTTACCTCTCATATCCGTTCTTCCCAATCTTTTGCACACACACTCTCCTTCTCCTCCTTCTAATGTTGAGGGACATCAGTCCAGCAGCAACATATTGAATTATAAATGTTTAAATACCCATAAGTGATCAAATCATGGGGTGGATATCAAGGCGAAAGGTACATCTTGTTCCCTTTACCACCAGCTAAGATTCGAATGATGAGACGCCACCCATTACATTGCCGCTCTCCCTGCCGTATATAAACGTTGGACATAGCTACATGGCTAGAAGGCGTGGCATCTGCCCCTCTCCAGGAAAGAAATCTCACCTCAGAGATTGTCTGGCCAGTCAAGGAGCGCCGGCGGCTTTCTCTCCAGCAGCACTAGGTGGGTGCGGAATGCAGGCAGTCCCGTTGAAGAGGAACCTGAACTGACATGGAATCCGGAGTGTCGCTGGAGTGATCTTGGTAGCCCACGTTTAGTGAGTGGGGTAAGGTTGTGATGGCGTGGGAATAAGCGGCTAGGGCGAGGGAAAATAATTAAATATATCTCCAAAGGGCGTGGGAGTCGACAAAGGAGATACTCCATTACTGCCCAGGACCAGGTCATGCAGTTAAAACTCAAAGGCATGACGTCACCGCCAAACCGGGGGCAAAGATTCACAGGTGCTGGAATTAAATCATTAATTGTCGAATCATTGACTGCCAAAGGATCTCACTGGGTCGAAATGTTGTCGGGCCACACGACATCCCGACTGAAAACTCACATTTCTGACAGTCTGTGGCCAGGCACCTAAGTCAATTGTACAAGAGTGCTGCCGCTGGCTGGGACGTGGATGGGGCTGCACAATAGCACGGTGGTTACCACTGTTGCTTCACAGCGCCAAAAACTCGGGTTCGATTCTCGGCTCGTTTCACTGTCTGTGCGGAGTCTGTAAGTTCTCCCCGTGTCTGCGTGGGGTTTCTCCGGGTGCTCCGGTTTACTTCCACAAGTCCCGAAAGACCTGTTTGTTAGGTGAATTGGACATTTTGAATTCTCCATCCGTACTCCCGAAGAGGTGCCGTAGTGTGGCGACTGGGGGATTTTCACATAACTTCATTGCAGTGTTAATGTAAGCCTACTTGCAACACAAATAAAGACTATTATTGTTAAATCCCA
Source organism: Scyliorhinus torazame (assembly GCF_047496885.1). NCBI lineage: Eukaryota > Metazoa > Chordata > Chondrichthyes > Carcharhiniformes > Scyliorhinidae > Scyliorhinus > Scyliorhinus torazame. Next base: position 176,851,232 of record NC_092720.1, on the reverse strand, counting down.
TGTGCCTACATTCTCTTTAGTGTTCCCTTTTCACCAACATCATTCTCAGGGTCCAGTGGTGAAACCTCTACGATTGGTTGGATATTTCCACAGAGAACGAAAGACACCGAATGCTCGCCTACATTGTCGGTTACTTCGACAATGCATGTAATAAGCTGTATTCCAGATTGATTTTAAAGAATTGGGAATTCCTCTGCTGGAATTATAAAGTCCTGCGTTAGATGGAAGGATTTCTCAATTAAGATAGCACCTTACAGCTCTTTCTCTCGTCGGCACTCACTCGCAGGCGACTGCTTACATTTAACTAATGAATGCTCAAATCAAAGAACAAAGAAAAAACAACAAAGAAAAGTACAGCACAGGAACAGGCCCTTCGACCCTCCAAGCCTGTGCCGGCCGACCATGCTGCCCGTCTAAACTAAAATCTTCTACACTTCTGGGGTCTGTATCCCTCTATTCCCATCCTATTCATGCATATGTCAAGATGCCTCTTAAACGTCAGTATCGTCCCTGCTTCGACCACCCCCTCCGGCAGCGAGTTTGAGGCACCTACTATCCTCTGTGTAAAAAACTTGCCACGTCCATCTCATCTAAACCTTGCGCCTCGCACCTTAAATCTATGCCCCCTAGTAATTGGCCCCTCTACCGTGGGAAAAAGCCTCTGACTATCCACTCTGTCTATACCCCTCAGAATGTTGTGGACCTCTAGCAGGTCGCCCCTCAACCTCCGCCGTTCCAGTGAGAACAAATCGAGTTTATTCAACGTCTCCTCATAGCTAATGCCCTCTATACCAGGCATCATCCTGATAAATCTCTTCTGTACCCTCTCTAAAGCCTCCATATCCTTCTTGTAGTGTGGTGACCAGAATTGAACACTATTCTCCAAGTGTGGCCTAACTAATGTTCTATACAGCTGCAACATGACTTGTCAATCTTTATACTCAATGGCCCGGCCATGAAGGCAAGCAAGCCGTATGCATTCTTGACTATCTGCTCCACCTGTGTGGCCCCTTTCAGTGACCTGTGGACCTGTACAACTAGTTCTCTCTGACTTTCAATACACTTGAGGGTTCTACCATTCACTGTATATTCCCTACGTGCATTAGACCTTCCAAAATGCAATCCATCGCAATTGTCCGGAGTAAACTCCATCTGGCATCTCTCCGCCAAAGTCTCCAAATGATCTACATCCTGCTGTATCCTCTGACAGACCTCATCGCTATCTGCAATTCCACCAAACTTTGTGTCTGCAAACTTACTGATCAGACCAGTTACATTTTCGTCCAAATCATTTATATATATACTACGAACAGCAAAGGTCCCAACACTGATGCCTGCGGAACACCACTAGTCACAGCCGACCAATCAGAAAAATACCTTTCCATTGCTACTCTCTGCCTTCTATGACCTAGGCAGCTCTGTATCCATCTTGCCAGCACACCTCATTTCCCGTGTGACTTCACCTTTTGTACCAGTCTGCCATGAGGGACCTTGTCAACGGCCTAACTGAAGCCCATATAGACAACATCCATCGCCCTAGCTGCATCAATCGTCTTCGTGACCTCCTCGAAAATCTCTATCAAGTTAGTGAGACACGACCTCCCTTTCACAAAACCGTGCTGCCCTCGCTAATGCGTCCATTTGCTTCCAAATGGGAGTACATAGATACTCGAAGGAGTCTCTCCAGTAATTTCCCTACCACTTACGTAAGGCTCACTGGCCTGTAATTCCCTGGAGTATCCATGCTACCCTTGTTAAACAAAGGGACAACATTGGCTATTCTCCAGTCCTCCGGGACATCTCCTGAAGACAGTAAGGATCCAAAGAGTTCTGTCAAGGCCTCAGCAATTTCCTCTCTAGCCTCCTTCAGTATTCTGGGGAAGATCCCATCAGGCCTTGGGGACCTATCTACCTTAATGTTTTTCAAGACGCCCAACACCTCGTCCTTTTGGATCTCAATGTGACCCAGGCTATCTACACACCCTTCTCCAGACTCAACATTCACCAATTCCTTCTTTGTGGTGAATACTGATGCAAAGTATTCATTTAGTACCTCGCTCACTTCCTCTGGATCCACATAGGTTCCCTCGCCTGTCCATCACTGGGCCCACCCTCTCCCTGGCTACCCTCTTGCTTTGTATGCACGTGTAAAAAGCCTTGGGGTTTTCCTTAATCCTATTTGCCAATGCCTTTTCGTGACCCCTTTTAGCGCTCCTGACTCCTTGTTTAAGTTCCTTCCTACTTTCCTTATATTCCACACAGGCTTCATCTGTTCCCACCTTTCTAGCCCTGACAAATGCCCCCTTTTTCTTTTTGACGAGGCCTACAATATCTTTCGTTATCCAAGGTTCCAGAAATTTGCCGTATTTATCCTTCTTCCGCACAGGAACATGCCGGTCCTGAATTCCTTTCATCTGACACTTGACAGTCTCCCACATGTCAGATTTTGATTTACCCTCAAACATCTGCCCCCCTTTTAGGTTCTTCAGTTCCAGCCTAATATGGTTATAATTAGCATTTCCCCAATTTAGCCCATTCACCGTAGGACCACCCTTATCCTTGTCCACCAGCACATTAAAACTTACTGAATTGTGGTTCCCGAAATGCTCCCCTACTGAAACGTCTACCACCTGGCCGGGCTCATTCGCCAATACCAGGTCCAGTGTGGCCCCTTCCCTAGTTCAACTGTCGACATACTGTTTTAAGAGGCCCTCCTGGATGCTCCTTCCAAACCCTGCCCTGTCCAAGCGCCTAGCACTAAATGGGCCCCAGTCAATATTGCGGAAGTTAAAGTCTCCCATCACAACAACCCTGTTGCTTTTACTCCTTTCCAAAATCTGTCTACCTATCTGCTCCTCTATCTCCCCTGGCTGTTGGGTGGCCTGGAGTAAACCCCCATCATTGTGACTGCACCCTTCGTATTCTTGATCTCTACTCATATAGCCTCACTGCCTTCTGAGGTGTAATGTTCTCCCTAACCAGAAGTGCAACTCCTACACCCATTTTACATCTCCCTCTATCCCGCCTGAAACATCTAAACCCTGGAACGTTTAGCTGTCAAACTTGTCCTTCCCTCAACCAGGTCTCTGTAATGGCAACAACATCAACGTTCCAAGCACTAATCCAAGCTCTATGTTCATCTGCCTTACCTGTTGTACTTCTTGCATTAAAACATATGCACTTCAGTCCACAGTCCCGCTGTTTTCAGCAACATCTCCCTGTCTGCTCTTTCTCAGAGCCATACTGGCCCTATTTCCTCATTGTCCCTCAATTTTTTCACCTTCTGACCTATTGCTCCGGTACCCACCCTCTTGCCATATGAGTTTAAACCCTGCTCAAATGAGTGAGGAGTCAAATGCACAACTCGTCTCTGTCACAGGTGCGGCAGGATGGGAGAGGTATTCGGATTGCCACGCACTTCTTTCGCTATCGCTGCTTGGATTCAGCTTGAACTCGGCAATCTCCTGGAATGTGTTCCTCCTTCCAATAAAAGAGATTAGGTCATGTATTCATGTTAATATTGCAATGCCGTCAAGATTTAGTGCTCCGACAGGGATGCCATCTGTTCCAGAGGCCCTGTTCTTTAGCTGTCGGGTGGCCTTTTCTACCTCATGTTTGGCTGGGGTTTTGCCAATATGCTGGAGGGCAGCACGTTGTGGGATAGAGGCGAAGACAGTTGATTTGAAGACAGGATCTCTGTCAAGGATGATTAAATTAAAGTGTAAAAATTAGCGGGTATTGGTTGACTGCATCTCTGCTCTTGACGGGTACCTCCATTCATGGCTAGCATTAGGGTGTGGACTCGTGTGCTTGTACCATAGCTGGTATTGCCTGGCTGGAACCCTCACGTGTCACAGTTCGCAAATAACTGAGAGATCTCCTGTCTTTCTCTGCTGGACGTCAGCCTTCAGCTTTCTGTAGTGCTGCTTTCTTTCTCACGAAATGGGTTGATGTTTCAGGTCCAGCAGATCCTTGCACTTGCTTCTTACCAGCTCCTGGATATTCTTCCCAAGTCTTAGCGAGGAGCTGAAGAAAACTGTAATTTGTAGAGAAATGGTTTTCAGGAAATTAATGGGATTGAAGGTGGACAAATCTGCAGGGCCTGACAATCTTCGTCCCAGCGAACTTAAGGAAGTAGCCCTAGGAATAGTAGATCAACGGTCGTCATTTTCGAAAATTATTTGGACTCTGTAATGTTTCCTACAGGTTGGGAGGTAGCGAATGTCTCCCATCTACTCAAAAATGGAGAGAAGACAGGAAACTATAGACCAATGAGCTTGATGTCAGCAGTAGGGACGTTTCTGTGGTCCATTATGAAACATTTCACAGCACAACATTTGGAGAGCAATGGCGTAATTAAAGTCAGCATGGGTTTACGAAACAAAAATCATGCTTGGCAAAACTACAATTCTTTAAGATATAACTTGTAGAGTTAACCAGTGGGTGTGGTGTATTAAGACTTGCAAAAGGCTTTCGACACGGTCTCACATAGCAGATTAATATGTAAACGTAACTTGTACGGGATTATGCGTGATGTATTGAGATGGACAGAAAGCTGGCAAGCAGACAGGAAGCAAAAATTTGGAACATATAAGTTATTTTCTGGTTGACAGGCGGTGACTGGTAGGGTACCAGAGGGACCTGTGCTAGGAGCCCATTATTCACAATATATATAAACTTTAAAAAAAATATATATATTTATTAAAGTTTTTTAACACAATTTCTCTCCCTTACAAACAATAACCCCCCGCCCACCTCATAACAAAAAAAAACGAGAAATCGTGCAGAGCAAGATATATACATGGCAAAATGATATATTTATACAGCTTTGTACACTGGCCCTCACCCGTACGTGCCAGTTTCCCCAACCCTTCATGTTAGCTCTTGCTCATCCACCCTCCCAGGCAGTCCCCCCTTTCGCCCCCCTTCCCCTCCCAGGAAGTCCCCTCCACCCCCCCCCCCCCCAAGGGTGCTGCTGCTACTGACTGACCTTCCTCTAACGCTCCACGAGATAGTCTAGGAACGGTTGCCACCGCCTGTAGAACCCCTGCGCAGACCCTCTCAAGGTGAACTTAATCCTCTCCAACTTTATGAACCCAGCCACATCATTTATCCAGTCCTCCAAGCTGGGGGGGGGGCTTCGCCTCCTTCCACATTAGCAAGATCCTTCAGCGGGCTACTAGGGACGCAAAGGCCAAAATGCCGGCCTCTTTCACCTCCTGCACTCCCGGTTTGTCCACTACTCCAAATATTGCTAGCCCCCAGCTTGGCTTGACCCGGACTTTCACCACCTGAGATATTGCTCCCGCCACTCCTCTCCAGAATGCCTCCAGTGCCGGGCATGACCAAAACATATGGACACGGTTCGCCGGGCTCCCTGATCACCTTCCACATCTACCTCTACCCCAAAGAACCTACTCAACCTCGCCCCCGTCAAGTGTGCTCTGTGGACCACCTTAAATTGTATCAGGCTCAGCCTGGCACACGAGGAGGAGGAATTAACCCTACCTAGGGCATCAGCTCACAGACCTTCTTTGATCTCGTCCCCCAGCTCCTCCTCCCATTTACCCTTCAACTCTTCTACCAGCGCTTCCCCCTCTTCTTTCAACTCCTGGTGTATTTCCGACACCTTTTCCTCCCTGACCCATACACCCGAGATCACCCTATCTTGAACTTCTTGTGCGGGATCAACGGGAATTCCCGCACCTGTCGCCTCACAAAAGCCCTCACCTGCATATATCTAAAGGCATTTCCCGGGGGTAACTCGAACTTCTCCTCCAGTGCCCCCAGGCTCGCAAACGTCCCGTCGATGAACAGGTCCCCCATTCTTCCAATCCCCGCCCGATGCCAGCTCTAGAACCCCCCGTCCATCTTCCCCGGGACAAACCGGTGGTTACCCCTGATCGGGGATCACACCAATGCTCCCATTGCACCGCGGTGCCATCTCCACTGGCCCCAGATCTGTGGCATTGCCGCCACCACCGGGCTCGTGGTATACTTTGTCGGCGAGAGCGGCAGCGGTGCCGTCACCAACGCCCCCAGGCTCGTTCCTTTACAGGATGCCATCTCCATCCTCTTCCATGCCGCCCCCTCTCCCTCCAAAACCCACTTGCGGATCATCGCCACATTTGCTGCCCAGTAGTAGCTCCCCAGGTTTGGCAGCGCCAGCCCTCCTCGGTCGCTACTGCGTTCCAGGAACCCTCTCCTTAGTCTCGGGGTATTATTCGCCCACACAAACCCCATAATACTCCTGCCTACTCTCTTAGAAAAGGCCTTAGTGATCACGATGGGAAGGCACTGAAACACAAACAGAAACCTCGGAAGGACCACCATTTTGACCGACTGCACTCTACCCGCCAGCAGGAGCGGTAACATGTCCCATCGTTTAAAATCCTCCTCCATTTGCTCCACCAACCTCGTCAGATTCAGTTTATGTAGGGTCCCCCAACTCCTGGCTATCTGAATCCCCATATACCGAAAACTCCCCTCCGCCCTCCTCAGCGATAGGTCCCCTATCCCTCTTTCTTGGTCCCCTGCCTGTAATACAAAGAGCTCACTCTTCCCTACATTGAGCTTATAGCCCGAAAACTCCCCAAACTCCCTTAGAGTCTGCATGACCTCCACCATCCCCTCCATTGGATCCGCCACGTACAGCAACAGGTCATCTGCATATAGCGACACCCGATGCTCTTCACCCCCTCGGACCACCCCCCTCCATTTATTAAACTCCCTCAATGACATGGCCAATGGTTTGATTGCCAATGCGAACAACAGGGGGGACAGGGGACACCACTGCCTCGTCTCTCGGTACAGTCGAAAGTACTCCGACCTCCGCCGGTTCATCACTACAATCGCCATCGGGGCTCTGTAAAGGAGCTTAACCCAATTGATAAACCCTACCCCAAACCCAAACCTACGAAGCACCTCCCAGAGGTACTCCCACTCTACTCGGTGAAAGGCCTTCTCCGCGTCCATAGCTGCCACAACTCCGCCTCTCCCTCCTCCGATTGCATCATTATCATGTTTAAGAGCCGCCGCACATTGGTGTTTAGTTGCCTGCCCTTTACAAATCCCGTCTGGTCCTCGTGGATCACCCCCGGGACACAGTCCTCGATCCTCGTGGCCAGCACTTTTGCCAGCAACTTTGCATCCACATTGAGGTGCGAGATCGGCCTGTACGATCCACATTGCAGTGGGTCCTTCTCCCGCATTAGGATCAAAGAAATTGTCGCTTCCGACATTGTCGTGGGCAGTGTCCCCTCCTCTCTTGCCTCATTAAAGGTCCTCACCAGTAGCGGGGCCAACAGGTCTGTGTACTTCCTGTAGAACTCCACCGGCAATCCGTCCGGTCCCGGGGCCTTCCCCGCCTGCATGCTCCCCAAACCCTTGCTCAGCTCCTCCAACCCAATTGGTGCCCCCAAACCAGCCACCTCTTGCTCCTCCACCCTCGGGAATCTCAGCTGATCTAGGAATCGTCTCATCCCCTCTTCTCACTGGGGGCTGGGATCTGTACAGCTCTTCATAAAAGGCCTTGAATACCTCGTTTATTTTCATCGCACTCCGAACCGTGGCTCCCCTTCCATCTTTGACTCCCCCTATTTCCCTCGCTGCCATCCTCTTACGGAGCTGGTGTGCCAGCATCCGACTAGCCTTTTCCCCATACTCGTAGGTCGTCCCGCGCGTTCCTCCACTGTGCCTCCACCTTCCCCGTGGTCAACAGGTCAAACTCCGTCTGGAGCCGTCGTCTTTCCCCAAGTAATCTTTCCTCCGGGGCCTCTGCGTTTAACCTGTCCACTCTCAAAATCTCCCCCACTAACCTCTCCCTTTCAATACCCTCTGTCTTCTCCCTATGAGCCCTAATGGAAATTAGCTCTCCCCTGATCACCGCCTTCAACGCCTCCCATACCACCCCCACCCGCACCTCCCCATTGTCGTTGGCCTCCAAGTTCCTTTCGATAAACCCCCTCACCTTCCCACACACCACCTCGTCTGCCAGCAGTCCCACATCCAGCCGCCACAACGGGCGTTGATCCCTCTCCTCTCCCAGCTCCAGTTCCACCCAGTGCGGGGCATGGTCCGAAACGGCTATAGCCGAATACTCCATCCCCTCCACCCTTGGGATGAGCGCCCTACCCAGAACAAAGAAATCTATCCGGGAGTAGGCTTTGTGTACATGGGAGAAGAAAGAAAATACCCTGGCCTGCGGCCTTGCAAACCGCCATGGGTCCACTCCCCCCATCTGATCCATAAACCCCCGACGTACCTTGGCCGCCGCTGGCCTCTTTCCAGTCCTTGATTTGGAGCGGTCCAGTGCTGGATCCAACATTGTATTGAAGTCCCTTCCCATCATTAGGCCTCCTATCGCCAGGTCCGGAATGCGCCCCAACATGCGCTTCATGAAACCTGCATCATCCCAGTTCGGGGCATATACGTTTATCAACACCACCCATGTCCCTTGCAGCCTACCGCTCACCATTACATATTGCTCTCCATTGTCCACTACAATAGTCTTGGCCCCAAATGACACCTGCTTTCCCACCAATATTGCCACCCCTCTATTCTTCGCATCCAGTCCCGAGTGGAATACCTGTCCTACCAATGCCTTTCTTAGCCTGACCTGGTCCGCCACCTTCAGGTGTGTCTCTTGGAGCATGGCCATGCCCGCCTTCAGTCCCTTTTCGTGCGCGAACACTCGAGCCCTCTTCACCGGTCCATTCAGGCCCCACACATTCCACGTTATCAGTTGGATTGGAGGGGCTCTCAGCCCCCCCCCCCCCACATGCCCCACCGACTAGCCATCTCCTTTTCTGGGCCAGTCCCGTGTCCACGCCTCCCTCACCCTCCAGTCCCCCAGAGGGGGGACCCCCGTCCCGACCACCTCTTCTGTGTCCCATTCCCTTTCGGCCACTGCAGCAGCAACCCATTTTCCCCCCTTCCCCATCCCCTCCCCCCCCCCCCCACTAGACCCCTGTGTAGCTTTTTTGCTCCCCCATGTCACTCCCGTAAGTCAGCTGACGCCTGCTGACAACGGCTTTCCCCGCCGTCCCATTGACCTCCCCGCGTGGGAGTCTCCCAATCCATATGCATTCCTTCGTTCCCATCCCGCCTTTCCAAAGCCCGCTCCGCCCCCTCTGGTGCAGCTCCTGTCACGGCCTTGTCTCTCTCCCCCAGCCCTTGTAACATTTCCTGCGCATGATTGACCACCTATGTACAACAACCATCACACATCAAACCCCAAAACCTCCCCCCCACCCTCACAAACCCTCAGTTAGAGTTCAACTTTTCGGCCTGTACAAAGGTCCACGCCTCTTCAGGCGTTTCGAAGTAATAGTGTTGGCCCTTGTATGTGACCCACAGTCGCGCTGGCTGCAGCATTCCGAATTTCACTTCTTTCCGGTACAACGCCGCTTTGGCCCGGTTGAAACCCACTCTCTGCTTTGCAACCTCCGTTTTCCAGTCCGGGTATATTCGGATCTCTGCATTGTCCCACTTACTGCTCCGCTCCTTCTTGGCCCATCTCAGGACCCACTCTCTGTCCGTGAAACGGTGGAACCTCACCACCATCGCCCTTGGCGGCTCATTTGCCTGGGGCTTCTTCGCCAGCACCCGATGTGCCCCGTCCAACTCCACGGCCTCGAAGGGGCCTTCGTGCCCATCATCGCCTCGAGCAGTGTGCTCGCGTATGCCCCGGCATTAGCCCCCTCCACTCCCTCAGGGAGACCCAGGATCCGCAGATTCTTTCTCCTCGACCTGTTCTCCAGGTCTTCAAGTCTTCCCGCCCACCTCTTATGTAGCGCCTCGTTCTGCTCCACTCTCACCACCAGGCCCACGAGCTCGTCCTAATTCTGACTGACTCTTTTCTGTACCTCCTGGATCTTAGCTTCGTGGGCCTTCTGGGTGATCCCGAGTCCTTCAATTGCCGAAAGCATAGGCGCCAACATCTCCTTGCGCATCTTCTCGCGCTGCTCCTCGAAGCTGCGCTTGATGAACTCCTGCAGCTCCCCTTTGTCCCTGGCCGCCGCCATTTTCTTTTCTTCGCCTCGCTTCTCCCGTTGCTCCAGTGCCGGGTGTTTGGCCGTTACACTTCTGGTCCGTTTCATAGAAGTTGGAGGGGGACCTCTCGCTTCCCTTCCCCATGGGCTGTGTAAAAAAAAAAAAGTTCCGTTGGGGCTCCTCTAATGAGCCCGAAGGTCTGTGGTAGCGGGAGCTGCCGAATCGTGCGGCTTAGCTCCGCATAGCCGCAACCGGAAGTCGAGAGGGGATCCTTTTGGCAGTGTTCGCTTCACCAGTCTGCCGCAAAATGTCTATGGAAACTCCTGAAAAAGGTCTGGGAGTCCGTTCCAGACGGGAGCTGCCGAATGCGCGACCTACTCCTCCATGGCCGCCAGCGGAAGCCTCGTCCCTGCTTCTTCAATGGCCTTGGTAGGTCTTTTCACAGTTGGTCCCTCTGCTGCTAGAATTCACCTTTGATAGAGTCAAGTCAGCTTGCAGCTTTAAGCTTGCCTTTCCCCCGCCTGCATGCTGGAAGAGGCCCTGTTTATCCTGTTGCAGCCAAATCATTTACTGTTTCTGCTGGGTCTGGTAGCTAAAAGACATAACATTCGTGGCGGACACTGTCAGGGGAACGCTGCAGCCTTCTTCCCACACCAGAAAATGTCAAACAAATGCCGTGGGGGCCCTGTAAAAGAGCCCAAAAGTCCGTTCCAAGCGGGAGCTACCGAATATGCGACCTAGCTCTGCATAGCCGCAGCCGGAAGTCCTACAATATATATTAACGATGGGACGGAGGAATTAAATGTTTTATCTCGAAATTTGCAAATGTTACAAAGTTGGATGGGAGGGTGAGCTGTGACGAGGACACAGAGATGCTTCAGCGGGATTTGAACAGGCTGAGTCAATGAACACATGCATGCCAGATGCAGTATAATGTGGACAAATGTGAGGTTATTCACTTTGGTGGCAAAATAGGAAGGGAAATTATTATTTGAATGGGTGTAAACCGAGACAGCTGGATAGTCACAGAGAGCTTGGTGTACTCGTGCATCAGTCACTGAAAGAAGGTCGCAGGTGCAGCAGGTAGCAAAGCGACAATTGGTATGTCTCCCTTCATAATTTGAGGATAAGGGGTACACGATTTAGGACTGAGAAGAGGAGATATGTCTTGATCCAGACAGTGATGAATGTGTGAATTCGATACAAGATTAAGTAGTTGAGGCCAACTCGTGTAATTTCAAGAAGGAATTAGATATAACCCTTGGGACTAAAGGAATCAAAGGATATGAGATTGGCGGGCGGGGAGGTGGGACCAGAGTATTGAACTTCATGATCAGCCATGATCACGATTCAATGACGGAGTAAGCTCGAAGGGCCGAACTACCTTCTCCTTCTTCTCTTTTCCATGTTTTTGTGTTTCTATATTTGTCATCGAAAATGCCTCGCAGCGGGATTCTCCATTCCTGAGACTAATGGCTGGATAATCGAATTTGGAGGCTATGTCTAATCTTACGAGCAAAACGTCGGCGCGGCCCACGCAATGATGCTCCGCCCGGTGGGGGGTTAGCAGCTGTGCCACGTCAAACCTTCTGCAGATACCGATGTAGAATAACCGGGTCTGTGGCCGTGCATGCGCATGGCATCGAACTGCGTCGGCTGCACCGTACAACATGGCGCCAGCCGCGCCTGGACCCGGCCTGCCAGATAGTGTCCCCCTGTAACCTCGCATGAGTCGCCGGATTCACGATTGAAACTCAGGAGGCTGATAAGCGGCAGCCGCATATGCACACTTCATTCCACACACACAGCACCTGAGCCAACAAGATGGCAGTAAGGAAACCGGTACAGTGATTCACGGGAGATAAGCTTGAGATCCTCCTTGACGCCATAGAGGAGAGGCGGGCCACCTTATACTCGGCCGTGGAAGGACGCAGCCAGCTGCCACCATTCGCAGTCCCTGGGCTCAAGTGGCAGAGGCAGGAAACGCCACGAGCAGCACCAGCTGGACCGTCCGGCAGTGCCATAAAAAACTGCATGGCCTCCTCAGGCTGGAGACGGTGAGGAGATAGCACTGTGCATCAACACGTGTCCCACACACCCGTAACCATAACACCTCCTAACGCGTAGGGCGGTCGTACTCCCACCCTGTACCACATTCCGGAATCCATTCCGGCCTCATGGCCCGGTGCCGTGGTCACTGAAGCCACCCCATAGGCTGCATGCACCAGACTGTCTAACACTGTGCATTTTTTTCCCGCCTCCCCCCCTCCCCACCCCCACCCCTATCCAGGAGAATGCCGCCCATGACTGCAGAGAATGGGAAAGACTGGAGATGGACCGTCGGACTTGTAGACGTCCATCACAGCAGAGCAGAGGGCCCTGGACGGGGTTGGCGAGGCCGAGAAGAGGGCAATCGGTCGGAGGATAACGGCCTCGGGCAAGGAATTGAGACCCCTGAGCTGCGGTTCCTTGTCAAACGTGGGTGGCCCCCATACACCACCCACACACCCTACCCCACTCCACCCTCACCTCCAAATCACTACTACTCCACCATCCCCACACATCACCCTCAAACCGCACTCATCCCCACACCACCCTCGCTCCCACCCTCGCCCAACTCTCACACCACAACCATCTATACACCACCCCCGCACCCACACATACCCCTGCGTCGCCTTTACCCCCAACCCACCCCTGACACCGCCCTCATCGCCACACCATCCCCACACCACTACTATACCTACAGCACCCGCAACACACTCCCGAACCTCCCACAATCCCCTCCCGATCGCGGTCTAATCATGCGGAATTTCATGTGTCTTCCAGGACATGCTGGTGATGGGGGAGGTCTTTCTGGCTTCCCCAGCCTCACCCAGAGCCACAGACATAGCCCAGGGTGCCAAGTAGGGGGACAATGAAGCCAACACAGAAGAGAGCCATATGCCCGATGCCAGGGAAACCCCGGCGCTCCAGCCCGAGGATGACACGGATTTCCCATCACAGCTGTCTTCACCACCTTCCACCAAGCCAGAAACCCTTACCTCGGTTAGGCAATTTCGTCAAGAGGGCACTATCTAGTGGTCACCACGCAAATGCTCCAGTACATCAGCAGGAGGTAGGAACTGAAGAGATGGCGGATGACCAGATGGCGGCAGACCCCAGGGACTAGCTGTCATCCAGATGCGGTTCAGCCTTCTGGATTGAACAGTGCCATCGATTGTGGTGATGCAGTCGCAGAGCCAGGAACTACATGAGGGTTTGGTAGCGAGTATGCAAAAGCTATAGGCGCAGGTGTAGGAGCCAAACCATATGCAGGAGCAGGAGGTGGTACCGGTCATGTGTGCCACAAAGCCAAATACGCACGGGGGGCATCCGCAATGAATGCCAGGGGGACAAGGGTTGCGGCTATGGATTAGCATTATCAAAGAGCTGGAGCAACCTGTGCCATCTGTGCAAGAGGTCACCGAGGCCCACGAGAGAGTGGCCATCTCTTAAGTAGCCATGTGCCATACCCACCTAGACATTGCACTGGCGCTACAGAGCGTGGCCCAGACACAGCAGGCACAGAGTGTCAGTGGCATTGTACAGACGCTGGTCAGTTTGGGGCAGACATAAAGGGAGGAAGCCCAGACCCAGAGGTCGATTGCGCATTAATTAGCTGATGTGCACAGATGCAGAAGGTGGTGGCAAAGTCAGAGCGTGGTGTGGTGCAGTCCCATTTCGAGGTGGTCCACTCTTTCCTCAATAACACGAGAATGCAGATGCTGGTCAAGATGACAGCAGGTTTCCAGGACTGGCAACGCCAGGTGTTGGGGCAGCCTCACGGGTAAGCTCCGCTCGCAATCACATGCCATGGATAGTCTGGGCCACTGGACACCCCTGAAGAGGAATAGGTGATGGGGATCGTACTAGTGACTCCTGCAAGCGAGGTGTTGGAACACTAGCACCGCGGACTGCCCCCTCCTGATTCTGGTGGATCACATGGACAGCGGACAGAGCAGGGTGGAACCACGACACCTGGGACATCCGAGCAGCAGCCGGGCCCATCCAGGCCTGGTCCCCCAGATGATGTACACCAAAGGGGAGCCAGGTCACAGGGCGGGACTCACAGCAGGCTGACTCCACTCCTGATTAACCATCAATGCATCCAACTAGACTGAGCATTGGAGCCCGAACGACAGAACAGGAGACACCAGTCAAGTCAGCACGGATGCAGGGCACCGTTTCGCAATAGAGGCTTGGGCAGGTATGTGTAGCTGACTTTAACCCTGCAAAGAAGGTACTGTGAAAAGTCCGCAGTCGCCACACTCCGGCGCCTGTTCAGGTACACTAAGGGAGAACTCAGAATGTCCAATTTACCTGGCAAGCACTTTCGGGGCTGTTGGGAGGAAACCAGAGCACCCGGAGGAAACCCACGCAGACAAGGGGAGAACGTGCAGACTCTGTACAGACAGTAACCCAAGCGGGCATCAAACCTGGGACCCTGGAGCTGTGAAGCCGCAACTGGTCAGACGTTGTGTGTGTGCTTGGCTTACGAATCACAGATCAGGCCAGTGTTTAGTGCTCTGGTGTCCCCCACCCCCATCCCACCTACCCACACCCTCCCCCACACCCAACCTTCCGCGCTCTGTGACCCCAGGGATTCAATGGGACCCAGTGATGAATTGGCCAGCTCGTATGCATGGATCATCCAGGTGGATGGTGGAAACAGCTTCTCTGGGCAGGAGTCAGACCTTGCCAAATGGTGCGAAGCACCAGACCTCATTGCAGAGCGGGTTGCCATAGGGCTTTCGAATGTGGTATCCATGCCCCAGGCCAGTATCCCCCCCTAGCCGGTGAGCCTGCGAGGCGATCAGAACATCCCGTGCGCGTTGCCCTAGTGCACACGTTATATGGCCTCCCGTGTATGCCTTGGCCCCTTGTCTTGTCCATCCACGCCCTCCCACGCCTCCTCATCGGCAGAGGAGGCCGAGCGTTTACCCTCCCCCTCCAGCATATTGCCCCTTTGCTGCCCGATGTTGTGGAGGAGGAATGTGGTCCGCCCAGTGCTATACTGGCTGGCCACGTCAGAGCAGTCCAACTACCTGAAACGCACCTTCAGGCTGCCAAAGCTGTGTAGGTGTCGTTGTAGTGGGTCACTGCGTCAATCTGTGGCCTTTTGATAGGTGTCAAAGCCACAACTGCAGTGGATAACCCATGTCACACAGGAGCTAGGGCCCCAGCCGAGGGTGCACCACGAAAAGTCCGGGAATTATGAGTGTGCCACTGCCCAAGTATAGGGTGCCCACGTGCACGATGCGCATCAGGTAGTTACACGCCAGCTGTACGTGCATTCAGTGGAACCCCTTACAGTTTTTGTAGAGCGGACTGTCATCTACAGGTCCTCCTCGGGTGACATGCATCTCGTCGATAACCCCCTGGGCCCAGGGCATCTCGCCGTCAACGGCACTGAGTGCTGTGAGTTCCCAAGCAAGTCCCCACACAGTGACTGGAAGGAACTCGTGGCATAGACATTCAGCGCTACTGGAAGGGTGTGTCCTCCCTCATTACCCGCCGTGCGAGGTGTGCTTCGATCTTGCAGCTATCTAGTATTGCCCTCTGCTCAGTCGGAGACTTCTACGCATTCCCGCTCTGGCATGTCCTCGAATGACAGGCGTTGCTGGTACACACTGCCTCCTTTGCACTTCCTGCTTCTCCTCATCGACGTGCTGGACAGCCGGCTCTCCATCCCCAACGGCTGCTTCCTGTTCCGAGGGGCACCCTCTGCTACTGCACACTCCGCTGATGCAGCTTCCTACTAATGTAGCTGCAGCTCGATCCGCCACAGGTCATCTTCCAGTGCTGCGGCGCTTAGGTGGAAGGTCTCCACAGCTAATTATTCCAATAACCATTCTCTGCAGGGGGTGAAAGGCTGACGTTAGCATTGTCCATAACCCCGTACCCAACCAGTTCCAACGGGCTACAAAGTGGGCCTGGTTTAGACTGCGAAATCTGCCCCCCCCCCCCGCCCCCGACCAACCCTCAGCCATCCTCACACCCAAGCCCAGTCAGGCGATGGCGCCCTTCCCTGGTGCCCCGGGTACCATCAGCTGGCACTATCCTTGCCAGCAGTACGCCCTGCCGCCCCCGACCAGTGCCCCACTGTCAGGGCTACCGTGAGCGTTGCCCTCGGTTGGCCACCTAATGCCACGTCGGCAGGTTGCGGCTGGTTTCAAGGGGGTACAACGGTGAGTGGGGTGCAGGGGCTGAGGTGCGGGTTGGTAGGGTGGAGTGTAGTGCCAGCGGGTGGTGGTGTGGGAGATTGGGAACTGGGGTGTGGGGCACGCTTAAGGCGGGTGTCACTCTGCAGAACCAGGGGCCACGGTGGATGTTCAGTGGGATGCAGAGCAAGATATCTGCCTTGCAGGGTGCGGCAATTGCTGTCCTTGACTGAGCACCTCCCCTGTCCTGTGGGGGGTTCAACCAGCCCCCCGGCCTTTCCCCGTTCAAACTCCTGGCCCTGGAAGCTCCCCATCATAGTTCGGTGAGTCCGGCCAGTATCGGGACCGGCATCCCATGGTAGCGTCTCTCCATTTCCTGCCTCGTCCCTCTCGCTCATCAGCCATAGCGCCGGTATCCCTATTTTATCCAGCACAAATGGACATCGCCATCGAGAATTCACCCTGCTGGATGTGGAGAATTGCATAGACTGTGGCGAATACTGGGCCTGACCGCCAATGGGGCGGGATTCTCCGGTCGCCAATGCTGATGTCGCGTTCAGTGATCCGGGAGAAGCCACATTTGCGCCGAAATCGGGGTGCGGCCCGATTTGCGATGCTCCGTCCCCTCAAAGAATGCATACCCTCGAAGTCCGCATAGCCCTCCCCGATGCTCTGCCTCCGATGGGCTATGTTCCCGACGGGTCAGAACATTCATGGTATTACTTTTCATGGACTACGCGTGCTGGCTGGAGGCTATGTCCAGCGCCGCCACTGTCGGGGGGGGGGGGGGGGGGGTGGAAAGGGGTGGGGGGTTGCTGGGGCATATTACATTGGATTTGATTATTGTCACAGTGGTACAAGGTACAGTGAAAATTAATTTTCTGCGAGCAGTTCAACAAATCATTAAGTACATGAAAAGAAAAGGAAATAAAAGAAAATACATAATAGGGCACCACAAGGTACACCATGCAACGAGATAACACCAGCATCGGGTGAAGCAGACAGGGGTGTAATGTTAGTTAGGCAAGTCCATAAGTGGGTCGTTTCGGAGTCTGGTTACAGTGGGGAAAAAGCTGTTTTGAGTCTGTTCGTGCGTGTTCTCTGACTTTTGTATATAATGCCCGATGGGAGAAGTTGGAAGAGTGAGTAGGCTGGGTCGGAGGGATCTTTGATTATGCTGCCAACTTTCCACAGGCAGCGGGAGGTGTAGATGGAGTCAATGGATGCGCGGCAGATTTGTGTGATGGACTGGGCTGTGTTCACGACTCTCTGAAATTTTTTGCAGTCATGGGCCGAGCAGTTGCCATACCAGGCTGTGATGCAGCCAGATAGGATGCTTTCTATGGTGCATCTGTAAGAGTTGGTTAGAGTTAATGTGGACATGCCGAATTTCTTTAGTTTTCTGAGGAAGTATTGGCGCTGTTGCGCTTTCTTGGTGATAGCGTCAACGTGGATGGACCAGGACAGATTTTTGTAGATGTATTCCCCGAGGAATTTGAAACTTGAAACCAACTCCACCATGATGCTGACAGGGGTCTGTGTAGTACAATGGAACATTACAGCGCAGTACAGGCCCTTCGGCTCTCGATATTGTGCCGACCTGTGAAACCAATCTAAAGCCCAGCTACAGTATTCTATTATCATCCATATGTTTATCCAATGATCATTTAGATGCCCTTAAGGTTGCCGAGTGCACTAATGTTGCAGGCAGGGCATTCCACGCCCCTACTACTCTCTGAGTAAAGAACCTACCTCTGACATTTGTCCTTCATCTATCTCCCCTCAATTTAAAGCGATGTCCCCACGTGCTAGCCGTCACCATCCGAGAAATAAAAGGCCCTCACTTTGCATTCTGAAGTGAATGACCAGCTCTTTAGTTTTGCTGACATTCAGGGATAGATGGTTGTTGCTGCACCACTCCACTAGGTTCTCGATTTCCCTCCTGTATTCTGACTCGTCGTTATTTGCGATCCAGCCCACTATTGTTATATCATCAACAAATTGTAGATGGAGTTGGAACCACATTTTTCCATGCAGTCGTGTATAGAGGGAGTATAGTATGGGGCTGAGTACGTAGCCTAGCGTGGCCCCGGTATTGAATACTATTGTGGAGGAGGTGTTGTTGGTTATTCTTACTGATTGTGGTCTGTGGGTTAGTAAGTCGAGGATGCAGTTGCAGTGTGAGCAGCCAAGTCCTAGGTTTTGGAGCATTGATATGAGCTTGGCTGGGATTATGATGTTGAAGGCGGAGCTGTAGTCAATAAATAGGAGTCTGATGCAGGAGTCCTTCTTTTCGAGATGCTCTAGGGATGAGTGTAGGGCCACGGAGATGGCTTCCGCTGTGGAGTGGCTGCGGCGGTACGTGAATTGCCGTGGATCAAGGCGTTATGGGAGTATGGAGGCGATATAGATCATGATCAACCTCGCGAAGCACTTTATTACAATTGAAGTCAGGGCCATGGGACGGTACTGCAATTGAGGCACGTTGCCTGGTTTTCTTTGGCGCCGGTGTGATGGTAGTCTTCTTGAAGCTGGTGGGGACGTTGGAGCAGAGTAGGGGCAGGTTAAAGGTGTCCACGCACACAGCTGTCTGCTGGGCCCTGCAGGCTCTTACTGCACGACCAGGGCTCCCGTCCGGACCCGTCGCCTTCCGAGGGTTCACTTCCACTCTGGCATCAGGAGACGGAGAATTTCACCCTTGGTGTTTCGTCCTCAAGTTACCAAGTGTCACTTCTCAGGGACTAATTATGCTGGCCTTGAGGGCAGTGCAGGCTGTGGGCACTCTCAATACCTAGGTCATGGGGAGTCGTCAGGCTGGCTGTGAGGCTATGTTTGAATAGAGTGCTCTTTTCAAGCTCGTTGAGTGCCTCCGAACTGATTTGCCTGTGGTATTGTTCCTATTACTTTGGGGCGACATTGATGTTTATTATGGAGCAGATTAGACGGTGGTCTGTCCAGCAGTAGTCGGCTCCTGTCATGGCACGTGTGGTACGTACATCCTTGTTATGCCTCACTCAGACAATGACGCAGTCAAGCAGCTGGTAGTTCTTGGTGCTGGAATGTTGCCCAGAGTTTGTGTACTTGACTGTCCGACAGAAGAAAATGGTGGTCATGACAAGGCTGTGTTCTCGGCATTTTGTCAAGAGAAAATGCCCTTGGAGTAGGATTTCTCTACACACTCTGCCCATTACACGACTCCAGAGGTTTGTGTCCTTTCCAACACTGGCTTTGACGCCCTCAAGGAGAGCAAGCTTGGGGTCTGTTGGGATCAAGATCAAGAATTGTATGTGGCTGGAGTGCAAACAGGTTTCGGACTCGTCGGTAGCTTGCGGTTTTGGGCTGGCTGAAGTGTTATGTAGCTTCCAGGGCCATGGGGTTGAAGGGGGAAGGGCCGCGGGGCCGGGGTGACACCCCCCAACAGGACGGGGGCGGTGCCCAGTCACGGACCGCAATTGCCGTATCTTGCAAGGCAGACATCTTGCTGTGCATCCTACTGACCTTGCGGACTGTAGTGCTCTGGTTCTGGGCTAAATAATGTCTAAAGGTCAGGAGGCATTCGTTTATCCCGCCAAATCTGAGATGGTTAAACCTGTAGTTTCTTCCCGTGTCAGCCTCCCCGAACAGGCGCCGGAATGTGGCGACTAGGGGCTTTTCACAGTAACTTCATTTGAAGCCTAGTTGTGGCAATAAGTGATTTTCATTTGATTTCATCATGATGAAAGCAAACCCCTGGAGGCGGCAATTAGCATCTGGTTTTTGTTTCCAGTAGAATGTGTAGCCGCTATCTGGTTCCTTGTTCTGGCCCTCGAGCCGTCCAGATGACCTAGCTTCGAATACTGACATCTCTGTCACAACGCAGTTGCCAGGCATTGATATCAACGCTCTGTTGCTGTCTCTTGCATCTGGATCATGAATTTCCATGTAACAAACTTATTTCAAGGGTTTGAACTTTCCTTTGTGTGAGTTTCTTTAATGTGGATTTGCGTTTCTACAGCAGCTGCCAGGCGGGCTTCAGAGCTTCAGGATTGGTCCAGTGGCAAGGGGATCCAAGAAGAAAGGCTGCCAGCATCAGGTGTTTGAGCTGAGAACATAAAACATACAGTGCAGAAGGAGGCCATTCGGCCCATCGAGTCTGCACCGACTCACTTAAGCCCTCACTTCCACTCTATCCCCATAACCAATAACCCATCTAACAGTTTTTGGTCACTGAGGGCAATTCATCATGTCCAATTCGCCTAATCTGCACGTCTTTGGATTGTGGGAGGAAAGCGAGCACCCAGAGGGAACCCACGCAGACACGAGGAGAACGTACAGACAGTGACCCATCAGGGAATGGAACCTGGGACCCTGGCGCTGTGAAGCCACAGTGCCAATCGCTTGTGCGACCGTGCTGCCCAACATACAAGAACAGACAAACACATACTCGTACTTTCTTAATTTCCGCTTCCCACAACATCTCTAGATAGATAAATTTCAGTTTTGCCTGTTTTATTCGCTAAATTCTTGCGCTTTATGCCCCGCTCTTTGTTATCACTCTCTGCTCGCTGATCTGCCGTTCTATATGCTGTACTCTCCTCGGTGAATTATCTTTCTTTAGAGCCTTGCTATCTTCGCCGCTGTCTGTCTCTTTATAATAATCAACATTGCATGTAAATGGAAGAACGAATGATTCCAGCAGAAACAAATTGTAAGCTCATAACACATAATATTACATATTATGCATTTCATATTACGTCACCAGCCAATGAGAGGCGTTTTGTCACTGGAGTCTTGATTCAGAGACCCAGAGAAATGCTCTGGGCACATGGGTTTGCATCTCACCGAGGCAAAAGCTGAATTTAAACTCAATACAACATCTGGAAGTAAAAGTCTAAACCCAAATTGTACATTAGTGCCCTTCAGGAAAGAAACCTGCAGTCTTTACATGGTGTGGCCTGGCCTACGTGTGACCCCACACCACAGAAATGCGGCTGAGTCTTAAATGTCCTCTGAAATCGCCTGGAATCCCCGTCACTGCAATCAATCATACGAAAGGAAACAAAAGGAATTAATGTGGACGATCACCCGGCATTCTCCCTAGGCAGCAGAAACAACAGCAAACTCAAAGGTTTCGACCTGCAAAGACCTCCTTATGGGCATCTGGGGGCTTGCGCCATATTTGGGAGAGCTGCCTCACAGATTAATCAAGCAGCAGCCTGTCTTGACATCCGCATTAAATCAAACCTTGCAGATGATGTCCCAGACATTATTGTAACAGTTACTGGACATATCCTGCAACTCCGGGCAGGTAAAACTTGGATCATGCGTGTACCCATACTCACACACTTGGTTTGCAGGAAACGAGACATGCTAAAGGCGAAATCGTGAGAGGACAAGTACAGCTAGACAGAGGAGAGTGATGTTGGATGGAGATTTTTCAGGGCCTCATTTGATAATGAAGCGGAGAGGCCTCAGACGAGATTCTAGCAACCGCAGTAATTTGCGTTTATCTAGGCGGATGTGCTGTTAGGCGGTGAATAATCTCAGTTCCAGGACATCACCGGAGGACTTCCTTTGATGAGTGTTCTCGGCTCAGCTATCTTGAGCTGCTTGATCAATCTCCTACCCTCCTACATAAGTTCACAACTGGAGATGTTCGCTGATGATTGCACAATATTTTCCCCCACTCGTGACTCGTCAAGTACTGAAGCAGGCAGATCCAAATGCAGCAAACTGGACAAAATGTTGGATTGTGCTGACAAATGACAAGTAATATTTGCGCCACCACTAAGTGTCTCAACTAAGGCTGCAATCAGGTCAAGAGTTAAGTGATCATGGCGGTGCTCAAATTGTGCATCGGTCAGCATGTTATTGCTGAGCAAATGCCGATTCATGGCGCTGTCGATGACCCCTACCATCTCTTTACAGATTCTAGAGAAAGGACTGAGGAGGCTGCAATTCGCCGGCACAAATTTTCCTGGTTGCTCTGTGTGCATAGCACACGCCTCAGCAATTTCCCATATTACCGGAGATTTACCAGTGTTTCAGCTATACTGTGACAGCTCAGCAATTTCTGGAACAGATTTCTTCAATACAGTTTCTCGAATATAGCCGTGGCCATTGAGGCAACCGATGTCCTCAGCCATTTCTTGATATTAGTTGTTGGTATCGAGCCGTCAGAAGATTGACAGCTCTGATCCTGGGGACCTTATCGGAATTTAAAGCCGAGACAGTAGTGGCCAGCTCGATCTGCGCTGGTGCTATCGCGCCCACCTGACGATGGACATTGAAGTACCAGCTAGTTACCATTCTGCGTTTTTGCCACCCTCATTCTTTCCTCCTCTTGATGGTCACTATTGAGGAGTGTGGATTCACACTTGAGGCGGGAGTTGTTATCTGAAAGGTATGATTGCTTGGTGAGGATAATTATGTTGATTCATCGGCTGCAAATAATATTTCTGTCTCGCAAACCCAGGCAATGACCATCGCCAAAAACGGAGAGTCTAAACAACGGCCATTGACATCCAATGGGATAACCATCGCTGAATCTCACAATATCAAACTTCTGGAATAAGCTTAGACCAGAAAACGAACTGGGGTAGTCATATTAATAGTCTGGCTGTCGGAACAGGTCAAAGACCAGGAACCCTCCGGCGAGAATCTCGTAGCCTGATCCCCCCCCCCTCTCCCCCCCAAAAAAAACCTCCCCACCTTTTACATGGCGCAGTCAGAAGTATAATGACTAATTTCAACCTGCCGGAATGAGTGCAGTACCAACGACACTCAAGATACGTCACTCCGGCCATGAGAAAGTAGCCTGGTTGATTGCTGGAACTTCCATAACATTGACTCCCTCGTCCACCGATGAACAGTGGAAACCGTGTGTACCATTTACAACATCCACCACTAAGTTCACCAAAGTTCCTTTTCTAAACTCACGACTGCCATCTATAGGACAAAGAGCAGCACGCACTTGAACATCATTTGGAGCTTCCACTCCATGTAACAAACATGCTCACTTGGAAATATACCACTCTTGCCTCCGCATCGCTGCTTCAAAACCCTGAACTGCCTCCCTAAATGCACTTTGTGTGCACCTGCACCTCGGAGACTGCAGCAAATCAAATTGGCTGTTCACCACCGCCTTCTCAAGGGCATCCAGACATGTGCGATGAATGCTGGACTAGCCAGCAACGCCGACATCCCAAAAGTGAAAAAAGAAAAAAACGAATCTGCAGTCAAATTAAGCGTCGGATATGAAAGGTCCAGCAGCATACCAGTTCAGTAGTGAATCAGCTGAGACGGCCACAGATAAACAAATAATTAAATAATATTTCATAACAGTGATAACTAATCTATACAGTAAAAACCCAGGTAAGCTGAAATACATATTATGAGGAGACAGCACTGGACGGCCGCTGTACAACATTGAATGTACGAGGAGTCTGATTATCAATCAACAAAGTTTTGACAAAAATAATATTCCATCACAGGTAGTCTCTCAACATGGAGGACGTGACATCTCTTGATTGTCTGATTATTAACCTAAACCCGACTAAGTAATTTAAAAATACATAGGGCGGAGCATAATCCACGAACATCGTCGGCCAACAATGACCAATGCAGATATAATAAATCACCTGCAATACCAAATGAGCCGGGAATTAGGAAATCCAATCATTCCTCGGAT
Source organism: Scyliorhinus torazame (assembly GCF_047496885.1). Taxonomy (NCBI): domain Eukaryota; kingdom Metazoa; phylum Chordata; class Chondrichthyes; order Carcharhiniformes; family Scyliorhinidae; genus Scyliorhinus; species Scyliorhinus torazame. Next base: position 176,827,370 of record NC_092720.1, on the reverse strand, counting down.
TAGGTACAAGCCAGGTATTTGGGGAAAGCATTCAGGAAGAAGTATTATCAAGTAAAGCGGAACAGTGAATATCAAACATAATGGCCTACCAGGAATTCCAACTGTTGTAAGTACAATACAGTAAACATCTTCTATCTGATATATTACTGGATATCCCATGTTTGTGAGAATATTCTTCGATAATCAGAACTCCAGCAAGTAATCCGAGTTTATGCGTCGCACTGGGTCCAGATACATAAAGGGATGCATCTCCACTGACAATGTTATATACCTCAATGTGCATTATTTACAGTCAATCAAATAAATATTACGTCAGCTGCTTTCATTCTGCTGTAAATAAGACGTTGGACAAAACAGGATTATTGCAAATCGTTAGGCACCTCTGGAGAATGAAACTGAGGTCATTCAGGCAGAACGAATTCGGAAACATTGAACGGCTTCATCCTCGTGGTTCGGCTGATTGTTCACACATGTAGCACCTTCAATCCTAACAACTGTTTTATAGATTCTTCTGTATTGTATACCGAATCCAGGGAATGATTTGGACAGGTTTCACTTCCTTTCTGACGTCTCCTAGTTGAAATTAAACTTGGTGAGCCATTAGAGACCATTGATGATAACATGCAGTATTGCAGCCAAATAGCTATTCTGCGTGCTGTTATTGCACCGACAGTGAACGTGCCACGTTGATAATTTTTCCTTCCTATTTATATACAGATGTTTGCGTGTCTCTTCTACGTTAATTACTTTTTTAAAAATCTTTTTATTGGCATTTTCAATATTTATAAACAGTTATATACATGTTGGCCGTGTTTATTTATTGTATTTTACTGAAAGGTTTGCACTGTCCTTCACTTAATTCACCCTATTTACATTGTGCCACACTGTGGCTCGGCGTGTGGCCTCACCCGCTCTCCCCCCCTCCCCCCAGTCCGCCCCTCCCTGCACCCCTCACCCCTTTGTACCCCCCCACCCTGTTCACTCCTCTTCCTCCCCCTTTCATCGATCCCCGTCGACTTCGGCTGTGTTTCCCCTACGATTGTGGGGAGGGGTTGCTCACACCCTCCCACGTTGTTCCCTTTTGTGTCTTTTCAACCTTTTCTCCTCTGCCTCCCTCTTCGCTCCCTCGGCTTGCGCACTCCTATATTCGCCCCCCACCCCTCCCCCATTTTTGTTTTCCTTTAACCTTTCCCTTTTCCTTCTATCATTCCCCATCTGTCTCGTTCTGGTTGGCCTCGAGCTGGTTCTGAAACAGGCCGACGATCTGCCCCCGTGCGTTTAGGAAGCCTTCCTCCAACCCTCTTCCACACGTGGGGAAATTCTGAAAGATCTACAAGCCAGTCCACAGCTGTGGATGGTACTGATGATCAGCAACCGAGCAGGATTCTCCGGCGCACGATTAGGGAAGCAAAAGATTGGACGTCGGTCCTCTTCCCTCTGTGTAGCTTGGCCGCTCCGATACCCCCAAGATTGCCACAATTGGGCATGGCTTCACCCTCACACTCACAACATTGGGCATAGCCTCGGAGAAGGCTGTCCAGAAGCCAGCAAGTTTGGGGCTGGCCCAAAACATGTGGCTGTGGTTGGCGGTCCCCTCTGGCACCGTTCACATTTATCCTCCACCTCTGGGAAGAAGCTGCTCATTCGGGTTCTGGTCAGGTTTGCTCTGTGCACCACGTTGAGCTGCATAAGGCTGGGTCTTGCGCAGGAGGAGGTGGAGATCGCCCTGTTCAGTGCCTCCCTCCAAAGTCCCCACCCCATTTCTGTCCCCAGTTCTTCCTCGCATTCCGCCTGGTCTTATCTAGTGATGTTCGGGCTCAGTGCAGCAGCTGTCCATACAGCTGGTCATTGGATAGACATATGGACGATAAGGGAATAGTGTAGAGGGGCTTTAGAGTGTTTTGACTGGTCGGCACAACATCGAGGGCCGAAGGGCCTGTACTGTGCTGTAATGTTCTATGTTCTATACATTGTCCAACAGATTTCCCCTTATTTACTGTCTGTGCTTATTAGGTCCTCGAGTAGTGGTAGTCTTCGGAGCCCCGGGGTACTCTACTGTCTCTTTGCGGAAGAAGTGTTTTATTTGCCGGTGTCTAATTTCCTGTTGTCGGCAGTTCCCAGTCCCCCATCAGTTTGTCCTGTGTCGCCAGTCTGTGCCCTACTCAAAAGTCCCTGACAGTCAGTGTGCCCCCGTCCGGTCTCCATTTCTTGAAGGTGGTGTCTCGCATGGCTAGTGGGAATTTGTCATTGCCACAGATGGGAGCCATGGGGGACATCTTAATGAGCCCGAACTGTCTCAATTGGGCCCATGTCTTCATCGTGGCTGCTGCCACTGAGCTTGATGTGCATTTTGGCGAGGGGGACGGGAGTGCTGCTGTCGTCGTTCCCTCGGAGGAGGCCTCCTCCATCTGTAGACACTCTGAGTTCTGTTCGTTTACCCATCCCCGCACTATTTCCGCAGTGGCTGCCTACTGGTAGTACTGCAGGTTTGGTAATTTCAAGCCACCTTTGATTTGCCTCCTTTGCATTGTCAGTTTGGGAATACTCGTGTTCTAACACCCCTCCCCCCCCCCCCCCCCCCCCACACACACACACACAAAAAAAGGCCATAATTAAATTATCTACGTTGTGGAAAAAGGCCTTGCGGATGAAGATCGGTATGGATCTAAACAGTAATAGGAAACTCGGCATCGTCTGCACTCGACCCCGCCTGGGAGAGTGGGAGTGTGCCCCACCTCTGTAGGTCCTTTTTTACTTACTTCAACAGGATGGTCAGGTTCCACTTGTGGCTGTGTGTCCACTTTCTGGCTATTCGGGTCCCAAAGTATCGGAATGGGTTCTGGGCTGTTTTAAACAGGCGCCCCTCCAGTGCTGCCTATCCCTCGTTTGGGTTCACTAGGAATGCCTAACTTTTGCCCAGGTTAAGGTCGTCGCCCTAGAATGTTCCAAACTCTTTTAGGATCTGCATGATTGCCTTCAGTCCTTCCTGCGGTTTGAAGACACATAGGAGCTGATCATCCACATAGAGTGAGACTATATGTTCTCTGTCTCCTCTCTGGATGCCCTTCCAGCTTTGCGCATGCCGCAGGGTTATCGCCAGTGGTTCCATCACCAGTGCGAACAAGAGCGGGAACAACAGGCATCCTTGCCTTGCACGTCTTTGTAGCTGGACGTTTTCAGAGCTGGTGGTGTCATATTGAACGGTCGCCTTGGGGGTCGCCTTGGGAGCGTTGTACAGGAGTCTCACCCAGGCGGTCAACACCCCTCCTAGCCAAATTTATCCTGTACCTCGAGGAGCTACTTCCATTCGACCTGGTGTTCTCTCCCTCGGGGCTGTCATTCTTACATTCAGCAGCCGCCGGATATTTGCAATGAGTTGCCTACCTTTGACAAAGCCCATTTGGGCCTCTGCGACAGCCTCTGGTATGCAGCTTTCCAGTCTTTTGGCCAAGACATTTGCGAGTATATTCACGTATATATTCAGCCGTGAAATGGGTCTGTATGATCCGCATTCTGTCTGGTCTTTATCCCTTTTGGGTACCAGCAACAAAATGGCCAGCGCTAGCAAAGGAGGCAGAATGCCCCATGCCAGCGAGTGTGCATTACGTGTGGGCCAGATGCTTTTGTAGAAGTCCTCCTGGAACGCTGCATGGAGCTGATGCTCTCCATGATTTCGCCCAGATCTACTGGTGCTTTCAGCTCCCCCCCCCCCCCCCCCCCACGTCTTCCGTCCCCCACGATTGGTAATTCCAGTCCGTCGAGGAACCGTTTCATCCCTGCGTCCCTGTCAAGTGGCTCGGAGTTGTCTACTCATCAGAAAAATGTCTCGAATGCCTGATAGACCTCTTTTGGTTCTACTACCAGCCTGCCTCTGTCATCCTTTACAAGAGCTATTTCCCAGATGGCTGCCTTCTTTCTCGGCTGGTGACCCAGTCGGCGGCCAGCCTTGTCCCCATGATCGCACAAGGCCCCCATGTTTGGCGGAGTTGGTACTTTGCTTTCCTGGTTGATAGCAGGTTAAATTCCATTTGTTCTGCGCGACGCCCCCACCCCCCGTCCCTGCTTCTTCCTGTCCCGTAACAGCCTCCCCGAACAGGCGCCGGAATGTGGCGACTAGGGGCTTTTCACAGTAACTTCATTTGAAGCCTACTTGTGACAATAAGCGATTTTCATTTCATTCATTTCATTTGCTGCCTTTTCCTTTCCACCAGCAGCTCTCCGGTCGGGGCCACAGTGTACTGCCTGTCGACCTCCAGAATGAAGTCAACCAGCTGCTGCCTCAGCGACTTCTTTTCCTATCTCTGCATGCCTTGTAGGCTATAACCTCTACTCTAATCGCGGCCTTCAGTGTCTCCCAAAATGGGAAGGGTGAGACCTCCCCGTTTTGACTGTTACTTTTGTAATCGCCCACCATATTTTTTGGAAGGAGGCCTTTTCGGCCAGCAGGTCCGTACTAATCCTCAGCATGGGGCAGTGGGCACTGCCCGTCTCAAACCTCATGTTCATTTACTGTGGAGCATGATCGGAGATGACGATCGCGGAGTGTTCCACTCTTATTATCCCTGGAAACACCGATTTCCCCACGACAAAGAAGTCGATGCGGGTGTACACCTTGTGGTACGAACCTCCATGGGTTCACCACCCGATCTGCTCCATGAATATTCCCAATACCCCAGCCATGTCTGCCTTTTTCCCCGTTCTGGGATTTGATCGTTAGATCAGTGGGTCCTGTATGCAGTTAAAGTCACTCCCCATAAGCAGTCGATGTGTATAAATGTGAGGGATACACGCCATGCTCTTTTTTATGAATTCTGTGTCATCCTACTTGGGAGCGTACACATTTACCAGGACTGCTGGTGACCCTCCTTGGTCACCACTGACTATAACATACCAACCCCCTGGGTCCATAATCGTCTTGGCCTCCGCTAACCTCGTCCTATAGCTGATCAGTATGTCTACTCACCTAACTCTCAACCCGCAACATGAGTGGTACGTCTATCCTACCCAGACCATCCTTACCAGCAGTTGGTCGTTCTCCCTCAGGTGCTTTTCCTGTCGGTAAATTATGTCCGCGTTCAGGCATCTTCGGTGGGCGAAGACTCTGGATCTTTACCCAGCCGTTAAGTCCCCTTATGTTCCGGGTAACAATTCTGGTGGTGGCGGGGGGGTTTCTGATCCCCTTATCCTGCAGGATCACACATATTTATCTGATGGACACGCCCCTGCACTCCGGGCTTACCCTTTGTAAGGGGGGCATCCAATAGCTGCGGTTCCCGCTCTCGGCATGAGGTCGGGCAACTGCGCTCCGGGGTTTCCCATTCGCCAAGGGGCACCCAATATGGCCGCCAACTATGTGTCTGCTACGTGGGTGCGCCCCTGCACTCTGGAGTCTTTTTCTGCACAGGGGCCCTTCCGATTGGCTGGTTGTGGCGCCATCTTGATTCCTCGCCCTGCCCCATGCCTGCCGGGGCATGTGTCTTTCTCGTTGCCTATCCTTATCTGTCTTTTGGTTCCCTTTCTGTTCTGCACGGCGCGTCCCCGTCCCTGCTTCTTCCTGTCTCTATCCCCTCCGTCTGCCATCCCTCTGTTTCCGCCCCTGTGTTCTCCCCCTCTTCTGCGCTGTCCCCCCCCCCCCCCACACACACACTTTTGGTCAGGCGGTCTCTCTCCCTTGAGAGATGTGCCACAGCTCCCTTAATAGAACATAGAACATTGAACAGTACAGCACGGAACACGCCCTTCGGCCCTCCATGTTGTGCCGAGCATTGTCCGAAACCAAGATCAAGCTATCCCTCTCCCTGTCATTCTGGTGTGCTCCATGTGCATATCGAATAACTGCTTGAAAGTTCCTAAAGTGTCCGACTCCAGTGTCACAGCAGGCAATCCATTCCACACCCTAACCACTCTCTGTGTAAAGAAACCTACCTCGGACATCCCTCCTACATCTCACACCCTGAACTTTATAGTTACGCCCCATTATAACAGCTATATCGACCCGAGGACGTAGTCTCTGAACGTCCACTCTATCTATCCCCTCATTATCTTACTGTCTGTCTTCCTGTGCTAGCCCTCCTTGCAACTACGGTGGTTCACCTCCCTGTGCTGGACTAACCATGGCCCTGTTTTACCTACCCACATCAACTCCTTATGTCACCTCTTTGCGTCCTTTAACTGTTGGCGCTCCCCTTTCCCTCTTTCCCCTTCTCAGACTGAGGGAAGAGATGAACCTAAAAACGAGGCAACACAGTTCCGTGCAAAACATAGTCCATATCATTGTCTTTGTTTTCGGTCCGTCCTCCACTCTCATTCCCTTTCATCCTCTGCCCCTGCCGCTTTCATCACTGCCGCATCTGCTCTCTCTCCTGGTTGTTCGTTTTCCCGAACTCATCAGCCTCCGCCAGGGTGAAATAATATTCCTCCCGCGATGTCACCCAGAGTCTGGCCACGAATAACATACCACATCACATTCCTCTTTATAGAGCACCGATATTGCTCTATTTATTCGGCCCTCATTTTTGCCAGGTCCGCCACAATGCCCTGGTACACCCTTATTATTTGCTCTTCCTGCGGGCATGACCTCGTCTGACAGGCCCATCTCAGGATTTTCTCCATGTCCTGGAATTGGTGCAGCTTCTCAATTAACGCCCTCGGCTGCTTCCCGGCTTTGGGTCTAGGCCGAAGCGACCTGTGTGCCCAGTCGATCTCTGGGGGGGGAGGGTGGGTAGCAAGTCGTCCCTTCCCACTAGCTTGCACAGCCCTTGGGCGATATAGCCCGTTGTGGCCCTTTCCTCAATCCCCTCTCGCAAGGCCACGATTCAGACGTTTTGTCGCCTGCACCTATTTTCCTGGTCCTCGTCCTTCCCTTTTAGGCTTCCCTTGGCGCCACCACCCTATTCACCTCGGTCTCCCGAGCCACAATTCTGTAGTTCTGGTACGTTGATGCTTTCTCCAGGTCCAGTATCGTCTTCTCCTGGACCACAATCTTCCGCCCCGGGCCTTCTATCGTGGGATGCATGGGTGCTATCGCTTCCTCCACAACCTGCTTCACTACGAACTGGAGTTCCATCCTGTCCGCTTCCTTCATGGCGGTCGGTTCCTTTTTCAACACGTTCCTCCATCCGTCCCCTGTGTGTGTGTGTGTGTGTGTGTGTGTGTAGGGGGGGGGGGGTCGTTGTCTGCCCCTGTTCCGCCGTTCCGTTCCGCGACCTTTCTCCTTCCTGGTTCGCCTCGGCCTCGGCCTTGCCACCTGGGGCCGCCGGTATGCTCGCCCGTTGTCCCTGCCCTTTTCCTTCGCTGTTGCTTCTGAATTCTCGCCGTCCCCTCGATCTCTTGTTCGCAGGCATCCTCTTTTCTTCTCGTGCTATTGGTGCCTTTTCCGTTCGGGTGAGTTTCAGGAGGCCTTTTGGGCCAAAATCTCAAGTAAATTTACTGTGCTGGGTTCGACAGGGAGGAGAGCCACCTGATGTGCGCCCGCTCAGCACACTGCCGCTTGGAAATCAGGAAGATCTTCTATGTTGATTGAGGACCTCAGTGAACTTTGAACGTTGTCATCTCTTGACGTCCTTATTCTCCTGGTTGGACCCGCAACCTAAACTTTCTATCCATGTTTATTGATTCAAAATTCTGCCGTCAAATTTGACATCCCACCAAATTCCACTCGCCCTTACTGATTTGCAAAATGTCTCTCAGCCGCACCATTGTTTAAATTTCATGTCCTTATCCCTGACTGCTAATGTCACCATAGTCTCAGAATTCCTCATTGCCTTCTCTGTATCCGCTGAAAGCTCACCCCTACCATTGGAACTGGGCTTTCTTACCGGAACTGCGTTCGCCATGTTCCATTTTTAGCTATCTAATCACAGCTGAATTATATGGAACAGTGACTTTACTTCCAAATAAGCACCATTACTGTGCTGTCACAGAATTTCTTATTTTTCCTCCTTCGTCCCACTCACCCCATACTGTACACACGTGCCCTCATTTACAGACGTGCTGCCAGCTTCAGATCTCCACCATCTCTCGAGGCCTCTTTTATTGGACACCATGTTAATTGATTAGTGTGAATTCAGATTTGTTTGCAGCATGAGAAAGCAACCCATTATCATCTGATTCAAGGAGTTGTAAAGTTACTTGCTATTTATATCGAGCAGTTGCTTGGAAGTCATAGCAATTCCGCATTCGACCGATTCAGGTGATTTGAGGAGGATACGAGGGGACCTGAGGAACCGAGTTTTTACTGGTGGGTTAATGGAATTCACAGCTCTTGTTGGTGGTTCTGGCTGTACCGCCCTTTCGTTTAACAGATATCAGTCAATCCATCGGTATGGAAGCACGGGGGTGTTCCTCAATCGGAAACCCTGGTTCAACCAAAGGGTTCACGCCCTGCTGAAGTTCCGGACGGAGTCGTTCAAGTCTGATGAACTTGACCTATATATGAAGTCCAGGTACGACATTTGGAAGGCCATCAGGAATGCCAAAAGAGAGTACTGCATCAAACTACAGTCCGAGGCAAATGACACAAACCCACGAAGCCAATGGGATATCCAGAATATCTGGGACTGGAGCACCCCTCCCCGATGAACTGAACAAGTTCTGTGCCAGGTTTGAACAGTCAGCCAATCCATCAGTGCACCCGCCCGATCAGATCTGGACACACCCATCTCCACGATTATAGCCTCAGAGGCGAGAGCAGTCTTCTTGAAAGTGAACCGCAGAAGGAAAGGTCCCCGACGAAGTCCCTGGGCAAGAACTCAGAGCCTGCGCAGCCCAGCTGGCGAGTGTATTCGCAGACATCTTCACCACCTCAATCCCCACTCTGAGCTCCCCACCTCCTTCAAGCAGACCAAGATAATACTAATACCAAATAAGACAAGGTAGCCTGCCTCAACATTTACCGACCAGTGGCCCTGATGTCTGCTATCATGAAATGCTTCGAGTGGCTAGTCATGAGACGGATCAACGCCAGCCTCCCAGAGAGTTTTGACCATTGCAATTCACCTATGACTGCAACTGCTTCACAACAGATGTTATCACCCTGGCTCTACAATGAACACTCGAACACCTGGACAGCAAGGACATTTACGTGAGACTGCTGTTCATAGACTACAGTTCTGCCTTCAACACCATTATCCCGATCTTGGACTTGACCTCTCCCTGAGCAACTGGACCCTTGACTTCCTCACCAACATACCGCAGTCTGCAGGATAGGCAACAGCAGCTCCTCCACAATAGTCTTCAACACCGGTGCCCTGCAAGAATGTGTGCTCTTTTCCCTACTGTACTATCTATACACACACGACTGTGTGGCAAGATTTAACACCAAGTCAATCTATTTTTGCGGATGATATGACTGTCGTGGGTTGTATCTCAAACAACAACGAATCATTGTACAGAAAGAAGATAGATTACTTGGTTGGATGGTGTACCGAAAAAAACCTCTCTCTAAATGTCGGCAAGACCAAGACCAAGGAACTGATCATCGACTTCAGAAAGAATAACACGACACACACTCCCATCTGCATCAATGGCTCCGAAGTGGATATGGTCGAAAGCTTTAAGTTCCTGGAGGTCACCATCACCCACCGTCTGTCCTGGTCCACTCATGTTGATGCAACAGTCAAGAAAGCCCAACAGCATCTCTATTTCCTACGGAAGCTAAATACATTTGGCATGTCTGCGTCGATTCTCACAAACTTCTACAGATATACTATAGAAAGCATCCTATCCGGCTACATCACAGCTTGGCATGGCAACCGCTCGGCCCTAGATCGCCAGAAACTGCAGAGTGTGATGCACTCAGACCAACGCATCACACAAGATTGCCACCTTCACATTAATTCTGTCTGCATCTTCTGCTGCCTCAGGAAGGCAGACAACATTATCAGACAGCCCACTCAACCAGGCTTTGGCTTCTTCCAGACCCTTTCATCAGACAGAAGATACAGAAGTCTGGAGACTCGCAGATCCAGACATAGGAACAGCTTCTTCCTCACAACTACTAGACTCCTCAACGACTCTCCCTCGGACTGATCTTTTCTTCCTAAGAACACTATTCATGACGCCCTATGCTGCTCTTGTTCATGTATCTGCTTTGTTTGGACTCTTGTACCGCACTGCAACCAATCACCTGTTTGTCGATGTACGATTTGTTAATGTTCTCTGTTGATTATCCTTTTTTTGTCCACTGTGTACATTCTGTATACATTCCCTTGGCCGCAGAAAAATATTTTCCACTGTACTTCGTACATGTGACAATAAATTAAATCAAATCAAACCATTGAGTCTGCCCTCTGAAAGAGCATCCCACCAAGACCACCAGCCCGACCAAACCCCATAAAATAACTTTCACATCTTTTGACAATTTGCCAATTCGCAAATCTCCGATGCATCGACAGTGGAATCAATATGTTGCACTCCGCACATAGAGTGAATGACACTAGAATACCATGGACTGGATTCTCCGGTTTGGAGACTATGTCCCCACTCCGGCATGGGAACGATGTCGGGAAACTTTCGCAAAACGGCCACGGATTCCCCATTTTGCTAGGGGCTAGCAGGGAGGCAACGTAGAGCACCCGGTTCTAGCTGCCGATGTGGCATGGGAACTGCAGTGCCCATGACCGCGCATGCGAACGGCGGCGTCTTGCAGCGCCGCACCATACTTCATGGCAGTTGCCACTCGCGGATCCAGCACGCAAAATAGTCCCTCCCTTCGGCCGGCTCGCACACCCCAGATCGCTTCCCCATAATGCCCCCCAGCCCCAATATGTTCACACCTGCACATGGATCGGCCCCTCCCCCGACTGTGGCGGCGGTGGACTGAGTCCACAGCCGTCATGCTGAGTCCCCGATGGATGAGAGGATGAGAGAGCACCGCCGTTTGGGAATTCGGCGGTCGGGGACGGAGCATCACAAGGCGGGCCTCAGTCAACAGACGGCCATAGATACAACATGCGGCATTTTCGCACTTTTCAGGGAGCGGAGCATTTCGAAAGCGGCGTCTCCCCTGATTTTGGCATCATCGGGGATTCTCTGCCCCATCGCCAAACACGATTTCGGCGTCGGGGCTCAGAGAATCCAGCCGCAATTGCGGGTCTGACACATTAATCTCTGGGGACTCCACAATGTCCGACTGCACCGCAGGAAATTCCCAATTGCGACTTTCACTTGTGCTAATGAAAATCTGGAAACAGACGATATGCCTGATGTGCAGAAAGAGGAGATAGGACATGCAGAAGTGCGACAATGGGCTGTAAGTTCTACACTGGCTGGGCTGGCTGGAGGGGGAGGGAGTCTGGCAGTGCCACTGGGGAGCAAGTTATGGGCCGTGGGACCTGGGCGACTCCGGACAGGACCAGGATGTCGAGGCATGCACCGGGATTGCTAAGGCCTCCAAAGGCAACGACCTTGCTGAACACTCAACTGTCGACCACCCATGGCCCGTGGTTGTCCAGAGTGATGCTGGCCATATGTTTTCCCCCACATCACCACCTCCACCATACACCCTGCAGCCCGCCACTCAACCACCTATGTACGCTAGCCCCCACCCTCCGCCATATCACCCACCCCCAATCGGCCACCACCCGCCGGTGAGCAGCACCAGGCCCACGCAGGTTCTGTCTATCTCCCACAATAGGCCCTACAGGGGGCGTCCCGCTGACATAGGCAGCACCAGCCGACGGTACCCCTGGTAGTAGGAATGGGAACCAGTAGGAATGGGAACTAGGGGCTGGTTTAGCACAGGGCTAAATTGCTGGCTTTGAAAGCAGACCAAGGCTGGCCAGCAGCACGGTTCAATTCCCGTACCAGCCTCCTCGAACAGGCGCCGGAATGTGGCGACTAGGGGCCTTTCACAGTAACTTCATTTGAAGCCTACTTGTGACAATAAGCGATTCTCATTTCATTTCATTTTTCATTTCATTTCACCCAGTGCCTTTAACGATTCCAGGCAGCAGAGGCGCGAGGGGTGCAGAGACGGTGGATTGAGGGGGAGGGGGACATTTGGTGCAGGATCCACAATGCCATCTGTACTAAATTAAGATAGCGCATTGGACCTTGTTGGGTACGTGGGCAGGCCCAATGATAACATGCCGGCCTGTCACCATTTTGTAGACAGTGGATATTGAAATTAAACCAGCACTATTAGCCTTCCTCCTCGTGGCCCCAGCCCTGATAGATGCATTGCGATTATACGAGCTGCAACTGCTCGAGGAGGAGAATGCTCCCGCAGTGGAGCCTGCCGCACAGGAAGAGGAAGCAGATAGTGAGGATGGGACGCTTGCTGACCAAATGTACGAGGAAGAGGAAGTTCCAACGAGGAGTTGCATGAGGCCTCGTGTGTCCTGACACCGCCTGCCATTCGCGGACCAGCTGGACCGTGTATGTCATTGAAGAGTCTAGCTGAGCAGTGGGACAGTGAGACATGTCTGACAGGAGGAGGTGATCGATGGGATACATGTCGCCCTACGGCCACCAGCAGATGATAGGCGGGGCTTCACAAACCGAAAGCGGTTCTGCTTGATGAACGTGCAGCTGGTGTGAGTATTTGATCCGCATCGTGCCCGTCTGCAACCGAAACCTTGACAGTGTGAATTACGTCTTCATCAAGGCACTCTCGATGAGTGCTGAACTCTTCTATGTGCCCTCTCTGCTGGGGAATTTGCTCCTGTGCGACAGGCGTTGTCCACTGCAGTCGTGGCTGATGAGGCCTACATAGAGGCTACAGAGGGATGCAGAGATCAGCTGCAATGACGCCCATGCCGTGACCAGGGGCATGATCAAGCGGAGTTCTCCATCCTGAAGTTGCGGTTTAGGTCTCTTGACCGCTTTGGATGGGTTTCCATTCTAGCATCAGGAGCCTATTGTATCCTCCACAACATAGCGCAGCAGACGAGAGATGCACTGGAGCAAAAGGGTAAACGCAGGCCTCGTCTGACAAGAAGATTGCTGGAAGGCCAAGGATGGACAGGATATCGTTACCTGTCAGACATGGGAAGCCAGAATAATGCGCGAACAAGCGCCGATGCACACAGGAAACTGATCATCTCCTGCTTCACTGACAATATTGGTGACACTGCAACGCCCAGGTTAAGGCAGCCCTGTCCTAGGCCTCGCTCACCACTTGCACAGATTGCCCCAGATCTTGGATATCTTGACCAATGGCTGAAACCTTCATCCCTAAAGCAACCACCGTGGACGCCACACATGCGGTATTGGCCTGGGTGGCATGCATGGTCGGCAGCACTTCCTGCTTCGGCACACCGTTGAACTCCTCCAATTGAACAAGTAGGTGCTGGGTGCTTGCAAACAACCCCTCGTGCAGTCACTTCTACACAACTAAAGGGACCATTCATGACAGAAGATGAAATCCTTCTGGACAGCAGCTATCCCTGGGGGTCGGCCTCCCTCCGGCCGGCCGCAACTTCGGGAGTTCGAGAGGCAATGGCAAACGGAAGGCTGAAAATTACCGGACGACAGACAGAGGCAACAAAGTTTTAAGAACGGGAAAACGTGTTTGCAAAAAAACCACGCACAGAAGCGCCGTTGCAATTTCCACGTGGGGCTCGCACTTGGCTTCCTGTGAGGTAGTAACCCTGTCCTGGGCCAAGGCCACCGCCCGTACAGAATTCCCGCCTTGGACATGCTGATTCATAACCGTAACCCTCGTCCTTAATGCCTCCATCGCAGACGTCACCAGTGCGGTATTGGCCTGGTGTTACACATTGTTTGCTCCACCTCCTGCTCTTGCACACGGTTGGACTCCTCCACTTGTGCCTGTAGATTCTTAACGCTCACTGTCTGCTCCACATGTAGTTCCTAGCTCTGCCACTGCAACTCCACGATCGATTGGACTGTTTGTTCCTGAAATCCGAAACCCGCTGGACGGCTGCTCGTTCCTGGGGTAGGCCCGCCCACTTGGGTATATCGGACCAGCTGTGTGGTGCTCAACAAAGAGTGTTCCAGGAGCCTCTTCACTAAAGTGCCCGACCATGGTGAGTGTCTCTGAGATGGTGGAGGGTATTCGATTTAGCGTTGATGAGAAATCATGTTATCATGGACTCGGGTTCGAGGCGTCCTGAGTCTCGGGTCAAAGGCTGCTGTCCAGGATGCTCTGATTGTCACTGCATGGCTCACGGGAGGGCTTCATCTGTGGCACTGGCTGGGGTGGAGAACACAGAATGGACCGCCCCATCACCAGCAGGTGGTGTGTTGGTGAGGGTGATGGTGAGGGTGATGCTGTGGGGGGTGAGGGTCGTTTGTGGGTGATGGTGGGAGACTGGCTTTGGGTGAGGGGGTTGTTTTCACACCTGTCATGAGGACCGCAACTCAGCAGGCTCTCACTTCCTGACCCATGGCCGACCTCCAACCCAGCGATCTCATTTTCTTCCAGACCACCAAACACTTTCAGGGCCCTCTGCTCAGCCACAGTGAGGGGCCGCAGGTCTGGTAGCCACCCTCCAATTTTCTCTGGTTCCGGATAGTTATGGACAGCTTTGATCCCATTCACCCCAAGTACTACATCTAGCCGCCTCTTGAATATATTCAATGTTTTGGCAGCAATTACTTCCTGTGGTAATGAATTCCACAGGCTCACTACTCTTTGGGTGAAGAAATGTCTCCTTATCTCTGGCCGAAATGGTTTCCCCTGAATCCTCTGACTGTGACCCCTGGTTCTGGACGCACCCATCATTGGTAACAACTTCCCGTTAGAATTTTATAAGTTTCTATGAGATCCCCCCTCATTCTTCTGAACTCCAGCGAGAACAATCCCAACCTAATCAATCTCTCCTCATACGACAGTGCTGCCATCCCTGGAATCAGTCTGGAAAACCTTCGCTGCACTCCATCGAGAGCAAAAACACCCTTCCTCAGAGAAGGAGACCAAAACTGCACACAATACTCCAGGTGTGGCCTCATCAAACGCCTGTATAATTGCAGCAACATATCCCTGCTTCTATACACAAAACCTCTCGCAATGAAGGCCAACATACCATGAGCCTTCTCTGCCGCCTGCTGCACCTGCATGTTTATCTTCAGCGACTGGTGCACAAGGATACCCAGGTCCCGCTGCACACTCTGCTCCCTGAATTTACAACCATTCAGGTCGTAATCTGCCTTCCTGTTTTTGCTTCCAAAGTGAATAACCTATCACTTATCCAAATTAAATACAGCATCTGCCATTGATTTGCCCACTCGCCCAACCTGTCCTGATCATGCTGTATGATCCCTGCATCCTCGTCACAGTTCATCCTCCCACCTAACTTGGTATCATCTGCACGCTTTGAGATGTTACATTTTGTTCCCTCATCCAAATCATTCATATATATTGTGAATATCTGGGGCCCCAGCACCGATCCCTGTGGTACCCCACAAGTTTGTGCCTGCCAATTAGAAAAGCACCCATTAATTCCTACTCTTTTTTCCTCTCTGCGACTAGTTCTATATGCACAATCTCTCATGCAGGACTTTGTCAAATGCCTTCTGAAAGTGCAAATATACCACATCAACTGGCTCCCAATTGATGGTCGTGATCGTGAGTTTGGAAAGCACTGCATAAGGAATCATGGCGAGTTCCTGCAGTGCATCATATAGATGGTAAACGTGGCTGCCAGTGTTCGTCTTTGGTGGAGGGATTGAATGTTTGTGGAAGGGAAGCAATCAAATGAGCTGCTTTGTGCTGGATGGTTTCGAGCTTCCTGAATGTTTTCGAGATGCACTCATCGGGAAAGGGAAGATTATTCCATGACACACCTGATTGTGTATTCGAGCTATTGGACATGGTTTGGGGCGCCAGGAGTTGAGTTATTCAGCGTGCGATTTCTAGCCTTTGACCTGCTGTGGTAGCCAGAGTGTTAATACAGCTAGTCAGTTCAGTTCCTGATGACTGCCAGGATGTTGATTGTGAGGATTCAGTGATGGTATTGTCATCAAATGTCAGCGATGTTTGGATCCTTTCTTCTCGGAGATGTTCATTGTCTGCCTCCTGTGTGGGGCGAATGTAACTTGCCATTCGTCAACTCAAGCCTGGATATTATCCAGGTCTTGCTGCATTTGGACATGGACAGCTTCATTATGTGAGGTGTCACGAATCATGCTGAAAATTGTGCAGTCATCTGCGAAGATCCCTACTTCTGACCTCCTGATGGAATGGAGATCATTGATGAAGCAACTGAAGATGGTTGGGCCTTAGACACTACCTTCAGGAACACCTGCCGTGAATTCCTGGAGCTGGGATAATTGAACCACAACCATTGCAACCATCTTCCTTTTTTACCAGGTATGATTAAAACCAGCGGTGAGTTTTCTCTCTGATTTCCATTGACCCCAGCTTTGCTGGGGATCTGCTGAGGCCATGCTCAGCGAAAAGCTGACTTGATGTCCAGGGCAGTCACTGTTGCATCACCTCTGGCATTCTTAATTTACTCCAATTAAGTGGCGCCTCCCTTCTTTCACACTGTGATTTCCAGTTGGCTCCCATTCTCTCTTCCCTTCACTATGCTTTTTTCTGAACGCACATTATTTCTCACAATATGGACGGTTCATGAATTGCTTCTCAAAATGTAAACCCTCAAGGTGCCAGCTGTACTTTAACCTAAAGGGGGGGGGGGGTGGGGGTGGGGGGGAGGTGAAAGAATACAAAAGGAACAATATGGGAAGAAAGGGTTTGTTTTGGGACTGGTTTCGGCAGGTAAGGTGAAGAATGAAGGGACAAGATGGTTCCGCAAGCAGCCACTTTGGAGGATCCCGAAACAAAGGGAGACGACGGAGTGCAGGGGCGGACCCACGTGGCCTATACATAGTTGGCGGCCATGGTTGGTGCTCCCTGGGCAAAGGCAACACCCGCAGTGCAGGCGTCCGGCCTCATGATGAGAATTGTAATCGTGGCCATTTTGGACGGCCCCCGAACAAAGGGACACCGTGGACTGCAGGACCGACTCCAACAGGTCAGTCCGGTTGATCGCGCAGGAGGAGGGGGACGGATTGCGGGCAGGAAGGGATGGGTCGGACATATGTTCCATTCATATTATGGGACGAGGGCTAGGGAAGTGGACATACTAATTAGTAAGAGGACATATTAACGGTAATATGGAAGGTTACGGACCAAGCGGGATGGCACTTCATGGTCAGCAGTGTGCTGGACGGGGCACTGGTAGTTCTAATAAATCTGTAAGCGCCCAAATTTGACAACACAGATTTCATAAAAAAGACAATGGTGGAATTCCCAGATATCGACACACACCGGCTGATCATTGGAGGGCGACTTTCACTGTGTACAGAAATCATTGTCGGATCGATCGAGCCTCAGAAGTGGGAACAAGACAGGCATGGCTAGAGAAGTGGAAGCATTCATGAGGCACATGGGGGTCAGTGTGCCCATCCCGGTTCCTATCTGGCGGCGAGATAACCAGAATGGGGACGTCTCACTTTCCACGTTCTGGGAGACACTGAAGGCCATGACTAGGGGAGAGATAATAGCGGACAACGCATTTAGAGACTGGGAAGAGGGGGTGGCTAGTTAACAACTGCTCGACTCCATCCTGGAGGTCAATAGAAATTCGTCTGCGACTCCACCGCAGAGCATCTGGCATACAGGATAGAGCTACAAATGGACTTAACCTGCTATCCACCAGGAAGGCAGTTGCCAAACTCTGCCAGACACTGGGACCTTCTACGAACATGGAGAAAAGGCAGGTCACCCACTGGCTCACCAGATGAGAAAGCAGGCAGCTACAAGGGAGATAACGCGCGGAAACGACAGCAGAGGGGTACTGTTTGGAAACCCCAGAAATGTCTATAAACCACTTGAGGCCTTCTGACTGTACAGCTCCGAGCACTCCCATTGAGGGGGGCGGACACGAAACATATAATCGATGGACTGGAGAACCCCGTTGGGGGACGATAGGCGGGGCGAGCTGGAAGCACCAATAGGACTGGGAGAGATCACGGAGAGCATCATCTCCATGCAGGTGGGGAAAGTGCCGGGGCAGGATGGGTTCCCGGCGGACTTCTATAAAATATTGCACCAGCTCCGGTCCCACACCTACGGGACATATTTGCTGATTCACTAGCGAGAGCTCCCTGCCTCCAACGCTAACACAGGCAATTATATCGCTGATACCCGCAAAACACAAGAGCCCGATAGAATGCGCATCATATTTTGCTGCTCAATACGGACGCAAAGATACTTGCGAAAGTCCTGGCTCAGAGATGGGAGAACTGCGTACCAGAGGTGGTTTAAGAGGACCAGACCGGCTTGTACAAGGGTAGACAGCGAACATCAGGTGACTGCTGAAAGCAATAATAATCCCATCCAGGACGGGAACACCAGAGGTGATCGTCTTCCTGGATGCAGAAAATGCCTTTGACAGAGTCGAATGAAAGTATCTCATTGAGGTACTCGAGCGGTTTGGGCTAGGGACAGCGTTTACCATGTGAACGAAACTCCTGCACCACATTCCCAAGGCGAACATACGGTCCAGCACCGCCAGCGCTGAAAATTTCCAGCTGCACAGAACCATAAGGCAGCGATATCCAGTGGCCCCGATCTTGTTCACCCTGGCAATTGAACACCTGGTGATCACTCTGCGAGACAGAAAAGTCTGAAAGGGCATCAAAATAGTGGGCGGATGACCTGATCCTCTCCGTCTCGGACTCACAGAACGGCATGGAAGTAATCATGAAGGTCCTGGAAGGTTTCGGGGTCTTCTGGGGTTACAAACTCAACCGGAGTAAGAGCCAGGCATTCCCGGTCAACCTGAACGGGAGAGGGAGAGAGCTGGGGGGGGGGGGGGGGGCGGGGGGCGGGGGGTAGGGGGCTGCTTTTATAACTAACACAAAGTAAGTTCCACTACATGAGGATCCAGATAGCCCATGACTGGATACGTATCCACTTCTGGAATCTCACAAGTCTGGCGGAAAAAGTTAAAAAGGTCCTTCAGAGATGGGATGTACTTCCGCCTTCCCTGGCTGGAAGTGTGCAGATGGTCAAGATCAACGTTCTGCCGAGATTCCTGTTCCTGTTCAGATCCATCCCAATCTTCATGCCCAAGGTGTTTTTTCACGGGATAGACAAAATGATCATGGTGTTTGGATGGAGGGGGAAGGGAAAGAACCCAAGGACCCCCAAGCCGACACTGCAATGGGGGAATGATATGGGCGGCCTGGTTCTACCGATCCTGCAGTACTAAAACTGGTCACCCACCGTTAAAATCGCGAGGGAATGGATACGAGAACCCAACATGGTCTCTGTGACGCTGGTGAAGTCGATCACCTTCGAAAACTGGAGACAGGACAGGGATCTCTCGGAGTCAGGAGCATTTCCACAGGGGACAGACTCGTGACCCTGGTCTAACTGACGGAAGACTTGGAGCTACCGACAGGACAGGAACTTGGGCACCTGCAATTCAGACAGTTTATGTCATGGATACAGCAAAGTACAGTAGGGCCCCGTGATACAATTTACTGAACAGCTGATAAGCACCGTGGCCCCATCTATGGACGATTGCTGGAAAGGACAAGGACACCACCAGATGGAGCTAAGCACAAATGGGCGGGCGAACGTGGGACAGATGTGGGTTTGGGACTCTGGAGCAAAGCACTGAGTGGCACTGAGTGGGGCTATCTCCACCTCCTCCTGAACAAGGCTAAGACTCATGCAGTTTTAAGTTAAGCACAGAGCATACATAATCAGAACAGAGTCTTTCCGGAGGTGTTGGGTCAAGGTGAATGGGCTCGTTTAGCTCACTGGGCTAAATCGCTGGTTTTTAAAGCAGACCAAGGCAGGCCAGTAGCACGGTTCAATTCCCGTACCAGCCTCCCCGAACAGGCGCCGGAATGTGGCGACTAGGGGCTTTTCACAGTAACTTCATTGAAGCCTACTTGTGACAATAAGCGATTTTCATTTCATTTAATTTCATTTCACTCGTGCAGGATCAAGGTGAATGGTGTCAGAGAGGCCTGGCCAACCACAGCAACATGTTCTGGGCCTGCCGCAGATTTGTCTTCTGGACAGCTTTCTTCGAGGCGATGTCAAAGGTTGTTGGGGAATGGGCGGAGCCTTGCCAGAGAGTGGCCCTTTTCGGAGTATCGGACAGCTACATATGGGGAAGGGGATCCATACGATGGATTTTGCTGTCTTCATTTCACGCCGGAAAATCCTGCTCGGTTGGCGATCAGCAGAACCACCCATAACTTCAAATTGGCTGGCAGACCTGTCGGAATTTCTCCACCTGGAGAAGATCAAGTACACGATACAAGCTTCGGAGGAAGGCTTTCACAAAGCGTGGAGGCCATTCATCACGCTGTTTCAAACTTGTTCGAAGCCAAAATTAACTTGGGAGAGGGGTGGACGGAGGAGAGCAGACGAAACACGCAGAATGGAGAGAAGCGGAGGGGGGAGGAGAGAGGAGGTGTCGAGGGAACCCAAGGGAATCACTTACAGAAACATAGGGGGGGGGGGGGCGGACGTGGGGTGCAGGAAACGCCCCCCCCCCCACCCCACCTCCCTCCCGAAAACACAAGAACAACAAGAACTACAGAAGACAGGAGCGAGAGCGAGCACAGTAGTGTGACACCCATGGCGAAAGTTGATGCCAGGGAAGAACCAGTCTTTCAACCGGGGGAGCAGGGGTGGGGGTGGTGCAGAGAGTGCGGAAAGGCGGACAGAGAAAATTTCAAGTGCACGCTCTGTTAAGCTGTTATACTGCAAAAACTGAAAAATGCAAATAAAAATACATCAAACAAAATTAAAATCCGATCTGCGCTTTGCCACGTCTGCCTCATGTCCTGGTAGACTCTGATTTTACGACATTCCAGTTTCATGCCTTCGTGTGTCTAGCCCAGCGAAGGCTCCGGTCATGATACTTGTGCAGATTGGGTTTTGTCGCTCTTGGCTACACCCCCATCCTGAACTTTCGTCGAAGCAACATAAGAGGCCTGTCAATCTCCTGGGGGTTTGGGAAGCTGTCCCACACATTTGGGGTTACGAAGTTGATTGGGTCCTGCTCTCATTTCCATTCTATTAGTGTTTGAGCTTGTTTTCCTGTTCCCTTATAGCTGGGAATGAAAAACAAGACAGATTGTAGATGTTTACCAGAGTACTATGCGTCAACTGCAAAATTGATTAAGGGAAACATATAATATCATAGCACGATAAGGCCATTCGCCTCTTCGAGTCAACCCCGCCATTCAGTGCGGATGATCCTCTCTCTCAACGCCATAAACCTGCACACCCCCATAATCCTGGTGCCCTAATGTTATAGAACATTGTCTATTTCCTTCTTAAGTAAATGCAGTGACTTAAGCTCTGCAGCTACCGTGACAGAGAGGTCCATATTTTCACTATCCTCTGAATTAAGAAGAGTCTCTTCATCTCAGTCCTAAATGACCAGCCATGGGTCTGGAAACCGTCAGTCTTTTTCCTACAGATCTCATCCTCAGGAAAGATCATATCTGCATCCAGTGTGTCCAGATCTGGCAGAAATGTCTACGTTTCAATGAGATCCTCTCTCATCCTTCTGAATTACAGTGACTGCAGGCTGTGTCGGCGTGCTTCCCACAACTCCATACATCAAAACAACCATCCCAGGAATCTGTATTGTGAATTTACTGGACTCCCTCTGTGACAAATGTATCCGTTCTTAGATAAGGATATTAAAACTTCTCAAAATACTCAAGGTATCGTCCCACCAAGGCCCTGTATATCAGGCAGCAAGATATAATTGCTCCAGTACTACAGTTGTCTTTCGAAGAACGAAAAGACGTCATTCGTCTCCTTATCTTCTTGGTGTAGCTGCACGCTTGCTTTCATTTACTGGTGTGCTAGAACACCCAGGTTCCCTTGGACATCAATATTTGCCAATCTAGCGCCATTTAAGTAATGCCCAGTCGTTCAGTTTTTCATATCGAAGTGGATAACTTCACATTTTGCCATGTTATACTTCATCTGCCACGTATTTACTCACTCATTTAACTTGTCTAAACCACCTTGAAGCCAGGACGACACAAGCTTCATCAAGAAGAACATGGCAGAAATCACTGACATAGCGACGCATCGACTAGTCATGGAGGGGTGGGGGGGGGGGGGGTTGGAATTCAACTGTGTACAGGATCCGGACAGACAGATCAAACCCCAAATCGGGGAAAACCTCAAGCATGGCAAGGGAACTCAGTCACTTTATGGAGCAGATGGGAGCGGTGGACCCCTGGAGGTTCCCCCACCCAGGGGAGAAGGAATTCTCCTTCTTCTCCCCAGTACACAACGTATACATCAGAGTTGGCTTCTTTGTGGTGGGGAAAACGGTGCTTCTGAGGATAGACAAAGTTGAATACTCCGCAATTGTGATATCAGACCATGCTCCACACTACATGGACGTGAGGCTGGAGAGGGGCAGGGCCCAATTCCCCACATGGAGGTTGGACGTTGCCCTACTAGCTGACAAGGCCTTTAACGAAAGGGTATCACGGGCCATAGCAGAATACACAGAGATCAACCAGAACGGGGAGGTCTCACCACGTTCTGGGAAGCGCTGAAGGCTGAACTAAGAGGGGAAAATCATCGCTTTCAAAGCGCGAAGAGATAGGGAGGAAAGGGCGGCTAGCCAGCAGCTGGTCGACTCCATACTGGAGGTAGACCGTAAATACTCAGAGGCCCCGACCGTAGAGCTCCTGGCGGAGAGAAAGAGCTACAAAGGAACTTTGACCTTTTATCTACCAGGAAAGCAGTGCACCAACTCCGCCAGGCACGTGGGATCCTATACGAACACGGACACAAAGACAGCCGCCTGTTGGTACAGCAACTGAGAAAGCAGGCAGCCACAAGAGAAATTGCACAAATCAGGGATACCAGAGGCACGTTAGAAACAGAATCAGAAAAGATCAACAAAACCTTTAAGGCCTTCTACCAAGGGCTGTACACCTCAGAGCCCCCAATGGGGGAATCCGGGATGAAACGGTTCCTTGATGGACTGGACATTCCAGTCGTGGGGGAGGGCCGAAAACGGCGCTTGGAAGCACCACTAGCACTGGGAGAGATCATGGACAGCATTAGCCCCATGCAGGCGAGGAGGGCGCCGGTACCACACGGGTTACTGGCGGACTTCTGCAAAATATTTGTGACAGCACTGGCCCCGCACCTGCGGGAGATGTTCACAGACTCGCTAGCTAGGGGTACACTGCCACCCACGCTAGCACAGATCTCAATCTCGCTAATACCTAAGAAAGACAAAGACCCAACGGAATGTGGGTCATACAGACCCATCTCACTGCTGAATGCCAAACTCCTGGCGAAAATCCTGGCCAAAATCTTAGCCAAAAGGCTAGAAGACTACCTGAGATGGTTGCAGAGGACTAGACGGGGTTTGTCAAAGGTAGGCAGCTTACCTCGAACATCAGGCGCCGACTGATCGTGATCATGACTCCCTCCAGGAAGAGAACACCAGAGGTGATCGTCTCCCTCGATGCAGAAAAGGCCATCGACAAAGTCGAATGGAAATATCTCACAGAGGTACTGGAGCGGTTTGGGCTTGGAACTGGGTTCACCTCCTGGGTAAAGCTCCTACACAACGCTCCCATGGCGAGCGTACGGACCAACAATACCAACTCCCGATACTTCCAGCTGCACAGGGGCACCAGACAAGGATGCCCACTGCCCACTGTCCCCGCTGCTGTTCGCTCTAGCGATCGAACCACTCGCAATCGCGCTCAGCGCAGCAAAAATCTGGAAGGGGATCCGAAGGGAAGGCAGAGAGCACAGAGTCACACTCTATGCAGATGACCTGCTCCTCTGCATTTCGGACCCACAGAGCTACATGGACGGAATCATCGCCCTCCTGAAAGAGTTTGGCGCCTTCTCGGGCTACAAACTCAGCATGAGCAAAAGCGAGATCTTCTCAGTACACCCACAAGTACGGGGGTGGGGGGGGGGGGGGCGCGGTGGAAGAGCACTAACGTGACTGCTGTTGAAACAAGCCCGACACAAATTCCGCTACCTGGGGATCCAAATGACTGGAAAGGGATCCACAAATGGAACCTCACCAGTCTGACGGAGGAAGTAAAAAAGGACTTGCAAAGATGGAACACCCTCCCACTCTCCCTCGCGGGGAGAGTCCAGACGATAAAACTGAACGTACTGCCGAGGTACCTCTTCCTACTTAGATCCATTCCGATCTACATTTCCAAGACCTTTTTCAAAGCGCTGGACAAACTAATCATGTCGTTCGTATGGGGGGGGGGGGGGGGGAAATGCTAGGATCCCAAAGAAGGCCCTACAAAAATACAAAATCCAGGGGGGGCTTGCCCTCCCAAACCTACAATTCTACCACTGAGCAGCGATGGCCGAGCGAATAAGGGGATGGATAAAGGAGCCAGAAGCCGAGTGAGTGTGCGCAGAAGAGGCCTCCTGCATGGGGACCTCCCTCCGGGCCCACGCCACGGCAGCACCCATCACCACCCAAAAAACATTGCAGCAGCCTGGTGGTGATAGCCACCCTCCAATCCCAGAACCAGCTACGGCAGCAATTTGACCTGTCCAAAATGTCGGACAAAGCTCTCATCTGCAACAACCATAGGTTCACACCAGCACTGAGTGACGCCACCTTCAAAAGGTGGGGGCAGAACGGAGGGACACTGACAATCAGGAACATATACACGGACGGCAGGTTTGGAACACTGGACGAACTGAGAGAGATATTCCAGCTAGTCAGGGGGAACGAGCTAAGGTATCTACAGCTCAAAAACCTCCTACGAAAGGAGACAAGGACGTACCCACAACCGCCACGACAGACACTACCCGAAGAAGTACTGGAGGAAAGCATACTAGACAAAGGAAATTGTAGTGACATGTATGACCGACTGATAGAAAGGGCCGACACTGTACTGGACGCAACAAGAAAAAAATGGGAGGAGGACCTGCGTATTGAGATAGGGTGGGGACTCTGGAGCGAAGCACTGCAGAGGGTAAACTCCACCTCCACGTGCGCAAGGCTCAGCCTGACGGAGCTAAAAGTGGTACGTAGAGCCCACTTCACAAGAACCGGTATGAGTAGGTTCTTCCCGGAGGTGGAGGATATATGTGAACGGTGCCAAGGAGGCCCCGCCAACCACGCCCACATGTTCTGGTCTTGCCCCAGACTTGCAGGTACTGGACATCCTTCTTCGAGGCAATGTCCAAAGTGGTGGGGATGAGGGTGGAGCCATGCCAAAAGTAGCAGTCTTCGGGCTTTCGGACCAGCCAGACCTATTCCTGGGGAGGAGGGCGGACGCCCTTGCCTTTGTCTCCCTGATCGCCCGCCTTAGAATCCTGTTCGGCTGGCGGTCAGCAGCACCATCCAAAGCTGCAGAGTTGTCCGACCTATCGGAATCTGTCCAAATGGAGAAAATCAAATTCGACATGCGAGGGTCAGACGACGCCTTCCACAGAAGGTGGGAGCCATTCACGCAATTGTTCCGGGACCTGTTTGTGGTCAACGAACAAGGGGAAGAATAGCCAGGTAGCCAAGAATCAGGGGAAAGTAGCCAACGCATGAAAGGGAGAGATAGACCGGGAGAGGGAGGGGGACATCTAAACCTACGAGGAAAGAAAGACAATCACGGGAGGAGGGGGGGGAGGGGAAAGAGGGGAGAGACAGGGAACAAGAGCGGAGAACCATGGAGGTGGGGGGGGGGGGGGGGGCGCGGGGGGGGGGGGTGATAAGGCAGGGAATTGGGAGCCGGACGGAAGGCACGGGATACAATAACGAACATGGCATCTCCAGTAGTAGGGAACGAGGAGAATGACGACGAAAGAAGGGAGAAACGGCAGAAGCAGCGGTGAGTGCGAGGCGGCAGCGAGATCCGTCCGGGAGAAGCAAGCGACAACAATACCAAACCTATTCGAGTATTGCCCACTGTAATTGTCTCCCCGGCACCCGAATGTATATTTACCTCCCCGGTCTCCACCCCCTCCCTCCCTCCCGCAAACAGTCGCCTACTTATGTGCTGCAAATAATGTTGCCAGTCGTACAGAGTTGCTGCTGTTGAGCTGGTGCACAATACCCTCCCAGTTAGTCTATTTTATTTTTTATTGTATTTTTTTTAACTATTTACTATTTTCTTTTCCTTGGTATGTTTGGGTGTGCCCTTCTCTTCTATATATGTGTATATAGATATATGGGCGTGTGTGTTTCTTATCCTGTGTACACAACGGTAAATATACTTTGTTCAAAATCTCCAAAAAAAACATGTATAAAAAAACAGAAGGCATATGGCATGCCTGGCTTCATCAGCCGGTGCTTTGAGTATGGGAGTTGGGAAATCATGTTGCAGCTGGTTAGGCCGCATTTGGAGTATTGCATGCAGTTATGCTCACCACATTATCAGAGTGACGTGGAAACTTTGGAGATATTGCAAAGAGCTTTTACCAGGATGTTGCCTGGTCTAGTGAGTGTTGGCTGTGAGCAGAGGTTGAAGAATCTAGGATCGTTTTCACTGGAAAGACAGAGGCTTAGGGCAGACCTGCTAGAGGATAACAAAATTATGAGAGGCACAGATAGGATGGACAGCCAGAGCCTTTATACAAGTGTGGAAGCGTTAATTACAAGGCGGCAAACGTTCAAGGTGAGAGAGGGAAAGTTTAAGGGGCATGTTCGGGTAGG
The DNA here is from genome assembly GCF_047496885.1 of Scyliorhinus torazame. Lineage (NCBI taxonomy): Eukaryota > Metazoa > Chordata > Chondrichthyes > Carcharhiniformes > Scyliorhinidae > Scyliorhinus > Scyliorhinus torazame. Next base: position 176,800,740 of record NC_092720.1, on the reverse strand, counting down.
TTTTTCTCAGAGTGCTGGTGCCAGGAACGCGCTCCCAGAGATATGGTGGAAGCAAGCACATTCACAACATTTAAGGGGCACCTGAATGGGTACATGAATAGGGAGGGATAGGGAACGAGTAGGGGCAGAATATTCTGTTTTTAGTGAGGGCATCATGATCTGCATAAACTTGGGTGGCCAAAGGGCCTGTTCCTGCACTGTTCCTTTCTTTGTTCTTTGTTCAGTGTTCTTTGTTGTTTGAAATGAGAAATAAGTGAATTAACAGGAACGGCCGTGACAATACATAATGGAACCATACATCAGGGTTTGGAATCTAAAGAAAGCTAATTTTACATCATAGTCAGGGCTTCACTAAAAGTAACAGAAACATGGTAGCACAGTGGTTAGCACTGGTGCTTCACAGCGCCAGGGGCCCGGGGTCGATTCCCAGCTTGCGTCACTGTCTGTGCGGAGTCTGCACGTTCTACCCATGTCTGCGCAGGTTTCCTTCCACTGCTTCGGGTACTTCAGTTTCCTCCCACAGTCCCACCGTCCAAAAATGTGCAGGTTAGGCGGATTGGTCACGATAAATTGCCCCGTGGTGTCCAAAAAGGTCAGGTCGGGTTGCTAGGTAACGGGGATACGGTGACGGTGTGGGTTTAGTTCGGGTGTTCTTTCAGGGGCCGGCGTATACCCGATGGACCGAAGCACCTTCTTCTGCACTGTAAATTCTATAATTCTATGGTAGCAATAATGAGGAAAGTAACGCCAGTACACAATGACAGATCCTCAGTACTCGATGATTTTCCTCTTACAGATTTTAAAGTAATTGAATTGGAAGATTGACCTACTCATAACATCGCAAAGTTTTCTTTGCTCGAAAATTGCAACTGGCGAATGACGGGGAATCGCCACAACAAACATCTATTATTTCCCTTGGTCATCAAAACATGTCGAGCAAACCGGTGACAAAACTAACAACCCGTTTACGCTCATTAATTGTAATCAGCCTGTCGCTTTTTTGTCTTGCTCGGCAAGGGATATATTCATGTGCAGGTAGCCAGTCACTGCAAACAAAAGGGATACATTCGAAACTAGGATTCCCCATTATTTTTCCACGGCTGTGCCTCGGAAAATCAGAGGCGACTTGCCAAGCCATCAGCACAAGATTCTCCTGTAATATAAATTGTTGAGCCTGCTTGGGATTTGCAATCTTGCGTTGCCCTGATTTTTTAAAATCGTTACTTGGACGATGAAATTGAGGGCAGTTGTTCGGATTCTAGATGTCCTGTTGCCTTGTGTTCCATTTCACTGCTCATTAGTGGTTGCCTAGATTCTGAACAGTGGATCGCATTCCATGCTTGTTTTCAGATATTGCGTACTTATTTATGTATTGGTGCTTAGCTTGTTTACAGCCAATAGCACGGTTTCCAGGATTCACTTTGTGGTCCATTCAAATGAACTGGTTTGGGGGAGAAGGCGCATTGGTTCTGATAAAGCGCTCAGATGTTTGATGTTGAAAGGCTCAATCAACCTTCGGTCGCTTGCTGATAATTGTTCCGTCAGACTGGTAATTTTCTCAGTTTCTGCTTGTTGCTGATTTTGTTCTTCTTGTTTTTCAATTGTGGTTCTGAAATGAATTGAGGTACTGCATTTATTTCAGGATGGCCACATCTTTTTTCGAGAGGCTATATTGGGTTAGATGTGTTTTAAATGCCACCTTATTTGTTTGGGATTATGTGTTATAGCCTTGCGTTGTGTTGGCCGAGATCCTGCAAACTTTTGAATTGTTCATATTTTACCTCCACGTGTGCTTTTGATATCTTTTATTTTAGTTATGTGATCGAATTTTGGTTTGTCATTTTTGGATTCAATTGTACAACTGTCCGTTGTATCTGCTCAATTCAGATATTTCGACCAGTATTTTAATGAAATTTTTTATCCAGATGACTTTATTTTATTTTTAACATATTTTTAATTGAAGTTTCTACATTTTATACACTGGACATTTGGTAAGGATATATACGTCGGTTAGAATATACACGTCCTTTTCCTCTATCCAGATCCCTGTCCCTCGCCCAACGCCTTGATCATCCCTCCCGCGCCCATTCTATTTGTTGGATCCCTTACTCTACAATGGCCACTTATCTACTATTTTCATGTGTACGGTGTCTTCCCCTTCTCCCCCCGTTTTGTCCATTCGGCTAGCCCGCCTTCCTCTGACGCTTCCCCCGTCCTCCCTCTCCAGTTTTCGAAGTTTAGTTGGGATTCCGTTTCTTGTGACCTTCTTCAAGGTCACCTGGTATCTCTATAGGCCGTTTTCCAGCTCCCCCTCATTTTTCTCTGAGCCCCTCCCATCCATTCCATGTATTATTTGCGGTCCCATTGGATTCACTTCGTCCCCCTGTACCCCGCTCCATTGGCTATTGGCCTAGAATACGTCCAGGAAGAAATTGGTGACTGGCCTCCACGCTTTGTGGAATACATTCTCTGACCCTCGGATACCGAAATGATCAGCTCCAGGTGGGGCAATTCCGTCAGGTCTGCCAGCCAGTCTGCAGCTGTAGGTGGTGCAGCTGGTCGCCAGCAAAGCAGGATGCTACAGCGGGCGATTCGTGCAGCAAAGGCAAGGACGTCGGCCCTCTTCTCCATGAATAGTTCTGGAAGGCCCGATACGCCAAAGACTGCCACGCTTTGGCATCGTTCCACCCTCACCCATACCATCTTGGACATTGCCTCGAAGAAGGCATGCCAGAATGTGCTGGTGTAGTTGGCCAGGCATCCCCGGCGCCGTTCACATTTGTCCCCGACCTCTGGGAAGAATCTGTTCATTTGAATCCTTGTCAGGTGTGCTCTGTGCACCACTTTCAGCTACATGAGCTGCAGCCTTGCGAATGAGAAGGTGGAGTTGGCCCTGCTCAGTCTTCGCTTCACAGTCCCCACCCTATTACTGTCCCCAGTTCCTTCTCCCGTTTTCTAGTGCTTCACCCAGTGGGAACGTGTGCTTTCTGGTAATTAACCATACTGTCCCCCCACCGCCCCGGTTACTCCTACCCAAACTGTCCACGGCCAGTAATTCTTCTTGCATTGTGCTCCTCTGGGTCCGTGGGTAAGCTGTCATCTCTTTGCAGATAACATGTTGACCTGTAGATGTCGTAGTTCGATTGGGTTTGGTTGTTCCAGGCACTCCATCAGTTCCTCTCGGGTCGCAAATCTATCCTGAGTGTAAGTCTCTAACCGTCAGTTTCCCACCACCCTGTCTTCATCTCTCAAAGGTGGCGTAAAACACGGCTGTTGCGAAGCAAAGGTTGCTGCAGATGGAGGCCATGGTGGACATTTCGGTCAGACCGAAGTGTTGCCTCATCTGGTTCCACATTCTCAGGGTAGCTACCACTACTGCGTTTGTTGAGAGCAGCTTTATTGGCGGAGTTGGGAGTGCAGCCGTGGTGAGGGCCTGAAAGGTAGTTCTTGTACAGGATAGCTCCTCCATCCTCAGCATTCCGTGTCTGGCTCCTTTACCCATCCCCTCACTCTTTCCGCCATGGCTGCCCAGTAGTATCATTGTAGGTTCTGGAGGGCCAATACCCACATGTTTCATCTTCTTTAGAGGACATATTTTGCAGGATTGTTGGATTCTTCCCCTACCCACTCCTCCCGCACAAACGCCTTAATCATCTCGTCTATTCAGTTGAAAAGGGCCTTTAGGTGTAGATCAATATGGACCTGCACAGGAAGAAGAACCTGGGCAGTACGTTCATCTTACTCATCTGTACCCACCCTCATAATATAGGCCCTATTTTACTTTCCCCGCCAAACTGTTCAGCTTCCACTTGTGGAATCGTTTCCAGTCGTAGGCAATCCGGATTGGCAAGATGCGGAATTTGCTTTGGGTAAGTTGAATTGTTAATTCATCCAGATCTGGCCCTTCCTCGCTCGGGGTAACTGGGGATACTTCACTTTTGTGGAGGTTACATTTGTAGCCCGAGAAGGCTCAAAACTCTCCCAGGAGCTCATGATTCCTTGCATGCCGAGATGTAGAGGAGCAGGTCAACTACATAGAGCTCATCTCTTTTCTCTCTGCCTCCTCTTCAATTGCCTTCCATCTGTCTCCATTTACAGGTCGTTCGCCAGCGGTTCAATTGTCAGGGCAAACACGAGAGGGGACAATGGGCATCCCTGCCTTGTGCCTCTGTGCAGCTGGAAGTATTCAGAGTTTCTGTCGTTGGTCCATAAGCTCGCATTGGGGGCGTTGTACAGGAGTTTCACCCACAAGGTGAACCCTGTCCCTAGCCCAAACTCAAGTACGTCAATGAGGTATTTTCACTCGACTCTTTAGAAAGCATTTTCGGTGTCCAGGGAAAAAAATCATCTCTGGTGTTCTCTCCCCGGGAGGAGTCATTATCATTTTCAACAGTTGCATGATATTCGCAGTTTGCTGCATAACCTCAACAAAGCATTTTGGGTCCCCTGCAACGACCTCTGGTACGGAGGTGTTCACTTTCTTGACCAGGACTTTTGCGAGGATTTTTGAGGAGCGAAATGTGTCCTTGGAATTCGCATTCCATTCGGTGTCTGTCTTTTTTGAGAATCAGCGACATGGTGGTCTGTGTTAGTGTTGGAGGCAGAGAGTCCCTCGCTAGCATGTATGCAAACATCTCCTGGAGGCACGGGGCCAATGCCGTCATGGATTTGTTTAGATGTTCTGGGCAAACCAACGGGTCCCGCGCTTCCCGGATTGAATGGAGTTGCTGGTGTCCATGAACTCTCCCAGTCGTAGTGGTGCTTCAATCTCTCTCCGTCTGTGGCCGAATAGCATATCCATTCCATCGAGAAACAATTTAACCACTGAGTCCCCGTCAGAGGGTTCAGAGGTCTGGGCTCCCCGGTAAATGGCTTTGTTAGCTTCGTTGGTTTATTTGGCTCGGCTAACAGTCTGCACCAGCAATTCGTCACCTGAGCCATTTCCCTCGGGCTGCCCGCTTTCTCAGATGGTGAACCAGTAGGTGACTAGCCTTATTTCTATGCTCTTAGACCTGTCTGGTGGACATATTGCACATCTTTCCTGGTGGATAGCAGGTTACAGTCAATTTGAAACGTTTCCCTCTCCATCAGAAGCTCGACAGTCTGGGCCTGTGAGTACCACCTGTCGACAACCAGAAGGGAGTCGCTCAGTTCCTGCCTAGCCGCCCTCTCCTCCCAATCTCTGCGAGTCCCCCAATCACATCCTCAGTGCCTCCCAGATTGTGGAAGCGAAGACATCCACGTTCCAGTTGTTCGCAACAACAAGACTCGCCTTTGACATTTTCGCCTATGATGTTTTCTGCCAGAACTGCTTGTCGGCCAAGAGGGCCATGTCAAACCTCCGTGTGGGGCGTTGGGCACGGTCTGTCTCCAACCTCACATTCATGTAATGTGAGCCATGGTCGGAGATAACAATTGTGGAGTATTCCACTCTGACAATCGAGAAGCACAGACTTACCGACTACAAAGAAGTCGATATGGATATAGTCCTTGTGTACTGGCGAGAAAAACGAAAAATCTTCTCATCGGGTGTATGAGCCTCCATGAGCAGATAGCCACCATCTCTTCCATAAACTTTACGAATCCCCGAGGCATTTCAGTCGATTTCCACGTACTGGGGTTCGTGTGTCGTCAGTGGATCCTATAAAGTTATAAAGCCGCCCCCACCCCTGCCCCGTGCATGATCAGTTGGTGTGTGTCTATCGGGGAATTCTATCATGATCTTTTTTACAATGTTTATGTTGCCCTGGTTGCTAGAGTACACGTTGGCAAGCACTACCGGTACCCTTTCTAAGCCACTGCTGACCGTGCCTTCCCACATGGTCCGTAACTGCCCACATCACAGTAAACACCGTTCTCTTCCTTATCAATATGGCTACCCGCTTAACTGTCGCCCCTTGGCTGGAGTGTTAGCCCTGACCCATCCAGTCCTTCGTTAGCCACAGTCGATCTTTCTCCCTCAGGTGCGTCTCTTCGAAGAATATTATGTCACTTTTTACACCTTTCAGGTGGGTGAAGAGGCTGGATCTTTTCACCAGGTCGATAGGTTCCCTGGCGTTGCAGGTGACCATTCTTACGGTCTTCCCGGCACCCCTCACCCCCCACCCTGTGTATTCAACCATTCTTCCTGATGGATACACTCCTTCACTCCGGGGTTATCCTTTGTTTAGGGGCCATCCAAAATGGCCGTGTCATCATTCTCACCATGAGGCCAGGTCCCCGTGCTCCGGCTTTCCCTTTGGCTTGGAGCCACCCGAAATGTCTGCCTCCTGTGTGTACGACATTTGTGAGGTGACGGGGCCACCCGAAAACTAGTTCATTTAGTTTATTTGCCTCCTCTGTGTCTTCCTCACCGTTGTATTTCGCTGCTTCTACAGCCGTTACTGTGGACGAACTCGCCGGCAATGTAAAATAATGTTCTGTGCTCTGAGATGGAACCCGGAACAAGGCTGCGAATAGCATCCTGAATCTGATGAACGTTTTGTATAGGGCCGACTTTGCATGCTGAAAATCCGCCCTCCCGAGCCACCTGCAGCCCCAGATACGTGAAGTGAGTAGCCGCCACACGAAACGCCAAACACTCCAAACCAGCCGCCGTCCTTGGCGGGGAGATCAAAATGCACTCACTCTTCCCCAATTTCAATTTGTGTCCCTAAAAAGACGCTAACCGCTTGGACAGTCCCACTATTTCACCCACCATGGAACCACTTTCGAAATATACAACACATAAGTCGTTGGCAGACTTCAGTGACGGAGATTTGCTGAGTGGACACAAATCAGGTGGCTCTCACCCAGACCAAAACAAATTGGCATTTTAGGCGAATTTTGTCCGAAAATTCGAAAGCACCTTAAGATCATCTGTGAAAATATAATAAATGAATTAGAATGCCAGCAAACAGGAGCGCATGGGTCGAAAGGGCGGAAGGAGTCACGGTAGAGAAAACGAGCAGCAGACAGAGGAGCCAGCGTACCAAGACGCGAGGGTCCCTGGCCATGCAAGAGAGAGGGAGGCTGACGACACGATCACCAGATCCCCCCCCCCCCTCCTCCACCCCGGCTCGCCCTCTACCAGCACCAGCTGGAGACGCATTGAAGACATTCGTCAATGAGGAACTGCCCGCTCTGAAACAGGCGATAAAGGTCTGCGTCTAGGTGGCGTTCGAGGTGGCGATGACAGAGGCGATGGTCACCATGCAAGAAACGATCTAAAGATTGGGGATGGAGGTGGAAGCTCAGGAAAAATCAATCCATGAATGAGAGAAAACTTCGATGGAACCGAGCGACAGAATCATGGAGCTGGAGGCAGATGTTAAAAGCATGGTGGCGGCCCAAGTCAATTTAAAAGGGGAATTCGAGTACGAAGAAAACAGGTCCCAACATTAGAACATTGGGACTGTGAGCCTTCCAGAACGTATTGGGGGCAGGAACTCAACCGGCTAGTTCGCCAAAATGATGGTCAACTGCGTCGGGGGGGACAGCTTTCCCAACGCCCCTGATATCGGCAGATCGCACAGGTCGCTTAGGCCGAACCCCAAGACAGGGAAATAACCGAGGGTGGTCATTGGGAAACTGCACTGGTATGACGATCGTGAAAGGGTTCTGAAGTGGGCGAGAAAGACCAGGTTGAGTACTTGGGCAGGACATAATCTCAGGGTATATAAGGAGATTGGGACGGACATGGCAAAACGTAGGTTCGAGTTTAATCAGGGAAAGTCAACCCTGTGCAAGAACGGGGTACCGCCCTTTTGCCACATTCTCCACCTGCATTTTAGGAGCAGCACGTTAGCACAGTGGGTAGCACTGTTGCGTCAGAGCTCCAGGATCCCAGGTTCGATTCCCGGCTTGGGTCACTTTCTGTGTGGAGTCTGCATGTTCTCCATGTGTCGGCGTTGATTTCCTCCGGGAGCTCCGGTTCACTCGAACAAGCCCCAAACGACGGGCTGTTAAATAATTTGGACATTATGAATTCTCCCTCTGTGTACCCAAACAGGCGCCGGAGTGCGGAGACTCGGGGCTTTTCACAGTAACTTCATTGCAGTGTTAATGTAAGCCTACTTGTGCATTAAAGATTATTATAATGCTTTTCCCAACCAGGCTCTGTGTTAGGATGCAGCAAGGAAGACGGAGTGCCTGGCTGGGGAGGGGTGGGGGGGGGGGGGGGGGTGGCACTGTTACAGGGAGTGGGATTGCATAGGCGGGGGACGCGACGCAGCGGGCAGGGGTGCTGAAGGAACTCAAAAGGAGGACGGTGGGAAGAAATGTTTGTTTTCGGACTAGTTTCGGCCGGTAAGGTGAAGGTCGAATGAACCAAGATGGTGCCACAAGCAGCCACTTTTGAGGGTCCCTAAACAAAGGGATATTCCGGAGTGTAGGGGCAGACCCATGTGGCATACACACAGTTGGTGGCGATGACAACCCCCCCCCCCCCCCCCCCGGGGACCACCCCCCCCCCTCCCACACACACACACATACTTAATGGCCCAGTGAAACGATTCAGTGTTTTCGCCCATTTGAGACGTTTCAAAGCCAACATAATCTTCCTGCAGAAGGCACCTGAGGGAGAAGGACGAATTGCGGGTAAGGAACGGCTGTGTGGGAAAGGCGTACCATTCATGTTATGGGGCGAGGTCTAGAGGAGTAGACCTACTAATTAGTAAGAGGACAGGTTTACGGCGACAAGGAAGGTTACGGGCCAAGCTGGATGGTACGTCATGGTCAGCGGTGTCCTGAACGTGGCATTCGTAGTTCTGGTAAATGAGTAAGCTCCCAACTTTGGCGCCCAACTTTCATAAAAAAGTCCATGGCGGAAATCCCAGACATCGGCACAGACCGTCCGACCTTTGCCGGTGGAGAGGGTGGGGGAGGGGGCGGGGGGGGGGGGGGCGACTTTAACTGTGTACAGACCACTTTGACGGATCGATCGAGCCTCAGAACGGGGAAAAAGACGGCATGGCTAGAGAACTGGAAGCATTCATGGGGCAGATGGGGTCAGTGGGCTCATCCCGGTTCCTACATCGCTGTGAGATAGAATTCTCGTTATTTCTGTGCACAAAGTATACACACATTGCCTTCTTTGCAGTGGGGAAATCGGTGCTTCCAGAAATAGTAAGAGTGGAAAACTCCGCGATAGTCATCTCTGACCACGCTGCATATTTTGTTGATCTGAGGTTGCACACAAGCCATGCAGAATGCTTCTCATGGAGGTTGCACACGGATCCTTCGGCCGATAAGGTCTTCTGCTATAAAAGATCACACGCCATAGGCGAGTATACCACTATCAACCAGAAGGTGGACATCTCACCTTCCACGTTTTGGGACGCACTGAAGGCGGTGATTATTGAGAGATAATAGCCTACAAGGCAATTAGGGACAGTGAAGAGAGGGTGGCCAGTTAACAACTTATCGACTCCATCATGGAGGTCGACAGAAATTACTCTGAGACCCCCACCACAGTACTTCTGGGGGAGAGGAAAAAGCTACAAATGGACTTACCCTACTATCCATCAGGAAGTCAGTGAAACAACTCTGCCAGACACTGGGACCTTCTAGGAACATGGAGAAAAGGCAGGCCTCCGACTGGCTCACCAGCTGAGAATGCAGGTAACCACAAGGGAGATAAGGAAGGGGAAGGTCAGCAGAGGGGGACTAGTAGCCAAACCCAAAAAGTTAATTGAGCCTTCTACCGGAGACTGTACACCGCTAAGCCCTCCCATCGGGGTCGCGGGCATGAAACGTTTCATCGATGGACTGGACTTCCCAGTGTGGGGGACGATAGACTAGGCGAGCTGGAAGCACCAATAGGATAGGAGAGATCACAGAGAGCATCTGCTCCATGCAGGCGGGGAAGGTGCCGACACGATGGTTTCCCGGCGGACTTCTATAAAAATGTACACCAGACCTGGTCGCACACCTACGAGACACATTTGCTGATCCGCTAGCGAGGGAACCCTGGCCCCAACGCTAACACAGGCAACCATATCGCTAATACCCACAAAATACAAGAACCCCATAGAATGCGGATCAAAAGGACCATTTTGCTGCTCAATGCAGACGCGAAGATACTCGCGAACGTTCTGGCTCAGAGTAGGAGAACTGCGTACCAGAGGTGGTTACAGAGGACCAGACGGCCTTGGCAAGGGTACACAGCGAACATCAGGTGACTGGTGAAAGGAATAATGGCTCCATCCAGGGAGGGAACACCAGAGGTGATCGTCTTCCTAGATGCCTTGGACAGAGTCGAAAGAAAGTATCTCATTGAGGTGTTCCAGTGGTTTGGGCTAGGGATAGGGTTCACTTCGTGGGTGAAACTCCTGTACAACGTCCCCAAGGCGAGCGTTCTGACCAGCAACACCAGCTCAGAATATTTCCAACTGCACAGAGGCATAAGGCAGTGCTGCCCTTTGGCCCTGCCGTTGTTCACTTTGGCAATTGAACACCTGATGATTACTCTGCGAGACGCAAAAGGCTGACCGTGCATCAAAAGAGGGGGCAGAGAGCACTTATGCAGATGCCGTGTTCCTCTACATCTCCGTCCCTCAGAACGACATGAAAGTACTCATGAAGCTCCTGGAAGATTTGTAGGCTTTCTCGGGTTACAAATTCAACCGTGGTTAGACCGAAGCCTTCCCGGTGAACCTGAACGGGTGAGGGACAGAGCTGGGGGATCTACCATTAAATCTAACCCATAGCAATTTCCACCACCTGAGGATCCAGATAGCCCATGACAGGATACGGATCCAGAAGTGGAATCTGACTAGTCTGGTGGAGGAAGTTAAGAGGGACCTTCAGAGATGGGATGCACTCCCGCTTTCCCTGACGGGAAAGGTGCAGCTGATGAAGATTAACCTACCGCCGAGGTTCCTCCTCCTGTTCAGATCCATACCGATCTTCATCCCAAGTCCTTTTTCCACGGGATAGACAAAATGACCATGGCGTTTGTGTGGAGGGAAAGGGGAAAGAACCCAAGGATCTGCATAGGAAGAAAAATATGTACGACCTGGCTCTTCCGAACCTGTAATACTACCGCTGGACTGCCACAGCTAAAAGTGTGAGGGCACGGATACGAGAACCGAACATGGTCTACCGAGATGACCTGCATGGCTCCCATTTGCGTTCACCAAAAATTCCCGTCAGCCATGCTGGATGCCACCTTCAAATAATGGAGACAGGATGGGCGACGCTCGCCGTCAGGGACTTTTCCATAGGGTACAGACTCGTGACGCTGGATAAACTGACAGAAGATCTGAGCTACCGAGAGGACAGGAACTCGAGCACCAGCAAGTCAAACAGTTTCTCTCAGGAAGACGGCGAGGCACACGAGGGCCCCGTGAAACACTTTACTGGAACAGCTAATAAACACTGACAGTAAGGAGCGGGTAAACTGTGGCCGCATCTATGGACGATTGTTGGAAAGCGCAAGGACACAACTAGATGAAGCTAGGCACATATGGGAGGGCGAACACGGGACGGCAGTGGGTTTGGACTGTGGAGCAAAGCACTGAGTGGGGCTAACTCAATCTTCTCCTGCGCAAGGCTGAGCCTCATGCAGTTTTAAGTGGTGAACAGAGAATTCCTAACCAGAAACCGAATAAACAGGGTCTTCCCGGAGGTGGCGGATGAATGCGAACGGTGCCAGGGAGGCCCGGCCAACCACATGCACATGCTCTGCTCCTTCCCCAGAATTGTCGTGTTCTGGACAGCTTTCTTCGAGGCGATGTCCAAGGTTGTGTGGATAAGGGTGAAGCCGTGCTCGAGAGTGGCATTGTTCGGGGTATCGGACAGAGCTAAACATGGGGAAGGGGACCCAGATCCTGGCTTTTGCTTCCTTAATTGCACGCCGGAGAATCCAGCTCGTTTGGCGATCAGCAGCACCACCGACTGCTTCCAACTGACTGGCAGACCTGTCGGAATTTCTCCACCTGGAGAAGATCAAGTACACGATCCAAGCGCCGGAGGAAGGTTTTCACAAAGCGTGGAGGCCATTCATAAGGCTGTTTGAAGACTGTTCGAAATCAACAGTAACTGGGGGAGGGGGGGGGGGGGTGGAGGAGAGCAGGTGAGAACATACACAATGGAGAGTAGCAGAGGGGGAAGGGGAGAGGAGGTGTGGAGCGAACCAAACGCAATCACATAGAGAAACATGGGGGAGAAAGCGCGAAGGGGACGGCGCAGCACCCCCCCACCCCGCCCCCCGCACCTCACGAAAACACAAGGACAACAACAGGAACCACAGAAGACAGGAGCGGCCACAATAATGTGACACCCATGGCGTAAGTTGGTGCCAGCAAAGATCCTGTCTATCAACGGGAGTGGGGCAGGGGGTGTGGTGGTGGTGGTGGTGGTGGGGGTGGGGGGGGGGCGGGATGGGAAACGGCGAACGGAGAGAATATATGTTAAAAACTGTAAACAATAACGTCATAACATGTAAATATCAGGTGCAATCTCTGTTATGTTGCTATTCTGCAAAAAATAAAAAATGCGAATAAAGATATTTCAATGAAAATTAATATCCGACGTGCGCTTTGCCAGGTCTGCCAAATGTCCTGATAGATTCTGATTTTACGTCATCCCAGTTGCATGCCTTCGTCTGTCTAGCCCGCCGAAGGATCGAATCCTGGCCATGGTACCGTGCAGATTGTCCATTATCGCTCTCTGCTGCTTCCCCATCTTGGGGTTTGGTCGACGTGACCAAAGAGTCCTGTCAATCTCCTGCTCGTTGGGGGAGCTGGCCCACCCCACCAGGTTGCCCAGCATTTGGGCGCGAAGTTGATTGTGTCCCTGCCCTCAGTACCATTCTCTTACTGGTTGATGCTCTAAGGGTATAGAAATTTGTCCATTTCCTTCTGAAATAAATTCAGTGATTTGACCTCTGCAGCTTATCGTGGCACGGAGTTCCATACTTTCACCACTCTTTGAATTAAGGAGATGCTCTTCATGTCAGTCCTAAATGACCGACCCTGTGTCCAAAACTCGTCACTCTTTTTCCTACAGACCACGCCGGGGGAAAGATCATCTCTGCATCCAGCCTGTTCAGCTCTGGCAGATATTTCTACGCTATCATTCTAAATTACAATGAATGCAGGCTGTGTCGCCGTAATTCCCCCAACTGTATCTATCAAATCACCCATCCCAGAAACCTGTATGGTCAATTACACTGAACTCCCTCTATGACAAGTGTATGTGTTCTTAGATAAAGATATTAAAACTTTTCAAAATACTCAAGGTATCGTTCCACCAAGGTCCGGTACAGCAGGCATCAACGCATCATTGCACCAGTCCTAAAATCGTATTGCAATGAACGGCATCACGCCATTCGTCTGCTTATCTGCTTGGTGTAGCTGCAGGCTTGCTTTCATTTCAGGGCGGCACGGTAGCATTGTGGACAGCACAATTGCTTCACAGCTCCAGGCATTGTGGATAGCACAATTGCTTCACAGCTCCAGGGTCCCAGGTTCGATTCCGGCTTGGGTCACTGCCTGTGCGAAGTCTGCACGTCCTCCCCGTGTGTGCGTGGGTTTCCTCCGGGTGCTCCGGTTTCCTCCCACAGTCGTTTTTGAGATCGTGGTGCGCCGATTCAGTTAGTATTTATTTTCCGAATATTTCCTGGAAATCATTCCTCTGTGCAGTACTGTCTCTTTCTTGGGCTGTGCGGCCTCAGACTGGTCCGTCTGGTTCACGGTGGCTTTATCCTTTGACCGATTTATTGCCATGTGTAGCCGGAATTTACGAGAAAACTATTGGAAGGAGAAAAATGTGGTGGTGACTCTTGCGACATCGGGCACTTTGCTCTGTTTCAACTTGAATCTTCAGAAATAATCAACACGGTGTTCTGGTTCTGTTTCACAAGGTCAAGCTATCTCTCTGAGCCCTGATGGGTGGGATGTAACTGGTTTGACACCGCGTTAAATCCATTGCTCCCATTCGCATTGATCTTGTTTTGTTATGTAATACTTTTATTGGTAATTTCAATTTATACACAGTAACATTTAATATTTATATATTGGTTCTTATATACATGTTGATATTGTCTGTCTTGGTGTGTCTTGCTCCCCGCTTCCCTTCTCCCTCCCCGCCCCCCCCCCCCCCCCTCCCCGCCCCTCATTGGTACACCTTTATCGTTCAGGGTGCATTGTTCCCTTGATCCTATTGTCCCTTTCCTCCTCCATTCCCTTTTTGGTTTCTGCCTCTGCCTTGTGGGTTTGTGGGGGGAATTACAGGGGGCGAATGACCCCCTCCTTCCGTGTTTCTCCCTGTAGTTCCCGAAGCTTCCTACTCACGGCTCCCCGTTACCCCAGAGTATTGTGTTTAGTGTTCCTGTCTGTCTTCTCCCATTTCTCAAGTTTTTCCCTGCTCGCTGTTGGCTTCGAAAAGGTCCTGGCAAAGGCCGACTGATTGTTCCGCTGCAGTCCGGAAGCCTTCTTCCGAGCCTAGGATGGTGTATTTGATCTTTTCCAAAGGGAGAAATTCCGCCAGGTGTGCCAGCCAATCTGCAGCTGTGGGTGGTGCTGCTGATCGCCAGCCAAGCAGGATACTCCGCCATGCGATTAGGGATGCGAAAGTTAGGGCGTCAGCCCTCTTCCCCATGTGTAGCTCTGGCTGTTCAGATACACCGAAGATTGCCACGTTTGTGCACGGCTCCACTCTCACCTCAGAACCTTGGACATTTACTCGAAGAAGGCTGCTCAGAACCCTGCATATTTGGGACAGGCCGAAACATGTGGGTGTGGTTGGCCGGGCATCTCTGGTACTGTTCACATTCATCCTCCACCTCCGGGAAAACCCTGTCTATTCAGGTTCTGGTTAGGTGCGCTCCGTGCACCGCTTTGAACTGCACGAGGCTGAGCCTTGCGTAGGAGATGATGGAGTTGGCCCTGCTCAGAGCTTCGCTCCAGAATCCCCAGCCCACTTCTGCTCCCAGTTTGTCTACACATTTCTGTCCGTCTTTGTCCAGTGGCAGTTTCGTCCTGTTCAGTAGTTGTCCATAGATTTCCCCGCAGTGTCCCCCTTCCTTACTGTCCACGTTTATCAGATCCAGTAGTAATGTGATCTCCGGGGGCCTAGGATATCACACTGTTTCCTTGCGGATGACGTGCTTTACCCACAGATGACTAAGGTCCTATCGTGTCCGTAGTTTCAGCTCACTGGCGGTTCGTCCAGTGTCGCTAGTCTGTTCCGCATGCAAAAGTGCATGACAGGTAGCGTCCCTGCGTCCTGTCCCCATCTTTTGAAGGTACTGTTTAGCATGGCTGGTGGCAATTTGTTGTTTCCGCAGATGGAGGCCATGGGAGATATCTCGGTCATACCGAAATATTGCCTCATCTGATTCGACATGTTTAGTGTGGCTACTACCAGTGGGCAGGAGTGTATTTCAGCACGGAGAATGGGGGCGCTGATGTGGGGACGCCCCGGAGGGTCGTCCCCTTGCAAGAGGCTTCCGCCGTCCACACCCATTTTGTGCTGGGGTGGCGTATCCTTCCCTTCTTCTCACTGCCACAAACGCCCAGTGGTAAAATTGTAAGTTCGATAGTGCCAGGCCACCCTTATCTTTTCGACTTTGCAGTGTTGATTTGGGGACTCTCGGGTTCTTACTCGCACCCCCCCCCCCTCCCCCATATAAATACCATGATCATTTCGACAATGTTTCGAAAAAGGCCTTGGGGCCCAACATCGGTACTGATCTGCACAGGAAGAGGTACGTCGGCAGTAGTTTCATTTTGATTGTCTGCACCCTCCTCACAGGGAGAGCGGGAGCATGTCCCGACTCTGAAGGTCCTTCTGAAATTCCTCTGCCAGGCTGGTCAGATTTCACTTATGGATCAGTGTCCAGTCCCGGGCTATTTGGACCCCAGGTAGCAGAAATTGTTTTGTGCTAGTTTGAATCGGTGTCATTCCAGCTCTGTTCCTCCCTGTTAGCAATCTTCGGTATTGCCTTGACCTTGTCCAGGTTGAGTTTATAACGCGAGAATGTTCCTAACTCTTTGATGTGCTGTATATTGCTCTCAGCCCTTCCTGCGATTCCGAGACATAGAGGAGCAGGTCATCCGAATAGAGTGAAACTCTGTGCTCCCTGTCTCCCCTTTGTATGCCCTTCCAGCTTTTCACATTTCGCGGAGCGATAGCCAAAGATTCAACTGTTAGGGCAAACATAAGTGTGCATAGTGGGCACCCGTGCCATGCATCTCGTTGCATCCGGAAGTATTCAGACCAGGTAGTGTTAGTTCAAACGATCGCCTTGGGGGCACATAGGATTTTTACACATGAGGTGAATCCTGCCCTAGCACAAACCACACCAGTACCTCAAGGAGGTTCTTCCATTCGCCTCTGTCGAAGGTCTTTCTGTGTACAGGGAGACGATCATATCCAGTGTTCTTGCCCCTTGGGTGTGGGGGCGGGGCGGGGGGGTGGGGGGAGGAGGGGGGGTGCGGTAATTATTATATCCATCCGCCACCAGATGTCTCACTGAGCTGTCAACAGTTGGCAAAGCCTGTCTCGTCCTCAGGCAGCATCTCTGGTACGCAGTTCTCCAACCTTTTGGCCAAGACCTTCGCAACAATTTTTGCATCTGCATTTAGCAGCTATATGCGGTCTGTAAGAGCAACTTTCCGTCGGGTACTTGTGGCCTGTGTTAGCGTAGGAGGCAGGGTGCCCCTCGCCAAAAGTGTATCTTAAATGTGAGGCCTGTGCGAATTTCGTACAGAAGTCTGCTGGGAACCCATCGGGCCCGGGCACCTTCCACGCCTGCATGGAGCTGATCCTCTCCATAATTTCTCCCAGATCTACTGGTGCTTCTAGCTCCTCCAGCCTGTCTCCCCACAACTGGCATGTCCAGTTTTTTGATGAACTGATTCATCCCTTCATCCCCGTTGGGGGTTCGGAGTTGTACAGCCCTCGGTTGAAGGTCTCGAAAGCCCGATTGAACACTTTTGGTGCAGCTACCAGTTTACCATTGTTATCTTTTACCTGCGCTTTTATGCTCGTGGTTGCGCACTTTCTCAGCTGGTCAGCGAGTAGGCGACCAGCCTTTTCTCCATGTTCTTAGAAGGTCACCCGTGTCTGGCAGAGTTGGTGTACTGCTTTCCTAGTGGATAGCACGTTAGAGTCCATTTGTAGCATTTTCCTCCGCCAGCAGCTCTACGGTCGGGGCCTTGGAGTACTTACTGTCTACCTCCAGCATGGAGTTAATCAGCCGTTGCCAGGCCTCCCTCTCTTCCCTGTCCTTGCATGCCTTATAGGCTTTAATGTCCCCTCTGATCACAGCCTTTAGTGCTCCCAGAATGTGGAGGGTGACACTTCCCCATTCCGGTTGTTAGTCATGTAATCATCTATGGCGTATGATGTTTTCTGGCAGAATGTCTTATTCGCCAGGAAGTCCGTGCCAAACCTCCATGTGGGGCATTGGGACGGCCCGTCTGTAACCTCAGATCCATGTGGTGCGGAGCTTGGTTGACTATGGTGGAGAATTACGCTCTTACTATTCCTAAAGCACCGATTTCCCCACTGCAACGAAGTCAATTCTTTTGAATACCTTGTGGAGAATTCCCTTTCGCCGGGGTGCAGGAACCTCCATTGATCCACCGCCTCATCTGTTCCATGAATGTTCCCAGTTCCCGAGTCATGCCTGTCTTTTTCACCATTCTGGCATTTGACCGGTTGGTCAACGGGTCCTGCACGCAGTTAAAATGGCCCTCCATAAGCAGTTGGCGTGTGTCAATGTCGGGGATATCCACCATGGTCTATTTTATGAAGTCTGTACCATCCTAGTTGGGCATGTACACATTTACCAGCACCACCGTTTCCCCATCCAGGACACTGTCTTGGTCTGTAACCGTCCTGGTCTCCAAAAACCTCGTCCCCTGGCTAATCAGTATGGCTACTCTCCTAGCACTCGTTGCGTCGCATGAATGGTAGTCTTTCCCACCCTGCCCTTTCTGACCAGCAGTCTGTCCCTTTCCCCCAAGTGTATCTCCTGCAGGAGGATAATGTCCGACTCAGGCTACTTACGTGGGCGAAGACTCTGGACCTTTTCACCGACTGTTAAGTCCCATTAGCTTCTAGTCCGATGGGTGGGCTTCCTGTGGATCCGCCATACTTATCTGGTGGACGCACCCCTGCACTCCAGGGTTTCCCTTTATGAGAGGTCCATCCAAAGTGGTCGGGTCACCGTTCTCATCATGAGGTCGGGCCCCTGCGCTCTGGGGATTCCCTTTGTCTGGGGCGCACCCACCATGGCAGCCGACTGTGTGTACGCCACCTGGGGAGCTCCTGCACTTCGGGGATTTTCACTTTTAGGGAGCCTGCAAAGTGGCTGCTTGCTGCTCCATCTTGATTCCTCGGCCTGCACCCAGCTACCCAAGCTAATGCAGTGGCCAACTGTTTCTCCCAGTTCTGTCCCCTGTCTTTTCCGTGTTCATCACCCTTCCCCTGTCCACCCCGCCTCCCTTCCCCACGACTCCTCCTCCCTCTCCCCTCCTGTATTACCCACTCTGCTGCGGTGCCCCCCATTGCCCAGGCGCTCCACTCCACCGAGAGATGCGTCGTGGCCCCCATTACTGGCTATCTCTCCATGCTAGCCTCCTGGCTAGTAAGGTGGCTCCCCTTACCGGGCAAATCTAGCCCTTTGCCTGTGTTCTCTGATTGTCTGTATTCCCCTCTACGCCCCCTTACCTGCCTTCCATGCCCTCGCTTTCTCCTATACCCGGTCTTTCTGTGCAGAACGAGGCAGTACAATCCCGGGCAAATACATAGTCCAGACTATAGTCTCTGATTCCGACTTATTTCAGCGATCCTCCCCCATTAATTGCTGTCGTACTTGTTTTCTGCCCAGGTTGTTAACCCGCACAAAGTCGCTTGCCTCTGCCGGTGTGTCGAATTAATGTTCTTTATTCTGGAATGTGACACAGAGTCCGGACGGGAATAACATGCCAAAACGTACCCAACTCCTCTTGAGCGCCGATTTTACCCTGTTAAATTCGGCCCTTTTCTTTGACGGGTCTGCCCCAATGTCCTGACACACCCAGATTCTGTGTCCTTCCCCCGAGCTCGGTTTCGTTTGCCTGGCCAACCTCATGATCCTTTCCCAATCCTGGCATTGCTGCAACTTTGCTATAATCGCTTTCGGTTGCTCCTCTGCCTTGGGCATCGGCCAGAGTGGCCTGTGTGCCTTGTCGAGTTCCGAGAGATTGTGGAAACTGTCTGTCCCGACTAGGTTGCCTCGTATTTGGGCGATATTATCTATTGGGTCTCTGTCCTCGATGCCTTCCGGCCGGCCCACAATTCGAATGTTCTGCTGCGAAGACCTGTTCTCCTGGCCCTCGACATTTCCCATCAAACTCCATTGGGCTGCCAGAAACCCTTTCACTGCATACAGAGCAACAATCCTGTCGTTCTGGTCCTTCGAGGCTTTCTCGAGGTCCTAGATGGTTATCCTGCCCCTCCACTTTCTTCCCCAGGCCATCGACCATGCGTTGGATATCGCCATCTTGATATCGGTTTTTAGTGCCTCCTTCATAGCGGGCAGCTCCTTTGTTAGCCAGATCCTCCAACCGCCCCCGGTGGGGGGGGGGGGGGGGGGGGGGGTTGTTGCTGGTGTCGGCGCCAGTGCTCGGGGTGCCGTTCATCCCAGCTCTTGGGCGACTGGGACTTCCACGTCACCTACCTATGTCCTGTAGCTTGTCCGCTGGCTGCTCGTGTGCCGTTCTATTACTTCTGCCCTCTCGTCAGCCCCTCGAGCTACCATTCGCCGGCAACTTCTTCTCCGAATTATCTCCTTTTCTTTTGGGATTTGTTTTCCGTTGACTTTTCAGGCCAAATTCTTCAGAAATTAATTATTTTGGTTCTTGTTGGGAGGAGAGCCATCTGACCTGCGTCCGCTCAGCAGATCACCGTCACCGGAAGTCCCTCTTTGATTTTGTTGTTCAATGCTCTGACTGTTGAGCACATCGGACAGTTGCACTCATAAAAGACTGAGGGTTCAGAACAAGGAAGAAAATTGGCGAGACGCAGAGATGGAGAGCAGGAGGAAGTCTGTGATTTTACTCTTTGCCATATCCGGTAACTTCATACTCGTGTGCTTCATCGATGCTTTAGAATTCCTATATTACAACGTCACCGGAAGAGATCCTTGAATGTAAATCGCCACTTTTCTTAGAAATCTCTCCATAAACCAAAAATGGTGAAAAAGATTTAGGGGGAGATTTCTTAGAAAATGGTTACAAGGATTTTCACTCCTTGACTCCTTAATGCAGACTTAAGTTGGTACTATTCAGGTCAAACTAATATTCCAAGTTATTCCCGGCATAACCTATATCTACAAAGAAGATTTTATCTACTGACCACTCAGTCGCTTCGATCCTGGGTCCCGCTTGTCTGAGGTAATTGTATGGTAGACTTTTCGATATTTTGTAATAACCACTATTTTAGCTTAGAGTGAGTTTTTAGCTTATTTTATTTTGCTTCAAAAGATAACATCACTATCTTTACAACAAGTAAAAAAAATCTTACTCCTGGAATTCCGTTCCGGTTGATGAGACATTCGTGGCCTCCTTGACTATCTTTCTTCTTTATCTGTTGGTTTCCTCCCGGTAGCTTCGATGTCCTGTTCGGTTCCCGCGTCCAGCTTTCCCCATGCACCGAAACAGCTGAGAGCTGACTGCCTGGCTGCTAGTGACTCAGAGTATTAATTACCCTTCCAGCAGCCTTACTGTTTACATGAGGATGCTTTGGTGTACAATATCACCTTAGCTTGTCAGAATTTAATACATCTGGTGGCTGCTATTTGGGAGAAGCAGCCAGCTGCGGTGAATTGTACCAGAGTAATCTCAACCATTATCTCCAGATTTCCACTTTTTACTGGTGTCATTAAGTTTCTATCATTCACAATTAAACATTAATTCAAGTAATTCAAAGTTAAGATTCTGGCAATTCCAATCAATTGCTTGCTAAAATAATTAACTTCTGTCAAAGGGTGGAAAAATGTTCCCCTTATGTAACTTTAAAACTTAATTAGCTAGAAATTTTCTGTCTTGAAAAAAGGCATCAGTTTACAGCATGAGCTGTTTCGTGCTGTTATCTTAAAGCCTGTGTGATAGCGTCTGTCTGCACACTTAAAAACTTTTTGCCTGCTGTTACCCCTTTGAGTTACTTCTGCTATTACTTCCTGTTATCATTTTTGAGCATTTTATAACATTTATAGTATCTTTCACGTTTCTAATTCGCTTTTTCTCATATTCCTTAGGGTTCATAGACCTTTCATAAAATATGCAGTGCAGAAGGAGGCCATTCGGCAAATCGCGTCTGCTCCGGCTCTTGGAAAGAGCACCCTACCCTAGCCCACACCTCCAGCGTATCCCCACAACCCAGTAACCCCACCCAACCCAACACTAAGGACAATTTTGGACACTAAGGGCAATTTAGCATGGCCAATCCACCTAACCTGCACATATTTAGACTGTGGGAGAAACCCGGAGCACCCGGAGGAAACCCACGCACACACGGGGAGAACGTGCAGACTCCGCACAGACAGTGACCGAAGCTGGGAATCGAACCTCGGACCCTGGAGCTCGGAAGCAATTGTGCTAACCACTATGCTACTGCGCTGCCCTTGCTGATTACTAGGCCTCCATGTTTCAAATTACATCATTCCCATTTTATTTAACACCCCCTCTTGGCATTTGAAACATAACCATAACCTTCTGCTAATTAATTTCCCATCGATAGTTCACATATTGATGTTCACATGATCCTCTTTCAATCGCTCTTACCAACATAAATCCCTGCTCCCTGGTTTCCTCATGTAAATATCCTGATTGTAGATTGTTCATTGTTTTCTCCTTCAAATGTTTCCTTGTCTCAAACCGGTGTCGATAGAAAGTATAATCCTTAATTCCAATCATTGTAAACCATAGTCGTATCTGTAATTCCAGGTAGGCAACACCATAGCTATATCTGTGTGTTCTACCACCTCCAAAGCATATTACCTCCTTGGGGTGGCAGCACCTGAGACGCTCCATCGTATCCCTTGGAAACAACACTCAACTCAGTCTATCAGCAACCAAAAAGGTCTCTTGTCTACCAGTGGCAGACGAGTGGCCCAGTCTTTCTCCATGCAAATTGCTTTCCGTTTTTCATTTGTACAATAAATCACTATATCAAGTACCATCCACGTCTTCCCTTACATCAGTAAGTTGAAAGATTCTACCGATCCTGCTTCTGGACCTAACTTTCTATCATTGACTTCGAACATCATTCTGAACCATGTACGTCCACACCCTCTGGACTACAAAAGATTAGAAAACGTTGCCATGTTTCCTTCAAATACCTTTCTTCCGTTAACATTTCCCGTAAAGGGTAGCACGGTGGCGCAGTGAGTAGCACTGCAGCCACACAGTGCTGTGGTCTCAGGTTTGATCCCGGATCTGGGTCACTGTCCGTGTGGAGTTTTCACATTCTCCCCGTGTTTGCTTGGCTTTCACCACCACAACCCAAAGATGTGCAGAGTAGGTGGATTATCCATGCTAAATTGCCCCTTAATGGGAAAAAATGAATTGGGTACTCTAAATTTATATTAAAAAAAGAAACATTTCCGTAAAATATGAAGTGTATATTTGCCATAAAGACATTTGCTACATAACAAGCAGAGAGAGGTTGCAACATCTCGTCTATTACATATGCAGTTGCATGTAATGCATTCATCAATATGGAGTGTAACCCAATCAGGTCCTCTCCTTATGTCGAACCATTGCCATGTCATTATCCAGGCATATCTCGTGTTCCCCCTGTTTTCAAATACAAAGCAAAGAAAAATATGTTTAATCTTAACACATTGTCTATCTCCTAATTGCACGAGTAGCTCGCGTGTTACAGCTTCAAACATTTATAGCAATCATCACAAATTTAACAATAGTGAAAAATAATATAATGGCGTCACACCCCTTTGTGGCTCTACTCGAGTGCTTTACAAAACTCGCACTTGTGGCCAATAGTTGTAACATACAAAGCACCCATGGCGTGTTAACAACTTCATTTTTATTTGTGATGTGACCAGGTAAGTTATCAAAACCCACACTAAACTAACTACCAATGTTATACTTTTATTTATCCAATGTTTACCCCCCCCCCCTCTATTAAAACATTAACACAGTTCCGAAATATCGTCACCCCTCGTGGCTGCTGATCTATTTCTAGACAGTCACACGCAACCCCGTCAACATCCATATAATAGTCTTCTATAACATACATGACATATCTTCCTTTATAACAATTGGGACATAAGCGTCCTATGGTACATTTCAGCTCTCCAATGCAACCCCGTTTGCTGCATTGGTTACAATTTTCCTGCCTTTCCATTAAGCTGCTATTGCTGAAAGTTTGAGCTATTTTCATTAAGCATGTGTGGGTTCCTCGTCAGTCACCGCTATCCGCCCAGGCCCTTTATAATTCTACTGCGTATCATTTGCATCGTGGAGACCGCAGGTCATCCATCCGCCAACGTCAAGGACACATGTCCAGCCAGGGATGTGTGACCGGAAGTCGCACTGCTCGGCAATAATTTGATGTTTCGGTTTATCTCGAACCAATAAAGTTTTCCTTCGGGTCTTGTCATTCAATTATCTTAGATATGTAGCCAGTTTTACAATTTTTCTTTCTTTCTTTCTGCCGAGCGACTTTTCGTGCAACATTTGCAACATAAGATTCGACATAATTTAAAAACTCCCAATTTCCAAAGTAATATAGCCATTATTGTTCATCCTGCTATTGATACTAACAAGTACCAATTGTTCTTAATCCATATTAATATTGTCCAAAACCATTGAAACCAATTTATCACAATTTCGATTGATGTTTTTGCTATTTTTTTTCATTTGCACGCCTACATCTATTAAATCGTTTCCGGAATTACTCCAGCAGGGGTAATATGGGAGGTATTCCATTCCAGACCATCAAGTGCTAATTGTGTTATCTGAGCTCTTCTGGTTCCAATTACACCATTCCCATTCCTTGAAATGTTTCCGTCCTCCCAATAACATTTCATTGTCATCCATCTGACACACTATTCCTGATCCTACGACTTTATTCAAATACCAAGTGGCGGTATTACATCTTCCTTTTTACTCGACCCATATATGGTTGTTAATTGTTTCATTAGACTTGGTCCTGTTTCTGGGTGCTCCCTCTTTACACATAGTGGCATGTCCTTATTACTGTCTTTCATCCTCATCATATTTCCCCATCACATCGTTCAAATTCACCCACCTTCTTAGCTTCCATCCATTTACTGAATTTTCCTAAAAAAAATATCCTTTTTTGGTTTTTACTCAAGGGATTGGAACAACAGCCCTATCTCCTGTGTCCACTGCCCTTGGTGCAATTTTAATTTATCTTTTCCAGGAGTATCCCCCTCTTGATAGTCCCCCCCCCCCTTAATGGTGTCGCTATTTTTAAAGAATTTTTGATAAGAAGTCAGCAAACCATTTTGCTAATACCAACGTATATTCAGGTGTCCATGTTGTTGTTTTTCCCAGTATTATAATTAGTTCTCCTTTAGTAAACCCAATAAACTTATAGGCTTTGCCTAAACTTTCTTCTTCGCCTCAAGTTGACTAAATCCTCCTTCTACTCTTTGTCTCACTGGATACTTTTCCATTCTATCTTCCTGCAACACCTCAGTTGTATTTCCTTTAAGAGGCATCGCAAATCGTTGCTCTTTCTGAGAGACTACTACTGACACATTGTTCTTTCCACGGGCCTAATATCCATTCTCCTTCAGCATCTTCTGAAAGGATGGCCAAACCCTTCCACCCGTTAGTAACATCTTTCTTTTGTTTACCATGCCATAATTCCATTATTTTTCCATCATCCCCTTTTCTATCTCCTCAACCTTATCCATGTCCACTTTCCATCCATCACTATAAAATACCCCTAATTTACCTAATTTTAGCTTTTCTGCTCGGATGCCTATAATTCCTCCCAATCAACAGCTAACGCCCATTGCTCTCTATAATGTACCCATGGAAAGGAAGTGTTTTGTACTATCTTTACTTTGCTCTTATCCTCTGGCCTTATGACCACCCACACGGGTCCTCTCATTAACATGGGAGCACAGGCAATGCCAGGTAATCCGTTCCGCCACTTCTCCTTTAAATTTGTCCACAGATCTTTATTCGGTTTTCTGCTATCTTATTATAGATATTATTTGAATTAAGATTATCTAAGCTAATTTGCTTTGTTACTTCCTCTTGGTTTATTATGACAGAATATATGCCTCTATCTATTTCTGACTTCGTTCCGACCTTCTAATCTGTTAATTATTTCCTTTAGCCATAACTGTTCTTTTCCTCTCTTTACATTAGTTAACTGAATACTTCCTTCATTCACACATTCATCATTAATTTCCACCCTGTGAGATTAGTTTTTAATTCCCATAAACTTCAGTTTATTGGTGGTTTCTGGCATTTATTCCATCTATTTTGTTTCATTCTCCTACTCGTGGTTTTGTTTTGTATCATGTTTCCTATCTTAACGTGCCCTTTCTCGGGGTCCCATTGAGACCCATTAGTTTTTCCCGAATATTGTCTAAAAATCTTTAATCTGTCTGATACTGTCTGATCTGTATGTATCCCAGGCTGCTTGTAAGCGCTCCCCACATTTAACTGAACATGTTGTTACTGACACTTTTGTTTGATTCTAACATGCTGATGTTAACGCCTGTCCCTTAGATGTTTTGGAAATTAATGACTGCTTCCGTTATGTTTAAATATTTGTTCATTCTTATTTTTATTACGTGCTCTATGTGATTCAATCTGGTGTCAAATTTTCCATACCCCATTACATGATTTTCCTACGGTGATTAACCATACTAATATTCCCAAACTAATTACCGAAACCCCCATTTACATTGTCACGCCCCCCCCCCATTTTAACCAATCTAGCCTTATCCCAGTCCTAGCCTCTTCCATTCCTTCTTCAAATTGATCCTTATTTTTCTCTTGAGTGTAGTCCTCTTTCTTTGTCGAAACATTTGGGTCTGTATTACTTTTTCCATCTGCAAAATCAAACGAACAAGTCAAGGTTGGAGAGGGCCCTATTTCTTAATTTGTTTTTCTACTCTTGTTTGGATGTTCCAGAAGTGCCCTCTCCAGGACTTCCAGCTTTCCTTTGCCTCCATTTCCTTTTCTTTTTTAACTGGTTTGTTTTTCTGATCCTTTACATACCGCATACAATTGACGCCTGTTAAACCTCCTCGTTCTATCATTGAACCCTTGAGTGAGATTTGAAGCATCTCAAACTCTTCCATGATTTCCCCGTCAATAATCTTGACCATTTTGGAGCACATTCTGCCCACTCTAAAAGCTCCGTCTTCCTGTTTGTTTCCGCTCACAATTAGTGATACAGCTTGATTTTAATTTGCAAATTTACACAGTGTTTTAAGAATCCCGATTGAATCTGTACGTTGTTAGGCTTTAGGTACTCGAACAAGTCATGCTACTTCTCCTTTCGGATAAGTCTCTCTGCCCAGGAGATTTCTACCTTTTTATTTTTTGCCACCAGTGATGGATGTAAGTTTTTTCGTGAGTTCACTAATATGCCTTGCGGACTTTTGATCAGGAGTAGTTTCTTTTGAACTACTGACTCCCTCAGTCATCGCACAGTCCACAGAAATATTCTCACACAAAGGTCAATAGACTAATGACTATCAAACTAAACTCGGCTGGTAACGTTTGACTATACAAATCACACATTGGCTTGAAAGGTCTTTATTCTAGCCCCACGTTGGGTGCCACGAGTTTACATCCCCACATTTCTTAGAAATCTCCCCCTAAACCAAAAAGGGTCAAAAAGATTTTCTCAATGGTGTACAATGATTTTCACTCCTTAACGAAGACTTAAGCTGGTGCTGTACAGGTTAAACTGATATTTCAAGTTATTCCCTGTATAACCCCTATCTACAAAGAAGATTTTATCTACTTGCCACTAAGTATCTTCGAACCTAAGTTCCGCTTTTCTGAGGGAATAGTATATTATACTTTTCGATATTTTGCAATTACCACTATTTCTGGTTAGAATGAGTTTTTATCTTACTTTATTTTGCTTCAAAATATATCACTGTCTTTGCAAGTAAAAATGATCATGCTCTTGGAATTCCGTTCCGGCTGATCAGACTTCCTGGCCTCCTTGACAATCTTTCTTCTTTATTTGTTGGGTTTTTCCCGTTCCTGCAGTTCTAAAATACCATACTCACAACTTTCCTGGAGTTGCACGTCTTTGTTTCATCAAACTTTGCTTTCAGTTCGTTGTTTGCCTTCAATCCACTGTTGTCTGAGGATCACGGCATTCGCAGGCTATCTGGAGAGCGATACGGACAGCCCTCACCACAGTATTTCTGAAGAGAGTTAGCTGGTTATTTTTGGAGAGACCTACTGCCTTCTCAGCAGGCTTTCTGGAGAGAGACTAGCAAAAGCTTTCTGGGAAGGATTTGGATGGACCATCCACCTATGTGCTGCGAAAATCGAAACTGAAGCCTCGTTATGTCTCTGAACCATTTCAGTGGGATAAGATCCAATCACCAACTGCTCGTAGACGTACGACAACCTTTTGCGCCAATTCATTGGCCGCCAGTCAATTCAATCAAAGCGAGTCCCAGCCCATGTTCGTCATTCGTGCTGGCCAGCCTACACGTCCATTTTAAGCCACCACAGTCTCTTAAGTTCTTCTGCATGAATTAAAGAAACAGGCTGCTTGCCTTAAAGCTCCATGTCCACTTAGCTGGCATGGATACAAAATGCAATGACAAAGGAAATAAAAGGTAACTAACGGAATAAACAGGCAATGAGCAGGGAAGTTTGATTTTCATTTTGATTTATTGTTACATGTACCGAAGTACAGTGAAAAATATTTTTCTGAGGCCAAGGGGACGTACACAGGACATTAAATAGAATAATCGACAGAGAACATTGACAAATAGTACATCGACAATAAGTGATTTGTTTCAGTGCGGAACAAGGCACCAAACAAAACAAATACATAAGCAAGAGCAGCATAAGGTGTCACGAATTGTGTTGTTACAGGGAACAGATCAGACCTAGGGAGAGTCGATGTGGAGTCTAGTTGCTGTGGGGAAGAAGTTGTTTCTATATCTGGTGTGCAGGTTTTCAGGCTTCTCTACCTTCTGCCTGATGGAAGAGCCTTGAAGAAGGCAAAGCCTGGGAGGAAAGGGTCTCTGATAATGCTGTCTGCCTTCTTGAGGCAGCGGGAGGTGCAGACAGAATCAATGTGAGGTGGGAAGCTTGTGTTATGCGTTGTGCTGAGTTCACCACACTCTGCAGTTTCTTGCGATCTTGGGCCTAGCGCTTGCCATACCAAGCAATGATGGCAGACCCTAACATCCAACGCCGCCCACCTACTCCTCCGCAGCGAAAAATATAAACGTCAGGGCACTAATGTTTTATTAAGATGGATACAAGACAGAATTCACAGACGCATATCCATCCTATGCATCCCCATTATCGAAGTTCCCAAACCAGTTGGGAACTGGTCAGCCTTTAAATGCGGAACAAAGCACCCACAATCACATTATCCTGTCCTGGAATATGAACAATATTAATATAGAACTATTGTAATAATATACTCCAAGAGAATAATCTTGCATTCCACGTTTTTACTTTTTGTAAACGCAAGTGGATTATGGACTGTGTAAACCAAGCTTTGTTTGTTGTTACGCCGGGCGCATACATCCAAGTGCTGCAGGGCTAGTAACAGGGCTAAGGCTTCTTTTTGAATGGGGGAATAAGTTTTCTGTTAAGAATTTAGTTTTATTTCCGAAAAATCCGCCGTAGATTTCTCTCTTCCCATATCAACACTCTTTAGCTCCAACTGCCAGACTACTGGCATCTGTAGCCATTATAAATGGTGTGAAATAAAACAGGGCGACCTAACGTTTCGTCCACCTATATGGCCTTAATCTCTCGACCCATACTTGGTATTTGGTGGGTCACAGAGTTTTCTCTTGTCTCTGCAACATGCCCAGCATGCATATATTGCAGGGTCTATCCGAGCCAGTCGCCTTGGTTTTAATCCAGACTGACGTAGGTTTGCTGGTCAGATATCTTATGTCAATATCATATGATTAGTTAACAGGGTGTCCTTTGTGTTTCTCTGCAACTGTATCTATACATTTTATGCCTTTTACTTTATGAACATTTAACCACATTTCGAGGATCATCTATTGTCAAACTCAAGCAGCTTTGTAGTTTTAAAAAATATATATTTTTATTGAAATTTTAACGGCCTTTTGGGAAGGTTTAGATAAAGACCATTCGTTAGCACATTACAGCAGGAATAACCACTTGCTCCTCCCCGCACACCAATATCATTAACCATCCCCCCCTCCCACCGGCCCTTCACATCCCCCATAACTGGTTAAGTATTTTGTTGACGTCACATTCTAAATGACATATTTTCAAGCTTTTAGTTATTTACCTGTGTCAGCTCCATTAAAAATGACGAGAGAGGGAGGTGGGGTATCTCGCCTTTAACCCTGTCCATTCTTGCAAATGTACAATGGCTTGGCTCGTGCACCGGTTGCATTTACACCTTTCTATCTGGTGAGGCAGGAGGTGACTCATTCTGTTCACGGTCAATTAGGCATCTGCTTGTCTGGTCCTTTCTCTGTGTCTTCGCTCTCGGCACCCGGCGTCAGCCCCGGCTGTTTCCCTAGCCGTCTCCCGCCATTGCCTCCCTGTCTCTTCCACCCTTCCCCTTTCAGTCTCCTTCTTCTTTGGCACTTTTGTAACCCCTCCTACCCACGCGCTATATTGGCTGTTGGCTAAAAATAGGTCCTGGAACAACTTGGTGAATGGCTTCCCCGCCTAGTGGAAACCTGCTTCCGAGCCCTATATGGTGAATTTGATTTTTTTCCAGGTGGAGAAATTTCGACAGGTCGGCCAGCCAGTCTGCAGTATTGGGTGGTGCTGCTGACCGCCAGCCGAACAAGATTCGTTGGTGGGCGACTATGGGGCAAAGACAAAGTTGCCAGCTCCCCTCTCCATGAATATTTCTGGCTGGTTTGATACCACAAAGACTGCCACTTTCGGACTTCGGTCCACCGTCACCTAGACAACCATGAATATTGCTTTAAGGAATGCTGTGCAGAACCGGACAAATCCGTTGCATGCCCAGAACGTGCCGGTGTGGTGGGTCGGGCTTTCCTGGCACCGTTCACACTTGTCCTCCACCTCCGAGAAGAATTTGTTCATTCAGATTCCAGTTAGGTGCGCTCAGTGGACCATTTCAGTTGCATTAGGTTTAGCCTTGCACATGTGGAGGATGAGTTCACGCTGTTCAGGGCTTCACTCCAAACTCCCCACCATATTTCTATCCTACTTCCTCCTCCCATTTCACCCATGTCTCGTCCAGCAGGCTGAATGTCCCCTCTAACAGAGACCCTTACAGGCCCCCCGCAGTTCCCCCTGCCCTTGACCAACAGTTCCTCTCATGTTGAGTGCCTTGGTGCGGGAGGTTTTTATTTGTAAGTGTAACAGTTCATTCCGTTGCGAAGTTCTACCCGTTCTGTCAGTTCCTCTAGTATTTCTAGTCCGTCGTTCGTTTAGAGGTCCCTACGTGTCAGTGTTCCTCCGTTCTGTCTCCTGCTCTTAAATGTGGTATCCATCGTGGCTGGCGCGAATTTGCCGTTTCCGCAGATGGAGGACGTAGTGGACATTTTGGTAGACCGAAGTTGTTTCCAGATGGTTCCAGGTCCGGAGTGTGGCTACTACCACTGGGCGTTTTGAGTGTTTGGCTTGAGGAGATGGGTTGAGTCCCCGGAGGGACGACCTTATGCAGGAATTATACTCCACCCTCATCCATTCCGCTTCAAGTTACTTCATCCTTCCCTCACTCTCTCTCCTGCTGCAACCAGTGTCAGTATTGTAGTTTTGGAAGCGCCAGCTCCCCTCTCCAAGTTTCATTTTCTTTGCATGACCCTTTTGGGGATCCTTGGATCCCGCCCCGCCCCCCCCCCCCCAACCTCCGCCTAACCCAGACGGACGGCATCAACAATTCATCAACTGTGTGAAAGACGGTCTTTGGGATGTAGATCGTTCTCCATCTTAACAGGAAGAGGAAACTGGGCATCACGTTCACCTTGATAGTCTTCACCCTCCTTGGTAAGGAGAGTGGGAGTGCGGCCCACCTCGGCAGGGCCTTTTAACTTCCTCCACCAGATTCGCCAGGTACCTTTTGTGGATCTGTTCCCACCGTGGGCAATTAGCAACCCCAGTTGCAGAGTTTGCCCTGGGATTGCTTGAACGGAAGTTCCTCCAGCTCTGCCCCTCTCCCTTTCGGGTTCGCCAGGAAGATTGCACTCATGCTCAGTTTCAGTTTGCAGCCAGAGAAGGCGCAGGGCACTTCCAGGAGCTTCGTGAGCCCTTCTTTGCTACTTTGTGCATCTGAGACGTACAGGAGAACGTCGTCCACTTAGGGTGAACCTCTGACCTACCTTTTCCCTCTATGGATCCCCTTCCAATTCCTCCCGTTCTGAGGGAGATCGCCAGCAGCGCAATTGAGAGGGCAAATATGAGTGGGGACAGCGGACATCCCTGCCTTGTGTCCCCAGCAGGGCGTCTTCAGAGTTGGTCGTGTTGGTCCATACACTTGCCATTGGGGCGTTTTACAGGAGTCTCAACAAGGAGCTGATCCCCATTCCCAGCACAAACCAATGTGTTACCACAGTGAGGTACTTCTACTAGATTCTGTCGAAAGCCTTTTCTGCGTCCAGGGAGGTGATGAACTTTGGTGTTTTGTCTCTGGATGGGTTCATAATCACGATCAACATGCGCTTTACGTTCTCTGTTAGCTCTCTATCCTTGACAATGCCCGCCTGATCTTCTGCGTCCATCCTGGTACACCGTTTTCCAGTCCCCTGGCCAGGGCTTTTCCCGTTTACGCAACAATCTTCCCCTTAAATATTCTATAATTTTTTTCCCTCATCAGAATCCGCTGCATGATATCCGCTATATGATAGGGGCTGGTTTAGCACACTGGGCTAAATAGCTGGCTTTTAAAGCAGAGCAAGGCAGGCCAGTATCACGGTTCAATTCCCGTACCGGATCCCGTACAGGCGCTGGAATGTGGCGACTCGGGGCTTTTCAAGTAACTTCATTTGAAGCCTACTTGCGACAATAAGCGATTTTCATTCATTTTCATTTCCAACAAGTTCCACAGGCTTTCGTTGCAACCTGCACCGTGCTGAACTCATGTGTCCCACACTGTTAAAATCGTAACACCTAGAATTCTGCGTCTCACCTTCACCCTCAGCAGCTTCCGTCCTGGTCTGTTTAGGCGTATTTGAAGCACATACAGCCACCCATTCGTTGCCCTGACTATCTGCCTTTGTGTCACTCTCCCACTTCCTCCTTTTTAAAAAAGATCATGGTGCTGATGGGAAAAAAGTTAACATTTAGGGACCATCTTATCATCGTTAGCCGTAATTGGTGTCTGTCTAGCAATCGCAATCCTTTGGCCTTCAAAATAAGTTCTTACTGTATAAGATATGGAAATCTTAAATTACTCTAAGAGGAATGAACCCTCTTAGGCCCGCATCGGTATTTTTACCTGCTAATGCTTGTACCCGCCTATCAGAGTTGTAGCCATAACTGAAACATGGCTAAGGGTGGGACAGGGCTGACAGCTGAATGGTCCAGGGTACAGGTGCTTACGGCGGACAGAGGTGGAGGAAATAGCTGAAGGGAGTTGCATTTTTGATTAAATGGAGTATTATGGCAGTAGTCAGAACTGAATAAACCGAGGGATCATCCAGTGAGGCTTTGTGGGTGGTACTAAGCAATAGGGAAGAGATGGTGACCGTATTGGGGTTGCACTATTGGCCCCAAAATGGGAATTAGATGAACAAAAATGCAGGGAGATTGGAGAGACTTGCCAGAGTTCATGGTAGGGGATTTTAAATTTCCAAACATGGACTTGGACTGCTGTAGTGTTAAAGGCTTAGATGGGTTGGAATTTGTTAAGTATGTTCAGGAGAGTTTCCTCAGGCAGTTTGTGGAGGGTCTTTCCCAGTAATGCGCAAAACTTGAATTCCTCTTGGGAAAAAGGGAAGTGCAAGTGACTGAAGTGATGGCGAGGGACCTCTTTGGGACCAGTGACCAAAGTTTTATTAATTTGTAAGATGTTTTGAAAAGGGTCAAAACTGGTTCACAGGTGCAAGTCCTAAATTGGGGCAAGGCGAATTTAGGTGGAATTAGGCAGGAACCTGCATCGGATAAATGGAGGAGCTTGTTTGAGTGCAAACGGGCCCCTGGCAAGCGGAAGGCCTTAAAAAGTGAAAACGCTAGAGTTCATAATCTACATATTCCTGATAGGGTGAAGGGAACCCCTGTAAAAACATGGAACAATGGATTCCAAAATATATTGATGTTTTGGCCAGGAAAAAGAGGGAGGTACTGTACAAGCTGGTGGAATCAAGGGATTACATGGATGTGTGCAGGGGATACAGGAGTTTACTCAAGAAGGAAATTAGGAAGGCAAAAGCATCGCATGAAATAGCTTTATCCGAGAGGATTAAGGTGAATCCAAAGGGATTGTGTAAGTATGTTCAAGGAAAAAGAATACCTAGAGATAGAATAAGATCCCCTCAAGGACTAATATGGATATATATGCGTGGAACCGCAGGAGATGGGCGAGGTTTTTAATGAATAATTATCCTTTGTTATTACCGTGGAAAAAGAGTAGAAGACTTGGGAACATTGGAATGTTAGTGGTTATATATTGGGGACAGTTGGAATTACAAAGGAGGAGGTGATGGACGAAATCAAATGTATGAAGGTGAATAAGTCTTCTGGCCCTGACCTGATATATCCAAGTACACCGCATGAGGCTAGAGAAAAAATTTCCGTAGCCCCGGCTGAGATATTTGCATCATCGTTAGCCACGGATGGGGTACCAGAGGATTGGAGGGTAGGAAATGTTGTACCCTTATTTAAGAAGGGGTGCAAAGAAAAACGTGGGAGTTATAGACTGGTAAGCCTAACAGCTGTGGTGGTTATCTTACGAAAGAGTATTCAGAGTGTTAAGATATACAGGCATTTCGAAAGACAGGGTTTGATTAGTAACATCTAGCACGGCTTTGTTCATGGGAGATCACGTCGTACAGATTTGCAAGAGCTCTTTGATGAAGTAACCAGGAAGGTAGATGAGGGCGGGGCAGTAGACGTAGTCGATGTTGACATCAGCAAGGCCTTTGATAAAGTTCCACATGGTAGAATGCTCTGGAAGGTTAGATCACATGGTATCCAGGGAGAGCATGCAAATTAGATGTACTTGATGGCTGAAAAGAGAGGGTAACGGTGGAAGGATGCTTGACGGACTCGAGGCCTGTGATTAGTTGTGTGTCTCAGTCGTCAGTCTGGACCCATTGCTGTTTGTTATCTATACAAACGATTTGGATGGTGATGTAAAAAGCATGATCAGTAAGTTTGCAGATGACACAAAAATTGGTGTTCTTGTAGACAGTGAGGAAGAGTAGCAAAATTGCTGCAGGACCTTTATCAGCTGGGGAAGTGGGCCAAGTAATGGCAAATGGAATTCAATAGAGAAAGTGTGAGGTGTTCCATTTCAGAAAGTTTAATCAACGTAGGATTTTCAGGGTGAATGTTAGGTCCGTAGAAAATATAATAGAACACAGGGACCTTGGAGTTCAGGTTCACGGTTCTCTAAACGGTAGTACAGTGGTTAGCACAGTTGCTTCACAACTCCAGGGCCCCAGGTTCAATTCGCGGCTCGGGTCACTGTCTGTGCGGAGCCTGCACGTTCTCCCCGTGTCTGCGTGCGTTTCCTTCGGGTGCTCCGGTTTCCCCCGCCACAGTCCAAAGATGTGTGGATTAGGTGGATTGGCCATGCTAAATTGCCCTTCGTGCGCAATATTATGTGGGGCTACCGGGTTATGGGGCTAGGGTGGAGGCGTGGGCTTGAGTCTGGTCCTCTTTCCAAGGGCTGGTGCAGACTCGGTGGGCCGAATGGTCTCCTTCTGCACCGTAGATTCATATCATTCTGTGAGTCACATGTAGAGGTGCAACGAATCAGGCTTTTTGCATGCTGGCGTTCGTCAATCAGGGCACTGCCGAGAGAAGTTGGGAAGTTATAGATAATTGCACAGCATGTTGGTGAGACCGCACACGGAGTATGGTGTTCAGTTTTTGTCGTCTTGCTATCGGAAATATGTGCTTAAACTGGAGAGAGTGCAGAATGGATTTATAAGGCTGTTTCCAGGGCTCAAGGCACTGAGATATAGGGAAAGATTGGACAGGCTAGAACGTTTTTCTTTGGAGCGTACGAGCTGACGGGTGATCTTATAGAGTTGAAGATCCTGAGAGGCAGGGGTAGAGTGAATGCACTTAGTCTTTTCCCCAGGGTTGGGGAAAAGAGAACTAGAGTGGAAAGGTTTACGTTAAGAGGGGAAGGAATTAATGGGAACCTGAGGAGCAACGTCTTTACACAGAGGGTGGTACCTATGTGGAATGAATTGCCTGAGGAAGTGGCTGAGGCAGGGACATTTACAACATTTAAAAGACATTTGAACAGATACGTGGACAGGAAAGGTTTAGAGGGATAAGGGCAAAATACAGACACATGGGATAAGGTTAGATTGACTTTTATGTTGGCATGGAGTAACTTTGACCGATAGGCCTATCTCCGTGCCATCGATTCTGTGATTCCATGAGTCGAATTTTCTTTCCGAAATCCTCGTCAGATGCACTCAACTTCCGCAGAAAAGCAATATTTTGGCAATGCTGCATATCTGCAATCAAAACAGAAAAGCAAGCTTTCCAGGCAGCACGTTTGGGAAGAAAACCTGATTGTATGCTTCAGATTTCCTCACAATCGTGGTCGCTGCAAATGCAGTGGCGACTGAGGATAATAGCGTCACTTACCAGCTGGAGCTCTGCTGCGCTCATATCACCGTTATATGCTGCACAACACATTGCCCCCAGCTGGATACGATCAATTCCTTTTGAAATGCACAACAACCTCTTGTTATTAAAGCTTTCTTGACTTCTACTCTGCACGGTCGTTTCCCTCTGTTGATATTGCTCCCTCTGTTTTACTCCCTCCAATACCTCTGCTGCTCTTTATCGCGAAACTCGAGCTTGGCTGTCAATTGGTGTCAGGGTGTGATTCTTGCTCAGGAAATGTCAATGAATGCGAGTGGTCCCGTGTTCAAATCTGCGACTCACTTCTATAATACATGCAATGCAAGCGTCGTAATACAGTCTGCTGAACGGAGGTTTGTGTATGAGATAGCACGATAAGGGCCTCGCGCACGGGTAAAAAATGAAGATACAATTTCAATGTTTCCCCATTTAGCGGGCTGCCACTTAGTCGCAAATTCACGCGACGCCATACTTGTGATTCAGACATCTGGCTGAACGTGTTCAGATTTCATCCCTTCTAAAAACACACGCAGTATTATAGACGTCCAAGCCCAGTACATGTATTTTGATTAGGCCATAAGTTGTTTGCATTTGCATTGCACACGGATTCCGTATTCACGGAGAAATCAACATTTTGTAACTTCTTAAATGTTTCTCTGGAAACGGAGTGCACAATAGTTTTGCTGAGAGAGCACATCAGCAGCTCGGAATCCTGTGGCGCATATTTCACCTCCGGATTCCCAAAATGTGTCCATACCTTGCAAGGCACAGGTCAGGTGTGTGGTGGAATACTCTGCACTTGCATCAATGAGTGCAACACTCCCATTGTCCAGTAACATACATGAAGCTCCGTGCCATCAAGGAAAATGCTTGATTGGTAACCTTTTCGCAAATATTCACTCCTTCCACCACTGCCGAACAGTGCATACAGAGGATGCAGTGAAGGAACTCGCAAAGGCCACTTCGACAACAACCTTTAGCTCGCGACCACTATCATCTAGATGCAAAGGGCAGAACAGAAATGGTAACCCCACCACCAGGGAATTTACATCCAAGCCAGTCACACCATGAGTTGTAAACATCGAGATTTCTTCACTGTCACCGGGTCAAATATCTCAATCCCTAGAAGCACTGTGTGTCTACTTACATGAATTGTTTTTTTTAAATAAATTTAGAGTACCCAATCATAATTTTTTTCCAATTAATGGGCAATTTAGCGTGTCCAATCCACCTAACCTGCACATCTTTGGGTCGTGGGGTGAAACCCACACAGACTTGGGGAGAATGTTCTAACTTCACATGGAAAGTGACCCAGGCCGGGATTCAAAACCGGGTCCTCAGCATTGCAATCCCAGTGCTAACCAGTACCCGAGGTGTTGCTCTTACTTACACAAAATTGGCTGCATTTGTTTTTCGATTGTCGTAAATGCCCATTTGGTTCCCTAATGTCATATCGGGTAGGAAATTTTCCGTCTTTACTTGGTCTGGTCTACATGTGACTCCATATGCACAACAATGTGTTTGACTGTTAACTGCCCCTCAAGGGCAATTAGGGATGGGCAATAAATGCTGACCCAGTCTGCGACGCCCACATCCCATGAACGACAAATAAAGAATGCAGGTGGCCGCCACATTGAGAGTAATCAGTGATGGCAGTAAATGATGGCGTAGCCGGCGACGACAATATCTCACGAAAGAAGAACATACAATATATTTTGAGTCGATCCCGGTTAGGAGACCTGACGTTTGTTCCGAGGATGAGTAAGATTTCCATATTCACGAATCTCTTGAATGTTCACCATGCACAAAATCAAATGTTCGGCGATACATAAAGAACATTTCCGTATTTCTATGTAATTCTTAAAAACAAAGAATGTTAGAAATATGATATATATTTTTTTAAATGTGTGAATGCTAGCGGGAATGAAACCAAAACGATCACACGCACTGAGGTCTGCTCCAAACATCAAATAATGTATTGTATTACACGGGCGGGGAGTAGGCTGATAGGAAATACAGATACCTCTCCGCCGAACAAAGAAAACGATTGATCTTTATATAATTACTTATTTTTAAAATCTTTTTATTGGCAATTTCAACATTATGTACATTGACGTTCGGTTTCATTTATTGCATCGTATAAAAAAGGCTTCGTATTTCGTTATTTTAATTATAAATTTCTGCCCTCTAGTTCGTCGTGTCCTTCCACCCCCTTCCTCCGCCCCCTCGCCGTGCTTTCCCTAAGCCCCCGCCGTTTCCCCAGCACTTCCTCTCTTGCTGTCTTCCCTTGGTCGATCCGGGGGGGGGGGTGCTCCCCCTTCTCCTTGTCCCCCCCCCCCTTTCCCTCGCACACGTTCTTTTCTCCCTTCGTCGGCTTCGGCCGTTTTCCTTTTGGCCCTTCTTCCTGCATCCCTTCCCCCCTCCGTTAATGTTGTCCCTGTTTGTCGGTCTCAGACTCTCTGCTTTCACCCCCCCCCACACCCCCTCCACCCTGGGTTTTGCGTCCCTGGCGTTCCACCTTCACCTTTGATAGTATTTCCCTTTACCCTATCTAATCCTTCCAGTTCTCTCTCGATTGACTGGTGTTTGCCTCAAACAGGTTTTGGAACAGACCGACAAATTGCCCCCATGCAGTAAGGAAGCCTTCCTCCAACCCTGCGGTGGCATATTTGATCATATCCAGGTGGAGAAGTTCCGAAACGTCAGCTAGCCAGTCTGCAGCTGTGGGTGGGGTGCTTCTGATCGCCAGCCCAACAGGATTCTGTGGAGTGCGATTAGGGAAACGAAAGCTACGCCGTCGGCCCTCTTCCCCATGTGTAGCTCTGGCTGCTCTGATACCCCTAAGATCGCCACATTTGCACATGGCTTCACCCTCACCTCCACAATCTTGGACATTGCGTTGGATAAGGCCGTCCAGAACCCAGAAAGTTTGGGACAAGCCCAGCACATGTGGGTGTGTTTAGCCATGTCGCTCTGGCACCGTTCACATTTGTCCTCCAACTCGGAGAAGGACCTCCTCATTCGGGTCTTGTCAGGTGTCCTCTGTGCATAATTTTGAACTGCATGAGACTGAACCTTGCTCCGGAGGAGGTGGAGTTGGTCCTGCTCGGTGTTTCGCTCCAGTGTCTCCACCCACTTCTGTCCCCAGTTCACTATCCAATTATAGTGATGAGAGATTGCATTTTCTTTAGCATCAATGAAATTGGTTTTATTTACTGGGCAGCAGAGAATCGCATGATCATCTCATGGACAATTAGGGGGGTTGCCCATGGCCTTATGACACCCCCATATCGACTGGCCTTGGGTCTTTTTGTATACAAGTTCCCTTATCCCGGACAATTAGGAAGCCTGCACCTCTCTCTGCTCACGCCGCCTGCAGCTGAGTAAGATACACACCCCGCCTGTGGCCGTTGAAGATCTCCGAGATTTCGGGCGACGTTTTAAAATAGAGCATAGAACCGTACAGCACAGAACAGGCCCTTCGGCCCTCGGTGTTGTGCCGCGAATTGTCCGAAACCAAGATCAAGCTATCCCACTCCCTGTCATTCTGGTGTGCTCCATGTGCACTGACATAACATTTGCAAGATCAGCGATTGAGAAGTCTCCACAAATACAATCTCGTCTGCCCAGTGCAGTCTGTTACCTATGCTCTTTTACTTTCAATCTGTCGATCGGTCGATCAGGTATTTGGAAATTAACTTTATTTTCTCATTTCAAATTAAACTTAGACGCAGAGTACAGTGAACAAGAGAAAAAACACATTTAACCTGCTTCCGTCCCAGTTAAAGCTGACAATAGTGCCGCCTGGTATATTGCCTGAAGACTTCCATCTGCGGGATTGAAACTCTTATTCTCGAATTCAAACACTCTCAGAATTTCTGCCCGTGACTAATTGAACTTCTTGATCGAAACTCCGCTTTTTCTAAACAGTGCACACACGCCATTCCAGATACAGAGCTGCAGTTATTATGTAGTTCTGTGAACTTCGCCCGTTGCATTGTGGTTGCAGTAACCTCAGCTCCTAGGGGCAAATCTAAAACAATAAATTAGTTTCTCTTTCTGAAGATGCTGCCGGACCTCCTGTAGTTCAAAAAATTCTCGATTTGGACCCTTGTCCTTTTACTTTTTACACCAAAGACCAGCCGGTTCATCAATTTACCAGAAGATTCCTCCATGTTCATGACCTGTACTGAGCAACTCAGTGCTAATTCGTTGTTAGAGCAGGGAATTCCCTTGATGGTGCACGAATTGAAACAAGAAAGTAACCGTGGTGATATCATAAAAAAGACACAAATCAATTGTCGGCGTGGTAGAAATAGTGATATAAACCGATAACAACACGCTGGCACAGGAGAACATGTGCCCTCAACTGTTACACAGTTTGTCTTACAGTTACGACTGTCCACATTGACAGTTTCAAATATCACATCAAATGTAAACGCAAAATTGTCATCAACAATCAAAATCTTCGTATACCTTGTCAACGGAAGCTGCAGAACGAAATCAAGATCATTGCGAACAATGCTGTTTGTGTTGTGCTGTTCAGCCATGGAACATGCCTTTCCAATCTGGGAATAATCTCCCGAATCGAAGAAGTTGATCCGCATCCTCAGTGTAAATTCCTGATGTTGTTGGGGATTTTGTGATACTGGACTATGATATAAATTATAGGTGGCCCTTTAACTACATTTGTGCTCCATATTACTTTTGAATAGTTCTGATGAAACAAAAGGTACTCATTGGCTTAGATGCCTGTTTAGAAGAGGCAATTTGTAGAAATAGATACTGGAGACAAAGCTGTTAAAATCTAAAAGACACAAAATGGCTGTTAGCTATTTTGTGATATTAAAGACACAAAATGGCTGAACAAGCCACATTCCCTGTAAACTGTTTCATGAGACAGTTTACAGGGAATGTGGCTTGTTCAGCCATTTTGTGTCTTTAATATGCAAGCGTGGTATGCATAGAGAGTGTCCCAACAGCCGCTGATAACAGCTTCACAGAACAAGACTTGCAATGTATCCTTTATAAGCTGAAAGTCTACAGCTGTAGACAGGACACATTATTATGTTAGTTTTGAATGTCTTTTGTAGGAAGTTAGGGGCGGGTGGGGATAATTGGGGATGCTTGGAAAATTGATTGACTGCATGTAATAAGTGTGACGCGAATATAGTTGATTGATTGTTTGTAAATGAGAATCAAAACTAATTCCGCCTTTGGAATCTGTATATTAACCGTGTGAGCTTTAGCTCAAGTGGGATAAGGTGGTGTCAGGGGCTGCGGAGTCCCCAGATCTTGCCTCCCAGAATTCTGACATAATAATCTGCTTTTTTGCTGTGAATATTTTCACCCCTAACACCTGACAATTAGTGACTGCCTGAAACCGATGAATGGGGATCATTTATACACTTTCATAAAAACGACCAATTCCTAGGCTGTAGCCACCCAACTTCATGCTCTGCAAATTGTCCACAAGTTGTCTACTGATCCAGATGAGTTCCTGCCACTGGGAGGCAATCAGTCTAAACCTAACTGGCTTTGTCCCAGAAGACTCAAGTATGGTGCCAGCCGCTGCAAGCCGTTCAGGTAGAAGGGAGGGCACAGCAAAAGGATTATTGCAAACTGTTACTTTGAACAACAACCCATCGTACAGAATGCCATCAACGAACAAAGGTGCATCTCTTAAGATTTCAAAGTCGTCACTTATCGGGGCAGGGCTTTCGTGAAAGAATGGAGAGGTTTGGTGCAGCAACAGGATAAAATAAAGAATTGAACCCATAGCAACTTTATGCAGCAGACCTCGACCATCGTGGTGGACAGATTATGTGTCCGTTCCGAGGTTTGCAAGGAATCTTATCATTTTGAAAAGATTGTCGGTGAAATCTAGTCTGAGAAGGGAAATTTTCCTGCCTGTAAAGTTACCTTGCTTCATATTTCTTTATTTCTTTCACAAGATGGGTGTTCCTAACATTGCAGTCATTATCACCCTTCCACGGGCTTGAAAATATGATGGGAGGCGTTATATCCTACAGCGAATAAAATCCGCGTGATTTTTCTATTTCCAAATGCTCTTAATGCTCAAATGCCCAAATGCTCTGTTCGGTAATTCGACCCAAATTAAATGAAGGAACAGCGATGAACACGGAAGTTAAAGTGTGCTTTGCTGCGGCATGTTACTGCAAAGGAGGAAATAAAGGATCTGCGTGTATATTGCGATGTCAATTCAACCTCGTGTAAATTGGACTAGTTTTACAACTCAACACAAGTGTTCCTGCCAATAAATGTGTTCATCCAGCTCGGCTCAAGCGTTATTTATACTGAGAGTCCGAATGACGTTTTAAACTTTGTCAATGTGGTTGCTGAGAATGGGGTTCTTTAAATCGTTCAAAAAGAAAAGAAACGAAATTAGTTGAAATTTTCTTCTTGAAACAATTTCCAATATGTGTTTTGCATAGACTCTTCTGTATATTTCATGTTACGCACGAGTCCTTGGGGTAAAGTCAATGCATTAATCAGCTTCTGACGTCGGATATAACTCACATCACTGCACAAATCCCCAGGTGACGATGTCCATAGAGGATAGATTTGGTTTTAAGTATCTTCTACATTGGTACGGTCGAAGCCCAGGACTTGGCAGAAGAGACATTCGCGCTTCACAGAAAAACATGGGGCACCCTGTAATTTACCAGATAGACCTCATTTATTACCCAGTTCTTGCAGCCGTCGGTATTCCTGGTAAGTGTGTTGAAACGTATCAGTACAGTTCACCATCAGTACGAAAATATTACCTGTTCGGTGTTATTAGTTAAGGGTGGAAACATTTGTTTTGCTTGGTCAATATTATTTTTCCTACAAATGATAATATTTAGTTCGCGTTCACCGTATCGTTGAGCCGAGAATGGTGACAGGAGTCCCCTCGGATGTCACACACTGAGAATTGACCAGAAAGCAAACAGTAATTTGCTTTGAAATTTGTTCTGATGTATTCTGGCATTTTACCTTTGTTTAACTGAAAAGGAAATGCGGAAAAGTGTTGCTATTCTTACTGCCGCCGACTGCAGGTTAGTGGTCAATGGTGTTGGAAGGGGCGATGCTGACACTGATCGTGGAAAACGGGCGATAGCGATCCGCAGACCGCTATATATTCCTTTTATCACAGAAGGTTAAAACCTAAACCAATCAATCACCTGAGAATTCGAAGTTTTGACAAAGATATCCGAACAGGGCGAATGTGCACTCCGGATGTTGTGCAGATCATATTCCAACAGGTCGGAGTTATTTCGCTCTATTCATTTTATACATGCACTCTTTCCACATCTTGGACGACCTTTGTTTCTACGCACACGTTTGCCCCAGAAATACCAGAATGGTGTTCTTGATTTAACTCAGCAAAGCGATATACTTTGTAGATCAAGTTACTCTCGATTTTAGCTCATCTAGCGCTGCCTTGCTCTACATTTGTCGCATATTTCCTTTCCCAACAAGTATGTTTCCACAATTAAAGTTTATTTAACCAAGAACGAAAGAGCCCCTGAAATTTCAATGGTTTCTTAATTGTGATAAAATCATTCTAAAAACAAATATTTTGCGACGGGCATGCGATAAATATGAATTTCCCTTTTACTTACAGTCAACGTGGGAGCAATTGTGATCCTTTCTCGAGGAAAGTGTGGGTTATCCAAATGCATTACTCGCTATCTCGTGGCAATGGCAGTGGCAGATACCACTGTGGTAGTCATCCATGTGATATTACACCGGATTAACATCATGTACTTCCCACCCAGTTTTCTATTTTTGACTCCAGTGTGCATTGTAAATGTTGTGGCGACTTCCGGGTGCGGCGATGACCAGCTGAGTCGCACGTTTCGGCA
Organism: Scyliorhinus torazame; assembly: GCF_047496885.1. Taxonomy (NCBI): domain Eukaryota; kingdom Metazoa; phylum Chordata; class Chondrichthyes; order Carcharhiniformes; family Scyliorhinidae; genus Scyliorhinus; species Scyliorhinus torazame. The sequence continues at coordinate 176,756,933 of NC_092720.1, read as the reverse complement.
GCTCCCTGTGAAACGGACTTTTGGGCTCTTGATAGGAGCCCCAACGGCAATTTTAACGGCTGAAAACACCGTGCGGTAAACCAGAAGGGTGTTCCCCCTGGACACGGATGGAAATAGGAGAGGAAAGTGGCCGGATTTCAGCGGATCCTTTGGAACAACGGCAAGGAAGGCAAGCAGAAACCAAGATGGCGTCGGAAGGTGGCAGTTTCATATGGGGCCCTGAACAACAAGAGTTTTTGAAACGCTGCGTGGAGGAGATAAAAAAGGAAATGAAGAAAGAGTTGTTGGCCCCAATATTACAGGCGATTGAAGGGCTGAAAGAGGAACAAAAGACCCAGGAGGAGGAGCTTCGGGTCGTGAAGGCGAAAGCAGCAGAGAATGAAAACGATATACAGGGCCTGGTGGTGAAGTCGGAGATACAGGAGGCACACCAGAAACGATCTGTGGAGAGGTTGGAGGCACTGGAAAATAACGCAAGGAGGAACAACTTGAGGATTCTTGGCCTTCCTGAAGGTGTGGAGGGGGCGGACGTCGGGGCATATGTGAGCACGATGCTGCACTCGTTAATGGGAGTGGAGGCCCCGACGGGTCCGTTGGAGGTGGAGGGAGCATACCGAGTTATGGTGCGAGGATCGAGAGCAGGAGAAGCTCCCAGAGCCATAGTGGTGAGATTTCTCCGTTTTAAGGATAGAGAAATGGTCCTTAGATGGGCGAAGAAAACTCGGTGTGGTAAATGGGAGAACGCGGTGATCCGCGTCTATCAAGATTGGAGTGCGGAGGTGGCGAGAAGGAGGGCGAGCTTTAATCGGGCCAAAGCGGTACTTCACAAAAAAAAGATAAAGTTTGGAATGCTGCAACCGGCAAGACTGTGGGTCACATATCAAGGGAGGCACCACTACTTTGAGACGGCGGATGAAGCGTGGACTTTTATTGTAGAAGAAAAATTGGAATGATTGGACTACGAAAATGAACGTTTGGACAAAGTGGTGGGACGAGTGGGGGGGGGGGGCGAAGAGGGGTTGTATGATTAATCCTGCGGTATGGTAACTTTTCTTTCTCCCACAGGTGGTGATGGGGGGAGGTGGGGAGGGAGAGGAGATGGGGCGTTGGCCATGGGAGGCGGGGCCGAGGGAGAGGCGCGGGCTTGGTTCCCGCGCTATGATAATTATGGCGGGAGTAGAGAAGCAGGAAGGAGGGGGCGCCGCACGGGGCGAGCCGTGATCACGGGGGGAAGCCGAGGTCAGCCAGAGTTTGCTGACTTCTGGGAGCAACATGGGGGGAGTAATTACGCTAGCGGGGGGTCTAGCGGGGGGGGGGAGGGGGGAATTACTGGGTTGCTGCGGCTGGGGAAAGGGGGGAGTGGGTACGGGAAAGGATGGGCGGGGGGGCACCGTCTGGGAGAAATACAGCTGCGTGGGAACTGGGCGAGAAGCTGGAAAAAGATGATGGCTAACCGGCAAGGGGGGGGGGGGTGGGAAGCCCCCCAACTCGGCTGATCACGTGGAACGTGAGGGGGCTTAACGGTCCGATAAAGAGGGCATGAGTACTCGCACACCTTAAGAAACTTAAAGCAGATGTGGCCATGTTACAGGAAACGCACCTGAAACTGATAGATCAGGCTAGGTTGCGCAAAGGATGGGTAGGGCAGGTGTTCCATTCGGGGCTGGATGCGAAAAACAGGGGGGTGGCTATATTAGTGGGGAAGCGGGTAATGTTCGAGGCAAAGACTATAGTGGCGGATAACGGGGGCAGATACGTGATGGTGAGTGGCAAATTACAGGGAGAGATGGTGGTGTTGGTAAACGTGTATGCCCCGAATTGGGACGATGCCAATTTTATGAGGCGAATGCTAGGACGCATCCCAGACCTAGAGACCGGAAAGCTGATAATGGGGGGAGACTTTAACACGGTGTTGGAACCAAGGCTGGATAGGTCGAAGTCCAGGACTGGTAGGAGGCCGGCAGCAGCCAAGGTGCTTAAGGATTTTATGGAGCAGATGGGAGGGGTGGACCCGTGGAGATTCAGTAGACCTAGGAGTAAGGAGTTCTCGTTTTTCTCCTATGTCCATAAAGTCTATTCACGCATAGACTTTTTGTGTTGGGTAGGGCATTGATCCCGAGGGTGAGGGGAACGGAATATACGGCTATAGCCATTTCGGATCATGCCCCACACTGGGTAGACTTAGAGATAGGGGAGGAAACAAGAGGGCGTCCACCCTGGAGAATGGACATGGGACTAATGGCGGATGAGGGGGTGTGCTTAAGGGTGAGGGGATGCATTGAAAAGTACTTGGAACTCAATGACAATGGGGAGGTTCAGGTGGGAGTGGTCTGGGAGGCATTGAAGGCGGTGGTTAGGGGGGAGCTGATATCAATAAGGACACATAAAGGGAAGCAGGAGAGTAAGGAACGGGAGCGGTTGTTGCAAGAACTTTTGAGTGTGGACAGACAGTATGCGGAAGCACCGGAGGAGGGACTGTATAGGGAAAGGCAAAGGCTGCATGTGGAATTTGACTTGCTGACCACAGGCACTGCAGAGGCACAATGGAGGAAGGCGCAGGGTGTACAGTATGAATATGGAGAGAAGGCGAGCAGATTGCTGGCACACCAATTGAGGAAAAGGGGAGCAGCGAGGGAAATAGGGGGGGTGAGAGACGAAGATGGAGAGATGGAGTGGGGAGCGGAGAGAGTGAATGAAGTGTTTAAGACATTTTATAAAAAATTGTATGAAGCTCAACCCCCGGATGGGAGGGAGAGAATGATGGAGTTTTTGGATCGGCTGGAAATTCCCAAGGTGGAAGAGCAGGAAAGGATGGGATTGGGAGCACAGATCACGGTAGAAGAAGTGGTGAAAGGAATTAGGAACATGCAGACGGGAAAGGCCCCGGGACCGGACGGATTCCCAGTTGAATTTTACAGAAAATATTTGGACTTGCTCGCCCCGCTACTGACGAGGACCTTTAACGAGGCAAAGGAAAGGGGACAACTGCCCCCGACTATGTCAGAAGCAACGATATCGCTTCTTTTAAAGAAGGAAAAGGATCCGCTACAAGGCGGGTCCTACAGACCAATCTCCCTCCTCAATGTAGATGCCAAGGTCTTGGCCAAGGTAATGGCAATGAGAATAGAGGAATGTGTCCCGGGGGTGGTTCATGAGGACCAAACTGGGTTTGTGAAGGGGAGACAGCTGAAAACGAACATACGGAGGTTGTTAGGGGTAATGATGATGGCCCCACCAGAGGGTGAAACGGAGATAGTAGTGGCGATGGATGCCGAGAAAGCATTTGATAGAGTGGAGTGGGATTATCTGTGGGAGGTGTTGAGGAGATTTGGGTTCGGAGAGGGGTATGTTAGATGGGTGCAGCTGTTGTATAGGGCCCCAGTGGCGAGTGTGGTCACGAATGGACGGGGATCGGCATATTTTCGGCTCCATAGAGGGACAAGGCAGGGATGTCCTCTGTCCCCATTACTGTTTGCACTGGCGATTGAGCCCCTGGCGATAGCGCTGAGAGGTTCCAAGGGATGGAGGGGAATACTTAGGGGAGGAGAAGAACACCGGGTATCTTTATATGCGGATGATCTGCTACTATATGTGGCGGATCCAGCGGAGGGGATGCCAGAAATAATGCGGATACTTGGGGAGTTTGGGGATTTTTCAGGGTATAAATTGAACATGGGGAAGAGTGAGCTGTTTGTGGTGCATCCAGGGGAGCAGAGTAGAGAAATAGAAGACCTACCGTTGAGGAAGGTAACAAGAGACTTTCGTTACCTGGGGATCCAGATAGCTAAGAATTGGGGCACATTGCACAGGCTAAATTTGACGCGGTTGGTGGAACAGATGGAGGAAGATTTCAAGAGATGGGATATGGTAGCATTGTCAATGGCAGGGAGGGTGCAGGCGGTTAAGATGGTGGTCCTCCCGAGATTCCTCTTTGTGTTTCAGTGTCTCCCGGTGGTGATCACGAAGGCTTTTTTCAAAAGGATAGAAAAGAGTATCATGGGTTTTGTTTGGGCCGGGAAGACTCCAAGAGTGAGGAAGGGATTCTTACAGCGTAGTAGGGATAGGGGGGCGGCTGGCACTACCGAGCCTAAGTGAGTATTATTGGGCCGCTAATATTTCAATGGTGAGTAAGTGGATGGGAGAGGAGGAAGGAGCGGCGTGGAAGAGATTAGAGAGGGCGTCCTGTAGGGGGACCAGCCTGCAGGCCATGGTGACAGCCCCATTGCCGTTCTCACCAAGGAACTATACCACGAGTCCGGTGGTGGTAGCTACACTGAAGATTTGGGGACAGTGGAGACGACATAGGGGAAAGACCGGAGCACTGGGGGGGGGGGTCCCCGATAAGAAACAACCATAGGTTTGCCCCGGGGGGAATGGATGGGGGATATGGAATGTGGCAAAGAGCAGGTATAACGCAATTGAAAGATCTATTTGTGGATGGGAAGTTTGCGAGTCTGGGAGCGCTGACCGAGAAATATGGGTTGCCCCAAGGGAATGCATTCAGGTACATGCAATTGAGGGCTTTTGCGAGGCAACAGGTGAGGGAATTCCCGCAGCTCCCGACACAAGAGGTGCAGGACAGAGTCATCTCAAAGAAATGGGTGGGGGACGGTAAGGTGTCGGATATATATAGGGAAATGAGAGACGAAGGGGAGACTATGATGGACGAACTAAAAGGGAAATGGGAAGAAGAGCTAGGGGAGGAGATTGAGGAGGGTATGTGGGCAGATGCCCTAAACAGGGAAAACTCGTCGTCCTCGTGCGCCAGGCTAAGCCTGATTCAGTTTAAGGTATTACACAGGGCACATATGACTGGAACACGGCTCAGTAAATTTTTTGGGGTGGAGGATAGGTGTGCGAGGTGCTCGAGAAGCCCAGCGAATCATACCCATATGTTTTGGTCATGCCCGGCACTACAGGGGTTTTGGATGGGGGTGACAAAGGTGCTTTCGAAAGTAGTAGGAGTTCGGGTCGAACCAAGCTGGGGGTTGGCTATATTTGGGGTTGCACAAGAGCCGGGAGTGCAGGAGGCGAAAGAGGCCGATGTTTTGGCCTTTGCGTCCCTAGTAGCCCGGCGCAGAATATTGCTAATGTGGAAAGAAGCCAAGCCCCCGGGGGTGGAGACCTGGATAAATGGTATGGCGGGGTTCATAAAGTTAGAGCGGATTAAGTTCGTCCTAAGGGGGTCGGCTCAAGGGTTTACTAGGCGGTGGCAACCGTTTCATCGAATATCTTGCGGGAAGATAGATAGGGGAGAACAAAGAAGGCAGCAGCAGCGGCCCAGGACTTGGGGGGGGGGGGAGGGATGGGGGGGGGGGGTGGGGGGGGGTGTGTGGCCTGAGACAAGGCAGTTGCCAATTAGGGCTAGTTTTTATTTTTTGTTATTTAATATTTATTTATTTGTTGTTGTTTTTGTTTAAATTTAAAAAGGTCATTATTACCTGTATTGTTACAATGTTGTGTAAAGGATGCACAATGTACTGTGTTGGTTGACCAAAAATTTTCAATAAAATATTATTTTTTAAAAAAAGTAAATGTTGTGGCATATATTGTAACTGTGGACTGTTCTGTCTGGTTTACTGTTGCCTTCACGTTTGACCGCTTTGTGGCAATTTGCTGTCAGAAGCTAGAGTCAAAGTACTGCACGGAGAAAACTGCGACAGTCGTCATCGGTGCTGTGTTTGTCCTCAGCTGCCTGAGGACCGTTCCCTTTTACTACATCAATGAACCTGAATTTATAATTGAGAACATCGCGTGGAATTGCGTCCCCACGGCTGATTATCTAACTTCCCCCTTGTGGGAGATATTCGAGTGGATTGACAGTATCATCACCCCTGTATTACCAATGTTTTTGATATTGTTGTTCAATGCTTTGACTGTGAGGCATATCATAGTGGCAAACAGAATCCGCAAGGGGCTACGCAGCAACAATGAAAATCAGAATGATCTAGAGATGAAAAATCGGAGGAAATCCATGATTTTGCTTTTCACTATTTCCGCCAATTTCATAATCTTGTGGATGACGTATCTTGTGCATTCCGTAAACTGGCCGGTTATGAACTTTTATTACACAGACAAATATTTCAGTAGCCCTATATATATCGCCCAGCAGGTTGCATTCATGCTGCAACTTCTGAGTACCTGCACAAACACTTGCATCTATGGACTGACACAAAACAAATTCAGAGAGGAGCTTAAGAATGGGATAAAGTATCTGTTTACACTGAATGGGAAAATATGTTGGCAATATGTAACGCCCATCGATCTGGAAGAGGGCTTGTAAATTTACGAGTAAGTTGCTTTTGGATTCCTCAGTTTTGAAAGCAGGTGAAGGGAAAAGAGGAAAATGATTGTCTTCAATAAGTTTTCACTTAATTAAATTCAATGACCAAAATAGTCAAATTTGATTTCGTAATTGGAAAGCTAAAGGTAGAAATTAGAACATGTAGTAATAAATCTTGCTCGCCTAATGCCTCGATTATTATTTATCTAGATGTGCAGAGTTTGCACAACAGCATACTATTGAAATAAATTGTAATATTATTCTCGTAAAACATCGATAAGAGTGAAAATAAAAACATATGCCGACTAAACGACAAATCAGACTTGGAGCAACAGATGCAATTTGTGTTTTTTGCAGAACAAGTTCATCATTTAAAAAAACGCAAAGGTTGCAGAAAAACATTCCTCACAAAATACGCCAAATGGCCTTAAATATTAAGCAAATATCGATACATTTCCCATACCTTTACATTGTCAATACTGTCATGTGAGAGTACCTTTAAGAAATGTGTGTTTAACAAATGTACCTTTAAGAAATGGGTGTTTATCAGTGATGTCAGAGGGTGAGTGGAGCTGGGCTGTCTGTCTGCTTTTTACTTTCATTTTAGGCGGTTTGCTGCTGGGTGTGTTTTGGCTTCGTTTTCAGTCTTGGAGCTGAAGCCAGACAGAGCAGATGCACTGTTGATATCTCTGCCATGAAAAGACTATCTTTTGATCATTTGGTGAATTCAGAATTATAAATGTTCTCAGTAGTAAATGTAAACCTAATGTGCTTCTGTTAAAAGGTGTTCCCTTTGTCTTCTGGAAGGTGTTTGGGAAGTTTTTCAGGATTACTTAGTGTTGTATTCTTTGGGGTTGTATTTAAATTGATGGTTGCTAAGATGTTCACTGTATGTTTTAAAAACGTTAACTTGAGTTCATAGAATAAACATCGTTTTACTTTAAAAAATAGTTTTCCATTTTGCTGTACCACATCTGCACAGTGAGCCGTATGCTCCCCATACCGCAATCTATTACAAGTTGTGGGTCAGGTGTGCTCCATGCTACACTTTGGGTTTCTATTTGCTATTTCAATTGAAGGTGCTTATCTATGAGCACATCAGCTGCACAGCTGGGTCATGTATGACGAGATGCAGCGTACGAACATAGGAACAAGGAGCAGGAATCGGCCAGTCGCCCTCGACGCCTGACCTGCCATTTTAGAAGTTCATACTTGGTCTGAGATTGTCCTCATATCTGCAGCCTGTCTACCGCCGCACAGCTCTTATTCCCTTGCTGAATAACAATCTATCCACCTGCTCCATTAAAAAAAAAATCAAAGACTGTGCTTCCACCACCTTTTCAGGCGGTCCCAAAGATTCAGCCCCTGTGAACGAAAGAAATGCACCTCATCCGACAACATACTTTTCAAATTGTTCTCGATTCAACCACAAGAGGGAACATCCACTCCGCAGCTATCTTGTAAAAAAAAAACAGGATCGCATATTTCAATGAACCCTCCCTGAACGTCGGTGACAATACTGCACACAGTGTTCCAGAAATAACTTCACTGATGTTTTTCCATGGGACGTAGGCATCCAGCATGTATTGTCCATCACGCTCAGGGGACATTTAAGACATAACCAAGTTCCTTTGGAACTGGAATCATTGTAGGCCAGGCCAGGTCATGAGTGCACCAGATGTGTTTTTACGACAATGGCGTCATGGCCATCGTTAGACTTTTAATTCCAGATTTTTTTTAAACTCAAATTTCACGATCTGCAGTGGCAGGATTTGAATCTGAGTACTCTGGTTTTCTGGCCTTTGATGATACCCCGATGGCACCGATTCACCTTCATCACTGACGCCTAGCCTCGTGCTGTATTCAATTCCCGTCGTTATAAATGCAAACATTTTATTATGCCGTGGGGCAGCACGGTAGCACAGTGATTAGCATGTTTGTTTCTCAGCACCAAGGTCCCAGGTTCGATTCTCGGTTTGGGTGACTGGCTATGTGGAGTCAGCACGTTCTCCCCGTGTCAGCGTGGGTTTCATCCGGGTGCTCCCGTTTCCTCCCACAGTCCAAATATGTGCAGGTTAGGTGTATTGTCTCCACAAAGTATTAGGTGGGGTTACTGTGCTCCGGGGATATGGTGGAGGTGTGCATCTTAAGTGCAGTGCTCTTTCCAAGGATCGGTGCAGACTCAATTGGGACTAAAGACCTCCTTCTGCACTGCAAATTCTATTTTGATTAGGTTTTCTAGTTTTGAGCAGTGCCTTTTGCAATTAATCAACTAGGACACCCATGTTGCTCTACATCTCAGACTTTTGCACATTCTCAATATTCAGAGAATATAACTTTCTTTTATTCTTCCTGTCATAATCGACAATTAAACTTTGTTCCGCGTTTTCTCCATCTTCCAGGTAATTGCCACACTCACTTCTCCGAACTACATATTTTTGTACCCACCTCATCTCCTCAGCACAGCTTAATTTCGTTCTCATCATTGTGCCATCAGAAAATTCAGTAAGCATTCCACCAATATCTTCATCCAATTCATTTGCATAAATTGTAAATAATGAGGCCCAGCACTGGCCCCTGTGGCTCATTACCTGTTGGATTTTGACAACCTGAAAAATAACGAATCATATCGACAGTCGGTTTCCGGCGAGCGAGTCAACCTTCTATTTATGCCCACATGTTGCTGGCATACCTTGAGCTTTTATTTTACGCCATAACCTTTGATACGGCACTTGAACAAATGCCCTCTGGAAGTCTAACTATAGCACGTCCATGGTTTCCCCTTGATTGACAACACATGTAGGCCCATAAAATAACTTCGAAAGGTTGTTGAAACATGACTTGCTGTGCCCATAATCATGTTGACTCCGCCTGATTACCTTGAACTTAAACATGGGCCCTGCGATAAGCTTATACCATAACGGCATTTGCCACTCTTCCAAATGAGTGATACGAATTTACCTATAGTGTAGTTTCTCGGACGCGCAGGTATTTCTGTAAGAGCTGATCAATCACTCTTCAAACTTTGGTAGCGTTGACCAACATGGCGAAATGGTATTGTCACTTGATCAGACCTAGGGGAATGTTCTGGGAGCCCAGATTCGCTGGTCCAATTGGAATCGAATTTAAAAATAAATCTAACGATGACCAGAAAACAATTGACGATTGTCGTGAAATCTCATCATTTATGTAATGTGAAGAATGGTCGGAGATAAAAAATTGCGGAGTATTCCACTCTGACAATCTGGAAGCACCGATTTACCATTACCAAGAAGACCTTGTGTACTGGCGAGAAAAATGCAAAACCTTTCTCACAGGGTGCATGAGCCTCCATAAGCCCTCAGCCCAAATCTATTCCATAAACTTCCCCAGTTCCCGAGCCATGCCTGTCGATTTCCGCGTACGCCCCCACCCCACCCCATGATCAGTTGGTGTATTTATTAGTCGCGGAATTGCGCCATGATCTTTTTTACAAGGTTTGCATTGTCCTAGTTGCTGGAGTACACATTGGCAAGGACCACGGGTGCCCTCTATGAGACACTGCTGACCGTACCATCCCACTTGGTCTGTAACTGTCCTAACCGCAGTAAAAACCGTCCTCTTACTTATCAATATGGCCACCCCCAAGCTCTTGTCCCAAAGGTGGAACGTTAGGCCGCACCCAACCAACCCTTCCTGACGCACAGTCGGTCCTTCTCCCTCAGGTGCATCTCTTGGAGGAAGACAATGTCAGCTTCCATACCTTTTAGATGGATGAGGAGTCTGGGTCTTTTCACCAGATCGTTACGTTCCCTGGCGTTTCAGGTGACTATTCTGACGCCCCACACCGCACCCCGCCCTGCGTATTCAACCATACTTACCTTGTCAATGCACCCCTTCACTCCGGGTCTTCCCTTTGTTTCGGGACCGTCCAAAATGACCGCGGTCACCATTCTCACAATGAGGCCGAGCCCCTGTGCTCCCGGTTTCCCTTTAACCAGGGTCCACCGAACATGGCTGCCTCCTGTGTGCACTACATTTAGGTGAGCACATGCACTCCTGAATTTCCCTTAGTTTAGGGACTGCCAAAAGTGGCTGCTTACTGTGCCCTTGGGTCTTGGTCTTTCTTAGATATTAGTAGTATGGCGGACTGTGTTAGAGTTGGAGGCAGGGTTACCTCGCTAGTGTGTCGCCGAACATGGCCTGCGACATGAATCTAACGATGATCATAAAACAATTGACCATTGTCGTGAAATCTCATCATTTATGCAATGTGAAGAATGGTCGGAGATAAAAAATTGCGGAGTATTCCACTCTGACAATCTGGAAGCACCGATTTACCCATTACCAAGAAGACCTTGTGTACTGGCGAGAAAAACGCAAAACCTTTCTCACCGGGTGCATAAGCCTCCATGAGCCCTCAGCCCATCAGGGTCAATCTCAGCAGGGTCAGTGCCATTGTGAATTTTTGTAGACGTCCACGGATCCCAGCGTCTTCTGGACTGCAGTGAATTGATGGTCTCCATGACCTCTGCAAGTCCTAATAGAGCTTCCATTTCCGTTTCCGCTTGTGAGGTTAACCTGATGAAGCCAGTCTACAGACCTCCCGTCCATGGTCGATTTGTTCCCCCCCGTTGTTTTGATTCCCCCTACACCTCTCGCTGAACACCCAAAGATCCCCTTTTTGTCCACATTACTGCATTCCCCCCCCCCCCCCACTCTGACACCGTGTCTCGTCCCTCCGCCCCCCCCAACCCCGCACGAGATGTTCTGACCCCAGTGGGAGATGCGCCTCGGCCTGCCTCTCACTCCTGGTGCTAGCTTTCCTGCTATTGTGGTGGCCCCCTCCCAGGTTCGATCGAACCCACACTTATGCCCGCTCTTCTGGTGTCCTTTCTGTCTCCTCCTCACCCTCTGCTGCGCATTGCTGCCCTCGCCCCCTCCTTTCTATGAGCTGGTTCCCTGTTCAGACGGAGGTGACGCAGTGTCCCGAAACCTTGTCCATTTAGTTATTTTGCCTCCTCTGTATCTTCCTCACCCCTGTCTCTGGCTGCTCGAACAGCCGTTCCAAGGACGAACTCGCCGGCTCAGTAAAATCATGTCCTTTGCCCAGAAACAGTACTCAGAGCCTGGCTTCGAAAAGCATCCTGAATCTGACAAAAGGTTTTATTTAGGCGCAACTTTGCATGGTTAAAATCCGCCATCACAAGCCACCTGCAATCCCAGATACCTGAATTGAGTAGTAGCCACACGAAACGGCAAACGCCCAAAGCCAACTACCATCCCCGAAAGGAGACAAAAAATAACTCTCTATTCTCCCAATTCAATTTGTATCCCTAAAAAGCACCTAATCGCTTGAGAAGCCCAATTATATCCTCCAACATGGGAACCACTTTGGAAATATACAACGCAAGGTCGTTGGCAGACTTCCACTGACGGTGATTTGCTGAATGGACACAGATCAGGTGCCTCTCGTCCAGACCAGAACCAAATGGGCACTTGTAGACGACTTTTGCCATGAAATTCGAAAGCAACTTAACCTTAACTGAGAAAATAAAAGAAATTAATTTGAATTCCAGCGTAATGGAGTTCGAGGGGGAGAAGGGATAGAAGACATTGCGGAAAAGGCGATGAGCAGTAGGCAGAGGAGCCGGCGGACCACGAGGCGAGGGTCCCTGGCCACTCAGGAGAGAGGGAGGCCGACAACACAAGCACCAGCCACCACCCCCCCCCTCCCCCCGCACCTGTACACGGATGGAAGCCTTTATTTTTGTTAAATAATTTAGATTACGCAATTATTTTTTCCAATTAAGGGGCAATTTAGTGTGGCCAATCCACCTACACTGCGCATTTTTGGGTTGTGGGGGCGAATCTCACGCAGACACGGGGAGAATGTGCAAACTCCACACGGACAGTGACCCAGAGTCGGGATTGAACCTGGGACCTCAGCGCCGCGAGGCAGCTGTGCTAACCACTGTGCTGCCCCAGGGATGGAAGCCATTCCTCATGAAGTACTGACCACTATGAAATAAGCGATAAAGTTCGATGTCTAGGTGGCGGTCAAGGTGGTGGTGACAGAGGTGATGGTCACCATGCAAAAAAAAAAGCTATCTATTTTGGCGAAGTAGGTGGAAGCCCAGGAAAAAACAAACTACGAATTGGAGAAGACCTCGACGGACCAGAGCGGCAGGATCGTCGCACTGGAAGCAGTTGTTAAATCGTTGGTGGCGGCTCAAGGGAATTTTAAAGAGAAATTCGAGGATGAAGAAAACAGGTCGCAACATTGGAACATTCAGATTGTGGGCCTTCCAGAAGGTATTGAGGGCAGAGACGCAACGGGCTATATCGCCCAAATGCTGGGCAACCTAGTCGGGAGAGCCAGCTTCCACGACCCCTGTGACAGATCGCACAGGATGCTTAAGCCGAAACCGAGGCTGGACATTGGGAAACTATACTGACACCACGATCATGAGAGGGTGCTAAGGTGGGCGATAAAGACCAGGTTGAGTCCCTGGGAAGGACAGAATCTCAGGGTATATCATCATTTTGGGGCGGACATGACGAAATGCATGTTTGCGTTTAATCAGAGAAAACCAGCCCTGCCCAAGAATGGGGTACGATTCGTTTGCCCACATTCGCCACTTTCATTTTAGAGGCAGCACAGTAGCACAATGGTTAGCACTGTTGCGTCACAGCTCCAGGATCCCAGTTTTGATTCCTGGCTTGCGTCACTGTCTGCATGGAGTCTGCATGTTCTTCTCATATCGGCGTGGGTTTCCTTCCAGTGCTCCGATTTCCTCCCACAGGTCCCAAAAGACGTGCTGTTAGGCAATTTTTACATTCTGAATTCTCCCTCTGAATTCTACCCGAACAGGCGCCGGAAAGTGGCGACTAGGGGGCAGGATTCTCCCAGACCTGGGCTGGACCGAAGAATCCCCGCGCCCGGGCCACGCCGCCCCGATGCCGGCAGGTGATTCTCCGCAGAGCGAAGAATCGGCGCCGTTGGCACCGGCGTGGTCGGCGGCCATTCTACGCAGGCCCCCCACGATTTTCCGAGGGGCCGTAAAAAGGAAAACGAGTCCTGCTAGGTCTGTTCTAATCTGCTCTGAGCCTGCGCGACCTTGGCGTTGAAGGGTCGGGTGTCAGCATTTGGGTGGGGAGGAATGGCCCGCGATCGGGGCCAACGATCGGCGGGCTGTCTCTCTGGCTCCGTACCTACTTTCCTACGTGCTGTCCCCTGTAGCCCTGCGCCATGTTGCGTCAGGGCCGGCGTGTTGAAGGATGCCACGACGCTGGTGCGCGTGGCTGCCAGTGCCACTGCGTATGCGTGGATCCCGCTGCGCACATTTCGCGCCAGGATCGGCAGCCGGAGCAGCGCGAAACCCTCCACCGCCTTGCTGGTCCCCGACAGGGTCCAGAATTAGTCCTTGCGATGGCGTTACGATGGCATGGACACTCTGCCCTGGAATTAGTGAATCCCACTCCGGGGCTTTTCACATTAACTTCATTGCGGTGTTAATGTAAGCTTACTTGTGCAATAATGATTAGTATAATGTTATTCCCAGCCAGGCTCTGGGTAACAATGCAGAACAAGGAGCATTACTTTAACATACCCGCAGAGGCAAACGATTTTGTGCAGTTAAACGGCCTGAAGAAGGGCAAAGGAGGCAGCGATGAAGGTAGAACATCGAGACGGGAAGTGAAAGAGACAGAAACGGTTGCGCTGGACTATGCTGCTTCGCTCTGATCAAAGCTACCGGGTCACAGGAAAGGGCGAATGCAGGTGAGGGTGAGGTAGAGGCAGAAGGAGCGTTTAGACAGTGGGCATAAGTGTGCGGTAAGAACAGCCCCCGGAGAGGTGGGTACCACACCCGCATGGAAATCTAGCACAAGAAGATGGACAACAAGGGAGGGAGCGCCTGGCTGGGGGAGGGGAGGGGGTGGCACTGGAACAGGGAGTGGATGCATAGATGGCGCGGCGCTTCGGGTATGGGGGGGGGGGGTGAGGGGGGGGGAGTTGAAGGAACACAAAATGAACAATATGGGAAGAAAGGGTTTGTTTTGGGACTGGTTTCGGCAGGTAAGATGCAGAATGAAGGGACAAGTTGGTTCCGCAAGCAGCCACTTTGGAGGATCCCGAAGCAAAGGGAGACTACGGAGTGTAGGGGCTGACCCACGTGGCTTATACACAGTTGGCGGCCATGGTCGGTGCCCCCTGGGCAAAGGCAACCCCCGCAGTGCAGGCGTCCAGCCACATGATGAGAATTGTAATCGTGGCCATTTTGGACGGCCCCCGAACAAAGGGACACCGTGGACTGCAGGACCGTCTCCACCAGGTTAGTCCGGATGATCGCGCAGGAGGAGGGGGACGGATTGCGGGTAGGAAGGGCTGGGTCGGACATATGTAGCATTCATATTATGGGACGAAGGCTAGGGAAGTGGACATACTAATTAGGAAGAGGACATATTAACGGTAACATGGAAGGTTACGGACCAAGCAGGATGGTACTTCATGGTCAGCAGTGTGATGGACGGGCACTGGTAGTTCTAGTAAATCTGTAAGCCCCCAAATTTGACAACACAGATTTCATAAAAAAGACCATGGTGGAATTCCGAGATATCGACACACACCGACTTCAACTGTGTACAGAAACCATTGACGGATCGATCGAGCCTCAGAAGTGGGAAAAAGACAGGCATGGCTAGAGAAGTGGAAGCATTCATGAGGCACATGGGGTCAGTGTGCCCATCCCGGTTCCTATATGGCAGCGAGATAACCAGAATGGGGACGTCTCACTTTCCACGTTCTGGGAGACACTGAAGGCGATGACTAGGGGAGAGATAATAGCCGACAACGTATTTAGAGACTGGGAACAGGGGGTGGCTAGTTAACAACTGCTCGACTCCATCCTGGAGGTCAATAGAAATTATTCTGCGACTCCACCGCAGAGCATCTTGCGTACAGGAAAGAGCTACAATTGGACTTAACCTGCTATCCACCAGGAAGGCAGTTGCCAAACTCTGCCAGACACTGGGACCTTCTACGAACATGGAGAAAAGGCAGGTCACCCACTGGCTCACCAGATGAGAAAGCAGGCAGCTACAAGGGAGATAACGAGCGAAAACACAGCAGTGGGGAACTGTTTGGAAACCCCAGAAATGTCGAGAAGCACTTGAGGCCTTCTACCGCGGACTGTACAGCTCCGAGCCCTCCCATTGAGGAGGGCGGACACGACACATATCATCGATGGACTGGACAACCCCGTTGGGGGACGATAGGCGGGGCGAGCTGGAAGCACCAATAGGACTGGGAGAGAACACGGAGAGCATCAGCTCCATGCAGGTGGGGAAAGTGCTGGGGCAGGATGGGTTCCCGGAGAACTTTTATAAAATGTTGCACCAGCTGTGGTCCCACACCTACGGGACATATTTGCTGATTCACTAGCGAGGGCTCTCTGCCTCCAACGCTAACACAGGCAATTATATCGCTGATGCCCGCAAAACACAAGAGCCGGATAGAATGCGCATCATATTTTGCTGCTCAATGCGGACGCAAAGATACTTGCGAAAGTCCTGACTCAGAGATGGGAGAACTGCGTACCAGAGGTGGTTTAAGAGGACCAGACCGGCTAGTACAAGGGTAGACAGCGAACATCAGGTGACTGCTGAAAGCAATAATGACCCCATGACCCCATCCAGGACGGGAACACCAGAGGTGATCGTCTTCCTGGATGCAGAAAAGGCCTTTGACAGAGTCGAATGAAAGTATCTCATTGAGGTACTCGAGCGGTTTGGGCTAGGGACAGCGTTTACCATGTGAACGAAACTCCTGCACAACGTTCCCAAGGCGAACATTCGGTCCAGCACCGCCAGCGCTGAATATTTCCAGCTTCACAGAACCATAAGGCAGCGATATCCAGTGGCCCCGCTCTTGTTCACCCTGGCAATTGAACACCTGGTGATCATTCTGCAAGACGGAAAAGTCTGAAAGGGCATCAAAATAGGGGGCGGATGACCTGATCCTCTCCGTCTCGGACTCAAAGAACGGCATGGAAGTAATCATGAAGTTCCTGGAAGGTTTCGGGGTCTTCTGGGGTTACAAACCAAACCGGGGTAAGAGCCAGGCATTCCCGGTCAACCTGAATGGGAGAGGGAGAGATCTGGGGGGGGGGGGGGGGGGCGGGGGGGGGGGGGGGGGATAGGGGGCTGCAATTATAACTACCACAAAGCAAGTTCCACTACATGAGGATCCAGATAGCCCATAACTGGATACGGATCCACAACTGGAATCTGACCAGTCTGGCGGAAAAAGTTAAAAAGGTCCTTCAGAGATGGGATGCACTTCCGCTTTCCCTGGATGGAAGGATGCAGATGGTCAAGATCAACGTTCTGCCGAGATTCCTGTTCCTGTTCAGATCCATCCCAATCTTCATGCCCAAGGTGTTTTTTCACGGGATAGACAAAATGATCATGGCGTTTGGATGGAGGGGGAAGAACCCAAGGACCCCCAAGCTGACACTGCAATGGAGGAATGATTTGGGCGGCCTGGTTCTACCGATCCTGCAGTACTAAAACTGGTCGGCCACAGTTAAAAGCGTGAGGGAATGGATACGAGAACCCAACATGGTCTCTGTGACGCTGGTGCAGTCGTCCTGCATGGGTACCACCCTCCAGGCCCTAACCACTGCAACGCTCGCATCCCCCCGGTAAAATGCACATCCTGCCCTGTGGTGATAGCCACATTGAGGACATGGATCCAAAGTATCAGCATTTCGCTTCAACCGAGATGTCCTTCTTGGCCCCCATCAGCGGTAATCAAAATTTCCCGCCATCCATTCTCGATCACCTTCAAAAACTGGAGACAGGACGGGGATCTCTCGGAGTCAGGAGCATTTCCATAGGGGACAGACTCGTGACCCTGGTCTAACTGACGGAAGAATTGGAGCTACCGACAGGACAGGAACCTGGGCACCTGCAATTCATACAGTTTATGTCATGGATACCGCAAGGTACAGTAGGGCCCCGTGATACAATTTACTGAACAGCTGATAAGCACCGTGGCCCCATCTATGGACGCTTGC
Source organism: Scyliorhinus torazame (assembly GCF_047496885.1). NCBI lineage: Eukaryota > Metazoa > Chordata > Chondrichthyes > Carcharhiniformes > Scyliorhinidae > Scyliorhinus > Scyliorhinus torazame. The sequence goes on along the minus strand of NC_092720.1, from coordinate 176,739,590 downwards.
TGGAAAGGACAAGGACACCACCAGATGGAGCTAAGCACAAATGGGCGGGCGAACGCGGGACAGACGTGGGTTTGGGACTCTGGAGCAAAGCACTGAGTGGCACTGAGTGGGGCTAACTCGACCTCCCGAGGTGCTGCCCTTACTTACACAAAATTGGCTGTATTTGTTTTTCGATTGTCGTAAATGCCCATTCGGGTCACTAATGTCCTATCGGGTAGGAAATCTTCCATCCTTACTTGGTCTAGTCTACATGTGACTCCATATGCACAACAATGTGTTTGACTGTTAACTGCCCCCTCAAGGGCAATTAGGGATGGACAATAAATGCTGGCCCAGTCTGCGAAGCCCACATCCCATGAACGAAAAATAAAGAATGCAGGTCGCCGCCACATTGAGGGCAATCAGTGATGGCAGTAAATGACTGCGTAGCCGGCGACGACAACATCTTACGAAAGAAGAACATATAATATATTTTGATTCGATCCCGGTTAGGAGACCTGACGTTTGTTTCGAGGATGAGTAAGATTTCCATATTCACGAATCTCTTGAATGTTCACCAAGCACAAAATCAAATGTTCGGCGATACACAAAGAAAATTTCCGTATTTCTATGTAATTCTTAAAAACAAAGAATGTTAGAAATAGGATATATATCTTTTTAAATGTGTCAATGCGAGTGGGAATGAAACCAAAACGATCACGCGTACTGAGGTCTGCTCGCCGAACAAAGAAAACGATTGATCTTTATATAATTACTTATTTTTAAAATGTTTTTATTGGCAATTTCGACATTATGTACATTGACGTCCGGTTTCATTTATTGCATCGTATAAAAAAGGCTTCGTATTTCGTTACTTTAATTATAAATTTCTGCCCTCTAGCTCATCGTGTCCTTCCACACCCTTCCTCCGCCCCCCTCGCCCTCCTTTCCCTAAGCCCTCGCCGTTTCCCCAGCACTTCCTCTCTTGCTGTCTTCCCTTGGTCGATCCGGGAGTGTGCTCCCCCTTCTCCTTGTCCCCCCTTTAGAACATAGAACATAGAACATAGAACAATACAGCGCAGTACAGGCCCTTCGGCCCACGATGTTGCACCGAAACCAAAGCCATCTAACCTACACTATGCCATTATCATCCATATGTTTATCCAATAAACTTTTAAATGCCCTCAATGTTGGCGAGTTCACTACTGTAGCAGGTAGGGCATTCCACGGCCTCACTGCTCTTTGCGTAAAGAACCTACCTCTGACCTCTGTCCTATATCTATTACCCCTCAGTTTAAAGTTATGTCCCCTCGTGCCAGCCATATCCATCCGCGGGAGAAGGCTCTCACTGTCCACCCTATCCAACCCCCTGATCATTTTGTATGCCTCTATTAAGTCTCCTCTTAACCTTCTTCTCTCCAACGAAAACAACCTCAAGTCCATCAGCCTTTCCTCATAAGATTTTCCCTCCATACCAGGCAACATCCTGGTAAATCTCCTCTGCACCCGCTCCAAAGCCTCCACGTCCTTCCTATAATGCGGTGACCAGAACTGTACGCAATACTCCAAATGCGGCCGTACCAGAGTTCTGTACAGCTGCAACATGACCTCCCGACTCCGGAACTCAATCCCTCTACCAATAAAGACCAACACTCCATAGGCCTTATTCACAACCCCATCAACCTGGGTGGCAACTTTCAGGGATCTATGTACATGGACACCTCGATCCCTCTGCTCATCCACACTTTCAAGAACTTTACCATTAGCCAAATGTTCCGCATTCCTGTTATTCCTTCCAAAGTGAATCACCTCACACTTCTCTACATTAAACTCCATTTGCCACCTCTCAGCCCAGCTCTGCAGCTTATCTATATCCCTCTGTAACCTGCTACATCCTTCCACACTATCGACAACACCACCAACTTTAGTATTGTCTGCAAATTTACTCACCCACCCTTCTGCGCCTTCCTCTAGGTCATTGATAAAAATGACAAACAGCAACGGCCCCAGAACAGATCCTTGTGGTACTCCACTTGTGACTGTACTCCATTCTGAACATTTCCCATCAACCACCACCCTCTGTCTTCTTTCAGCTAGCCAATTTCTGATCCACATCTCTAAATCACCCTCAATCCCCAGCCTCCGTATTTTCTGCAATAGCCTACCGTGGGGAACCTTATCAAACGCTTTGCTGAAATCCATATACACCACATCAACTGCTCTACCCTCGTCTACCTGTTCAGTCACCTTCTCAAAGAACTCAATAAGGTTTGTGAGGCATGACCTACCCTTCACAAAGCCATGCTGACTATCCCTGATCATATTATTCCTATGTAGATGATTATAAATCTTGTCTCTTATAATCCCCTCCAAGATTTTACCCACTACAGACGTGAAGCTCACCGGTCTATAGTTGCCGGGGTTGTCTCTGCTCCCCTTTTTGAACAAAGGGACCACATTTGCTGTCCTCCAGTCCTCTGGCACTATTCCTGTAGCCAATGATGACATAAAAATCAAAGCCAAAGGGCCAACAATCTCTTCCCTGTCCTCCCAGAGAATCCTAGGATAAATCCCATCAGGTCCCGGGGACTTATCTATTTTCAGCCTGTCCAGAATTGCCAACACCTCTTCCCTACGTACCTCAATGCCATCTATTCTATTAGCCTGGGGCTCAGCATTCTCCTCCACAACATTATCTTTTTCCTGAGTGAATACTGACGAAAAATATTCATTTAGTATCTCGCCTATCTCTTCAGACTCCACACACAATTTCCCATCCCTGTCCTTGACTGGTCCTACGCTTTCCCTAGTCATTCGCTTATTCCTAACATACCTATAGAAAGCTTTTGGGTTTTCCTTGATCCTTCCTGCAAATACTTCTCATGTCCCCTCCTAGCTCGTCTTAGTTCTCTCTTTAGATCCTTCCTCGCTACCTTGTAACTATCCATCGCCCCAACCGGAACTTCACACCTCATCTTCACATAGGCCTCCTTCTTCCTCTTAACAAGAGATTCCACTTCCTTGGTAAACCACGGTTCCCTCGCTCGACGCCTTCCTCCCTGCCTGACCGGTACATACTTATCAAGAACACGCAGTAGCTGATCCTTGAACAAGCCCCACTTATCCAGTGTGCCCAACACTTGCAGCCTACTTCTCCACCTTATCCCCCCCCCCCCCCCCAAGTCACGTCAAATGGCATCATAAATTCCCTTCCCCCAGCTATAACTCTTGCCCTGTGGTGTATACTTATCCCTTTCCATCATTAACGTAAACGTCACCGAATTATGGTCACTGTCCCCAAAGTGCTCTCCTACCTCCAAATCCAACACCTGGCCTGGTTCATTACCCAAAACCAAATCCAACGTGGCCTCGCCTCTTGTTGGCCTATCAACATATTGTTTCAGGAAACCCTCCTGCACACACGGTACAAAAAACGACCCATCTATTGTACTCGAACTATATCTTTTCCAGTCAATATTTGGAAAGTTAAAGTCTCCCATAATAACTACCCTGTTACTTTCGCTCTTATCCAGAATCATCTTCGCCATCCTTTCCTCTACATCCCTAGAACTATTAGGAGGACTATAAAAAACTCCCAACAGGGTGACCTCTCCTTTCCTGTTTCTAACTTCAGCCCATACTACCTCGGAAGAAGAGTCCCCATCTAGCATCCTCTCCGCCACCGTAATACTGCTCTTGACTCGCAGCGCCACACCTCCCCCTCTTTTGCCTCCTTCTCTGAGCTTACTAAAACACCTAAACCCCGGAACCTGCAACATCCATTCCTGTCCCTGCTCTATCCATGTCTCCGAAATTGCCACAGCATCGAAGTCCCAGGTACCAACCCATGCTGCCAGTTCCCCTACCTTGTTTCGTATACTCCTGGCATTGAAGTAGACACACTTCAAACCACCTACCTGAACACTGGCCCCCTCCTGCGACGTCAAATCTGTGCTCCTGACCTCTATACTCTCATTCTCCCTTACCCTAAAACTACAATCCAGGTTCCCATGACCCTGCTGCATTAGTTTAAACCCCCCCCAAAGAGCACTACCAAATCTCCCCCCAGGATATTTGTGCCCCTCAGTTTCAGATGTAGACCATCCTGTCTGTAGAGGTCCCACCTTCCCCAGAAAGAGCCCCAGTTATCCAGAAATCTGAATCCCTCCCGCCTGCACCATCCCTGTAGCCACGTGTTTAATTGCTCTCTCTCCCTATTCCTCATCTCATTATCACGTGGCACAGGCAACAACCCAGAGATAACAACTCTGTTTGTTCTCGTTCTGAGCTTCCATCTTAGCTCCCTGAAAGCCTGCCTGACATCCTTGTCCCCTTTCCTACCTATGTCGTTAGTGCCAATGTGGACCACGACTTGGGCTGCTCCCCCTCCCCCTTAAGGATCTGGAAAACACGATCCGAGACATCACGTACCCTTGCACCTGGGAGGTAACATACCAAACCTGAGTCTCTCTCGCTCCCACAAAATCTCCTATCTGTGCCCCTGACTATCGAGTCCCCAATTACTAATGCTCTGCTCCTCGCCCACTTTCCCTTCTGAGCAACAGGGACAGACTCCGTGCCAGAGGCCCGTACCCCATGGCTTACCCCTGGTAAGTCCCCCCCCCCCCCCCACACAAGTATCCAAAGCGGTATACTTGTTTCTCAGGGGAACGACCGCAGGGGATCCCTGCACTGATTGCTTTTTCCCAGTCCCTCTTACAGTTACCCACCTATCTCCAATCTTTGGTGTAACTAATTCCCTGAAGCTGCTATCTATGACCCCTTCTGCCTCCCGAATGATCCGAAGTTATTCCAACTCCAGCTCCAGTTCCCTAACTCGGACTTGGAGGATCTGGAGATGGCAGCAATTCCTGCAGGTAAAATCAGCAGGGACACTAACTGCATCCCTCACCTCAAACATCCTGCAGGAGGAACATTGCACTCCCTTCCCTGCCATTCCTCTAACTTTCTACCAAGATCTGGCTAACAACTAAATTAAATTTTTTCATAAAAAAGAATAATAATATAATAAAATATGGTACTTACCTCAGACCAATGGGTTTTATTATTAGGTTAGAGGAGGAGGGCGGGTGGGAGACACTACACGCGTAGTGTCTCGGGTTTCCCCTCCACCAGAATTTATTGGTGAGGGTCTTCCCAGACGTCCGCGGGTCGACTTCCTGTTCCCGCCTGAAACACTCCCAGCAACCACTTCCGCACTGCTCCCGCTGAAACTGACTCACCAGCTGTTCTCACGCCGAAATCGACTGGCCTGCCCCTGCAAAGACAAGTGCTTTTAAAGGACAGACTTACCTCCCAGCAACCACTCCCGCACTGCTCGCGCTGAAACTGACTAACCAGCTGTTCTCCCGCCGAAATCGACTGGCCTGCCCCTGCAAAGACAAGTGCTTTTAAAGGACAGACTTACCTCCCAGCAACCACTTCCGCACTGCTCCCGCTGAAACTGACTCACCAGCTGTTCTCACGCCGAAATCGACTGCACACGTTCTTTTCTCCCTTCGTCGGCTTCGGCCGTTTTCCTTTTGGCCCTTCTTCCTGCATCCCTCCCCCCCCCCCCCCCCCCCCGCGTTAATGTTGTCCCTGTTTGTCGGTCTCAGACTCTCTGCTTTCTCCGCACCCCCCCTTTACCCTGGGTTGTGCGTCCCTGGCGTTCCACCTTCACATTTGATAGTATTTCCCTTTACCCTATCTAATCCTTCCAGTTCCCTCTCGATTGACTGTTGTTTGCCTCAAACAGGTTTTCGAACAGACCGACAAATTGCCCCCATGCAGTAAGGAAGCCTTCCTCCAACCCTGCGGTGGCATATTTGATCTTATCCAGGTGTAGAAGTTCCGAAACGGCAGCTAGCCAGTCTGCAGCTGTGGGTGGGGTGCTTCTGATCGCCAGCCGAACACGATTCTGTTGTGTGCGATTAGGAAAACGAAAGCAAGGCCGTCGGCCCTCTTCCCCATGTGTAGCTCTGGCTGCTCTGATACCCCTAAGATCGCCACATTTGGGCATGGCTTCACCCTCACCACCACAATCTTGGACATTGCCTTTGATAAGGCCGTCCAGAACCCAGAAAATTTGGGACAAGCCCAGAACATGTGGATGTGGTTAGCCATGTCCCTCTGGCACCGTTCACATTTGTCCTCCAACTCGGAGAAGGACCTCCTCATTCGGGTCTTGTCAGGTGTCCTCTGTGCATCATTTTGAACTGCATGAGACTGAACCTTGCGCCGGAGGAGGTGGAGTTGGTCCTGCTCGGTGTTTCGCTCCAGTGTCCCCACCCACGTCTGTCCCCAGTTCAGTATCCAATTATAGTGATTATAGATTGCATATTCTTTAGCATCAATTAAATTGGTTTTATTTACTGGGCAGCGCAGAACTGCATGAGCATGTCATGGACAATTAGGGGGGTTGCCCATGGCCTTATGACACCCCCTTATCGACTGGCATTGGGTCTTTATGTATACAAGTTCCCTTATCCCGGACAATCAGGAAGCCTGCACCTCTCTCTGCTCACGCCGCCTGCAGCTGAGTAAGATACGGCCTGTGGCCGTTGAAGATCTCCGAGATTTCGGGCGACGTTTTAACATAGAACATAGAACCGTACAGCACAGAACAGGCCCTTCGGCCCTCGATGTTGTGCCGTGAATTGTCCGAAACCAAGATCAAGCTATCCCACTCCCTGTCATTCTGGTGTTCTCCATGTGCACTGACATAACATTTGCAAGATCAGCGATTGAGAAGTCTCCACAAATACAATCTCGTCTGCCCAGTGCAGTCTGTTATCTCTGCTCTCTTCCTTTCAATCTGTCGATCGGTCCATCATTTATTTGGAAATTAACTTTATTTTCTCATTTCAACAGAAAGCTTGGACGCAGAGTACAGTGAACAAGAGAAAAAACACATTTAACCTGCTGCCGTCCCAGTTAAAGCTGACAATAGTGCCGCCTGGTATATTGCCTGAAGACTTCCATCTGCGGGATTGAAACTCTTATTCTCGAATTCAAACACTCTCAGAATTTCTGCCCGTGACTAATTGAACTTCTTGATCGAAACTCCGCTTTTTCTAAACAGTGCACACACGCCATTCCAGATACAGAGCTGCAGTTATTAAGTAGTTCTGTGAACTTCGACCGTTGCATTGTGGTTGCAGTTACCTCAGCTCTTCGGGGCAAATCTAAAACAATAAATTAGTTTCTATTTCTGAAGATGCTGCCGGACCTCCTGTAGTTCAAAAAATTCTCGATTTGGACCCTTGTCCTTTTACTTTTTACACCAAAGACCAGCCTATTCATCAATTTACCAGAAGATTCCTCCATGTTCATGACCTGTACTGAGCAACTCAGGGCTAATTCGTTGTTAGAGCAGGGAATTCCCTTGATGGTGCTCGAGATGAAACAAGAAAGTAACCGTGGTGCTATCATAAAAAAGACACAAATCAATTGTCGGCGTGGTAGAAATAGTGATATAAACCGATAACAACACGCCGGCACAGGAGAACATGTGCCCTCAACTGTTACACAGTTTGTCTTACAGTTACGACTGTCCACATTGACAGTTTCAAATATCACATCAAATGTAAACGCAAAATTGTCATCAACAATCAAAATCTTCGTATACCTTGTCAACGGAAGCTGTAGAACTAAATCAAGATCATTGCGAACAACGCTGTTTGTGTTGTGCTGTTCAGCTATGGAACATGCCTGTCCAATCTGGGAATAATCTCCCAAATCGAAGAAGTTGAACCGCATCCTCAGTGTAAATTCCTGATGTTGTTGGGGATTTTGTGATACTGGACTGTGATATAAATTATAGGTGGCCCTGTAACTACATTTTTGCTCCATATTACTTTTGAATAGTTCTGATGAAACAAAAGGTACTCATTGGCTTAGATGCCTGTTTAGAAGAGGCAATTTGTAGAAATAAATAGTGGAGACAAAGCTGTTAATATCTAAAAGACACAAAATGGCTGTTAGCTATTTTGTGATATTAAAGACACAAAATGGCTGAACAAGCCACATTCCCTGTAAACTGCTTCATGAGACCCAAGCGTGGGTATGTATAGAGAGTGTCCCAACAGCCGCTGATAGCAGCTTCACAGAACAAGACTTGCAATGTATCCTTGATAAGCTGAAGGTCTACAGCTGTAGATGGGACACATAATTAGATTAGTTTTGAATGACTTTTGTAGGAAGTTAGGGGCGGGTGGGGATAATTGGGGATGCTTGGAAAATTGATTGACTGCATGTAATAAGTGTGACGCGAATATAGTTGATTGATTGTATATAAATGAGAATAAAAACTAATTCCGCCTCTGGAATCTGTATATTAACCGTGTGAGCTTTAGCGCAAGTGGGATAAGGTGGTGTCAGGGGCTGCGGAGTCCCCAGATCTTGCCTCCCAGAATTCTGACATAATAATCTGCTTTATTGCTGTGAATATTTTCACCCCTAACACCTGACAATTAGTGACTGCCTGAAACCGATGAATGGGGATCATTTATACACTTTCCTAAAAACGACAAATTCCTAGGCTGTAACCACCCACCTTCATGCCCTGCAAATTGTCCACAAGTTGTCTACTGATCCAGATGAGTTCCTGCCACTGGGAGGCAATCAGTCTTAACCTAACTGGCTGCGTCCCAGAAGACTCAAGTATGGTGCCAGCCGCTGCAAGCCGTTTAGGTAGAAGGGAGGGTACAGCAAAAGGATTATTGCAAACTGTTACTTTGAACGACAACCCATCGTACAGAATGCCATGAACGAACAAAGGTGCACCTCTTAAGATTTGAAAGTCGTCAACTATCGGGGCAGGGCGTTCGTGAAAGAATGGCGAGGTTTGGTGCAGCAACAGGATAAAAAAAAGAATTGAACCCATAGCAACTTTATGCAGCAGACCTCGACCATCGTGGTGGACAGATTATGTGTCCGTTCCGAGGTTTGCAAGGAATCTTTTCATTTTGAAAAGATTGTCGGTGAAATCTAGTCTGAGAAGGGAAATTTTCCTGCCTGTAAAGTTACCTTGCTTCATTATTCTTTATTTCTTTCACACGAAGGGTGTTCCTAACACTGCAGTCATTATCACCCTTGCACGGGCTTGAAAATATGATGGGAGGCGTTATATCCTACAGCGAATAAAATCCGCGTGATTTTTCTATTTCCAAATGCTCTTAATGCTCAAATGCCCAAATGCTCTGTTCGGGAATTCGACCCAAATGAAATGAAGGAACACCGATGAACACGGAAGGTAAAGTGTGCGTTGCTACCGCATTTTACCGCAAAAGAGGAAATAAAGGATCTGCGTGTATATTGCGATGTCAATACAACCTCGTGTAAATTGGACTAGTTTTACAAGTCAACACAAGTATTCCTGCCAATAAATGTGTTCATCCAGCTCGGCTCTAGCGTTATTTATACTGAGAGTTCAAATGACGTTTTAAACTTTGTCAATGTGGTTGCTGAGAATGGGGTTATTTAAATCGTTCAAAAAGAAAAGAAACGAAACTATTTGAAATGTTCTTCTTGAAAAAATTTCCAATATGTGTTTTGCATAGACTCTTCTGTATATTTCATGTTACGCACGAGTCCTTGGGGTAAAGTCGATGCATTAATCAGCTTCTGACGTCGGATATAACTCACAGCAGTGCGCAAATCCCCAGGTGACAATCTCCATAGAGGATAGATTTTGGTTTTAAGTATCTTCTACATTGGCACGGTCGAAGACCAGGGCTTGGCAGAACAGACTTTCGTGCTTCACAGAAAAACATGGGGCACCCAGTAATTTACCAGATAGACCTCATTTATTACCAAGTTCTTGCAGCCGTCGGTATTCCTGGTAAGTGAGTTGAAACGTGTCAGTACAGTTGAACATCAGTACGAAACTGTTACCTGTTCGGTGCTTTTAGTTAAGGGTGGAAACATTTGTTTTGCTTGGTCAATATTATTTTTCATACAAATGATAATATTTAGTTCGCGTTCACCGTATCGTTGAGCCGAGAATGGTTACAGGAGAAAAGTCCCCTCGGGTGTCACACACTGAGAATTGACCAGAAAGCAAACAGTAATTTGCTTTGAAATTTGTTCTGATGGATTCTAACATTTTATCGCTGTTTAACTGAAAAGGAAATGCGGAAAAGTGTTGCTATTCTTACTGCCACCGACTGCAGGTTAGTGGTCAATGGTGTTGGAAGGGGCGATGCTGACACTGATCGTGGAAAACGGGCGATAGCGATCCGCAGACCGCTATATATTCCTTTTATCGCAGAAGGTTAAAACCTAAACCAATCAATCACCTGAGAATTCGAAGTTTTGACAAAGATATCCGAACAGGGCGAATGTGTACTCGGGATGTGGTGCAGATCCTATTCCAACAGGTCGGACTTCTTTCGCTCTATTCATTTTATACAAGCACTGTTTCCACATATTGGACAACCTTTGTTTTCTACACACACGGTTGCTCCAGAAATACCAGAATAGTGTTCTTGATTTAACTCAGGAAAGCGATATACTTCGTAGATCAGGTTACTCTCAATTTTAGCTAATCGAGCGCTGCCTTGCCCTACACTTGTCGCATATTTCCTTTCCCAACAAGTATACTTCCACAATTAAAGTTTATTTAACCAAGAACGAAAAGAGCCCCTGGAATTTCAATGGTTTCTTAATTGTGATAAAATCATTCTAAAAGCAAATATTTTGCGACGGGCATGCGATAAATATTAATTTCTCTTTTACTTACAGTCAACGTGGGGGCAATTGTGGTCCTTTCTCGAGGAAAGTGTGGGTTATCCAAATGCATTACTCGCTATCTCGTGGCCATGGCAGTGGTAGATATCACTGTGGTAGTCATCCATGTGATATTACACCGGATTAACATCATGTACTTCCCACCCAGTTTTCTATTTTTGACTCCTGTGTGCATTGTAAATGTTGTGGCATATATTGTAACTGTAGACTGTTCTGTCTGGTTTACTGTTGCCTTCACGTTTGACCGCTTTGTGGCAATTTGCTGTCAGAAGCTACAATCAAAGTACTGCACGGAGAAAACTGCAACGTTCGTCATCGGCTCTGTGTTTGTTCTCAGCTGCCTGAGGACTGTCCCTTTTTACTTCATAGGTGAACCTGCATTTATAATTGATAACGTCGCATGGCATTGCGTCCCCACACTTCCCCCTTGTGGAAGATATTCGAGTGGATTGACAGTATCATCACCCCTGTATTACCAATGTTTTTGATATTGCTGTTCAATGCTTTGACTGTTAGGCATATCATAGTGGCAAACAGAATCTGCAAGGGGCTACGCAGCAACAATGAAAATCAGAATGACCTAGAGATGAAAAATCGGAGGAAATCCATGGTTTTGCTTTTCACTATTTCCGCCAATTTCATAATCTTGTGGATGACGTATCTTGTGCATTACGTAAACTGGCCGGTTGCGAACTTTCATTACACAGACAAATATTTCAATAGCCCGATATATATCGCCCAGCAGGTTGCATTCATGCTGTAACTGCTGAGTACCTGCACAAACACTTGCCTCTATGGACTGACACAAAACAAATTCAGAGAGGAGCTTAAGAATGGGATAAAGTATCTGTTTACACTGAATGGGAAAATATGTTGACAATATGGAACGCCCATCGATCTGGAAGAGGGCTTGTAAATTTACGAGTAAGTTGCTTTTGGATTTCTCAGTTTTGAAAGCAGGTGAAGGGAAAAGAGGAAAATGATTGTCTTCAATAAGGTTTCACTTAATTAAATACAATGACCAAAATATTCAAATTTGATTTCGTAATTGGAAAGCTAAAGGTAGAAATTAGAACATGTAGTAATACAACTTGCTCGCCTAATGCCTCGATTATTATTTATCTAGATGTGCAGAGTTTGCACAACAGCATACTATTGAAATAAATTGTAATATTATTCTCGTAAAACATCGATAAGAGTGAAAAGAAAAACATCTGCCGACTAAACTACAAATCAGACTTGGAGCAACAGATGCAATTTGTGTCTTTTGCAGAACAAGTTCACCATTTAAAAAAAACGCAAAGGTTGCAGAAAAACCTTCCTCACAAAATACGCCAAATGGTCTTAAATATTAAGCAAATAGAGATACATTTCCCATACCTTTACATTGTCAATACTGTCATGTGAGAGTACCTTTAAGAAATGTGTGTTCAAGAAATGTACCTTAAAGAAATGGGTGTTTATCAGTGATGTCAGAGGGTGAGTGGAGCTTGGCTGTCTGTCAGCTTTTTACTTTCATTTTAGGCTGTTTGCTGCAGGGTATGTTTTAGTTTCGTTTTCAGTGTTGGAGCGGAAGCCAGACAGAACAGATGCACTGTTGATATCTCTGCCATGAAAAGACTATCTTTTGATCATTTGGTGAATTCAGAATTATAAATGTTCTCAGTCGTAAATATAAACCTAATGTGCTTCTGTTAAAAGGTGTTCCCTTTGTCTTCTGGAAGGTGTTTGGGAAGTCTTTCAGGATTACTTAGGGGTTGTATTTCTTTGGGGTTGTATTTAAATTGATGGTTGCTAAGATGTTCACTGTATGTTTTAAAAACGTTAATTTGAGTTCATAGACTAAACATAGTTTTACTTTAAAAAATAGTTTTCCATTTTGCTGTACCACATCTGCACAGTGAGCCGTATGCTCCCCATACCGCAATATATTAAAGGTTGTGGGTCAGGTGAACTCCATGCTACACTTTGGGTTTCTATTTGCTATTTCAATTGAAGATGCTTATCTATGAGCACATCAGCTGCACAGCTGGGTCGCGTAGGACCAGATGCAGTGTACGAACATAGGAACAAGGAGCAGGAATCGGCCAGTCGCCCTCGACGCCTGGCCTGCCATTTTAGAAGTTCCTACTTGGTCTGAGATTGTCCTCATATCTGCAGCCTGTCTACCTCCGCAAAACTCTTATTCCCTTCCCGAATAACAATCTATCCACCTGCTCCATTAAAAAAGACCAAAGACTGTGCTTCCACCACCTTTTCAGGCGGTCCCAAAGATTCAGCCCCTGTGAACGAAAGAAATGCACCTCATCCGACAACTTACTTTCAAATTGTTCTAGATTCAGCCACAAGAGGGAACATCATCTCCGCAGCTACCTTGTAAAAAAAAAAACAGGATCGCATATTTCAATGAACCCTCCCTGAACGTTGGTGACAATACGGCACACAGTGTTCCAGAAATAACTTCGCTGATGTTTTTCCATGGGACGTAGGCATCCAGCATGTATTGTCCATCACGCTCAAGGGACATTTAAGACATAACCAGGTTCCTTTGGAACTGGAATCGTTGTAGGCCAGGCCAGGTGATTAGTGCACCAGATGTGTTTTTACGACAATGGTCTCATGGTCATCGTTAGACTTTTAATTCCAGATTTTTTTTCACTCAAATTTCACGATCTGCAGTGGCAGGATTTCAACCTGAGTACTCTGGTTTACTGGCCTTTGATGATACCCCGATGGCACCGATTCACCTTTATAACTGACGCCTAGTCTCGTGCTGTATTCAATTCCCGTCATAATAAATGCAAACATTTTCTTATGCCGTGGGACAGCATGGTAGCACAGTGGTTAGCATGGTTGTTTCTCAGCACCAAGGTCCCAGATTCGTTTCCCGGCTTGGGTCACTGGCTGTGCGGAGTCAGCACGTTCTCCCCATGTCAGCGTGGTTTCAGCCGGATGCTCCCGTTTCCTCCCACAGTCCAAATATGTGCAGGTTAGGTGCATTGTCGCCACCAAATATTAGGTGGGGTTATTGGGCTCCGGGGATATGGTGGAGGTGTGCGTCTTAAGTGCAGTTTGTTCCACGTTTTCTCCATTTTCCAGGTAATTGCCACACTCACTTCTCCGATCTACATCTTTTTGCACACTCCTCATCTCCTCAGCACAGCTTAATTTCGTTCTCATCATTGTGTCATCAGAAAATTCAGTAAGCTTTCCACCAAGATCTTCATCCAATTCATTTGCATAAACTGTAAATAATGAGGCCCAGCACTGGCCCCTGTGGCTCATTACCTGTTGGATTTTGACAACCTGAAAAATAACGAATCATATCGACAATCGGTTTCCGGCGAGCGAGTCAACCTTCTATTTATGCCGACATGTTACTGGCATACCATGAACTTTTATTTTACGCCATAACCTTTGATACGGCACTTGAACAAATGCCCTCTGGAAGTCTAACTATAGCACGTCCACGGTTTTCCCTTGATTGACAAACATGTAGGCCCATAAAATACTTCGAAAGGTTGTTGAAACATGACTTGCTGTGCCCATAATCATGTTGACTGCGCCTGATTACCTTGAACTTAAACATGGGCCCTGCGATAAGTTTATTCCATAACGGCATTTGCCACTCTTCCAAATGAGTGATACGAATTTAACTATCGTGTAGTTTCCCGGACGTGCAGGTAATTCTGTAAGAGCTGATCAATCACTCATCAAACTTTGGTAGCGTTGACCAACATGGCGAAATGGTGTTGTCACTTGATCAGACCCAGGGAAATGTTCTGGGAGCCCAGATTAGCTGATCAAATTGGAACCGAATTTAAAAATAAATCTAACGATGACCATGAAACAATTGACGATTGTCGTGAAATATCATCATTTATGTAATGTGAAGAATGGTGGGAGATAAAAAAAATGCGGAGTATTCCACTCTGACAATCTGCAAGCACCGATTTACCCATTACCATGAAGACCTTGTGTCCTGGCGGGAAAAACGATAAACCTTTCTCACCGGGTGCATGAGCCTCCATGAGCCCTCAGCCCAAATCTATTCCATAAACGTCCCCAGTTCCCGAGCCATGCATGTCGATTTCCGCGTTCTGGAATTCGTCTGTCGTCACTGGGTCCTGTACAGCTTTACAAACGCCCCACCCCACCCCATGATCAGTTGGTGTGTTTCTATGTCGCGGAATTGCGCCATGATCTTTTTTACAAGGTTTGCGTTGTCCTAGTTGCTAGAGTACACATTGAAAAGGACCACGGGTGCCCTCTCTCAGGCACTGCTAACCGTACCACCCCACTTGGTCCGTAACTGTCCTCGCCGCAGTAAAGACCGTCCTCTTACTTATCAATGTGGCTTACCCCTAGCTCTTGTCCCATAGGTGGAATGTTAGACCGCACCCAACCAACCCTTGCTGACGCACAGTCGGTCCTTCTCCCTCAGGTGCATCTCTTGGAGGAAGACAATGTCAGCTTTCATACCTTTTAGATGGATGAGGAGACTGGGTCTTTTCACCAGATCGTTACGTTCCCTGGCGTTTGAGGTGACTATTCTGACGCCCCCCACCGCACCCCGCCCTGCGTATTCAACCATACTTAGCTTGTGAATGCACCCCTTCACTCCGCGTCTTCCCTTTGTTTCGGGGCCATCCAAAATGGCCGCGGTCACAATTCTCACAATGAGGCCGAGCCCCTGTGTTCCGGGTTTCGCTTTAACCAGGGTCCACCGAACATGCCTGCCTCCTGTGTGTACTACATTTAGGTCAGCACATGCACTCCTGAATTTCCCTTAGTTTAAGGACTGTCAAAAGTGGCTGCGTACTGTGCCTTGGGTCTTGGTCTTTCTTGGATATCAGTAGTACGGCGGACTGTGTTAGAGTTGGAGGCAGGGTTCCCTCGCTAGTGTGTCGCCGAACATCTCCTGCAAGTGCAGGGTCAGTGCCATTGTGAACTTTTTGTAGAGGTCCACGGATCCCAGCGCCTTCCTGGACAGCATTGAATTGATGTTCTGCATGACCTCTCCAAGTCCTAATAGAGCTTCCATTTCCGTTTGTGAGATTAACCTGATGAAGCCAGTCTACAGACCTTCCGTCCATGGTAGATTGCCCCCCCCCCCCCCCCCCGTTTTTTTGATTCCCCCTACCCCTCTCGCTGAACACCCAAAGTTCCCCTTTTTGTCCACATTACTGCCTTCCTTCCACTCTGACAACGTGTCTCTCAACCCCCCCCCCCCCCGCACTAGTTGTTCTGACCCCGGTGGGAGATGCGGCTCGGCCTCCCTCTCACTGTTACCTCCTGGTGCTAGCTTCCCTGCTATTGTGGTGGCCCCCTCCCAAGATCGATCTAACCCACACTTACGCCCGCTCTTCTGGTGTCCTTTCTATCTCCTCCTCGCCCTCTGCTGCGCATTGCTGCCCTCGCCCCCTCCTATCTATGAGCTGGTTCCCTGTTCAGACGGAGGCGACGCAGTGTTCCGAAACCTTGTCAATTTAGTTCTTTTGCCTCCTCTGTATCTTCCTCACCCCTGTCTCTGGCTGCTTGTACAGCCGTTCCAAGGACGAACTCGCCGGCTCAGTAAAATCACGTTCTTTGCCCTGAAATGGTACTCAGAGCATGGCTGCGAAAAGCATCCTGAATCTGACAAAAGTTTTTCTTTAGGCGCAACTTTGCATGGTTAAAATCCGGCATCACAAGCCACCTGCAATCCCACATTCCTGAATTTAGTAGTAGCCACATGAAACGGCAAACGCCCAAAGCCAGCTACCATCCCCGACCGGAGACCAAAAATAACTCTCTGTTCTCCCAATTCAGTTTGTATCCCTAAAAAGCCCCTAATCGCTTGAGAAGCCCAATTATATCCTCCACCATGAGAACCACTTTGGAAATATACAACACAAGGTCGTTGGCAGACTTCCACTGACGGTGATTTGCTGAATGGACACAGATCGGGTGCCACTCGTCTAGGCCAGGACAAAATGGGCACTTGTAGACGACTTTTGCCATGAAATTCGAAAGAAACTTAACCTTAAGTGAGAAAATAAATGAAATTAATTTGAATTCCAGCATAATGGATTTCGAGGGGGAGAAGGGATAGATGACCTTGCGGAAAAGGCGATGAACAGCAGGCATAGGAGCCGGCGGACCACGAGGCGAAGGTCCCTGGACACTCAGGCGAGAGGGAGGCCGACAACACAAGCACCAGCCACATCCGCCCCCTGCCCTCCCCTCCCCTCCACCCATCTGTACACGGATGGAAGCCGTTCATTTTAAAAAATAATTTAGATTACCCAATTATATTTTCGAATTAAGGCGCAATTTAGTATGGCCAATTCACCTACTCTGCGCATTTTTGATTTGTGGGGGCGAAACCCACGCAGACACGGGGAGAATGTGCAAACTCCACACGGACAGTGACCCAGAGCCGGGATTGAACCTGGGACCTCAGCGCCGTGAGGCAGCTGTGCTAACCGCTAGGCCACCGTTCTGCCCCAAGGATGGAAGCCATTCCTCATGAAGTACTGACCGCTGTGAAAGAAGCGTTAAAGTTCGATGTCTAGGTGGCGGTCAAGGTGGTGGTGACAGAGGTGATGGTCACCATGCAAAAAGCTATCTATTTTGGCGTAGTAGGTGGAAGCCCAGGAAAAAACAAACCACGAATTGGAGAAAACCTCGACGGACCCGAGCGGCAGGATCATCGCACTGGATGCAGTTATTAAATCGTTGGTGGCGGCTTAAGGGAATTTAAACGGGAAATTCGAGGATGAAGAAAACAGGTCGCGACATTGGAACATTCAGATTGTGGGCCTTCCAGAAGTTCTTGAGGGCAGAGACGCAACGGGCTATCTCGCCCAAATGCTGGGCAACCTCGTCGGGAGAGCCAGCTTCCGCAACCCCTGTGACAGATCGCACAGGATGCTTTAGCCGAAACCGAGGCTGGACATTGGGAAACTATACTGACACCACGATCATGAGAGGGTGCTAAGGTGGGCGATACAGACCAGGTTGAGTCCCTGGGAAGGACAGAATCTCAGGGTATATCAGCACTTTGGGACGGACATGACGAATTGCATGTACGCGTTTAATCAGGGAAAATCAGCCCTGTCCAAGAATGGGGTATGATTCGTTTGCCCACATTCGCCACTTTCATTTTAGAGGAAGCACGGTAGCATAGTGGTTAGCACTATTGCGTCACAGCTCCAGAATCCCAGGTTTGATTCCCGGCTTGCGTCACTGTCTGCATGGAGTCTGCATGTTCTTACGTTGGCGTGAGTTTCCTTCCAGTGCTCCGATTTCCTCCCACAAGTCCCGAAAGACGTGCTGTTAAGCAATTTTTACATTCTGAATTCTACCTCTGAATTCTACCCGAACAGGCGCCGGAAAGTGGCGACTAGGGGGCGGGATTCTCCCAGCCCTGGGCTGGACCAGAGACTCCCAGCGCCCAGGCCACGCCGCCCCGATGCCGGCACGTGATTCTCCGCAGAGCGGAGAGTCGGCGCCGTTGGCACGGCGTGGTTGGCGTGTGGTCGAGGGCCGTTTCTACGCGGGGCCCCCGAGATTCTCCGAGGGGCTGTAAAAAAGAAAACGAGTCCCACTGGGGCTGTTCTAATCTGTTCTGAGCCGGCGGGACCTCGGCGTTGAAGAGTCGGGTGTCAGCTTTTGGGAGGGGAGGCGGTTTCCGACCGGGAGGGGGGGCGCTGCGATGTGGCCTGGCCCGCGATCGGGGCCAATGATCGGCGGGCCGTTCTCTCTGGCTCAGTGCCTAGTTTCCTACGCGCTGGCCCCTGTAGCCCAGCGCCATGTTGCGTCGGGGCGGTGCGTTGAAGGAGGCCATGACACTGCTGCACGTGGCTGCCAGCGCCACTGCGCTGCGTGGATCCCACTGCGCACAGTTCGCGCCGGGATCGGCAGCCGGAGCGGCGCGAAACGCTCCACCGCCGTGCTGGTCCCCGATAGGGTCCAGAATTAGTCCTTGCAGCGGCCCGTTGACGCCATCGTAAAACACAATGGAGTTACAATGGCATGGACACTCTGCCGTGGAATTAGAGAATCCCACTCCGGGGCTTTTCACATGAATTTCATTGCGGTGTTAATGTAAGCCTACTTGTGCAATAAAGATTATTATAATGCAGTTCCCAGCCAGGCTCTGGGTAACGATGCAGAACAAGGAGCATTACTTTAACACACCTGCAGAGGCAAACGAATTTGGGCAGTTAAACGGCCTGAACAAGGGCAAACGAGGCAGCGATGAAGGTAGAATATCGAGAAGGGAAGTCAAAGAGACAGAAACGTTTGCGCTGGACTATGCTGCCTCGCTCAGATCAAAGCTACCGGGTCACAGGGAAGGGCGAATGCAGGTGAGGGTGAGGTACAGGCAGAAGAAGAGTTTAGACAGTGGGCATAAGTGTGTGGTAAGAACAGCCCCGGGAGAGGTGGGTACCACACCCGCATGGAAATCTAGCACAAGAAGACAGACAACAAGGGAGGGAGCGCCTGGCTGGGGGAGGGGAGGGGGGTGGCACTTGAACAGGGAGTGGATGCATAGATGGTGCGGCGCAGCGGGCATGGGGGGGGGGGGGGGAGGGAGGGTGAAGGAACACAAAACGAACAATATGGGAAGAAAGGATTTGTTTTCGGACTGGCTTTGGCAGGTAAGGTGAAGAATGAAGGGACAAGATGGTTCCGCAAGTAGCCACTTTGGAGGGTCCCGAAACAAAAGGAGACTACGGAGTGTAGGGGCGGACCCACGTGGTTTATACACAGTTGGCGGCCATGGTCGGTGTCCCCTGGGCAAAGGCAAACCCCGCAGTGCAGGCGTCCTGCCTCATGATGAGAATTGTAATTGTGGCCATTTTGGACGGCCCCCGAACAAAGGGACACCGTGGACTGCAGGACCGTCTCCACCAGGTTAGTCCGGTTGGTCGCACAGGAGTTGGGGCACGGATTGCGGGTAGGAAGGGCTGGGTCGGACAGATGTACCATTCATGTTATGGGACGAGGGCTACTGAAGTGGACATACTAATTAGTAAGAGGACATATTAACGGTAATATGGAAGGTTACGGACCAAGCAGGATGGTACTTCATGGTCCGCAGTGTCCTGGACGGGGCACTGGTAGTTCTGGTAAATCTGTAAGCGCCCAAATTTGACAACACAGATTTCGTAAAAAAGACCATGGTGGAAATCACAGATATCGACACACACTGGCTGATCATGGGGGGTGACTTCAACTGTGTACAGAAACCATTGTCGGATCGATCGAGCCTCAGAACTGGTAAAGAGACAGGCATGGCTAGAGAAGTTCAAGCGTTCATGAGGCACATGGGGTCAGTGTGCCCATCCCGGTTCCTGTATGGCGGCGAGATAACCAGAATGGGGACATCTCACTTTCCACGTTCTGGGAGACACTGAAGGCGATGACTAGGGGAGAGATAATAGCCGACAACGTATTTAGAGACTGAGAAGAGGGGGTGGCTAGTTCTACCTCCATCCTGGAGGTCGATAGAAATTATTCTGAGACTCCACCGCAGAGCATCTGGTGTAGAGGAAAGAGCTACAAATGGACTAAACCTGCTATCCATCAGGAAGGCAGTTGCCAAACTCTGCCAGACACTGGGACCTTCTACGAACATGGAGAAAAGGCAGCCCCCCCCCCCCCCCCCCACTGGCTCATCAGACGAGAATGCAGGCAGCTACAAGGGAGATAACGAGCGGAAACGACAGCAGAGGGGAACTGTTTGGAAACCCCAAATATGTCTATAAAGCACTTGAGGCCTTCTACCGGGGACTGAACAGCTCCGAGCCCTCCCATTAAGGGGAGGGCACGAAACATATCATCGATGGACTGGACATCCCCGTTGGGGGCCGATAGGCGAGGAGAGCTGGAAGCACCAATAGGACTGGGAGAGATCACGGAGAGCATCAGCTCCATGCAGGTGGCGAAAGTGCCGGGGCAGGATGGGTCCCCGGCGGACCTCTATAAAATGTTGCACCGGCTCTGGTCCCACACCTACGGGACATATTTGCTGATTCACTAGCAAGGACACCCTGCCTCCAACGATAACACAGGCAATTATATCGCTATTACCCACAAAACACAAAGCCCGATAGAATGCGCATCATATTTTGCTGCTCAATGCGGACGCAAAGATACATACGAAAGTCCTGGCTCAGAGATGGGAGAACTGCGTACCAGAGGTGGTTTAAGAGGACCAGACCGGCTCGTACAAGGGTAGACAGCAAACATCAGGTGACTGCTAAAAGCAATAATGACCCCATCCAGGACGGGAACACCAGAGGTGATCGTCTTCCTGGATGCAGAAAAGGCCTTTGACAGAGTCGAATGAAAGTATCTCATTGAGGTACTCGAGCGATTTGGGCTCGGGACAGCATTTACCATGTGGATGAAACTCCTGCACAACGTTCCAAAGGCGAGCATTCGGTCCAGCGCTGAATATTTCCAACTGCACAGAGGCATAAGGAAGCGATGTGGCCCCTCTCTTGTTCACCCTGGCAATTGAACACCTGGTGATCATTCTGCGAGACGCGAAAGTCTGAAAGGGCATCAAAAGAGGGGGCGGATGACATGATCCTCTACGTCTCGGACTCACAGAACGGCATGGAAGTAATCATGAAGGTCCTGGAAGGTTTCGGGGTCTTCTGGGGTTACAAACTCAACCGGGGTAAGAGCGAAGCATTCCCGGTCAACCTGAACGGGAGAGGGAGAGTGCTGGGTGGTGGGGTGGGGGGGGGGGGGGGGGGGCGGGACTGCCATTATAACTACCACAAAGCAAATTCCACTACATCAGGATCCAGATGGCCCATGACTGGATACGGATCCACAAGTGGAATCTGACCAGTCTGGCGGAGAAAGTTAAAAAGGTCCTTCAGACATGGGATGCACTCCCGCTTTCCCTGGCTGGAAGGGTGCAGTTGGTCAAGATCAACGTTCTGCCGAGGTTCCTGTTCAGATCCATGCCAATCTTCATCCCCAAAGTGTTTTTTCACGGGATAGAGAAAATGATCATGGTGTTTGGATGGAGGGGGAGGGGAAGGGACCCAAGGATCCCCAAGCCGACACTGCAATGGAGGAATGATATGGGCGTCCTGGTTCTAACGATCCTGCAGTAATAAAACTGGGCAGCCACAGTTAAAAGCGTGAGGGGATGGATACGAGAACCCAACATGGTCTCTGTGACGCTGGTGAAGTCGCCCTGCATGGGTGCCAACCTCCAGGCCCTAACCACTGCAACGCTCCCATTCTCCCGGTAAAATGCACATCCTGCCCTGTGGTGACAGCCACATTGAGGGCATGGCTCCAAAATATCAGCATTTCGGCTGAACCGAGATGTCCTTCATGGCACCCATCTGCGGTAATCAAAATTTCCCGGCAGCCATTCTCGATCACCTTCAAAAATTGGAGACAGGACGGGGATCTCTCGCTGTCAGGGGCATTTCCATAGGGGACAGACTCGTGACCCTGGTCAAACTGACGGAAGAATTGGAGCTACCGACAGGACAAGAACTTGGACACCTGCAATTCAGACAGTTTATGTCATGGATACCGCAAGGTACAGTAGGGCCCCGTGATACAATTTACTGAACAGGTGATAACCACCGAGTAAGGAGAGGGAGAACTGTGGCCCCATCTATGGACGTTTGCTGGAAAGGACAAGGACACCACCAGATGGAGCTAAGCACAAATGGGCGTGCGAACGCGGGACAGACGTGGGTTTGGGACTCTGGAGCAAAGCACTGGGTGGGGCTAACGTCACCTCCTCCTGCACAAGGCTAAGACTCGTGCAGTTTAAAGTTAGGCACAGAGCATACATAATCAGAACAGGGTCTTCCCGGAGGTGCAGGCTCAAGGTGAATGGTGCAGGATCAAGGTGAACGGTGTCAGAGAGGCCCGGCCAAGCACAGCCACATGTTCTGGGCGTGCCCCAGATTTCTGTTCTGGACAGCTTTCTTCGAGGCGATGTCAAAGGTTGTTGGGGAACGGGTGGAGCCTTGCCAGAGAGTGTCCCTTTTCGGGGTATCGGACAGCTACATATGGGGAAGGGAACCTATACGATGGATTTTGCTTCCTTCATTTCACGCCGGAAAATCTTGCTCGGTTGGCGATCAGCAGAACCACCCATAGCTTCAAACTGGCTGGCAGACCTCTCTGAATTTCTCCACCTGGAGAAGATCATGTACACGATACAAGCTTCGGAGGAAGGCTTTCACAAAGCGTGGAGGCCATTCATTACGCTGTTTCAAACCTGTTCGAAGCCAACATTAACTTGGGAGAGGGGTGGACGGAGGAGAGCAGATGAAACACGCAGAATGGAGAGGAGCAGGGGGGGGGGAGGAGAGTGGGGGTGTCGAGGGAACCCAAGGGAATCAGTTAGAGAAACACGGGGTGGGGGGGGGGCGGACGCGGGGTGCAAGAAACGCCCCCCCCTCCCCTCCCGAAAACACAAGAACAACAAGAACTACAGAAGACAGGTGCGACAGCGAGCGCAGTAGTGTGACACCCATGGCGAAAGTTGGTGTCAGGGAAAACCAGTCTTTCAACTGGGGGTGGGGAGGGGGGGGGAGGGGGGGGGTGGGGGGGGGGGGGTTACAGAGAGTGCGGAAAGGCGGACAGAGAGAATATCTGTCAAAATTTGTAAATAAGAAGCGGCGTAACATGTAAATATCAAGTGCACGCTCTGTTAAGCTGTTATTGTGCAAAAACTGCAAAATGCAAATAAAAATATTTCAAAGAAAATTAAAATCCGATCTGCGCTTTGCCACGTCTGCCTCATGTCCTGGTAGAATCTGATTTTACGACATTCCAGTTTCATGCCTTCTTGTGTCTAGCCCAGCGAAGGCTCCGGTCATGATACTTGTGCAGTTTGGCTTTTATCGCTCTCGGCTACACCCCCATCGAAGCGACATAAGAGACCTGCCAATCTCATGCAGGTTAGGGAAGCTGTCCCACTCTATTTGAGCCACGAAGTTGATTGTGTCCTGCTCTCATTTCCATTCTGTTAGTGTTTGAGCTTGTTTTCCTGTTCCCTTAAAGCCGGGAAAGAAAAACAAGGCAGATGTAGATTTTGACCAGAGTATATGCGTCAACTGCAAAGTTGATTAAGGGAACATATAATATAATAGCACGATAAGGCCATTCGCCTCTTCGAGTCAACCCCGCCATTCAGTGCGGTTGATCCTCTCTCTCAAGGCCATAAACCTGCATCCCCCACCCCCCCACCCCATAATCCTGGTGCCCTAAGGTTATAGGACATTGTCTATTTCCTTCTTAAATAAATGCAGTGACTTAAGCTCTGCAGCTTATCGTGGCAGAGAGGTCCATACTTTCACCACCCTCTGAATTCTCTTCATCTCAGTCCTAAATGACCAACCCTGGGCTTGGAAACCGTCACTCTTTTTCCTACAGATCCCAGCCTCAGGAAAGATAATCTCTGCATCAAGTGTGTCCATGTCTGGCAGAAATTTCTACGTTTCAGTGATATCCCCTCTCATCCTTCTTAATTACAGTGACTGCAGGCTGTGTCGACGTGCTTCCCACAACTTGAAATG
Organism: Scyliorhinus torazame; assembly: GCF_047496885.1. Taxonomy (NCBI): domain Eukaryota; kingdom Metazoa; phylum Chordata; class Chondrichthyes; order Carcharhiniformes; family Scyliorhinidae; genus Scyliorhinus; species Scyliorhinus torazame. The sequence goes on along the minus strand of NC_092720.1, from coordinate 176,715,297 downwards.
TGAAAACAACCATCCCAGGAATCTGTATTGTGAATTCACTGGACTGCCTCTGTGACAAGTGTATCCGTTCCTAGATAAGGATATTAAAACTTCTCAAAATACTCAAGGTATCGTCCCACCAAGGCCCTGTATAGCAGGCAGCAAGATATCAATGCTCCAGTACTACAATCGTATTTCAAAGAACGGAAACACGTCATTCGTCTGCTTATCTTCGTGGTGCAGCTGCACGCGTGCTTTCATTTACTGGTGTGCTAGAACACCCAGGTTCCCTTGGACATCAATATTTGCCAATCTAGCGCCATTTAAGTAATGCCCAGTCGTTCAGTTTTTCATACCAAAGTGGATAACTTCACATTTTGCCATGTTATACTGCATCTGCCACGTATTTACTCACTCATTAAACTTGTCTAAGCCGCCTGGAAGCGCAATAACATCCTCCTGTACGCTCACTAACCCACCAAATTTTGCGTCGTCCGCTAATATGGAAATATTATATTTAGCTTCGCCATCCAAATGATTGCTATATATTCTGACTTGCTGGGCCCCAGGTATCGCCCAGATATTCACCCCTGCATGAAGCTTGGTGAATCACCAATTGCGCCCGTTCCCTTCGTTCATCCCCCAGTCATGTGGAGAGGAACTCATTAAGTGTTCTAACTATGCGATGCTTTCCTGTATGTGGAACATTCCCTTTTTCAGTCCTATCATCGACCCACATTCACCGTGTTTTCAGGAAATTGATGATCGTGGCAGCAACATTCTAATATTTTCCCCAGCTCGAAAGTTTAATCATCTTTTCTGTTCGCTCCCACCCTTCCCACTGCTTCTGAAACTCAATCTCTGACTACTACCGTCCTTTGATGAACTTTCGGAGTCTAATTTTTGCCAACAGGTTTTGCCTCCAGAGCCTACCATATGCCAGTCGACTACCACACGTATTATTATTATTATAATCCCGCCGACTTCACTCGTTGCGAGCACATATGCCGTTCTTCAGTTTCCCAGTTCCTCTTTCAGCGTTACTCGGCCACTAAATTCCGGAACAATTCTTCTCTATAGTCTATTTGCTTCACTGTTTTAAAACTGCCGCCAAACAACAACGGCACACCTGGGATGTGTTCTATCTGAGCTGCACTGCATCTCCCATGGCGTGACTAATCACTGACCCCGAGTGACCAAGCAACGGGTCACATTCGTTGATGGCATGTGGTGGTTTGCTGATGTTGGGGCGAACCTGTCCACTGGAAAGATTCATCTTTTCTTGCCGGCCAACAAATGTTATTCTGAAAGTACATTCCTTTCCAAACATTCTCCTCGTATCCTTCAACTCCTAGCTGCCGGATGTTTAGGATGCGTGCATGACAGTAAACTGTAAAACTGGTTATTTACGACCAACCAAGAATCATGAAAATTTCTGAAGTTGCAAACAGCTGTCTGTGATTGGTGGGCAGTCCGGCAGTTCGCCTTTAAATAGTGAAGTGTGGGTTGGAGGGGCAGTTGGATTATGGCCCTGTTTTTGAAGATTATGACCACTGACTCTCCCACCGCAGTGTTCTCTGGCTACTAATATTTTAGCACTTCCTGTGAATTCCAAAACCTAGAATGCTTGCCTAATCATTTGCAGTTCATTTTCCTTTGGTTATTTTACAGGAAATTTAGTGGTGATCCTCGTTCTCCGAGGGGAAAGTGTGGACTCAAGTACTTGCAGGGATCGCTACCTGGTGGCAATGGTAATCGCGCGAATTTTCTGCACATCGTTTTTTAGGTCGTGTTGCGCCGAATCAGTCAGTAATTATTTTTGGAATAGTTCCTGGAAATCACTCCTCTGTGCAGTACTATACCTTTCTTGGACTGTGCCGCCACAGACTGGTCTGTCTGTTTAGTTATGTAAAGGTGGTCAAGTTATGTAAATGTGGTCACACCCAAGGTGCAGGCAGAGAAATGGGTGAGCACCAGAAAGGGCAGGCAGTCAGTGCAGAAATCCCCTGTGGTTGTCCCCCTCTCGAACAGATATACCCCTTTGGATACTGTCGGGGGGGGGAGGGGGATAGCCTATCAGGGGAAAACAGCAGCAGCCAGAGCAGTGGCACCACGGCTGGCTCTGATGTTCAGAAGGGAGGGTCAAAGCGCAGAAGAGTAATAGTAATAGGGGACTCTATAGTCAGGGGCAAAGGTAAGCGCTTCTGTGGACGTGAAAGAGACTCCAGGATGGTATGTTGCCTCCCTGGTGCCAGGGTCCAGGATGTCTCCAAACGGGTAACGGGAATCCTCAAGTGGGAGGGCAAACAGGCAGAGGTCGTTGTACATATTGGTACTAACGACATAGGCAGGAAGGGGCATGAGGTCCTGCAGCAGGAGTTCAGGGAGCTAGGCAGAAAGTTAAAAGACAGGACCTCTAGGGTTGTAATCTCTTGATTACTCCCTGTGCCACGTGCCAGCGAGGCTAGACATAGGAAGATAGAGCAGCTAAACACGTGGCTAAACAGCTGGTGTAGGCGGGAGGGTTTCCATTATCTGGACCACTGGGAGCTCTTCCGGGGCAGGTGTGACCTGTATAAGAAGGACGGGTTGCATCTAAACCGGAGAGGCATAAATATCCTGGCCGCGAGGTTTGCTAGTGTCACACGGGAGGGTTTAAACTAGTATGGGAGGGGGTTGGGCACGGGAGCAATAGGTCAGAAGGTGAGAGCATTGAGGGAGAACGAGGGAATAGGGACAGTGTGGCTCTGAGGCAGAGCAGACAGGGAGAAGTTGCTGAACACAGCGGGTCTGGTGGCCTGAAGTGCATATGTTTTAATGCAAGAAGTATTACGGGTAAGGCAGATGAACTTAGAGCTTGGATTAGTACTTGGAACTATGGTGTTGTTGCCATTACAGAGACCTGGTTGAGGGAAGGGCAGGACTGGCAGCTAAACGTTCCAGGATTTAGATGTTTCAGGCGGGATAGAGGGGGATGTAAAAGGGGAGGCGGAGTTGCGCTACTGGTTCGGGAGAATATCACAGCTGTACAGCGAGAGGACACATCAGAAGGCAGTGAGGCTATATGGGTAGAGATCAGGAATAAGAAGGGTGCAGTCACAATGTTGGGGGTATACTACAGGCCTCCCAACAGCCAGCGGGAGATAGAGGAGCAGATAGGTAGACAGATTTTGGAAAAGAGTAAAAACAACAGGGTTGTGGTGATGGGAGACTTCAACTTCCCCAATATTGACTGGGACTCACTTAGTGCCAGGGGCTTAGACGGGGCGGAGTTTGTAAGGAGCATCCAGGAGGGCTTCTTAAAACAATATGTAGACAGTCCAACTAGGGAAGGGGCGGTACTGGACCTGGTATTGGGGAATGAGCCCGGCCAGGTGGTAGATGTTTCAGTAGGGGAGCATTTCGGTCACAGTGACCACAATTCAGCAAGTTTTAAAGTACTGGTGGACAAGGATAAGAGTGGTCCTAGGATGAATGTGCTAAATTGGGGGACGGCTAACTATAACAATATTAGGTGGGAACTGAAGAACATAGATTGGGGGCGGATGTTTGAGGGCAAATCAACATCTGACATGTGGGAGGCTTTCAAGTGGCAGTTGAAAGGAATACAGGACCGGCATGTTCCTGTGAGGAAGAAGGATAAATAAGGCAATTTTAGGGAACCTTGGATGAAGAGTGATATTGTAGGCCTCGTCAAAAAGAAAAAGGAGGCATTTGTCAGGGCTAAAAGGCTGGGAACAGACGAAGCCTGCGTGGAATATAAGGAAAGTAGGAAGGAACTTAAGCAAGGAGTCAGGAGGGCTAGAAGGGGTCACGAAAAGTCATTGGCAAATAGGGTTAAGGAAAATCCCAAGGCTTTTTACACGTACATAAAAAGCAAGAGGGTAGCCAGGGAAAGGGTTGGCCCACTGAAGGATAGGCAAGGGAATCTATGTGTGGAGCCAGAGTAAATGGGCGAGGTACTAAATGAATACTTTGCATCAGTATTCACCAAAGAGAAGGAATTGGTAGATGTTGAGTCTGGAGAAGGGGGTGTAGATAGCCTGGGTCACATTGTGATCCAAAAAGACGAGGTGTTGGGTGTCTTAAAAAATATTAAGGTAGATAAGTCCCCAGGGCCTGATGGGATCTACCCCAGAATACTGAAGGAGGCTGGAGAGGAAATTCCTGGGGCCTTGACAGAAATCTTTGGATCCTCGCTGTCTTCAGGGGATGTCCCGGAGGACTGGAGAATAGCCAATGTTGTTCCTCTGTTTCAGAAGGGTAGCAAGGATAACCCCGGGAACTATAGGCCGGTGAGCCTTACTTCAGTGGTAGGGAAATTACTGGAGAGAATTCTTCGAGACAGGATCTACTCCCATTTGGAAGCAAATGGACGTATTAGTGAGAGGCAGCACGGCTTTGTGAAGGGGAGGTCGTGTCTCACTAACTTGATAGAGTTTTTCGAGGAGGTCACTAAGATGATTGATGCAGGTAGGGCAGTGGATGTTGTCTATATGGACTTCAGTAAGGCCTTTGACAAGGTCCCTCATGGTTGACTAGTACAAAAGGTGAAGTCACACGGGATCAGGGGTGAGCTGGCAAGGTGGATACAGAACTGGCTTGGTCATAGAAGGCAGAGAGTAGCAATGGAAGGATGCTTTTCTCATTGGAGGGCTGTGACCAGTGGTGTTCCACAGGGATCAGTGCTGGGACCTTTGCTGTTTGTTGGAAATATAAATGATTTGGAGGAAAATGTAACTGGTCTGATTAGTAAGTTTGCAGACGACACAAAGGTTGGTGGAATTGCGGATAGAGACGAGGATTGTCAGAGGATACAGCAGGATTTAGATTGTTTGGAGACTTGGGCGGAGAGATGGCAGATGGAGTTTAATCCGGACAAATGTGAGGTAATGCATTTTGGAAGGTCTAATGCAGGTAGGGAATATACAGTGAATGATACAACCCTCAAGAGTATTGAAAGTCAAAGAGATCTATGTAGGAGTACAGGTCCACAGGTCATTGAAAGGGGTAACACAGGTGGAGAAGGTAGTCAAGAAGGCATACGGCATGCTTGCCTTCATTGGCCGGGGCATTGAGTATAAGAATTGGCAAGTCATGTTGCAGCTGTATAGAACCTTAGTTAGGCCACACTTGGAGTATAGTGTTCAATTCTGGTCGCCACACTACCAGAAGGATGTGGAGGCTTTAGAGAGGGTGCAAAAGAGATTTACCAGAATGTTGCCTGCTTATGGAGGCTCCTCCATTAGCTATGAGGAGCGGTTGAATAAACTCGGTTTGTTCTCACTGGAACGAAGGAGGTTGAGGGGAGACCTGATAGAGGTATACAAAGTTATGAGGGGCATAGACAGAGTGGATAGTCAGAGGTTTTTCCCCAAGGTAGAGGGGTCAATTACTAGGGGGCATAGGTTTAAGGTGAGAGGGGCAAGGTTTAGAGTAGACGTACGAGGCAAGTTTTTTACGCAGTGGGTAGTGGGTGCCTGGAACTCGCTACCGGAGGAGGTGGTGGAAGCAGGGACGGTAGTGACATTTAAGGGGCATCTTGTCAAATACATGAATAGGATGGGAATAGAAGGATACGGACCCAGGAAGTGTAGAAGATTGTAGTTTAGTCGGGCAGCATGGTCGGCACGGGCTTGGAGGGCCGAGGGGCCTGTTCCTGTGCTGTACATTTCTTTGTTCTTTGTACTTTGTTTGTCTGGTTCACGGTCGCTTTATCCTTTGAGCGATTTATGACCATTTGTAGCCGGAATTTAAGAGTAAATTATTTGAACGAGAAAAATGTGGTGGTGATTCTTGCCACAACGGTCACTTTCAAAAATGCGTCCTCCTACTTCACACTTGAATATTCAGAAATAATCAGCAACGTGCCCTGGTTCTGTTTCATAAAGTTAAGCTATTTTTATGAGTCCGGATGTGTGGGATTTAACTGGTTTGTCACGGTGTTAAACGCATTTCTCCCATTTCTCGCATTGGATTTGTTTTGTTTTTTCATATTTTTACTGGTATTTTCAATTTATTCACAGTAGCACTTTACGTTTAATATTCACAGAACGTATGGTTCTTATATACATGTTGATATTGTCTGTCATGGTATGTCTTACTCCCTCCCCCTTCGCTTCTCCCCGCACACCCGGCCCCTCGTTGCTACCCCCCATTTGTCGTTCAGGTAGTACTGTCCCCTGGTTCCTATTGTCCCCTTTCACCCTCCATTCCCTTTATGTTTTCTGCTGACTTGCGGGGGTGTGGGGCGGGGAAGGGGGAGCTTACGCCCCCTCTCGCTCCCTCCGTGCTTCTGCCTGTAGTTACTGAAGCTCCCCACTCTTCTCCACCCTCCCCTCGGGTTGTGTGTTCCTGTCTGTCTTCTCCCATCTCTCACTTTTTTCTATTGGCTTCGAAAAGGTCCTGGAACAGGCCGAAGAATTATCCCCATGCTGTGAGGAAACCTTTTCCGACACTCGGAAGGCGTATTTGATCTTCTCCAAAGGGCAAAATTCTGCCAGGTCTGCCTCCAGACTGGAGTTCTGGTTGGTGCTGCTGGTCTCCAGCCAAAGAACAAGGAAAGGTGCAGCCCAGGAACAGGCCCTTCGGCACTCCAAACCCGTGCCGACAATGCTGCCCATCTAAACTAAAATCGTCTACACTCCCTGGGTCCGTATCCCTCTATTCCCACCCTCTTCATATATTTGTCAAGCTGCTGCATTAATGTCACTATCGTCCCTGCTTCCACCACCTCCTCCGGCAGCGGGTTCCAGGCACCCACTACCCTCTGTGTAAAAAACGTGCCTTGTAAATCTCCTCTAAACCTTGCCCCTCGCACTTTAAACCTATTCCCCCTAGTAATTGACCCCTCTACCCTGGGGAAAATCCTCTGACTATCCACTCTGTCTCTGCCCCTTATAATTGTTTTGATGTCTATCAGGTCGCCCCTCAACCTTTATCTTTCCAGTGAGAACAAACCGAGTTTATTCAACCGGACCTGGTAGCTAATGCCCTCCACACCAGGCAACATCCTGGTAAATCTCTTCTGCACCCTCTCTAAACCCTCCACATCCTTCTGGTAGATGCGCGACCAGAATTGAACACTATACTCCAAGTGTGGCCTAACTAATGTTCTATACAGCTGCAACATGACTTGCCAATTCTTATACTCAATGCTCCGGCCAATGAAGACCAGCATGCCATATGCCTTCTTGACTATCTTCTCCACCTGTGTTGCCCCTTTCAGTGACCTGTGGACGTGTACAACTAGATCTCTCTGACTTTCAATACCCTTGAGGGTTCTACCATTCACTGTATATTCCCTACCTGCATTAGACCTTCCAAAACGCATTATCTGACATTTATCCAAAGAAAACTCCATCTGCCATCTTTCCGCCCAAGTCTCCAAACGATCTAAATTCTGCTGTATCCTGTGACTGTCCTCATCGCTATCCAAGCAGGATTCTCCGCCATGCAATTAGGGAAGCGAAAGCTGGGGCGTCAGCCGTCTTTCCCATGTGTAGCTCTGGCTGTTTGGATACACCGTACATTGCCACTTTTGTTCTTGGCTTCTCCCTCACCCCCACAACCTTGGACATTGTCTCGGAGAAGGCTGTGCAGAACCCAGCAAATTTGAGAGAGGCCGAAACATGTGGGTGTGGTTGGCCGGGTCTCTCTGGCGCCGTTCACATTGTTCATCCATCTCCGGGAACAACCTGTTCATTCAGGTTCTGGTATGGTGCGCTCCGTGCACCACTTTGAACTGCATGAGGCTGAGCCTTGCGCAGGAGGAGGAGGAGTTGACCCTGCTCAGTGCTCCGCTTCAAAGCCCCAGCCCACTTCTGTCGCCAGCTTGTCTCCCCATTTCCGTCTGGCTTCGCCCATTGAATTATAGAATCATATTATCATAGAACTAAAAGTGCAGAAGGAGGCCATTCGGCACTTGGGGTCTGCAGCAGCCCTTAGGAAGAGCACCCTACACAAGCCCACACCTCCACCCTATCCGTGTCACCTAGTAACCCTTTTGGACACTAAGGGCAATTTAGCATGGCCAATCCACCTAACCTGCACATCTTTGGACTGTCCAGTGGCAGTCTCGCCCTGTCCAATAGCAGCCCACAGATTTCCCGCAGTTTCCCCCTTCCTTAATGTCCGTGCTTATCAGGTCCACGAGAACTGTGGTCTCCCGGGCCCTAGGATATCATATTATGTCCTTGCGGATAAAGTGCTTTACCTGTGGGTGTCTAAGTTCCTATCCTGTTCATGGTTCCAGCACTTCCGTCAGTTCACCCAGTGTCGCTAGTCTGTTCCCCATGCCAAAGTCTCTGACTGTCAGCGTCCCCCGTCCTGTTCCCATCTTTTGAAGGTGGTGTCCAGCATGGCTGGTTGGAACGTGTGGTTTCTGCAGACTGGGGCCATGGGGCACATCAGACCGAAATGTTGCCTCATCTGATTCCAGGTATTGAGCGTGGCTACCACCACTGGACAGGATGTGTATTTCGTCACAAGGAGTGGGGGCGCTGCCGTGGCAAGGGCCCGGAGGGCCGTCCCCTTGCAGGAGGCCTCCTCCAGCCACAGCCAATCCGTGGTGGTTTCACGTAGCCTTTCCTCACTCTCTCTGCCGTAACTGCCCATTGGCAATATTGTAAGTTTGATAGTGCCAGGCCACCCCTATATTTTGCAGTGTTGATTTGCAGACTCTCGTGTTCTTATCCCCAACCCCACACCCCGCCCCATCCAAACGCCATGATTATTTTGCCTATGCTTTGGAAATAGGCCTTGGAGAAATAGGGGCAGCAGGGTATCGTTGTGGTTAGCACAATTACTTCACAGCTCCAGGCTCCCAGGTTCGATTCCGGTTTGGGTCACTGTCAGTGCGGAGTCTGCACATCCTCCCCGTGTGTGCGTGGGTTTCCTCCGGGTGCTCCGGTTTCCTCCCACAGTCCAAAGATGTGCAGGTTAGATGGATTGGCCATGATAAATTGCCCTTAGTGTCCAAAATTGCCCTTAGTGCTGGGTGGGTTTACTGGGTTAATGGGATAGGGTGGAGATGTTGACCTTGGGTAGGGTGCTCTTTCCAAGAGGCGGTGCAGACTCGATGGGTCGAATGACCTCCTTCTGCACTGTAAATTCTATAATTCTAGGATGTGAGATGAAGATCGGCATTGATCTGAACAGGAAGAGGAATCTCGGCAATAGTTACATTTTGATTGTCTGCACCCTCCCAGCCAGGGAGAGCGGGACCATGTCCCATCTCGGTTGGTCCTTTTTAACTTACTCCGCCAGGCTGCTCAGATTCCACTCATGGATCTGTGTCCAATCCCAGTCTATTGGATCCCCAGTCAGCGGAAACTGTTTTAGGTTAGTTTGAATGGGAGTCCTTCCAAATCTGTCCCTCCTCCGTTTGCATTCTCCCGTATTGCCTTGCTCTTGCCCAGGTTGAGTTTGTAACCCGAGAAAATTAAGAACTCTTTCAGGAGCTGCATGATTGCTCTCAGGCCTTCCTGCGGTTCTGAGACGTAGAGGAGCAGATTTTCCGCATAGAGTGAAACTCTGTGCTCCCTTCCTCCCCTTTGGATACACTTCCACCTTTTCGCATCTCGCAGATCGATTACCAGGAGGTCAATTACGATGGCAAACAGAAGGGGGGACACTGGGCATCCCTGCCTTGTGCCCGTTTGCAGCTGGAAGTATTCAGACCCGGTGGTATTAGTTAAAACACTCGTCTAGGGGGCGTTCTACAGGATTTGCACACAGAAGGTGAATCCTGCCCGAGCCCAAACCACTTCAGTACCTCGAGGTGGTACCTCCAGTCGTCTCTGTCGATGGCCATTTCTGCATCCATGGAGACGATCACCTCGTATTCTCTCCCCGGGAGCAGCAGAGGGGTCATTATTACATTAATCAGTAAACTGCCAACCCTTGACAAAACCCGTCAGGTCCTTTGTGACCACCTCTGGTATGCAGTTCTCCAACTTTTCGCCAAGACCTTTGTAAAAGATTTGGCACCCATATTTAGCTAGTAATATAAAGTAAGATAGGGAGAGTGTTTTTCAATATATAAAAGGTAAGAGAGAGGCAAAAATCGATATTGGCCCACTGGAAAATGTGGCTGGAGAAGTAATAATAGGAAACAAAGAAATGGCAGACGAACTGAATAGTTACTTTGCATCCGTCTTCACGGTGGAAGACACCAGAGGGATGCCAGGGATCCAGGAGAACCAGGGTCAGAGGTGAGTGCAGTGACCATTTCTAAGGAGAAGGCTCTTGGGAAACTGAAAGGACTGAGGTGGATAAATCACCTGGACTCCACTTCAGCGTTCGAAAATAAATAGCTCAAGAAGTTGTGGAGGCATTGGTGATGGTATTTCAGGAATCACTGGAGGGACAAAGGATCCCAGAGGACTGTACAATGGCTAATGTAACACCACTACTTATGAAGGGAGGGAGGCAGAAGACGTGTAATTATAGATCGGTTAGCCTGACTTCGGTCATTGGTATATGTTTGAGTCCATTATTAAAGATGAGATTGCGGAGTACTTGGAAGTGCTTGATAACATAGGACTGAGTCCGCATGGCTTCGCCAAACTAAGGTCATATCTGACAAATCTGTTAGAGTTCTTTGAGGAAGTAACACGGAAGTTCGACAAAGGAGAGCCAGTGGACCTGACTTACTTAGATTTCCAGAAGGCCGATGACAAGGTGCCGCATAGAAGACTGTTAATTAAGTTAAGAGCCCATGGCGTTAAGCGTAAGATGTTGGCATGGATAGAGTATTGGCTGACTGGCAGAAGACAGAGAATGGGGTAAAGGGGTCATTTTCAGGATGGCAGCCGGTGACTAGTGGTGTACCTCAGGTGTCGGTGCTGAGACCACAATTTTCGCAATATACATTAATGATCTGGAGGAAGGAACTGAAGGCATTGTTGCTACGTTTGCAGATTATACAAAGATCTATAGAGAGGAAGGTAGTATTGAGGAAGCAGGTGGGCTGCAGAAGGACTTGTACAGGGTAGGGGAGTGGGCAAAGAAATGGCAGGTGGAATACAATGTAGAAACGTGTGAGATAATGCACTTTGGAAGGAGAAATGGAGGCTTGGACTATTTTCTACCTGATAACATGCTTAGGGAATCAGAAGCCCAAAGGGATTTGCGAGTCCTTGTTCACGATTGTCTTAAGGTTAACGTGCAGGTTCAGTCGGCAGATAGGAAGGCAAATGCAATGTTAGCATTCATGTCGAGAGGGCTAGAATACAATACCAGGGATATACTTCTGAGGCTATATAAGCTGCTTGTCAGACCCCATTTGGAGTATTGTGAGAAGTTTGGAAGGATATGCTAGCCTTGGAAAGGGTCCAGAGAGCTTTCTTAAGAATGATCCCTCGAATGAAGAGCTTGTCGTATGAGAAACGGTTGAAGTTCCTCGGTCTGCACTGGTTGGAGTTTGGAAGGATCAGGGGGGAATCTTATTGAAATATACAGGATACTGCATGGCCTGGATAGAGTGGACGTGGAGAGGATGATTCCACATGTAGGAAAAGTAGAAGCAGAGGACACAATCTCAGACTAAAGGGACGATCTTTTAAATCAGAGATGAGGAGGAATTTCTTCAGCCAGAGAGTGGTGAAACTGTGAATCCCTGGAACTCTTTGTCACAGAAGGCTGTGGAGGACAAATCACTGAGTGTCTTTTAGAGATAGATAGATAGGTTATTGATCAATAAGGGGATCAGAGGTTATGGGGAGAAGGCAGGAGAATGGAGTGAGAAAAATATCAGCCATGATTGAATGGCAGAGCAGATTCGATGATTCGAGTGGCCTGATTCTGTTCCTATCTCATATAGTCTTGTGGTCTTATTGTCTTCGCAGCAACGTGGGTCTGTAAGACGAACATTCTGTCGGGTCCTTGTCCTTTTTGGATATCAACGATATTGTGGCCTGTGTTAGCGTAGGGGGCAGGGTGCACCTCGCCAAACGTGCCTTAAATGTGAGGCTGACACAGATGTTTTATTGAAGTTCCTGGGAACCCATCGGGTCCTGGCGCCTTCCACGCCTGCATCGAGCTGATGCTCTCCATGATTTCTCCCAGATCTATTGGTGCTTCCAGACCACCACCCCCCCCCCCACCACCACCTGCCCTCCCCCACAACTGCCATGTCCAGTCTGTCGAGGAACTGTTTAATCGCCACATCTCAGTTGGGTTTCAGAGGCGTACAGCCCTTGGTAGAAGGTCTTGAATGCCCGATTGATCACTTTTGGTTCCGCTACCAGTCTGCCACTGCTATTGTTTCCCTGCGCTATTATCCTCGTGGATGTGTGCTTCCACAGCTGGTGAGCGAGTAGGCTGCCAGCCTTTTCTCTGTGTTCGTAGAAGGTCCCCTGTCTCTGGCAGAGTGGTATACCGCTTTCCTAGTGGATAGCAGGTTAAATTCCCTTTATAGCTTTTTGCTCTTCGCCAGCAGCTCTACGGTCGGGGTTTTGGAGTACTTTCTGTCAACGTCCAGGGTGGAGTCAATCAGCTGTTGACTGGCCGCCCCCTCTTCCATCTCTTTGCGCGCCTTGTAAGCTATAATGCTCCCTCTGATCACAGTCTTTAGTGTCTCCCAGATGTGGAAGGTGAGAATTCCCCATTCCGGTTGTTAGTCCATAGTCACCAAAGGATTGTGGTATTTTGGCAGAAGGTCTTATCGGGCAGAATGTCCGTGTCCAACCTCCATATGCGCCGCTGGGCATGGCCCATCTCTAATCTCACATCCATGCACTGTGGAGCATGGTCGGAGATGATGATCGTGAAGTCTTCCGCTATTACTATTTCTGAAGCACCGATTCCCCACTGCAAAGAAGTCGATTCAGGTGTATACCTTGTGGACCGGTGAGGAGAACGAGAATGCCCTTTCGCAGGGGTGCACGGACTTTCATGAGTCCACTGCCCATCTGCTCCATGAATGTTCCCATTTCCCTCGTCATGCCTGTCTTTTTCCCTGTTCTGGCATTTGATCGGTTGGTCAACGTGTCCTGCACGCAGATAAAGTAATCCCCCATAATCAGCCGGTGTGTGTCAAAGCCGGGGATTCCCGCCATGGTCTTTTTTGTGACCTCTGTGTTGTCCAAATTGGGTGTGCACACATTTACTACTACCACCGTTGCCCCATCCAGGACACCGCTGAACACCATGTACCGTCGCCTTGGTCTGTAACCATCCTTGTCTTTATAAAGCTCGTCCTCTTACTAATAGGTCTGGTCACTCCCCTAGCCCTCGTCCTGTAGCATGAATGGTACGTCAGTCCCACCCAGCCCTTTCTGACCACCAGTCTGTCCCTTTCCCTGAGGTACGTTTCCTGCAGGAAGATTATTTCCGTCTTCAGCGTTCTTAAGTAGGCGAGGTTTCTGGACCTTTTCACCGGAAAGTTAAGTCCCCTTACATTCCAGGTGACCTCCTTGATGGGAGCCTTCTGTCCCCCGTTCCTGGGCATCAACCATACTTACCTGGTGGAAGCGCCCCTGCACTCCAGAGTTTCCCTTTGTTAGGGTGGCATCCAAAAAGGCCGGGGTAACCGATCCCACCATGAGGTCGGGCACTAGCGCTCTCGGCGTTTCCCTTTTTCCAGGGGCACCCAAAATGGCCGCCAACTGTGTGTACGCCAGTTGGGTGCGCCCCTATACTCCGGGGTTTCCCTTTTTTAGCGAGCCTGCAAAGTGGCTGGTTGCTGCGCCATCTTGATTCCTCGACCTGCTCCCTACCTACCCAAGCCAATCCAGTTGCCAACTGTTTTTCCTAGTTCTGTCCCCTGTCTGTGCCGTGTTCCCACTCTGTCCCCCTTTCGCCCCTCCCACGTCTACCCCTCCCTGTTCCCTCCTGTGTTCCCCCTCTCCGCCGAGAGGTGCGCCGTGGCCTGCCATACTGCTTATGTTCCCATGCTTGAAGTCCCTGCTGGTACGATGTCTACCATCCCAGGGCTGATCTAGCCCTTTGCCTGTTCTCTGACTGTCTGTATTCCTCTTTGCGCCCCCTCACCTGCATTCCCTACCCTCGCTTTCCTCTCTACCCGGTCTTTCTGTTTTGAACAAGGCAGTACAGTGCCGCGAAAATACATAATCAGACTATAGTCTCTGATTCCGACTTTTTCCAGCGATCCTCCCCCGTCACGCCTTCGTCGCTGCCGTACGTGTTCTCTGTCCAGGTTGTTAGCCCACAAAGTCGGGGTGTTAAATTAATGTTCTTTACTCTGGTGCGCAACCCAGAGTCTGGCTGGGGACAACATGCCAAACCGCACCCTACTCCTCTAGAGCGCCAATTTTGCCCTGTTTAACTCGACCCTTGTCTTTGCCGGGCCTGCCCCAAAGTCCTGACACATCCTGATTCTGTGTCCTTCCCCCGAGCTCGCTTTCGTTTGCCTGGCCCACCCCAGGATCCTTTCTAAATCCTGGTACCGTTGCAGCTTTGCCATAATCGCTTTTGACTGCTACCCTACCTTGGGATTCAGCCTGATCGACCTCTGTGTCCTGTCCTGTTCCGAGGTGTTGCGGAAACTGTCTGTCACAACTAAGTTGCCCATTATTTGGGCGGTATAGTCTGTTGGGTCTCTGCCCTGGATGCCTTCCGGCAGACGCACAATTCAAATGTACTTCTGCCGGGACCTGTTCTCCTGGCTCTCAACCTTTCCCTGCAAACTTCCCTGGGACGTCATCAACCTTTTCACCTCTTTCTGCAGAGCAACAATCCTCCGGCTCCGGACCAACGATGCTGTCTCGCTGTCCAGGATCGTTTTATCCTGCGCCTCCACTTTCTTTCCTGGGCCATAGATCGCGCGTTGGAGGGACACAATCGCCTCCCTCACCACCGCCTGGATCTCGGTTTTTACTGTCTCCATCATGGCGGGCAGCTGCTTTTTTTTAGCAGATCCTCCTCCGGCCCCCTGGTGTGGAGGGGAAGATTGATACTTGTGTCGGCGCCAGTGCTCGTGTCGCCCCTCTTCCCCGCTCTTGGGCGGCCGGGGATACCATCTCGCCTCCTTATGTCCACCGGCTTGTCCGCCCGCTGCTCGTGTCCCGTTCCACCACTTCTCCCTTCTCGCCGGCCCATAGAGCTACCTTTCGCTGTCATTTTCTTCTCCGCTGTATCTCCTTTTCCTTTGGGGTTCTTTACCGTTGGATTTACAGGCCAAATTCTACTGAAATTAACTTTTTTGGTTTTAATTAGGATGAGAACCATCTGATCTGCGCGCGCTCAGCACATCACCGTCACTGTAATCTCGCATTGATTTAGTTGCTCGATGCTCTGACTGTTAGGCACCTTGTAGTGGCCAGTCACATTCATAAGAGACTGAGGGTTCAGAACAAGGAAGAAAATCGGGAGGCGCAGAGATAGAGAGCAGAAGGATGTCTGTGATTTTACTCTTTGCCATATCCGTTAACATAATACTCTTGTGTTTCATCGATGCTTTAGCATTCCTATATTTCGACATTACCAGAACAGATCCTGCAAGGTACAATTATTCCATGTACATTTTCCAACAAGTTGAAATAATGATGGGTCGTTTAATTTGCTGCACAAACACAATTATTTATGGTGTGACGGCGTCAAGTTCAGAGAGCAGCTCAAGAGCGCTGTGAAATATCCCCTTAACGAGCTGATTCAATTCATTAATAAGCAAAACTGAGGCCTCGATTCCTCCATACATTTAATATTTGGTTCATGAATGCAATATTAGGTTCAAAATTCCATCAATTGTATTATGCACGGAAATGCGACCTATCCGCCATTACAACTAACGGATGCGGGCAAACATTTTGTTCATAAACTGCACTCTTTTTTACTAACACTTATGACATTTATTTTGGGTACAGTGGAACAACGTGTTGCATTCAATCAGAACGCTTCCTGAAAGAGCTAGTTCAACTAGAAGGTTAATAAACCATTTCTGGTGCAAGAGCCTCGTCCATCGGTAGGTAGACAAAGCTGAGCTGTACCTTCGGAAATTCCATTCAGTAGTATATACGCCACAAGGAATATATTGACTCTTAACTGTCCTCTGAAATGCCTGAGCAATTCGTTCCACGAGGCTGGGTAACAAATGTAGGACCTTGTTAGCGAGGCCACTATCCCATCAAACAATTTAAAACAAACACTGTCTGAGGACTATTTGGATTAACTGAATTGTGGTGGACTTTGTGCCCCACAGGAGTGTCCATACATTGCTCATATCTAATGTCAGCTGTTCTGCATATATTCGCTACTCATATCTGCTTCCTAAAGCACTTCAAGGAAGCACCTTTCTGGCAACTTTACCTGCCCTGGCCTGCGTGTGACTCCAGACCTACAAACATGTGTTTGACTCTTAACTGT
The DNA here is from genome assembly GCF_047496885.1 of Scyliorhinus torazame. Taxonomy (NCBI): domain Eukaryota; kingdom Metazoa; phylum Chordata; class Chondrichthyes; order Carcharhiniformes; family Scyliorhinidae; genus Scyliorhinus; species Scyliorhinus torazame. The sequence goes on along the minus strand of NC_092720.1, from coordinate 176,698,992 downwards.
CCTCTGAAATGCCTGAGCAATTCGTTCCACGAGGCTGGGTAACAAATGTAGGACCCTGTTAGCGAGGCCACTATCCCATCAAACAATTTAAAACAAACACTGTCTGAGGACAAAAGTGTCCCGCAGAATTAGATTCTCGTCCAAGAGGAAATATTCTGTCCGCGTAACCTTTGTCCAACCCATTCATAACGTTTAACCTATCCATCTGATAGTGTTAGTATAAGGTGAAGCAGGTTTAATACAGAGAGGGGAACAATTACATCTCCCAAAAGGTCGCGAATCTGTCGAATTCAGTACCCCAGTGCGGTGGATCCCGGGATATTGAGTAAATATAGGGAGGAAATAGATATTTTAAAAGTAGTAGTGGGTTGAAGGTCATGGAAAACGGCGGTAATGTGGAATTGAGACCGACAGGAGATCAGCAATGATCATATTGAATGGTGGAGACAGCTGGAGGGGTTGAATTGCCTACTGCCGCTCTTGGTTCTTTAGTTCTTGTGTTCGGTTTCTCCAAGGCATCCTGTTGCAACCAAAAAAAATAGGAGTTTCATGAGAACTTTTGTTTTTTTTCTGCTGTTTCTCCGGATCACCTGTGTCATATTTATAGAATGAGATTCACTGTCAAGGCGTTAAGTAAATAAGAATGATGATCCGACGGCAAATGCATACAACTGGGAAAACACTCTCACAGTTATTCATGAAGCACGGCTTCCAGAAGGTCACGTATGGCAGCTCATCATTCTCAGTTGACGAATCTCCAGACGGTAATGAAGTTGTGATGTGCGATGGTATGCTGGCATGAAGGTCAACTGAGGGCAGAAGTGTTGAACTGAGGAGGAACCAATGGCAATAACACTGTTGAAAGTTCACACGTGCCCGAGGGACGTGAGTTTCAATTTCTGAGAGGTGCAGTAAGCATTGAAGAATAATGGAAGAATTCAGCAGTTAAGAAATACTTGGAGGTACTCCATTTTATTAAATGAAGATGTGATTTGTAAACTGAATTGGAACAGCAACTTGAAGGTAAATCGGTGTCAGAGCAGTAGGAAACGCTAAGACGAAAAAGGGTTATAATTACATTTCTAAACCATTGGATGTCATCTGGTAAAGGATTGGAAGAATGAGGGGCTGCAGTGTAAAGAGTGTAATAAGGAGCGGGAACAGTATAAACGTCGGAAATAAGGAGCTGCGGTAGCGTCAAGAGCACGAACAAGGAGCGACAGCAGTGTAAAGAGTGGATTTTTTTACGACACGATGGAAAATGGATGTCAATTCTAGTCCCACTCGTCCGAGAGTAGATATTTAACCAATAATTCTTTGAAGAATACCTAATGTCTCTGCCTCTTGGCTGACCAATAATTACAGTCACCAGGTTTGTACGTTTAAACACCATTTCTGTTTATTTATAACAAGAACAACAATTTAACGCGCCGCAGATACAGTTGGTTAACTATTAATAACCAACCAGCCACTTTAACTCCACACCCGCCCTCTACACACACTTACCCATGACAGTCATACACAGAGTGGAAAGGGGTTAAACAAAAAGAACGCAAGAGAAAAAGAAAGAGCATTTTCTTCAGATGATGGTTCTTAGCACGTTATCTTCATAGTAAGCTTACAGATTAGAGTTTATGTTCTGAAGCTAGTGCTGGACGTTCCTGCAGTTCTAAAATACCATACAACGTTCCTGGAGTTGCACGTCTTTGGTCAATCAAACTTTACTTTCAGTTCGTTGTTTGTCTTCAACTCTCTGTTGTCACAGGATGACGACATCCATAGGCCACTTTGAGAGAGATAGGGACAGTTCTAACTATTTCTGAAGAGACTTAGTTGGTTCTTTTTGGAGACAGCTGCAGCGTTCACAGCAGAGTTTCTGGAGAGACTCTAGCGAATGCTTTCTGGAAAGGATCTGGATGGACCTTCTACCTCCGTGCTGCCGAAATCGAAACTGAACACTCCTTATATTTCTGAACCATTTCAGTCGGATACGATCCAATCACCAACTGTTAGTCGGCGAACGGCAACCTTTTGCGCCAATTCATTGGCCACCAGCCAAGTCAATCAAACTGATCCCAGCCCATGTCTGTCATTGGTGCTGGCCAGCCTACAAATCCATTGTAAGCCAGCACGGGCTTCTGAATTCATCTGCATGAATTAAAGAACAGGCTGCTTACCTTAAAGCCCAATGTCCCCTTCGTTGCATGGATGCAAAATGCATTGACAAAAAAAAAAAAGTGAAATAAGGGAACAAACAGGCAACGAGCAGGGAAGACCCTTACATCCAACGCCACCCCCCCCACCCCCCCTCTCCTCCGCAGCTAAAAATAGAAACGCCAGGACACCGACGTTTCATTATGTGGTATGCAAGACAGAATTCACTGACGCTTATCCAACCATTGCATCCCCATTATCGAATTTGCAAAACCAGTCTCTACACTGGTAACTGGCAAGTCTTTAAATGCGTAACAAAACATCCACAATCACGTTAAATTTTCCAGGAATATGTACAATATTAATATTGAACTGTTCTAGTACTATACTGCAACGGAATAACCTTGCATTCCTCGTTTTAAACATTTTTGTAAACGCAGGTGGATTATGTTCTGTGTAAACCAAGCTTGTTTTTTTGTTACGTCGGACATACCAATCCAAGTGCTGCAGGACTAATAACAAGGCTAAGGCTTATTTTTCAATGGATAATTCTTTTTCTGGCATTGATTTAGTTTTATTTCCGAAAAATACCCTGTAGACATTATATTCCTGCAACAACGCATTTTAGTAGCTTCTACCCCATACCACTGGCATCTGTGACCATTATAAGTGGTGTGAAATAAAACAGGGCAACCAACACCGTTTCGTCTACCAATATGGCCTTCAATCTCTCGACCCATACTTGGTATTTGGTGGGTCACGGCGTTTTCTCTTGCCTCTGCAATCTGACCAACATGCAAATATTGCAGTCTCTAACCGAGCCAGTCAACTTGGTTTTAATCCAGACAGACGTGGTATTACAGATTCAGATTTCTTATATCAATATCATGATTAGTTAACAGTGTACTTTGGTGTTTCCCTGCAAGTCTATCTATTCTCTTTATGTCTCTTGCCTAATGAATATTTAACCAAATTTCGAGGATCATCTATAGTCAAACTACAAGCAGCATTGTAGTTTTGAAACCAATATATATTAAATGAGATTTTAATGGGTTTTATATACAAAGTTTAGCTAAAGACCATACTATCATATTATAGCAGAAATAATCGCTTCGTCCTCCCCGCATACCAATGCCCAGGACATACTGGTGTGTTTGGTCGAGCCTCCCTGGCATCGTTCACATTTGTCCTCCACCCGCAAGAAGAACCTATTCATTCGGATTCTCGTTAGTTGCGCTCGGTGCACCACTCCAGTTGCATTAGGCTTCGCCTTGCACATGTGGAGGTGAAGTTCACCCTTTTCAGACTTCACTCCAGAGTTCCCATCCTATTTCTATTCTACGTCCTCCCATTTGTCCCATGTCTCGTCGAGCGGGCCGCGGACACCCTCTAATAGTCACCCATACAGGTACCCGCAGTTCCCCCTGCCCGTGTCCAACAGTTCCTCGAATGCTGACTGTCTTGGTGCTCCTGGGTATGATGTCACCACCTTTTGGAGGAGGCTTTTACTTGTAAGTGTCACAGTTCATTCCCGTTGCGCAGCTGTACCCTTTCTGTCAGTTCCTCTAACGTTTCGAGTCTGTCGTCCGTTTAGAGGTCCCTAACTGTCAGTGTTCCTCCGTCTGTCTCCACATCTTAAAGGTGCATCCACCGTGGTTGGCGCGAAATTGTGGTTACCGCAGATGGAGGACACGGTGGACATTTTGGTAGACCGAAGTGGTTTCCAGATGTTTCCAGATCCGGAGTGTGGCTACTACCACTGGGAGTTTTGAGTATTTGGTTTGCGGGGATGATGTGTTCTATTGCGTCCTCGGAGGGACGACCCTATGCAGGAACTGTCCTCCATCCCCACCCATTCTGCTTCTGGTTCCTTCATCCTTCCCCAAACTCTCTCTGCTGCTGCACCCAGTGTTAGTATTGTAATTTTGGGAGGGCCAGCTCCATTCCACATGTTTCATTTTCTTTGTATGACCCTTTTGGTGATCCTTGGATCTCCACACCTCTCCCCCAACCCAGACGAACGCCACCATTAATATATCAACTGTGTTAAACAAGGCTTTGGGGATGTAGATCGGTATCGATCTTAAAAGAAAGAGGAATCTGTGCAGCACGTTCGTCTTGATGGTCTGCACCTTCCTCGGAAAGGAGAGTGGGAGTGTGTCCCACCTCTGTAGGACAGTTTTAACTTCCTCCATCAGAGTCGTGATGTACCGTTTTATGATCTGTTTCCAATCGTGGGAAATGTGCATCCCCAGGCAGAAGAATGTGCTCTGGACTTGCGTACACGGCAGTCCCTCCAGCTCTGCCCCTCTCCCTTTTGGGTTCACCAGGAGGCTTTCACGCTTGTCCACGTTGGGTTTGCACCCCGATATGGCCCAGAACACTTTCAGGAGGTTCGTGAGAACTTCTTTGATGCGTTGTGCATCTGTGACATACAGGAGCAGGTCATCCACATAGGGTGAACATCTGACCTATCTGTTCCCTCTATGGATCCCATTCCAATACCTCAGCATCCTGAGGGAGATAGTCAGCAGTTCGGTTGACAGCGCAAATAAAAATGGGGTCAGCGGGCGTCTTGTGTTGCCTTGTGTCCCTCTGCAACCGGGCGTCTTCATTGCTGGTCGTGTTGGTCCATCCACTTGCTATGCTGGCGTTGCACAGGAGTCTCAACGAGGAGCTGTACCCAGTTTCCAGCCCAAACCAGTTTATTACGACAGTGAAGTACTTCCACTTGCCTCTGTCGCAGGCCTTTTCTGCGTCCAGAGAGATGATCACCTTTGTTGTTTTGTCACGGGATAGGGTCATAATCAAGTTCAGCATGCACCTTATATTCGCTGTTTGCTCTGTACCCTTGACACGCCAGTTTGGTATACTGCGACCACCCTGGTACACCTTTTTGCAGTCCCCTGCCCAGGGTTTGCCCGGAATTTTCGCGGCTGCATTGAGCAGCAAGTTGGGACTGTAGAATCTACATTCGTTCAAGTCTTTGTCTCTCTTGAGTTTCAGCGGGATAGTGGCATGTGGTAGCGTTGGATGCAAGGTATCCCTTGCTAGAGTGTCTGCAAACGTCTCCTGCAGGTGTGGGCCCAGTAGTGTCATGCATTTTCTGAAGAAGTCACTCGTGAACCCGTCCTGCCCGAGTACCTTCCCCACCGCATTGCCTTAATGCTCTCCATGAATTCTCCCAGTTCTAGAGGTGCATCCAGCTCCCCCTCCTCTCTTCCCCCACGATTAGCATGTCCTGTCCGTCGAGGAACTGTTTCGTCCCCGAGTCCTTTTTGGTGGGTTCAGCGGTATACAGTCCCTGGCATAAGGCCTCGAATGCATCATTGGCCATGTTCAGCTCGTTTACCAGACTGCCATGTTGTCCCTTACCCACGCAATTTCCCTCCTGGCTGCCTGTTTTCTCAACTGGTGGGCAAGCATGGGGCTGGGTTTTCATCGTGTTCCTATATGGCCCCTGTGTCTGGCAGAGTTGTTGCACGGCTTCCCTGGTGGACGGAAAGTTAAAGTCCATTTGTAGCTTTTTATTCTCCCCAGAAGCTATGGGCTCGGGGCTCGGGGCTCGGAGTGTCACAGCCCACCTCCAGCATGCGGTAAACCGAATGTTGACATGCCGCCCTCTCTTCACTGTCTCTGTGTGCCTTGTCAGCGATAATCACTCCTCTGATGATATACTTCAGCGCCTCCCAAACGTGGAGGGTTGACCTCGGTGTCTACTTCTTAGTTCGCCGTGGCCAACCTCCATTGGAGGCGTTGGATCCGGCATGTCTCCAACCTCACATTTATGTAATGTGTAGCATTGTTGGAGATTATGGTCGCAGAGTATTCCGCACTTACTATCCCGGGAAGCACCGATTTCGCCACCGCGATGCAGTCGAAACGGGTGTAGACCCGATGTACCTGTGAGAAGAATGAGAAATCCTTCTCCTGGGAAGTGTGAGCCTCCATGCATCCACTACCCCCATCTGACCTATAAATACCCCTAGTTCTCTTTCCATGTTTGACGTCTTCCCCGTTTTGGTGTCTGTCCTGCCCGTCAGCGGGTTCTGTACACACTTAATACCACTACATGGTTCCCCATTCACGTTCCTCTTATTTTTTAAAAATAATTGGTTATTGATTAGTTCAGCTCCTTTGCTCTTTGCTCCCTTTACCATGAATTAGTATGTTGGACCTTCACGAAAACGTGAATTAACCAGTTTTTTGATTGTTGTCACTTCACGTCCTTACTGCTCTCCTCCTGAGTAACTGAGTAACCATGCCATCATATATAGTTTCCTTTAAAACAGGCATGTTTTGGGTGAAAAGTGCACCTAAAGTGAATGGAAATGGGTTTACTGCAGGAGGCTATAACAGATTAATTTTATAAAAGTCCAATTCACTTTCTTCCTAAAGTGTGCTGTCATCTTTCATCGATTTGGAAGATACTTTTGTGATTTCTCAAAGATTAGTTGTGGACAGATCTATTCGGTAACAGCTGTTGATTATTATTTTTTGAATGTAATAGAAGTCAGACTCCGTTCTCGCGCATCTGACTCTTCAACACTGTAATTACTATTAGATTAGGACTCTTGTTTCTTATGGTCACCTTTGGTCTGAGAGAATCTCTAATTTGGGACACTTCTGTATGTTAGTTTTGACAAATCTCTGTGAGGAATCATTCCTGTAGGGATAATTTAATCAGCCCAGCCGAATCAGATCCATTGCCATTGTCATTTGATATTTGATTGATGTCTGTCAATAATTCCTGTTTCTTTGAGTCATTCACTTCCCAATGAGTTTTTTAAATTCCCACACGATCTACCGTTGAAATATCGTGTTGAAAAAACGGCAGTACTTCCCTCGAATTCTCTGTAACCATGGTGAAAGTGCCACTTTCACTCCTTCCAAATCATTCTCCAAATGTAAATCTATTCCTTCCATTGGGAATTAATTAACCCTTACGACAACTGCGGCCCTGACCCCGAAATCGCACTCTAATTGTACTTCATACAATGAAACTGGAATGTAATCTCCAAATATCCCATTCAGTAACACCTCAGCATACGTTCAGCGCTCTGGAGGGAAAAAAACAAATCCGTCTCCAATAAACGAGTTCCAGTAGCATCTCTGTCCCTTAAGATAATTAAGGGTTTGGCTACGCCAGTTGATGAAAATGGTGAGACTTTCACTTCAGACGTTAATCCGGAATATCTCTCATCTACTTCATTCCTCAACACCCCCCCCCCCCCCCTCACTCCCACCCCCCCCCCCCCCCCCCCACTCCCGCATTGCAGTATTTACCCCAGGTCTCCATAGTGCAGTTAAAGCTACAATCTGCCCCGTAATATTCTCGACTTGTGTTCCCTTCTCAGAATCCCCTTTATGAACTCCCACAAGTTCCACGGGCTTTCGTTGCAACCTGTACTATGCTGACAGAACGTGCCCCACACTTGTAATTGTAACACCTAGACTTATGCATCTCACCTTCACCCTCACGAGCTTCCATCCTTGTGTGATTAAGCGTATTTGAAGCACATACTGCTATCCTTTTTCCCCTTGACTATCTGTCTTCTTGTCACTCTTCCACGTCTTACTTTTTTTAAACATCATGGTTGTGGTGGGAAAAAAAGTTTACATTTTGGGACCATCTTATGATCGTCAGCAGTAATTGATGTCTGCCTAGCTATCGTAATCCTTTGGCCTTCAACGTGAGTTTTTACTGTATAAGATACGGAATTCTTAAATTCCTCTAAGAGGAATGAACCCTCTCAGGCCCTCATAGGTATTTTTACCTGCTAATGCTTGTACTTACCTCTCAGAGTTGCTCTGCATAACCCTTTCAAATTCTGCATTGGTCGGTCCCGGTTGTCTCCTAGAATTCCGAAAAGTTTGCCTCTATGCTTCGGGAACCAATTCGTAGACGTCCAGAATAGCCTTTTCTTTACCTCGTTGTGATTCAGAGACACCCGCTCTGACAGGGGAGTATACACGTCCTGTGCCTGCACCGTCAATTTACTCTGCATGTGTAATTTCCACTTTTCTCTTAGTCACTCCATTCGGGTGTTATTTTCTCAAAACCCGAGGAAAAGGTTTCTACCTCTTTCACATCGAATTTTGAGAAAGCCTGTATAAATTTAAACATATCGTCACAAAATTCCATTCCAGGATTAATTAAGGTTGTAATCTCGGGATTGCTACTAGTGCCACGTGCGAGTCCGCGTCGGAATGACAGGATAGACAGGATGAATGTGTGGCTTGAGCGATGGCGGAGGCTGGAGGGATTCAGATTTTTGGGACATTGGAATCGGTTCTGGGAGAGGTGGGACCATTTCAAATCAGATGGTCTACACCTGTGCAGGACTGGAACCAATGTCCTAGGGTGTTGTTTGATAGCGCTGTTGGGGTGGGTTTAAACTAATGTGCCACGGGAATGGGAATCAATGCAGCAAGTCGGAGCGTAGCAAAGAGAGGATAGAAACAAAAGTCAGAAAGGAGAAAAGTGGAAGGCAGAGAAACAGATTGAACTGTAACTATTTCAATGTTCCGGGGTACAGATGCTAGAGGAAAGATAGAGCAGGAGGTGAGAGAGGAGGGGGAGTTGCGATTTTGATTAGGGACAGTATCATGGCAGTACAGAGAGAGGATATATCCGAGGGGTAGAACTGAAAAATATGAAAGGTGAGATCACTTTGATAGGTCTGTACTTTTGACCCCAAGTAGTCAGCAATTATTCCGGTATTCAGGAGCAAATATTTAAAGAGATTCCAGATAAATGCCTGCAAATGTGGATGTTAATAGTTGGGGAGTTTAGCTTTCCCAACATTAACTGGGACAGCCATAGCACTAGGGGTTTAGATGAAGAGAAATTTGTCCAGTGTATTTCGGAAGAGTCCTCATTCAATATGTGGATGGCCCGAATAGAGAGGGACAAAACCTGACTTCCTCTCGGGCAATAAGGTAGGGCAGTTGACGAAAGTGTTAGTGAGAGATCACTTTGGGACGAGGGACTATAATTCCATTAGCTTTAAGATAGCTATGGAGAATGACAGTTCTGGCAAAAAGTTACAATTCTAAATTGGGGCAAGGCCAATTTCGAGGGTAATAGGCTGCAAAATTCAAAAGTTGATTGGGGGTGCCTATTTGCAGGCAAGGGGACAGCAGGTAAGTGGGAGCCTTTCAAAAAGGTGTTAACTAGGGTTCAGGGTGAGCACATTCTCTTAGAGTGAAGAGCAAGGCTGGTAGAAGGAAGGTACCGTGGATGACTCGGAATATTGAGGCCATGGTCAAAAGGAAGACGGTGGCATATGACATACATAGGCAGCTGGGATCAAGTCGATGCCTTGAAGAGTGTAGTGCTTGCCGGAGTAGAGTTATGAGAGAAATAAGGACGGTAAAAAGGGGACATGAGATTGTTTTGGCAGAAGGCAAGCAGAAATCCAAAGAGCTTTTACAGGTACATAAAGGGTAAAAGGTGACGAGCGAGCGGGTAGGGCCTCTTTAAGATAAACAAGGTCATCAATGTGCAGATCCACAGGGGATGGAGAGTTCCTAAATGAACATTTCTCGTCAGTATTGACGTTGAGAAAGGCCGAAATGGTAGGAAAATTGGAGAAATCAAAAGTGATGTCTTGAAGAGCATACATATTACTGAGAAGGAGTTGCTCGAGGTATTAAAGAACATCAGGCCTCCCCGACCTGACTAAATATATTCCAAGACGTTGTGGGAGGCTAAGGAGGAAATTTCCGGCCCGCTGGCTGAGATATATGAATCATCGACAGCCACAGGAGAGGTGCCTGAACATTGGAGTATAGCAAATGTTGTGCTCTTGTTTACTAAGGTCTGTAAGGATAAGCCAGGAAACTACAGATCACGTAGCCTTACTTCTGTAGTAGCTAAATTGTGAGAAGGTATTCTGAGGGACAGGATCTACAGGCATTGAGATAGGCAAGGGCTAATTAGGGAATGTCAGCAAGCCTTTGTAAGGGAAAAGTCATGTCTCACGAATTTGATTGAGTTTTATAAAGGGGTAACCAAGAAGGTAGATGAGGGCAGTGCAATCGACGTTGTCTACAAGGACTTTACAAGGCCTTTCACAAGGTACCGCATGGTAGGGGTTTAGATGAAAAAGGTTAAATCTTACGAAATCCAGGGTGAGGTAGCAAATTGGTTGCACAATTTTCTAGGCGACCGAAGCCAAAGGGTGATTGTGGAGGATTGTTTTCAAACTAGAGGCCTGTGACCAGCGGTATGCCTCAGGGATCTGTACGGGGTCCAATGTTATTTGTTATATATATTAGTGATTGGATGAGAATGTAGGAGGGAGGCATGGTTAGTAAGTTGTAGATGGCACTAAGATTGGTGGCATAGAGGATAGTGAAAAAGGTTATATAAGATTGCAGCAGTATCATGACCGAATGGGCCAGTGGGCCGATGAATGGGAGATGGAGTTTAGTTTGGATAAATCTGTGGTGATGCATTTTGATAGACCAAACCGAGCAGGACCTACTCTGTTAATGGTAGGGAGTTGGGGAGAGTTGCAGAACAAATAGATCTAGGGGTACAACTTCATAACTCCTTGAAGGTGGAGTCGCAGGTGGACAGGGTGGTGAAGAAGGCATTCAGCATGCTAGGTTTTATTGGCCAGAATATGTAATACAGGAGTTGGGAAGCCTTGTTGAAGTTGTACAACACATTGGTAATGCCACACATGGAATACTGTTTTCAGTTCTGGTCACCCTATTACAGGGAGGATGTTATTAAACTAGAAAGAGTGCAGAAGTGATTTACGAGGATGCCACCAGGACTTGATGGTCTGAGTTATAAGGAGAAGCTGAATAGGCTGGGATTTTTCTCCCTGGAGCGTAGAAGGTTGAGGGGTGAACTTATAGAGGTATATAAAATAATGAAGAGCATATGTAAGGCAGATATCCGACATCTTTTCCCAAAGGTAGAGGAGTCTAGAACTAGAGGTCACAGGCTTAAGGTGAGAGGAGAGAGATACCAAATAGACCTGAGGGAAAATTTCTTCCCGAAGAGGGTGGCGAGCATCTGGACCGAGCTGCCAGAGGCATTGGTGGAGTCGAGAACATTTATTTCCTTTAAAAGAAGTTCGGCAGTTACATGGGTAGGGTGGGTATAGAGGGGTATGGGCCAAATGCAGGCAAGTGGGACTAGCTTAGTGATAGAAACTGGGCGGCATGCACAAGCTGGGCCGAAGAACCTGTTTCCATGCTGTGACCTGAAAATATCTGTTAAGCACCCCTCCACCTTTTGGCAGCTCCACGCTCACGTATAATGGTTTAAGCTGGAGTTATTTCTCTAAATCCAGCTTCTTAATTTCAATCTCCATTTCCTTTTCTTTTCCCTTTTCCTTTGCTTCATTATCATTTCACTTTTTCTTTTTGCCCATTCTTTTTGCTACACCGATGTTCAAACTTATTGCAGTTGGTGTCGGTCTATGTAGAGTTTTTGGATCGCAGACTACCATATATACCGTAACTGCTTGCAGATCGACAAAATCAGCTCAAGATTATTCACCTGGATTACAAGATACAGGCCTTGTCTGGTATCAGGTGGTGAAGCAGCATCATGACGTAGCAGACGTCAAGTAAAGGGGCTAAACATGTTCTAGATCGTCCTTGAGGACCAATGCCAGGTGTTGAATGAAAAAGATAGCTGCTGAGTGGGTAATGGTAATGAATAGTCAGAAAAAAGATGGGACGGAGAAGATCGAGAGGGATTCTTAGCGAGGTGAGGGATAAATACAGGCAGAACGTTGGAAAAAAGGAAGCGACATTGAAGGTGCATTAAGCAGATGGGGCTAGAAAGAAAGATGGGAAGATATGACGTGGGCGATAAAAAAGACAGTTAGACCAACAGATATGGAGATAGAACTGGAAAGAAGAACACATATCTAAACAGAAGAGACATATTGTATTCAATCAAGCTCTGTGTGCTTCGAACGTTTCATTTCAGCTCTCGCTCCATAGTTTACCATTCGACGGTATCTCTCTCTCTCACCCTCTCTCTCTCTCTTTCGTTCTCTCTCACTCTCTCACTCTTTCTCTCACGTTGATGTGAAGTCCCTGCATAGTGATCAGTCCCACATTAATGAGTGTTTGTTAGATTTGTCCCTTTTGGTGTAGCTCCATGAGCGATTCGATTTGAAGTCCGGCTTCGCTGTTTCATATCGTGTTTTTGGGGGAGAAAACAAGATTCAAAGGAACACCTGCAGAACATGCCCGGCTCAATATACCATAACATTATTTTAATTAAAATGTTAAGGTAACATTATTTCAGGGTTCGTCGGTGCTCGTATAACATACGACTTCCATACCACTTGTAGCGACATGCCAAATGATATCTGTGAAGGGATTTTGTTTCTACGATTTAACTAATCTAACAATAATATTCAGTGGGTATTTCACGGCGCTCTTCAGCTCACCTCTGAACTTAGTCTGGCTCGCAGCGTAAATACACGTGTTTGAACAGGAACTGAGTAGCTGCAGCATTGCTGCGAGGCGTTCTGTGATGAAGCGTGGGTCAGTGCCTGAGTCGTAGTAGCGAATATTTGAAATCCGTCGGTAAATGTTGTACACTACCTGTGTCACCCATAACAGTATGAAACTGCCCGAGATGCTGAAGAGAAGAACGATGGATTTCTTCCGATTCTCTATCTCTGGATCCTTGCGATTTTCATTATTCGTGCTGCTGGTGAGGGCCATGCGGGCTTTACTGGCAGTCAGAATACGTTTGACAGTCAGGGCATTGAACAGTAAAATCAGAACAAATGGAAACGTAGGTGTTAAAATGCGGTGTAAAAGTTCAAATGCGGTCCAGGCGGGGGAAGTAAAGAAACTCGTTATGAAGGCACAATACCAGGGGACATTATTAAGTATATACTTAGGTTTATATATAAAGTACCATGGGACAGATTCTAAGCAGCTCAGCACAGTCACTGTTCCGAGAACCAAAGCCGCCGTTTTCTCGTTGCAATATTTTTCTTTCAGCTTCTTGCAGCAAATGGTCACAAATCGATCAAATGTGAAAGCAACCGTGAACCAAACAGACATTTCTGTGGTAGCGAACCTCGTGAATGTTATGAGAGAACACACAGGAGTGATAAATAGGAATGAATCTCGGAAATATACCCGAGCTACTTGCGTCAATAGAGGATCAGAGATAACGACGAGGAGATCGGCCACTGACATTCCAACCAGGTAGCGAGTTATGCATTTGGAGAGACCACAGTTTTGTCGGTATAGGATTACAATGGCCACTAAATTAACTGGAAGAAAGAGAATAGGTATCAGAAATGCATAACCACCATACTGAGAACCAACGCAATAGCGTGACAGGATGTGGAATGGGATTTCAGAATTCGTTGCAACATCGAATGGTGTAAAATGAATAAAATTTTTGTATTCCCTTCGGCAGCACGTCTTTTGGGGAAATGTGCACAAACAGTTATCAGTAATAAACTGCGCAATTAACAGTGAATGCAAATGCAAAGCTGGTCCAATGGCAATGAGGAACAGAGAAGGAGATATATGGAGCTGCGATCTGAATTAATCTGCTGAATGGCGGCCATGATATCTTAGGGCAAGTGGGGCACGACCACTCCCAGTGCAGAGAGCCTTAGGTATGTTCAGAAAGGTCAAAATTCCGACAGTTTTTAAGTTGAGGGTAAGTTATCGACTGGAGTATGAAACTGAACACCGAAACTGTGACTGAGGGAAGGAGGAAAGGAAAAACGTGTGCAGGAGCGGGAGGAGTGTCACCGAAAGATACGTTAGCAAAATGGAAAAAACTGAAGCAACAGTTGAGAATAAATAGGATTCAATTAAATAATGGGAGAGAATATGATTACCAGGGGGAGATTGAGGCAGAGTTAGACGAAATTTAATTCGCTGCTCCCAGGAACATGGGCCAATCATTCGCTTCAACCATTAATCACGATGGTTCTCGTGAACAGCTTGATCAGCATAACGTGGGGAATGCTGCAGTTCAGTTAAGGGGGAGGGGAGTGCGGTCTGCTGAAGCAACATTGCACCAAGATTCACGTTTCAATTTGGAACTGTACCTTGCGATGGTAAAGGTTCCAACGTTGTTTGTATAATCTGGTTGACCAGAAATCTTTAACGCTCTACGCCTGCTGCTGGCACGTCGGGATTATTAAATTGATAACCAAACTGTTTGTCAGCATTCTGAATGTACCTTACCCGACTATCATGTCCTGGAGTTGGATTCGAACACGTAACTTTTGGCCTAAAATTATGAATGATGCCCCCTGCGCCACACGACTTCCTCGCAGCAACATATGGGTCCCTTAAGTTAGCTTCGTGCAGGCAATGAGCAGAAATGAGCATTAAAATGAATTAATCCAATCAGGCTCGGACTATGCTAAATTCGGCGGCCTCAGAACTTTGCAAGTTCAGTATTTAATTAGTGAATTGCATACCGTGAATTAATGCCCACACTTTTATGTTTTTTTCAGCAGAAATTTATGGTATGAATTATTCACTAAACTGGATAGGACAACATACGGAGAGTAACAGTGGTAAAACTAAATCAGTCATCTCAGAGTTTCAATCAGCACCTTCTCGGGATATTTCGACAGCCAATCCTCAAGAATTATTGCTATGAAGGGAGGTCAATCTCTGGTGATTCTACAAATTTGGGAGCCCCCGTCAGGACCAATGTAACAGCTAAAGGCGGACGCACAAACCCGTCCCCAGCAGGTTGTCTATTGTCCGCGAACCTGTCCTGACGCCAGCTTAAATCCTGCGGCGGTGGGATGAGAATCCTTCGTGGGCAGTAGGTATCCACTCAAGGGCCTCAATTGCCGACTGGCATTCGGCACGTCCAAAGACATTTCCATCGCTGGAATATTTATGTACGTGGCAGTTGCGAATAGCTCGCCGGGAAGGGAGCGTAATTATTTCCCCCTCTGTTTACCTCTCATATCCGTTCTTCCCACTCTTTTGCACACACACTCTCCTTCTCCTCCTTCTAATGTTGAGGGACATCAGTCCAGCAGCAACATATTGAATTATAAATTTTTAAATACCCATAAGTGATCAAATCATGGGGTGGATATCAAGGCGAAAGGTACATCTTGTTCCCTTTACCACCAGCTAAGATTCGAATGATGAGACGCCACCCATTACATTGCCGCTCTCCCTGCCGTATATAAACGTTGGACATAGCTACATGGCTAGAAGGCGTGGCATCTGCCCCTCTCCAGGAAAGAAATCTCACCTCAGAGATTGTCTGGCCAGTCAAGGAGCGCCGGCGGCTTTCTCTCCAGCAGCACTAGGTGGGTGCGGAATGCAGGCAGTCCCGTTGAAGAGGAACCTGAACTGACATGGAATCCGGAGTGTCGCTGGAGTGATCTTGGTAGCCCACGTTTAGTGAGTGGGGTAAGGTTGTGATGGCGTGGGAATAAGCGGCTAGGGCGAGGGAAAATAATTAAATATATCTCCAAAGGGCGTGGGAGTCGACAAAGGAGATACTCCATTACTGCCCAGGACCAGGTCATGCAGTTAAAGCTCAAAGGCATGACGTCACCGCCAAACCGGGGGCAAAGATTCACAGGTGCTGGAATTAAATCATTAATTGTCGAATCATTGACTGCCAAAGGATCTCACTGGGTCGAAATGTTGTCGGGCCACACGACATCCCGACTGAAAACTCACATTTCTGACAGTCTGTGGCCAGGCACCTAAGTAAATTGTACAAGAGTGCTGCCGCTGGCTGGGACGTGGATGGGGCTGCACAATAGCACGGTGGTTACCACTGTTGCTTCACAGCGCCAAAAACTCGGGTTCGATTCTCGGCTCGTTTCACTGTCTGTGCGGAGTCTGTAAGTTCTCCCCGTGTCTGCGTGGGGTTTCTCCGGGTGCTCCGGTTTACTTCCACAAGTCCCGAAAGACCTGTTTGTTAGGTGAATTGGACATTTTGAATTCTCCATCCGTACTCCCGAAGAGGTGCCGTAGTGTGGCGACTGGGGGATTTTCACATAACTTCATTGCAGTGTTAATGTAAGCCTACTTGCAACACAAATAAAGACTATTATTGTTAAATCCCATGTGCCTACATTCTCTTTAGTGTTCCCTTTTCACCAACATCATTCTCAGGGTCCAGTGGTGAAACCTCTACGATTGGTTGGATATTTCCACAGAGAACGAAAGACACCGAATGCTCGCCTACATTGTCGGTTACTTCGACAATGCATGTAATAAGCTGTATTCCAGATTGATTTTAAAGAATTGGGAATTCCTCTGCTGGAATTATAAAGTCCTGCGTTAGATGGAAGGATTTCTCAATTAAGATAGCACCTTACAGCTCTTTCTCTCGTCGGCACTCACTCGCAGGCGACTGCTTACATTTAACTAATGAATGCTCAAATCAAAGAACAAAGAAAAAACAACAAAGAAAAGTACAGCACAGGAACAGGCCCTTCGACCCTCCAAGCCTGTGCCGGCCGACCATGCTGCCCGTCTAAACTAAAATCTTCTACACTTCTGGGGTCTGTATCCCTCTATTCCCATCCTATTCATGCATATGTCAAGATGCCTCTTAAACGTCAGTATCGTCCCTGCTTCGACCACCCCCTCCGGCAGCGAGTTTGAGGCACCTACTATCCTCTGTGTAAAAAACTTGCCACGTCCATCTCATCTAAACCTTGCGCCTCGCACCTTAAATCTATGCCCCCTAGTAATTGGCCCCTCTACCGTGGGAAAAAGCCTCTGACTATCCACTCTGTCTATACCCCTCAGAATGTTGTGGACCTCTAGCAGGTCGCCCCTCAACCTCCGCCGTTCCAGTGAGAACAAATCGAGTTTATTCAACGTCTCCTCATAGCTAATGCCCTCTATACCAGGCATCATCCTGATAAATCTCTTCTGTACCCTCTCTAAAGCCTCCATATCCTTCTTGTAGTGTGGTGACCAGAATTGAACACTATTCTCCAAGTGTGGCCTAACTAATGTTCTATACAGCTGCAACATGACTTGTCAATCTTTATACTCAATGGCCCGGCCATGAAGGCAAGCAAGCCGTATGCATTCTTGACTATCTGCTCCACCTGTGTGGCCCCTTTCAGTGACCTGTGGACCTGTACAACTAGTTCTCTCTGACTTTCAATACACTTGAGGGTTCTACCATTCACTGTATATTCCCTACGTGCATTAGACCTTCCAAAATGCAATCCATCGCAATTGTCCGGAGTAAACTCCATCTGGCATCTCTCCGCCAAAGTCTCCAAATGATCTACATCCTGCTGTATCCTCTGACAGACCTCATCGCTATCTGCAATTCCACCAAACTTTGTGTCTGCAAACTTACTGATCAGACCAGTTACATTTTCGTCCAAATCATTTATATATATACTACGAACAGCAAAGGTCCCAACACTGATGCCTGCGGAACACCACTAGTCACAGCCGACCAATCAGAAAAATACCTTTCCATTGCTACTCTCTGCCTTCTATGACCTAGGCAGCTCTGTATCCATCTTGCCAGCACACCTCATTTCCCGTGTGACTTCACCTTTTGTACCAGTCTGCCATGAGGGACCTTGTCAACGGCCTAACTGAAGCCCATATAGACAACATCCATCGCCCTAGCTGCATCAATCGTCTTCGTGACCTCCTCGAAAATCTCTATCAAGTTAGTGAGACACGACCTCCCTTTCACAAAACCGTGCTGCCCTCGCTAATGCGTCCATTTGCTTCCAAATGGGAGTACATAGATACTCGAAGGAGTCTCTCCAGTAATTTCCCTACCACTTACGTAAGGCTCACTGGCCTGTAATTCCCTGGAGTATCCATGCTACCCTTGTTAAACAAAGGGACAACATTGGCTATTCTCCAGTCCTCCGGGACATCTCCTGAAGACAGTAAGGATCCAAAGAGTTCTGTCAAGGCCTCAGCAATTTCCTCTCTAGCCTCCTTCAGTATTCTGGGGAAGATCCCATCAGGCCTTGGGTACCTATCTACCTTAATGTTTTTCAAGACGCCCAACACCTCGTCCTTTTGGATCTCAATGTGACCCAGGCTATCTACACACCCTTCTCCAGACTCAACATTCACCAATTCCTTCTTTGTGGTGAATACTGATGCAAAGTATTCATTTAGTACCTCGCTCACTTCCTCTGGATCCACATAGGTTCCCTCGCCTGTCCATCACTGGGCCCACCCTCTCCCTGGCTACCCTCTTGCTTTGTATGCACGTGTAAAAAGCCTTGGGGTTTTCCTTAATCCTATTTGCCAATGCCTTTTCGTGACCCCTTTTAGCGCTCCTGACTCCTTGTTTAAGTTCCTTCCTACTTTCCTTATATTCCACACAGGCTTCATCTGTTCCCACCTTTCTAGCCCTGACAAATGCCCCCTTTTTCTTTTTGACGAGGCCTACAATATCTTTCGTTATCCAAGGTTCCAGAAATTTGCCGTATTTATCCTTCTTCCGCACAGGAACATGCCGGTCCTGAATTCCTTTCATCTGACACTTGACAGTCTCCCACATGTCAGATTTTGATTTACCCTCAAACATCTGCCCCCCTTTTAGGTTCTTCAGTTCCAGCCTAATATGGTTATAATTAGCATTTCCCCAATTTAGCCCATTCACCGTAGGACCACCCTTATCCTTGTCCACCAGCACATTAAAACTTACTGAATTGTGGTTCCCGAAATGCTCCCCTACTGAAACGTCTACCACCTGGCCGGGCTCATTCGCCAATACCAGGTCCAGTGTGGCCCCTTCCCTAGTTCAACTGTCGACATACTGTTTTAAGAGGCCCTCCTGGATGCTCCTTCCAAACCCTGCCCTGTCCAAGCGCCTAGCACTAAATGGGCCCCAGTCAATATTGCGGAAGTTAAAGTCTCCCATCACAACAACCCTGTTGCTTTTACTCCTTTCCAAAATCTGTCTACCTATCTGCTCCTCTATCTCCCCTGGCTGTTGGGTGGCCTGGAGTAAACCCCCATCATTGTGACTGCACCCTTCGTATTCTTGATCTCTACTCATATAGCCTCACTGCCTTCTGAGGTGTAATGTTCTCCCTAACCAGAAGTGCAACTCCTACACCCATTTTACATCTCCCTCTATCCCGCCTGAAACATCTAAACCCTGGAACGTTTAGCTGTCAAACTTGTCCTTCCCTCAACCAGGTCTCTGTAATGGCAACAACATCAACGTTCCAAGCACTAATCCAAGCTCTATGTTCATCTGCCTTACCTGTTGTACTTCTTGCATTAAAACATATGCACTTCAGTCCACAGTCCCGCTGTTTTCAGCAACATCTCCCTGTCTGCTCTTTCTCAGAGCCATACTGGCCCTATTTCCTCATTGTCCCTCAATTTTTTCACCTTCTGACCTATTGCTCCGGTACCCACCCTCTTGCCATATGAGTTTAAACCCTGCTCAAATGAGTGAGGAGTCAAATGCACAACTCGTCTCTGTCACAGGTGCGGCAGGATGGGAGAGGTATTCGGATTGCCACGCACTTCTTTCGCTATCGCTGCTTGGATTCAGCTTGAACTCGGCAATCTCCTGGAATGTGTTCCTCCTTCCAATAAAAGAGATTAGGTCATGTATTCATGTTAATATTGCAATGCCGTCAAGATTTAGTGCTCCGACAGGGATGCCATCTGTTCCAGAGGCCCTGTTCTTTAGCTGTCGGGTGGCCTTTTCTACCTCATGTTTGGCTGGGGTTTTGCCAATATGCTGGAGGGCAGCACGTTGTGGGATAGAGGCGAAGACAGTTGATTTGAAGACAGGATCTCTGTCAAGGATGATATTAAAGTGTAAAAATTAGCGGGTATTGGTTGACTGCATCTCTGCTCTTGACGGGTACCTCCATTCATGGCTAGCATTAGGGTGTGGACTCGTGTGCTTGTACCATAGCTGGTATTGCCTGGCTGGAACCCTCACGTGTCACAGTTCGCAAATAACTGAGAGATCTCCTGTCTTTCTCTGCTGGACGTCAGCCTTCAGCTTTCTGTAGTGCTGCTTTCTTTCTCACGAAATGGGTTGATGTTTCAGGTCCAGCAGATCCTTGCACTTGCTTCTTACCAGCTCCTGGATATTCTTCCCAAGTCTTAGCGAGGAGCTGAAGAAAACTGTAATTTGTAGAGAAATGGTTTTCAGGAAATTAATGGGATTGAAGGTGGACAAATCTGCAGGGCCTGACAATCTTCGTCCCAGCGAACTTAAGGAAGTAGCCCTAGGAATAGTAGATCAACGGTCGTCATTTTCGAAAATTATTTGGACTCTGTAATGTTTCCTACAGGTTGGGAGGTAGCGAATGTCTCCCATCTACTCAAAAATGGAGAGAAGACAGGAAACTATAGACCAATGAGCTTGATGTCAGCAGTAGGGACGTTTCTGTGGTCCATTATCAAACATTTCACAGCACAACATTTGGAGAGCAATGGCGTAATTAAAGTCAGCATGGGTTTACGAAACAAAAATCATGCTTGGCAAAACTACAATTCTTTAAGATATAACTTGTAGAGTTAACCAGTGGGTGTGGTGTATTAAGACTTGCAAAAGGCTTTCGACACGGTCTCACATAGCAGATTAATATGTAAACGTAACTTGTACGGGATTATGCGTGATGTATTGAGATGGACAGAAAGCTGGCAAGCAGACAGGAAGCAAAAATTTGGAACATATAAGTTATTTTCTGGTTGACAGGCGGTGACTGGTAGGGTACCAGAGGGACCTGTGCTAGGAGCCCATTATTCACAATATATATAAACTTTAAAAAAAATATATATATTTATTAAAGTTTTTTAACACAATTTCTCTCCCTTACAAACAATAACCCCCCGCCCACCTCATAACAAAAAAAAACGAGAAATCGTGCAGAGCAAGATATATACATGGCAAAATGATATATTTATACAGCTTTGTACACTGGCCCTCACCCGTACGTGCCAGTTTCCCCAACCCTTCATGTTAGCTCTTGCTCATCCACCCTCCCAGGCAGTCCCCCCTTTCGCCCCCCTTCCCCTCCCAGGAAGTCCCCTCCACCCCCCCCCCCCCAAGGGTGCTGCTGCTACTGACTGACCTTCCTCTAACGCTCCACGAGATAGTCTAGGAACGGTTGCCACCGCCTGTAGAACCCCTGCGCAGACCCTCTCAAGGTGAACTTAATCCTCTCCAACTTTATGAACCCAGCCACATCATTTATCCAGTCCTCCAAGCTGGGGGGGGGGCTTCGCCTCCTTCCACATTAGCAAGATCCTTCAGCGGGCTACTAGGGACGCAAAGGCCAAAATGCCGGCCTCTTTCACCTCCTGCACTCCCGGTTTGTCCACTACTCCAAATATTGCTAGCCCCCAGCTTGGCTTGACCCGGACTTTCACCACCTGAGATATTGCTCCCGCCACTCCTCTCCAGAATGCCTCCAGTGCCGGGCATGACCAAAACATATGGACACGGTTCGCCGGGCTCCCTGATCACCTTCCACATCTACCTCTACCCCAAAGAACCTACTCAACCTCGCCCCCGTCAAGTGTGCTCTGTGGACCACCTTAAATTGTATCAGGCTCAGCCTGGCACACGAGGAGGAGGAATTAACCCTACCTAGGGCATCAGCTCACAGACCTTCTTTGATCTCGTCCCCCAGCTCCTCCTCCCATTTACCCTTCAACTCTTCTACCAGCGCTTCCCCCTCTTCTTTCAACTCCTGGTGTATTTCCGACACCTTTTCCTCCCTGACCCATACACCCGAGATCACCCTATCTTGAACTTCTTGTGCGGGATCAACGGAAATTCCCGCACCTGTCGCCTCACAAAAGCCCTCACCTGCATATATCTAAAGGCATTTCCCGGGGGTAACTCGAACTTCTCCTCCAGTGCCCCCAGGCTCGCAAACGTCCCGTCGATGAACAGGTCCCCCATTCTTCCAATCCCCGCCCGATGCCAGCTCTAGAACCCCCCGTCCATCTTCCCCGGGACAAACCGGTGGTTACCCCTGATCGGGGATCACACCAATGCTCCCATTGCACCGCGGTGCCATCTCCACTGGCCCCAGATCTGTGGCATTGCCGCCACCACCGGGCTCGTGGTATACTTTGTCGGCGAGAGCGGCAGCGGTGCCGTCACCAACGCCCCCAGGCTCGTTCCTTTACAGGATGCCATCTCCATCCTCTTCCATGCCGCCCCCTCTCCCTCCAAAACCCACTTGCGGATCATCGCCACATTTGCTGCCCAGTAGTAGCTCCCCAGGTTTGGCAGCGCCAACCCTCCTCGGTCGCTACTGCGTTCCAGGAACCCTCTCCTTAGTCTCGGGGTATTATTCGCCCACACAAACCCCATAATACTCCTGCCTACTCTCTTAGAAAAGGCCTTAGTGATCACGATGGGAAGGCACTGAAACACAAACAGAAACCTCGGAAGGACCACCATTTTGACCGACTGCACTCTACCCGCCAGCAGGAGCGGTAACATGTCCCATCGTTTAAAATCCTCCTCCATTTGCTCCACCAACCTCGTCAGATTCAGTTTATGTAGGGTCCCCCAACTCCTGGCTATCTGAATCCCCAGATACCGAAAACTCCCCTCCGCCCTCCTCAGCGATAGGTCCCCTATCCCTCTTTCTTGGTCCCCTGCCTGTAATACAAAGAGCTCACTCTTCCCTACATTGAGCTTATAGCCCGAAAACTCCCCAAACTCCCTTAGAGTCTGCATGACCTCCACCATCCCCTCCATTGGATCCGCCACGTACAGCAACAGGTCATCTGCATATAGCGACACCCGATGCTCTTCACCCCCTCGGACCACCCCCCTCCATTTATTAAACTCCCTCAATGACATGGCCAATGGTTTGATTGCCAATGCGAACAACAGGGGGGACAGGGGACACCACTGCCTCGTCTCTCGGTACAGTCGAAAGTACTCCGACCTCCGCCGGTTCATCACTACAATCGCCATCGGGGCTCTGTAAAGGAGCTTAACCCAATTGATAAACCCTACCCCAAACCCAAACCTACGAAGCACCTCCCAGAGGTACTCCCACTCTACTCGGTGAAAGGCCTTCTCCGCGTCCATAGCTGCCACAACTCCGCCTCTCCCTCCTCCGATTGCATCATTATCATGTTTAAGAGCCGCCGCACATTGGTGTTTAGTTGCCTGCCCTTTACAAATCCCGTCTGGTCCTCGTGGATCACCCCCGGGACACAGTCCTCGATCCTCGTGGCCAGCACTTTTGCCAGCAACTTTGCATCCACATTGAGGTGCGAGATCGGCCTGTACGATCCACATTGCAGTGGGTCCTTCTCCCGCATTAGGATCAAAGAAATTGTCGCTTCCGACATTGTCGTGGGCAGTGTCCCCTCCTCTCTTGCCTCATTAAAGGTCCTCACCAGTAGCGGGGCCAACAGGTCTGTGTACTTCCTGTAGAACTCCACCGGCAATCCGTCCGGTCCCGGGGCCTTCCCCGCCTGCATGCTCCCCAAACCCTTGCTCAGCTCCTCCAACCCAATTGGTGCCCCCAAACCAGCCACCTCTTGCTCCTCCACCCTCGGGAATCTCAGCTGATCTAGGAATCGTCTCATCCCCTCTTCTCACTGGGGGCTGGGATCTGTACAGCTCTTCATAAAAGGCCTTGAATACCTCGTTTATTTTCATCGCACTCCGAACCGTGGCTCCCCTTCCATCTTTGACTCCCCCTATTTCCCTCGCTGCCATCCTCTTACGGAGCTGGTGTGCCAGCATCCGACTAGCCTTTTCCCCATACTCGTAGGTCGTCCCGCGCGTTCCTCCACTGTGCCTCCACCTTCCCCGTGGTCAACAGGTCAAACTCCGTCTGGAGCCGTCGTCTTTCCCCAAGTAATCTTTCCTCCGGGGCCTCTGCGTTTAACCTGTCCACTCTCAAAATCTCCCCCACTAACCTCTCCCTTTCAATACCCTCTGTCTTCTCCCTATGAGCCCTAATGGAAATTAGCTCTCCCCTGATCACCGCCTTCAACGCCTCCCATACCACCCCCACCCGCACCTCCCCATTGTCGTTGGCCTCCAAGTTCCTTTCGATAAACCCCCTCACCTTCCCACACACCACCTCGTCTGCCAGCAGTCCCACATCCAGCCGCCACAACGGGCGTTGATCCCTCTCCTCTCCCAGCTCCAGTTCCACCCAGTGCGGGGCATGGTCCGAAACGGCTATAGCCGAATACTCCATCCCCTCCACCCTTGGGATGAGCGCCCTACCCAGAACAAAGAAATCTATCCGGGAGTAGGCTTTGTGTACATGGGAGAAGAAAGAAAATACCCTGGCCTGCGGCCTTGCAAACCGCCATGGGTCCACTCCCCCCATCTGATCCATAAACCCCCGACGTACCTTGGCCGCCGCTGGCCTCTTTCCAGTCCTTGATTTGGAGCGGTCCAGTGCTGGATCCAACATTGTATTGAAGTCCCTTCCCATCATTAGGCCTCCTATCGCCAGGTCCGGAATGCGCCCCAACATGCGCTTCATGAAACCTGCATCATCCCAGTTCGGGGCATATACGTTTATCAACACCACCCATGTCCCTTGCAGCCTACCGCTCACCATTACATATTGCTCTCCATTGTCCACTACAATAGTCTTGGCCCCAAATGACACCTGCTTTCCCACCAATATTGCCACCCCTCTATTCTTCGCATCCAGTCCCGAGTGGAATACCTGTCCTACCAATGCCTTTCTTAGCCTGACCTGGTCCGCCACCTTCAGGTGTGTCTCTTGGAGCATGGCCATGCCCGCCTTCAGTCCCTTTTCGTGCGCGAACACTCGAGCCCTCTTCACCGGTCCATTCAGGCCCCACACATTCCACGTTATCAGTTGGATTGGAGGGGCTCTCAGCCCCCCCCCCCCCACATGCCCCACCGACTAGCCATCTCCTTTTCTGGGCCAGTCCCGTGTCCACGCCTCCCTCACCCTCCAGTCCCCCAGAGGGGGGACCCCCGTCCCGACCACCTCTTCTGTGTCCCATTCCCTTTCGGCCACTGCAGCAGCAACCCATTTTCCCCCCTTCCCCATCCCCTCCCCCCCCCCCCCACTAGACCCCTGTGTAGCTTTTTTGCTCCCCCATGTCACTCCCGTAAGTCAGCTGACGCCTGCTGACAACGGCTTTCCCCGCCGTCCCATTGACCTCCCCGCGTGGGAGTCTCCCAATCCATATGCATTCCTTCGTTCCCATCCCGCCTTTCCAAAGCCCGCTCCGCCCCCTCTGGTGCAGCTCCTGTCACGGCCTTGTCTCTCTCCCCCAGCCCTTGTAACATTTCCTGCGCATGATTGACCACCTATGTACAACAACCATCACACATCAAACCCCAAAACCTCCCCCCCACCCTCACAAACCCTCAGTTAGAGTTCAACTTTTCGGCCTGTACAAAGGTCCACGCCTCTTCAGGCGTTTCGAAGTAATAGTGTTGGCCCTTGTATGTGACCCACAGTCGCGCTGGCTGCAGCATTCCGAATTTCACTTCTTTCCGGCACAACGCCGCTTTGGCCCGGTTGAAACCCACTCTCTGCTTTGCAACCTCCGTTTTCCAGTCCGGGTATATTCGGATCTCTGCATTGTCCCACTTACTGCTCCGCTCCTTCTTGGCCCATCTCAGGACCCACTCTCTGTCCGTGAAACGGTGGAACCTCACCACCATCGCCCTTGGCGGCTCATTTGCCTGGGGCTTCTTCGCCAGCACCCGATGTGCCCCGTCCAACTCCAGCGGCCTCGAAGGGGCCTTCGTGCCCATCATCGCCTCGAGCAGTGTGCTCGCGTATGCCCCGGCATTAGCCCCCTCCACTCCCTCAGGGAGACCCAGGATCCGCAGATTCTTTCTCCTCGACCTGTTCTCCAGGTCTTCAAGTCTTCCCGCCCACCTCTTATGTAGCGCCTCGTTCTGCTCCACTCTCACCACCAGGCCCACGAGCTCGTCCTAATTCTGACTGACTCTTTTCTGTACCTCCTGGATCTTAGCTTCGTGGGCCTTCTGGGTGATCCCGAGTCCTTCAATTGCCGAAAGCATAGGCGCCAACATCTCCTTGCGCATCTTCTCGCGCTGCTCCTCGAAGCTGCGCTTGATGAACTCCTGCAGCTCCCCTTTGTCCCTGGCCGCCGCCATTTTCTTTTCTTCGCCTCGCTTCTCCCGTTGCTCCAGTGCCGGGTGTTTGGCCGTTACACTTCTGGTCCGTTTCATAGAAGTTGGAGGGGGACCTCTCGCTTCCCTTCCCCATGGGCTGTGTAAAAAAAAAAAAGTTCCGTTGGGGCTCCTCTAATGAGCCCGAAGGTCTGTGGTAGCGGGAGCTGCCGAATCGTGCGGCTTAGCTCCGCATAGCCGCAACCGGAAGTCGAGAGGGGATCCTTTTGGCAGTGTTCGCTTCACCAGTCTGCCGCAAAATGTCTATGGAAACTCCTGAAAAAGGTCTGGGAGTCCGTTCCAGACGGGAGCTGCCGAATGCGCGACCTACTCCTCCATGGCCGCCAGCGGAAGCCTCGTCCCTGCTTCTTCAATGGCCTTGGTAGGTCTTTTCACAGTTGGTCCCTCTGCTGCTAGAATTCACCTTTGATAGAGTCAAGTCAGCTTGCAGCTTTAAGCTTGCCTTTCCCCCGCCTGCATGCTGGAAGAGGCCCTGTTTATCCTGTTGCAGCCAAATCATTTACTGTTTCTGCTGGGTCTGGTAGCTAAAAGACATAACATTCGTGGCGGACACTGTCAGGGGAACGCTGCAGCCTTCTTCCCACACCAGAAAATGTCAAACAAATGCCGTGGGGGCCCTGTAAAAGAGCCCAAAAGTCCGTTCCAAGCGGGAGCTACCGAATATGCGACCTAGCTCTGCATAGCCGCAGCCGGAAGTCCTACAATATATATTAACGATGGGACGGAGGAATTAAATGTTTTATCTCGAAATTTGCAAATGTTACAAAGTTGGATGGGAGGGTGAGCTGTGACGAGGACACAGAGATGCTTCAGCGGGATTTGAACAGGCTGAGTCAATGAACACATGCATGCCAGATGCAGTATAATGTGGACAAATGTGAGGTTATTCACTTTGGTGGCAAAATAGGAAGGGAAATTATTATTTGAATGGGTGTAAACCGAGACAGCTGGATAGTCACAGAGAGCTTGGTGTACTCGTGCATCAGTCACTGAAAGAAGGTCGCAGGTGCAGCAGGTAGCAAAGCGACAATTGGTATGTCTCCCTTCATAATTTGAGGATAAGGGGTACACGATTTAGGACTGAGAAGAGGAGATATGTCTTGATCCAGACAGTGATGAATGTGTGAATTCGATACAAGATTAAGTAGTTGAGGCCAACTCGTGTAATTTCAAGAAGGAATTAGATATAACCCTTGGGACTAAAGGAATCAAAGGATATGAGATTGGCGGGCGGGGAGGTGGGACCAGAGTATTGAACTTCATGATCAGCCATGATCACGATTCAATGACGGAGTAAGCTCGAAGGGCCGAACTACCTTCTCCTTCTTCTCTTTTCCATGTTTTTGTGTTTCTATATTTGTCATCGAAAATGCCTCGCAGCGGGATTCTCCATTCCTGAGACTAATGGCTGGATAATCGAATTTGGAGGCTATGTCTAATCTTACGAGCAAAACGTCGGCGCGGCCCACGCAATGATGCTCCGCCCGGTGGGGGGTTAGCAGCTGTGCCACGTCAAACCTTCTGCAGATACCGATGTAGAATAACCGGGTCTGTGGCCGTGCATGCGCATGGCATCGAACTGCGTCGGCTGCACCGTACAACATGGCGCCAGCCGCGCCTGGACCCGGCCTGCCAGATAGTGTCCCCCTGTAACCTCGCATGAGTCGCCGGATTCACGATTGAAACTCAGGAGGCTGATAAGCGGCAGCCGCATATGCACACTTCATTCCACACACACAGCACCTGAGCCAACAAGATGGCAGTAAGGAAACCGGTACAGTGATTCACGGGAGATAAGCTTGAGATCCTCCTTGACGCCATAGAGGAGAGGCGGGCCACCTTATACTCGGCCGTGGAAGGACGCAGCCAGCTGCCACCATTCGCAGTCCCTGGGCTCAAGTGGCAGAGGCAGGAAACGCCACGAGCAGCACCAGCTGGACCGTCCGGCAGTGCCATAAAAAACTGCATGGCCTCCTCAGGCTGGAGACGGTGAGGAGATAGCACTGTGCATCAACACGTGTCCCACACACCCGTAACCATAACACCTCCTAACGCGTAGGGCGGTCGTACTCCCACCCTGTACCACATTCCGGAATCCATTCCGGCCTCATGGCCCGGTGCCGTGGTCACTGAAGCCACCCCATAGGCTGCATGCACCAGACTGTCTAACACTGTGCATTTTTTTCCCGCCTCCCCCCCTCCCCACCCCCACCCCTATCCAGGAGAATGCCGCCCATGACTGCAGAGAATGGGAAAGACTGGAGATGGACCGTCGGACTTGTAGACGTCCATCACAGCAGAGCAGAGGGCCCTGGACGGGGTTGGCGAGGCCGAGAAGAGGGCAATCGGTCGG
Organism: Scyliorhinus torazame; assembly: GCF_047496885.1. NCBI lineage: Eukaryota > Metazoa > Chordata > Chondrichthyes > Carcharhiniformes > Scyliorhinidae > Scyliorhinus > Scyliorhinus torazame. Next base: position 176,670,352 of record NC_092720.1, on the reverse strand, counting down.
AGGATAACGGCCTCGGGCAAGGAATTGAGACCCCTGAGCTGCGGTTCCTTGTCAAACGTGGGTGGCCCCCATACACCACCCACACACCCTACCCCACTCCACCCTCACCTCCAAATCACTACTACTCCACCATCCCCACACATCACCCTCAAACCGCACTCATCCCCACACCACCCTCGCTCCCACCCTCGCCCAACTCTCACACCACAACCATCTATACACCACCCCCGCACCCACACATACCCCTGCGTCGCCTTTACCCCCAACCCACCCCTGACACCGCCCTCATCGCCACACCATCCCCACACCACTACTATACCTACAGCACCCGCAACACACTCCCGAACCTCCCACAATCCCCTCCCGATCGCGGTCTAATCATGCGGAATTTCATGTGTCTTCCAGGACATGCTGGTGATGGGGGAGGTCTTTCTGGCTTCCCCAGCCTCACCCAGAGCCACAGACATAGCCCAGGGTGCCAAGTAGGGGGACAATGAAGCCAACACAGAAGAGAGCCATATGCCCGATGCCAGGGAAACCCCGGCGCTCCAGCCCGAGGATGACACGGATTTCCCATCACAGCTGTCTTCACCACCTTCCACCAAGCCAGAAACCCTTACCTCGGTTAGGCAATTTCGTCAAGAGGGCACTATCTAGTGGTCACCACGCAAATGCTCCAGTACATCAGCAGGAGGTAGGAACTGAAGAGATGGCGGATGACCAGATGGCGGCAGACCCCAGGGACTAGCTGTCATCCAGATGCGGTTCAGCCTTCTGGATTGAACAGTGCCATCGATTGTGGTGATGCAGTCGCAGAGCCAGGAACTACATGAGGGTTTGGTAGCGAGTATGCAAAAGCTATAGGCGCAGGTGTAGGAGCCAAACCATATGCAGGAGCAGGAGGTGGTACCGGTCATGTGTGCCACAAAGCCAAATACGCACGGGGGGCATCCGCAATGAATGCCAGGGGGACAAGGGTTGCGGCTATGGATTAGCATTATCAAAGAGCTGGAGCAACCTGTGCCATCTGTGCAAGAGGTCACCGAGGCCCACGAGAGAGTGGCCATCTCTTAAGCAGCCATGTGCCATACCCACCTAGACATTGCACTGGCGCTACAGAGCGTGGCCCAGACACAGCAGGCACAGAGTGTCAGTGGCATTGTACAGACGCTGGTCAGTTTGGGGCAGACATAAAGGGAGGAAGCCCAGACCCAGAGGTCGATTGCGCATTAATTAGCTGATGTGCACAGATGCAGAAGGTGGTGGCAAAGTCAGAGCGTGGTGTGGTGCAGTCCCATTTCGAGGTGGTCCACTCTTTCCTCAATAACACGAGAATGCAGATGCTGGTCAAGATGACAGCAGGTTTCCAGGACTGGCAACGCCAGGTGTTGGGGCAGCCTCACGGGTAAGCTCCGCTCGCAATCACATGCCATGGATAGTCTGGGCCACTGGACACCCCTGAAGAGGAATAGGTGATGGGGATCGTACTAGTGACTCCTGCAAGCGAGGTGTTGGAACACTAGCACCGCGGACTGCCCCCTCCTGATTCTGGTGGATCACATGGACAGCGGACAGAGCAGGGTGGAACCACGACACCTGGGACATCCGAGCAGCAGCCGGGCCCATCCAGGCCTGGTCCCCCAGATGATGTACACCAAAGGGGAGCCAGGTCACAGGGCGGGACTCACAGCAGGCTGACTCCACTCCTGATTAACCATCAATGCATCCAACTAGACTGAGCATTGGAGCCCGAACGACAGAACAGGAGACACCAGTCAAGTCAGCACGGATGCAGGGCACCGTTTCGCAATAGAGGCTTGGGCAGGTATGTGTAGCTGACTTTAACCCTGCAAAGAAGGTACTGTGAAAAGTCCGCAGTCGCCACACTCCGGCGCCTGTTCAGGTACACTAAGGGAGAACTCAGAATGTCCAATTTACCTGGCAAGCACTTTCGGGGCTGTTGGGAGGAAACCAGAGCACCCGGAGGAAACCCACGCAGACAAGGGGAGAACGTGCAGACTCTGTACAGACAGTAACCCAAGCGGGCATCAAACCTGGGACCCTGGAGCTGTGAAGCCGCAACTGGTCAGACGTTGTGTGTGTGCTTGGCTTACGAATCACAGATCAGGCCAGTGTTTAGTGCTCTGGTGTCCCCCACCCCCATCCCACCTACCCACACCCTCCCCCACACCCAACCTTCCGCGCTCTGTGACCCCAGGGATTCAATGGGACCCAGTGATGAATTGGCCAGCTCGTATGCATGGATCATCCAGGTGGATGGTGGAAACAGCTTCTCTGGGCAGGAGTCAGACCTTGCCAAATGGTGCGAAGCACCAGACCTCATTGCAGAGCGGGTTGCCATAGGGCTTTCGAATGTGGTATCCATGCCCCAGGCCAGTATCCCCCCCTAGCCGGTGAGCCTGCGAGGCGATCAGAACATCCCGTGCGCGTTGCCCTAGTGCACACGTTATATGGCCTCCCGTGTATGCCTTGGCCCCTTGTCTTGTCCATCCACGCCCTCCCACGCCTCCTCATCGGCAGAGGAGGCCGAGCGTTTACCCTCCCCCTCCAGCATATTGCCCCTTTGCTGCCCGATGTTGTGGAGGAGGAATGTGGTCCGCCCAGTGCTATACTGGCTGGCCACGTCAGAGCAGTCCAACTACCTGAAACGCACCTTCAGGCTGCCAAAGCTGTGTAGGTGTCGTTGTAGTGGGTCACTGCGTCAATCTGTGGCCTTTTGATAGGTGTCAAAGCCACAACTGCAGTGGATAACCCATGTCACACAGGAGCTAGGGCCCCAGCCGAGGGTGCACCACGAAAAGTCCGGGAATTATGAGTGTGCCACTGCCCAAGTATAGGGTGCCCACGTGCACGATGCGCATCAGGTAGTTACACGCCAGCTGTAAGTGCATTCAGTGGAACCCCTTACAGTTTTTGTAGAGCGGACTGTCATCTACAGGTCCTCCTCGGGTGACATGCATCTCGTCGATAACCCCCTGGGCCCAGGGCATCTCGCCGTCAACGGCACTGAGTGCTGTGAGTTCCCAAGCAAGTCCCCACACAGTGACTGGAAGGAACTCGTGGCATAGACATTCAGCGCTACTGGAAGGGTGTGTCCTCCCTCATTACCCGCCGTGCGAGGTGTGCTTCGATCTTGCAGCTATCTAGTATTGCCCTCTGCTCAGTCGGAGACTTCTACGCATTCCCGCTCTGGCATGTCCTCGAATGACAGGCGTTGCTGGTACACACTGCCTCCTTTGCACTTCCTGCTTCTCCTCATCGACGTGCTGGACAGCCGGCTCTCCATCCCCAACGGCTGCTTCCTGTTCCGAGGGGCACCCTCTGCTACTGCACACTCCGCTGATGCAGCTTCCTACTAATGTAGCTGCAGCTCGATCCGCCACAGGTCATCTTCCAGTGCTGCGGCGCTTAGGTGGAAGGTCTCCACAGCTAATTATTCCAATAACCATTCTCTGCAGGGGGTGAAAGGCTGACGTTAGCATTGTCCATAACCCCGTACCCAACCAGTTCCAACGGGCTACAAAGTGGGCCTGGTTTAGACTGCGAAATCTGCCCCCCCCCCCCCCCGCCCCCGACCAACCCTCAGCCATCCTCACACCCAAGCCCAGTCAGGCGATGGCGCCCTTCCCTGGTGCCCCGGGTACCATCAGCTGGCACTATCCTTGCCAGCAGTACGCCCTGCCGCCCCCGACCAGTGCCCCACTGTCAGGGCTACCGTGAGCGTTGCCCTCGGTTGGCCACCTAATGCCACGTCGGCAGGTTGCGGCTGGTTTCAAGGGGGTACAACGGTGAGTGGGGTGCAGGGGCTGAGGTGCGGGTTGGTAGGGTGGAGTGTAGTGCCAGCGGGTGGTGGTGTGGGAGATTGGGAACTGGGGTGTGGGGCACGCTTAAGGCGGGTGTCACTCTGCAGAACCAGGGGCCACGGTGGATGTTCAGTGGGATGCAGAGCAAGATATCTGCCTTGCAGGGTGCGGCAATTGCTGTCCTTGACTGAGCACCTCCCCTGTCCTGTGGGGGGTTCAACCAGCCCCCCGGCCTTTCCCCGTTCAAACTCCTGGCCCTGGAAGCTCCCCATCATAGTTCGGTGAGTCCGGCCAGTATCGGGACCGGCATCCCATGGTAGCGTCTCTCCATTTCCTGCCTCGTCCCTCTCGCTCATCAGCCATGGCGCCGGTATCCCTATTTTATCCAGCACAAATGGACATCGCCATCGAGAATTCACCCTGCTGGATGTGGAGAATTGCATAGACTGTGGCGAATACTGGGCCTGACCGCCAATGGGGCGGGATTCTCCGGTCGCCAATGCTGATGTCGCGTTCAGTGATCCGGGAGAAGCCACATTTGCGCCGAAATCGGGGTGCGGCCCGATTTGCGATGCTCCGTCCCCTCAAAGAATGCATACCCTCGAAGTCCGCATAGCCCTCCCCGATGCTCTGCCTCCGATGGGCTATGTTCCCGACGGGTCAGAACATTCATGGTATTACTTTTCATGGACTACGCGTGCTGGCTGGAGGCTATGTCCAGCGCCGCCACTGTCGGGGGGGGGGGGGGGGGGGGTGGAAAGGGGTGGGGGGTTGCTGGGGCATATTACATTGGATTTGATTATTGTCACAGTGGTACAAGGTACAGTGAAAATTAATTTTCTGCGAGCAGTTCAACAAATCATTAAGTACATGAAAAGAAAAGGAAATAAAAGAAAATACATAATAGGGCACCACAAGGTACACCATGCAACGAGATAACACCAGCATCGGGTGAAGCAGACAGGGGTGTAATGTTAGTTAGGCAAGTCCATAAGTGGGTCGTTTCGGAGTCTGGTTACAGTGGGGGAAAAGCTGTTTTGAGTCTGTTCGTGCGTGTTCTCTGACTTTTGTATATAATGCCCGATGGGAGAAGTTGGAAGAGTGAGTAGGCTGGGTCGGAGGGATCTTTGATTATGCTGCCAACTTTCCACAGGCAGCGGGAGGTGTAGATGGAGTCAATGGATGCGCGGCAGATTTGTGTGATGGACTGGGCTGTGTTCACGACTCTCTGAAATTTCTTGCAGTCATGGGCCGAGCAGTTGCTATACCAGGCTGTGATGCAGCCAGATAGGATGCTTTCTATGGTGCATCTGTAAGAGTTGGTTAGAGTTAATGTGGACATGCCGAATTTCTTTAGTTTTCTGAGGAAGTATTGGCGCTGTTGCGCTTTCTTGGTGATAGCGTCAACGTGGATGGACCAGGACAGATTTTTGTAGATGTATACCCCGAGGAATTTGAAACTTGAAACCAACTCCACCATGATGCTGACAGGGGTCTGTGTAGTACAATGGAACATTACAGCGCAGTACAGGCCCTTCGGCTCTCGATATTGTGCCGACCTGTGAAACCAATCTAAAGCCCAGCTACAGTATTCTATTATCATCCATATGTTTATCCAATGATCATTTAGATGCCCTTAAGGTTGCCGAGTGCACTAATGTTGCAGGCAGGGCATTCCACGCCCCTACTACTCTCTGAGTAAAGAACCTACCTCTGACATTTGTCCTTCATCTATCTCCCCTCAATTTAAAGCGATGTCCCCACGTGCTAGCCGTCACCATCCGAGAAATAAAAGGCCCTCACTTTGCATTCTGAAGTGAATGACCAGCTCTTTAGTTTTGCTGACATTCAGGGATAGATGGTTGTTGCTGCACCACTCCACTAGGTTCTCGATTTCCCTCCTGTATTCTGACTCGTCGTTATTTGCGATCCAGCCCACTATTGTTATATCATCAACAAATTGTAGATGGAGTTGGAACCACATTTTTCCATGCAGTCGTGTATAGAGGGAGTATAGTATGGGGCTGAGTACGTAGCCTAGCGTGGCCCCGGTATTGAATACTATTGTGGAGGAGGTGTTGTTGGTTATTCTTACTGATTGTGGTCTGTGGGTTAGTAAGTCGAGGATGCAGTTGCAGTGTGAGCAGCCAAGTCCTAGGTTTTGGAGCATTGATATGAGCTTGGCTGGGATTATGATGTTGAAGGCGGAGCTGTAGTCAATAAATAGGAGTCTGATGCAGGAGTCCTTCTTTTCGAGATGCTCTAGGGATGAGTGTAGGGCCACGGAGATGGCTTCCGCTGTGGAGTGGCTGCGGCGGTACGTGAATTGCCGTGGATCAAGGCGTTATGGGAGTATGGAGGCGATATAGATCATGATCAAACTCGCGAAGCACTTTATTACAATTGAAGTCAGGGCCATGGGACGGTACTGCAATTGAGGCACGTTGCCTGGTTTTCTTTGGCGCCGGTGTGATGGTAGTCTTCTTGAAGCTGGTGGGGACGTTGGAGCAGAGTAGGGGCAGGTTAAAGGTGTCCACGCACACAGCTGTCTGCTGGGCCCTGCAGGCTCTTACTGCACGACCAGGGCTCCCGTCCGGACCCGTCGCCTTCCGAGGGTTCACTTCCACTCTGGCATCAGGAGACGGAGAATTTCACCCTTGGTGTTTCGTCCTCAAGTTACCAAGTGTCACTTCTCAGGGACTAATTATGCTGGCCTTGAGGGCAGTGCAGGCTGTGGGCACTCTCAATACCTCAATACCATGGCTTCCAGGGCCATGGGGTTGAAGGGGGAAGGGCCGCGGGGCCGGGGTGACACCCCCCAACAGGACGGGGGCGGTGCCCAGTCACGGACCGCAATTGCCGTATCTTGCAAGGCAGACATCTTGCTGTGCATCCTACTGACCTTGCGGACTGTAGTGCTCTGGTTCTGGGCTAAATAATGTCTAAAGGTCAGGAGGCATTCGTTTATCCCGCCAAATCTGAGATGGTTAAACCTGTAGTTTCTTCCCGTGTCAGCCTCCCCGAACAGGCGCCGGAATGTGGCGACTAGGGGCTTTTCACAGTAACTTCATTTGAAGCCTAGTTGTGGCAATAAGTGATTTTCATTTGATTTCATCATGATGAAAGCAAACCCCTGGAGGCGGCAATTAGCATCTGGTTTTTGTTTCCAGTAGAATGTGTAGCCGCTATCTGGTTCCTTGTTCTGGCCCTCGAGCCGTCCAGATGACCTAGCTTCGAATACTGACATCTCTGTCACAACGCAGTTGCCAGGCATTGATATCAACGCTCTGTTGCTGTCTCTTGCATCTGGATCATGAATTTCCATGTAACAAACTTATTTCAAGGGTTTGAACTTTCCTTTGTGTGAGTTTCTTTAATGTGGATTTGCGTTTCTACAGCAGCTGCCAGGCGGGCTTCAGAGCTTCAGGATTGGTCCAGTGGCAAGGGGATCCAAGAAGAAAGGCTGCCAGCATCAGGTGTTTGAGCTGAGAACATAAAACATACAGTGCAGAAGGAGGCCATTCGGCCCATCGAGTCTGCACCGACTCACTTAAGCCCTCACTTCCACTCTATCCCCATAACCAATAACCCATCTAACAGTTTTTGGTCACTGAGGGCAATTCATCATGTCCAATTCGCCTAATCTGCACGTCTTTGGATTGTGGGAGGAAAGCGAGCACCCAGAGGGAACCCACGCAGACACGAGGAGAACGTACAGACAGTGACCCATCAGGGAATGGAACCTGGGACCCTGGCGCTGTGAAGCCACAGTGCCAATCGCTTGTGCGACCGTGCTGCCCAACATACAAGAACAGACAAACACATACTCGTACTTTCTTAATTTCCGCTTCCCACAACATCTCTAGATAGATAAATTTCAGTTTTGCCTGTTTTATTCGCTAAATTCTTGCGCTTTATGCCCCGCTCTTTGTTATCACTCTCTGCTCGCTGATCTGCCGTTCTATATGCTGTACTCTCCTCGGTGAATTATCTTTCTTTAGAGCCTTGCTATCTTCGCCGCTGTCTGTCTCTTTATAATAATCAACATTGCATGTAAATGGAAGAACGAATGATTCCAGCAGAAACAAATTGTAAGCTCATAACACATAATATTACATATTATGCATTTCATATTACGTCACCAGCCAATGAGAGGCGTTTTGTCACTGGAGTCTTGATTCAGAGACCCAGAGAAATGCTCTGGGCACATGGGTTTGCATCTCACCGAGGCAAAAGCTGAATTTAAACTCAATACAACATCTGGAAGTAAAAGTCTAAACCCAAATTGTACATTAGTGCCCTTCAGGAAAGAAACCTGCAGTCTTTACATGGTGTGGCCTGGCCTACGTGTGACCCCACACCACAGAAATGCGGCTGAGTCTTAAATGTCCTCTGAAATCGCCTGGAATCCCCGTCACTGCAATCAATCATACGAAAGGAAACAAAAGGAATTAATGTGGACGATCACCCGGCATTCTCCCTAGGCAGCAGAAACAACAGCAAACTCAAAGGTTTCGACCTGCAAAGACCTCCTTATGGGCATCTGGGGGCTTGCGCCATATTTGGGAGAGCTGCCTCACAGATTAATCAAGCAGCAGCCTGTCTTGACATCCGCATTAAATCAAACCTTGCAGATGATGTCCCAGACATTATTGTAACAGTTACTGGACATATCCTGCAACTCCGGGCAGGTAAAACTTGGATCATGCGTGTACCCATACTCACACACTTGGTTTGCAGGAAACGAGACATGCTAAAGGCGAAATCGTGAGAGGACAAGTACAGCTAGACAGAGGAGAGTGATGTTGGATGGAGATTTTTCAGGGCCTCATTTGATAATGAAGCGGAGAGGCCTCAGACGAGATTCTAGCAACCGCAGTAATTTGCGTTTATCTAGGCGGATGTGCTGTTAGGCGGTGAATAATCTCAGTTCCAGGACATCACCGGAGGACTTCCTTTGATGAGTGTTCTCGGCTCAGCTATCTTGAGCTGCTTGATCAATCTCCTACCCTCCTACATAAGTTCACAACTGGAGATGTTCGCTGATGATTGCACAATATTTTCCCCCACTCGTGACTCGTCAAGTACTGAAGCAGGCAGATCCAAATGCAGCAAACTGGACAAAATGTTGGATTGTGCTGACAAATGACAAGTAATATTTGCGCCACCACTAAGTGTCTCAACTAAGGCTGCAATCAGGTCAAGAGTTAAGTGATCATGGCGGTGCTCAAATTGTGCATCGGTCAGCATGTTATTGCTGAGCAAATGCCGATTCATGGCGCTGTCGATGACCCCTACCATCTCTTTACAGATTCTAGAGAAAGGACTGAGGAGGCTGCAATTCGCCGGCACAAATTTTCCTGGTTGCTCTGTGTGCATAGCACACGCCTCAGCAATTTCCCATATTACCGGAGATTTACCAGTGTTTCAGCTATACTGTGACAGCTCAGCAATTTCTGGAACAGATTTCTTCAATACAGTTTCTCGAATATAGCCGTGGCCATTGAGGCAACCGATGTCCTCAGCCATTTCTTGATATTAGTTGTTGGTATCGAGCCGTCAGAAGATTGACAGCTCTGATCCTGGGGACCTTATCGGAATTTAAAGCCGAGACAGTAGTGGCCAGCTCGATCTGCGCTGGTGCTATCGCGCCCACCTGACGATGGACATTGAAGTACCAGCTAGTTACCATTCTGCGTTTTTGCCACCCTCATTCTTTCCTCCTCTTGATGGTCACTATTGAGGAGTGTGGATTCACACTTGAGGCGGGAGTTGTTATCTGAAAGGTATGATTGCTTGGTGAGGATAATTATGTTGATTCATCGGCTGCAAATAATATTTCTGTCTCGCAAACCCAGGCAATGACCATCGCCAAAAACGGAGAGTCTAAACAACGGCCATTGACATCCAATGGGATAACCATCGCTGAATCTCACAATATCAAACTTCTGGAATAAGCTTAGACCAGAAAACGAACTGGGGTAGTCATATTAATAGTCTGGCTGTCGGAACAGGTCAAAGACCAGGAACCCTCCGGCGAGAATCTCGTAGCCTGATCCCCCCCCCCCTCTCCCCCCCCAAAAAAACCTCCCCACCTTTTACATGGCGCAGTCAGAAGTATAATGACTAATTTCAACCTGCCGGAATGAGTGCAGTACCAACGACACTCAAGATACGTCACTCCGGCCATGAGAAAGTAGCCTGGTTGATTGCTGGAACTTCCATAACATTGACTCCCTCGTCCACCGATGAACAGTGGAAACCGTGTGTACCATTTACAACATCCACCACTAAGTTCACCAAAGTTCCTTTTCTAAACTCACGACTGCCATCTATAGGACAAAGAGCAGCACGCACTTGAACATCATTTGGAGCTTCCACTCCATGTAACAAACATGCTCACTTGGAAATATACCACTCTTGCCTCCGCATCGCTGCTTCAAAACCCTGAACTGCCTCCCTAAATGCACTTTGTGTGCACCTGCACCTCGGAGACTGCAGCAAATCAAATTGGCTGTTCACCACCGCCTTCTCAAGGGCATCCAGACATGTGCGATGAATGCTGGACTAGCCAGCAACGCCGACATCCCAAAAGTGAAAAAAGAAAAAAACGAATCTGCAGTCAAATTAAGCGTCGGATATGAAAGGTCCAGCAGCATACCAGTTCAGTAGTGAATCAGCTGAGACGGCCACAGATAAACAAATAATTAAATAATATTTCATAACAGTGATAACTAATCTATACAGTAAAAACCCAGGTAAGCTGAAATACATATTATGAGGAGACAGCACTGGACGGCCGCTGTACAACATTGAATGTACGAGGAGTCTGATTATCAATCAACAAAGTTTTGACAAAAATAATATTCCATCACAGGTAGTCTCTCAACATGGAGGACGTGACATCTCTTGATTGTCTGATTATTAACCTAAACCCGACTAAGTAATTTAAAAATACATAGGGCGGAGCATAATCCACGAACATCGTCGGCCAACAATGACCAATGCAGATATAATAAATCACCTGCAATACCAAATGAGCCGGGAATTAGGAAATCCAATCATTCCTCGGATTAGGTACAAGCCAGGTATTTGGGGAAAGCATTCAGGAAGAAGTATTATCAAGTAAAGCGGAACAGTGAATATCAAACATAATGGCCTACCAGGAATTCCAACTGTTGTAAGTACAATACAGTAAACATCTTCTATCTGATATATTACTGGATATCCCATGTTTGTGAGAATATTCTTCGATAATCAGAACTCCAGCAAGTAATCCGAGTTTATGCGTCGCACTGGGTCCAGATACATAAAGGGATGCATCTCCACTGACAATGTTATATACCTCAATGTGCATTATTTACAGTCAATCAAATAAATATTACGTCAGCTGCTTTCATTCTGCTGTAAATAAGACGTTGGACAAAACAGGATTATTGCAAATCGTTAGGCACCTCTGGAGAATGAAACTGAGGTCATTCAGGCAGAACGAATTCGGAAACATTGAACGGCTTCATCCTCGTGGTTCGGCTGATTGTTCACACATGTAGCACCTTCAATCCTAACAACTGTTTTATAGATTCTTCTGTATTGTATACCGAATCCAGGGAATGATTTGGACAGGTTTCACTTCCTTTCTGACGTCTCCTAGTTGAAATTAAACTTGGTGAGCCATTAGAGACCATTGATGATAACATGCAGTATTGCAGCCAAATAGCTATTCTGCGTGCTGTTATTGCACCGACAGTGAACGTGCCACGTTGATAATTTTTCCTTCCTATTTATATACAGATGTTTGCGTGTCTCTTCTACGTTAATTACTTTTTTAAAAATCTTTTTATTGGCATTTTCAATATTTATAAACAGTTATATACATGTTGGCCGTGTTTATTTATTGTATTTTACTGAAAGGTTTGCACTGTCCTTCACTTAATTCACCCTATTTACATTGTGCCACACTGTGGCTCGGCGTGTGGCCTCACCCGCTCTCCCCCCCTCCCCCCAGTCCGCCCCTCCCTGCCCCCCTCACCCCTTTGTCCCCCCCCCCCACCCTGTTCACTCCTCTTCCTCCCCCTTTCATCGATCCCCGTCGACTTCGGCTGTGTTTCCCCTACGATTGTGGGGAGGGGTTGCTCACACCCTCCCACGTTGTTCCCTTTTGTGTCTTTTCAACCTTTTCTCCTCTGCCTCCCTCTTCGCTCCCTCGGCTTGCGCACTCCTATATTCGCCCCCCACCCCTCCCCCATTTTTGTTTTCCTTTAACCTTTCCCTTTTCCTTCTATCATTCCCCATCTGTCTCGTTCTGGTTGGCCTCGAGCTGGTTCTGAAACAGGCCGACGATCTGCCCCCGTGCGTTTAGGAAGCCTTCCTCCAACCCTCTTCCACACGTGGGGAAATTCTGAAAGATCTACAAGCCAGTCCACAGCTGTGGATGGTACTGATGATCAGCAACCGAGCAGGATTCTCCGGCGCACGATTAGGGAAGCAAAAGATTGGACGTCGGTCCTCTTCCCTCTGTGTAGCTTGGCCGCTCCGATACCCCCAAGATTGCCACAATTGGGCATGGCTTCACCCTCACACTCACAACATTGGGCATAGCCTCGGAGAAGGCTGTCCAGAAGCCAGCAAGTTTGGGGCAGGCCCAAAACATGTGGCTGTGGTTGGCGGTCCCCTCTGGCACCGTTCACATTTATCCTCCACCTCTGGGAAGAAGCTGCTCATTCGGGTTCTGGTCAGGTTTGCTCTGTGCACCACGTTGAGCTGCATAAGGCTGGGTCTTGCGCAGGAGGAGGTGGAGATCGCCCTGTTCAGTGCCTCCCTCCAAAGTCCCCACCCCATTTCTGTCCCCAGTTCTTCCTCGCATTCCGCCTGGTCTTATCTAGTGATGTTCGGGCTCAGTGCAGCAGCTGTCCATACAGCTGGTCATTGGATAGACATATGGACGATAAGGGAATAGTGTAGAGGGGCTTTAGAGTGTTTTGACTGGTCGGCACAACATCGAGGGCCGAAGGGCCTGTACTGTGCTGTAATGTTCTATGTTCTATACATTGTCCAACAGATTTCCCCTTATTTACTGTCTGTGCTTATTAGGTCCTCGAGTAGTGGTAGTCTTCGGAGCCCCGGGGTACTCTACTGTCTCTTTGCGGAAGAAGTGTTTTATTTGCCGGTGTCTAATTTCCTGTTGTCGGCAGTTCCCAGTCCCCCATCAGTTTGTCCTGTGTCGCCAGTCTGTGCCCTACTCAAAAGTCCCTGACAGTCAGTGTGCCCCCGTCCGGTCTCCATTTCTTGAAGGTGGTGTCTCGCATGGCTAGTGGGAATTTGTCATTGCCACAGATGGGAGCCATGGGGGACATCTTAATGAGCCCGAACTGTCTCAATTGGGCCCATGTTTTCATCGTGGCTGCTGCCACTGAGCTTGATGTGCATTTTGGCGAGGGGGACGGGAGTGCTGCTGTCGTCGTTCCCTCGGAGGAGGCCTCCTCCATCTGTAGACACTCTGAGTTCTGTTCGTTTACCCATCCCCGCACTATTTCCGCAGTGGCTGCCTACTGGTAGTACTGCAGGTTTGGTAATTTCAAGCCACCTTTGATTTGCCTCCTTTGCATTGTCAGTTTGGGAATACTCGTGTTCTAACACCCCTCCCCCCCCCCCCCCCCCACACACACACACAAAAAAAGGCCATAATTAAATTATCTACGTTGTGGAAAAAGGCCTTGCGGATGAAGATCGGTATGGATCTAAACAGTAATAGGAAACTCGGCATCGTCTGCACTCGACCCCGCCTGGGAGAGTGGGAGTGTGCCCCACCTCTGTAGGTCCTTTTTTACTTACTTCAACAGGATGGTCAGGTTCCACTTGTGGCTGTGTGTCCACTTTCTGGCTATTCGGGTCCCAAAGTATCGGAATGGGTTCTGGGCTGTTTTAAACAGGAGCCCCTCCAGTGCTGCCTATCCCTCGTTTGGGTTCACTAGGAATGCCTAACTTTTGCCCAGGTTAAGGTCGTCGCCCTAGAATGTTCCAAACTCTTTTAGGATCTGCATGATTGCCTTCAGTCCTTCCTGCGGTTTGAAGACACATAGGAGCTGATCATCCACATAGAGTGAGACTATATGTTCTCTGTCTCCTCTCTGGATGCCCTTCCAGCTTTGCGCATGCCGCAGGGTTATCGCCAGTGGTTCCATCACCAGTGCGAACAAGAGCGGGAACAACAGGCATCCTTGCCTTGCACGTCTTTGTAGCTGGACGTTTTCAGAGCTGGTGGTGTCAGTTTGAACGGTCGCCTTGGGGGTCGCCTTGGGAGCGTTGTACAGGAGTCTCACCCAGGCGGTCAACACCCCTCCTAGCCAAATTTATCCTGTACCTCGAGGAGCTACTTCCATTCGACCTGGTGTTCTCTCCCTCGGGGCTGTCATTCTTACATTCAGCAGCCGCCGGATATTTGCAATGAGTTGCCTACCTTTGACAAAGCCCATTTGGGCCTCTGCGACAGCCTCTGGTATGCAGCTTTCCAGTCTTTTGGCCAAGACATTTGCGAGTATATTCACGTATATATTCAGCCGTGAAATGGGTCTGTATGATCCGCATTCTGTCTGGTCTTTATCCCTTTTGGGTACCAGCAACAAAATGGCCAGCGCTAGCAAAGGAGGCAGAATGCCCCATGCCAGCGAGTGTGCATTATGTGTGGGCCAGATGCTTTTGTAGAAGTCCTCCTGGAACGCTGCATGGAGCTGATGCTCTCCATGATTTCGCCCAGATCTACTGGTGCTTTCAGCTCCCCCCCCCCCCCCCCACGTCTTCCGTCCCCCACGATTGGTAATTCCAGTCCGTCGAGGAACCGTTTCATCCCTGCGTCCCTGTCAAGTGGCTCGGAGTTGTCTACTCATCAGAAAAATGTCTCGAATGCCTGATAGACCTCTTTTGGTTCTACTACCAGCCTGCCTCTGTCATCCTTTACAAGAGCTATTTCCCAGATGGCTGCCTTCTTTCTCGGCTGGTGACCCAGTCGGCGGCCAGCCTTGTCCCCATGATCGCACAAGGCCCCCATGTTTGGCGGAGTTGGTACTTTGCTTTCCTGGTTGATAGCAGGTTAAATTCCATTTGTTCTGCGCGACGCCCCCACCCCCCGTCCCTGCTTCTTCCTGTCCCGTAACAGCCTCCCCGAACAGGCGCCGGAATGTGGCGACTAGGGGCTTTTCACAGTAACTTCATTTGAAGCCTACTTGTGACAATAAGCGATTTTCATTTCATTCATTTCATTTGCTGCCTTTTCCTTTCCACCAGCAGCTCTCCGGTCGGGGCCACAGTGTACTGCCTGTCGACCTCCAGAATGAAGTCAACCAGCTGCTGCCTCAGCGACTTCTTTTCCTATCTCTGCATGCCTTGTAGGCTATAACCTCTACTCTAATCGCGGCCTTCAGTGTCTCCTAAAATGGGAAGGGTGAGACCTCCCCGTTTTGACTGTTACTTTTGTAATCGCCCACCATATTTTTTGGAAGGAGGCCTTTTCGGCCAGCAGGTCCGTACTAATCCTCAGCATGGGGCAGTGGGCACTGCCCGTCTCAAACCTCATGTTCATTTACTGTGGAGCATGATCGGAGATGACGATTGCGGAGTGTTCCACTCTTATTATCCCTGGAAACACCGATTTCCCCACGACAAAGAAGTCGATGCGGGTGTACACCTTGTGGTACGAACCTCCATGGGTTCACCACCCGATCTGCTCCATGAATATTCCCAATACCCCAGCCATGTCTGCCTTTTTCCCCGTTCTGGGATTTGATCGTTAGATCAGTGGGTCCTGTATGCAGTTAAAGTCACTCCCCATAAGCAGTCGATGTGTATAAATGTGAGGGATACACGCCATGCTCTTTTTTATGAATTCTGTGTCATCCTACTTGGGAGCGTACACATTTACCAGGACTGCTGGTGACCCTCCTTGGTCACCACTGACTATAACATACCAACCCCCTGGGTCCATAATCGTCTTGGCCTCCGCTAACCTCGTCCTATAGCTGATCAGTATGTCTACTCACCTAACTCTCAACCCGCAACATGAGTGGTACGTCTATCCTACCCAGACCATCCTTACCAGCAGTTGGTCGTTCTCCCTCAGGTGCTTTTCCTGTCGGTAAATTATGTCCGCGTTCAGGCATCTTCGGTGGGCGAAGACTCTGGATCTTTACCCAGCCGTTAAGTCCCCTTATGTTCCGGGTAACAATTCTGGTGGTAGCGGGGGGGTTTCTGATCCCCTTATCCTGCAGGATCACACATATTTATCTGATGGACACGCCCCTGCACTCCGGGCTTACCCTTTGTAAGGGGGGCATCCAATAGCTGCGGTTCCCGCTCTCGGCATGAGGTCGGGCAACTGCGCTCCGGGGTTTCCCATTCGCCAAGGGGCACCCAATATGGCCGCCAACTATGTGTCTGCTACGTGGGTGCGCCCCTGCACTCTGGAGTCTTTTTCTGCACAGGGGCCCTTCCGATTGGCTGGTTGTGGCGCCATCTTGATTCCTCGCCCTGCCCCATGCCTGCCGGGGCATGTGTCTTTCTCGTTGCCTATCCTTATCTGTCTTTTGGTTCCCTTTCTGTTCTGCACGGCGCGTCCCCGTCCCTGCTTCTTCCTGTCTCTATCCCCTCCGTCTGCCATCCCTCTGTTTCCGCCCCTGTGTTCTCCCCCTCTTCTGCGCTGTCCCCCCCCCCCCCACACACTTTTGGTCAGGCGGTCTCTCTCCCTTGAGAGATGTGCCACAGCTCCCTTAATAGAACATAGAACATTGAACAGTACAGCACGGAACACGCCCTTCGGCCCTCCATGTTGTGCCGAGCATTGTCCGAAACCAAGATCAAGCTATCCCTCTCCCTGTCATTCTGGTGTGCTCCATGTGCATATCGAATAACTGCTTGAAAGTTCCTAAAGTGTCCGACTCCAGTGTCACAGCAGGCAATCCATTCCACACCCTAACCACTCTCTGTGTAAAGAAACCTACCTCGGACATCCCTCCTACATCTCACACCCTGAACTTTATAGTTACGCCCCATTATAACAGCTATATCGACCCGAGGACGTAGTCTCTGAACGTCCACTCTATCTATCCCCTCATTATCTTACTGTCTGTCTTCCTGTGCTAGCCCTCCTTGCAACTACGGTGGTTCACCTCCCTGTGCTGGACTAACCATGGCCCTGTTTTACCTACCCACATCAACTCCTTATGTCACCTCTTTGCGTCCTTTAACTGTTGGCGCTCCCCTTTCCCTCTTTCCCCTTCTCAGACTGAGGGAAGAGATGAACCTAAAAACGAGGCAACACAGTTCCGTGCAAAACATAGTCCATATCATTGTCTTTGTTTTCGGTCCGTCCTCCACTCTCATTCCCTTTCATCCTCTGCCCCTGCCGCTTTCATCACTGCCGCATCTGCTCTCTCTCCTGGTTGTTCGTTTTCCCGAACTCATCAGCCTCCGCCAGGGTGAAATAATATTCCTCCCGCGATGTCACCCAGAGTCTGGCCACGAATAACATACCACATCACATTCCTCTTTATAGAGCACCGATATTGCTCTATTTATTCGGCCCTCATTTTTGCCAGGTCCGCCACAATGCCCTGGTACACCCTTATTATTTGCTCTTCCTGCGGGCATGACCTCGTCTGACAGGCCCATCTCAGGATTTTCTCCATGTCCTGGAATTGGTGCAGCTTCTCAATTAACGCCCTCGGCTGCTTCCCGGCTTTGGGTCTAGGCCGAAGCGACCTGTGTGCCCAGTCGATCTCTGGGGGGGGAGGGTGGGTAGCAAGTCGTCCCTTCCCACTAGCTTGCACAGCCCTTGGGCGATATAGCCCGTTGTGGCCCTTTCCTCAATCCCCTCTCGCAAGGCCACGATTCAGACGTTTTGTCGCCTGCACCTATTTTCCTGGTCCTCGTCCTTCCCTTTTAGGCTTCCCTTGGCGCCACCACCCTATTCACCTCGGTCTCCCGAGCCACAATTCTGTAGTTCTGGTACGTTGATGCTTTCTCCAGGTCCAGTATCGTCTTCTCCTGGACCACAATCTTCCGCCCCGGGCCTTCTATCGTGGGATGCATGGGTGCTATCGCTTCCTCCACAACCTGCTTCACTACGAACTGGAGTTCCATCCTGTCCGCTTCCTTCATGGCGGTCGGTTCCTTTTTCAACACGTTCCTCCATCCGTCCCCTGTGTGTGTGTGTGTGTGTGTGTGTAGGGGGGGGGGGGGTCGTTGTCTGCCCCTGTTCCGCCGTTCCGTTCCGCGACCTTTCTCCTTCCTGGTTCGCCTCGGCCTCGGCCTTGCCACCTGGGGCCGCCGGTATGCTCGCCCGTTGTCCCTGCCCTTTTCCTTCGCTGTTGCTTCTGAATTCTCGCCGTCCCCTCGATCTCTTGTTCGCAGGCATCCTCTTTTCTTCTCGTGCTATTGGTGCCTTTTCCGTTCGGGTGAGTTTCAGGAGGCCTTTTGGGCCAAAATCTCAAGTAAATTTACTGTGCTGGGTTCGACAGGGAGGAGAGCCACCTGATGTGCGCCCGCTCAGCACACTGCCGCTTGGAAATCAGGAAGATCTTCTATGTTGATTGAGGACCTCAGTGAACTTTGAACGTTGTCATCTCTTGACGTCCTTATTCTCCTGGTTGGACCCGCAACCTAAACTTTCTATCCATGTTTATTGATTCAAAATTCTGCCGTCAAATTTGACATCCCACCAAATTCCACTCGCCCTTACTGATTTGCAAAATGTCTCTCAGCCGCACCATTGTTTAAATTTCATGTCCTTATCCCTGACTGCTAATGTCACCATAGTCTCAGAATTCCTCATTGCCTTCTCTGTATCCGCTGAAAGCTCACCCCTACCATTGGAACTGGGCTTTCTTACCGGAACTGCGTTCGCCATGTTCCATTTTTAGCTATCTAATCACAGCTGAATGATATGGAACAGTGACTTTACTTCCAAATAAGCACCATTACTGTGCTGTCACAGAATTTCTTATTTTTCCTCCTTCGTCCCACTCACCCCATACTGTACACACGTGCCCTCATTTACAGACGTGCTGCCAGCTTCAGATCTCCACCATCTCTCGAGGCCTCTTTTATTGGACACCATGTTAATTGATTAGTGTGAATTCAGATTTGTTTGCAGCATGAGAAAGCAACCCATTATCATCTGATTCAAGGAGTTGTAAAGTTACTTGCTATTTATATCGAGCAGTTGCTTGGAAGTCATAGCAATTCCGCATTCGACCGATTCAGGTGATTTGAGGAGGATACGAGGGGACCTGAGGAACCGAGTTTTTACTGGTGGGTTAATGGAATTCACAGCTCTTGTTGGTGGTTCTGGCTGTACCGCCCTTTCGTTTAACAGATATCAGTCAATCCATCGGTATGGAAGCACGGGGGTGTTCCTCAATCGGAAACCCTGGTTCAACCAAAGGGTTCACGCCCTGCTGAAGTTCCGGACGGAGTCGTTCAAGTCTGATGAACTTGACCTATATATGAAGTCCAGGTACGACATTTGGAAGGCCATCAGGAATGCCAAAAGAGAGTACTGCATCAAACTACAGTCCGAGGCAAATGACACAAACCCACGAAGCCAATGGGATATCCAGAATATCTGGGACTGGAGCACCCCTCCCCGATGAACTGAACAAGTTCTGTGCCAGGTTTGAACAGTCAGCCAATCCATCAGTGCACCCGCCCGATCAGATCTGGACACACCCATCTCCACGATTATAGCCTCAGAGGCGAGAGCAGTCTTCTTGAAAGTGAACCGCAGAAGGAAAGGTCCCCGACGAAGTCCCTGGGCAAGAACTCAGAGCCTGCGCAGCCCAGCTGGCGAGTGTATTCGCAGACATCTTCACCACCTCAATCCCCACTCTGAGCTCCCCACCTCCTTCAAGCAGACCAAGATAATACTAATACCAAATAAGACAAGGTAGCCTGCCTCAACATTTACCGACCAGTGGCCCTGATGTCTGCTATCATGAAATGCTTCGAGTGGCTAGTCATGAGACGGATCAACGCCAGCCTCCCAGAGAGTTTTGACCATTGCAATTCACCTATGACTGCAACTGCTTCACAACAGATGTTATCACCCTGGCTCTACAATGAACACTCGAACACCTGGACAGCAAGGACATTTACGTGAGACTGCTGTTCATAGACTACAGTTCTGCCTTCAACACCATTATCCCGATCTTGGACTTGACCTCTCCCTGAGCAACTGGACCCTTGACTTCCTCACCAACATACCGCAGTCTGCAGGATAGGCAACAGCAGCTCCTCCACAATAGTCTTCAACACCGGTGCCCTGCAAGAATGTGTGCTCTTTTCCCTACTGTACTATCTATACACACACGACTGTGTGGCAAGATTTAACACCAAGTCAATCTATTTTTGCGGATGATATGACTGTCGTGGGTTGTATCTCAAACAACAACGAATCATTGTACAGAAAGAAGATAGATTACTTGGTTGGATGGTGTACCGAAAAAAACCTCTCTCTAAATGTCGGCAAGACCAAGACCAAGGAACTGATCATCGACTTCAGAAAGAATAACACGACACACACTCCCATCTGCATCAATGGCTCCGAAGTGGATATGGTCGAAAGCTTTAAGTTCCTGGAGGTCACCATCACCCACCGTCTGTCCTGGTCCACTCATGTTGATGCAACAGTCAAGAAAGCCCAACAGCATCTCTATTTCCTACGGAAGCTAAATACATTTGGCATGTCTGCGTCGATTCTCACAAACTTCTACAGATATACTATAGAAAGCATCCTATCCGGCTACATCACAGCTTGGCATGGCAACCGCTCGGCCCTAGATCGCCAGAAACTGCAGAGTGTGATGCACTCAGACCAACGCATCACACAAGATTGCCACCTTCACATTAATTCTGTCTGCATCTTCTGCTGCCTCAGGAAGGCAGACAACATTATCAGACAGCCCACTCAACCAGGCTTTGGCTTCTTCCAGACCCTTTCATCAGACAGAAGATACAGAAGTCTGGAGACTCGCAGATCCAGACATAGGAACAGCTTCTTCCTCACAACTACTAGACTCCTCAACGACTCTCCCTCGGACTGATCTTTTCTTCCTAAGAACACTATTCATGACGCCCTATGCTGCTCTTGTTCATGTATCTGCTTTGTTTGGACTCTTGTACCGCACTGCAACCAATCACCTGTTTGTCGATGTACGATTTGTTAATGTTCTCTGTTGATTATCCTTTTTTTGTCCACTGTGTACATTCTGTATACATTCCCTTGGCCGCAGAAAAATATTTTCCACTGTACTTCGTACATGTGACAATAAATTAAATCAAATCAAACCATTGAGTCTGCCCTCTGAAAGAGCATCCCACCAAGACCACCAGCCCGACCAAACCCCATAAAATAACTTTCACATCTTTTGACAATTTGCCAATTCGCAAATCTCCGATGCATCGACAGTGGAATCAATATGTTGCACTCCGCACATAGAGTGAATGACACTAGAATACCATGGACTGGATTCTCCGGTTTGGAGACTATGTCCCCACTCCGGCATGGGAACGATGTCGGGAAACTTTCGCAAAACGGCCACGGATTCCCCATTTTGCTAGGGGCTAGCAGGGAGGCAACGTAGAGCACCCGGTTCTAGCTGCCGATGTGGCATGGGAACTGCAGTGCCCATGACCGCGCATGCGAACGGCGGCGTCTTGCAGCGCCGCACCATACTTCATGGCAGTTGCCACTCGCGGATCCAGCACGCAAAATAGTCCCTCCCTTCGGCCGGCTCGCACACCCCAGATCGCTTCCCCATAATGCCCCCCAGCCCCAATATGTTCACACCTGCACATGGATCGGCCCCTCCCCCGACTGTGGCGGCGGTGGACTGAGTCCACAGCCGTCATGCTGAGTCCCCGATGGATGAGAGGATGAGAGAGCACCGCCGTTTGGGAATTCGGCGGTCGGGGACGGAGCATCACAAGGCGGGCCTCAGTCAACAGACGGCCATAGATACAACATGCGGCATTTTCGCACTTTTCAGGGAGCGGAGCATTTCGAAAGCGGCGTCTCCCCTGATTTTGGCATCATCGGGGATTCTCTGCCCCATCGCCAAACACGATTTCGGCGTCGGGGCTCAGAGAATCCAGCCGCAATTGCGGGTCTGACACATTAATCTCTGGGGACTCCACAATGTCCGACTGCACCGCAGGAAATTCCCAATTGCGACTTTCACTTGTGCTAATGAAAATCTGGAAACAGACGATATGCCTGATGTGCAGAAAGAGGAGATAGGACATGCAGAAGTGCGACAATGGGCTGTAAGTTCTACACTGGCTGGGCTGGCTGGAGGGGGAGGGAGTCTGGCAGTGCCACTGGGGAGCAAGTTATGGGCCGTGGGACCTGGGCGACTCCGGACAGGACCAGGATGTCGAGGCATGCACCGGGATTGCTAAGGCCTCCAAAGGCAACGACCTTGCTGAACACTCAACTGTCGACCACCCATGGCGCGTGGTTGTCCAGAGTGATGCTGGCCATATGTTTTCCCCCACATCACCACCTCCACCATACACCCTGCAGCCCGCCACTCAACCACCTATGTACGCTAGCCCCCACCCTCCACCATATCACCCACCCCCAATCGGCCACCACCCGCCGGTGAGCAGCACCAGGCCCACGCAGGTTCTGTCTATCTCCCACAATAGGCCCTACAGGGGGCGTCCCGCTGACATAGGCAGCACCAGCCGACGGTACCCCTGGTAGTAGGAATGGGAACCAGTAGGAATGGGAACTAGGGGCTGGTTTAGCACAGGGCTAAATTGCTGGCTTTGAAAGCAGACCAAGGCAGGCCAGCAGCACGGTTCAATTCCCGTACCAGCCTCCTCGAACAGGCGCCGGAATGTGGCGACTAGGGGCCTTTCACAGTAACTTCATTTGAAGCCTACTTGTGACAATAAGTGATTCTCATTTCATTTCACCCAGTGCCTTTAACGATTCCAGGCAGCAGAGGCGCGAGGGGTGCAGAGACGGTGGATTGAGGGGGAGGGGGACATTTGGTGCAGGATCCACAATGCCATCTGTACTAAATTAAGATAGCGCATTGGACCTTGTTGGGTACGTGGGCAGGCCCAATGATAACATGCCGGCCTGTCACCATTTTGTAGACAGTGGATATTGAAATTAAACCAGCACTATTAGCCTTCCTCCTCGTGGCCCCAGCCCTGATAGATGCATTGCGATTATACGAGCTGCAACTGCTCGAGGAGGAGAATGCTCCCGCAGTGGAGCCTGCCGCACAGGAAGAGGAAGCAGATAGTGAGGATGGGACGCTTGCTGACCAAATGTACGAGGAAGAGGAAGTTCCAACGAGGAGTTGCATGAGGCCTCGTGTGTCCTGACACCGCCTGCCATTCGCGGACCAGCTGGACCGTGTATGTCATTGAAGAGTCTAGCTGAGCAGTGGGACAGTGAGACATGTCTGACAGGAGGAGGTGATCGATGGGATACATGTCGCCCTACGGCCACCAGCAGATGATAGGCGGGGCTTCACAAACCGAAAGCGGTTCTACTTGATGAACGTGCAGCTGGTGTGAGTATTTGATCCGCATCGTGCCCGTCTGCAACCGAAACCTTGACAGTGTGAATTACGTCTTCATCAAGGCACTCTCGATGAGTGCTGAACTCTTCTATGTGCCCGCTCTGCTGGGGAATTTGCTCCTGTGCGACAGGCGTTGTCCACTGCAGTCGTGGCTGATGAGGCCTACATAGAGGCTACAGAGGGATGCAGAGATCAGCTGCAATGACGCCCATGCCGTGACCAGGGGCATGATCAAGCGGAGTTCCCCATCCTGAAGTTGCGGTTTAGGTCTCTTGACCGCTTTGGATGGGTTTCCATTCTAGCATCAGGAGCCTGTTGTATCCTCCACAACATAGCGCAGCAGACGAGAGATGCACTGGAGCAAAAGGGTAAACGCAGGCCTCGTCTGACAAGAAGATTGCTGGAAGGCCAAGGATGGACAGGATATCGTTACCTGTCAGACATGGGAAGCCAGAATAATGCGCGAACAAGCGCCAATGCACACAGGAAACTGATCATCTCCTGCTTCACTGACAATATTGGTGACACTGCAACGCCCAGGTTAAGGCAGCCCTGTCCTAGGCCTCGCTCACCACTTGCACAGATTGCCCCAGATCTTGGATATCTTGACCAATGGCTGAAACCTTCATCCCTAAAGCAACCACCGTGGACGCCACACATGCGGTATTGGCCTGGGTGGCATGCATGGTCGGCAGCACTTCCTGCTTAGGCACACCGTTGAACTCCTCCAATTGAACAAGTAGGTGCTGGGTGCTTGCTAACAACCCCTCGTGCAGTCACATCTACACAACTAAAGGGACCATTCATGACAGAAGATGAAATCCTTCTGGACAGCAGCTATCCCTGGGGTCGGCCTCCCTCCGGCCGGCCGCAACTTCGGGAGTTCGAGAGGCAATGGCAAACGGAAGGCTGAAAATTACCGGACGACAGACAGAGGCAACAAAGTTTTAAGAACGGGAAAACGTGTTTGCAAAAAAGCCACGCACAGAAGCGCCGTTGCAATTTCCATGTGGGGCTCGCACTTGGCTTCCTGTGAGGTGGTAACCCTGTCCTGGGCCAAGGCCACCGCCCGTACAGAATTCCCGCCTTGGACATGCTGATTCATAACCGTAACCCTCGTCCTTAATGCCTCCATCGCAGACGTCACCAGTGCGGTATTGGCCTGGTGTTACACATTGTTTGCTCCACCTCCTGCTCTTGCACACGGTTGGACTCCTCCACTTGTGCCTGTAGATTCTTAACGCTCACTGTCTGCTCCACATGTAGTTCCTAGCTCTGCCACTGCATCTCCACGATCGATTGGACTGTTTGTTCCTGAAATCCGAAACCCGCTGGACGGCTGCTCGTTCCTGGGGTAGGCCCGCCCACTTGGGTATATCGGACCAGCTGTGTGGTGCTCAACAAAGAGTGTTCCAGGAGCCTCTTCACTAAAGTGCCCGACCATGGTGAGTGTCTCTGAGATGGTGGAGGATGTTCGATTTAGCGTTGATGAGAAATCATGTTATCATGGACTCGGGTTCGAGGCGTCCTGAGTCTCGGGTCAAAGGCTGCTGTCCAGGATGCTCTGATTGTCACTGCATGGCTCACGGGAGGGCTTCATCTGTGGCACTGGCTGGGGTGGAGAACACAGAATGGACCGCCCCATCACCAGCAGGTGGTGTGTTGGTGAGGGTGATGGTGAGGGTGATGCTGTGGGGGGTGAGGGTCGTTTGTGGGTGATGGTGGGAGACTGGCTTTGGGTGAGGGGGTTGTTTTCACACCTGTCATGAGGACCGCAACTCAGCAGGCTCTCACTTCCTGACCCATGGCCGACCTCCAACCCAGCGATCTCATTTTCTTCCAGACCACCAAACACTTTCAGGGCCCTCTGCTCAGCCACAGTGAGGGGCCGCAGGTCTGGTAGCCACCCTCCAATTTTCTCTGGTTCCGGATAGTTATGGACAGCTTTGATCCCATTCACCCCAAGTACTACATCTAGCCGCCTCTTGAATATATTCAATGTTTTGGCAGCAATTACTTCCTGTGGTAATGAATTCCACAGGCTCACTACTCTTTGGGTGAAGAAATGTCTCCTTATCTCTGGCCGAAATGGTTTCCCCTGAATCCTCTGACTGTGACCCCTGGTTCTGGACGCACCCATCATTGGTAACAACTTCCCGTTAGAATTTTATAAGTTTCTATGAGATCCCCCCTCATTCTTCTGAACTCCAGCGAGAACAATCCCAACCTAATCAATCTCTCCTCATACAACAGTGCTGCCATCCCTGGAATCAGTCTGGAAAACCTTTGCTGCACTCCATCGAGAGCAAAAACACCCTTCCTCAGAGAAGGAGACCAAAACTGCACACAATACTCCAGGTGTGGCCTCATCAAACGCCTGTATAATTGCACCAACATATCCCTGCTTCTATACACGAAACCTCTCGCAATGAAGGCCAACATACCATGAGCCTTCTCTGCCGCCTGCTGCACCTGCATGTTTATCTTCAGCGACTGGTGCACAAGGATACCCAGGTCCCGCTGCACACTCTGCTCCCTGAATTTACAACCATTCAGGTCGTAATCTGCCTTCCTGTTTTTGCTTCCAAAGTGAATAACCTATCACTTATCCAAATTAAATACAGCATCTGCCATTGATTTGCCCACTCGCCCAACCTGTCCTGATCATGCTGTATGATCCCTGCATCCTCGTCACAGTTCATCCTCCCACCTAACTTGGTATCATCTGCACGCTTTGAGATGTTACATTTTGTTCCCTCATCCAAATCATTAATATATATTGTGAATATCTGGGGCCCCAGCACCGATCCCTGTGGTACCCCACAAGTTTGTGCCTGCCAATTAGAAAAGCACCCATTAATTCCTACTCTTTTTTCCTCTCTGCGACTAGTTCTATATGCACAATCTCTCATGCAGGACTTTGTCAAATGCCTTCTGAAAGTCCAAATATACCACATCGACTGGCTCCCAATTGATGGTCGTGATCGTGAGTTTGGAAAGCACTGCATGAGGAATCATGGCGAGTTCCTGCAGTGCATCATATAGATGGTAAACGTGGCTGCCAGTGTTCGTCTTTGGTGGAGGGATTGAATGTTTGTGGAAGGGAAGCAATCAAATGAGCTGCTTTGTGCTGGATGGTTTCGAGCTTCCTGAATGTTTTCGAGATGCACTCATCGGGAAAGGGAAGATTATTCCATGACACACCTGATTGTGTATTCGAGCTATTGGACATGGTTTGGGGCGCCAGGAGTTGAGTTATTCAGCGTGCGATTTCTAGCCTTTGACCTGCTGTGGTAGCCAGAGTGTTAATACAGCTAGTCAGTTCAGTTCCTGATGACTGCCAGGATGTTGATTGTGAGGATTCAGTGATGGTATTGTCATCAAATGTCAGCGATGTTTGGATCCTTTCTTCTCGGAGATGTTCATTGTCTGCCTCCTGTGTGGGGCGAATGTAACTTGCCATTCGTCAACTCAAGCCTGGATATTATCCAGGTCTTGCTGCATTTGGACATGGACAGCTTCATTATGTGAGGTGTCACGAATCATGCTGAAAATTGTGCAGTCATCTGCGAAGATCCCTACTTCTGACCTCCTGATGGAATGGAGATCATTGATGAAGCAACTGAAGATGGTTGGGCCTTAGACACTACCTTCAGGAACACCTGCCGTGAATTCCTGGAGCTGGGATAATTGAACCACAACCATTGCAACCATCTTCCTTTTTTACCAGGTATGATTAAAACCAGCGGTGAGTTTTCTCTCTGATTTCCATTGACCCCAGCTTTGCTGGGGATCTGCTGAGGCCATGCTCAGCGAAAAGCTGACTTGATGTCCAGGGCAGTCACTGTTGCATCACCTCTGGCATTCTTAATTTACTCCAATTAAGTGGCGCCTCCCTTCTTTCACACTGTGATTTCCAGTTGGCTCCCATTCTCTCTTCCCTTCACTATGCTTTTTTCTGAACGCACATTATTTCTCACTCTATGGACGGTTCATGAATTGCTTCTCAAAATGTAAACCCTCAAGGTGCCAGCTGTACTTTAACCTAAAGCTTGAGATCTACAGGCAAATGAGCAATATTCCTAATCACTGCCGCTGCTTTCAGACACATGAGATCGAAGGCAGGACATGTCTATGGGAAAGTAGAAAGCCAAAGAAAGAGAGTGAGAGTCAACAGATGGTGGACCGCAGGCCTCCAGAAGCAGATTGGTTCGTGGACAGCACCTTGGTTCGTATTGCTCTCTCTCTCTCTCCCTCCCTTTCGTTCACAATCTCTTCCCTTGTCTCTCTCCATCCCTGCATGTGCTTTTCTCTCCCTTCATCTTCACTTGAATAATTGGTCCAGTCCATATCTTTCTCTAGATTCCTCGACCTATCTTTCTATGACAAGAAAGCATATGGATGCTTGACCATTACAGGGGGAATCGAGTATAAAAACTGGCAAGTCATGCTGCAGTTGTCTAGAACCCTGTTAAGGCCACATTTGGAATATTGCACACAACTCTGGTCGTCACACCAGAAGGATGTGGAGGCTTTGGAGAGGTGAGAGGAGGTTTACCAGGATGTTCCTGGTCTGTAGAGTGTTAGCTATGTAGAGAGGCTGAATAGACTCGGACTGCGTCCATTAGAAAGAAGGAGGTTGAGGGGTGACCTCCTAGAGGTCTATAAGATTATGAGGGACATGGATAGAGTGGGCGGACAGGCACCCTTTCCCTGGAGGGAGGTGTCAGTCTTCAGGAGGCATAGGTTGAAGGTCCGTGGAGCAAAGTTTAGAGGAAATGTGCGAAGCAGGTTATTTACGCAGAGGGTAATGGGTGCGTTGCTAGGGGAGGTTGTGAGAGCAGATAGATTAACGGCGTCCAAAAGGCATAAGAACATAAGAACTACGCGCAGGGGTAGGCCATCTGGCAACCTCGAGCCTGCTCCGCCATTCAATGAGATCATGGCTGATCTTTTGTGGACTCAACTCCACTTTCCGGCCCGAACACCATAACCCTTAATCCCTTTATTCTTCAAAAAATAATCTATCATTATCTTAAAAACATTTAATGAAGGAGCCTCTACAGCTTCACTGGGCAAGGAATTCCATAAATTCGCAACCCTTTGGGTGAACACGTTCCTCCTAAACTCAGTCCTAAATTTACTTCCTCTTATTTTGAGGCCATGCCTCCTAGTTCTGCTTTCACCCACCAGTGGAAACAACCTGCCCGCATCCATCCTATCTATTCCCTTCATAATTTTATATGTTTCTATAAGATACCCCCTCATCCTTCTAGATTCCAACGAGTACAGTCCCAGTCAACTCAACCTCTCCTCGTAATCCAACCCCTTCAGCTTTGGGATTAACCTAGTGAATCTCCTCTGCACACCCTCCAGCACCAGTATGTCCTTTCTAAAGTAAGGAGACCAAAACTGAACACAATACTCCAGGTGTGGCCTCACTAACACAATTGCAGCATAACCTCCCTAGTCTTAAACTCCACTCCTCTAGCAATGAAGAACACAATTCCATTTGCCTTCTTAATCACCTGTTGCACCTGTAAACCAACTTTTTGCAGCTCATGCACTAGCACACCCAGGTCTCTCTGCACAGCAGTATGTTTTAATATTTTATCATTTAAATAATAATCCCTTTTGCTGTTATTCCAACCAAAATGTATAAACACATCTTGACAAACACATGGTTAGAATGCGTATCGAGGGATACGGCACAAGGAAGTGGTGAGGGTTTTTGCAAAGGTTGGTATCATGACAGGTACAGGCTTGGTGGGCCGAAGGGGCTGCTCTTGTGCTGTATTGTTCTTTGTTCATTGACAATCTCTTCCTCTCTTCTCCAGTATCCCTGCGGTCTGTGTCACGCTCTTCGTCGGCCCTTTCTTTCTTCATCAACGTTTTTAATTATCTCTCTCTGGCTCTTCCTCTTCCTTCACCACCACAACGCCTCAATCCCTACCCCACCGCTCACCAGGAAACATATATTTCTGCCTATCTCTCATCCTGTCGCAGCATTTGAAAAAGTATTAGATGCCCTAGATAAACCTTGCCCCGCCATATCTTACCTCCAATGCCTAAATTACATTAACATTCGAGATTTAATCAGTGAAATCCCGCTAATACGTGATCCCAATTAGTCGAACTTTCACAACATCATTACACTGGTCCAAATTAAGAGGTAGTTGTTGTTACCTGCGGCTTTCCCTAACCTGCGTCTCAGTCTCTCACTGTGCTGCTGTCTATTTCCCAGCCAGCATCTCTCAGTAGATTCGTACGCTCCTGCACCTCTAGATAGACATTAAAACCCAATTCTAAATGTGTTCTCCCACGAACCTGCTCGTTTTTAAACACCATCATAGGTTATCATAGAATTATCATAGAATTTATAATGCAGAGGGATGCCACTCGGCCCATCGAGTCTGCACCGGCTCTTGGAAAGAGCACACAACTCCACCCTATCCCAATAACCCAGTAACCCCACCCAACACTAAGGGCAATTTTGGACACTAAGGATAATTTATCATGGCCAATCCACCTAACCTGCACATCTTTGGACTGTGGGAGGAAACTGGAGCACCCGGAGGACACCAACGCACACACGGGGAGGTTGTGCAGACTCCGCACCGACAGTGACCCAAGCCGGAATCGAACCTGGGACCCTGGAGCTGTGAAGCAATTGTGCTATCCACAATGCTACCGTGCTGCCCGATTTGATTCGGCTGAACTCATTAAATTATCTCTACACGAATGATTGCTCACAGAGATTTGTCAAAACTAACAGATAGAAGTGTCCGATATTCGGATAACTCTACATCCAAAGGTGACCATAAGAAATAAGAGTCCTAATCTAATCATAATTACAGTGTTGAAGAGTCAGACGTGGGAACGGGGTCTGATTTCTATTCCATTCATGAAGTAATGATACACAGAACAGATCTATGCCGAAATAATCTTTGCGAAATTGCAAAACAATCTTCCAAATCGAAGAAAGATGACAGGGCATTTTGGGAAGAAAGTGATTTGCACATTTATAAAATATATATCTTACAGCCTCTTGCAGTAAACACATTTCCGTCCACTTCAAGTGCAAATATTTCCCAAAGCATGCCTGCTTTAAAGGAAAATATGTATGATGGCGTGGCATCGGTTAGTCAGGACGAGGGCAGGAAGGACGTGAAGTGGCGCCAATCAAAAAACTGGTTAATCCGAGTTTTTTGTGAATACCCAGAACGCTAATTCACGGTGAAAGGAGCAAAGAGCTGAACTAACAAAGAAACATTTTTTTTTAAATGAGGGGAACGTGGCTGGAGAATCTTGTAGTGGTATTAAGTGTGTCCAGAACCTGTGGATAGGTGAAACACCAAAACGGGGGCGATGTCAAACCCGGCAAGAGAACTATGGGTATTTATAGGGCAGATAGGGGCAGTGGATCGGTCGACTCTCACATACCCACAGGATAAGGATTTTTCATTCTTCGTTCAGGGACACAGCGTCTATGCCCGTTTTGACTTCTTTGTGGTGGAGAAATCGGTGCTTCCAGGGATGGTAAGAGTGGGAAACTCTGCGATCGTAATCTCCAGTCATGCTACATATTACATGAATGTGAGTTTGGAGCCATGCCGTGCCCAAAGCACCCCATGAAAGTTGGCCACGGCCCCCCTGGCCGACAAGGCCTTCTGCAGGAAAATATCACAGGCCAGAGAGTAGTATATTACTAAGAACCAGGACAGGGAGATCCCAACCTCCACGTTCTGGTAGCGCTGAAGGCTGCTACCAGAGGAGAGATTATCGCTTACAGAGACAGTGAAAAGAGGGCGGCAAGACAACAATCGGTTGACTCCATGTTGGGGATGGACAGGTGAGACTCCGAGCCCCGACTCTAGAACTTCTTGGGAGAATAGAAAGCTACAGATGGACATTCACCTTCTGTCCAACAGCAATGCAATGCACCAACTCCGCCAGACACGGGGGACCTTATAGGAACAGGATGAAAACCCAGTCCCCTGCGGCTCACAAGTTGAGAAAGCAGGCAGCCATGAGATAAATATCGCAGGGTAGGGACAACATGACATTTGAGGCCTTATACCGGGGACTGTATACCTCTGACCCCCCCCCCACTACCCGCACCCCCCGAAAGGGACTCGGGGACGAAACCGTTTCTCGACGGACTGGAAATGCCAGCCGTGGGGGAAGAGAAGAGGGGGAGATGGTCCCCGAGTGACCTCTGCGGAAAATCCATGGCAGTACCGGCCCGCACTTGGAGGAGACGTTTGCAGACTAGCAAGAAGCACCCTGCCTCCAACGGTACAAGAAACCAGTATCTCTCTGATACGCAAGAAATACAAAGGCCCGAACGAATGTGGATCTTGGGTCTCTTGCATTTTTGATGACCGTCGTCGCTCATTCCCCGCAAATGCTGAATCCGATGTGTTTGCATGTGTAGTTTAATGAATAGCCAAACAACTTTTTAAACAAGAACAAAACTGTAGCCATTTTATGTGAACATTTCTGATAGATTTCCATCCAATTCCTGAACCGTTTTCCTTCGACCAAAACATTAAAATAAACAGATCTGAAGTCAGCGCTATGGGTAACGTCGTCCGGACTGGCATCCAGTGCAGGAAGAAACTGCATGACCTCCTCAGGGTGGCCAGGGTGACTAGGCAGTCCTGTGCCCCTGGCACCAACCCTCCTCCCCCCTACACACACATAACCCGAACACTCCCTGCCACCAATCCCGGGGGGTGGCCGCCCCCCACCGTGCCCACATGCCAGCACCCATGTCAGCCACAATGGCCGGGTGCCCTGGCCACTGATACCATCACCTACCCAACCCCAGGGCTGCGTGCATCGGAATGTCTAACAGTGTCGTGATTATGTTTGTCCCCACCCACCCGCAGGAGAAGGCCAGGCACAACCGCCGGGAGCGGGAGAAGACCGGAGGGGGACCACAAGACCTGCGCCCGCACCGTGCCTGAGCAGAGAGCACTGGACGTGGTCGGCGGCCCGGAGTAAAGGCAGATCACCGACACGAAGGTCAGCGGCGGGCGAGCAAGCGAGACCCTGCTCAGTTGCAGATCCCCATGACACGTGTGGGCACGTCTCCAACCCCCCGTACCCACCTCACTCCCTTTAGGCCACACCACCTTCCCCCCTTCACCCCTTCAGCCCACCCCCTCAGCCTTCACTCCCCTCGACCCTCACCCCCCTCTCACCTCCTTCACCCTTGCTTCCCCCTATGCCGACCCCCCGGGTCGGCCGGCATCCAGCACCTGCAGGCGCAGGTGGAGGAGTCCATCCACGTGCAGGAGCAAGGGGTGGTGCCGGTCATGCGTGCCACCCAGGCCAACACCGCACAGGTGGTGTCCTCGGTGGAGGCAATGGGGGCGAATGTGCACCTCCTCCTCCGTATTACTTCTCATATACATAATATATACAAACAGTGGTGACTATCAAACTCGGCCCGCCCACCCCCCCTCCCCTTCCCCGCCCTGGCAGGGGCCAGCGCCCAGCCAGCACGGGTGGTGTCCGGGCCGGCAGCCCGCAGTCACTCCACGCCATTTCCTACCGCCTCTCGCTCAGCAGCCGGGACGCCAGGTTCACGGGTTTTCTAACCACGTGAACAACGCCATCAGAAAATCGGCCCATCGGAGGCTGTGAATCGCGGAGGCCCCGGAGCATCGGGTGTCGGGCCCACAATTGACAAGCCTACTGTACTTTCAGCCCGTGTGGCGAGCGCTGAATTTACACCATTTTCGGGGTGCCGGAGCATCCCGATTTGGCGTCAAACCGGTGCCTACCACGCATTCGGTGTTGGAAGCTATTCTCCGTCCAATCGCGTTACACGATTTTGCCGTCGGAAAACGGAGAATCTAACCCTTAGTCTCTGGAATGGAGAATCCGGCCCCATATCTTTGCCTTTCTTCATTTAGGTCTGTTTCCTGATAATGGCCATTGACGTGCCAAACACCATGTGAGCATTACCAAAGTATAAATCTAAGATCTTCTTGGCTGCCCCCGCAACGTCTTTGGCCTGATCTATCCAAATTCGTTCCAAGTGTGGTAGCAAGAGGCAATCGGGGGCTCGGGGTGGTTGGTCATGATTGTCCACCATTAAAGAACATTACACCCGGGACACGTGAACCCGCCGACCCATTATTCAGCACTACGAGCCGGCCTGCGCTCCCCTCCCCCAGTGGCCCTCTGCCCTCCCCCGGTCATCCTGCTACCAGAAGTGGCCCCTGGCACACCCCCGCCCCCTCCTCCCCAAACTGCATACCATGTACAGGTGATCAGCGCGCAATCAGCAGGCAGAAAGGAGTCAGTCTATGGCACAGATTAAGGGGCACCAGAACTCAGCTCACAGGATATCATCACCCTCCTGCCTTGCATATTGACTCACGGACAGTGCCAACACAGGCCCATCATCCTGGAGTAATGTAACCCTGGAAGGGTAGAACATGGCGATTGAGGGGTGGGAGAGGGGCCTGATAATCGGTGGATGGGGAGGGGAAAGGGGTAGTGTGGGGGGGGGGGGGGGCACGGATGGGAGAGGGACGGTTGGTGGAAAGGGAGATGGGGAGAGATGACGGACGAAGCCACCTCCTACGTGAAGCAGGTGAGGATGAGGGCCTCCCTGGTTCACCGGGCATGACCAAACCCTCGCTGCCCCACCTGTCCTCCACCCTCTGGCTGGTCCAATGGGTCCTCCCCGGGTTCCTGCTCCAGATTCTCTTGGTCTGGCACCTACTCCTCGGTGGCTGCATGCTCTTCCTCCTCCACCTCCAGCATGTCACATCGCTGCTGTACCAGGTTGCGGAGGGCACAGCAGGCCACCACATAGTGAGTGTACTGCAGTGCACCACCAGAGTGGTCAAACGCACAGCTCAACGAAAGCCCGGGTAGCCACATGGCCTCGTTATATCGGGTCTCCGCATCACCCGCCTCCATACTGGCATCTTTAGCTAGATCCGAAGCAGGTACCTCAGATCCCCCCAAAACCCGATGTTACCCTGGGGTGTCCCTAAAACATTTGGGGATCTCTGACTGCCCCAGGATGTAAATGTTGTGCTCGTTCCCGGGGAAGCGTGCACACACGTTCATGATCCTCAGGTGGTGGTCGCACACAAGTTGGATGTTTAGGGAGTGGAATGCCTTCCGGTGTGTGCAAGGCGACATGCGTGCCATCTATTACCCCCTAGACCTGGGGCATCCCGGTGAGGCAGAGAATCTTGTTGCCCAGGCATTTTGATGGGCTTGATCCAAGTCCAAGTTTATTTACATGGAATTTGCAGTACAAAAGGATGCCATTCAGCCCATCGAATCTGCACAAAAGTTTCCCACTCAAGTCCACATGTCCACCCTATCCCCGTAACCCAGCAACCCCACCCAACCATTTTGGACATTAAGGGCTGATGCTCAATCAATAACTCCTGAGACGAGATTGGAGACAATTGAAGGCTATATTGCACTAGATGTTTCCCCCAGCAGCGCAGGTACACAATCAGCTGCTAGGAAGACACAGGCTCTTATACTCCGCCTTACTGGGTGGAACCAGCAGGCAGGCTTCACCAATGAAAACAGCAGTCTCAGGTACCTCCCACACTAATGGTCTTACAGCATTATTCAGGGTACCGTAATACCTTTGAATATATTTTCCTGGTTCGACTGGGCATATGTTTCATTGAGAGTCACGAAGGGAGAGAGAAAAAAATGAAAAGCTAGAGCAAGTAATCAGTCCCACGATTGCTTCCAGGTTCCAGCAGTATTTCAAGCCTAATGCTAACCCTGGGCAGAATTCTCCGTTTTGCGGCGAAGTGCCGACGTCGGACTGGGACCTGTAATTTTTCACGACCGGCAAATCGGTGTGATCCCCTCGCCGATCAGGGATTCGGAGAACCCCATACTGTTCCACATTAGAATTGATTGTGTTCCACGCAGCACCACCCGCACTAGCCCCTTAAACTTAGTGTAATCGACTCACGTGCGGCGCCAATTTTTCTGGCATAAATGTCCACGGATTCTCCATTGGCATCAACACTTGATCTCAGAAACTCAGAATACCGCTCTATGTGTTGACGCCGGAGCAGTATGTGGACCTCCACAACAGCAAAATTCAGCAACTGTTGAGGGGCTAGCACTGGCGCCATGTGGAATACCAACGATTTCACTGAGAAATGATGTAGGATTTGCCGGATTTGCAAGTGACACTCAGGAGACTGACAAGCTGCAACTGCAAGTTAGCACTTCACTCCCAGCACACTACATCACGACCAATAGATGGCAGCAAGGAGAGTGGCACCCCATTTCACGGACGCCGGGGTCGAACACCTCCTGCATGCGGTGGAGGAGAGCGGGCCAGCCTGTAACCCAGCCAGAAAAGATACTGCCAGGCACCTCAGTTGACTGTGCCTGGGCACAGCTGGCAGAGGACATCAGCAGCACGAGAAAACATCCGGACCAACTTCTAGTACGCGAGTTAACTGCACGACATCCTCAGGGCGGCCAAGGTGAGCAGCCAACAATGTGCCCCTAGAACTAACCCCGTCCTAGAAACCCATAAAACAACCACCCTCCAACCAGAAGGTGTCCAAACCACACCCTGCACCACATAACGGCACCCATTCCAGCCGCCATGGCTAGGTGCCTCTGCGCCTACCTGCTAACCACCCCCTGGGCTGCATGCACCGGACTGTCTAACAGTTTTCTGCCCCCCGCCGCCCCCAAAGGCCTCCTAAAGCCACCAGCAGCGGGAGGACACTGGAGGGGACTGCCGGATCTGCGGCCCCTCACTCTAGCTGAGCAGACAGCTCTGGACCTGGTTGGCAGCCCAGGGGAAAGGGTGGTTTCCGGGATCGAGATCAGCGAGGAGGAGAAAGTGTGACCCCGCTGATTTGCGGCTCCGCATGCCGCGTGTATCAACCACCCCTCACCCCCACTCTCACTTATCTTCACTTCACCCTCATCCTCACCTTCCCTCCCGCCCTCACCTCCACCACCCCCGCTGCCTCAGCTGGTCCACGGTCTGATCATGCATCTTGTCTTGTGTCTTGCAGGATCTGCTGGTAATTGGGCGGGTCCATCCAATGTCTACCTGCCCCCAACAAGTGTCACCAGCGGAGCTCCCCCATGTGGCGAGTAGAGCAACATGGGCAGCAGTCCTCAACAGGAGAATAAAGTCACCCCAGAGCATGAGTCTGAGGAAGAAACTGATTTCTCATCGAGTCAGTCTCCAACATCCTCCACCATTCCAGAGACACTCACCTCGGTGGGGCACTTTAGTGAAGGGGCTCCTTGGTCACTATCTGTTGCACACCACACAGCTGATCCGGTAGATCAGGTGGATGTAGAAACTCCGGAGGCAGTAGACGATCGGAATGGGGGCCAACCTCATAAAATAGCTCTGGTCCGGAAGTTTTTGCTTCTGGAACAGACATTCACACGATCGTGGAGATGCAGTCACAGAACCAGGGACAACATTAGGGATTGTCGTCGAGCATCCAGTATGTGGAGCTGCAGTTGGATGAGTCAAAACGCGTGCAGGAGCAGGAGTGGTGCCGACCATGTTGATCACAAAGGCCAACATCACATGGGTGGGGTCCGTGGTGAGGCATTGGAATCAAGGAATTTGATTATGGACCAGCATGTCCAAGGCCTGGGCGTTTTGTGCAGGCTCTGGCTGGGGCACATGACAGGTTTTCCACCTCACAGGCAGCCATGTGGCAGAGCCACCGGGAAATTGCAGTGGTGCTTCTGAGAGTGGCCCAGACACAGCAGGCCATGGTAGGGAATTTGAGTGGCATCACGGTTGCTCAGTCAACCTTGTGCAGCCACAGAGGGAGGTGGCCCAGTCCCAGAGGGAGATGGCGCAGCCAGTGGTTAATGTGGCACAGGTCCAGAAGGTTGAGGCACAGTAAATAGGTGATATAGCACAATCCCAGTTGGAGCTGGTCCACTCCCAGTGTTCTATGGCCGTGAGCATGCAGACGCTAGTCGAGACCAGAGCGGGTCTCCAGGACTGGCATTGCGAGGTATTAGGGGAGCTTCAGGGCATCACTTCGCTCGCAGCCCATCCCATGCAGTATCCCGGGGACAACCCAGGCACCGCAAGGGAGGAGGATTGATGGAGCCCATGCTGGTGACTCCCATAGGGCAGGTGCCAGAACACCGCAGCACTGCAGACTCTTCGCCCCTCCCTTCTGTCCCCGGCACATCTGTTGGGAAGAACAGGGGGGGCATCACGCCAGCTGGAACACCCGAACAGAAACCGGGACCATCCAGACCCTGTCGCCCCAGAAGATGTCGGTCAAATGGACCCAGGTCACAGTGCTGGGAACACACCAGGCCGCCTCCACACACGATGTACTGTCAGGGGATCCACCTCGAATTACCATCATGGCCTGTAAAACGAGAAAGTTAGACATCAGTTAATTCGCCCTGAGTGCTGGGCACGGTTTACTTATAGGGGTTGGGTACCTATTTATAAATATTTTGCACATTAATGCCCCGTTAACACTATTGCAACCTGCCTCGGTGCTCTGTCAGACGGGTGTGAGGGGTGGGCTAGTCGGTGCTGGCCAGAAAAGGGGTCCCGGGTGGAAGGGGGGGGGGGAGTTGACGGACGTTGCAGGTGGCCTGGGCTCACCACCCTCTCCCCTCCCCCCCCTCCCGCCCCCCTTCCCCCCCCCCCCCCCCCCCCACCGTCGCCACCACCATCACCGCCGGGAACCAATGGGACCATGTGATTCAATGACCAGCTCGCATGCAGGGATCACTTAGGTTGACGTGCAAAGTGCTACCCTGGCCAGAGTTGAGACTCTGTCATATGATCCTGAGCACTAGAGCACATCGCACAGCCAGTTGTAATCATCCACCATCCCTTGCACCAGACCAAGTGTTACTGCCAACCTAGGGCCCCCAATTTGGAGTGCAGCAGGTATGTAACACGGAAGAGGCTGCAGACGGGGAGTGACCGGGAGAGTAGAGGGCCTGGGGAGCTGTGAGGATGGAGTGCGATGTCTGTGCTGCTGGCCAGCTTCTCAGCACCCCTCCCAAATCGATTAACCTGGAAGCGACCAGTGTGTCCCATGCACTTGGCCCTGGCCCGGGCTCCATGTCCCACCCATCCTTGCCCTCCCCCGCATCTCTTCATCGTTCGAGGGCTGGTGTTCATTCTCCTCCCCCAACACATCAGCCCTCTGCTGCACAATGTTCTGGGAGATGCAGCAGGCCGCCACGGCACAGGCGACCCACAGCATGCTATTGGAGGGCTCCGCCTGAGTGGTCCACGTACTTGAAACAGTTCATCAGGAGATCCAAGCATCACTGGATCACACCTCTGGTCGCTGAATGGACACTGTTGTAGTGGGTCTCTGCTTCTGTCAGTGGTCTCTGGATTGGCTTCTTCAGCAACGACTGTAGTGGTTAACCCTAGTCACCCAGGAGCCAACATCCCAGCAATGTGGTTGCGGGGTTGTGCGTGGGTGGAGGGAGGGGTCAGGAATCTTCAGTGCGCAAGGATGAAGACGTCGTGGACACTGTCCGGGTATCTGGCACAAGCTTGCCTCATACACACCTGATGGTCACAAGTCAGCTGCACATTCATCGAGTGTAAGCACTTTCGGTGTGTGTGGAGTGACATGACTACCTCTCTCCCCCTCCCCCACCAATCCCCTCATCCATGACCCTCCCGGTTCCTGAAACGATGGGGACTCTGCCCATGGCACTCATCCTGCCAGGGGTACCATCAGCTGGTGCTGCTCTTGCCAGCGGTACACTTTGTTGACCCCACCCGCGCCCCCATAGGGGCTACAGTGGACATTGCACTGGTTGGGCCAGCTAATGTCCCGTCGGCGGGTGGCTGTTGGTTAGGTTGTGTGGATTACGGAGGAGGCTGTGATGGTTGGTGGGTGTTGTGTTGCGGGGTTTGGGTGGGATTGGCGCGTGGTGGCGCCAGTATGACCGCTATAACCCTGCAGAACAAGGGACCACAGCGGGAAGTCACTGGAGGTGCACAGCAAGAAGGGTGCATTGCAGGCTGCGGTAATAGCGGACTGTGCCTGAGCACGGCCGCATTTTAGGGGTGGGGCGCCCTGGCCACGGCCAGTTCCCCCTTCACCCCGCGGCCCTGGCATGCCCCCCACCATGCCAGACTGGCCAGTGCCTGGCCTGGCAACCCACAGTCGTGCATCTCCATTAACTACCTGCTCTCAATCGCTCATCAGTCAGATACCGATTTGACGATTTTTAAAAGCACAAGTGAACATCGCCGTCGGGAATACAGCTTATCGAATGTGGACAATGGCAAAGGCCCCGGCGAATACTGGTTCGGTGCCGCTAATGATACACAAATGGGGCGGTGTTCTCCGATCCAGCCCAGCACGGGCGCGGCGAAAAGCAGGGCGGGAGCCGCCCCAGACCTGCGCCGGATAGGCGCAACACGTCAATGACACCGGAACGCGTCGCTAAAGGTGCGCGAGCGCCGTGGAGTCCCGAGACTTCAGGTAACACAAGCTCGATACGCTGCTGGGAGCGGTCGAGGAGAGGAGGGTGATCCTGTGCCCCAGATGTGGACACCACCACCTATACAGCATCATCCCGCGTATGTGGAGGGAGGTGGGCAATGCCGTGAGTGACGTGAGGCACTCCCTACATACCGGCGACCAGTGCCGGAAGAAGATGCACGACGTACAAGGGCAGGCAGGGTGAGTACGTGGTGACGTGCCCCTGGCACCACCCCGCATACCACCCACACATGTGATAGGCGCCACCCCCCACCCCCAGGGGGTCGTCGCAACCCCCTACCGGATGCACATGTGCTGCACCCACCCATGCCAGGCACATTGGCCGGGTGCACCGTGCTGCCATGCCATCATATACCCAACATCTGCACTGCCTGCTTCGGACCGCCTAACCCTGATGACCACAGCGAGCAGGCATGAACTGAGGGGGTCCACCCGTACTGTACCCGCTCACTGTCCATGAGCAGAGGGCAATGAACCTCATAGGCAGAGCCGAGGACTGGGATGTTGCCAGCTGTTTAGTTGAAGGCGAACCAACAAGTGAGACTCCCCCGCCTGACAAAGAACAAAGAACAAAGAAATGTACAGCACAGGAACAGGCCCTTCGGCCGTCCAAGCCCGTGCCGACCATGCTGCCCGACTAAACTACAATCTTCTACACTTCCTGGGTCCGTACCCCTCTATTCCCATCCTATTCATGTATTTGTCAAGATGCCCCTTAAATGTCACTATCGTCCCTGCTTCCACCACCTCCTCCGGTAGCGAGTTCCAGGTACCCACTACCCTCTGCGTAAAAAACTTGCCTCGTACATCTACTCTAAACCTTGCCCCTCTCACCTTAAACATATGCCCCCTCCCCCCCCCTCCCCCCCCCCCCCCAGTAATTGACCCCTCTACCCCGGGGAAAAACCGCTGACTATTCACTCTGTCTATGCCCCTCATAATTTTGTAGACCTCTATCAGGTCGCCCCTCAACCTCCTCCGTTCCAGTGAGAACAAACCGAGTTTATTCAACCGCTCCTCATAGCTAATGCCCTCCATACCAGGCAACATTCTGGCAAATCTCATCTGCACCCTCTCTAAAGCCTCCACATCCTTCTGGAAATGTAGCGACCAGAATTGAACACTATACTCCAAGTGTGGCCTAACTAAGGTTCTATACAGCTGCAACATGACTTGCCAATTCTTATACTCAATGCCCCGGCCAATGAAGGCAAGCATGCCGTATGCCTTCTTGACTACCTTCTCCACCAGTGTTGCCCCTTTCAGTGACCTGTGGACCTGTACTCCTAGATCTCTTTGACTTTCAATACTCTTGAGGGTTCTACCATTCACTGTATATTCCCTACCTGCATTATACCTTCCAAAATGACTCCACACCCCTCACCCCATTCCCCCCATGACCCAGTGCACCCTCTCATCATGTGCGTCACTGCACCACATTACCACATGCCCCACTGCACCCCCCTCCCTGCCAGCCGCCTGTCTAATGTTACGTGTTATCTTGTGTCTTCCAGGACAAGCCACCGCTCGTCCCGGCCCATCTGGTGGTCCACGGCCATTGCCATGCCCTGTGGCCCCTAGGTGTGCAGGCCATGGCGGGAGGCCATATTCCATGGAAGCCCGTCCACTGACACGGAGACCGAGGAGACAGGGACACAGAGGACGGACATCCAGGAGACCGAAAGTCAGGACACAGGCACCGAGGAACCGGATGTACACGCTAACGAGGACACTGGTATACAGAGGACTGAACCTAGGACACTGACACACAGAGGACTGACACCCAAGACACTGACTCACAGAGGACGGACACACAGAGGACGGCAACCTAGAGGACTGACATACCAGTCGGGTGCGACTCAGGGCCATCGTGCCAGGGGTCGATGCGGCCACCCGGACTCTGGCACCAACGGCGACCTTGACTTCTCGGCACTGCTATCTCCTACACTCTCCAACATCGCAATGACTATCACCTCGGTTGGCCACTTAAGTGATGAGGCTTCTGGACACTGACTGGTGTGCATCAAACAGCCGTACCGGTGCAGCAGGTGGAGGTAGGAGCAACCGAGGGGTCGGATCGTCGGAGGGCAGCCCAGCCCCAGCAAGCAGCTGCCGCCCAGCCGCTTCCCGGATTCCTGGACCTACCAGGCCCAACCATACACCCGATTCAGTTAGACACCCAGGGACTAGACAACGGGATGGAGGCCAGCCTCCAGCAGCTGAAGACGGAGGTGGAGGAGTCCATCTGTGTCCATGAGCAGGGTAGGTGGTGGTGGTCATGGCTTCCATCCAGGCCGACAACGCACGAGGTTGCGTCTGCTGTGGACCAATGGGGGCAACTATGTAGGCCATGGGTCAGGTTATGCAAGGCGTGGGGCTTCATGTGCATGCGTCATCCGTGCCCCACGACAGGGCTGCCCTCTAGGTACACGTGACAATAAAGAAATCCAATCCAATCCAATGTGCCATAGCCAGATGGACATTGTTGCTGCGTCAGCAGTCTGGCCGAGTCTCAGCAGGCCATGGCCAAGTCTCAGCAGGCCATCGCTGAGTGCATCGGCGGCCTTGCCCACATGCTGGATGGCGTCCCACAGGCCCAGAGGGAGATGGTGCAGTCCCTGATTGGGAATGCCCACTCCCTGCGCTCCATCGCTGCTGCCGTTCAAACCCTGGTCGATACCACAGCGGCCTCCGGGACAGGTAGTGCCATCTATGCTGCCTCGGGGCTTGTCTCCATTCGCACCACCGTCCCATAGAGGGCCACGGGGTCCACGGGGCATTCGGATAGAGGAGCAGGTTCTGGGGCCTGTGCCGGTGACCCCTGCAGGGGAGGCCCTGGAACACCGCAGCACCTCGGAATCCCCCCGTTCCGTCCCTGGGGCATCTGGTGGGCAGGGGCAGAACAGGATGGCACCACGCCACCCTGGATGCCCCAGGAGCAGCCTGACATATCCAGACGAGGCCGCCCCAGGAAACGAGCGCCAACGGGGAGCTAAGTCACAGGGCAGGGTTCTCAGAAGTCCGCCTACACTCCTGCTGTATCGTCTAGGGAAGCACAGAGAAGTATTGGTAGGGCTCATAAGGCCAGGAAGATAGACACCTAGTAAGTTGGCACGGGTGCAGGGCACAATTTAGTTATGGGGTTGGGCACGTGTATATTGTGCAAGATGCAGCAGACCACAACAATGCGGCCGACTTGCTCCGACAGGTACTGAAGGGCCCCTCCAGAGCACTGGACGCAACTGAAGTGCATCTTCAGCAGCCCAAAGCAGCTCTCGATCACACCCCTTGTTTCTGCATGGGCCTCATTGTAGCGGGTCTCCGCATCAGTCTGTGGCCTCCGTATAGGCGTCATCAGCCATGACTGCA
Organism: Scyliorhinus torazame; assembly: GCF_047496885.1. Lineage (NCBI taxonomy): Eukaryota > Metazoa > Chordata > Chondrichthyes > Carcharhiniformes > Scyliorhinidae > Scyliorhinus > Scyliorhinus torazame. The sequence goes on along the minus strand of NC_092720.1, from coordinate 176,627,053 downwards.
GTGGGTAACCATTGTCACCCAGCAACCAGCCCCTCAGCTGGGTGGTGTGTTCCTCGAACATGGCGGGGATGAACGATTGTGCCCGGATTAATGCATCACTTCCTGTTCATGAACACGTCCCTGTTTTCCGCTGGTGGCCGCATGGCGTCGTGGACCCCATCAATCGCCCCGTGGATATTCTGGCCAGGGCTGTGAATCGTGCTGCCCAGCCATTCGGATGGGCACGGTCCATGGGGAACTGGATGTAGTGGGCCGCAATGTCGTACAGGGCATCCGTCACTGCACGGAGGCACTGGTCACTAATGTGTGGGAGATGGCGGACAGGACTCACTTGTTGACTGGAACGACACCATAGCGTGGAGGTTCAGGGCAACTGTAACCTTGACCGCCACTGGGATAGCATGTCCTCCCCCAGCTCCACGTGGAGCCAGGTGTGCCATCAGGTGGCAGATATGGGCCACGAAACCCCGGCTCATCCGGAGTCTCCTCCTGCGTGCCCTGTCCGGCAGGGCCTCGAAGGACATGTGGCGCAGTTAGACACGAGGCCTCATCAGCTGCCTCCGGCACCGTGGCACCTCCTCCTCCACCGCCTCCTTTTCCGCTTCTTCCTCCTCCTCCCCCCATCCACATCGGTATCCTCGTCATGAGCCTTGCCCCCGTCATTGTCATCCTCCTCCTGCGCCTGTCGGTCGGGCGGCCCTGCAGTCTCAGCGGGTGCCAGATGGCCCCCTGCAGCCCGTCCCTCTGCTGCAGCTGCCGCCTCTCTGAATCACCTGCGCCAACGCTGCCATAGGGCTGCATGCAGGGCAGCAGCCCCCACCACGGTGGCCAACATCGCTGGCTGCTACCGAAACATTATGATCTGCTAGGGGGAGGGGTTAACAACAGGCTTAACCATGGCGCATGGCCTCCTCCACAACCATATCACATTGGCTTCATGGCCGCCCAGGTTGACCAGTTGCGCCACGCTTGCACCACACACACGCATGCACACCTCTCCTTGGCCGTATCCTATGTGCCCCGACTCCTGTTGCACCTCTCTCATGATGGTGCCACCGATGGATTGCACTGCCCTCACCGGGGGCTGCCATGGGCGCGGGACTGGACCTACCCGCTGCTGGGTGTCGCCGGCTGGGTGAGGGCCACATATGCACAGCCGGGGGTTCGCGCTCAGCCAGTGCCCAAGGTCGGTGCTCATCAGCCTGGCCGCCGTAATGGCGGATGTGAGTTAGGAACCGCCCTGCTTTGGTGGCCCGTACCCGGCCGGCGGTGCTGTCCTGCCACGCCCCCCCCCTACCTAGAGGCCATCGCCCCTCAGCTATCCCTATGCCCGTCCCGCCACGCGGAGCACTCCAACGCCGACCCCCGCACCTCCTGCTTCCGGATCTTGAGCCAGCACGACTGGTTCACGATTTTTAAAGGTAGGTAGAATGGCGTGACTTGGGATCATGCCTACATGGCCCCGGAGAATCGCTAAACGAAGCCCCTCCAGCTATTCTCGGGGCCGCTCGGCGCTGATCTCGATCGCGCCGTTTGGGCTTGTTGGGCGAAACGACGTGGGACCGGCGTTGCGCAAAAAAACGGCGGGAACGGTGATTCTCCCAAACGGCGCGGGCTCAGAGAATCCCGCCCATCGAGTTTACTGGACCCCTATTCCAGAGCCCATTGACGGTGCCGTCGTGGTGACGGAGAATTGGGATTTAGGGTCAAATTGGCACCCCGCGCAATTTCAGCATCAAAATGATTCTCGGTCCAATCATGTTTTCCGATATTGGCGTCAGCCAACGTTGAATCCCTCCCAATATCCTGCTTTCTCTCAGAATCCATTCATGAAGAAATACAGCTATCTATACAGAAATCAGTGCTTTATACTTTGTCCCACATTCAGGAAGTTCCCTGATTATCTTCCCTTCCTTTTATCTCTCCCGTATTCTCTTTCTGTCTCAGTGTCGCTATCAAATCTCTGTGCGTTTGTCTCTCTCTTTTGTCGCAAAAATATATTTTATCCGTTAAACAGCTGAAAGACCATTGCAAATATTTCAACAAATGATTACACAATGATCAATTTTATTCAGGTTCTCGACATATATCATGTTGCACTCTTGAGGGGCTTGTCTCTCTCTCTCTCCCTCAGTCTCTCTTTATGTGCCGTTCTGTGCTTCTCTCCATACTCCAACTGTCTTTCAATTTTCCCTCCTCATGTATCCACTCCTTTTGTGTGTGACGTCATTGGGATCCCTCATTATCGCAGCCCCCATCTCCAAATGTTATGAATCATTAGAACATGGATACGTATAATTCAAGCAACAGAGAATGCATGGATCTCAAACAATACCCAGCACTCTTCTCATTAATATCCGGGGACTAGATTATTCGCAGGCATCTTCATTTCTTTCTGGTCCTCAATTTCTTTAATCCAAAATTCTTATTTCACTGTGTTAATTTTCAATTGTATTAAATCCGGTTAGTTTATTAACTATGTGTCAATGTCTTGATGAATTATCCCTGTGTTTTCGAGTAGCCAATTATTTTTTCCCCAATTAAGGGACAATTTAGCATTGCCAATCCAGCATTGCTAACCCTAACCCTAACCCTAGCCCTAGCCCTAGCCAAACCTGCACATCTTGGGGTTGTGGGGGGTGAAACACACGCAGACATGGGGAGAACATACAAACTCGACACGGACTGCGACCGGCTCTGGATTCGAACCCGGGTCCTCAGCGCCGCAGTCCCATTGCGACTCACTGCGCCACATGCCGCCTTGTTAAGCCCTTCCTTACTCAACTCACAGAAATGTGACTAATGATGGAATACCACTAATGTTGGGATTAGCACAAGAGAGAAGAATGAACTAAATTCAGTGCACTTGGGCGTCGAAGCGGTCATGTTAGAGATGCGAAATTATAAAGGAAATGAATCACATATAGGAGTGAAATACTGGTCCCCAATTACCACTCACATGAGAGGACTGTGTATGAAGGAAGGAACCATGGAAGGTTGCCAAAAAGTAAGGCGATAAACTTGGGGGATTTTCATCTGCATATCGGTTGGAAAAAAATCATATGGGCAAGGTTATCCATGATGGGGAGTTCCGATAAAGTTTTCCGGAAAGTTTAGTAGGAAGGCGCGTACTGGACTGAACCAGACACCGGGGCGACCCGAGACATCGTTTTTTGCAACAAGACAGGATGAATTCAAGCCCTAATACTGAATGCGTCCCCAGATGCCAGCGATCCTAATATTATTAAAAAATTACATTCCGTTTCAAAGAGAGAAAAGTCGGGCGGAAACTAGAAATCAGGGCAATTATAAGGGTGTTCAATTAGAACGAGCTAAAGGTAACTGTTACATTCGGATAAAGGGTTACTCCAGTGACGCTACAGTGGTAGACATTTAACCAAACTTTGTAGAGAACGGAAAAGTGAAGCATTCCAACGAGACAGAAAAAATGTCCCAACGGAGAACATCCATTCGTAGTTAACGGAAAAAATTAGAATCGAACTTGAAATAAAACAGACATAATTGTGGAAGATGGTTTGGGAGGGCAGAGGATTTGAAATATCTTTAAAAACGCAAAGAATGACGAGAATGCTAACAGAGAGAGGAATGTGGTGTACGAATGAAAGCTTGCCAGAAACGTAAAAGCAGATACTAATATATTCTATACATCTTTCACTCATGAACAAGTTACGAATTTGAGCGTTCGACCTCCAGAAAAATAATCTGGGAATTAATGGAAAATGCAGCGATAGTAGATGGACTGAACAGGTAATTTCCATCGATCTTCACTATGGGGCTGCACGTGACAACCTCAAAGTAGCTGTAAATCAGGAAATAGAATGAAGGAGCAACTAAAGAAAATTGAAATGACCATGGAAGTTGTAAGGAGTAATTTGTTGGAGGTGCAGTCTGATAATTCCCCGTGTTCTGGTGGACCTCATCTTAGAATCTTAAAAGAAGAGGCTCGTGAGACGCATGATGCGCTGATTTACTTTTCAAAATTCCCTTGATTCTGGAAAGGTTAATTTCGATTAGAAATAAAGAATGCAATTCCTTTATTCGATAAGTGAAGGGGACAAAAAACACGAAACTACGGGCCAGTTATCTTAACATCTATGACAGGGAAAATGTTCGCGGACTTCTGGTGACAAGCACGTGCAGAACAGACGCACGTTCGCTGGCTCTCCTTCAAATTTAGGCAATTTTATCTGAAATTAGCCCACCAGGCCCGGGGGAAAAGCAACCGCCCACCACCTTCTTAAACCCACGAAACAAGATACAGGCAATTAATGAAAATGCCGACAACAGCTGCACACAGGCCGCAAGGAGATGAGAGACAACAGGAGCCGATAGAAGCCAACGGGCATGACAATCAATCCACGATGCGAGGACGTCCTGACCCGCATCCTAAAGAGAGGGTCCAACGAACAGTGCAAGGAATTCCCCCTCGCCGACGAGGTTCGTGGGAAATTTCTTACCTGAGAGCTGAAGGAGCTCAAGCAGGACAGAAGTCTCGAGTTTCAGGCAGCGGTCAAGGCTGCCGTCACAGGCGCACTGGCCACCACCCAGGCGGCCCTCTAATAAGCGGAGAGGCGGCTAGAGGTCCAAGAAAACACGATCAGTGAACTAGAAACTACCTTTACGCTCCAGAGTGAAAGGATAAACGCCCGAGAGGCGGACATCGCAAGATCGGTAGCGACCAAGGTGAGACTGAAGGGAAAGCTGGGAGACTAATAAAACTGATCTGAGCAACATCTGAATTGCTGGAGGAGACGAAAGACAGAAAGTCCACGCACTATGTTGCTCAAGTGCCAGTAAAGCTGATGAAAAATGACAGCTTTCGTATCTGGCCAGCGATAGATAGGGCTCACTGGTAGCTCTGACACAAACACAGGGCAGGAGAACAACCAAGGGCAATAATTGCAAAGATGCACCGGTACCAAGAACGGAAAAGGATCCTGAGATGGGCCAGGCAGATGAAAACCTTCCACTGGAAGAGACACCAGATAAGGATTTATCAGGACATTGTTCAGACCGGGCCGCATTCAATAGAATGGAAGCTCTGTTCAAACATTGCGTCAAGTTCTGGGTGCTTTACTCAGCCAAACTTTGGTAAAGCTACCAACACGAGGAGCACGACTTTATAGCCACTGCAGAAGCGGACAGGTTTATTCAAAAAACGGGCTGGGAAAGCAGCAGCAGACGTAGAGGTAAAGCAATCGCCCTGGAAAGACTGAGAAACTGAGTCACAATTTGCGTGGGACTGTACTGCCTCATTCTAAAACCGAAAGCTAAGCTACGGGGAGGAGGTGGCGAGAGCAGCGGGGCACAGAAAGATTGGAACATGAGGAAGAGGGGAAAGGGTAGAGAAACAGCAAGCAAAGGTAACTAGGTCACTGTGCGTGAGGAGTTTGCACATTCTCCCCGTGTTTGCGTGGGTTTCGCCCCCACAACCCAAATATGTGGAGGCTAGGTGGATTGGCTCCGCTAACTTGCCCCTTAATTGGGAAAAATGGATAGTGTACTCTAAATTTTTTTTTTAAAAGAAAAAAAATGTAAAACTCACACCGATCCCGGGAAGGCGGGGGGGGGGGGGGGGGCGGGGGGCGGGGGGACATCACACTAGTGGGAAAGCTAGCACCAGGAGGTACGAGAGAGAAGGGGAACTGCAGCACATCTCTAGCGGGTGAGAGAGCGCCTGACGAAGAGGGGGGAAACATTAAAAGAAAGGAGACAAGCTGGAGACGGGCGAATGAGAGACGGGGATATACTAGCAGAAGGAGGGAGAAAGGGCAGAACAATAGGGGGACTAAATGAACAAAGGGGAAAGGCTCTAGGCTGGCTACTGCAGGCAACACGTGGAATCAGGATGGCGTCACAAACAGCCACTTTGGAGAGCTCCCAAACAAAGGGAACCCCGGTGTGCAGCGGACATCCACATCACATATACATAGTTGCGGCCATTTTTGAGTGGCTCCTGGACAAAGGGAACCGCTGGAGTGCAGCGGCAGACCTTATGATAAGCACGGTGACTATGGCTATTTGGATGTCCCCGTAACAAAGGGAACCCCGGGCGCATGGGTATAACAATAAGATAAGTCTGGTTAATCTCAAAGGATGGGGCGGGCGTCAGTAACCACCCATCAGACTAGTCACCTGGAAAGTCGGGGGACTTACCGGCCCACTGAAAAGATACAGAGTCTTTGCCGATCTGAAAAGAAGGAAAACCACCATCGTCCTCCCCGAAGATTGGCAACTGAGGGGGAAGGACCGATCTCGGGTAAGAGAGAGTTGGGTAGGGCAGACTTAACACTCATGTTACAGGACGCCAGCTAATGGGTAACCATATTGATAAATAAGAGGATTTGTTTTCGGCAGCCAAGATGGTTACAGGCCAAGGGGGATGGTACATCACAGCGATACCCTGGACGGGGCACCAGTGGTCCTGGTGAATGTGTTCGCTCCCAACTGGGTCAACATGGAGTTTATGAAGAGGTTACTGGCGGAAATTCCCGACATAGAACACACCAACTGATCATGGGGAAGGGGTGGAATTCATCTGTGCATAGGACACACGGATAGGCAGGTCGAGCCCCAAAACAGGGAAGACGTCCAATATGGCAAAATAACTCGAAACGTTCATGGAGCAGATGGTGCAATGGATGCGTGAAGGTTCACACACCCAGGGGAGAATGAGTTCTTATTCTTCGTCCAGGTAGATAAAGGATATACCTGGATGGACTTCTTTATAGTGGGGTAATCCATGCTCCCACAGATAGTAAGAGCGGAATATCCCACAACAGCAATCTCCGACCACATTCCACATTACATGGGGTAGCACGGTACCACAGTGGTTAGCACTGTTGCTTCAGAGCGCCAGGGACCCAAGTGCGATTCTCGGCTTGAATCACTGTCTGTGCGGAGTCTGCACTTTCTCCCCGTATCTGCGGGTATTTCCTCCGGGTTCTCCGGCTTCATACCACAAGTCCCTAAAGTCCCGTGCTTGTGAGGTGAATTGGACATTCTGAATTCTCCCTCAGTGTATACGAGCAGGCGCCGGAGTGTGGCGACGAGGGGATTTTCCCAGTAATTTCATTGCAGTGCTAATGCAAGCCTACCTTTGAAAGTAATAATAATTATTGTTATTAATATGGCTGTGAGGTTGGAGACGGTCCTTGTCCAACCCCTCCCCATTGGAGGTTGTACATAGCCCTCCTCGCTGACCAGGGTTTCTGCGAGAAAATATCACAGGCCATAAGCGGGTACAATACCAATAACAGAACGGGATGTCTCACCCTCCATGCTCTCGAGGCACTGAAGGCTGTCATCAGGGGTGAGGTTATTACATATATCGTGGATAGGTGCAGGGAACAGAGGGCGGCTAGGCAACAGATAGTCGACTCTATACTGGAGTTAGACCGGTGATACTCCATGGCTCCGGCCATAGGGCTCCTGGTGGAGATCATTGCTGCAAATAGACTTTGACATGCTCACCTCGAGGAATATAGTGCACCAACTCCTCCAAGCAGGGAGAACCCTGTATGTACATGGAAACAATACCAGCTCCTGCTGGCTCACAGCTGAGAAAGGAGGCAGCCACGAGGGAAATAGCACTACAAAGAACAAAGAACAAAGAACAAAGAAATGTACAGCACAGGAACAGGCCCTTCGGCCCTCCAAGCCCGTGCCGACCATACTGCCCGACTAAACTACAATCTTCTACACTTCCTGGGTCCGTATCCTTCTATTCCCATCCTATTCATATATTTGTCAAGATGCCCCTTAAATGTCCCTATCGTCCCTGCCTCCACTACCTCCTCCGGTAGTGAGTTCCAGGCACCCACTACCCTCTGCGTAAAAAACTTGCCTCGTACATCTACTCTAAACTTTGCCCCTCTCACCTTAAACCTATGCCCCCTAGTAATTGACCCCTCTACCCTGGGGAAAAGCCTCTGACTATCCACTCTGTCTATGCCCCTCATAATTTTGTATACCTCTATCAGGTCGCCCCTCAACCTCCTTCGTTCCAGTGAGAACAAACCGAGTTTATTCAATCGCTCCTCATAGCTTATGCCTTCCATACCAGGCAACATTCTGGTAAATCTCTTCTGCACCCTCTCTAAAGCCTCCACATCCTTCTGGTAGTGTGGCGACCAGAATTGAACACTATACTCCAAGTGTGGCCTAACTAAGGTTCTATACAGCTGCAACATGACTTGCCAATTCTTATACTCAATGCCCCGGCCAATGAAGGCAAGCATGCCGTATGCCTTCTTGACTACCTTCTCCACCTGTGTAGCCCCTTTCAGTGATCTGTGGACCTGTACTCCTAGATCTCTTTGACTTTCAATACTCTTGAGGGTTCTACCATTCACTGTATATTCCCTACCTGCATTAGCCCTTCCAAAATGCATTACCTCACATTTGTCCAGGTTAAACTCCATCTGCCATCTCTCCGCCCAAGTCTCCAGACAATCTAAATCCTGCTGTATCCTCAGACAGTCCTCATCGCTATCCGCAATTCCACCAACCTTTGTGTCGTCTGCAAACTTACTAATCAGACCAGATACATTTTCCTCCAAATCATTTATATATACTACAAAGAGCAAAGGTCCCAGCACTGATCCCTGTGGAACACCACTGGTCACAGCCCTCCAATTAGAAAAGCATCCCTCCATTGCTACCCTCTGCCTTCTATGGCCTAGCCAGTTCTGTATCCACCTTGCCAGTTCACCCCTGATCCCGTGTGACTTCACCTTTTGTACTAGTCTACCATGAGGGACCTTGTCAAAGGCCTTACTGAAGTCCATATAGACAACATCTACTGCCCTACCTGCATCAATCATCTTAGTGACCTCCTCGAAAAACTCTATCAAGTTAGTGAGACACGACCTCCCCTTCACAAAACCGTGCTGCCTCTCACTAATACGTCCATTTGCTTCCAAATGGGAGTAGATCCTGTCTCGAAGAATTCTCTCCAGTAATTTCCCTACCACTGAAGTAAGGCTCACCGGCCTGTAGTTCCCGGGATTATCCCTGCCACCCTTCTTAAACAGAGGAACAACATTGGCTATTCTCCAGTCCTCCGGGACATCCCCTGAAGACAGCGAGGATCCAAAGATTTCTGTCAAGGCCTCAGCAATTTCCTCTCCAGCCTCCTTCAGTATTCTGGGGTAGATCCCATCCGGCCCTGGGGACTTATCTACCTTAATATTTTTTAAGACACCCAACACCTCGTCTTTTTGGATCACAATGTGACCCAGGCTATCTACACCCCCTTCTCCAGACTCAACATCTACCAATTCCTTCTCTTTGGTGAATACTGATGCAAAGTATTCATTTAGTACCTCGCCCATTTCCTCTGGCTCCACACATAGATTCCCTTGCCTATCCTTCAGTGGGCCAACCCTTTCCCTGGCTACCCTCTTGCTTTTTATGTAAGTGTAAAAAGCCTTGGGATTTTCCTTAACCCTATTTGCCAATGACTTTTCATGACCCCTTCTAGCCCTCCTGACTCCCTGCTTAAGTTCCTACCTACTTTCCTTATATGCCACACAGGCTTCGTCTGTTCCCAGCCTTTTAGCCCTGACAAATGCCTCCTTTTTCTTTTTGACGAGGCCTACAATATCATTCGTCATCCAAGGTTCCCGAAAATTGCCGTATTTGTCTTTCTTCCTCACAGGAACATGCCTGTCCTGTATTCCTATCAACTGACACTTGAAAGCCTCCCACATGTCAGATGTTGATTTGCCCTCAAACATCCGCCCCCAATCTATGCTCTTCAGTTCCCGCCTAATATTGTTATAATTAGCCTTCCCCCAATTTAGCACATTCATCCACGGACCACTCTTATCCTTGTCCACCAGTACTTTAAAACTTACTGAATTGTGGTCACTGTTACCGAAATGCTCCCCTACTGAAACATCTACCACCTGGCCGGGCTCATTCCCCAATACCAGGTCCAGTACCGCCTCTTCCCTAGTTGGACTGTTTACATATTGTTTTAAGAAGCCCTCCTGGATGCTCCTTACAAACTCTGCCCCGTCTAAGCCCCTGGCACTAAGTGAGTCCCAGTCAATATTGGGGAAGTTGAAGTCTCCCATCACCACAACCCTGTTGTTTTTACTCTTTTCCAAAATCTGTCTACCTATCTGCTCCTCTATCTCCCGCTGGCTGTTGGGAGGCCTGTAGTATACCCCCAACATTGTGACTGCACCCTTCTTATTCCTGATCTCTACCCATATAGCCTCACTGCCCTCTGAGGTGTCCTCTCGCTGTATAGCTGTGATACTCTCCTGAACAAGTAGCGCAACTCCGCCTCCCCTTTTACATCCCCCTCTATCCCGCCTGAAACATCTAAATCCTGGAACGTTTAGCTGCCAATCCTGCCCTTCCCTCAACCAGGTCTCTGTAATGGCAACAACATCATAGTTCCAAGTAGTAATCCAAGCTCTAAGTTCATCTGCCTTACCCGTAATGCTCCTTGCATTAAAACATATGCACTTCAGGCCACCAGACCCGCTGTGTTCAGCAACTTCTCCCCGTCTGCTCTGCCTCAGAGCCACACTGTCCATATTCCCTAGTTCTCCCTCAACGCTCTCACCTTCTGACCTATTGCTCCCGTGCCCACCCCCCTGCCATACTAGTTTAAACCCTCCCGTGTGACACTAGCAAATCTCGCGGCCAGGATATTTATGCCTCTCCGGTTTAGATGCAACCCGTCCATCTTATACAGGTCACACCTGCCCCGGAAGAGCTCCCAGTGGTCCAGATAACCGAAACCCTCCCTCCTACACCAGCTGTTTAGCCACGTGTTTAAACAGTGGTTAGAAATAATAGGGGCAAGCTAATAGCGGAACTGGCAAATGTTAATGACGGGCTCAAGGCCTTCTACCGGGGGCTGTACATCGCCCGGTCCCCCGAAGGGAATTCGAGGATGAAGCAGTTTCTCGATGGACAGCTCATGCCAGTCCTGGGGGAGAAGAGAAAACGGGAGTTCGAAGTGCCATTTGAACCGGGGGAAGTCATGGAGAGCAGCAATTCCATCAACGCTGCAAAGGTGCCGTGACCAGCTGGATTCCCGACATACTTCTAGAAAATATTCACAATGGAACTGGTTCTGTAACTGTGGGAGCTGTTCTCGGTCTGGCAAGGGGAACCCTGACGCTATGTAATCGCAAGCCTCTGTTCCGCTGATTCGCAATCAAGGCAAGGAACCGAGAGAAAAATAATAATCTCTTTTATTGTCACATATAGGCTTACATTGACACTGCAATGAAGTTACTGTCAAAATCCCCCAACCGCCATACTGCAGCTCATGTCCGAGTACACTGATGGAGAATTCAATTTCTCCAATTCACCTAACAAACACGTCTTTCGGGATTTGTATGGGGTAAGCGGAGCACCCGGAGGAAATACACGCAGACACAGGGAGAACGTGCTGAGTCCGCACAGACAGTGACCCAAGCCGGGAATCGAACCCTGATCCCTGGCGCTGTAAAGCAACAGTGTTAACCACTGTGCTACCATGCCGCGCATGAAGGTCCTACAGATCCATCTCGCTGTTCAAAATAGAGGCGAAAACACTTGCCAAAATCCTCGACAGGCGACTGGAGAACTGCGTACAAGGTTGGTGCAGAAGACCAGACGAGCTTTGTGAAGGGTAGACAGTGAACGACAAACATCAGGCGCCCTTTAAATTTGATAATTACCCCATCCGGGGAGAGAAGACCAGATGTGATCATCTCCCTGGACACTGAAACGGCTTTTGACAGAGTCGAATGGAAGTACCTCATTGAGCTATTGGAAGAGTTTGGACTTGCAGCAGGTTTCACTGCCTGTATGAAACTCCTATAATGCGCTCCCATGAGGAGCATCTGGACAAACACCACAGGGTTCACGCACTTCCAGCTGCACAGAGGCACTACGCAGGGTTTCCCACTCTCTCCGTTGCTGTTCACCTTGGAGAGCGAGCCACTAGCGATTGTCCTCAGAGTGGCAAAGAACTCGAAGGGAATCTGGGGGGTAGACATAGAGCACATAGTCTCACTCTATTCAGATGACCTGCTCCTCTCTGTTACAGACGCTTAAAGCAGCATGGAGGAAAGGATGGCTCTTCTGAAACAGTTTGGAGATTTGCCGCTCCCCCTACCCGCCCGACCTCACCCATCTCTGCACCAATGACCCTGTCTGATCATGGCGCCCTTCCCTGCTGCCCCGGGTACCATCGGCTCACACTCTACTTGTCAGCTGTACTCTCCGCCGCCCCCGAGCAGCGCCTCACTGTTGGGGCTACTGTGAGCGTTGCCATAGTTTGGCCGCGATATGCCCCGCCGGCAGGTGGCGGCTGGATACAAAGGCGGGTGAGATGCAGGGGCTGAGGTGCGGGGGTAGTAGGTTGGAGTGTAGGGCCAGGAGCTGGTAGTGTTCGAGATTGGGGTGTGGGGTGAGGGGGCACCTAAAAGGCGAGTGTCATTCTGCAGAACGAAGGGCCAAGGTGGGTAATCAGTGGGGTGCACAGTAAGATGCCTGCCTTGCAGGGTGCGGCAATTGCTGTCAGTGACTGGTCACCCCGGCCCCACGGCGCTTTCCCCTTCAATCCCATGGCCCTAGAAGCCCCATCACACTTCAGCCAGACCTGCCAGTATCAGAACCGGCACCCCATGGTCGCGCCTCTCCATGTCCTACCTCCTCCCTCTCCATCATCAACCAGGGCGCCTGTTTCCCGATTTTCAAAAGCTCAAATGGACCTCGCCATCTTCAATTCACGCTAGTTCGCCGACTCTGAAATCGCGTTCGTCGATCGGGCGGAGAATCCCCGCTCCGCTGCCTCACAAAAGGCATACCCGAGAAATCCACCCCATTCCGCCGCGACGGCCTCATGATGTGACCTGAGGCCCTCCCCGATGCTCCGCGGCCGATGGGCCATGTTCCCGACGGCGCAGAACACTCATGGCATTTTTTTTCATGGACCCCGCATGCCGGCTGCGGACTGTGTCCAGCGCCGCCACAGTTGGAGCGGAGCCATGCCGCTGGCTTCGGTGAGAGCTTGGGGGACTGGTGGCGGGTGGTCTGGGGGTGGCGAGGCGGATTACTGGGGACTTTATGTGGCAGGCCGGGTCCACACGCCGTTGGCACCATGTTGTATGGTGCGGCGAGCGCCGGTGACCGCCGAGCACATGCGCGGCCAGAGACCCGCCATTCTCCAGCAGTTTTTGGCACGGGAGCTATACCCAGTGCGCCCATCCCCAACGGTCTCAAAACCGATGCAGCTAATGCGCCATTTTGTCTGGCATAATACGCCACTGTTCCCACGCCAGCGTCAGCTGTTTTCTTAATGGTACATTGCTTACACATCCATTTCTTAAAGGCACTCTTGCATGACAATATTAAAAAGGTGGAAAATGAAGCCACATTTTCAAATTGCTGGATCATTTTGGTCACATTTCAATGTTTAAATCAGTTTGGTTTCAACATACAAGTTGTGCACTGGTTATTGTTGTCACTTCTGTGATGCAGTAACATTTGCTCACAGTTTTACCAAATGCAAACAGCTGGGATCTAGTCCAGGATCCTAATGAAAATTGGGGGTTCTCGTCCGGACGAATAACATAAGGCAGAGAGAATGTGGATTTTTGAGAGGGAAATCAGGCTTAAATAATTTAATGGAGTTCTTTGCAGATGGAGCATATGCTATGGAGCACGGGAATCGGTGGATTTGTGTATATAGATTTCAGGAAGGTAATTGATAAGGTGCCACATCAATAGTTAATGTGGGAAATAAACGTTCATGCTGTAGTGCGTAACATATTGACATGAACTGAAGACTGGCTAACCCGCTGGAAACAAACAGTCAACATGAATGGGTCGCTTTCTGGTTGGTAAGATGCAATGAGTGTCGTGACACAGGGAAAAGTGCTGGTCCCAAATTTGTACAATTGACAGAAATGATTTAGATGGAGGGACCGAAGCTGTGGTTTCCAAATTTATTGATGATATAAAGTTAGATCGGGTGGTGAATTGTCAAGAGGACGTAAGTATACTGCAATGTTATGAAGTGAATGTACGATAAAAAAAAAGAGTAGCTCTAAAAAGGGTGCAAGGCCAAAAGGGCGGAAGGGAATATCTTCTTAAGTCAATAAAATGGAAGGCAAGGTTGAGAGAACAGTTCATGAAGCATATAATATATTACGCTACATTAAGAGTGGCATCCAATGCAGACATAAAGAGGTCGTGTTGAACTTGTATATCTACTAGCTAGGCTTCGTCTTGCAAACTGCGTCTAGTTCTGGGCACCATTCCGGAGGAAAGATGTGAACGCATTGGAGAGAGCTCAGGGGGTTGCGGGGGGGGGGGGGGGGTGGGTTACAGGAATTATTCACGGATAATGAACGTAGCTACGAAGATATCTTGGAGAGGTTTGAACAGTTTCACTTGGAGAAGAGAAGACTGAAATGATTTCTGAAAGAGGCACTCTCGAGATACTGAGGAGTATGAACAGGGTAAATCGTGAGAAACTGGTCCCGTTCAAGAGAACGTCAAAACAGAGATTTTGACAGAGCTTCAAAATCATTGGTAGAAGGAGTAAAGGTGATTCAAGGATTTGTTTTTTTTACCCAGTTGGTGCATCGAGTCTGGAAGGAACTCAGTGAGAGGGTGGTGGAGGCAAGTTCGATCGAGGTACTCAAAAGGGAATTAAATTGATATCTGAAACGAAGAATGTGCAAGGTAGCCAGGGTATGGCTGAAAATGTAACGAGTTGTAATGCTCTCTCAAAGAGCCAATACAGACTCGATGGGCTGAATGTCCTCCTTCTGCACCATAAATCTTCTGTGATCTGGTGAGTTTGTGAAATAAGTTGTGAGTAGGTATACATTTGGCAAATGCATTATAATTTTGGAAATTGTGAATTTCGCTGAAAGTATTTAAAGGAAGCATTGGGTTTAAATGGTGAAGAATTGAAGATCTCTGAAATGCGGAAGGATATGAGTGTGCTAGTGCACGAATGGCAAACGATTACTATGAAGGTAAAGCAAGTAATAGGAAATCTTTACATAGTAATAGGAAATAAATAAAATTAAAATAGAATTTTAATGTTTATTGCGAGGCAATTGAACATAAAAGGAGGAAATGTATGCTGCAATTATACAGGGATTGAAGAGACCACATCTGGATAACTGGATACAACATGGGTTCCTTATTTAAGAGATGTAAATGCGTTTGAAGCCCGTAGCGTTTGAAGTAGTTCAGATAAGTTTTACTGGACCAATTTACTCGGTGTTTTGGGTGTAATTTCGCTCAGTTGGCTGGACAGTTTGTTCGTGAGGCAGAGCGAGGCCCGTTACGCAGATTCAATTCCCGTACCGGCTGAGGTTATTCATGAAGCGTTGCCTTTTCAACCATGACACTCACCTGAGGTGTGGTGATCCTCAGGTTAAAGCACAGTCAGACCTTCACATGAAGGGGAAAGCAGCCTATGATCATCTGGAACTATAGTGAATTTACCTTACCTGACCTAACACTGACAATTCTGATGGCCGGTTGGTCAGGGTAGGCTTCTTTCCGCTGGAGTTTAGAAGAGTAACTGCTGACTTGACTGAAACATGGAAGATCCAGAAATATCTTGAATGTGTTGAATGATTGCATGAGAGGAAGATTGTTCGCTCTTGTCAGTATATCTGGATCCAGCGGTCAGTGTTGAAAGAAGAAGGATTCATCCCTTTGTGGAAGAAATGGCGCGATCTGTTTTCCTTCAAATGGCCAAGAGTTTTTGGTACGGCCTTCCTTAAATGCAAATACGTTTTAAGGCAGAGCTACATAGAGCTATAATGGTGGTGAGAGGTGATCAGTGATAGGCAGGAATGCGGTTTTAGGTTACATTCAGCGCAGATTGTGTTGAATTACGGAGAAGGCTCGAGGAGCCGAATGGTCTACTCCTGCTCCCAATTGGTATGTTCGGTTGTGCGTGTGTTTGCATGCATTGCAAATTCACTAGGTAACAGCAAGACATGAACTAGAGCAGAGATATAAGTAGATTCCGAACATATCCATGTAACATCACTTGCTTCGAATTTTCCATTCATGTGGATTTTTTGCAGCCGAACACCGTCGTCTACATTGCTTTCGTCGTTTAAAGTTTGAATTCTTTAAGCTCTCCCATACATTTAGCGCATTTGAATTGTTTAGTCTTATTTTACATGTCCTATATTTTAAATAAAACGTCTTATGTTTTCTATGACGTTTATCCCTTTAAAGCCACCCAAAATTCAAGTAGCATTATTGTTGGATTGACCAATTTTGCAAATGTTCAATTTATTCCCCTCAGATATTCGGATTTTATGCGGAAACCACTGCTTTCTATACTTTGAATCGAATGTAGTTTAAATTATTCCTCTTGCTGGCCGTTTGGCTGCGCAAAACCTGAGTATTGCTGAAAAAAGACATGACTCAAGACTCTGTTTGCTCGAAAAGTTGCCATGGAGAATACGCCAGTTAACGGGTAGCTTGACTCTGAGTGGAGCATCGAATGACTATCACTTCTGTTGAAACAATAAATTAAACAACTGAAACAGGCGCAATCTATGTGCATTTTCTTTCTTTCTGCAAATATGTCAATTTCCTCTGCCAATCAGAGTCCACCTTCCAACCAACCAGCACTATTTTCTCGTAAAGTATCAAATTGTTGTTGCGCATGAGATTGGCATTCTTGCGATTGTCCTGATAAGCCCAAGACGAAAACCTTGGCCAAAATTTGTTTTATCCTTTTACAGTTCAGGTAATTCCTCCCGTAAATGGCAACCCATGTCAGTTGATGTGATCAATGATGGGTTAGGGGGAAGGGGCAGAACGGTGAAGTTGAGACCATGACATGATCAGTCAGTGTCGTGTTAGTTGGCATACGACTGGTATTGCCACTTTCCTTATATATCTGTGAACGCTCTTCGATATCAGGAACATCACACACTTCCGCGAGTCTCCGTTATATAAGGGATAACTCAGACATTTAAAAACACAACGAGATGGTAACTTTAAATGTTTATAATGCGGCACAAATATACACGTTTGTTTTATTAGTAAACTTCCATTAAACTACAATTTAATGTCTCAGATTCAAAACTCACAAACATTGGTTTTGGCCTACGGGTGCACAAATATTGGGATATTTCAATACGGGATGTGGCTACAAATGATCCTACACCATAATCAATCGGCACAACTAATTTGTTGTGTTGGTTCAAAGGACTGTAACTAATTCCAGTCATTGCGAAATGCTCTTGACGTCGTTTTAGCTTTCTGTCATGTATAAAAAAGATTGCATTTTGACAAGGGCATATTGTTAAAACTAACAGACAACTCCGTTTCTCTCCAAGCATGGAACTGCCAATAATCATACAGATAAGCTACCTATAATTGTTTATTATACCTTGTTAATAGAGATTTAGTGTAACTATGTTCATTATTTCTCTGTAATTGCAAGCTGACGATACGACCATAGTGGGCCGGATCTCGAATAACGACGAGTCAGAATACAGGAGAGAGATTGAGAACCTAGTGGAGTTGTGCAGCGACAACAATCTCTCCCTCAATGCCAGCAAAACTAAAGAGCTGGTCATTGACTTTAGGAAGCAAAGTACTGTGCACACCACTGTCAGCATCAACGGGGCCGAGGTGGAGATGGTTAGAAGTTTAAAATTCCTTGGTATGCACATCTCCAAAAATCTGTCCTGGTCCATCCACGTCGATGCTACCAGCAAGAAAGTACAACAGCGCCTATACTTCCTCAGGAAACTAAGGAAATTCGGCATGTCCACATTAACCCATACCAACTTTTACAGATGCACCATAGAAAGCATCCTATCTGGCTGCATCACAGCCTGGTATGGCAACTGCCCGGCCCTGGGCTGCAAAAAACTTCAGAGAGTCGTGAATACCGCCCAGTCCATCACATGAACCTGTCTCCCATCCAATGACTCCCTTTAAACCTCCCGCTGCCTGGGGAAAACGGGCAGCATAATCAAAGACCCCTCCCACCCAGCTTACTCACTCTCCCAACTTCTTCCATCTGGCAGGAAATACAGAAGTCTGAGAACGCGCACGAACAGACTCAAAAACAGCTTCTTCCCCGCTCTTACCAGAATCCTAAATGACCGTCTTCTGGACTGACATTACTGCCACTACACCCTGTATGCTTCACCCGATGACGGTGCTTATGTAGTTACATTGTAAACCTTGTGTTGCCCTATTATGTATTTTCTTTTCTTCCCTTTTCTTCCCATGTACTTATAGATCTGGTCTTTTTTAAAAATAAATTTAGAGTACCCAATTAATCTTTTCCAATGAAGGGGCAATTTATCCTGGCCAATGCACCTAGCCTGCACATCTTTGGGTTGTGGGGACGAAACTAAAGCAAACACGGAAGAATGTGCAAACTCCACACAGACAGTGACCCAGAGATGGATCGAACCTGGGACATCCGCACCCTGAGGCAGCAGGGCTAAACGTAATGATCTGTTGAGCTGCTCGCAGAAAATCACTTTTCTCTGTACCTCGGTACACGTGACAGAAAACAAATCCAATCCAAATCCAATTCAATCGTGTTCATTATGCAATCGTTGATGTGCAGGCCAGAATTACCAACATCAGTTGAGTATCGGAAAGAAGCGATGTTTACACATATATTTTAATGGAATAATCTGACTGCCAGAATATTTTTTTTAAACAGTAAATTAAACAACTGCATGCACTTGCGTTGGAGAGGGTTAGAGGATTTTAAGTAGAAATACGGAATGGATCCTTGCAGGTCAGAAATTAAGGAAGAAACAAGATATGTTTGAGCTCGACCGTCAGTTCTAATTCAATATTATTGATCTGAAACAATCAGTGTGTTTATGCGCAGACACTGCTTGGTCCCCAGCGTTAATTGCACAAAGTAATAGAAAGGTTTTATTGAAGAGACGCAAATCATTGTCATTAACCATTCGTCCTACAGGTCTTCCCCAATCAATATATCCTGCTATTGTTTAATATTTCGTGAATGCATGTATGTCATTTACATCAATACTCCTTTTGGGAGAGATTTTCACATTGTGAACGTTTTCCAGTTAGCAATATCCATGCCAGAGCAGCACCTTGGCGCAGTATTTAACACTGCTGCCTCACGGCGCCGAGGTCTCAGGTTCGTCTGGAGTTTGCACATACTCCCCGTGTTTGCATGGGTTTCGCTCCCACAACCCAAAGGTATTCATGGTAGGTGGATTGGCCACGCAATTTCCTTAGTTGGAAAAAATGAATTGCGTGCTCTAAGTATTAAAAACAACAATATCCCTGCCGAATAATGCAATAATCATACAGTATGTATGCAAGACAATATTAGTCTAGCTTGAACTAGATCTTCTCCAGGTTTACTGCATCAAAAGAAAAACCTCATTCTAGCGACGTCCATCAAGCCATTGATCAAGTACTTTTTTACTCCATGGAAAAGAACATCAGCTATTTAGATATTTTATGTGCAGCAGAACCTATCCATTCTGCCATCATTTTCTAAACCATTGATGCAACTACGTACTTTTCCAGCGTCTTGTAGTCGTTTAAATAATATTAATTCCAGAACTGTTCCCAGCACTGCAAATAATTTATTGATCTTAATATGCAAATTTCACAAACGTCTCCAAATTGCTATTCCATCCATATAATTTTTAAAAACTCAGTGTTTCCCTTATTTTTTTGTCTTATTACCTTGCGTCTGTGAGCCGTGCGTCTGTATTCTCACATTACGCTGTCCTTCAGCACTACTAAAGGAGAATTTATTTGCTAAAAGTTCAAATTGCGTTATCACCAGAGTTTCTTTCCCGTCTTTGCTGAAGCAAAAATATTGAACAGTAGTGGTCAATATACGAATTCTTAGAATACCCGGTGGGTTCCCTTCCCAAGTCATGCCAATAGAAGCATTAGGGGCGAAATGGATCAAGGGATAGGGTGAGGCGGGATCAGGGTATTGAACTTGCTGATCAGACGATGAGTAATATATGCGTTCTGCCCTTTCCCATTGGTTTATCGCGATTCCGCAGGGCTTCAGCGCCATTTTAAAAAGAAACAGTTCATGGTTTTCTTTTTCACGAGAAACGATTGCCTAATACTGATTGTTTCAAAACAAGGAGAGCTTATAATTAGTTTTTCATTTCTTTGCAGCTAATTTGATTGCAATTGTGATTCTTTCCCGCGGACGTTGCAAGCTCTCCAAGTGCATCACCCGATACCTGTTGGCCATGACAGCGGCCGATCTATCCGTGCTAATATTTGAAGCGGTGTTCTATGAGATTAAAGATGCGTGTTTCCAGTATTCATTTCTAAATTACACTCCAATATGCTGTCTTAACCTCGCCCTACTTTTTGCTTCCACCGACTGTTCTGTCTGGCTAACTGTTGCCTTCACCTTCGATCGATTTGTAGCCATTTGTTGCCAGACGCTATGGAAAGTATATTGCACCCCTAAAACTGCAAGCATTGTGATAGCGCTTGTGTGTGCTTTAAGCGTGTCAGAAAGTGTTCCAATCTACATTGTATATGAGCCGAGGGAAATAATTGACAGTTTGCCATGGTCCTGCTATGTAAAATCGAGCTTCTACACCTCACCTGCATGGATAACATTTTTGTGGTTGGAAAACTATTTTAACCCCATTTATTCCATTTATTTTAATTGTACTGTTTGATTTGTTGACGATTAACCACATTGTGCTGGCCAATAGAGTGAGGAAACAGCTGAGAGGAGGTAACAGTGCTGAGAACAACAATGATCCAGAGATGGAGAACAGAAGAAAATCCATGATTTTGTTGCTTGCCATATCTGGCAGTTTTATTCTTTTATGGATGGTGGCATTCATAACTAATGTGTATGTGCAATTTTCAGATACACAACTTTTAGCAGCAAATTATAACGACGCATTTGCCATTTTGGAACAATCTGGATACATACTTCTGACATTGAGTTGCTGCACAAATACGTTTATTTATGCAGTTTCACAGAGTAAGTTCAGAGAAGAATTGAAGAGTATGATTAAAAATGCCCTGACCAAAATAGCGCATGTATATAAAAAATGTAACAAACTTCGGACTATTAAATAATACTGATAACCCCAATTTTTGGAATCAATGCAAAGGGGCTGATGTTCAAATTAAACTCCATTATGCAGCCCAAAGGCCTGCCTCTTTCAATTATTCAAGTGGAACGGGAGATCAGAATGATATATGTAGCCTGGTTATTTAGAAATCATCAACTGAAATCCATCCAGGACCTTTGAATTTAGTCCAAATTACATGACTGTAAATTCAAGAGAAAGGAAACTGCATTTGACCCGTAAACAGTGAAATCTCCTGTGCAATTGCGAGGCAAGGTAGCAATATGGCCCACAGTTCTCTCTTTGTAGTATGGTTATTTTCTTCGTCAATTTCAGTGATGCACTGCGATCAAAGATCACGAACATTCAAAGTGCAAACACCAGCTATCTTACTTAATGTGTCAAGTAGGGGAGAGTGTGATCAAATCCTAAGGCAATACTGTCCATACTAGTTATTTTAAGATGGGATTAGGGTGTATTTGTACATTTAATTATGTGAGTTTTCTGTGACTTAACTATGGAGCCGAGCGACATAGAAGATCAGGGAAAGAATACTGCATTATCCGCGTCAATCTTTTCTACCAATTATTGAGATCATCGCTGACCTGCAACATGTCTTCGTATATAAGTCATCTGCATTCATGATTAGAGACATTGAAACATCGGAAATTGGAGCAGGAGGAGGCCATCCGACCGTTCGCGCCTGTTCCGCCATTCATTATGGTCATGGCTGATCGTCTCACTCAATGGCCAAATCCCCCATCTCCCTCCCCCCTCATATCCTTTGAGCCCTACATCGATTTGTAGCCATTTGTTGCCAGAAGCTACGGAAAGTATATTGCACTCCTAAAACTGCAAGTATTGTGATAGCACTTGTGTGTACTTTAAGCATGTAAGAAAGTGTTCCAATCTACTTTGTATAGGAGCCGAGGGAAATAATTGACAGTTTTCCATGGTCCTGTGATGTAAAATCGAGCTTCTACACCTCACTTGCATGGATAGCATTTTTGTGGTTGGAAACTATTTAACGCCATGTATTCCATTTCTTTTAATTGTACTGTTTAATTTGTTGACGATTAACTACATTCTGCTGGCCAATAGAGTGAGGAACGAACTGAGAGGAGATAACAGTGCTGAGAACAACAATGATCCAGAGATGGAGAAGAAAAGAAAATCCGTGATCTTGTCAGGAAATCCTTCTTGCATCTACCCTGCCTAGTCCTGTTTGAATTTTTTACGTTTCTATGAGATCCCCCTCATTCTTCTGGACTCTAGTGAATCAAACCCTAACCCACTCAAAATCTCCTCATGTGTCAGACCCGCTATCGCAGGAATATACCTTTGCTACACTCCTTCCATAGCAAGAATATCCTTCCTCACATAAGGAGACCAAAACTGCACACAGGATTCCAATTGTGACGTTACCAAGGCCCTGTATAACAAGACATGACTGTTCCTCTACTCGAGACCTCTAGCAATGAAGGCCAGCATATCGTATGCCTTCTTTTCTGCGTGGTGTACCTGCATGCTTGTCTTCAGTGACTGGTGTAGGATGACATTCAGGTCTTGTTGCGCATTACCTAACTTATGGCCATTCAGATAATAGTCTGCCTTCTCGTTTTTGCTACCAAAGTGGATAACCTCGCATTTGCCCGAATTAAGACGCATGGGCCATTCATTTTCCCACATTCAACTTGTCCAAATCACACCCAAGGATCTCTGCATCCTCGTTATAGCTCACCCTCCCAACCAACTTGATGCCATCTGCAAATTTAGAGATAATATTTATTCCCTCATTTAAATCATCGACATATATTGAGAATAGCTTTGATCTTAGCACCTAATGCTGTGGTACCCCACTAGTCACTGCCTGCCAATTTTAAAAAGACCAGATAATTCCTACTCTTTGTTTCCTATCTGCGAACGTGTTTTCTACCCATCGCTATGCCACACCTGGAGTATTGTGCACAGTAACGTTTTCCTTTCTTGTGAAAGGATGTATTGGCACTGGAGGGACTGTAGGGGAGATTCACTAAATTGATTCCGCAGTTGAGAGGATTGGCTTATGAGCAGACTGAGTAGACTGGGACTATACTCTTTGGAATTTAGAAGAATGAGGGCGATCTAAAATAAATATATACAATTATGAAGGAAATACATAAGATCGAAGTGGAGAGATTGGTTCCACTGGCGGGAGATCTAAAACTAAAGAGCATAGCCTCAAAATAAGGGGGTGCAGGTTCAGGACTGAGTTGAGGACGAAGTTCTTCACCAAAGGGGTTGTGAATCTGTGGAATTCCCATCCCAGTGAAATAGTTGAAGCGACATTGCTGAATGTTTTATGGTAAAGGTAGATAGATTTTTGAACAGTAAAGGAAGCCAGGGTTATGATGAGTGGGCGGGTAATTCAGGCTGAGTCCACAAAAAATATCAGCCACGATCTTATTGAATAGTGGAGCAGGTTTGAGGCGCCAGATGGGCTATTCCCGCTGACATGGGAGTGTCCGTTTAAGAAATATTTTGTCTTATTACATAGCTTCAGTGATGTCATTGTGTGGTGGAGCTGGGCTCTGGCTCTGTGAGTTTTTACATTCGGTTTGTGTTTTGGAGCTTGTTTATGGCTCTGTGAGTATTTAATTTAGTTTTTCACATTTGGCTGCTGCAGACTTAGACTGAAAAGTACTTTGGCCTGTCTCTCTAATTTCAATTTGAAAGAGTTATTCCAAGGAAGAAACCCAATGATTATACTTGCCTGCTGTTTTGGTAAAAAGGATTTTTTTGTTCATGGGATCTTTATATTGTCTGCAATTACGGCTCCACCTCCGACTCGATGATCCGTGACCAGATCATTTTCGGTGTGCAATCGGACCCCCTGCGGCAGGAGCTCCTCAAGGTTAAACAGCTCACCCTTGTGATAGCCATCGAGACCTACGTTCGGCATGAACACGCCACTAACCGATACTCGCACATTCAAGCGGCTGAAATGGCGCGACAAGGTCCCCACGAGGCAGAACGGGTGTAAGCCATTAAACTACTCCAGGGCCTAAACCTGGATGAGAGTGGCCATTTTGCGCACTTTTCACGGGCTCCAGCGCATGCGCGCACCGACCGAGGGGACGGAGAGGCCGAAGACCACACTGCGCAGGCGGGCACCACGTACGACCGCACCGTGCATGCGTGGTGGCGTACCAAACATTCTAACGTCACGACGTGCGGCAACTGTGGTTCCGCCCACTTAAAGCGGCAATGTCCTGCAAAATCCCTTCGCTGTCTCCAATGTGGCAAGCTTGGCCACTATGCAGCCCTAGGCAGGTCTGCTCAACCTACTACCTCTCGTCGCTCCAACCGGCCACGCAGGGATGTCCGAACCATCCAGCCACCGGTCACCGATTCCGACTCCGACTTGATTCTGGATCTTGACACCGAGGACCCGAAAGCACCATTTCGGGTAGGCATCATCACCAAACACAAGATGCTTCAGAAGACAAAAGCCAAGTCTCTCCCAATATTCAGCATTGATCCGGACAACGAGTGGTGTGCCACCCTCACGGTCAACCGATCCCGCATCCAATGCTGCCTGGACACCGGCACTTCAGCCAACCTCATTGCGCGGTCTGACCTCAAAAACCTCCATGTCAAGCCTACCATCCTGCCATCCGCCTGCCAACTTCTGGACTATAATGGTAATGCCATTGCTGCTAGTGGCTCTTCCCAGCTGGAAGTGTCACACCAGTCATTAAAGGCTAATATGCCATTCGAAATAGTGGGATCCACTAAAGCCACCCTGCTTGGTTCTCAGGCGTGCAAACTTCTAAAAGTTGTCCAAAGGGTTCACTCCCTGTCACCCGCTGACGCTTCCGCATCTCAGGACGCTGACTTTCGGACACAGCGGAACGCCATCATCACCCAATACCACGGTGTATTCGAGGGCATGGGCACACCCCCATACACTTAAAAAATCTTGTGAAAGCCAAATGCGATGCCTGTGGTGCACGCACCTCACAGGGTACCAGCACCCCTCAAGGACCGCCTCAAGCAGCAGCTGCAGGACTTCCAGGACCAGGGCGTAATTTCAAAAGTTACAGAACCGACTGACTGGGTCAACTTTATGGTGTGCGTGAAAAAACCATCCAGCGAATTACGCCTATGTATTGATCCCAAGGGCCTCAACCGCAATATTATGAGAGAACACTATCCCATTCCAAAGCGTCAAGAACTCACCTGCGAGATGGCTCGCTCCAAACTTTTCACCAAGCTAGACGCATCCAAGGGGTTCTGGCAGATCCAACTCGACGCATCCAGTTGGAAGCTCTGCACCTTTAACACCCCATTTGGCCGGTGTTGCTACAACCGGATGCCGTTTCACATCATCTCTGCATCGGAAGTATTCCACAGAATAATGAAGCAGATGATGGATGGTATCGAAGGGATTCGCATATATGTGGACGACATCATCGTCTGGCCTACCACCCCGCAGGAGCACATTGATCACCTCCGACGCATCTTCCGACGAATCTATGAGCATGTCCTCCGCCTCAACAGGGCCAAATGCTCCTTTGCTCAAACAGAACTTAAATTCCTGGGAGACCACATTTCACAGTTTGGCGTGCAGCCGGATGCTGACAAGGCCATGAAGACACCGGAGGACAAGAAGGCGGTCCTCCGCTTCCTGGGCATGGTCAATTTCCTGGGGAAATTTATCCCTAACCTCGCCTCCCACACCACAGCTCTCAGGAACCTGGTTAAGAAGACGACCGAGTTCCAATGGCTCCCCGCCAATGAACAAGAATGGCGGGAACTCAGGGCGAAGCTGACCAAGGCCCTGGTGTTGGCATTTTTCGATCCGGCCAAAGAAACCAAGATCTCCATGGATGCCAGTCAGTCCTCCTTCAATGTGACGACACCTCCTCATGGGCTCCTGTTGCATACGCGTCACATGCAATGACGCCCACCGAGCAACGCTATGCTCAAATTGAAAAAGGGTGCCTGGGCCTTCTTACCGGAGTCGTCAAATTCCATGACTATGCCTAAGGACTCTCAAAGTTCACAGTCGAGGCAGACCACAGGCTACTGGTCAATATCATTGAAAAAGACCTGAACAACATGACGCCACGCCTGCAGCGCATTCTCCTTAAACTCAGGCGGTACAACTTCGAACTCGCCTACACCCCGGGTAAGGAGCTCATCGTCGTCGATGCACTCTCCCAATCTGTCACCACATCCTGCGACCCAGCGTGCTTCGTGTGCCAAATTGATGCTCAGATGGCATTCGCCGCATCCAATCTGCCCGCCACGGATGAACGACTCATCCGGAATAGTCGTGAGATGGTCAACGATCCCCTGCTCCAATGATCCCATACGCCACCTGACAGACGGGTGGCTCAAGGGCCAATGACCTCAATTCTATAACATTAAAGATGACCTGCCAGTGGTAGATGGAGTTCTGCTAAAGCTTGACAGGATCGTCATTCCGCACAGCATGTGGAACCTCGTCCTTGTGCAGCTCCATGAGGGCCACCTGGGAGTGGAGAAATGCCGCTGATGGGCCCGTGAGGCAGTGTACTGGCCTGGAATCAACGAGGACATTGCCAACGCCGTTCTTAACTGCCCAACATGCCAGTATTTCCAGCCTGCTCAGCCAAGGGAAACCTTGCAACCCCATGAGTTGTTCACGTCCCCCTGGACCAAAGTGGGCATCGACCTGTTCCATGCTCTTGGCCGGGACTACGTCCTCATAGTGGAATATTTCTCAAACTACCCAGAGGTAGTTAGACTACACGACCTCAGGTCATCTGCTGTCACCCGTGCGTACAAGGAAACCTTCGCTTGCCATGGCATCCCGCTCATGGCCATGTCCGACAATGGTCCGTGTTTTGCCAGTCAGGACTGGTCCAATTTTGCCAAATTATACAAATTCACACATGTCACGTCCAGTTCCCATTACCCCCAATCCAATGGCAAGGCTGAGAAGGGGGTGCACTTTGTCAAATGACTCCTGTGCAAGACGGCCGATGCAGGTTCCGATTTTTACCTCGCTCGCCACCAAATCATCATGTCCTGCCTTGCCATCACGACGAACCCTTCATGGACTTTGCAGATCTCCCTTTCGCTCTGCCACCCTCTGATTGTGACACAGTCCCGCCCATTCCAGAACAGGCGGCCCCTGACCCACCCTTGAGGCGGTCAACCAGGATTCGTCGCCCACCTCAGAGACTGAATTTATGAACTGCCTGAAGAGTCATGGATTCTTTGAACTCATGAACTGATTGTTTCGTTACCCTGTTTGATTAACTCATTGGTTTGTACATTTTGTTATATTTTGTGTTACATCTGCACTAGACACCTTCCAAAGTAAATATCTTAGAGTTTCTGTACATGGTCCTGTAAATATGCTCGCATGTGCCACACATAGTTAGGAACATTCGCATACTACATTATTTATTGCCACGAACACATTTTTTTTAGAAAAGGGGGGATGTCATAATATGCACATCAGTATGTGATGGTGTAGAGACACTGACTGACACGCTGCAAGACCAATCAACACACACAACACAGCAGCCAATCACCAGTTAGGGCACGGTCACTATAAAGACAGAGGGCACTAGTTTTCCCGTTCATTTGGGATGCAGCCTCTGAGACAGACAGAGCCCGCAGTCAGTAGCACAAACATCCACCATGTGCTAGCAGTATAGGCTGGTCAGGTTAGGCATATGTCTTCAGTCAATCTAACATAGTGTCGACCCACAGTGCAAGTATGTTTAACAGCTCTTAGTTAAAGGGTTGTACTATTACAAGTGTTGGTAGCCTGTCTATCTTACTGCTAAGGTAAACGGAGTCTCCACAGATCCAGAGTACCCAACACATCAACTACCTGTAATCCCTTTTCTTTAATTTGACACGCTAATCTCTTATGCAAGGCTTTGTCAACGACCTTCTGAATGTCCAAAACCCCACACCTTCCCTCATCAAATCTACCAGTTACATCCTCGTAGAATTGCAATAGATGTGTCGAGCATGATTTACCTTAATAAATCCTTGCTGAGGCTTCCGATCCTGCCATTGTTTTCGAAATGTTTAGCTATGAAATCTTTGATAATGGATGATAGAATTTGCCCCACTACCGACGTCAGACTTACTGATCTATAATTTCCTGTTTTTCTCCCAACCTTCCGTCTTAAATCGTTGAGTTAATTAACTACCCTCTCCTCTGCAAGAAATGTTGCATATAGAATCCTGGAAGTTAACCGCCAATACATTCACAATTTCTAGACTCACTTCCTTAAGTATTCTAAGCCATGGGGATTATCAGTCTTCAATCCCAGCAATTACCCCAATTTCAGTACTAATATTGATTTCTTCAGTTCAACCCTCTCACTGAACATTGCGTTGCCCAACATTTCTGGATTCCAATTTGTGGCCTAATTTGTGGTGACGGAATCAAGTTATGAATTTAGTTGCTCAGTCATTTATTTGCCCCTTGTTATCCATTCCCCTGTTTCTGATTATGAGGGACATATATTTGTTTTCACCACTCTTTTTTCTCTTCACGTACCTATAGAAACTTTTACAGTCAGTTTTTATGTTCCCTGTAAAATTACTCTCGTACTCTATTTTCCAGTTCTTAAAAAAATCCTCTGTCCTTCTTTACTAAATCGTAAGCTGCTCCCAATTCTCAGACCTGTTGTATTTCTTGAATACCTTCTGAAATTTTCGTTGTAAGGAACATTTCCTGTTTTACTTCTGTGCCAGGCCTGAACAAACCATTTTTGCTACTTCCCCATGCGCTCCTTGAATGTTTACTATTGCCTACCCACTTTCATCCCGTTAGGTAACGTTCCTCAATCGATCAAAATCAACTCACGCTTCATAGGTTCCTTTATTCTAATTCAGGACCATAGTCTCAGAATCGATTACTTCTCTCTCCTCCTTGATGAAAAATTATATCATATTATTGTCGCTAGGGGTCCAGCACAACTAGATTGCCAAAGATTTGTTTTCATTACACATGACCCATTCTAAGATGGCCTGTTCTCTCGTTTGTACCTCCACATCTTGGTCCAGAAAACCTTCCCGTAAACACTCCAGGTATTCTTCCTCTACGGTCCTTTGGCTAATTTGATTTACCCAATCTATATGCACATTACATAATTACAGATGATCCTTTATTGCATGCGTCTCTAATTTACTGTTTAATACCATTCCCAGATTCATCAATGAAGCTTGGGGGTCTTATTCGATGCCTACAGACGAGTTTTGCCCCTTGGTGTTTCTCAGCTCTACCCATCTCGTTTCCACATTGTGGGAGCTAATGTCCTTCCTCACTATCATGTTAATTTCCTCTTCAACCAGCACTGAATCTCCAACACCTTTTTTTTTTTGGCTGTCCTTCCTAAATACTGAGTCCCCCTGGACATTCAGTTTCCAGTCCTGGTCACCCTGCAGCAGTGTCTCTGTAATCCCGATTATGTCCAAGCCGTTTACATCTATTGCATGAATAGTTCATCTGCTTTATTGAGAACGATCCATACGTTAAGGAAGACAGGCATTAATCTTGCCTTTTTAACATGACTTGTTCCACTCCCAATATTTTTCACCGTGGACCTGTTTGAATCTGGCCCTTGGTTTCTCAGCCAATCAGTATTCTTATTCCGCTTTCTGTCTTTTTTCCCTTGTTTCCTCTAATTGTTTCTGACTCCTTGTTTCAGTACATTTCCTCCTGCTTTTTCGTTTAAACCCACCCAATTAATCTCCGATTTAACAGTAATTACTGACCTAAGATTAATTGAAAATTCTGGACATGAGTTCTAAGCTTTTAGGAACCTTTGCTTGATTTCCAGAAACACTCCTGCAGAGATTGTGCCGATTTGAGGCTATTTTACTTAATCTACTACTGCCGAAGCAGCTCAAGGACTTTACCAGTTTCCTTTTACATTTTAAAATGTGTGATCAATTCAATTTGCATTAAAGGGAATGCAACCTTTGTTTAACTAATCTCCAATTGCAATGTAACGTTAGAAGCCGAGGTATCAATTCACTAAATCTGCACTGCTCACCTCATAAGGCCAATAGCCTTTTTGGAAGGTGCGATATCAATGATTCGTCATAAACCTTCAGCCAGTGTTTGTATCATCATATCCCAATATCTAACTACTTGGATGCTCTTCATCTAGATATAAATCCCAATCAACAATCCAATGATTGTGCGGTGTCCCGGTGCAAATTGAATTCGGGACTATAAGGATAAAATACATAGGCGATAAAGAAGACGACAAGACCTTCAACACTGCTCTTCTTCAATATGCTCTTGGCTGACACATAATGGAGTAATGCCAAAATCACAAAATGCGACTGGGTGGAGAATAGGTTCCGATGCCAATATTCCAGTGGGAGATTTGACGCCAAATTGCAATTATTGATCACTTTGACAGTTGCGCCAATGCGTTGCGGAATGCATGTACAGTAAACACTGTTTCATGTAATTAGTGGGTCAGACGCGGTATTCTGCAGGACGGCCGCGATGCTCTGCCTCCAATGGGCCGTATTCCTGATCAGGCGGTTCATTTGTGTTTCAAAAATCATGTAGCTGGCGTGAAGGGAGAGGGCGGAGATAGGACATGGACAGGAGCGACTGCAGGCTGCCATGCCGGACACCGGCCGGGCTGCTTTGGAATGGGGGAAATCTGCCAGGTCAGAGGGGAGGACGGAGGGAACTGGCCCAATGGCCAGGGTGTTCCCCTCACCGGACTGAAGCACTGTGCAGGCATGGACTGCGATTGCCATGGCCATCTTGTTGCACACCCACTGACCACCCACCGTGGCCCATAGCTCTGCAGAGTGACAGCAGCAATCTGGATGCGCCCATCTCCACACAGCACCCTCTGCCAACCCCCGACTCACCTCCTCCCCATTCGGATGCCACCCACCAGCAGCATACCCAGGGCAACACCCACAGTTGCCCTTATGGGGGGCACAGTGCATAATCCTGGCGAGGGCAGTGTCAGCCAATAGTATGCCTGGAATTGGGGACACGTGGCAGGGCCCAATGCCCTCATGGTGCAGGCCACCGAGGGGGCCAGGGGTGCGGGGTTGGGGGGTAGGGACATGCAGGGTCAGAGCTCACAGTGCTCACCATGTAGCCTGGTGGTCCTGGCTGGGCACAGGGAGTGTGCAGCATTCGAACATTTCGACCATTCACCCCTTGCTAATGATGGATATTGGAATTCATACAACAATGGTGGCCTTCCTCTTAGCCCTGGGGGATGCCTTGCAGCTGTATGAACTGGAGCTGCTTGAGGAGGGAGAAGTTGCAGCAGCAGAGCGTATAGCAGCGGAGCGGCCTGCAAAGGAGTGTGCCATAGAGGAACAGGTGGCAGCCACCTAGATTGGAGAGCTGGCTGCCCAACAGGGTGAGGAGGTGCCAAGGAGGTGCTACATGAGGCCTGGTATGTAGCGGCACCGCCTATTATTCGAGGACCTGCCAGACTAGGCATGCTGTTGAAGATTCTGGCTGAGCAGAGAGACAGTGCAACATATCTGCCAGCTGATGTCTCACCTGCCAGCGTAAGAGTATGGGGGAGGACACCCGCTCCCAGTGGCCGTCAAGGTGACAGTCGCTCTAAATCTTTATGTGACCATACCCTTCTGAGTGCTGAGTGGGGACTTGTCTCACAGACCTCGGTACACATGCACATTCTCGCCATCATAGAGGCCCAACTGCTCAGGTGGGTCAATAAATCCATTTCAATTTGGACTGAGCCCACCAAGATGCTCGGGCAGTGGGATTCGCTGCCATCGCCGGGAACCCCCGGGTGAGGGTGAAGTTGACTGGATACATAACCCCAACCAGCACCTGCAGATGACAGGCCGCTCTAAACCAATCAATATGGGTTCCACACGATGAAGGCGCGGCTGAAATGTAACCATCAGCTGGGCATAAATCAGGGCTTTTCTCGATACCCGGGCAGTGTGCATGATGCCTTCATCCTAGCGCACTCGATATTTCCCGACATGTTTGAGGCACCCCCGCCCCCAGCTGGGGGGTTGGCTCCTGGGTGACACGGTTTATCCACTGCGGTCTTGACTGATGACACCTATCTGGAGGCTACAGCCCAATGTGGAGTCCCACTACGATGATGCACATACAGCAACCAGGAGCGTCAATGATCGGTGCTCCGGTCTCCTGAAGGTATGAAGGAGGGGCACACAAGTATGATGGTGAGAGGGTCGCCCGCATCGTGGTGGCCTGCTGTGCACTCAACAAGGATCACACAGCAGAGTTTCGATGTGTTGCAGGGGGCGGAGGAATGCCGAGCCTTGTACAACGAGGAGGATGTGGGAGAGGATCAGGGTGGGCTGGATATAGGGCTTAGGAAGGCATGGAAGGCCGCACCATGTGCCAACGCATACGGGATGCTCCAATCGCCTCCAGGTTCACCAATAGGTGAGGAAGAGGATAGGGGTACCTGCCAGGGGATGGACAATGCACCCCAACGCCAACCCCACACTGCCCCCTCTGGCCATCACACCCTGTCTGCAACTCCCTCTGTGATACATTGCTGCTGCACTGTGGCATGGGAACCCCGGGTTGGCAGTAACTGCACATCTGGTCCATGGGATGGAGGGTGATGACAATCTGCTCTGCAATGAGTCCTCGTGCCCAACATCGTATGACAATGTCTGATTCCTGCGCATGGTAGCACATTCCACTGTCCACCTGGGTGATCCATGCATTCAAGCTGGCCATGTCATCACATGGTCCCATCAGATCTCTGGGGTGGCGGTGGTGGGGACAGTTGGAAGCCACCCACAGCGTCCACCATTTCCCCCATCCCCAACATCCGCCTATTTCCCCCCACCGACCAGCCCACCTTTCATAGCCATCAGACAGAACACTGAGACATGTTATAATGGTGTCAACGGGTGAGTAATGCGAAACAATACGTACATATTTGTGCCCTAGCCCCTATAACTAAACTGTGCCCTGCACCCATGCTAACTTATCTGTTGTCTAACGTCCTTGTCTTACGGGGCCTAACACAGCATCTAAGTGGTGCACCAGGCATAATAGCAGGAATTGAGGCAGCCATCTGTGATTCCTGCCATGTTACCTAGGTTCCCGTTGGCGCTCGTTTTCTGGGGCAACCGGGCCTGTAGGGGCCCGGCTGCTGCTCGAGTATCCTGGGTGTGTGGTGCCAGCCTTTTCGACAAGTTACCCACCAGAAGCATCCAGGACAGGAGGGGCGAGTCCAAAGCGCTGCAGTGTTCCAGAACCTCCCTGCGTGACTCACCGGCATGGGCCCCATCACGTCCTTCCCCCTCGGATGCCTGATGGCGCCCTGGCTACTCCATGGGATGGGGTGCGAGGAGAGCTATCACCTGAGTCTCCCCATCTATCTGGCGCTTTCAGTCCTGGAGGTCCACTCTGTTTTAGACCAGGGTGTGCATACTTGTCAACATGGAGTACAAGGAGTGGGGAGGGGGGACAGGTCAAGCAGCAGTGTTGCTCCCCCCACAGGACTGGGGCGGTGCCAAGGCAATGACCGTCATCCTGCTGCGCACTCACCAAGCAGCCACCTGGGCTCTGGCTCTACACGGATACACCGGCCATATGGGTGTGCCTACCCCGTCACGACATGCACCCTCCCAGGTCCCAAAACCTCACCCAACCGGCCGCCACTCACCGGCAAACCACCCAGGTACACGCATACGACAGAGCCCAGGAAAGACAATGCCAGCCAACAGTTCCCATGGCAGCAAGGGCGAGCGACAGGACCAGGGCGCCGATGCTGCCGGATACCGACAGGGGAGGGTTGCGGTGTGGGTGAGGGACCTGAGTGGGCAGAGCCCGCAGTGCCAACCGGGGCCACCATGCAGCGCAAGGAATCTGGCTGGGCACGGGTGTATGCTCCAAGCTAATATGTTGGCTTTCCAACCGCCTGCAGACAATAACGTTTGGCGTTAAATCAGCAATACTGGCCAACGTGGCGATAGGCACAGCTGAGATGCCCTGCAGCCGTGTTAGCGGTGGTCGCTCGGAGAGGTCTGGGAAGCTGCATCTGCAGAACAGGCAGCAGCAGAGTGGCCAGGAGCTGAATAGACAGCAGAGAAACGGGCTGCAAGGTAACGTGCTGCAGAGGGGTAGGTGGCAGCCACACAGGCTGGAGAGTGGGCCGCGTTACAGACTGAGGAGGAGGAGGTGCCAAGGAGACCTCGTGTGTACCGGCACAGCATGTGATTTGAGGACCTGCTGGATGGTGCATGCCATCAGAGACTTCGGCTGAGGAGAGAGACAGTGCGACATATCTGTCAGATTATGGCATACCTGGCACCACAGGGGTATGGGGGAGGACACCTGCTGCCGGTGACCATCAAGATGACGGTCGACTTGAACTCCTATCTGACGGGGTCCTTCCAGTTGCTGAGCGGGGACCTGTCCAGGATCTCACAGACCTCGGCGCACAGGTGCATCCACGCTTTCATGTTGGCCCATATGCCCAGGCGGATCAGTGCATCCATTTCCGTTTGGACCCAGTCCACCAGGATGCCTGGGCAGCAGGGTTCATCACCATCACCAGGATGCTCCAGGTCCAGTGGCGATAGATGGGATCCATGTCGCCCTATGGACAGCTGCGGATTACAGGCCACTCTACACTAATCGAAGTGGGGACCACTCGATGAACATCCAACTAGTCTGTGACCATCAGTTAACATCGTGCACCACTGCGCCTTGTACCGGATATCCTGGCACACTCGGTGATTCCTGACATGTTTGATGGACGTCCCACCCCTACTGAGGGGTTGGCTCCTAACGGCAGATGTAAGGGCTGTGACCATGGCTATCATCACCTATCAAGAGGCCACAGACTGATGTGCAGACCGGCTACAATGACACCCATACAATGACCAGGAGTGTGATCGAGCTGTGCTGTGGCATCCTGAAGATGGGCTTCAGATGCCTGCATCCCTCTGGAGGAGCCCTCCAGTATGATGCTGACAGGGTCACCTGCATCATGGTGGCCTCCTGCATCCTCCACAACATCGCGCAGCAAAGGGGCGATGTGCTGTGGAGGATGAGGAGGAAGGGCAGGCCTCGTCCGATGAGGAGGATGCGAGGGAGGGAAATGATGAGCAGGACATTGCACTCGGGCAGGCAGGGGAGGCTGTACAACACCATCACCCAGGCCAATGCGCATTGGACACTCTGATCGCCTCCAGGTTCACCGACTAGAGGGGGGTATGGAGGGGTTAGTGGGGTGAGGGGAGGCCTTGCTGGCAAGGGGCATGGACACAACATCCCGGACCCACGCCCCTTCCTTCCCCACACCGCCAGACTGCTAACTTGCACACCCCTTAGTTATACATACCTGTGATGCAACGAGCTGGGGGCTATGGGTTGGCAGTGGCAGCGGGTTTGGCCCATGGGATGGAGGATAATGACAACCCGTTCTATGATGAGCTCTGGTACTCCACATCGTATGACAACATTTGACTCATGCCCACATTAGCTCCTTCCACCTGGGAGATCCCTGCATGAGAGCTGGCCAGTCCATCAGACAGTCCCTTTGAATCCCTGGGGTGGGAATGCTAGGGACAGTCAGGGCACCGGAGGAGGGAGGGGGGGGGGCACGGTACCTCCACAGGGCCTGCACTTGTCCGCAGCAACCCCCCCCCTCAGAATCCAGCACACACCAGCGCACGACACCCATCAGACAAAGCGCCGAGGCAGGTTTTAACACTGTTAACAGGTGTTTATTGTGCACCTGTGTCAACTGAATTCTTGTCTTCTCACCTTATGGATCCTAACACTACACATAGGCGGTTCCCAGACGATACAGCAGGAGTGGAGACAGCCTGCTTGTGACTCGTGACCTGTGAGAACGGTCCCCATTGGCACGCCCCTCCTGGGGCGACCCAGTCCGGATGGGCACAGCCGCTGCGCGGATGACCCAGATGGCGTGGTGCTGCCCTGGTCTGCCCGCTGCCAACCGGATGCGCCAGGGACAGCAGGGGTGGAGTCCGAGGTGCTGCGTTGTTCGGCACAGGCCCCAGCACCTTCTCCTCCCTCGAGTGCCCAATGACCTCCATAGTACCCGTTGGGTTGGGGCTGCGAGCGGAGCCATCACCTGAGGGTCCCCCACCACCTGGTACTGCCATTCCAGGAGCCCCACTCTGGTCTCGACCAGGGTCTGCAGGCTCGTGGACATGCAGCACAGGGATTGGACCACCTCCGTCTGGGACTGCACCACATCAGCCAGTGACTGGGCCACCTCCCTCTGTGTCTGGGCCACCTCCTTTTGGGGCTGGGCCAACACTAGCCAGCACTATCTGGGAAATGCAGTCGCTGGTCCCAGCCATGGCCTGCTCCAACAGGGCCATGCTGAAGAGCGCCACTGAAATACCCAGGTGGCCCGGGCACATGGCCTGTGAGAGGACAGATCTTTCCTGGGCCACGGCCACCACATGCACAGTGCCCCAGGCCTTGACATCTTGACCATTGACTGAAACCATCACCACCAAGACTTCAACCGTGGACGTTACCCGTCTTCAGCACACGGTTGGATGGTTCCATCTGCACCTGCAGGTGGTGCATGCTCGTCAACAACCCTTCAGGTAGTCTCTGTTTCTGTGATTGCATCTCCACAATCGATGGGACCATCCGTTTCAGAAGCCCGAAACATATCTGGACAGTAGCTCATTCCTGAGGTTGCCCCGCCCTCCGGTCATCCAGCCTCTCTGGAGTTCCTACCTCCAACTGCTGTGCTGGAGAATGAGGGTGGTGCGCACCAGACAGTGTCTCAGAAGCCTCTACACGAAAGCGTCGAACAGAGGTGAGTGGCACTGGGAAGGTTGGATACAATGATGACCGGAAGTCAGTGTCATCCCCAGACTCGAGCACCGCGGTGGCACATGATGCCAGTCAATGGTTCCAGTCCATGTCGGTCTCGTACTCCTCGCTATTTGACACATTGTTCTGGCTGTGGCTGGGGGCGGAGGACACAGAAGGTCCCGCCCAATTACCAGCTGCTCTTACAAGACATAGGTGGGGGTGGTGTGGCAGTGGTGTTGGTGTGAGTGCGATGTGGATATGGGGAGGTGGTGGAATGTGGGGGGGGGGGCATACCATGGGGATGCACAACTCAGTAGTGTCTCACTTTCTCGCCCAATGCCAAACTCCGCCCCAGCGTCTGCCTTTCCTCAGGCCGTCCAACCATGTCCTGTGCCCTCTGCTCTGCTGTGGTGAGGGGCAGCAGATCCCCCCCCCCCCACCCCCAGTCTTCTATCCTGAATGCTTGTGTGTGGCATTCACCTGGGGGAGGGGAAGCTGAAAATGCACGGTGTTAGATATTCTGACACATGCACCCCGGGGGTGGGCAGCTGGTGACTTCGGTGGCCATGTTACCTGGCCATGATGGCCGGTATGGGTCCCAGCATGTGGTGCAGGATGAGTGTTCCGCCGTCCTGTAGATGGGAGGGTGTGAGCGTAAGTGGATATAAGATGGGTGTTGGTGTCAGGCGCACAGTGCTTCCGAATTATCCTAGTTGCCCGACGAGATCATGCAGTTCCTCCTGGCACAGATGGCATGTCCGGACGGGTGTTTCCCGTGGCACTGATGGCCTCTACCATCTCCTCCATGGTGTCCCGCACAATCTGCAGTTCAGTGGCAGCAAATCGTGATGCTGTGTTCCTTTCTTGTTGGCTGGGACGGTGTGTGTGGGGAGTGAAGTGTGTATACCCAGCTGCGATTGGAAGCGATTGTGTTCCACATGGCTCCAGTGCCAAGCTCCTTAACGGTCATTGATTGGACCAGCTGTGGCACCAGATTTACTGTTGTGGAAGTCTGCTAATCCCTTCCTGGCGTTAACACTAAAGGTGGAATTGTCCGTTAGCTGACCCCAAAATTGGGAAAGGCAATTGGGGAGATACTCGCTTCCCAAGCCGAAATTGCGACAGGTGCCGATTTGATGCCAAATTGCAATGCTCCAGCACCTCGACAGCGGTGTCAATACGTTCCAGAATGCAGATATCGTAAACTCCATTTGCATATCATTAGCGGGATCGACCAGGTCTTCTCGGTGGCCTCCGTGATTCTCTGCCTCCGATGGGCCGAGTTCCCAACGGCACAGTTCACTTCTACTTTTAAGAATCATGAAACCTGTGTGACAGCTCCTGAGGGAGGTAGAAGGGGTATGGAAGGTTTCCAACATCGCCATAGTTTGCTGACAGTTGTGCTGCTGGCTGGTGGGCTTCTGCCAGGAGCGGGGGGAATAGTGGGGGTTTCCAAAATGTGTGCTGTGGGGTCGATATGTACGAGCATGGAACACCATTGCTGCAGCCAGCAAGGCCGCGATGCAGCTGCATACACTGCTAACAGCCCACTTTAAATTTAGTGCCTCAGGCTGTTTAGCTGTCCCCCAGGGCACTGGGTGGCCTCTAGCCCCAGCTGACCAAGTGCAACCCATGCCATCTTATTGGCTGAGATGAGTGTTTGTGGGGTTTGTAATGTGTATATGCAGCTTCAGATTGTCTCCATCCCAAGTGTCGATCATGGACCCGGTGAATCCTGCATAATTTTTCATTGGAATCGATTGTTTGTCATGCGGCTCTGGTGCTAGCCCTCAATGGTCATAGAATCGGTCCAGCTGCAACGTCAGTTTTTCTGTCATAATTGTCCACAGATTCTGCATTGCCGTCAACACTTAGGGCTGGATTCATCAATTTTGAGATTAATTGCCGACCGTGGGAACCATTGCATTTTACAACAGAGAAAATGGCGCCAAAGCTGCAATGCCTTTCAATGGGCTAGCACCATTGTCACATGGAACACAATCAATTCCATGGAAAATAGTGCTGGATTCGTCAGATCCGTCATACCAGCTGCATGCTCATCGAGTGGAACAACTTTCAGTTTGTGAAGAATGGCCTGTCACCTGAAGGTGCTTGTAGTGTGACATGCATCCTCTTGATCACCCCCAGGACTGTGAGGCCGGGCATCTTGGCGATGGCAGCATCTCTGCTGCCTGGACATCTTGGTGGGCGCTGTCCACATCGAAATGGATGTATTGCGCTGACTGGGCATATAGAGCCTCTGTGATGGCACGGATGGCCTTGCGC
This sequence comes from Scyliorhinus torazame, assembly GCF_047496885.1. Taxonomy (NCBI): domain Eukaryota; kingdom Metazoa; phylum Chordata; class Chondrichthyes; order Carcharhiniformes; family Scyliorhinidae; genus Scyliorhinus; species Scyliorhinus torazame. The sequence goes on along the minus strand of NC_092720.1, from coordinate 176,587,825 downwards.
ACCAATCTGAATTGATAATGAAAATAGCTTATTGTCACAAGTAGGTGTCGAATGAAGTTACTGTGAAAAGCCCCTAGTCGCCACATTCTGGCGCCTGTTTGGGGAGGCTGATACGGGAATTGAACCATGCTGCTGGCCTGCCTTGGTCTGCTTTAAAAGTTAACTATTTAGCCCAGTGTGCTAAATCAGCCCCTAAACCGATATCTGTGAGATTCCGGTCAGGTCCCCACTCGGCACTTGAAAGGACCCTACTACTGAGACATCCAGGGCGACCATCACCTTGACGGCCACCGAGAACAGGTGTCCTTCCCTATTCATGGTGCAGTGTCAGGTGCACCATGATCCGGCAGATATGTCACTGTTCCCCTGCTCAGCCGGATTCTATGACAGTATGCCCAGTCTTGCAGGTCCTCTATTGACAGGCACTGTCTTACACATGAGGCCTCATGCGGCACGCTCTTTGTACCTCCTTCTCAGCTTGATAGGCAGCTGGATCTCCACCCTCACTGGCTGCCTCTTGTTCCTCTGAGGCATGCTCCTCGGCTGCCTGGTCCTCCTACTCGAGCATCTCCAGCTCGTCCATCCATAGGGTATCTCCAAGGCTGCGGCATCAAGCAGGAAGGTCCCATTGCTGGTTGTATTGCGATATCTATTGTCTGCCGGGAACGAAGGGCAAAAATGTTGCATAATGCATACTTTCATACCCATCCAGGTTACACAGTGAGCCCAGCTGACACTGCAGACGCTGCCCCTGCATGTCCCCCTCCCCCACCTCCATGCACCCTGGCACCTTCGGTGTCATGGCACCCGTCCCTGCTGCCAGGGGTACCATCAGCTAGCGCAGCGGTTGCCAGCGGTATGCTCCACTGCCCCCAAACAAAGACATTATAGGGTCTACTGTGGGCATTGCCCTGGGGCCACGTGATGCCCTGCCTGCAGGTGGCGGCCAGTTGGGGAGGTGGTTTGGCAGACTCTGTGGTGCTGGTTGGTGGTGGGGAGTGAGAGTGGCGGGTGGCAGCTGGTGTGTAGGCTGGTGGGGTGAAAGAGTAGGGTTTGGGGTCGCATGGGTGGATAAATCGGGCCACCCATATAGCCGGTGGCAATATGCAGAGCCTCAGGCCATGGTGGGTGGTCAGTGGGGTACGCAGCAAGATGGCTGACTTGCAGGCAGCGGCATGCCTGGACACCACCCCAGTCCCATGCGGGTAACCCCAGCCACAAGCCCCATCCCCTTATCACCCCCACTGCCTAAGCCCTGCCAGGGAGCAACCCCCCCACCCAGCCCAGCTAGTGTCAGGAACGGTAGCCCATGGACGAGCGTCTGCGTGTCCTCATTCCTCTCTTTCCCTCATCAGCCATGGCATCTGTTTCCCGATTTTTAAGAGCATAAGTGAACATTGAAAGCAGGAATTCCCCCAACTGATGGCGGAGGATTGTGGACTTTCTGGAGAATACCGGGTCAGGCCCTCTAAAAAACATGCAAACAATCTTTGCTTGAAATGCGGAGGGGAATGCATTGACTCCACTGTCGGGGCACCGGAGAATTGCGATTTAGTGTGAATCTGACGTCCACCATGAATTTGACGTCGAGAGCCATTCTCCACCCAATCGCCTTTCTCAATTTCGGCATCGCTCAACAGAGAATCCCGCCCTGCATGTTTTCAAGAAGCAGTTAGATAAAACACTTCAGGGAAAGGGGATCAAAGGATACGGGGGGGAAACTGGGTTTAGGCCCTTGAATTTGATGTTCACACATGATCAGAACGAATGATGAAGCAGTTTCAAATGGCTGAATTGTCTCTGCCTTCTCCTTTCTTCTATGTCTCTCTTTTTTTATAAGCCCAGGGTACTGCGACACTACTTGGCAGTTTCCTTGGACTGCCTGGTTGTCACCCTCTATACCTCCAAGCCCTAAAGCTGCAGTGTGACCACCTTACTTAATATGTTCTCCATGTAGCTCTCAACCTCACGGATGCACCAGAGTAACTCTAGTGGCTGCTCTGAACCCTGAATCTCAGGTTTCTACGCCTGGTGACAATTCCTATGCATGTGGTCATCTGTGACACTGGTAGCTTGGATCAATTCATACACGTTACGGGACACACACTCCACTGTTTCCATGCACTGCAGCTCCGTACGAAGACAACTTTTTACACAATTGCAGGTGATATCAGCCTACTGTGACGCTCATTTTTAAAAAATTGTTTTTTATTCAAATGTTCACAAAATATCAACAACAAAATACAGAAAGAAAAGAACACCTGCCCCCTATACATAAATAATAAATTAATGGCCATCATCAACACAAAAGCAAATATACACACCCACTCAAGAAAAACGAACCAAGCCCCCCCCTCCCCCCCCCCCCCCCCGGGTTGTTGCTGCTGCTGACCATCTTCTAACACTCTGCCAGGAAGTCTAGGAACGGTTGCCACTGCCTGAAGAACCCTTGCACCGATCCCCTTCAGGCAAATTTCACCCTCTCCAATTTAATAAACCCCGCCATATCATTGCTCCAGGATTCCATGCTTGGGGGCCTCGCATCCTTCCACTGAAGAAGAATCCTTCGCCGGGCTACCAGGGACTCAAAGGCCAGAATACCGGCCTCTTTCATGTCCTGCACTCCCGGCTCCTCTGCCACCCCCAATATTGTGAGCCCCCAGCCTGGTCTGACCCTGGAAACTACCACCATCGACACCATCCTCGCTACACCCTTCCAAAAGTCCTCCAGCGCTGGGCAACCCAGAACATGTGGGTGTGGTTTGCTGGGCTCCCCGAGCACCTAACACAACTGTCCTCGCACCCAAAGAACCGGCTTATCCTTGCCCCGGTCATGTGAGCCCTATGCAGCACCTTAAATTTTATGAGGCTGAGCCTCATGCAAGAGGAGGAAGGGTTCTTCCTCCCCAGGGCATCCGCTCACGACCCCTCGTCAATCTCCTCACCCAACCCCTCCTCCCACTTCCCCTTTAGCTCCTCAACTGAGGCCTCCTCCTCCTCCTGCATCACCTGATACATTGCCGAGATCCTCCCCAACCCACACCCCCGACAGCAGCCTGACCTGGCCCTTGCATGGCGGCGACAGTGGGAACTCCACCACCTGCCGCCGAACAAACGCCCTTACCTGCATATATCTGAAGGTATTCCCTGGGGGGAGCCTGAACTTCAGCTCCAGCTCACCCAGGCACGCGAACTTCCCGTCCACAAACAGGCCCCCCATCCTTCTAATACCTGCCCTCCGTCCATCCTCTACGGGACAAACCAGTGGTTCCCCCGTATCGGGGACCACACCGAGGCCCCCACTGCCCCCCTGTGACTTTTCCATTGCCCCCAAATTTTGAGTGTAGCCGCCACAACCGGGCTTGTGGTATACCTCATTGGAGGAAGCTGCAGCGGTGTCGTCACTAGCGCCTCCAGGCTCATGCCCACACAGGAAAGCTATCTCCAGCCTCTTCCATGCTGTCCCCTCCCCCTCCATCACCCACTTACGCACCATTGCCACGTTGGCGGCCCAATAATACCCACAGAGGTTAGGCAGTGCCAACCCCCTCCCTATCCCTGCACCGCTCCAGGAACACCCTTTTCACCCTCGGAGTCTTCTGCGCCCACACAAACCCCATAATGCTCCTATTAACCCGCCTGAAGAAGGCCTTAGGCATCAGGATGGGGAGGCACTGGAACAGGAACAACATTCTCGGGAGCACTGTCATTTTAATTGACTGCACCCTACCTGCCAGGGAGAGTGGTAGCACGTCCCACCTCTTAAACTCCTCCTCTATTTGCTCCACCAGTCTCATGAAGTTAAACTTATGCAGGCCCCCCCCCCAACTCCTAGCCACCTGGACACCCAGGTACCTGAAACCCCTCTCCGCCCTTTTTAGTGGGAGCTCACCAATCCACCTCTCTTGGTCCCCTGGGTGACCAACGAACAACTCGCTCTTCCCCATATCATGCTTATACACAGAAAAACCCCCAAACTCTCAGAATCCTCATCACCTCCGGCATTCCCCCCATCGGATCCGGCACATATAACAGCAAATCGTCTGCATAGAGTGACACCCGATGTTCCTCCCCACCCCGCACCAACCCCCTCCAATTCCTCGACTCCCTCAATGCCACGGCCAGGGGCTCAATCGCCAGCGCAAAGAGCTGGGGGGACGGGGGACACCCCTGCCTCATCCCCCGGTGTAACCAAAAATACTCAAATCGCCTTCTGTTCGTGGTCAAACCCACCACCGGGGCCTCATACAGCAACTTAACCCACCTGACAAACCCCTCCCCAAACCCAAACCTTTTCAGCACCTCCCACAGGTACCCCCACTCTACCCTATCAAAGGCCTTCTCCACATCCATCACCACCACTATCTCCGCCTCCCCTTTCCACCGCCGGCATCATTATAACATTCAAGAGCCTCCGTAAATTCGTATTGAGCTGTCTCCCTTTCACGAATCCCGTCTGATCCTCGTGAATGACCTGCGGCACACAGTCCTCTATCCTTGTGCCTCAAATCTTTGCCAACATCTTTGCATCTACATTTAGTAGCGAGATCGGCCTGTATGTCCCACATTGTAGGGGATCGTTGTCCCGCTTCAGGATCAAGGAGATCAGCGCCCGAGACATCGTCGGGGGCAAAGTCCCTCCTTCCCTTGCCTCGTTAAAGGTCCTTACCAACAGAGGGTCCAGCAGGTCTGCATACTTCTTATAAAATTCGACCGGGAACCCATCTGGCCCCAGTGCCTTCCCCGCCTGTATGCTTCCTATCCCTTTGACCAACTCCTCCAACCCAACCAATGACCCCAGCCCCGCCACCTGCCCCTCCTCCACCTTCAGGAATCTCAACCGGCCCAGAAAGCGACCCATCCCTCCCTCCTCCAGTGGGGGCTCGGACCGATACAGTTCCTCATAGAAGTCCCTGAAGACCCGATTGATATCCACATAACTTCGCACCATGCTCCCTCCCCCATCCTTAACTTCCCCGATCTCCCTAGATGCCTCTCGCTTCCAAAGCTGGTGCGCCAACATCCGGCTCGCCTTTTCTCCATATTCATATACCCCCCCCCCTGCGCCTTCCTCCACTGCGCCTCTGCCTTCCTGGTGGTCAACAGATTGAATTTGGCCTGGAAGCTGCACCGCTCCCTAAGCAATCCATCCTCTGGGACCTCCGCGTACCTCCTGTCCACCCTCACCATCTCCCTCACCAGCCTCTCTCTCTCTTTCTTCTCCCTCCTCTCCTTCTGGACCCTAATGGAGATCAGCTCTCCCCTGACCACCACCTTCAGCACCTCCCAGACCACCCCCACTTGGACCTCCCCATTGTCATTAGCATCCGGGTACCTCTCTATGCACCCTCGGACCCGCCCGCTCACCTCCGCCAGCAACCCCACCTCTAAGCCCCACAGCGGGCGCTGGTCCCTCTCCTCCCCCAGTTCGAGGGCTACCCAATGCAGAGCATGATCAGAAATGGCTGTCACCGAGTATTCAGTATCTTCCACTCTCGGAATCAGCGCCCTAATCATAACAATCCGGGAATAGACCTTGTGGACATGGGAGAAGAATAAGAATTCCCTGGCCCCTGGCCTCGCAAACCTCCATGGGTCCACCCCTCCCATCCAGTCCATGAACCCCCTCAGCATCTTGGCCACCGGCAGCCTCCAACCCATCCTAGACCTGGAGCGATCACGTGCCGGGTCCAGCACCGTATTGATATCCCCCCCCCCCCCCCCCATTATCAGGCCTCCAGGTCCGGAATCTGGCCCAACATACACCGCATGAAGCCTGCATCATCCCAATTCGGGGCATATACATTGACCAACACCACCAGCTCCCCCTGTAGCTTGCCACTTACCATCACATACCTACCGCCATTATCTGCCACGATGCTCGATGCCTCGAACAACACTCTCTTCCCCACCAAGATCGCCACCCCCCAATTTTTGCATCCAACCCCGAATGAAACACCTGGCCTACCCACCCATTTCTCAACATTACCTGATCCGTCACCCTCAGGTGCGCCTCCTGAAGCATGGCCACATCTACCTTCAGCCCCTTCAGGTGTGCGAACACCCCGGCCCGTTCTGTCCCCTTACGTTCCAGATTATCTGCAAGATCAGGGGGCTACCTGCCCCCCCCCCCCCCCGGCCAACGAGCCATATCCCCTCCTAGGCCAGCCATGTGCCCAAGCCCCCCGCACGGCCCGTTCCCCACAGCGGCAGACCACCGCCCCGACCTCCTCTACTGACTCCAGCCCCCCCCTCGCCATTCCAGCAGCAACCCGGTGCCCCCCCCCCCCAACTCTCCTCCCCAGCTAGGTCCCCCCTCGCTGCCTTGCTCTCCCACAAGTCAGCCAACTCCTGCTGACCCCGGCCACTCCCTCGACCCCTCCCAGTGTGGAACGTCCCCTCCCCTCACATTGCCCACCAGCAGGCTCTCCCCCTCCCCTTCCACTCCCAGCACGGGAAAAAGCCCGTGCTTCCCAGCTCCGGCCCCGCCTCCTTCTGCCCATAGCGTGGGAAAAAGGCCTCGCTTTCCACATGCCCGGCCCCGCCTCCTCTGGCGCAGCTCCCTTTTCAGGCCCGGTCCCCTTGCCCTCAACTCAGGCCTCAGCCCCCCCCGCCCCCACGGGGCCCATCCCCCCTGCCGGCCATCAACCCCCCAAGCTGTTTACATGCCCCCCTCCACAAGCCCACCCGGCGGACCCAACCGAAACAGTGCCCCAAAACTGTGACGCTCTTTCATATACACCCCCATTTCATAACAGTAAGTTATATGCCAACAAATGTCCTGTTGTTTTCCATCGCAGACAAAATACAGAGCAACATAATAATGCACTGGTACCGAGAGTCTTATCAACCTGCCTAGTTCTGCTGAAAGGTATTTCCTGAGTAGATTTAAATTCCAACCAATTTGTTGGCGTGATTATCAGGTTTGTTTTCCAGTTTAGTGATCCTGGACGACGTGTTACCAACACCTTCCCTCCATGCAAAAAAAACGAAGAGGCGCTCTGGAAGATATGGGAGCTGGGATGTTTCAATGGAAGTAACCGAAAGCATGAGATCTGAAACCAGCTAAAGTTAGAAAGGAGAAAATATTCAAATTGTGGCAGCCACTAACAAGACATCAGTGAAAAGCAGAATACTACGAATGCTGAACATCTGAAAGAAAAGCAAAACATTCTGGAAATGGACGGTTTGAGCAGCATATGTGAAGAAGAAACAGATTTAACGTTTCAAGGGACTTTGATCAGAATTAGTCATCTGCAACATCCAGTCCAGTGCCACCACCAAAAACATCTTTCCCTCTCCTCCGCTTTCAGCACATTGAGCAGAATTGAGTTGTGAGGAGGATGCATGGAAGCGTCAAGGTGACTTGGACAAGTTGAGTGAGTGGGAAAACATATGGCAGATACAGTACAACGTGCCAAAATGTTAACTTATGCACTCAGGTGTGAAAAACAGAAAGGAAAAATATTAATTAAATGGTGAAATATTGGGAATTGTGGATCTACAAATTAAAATCTGGGTGTCATGTACACCAGTCAATGAAAGTGGAGAGGTAGATGCAGCAAGCAATTAATTTTAATTTAAAAATCTTTATTGTCTCAAGTAGGCTTACATTAACACTGCAATGAAGTTACTATGAAAAGCCCCCAGTCACCACATTCCACCGCCTGTTCAGGTACACAGAGGGAGAATTCAGAATGTTAAAATTACCTAACAGCATGTCTTTCGGGACTTGTCAGAGGAAACCGGAGCATCCGGAAGAAACCTACGCAAACACAGGAAGAAGGTGCAAACTCCACAGACAGTGATCCAAGCCAGGAATCGAACCTGGGATCCTGGACCTGGGAAACAACAGTGCTACCCACTGTGCTACCCTGCTGCTCTTGGAAGTCAAATTGTCTATTGGCCTTCATTGGTCGAGGATTTGAGTTCGGAAGTAGAGATGTCTTACTGTAGTGATGCAGGGCCTTGGAGAGTCTAGCCGTGGAGTATTGAGTGCAGTTTTGATCTCACTACCTCACAAAGAATATACCTGCCATAGAGGGCGTGTAGCAAAAGTTCACTCAGCTGAAAGCAGGGTTGGCAGGACTGTTCTATGAAGAGAGATTGATTTGATTTGCCTGTATTCACTAAGGTTTAGATGGATGCAAGGAGATCTGATTCAAACGTATAAAATTCCAACTAGGCTGGACATGGGAATATAGAATCAGGGGTTACAGACACAGGATCCAGGGTAGACCATTTAGAACTGAGATGAGCACTACTTCTTTTTACTTAAAGGTCGTAAACCTATGGAATTCCCTGCCACAGAAAGTTGTGGAGGCCAAGTCACTGAATGTATTCAAGAAAGGGAAATACCATCTTTTAGATGTTAATTGCATCAAAGGGTATAGGGAGAAGGTGGGACTGCAGCAGTGAGATCGAGGATCAGGTGTGATCATACTGAATGTTGGAGCAGGCCCAAACAGTTGAATGGCCTATTCCAGCTCATATGTAGGTTTCTATTCCAATGGGCCAACATCTTAGACAGTTCTTCAAATGAAGCCTTATGGGTAAAACGTTATAACTAAAAAGGATCATCACATTGCTGGGAGTGTCCTATAGGCCCACTAACAGTCTGAGAGAAATAGAAGAGCAGATATTTCGGCAAATTTCAGAGAAGTGTAAAAATAATAAGGTAGTGATAGTGGGGATTTTAACTTCCCCAACATTAACTGGCATAGTTATAGTGTAAAAGGTATAGAGGGAGCAGAATCAAAGGAAATTTTGCAAATTGGCTCCAGAGTTGTCTGAGTGGCAAGAAGTAGAGGGTGATTGTCAAGGAGTGCTTTTCTGACTTCAAGCTTGTGGTCAATTGGGTCCCGCATGGAAGGTGTTGGGACTCTTGCTGTTTGTGCTTTATGTAAATGATTTTGACTTGAACGTAGGCGAGTTGGTCAGTAAGTTTGCAGATATACGAAAATTTGTGGAGTGGAAAATACCAAGGAGTACAGCTTGAGATTAAGGTAGAATATGGACGGGCTGGTCAGATGGGTTGGTCAGTATCAAATGTAATCAATTAGGATAAGTGTGAGGTGATGCACTTGGGCAGGACCAGCAAGGTAAGGGAATACATGATAAACAGCAGGGAAGCACCAAGGATCAGAGAGACCTTGGTGTACTTGTACACTGATCCCTTAAGATAGCAGGGCAGGCCAATGCAGTGATAAAGAAGACTGTGGTATATTTGCCTTTATGCGCGGAGGCACATGGACGCGATTTAACTAAATAGGAACAAAATTCCATAGCGAGAGCATTTACAGAATCACAGAATACCACAGCGCAGAAGAGGCCCTTCAGCCTATCGAGTTGGCACCAACGCATGAAAGGCCCTGACCTGCCCACCGAATCCTACTTGCCAGCACTTGGCCCATAGTCTTAAATGTTATGGCATGCCACGTACTATTTTTAAACAATGTGAGGCATCCCGCCTCTACCACCTTCCCAGGCAGTGCATTCCAGACCGTAACCACTCTCTGTGTAATAAAGCTTTTCCTCAAATCCCCTCTAAACCTCTCATCCCTTACTTTGAACTTGTGTCTCCTCATACCTGACCCTTCAACTATGGGGAACAGCTGCTCCCTATCCACCCAGTCCATGCCCCTAATAATCTTGTACATTTCAATCAGGTCACCCCTCAATCTTCTCTGCTCCAGGGAAAACAAACCAAGCCTATCCAAACTCTCTTTATAACTTAAATGCTCCATCCCAGGCAACATTCTGGTGAATCTTCTCTGCACCTGCTCCAGATCCTTCCTACATGGGGACCATAATTACACACTACTCCAGCTGTGACCTCACCAAAGTTCTATATAGCCCCATTATGACCCTCCTGCTTTGTAATCTATGCCCCGATTGATAAAAGCGAGTATCCTATATGCCTTTTCACCACCCTATTAACCTGCCGTTCTACCTTCAGAGATCTATGGAAAAACAGGCCAAGCTCCCCCTGTTCTTCGGGACTTCCCAGTGTCAGACCTTTCATTGTATACTTCCTTGTCAAATTACTTCTTTCAAAGTGTATCACCTCACACCTTTTCAAGGTTAAATTCCATCTGCCACATCCGCCCATTTGACCATCCCACCTTTTTCTTCCTGTCACCCAAGCCATCAAACTCACTGTTAACCACCCGGCCAATCTATGTGTCATCCAGAAACCTACTGATCCTACCCACATAATCAACTATTTAGCCGAGAAACACAATATTAGATAGGGGGCCACAGTGGGGAACACGCGGCCAAGCTTTTTTTTGTACTGAGGCTGTTCGCCAGAAATCCTGGGAGATCAGGATTCCATCTGTAGAGCCCCTGAAGCTAACACCAATACCACCCCCCCCCCCCCCCCCCAAGACCCAATGCACTATTGGAGTGGTGCTAGACACCCCCCATCTCCCCCAACGTCCACTCAATGCACCAGTGGCCCGATCACCAGCTTGGCACCACCAGCCTGGAAACCTGACAATCCCTATGCCAGTGCCACCTGGGTATCTTGGCAGTGCAGGATTCAAGTGGCACTGCCAAAGTGCCAGGTTGTACAAAGTGCATGTACCTGGGAGCTTCCGGTCCACTTGGGGATCGCCCTGCTTGTGGAGACCAGTACTGAATGGAACTCACCCAAGGTCTCCGAAGCAAAAGGTATAGATCCCACACCTCTGGTACCTTGCGAATCTGCACATTAAAGCGAGACTAGCTGTTGCACTCTTATTTGCAGATTTGCCAAAGTGGTCCTGCCCAAAATGAGCAGGATTAACATTGCAATATCTCGCGAGATCCCGTTAGACCTCGTGAGGCACGAGAAGCCGGGTAGATTCCAGGAGTGGGGCCTCCCGGCTGTTATTGGTCACAGTGCGTCGCAGCGAGTTGCTTTTTGAGTGTAACGTGGCTATTAAATCACGGCCATAGAGTTTAAGAGCAGGGGGATTATGCTGGAACAGGAAGCAACATTGGTTAGGCCACAGCTAGAGTATTGCGTGCAGTTCTGCAAACCCTATTATAGGAGGGATATGATATCACTGGAAATGGTGCAGTGAAGGTTTAACAGGGCTGGAGAGTTTTAGCTGTGAAGAGATTGGATAGACTAAGGTTGCATTCCTTTGCGCAGAGGAGACTGAGCGTGGGCATTATTTAGATGTATAATATGAGGGACATAGACAGGAAGAAACTTTTCCCCTTGGTGGAAGGATCAATGACTAGGGAGCATAGATTTATGCTAAGGCGCGGGAGGCTTAGAGGGAATGTGGGGAAAATGTTTTCAACTAGAGGGTCGTTAAAGAGTCTGGAACTCACTGCCTGAAAGGCTGGTGGAGTCCAAAACCCTCATAGCATTTTAGAAGTATTTAGGTGTGAACTTGCGATATGAATGCATAAAATGCATATGGGCCAAGTGGTGGAAAATTGAATTAGAATACTTAGGTGGTTGTTTTGACAGGCACAGATGTGATGGGCTGAAGGGTCTTTTCTGTGCTCTATGACAATTTACTCTACGTTCCATTTGATTCACCCCCGGCCGCCCCTTCCCTTTCCATGCCAGTTTCACATGCATATGTAGGCTATGTAAACTCTTACCTCTTTTCTCCTTACTGTCCAAGGACCTAAATACTTGTTCCAGGTGAAGCACATGTACTTCTTTGAAACTACTTTGCTATATTTACTGCGCACAACATGTTCTCCTTTGCACTGGGGGAGAGCGAGTATCGATTGGGTGACCACTTTGTCAAACATATCTGGTCAGTCCACAAACAAGATCTTGAGCTTCCTGTGGCATGTCATTTTAATTGCCCACTTTGCTTTCATGCAGATATTTGCTATTGGTCTCCTACACTTTTCCAGTGAATCTCAATGAACCATGCGGAACAGAACCTCCTTTTTCAATTAGGTACTTTACAGCCTCCCCGAATCAATAATTTAATCCAATAATTTTGATGTATATTTTGTTTTCTTTACTTGGTTTTTTTTGGGTTACTATCACACATGTAGGCATAAATTGTGTTTCTTTTGTTTCTTTTCTTGTCCCATCACCATTCCCGTGGCCCCAGAAGATTTCTCCTATCTGTCAATCTCTCCTATCTTTCACTCTGTCACAAACTTTCTTCTCAGCATTGCTAAAGATATCCCTTACTCAAAACTAATACACTTCTCATTTTTCTGAGTTCACATGAAAGGTCACAGACCTGAAATGTTTGCTCTGTTCCTATCTCCAAAGATGTGAAGAGCCGACTTAGCATTTTAAGTTTGAATTATTGATCAGCATCTGCTTACCTTGGAGAAATAAATAATGCAATATGTGCTGTTATTCCAGCAAAACAGATTTATTTTACAGATAACTCGAACATAAAACTCCAGCACAGTTATAGTGGGTGAAACAAACAAATAATGTTGCGAAGGGCACAATCCAAAACACTGAATCACGTGTGAATTTGCTGGTGTCTTAGCAGATGTTGTGATTGTGCAAATCCTTTTCCACATATGGAACATGTGAATGGTTTCTCCCCAGTGTGAGTACGCTGATGTATCAACAGGTTGGATGAACGTGTGAATCCCTTTCCACACACAGAACAGGTGAATGGCCTCTCCCCAGTGTGAACTAGCTGGTGTTTCAATAGAGTTGATGAATGACTGAACCCATTGCCACATACAGAGCAGGTGAATGGTCTCTCCCCAGTGTGGACGCGCTGGTGTCTCATGAGGGAGCACGACTGAGTGAATCCCTTCCCACACACTGAACACATGAATGGTCTCTCCCCAGAGTGAGTGCGCTGGTGTGTCAGCACTTCACTTGTGCTTTTGAAGCTCTTCTCACATTCACAGCATTTAAACGGCCGTTTATCAGTGTGAACACGCTGGTGTGCCAGGAGGGTGGATAACTGAGTGAATCCCTTCTGACACATGGAGCAGGTGAACGGCCTCTCTCCAGTGTGAACTCTCACATGCACATGAAGCTTGGATAACTCTGTGAATCCCTTCCCACACAGGGAGCAGGTGAATGGCCTCTCCCCAGTGTGGCTCCGTCGATGAGTTTCCAGCTTGGACGGATAATTGAAGCCCTTTCCACAGTCCCCACATTTCCACAGTTTCCCTCTGGTGCATGTGCCCTTGTATTCCTCCAGGTTGAACAATCAACAGAAGTCTTGTCCACACACAAAACACATATACTGGTTCTCCCCACTCTGAATTATGTAATATATTTTCTCATGCTTTGTAACTGATTAAAGCACATACGGTGCACAAGATCACTCCGACTCTGCGGTTTACGTCACTGTGCGTTTCCAGTCACACTGATGTTCGACATCCTTTTTCACAAACGAAACAGGCAAATATTTCTCCTTCCAAAGTCAATGGCTCATGCTATTCAGGACTGATGGATGGTATGGCTCTGCCAGATTCTGTTTGGAGGTGTCATTTCTTTCCTATCACCAAATCTCACCCTTCCAAAACCTGTAAAAGTAGTTTACAAAAGCTTACAAAAGTTTACAAAAGCTACATCAATTCAGAAGCGGCAATTCTCGTTTCTCTAAAACATGTTTCCCCAAACTCTCAAACCCCATACCTCACTTGTCTGAAATTCAAACATATATGATCATCCTTCACATTTTACAATTCAGTTAACTTTTCTCTATCCAGTGAGAGTGTTGACTTGGGTCAGGATCAGTTCTTTACCTCCAGTTTCATTCCTATAAGTAGCCCTCTGATGATCTCCATCTACCAGTGTGAAAACCGAAAGTGAGCGTCGAAACCTTATTCCACTGCTCTCAGCTGATGAGTGTAATAAGACACTCATGACAGGAAAAACAGGAAAACAAACAATCAACAAATAAAACTGTTTTGTTGACAAAATAGGTACTAATTAACATAAAAGGTGAAATGATTTAATAGGGGCTCATATTGGCTCAGCTGACTGACTGACTCAGGTTTCAACCCTGAAACACACAATGCTCCTTTGTTGCTTCAGCCTCTGGACTCTCTTCCTAATTTTTCTCAATCTGCACTCGTCAACAGTGCACCGCCAGGTGAAGCTCAGAGTGAGAACAAAAAGGAGGCTATCAATCGGAGTTGGAAAATACAACTGGAGAAACACGATTCTACTTGTAAGCCCAGAAATTTCAAAACAAAATAAATTAATGTATTATTTACCATTATTTATTAATGTCACCATTGTCCTTGACCCAGGTGTGGAGTAGGACTGAATAATGTTCACTGTTTAATACCATAGGGGCTGGTTTAGCACAGTGGGCTAAATAGCTGGCTTGTAAAGCAGACCAAGGCCAGCAGCCCGGGTTCAATTCCCGTACCAGCCTCCCCGAACAGGCGCCGCAATGTGGCGATTAGTGGCTTTTCACAGTAACTTCATTTGAAGCCTACTTGTAACAATAAGCGATTTTCATTTCATTCAAACAAGAACCTTGAAACAAGAACACACACATAGAAAATAGGAGGAGGCCATTCAGCTCTTCGAGCCTGCTCCACCATTCATTATAAACATGGCCAATCATGCAACTTAATAACCTGAACCCATCTTCCCCCCATATCCTTTGATCCCCTTTGCCCCAAGTGCCATATCTAACTGCTTCTTGAAAACATACAATGTTTTGGCCTCAACTGCTTCCTGTGGCAACAAATTCCACAGGCTGCCAACTTGCTGGTGAAGACTCTTCTCCATCTCATAAACGGTCTACCCTGTATCCTCATGTGGTCCCTGGTTTTGGACACCCCCACCATCGGAAACATACTTCTTGCATCTAGCCAGTCTCGTCCTGTTTGAATTTTATAGGTTTCTATGAGGTACCCCCTCATTCTTCTGACCTCCAGCAAAGGCAATCATAACTGACTCAATCTCTCCTCATATGTCAGTCCTGCCATCCCAGCAATTAGCAAACTTTCTCTGCACTCTGTCTCCAGCAAGAACATCCTTCCTCAGATAACTAGACCAAAACTGCACACAATATTCCAGGGGTGGCGCCACCTAGACCCTGTATAATTGCAGCAAGACACCTCTGCTCCGATACCCGAATCGTCAAGAAATGAAGGCCAACATACTATTTGCCTTCTTTACCGCCTGCTGCACCTGGATGCTTACCTTCAGCGACTGATGTATGAGGACACCCATGATGTGGAGATGCCGGCGTTGGACTGGGGTGAGCACAGTACGAAATCTTACAACACCAGGTTAAAGTCCAACAGGTTTGTTTCGATGTCACTAGCTTTCGGAGCTCCGAAAGCTAGTGACATCGAAACAAACCTGTTGGACTTTAACCTGGTGTTGTAAGATTTCGTACTGAGGACACCCAGGTCTCGGTTCACATTCCTCTCTCTATGGCCATTCAGATAATAATGTGTCTTCCCGTTTCTGCCATCAAAGCGGATAACCTTGCATTCATCCAGATTTTACTGCATCTGTCATACATTTTCCCACTCACTCAACTTGTCCAAATCACATCCTCCTTTCCTCCTGATAGTTCACCCTCCCACCCAGCTTTATGTCATCTGAAAATTGAGAGATATTACATTTAGTACTCTGATCTAAATCATTCATATATATTGTGAATAGCTGGGGTCCCAGTACCAATCTCTGCAGTATCCCACTAGTCACTCTCTGCCATTTGGAAAAAGATCTGTTTATTCCACCTCTTTATTTCTTGTCTGCCAACCAGTTTTCTATCCCTCTCAATACACTACCCCTAAACCCATGTGCTTTAATTTTACACGTTAGTCTCTTATGAATAAATTGTACCAGTTATATCCTTGAAGAATTCCTGTAGATTTGTCAAGCATGATTTCCCTCTCATAAATCCATGCTGACTCTGTCCGATCCTGCCACTGTCCTCCAAATGCTCTGCGATAGAATATTTGATAACAGATTCCAGAATTTTCCCGACAACTAATGTCAAGTTTAATGGTCTATAATTGGCTGTTTTCTCTCATCTCCTTTTTTAAATAGTGCGGTTACATTAGCTACCCTCCAAACTTCAAAAACTGTTTCAGAGGCTATAGAATATGAAAGATGGCCACGAATGCATGCATTATTTCTTGGGCCACTGTGTTAAGTACAATTGGATGTAGATTATTAGGTTCTGGGGTTTGTCGGCCTTCAATCCCATCAAGTTCCCCAACACCATTTCACTGCTAAAAGTGATCTCCTTCAGTTCTGACCTCTCAAAAAACTGTGTTCCTCAACATTTTGGGTATCTTATTTATGTCCTCCTTTCTGGAAACAGAACAAAAGGTGGTCAGCCATTTCTTTGTTCCCCATGAAAAAGTCCCCTGTTTCTGACTGCAAGGGACCTACATTTGTCTTTACCAATTTTTTTCTCTTCACATATCTATAGAAACAGTCAGTTTTTATGTTCCTGTGACACGGTGGCACAGTGGTTAGCACTGCTGCCTCACAGCTCCAGGGCCCCAGGTTCAATACCAGCTTCGGGTTACTGTCTGTTTGGAGTTTGCACTTTCTCCCAATGTCTGCGCGGGTTTCCCCTGGGTGCTCCGGTTTCCTCCCACAGTCCAAAAGGTTAGGTGGGGTTACTGGGTGAAGGGTGGAGGCATGGGCTTGAATAGGGTGCTCTTTCTAAGGGTCGGTACAGACTCAATAGCCTCCTTCTGCACTGTGAATTCTATGATCTATGATTACTCTCCTACTCTATTTCCCTTCTTAATCAATCCCTTGGTCCTCATTTGCCGAATTCTAAACTGCTCCCAATCCTCAGGTCTGTTGTTTTTCTTGGCCAATTTGTGTGCTTCTTCCTTTGATCTAATAATATCTCTAAATTCCCATGTATGCCATTGTTGGGCGACTATTGCCATTATATTTTCTGCCAGACAGGAATAAACAAAGAACAAAGAATAAAGAATAAAGAAATGTACAGCACAGGAACAGGGCCTTTTGCCCTCCAAGCCCGTGCCGACCATGCTGCCCGACTAAACTACAATCTTCTACACTTCCTGGGTCTGTATCCCTTTAGTCCCATCCTATTCATGTATTTGTCAAGATACCCCTTAAATGTCACTATCGTCCCTGCTTCCACCACCTCCGCCGGTAGCGAGTTCCAGGCACCCACCACCCTCTGTGTAACAAACTTGCCTCGTACATCTACTCTAAACCTTGCCCCTCTCACCTTAGACCTATGCCCCCTAGTAATTGACCTCTCTACCCTGGGGAAAAGCCTCTGACTATCCACTCTGTCTATGCCCCTCATAATTTTGTAGACCTCTAGCAGGTCGCCCCTCGACCTCCTTCGTTCCAGTGAGAACAAACCAAGTTTATTCAATCGCTCCTCATAGCTAATGCCCTCCATACCAGGCAACAGTCTGGTAAATCTCTTCTGCACCGTCTCTAAAGCCTCCGCATCCTTCTGGTAGTGTGGCGACCAGAATTGAACACTATACTCTAAGTGTGGCCTAACTAAGGTTCTATACAGCTGCAACATGACTTGCCAATTCTTATACTCAATGCCCCGGCCAATGAAGGCAAGCATGCCGTATGCCTTCTTGACTACCTTCTCCACCTGTGTTGCCCCTTTCAGTGACCTGTGGACCTGTACACATAGATCTCTCTGACTTTCAATACTCTTGAGGCTTCTACAATTCACGATATATTCCCCACCTGCATTAGACCTTCCAAAATGCATTACCTCACATTTATCCGGATTAAACTCCATCTGCCATCTCTCCGCCCAAGTCTCCAAACAATCTAAATCCTGCTGTATCCTCATCGCTATCCGCAATGCCACCAACCTTTGTGTCGTCTGTAAACTTACTAATCGGACCAGTTACATTTTCCTCCAAATCATTTATATATAGTACAAACAGCAAAGGTCCCAGCACTGGTCCCTGCGGAACACCACTGGTCACAGCCCTCCAATTAGAAAAGCATCCTTCCATTGCTACTCTCTGCCTTCTATGACCTGGCCAGTTCTGTATCCACCTTGCCAGCTCACCCCTGATCCTGTGTGACTTCACCTTTTGTACTAGTCTACCATGAGGGACCTTGTCAAAGGCCTTACTGAAGTCCATATAGACAACATCCACTGCCCTACCTGCATCAATCATCTTTGTGACCTCCTCGAAAAACTCTATCAAGTTAGTGAGACACGACCTCCCCTTCGCAAAACCATGCTGCCTCTCACTAATACGTCCATTTGCTTCCAAATGGGAGTAGATCCTGTCTCGAAGAATTCTCTCCAGTAATTTCCCTACCACTGAAGTAAGGCTCACCAGCCTGTAGTTCCTTGGATTATCCTTGCTACCCTTCTTAAACAGAGGAACAACATTGGCTATTCTCCAGTCCACCGGAACATCACCTGATGACAGTGAGGATCCAAAGATTTCTGTCAAGGCCTCAGCAATTTCCTCTCCAGCCTCTTTCAGTATTCTGGGGTAGATCCCATCAGGCCCTGGGGACTTATCTACCTTAATATTTTTTAGGACGCCCAACACCTCGTCTTATTGGATCTTAATGTGACCCAGGCTATCTGCACACCCTTCTCCAGACTCAACATCTACCAATTCCTTCTCTTTGGTGAATACTGATGCAAAGTATTCATTTAGTACCTCACCCATTTCCTCTGGCTCCACACATAGATTCCCTTGCCTATTCTTCAGTGGGCCAACCCTTTCCCTGGCTACCCTCTTGCTTTTTATGTATGTGTAAAAACTCTTGGGATTTTCCTTAACCCTATTTGCCAATGACATTTCGTGACCCCCCTTCTAGCCCTCCTGACTCCTTGCTTAAGTTCCTTCCTACTTTCCTTATATTCCACACAGGCTTTGTCTGTCCCCAGCCTTTTAGACCTGACAAATGCCTCCTTTTTCTTTTTGACGATGCCTACAATATCGCTCGTTATCCAAGGTTCCCAAAAATTGCCGTATTTATCCTTCTTCCTCACAGGAACATGCAGGTCCTCAATTCCTTTCAACTGACATTTGAAAGCCTCCCACATGTCAGATGTTGATTTGCCCTCAAACATCCGCCCCCAATCTAGGTTCTTCAGTTCTCGCCTAATATTGTTATAATTAGCCTTCCCCCAATTTAGCACATTCACCCGAGGACCACTCTTATCCTTGTCCACCAGCACTTTAACACTTACTGCATTGTGGCCACTGTTCCCCAAATGCTCCACTACTGAAACTTCTACCACCTGGCCGGGCTCATTCCCCAATACCAGGTCCAGTACCACCCCTTCCCTAGTTGGACTGCCTACATATTGTTTCTGATCTCTACCCATATAGCCTCACTGCCCTCTGAGGTGTCCTCCCGTAGTACAGCTGTGATATCCTCCCTAACCAGTAGCGCAACTCCGCCACCACTTTTACATCCCCCTCTATCCCGCCTGAAACATCTCAATCCTGGAACATTTTGCTGCCAATCCTGCCCTTCCCTCAGCCAGGTCTCTGTATTGGCAACAACATCATAGTTCCAAGTACTGATCCAAGCACTAAGTTCATCTGCCTTACCCGTAATACTTCTTGCATTAAAACATATGCACTTCAGGCCACCAGACCCGCTGTGTTCAGCAACTTCTACCTGTCTGCTCTGCCTCAGAGCCACACTGTCCCTATTCCCTAGTTCTCCCTCAATGCTCTCAGCTTCTGACCTATTGCTCCCGTGCCCATCCCCCTGCCATGCTAGTTTAAATCCTCCCGTGATACACTAGCAAACCTCGTGGCCAGGATATGTATGCCTCTCCAGTTTAGATGCAACCCGTCCTTCTTATATAGGTCACACCTGCCCCGGAAGAGTTCCCAGTGGTACAGATAACGGAAACCCTCCCTCCTACACCAGCTGTTTAGCCACGTGTTTAGCTGCTCTATCTTCCTATGTCTAGCCTCACTGGCACGTGGCACAGGGAGTAATCCCGAGATTACAACCCTAGAGGTCCTGTCTTTTAACTTTCTGCCTAGCTCCCTGAACTCCTGCTGCAGGACCTCATGCCCCTTCCTGCCTATGTTGTTAGTACCAATATGTACAACGACCTTTGCCTGTTTGCCCTCCCCTTTCAGGATGCCCTCTACCGGTTCGGAGACATCCTGGACCCTGGCACCAGGGAGGCAACATACCATCCTGGAGTCTCTTTCACGTCCACAGAAGCGCCTATCTGTGCCCCTGACTATAGAGTCCCCTATTACTACTGCTCTTCTGCGCTTTGACCCTCCCTTCTGAACATCAGAGCCAGCCGTGGTGCCACTGCTCTGGCTGCTGCTGTTTTCCCCTGATAGGCTATCCCCCCCGACAGTATCCAAAGGGGTATACCTGTTCGAGAGGGGGACAACCACAGGGGATTCCTGCACTGACTGCCTGCCCTTTCTGGTGGTCACCCATTTCTCTGCCTGCACCTTGGGTGACCACATTTATATAACTGCAATCTATGACGCTTTCCGCCACCTGCATGCTCCTAAGTGCATCCAATTGCTGCTCCAACCGAACCATCCGGTCTGTGAGGAGCTCCAGTTGGGTGCACTTTCTGCAGATGAAGCCATCCGGGACGCTGGAAGCCTCCCGGACCTGCCACATCTCACAGTCAGAGCACCGCACCCCTCTAACTGACATTGCGTCAATTAATTAGTAAATTAAAGTTAAAAGTTTTTTAAAATGTTTTAAAGTTACTGTTAACTATCTGTTTCCTAGCACTAGATTTCTACTATAAATGTGAAAGCTAAATATAGTACTCTCCGATCTCTGGCTTAGATACCCCTCTTAGATACCTGGCTTAGATACAGTTAGATAAAAGCAAATGACTGCAGATGCTGGAATCGGAAACAAAAACAGAAAATACGGGACAATCTCAGCAGGTAAAACAGCATCTGTGGAGAGAAGGGAGCTAACGTTTTGAGTCTGGAAGACTCTTTGTCAAAGCTGGAGAGAACTGGAGGTAGGGCAAGATTTTTACTGCTGTTGGGTGGGGAAGGGGAGTGTGAACAGTGGGACTGGATAGAGGGCTAGCGATAGGTGGAGATTGACAAAGATGCCAGGGACTGAAAGACAAAAGGAATTTAAATGGTGGTGATTAAGGCTAAAAAGGGTGCTGCTGGTGGCATGTAAATCGATTAGAATGCATAAATGGTTGAACAAAGGTAGCAGTGTGTCAAAAGGCAGCTGGGAACAGGGAACAAATGACGCAAGTGGGTGTGGTGAGAGGGTTGCGGGGGTGGGGGGGGGGGAAAACAACGATGTGGGAAATACAGAATGATGGAAGAAATAAAAATACATTGATAGAAATAAAAAGGGGTGAAGGTGGAGGACAGAGTTCACACTCTGAAGTTGTTCAATTCAATGTTAAGTTCGGGAGGCTGTAACATGCCTGATCAGAAGATGAGGTGCTGTTCCTCCAGTTTGTGTTGGGCTTCACTGGATCATTGCAACAGGCAAAGGCCAGATATGTGGACAAATGGTAAGTGGCAGGAAGGCCTGGGCCCTGCTTGTGGATGGACCGAAGGTGTTCTGCAAAGCGGTCACCTAGTCTGCATTTAGTTTCTGCAATGCATTGGGACCAGCAAAAGCAATAGATCAAGAGGGGAAGTGCTGCCTCACTTGAAAGTAATGTTTAGGCCCTTGGATGTTGAGCAGGGAGGAGGTAAAGGAGTAGGTATTATACATTCTGCGATTGCATGGGAAAGTGCTGTGGAAAGAAGGTGACGTGTTGGCTGTGATAGAGGAATGGGCCAAGGTATCCCGCAGCGAACAGTCCCTGAAAAATGTTGACGGGGAAGTAAGGGAAAGATGTGTTTGGTGATGGCGTCATGCTGGGGTTGGCGGAACTGGTGGAGGATGATTCTTTGAATGCAGAGGATGGTGGGGTGAAAAGTGAGGACAAGGGGCACCCTATCCTGGTTCTGGGTTGGAGGGGAACAGGTGAGAGCAGAGGTGTGGGAGATGGGTCAGAAATGTTTGACGGCCCAGTCGACCACAGTGGGTGGGAAATCACGATTAAAGAAGAACGAAGACATGTCAGCAGCATCGGAACATATACGACGAAGACAAGGGAACTGGGAGAATTGGATGGAGTCTTTACAGGAATAAACAGCTGTTGCAAATCACCCATGCGCTTCTTGAATGTTTACCATAGCCTATCCACAGACACCCCTTTCAGTAACATTTCTAAATGTATTGTAGCCAACCCATGCCTCATATCATCAAATTTTCTTTATTAAGATTCAGGACGCTACTCTCAGAATCAACTACGTCACTCTCCACCTTGATGAAAAATTCTATCCTGTTATGGTCACCTGTCCCCAAGGAATCTTGCACTAGACTGCCAATAACTCTTTTCTCATTGCACAATACCCAATCTAGGATGGCTTATTCTCTAGTTGGTTCCTCAACAGATATATCCAGAAAACCAACCTGCAAACACTCCAGGAATCCGTCCTCAATGGTATTGTGATTAATTTAATTTGCCAATGCATATGCAGATTAAAACTACCCATAATTAGATAAGTTCCTTTATCACATGTGTCTCTAATTTCCTGCTTAATGTCATTCCCAACATCACCACTACAGTTTTGGGGTCTATGAACAATCCCCATGAATAGTTTTTGTCCCTTGGTTTTCCTCAGCTCTGCCAAGACAGATTCACATTGTTGGAGCGAATATCCTTCCTGTTTACCCAGGATTACAACTCCACCGCCTTTTTCCTTTTTGTCTACACGTCCTAAATACTGAATACCACTGGACGTTCAGTACCATCCCTGGTCACCCTGCTGCCATGTCTCTGTAATCGTGACTATATCGTACCCTTTTACATCAATTTGTGCGATTAATTCATCCACTTTATTGTGAATGCTCCGCCCAGTAAGACAGAAAACCTTCAGGGTTGTCTTTTTAACATTACTTGTCTTGTTCCCACTATTTTACTTGTCTTGTTCCCACTATTTTTCGCTCTGGCCCTGTTTGAATCTGGCCCTTGGTTTCTCTGCCTATCACTTTTTTTATTCCCCTTTCTGTCTTTTGTTTTTGTCCTGATTCCCCCTCCTCCGACTCCATGCCAGGTGCCTATCTCCCGCTGCTTTATTTTTTACGATCCCCAGATACTCTCGCAAATACTCGCCCAGGACTTCACTCCTGCTCCTGCCCTGATGTTACCCATCCAGTTTGTACTGCTCCCACCACCAGCAGAATTGATCCTAATGCCCCAGGAATCTGAACCCTCCCGGTTACACCATCTCTTCAGCCATGTGTTCATCTGATATATCCTGCTATTTCTAATTTGACTTTGGCTCAGAATTGATGAGCTGGAGCCCAAGCTTAGGACTCCGTGGCATATCAGAGAGAGGGAGAGTTGCCTGGACACTATGTTTCAGGAGGGAATAACACCCTACAGATTAAGTATTTCAAATTTGGCCATTAGTCAGGGACAGCAGTGTGTGACTGCAAGTGAGGCAGGTAGAGCAATTCTGAATTTGGAAATGGCGGAGCCTCAGTTCTTGACCATGTCAAACAGGTATGAAGCACTTGTTTCCTGTGTGGATGAGGAAAAGGACAGTACAAGGAGAGGCTCACTGAACTTATAGTGCAGAAGGAGGCCATTCGGCCCATCGAGTCTGCACAGGCCCGTGGAAAGAGCACCCTACCCAAGCCCACACCTCCACTATCCCCGTAACCCCACCCAACCTCTTTTTTTGAACACTAAGGACAATTTAGCATGGCCAATCCACCTAACCTGCACATCTTTGGACTGTGGGAGGAAACCGGAGCACCCGGAGGAAACCCATGCTGACATGGGGAGAACGGGCAGACTACGCACAGACAGTGAGCCAGGCCGGGAATCGAACCTGGGACCCTGGAGCTGTGAAGCAACTGTGCTAATCACTATGCTACCATGCTACCCACATGAGCAAGCTGACCACTGCACCGTGGCACAGAAGGCCATTCAAGTGGGTAGAGTAAAAAGTCAACAGGTAGTGGAAGGGAAATCCATAATTATGGGAACGGATAACATCCATTGTGATCAGGAGTGACAGCTATTATGGAGACATGACTTCAGGATGGTCGGGACTAGGTACTAAACATACCTGGTTATAAAGTTTACAGGAGAGGCAGCGAAGATGCAGAGGGGGTGGAGTAGTCTTACTGATTAGAAATACTATCACGTCAACGGTGAGGGAGGATATAATGAGGGGAAAGCATCCAGTGGAGACCATGTGTGTGGAACTCAGGAACAGAAAATGATATAAAACTGTAATGGGTGTTGTGTATCGACTCTCTGGTAGCTGTTCTGAGGCATTAGATGATATAAATGCAGAAATTAGGCAATTGTGTAGCAAAGGCAGAGTAGTATTACTGGAGAATTTTGACTTACACATAGATTGGGAGATGCAGCCAAGCATCTGTCCGAAAGATAGTGAATTTCTGGAATGTGTTCGGGACAGTTTCCTGCAGCAATATGTTCTAGATGCAAGAAGGTGATAGGCAATACTATATTTACAGATAAATTTAATTACTAGCCTAACTATGTGCGAACATTTGTCAAATAATGATCACAGTGTGATTGAATTGAGTGAAGCATTTGAAAGTGAAAAGTACGGTTCAAATACTAGCATTTTAGACTTGGTGTAAGGGTGACTTTAATGAAATGAGACAGAGGCCTGAGAGCTGTTACAGGGTCAAACCACTGAAGATCATTGTAGAGTATTTAAAGAAACATACAAAGCGAGTATCTACCCCAAAGAAGAAAAGACTACTTCACAAAAAAAAAATCACCCATGGACAACATTAAACTAAAAGAATGAGCTGACAATAATGCAAGAAAGAGCACAGATGCGGACAGGTGGGATCGACATAAAAGACCAGCAAAGGGTCACAAAGCAGCATATAAGAAGTACTAAAAGAGATTATGAAAGGAAACTTGCAAGCGACATCAAAATCACTAAGACATTTTATACTTATATGAAGGGAAAGAGGGTAGTCAAGAACAATGCAGGTCCCCTAAAAACTAAAAATTGAGATATTGTCAGTGATAATGGGGAAATGGCAGACATGTTGAACAATTACTTTGCCTCAGTATTTACAGTTGAAAAGGAGGATAACTTGCCAGAAACCCCGAAGAAATTAATAGTCGACAGAGGGCAGGGACTTAAAACAATTACTATCAGTACAGCTGTCGTAATGTGGAGTTAAGCAGGTCATGGGGCACTAATAAAACCTGAAGCAGGTCATGGGACAGTTATCAGACTGGGGTATTGACATCCCCACCTATGGGAAATCCACACTCCTCATTTCTGCATAAAACCGGAGGGCCATAAACTGTGAGCTGACTCCTGCAGTAGTAGAGTAACTGATCTGTATTCTTGTTCTGTTGTATAACATTTTTTCTTTCACTCAATCTTTCGGCTCGGTGTAGGCTCCTTTCCGACCCTTATAACAACAGCATCAGTAACTGGAAAATTAATGGAACTAAAGAGTGACAAATCCCCAGAACCTGACGGTTTCCATCCGAGGATGCTGAAAGAAGTAGGGGAGCACATTGTAGATGCCCTAACTATACACTCGCAGAGTTCATTAGATTTCGAAGTAGTACATCTGGATTGGAAAATTGCACATGCCACTCCACTTTTTAAGAAGAATGAAAGGAGAAAACCAGGAAATTCGAGCCGATTAGCTTAACATCTGTGATGGGAAATTGCTGGAGTCTATAATCAGGGATGGGGTACCAGAACACCTTGAAAGCTTTTGGTTGACCAGGGAGTGCCAGCATGGATTTGTGAAGGGAAGGTCCTGCCTGAGTAACCTGATTGAATTTTTTAAAGAGGAGACAAAGATAGTGGACAGGGGAATGTCTATGAATGTTATTTATGTGAACTTCCATGGTCTTTGTAAAGTCTCACCTAAGAGACGGTTAACTAAGGTGGAAGCCCATAGAGTTGTGGGTAAATTATTGACATGGTTAGGAAATTGTTTGCGTGGCAGACGACAGAGATAATAAAAATCTTTATTGTCACCAGTAGGCTTACATGAACATTGCAATGAATTTACTGTGAAAAGACCCTTGTTCCATTGCCTGTACGGGTACACAGAGGAAGAACTCAGAATGTCCAAATTACCTAACAGTATGTATTTTGGGAATTATGGGAGGAAACCGGAGCACCCAGAGGAAACCCATGCAGACACGGGGAGAACGTTCTGACTCCGCACAGACAGTAACCCAAGCAGGAGTGGGGATAATGGGAAAGTACTCTAATTGGGAAGAGTTGACTAGTGTGTTGGGGCCTTAGTTATTCATATTAGTCATTGATGACTTGGATGATGGCATTGAAAGTCATATATCCAGATTTCAGTGAAGATACAAAGTTAGGCGGCATTGTAGACAGCCTAAATGATATGTCAGACTCGGTGAATTCAATGTAAGCAAGTGTGAGGTTATCCATTTTGGACTAAAAAAGGACAGAGCAGAGGAATTTCTAAATGGGGAGAGGTTAAGTACAGTGGATGTCCAAAGAGACTTGGGGTTCAGGTTCATAGATCCTGAAAATGCCACAGACAAGTGCGGAAAATAATCATCAAGGTTAATTTGTGCTAGTCTTTATATCTAGAGGATTGGAGTATAAAGACACAGAGGTTATGCTGCACCGATACAAAACCATGGTTAGACCCCACTTGGAGTACTGTGAGCAATTCTGAGCACCTCATTTTTGGAACTATATTTAGGCCATGAAAGGCAACTTGGGTTTACAAAAAGTGATAGCTGGATTACAGGATTAAATTATGAGGAGAGATTACACAGATTAGGCATGTTTTCACTAGAATTAACAAATTTAAGGAGTGATCTGATCGAAGTTTTCAAGATATTAACGGGGAAGACAGGGTAGATAAAGATGAACTACTTCCACTGGTTGGAGATTCATAAAGTAGGGGGCATAGTCTAAATATTAGGGCTGGACTGTTTAGGAGAGATGTTAGAAAGAACCTCCTGACTGAAAGGATGGTAGAGATTTGGAACACTCTCCCACAAGCAAAGGTTCAAGCAGAAACAGTTAATTTTAAATCTGACTCCATGCCAGGTGCCTATCTCCCGCCGCTTTATTTTTTTACGATCCCCAGATACTCTCGCAAATACTCTCCCAGGACTTCACTCCTGCTCCTGCCCTGATGTTACCCATCCAGTTTGTACTGCTCCCACCACCAGCAGAATTGATCCTAATGCCCCAGGAATCTGAACCCTCCCGGTTACACCATCTCTTCAGCCATGCATTCATCTGATATAGCCTGCTATTTCTTATTTGGCTTTGGCTCAGAATTGATGAGCTGGAGCTCAAGCTTAGGACTCTGTGGCATATCAGAGAGAGGGAGAGTTGCCTGGACACTATGTTTCAGGAGGGAATAACACCCTACAGATTAAGTATTTCAAATTTGGCCATTAGTCAGGGACAGCAGTGTGTGACTGCAAGTGAGGCAGGTAGAGCGATTCTGAATTTGGAAATGGCGGAGCCTCAGTTCTTGACCATGTCAAACAGGTATGAAGCACTTGTTTCCTGTGTGGGTGAGGAAAAGGACAGTACAAGGAGGCTCACTGAACTTATAGTGCAGAAGGAGGCCATTCGGCCCATCGGGTCTGCACAGGCCCGTGGAAAGAGCACCCTACCCAAGCCCACACCTCCACCATCCCCGTAACCCCACCCAACCTCTTTTTTTGAACACCAAGGACAATTTAGCATGGCCAATCCACCTAACCTGCACATCTTTGGACTCTGGGAGGAAACCGGAGCACCCGGAGGAAACCCATGCTGACATGGGGAGAACGGGCAGACTACGCACAGACAGTGACCCAAGCCGGGAATCGAACCTGGGACACTGGAGCTGTGAAGCATCTGTGCTAGCCACTATGCTACCCACATGAGCAAGCTGACCACTGCACCGTGGCACAGAAGGCCATTCATGTGGGTAGAGTAAAAAGTCAACAGGTAGTGGAAGGGAAATCCATAATTATGGGAACGGATAACATCCATTGTGAGCAGGAGCGACAGCTATTACGGAGACATGACTTCAGGATGGTCGGGACTAGGTACTAAATAAACCTGGTTATAAAGTTTACAGGAGAGGCAGCGAAGATGCAGAGGTAGTGGAGTAGTCTTACTGATTAGAAATACTATCACGTCAATGGTGAGGGAGGATGGAATGAAGGGAAAGCATCCAGTGGAGACCATGTGTGTGGAACGCAGGAACAGAAAATGATCTCAAACTGTAATGGGTGTTGTGTATCGACTCTCTGGTAGCTGTTCTGAGGCATTAGATGATATAAATGCAGAAATTAGGCAATTGTGTAGCAAAGGCAGAGTAGTATTACTGGAGAATTTTGACTTACACATAGATTGGGAGATGCAGCCAAGCATCTGTCCGAAAGATAGTGAATTTCTGGAATGTGTTCGGGACAGTTTCCTGCAGCAATATGTTCTAGATGCAAGAAGATGATAGGCAATACTATATTTACAGCTAAGTTTAATTACTAGCCTAACTATGTGCGAACATTTGTCAAATAAAGATCACAGTGTGATTGAATTGAGTGAAGCATTTGAAAGTGAAAAGTACGGTTCAAATACTAGCATTTAGACATAGTGTAAGGGTGACTTTAATGAAATGAGACAGAGGCCTGAGAGCTGTTACAGGGTCAAACCATTGAAGATCATTGTAGAGTATTTAAAGAAACATACAAAGCGAATATCTACCCCTAAGAAGAAAAGACTACTTCACAAAAAAAAAAAATCACCCATGGACAACATTAAACTAAAAGAATGAGCATACAATAATGAAAGAAAGAGCACAGATGTGGACAGGTGGGATCGACATAAAAGACGAGCAAAGGGTCACAAAGCAGCCTATAAGAAGTACTAAAAGAGATTATGAAAGGAAACTTGCAAGCGACATCAAAATCACTAAGACATTTTATACTTATATGCAGGGAAAGAGGGTAGTCTAGAACAATGCAGGTCCCCTAAAAACTAAAAATTGAGATATTGTCAGTGATAATGGGGAAATGGCAGACATGTTGAACAATTACTTTGCCTCAGTATTTACAGTTGAAAAGGAGGATAACTTGCCAGAAATCCCAAAGAAATTAATAGTCGACAGAGGGCAGGGACTTAAAACAATTACTATCAGTACAGCTGTCGTAATGTGGAGTTAAGTAGGTCATGGGACACTAATAAAACCTGAAGCAGGTCATGGGACAGTTATCAGACTGGGATATTGACATCCCCACCTATGGGAAATCCACACTCCACATTTCTGTATAAAACCGGAGGGCCATAAACTGTGAGCTGGCTCCTGTAGTAGGAGAGTAACTGCTCTGTATTCTTGTTCTGTTGTATAAAACTTTTTTCTTTCACTCAATCTCTCGGCTCGGTGTGGGCTCCTTTCCGACCCTTGTAACAACAGCATCAGTAACTAGAAAATTAATGGAACTAAAGATTGACAAATCCCCAGAACCTGACGGTTTCCATCCGAGGATGCTGAAAGAAAGCACATTGTAGATGCCCTAACTATACACTCGCAGAGTTCATTAGATTTCAAAGTAGTACATCTGGATTGGAAAATTGCACATGTCACTCCACTTTTTAAGAAGAATGAAAGGAGGAAACCAGGAAATTCGAGCAGATTAGCTTAACATCTGTGATGGGAAATTGCTGGAGTCTATAATCAGGGATGGGGTATCAGAACACCTTGAAAACTTTTGGTTGACCAGGGAGTGCCAGCATGGATTTGTGAAGGGAAGGTCCTGCCTGAGTAACCTGATTGAATTTTCTAAAGAGGTGACAAAGATAGTGGATAGGGGAATGTCTATGTATGTTATTTATGTGAACTTCCATGGTCTTTGTAAAGTCTCACATAAGAGACGGTTAACTAAGGTGGAAGCCCACAGAGTTGTGGGCAAATTATTGACATTGAAAACAGCGCAAGTGGAGAGTTAGCCGGGACATTGAAAACAGCGCAAGTGGAGAGAGAGCCGGGACATTGAAAACAGCGCAAGTGGAGAGAGAGCCGGGACATTGAAAACAGCGCGAGAGGAGAGAGAGCCGGGACATTGAAAACAGAGCGAGAGGAGAGAGAGCCGGGACATTGAAAACAGCGCGGGAGGATAGAGAGCCGGGACAATGAAAACAGCGTGAGAGGAGAGAGAGCCGTGACATTGAAAACAGCGCGAGTGGAGAGAGAGCCGGGACATTGAAAACAGCGTGAGAGGAGAGAGAGCCGGGACATTGAAAACAGCGCGGAAGGAGAGAGAGCCGGGACATTGAAAACAGCGCGGGAGGAGAGAGAGCCGGGACAGTAAAAACAGCGCGAGAGGAGAGTGAGCCGGGACATTGAAAACAGTGCGAGCGGAGAGTGAGCCGGGACATTGAAAACAGCGCGGGAGGAGAGAAAGCCAGGACATTGAAAACAGCGCGAGAGGAGAGTGAGCCGGGACATTGAAAACAGCGCGAGTGGAGAGTGAGCCGGAACAGTGCAAACAGCGCGAGAGGAGAGAAAGCCGGGACATTGAAAACAGCGCGAGAGGTGAGTGAGCCGGGACAGTGAAAACA
Organism: Scyliorhinus torazame; assembly: GCF_047496885.1. Lineage (NCBI taxonomy): Eukaryota > Metazoa > Chordata > Chondrichthyes > Carcharhiniformes > Scyliorhinidae > Scyliorhinus > Scyliorhinus torazame. The sequence goes on along the minus strand of NC_092720.1, from coordinate 176,557,285 downwards.
GCGCGAGTGGAGAGAAAGCCGGAACAGTGAAAACAGCGCGAGAGGAGAGAAAGCCGTGACATTGAAAACAGCGCGAGTGGAGAGAGAGCTGGGACATTGAAAACAGCGCGGGAGGAGAGAAAGCCGGGACATTGAAAACAGCGCGAGTGGAGAGAAAGCCGGGACATTGAAAACAGCGCGAGTGGAGGGAGAGCCGGGACAGTGAAAACAGCGTGAGTGTAGAGTGAGCCGGGACATTGAAAACAGAGCAGGAGGAGAGAAAGCCGGGACATTGAAAACAGCGCGAGAGAAGAGAGAGCTGGGACATTGAAAACAGCGCGAGTGGAGGGAGAGCCGGGACAGTGAAAACAGTGCGAGAGGAGAGAGAGCCGGGACATTGAAAACAGCGGGAGAGGAGAGAAAGCCGGGACATTGAAAGCAGCGCGGGAGGAGAGAGAGCCTGGACATTGAAAAAAGCGCGAGAGAAGAGAGAGCCGGGACATTGAAAACAGCGCGAGTGGAGGGAGAGCGAGGACATTGAAAACAGCGTGGGAGGAGAGAGAGCCGGGACATTGAAAACAGCGTGGGAGGAGAGAGAGCCGGGACATTGAAAACAGCACGGGAGGAGAGTGAGCCGGGACATTGAAAACAGCATGAGTGGAGAGTGAGCCGGGACATTGAAAACAGCACGGGAGGAGAGAAAGCCGGGACATTGAAAACAGCGCGAGAGGAGAGAGAGCCGGGACATTGAAAACAGCGTGGGAGGAGAGAGAGCCGGGACATTGAAAACAGCGCGGAAGGAGAGAGAGCCGGTACAGTAAAAACAGCGCGAGAGGAGAGTGAGCCGGGACATTGAAAACAGCGCGAGTGGAGAGCGAGCCGGGACAATGAAAACAGCACGGGAGGAGAGAAAGCCGGGACATTGAAAACAGCGCGAGAGGAGAGTGAGCCGGGACATTGAAAACTGCGCGAGTGGAGAGTGAGCCGGGACAGTAAAAACAGCGCGGGAGAAGAGAAAGCCGGGACATTGAAAACAGTGCGAGAGGAGAGTGAGCCGGGACATTGAAAACAGCGCGAGTGGAGAGAGAGCCGGGACATTGAAAACAGCGCAGGAGGAGAGAATGCCGGGACAGTGAAAACAGCGCAAGTGGAGAGTGAGCCGGGACATTGAAAACAGCGCGAGTGGAGAGAGAGCCGGGACATTGAAAACAGCGCGAGAGGAGAGAGAGCCGGGACATTGAAAAAAACGCGGGAGGAGAGAGAGCCCGGACATTGAAAACAGCGTGAGAGGAGTGAGAGCCGGGACATTGAAAACAGCGCGAGTGGAGAGAGAGCCGGGACATTGAAAACATCGCGAGAGGAGAGAGAGCCGGGACATTGAAAACAGCGCGGGAGGAGAGAGAGCCGGGACACTGAAAACAGCGCGGGAGGAGAGAGAGCCGGGACAGTAAATCAGCGCGAGAGGAGAGTGAGACGGGACATTGAAAACAGCGCGAGCGGAGAGTGAGCCGGGACAGTGAAAACAGTGCGAGAGGAGAGTGAGCCGGGACATTGAAAACAGCGCGAGAGGAGAGTGAGCCGGGACATTGAAAACAGCGCGAGAGGAGAGTGAGCCGGGACATTGAAAACAGCGCGAGAGGAGAGTGAGCCGGGACATTGAAAACAGCGCGAGAGGAGAGTGAGCCGGGACATTGAAAACAGCGCGAGAGGAGAGTGAGCCGGGACATTGAAAACAGCGCGAGAGGAGAGAGAGCCGGGACAGTGAAAACAGCACGAGAGGAGAGAGAGCCGGGACATTGAAAACAGCGGGAGAGGAGAGAGAGCCGGGACATTGAAAACAGCGCGGGAGGAGAGAGAGCCGGTACAGTGAAAACAGCGCGAGAGGAGAGTGAGCCGGGACATTGAAAACAGCGCGAGTGTAGAGTGAGCCGGGACATTGAAAACAGCGCGAGAGGAGAAAGAGCCGGGACATTGTAAACAGCGCGAGCGGAGAGTGAGCCGGGACAGTGAAAACAGCGCAAGTGGAGAGTGAGCCGAGACATTGAAAACAGCGCGAGTGGAGAGAGAGCCGGGACATTGAAAACAGCGCGAGTGGAGAGAAAGACGGGACATTGAAAACAGCGGAAGAGGAGAGAGAGCCGGGACATTGAAAACAGCGGGAGAGAAGAGAGAGCCGGGACATTGAAAACAGCGCGGGAGGAGAGAGAGCCGGGACACTGAAAACAGCGCGGGAGGAGAGAGAGCCGGGACATTGAAAACAGCGCAGGAGGAGAGAACCGGGACATTGAAAACAGCACGAGAGGAAAGTGAGCCGGGACATTGAAAACAGCGCGAGAGGAGAGAGAGCCGGGACATTGAAAACAGCGCGAGTGGAGAGAGAGCCGGGACATTGAAAACAGCGCGAGAGGAGAGAGAGCCAGGACATTGAAAACAGCGTGGGAGGAGAGAGAGCCGGGACATTGAAAACAGCGCGGGAGGAGAGAGAGCCGGTACAGTAAAAACAGCGCGAGAGGAGAGTGAGCCGGGACATTGAAAACAGCGCGAGTGGAGAGAGAGCCGGGACATTGAAAACAGCGCGAGTGGAGAGAAAGACGGGACATTGAAAACAGCGCAAGAGGAGAGTGAGCCGGGACATTGAAAACAGCGTGAGTGGAGAGTGAGCCGGGACAGTGAAAACAGCGCGGGAGGAGAGAGAGCCGGGACATTGAAAACAGTGCGAGTGGAGAGAGAGCCGGGACATTGAAAACAGCACGGGAGGAGAGAATGAGGGACAGTGAAAACAGCGCAAGTGGAGAGTGAGCCGGGACATTGAAAACAGGGCGAGTGGAGAGAGAGCCGGGACATTGAAAACAGCGCGAGTGGAGAGAGAGCCGGGACATTGAAAACAGCGCGGGAGGAGAGAGAGCCAGGACATTGAAAACAGCGTGGGAGGAGAGAGAGCCGGGACATTGAAAACAGCGCGGGAGGAGAGAGAGCCGGTACAGTAAAAACAGCGCGAGAGGAGAGTGAGCCGGGACATTGAAAACAGCGCGAGTGGAGAGTGAGCCGGGATATTGAAAACAGCACGGGAGGAGAGAAAGCCGGGACATTGAAAACAGCGCAAGAGGAGAGTGAGCCGGGACATTGAAAACAGCGTGAGTGGAGAGTGAGCCGGGACAGTGAAAACAGCGCGGGAGAAGAGAAAGCCGGGACATTGAAAACAGTGCGAGTGGAGAGAGAGCCGGGACATTGAAAACAGCACGGGAGGAGAGAATGAGGGACAGTGAAAACAGCGCAAGTGGAGAGTGAGCCGGGACATTGAAAACAGGGCGAGTGGAGAGAGAGCCGGGACATTGAAAACAGCACGAGAGGAGATAGAGCCGGGACATTGAAAACAGCGCGGGAGGAGAGAAAGCCGGGACATTGAAAACAGCGCGAGTGGAGAGAGAGCTGGGACATTGAAAACAGCGCGAGTGGAGAGAGAGCCGGGACATTGAAAACAGCGCAGAAGGAGAGAAAGCCGGGACAGTGAAAACAGCGCGAGAGGAGAGTGAGCCGGGACATTGAAAACAGCGCGAGTGGAGAGTGAGCCGGGAAACTGAAAACTGCGCGAGTGGAGAGTGAGCCAGGACAGTGAAAACAGCGCGAGTGGAGAGAAAGCCGGGACAGTGAAAATAGCGCGGGAGAAGAGAAAGCCGGGACATTGAAAACAGCGCGAGTGGAGAGAGAGCCGGGACATTGAAAACAGCGCGGGAGGAGAGTGAGCTGGGACATGGAAAACAGCGCGAGTGGAGAGAGTGCCGGGACATTGAAAACAGCGCGAGTGGAGAGAGTGCCGGGACATTGAAAACAGCGCGAGTGGAGAGAGAGCCGGGACATTGAAAACAGCGCGAGAGGAGAGAGAGCCGGGACATTGAAAACAGCATGGCAGGAGAGAGAGCCGGGGCATTGAAAACAGCGCGGGACGAGAGAGAGCCGGTACAGTAAAAACAGCGCGAGAGGAGAATGAGCCGGGACATTGAAAACAGCGCGAGTGGAGAGTGAGCCGGGACATTGAAAACAGCATGGGAGGAGAGAAAGCCGGGACATTGAAAACAGCGCGAGTGGAGAGTGAGCCGGGACAGTGAAAACAGCGCGAGAGGAGAGTGAGCCGGGACATTGAAAACAGCGCGAGTGGAGAGAGAGCCGGGACATTGAAAACAGCGCGGGAGGAGAGTGAGCTGGGACATTGAAAACAGCGAGGGAGGAGAGAGAGCCGGGACATTGAAAACAGCGCGGGAGGAGAGTGAGCTGGGACATTGAAAACAGCGCGAGAGGAGAGTGAGCCGGGACAGTGAAAACAGCGCGAGTGGAGAGTGAGCCGGGACATTGAAAACAGCACGGGAGGAGAGAAAGCCGGGACATTGAAAACAGCGCGAGAGGAGAGAGAGCCGGGACATTGAAAACAGCGCGGGAGGAGAGAGAGCCGGGACACTGAAAACAGCGCGGGAGGAGAGAGAGCCGGGACAGTAAATCAGCGCGAGAGGAGAGTGAGCCGGGACATTGAAAACAGCGCGAGCGGAGAGTGAGCCGGGACAGTGAAAACAGCGCGAGTGGAGAGAAAGCCGGGACAGTGAAAACAGTGCGAGAGGAGAGTGAGCCGGGACATTGAAAACAGTGCGAGAGGAGAGTGAGCCGGGACATTGAAAACAGCGCGAGAGGAGAGTGAGCCGGGACATTGAAAACAGCGCGAGAGGAGAGAGAGCCGGGACAGTGAATACAGCGTGAGAGGAGAGAGAGCCGGGACATTGAAAACAGCGCGGGAGGAGAGAGAGCCGGGACATTGAAAAAAGCGCGAGTGGAAAGAGAGCTGGGACAGTGAAAACAGCACGAGAGGAGAGAGAGCCCGGACATTGAAAACAGCGGGAGAGGAGAGAGAGACGGGACATTGAAAACAGCGCGGGAGGAGAGAGAGCCGGGACATTGAAAAAAGCGTGAGAGGAGAGAGAGCCGGGACATTGAAAACAGCGCGAGTGGAGAGAGAGCCGGGACATTGAAAACAGCGCGAGAGGAGAGAGAGCCGGGACATTGAAAACAGCGTGGGAGGAGAGAGAGCCGGGACATTGAAAACAGCGCGGGAGGAGAGAGAGCCGGTACAGTGAAAACAGCGCGAGAGGAGAGTGAGCCGGGACATTGAAAACAGCGTGAGTGGAGAGTGAGCCGGGACATTGAAAACAGCGCGAGAGGAGAAAGAGCCGGGACATTGAAAACAGTGCGAGCGGAGAGTGAGCCGGGACAGTGAAAACAGCGCGAGTGGAGAGAAAGCCGGGACAGTGAAATCAGCCCGAGTGGAGAGAAAGCCGGGACAGTGAAAACAGCGCGGGAGGAGAGGGAGCCGGGACAGTGAAAACAGCGCAAGTGGAGAGTGAGCCGGGACATTGAAAACAGCGCGAGTGGAGAGAGAGCCGGGACATTGAAAACAGCGCGAGTGGAGAGAAAGACGGGACATTGAAAACAGCGGAAGAGGAGAGAGAGCCGGGACATTGAAAACAGCGGGAGAGAAGAGAGAGCCGGGACATTGAAAACAGCGCGGGAGGAGAGAGAGCCGGGACACTGAAAACAGCGCGGGAGGAGAGAGAGCCGGGACATTGAAAACAGCGCAGGAGGAGAGAGCCGGGACATTGAAAACAGCACGAGAGGAAAGTGAGCCGGGACATTGAAAACAGCGCGAGAGGAGAGAGAGCCGGGACATTGAAAACAGCGCGAGTGGAGAGAGAGCCGGGACATTGAAAACAGCGTGGGAGGAGAGAGAGCCGGGACATTGAAAACAGCGCGGGAGGAGAGAGAGCCGGTACAGTAAAAACAGCGCGAGAGGAGAGTGAGCCGGGACATTGAAAACAGCGCGAGTGGAGAGTGAGCCGGGATATTGAAAACAGCACGGGAGGAGAGAAAGCCGGGACATTGAAAACAGCGCGAGAGGAGAGTGAGCCGGGACATTGAAAACAGCGTGAGTGGAGAGTGAGCCGGGACAGTGAAAACAGCGCGGGAGAAGAGAAAGCCGGGACATTGAAAACAGCGCGAGTGGAGAGAGAGCCGGGACATTGAAAACAGCACGGGAGGAGAGAATGAGGGACAGTGAAAACAGCGCAAGTGGAGAGTGAGCCGGGACATTGAAAACAGGGCGAGTGGAGAGAGAGTCGGGACATTGAAAACAGCACGAGAGGAGATAGAGCCGGGACATTGAAAACAGCGCGGGAGTAGAGAAAGCCGGGACATTGAAAACAGCGCGAGTGGAGAGAGAGCCGGGACATTGAAAACAGCGCGAGTGGAGAGAGGGCCGGGACATTGAAAACAGCGCGAGAGGAGAGAGATCCGGGACATTGAAAACAGCGGGAGAGGAGAGAGAGCAGGGACATTGAAAACAGCGCGGGAGGAGAGAGAGCCGGGACATTGAAAATAGCGTGAGAGGAGAGAGAGCCGGGACATTTAAAACAGCGTGAGTGGAGAGAGAGCCGGGACATTGAAAACAGCGCGAGAGGAGAGAGAGCCGATACAGTAAAAACAGCGCGAGAGGAGAATGAGCCGGGACATTGAAAACAGCGCGAGTGGAGAGTGAGCCGGGACAGTGAAAACAGCGCGAGTGGAGAGAAAGCCGGGACAGTGAAAACAGCACGGGAGGAGAGAAAGCCGGGACATTGAAAACAGCGCGAGAGGAGAGTGAGCCGGGACATTGAAAACAGCGCGAGTGGAGAGTGAGCCGGGACAGTGAAAACAGCGCGAGTGGAGAGAAAGCCGGGACAGTGAAAATAGCGCGGGAGAAGAGAAAGCCGGGACATTGAAAACAGCGCGAGTGGAGAGAGAGCCGGGACATTGAAAACAGCGCAGAAGGAGAGAATGCCGGGACAGTGAAAACAGCGCAAGTGGAGAGTGAGCAGGGATATTGAAAACAGCACGGGAGGAGAGAAAGCCGGGACATTGAAAACAGCGCGAGTGGAGAGAGAGCCGGGACATTGAAAACAGCACGGGAGGAGAGAATGAGGGACAGTGAAAACAGCGCAAGTGGAGAGTGAGCCGGGACATTGAAAACAGGGCGAGTGGAGAGAGAGCCGGGACATTGAAAACAGCACGAGAGGAGATAGAGCCGGGACATTGAAAACAGCGCGGGAGGAGAGAAAGCCGGGACATTGAAAACAGCGCGAGTGGAGAGAGAGCCGGGACATTGAAAACAGCGCGAGTGGAGAGAGAGCCGGGACATTGAAAACAGCGCAGAAGGAGAGAAAGCCGGGACAGTGAAACAGCGCAAGTGGAGAGTGAGCCGGGACATTGAAAAGAGCGCGAGTGGAGAGAGGGCCGGGACATTGAAAACAGCGCGAGAGGAGAGAGATCCGGGACATTGAAAACAGCGGGAGAGGAGAGAGAGCCGGGACATTGAAAACAGCGCGGGAGGAGAGAGAGCCGGGACATTGAAAATAGCGTGAGAGGAGAGAGAGCCGGGACATTTAAAACAGCGTGAGTGGAGAGAGAGCCGGGACATTGAAAACAGCGCGAGAGGAGAGCGAGCCGGTACAGTAAAAACAGCGCGAGAGTAGAATGAGCCGGGACATTGAAAACAGCGCGAGTGGAGAGTGAGCCGGGACATTGAAAACAGCGCGAGTGGAGAGTGAGCCGGGAAACTGAAAACTGCGCGAGTGGAGAGTGAGCCAGGACAGTGAAAACAGCGAGAGTGGAGAGAAAGCCGGGACAGTGAAAATAGCGCGGGAGAAGAGAAAGCCGGGACATTGAAAACAGCGCGAGTGGAGAGAGAGCCGGGACATTGAAAAAGGCGAAGGAGGAGAGAATGCCGGGACAGTGAAAACAGCGCAAGTGGAGAGTGAGCAGGGACATTGAAAACAGCGCGAGTGGAGAGAGAGCCGGGACATTGAAAACAGCGCGGGAGGAGAGAGAGCCGGTACAGTGAAAACAGCGCGAGCGGAGAGTGAGCCGGGACAGTGAAAACAGCGCAAGTGGAGAGTGAGCCGGGACATTGAAAACAGCGCGAGTGGAGAGAGAGCCGGGACATTGAAAACAGCGCGAGTGGAGAGAAAGACGGGACATTGAAAACAGCGGAAGAGGAGAGAGAGCCGGGACATTGAAAACAGCGGGAGAGAAGAGAGAGCCGGGACATTGAAAACAGCGCGGGAGGAGAGAGAGCCGGGACACTGAAAACAGCGCGGGAGGAGAGAGAGCCGGGACATTGAAAACAGCGCAGGAGGAGAGAGCCGGGACATTGAAAACAGCACGAGAGGAAAGTGAGCCGGGACATTGAAAACAGCGCGAGAGGAGAGAGAGCCGGGACATTGAAAACAGCGCGAGTGGAGAGAGAGCCGGGACATTGAAAACAGCGCGGGAGGAGAGAGAGCCGGGACACTGAAAACAGCGCGGGAGGAGAGAGAGCCGGGACAGTAAATCAGCGCGAGAGGAGAGTGAGACGGGACATTGAAAACAGCGCGAGCGGAGAGTGAGCCGGGACAGTGAAAACAGCGCGAGTGGAGAGAAAGCCGGGACAGTGAAAACAGTGCGAGAGGAGAGTGAGCCGGGACATTGAAAACAGCGCGAGAGGAGAGTGAGCCGGGACATTGAAAACAGCGCGAGAGGAGAGTGAGCCGGGACATTGAAAACAGCGCGAGAGGAGAGTGAGCCGGGACATTGAAAACAGCGCGAGAGGAGAGAGAGCCGGGACAGTGAAAACAGCACGAGAGGAGAGAGAGCCGGGACATTGAAAACAGCGGGAGAGGAGAGAGAGCCGGGACATTGAAAACAGCGCGGGAGGAGAGAGAGCCGGTACAGTGAAAACAGCGCGAGAGGAGAGTGAGCCGGGACATTGAAAACAGCGTGAGTGTAGAGTGAGCCGGGACATTGAAAACAGCGCGAGAGGAGAAAGAGCCGGGACATTGTAAACAGCGCGAGCGGAGAGTGAGCCGGGACAGTGAAAACAGCGCAAGTGGAGAGTGAGCCGAGACATTGAAAACAGCGCGAGTGGAGAGAGAGCCGGGACATTGAAAACAGCGCGAGTGGAGAGAAAGACGGGACATTGAAAACAGCGGAAGAGGAGAGAGAGCCGGGACATTGAAAACAGCGGGAGAGAAGAGAGAGCCGGGACACTGAAAACAGCGCGGGAGGAGAGAGAGCCGGGACACTGAAAACAGCGCGGGAGGAGAGAGAGCCGGGACATTGAAAACAGCGCAGGAGGAGAGAGCCGGGACATTGAAAACAGCACGAGAGGAAAGTGAGCCGGGACATTGAAAACAGCGCGAGAGGAGAGAGAGCCGGGACATTGAAAACAGCGCGAGTGGAGAGAGAGCCGGGACATTGAAAAGAGCGCGAGAGGAGAGAGAGCCAGGACATTGAAAACAGCGTGGGAGGAGAGAGAGCCGGGACATTGAAAACAGCGCGGGAGGAGAGAGAGCCGGTACAGTAAAAACAGCGCGAGTGGAGAGTGAGCCGGGATATTGAAAACAGCACGGGAGGAGAGAAAGCCGGGACATTGAAAACAGCGCAAGAGGAGAGTGAGCCGGGACATTGAAAACAGCGTGAGTGGAGAGTGAGCCGGGACAGTGAAAACAGCGCGGGAGAAGAGAAAGCCGGGACATTGAAAACAGTGCGAGTGGAGAGAGAGCCGGGACATTGAAAACAGCACGGGAGGAGAGAATGAGGGACAGTGAAAACAGCGCAAGTGGAGAGTGAGCCGGGACATTGAAAACAGGGCGAGTGGAGAGAGAGCCGGGACATTGAAAACAGCACGAGAGGAGATAGAGCCGGGACATTGAAAACAGCGCGGGAGGAGAGAAAGCCGGGACATTGAAAACAGCGCGAGTGGAGAGAGAGCTGGGACATTGAAAACAGCGCGAGTGGAGAGAGAGCCGGGACATTGAAAACAGCGCAGAAGGAGAGAAAGCCGGGACAGTGAAAACAGCGCAAGTGGAGAGTGAGCCGGGACATTGAAAACAGCGCGAGTGGAGAGAGAGCCGCGACATTGAAAACAGCGTGAGAGGAGAGAGATCCGGGACATTGAAAACAGCGGGAGAGGAGAGAGAGCAGGGACATTGAAAACAGCGCGGGAGGAGAGAGAGCCGGGACATTGAAAATAGCGTGAGAGGAGAGAGAGCCGGGACATTTAAAACAGCGTGAGTGGAGAGAGAGCCGGGACATTGAAAACAGCGCGAGAGGAGAGAGAGCCGGTACAGTAAAAACAGCGCGAGAGGAGAATGAGACGGGACATTGAAAACAGCGCGAGTGGAGAGTGAGCCGGGACATTGAAAACAGCGCGAGTGGAGAGTGAGCCGGGAAACTGAAAACTGCGCGAGTGGAGAGTGAGCCGGGACAGTGAAAACAGCGCGAGTGGAGAGAAAGCCGGGACAGTGAAAACAGCACGGGAGGAGAGAAAGCCGGGACATTGAAAACAGCGCGAGAGGAGAGTGAGCCGGGACATTGAAAACAGCGCGAGTGGAGAGTGAGCCGGGAAACTGAAAACTGCGCGAGTGGAGAGTGAGCCAGGACAGTGAAAACAGCGCGAGTGGAGAGAAAGCCGGGACAGTGAAAATAGCGCGGGAGAAGAGAAAGCCGGGACATTGAAAACAGCGCGAGTGGAGAGAGAGCCGGGACATTGAAAACAGCGCGGGAGGAGAGTGAGCTGGGACATGGAAAACAGCGCGAGTGGAGAGAGTGCCGGGACATTGAAAACAGCGCGAGTGGAGAGAGTGCCGTGACATTGAAAACAGCGCGAGTGGAGAGAGAGCCGGGACATTGAAAACAGCGCGAGAGGAGAGAGAGCCGGGACATTGAAAACAGCATGGCAGGAGAGAGAGCCGGGACATTGAAAACAGCGCGGGACGAGAGAGAGCCGGTACAGTAAATCAGCGCGAGAGGAGAGTGAGACGGGACATTGAAAACAGCGCGAGCGGAGAGTGAGCCGGGACAGTGAAAACAGCGCGAGTGGAGAGAAAGCCGGGACAGTGAAAACAGTGCGAGAGGAGAGTGAGCCGGGACATTGAAAACAGCGCGAGAGGAGAGTGAGCCGGGACATTGAAAACAGCGCGAGAGGAGAGTGAGCCGGGACATTGAAAACAGCGCGAGAGGAGAGTGAGCCGGGACATTGAAAACAGCGCGAGAGGAGAGAGAGCCGGGACAGTGAAAACAGCACGAGAGGAGAGAGAGCCGGGACATTGAAAACAGCGGGAGAGGAGAGAGAACCGGGACATTGAAAACAGCGCGGGAGGAGAGAGAGCCGGTACAGTGAAAACAGCGCGAGAGGAGAGTGAGCCGGGACATTGAAAACAGCCTGAGTGTAGAGTGAGCCGGGACATTGAAAACAGCGCGAGAGGAGAAAGAGCCGGGACATTGTAAACAGCGCGAGCGGAGAGTGAGCCGGGACAGTGAAAACAGCGCAAGTGGAGAGTGAGCCGAGACATTGAAAACAGCGCGAGTGGAGAGAGAGCCGGGACATTGAAAACAGCGCGAGTGGAGAGAAAGACGGGACATTGAAAACAGCGGAAGAGGAGAGAGAGCCGGGACATTGAAAACAGCGGGAGAGAAGAGAGAGCCGGGACACTGAAAACAGCGCGGGAGGAGAGAGAGCCGGGACACTGAAAACAGCGCGGGAGGAGAGAGAGCCGGGACATTGAAAACAGCGCAGGAGGAGAGAGCCGGGACATTGAAAACAGCACGAGAGGAAAGTGAGCCGGGACATTGAAAACAGCGCGAGAGGAGAGAGAGCCGGGACATTGAAAACAGCGCGAGTGGAGAGAGAGCCGGGACATTGAAAACAGCGCGAGAGGAGAGAGAGCCAGGACATTGAAAACAGCGTGGGAGGAGAGAGAGCCGGGACATTGAAAACAGCGCGGGAGGAGAGAGAGCCGGTACAGTAAAAACAGCGCGAGAGGAGAGTGAGCCGGGACATTGAAAACAGCGCGAGTGGAGAGTGAGCCGGGATATTGAAAACAGCACGGGAGGAGAGAAAGCCGGGACATTGAAAACAGCGCAAGAGGAGAGTGAGCCGGGACATTGAAAACAGCGTGAGTGGAGAGTGAGCCGGGACAGTGAAAACAGCGCGGGAGAAGAGAAAGCCGGGACATTGAAAACAGTGCGAGTGGAGAGAGAGCCGGGACATTGAAAACAGCACGGGAGGAGAGAATGAGGGACAGTGAAAACAGCGCAAGTGGAGAGTGAGCCGGGACATTGAAAACAGGGCGAGTGGAGAGAGAGCCGGGACATTGAAAACAGCACGAGAGGAGATAGAGCCGGGACATTGAAAACAGCGCGGGAGGAGAGAAAGCCGGGACATTGAAAACAGCGCGAGTGGAGAGAGAGCTGGGACATTGAAAACAGCGCGAGTGGAGAGAGAGCCGGGACATTGAAAACAGCGCAGAAGGAGAGAAAGCCGGGACAGTGAAAACAGCGCAAGTGGAGAGTGAGCCGGGACATTGAAAACAGCGCGAGTGGAGAGAGAGCCGGGACATTGAAAACAGCGTGAGAGGAGAGAGATCCGGGACATTGAAAACAGCGGGAGAGGAGAGAGAGCAGGGACATTGAAAACAGCGCGGGAGGAGAGAGAGCCGGGACATTGAAAATAGCGTGAGAGGAGAGAGAGCCGGGACATTTAAAACAGCGTGAGTGGAGAGAGAGCCGGGACATTGAAAACAGCGCGAGAGGAGAGAGAGCCGGTACAGTAAAAACAGCGCGAGAGGAGAATGAGACGGGACATTGAAAACAGCGCGAGTGGAGAGTGAGCCGGGACATTGAAAACAGCTCGAGTGGAGAGTGAGCCGGGAAACTGAAAACTGCGCGAGTGGAGAGTGAGCCGGGACAGTGAAAACAGCGCGAGTGGAGAGAAAGCCGGGACAGTGAAAACAGCACGGGAGGAGAGAAAGCCGGGACATTGAAAACAGCGCGAGAGGAGAGTGAGCCGGGACATTGAAAACAGCGCGAGTGGAGAGTGAGCCGGGAAACTGAAAACTGCGCGAGTGGAGAGTGAGCCAGGACAGTGAAAACAGCGCGAGTGGAGAGAAAGCCGGGACAGTGAAAATAGCGCGGGAGAAGAGAAAGCCGGGACATTGAAAACAGCGCGAGTGGAGAGAGAGCCGGGACATTGAAAACAGCGCGGGAGGAGAGTGAGCTGGGACATGGAAAACAGCGCGAGTGGAGAGAGTGCCGGGACATTGAAAACAGCGCGAGTGGAGAGAGTGCCGGGACATTGAAAACAGCGCGAGTGGAGAGAGAGCCGGGACATTGAAAACAGCGCGAGAGGAGAGAGAGCCGGGACATTGAAAACAGCATGGCAGGAGAGAGAGCCGGGACATTGAAAACAGCGCGGGACGAGAGAGAGCCGGTACAGTAAAAACAGCGCGAGAGGAGAATGAGCCGGGACATTGAAAACAGCGCGAGTGGAGAGTGAGCCGGGACATTGAAAACAGCATGGGAGGAGAGAAAGCCGGGACATTGAAAACAGCGCGAGAGGAGAATGAGCCGGGACATTGAAAACAGCGCGAGTGGAGAGTGAGCCGGGACAGTGAAAACAGCGCGAGAGGAGAGTGAGCCGGGACATTGAAAACAGCGCGAGTGGAGAGAGAGCCGGGACATTGAAAACAGCGCGGGAGGAGAGTGAGCTGGGACATTGAAAACAGCGAGGGAGGAGAGAGAGCCGGGACATTGAAAACAGCGCGGGAGGAGAGTGAGCTGGGACATTGAAAACAGCGCGAGAGGAGAGTGAGCCGGGACAGTGAAAACAGCGCGAGTGGAGAGTGAGCCGGGACATTGAAAACAGCACGGGAGGAGAGAAAGCCGGGACATTGAAAACAGCGCGAGAGGAGAGAGGGCCGGGACATTGAAAACAGCGCGGGAGGAGAGAGAGCCGGGACACTGAAAACAGCGCGGGAGGAGAGAGAGCCGGGACAGTAAATCAGCGCGAGAGGAGAGTGAGCCGGGACATTGAAAACAGCGCGAGCGGAGAGTGAGCCGGGACAGTGAAAACAGCGCGAGTGGAGAGAAAGCCGGGACAGTGAAAATAGTGCGAGAGGAGAGTGAGCCGGGACATTGAAAACAGTGCGAGAGGAGAGTGAGCCGGGACATTGAAAACAGCGCGAGAGGAGAGTGAGCCGGGACATTGAAAACAGCGCGAGAGGAGAGAGAGCCGGGACAGTGAATACAGCGTGAGAGGAGAGAGAGCCGGGACATTGAAAACAGCGCGGGAGGAGAGAGAGCCGGGACATTGAAAAAAGCGCGAGTGGAGAGAGAGCTGGGACAGTGAAAACAGCACGAGAGGAGAGAGAGCCCGGACATTGAAAACAGCGGGAGAGGAGAGAGAGCCGGGACATTGAAAACAGCGCGGGAGGAGAGAGAGCCGGGACATTGAAAAAAGCGTGAGAGGAGAGAGAGCCGGGACATTGAAAACAGCGCGAGTGGAGAGAGAGCCGGGACATTGAAAACAGCGCGAGAGGAGAGAGAGCCGGGACATTGAAAACAGCGTGGGAGGAGAGAGAGCCGGGACATTGAAAACAGCGCGGGAGGAGAGAGAGCCGGTACAGTGAAAACAGCGCGAGAGGAGAGTGAGCCGGGACATTGAAAACAGCGTGAGTGTAGAGTGAGCCGGGACATTGAAAACAGCGCGAGAGGAGAAAGAGCCGGGACATTGAAAACAGCGCGAGCGGAGAGTGAGCCGGGACAGTGAAAACAGCGCGAGTGGAGAGAAAGCCGGGACAGTGAAATCAGCCCGAGTGGAGAGAAAGCCGGGACAGTGAAAACAGCGCGGGAGGAGAGAGAGCCGGGACAGTGAAAACAGCGCAAGTGGAGAGTGAGCCGGGACATTGAAAACAGCGCGAGTGGAGAGAGAGCCGGGACATTGAAAACAGCGCGAGTGGAGAGAAAGACGGGACATTGAAAACAGCGGAAGAGGAGAGAGAGCCGGGACATTGAAAACAGCGGGAGAGAAGAGAGAGCCGGGACATTGAAAACAGCGCGGGAGGAGAGAGAGCCGGGACACTGAAAACAGCGCGGGAGGAGAGAGAGCCGGGACATTGAAAACAGCGCAGGAGGAGAGAGCCGGGACATTGAAAACAGCACGAGAGGAAAGTGAGCCGGGACATTGAAAACAGCGCGAGAGGAGAGAGAGCCGGGACATTGAAAACAGCGCGAGTGGAGAGAGAGCCGGGACATTGAAAACAGCGTGGGAGGAGAGAGAGCCGGGACATTGAAAACAGCGCGGGAGGAGAGAGAGCCGGTACAGTAAAAACAGCGCGAGAGGAGAGTGAGCCGGGACATTGAAAACAGCGCGAGTGGAGAGTGAGCCGGGATATTGAAAACAGCACGGGAGGAGAGAAAGCCGGGACATTGAAAACAGCGCGAGAGGAGAGTGAGCCGGGACATTGAAAACAGCGTGAGTGGAGAGTGAGCCGGGACAGTGAAAACAGCGCGGGAGAAGAGAAAGCCGGGACATTGAAAACAGCGCGAGTGGAGAGAGAGCCGGGACATTGAAAACAGCACGGGAGGAGAGAATGAGGGACAGTGAAAACAGCGCAAGTGGAGAGTGAGCCGGGACATTGAAAACAGGGCGAGTGGAGAGAGAGTCGGGACATTGAAAACAGCGCGGGAGGAGAGAGAGCCAGGACATTGAAAATAGCGTGAGAGGAGAGAGAGCCGGGACATTTAAAACAGCGTGAGTGGAGAGAGAGCCGGGACATTGAAAACAGCGCGAGAGGAGAGAGAGCCGGTACAGTAAAAACAGCGCGAGAGGAGAATGAGCCGGGACATTGAAAACAGCGCGAGTGGAGAGTGAGCCGGGACATTGAAAACAGCGCGAGTGGAGAGTGAGCCGGGAAACTGAAAACTGCGCGAGTGGAGAGTGAGCCGGGACAGTGAAAACAGCGCGAGTGGAGAGAAAGCCGGGACAGTGAAAACAGCACGGGAGGAGAGAAAGCCGGGACATTGAAAACAGCGCGAGAGGAGAGTGAGCCGGGACATTGAAAACAGCGCGAGTGGAGAGTGAGCCGGGACAGTGAAAACAGCGCGAGTGGAGAGAAAGCCGGGACAGTGAAAATAGCGCGGGAGAAGAGAAAGCCGGGACATTGAAAACAGCGCGAGTGGAGAGAGAGCCGGGACATTGAAAACAGCGCAGAAGGAGAGAATGCCGGGACAGTGAAAACAGCGCAAGTGGAGAGTGAGCAGGGATATTGAAAACAGCACGGGAGGAGAGAAAGCCGGGACATTGAAAACAGCGCGAGTGGAGAGAGAGCCGGGACATTGAAAACAGCACGGGAGGAGAGAATGAGGGACAGTGAAAACAGCGCAAGTGGAGAGTGAGCCGGGACATTGAAAACAGGGCGAGTGGAGAGAGAGCCGGGACATTGAAAACAGCACGAGAGGAGATAGAGCCGGGACATTGAAAACAGCGCAGAAGGAGAGAAAGCCGGGACAGTGAAAACAGCGCAAGTGGAGAGTGAGCCGGGACATTGAAAACAGCGCGAGTGGAGAGAGGGCCGGGACATTGAAAACAGCGCGAGAGGAGAGAGATCCGGGACATTGAAAACAGCGGGAGAGGAGAGAGAGCCGGGACATTGAAAACAGCGCGGGAGGAGAGAGAGCCGGGACATTTAAAACAGCGTGAGTGGAGAGAGAGCCGGGACATTGAAAACAGCGCGAGAGGAGAGAGAGCCGGTACAGTAAAAACAGCGCGAGAGTAGAATGAGCCGGGACATTGAAAACAGCGCGAGTGGAGAGTGAGCCGGGACATTGAAAACAGCGCGAGTGGAGAGTGAGCCGGGAAACTGAAAACTGCGCGAGTGGAGAGTGAGCCAGGACAGTGAAAACAGCGCGAGTGGAGAGAAAGCCGGGACAGTGAAAATAGCGCGGGAGAAGAGAAAGCCGGGACATTGAAAACAGCGCGAGTGGAGAGAGAGCCGGGACATTGAAAACAGCGCAGGAGGAGAGAATGCCGGGACAGTGAAAACAGCGCAAGTGGAGAGTGAGCAGGGACATTGAAAACAGCGCGAGTGGAGAGAGAGCCGGGACATTGAAAACAGCGCGGGAGGAGAGAGAGCCGGTACAGTGAAAACAGCGCGAGAGGAGAGTGAGCCGGGACATTGAAAACAGCGTGAGTGTAGAGTGAGCCGGGACATTGAAAACAGCGCGAGAGGAGAAAGAGCCGGGACATTGTTAACAGCGCGAGCGGAGAGTGAGCCGGGACAGTGAAAACAGCGCAAGTGGAGAGTGAGCCGGGACACTGAAAACAGCGCGAGTGGAGAGAGAGCCGGGACATTGAAAACAGCGCGAGTGGAGAGAAAGACGGGACATTGAAAACAGCGGAAGAGGAGAGAGAGCCGGGACATTGAAAACAGCGGGAGAGAAGAGAGAGCCGGGACATTGAAAACAGCGCGGGAGGAGAGAGAGCCGGGACACTGAAAACAGCGCGGGAGGAGAGAGAGCCGGGACATTGAAAACAGCGCAGGAGGAGAGAGCCGGGACATTGAAAACAGCACGAGAGGAAAGTGAGCCGGGACATTGAAAACAGCGCGAGAGGAGAGAGAGCCGGGACATTGAAAACAGCGCGAGTGGAGAGAGAGCCGGGACATTGAAAACAGCGCGAGAGGAGAGAGAGCCAGGACATTGAAAACAGCGTGGGAGGAGAGAGAGCCGGGACATTGAAAACAGCGCGGGAGGAGAGAGAGCCGGTACAGTAAAAACAGCGCGAGAGGAGAGTGAGCCGGGACATTGAAAACAGCGCGAGTGGAGAGTGAGCCGGGATATTGAAAACAGCACGGGAGGAGAGAAAGCCGGGACATTGAAAACAGCGCAAGAGGAGAGTGAGCCGGGACATTGAAAACAGCGTGAGTGGAGAGTGAGCCGGGACAGTGAAAACAGCGCGGGAGAAGAGAAAGCCGGGACACTGAAAACAGTGCGAGTGGAGAGAGAGCCGGGACATTGAAAACAGCACGGGAGGAGAGAATGAGGGACAGTGAAAACAGCGCAAGTGGAGAGTGAGCCGGGACATTGAAAACAGGGCGAGTGGAGAGAGAGCCGGGACATTGAAAACAGCACGAGAGGAGATAGAGCCGGGACATTGAAAACAGCGCGGGAGGAGAGAAAGCCGGGACATTGAAAACAGCGCGAGTGGAGAGAGAGCTGGGACATTGAAAACAGCGCGAGTGGAGAGAGAGCCGGGACATTGAAAACAGCGCAGAAGGAGAGAAAGCCGGGACAGTGAAAACAGCGCAAGTGGAGAGTGAGCCGGGACATTGAAAACAGCGCGAGTGGAGAGAGAGCCGGGACATTGAAAACAGCGTGAGAGGAGAGAGATCCGGGACATTGAAAACAGCGGGAGAGGAGAGAGAGCAGGGACATTGAAAACAGCGCGGGAGGAGAGAGAGCCGGGACATTGAAAATAGCGTGAGAGGAGAGAGAGCCGGGACATTTAAAACAGCGTGAGTGGAGAGAGAGCCGGGACATTGAAAACAGCGCGAGAGGAGAGAGAGCCGGTACAGTAAAAACAGCGGGAGAGGAGAATGAGACGGGACATTGAAAACAGCGCGAGTGGAGAGTGAGCCGGGACATTGAAAACAGCGCGAGTGGAGAGTGAGCCGGGAAACTGAAAACTGCGCGAGTGGAGAGTGAGCCGGGACAGTAAAAACAGCGCGAGTGGAGAGAAAGCCGGGACAGTGAAAACAGCACGGGAGGAGAGAAAGCCGGGACATTGAAAACAGCGCGAGAGGAGAGTGAGCCGGGACATTGAAAACAGCGCGAGTGGAGAGTGAGCCGGGAAACTGAAAACTGCGCGAGTGGAGAGTGAGCCAGGACAGTGAAAACAGCGCGAGTGGAGAGAAAGCCGGGACAGTGAAAATAGCGCGGGAGAAGAGAAAGCCGGGACATTGAAAACAGCGCGAGTGGAGAGAGAGCCGGGACATTGAAAACAGCGCGGGAGGAGAGTGAGCTGGGACATGGAAAACAGCGCGAGTGGAGAGAGTGCCGGGACATTGAAAACAGCGCGAGTGGAGAGAGTGCCGGGACATTGAAAACAGCGCGAGTGGAGAGAGAGCCGGGACATTGAAAACAGCGCGAGAGGAGAGAGAGCCGGGACATTGAAAACAGCATGGCAGGAGAGAGAGCCGGGACATTGAAAACAGCGAGGGACGAGAGAGAGCCGGTACAGTAAAAACAGCGCGAGAGGAGAATGAGCCGGGACATTGAAAACAGCGCGAGTGGAGAGTGAGCCGGGACATTGAAAACAGCATGGGAGGAGAGAAAGCCGGGACATTGAAAACAGCGCGAGAGGAGAGTGAGCCGGGACATTGAAAACAGCGCGAGTGGAGAGTGAGCCGGGACAGTGAAAACAGCGCGAGAGGAGAGTGAGCCGGGACATTGAAAACAGCGCGAGTGGAGAGAGAGCCGGGACATTGAAAACAGCGCGGGAGGAGAGTGAGCTGGGACATTGAAAACAGCGAGGGAGGAGAGAGAGCCGGGACATTGAAAACAGCGCGGGAGGAGAGTGAGCTGGGACATTGAAAACAGCGCGAGAGGAGAGTGAGCCGGGACAGTGAAAACAGCGCGAGTGGAGAGTGAGCCGGGACATTGAAAACAGCACGGGAGGAGAGAAAGCCGGGACATTGAAAACAGCGCGAGAGGAGAGAGAGCCGGGACATTGAAAACAGCGCGGGAGGAGAGAGAGCCGGGACACTGAAAACAGCGCGGGAGGAGAGAGAGCCGGGACACTGAAAACAGCGCGGGAGGAGAGAGAGCCGGGACAGTAAATCAGCGCGAGAGGAGAGTGAGCCGGGACATTGAAAACAGCGCGAGCGGAGAGTGAGCCGGGACAGTGAAAACAGCGCGAGTGGAGAGAAAGCCGGGACAGTGAAAACAGTGCGAGATGAGAGTGAGCCGGGACATTGAAAACAGTGCGAGAGGAGATTGAGCCGGGACATTGAAAACAGCGCGAGAGGAGAGTGAGCCGGGACATTGAAAACAGCGCGAGAGGAGAGTGAGCCGGGACATTGAAAACAGCGCGAGAGGAGAGAGAGCCGGGACAGTGAATACAGCGCGAGAGGAGAGAGAGCCGGGACATTGAAAACAGCGCGGGAGGAGAGAGAGCCGGGACATTGAAAAAAGCGCGAGTGGAGAGAGAGCTGGGACAGTGAAAACAGCACGAGAGGAGAGAGAGCCGGGACATTGAAAACAGCGGGAGAGGAGAGAGAGCCGGGACATTGAAAACAGCGCGGGAGGAGAGAGAGCCGGGACATTGAAAAAAGCGTGAGAGGAGAGAGAGCCGGGACATTGAAAACAGCGCGAGTGGAGAGAGAGCCGGGACATTGAAAACAGCGCGAGAGGAGAGAGAGCCGGGACATTGAAAACAGCGCGGGAGGAGAGAGAGCCGGTACAGTGAAAACAGCGCGAGAGGAGAGTGAGCCGGGACATTGAAAACAGCGTGAGTGTAGAGTGAGCCGGGACATTGAAAACAGCGCGAGAGGAGAAAGAGCCGGGACATTGAAAACAGCACGAGTGGAGAGAAAGCCGGGAGAGTGAAATCAGCCCGAGTGGAGAGAAAGCCGGGACAGTGAAAACAGCGCGGGAGGAGAGAGAGCCGGGACAGTGAAAACAGCGCAAGTGGAGAGTGAGCCGGGACATTGAAAACAGCGCGAGTGGAGAGAGAGCCGGGACATTGAAAACAGCGCGAGTGGAGAGAAAGACGGGACATTGAAAACAGCGGAAGAGGAGAGAGAGCCGGGACATTGAAAACAGCGGGAGAGAAGAGAGAGCCGGGACATTGAAAACAGCGCGGGAGGAGAGAGAGCCGGGACACTGAAAACAGCGCGGGAGGAGAGAGAGCCGGGACATTGAAAACAGCGCAGGAGGAGAGAGCCGGGACATTGAAAACAGCACGAGAGGAAAGTGAGCCGGGACATTGAAAACAGCGCGAGAGGAGAGAGAGCCGGGACATTGAAAACAGCGCGAGTGGAGAGAGAGCCGGGACATTGAAAACAGCGCGAGAGGTGAGAGAGCCAGGACATTGAAAACAGCGTGGGAGGAGAGAGAGCCGGGACATTGAAAACAGCGCGGGAGGAGAGAGAGCCGGTACAGTAAAAACAGCGCGAGAGGAGAGTGAGCCGGAACATTGAAAACAGCGCGAGTGGAGAGTGAGCCGGGATATTGAAAACAGCACGGGAGGAGAGAAAGCCGGGACATTGAAAACAGCGCGAGGTGAGAGTGAGCCGGGACATTGAAAACAGCGTGAGTGGAGAGTGAGCCGGGACAGTGAAAACAGCGCGGGAGAAGAGAAAGCCGGGACATTGAAAACAGCGCGAGTGGAGAGAGAGCCGGGACATTGAAAACAGCACGGGAGGAGAGAATGAGGGACAGTGAAAACAGCGCAAGTGGAGAGTGAGCCGGGACATTGAAAACAGGGCGAGTGGAGAGAGAGTCGGGACATTGAAAACAGCACGAGAGCAGATAGAGCCGGGACATTGAAAACAGCGCGGGAGTAGAGAAAGCCGGGACATTGAAAACAGCGCGAGTGGAGAGAGAGCCGGGACATTGAAAACAGCGCGAGTGGAGAGAGGGCCGGGACATTGAAAACAGCGCGAGAGGAGAGAGATCCGGGACATTGAAAACAGCGGGAGAGGAGAGAGAGCCGGGACATTGAAAACAGCGCGGGAGGAGAGAGAGCCGGGACATTGAAAATAGCGTGAGAGGAGAGAGAGCCGGGACATTTAAAACAGCGTGAGTGGAGAGAGAGCCGGGACATTGAAAACAGCGCGAGAGGAGAGAGAGCCGGTACAGTAAAAACAGCGCGAGAGGAGAATGAGCCGGGACATTGAAAACAGCGCGAGTGGAGAGTGAGCCGGGACATTGAAAACAGCGCGAGTGGAGAGTGAGCCGGGAAACTGAAAACTGCGCGAGTGGCGAGTGAGCCGGGACAGTGAAAACAGCGCGAGTGGAGAGAAAGCCGGGACAGTGAAAACAGCACGGGAGGAGAGAAAGCCGGGACATTGAAAACAGCGCGAGAGGAGAGTGAGCCGGGACATTGAAAACAGCGCGAGTGGAGAGTGAGCCGGGAAAATGAAAACTGCGCGAGTGGAGAGTGAGCCAGGACAGTGAAAACAGCGCGAGTGGAGAGAAAGCCGGGACAGTGAAAATAGCGCGGGAGAAGAGAAAGCCGGGACATTGAAAACAGCGCGAGTGGAGAGAGAGCCGGGACATTGAAAACAGCGCAGGAGGAGAGTGAGCTGGGACATGGAAAACAGCGCGAGTGGAGAGTGAGCAGGGATATTGAAAACAGCACGGGAGGAGAGAAAGCCGGGACATTGAAAACAGCGCGAGTGGAGAGAGAGCCGGGACATTGAAAACAGCACGGGAGGAGAGAATGAGGGACAGTGAAAACAGCGCAAGTGGAGAGTGAGCCGGGACATTGTAAACAGGGCGAGTGGAGAGAGAGCCGGGACATTGAATACAGCACGAGAGGAGATAGAGCCGGGACATTGAAAACAGCGCGGGAGGAGAGAAAGCCGGGACATTGAAAACAGCGCGAGTGGAGAGAGAGCCGGGACATTGAAAACAGCGCGAGTGGAGAGAGAGCCGGGACATTGAAAACAGCGCAGAAGGAGAGAAAGCCGGGACAGTGAAAACAGCGCAAGTGGAGAGTGAGCCGGGACATTGAAAACAGCGCGAGTGGAGAGAGGGCCGGGACATTGAAAACAGCGCGAGAGGAGAGAGATCCGGGACATTGAAAACAGCGGGAGAGGAGAGAGAGCCGGGACATTGAAAACAGCGCGGGAGGAGAGAGAGCCGGGACATTGAAAATAGCGTGAGAGGAGAGAGAGCCGGGACATTTAAAACAGCGTGAGTGGAGAGAGAGCCGGGACATTGAAAACAGCGCGAGAGGAGAGAGAGCCGGTACAGTAAAAACAGCGCGAGAGGAGAATGAGCCGGGACATTGAAAACAGCGCGAGTGGAGAGTGAGCCGGGACATTGAAAACAGCGCGAGTGGAGAGTGAGCCGGGAAACTGAAAACTGCGCGAGTGGAGAGTGAGCCAGGACAGTGAAAACAGCGCGAGTGGAGAGAAAGCCGGGACAGTGAAAATAGCGCGGGAGAAGAGAAAGCCGGGACATTGAAAACAGCGCGAGTGGAGAGAGAGCCGGGACATTGAAAACAGCGCAGGAGGAGAGAATGCCGGGACAGTGAAAACAGCGCAAGTGGAGAGTGAGCAGGGACATTGAAAACAGCGCGAGTGGAGAGAGTGCCGGGACATTGAAAACAGCGCGAGTGGAGAGAGTGCCGGGAAATTGAAAACAGCGCGAGTGGAGAGAGAGCCGGGACATTGAAAACAGCGCGAGAGGAGAGAGAGCCAGGACATTGAAAACAGCATGGCAGGAGAGAGAGCCGGGACATTGAAAACAGCGCGGGACGAGAGAGAGCCGGTACAGTAAAAACAGCGCGAGAGGAAAATTAGCCAGGACATTGAAAACAGCGCGAGTGGAGAGTGAGCCGGGACATTGAAAACAGCACGGGAGGAGAGAAAGCCGGGACATTGAAAACAGCGCGAGAGGAGAGTGAGCCGGGACATTGAAAACAGCGCGAGTGGAGAGTGAGCCGGGACAGTGAAAACAGCGCGAGAGGAGAGTGAGCCGGGACATTGAAAACAGCGCGAGTGGAGAGAGAGCCGGGACATTGAAAACAGCGCGGGAGGAGAGTGAGCTGGGACATTGAAAACAGCGAGGGAGGAGAGAGAGCCGGGACATTGAAAACAGCGCGGGAGGAGAGTGAGCTGGGACATTGAAAACAGCGCGAGAGGAGAGTGAGCCGGGACAGTGAAAACAGCGCGAGTGGAGAGTGAGCCGGGAAACTGAAAACTGCGCAAGTGGAGAGTGAGCCGGGACAGTGAAAACAGCGTGAGAGGAGAGAAAGCCGGGACATTGAAAACAGCGCGAGTGGAGAGAGAGCCGTGACATTGAAAACAGCGCGAGAGGAGAGAATGCCGGGACATTGAAAACAGCGCGAGTGGAGAGAGAGCCGGGACATGGAAAACAGCGTGGGAGGAGAGAATGCCGGGACAGTGAAAACAGCACAAGTGGAGAGTGAGCAGGGACATTGAAAACAGCGCGATAGGAGAGTGAGCCGGGACATTGAAAACAGCGCGAGTGGAGGGCGTCCGGTTGCGGCAGGGATGAGCTAGCCGCACGTTTCGGCGGCTCCAGCTCCGACGTGACTTCGGGCTCTTTTAAGAGCCCCAACAGGGACTTTGACGGCCGAAAAACCCAGTGCGAGGCGCGAGGGAAGGGAGTCCCCCCCGAACGACGGAGGGGAAAACCGGCGGCGGCGGCTGCAGCCCGAAGAATCTGCAACCAGAAGGTCATAGGGAGTGGAACAAAATGGCGGCGGAGAAACCACAGGTGACATGGGGGCCTGAGCAGGACGAGGTGGTGAGACGGTGCGTGGACCTGCTGAAGAAGGAGGTAATGACCCCGTTGTTACAGGCAATTGAGGGGCTTAAGGAGACTTTAAAGACCCAGGAGACTGAACTTCGCGTGGTGGAGCAGAAGGTGTCAGGTATTGAGGACGAGGTCCTGGGCCTGGCGGTCAAGACTCAGATGCACGAGGCACTTCATAAAAAGTGTGCTGACAGGATTGAGGCCCTTGAAAATGGAGCGCGAAGGAAGAACCTTAGGATACTAGGTCTCCCGGAGGGTGTGGAAGGAGTGGACTGTGGAGCATATGCAAGTAAGATGCTGAGCTCACTGATGGGTGCTGAGGCCCCTGCGGGCCCCATGGAGGTGGAGTGGGCAAATCGGATCCCGGCGAGAAGACCAAAAGCGGGAGAACCACCGAGGGCGATAATTGTGCGATTCTACCGCCTTAAGGACAGAGAAGAGGTCCTGAGATGGGCTAAAAAGGTGCGGAGTAGCAGATGGGAGAATGCGGTGGTAAGGATCTACCAGGATTGGAGTGCGGAGGTGGCGAGAAGGAGGGCGAGCTTCAACCGAGCCAAAGAGGTTTTGCACAAAAGGATGTGAAGTTTGGGATGCTGCAGCCGGCAAGACTATGGGTCATGCATCAGGAGAGACACTATTATTTCGAGACGGTGGAGGAAGCATGGTCCTTCATCAATGAAGAGAAACTGGACCGGAACTGAGGGACTGATGCTGCAGGGAACTGTTATTGTTGTTATTATTGTTTTTGTTAATGGGATGGTGAAAGTTAATCGAGAAGTAAACAGGGAAGGGGGGGGACACTGGGGAAATGTGGGCGCCGGTGAGGGGGGAGAGGCGGGACATAGTCGGAGAATGGGGAAGGGGAGGGGGAGGGGAAAGGGAGCTGCGCCATAAGAGGCGGGTCAGGTAAAGGGATGTTCCCGCGCCAGAAAGAATAAGGCGGGAAAACAGGCGCAAGGCGGATGGGAGTTCCCTCACACCGGGGGGGTCGAGGAGCGAGCAGGAGTAGCCGGGGTCAGTTGAAGTCAGCTGACTTACGGAAGTGATATGGGGGGAGCAATCAAGCTAGATAGGGATCTAGCGGGAGGGGGGGGGGGGGAGAAGGGGACAACTGGGTTGCTGCTGCGGAAATCCAAAAGGAAATGGCTAAAGAGAGGGTGGTCGGGGGCGGAATGCAACGCTGGGGGTGCGAGCGGGAGCGTGGAGGCGGGATATGGGACTGGCCTAGAGAAGGTAATGGCTAGTCGACACGGGAGGGGGGCAGGTAGCCCCCCCAATGAGGCTGATCACTTGGAACGTGAGAGGCCTGAATGGACCGATAAAAAGGGCCCGAGCGCTCGCGCATTTGAAAGGACTAAGGGCAGACGTGGTTATGGTCCAAGAGACGCACCTAAAGGTGGCGGACCAAGTTAGGCTAAGGAAAGGATGGGTGGGACAGGTGTTCCACTCAGGACTGGACGCAAAGAACAGAGGGGTGGCCATTTTGGTGGGGAAACAGGTAGCATTTGAAGCAAAGACCATCGTAGCAGATAGTGGAGGTAGATATGTAATGGTGAGTGGTAGGCTGGAGGGAATGGAGGTCGTGTTTGCTAATGTGTATGCCCCAAATTGGGACGATGCGGGGTTCATGAGACGGACGCTGGGGCGTATTCCGGACCTGGAGGCAGGAAATTTGATTTTAGGAGGGGACTTCAATACGGTGCTGGACCCGGGGCTAGATAGATCCAGCTCAAGGACTGGAAGAAGGCCGGCAGCGGCCAAGGTACTTAAGGGGTTTATGGACCAAATGGGGGGAGTGGATCCATGGCGATTTCTTAGACCCAGGGCTAGGGAGTATTCCTTCTTCTCCCACGTCCATAAAGTGTACTCCCGGATAGATTTTTTTGTTTTAGGAAGGTCGTTGATCTCTAGGGTGGAAGAAGCTGAATACTCAGCCATAGCGGTTTCGGATCATGCCCCACATTGGGTGGACCTGGAAGAAGGAGAGGACAGGGAGCAGAGAACACTCTGGCGATTAGATGTGGGACTGATGGCGGATGAGGGAGTGTGTGCAAGAGTGAGGGGGTGTACCGAGAGATACCTGGAGGTCAATGACGATGGCGAGGTCCCTGTGGGAGTGGTCTGGGAAGCACTAATAGCGGTGGTCAGAGGAGAGCTGATTTCTATTGGGGCCCACAAAAGGAAAACAGAGGCCAAGGAAAGGGATAGATTACTGGGGGGATATTTTAAGGGTGGACAGGGAATTTGCAGAGACCCCGGAGGAGGAGCTGTACAGGGAGAGGAGACGGCTCCAGACCGAGTTTGACCTTCTGACCACCAGAAAGGCGGAGGTACTGTGGAGGAAGGCACAGGGGAGGAGGTATGAATATGGGGAAAAGGCTAGTCGCCTGTTGGCGCACCAACTGCGAAAGAGGGCAGCAGCGAGCGAGATAGGAGGAATTAGGGATGAAAGGGGAGACACTGTGCGAAGGGCAGGAAAGATAAATGAGGTGTTTAAGACCTTTAATGAAGAACTGTATAGGTCTCAGCCCCCAGAGGGAGAGGAGGGGATGCGGCAGTTCCTGGACCAGTTGAGGTTCCCGAAAGTGGAGGAGCAGGCGGTGGCAGGCCTGGGGCGCCGATTGAGGTGGACGAGGTTATTAAGGGACTGGGAAGCATGCAAGCAGGGAAGGCCCCGGGGCCGGACGGGTTCCCGGTGGAATTCTACAGAAAATATGTGGACTTGTTGGCCCCGTTGTTGGCGAGGACGTTCAATGAGGCCAGGGAAGGGGGGACACTACCCCCGACAATGTCGGAGGCGACGATATCGCTAATTTTGAAGAGGGACAAAGATCCGATGCAGTGTGGGTCCTATAGACCTATTTCACTATTGAACGTGGACGCCAAACTGCTAGCAAAGGTGCTGGCATCGAGGATAGAGGACTGTGTCCCAGGGGTGGTGCACGAAGACCAGACAGGGTTCGTAAAAGGGAGACAATTGAATGTTAACGTGCGACGGCTATTAGGGGTGATAATGATGCCCTCAGTGGAGGGGGAGGCAGAGATAGTGGCGGCAATGGACGCAGAGAAGGCATTTGATAGGGTGGAGTGGGTGTATTTATGGGAAGTGTTAAGGAGGTTTGGGTTTGGGAACGGATTTATTCGCTGGGTTAGACTACTTTATGGGGCACCAACGGCAAGCGTAGTTACAGGTCGACATAGATCGGAGTATTTCCGATTATATAGGGGAACAAGACAGGGATGCCCGCTGTCTCCATTGTTGTTTGCGCTGGCAATTGAACCTCTGGCCATGGCACTGAGAGACTCCAGGAAATGGAGAGGGGTGACTAGAGGGGGAGAAGAACACCGAGTCTCGTTATACGCGGATGACCTATTGCTATACGTGTCGGACCCAGTGGGGGGGGGGGGGGGGGGGATGATAGAGGTTATGCGAATCTTGAGGAGGTTCGGGGAATTTTCGGGGTATAGGTTAAACATGGGGAAGAGTGAATTATATGTGATACATCCAGGGGACCAGAGTAGAGAGATAGAAGGTTTACCGCTAAGGAAAGTGGAAAGAAACTTCCGATACTTGGGGATTCAGATCGCTAGGAGCTGGGGAACCTTGCACAGACTTAATCTGACACGGCTGGTAGAACAAATGGAGGAGGACTTTAAGAGGTGGGACATGCAGTCTTTATCGCTGGCGGGCAGGGAGCAAGCAATTAAGATGATGGTCCTCCCGAGGTTCTTATTTGTATTTCAATGTCTCCCTATTTTAATCACCAGGACCTTTTTTAATAAAATAGATAGGAGCATTACGAGCTTTGTGTGGGCAGGGAAAGTTCCGAGAGTAAGGAGGGGGTTCCTTCAGCGCAGTAGGGACAGAGGAGGACTGGCACTACCGAACTTGGGAGGCTTATTGGGCCGCCAATGTGGCAATGATACGTAGATGGATGATGGAGGGTGAGGGAGCGGCGTGGAAAAGGCTGGAGAGAAGGTCCTGTAAAGGGACGAGTCTAGAGGTGCTGGTGACGGCGCCGCTACCGTTCTCACCGAAAAAGTACACCACGAACCCGGTGGTAGCGGCAACACTGAACATATGGGGACAGTGGAGGCGACAGAGAGGGGTGCGGGGAGCCCTGGTGGGGTCCCCTATCAGGAACAACCATAGGTTCGCCCCAGGAAGAATGGATGGAGGATTTCAGAGCTGGTACCAGTCGGGAATTAGGAAGGTGGGAGATTTATTCATAGATGGGACTTTTGCGAGCTTGGGAGCACTGGAGGAAAAGTATAAGTTACCCCGGGGGAATTTTTTGAGATATATGCAGGTGAGGGCGTTTACTAGACAACAGGTGAGGGAATTTCCGCGGCTCCCGACACAGGGGATACAGGACAGGGTGCTTTCAGGGGTGTGGGTCGGAGAGGGCAAGGTGTCAGAGATATACCGAGAGATGAGGGAAGAGGGGGAGGAGTCGGTGGGCGAATTAAAAAGAAAGTGGGAAGAAGAATTAGGGGAGGAGATAGAGGAGGGTATGTGGGCTGATGCCCTAAGCAGGGTAAATTCCTCTTCCTCATGCGCCAGGCTTAGCCTGATTCAATTTAAGGTGCTACATAGAGCACACATAACGGGGGCAAGATTGAGCAGGTTCTTTGGAGTGGAGGACAAATGTGTGGCGGGAGCCCGGCAAACCACGCACATATGTTTTGGGCGTGCCCGGCACTGGAAGGTATTGGAAGGGAGTGACGGGAGTGATTTCGCAGGTGGTGAAGGCCCGGGTCAAACCAGGCTGGGGGTTAGCTCTATTTGGAGTTGCGGAAGAGCCGGGAGTGCAGGAGGCGAAAGAGGCCGATGTCGTGGCCTTTGCGTCCCTCGTAGCCCGGCGCAGGATCCTACTCATGTGGAAGGAGGCGAAACCCCCCGGACTGGAGGCCTGGGTAAACGATATGGCGGGGTTTATTAAACTGGAGTAGATAAAGTTTGCCCTGAGAGGATCGGCTCAAGGGTTCACCAGGCGGTGGCAGCCATTTCTCGACTACCTAGGGGAACGTGAGAGCGAAGACAGATGACCAGCAGCAGCAACCCAGGGGGAGGGGGGTGGGGGAGGGGGGGAGGAGGCTTCATAGAATTTACAGAGCAGAAGGAGGCCATTCGGCCCATCGAGTCTGCACCGGCTCTTGGAAAGAGCACCATACCCAAGGTCAACACCGCCACCCTATCCCCATAACCCACTAACCCCACCCAACACTAAGGGCAATTTTGGACACTAAGGGCAATTTATCAAGGCCAATCCACCTAACCCGCACATCTTTGGACTGTGGGAGGAAACCGGAGCACCCGGAGGAAACCCACGCACACACGGGGAGGATGTGCAGACTCCGCACAGACAGTGACCCAAGCCAGAATCGAACCTGGGACCCTGGAGCTGTGAAGCAATTGTGCTATCCACAAGGCTACCGTGCTGCCCAACTTAGTTGAGTATAGGTCAATAGAGTACG
The DNA here is from genome assembly GCF_047496885.1 of Scyliorhinus torazame. NCBI lineage: Eukaryota > Metazoa > Chordata > Chondrichthyes > Carcharhiniformes > Scyliorhinidae > Scyliorhinus > Scyliorhinus torazame. The sequence goes on along the minus strand of NC_092720.1, from coordinate 176,527,429 downwards.
AGGTTTTGTTACTTGTATATTATTATTATTATTGTTAAACAGTTAAAAAATTTCTGTTTTGTTATTATCGTTTCGCTTGTTTTGTAAGCGGGAAAAATGTTGCTCAGGGAAAAAAAATTTCAATAAAATATATATATTTTTTTTTTTTTTAAAGAAAACAGCGCGAGTGGAGAGTGAGCCGGGACAGTGAAAACAGCGCGAGTGGAGAGAAAGCCGGGACAGTGAAAACAGCGTGGGAGACGAGAAAGCCGGGACATTGAAAACAGCGCAAGTGGAGAGAGAGCCGGGACAGTGAAAACAGCGCGAGTGGAGAGTGAGCCGGGACAGTGAAAACAGCGCGAGTGGAGAGTGAGCCGGGAAACTGAAAACAGCGCGAGTGGAGAGTGAGCCGGGAAACTGAAAACTGCGCGAGTGGAGAGAGAGCCGGGAAACTGAAAACTGCGCGAGTGGAGAGAGAGCCGGGACATTGAAAACAGCGAGGGAGGAGAGAAAGCCGGGACAGTGAAAACAGCGCGAGTGGAGAGTGAGCCGGGAAACTGAAAACAGCGCGAGTGGAGAGTGAGCCGGGAAACTGAAAACTGCGCGAGTGGAGAGAGAGCCGGGACATTGAAAACAGCGAGGGAGGAGAGAAAGCCGGGACATTGAAAACAGCGCGAGTGGAGAGTGAGCCGGGAGATTTAAAAAGCGCGGGAGGAGAGAGCCGGGAGATTTTAAAAGCGCAGGAGATTTTAAAAGCGCGGGAGGAAAGAGAGCCGGGACATTGAAAACAGCGCGAGAGAGAGAGCCGGGAGATTTAAAAAGCGCGGGAGGAGAGAGCCGGGAGATTTTAAAAGCGCAGGAGATTTTAAAAGCGCGGGAGGAAAGAGAGCCGGGACATTGAAAACAGCGCGAGAGAGAGAGCCGGGAGATTTAAAAAGCGCGGGAGGAGAGAGAGCTGGGAGATTTAAAAAGGGCGGGAGGAGAGAGAGCCGGGAGATTTAAAAAGCGCGGGAGATTTAAAAAGCGCGGGAGGAAAGAGAGCCGGGACATTGAAAACAACGCGAGAGGAGTGAGAGCCTGGAAACTGAAAACAGATTTTAAAAGCGCGGGTGATTTTAAAAGCGCAGGTGATTTTAAAAGCGCAGGAGCTGCGAGTCAGAGCGGAGATTTTAAAAGATCGCGGCCTAGTTTTGGGAGCCGTTCGGAGGAGGAGGAGCAGTCTCTGTCAGGGAGAGAACCTGAGAACATCTAAGACACTCAGAAGGTAAGAAGGTAAGTAAGTGATTTTTACTCATTTTTACTTTCATACCTTTTTCAAATTGTGTGTGTCGGGGGGAAACTGAAGTGACATCACAGAAAAGGTGTGACCCGAGTGGCTGGTTGGGAATCTACACTAAATTAAAAAAATTAAGCATCGGTAACTAATTAAACATAATTACTTATTTACAATTTAGAGGGGTATCTAAGTCAGAGATCGGAGAGTACTATATTTAGCTTTCGCATTTATATTAGAAATCTAGTGCTAGGAAGGCCCACTGAAGGATAGGCAAGGGAATCTATGTGTGGAGCCAGAGGAAATGGGTGAGGTACTAAATGAATACTTTGCATCAGTATTCACCAAAGAGAAGAAATTGGTAGATGTTGAGTCTGGAGAAGGGTGTGTAGATAGCCTGGGTCACATTGAGATCCAAAAAGATGAGGTGTTGGGTGTCTTAAAAAATATTAAGGTAGATAAGTCCCCAGGGCCTGATGGGATCTACCCTAGAATACTGAAGGAGGCTGGAGAGGAAATTGCTGAGGCCTTGACAGAAATCTTTGTATCCTCACTGTCTTCAGGGGATGTCCCGGAGGACTGGAGAATAGCCAATGTTGTTCCTCTGTTTAAGAAGGGTAGCAAGGATAATCCAGGGAACTACAGGCCGGTGAGCCTTACGTCAGTGGTAGGGAAATTACTGGAGAGAATTCTTCGAGAGAGGATCTACTCCCATTTGGAAGCAAATGGACGTATTAGTGAGAGGCAGCATGGTTTTGTGAAGGGGAGGTCGTGTCTCACTAACTTGATCGAGTTTTTCGAGGAGGTCACTAAGATGATTGATGCAGGTAGGGCAGTGGATGTTGTCTATATGGACTTCAGTAAGGCCTTTGACAAGGTCCCTCATGGTAGACTAGTACAAAAGGTGAAGTCACACGGGATCAGGGGTGAGCTGGCAAGGTGGATACAGAACTGGCTAGGTCTCAGAAGGCAGAGAGTAGCAATGGAAGGATGCTTTTCTAATTGAAGGGCTGTGACCAGTGGTGTTCCACAGGGATCAGTGCTGGGACCTTTGCTCTTTGTAGTATACATAAATGATTTGGAGGAAAATGTAACTGGTCTGATTAGTAAGTTTGCAGACGACACAAAGGTTGGTGGAATTGCGGATAGCGATGAGGACTGTCAGAGGATACAGCAGGATTTAGATTGTTTGGAGACTTGGGCAGAGAGATGGCAGATGGAGTTTAATCCGGACAAATGTGAGGTAATGCATTTTGGAAGGTCTAATGCAGGTAGGGAATATACAGTGAATGGTACAACCCTCAAGAGTATTGAAAGTCAAAGAGATATAGGAGTACAGGTCCACAGGTCATTGAAAGGGGCAACACAGGTGGAGAAGGTAGTCAAGAAGGCATATGGCATGCTTGCCTTCATTGGCCGGGGCATTGAGTATAAGAATTGGCAAGTCATGTTGCAGCTGTATAGAACCTTAGTTAGGCCGCACTTGGAGTATAGTGTTCAATTCTGGTCGCCACACTACCAGAAGGATGTGGAGGCTTTAGAGAGGGTGCAGAAGAGATTTACCAGAATGTTGCCTGGTATGGAGGGCATTAGCTATGAGGAGCGGTTGAATATACTCGGTTTGTTCTCACTGGAACGAAGGAGGTTGAGGGGAGACCTGATAGAGGTCTACAAAATTATGAGGGGCATAGACAGAGTGGATAGTCAGAGGCTCTTCCCCAGGGTAGAGGGGTCAATTACTAGGGGGCATAGGTTTAAGGTGAGAGGGGCAAGGTTTAGAGTAGATGTACGAGGCAAGTTTTTTACGCAGAGGTTAGTGGGTGCCTGGAACACGCTACCGGAGGAGGTGGTGGAAGCAGGGACGATAGTGACATTTAAGTGGCATCTTGACAAATACATGAATAGGATGGGAATCGAGAGATACGGACCCAGGAAATGTAGAAGATTGTAGTTTAGTCGGGCAGCATGGTCGGCACGGGCTCAGAGGGCCTAAGGGCCTGTTCCTGTGCTGTACATTTCTTTGTTCTTTGAAACAGATAGTTAACAGTAATTAAAAAAAAATTATATATAAATATTTTTTAAAAACTTTTAATTTTAATTAATTGACGCAATGTCAGTTAGAGGGGTGCAGTGCTCTGACTGTGAGATGTGGCAGGTCCGGGAAGCTTCCAGTGTCCCGGATGGCTTCATCTGCATAAAGTGCACCCAACTGGAGCTCCTCACAGATCACATGGTTCGGTTGGAGCAGCAATTGGATGCACTTAGGAGCATGCAGGTGGCGGAAAGCATCATAGATCGCAGTTATATAAATGTGGTCACACCCAAGGTGCAGGCAGAGAAATGGGTGACCACCAGAAAGGGCGGGCAGTCAGTGCAGAAATCCCCTGTGGTTGTCCCCCTCTCGAACAGGTATACCCCTTTGGATACTGTCGGGGGGGATAGCCTATCAGGGGAAAACAGCAGCAGCCAGAGCAGTGGCACCACGGCTGGCTCTGATGTTCAGAAGGGAGGGTCAAAGCGCAGAAGAGCAATAGTAATAGGGGACTCTATAGTCAGGGGCACAGATAGGCGCTTCTGTGGACGTGAAAGAGACTCCAGGATAGTATGTTGCCTCCCTGGTGCCAGGGTCCAGGATGTCTCCGAATGGGTAGAGGGCATCCTGAAGGGGGAGGGCAAACAGGCAGAGGTCGCTGTACATATTGGTACTAACGACATAGGCAGGAAGGGGCATGAGGTCCTGCAGCATGAGTTCAGGGAGCTAGGCAGAAAGTTAAAAGACAGGACATCTGGGGTTGTAATCTCGGGATTACTCCCTGTGCCACGTGCCAGTGAGGCTAGAAATAGGAAGATGGAGCAGCTAAACACATGGCTAAACAGCTGGTGGAGGAGGGAGGGTTTCCATTATCTGGACCACTGCGAGCTCTTCCGGGGCAGGTGTGACCTATATAAGAAGGACGGGTTGCATCTAAACTGGAGAGGCATAAATACCCTGGCCACGAGGTTTGCTAGTGTCACATGGGAGGGTTTAAACAAGTATGGCAGGGGGGTGGGCACGGGAGCAATAGGTCAGAAGGTGAGAGCATTGAGGGAGAACTAGGGAATAGGGACAGTGTGGCTCTGAGGCAGAGCAGACAGGGAGAAGTTGCTGAACACAGCGGGTCTGGTGGCCTGAAGTGCTTATGTTTTAATGCAAGAAGTATTACGGGTAAGGCAGATGAACTTAGAGCTTGGATTAGTACTTGGAACTATGATGTTGTTGCCATTACAGAGACCTGGTTGAGGGAAGGGCAGGATTGGCAGCTAAACGTTCCAGGATTTAGATGTTTCAGGTGGGATAGAGGGGGATGTAAAAGGGGTGGTAGAGTTGCGCTACTGGTTAGGGAGAATATCACAGCTGTACTGCGGGAGCACACCTCAGAGGGCAGTGAGGCTATATGGGTAGAGATTAGGAATAAGAAGGGTGCAGTCACAATGTTGGGGGTTTACTACAGGCCTCCCAACAGCCAGCGGGAGATAGAGGAGCAGATAGGTAGACAGATTTTGGAAAAGAGTAAAAACAACAGGGTTGTGGTGATGGGAGACTTCAACTTCCCCAATATTGACTGGGACTCACTTAGTGCCAGGGGCTTAGATGGGGCGGAGTTCGGAAGGAGCATCCAGGAGGGCTTCTTAAAACAATATGTAGACAGTCCAACGAGGGAAGGTGCGGTACTGGACCTGGTATTGGGGAATGAGCCTGGCCAGGTGGTAGATGTTTCAGTAGGCGAGCATTTCGGGAACAGTGACCACAATTCAGTAAGTTTTAAAGTGCTGGTGGACAAGGATAAGAGTGGTCCTAGGATGAATGTGCTAAACTGGGGGAAGGCTAATTATAACAATATTAGGCGGGAACTGAAGAACATAGATTGGGGGCGGATGTTTGAGGGCAAATCAACATCTGACATGTGGGAGGCTTTCAAGTGTTAGTTGAAAGGAATTCAGGACCGGCATGTTCCTGTGAGGAAGAAGGATAAATACGGCAATTTTCCGGAACCTTGGATAACGAGAGATAATTGTAGGCCTCGTCAAAAGGAAAAAGGAGGCATTTGTCAGGGCTAAAAGGCTGGGAACAGATGAAGCCTGTGTGGAATATAAGGAAAGTAGGAACGAACTTAAGCAAGGAGTCAGGAGGGCTAGAAGGGGTCACGAAAAGTCATTGGCAAATAGGGTTAAGGAAAATCCCAAGGCTTTTTACATGTCCATAAAAAGCAAGAGGATCGCCAGGGAAATGGTTGGCCCACTGAAGGATAGGCAAGGGAACCTATGTGTGGAGCCAGAGGAAATGGGTGAGGTACTAAATGAATACTATGCATCAGTATTCACCAAAGAGGAGAAATTGGTAGATGTTGAGTCTGGAGAAGGGTGTGTAGATAGCCTGGGTCACATTGAGATCCAAAAAGACGAGGTGTTGGGTGTCTTATAAAATATTAAGGTAGATAAGTCCCCAGGGCCTGATGGGATCTACCCCAGAATACTGAAGGAGGCTGGAGAGGAAATTGCTGAGGCCTTGACAGAAATCTTTGGATCCTCACTGTCTTCAGGTGATGTCCCGGAGGACTGGAGAATAGCCAAGGTTGTTCCTCTGTTTCAGAAGGGTAGCAAGGATAATCCAGGGAACTACAGGCCGGTGAGCCTTACTTCAGTGGTAGGGAAATTACTGGAGAGAATTCTTTGAGAGAGGATCTACTCCCATTTGGAAGCAAATGGACGTATTAGTGAGAGGCAGCATGGTTTTGTGAAGGGGAGGTAGTGTCTCACTAACTTGCTAGAGTTTTTCGAGGAGGTCACTAAGATGATTGATGCAGGTAGGGCAGTGGATGTTGTCTATATGGACTTCAGTAAGGCCTTTGACAAGGTCCCTCATGGTAGACTAGTGCAAAAGGTGAAGTCACACGGAATCAGGGGTGAGCTGGCAAGGTGGATACAGAACTGGCTAGGTCATAGAAGGCAGAGAGTAGCAATGGAAGGATGTTTTCTAATTGGAGGGCTGTGACCAGTGGTGTTCCACAGGGATCAGTGCTGGGACCTTCGCTGTTTGTAGTGTATATAAATGATTTGGAGGAAAATGTAACTGGTCTGATTAGTAAGTTTGCAGACGACACAAAGGTTGGTGGAATTGCAGATAGCGATGAGGACTGTCAGAGGATACAGCAGGATTTAGATTGTTTGGAGACCTGGGCGGAGAGATGGCAGATGGAGTTTAATCCGGACAAATGTGAGGTAATGCATTTTGGAAGGTCTAATGCAGGTAGGGAATAGACAGTGAATGGCAGAACCGTCGTGTATTGAAAGACAGAGAGATCTAGGTGTCAGGTCCACAGGTCACTGAAAGGGGCAACACAGGTGGAGAAGGTAGTCAAGAAGGCATACGGCATGCTTGCCTTAATTGGCCGGGGCATTGAGTATAGGAATTGGCAAGTCATGTTGCAGCTGTATAGAACCTTAGTTAGGCCACACTTGGAGTATAGTGTTCAATTCTAGTCGCCACACTACCAGAAGGATGTGGAGGCTTTAGAGAGGGTGCAGAAGAGATTTACCAGAATGTTGCCTGGTATGGAGGGCATTAGCTAGGAGGAGCGGTTGAATAAACTCGGTTTGTTCTCACTGGAACGAAGGAGGTTGAGGGGCGACCTGATAGAGGTCTACAAAATTATGAGGGGCATAGACAGAGTGGATAGTCAGAGGCTTTTCCCCGGGGTAGAGGGGTCAATTCCTAGGGGGCATAGGTTTAAGGTGAGAGGGGCAAGGTTTAGAGTAGATGTACACGGCAAGTTTTTTTAAACAGAGGGTAGTGGGTGCCTGGAATTCGCTACCGGAGGAGGTGGTGGAAGCAGGGACGATAGTGACATTTAAGTGGCATCTTGACAAATACTTGAATAGGATGGGAATAGAGGGATACAGACCCAGGAAGTGTAGAAGATTGTAGTTTAATCAGGCAGCATGGTCAGCACGGGCTTGGAGGGCCGAAGGGCCTGTTCCTGTGCTGTACATTTCTTTGTTCTTTGTTATGGTTCGGAAATTGGTTGCGTGGCAGACGACAGAGTTAATAATAATCTTTATTGTCACCAGTAGGCTTACATTAACATTGCAATAAAGTTACTGTGAAAAGACCCTTGTTCCATTGCCTGTATGGGTACACAGAGAAAGAACTCAGAATGTCCAAATTACCTAACAGTCTGTATTTTGGGAATTATGGGAGGAAACCGGAGCACCCGGAGGAAACCCATGCAGACACGGGGAGAACGTTCTGACTCCGCACAGACAGTAACCCGAGCCAGAGTGGGGATAATGGGAAAGTACTCTAATTGGCAAGAGTTGACTAGTGTGTTGGGGCCTTAGTTAGTCATTGATGACTTGGGTGATGGCATTGAAAGTCATATATCCAGATTTCAGTGAAGATACAAAGTTAGGTGGCATTGTAGACAGCCTAAATGATATGTCAGACTCGGTGAATTCAATGTAAGCAAGTGTGAGGTTATCCATTTTGGACTAAAAAAGGACAGAGCAGAGGAATGTCTAAATGGGGAGAGGTTAAGTACAGTGGATGTCCAAAGAGACTTGGGGTTCAGGTTCAAAGATCCTGAAAATGCCACAGACAAGTAGGGAAAATAATCATCAAGGTTAATTTGTGCTAGTCTTTATATCTAGAGGATTGGAGTATAAAGACACAGAGGTTATGCTGCACCGAGAAAAAACCCTGGTTAGACCCCACTTGGAGTACTGTGAGCAATTCTGAGCACCTCACTTTTGGAAAGATATTTTGGCCATGAAAGGCAACTTGGGTTTACAAAAAGTGATAGCTGGATTACAGGCATTAAATTATGAGGAGAGATTACACAGATTAGGCATGTTTTCACTAGAATTAACAAATTTAAGGAGTGATCTGATCGAAGTTTTCAAGATATTAATGGGGAAGACAGGGTAGATAAAGATGAACTACTTCCACTGGTTGGAGATTCATAAAGTAGGGGGCATAGTCTAAATATTAGGGCTGGACTGTTTAGGAGAGATGTTAGAAAGAACCTCCTCACTGAAAGGATGGTAGAGATTTGGAACACTCTCCCACAAGCAAAGGTTCAAGCAGGAACAGTTAATTTTAAATCTGAGATAGATAGATTTTTGTTAAGCAAAGATATTAAGGAATATGGGCCAAAGACAGGTGTTTGGAGTAAGGCCACGGATCAGCCATGCTTTCATTAAATGGTTGGGCAGGCTGAGGTGCTGAATGGCCTAATCCTGTTCCTATGATCAGCATATGGCACTGGTAGTAATCTTGAGATCACTAGCTTTGAGGCCTGACTTCTCAACTTTCTTCCGAACTCCCTATATCTGTTTTCAGGAACACTTCCATTTTTTCTACTTATGCCACTTGTACAATGTGTACCACGACCACTGGTTGTTCACCCGCCCCCTCCATAATGTCCTATAACCGGTCTGAGACATCCTTGACCCTAGCACCAGGGAGGCAATATAACATCCTGGAGTCACAGTTGCGGCCACAGAAATGCCCATCAATTCCCCTTACAATCAAATCCCTTGGAACTATTTCACACCTATACTTTTTACTCCACTTCTGTGCAGCAGAACCAACCGTAATGGAACAAATTTGGCTGCTGTTTCGTTCCCGAGTGGCCATTCCCCTCCACACTATCAAATGCGGTATATCTGTTTTGCAGGGAAATGGCCACAAAAGATTTCTGCACTACCTGCCTTGCCTGGTGGTCACCCATTTCCTTCCTGCGGAGTCTGAACCTGCGGTATGACCACCTCTCTATACGTACTTTCCACGATATTCTCCACATTGTGAATGCTCCACAGTATCCCCAGTCACCATTCCGGCTCCAATATCAAGGCTTCCAGAAGGTATATCTGAAGACAATTCCTGCATAAATGCCGGCCTGAGCACTGTTAATGCTCAGGCCTTTGGGGCAACACTGTGGTTAGCACTGCTGCCTCAATGCACAAGTGACCAGGATGCAATTCTACCTTGGGTGACTATTTGGAGTTTGCATTTTCTCCCTGTGTCTGCCCAGGTTTTCTTGGGGTATTCTGGTTTCCTCCATCAGTTCAAAAAAGTGCAGGTTAGGTGATTGGCCATGATAAATTGCCCCTTAGCGTCCAAGGATGTGCAGTTTAGATGTGGTTATGCTGTTACGGGTGGGTGGGCGAATGCCTGGGGGGGGGGGGGGGGTTCTTTTGGAGGTTCAGGGCAGACTCAATGTGCCGAAGGGCCTCATTCTGCACTGTAGGAATTACATGCTTCTACTCTATGATTCCCGCAAGAAGCACGAGGAACAGAGCTAAGCTCCGTGACTTAGAATCATAGAATTTACAGTGCAGAAGGAGGCCATTCGGCCCATCGAGTCTGCACCAGCTCTTGGAAAGAGCACCCTACACAAGCCCACACCTCCACCCTATCCCCACAACTAACCCAACCCCAACACTAATGGCAATTTTGGACACTAAGGGCAATTTCGCATGTCCAATCCACCTAACCTGCAGATCTTTGGACTCGCCGCTTTAAATTCAACCTCTGGAAGATGCTTGATATTATGAACTGTCATTCGATACACTAACTGAAATGGCAGGTAACAGTACCCAAAAAGCGCCGCGCCGTTAGAATACGGCCCATCTCGAATAAAAGGGTGGTAGCGCGCAGGCGCAGAAAGGTCCCGCCCTTGAAGAAGCAATGTCTGCGCGGAGCATGCGCGCTGTGACGCCAGGAAGCTGAGTGGGGGCGAGTGCATCTTAAGCAATAACGAGTGCGGCTTTCAGGTCCCGAATCAGTGTCACCGAGCCCAGCGGACGTATGAACAGGTGCCTGAGGTGGGTAGGAGCACGATTAACCCGATGGTACAGTCCCTTCCCCGTCCTACCCGCTACGTCCCGGTTTCTTCTCCGGTTTCCACCAAGTCCGTCTCGAAACAAAGGAGCCGTCCAGAATGCCTCGCGTCTGGCCCTGAGGAGCATGCGCATTAAGCGCCCAGGGAAATGAGCGCATTGGATAGAACGGTTTCTGCCGCGCGGGGGATTGTGGGATCTTCAACCGCCATTACTACTTGTCAGAAAGTGTTGTACTACACGACCCAAGGTCGCAGGCTTGAAATGTTTAGTATATTTCTCTCTCCACAGATGTTTAATCTGTTCCGTGTATTCTGTATTTTCTATTGTACTTTAGATTTCGACAATCCATAGGGTATTGCATTTGTTTTATTGCTAGCGTTGCTCATGGAACCCTGCCCAGAATGAGACAAGCCAATTAAGAGCCCCTTTTAGTTCTGATGCAGTTGGCTATGGAAGATGGTCCCTGTCTCCAGAATTGATTTGCAACTGTTTCAGCTGGAGTGGCCATGGAGGAACAATGGCAGATTAGAAATAATCAAAAGAGGTCATCTGTAGTGGAGATGTGATTGTAAAACAGACAATGCACAAACAATGTAAAACCCTAACTTTTATTCGGAACAGGGATTTTTTTAAGCAGCTTTAAATCCATTTTAGCACATGCATTTACTTGTAATTTATTACATGAATGTGGTTATCGCTAGGAAGACCAACAACATATTGCCAGTTCCTAGTCTTATTTGATGCTGGACCTCTTGAATCCATGCAGTCAAAGTTACTAAATTTTAATCCAGCGACGATATTGGAATGATAATCTATATTCAAGTCGGGATGATGTTTGTCTTCCAGGGGTATTTGGATGTGAAGGCTTTCCCATGCACCTGCTGTCCTTGTTCTTTGTGCTGGTGGAGGACCCAGGTTGGAAAGTTTAGCAAAGTCTGCTCAGGCTGCAACTGCATAAAGTCCTTCTCCTTCACCTTGTCTCACTCTGCCATCTTTTTCTCTGCCACTGTTTCTCCTCCACTGTAGTTCAATCTTCTGCATGGCCAGACCGCATGGTGGCTCCCTTTCCTGAATGACAAATCTGAATCCGTTGGGTTTTTATAACAATCCAGCAGCTTTTATGGTAACTTCTTTTCATGGTGCTGGCCCTCAATATTGCCATATTGTAGATGAGTTGTGTTTTGGTAACCCTCCTTTGTGTTTTTGTTTGTTCTCTCTCATGACCCCTTCTTCTTCTTCTTTTAAATTCATGTTAGAGGAGGAGGATTTTCACCCGGGAAAGTCACAATCTGACTGAATCATCACACAACTCATCAGGGCCTGAATTTCTTCAGCCTTTGAACATGGAAACAAAAAGCATAATTCACAGCGGAGAGAAACCATATGCATGTACTATCTGTGGTCGATGCTTCTGCCGATCATCTGGCCTGTCGAGACACAAGCACAGTCATACCAGTGAAAAACCCTGTAAGTGTGGAGATTGTGGAAAGGGGTTCAGTTACCCATTTGAGCTGGAGATTCATCAGCGCATGCACACCGGGGAGAGACTGTTCACCTGCTCCATGTGTGGTAAGGGATGCACTCATTTCTCTGCCTTGCGGAAACACTGGCGAGTTCACACTGACAAGAGACCTTTCAAGTGTTCAGACTGTGGAAAGAGCTACAAAAGCTCCTGGGAACTGACATGCCATCAACGTGTTCACACTGATGAAAGACCATTCAGGTGCTCCCACTGCGGGACTGGATTCAGACGATCATCTGACCTCACTGTGCACCAACGTAGTCACACTGGGGAGAAGCCATTCATCTGCCCCATGTGTGGGAAGGGATTCACGCAGTCATCCCAGCTCAGTACGCATCAACTGGTACACACTGATAAGAGACCATTTAAATGTTCTGATTGTGAGAAAAGCTTTAAAAGCAAAAAACATCTGGTGACGCACCAGCGAGTTCACACAGGAGAGAGACCATTCACCTGCTCTGTGTGTGGCAAGGGCTTTGGCCGCTCGTCCTACCTGCTGAAACACCAACTGGTTCATACTGGGGAGAGGCCATTCACTTGCTCCGAGTGTGGGAAGGGATTTGCTTGTTCATCCTACCTGCTGAAACACCAACGGGTTCACAGCGGTGAGAAGCCATTCACCTGTTCCGTGTGTGGGAAAAGGTTCACCTGTTCATCTAACCTGCTGAAACATCAACGGGTTCACACTGGCGAGAGGCCATTCACTTGCTCTACATGTGGCAAAGGATTTACTGTTTCATCCAACCTGCTGAAACATCAGCGAGTTCACAAGTGATTGCAAACTCTCTATTCTGCCATTTGTGCTGCTGTTAATGACATCAGGATTGAACCAGCTTCATTCTGACATTTGGGTTTTGCTTTTACTGATGTACATAATCCCAGTGAGGGACTGGTATTTGAGATTCTGGATCAATGTGAACTAAATCAGCTTTGTTTTGAACATGTTGCTTCGGGTTTTTGCCTTTCCCACCAGTGTTCAGCATTACCTGGCTGGAGCTCAGAAAGGACAATCGGGAGGAATGGAACTCGATTGGTGACCGCCCTTCAGAGCCACACATAGAAGGACAAATGGCACTTTGGTCTTTCTTGTCTCCCTTCTCTGACCGCTAAATACCCATCCTGGTTAATTTTGAGGCACATAAAAAATGTAACTGCTCTTTCGTGTTTCACTGCACCTAAGCACCGAACAAAAGGATACTTTGCAATTGTGTTTAGAATCAGAACGAACAATGAATGCTGGAAGCGTGCTATCAAATCAAAGACTGTGCAATACTACGATTTGTATTGACTGTAAGTGAAATGGTAAGTTTAGTTTTCCAGCTTAATAATGAATGAAAATCCTGTAAAGAAATAATGTGCTTTTCTGAGAGTTCTCAGTACCATTTTAATACCTGTTAAAATAGTTGGTTAAAGTTTGCATTAAAATAACAGATGTAGGAATTTGCAGGAGCCTGTAAGCTGCTGGTATAACTATAGAGCAGATATTTGATGCCCAGGTACAGAGGAATCATCAACATGCTTCAACAGTACCCTTGTTCAAATGAATGGACTTCCCACATACAGCCCCTTTAAATATCTACTTCAATCACACAGGCAAAGAGTATCACCATGAAATGAAATGAAAATGGCTTATTGTCACAAGTAGGCTTCAAATGCAGTTACTGTGAAAAGCCCCTTGTCGCCACATTCCGGCGCCTGTTCGGGGAGGCTGGTATGGGAATTGAACCGTGCTGCTGGCCTGCTTTAAAAGCCAGCGATTTAGCCCCTGTGCTAAACCAGCCCATGAGTTTAAATACTAAATTAAACATGGAGGGTGAAACTGCCCTGCACCTTTATTTGTATTCATCCCATTCCTCTACTGTCCCTTTATGAAGGAGTGACATGTTCAGCTCTGCATTATGTTGATAGTTTTATGGGCAGTCTCTTTATTCTGCTCATTTAATGGCATGTGTTGTGACCCAAGAAGACTTGGCCAATTGAATCTGCTCTTATGTAGAGGAATGAAGAGAGATGGTGGCATGGTAGAGATGGGTGTTATTAGCTCTGGATGGTGGCATCAATGGGCATCTTATAGCTGAAGGCTAGCAGGGATCCACCGATAGAACCATGGGGGGACTTCAAACGTAATGGGTGAGCCGTTGCTCGAGATTCTTTGCCTCAGATTGGATAGCTTTCCAAGTGCAGACAAGTGAGGTCAGTCTTACTTAAAGTGACAGTGGAGGAGAGGCAGTGGAGAATGCTGCGGCTGACTGGGAAATTAAGATGTATGAGGAGGGAAAGTGTCTCAGACTCACAGATAATGTACTTTGTGACATAGATTTACGTTGTTCATTGCTGTGGCAGGGATGGAAACATGTTGAAAGGATTAGATGAATTTGGAACACTTTTCAACATTGCTGTGCCACATCAGCTTGCCATCCCTTGCACTTAAACAGCTAAGGGAAAAACACCAACTGTCATTCGAACAAATCCTTTTCCTCAGCTAGTGTTAACTGCATCACTGGATTCCCAAGAAAATGTCACAAACAATCAGATTGTTGCTCTTCCTAAGCACAACCCTGCTTTGTCCACACCTCTCTGGAGGTCACACACGTGATGTATTGATTGGTTGTAAAGCACAGAAGGACATTTGTGTGAATGGAACCTGTAGTCCACCCCCCAAAAAAATGACGTTAGCATACCTACATAAAGATGTAAGTATTGCAAGTGAATATTAGCTTGGATATTGCTGCAGTAAAGTGACAACAAAATTAGAGGAGGGTTTTTGAATGTGGAAGGAAGCAAGATCTGGGAGAAGAGGCGGGTTTGAATTTTGCGGCCTCCAGCACGGACAAGTGAGAGCACTAGATTTAGAAGGAATAAATAGGTTTTCGTCACCAGGATTTTTTTTTCATGGAATGGAGATTGGTTGCCAACTGTTGTTTTAACAGGCTTCGCATTGAGAAAACTATTGAAAATAACATGAGCTGTGAGTTGAACGCACGTCGCTGTACCTACAGTGCACAGTACTGAGTATTACACTATCACGGTACCACACAAAAGCTGTTGCATCACTATTTCCCTGCAGTATATTTAGAAGGACATTGCTGCATAAAGATGAATATCTGGTGAAGAGGCAAAAACACGAGCCCTCAACAATTACCTTGGTGCAATCACAGCTCGACACATAAGCTGGAACTCTGCTCCGGACGGGGAAATGTCATTTAGGACTCTGCTTCTCCAATTTCTTTACATTGATGTAGTTCCTCATTGTTGGAACTATTTTTGTGAATATTTCTTGCTTTCTCGCCAAGGCCTTCATATCCTTCCAAATGTATGGGTGTGTAGAACTGGACACATTACTCCAGCTAAGTTTGACTCATTGTTCCTTGCAGGTTTATCATAACCTCCTTCATTTTGTACTCGCTGTCCCAATTTCTAAAGCTCAGGATCCCTAATGTGTTTTAACTCCTCTCTGCCTGGGCTACCACCTTCAATGATGTCTGCACAAAAGCCCCCAGGCCCCACTTCCGACAGAATTGTAGTTTTAATTTATTTTGCTTCTCTCCCTTTTTTATAGGAACAGGAGTAGGCCATTCTACCCTACAAACCCGTCCTGCCATTTAATGGTACCATGGCTGATCTGTGCACGAACGCCATATACCTGTCTTTGGCCCCTATCCCTTTTCTTGCTTAACAAAAATCAATCTATCTCAGATTTAAAATCAATAACTTCCAGCTTAAACTGCTGTTTGTGGGAGAGTTCCAAACCTGTACCCCTCGTTGCATGAAGAGCTTCTTACTGATGTCTCTCCTGAACAGTCTAGCCCTAATTTTTAAACTCTGCCCCCTGTTTTTTGAATCTCAACCAGTGCGACCCTTTACCTTTATCTACCCAGTCTTTCACTATTAATATCTTGAACACTTTGATCAGATAATCCCTTAACCTTCTAAATGCGAGCAAAAACAGACCTAATCTGGGTAATCTCGCTTTGGAACACAACCCCTGTAATCCATGTATCACTTTTGTAAACCTACTTTGCACTCCCAAGGCTAAAATATCCTTAACACCCTCGGATGGAAATTGTCAGGTCCTGGGGATTTGTCACTCTTTTGTTCCATTATTTCTTGGTTACTGATGCTTACATTAATTGTATTAAAGTCCCTGTCCTCTGTTGACTATTAATTTTTCGGGACTTCTGGCAAGTTGTCCTCCTTTTCAACTGTAAGTACTGAGGCAGAGTAATTGTTCAACATGACTGCCATTTGCCTGGGGAAATATCCTTCCAGAGCTGCTCACAGTACTCCAAGTGGGGTTGAACCAGGGTTTGTTCAGCTGCAGAATAACCTCTGTGTCTTTATATTCCAATCCTCTCGATATAAAGACTACAATTCCTCTAGCCGTTGTGATTATGTTCTGCACTTGTTCGGGGCATTTTAAGGATCTATGCACCTGAATCCCTACTTGATTCCAACTTGAACTGTACATAACCTCTTTCCATATAGAAAACACTCTGTTCTATCCTTTTTTGATTCAAATTGGATGACCTCCCACTTTGAATTACATCTACCACAATTTTGCCCATTCATTCAGTCTGTCAGTATATCCATGTTTGTGCTACCATCTAGGCTGTCGATAAAACCACCTAACTTTGTATCATCAACAAATTTGGACATATGACTTTCTATGCCATTATCCAAATCATTAATGATTAATTGAGGCCCCAACACACATCTTGTGGTACAGCACTGGTTACCTCCTGCAATTGGAGTAATTACCCATTATCCTTGAGGCAGAGTAATTGTTCAACATGACTGCCATTTGCCTGGGGAAATATCCTTCCAGAGCTGCTCACAGTACTCCAAGTGGGGTTGGACCAGGGTTTGTTCAGCTGCAGAATAACCTCTGTGTCTTTATATTCCAATCTTCTAGATATAAAGACTACAATTCCTCTAGCCGTTGTGATTATGTTCGGCACTTGTTCGGGGCATTTTAAGGATCTATGCACCCGAATCCCTACTTGATTCCAACTTGAACTGTACATAACCTCTTTCCATATAGAAAACACTCTGTTCTATCCTTTTTTGATTCAAATTGGATGACCTCCCACTTTGAATTACATCTACCACAATTTTGCCCATGCATTCAGTCTGTCAGTATATCTATGTTTGTGCTACCATCTAGGCTGTCGATAAAGCCACCTAACTTTGTATCATCAACAAATGTGGACATATGACTTTCTATGCCATTATCCAAATCATTAATGATTAATTGAGGCCCCAACACACATCCTTGTGGTACAGCACTGGTTACCTCCTGCAATTGGAGTAATTACCCATTATCCCCACTCTCTCTCACCTGCTACTCAACCAGCTTCCGAACAGTGTCAATAATTTGCCCTCAACCTTCCACGTTCGTTAACAGTCTCTTCTGGGGTCCATATACGTCTTCAAAAAATTCAATAAGATTAGTCAGGCATGACCTTCATGAATCTATGCTGGCTCTCCCTGACTGCCCAAAATTTTTTGAAGTTTTCTGATTCTTCTTCCCTGATTGTAGACTCCAGCTATTTGCCCACCACAGATGTTAGGCTAACCGGTCTGTAATTTCCTGGTTTCACTCTTCTTAAAATTGGAGTGACGTGTGCAATTTTGCAATCCATTACTACTGAATCTGGGGAACTCTGAAAGATTATGGTTCGGGAATCTACAATTTGCTCCCCGACGTCCTTTAACACCCTCGGATGGAAACTGTCAGGTCCTGGGGATTTGTCACTCTTTTGTTCCATTATTTCTTGGTTACTGATGCTTACATTAATTGTATTAAAGTCTCTGTCCTCTGTTGACTATTAATTTTTCAGGGACTTCTGGCAAGTTATCCTCCTTTTCAACTGTAAGTACTGAGGCAGAGTAATTGTTCAACATGACTGCCATTTGCCTGGGGGGCTGGTTTAGCTCAATGGGTTGGACAGCTGTTTTTTGATGTAGATTCAATTCCCGTACCAGCTGAGGTTATTTATGAAGGCCACCTTCTCAACCATGCCATCACGTAAGGTGCGGTGTTTCTCAGGTTAAATCACCACCAGTCAACTCTCCTCCTCAAACGGTAAAGCAGCCTGTGGTCGTCTTGGACTTTGGCGACTTTACCTTGCCTATCACTGACAATATCTCCATTTTCAGCCTTGAGTGGGCCTGTTTTGCTGTTGACCACCTGCTTTCTCTTTATGTATCTATAAAATTTCTTCTTATTGATTTTAATGTCCCTTGTAAGCTTCATTTCATAATCCCTTTTTGTAGCTCTTATAAACTGCTATGTGACTTTTTTCTGGTCTTGTATCTATCCCATTTGTCCGGATCTCTGCTACATATTGCATTTTTGTATGCCATTTATTTTAGTTTTATGTTGTCCCTGACCTCTTGTGTTATCCATGGCTGTTTATTTTGTGAAGTTTAGCCTTTTCCTCTCAGGGGTATATGCTCACCCTGTATCTCATTAATTGTTTCTTTAAATATTCTCCACTGATCGTCAGTCATTTGACCCATTAATAGGTCTTCCCAGTTCACCGTGAACATTCTCTGTTTCATCCCGTTAAAGTCAGCCTTACCCAAATCTAAAATTCAGGTATCTGAATCGTGATTTTTACTTTCAAACACTACACTGAATTTAATCATCTTGTGATCACTATTTGATAAATGTTCGTGCACAGTTAGGCTGTGAATTACATTTGGTTCATTACTCATAACTAAATCTAATATTGCCTGTCCCCTTGCATAATCTGGAACATATTGCTGCAGGAAACTATCCGGACTAATCCCATGAAAAGTAATAATTTCACACTTCTCTACATTAAATGTCATCGACAACTTGTCCACTCATTCTGCAGCCTACCTATGACCTTTCCAAGTTTACTATCATTCTCCTCACAGTTCACCATACTTCTAAGTTTCATGTTGTCTGCAAATTTTGAATTTGTGTCCGACGCAAATCAGTCCAGGTCATTAATTTCACCAACAAAATCAGGTATCCTCTAACAGCGACCCCTGGGAAACCCCGTTATAAATCATCCACATCGGATATCGTCAAAGATATCGCCCAGTTTTGCATAAAAGGAAAACTGTTGCACATGAAAGAAAAGGAAAAGGTGCTGCAAATCCAAATAAAAACTGAAATTGCAGGAAATATTTAGCAGGTCTGACAGCATCTGTGGAGAGAGATTGTGACAATTCATCAGAGCTGACGTTCTTGCTGAATATTTACAGAATTTTCTGTTTTTCTTTCCCGTGCCCCAGGTTCATTAGGGTGATAAGCCACCACAGGAGTGAGTTTACGATTAACATAACAGGCTGTATGTAGAGAGGTAAATGCAAGAAGGTCTCTTGACAGTTTGAGATGGGTTGAAGAATGTCTATATTACAAGCCAAGAGCTCACAAAAGTGTGTCTGATGCTGAGATGTGTACATGCAGGTTTGGTAAACTCGGTTAACTACTGTTTGATGCTAATAATGCAAGGGGTTCAAGCATTGTGTTTGGAAGATTTGCATAAAGAAGATTCTGCATAAACATTGTTTGAAGGCGAGTGTGACAACTTGAAATGATAATATTGTGGTCTCAACCCAGAGTGCAGCCAGCACCTTCTGAGTAATTATGTATTTTTAAATTCATTTATGGCATGTGGGCGTCGCTGGTTAGGCCAGCATTTATTGCTCATCCCTAGTTGTCCTTCAGAAGGTGGTGGTGAGTTGCCTTCTTGAACCGCTGCAGTCCTTCAGCTATTAGGGAAGGAGTTCCAGGATTTTGACCCAGCAAAAGTGAACAAACGGCAATATATTTCCAAGTCCGGGTGGTAAGTGAGTTGGAGGGAAACCTCCAGGTGGTGGGGCTCCCAGGTATCTTCTGCTCTTGTCCTTCTAGATGGTAATGGGCATGGGTTGGGAAGGTGCTGATAAAGGAACCTTGGTGAGTTGCTGCAGTGCATCTTGTAATGGTACACAGCTGCTACTGTTCGTCGTTGGTGGAACCTTTGACTGTTTGTGGAAGGGGGAGCAATTGAGCGGACTGCTTTGTCCTGGATGGTGTCGAGCTTCTTGAGTGTTGTTGGAGCTGCACTCATCCAGGCAAGTGTAGAGTATTCCAAGATACTTCTGACTTGTGCCTTGTAGATGGTGGACAGGCATTGGGGGGAAGGGGGGGGGGGGGTCATGAGGTCAGGAAGTAAGTTACTCACCGTAGGATTTCTAGCCTTTGACCTGCCCTGGTAGCCACAGTGTTAATGTGGATTGTCCAGTTCAGTTTCTGATCAATGGTAACCCGTAGGATGTTGATTGTGGGGGGTTCAGAGATGGTAATGCCATTAAATGTCAAGGGGCGATGGATGGATCCTCTCTTTTAGGAGATGGTCATTGCCTGCCACTTGAGTGGCGCAACTGTAACTTGCCACTTGTCAGCCCAAGCCTGGATATTGTCCAGGTCTTGCTACATTTCGAAATGGACTGCTTCATTATTTGAGGAGTCGTGAACGGTGCTGAACATTGTGCAGTCACCCGCAAACATCTCTCTTCTGACCTCATGATGGAAGGTCAGAAATAGGGATGTTTGCGGCTGACTGCACAATATCATCCAATATCCTCAATGATTTACTGCAACATAACTCCTTATAATAAATAACAAATTCGAAATGTATTTACAGAATCTTGAATATTTAGATTAACAAAGGTTGTTCAGGGATGGAGAGAGTAAACTGAATACCCTAACCCTGAAAATGTAATTGCAATCTAAGCTTTAAATGTGGATTGTGCATTAAATTATACAGTTCAATGAAGACCCTTTTAGTTTCTAACATGGTAGGACAAGACATTTAGAATCATAGAAAAGTTACAGCACAGAAGGAGGCCATCGGGGTCATCTTGTCCATGCCAGCCTGAGGACACCTAGGAGCTCTTTCTAATCCCATCTTCCAGCACTCGGTTTTCAGGTGGTAAATTCAAACATATGGAATTACTTTAGTCAAAATGTATAATGATCATGTATTCATACAAATAAGCACTCTTGGTTTTAACACACAGAGCATGTGTCTTAATTCAAACCATTCACTATCTTCTTTTGGTAAGTAATATCATTTTGGTACTAGACTGATACTAAAGAATCAAAAATAAGAAAGTATATTTATCAAGTCCGATAGACTTTACGACTTTCAATGTGTGATAAAGCCATGAACCTGTATCCTTCTTATTATCTCTTCTTCAGTTGAACAGGTCTTCAATCAGTGAATGGCGAGTAAAATGCCCCCCCCCCCCCCCCCCCCCCCAAGGTCTATTATTGTTCTCTTCAGTGGTCATCATGTCATGCCAGGCCATGGAACTTTAACCAATTGATTGTTCCTGGCAATTGTGAGGGTAATTTTATTGCCTTTTAATTGTGTAATTGAAGAAAATGCCTTGGTTCATGGGGACAGTCTATGGAAGACAATGGTTCCTCATTCACTATCTTGATCAGATTATGAACAATAAGCTTTATTGCTGAGCTAGAACTTGGCAGTCTAAATGTTCTGTCACTTATCAAAGGATTTGAAATATTTCCCTTATCTGAAATAACTTCTGAAGACATCTTAGGCTTTTGAATATATGTGTATATATATATATATGTGCATATAAATATTGTCACGAATGTGTTAATTCCAGAAAGTAGTTCAGTTCATCTTCAAGGACTAAAATGACTCTGGGATAAATGTGTTTGGTTTTAAATACACTGTCTGTTAAATAATTAATGCATGGACGTTGGTTGCTGTGGTTCCTGGAAAAGACAATATTTCACCACAAAAGATGTTTTGAAGGCGTTAGAAACCTCTTCACCCTGGTGGACTATTTACAAATGGGTCACATGGTGGTGCTGAAAAAGAAAAACATGCCTGCAAAACTTTAACAGCTGGTTTTGGTTTTGCTTTGGTAAAGTAGGAAGGTCATCTACTTGGGTAAACAATACATCAGCTTCTGAAGCTGCAGACGGAGTTCAAACCAAAGAACAAATGGAAGTTGCTCCGAGGTTGCTCTTGTGTTCTGAAATTGACTGACTGCAGGTTTTCTGCAAAGTACAGCTGAAATGTGGTGCATAAGACATCAAATGTTTTGCAGATCAGTGACGAGAGAACTACCATATAACCTGAACACATTATCAAGGACTCCATCATCTATCTTGTCCCTTGAACCATTGACCTTTCATCCTTTGTCAAAAATGGCTCTTTTCTTCTTGGTATGTGTGTGTGAATTCGAGTATTCAGAAAGAGTAATTATGCTTTCATATTTAATGGTGTATATGAATAAGCTTTGCCTTCTAATTGACAAGTCTGGTTCTATAATAAACAAATAATTTTATTGTTTACTGAAGAAACCTGGGCTATGAGTGGTCATTCTGAGATTCATAGGTTAAGCACATACTTGGTCAAAGAGCTAGCTGAAGGTATCATTTCAATATGTGTGTGTGATTGGATTACCTTTATAAAACTTGGTGCATACGGAATAAGAAGAACTATTTTTCTTTCATAATTCATAGCATGTCAGCATTGCTGGCTGGATCAGCATGTATTATTCATTCCTAATTCAGAAGGTCGTGCGAACTGCCTTCTTCAATCGTTACAATACATGTAGTGTATGTACATCCATCGTGCTGTTAGGGAGGGTTCCATGATTTTTAATCAGTAACAGTGAAGGATTGGCAATATATTTCCAAGTCAGGATGGTGAGTGACTTTGATGCGAACCTGCAGGTCTGCTGCCCTTGTACTTCTCAATGGTAGTGGTCGTGGGTTTGGAAGGTGCTGCCTAAAGAGCTTTGGTAACTTCTTGCAGTACATCTTGTAGATGGTACATGTGGCTGCCACTGTTCATTGGGGAGGGATTATGGAAGGGGTAGCAACCAAGCAGGGGCTGCTTTGTTCTGGATATTGTTGAACTTCTTCAATGTTGGAGCAACACTCAGCCATGCAATTGGAGAGCATTCTATTCAACTCCAGACTTGTGCTGAGTAGATTATGGGTGGGCTTTGGGGAGTCACAAGGTGAATTTTTGCCACGGGATCCATAGCCTTTGACCTGCTCTGGTAGGCATGTTATTGATATGGCTAGTTCTGGTCAATGGTAACCCCAGGATGTTGACAATGGGGGCTCAGTGAAGGTAATGCCATTAAATGTCAAGGGACGGTGGTTCGATCCTCTCTTATTGGAGATGTTCATGGCCTGGCACTTGTGTAGCATGATTATTTCCTGCCACTTGAGTAAGCTTTGCACAGGTCAAAGAGACACAGCCTGAGTGAGACACGTCCAGAGTGGGATTTGGAACTTGGTAATTTGGTGCAGTGAGGTAATTCGGTGCAGAGTGGGAGAAGGTGCTTTTTCCCTCCTGTTTTGTTCTCTCTCTTTCTTCTGACCTGTAACTTTCCATCTGCAGAGAGAGAACCAGAGAGCATCTGAGACCCTCAGAAGGTAAGTAAGTGATTTTTATTCATTTTTACTTTTATTACCTTTTCAAATTCTGTTGTGTGTATGTGGGGGGTGAGGGGGAACTGAAGGGACATCACAGAAAAGCTGTGACCTGATTGGCTGGTTGGGAATCTACACTAAATTTAAAAAAATAAGCAAAATTAAACTAATTAAACATAATTACTTAATAAAAATCTAGAGGGGTATCTAAACCAGAGATCGGAGAGTAATGTATTTAGCTTTCACGTTTATAGTAGAAATCTAGTGCTAGGAAACACATAGATAACACTAACTTTTTAAAACTTTTAAATGTAATTTACGAATTAATTGACGCAATCTCAATTAGATGGGTGCGTGCTCTGACTGTGAGATGTGGCAGGTCCGGGAGGTTTCCAGCGTCCCGGGTGGCTTCATCTGCAGAAAGTGCACCCAGCTGGAGCTTCTCACAGACCGCATGGTTCGGTTGGAGCAGCAGTTGGATGCACTTAGGAGCATGCAGGTGGCGGAAAGCGTCATAGATAGCAGTTATATAAATGTGGTCACACCCAAGGTGCAGGCAGAGAAATCGGTGACCACCAGAAAGGGCAGGCAGTCAGTGCAGGAATCCCCTGTGGTTGTCCCCCTCTCGAACAGGTATATCCCTTTGGATACTGTCGGGGGGGATAGCCTATCAGGGGAAAACAGCAGCAGTCAGAGCAGTGGCACCGCGGCTGGCTCTGATGTTCAGAAGGGAAGGTCAAAGCGCAGAAGAGCAATAGTAATAGGGGACTCTATAGTCAGGGGCACAGATAGGCGCTTCTGTGGACGTGAAAGGGACTCCAGGATGGTATATTGCCTCCCTGGTGCCAGGTTCCAGGATGTCTCTGAATGGGTAGAGGGCATCCTGAAGGAGGAGAGCAAACAGGCAAGAGGTCGTTGTACATATTGGTACTAACGACATAGGCAGGAAGGGGAATGAGGTCCTGCAGCAGGAGTTCAGGGAGCTAGGCAGAAAGTTAAAAGACTTGACCTCCAGGGTTGTAATCTTGGGATTACTCCCTGTGCCACGTGCCAGTGAGGCTAGAAATAGGAAGATAGAGCAGTTAAACACGTGGCTATACAGCTGGTGTAGGAGGGAGGGTTTCCGTTATCTGGACCACTGGGAGCTCTTCCGGGGCAGGTGTGACCTATATAAGGACGGGTTGCATCTAAACTGGAGAGGCATAAATATCCTGACCATGAGGTTTGCTAGTGTCACACGGGAGGGTTTAAACCAGTACGGCTGGGGGGAGGGCACGGGAGCAATAGGTCAGAAGGTGGGAGCATTGAGGGAGAGCTAGGGAATAGGGCCAGTATGGCTCTGAGGCAGAGTAGACAGGGAGAAGTTGCTGAACACAGCGGGTCTGGTGGCCTGAAGTGCATATGTTTTAATGCAAGAAGTATTACGGGTAAGGCAGATGAACTTAGAGCTTGGATTAGTACTTGGAACTATTATGTTGTTGCCATTACAGAGACCTGGTTGAGGGAAGGGCAGGATTGGCAGCTAAATGTTCCAGGATTTAGATGTTTCAGGCGGGATAGAGGGGGATGTAAAAGTGGTGGCGGAGTTGCGCTACTGGTTAGGGAGAATATCACAGCTGTACTATGGGGGGACACCTCAGAGGGCAGTGAGGCTATATGGGTAGAGATCAGGAATAAGAAGGGTGCAGTCACAATGTTGGGGGTTTACTACAGGCCTCCCAACAGCCAGCAGGAGATAGAGGAGCAGATCGGTTGACAGATTTTGGAAAAGAGTAAAAACAGCAGGGTTGTTGTGATGGGAGACTTCAACTTCCCCAATATTGACTGGGACTCACTTAGTACCAGGGGCTTAGACGGGGCAGAGTTTGTAAGGAGCATCCAGCAGGGCTTCTTAAAACAATTTGTAGACAGTCCAACTAGGGAAGGGGCTGTACTGGACCTGGTATTGGGGAATGAGCCCGGCAAGGTGTTAGACGTTTCAGTCGGGGAGCATTTGGGGAACAGTGGCCACAATTCAGTAAGTTTTAAAGTGCTGGTGGACAAGGATAAGAGTGGTCCTAGGGTGAATGTGCTATATTGGGGGAAGGCTAATTATAACAATATTAGGCGGAACTGAAGAACCTAGATTGGGGGCAGATGTTTGAGGGTAATCAACATCTGACATGTGGGAGGCTCAGGACCGGCATGTTCCTGTGAGGAAGAAGGATAAATACGGCATTTATCGGGAACCTTGGATAACGAGAGATATTGTAGGCCTCGCCAAAAAGATGGAGGCATTTGTCAGGGTTACAAGGCTGGGAACAAACGAAGCCTGTGTGGCATATAAGGAAAGTAGGAAGGAACTTAAGCAAGGAGTCAGGAGGGCTCGAAGGAGTCACGAAAAGTCATTGGCAAATAGGGTTAAGGAAAATCCCAAGGCTTTTTACACGTACATAAAAAGCAAGAGGGTAGCCAGGGAAAGGGTTGGCCCACTGAAGAATAGGCAAGGGAATCTATGTGTGGAGCCAGAGGAAATGGGTGAGGTACTAAATGAATACTTTACATCAGTATTCACCAAAGAGAAGGAATTGGTGGATGGTGAGTCTGGAGAAGGGTGTGTAGATAGCCTGGGTCACCATTGAGATCCAAAAAGACGAGGTGTTGGGCGGCTTGAAAAATATTAAGGTAGATAAGTCCCCAGGGCCTGATGGGATCTACCCCAGAATACTGAAGGAGGCTAGAGAGGAAATTGCTGAGGCCTTGACAGAAATCTTTGGATCCTCACTGTCTTCAGGTGATATCCCGGAGGACTGGAGTATAGCCATTGTTGTTCATTTGTTTAAGAAGGGAAGCAAGGATAATCCAGGGAACTACTGACCGGTGAGCCTTACGTCAGTGGTAGGGAAATTACTGGAGAGAATTCTTCGAGACAGGATCTACTCCCATTTGGAAGCAAATGGACGTATTAGTGAGAGGCAGCATGGTTTTGTGAAGGGGAGGTCGTGTCTCACTAACTTGACAGTTTTTCGAAGAGGTCACAAAGATGATTGATGCAGGTAGGGCAGTGGATGTTGTCTATATGGACTTCAGTAAGGCCTTTGATAAGGTCCCTCATGGACTGGTACAAAAGGTGAAGTCACACAAGATCAGGCATGAGCTGGCAAGGTGGATACAGAACTGGCAAGGTCATAGAAGGCAGAGAGTAGCAATGGAAGAATGCTTTTCTAATTGGAGGGTTGTGACTTGTGTTTTACAGGGATCAGTGCCAGATTCGGCAGTGCCTCAGCAAGGTGACAATGAAATTAATGGAGGAGGGGGGTAAGGAGAGGAGGGTTGATGATTACAGAAGGGAGAATCATCTAAAAGCAGGCTTTTAGTGGATCAAGAATGCACGCGTGACGGCATTAGCTGAAGCAATAAAGAGACGTTTATTTTCAAACTAATATTGCTTGGTGCCAAGAAATTTGATTTCCCATTTTGTTCCTTCATGCACTGTAACAGAGAGCGAAGTGTTTAAAAAAACCTTGCCGTGACTCAGATTCGAACCGAGGTTGCTGCAACCACAACGCAGAGTACTAACCATTATACGATCAGGCCGCCCCAGAACGGCCCCAGCTCTCTGATTACAACAAGGTGGACATCACACTGCTCGGTCAGCAGGTTCATTTAGTGCCTGCACCAGACCAAAGTAGGTCTTTTGCCGTCTGCAGCCTGTTCCTCCATTCCATTTACATGATGGCGGATCTGATGGTGGCCTCAGCTGGAATTTCCTGACAACCCATAGCTCTCGAGTCCGTTTCCGATTAAACGTCTGTCTCACTCAGCCTTGAATATGTTCAATGAGTCAGTCGGGGAGAGGAATGCAAAGGTTAACAACCCGTGACGAGAAGAAAGCCTTCCTCATCCCCTTAAAAGGAAGACCCCCATCTTACCACTGTCCATTTATGTGAGCGGAGGCAACACTTTATCGTCGGTTTGTTTGTCTTATCTGTCAGCAGTCTATATCAAAAGCTAATGGACAGAATTCCACATAAGTTAATGCAGAGATATCTTATGACCCAGTGATTAGTTTTTGACGAATAGACAAATCTGGATCCTGCACATTTTAAAAGGATTTGTTAACAGAGGGACATGGTTGAATTTGCTTTTTTCAATGGTATCAATTGCCTCAGCAGTTATGATGGAATTTTTAAAAATTCATTCTTTATGGGATTGGGCATCGCTGGCTCTGCCAGCATTTGTTGCCCATCCTTAATTGCCCTGAGAAGGTGGTGGTGAGCTGCCTTCTTGAACCACTGCAGTCCCTGTGGTGTCAGTACACCTACTATGCTATTAGGGAGGGAGCACTAGGATTTTAATCCAGCGACAGTGAAGCAACGGCAATATATTTCCAAGTCAGGGTTGTGAGTGACTTGGAGGGGGCCCACCAAGTGGTGGTGTTCCCAGGTACCTGCTGCCTTTTGTCTTTCTAGAGTAGTCGTGGGTTAAGAAGGTACTGCCGAAGGAGCAATGGTGAGTTCCTGCAGTGCATCTTGTAGCTGCTATGCCCGCCTGCTACTGTGCATCAGTGCTGGAGGGAGTGAATGCTTGTGGGAGGTGTGGCAATCAAGTGGGCTGCTTTGACCTGCATGTTGTCGGGCTTCTTGAGTGTTGTTACAGCTGCACTCATCGAGGCAAGTGGGGATTATTCCATTACACTCCATACTTGTGCCTTGTAGATGGTGGATTGGCATTGGGGAGTCAGGAGGTCAGTTAATCACCACAGGATTCCTAGTCTGACCTGCTCTTGTTGCCACAGGAATGATATGGCTAGTTTGATTCCCTCTTATTGGACATGGCCATTGCCTAGCACTTGTGTGGTGTGAATTTTACTTGCTGCTTGATAGCCCAAGCCTGAATATTGTTCAGGTCTTGCTCCATTTGTACGTGGACTGCCATCAGTGTCGGAGAAG
This sequence comes from Scyliorhinus torazame, assembly GCF_047496885.1. Taxonomy (NCBI): domain Eukaryota; kingdom Metazoa; phylum Chordata; class Chondrichthyes; order Carcharhiniformes; family Scyliorhinidae; genus Scyliorhinus; species Scyliorhinus torazame. The sequence goes on along the minus strand of NC_092720.1, from coordinate 176,499,392 downwards.
TTGTAAATGGTGCTAAAAATTGTGGAGTCATCAGCAAACATCCCCACATCGAAGTACAGTCACCACAGAAACGAAAGGGAAAATGCTGGAAAACTGCAGCAGGTCTGGCTTCAACAAAGAGTCATCGGACTCGAAACATTAGCTCTTTTCTCTCCCTACAGGTGCTGCCAGACCTGCTGAGATTTTCCAGCATTTTCTCTTTTCATTTCCGATTCCAGCATCTGCAGTAATTTGCTTTTATAAAGTCACCACAGTCCTAGATGACCATAGGGTGCTTTCCCCTTGAGGAGTAGAGCTGACTGGTGGTACTTTAACCTGAGGATCACCACACCTCAGGCAAGGGGCATGATTGAGAAGGCAGGGTGGTCTTCAGCCTCAGCCGGTACGGGAATTAAACCTGTGCTGTTGGCCTCACTCTGCATCATGAAGCAGGTGTCCAGCCAACTGAGCTAAGCCAACACCCACATCTGACCTGATGTTGGAAGGAAGCTCATTGATGAAGCAGCTGGAGATTGTTGGGTCTAGGACACTAGCCTGAGGAACTCCTGTAGTGATGTCTCCGGACAGAGATGACTGACCTCCAACCACCACAATCATCTTCCTTTGTGCCAGGACTCCAACCAGTAGAGAGTTTTCCCCGATTCCCATTGATTCCAGTTTTACTCGGTCTCCTTGATGTCAAGGGCAGTTACTCACACCTCATGTCTGGAGCACAGCTCTTTCGTCCATGTTTGAATCAAGGCTGTAATATGCTAAGTGACCCTGGCGAAACCAAAACTGAGCATCAGTGAGTAGATTATTTCCAAGTAAGTGATGCTTGATAGCACTGTTGATGACTCCTTCTATCAGTCCACTAATGATTAAGAGTAGACTGATAGGACGGTAATTGGGTGGTTTGGATTTGTCCTGCCTGTTATGTACAGGACATAGCTGCCAATTTTCCACATTGCTGGGTCGATGCCAGTGTTGTAGCTGTACTGGAACAGCTTGGCTAGGAGCATGACAAGTTCTAGAGCACAGGTCTTCAGTACTATTGGCGGAATATTGTTTGGGACCATTGCCGTTGCAGCATCCAGTGCCTTCAACCATTTCTTGATATCACGTGGGTTGAATCAAATTGGCTGAAGACTGATATCTATGATGCTGGGGACCTCTGGAGGAGACGGAGATCATCCACTCAACACTTCTGGCTGAAGATTATTATGAATGCTTCAGCCTTGTCTTTTGCACACGTGCTGAGCAGCTCTATTTTTGTTGTTCACAGTATTCCAGGTGTGCTGTAACTAGAGCCTTTATATAATGTTAGCAGTACTTCCCTATATTGATACTCTATTCCCTTTGAAATAAAGTTAAACATTCAATTTGCCTGAAATTATCTGCTTAACTTGCATGCAATCTTTATGATTTATGCACGAGGACACCCCAAATCCACCTGTGCTGCAGTATTCTGCAGTCTTTATCATATTGAATAATATTCAATTCCTTTATTCTTCCTACTAAGGTATATAATTTAATATTTTCTACACTATATTCAAACTGAAGTTTTTTTCACCACTCACCTAAACTGTCTATATCCCTCTGGACACTCTGTCATCCTGACCACTTGCCTTCCTGGTTATCTCTGTGTCACCCGCAGTCTTGACAATAGTGCATTCACTTCCTTCATCCAAGTCAAGATTACTACCAGCACATCCATTATCTTTGTAAATACTTCCTTAATATCCCTGGATGTAACCCATCATGTCCAGGGGACTTATCTGCCTTGGCCCCATTAGATTCCCTCGTACTTGTCCCATGATTTTCTCCCCCCATTGATTATTGAGTATTTTAGCATTATTAGTGTCTTCCACCATGAAGACTGATACAAAGTTTTTGTTTAACTCCTCTGCCATTTCCTGGTTCACCATTGCTTCCCCAGTCTCATTCTCTAAGGGGCCCATGTTCACCTTGACCTCACTCTTCCTTTCTATATATTTAAATAAGCTCTTGCTATCTGTTTCTATATTACTTGCTAATTTACCCCAATAGTTCACCTTGTCCCTCTTTTTTGGACATTTTAATTAGTTTTTAAAACTTTCCCAATCCTCTGGCTTGCCACTAATCTTTGCCACACTTTTTCTTTCAATTTAATACTATGCTTCACTTCCTTGGTTCACTATGGTTGATGTATCGCCTTGTGAGAATCCTTCTTCCTCACTGGCATATCTTTGTTCTGAGTCAGAAACATCTGCCCTTGCTGATCAACCGTCTTTTCTGCTAAACTCCTTTCCTAGCCCACTCCAGCCAACTCTGTTCTCATTCCTTCATAATTACCCTCATTTAAGTGTAGCACAGTTGTTTCTGACACAAGTTTCTTGCTCTCAAAATTGTGGTGGAGGAATGTGTACCACTGAGTGCCCTTCACTCATTATTTGCTTTACCAACATGCTAATGCTTTGTGGCACATTTCCCAGGACACCCAGTACCCTCTGTTCCACCACATGCTTTAGTACTCAATCATCTGAACAGTATTCTACTTTTCTATTCTTCACACCAAAGTAGACGATGTCACATTTCCCACGTTAGTCCACTCACTTATTTCGCCACAATTTGCTTTTTTGCCTATCTTTGTCAAAAATATTGCTCACATAAAAGCCTAAAAAATACTGACTGCAATAAAACTCAACAGCCACCTGAACACCAATCAGAGATTTAAACCAGTGCTTTAAACACTTATTAAAAGCATAAAATGTTCGAAAGACTCAGCGGGTCTGGCAGCATCTGTGGAAAGGGGAACAGAGTTAACATTTTGAATTTGTATGACTTCTTCATAGTTGAACCCTGCAGCTAAGTTACCAGAGATAGCTGACGCAAATTTCAAAGCTGATATCTGTGAACGGAAAGCTAGTTTTCCACCTGACTGCCCACCAAGTCCGCGGATTTGCATTGGAGAGAGAATTAGAAGTCTGTTTGTTTAAAACCTTTGTCTTTGTGCTGCAATGCAGAATTCATTGGGTGGGCACTTTGCTTTTGGTTTGTGCCCATGTTGAGCTTTGTCAACAGACAGTGTCAAATAATACCTGGCTTCACACTAAGCTAAATAACCCATATACAGTAAGTATGAAGTGAAGACTGAACAAAAATGCTGGAAATATTCAGCTGGTCTGGCAACACCTTTTGACAAGAAAGCAGCAGTAAACTTTCAGGCTTCCTACATTTCATCAGAGGTGAAATGCTGCCAGTACGTAAGTGGATTGACCGTGCTAAATTGCCCCCGAGTGTCCAAAAACGTTAAGATGAGACGATTGGCCGTGATCAATGCGTGGCGTTATATGGACAGGCCGTGGGAATGGGCCGACATAGATTGCTCTTTCGAAGGGTTGTGAAAACCCGATGGGCTGAATGGCCTCCTTCTCCACTCTAGAGAGTCTAGATTCAACTGTCGAGTATTTCCAAACCTTTCCAGTATTACTCCCTTACTTTATTGGGATGATGTGGAATTACCTTTTAAGAGTAGGATGTATGATTAACAATGCAGCCTATATGTAGAGAAGCCAGTGCGTGATGTTCTTTGACAGTTTGAGGGGTTAAACACATGCCTGGAATACAAATCAAGAGCTCACCTTAAATTGCATACGAGGGCAAGACTTGGATATTCAGGTTTTAGCTGAGTTATTGAACTAGCATGTGGCAGTAACACTGCCAAGGTTAAATAGGTCGAGAAGTTACTTGTGGAAATTTATTACATAGAAACAATTTTACTTAAAAGTGACATACAACAGTAACCACTTGTTTCCTTCATACACCGATGCTCCCAGGCCTGTGGTATGCTCCCAGCATTTTTTTGCTCAATTCAATTTCCAAATTTTTCAGGACTTAGTGCTGTGGTTTACTGCAAAGGACAATCAGAGGAATAAATAAGCAGAGTCTGGAAAGTTGAGCTCAGGAAAATATATTTGACTGGAATCCTCTTAAAAAATCGGAACGTATGATTTGACGGATATAAAGATCATAGACCTCTGGAATCCTCGTTTAAAAAATGGGAATGTATGATTTGAAGGACATAAAGTTCATAGACCTGAAACGTAAACTCTTTCTCTCTCCACAAATGCTTTCCAGCCTGATGAGGTTTTTAAAAAATAATTTTGTTTTTATTTCAGATTTCCAGCAACTGCAGTATTTTTTTTTTTTTTTTTTTTACACTTTGCCGTTAACAAAAGCATGTGTACCACATACCTGCACATTTGTGGGACAGACTGCTGCGGCCAAACAGTAACCCAAGTATATGATCGATTCCCACAGTCTGCCAAAACCTCCCCACCTGCAACTTTCTGGACAGTTGGCTGAATGCTTTGATATTTGGACAAGCTTTGCAGCATTATTAAGAGTTCTTCATACTTTTAACCAAACTTGTGTCCATTATCAGGAAATTAATCTGGATGTCCCGATTTCAATACTCAAGAATCCTTCCAGAGGAAGTGGATGAAATAAATTGAGCTGTTTGAAACATTGTTACATATTATGCATTCTAATCCCCGTTGGATTTCAAGTCCAACACTTCAGCCACTCGACCATCACAGTTACATAAACATCATCCTTAACAAGTTCTCATACAAAAAGGTCAAACACTCTTAGTCCTGTGTCTCTAAACCATTAAAATTAGCACTTTAAAAACACAGCAGATTAACTTTATTTCACCCTCCACTGATGTTGAAGTTTCAGGCCAATAACCTTCACCTTTCACAGAAGCAGGAATAGGCCATATGGGCCTGCGAGACTGCTCTGCTATTCATTATGATCATGGTTGATCATCAAGTTCAATACCCTGATCCCGCCTTCTTCCCATATCTCTTGACCCCTTTAGCCCCAAGAGCCATATTGAATTAGTTCTTGAAATTAATAAAAACCTGATATTGAACCTGCAAAACCCCACCATAATCCTTCCATCAGTTCTAGAAACAACCACTCATCACTGCTCTTTATCCTCTCAAATAATCTTATTTTCCCTTTTCTTCCATTAGTTCTAACTTAGCTCACAGGTGCAGCACTTAATGCCTTTTAAAAGGTCTACGTACACAGTGTTTCATCAAGAGAATCAAGCTGGTTAAATACAATTTGTTCTTAAGAAATTGGTGCTGGCTTTCCTTAATTAACCTGTATTTGCCCAAGTGACTTCTGTCCCAAATTGTTTCTACAAATTTCCCCAATAGGTTAAACAGACTGGTCTGTAGTTGCTGTGCTTATCCAAATGCCATTTTTTGAACAATCATGCAAATCTCTAATGCTATGGCACCAGTCCTGGGTCTACGGTGGATTGGAAAATTATGGCCACTGCTTCTGCAAGCTAAAATACAGGTACAGCAAACAATTAGGAAGGTGAGTGGTATGCTAGCCTTTACCACAAGAGATTTGAGTAGTGGCAAAACTTTGCTTCCATTGTTCAGAACCTTAGTTAGACCTCACCTGAAGAACGGTATGAAGTTTTGGCCCCCTTACCTTCGAAGGGATGTTATAGCCATTGAGGATGTGCAAAGGTTCACCAAACTTGTTCCCAGGATGGCAGGACTGTCCTATGAAAAAAGATTGGGGAAATAGTGCTGGTATTCTCTGGAACTTCGATGAGAGGTGATCCCATTGAAACCTACAATATAATTAAACGGACAGACAGGGTAGATGTTTGCAAGGTATTTCCCCTGTTTGGGAAGTCGAGAGCGAGGGGATACAATTTCAAAGTAAGGACAGCGATTAAGAGGTTATTGTTTTTACTCAGAGGGTTGTGAATATTTGGAATTCTTTATCCCAGTGGACTGTGGACGTTTAGATATTGAGTATGTTTAAATCACAGATTTGTAGATTTCTAAACACTAATGGTATAAATGGATAGGATATGGGGATTGTGGAAAATGCATTGAAGTGGATGCCATGATAATATTTAACGGGGGAGCAGGTTCAATGGGCTGAATGGCCTACTCCAACCCGTGCTCCAATCTTACTTGCCTCAGTATCCTTGGATACTCTCATCCGATCCAATCAACATTCAGTACAGACAGCCCTTCTCACGCCTCCTCCTTTTCACCAAACACTTCTCAACAAACTTTCATCTTCGCCATAACATTGGTAGTTTCATGGTCACCTATACGGAGACTAGTTTTCAATCCCTGTTAAAGCTCTTCTCACAGGCAGGACATTTAAAAGGTCTCTGATCAGTGTGCACAAGGTGGTGCTCAGTGAGGTGGGATGACTGAGTGAATCTCTTTTTGCACACTGAGCAGATGAACCCGCTGGTCCCTCAGCAAGTGAGATGACCGACTGAATCCCTTTCTGCACATGGAGCAGATAAATGGCTTCTCCCAGTGTGCGTGCGCACGTGCGTTAGCAGATCAAGCTTACTTTTAAAACTCTTCTCACAGAACATTTAAAAAGGTCTCTTATCCATGTGAACTCACTTGTGCGTTAGAAGGTTGGAGAGAACATTAAATCCCTTCCCATACATGGCAAGGGAATAGCCTCTCCCCAGTGTGCACCCGCTGGTACGTATGGAGGCTGGATGACGGAGTGAATCCCTTCCCACAAACAGAGCAGATAAAGGGCCTCTCCCCAGTGTGGCTCCATCGATGAGTTTCCAGCTCCGACGGGTAATTGAATCCCTTTCCACAATTCCCACATTTCCACAGTCTCTCCAGAATGTGGTTTTCCTTGCATCTCTCCAGGTTGATTGTCCAGTTGAAACGCGACTAGACTCAGAACGTGTGTATGGTTTTCTCCACACTCTGAATGGGAGCAGTGTAACTGATTAAGGCTCTTTGCGCAGTCAGCTCAAGGGAATACTTTCATTCGGCTGTACGTCAGTACCTTCCAGTCACATGGACCGTTGAAATCTTCCTGCAGACAGAACAGACAAACATTTCTCGTTCCACGTTCAAAAGCTGTTGATAATCAGATCCTTATGAATTGAGTGCATTATATTTGGTTTCGGCTTTTGTTGTACAAATCTTCCTCTTCTCATGTCCTGTAAAAGGATTTTACACAAAATATACACAGAATTACACAAAATATAGAGTAGAAAGAGATTGTTCATGCCAGGGAATGTTTATTGTTTTCTTTATAATCCATCTTACCGCCGGCCATTTCATGCACCTCATCTTAACCTTTCAGCCTATCCTTCTACTCCCCTTCATCTCATGCAGTCTGCCAGTTTCCTTTGAAAACACACCAAAACCACTTACTGAGGGAGTGAGTTCCACATTCTCACTGGCCTCTCAATAGGTAAAACTCTTCTTCTTTCCCTCCTGGATTCATCCATACGCAGCGTCTCTTGCCAGCGTAAGATAACTGTGCAAAATGGCCACTAACATATCTGCAGTTATCCACGTATACACGGAAAGCCAATGATGTCATTGGCTGGAGACATCAGCAGCAAACACAGCTTGTGTTTAAAACGTTGGAAAATAGCACCACACATTTCTATGGCCATTGTGAATAAAACTGTGTTACAGATTGTGCAAGAAAAAAAAGTGGATGACGTATAGGAACAGGAGTAAGCCATTCAGTCCTTTGAGCCTGCCCCGATCATGGCTGATCTGTAGCCTAACTTCTTGTACCTGCCTTTGGCCCATATCCCTTAATATCTTTGCTGTACAAAAATCTATCTATCTCAGATTTAAAGTGAACAACTGCTCTACCTTCAACTGCTATTTGTGGGAGTGAGTTTCAAGTCTCTACTACCCTTTGTACAAAGAAGTGCTTCCCAACCACACTCCTGAATGGTCTGGCCATAAATGTTAGACTATTCCCCCTAGTTTTAGAATCTCCCACCAGTGGAAATAATTTATCTTTATCTACCCTGCCTGTCCTTGTGAATATCTTGAATAATTCGATCAGATCACTTCTTAACCTTCTAAATTTTAGCAAAAACAGGTCTAATTTGTGTAATCTCTCCTTGCAACTTAACCCTGTAGTCCAGGTATTAATTTTGCAAGCATCCGTTGCAAGCTCTACAAACCCAATATATCCTTCCTAAGGTCAGGTGCCCAGAAATGCTCACAGTACTCCAAGTCGGGTCTAACCAGGGTTTTGTATAGCTGCAGCATAACCTCAGTGTCTTTGTACTCCAACCCTCAAGACATAAATGGTAGCATTTTGTTCGCCTTTTTGGTTATTTTCTGCACATGTTCGTGGCTATTTAAGGATCTGTGCACCAGAACCCCCAGGTCTCTTTGTACATCCGCTGTACTTAACCCTTCCCAATTTAGAAATTACTCTGCTCTTGTCCATTTTTGGTCCAAAATGGATAACCTCATACTTGCTTACATTGAATTCCATCTGACACAAATCTGCCCAGTCACCTAGACTGATCTCCTTGCAATTTTATGCTATCATCTAGACTGTCTACAGTGCCGCCTAATTTGGACACATGACTTTTCATGCCATCATCCAAGTCATTCATGTGAATAACTGAGGCCCCAATACAGATCCCTATGGTACACCAAGAGTCACATCCTGCCAATTAGAGTACTTACCCATTATCCCCACTCTCTATCGCCTGCCACTGAACCAATTGCCTATCCCGGTCAATAACTTGCCCTCCAATCATATTTAACAGTCTCTTATGTGGGACTTCTGGAAGTTCACATAAATAACATTTATTGACATTCCCCTATCACTTTAGTCACCTCTTCAAAAAATTCAATGTAATTAATCAGGCATGACCTTCCCCTCACAAATCCATGTTGGCTCTCCTTGATCGACCAAAGTTTTGAAGATGTTCAGTTACCCCATCCCTGATTATAAACTCCAGCAAATTCCCCACCGTAGATATTAGGCTAACCAGTCTAGAATTCCCTACTTTCCGCCTTTCACCCTTCTTAAAAAGTGGAGTGACGTGTGCAATTTTCCAATCCAGAGGGACATCTCCTGATCTAAGGAACTCAGAAAGATTATAATTCGGGCATCTACAATGTGCTTCCCTACTTCTTTTCAGACTCTCGGATGGAAACCATCAGGTCCTGGGGATTTGTAACTGTTTAATTCCATCAATTTCCCAGTGGCTTTTTCAGGGAGTTTCCTGCTGGCTTTGTCGGGGAGCTCCCCACCACTTTTCAAAGACATGCAAGTCACTTTTTTGAGCCATGTGGAGTTTCTTACCAGTTTTGCCCGCACTTAGAATTGAAGAGATCGGGCTGAGGTTGCCCCGATCTCTGTGAGCTTGTGGGGCCCCCACCCATGGGCAACGTCAACCTCCACATAAATGGACACCCCACAAGTGAGGACACCCCAATATGGGGTCCCTGGTGCACCCGAACACCCTTACAGCACCCCTTTCCTTCCAAGACCCCAACCCATTATCCCCCAAACCACCCGGAGGTCCTACTTATCTGCCCTGCACCCCCCCACTCTTCAGCCCACCCACCCCCATCCTCCTTTCATGGCCATGCCCCCCCCCCCCCCCCCCCCGGGTCTGACCCTTGACACTGCAACTGTGGCACTCAAGCACCTTGTCTCCTGGACAGTGCTCCAGCCAGCTTGGCAGGGCCACTGGGCACATTGACAGTGTCCGGGTGCCCGCGTTCCTGGGGAAGAGCCGGAGGCCACCCTGCACTTAACCTAACCACCCAGGTCATCTCCAATAGCCCAGGAGACTCTCTGGGTGCTGTTCTGCCTGGCCCACATTTGTGTGGACCAGTGCTGAATGGCACCTAGCTACAGCCTCCCTGGGAAGACTAGAGAATCGAGGGAGGCCGGTGTATCCTGTGTGAGTAAGTCTTAAGTTGGTTTGAGACCTACTACCGGGAGCGCATTTTCATCACGTCCATTTATGGTGGAGTTCCGACTCAGACTTCTCGCAGGACTTTGGTGAATCCCGTGAGGGGCGGAGGTAGCAGGGAGGCCGGCTGAAGGCTCTCACAAGATTCTCTCACTTGAGCACAACACGGTCAGCCAATTGCGCCCCTGTATCATCTCAGTAAAGTCAGCCTTGCCCAAATATAAAATTATCGTATCTGAAACATGCTTTTCATTTTTAAATGCTACACTGAGTTCAATCATGTTGTGATCACTGTTTAATAAATGTTCTTGCAGTTCGGCTAGTAATTAAATTTTATTATTACATAATTAAATTTAATATTGTCTGTCCACTTGTTACACCTGGAACATATTGCTGAAATTCACTACCTTTCTGACAGGCGCTTGTCTGCATTTTCAAATTTATGTGTAAGTTAAAATCCCCCATTAATACTACTATATCTTTACACTTGCCTAATTTCTGCATTTATACAATCTCATGCCTCAGGACTGCTACCATGGGATCTATACATAAGATCCATTAGTTTTTGATCATTTTCTGTTCCTTGGTTCTAACCATATAGTCTCCACTAGTTGCTTTCCCCTCATTATATCCCCCCTCACCATTGAGGTGATAGTATTTTTAATTAGCAAGGCTACTCCACCCCCTCGGCCATCTTCCCTCTCCCTCCTGTAAGCTTTATAACCAGGTATATTTTGTTCCCAGTCCCAGCCATCCTACAGCCATGTCTCCATAATAGCTACCATATCTTAAGCTTTAATTTTAATTTGCGTCTACAACTCATCTAGTTGATTCCTTACACTCAGTGCATCAGTATATAGAATTCTTAATTGGGTTATACCCATAACCATGAGCACTGATGCTTTATTCGCTTGTTCATAATTTCTCGCTTCTGGTTTTACCAGTATACTTTTTGTCGTTTTGTCATTAGCTGCAGTTCCTAAAGTTGCATTCCTGACTATTTCTTTACTCTCTGCCCTGCTACTTGGTTTTTGACATGTATCGGCTTCCTCTCCCGTTCTTTATATTAAAAAGTAGAAGTACAGCAAAATGCTTCAGGTATTGATGGGTGAGCTGCCAGTGTTCGTATACAACAGAACTGAAAATGTGCCAAGAAAAAGATAAAGCTGAAAGAAGTTATAGAGGTGAAAATGGGTTTGAATATTGGTCTGAATATAATAATTGTTCGTTCTAAAATGTACTCTCCAGGACAGGTAATTTGACTTTGCACTGCAGTTTCAGCCCTCATTAGGATAGCTGCAAGTTTTAATTTTGCTTTCAGCAAAACCGATATACTAACTGGAGAGGATGAATATCACATGGAGGGAATGAGGAAAGTTCACAACCTCATCACTCGCACTGACGTCATGGAGTGAAGCTTTTCAGCAAATGTTGCCATGTTGATAACAAATGAGGCCTTGTTCATAACTATATTTACGGCCTCCAGTTCTGCATTATCTCACAAGTGAACACATTCTCTCCATATCCAACCAGTCCAATCCATTCAGATTTGCAAAAAATACTTATCAAATCATCTCTATCTTCTCTTGTCTGAGGAAAAGAAAAATGCCCAACCTTACCTCATAGCTGTAATTTCAGTTGACAAAAACCCTCAGTGTCTTGGTTAGAATTTCAGAACAAATATTTCTCTTGGTTTAAGGTTTGCTGTGTGTAAATCCTCCCTTTCTAAGCCCCTGTAAAAGACGTTTACAAAATCCATTCCTGTCAGATCAGAAGTTGACAATATTCTCTCCTCCAGTTTGCTGACCCAGGAAGATCCTGTTACTTATTCCTTCCTGTAAGGATGGTGGTCATTGACCTATAATGATGGGTGTTCGTTAAAGTGGGCCTGATGCCAGGAAAAGCCCTACAGCTGCTGCCCCACTCAGTGCAAATGCAGGTCTAGGAGGATCTTAATCTGGACTTCAGCCCTAAACAAGTTATTTGTGAATCCTCCCTGCTCAGCCACTGGCTCAAAACCGTCCTAAGCTTGTCAATTTCCCTACCCCGGCTTCAACACAATCATCGCTGTACAGCCCCAGCATTATGACATTGCTCCAGCTGCAGCTGAGCACCATGCCCGCATGGAGAGGGGCAGAAGGTGGGTCTCCTGTAATAAAGATAAGTCGCATTCTACCTCATGGAGGAGGCTGCATAATTGTGCTATCCATTGAAAAGACATGTTTCTGGCGAGAGAATTATAGCCCGTGTCTTCCGGTCATTGACCGCCACCATGTTTCCTGTATCACAAATGAACTGCCTATTTTCAGCCAGGACCTCAGTCCCCAGCTAAGCAGAAACAGCTGAGCGCAGACTCTCCAGGGCGAGGCCAGAAATTGCAGCAAAGACAAAGTAAAGAGAAGACACAGATCATGTTCATTGCACTGGCTGCCATGTTCAGGCAACTTTATTAAAAGCCCAGATAAGTGAGTTGGTGAATGTATATGAGTAGTTAGGTTGGATGAATTGGGCAAGGGGATGGATCATAGGGTTGACAGCGAGAGTAGTCCAGTGGTTAGCTGGTTAGGGGTAGTTGGGAGGGTGAGGAGTGAGGGGCGAAGTCAGCTCATCATGGGAGGGTAGGTAAGTGGTTGGGGGGGGGGGGGGGTGCAGTCTGTACTCTAGTAGGGTTCCATAGTTAGGTGATCTAGATGGGAGGCAGGTGGTAGTGAGTAGTAGTCAGACGGTCAGGGAGTGAGCAGGGTGAGGGCTAGTCGAATTGTCAGCCGGTCCAAAATTGGCTGAGCTGAGCAGCAGGAGGCAGAAAGTGTTGGTCAAAGTTTATTTTTGTGACTGGAAGCTTGCGTCCAGTGGTGTACCGCAGGGATTGGTGCTGGGTCCCATGCTGTTTGTTATGTATGTTAAAGATCTGAACAGAAATGTGGGTGTTATGATCAGGAAATTCACACAAGACACATAAATTGGTGGTGTGGTAAATAGTGGGGAGGAATGCCTTAGATTACAGAGTGATAAAGGAGGACTGGTCAGATGATCAGAACACTGGTAAATGGAATTTAAACCGGAAAAGCGTGGGGTAGTGGGAGAAATATCAATGCAAGGGAATGCAATGCAATGACCAACAGGACACTAGATGTAGAGGATTAGAAGGATATTGGGGCGCATACTCATAAGTCGCTGGAGGCAGGAGAGGTAGGAGTATGGTTAAGATGGCATGTGGGAAACTTGCCTTTATTCATGTGACATTAAATATAAATAGCATGGTGGCACAGTGGTTAGCATTGCTGCCTCACAGTACCGAGGTTCCAGGTTCAACCCTGGCCCAGGGTCACTGTCCGTGTGGAGTTTGCACATTCTCCCAATGTCTATGTGGGTCTCACCCCCACAACCCAAAAGAGGTGGATTGGCCATGCTAATATCGGCCCTAAAATGGAAAAACAAAAATTGGATACTTCAAATTTAGTTAAAATATATAAGAGCATAGAGGTCATGGTGGAGCTGTATAAAACACTTGTTAGGCCACAGCTAGAGCAGTGTGTGCAGTTCAGCTCATCACGCTATAGGAATGAATGGTGCAGAGTAGATTTACCAGGATGTTGCCCGAGCTGGATCATTTCAGTTATGATGGGAGGCTCATTAGATTGGGGTTGTTTTCCTTAGAGAAGAGAAGGCTGAAGGGGGAGGGGAACCTGATGATTGAGGGTCCAATATTATGAAGGATGTAGTTGGGTAGAAAGGCTGACCTTCACATTTTAAGTAGAATTTAGATGAGCACTTGAATAGCATACAAGGCTATAGACAAAGTGGTGGAAAATGGGATTAAAATAGAAGGTGCTTGATGGTCGGTACAGCCACATAGGTAGTGGGTAGCTGCGAGGTCATCAGTGTTAAGTAATGGGTTAAGAGTTAAGTAATGCATTAAGAGACATTGCAATTAGTTGTCTCATTTATGTTAAGTATCCAATGATTGACACGGATATGTAAAGGGGCTTCAGGTGGCCCTTGTGTCAGGTGATGTGATGTTAGAGTTCTGTGCAGAGGCTGTGGAAGTGAAATAAATGGTGTTTGGTGAAAAGGAACAGGACTTTTGACTCTTCATACAACGGTAACTAAAACGTATAACAGTCAGTCGTCTGGTGGTCAATGGTCAAGGTTTAGTTTGGTGGTCAGTAGATGAGTGGTCAGGGTAGTAGTCAGGTCGGGAACTAGTCCGGCAGTTGGGGGATGGCGGGCACTCAATTTGTACTCGGGTTGGGGAGGGTGTGGTTAGCTGGCCGGGAAGGTAGTCCGGAAGTTGTTGGGGTAGTCAGATAGTCTGAGGCCTAGTAGTGGTCAGCTGGTCATCGGGGTAGTTGGGTGACCATAGGGTAGTCTGTTGTCAGCTGGTGTAGTTGGATGGTTAGCTGTTCAAGGGGTAGTCAGGAGCCAGAGATTTAGTTGTTAGGGTAGGTGAGCAGTTGGCTGATGAGGGGGGTAGTCCGGTAGGTTGTGTGGGGCCAGGTTCAATGCTTTGTTCAGTCTTGCTGTCTGATCCTCGCATTGGACTAACTATTAGCCAGCAGAATATTTTGATGGCCAATATCCAGTTAGGTCCCACATAGGGGCAGCACAGTAGCACCAGTGAATAGCACTGCTGCTTCACAGCTCTTGGGTCCCATGTTTGATTCCAAGATTGGGTCATTGTATGTCTGGAGTCTGCAAGTTCTCCCCGTGTCTGCGTGGGTTTCATCTGGGTGCTCCGGTTTCCTCCCACAAGTCCCGAAAGACATGCTGTTAGGTAATGTGGACATTCTGAATTCTCCCTATGTGACCCGAACAGGCGACGGAATGTGGTGACGAGGGGCTTTTCACAGTAACTTCATTGTAGTGTTAATGTAAGCTTATTTGGTGACAATAAAGATTATTAATTAATTAACACAATGTTGGAAGGCATTGGGATGGTGGTAATGTCACTGCACTAATATTCCAGAGCCTCATGCTAATATTCTGAGAACCCAGGTTTGAATCCTACCATGGCAACAGCAAAATTTGAACTGAATAAAAATCTGGAATTAAATGTTTAATGATGACCATGAAACCATTATCGTAAAAAAACAATCTGGTCCACGAATGGCCTTGAGGGAAGGGAATCTGCCATCTTTACCTGGTCTGTTCTACATGTGACTGCAGATCGTCCGCAATATGGGTGACTCTTAAATGCTCCCTCTTGCGCAATTAAAGATGGGCAACAGCCAGCGATGCCCACAGCCCAGACTAAAAAAGATTCTGGCACAGATCTCTGACAATGAGTTCAGTGTCAGACACACTCATTAACAAACACATATGCAAGTTAGGTTGGGTTACAGGTATAGTGCTGGGGAGTGGGTCTAGGTATGGTGTTCTTTTGGAGGGTGGGTGCAGAATTGATGGGCCAAAAGTGGCCTCCTTCTGCACTGCAGGAATTCTATGATTAAGGGTCCCTGGGCAGCACTAATCAGGCCATTTGGAAGTTTCACCTTCCTGGACAAATTCAGCGCATGAGTGAGTGACTTCCATGGAGTCCTGATGCACATTTCCCAATTTACGTCAAATGTCCATGAAACCGTATGGTTATCATAAGATTTAGGCTGAGGTTCAGTGATCCAATTACTCTTGGAGCCAAGGGGTCAAGATACAAAAGGAATAATCAATTTCATACAGAAAGCCAAATGCTTGGGCCCTCCACCATTGTGCTGGCCTGGAAATAGTTAATATCAGTAATGATCGCAGAACCCAACCCTGCATTCAAAGATGCGCCTACCTTTTGGCTCATCGACCGACCCTCAAGAAAGCACTCTGCCTAGGCCGATACCACCAACCTATCCCTGTAAACCCACCCATTGAGCAAGGCCAATCCACTTAACCTGCACATATTTACACAGTAAGGGACAATTTAGCATAGCTAGCCCACCCAACCTACATATCTTTGGTCTGTGGAAGAAAACTGGAGCACCCGGAGAAAACCCAAACACAGGGAGAACGTGCAACTCCATGCAGTTACTCAAGGTTGGAATTAGACCCGGGTCCCTAATCCTTTGAGGCAGAAGTGCTAACCACTGTGACACAGTGCCGCCCTAGTAGGTGAGGTGTACAGGAAAGAATAATTTCCCATGCACGCAATATTTAAACAGATTCTCTCGAGTACGAATGGACTGGCTGCACATCAGATCCAGCAAACATTTAAAGTTAGAGAGCGAACAGGTCCACCCTGTACACCATATAATTAGTAGTGTCCTTACTCCATAATTCTTTTCAAGGAAAAATTTAGACAAGACATCATAGTCCCGGACAAGGCGTGTACAGAATCTTCCTCTGTTCTATTAGCATATCCTTCTAATTTCCAGTTAGTCATTTTGGCATGAACGGAAACAGAATTAATACCTGGGTGTGATGGCCGACAGTCCAGTTCTAAGCCTGCGGGATACATCTGCAACATACTGCCCTAAAGAAAACATAATTGGGTGGCATGGTGGCACAGTGGTTAGCACTGCTGCCTCACAGCACCAGGTACTCTGGTTCAATTCCGACCTTGTTGAATATGCAGATTAGTGTCTGCGTGGGTTTTTCAGGGTGCTCTGGTTTCCTCCCTCAGTCCAAATGTTAGATGGATTGGCCATGCTAAATTGCCCTTCGTGTCCAAAGATGTTCAGGTTAGGTGGGGTTATGTAGATAGAGTGGGCTATGTGAGCCTGGGTGGGGTGCTGTTGGGCGTGGTGCACAATTGGTGGGCTGTTCATCCGGCTTCTGCACTGTCAGGATTCTCTAGATTCTAGGCAACTGTGGTCACTGACCTGCGTCCACCCATTTCAGCCGATTTCCAATTACAGACCTCCAGTTCCTGTGGAAGGCCAAACTGCTGCACACCTATTGATATCCAGCGTCCTGAAACGATCAGAAAAAGCACAAAGAAAATGACAAGTGCGAGTTTTTAGTTTTTGCAAAATTTTCAGTGTTAAATTTTGATTATTTTTAGCATTCATCTTGGCCCTTTTGGGGCCAATTCAAATCTGTGATGCAAATATTTCAGCTTCACTTAAAAAATACACAGGAAAACTGGTGAATTGCAGAAAGCTCCCAGGTATAACCTCAACATTGACATTATCTCATCAGAGGTAATGGCATTCCCTTGCATTTACCACCACTCCTGTTCTCCTTCCAACCTGGAAAGATCTCTTCCCAAGAAGATTACAACTCCTCTTTCAAACTTCCGACCGTAACACCATTTGACCATGCATTTGTCATGACACTTCTTCAACTGGTCATCTGTTCAAGCATTCCCACAACTCGTGATTTCTTTCTCCTGCGTAGAACACTGAATCTTCCCCTTAACTCCCATTACCCCCTTTGCAGCTTATGTCTAAGGAACGCAGACCGGAACATATGTCACACAAAAGGTTTAGCCAATTATTGGCCGAGCAAGCTGCCCCACACACTAAATACTACCTGGTCCTGTATCCACTTTCCCTGCAGCCATTTCTTAAAAGACCCTAGGATACAGAGCAGTAAGTCCACACGATGTGCCCGTCTCTGTCAGTCCAATTAGTTGTTCTAGTCATTGTTTATGTTTCTCAATCCCTGCTGCATCTCGGTTTTCTACTATCCTTGGAATGGTGTTTGGGTTTTTACTTTGGAGACAGAGACTAAATACTTAAGTTTCTGCTATTTCCTGGTGTCCTATACTAATTTCCCTGCCCTACCATCTAAAGAAGCAATGCTTTGATTTTTTTAATGTTTTCTTAGTTTTCTCTCAAATTCCAATTTCTTCCTCTTTTTTTTTAAAATAAAAGTCACCCTTTACTGCACTGAGCTTTTTAAGCACAAAGCACTTTAGAATCTAAATGCAGCACATGCTGCAATCCTTACCTGGTCTGGCCTACATGTGATTCCAGCTGCTGACTGTTAACTGCCCTCAGTCCACTCAGTTCAAGCAGAGTGAAGGCTGGGCATTAAATGCTGGCCTCAGCCTACAATGTCCACATCCCATTTAAAAAAAAAAAAATCTTTCTTCCTTAATAGCATGCATCTCTACTGATAGTTATGAAATATCCCCCTCAATGTCTGACGCTCCACTGTCCTAACTTTTAATTTATTTTCTCTGTTTGCTCCAGCTAACTCTCTATTCATACTTTTTAATTGCCTTTATTTAAGTTCAAGACACTCGTCTTACACCTACCGATCGCATCCTGTAAGTGAATGAAATTCCATTATGCTGTGACAATTATTCCCAATTGGATCCTTTACAAGATGATCATTAATCAATGCTACCTCTTTGAACACTATCAAGTCTAAAGACTTTTCCCTCGTTTCCCAACTAAATTGTTCCAAGGAACTGCTCGAAATACATCAATTCAAGATGCAGGCTACCTTTTCTAATTTGATTCAACAAATCTATATAAAAGGTGAAAATCACCCACGATTGTGGTACCTGCCTTAGAAGGTTCCATTTCTTCATGTATAGCATATATTTAGCACTACTGACTCATAGCGCCAGGGACCCGTGTTCAATTCTGGCCTTGGATGACTATCTGTGTGGAGTTTGCACTCAAATTCCTTTCTGTATTGCATTCCTCTGGGTGCTCCGGTGTCCTCCCACAGTCCAAATATGTGCAGGTTAGGTGGATTGGCCATGCTACATTGCTCCTTCGTGGCCAGTGATGCACAGGTTAAGTTACAAGGATAGGGCAGGGACTGTGCCTCGGCAGGGTTCTCTTTCAGAGGGTCTGTGCAGACTCGATGAGCCAAATGGCCTCATTCTGCACAGAATTCTATGATTCTATACTCTGTCCTGCAAAGCAGCTACTGGCTGAACCATGGTGGTGGTGGAGTGATGGCTATAAACTATTCCCAGCAGTAACTTTCCTTGACAATTGCTCATTTAAATCCAAACTGATTCTATATCTTGATCCTTCAAACCAAGATCATTTCTCACTATTGTACTGATCTTCAACACCTTTTTTTTTTCTTGTACCTCCCAAATGTCCAAATCCCTTGAATCTTCAGGTCCCATGCACGGTCCTTTATAACCAGGTCTTTCTAAGGCTTTCATATCGTAGTCATTTATTTCAAGTTGTTCTACCAATAAATAAATTGATCATAATTCTTCAGATCTGCTTTTTTACTATTTTACCCTCTGCAGATCTTTTTGCTGGTGCACTTGTATATTTGTATGCCCTGTCCATTCCTGTCACTCTTTATTATCATTAACCATACAATAACCTGCACTATTCCCTTGTCTTTTTTCATTGATTTTAGAAATATTCCCTCATATGAAACTTTCTCCCTACTATTTAGTTGAAAGCACTTTTTACAGCAATAGATGTACAATTTTCCAGAACACTGGTCCCAGAAAGGTTCAGTTAAAGGCGTCCCAATGTTATAGCTCCCAGTGCCGAAAGAACGGAAACCCAAGTATCCCCCACCAACATTTGAATTACACATTCAACTTTCTGATTCACATTACCCAATGCAAATTTCCTTCTAGTTTGGATTGTAATCCAGAAATGATAATCTTTGCGGTTCTGTTTTTAATTTAACCCCTCACTGTTCATACTCCTTATGTTGTTGGATCCCTTCCCACCCACTCAAGATTCCTCTCCAATCCCTACGAAATGTCCGTAATCACATGCACTGGAAAGACATTACAGCCTTCAATGCTCACCCTCTTTGTTGCAGATAACAGTATCTATTCCCCTATACAGTCCCCTACTACAAATGTAACTCCAAAGTCAGTCTGCAAAACAGAAGAGAACTGGATATAACAACTTGAAGTGGGGGAGGAAACAGAAACATCTTTTTATTTGCTTTGCGTTCTTGAATTAAAGGGATCAAAAGATTATTCGGTAGGCAGAATATGGAGTTGAGGCCACAGTCAGATCACCCATGATCTTGCTGAAAGGTAGAACAGGCTCAAGGGGCCTAATGACCTAAGTCTGCTCATATCATTGATCATACCACCATATTGTTCTGTGAAAATGCAAAAATTATTTGAGCTTCTAGTTTTGGAATTGGTAGATTCAGTCTCAACTTTTGCAAAGTCCAATCTTGCCCTTTACCAAATGTACTAGATGCAGCTGGGATATTGCAGCTGCTGCTAAACAAAATCCAAACAAAAGTCACAGTGATAGATGGGCAAGTGTCTTCACAATGAAGATTTTCAAGTGTCGCTAAAAACTGACAAACACAAATATTTGTGAATTAAGACAGGAAATATAGAGATATGTTTTCTTGCTCTCTGAAACAAATGCCACACGAGTACCTGGGTCAATTTAAATTGGGTGTATAAGTGGCAGAAAACTTTATAAAAAGTTCTCTGGTTATCAATACATAAAACATGAAGGAGGGGGTTCTGTAAAAGGACAAGTGCTCCACTCTGCCAGATTACTCGCCAGGAATTGAAGACAGTAATCCACTTCCTTAGAGAGGGATTTAAACCTGAGGTTGAGAATGTTAACATCAAGACTTTGCCATAATTGGAAGCTAATACAGTGCCACACACTCTCAGCCACTTACGGTTTGTTGCTGGGTGATGATGGCACAGTGGTTATCACTGCTGCCACACAGCACCGTGGGCCCAGGTTCAATTCCAACCTTGGGTGACTGTGTGGAATTTGCACATTCTTCCCGTGTCTGCGTGGGTTTCCTCTGGGTGCTCTGGTTTCCTCCCACATCGAAAGATGTGCCGGTTAGGTAGATTGACTTTGTTAAATTTCTCCGAGGTGGGATTATGGGGATAGGGTGGGGCTTTGGACTGGGCCTAGACTGTGTGTTCTTTCAGAGGGTCGGCACAGACTCGATGGGCCAAATGGCCTCCTTTTGCACTATAGTGATTCTATGATTCTAAACATTGATGTCGGTGGAGGGACAAACAGGGCCAGGGGACAAACAAGGCCACAGCAGGACTGTGTCTGCAGACTCTGCCTGTCAGGTCAGATACAAACAGGATCAGCTTGAACAAGACACACAAGAGTGATGGATCTTACTGCAGTGTCACAGCCAACGTCACTCCTTCGCCCGAGTCCACAGTCACCTCGGTCTCCATCTCCCAATGTAAAGCTGCAAAACAAAAGAAAAGTGGATAAGACAACCTGAAATAGAAGATGAAATGAGGATTTATTTTTAAAGCAGCGAGTTGGTATGCTCTGGGATGCATGGCTGAAAGGAGGCAGCAGAATCATCTGTAACTTTGCAAATGGGATCAGATAAAGACTTGAAAAGGAAGAATATTCACAGAGCTGCGGGTACAGGCAAAGAGGGGACTGACTCCCTGCTATTCCTGTGCTCCTGCTGACGGCGCACGTGTCACCGACCTCAGCCATTGAGACCACATTAATCAAGCCTGACACCCCGACGCCCTACCCTTCTCCCCCGACGCCCTACCCTTCTCCCCCGACGCCCTACCCTTCTCCCTTCCCCCACCCCGCCCCCGCCCCGACGCCCTACCCTTCTCCTCCCCCCCCGCCCCCCCCCCCATCACACGCCGAAAGGTCCTGGACTCCGTGCGAGCTCACTCGCTCGCCCTTCCGCGGCAGCACCCTCTCGGGCCCAGTATTACTGCCCCGAACTGAGATCACCGCTATCGACCCGAAATCCAGGCCCGGCCCCTGACCGCAGCAAATCTACACACTGAGGAGCGCAGCGCATGCGCGACTTTTTCAGCACCGGACAAACCATGACGCAATCTCGTAATCACGAGAGACGAAATGATGCGTGACGTGCAGGGTGGCCCAACCTTGGAGAGAGAGGGAGCTGTCAATCTAAGGATCTGCAGTCATTGTGCACCGGGTTGTTAGAAACTACTGCTGTGAGAAACACCGCTCACTTAATAAAAGATTTACACTTAGTCAAATTATCGATCTTGCAAGAGCGGGTGCCTCCAGTAAGCAATAGCAGACACAAAGAATTCACACAGCATAACTTTGTTATATACAATCCATGAAAATACAATCCGTGAGAAACACATCCCACAAACTATAAAAAGGGCAGTTCCCTTATCAGTGATCCCTTATTTGGTCTCCCCCTTGCATAGTGATTTCTGTCCGCTCCTGGTACATCCTTGGACCGGCAGTTAAAGATGAGAATGAGGCCCCCTGCTTGCACCTGCTATCTCCCCTTGCTTAGCAAGTTCTGTTATTGTACATCCCGTTCTTCCCCGAAGGTCATCCTGGTACATCGTTATAATAATTCGCTCACTATAGCTTACTCAGAACTCAACATGTTAATTTTCCCATCATGCTTCATTGTTGACATCTTAATTGTGAACCAGAGTATATACATGTGAAAACAACACAAAAACAACACAGAATGTTCATTTCTCACACTGCAAATGCAAAATATTCGGAAATATATATGAGGAAAATTCTGTAAATACAATAATTCCAAATGGGGATCGTCTGGAACGGTGGAGCAAGACCCATCGGTCTTAAGTTCCTATTTCTTGCTTCACTGTCACATGGCAGGTGAGGCTTTGGGACCTGATTGCATTCTCTCATTCGAGAGAGTTGATTAAGTCACTAATAGAAAGAATAAGTAGTACCTCGGTTATGATTGGCGGGAAATTTAGATGTTATCTTTTATATTATATGTATTATGTAAAACATATAAATACCCATGTTCACCAGCGTTTAGCATCTTTAGTACCAGGGTAGCCAAATCTGTTTGCTCATCTACAGTCTCCAGTTTATCACCTCAAAGAACATCCTCCTATTTTCATCCAGTGCATACAATTTACGCTTTTTCTGTAACTCCTCACATTTTTATCTATTGCTTTGATCGAATCCTCTTTTTTGTCCTTTAGTTCATAAAAGTTTTTTGGAAGAAGGGACTAACTGAGAAACACCAGAAATACATGAAAGTCAGGTGTTACGTTCTGGTACTAGGCTGGTAGGAATCAATGTACTGGAGAACGTCTCGTTCATGGCTGGTTAAGTTTTATTGTTAAATATTAACATGGGTTAGATAACAAACATGATACGATGAAAAACTATTACTATCAAAATATCCAAGCCATGGGACATCTGCGACTATCTACTTCAACAGCTATCCCCAGACTCCCTGAGTTTGTAATGCCACATGGTTCTCTTCTGCCACCTGCTGGTTGGAGGTCGTATCCGTTAATATTTACATAACTGCTTATGCAGATCATCACACCCTCTTTCCTTTGGAAATGAGTACTATTTACAATCATCATTTTAAAACAATACATTTACATCTGATGCACTTCATCCTTTACTTATGTACATATTTCAAGGCTTACAAATCAATCTGTCTGGTTTTCTGCTGTGTCTTATCGACCTTCTCAGTGCCCATTGAAGCGGCGAATTCGACTGGCATTCAGATGTTTCTGGACATAACATAAGAACTAGCAACAGGATTAGGCCATCTGGCCCCTCGAGCCTGCTCCGCCATTCAATGAGATCATGGCTGATCTTTGTGGACTCAGCTCCACTCTCCGGCCCGTACACCATATCCCCGAATCCCTTTATTCTTTAGAAAGGTATCTATCTTTTTCTTAAAAACGTTTAAAGAAGGAGCCTCAACTGCTTCACTGGACAAGGAATTCCAGAGATTCATAACCCTTTGGGTGAAGAAGTTCCTCCTAAACTCGGTCCTAAATCTACTTCCCCTTATTTTGAGGTTATGCCCCCTAGTTCTGCTTTCCCCGACCAGTGGAAACAACCTGCCCGCATCTATCCTATCTATTCCCTTCATAATTTTATATGTTTCAATAAGATCCCCCCGCATCCTTCTAAACTCCAATGAGTACAGTCCCAGTCTACTCAACCTCTCGTCATAATCTAATCCCCTCAACTCTGGGATCAACCGAGTGAATCTCCTCTGCACTCCCTCCAGTGTCAATATGTCCTTCCTCAGGTAAGGAGACCAAAACTGAACACAATACTCCAGATGTGGCCTCACCAACACCTTATACAATTGCAGCATAACCTCCCTAGTCTTGAACTCCATCCCTCTAGCAATGAAAGACAAAACTCGATTAGTCTTCTTAATCACCTGTTGCTCCTGCACACCAACTTTTTGCTACTCGTGCACCAGCGCAACCAGGTCCCTCTGCACAGCAGCATGTGTTAACATCTTACCGTTTAAATAATAATCCATTCTGCTGTTATTCCTCCCAAAATGGATAGCCTCGCATTTGGCAACATTGAATTCCATCTGCCAGACCCTAGCCCATTCACCTAACCTATCCAAATCCTTCTGCAGACTTCCGGTATCCTCTGCACTTTTTGCTTTACAACTCATCTTAGTGCCGTCTGCAAACTTTGCCACATTGCACTTGGTCCCCAACTCCAAATCATCTATGTAAATTGTGAACAACTGCGGGCCCAACACTGATCCTTGAGGGACCCCACTAGTTACAGGTTGCCAACCAGAGAAACACCCATTTATCCCCACTCTCTGCTTTCTGTTAGTTAACCAATCCTCTACACATGCTACCACTTTACCCTCAATGCCATGCATCTTTAGTTTATGCAGCAACCTTTTGTGTGGCACCTTGTCAAAAGCTTTCTGGAAATCCAAATATACCACATCCATTGGCTCCCCATTATCTACTGCACTGGTAACATCCTCAAAAAAATCTACCAAATTAGTCAGACACGACCTACCCTTTATGAACCCATGCTGTGACTGCCCAATGGGACAATTTCCCTCCAGGTGCCCCGCTATTTCCTCCTTAATGATAGATTCCAGCATTTTCCCTACAACCTAAGTTAAGCTTACCGGCCTATAATTACCCGCTTTCTGCCGACCTCCTTTTTTAAACAGTGGTGTCACGTTTGCTACTTTCCAATCCTCTGGGACCACCCCAGAGTCTAGTGAATTTTGATAAATTATCACTAGTGCGTTTAGAATTTCCCTAGCCATCTCTTTTAACACTCTGGGATGCATCCCATCAGGGCCAGGAGACCTGTCAACCTTTAGCCCCATTAGCTTGCCCAATACTGCCTCCTTAGTGATTACAATCATCTCAAGGTCCTCACCTATCACATCTTTATTTCCATCAGTCACTGGCATGTTATTTGTGTCTTCCACTGTGAAGACTGACCCAAAAAACCTGTTCAGCTCCTCAGCCATTTCCCAGTCTCCTATTATTAAATCTCCCTTCTCATCTTCCAAAGGACCAATATTTACCTTAGCCACTCTTTTTTGTCTTATATATTTGTAGAAGCTTTTACTATCTGCTTTTATGTTCTGAGCAAGTTTACTTTCATAGCCTACCTTAATCTTCTTTATAGCCTTTTTAGTAGCTTTCTGTTGTCCCCTAAAGACTTCCCAGTCCTCTAGTCTCCCACTAATATTTGCCACTTTATATGTTTTTTCGTGTCTCTGTGCTTTGCACTGCGTGACTTTGTACGGCCTGTGTGTGCTCAGGCAGCATGAGATCACTCACGTCAATATCCATTGGATCAGGATAAACGGATTGGATAGGATTGGATTTGTTTATTGTCACGTGTACCAAGGTACAGTGAAAAGGATTTTTCTGCCAGCAGCTCAACAGATCATTCAGTACATTGGAAGGAAAGGGAATAAAAGAAAATACATAACAGGGCAACACAACATATACAATGTAATTACATAAGCACTGGCATCGGATGAAGCATACAGGGTGTAGTGTTAATGAGGTCAGTCCATAAGAGGGTCATTTAGGAGTCTGGTAACAGCGAGGAAAAAGCTGTTTTTGAGTCTGTTTGTGCGTGTTCTCAGACTTCTGTATCTCCTGCCTGATGGAAGAAGATGGAAGAGTGAGTAAACCGGGTGGGAGGGATCTTTGATTATGCTGCCCACTTTCCCCAGGCAGCGGGAGGTGTAGATGGAGCCAATGGATGGGAGGCAGGTTTGTGTGATGGACTGGGCAGTGTTCACGACTCTCTGAAGTTTCTTGCGGTCCTGGGCCGAGCAGTTGCCATACGAGGCCCAATAGGATGCTTTCTATGGTGCATCTGTAAAAGTTGGTAAGGGTTAATGTGGACATGCCGAATTTATTTAGTTTCCTGAGGAAGTATAGGCGCTGTTGTACTTTCTTGGTGGTAGCGTCGACGTGGGTGGACCAGGACCGATTTTTGGAGATGTGCACCCCTAGGAATTTGAAACTGCTAACCATCTCCTCCTCTGCTCCATTGACCCTACATAGAACATAGAACATAGAACAATACAGCGCAGTACAGGCCCTTCGGCCCACGATGTTGCACCGAAACAAAAGCCATCTAACCTACACTATGCCATTATCATCCATATGTTTATCCAATAAACTTTTAAATGCCCTCACAGGGGGGTGTACAGTACTTTGCTTCCTGAAGTCAATGACCAGCTCTTTAGTTTTGCTGGCTTTGAGGAAGAGATTGTTGTCGCTACACCACTCCACTAGGTTCTTTATCTCCCGCCTGTATTCTGACTCGTCGTTATTCGAGATCCAGCCCACTATGGTCGTATTGTCAGCAAAAATGTAGATGGAGTTGGAACCAAATTTTGCCACGCAGTCCTGTGTGTACAGGGAGTAGAGTAGGGGGCTAAGTATGCAGCCTTGTGGGGCCTCGGTGTTGAGGACTATTGTGGAGGAGGTGTTGATACTCATTCTTGCTGCTTGTGGTCTATTGGTCAGAAAATCGAGGATCCTGTTGCAGAGTGGGGAGCTAAGTCCTAGGTTTTGGAGCTTTGATATGAGCTTGGCTGGGATTATGGTGTTGTAGGCAGAGCTGTAGTTAATAAATAGGTGTCTGATGTAGGAGTCCTTGTTTTTGAGATGCTCTAGGGATGAGTGTAGGGCCAGGAAAATGGCGTCTAATGTGGACCGTTTGCAGCGGTATGCGAATTGCAGTGGTTCACGGCGCTCTGGGAGTATGGAGGTGATGCGCTTCATGATCAACCTCTTGAAGCACTTCATTACGACTGAAGTCAGGGCCACTGGATGGTAGTCATTGAGACACGTTGCCTGGTTCTTCTTTGGGACCGGTATGATGGTGGTCTTCTTGAAGCAGGTGGGGACCTCAGAGTGGAGTAGGGATTACCCATGCCAGCTGGTTCACGCAGGATCTGAGTACATGACCAGGGATCCCATCCGGGCCCGTCGCTTTCCAAGGGTTCACTTTCAGGAAGGGTTGCTGATCCTTCATCAAGGTTCTCCTGTTTCTTCTCAGGTTATGTCCTTGATCCGTTACAACAATGTATGATTGTGGACCTGATGTTGTATTACCTTTGCACACGTTAACCAATCATTAGAACCTTCAATCCTCACTGTGTCATCTCTGATTACAGGTTGCAGATGCTTTGCAGATCGGTCATAATATTTCTTCTACCTCCTTTTTTGAAATTCAAGTTTCTTGACTAGTTCTTCATTAATTGGCTCCTGGGAAATATGTGGAATGGTGGTTCTAAGCATTCTATTCAGAAGCATTTGTGAAGATGCCAATCCGTTTATCAATGGTGCTGCTCGAAACCTAAGTAACACAATAAACGGATCTTCTTTGGGCAGCACGGTAGCACAAATGATTAGCACTGTGGCTTCACAGTGCCAGGGTCCCAGTTTCGATTCCCCGCTGGGTCACTGTCTATGTGGAGCCTGCACGTTCTCCCCATGTCTGCGTGGGTTTCCTCCGGGTGCTCCGGTTTCCTCCCACAGTCCAAAGACGTGCAGGTTAGGTGGATTGGCCATGCTAAATTGCTCTTAGTGTCCAAAAAGGCGAGGTGGCATTATTGAGTTATGGGGATAGTGTGGAAGTGAGGGCTTAAGTGGGTCGGTGCAGACTCGATGGGCCGAATGGCCTTCTTCTGCACTGTATGTTCTATCTATGTTCTCTGATATCCATTTTTTTTTGAGTGGCTGTTTTAAATGTGAGCACCATTTTCAGTCCTTCCGTTAGATTGTAAATAAAGAGGACTAGAAGTGACGTGCTGAAAATCATGTCTTTGTGCAAACGCTGCCCATTCAGAACTGCTAAAAGATGGGCAATTGTTACTCATGACAACCTGGAGTATTCCATGACAAGCAAAAATGTCCTTGGTATGTTTGATGACACATGCGGCTGACGAGCTGGCTTGTTGTACTTCCTCTGGAATGTTAGAAAAATAATCAATTATCAACAGGTATTCTTTTCCTGCCATTTAAAAATGTTCTATGCCAACTTTCTGCCATGGAACTTTCATAATTTCGCCCATTTGCATCGGTTCTTTTCGCTGTTGTTGCTGAAATTTCTGAAACGCTGCACAATTTCAATAATTTGGTGGATATCTAGATAGATACTTGGCCAATACACTGTCTCTCTAGCTCTTTGTTTGCATTTTCAATACCTAAGTGTCCTTCATGAATCTTTTGCAAAATCATTGGTCTCAGGACTGTTCCAAAGCTCCCCTAAAAATCAGAGAAACAAATGATAAGCAGGCATTTTACATTTCAGAGAAGTGTAAAAGTAACAGGGCAGTGATAGCGGGGGATTTAAACTTCTGCAATATTAATTGGGGTAGTCATAGCATAATCGTTTCAGACATAGTGGCAGTCTTAAAATGAGAGAACTTTGTGAGATAGTACGTAGAAGGTCCTACAAGAGACTTACATTTAGGTAATGAAGCCGGGCAAGTGGTTGAAGTTTCACAGGTGGAGCATTTTGCAGACAGAGGTCATAACTCCATTACGTTCGATTGTTCTGGAAAAGGATAAAGATGCGCCTGAAATCAAAATTGTAAACTGGAGGAAGGCCGATTTTAATAAGATCAGATAGGACTTTGCCAGAGTGGACTGGGAGCAGATACCTTTAGTTAATCTGTTACCGAACAGTGGGATGCATTCAAGAAGGAAATAGTGAGAGTACAGGACCAGTATGTTTCAATCAAGAAAAAGGATGGGACCAACAAATTCGGTGAAGCCAGCATATCGAGCGATATACAGCATTGGATAAGGAGAAAATGGGAGATTATGGCAGGCATTGAGGCCTCGTCTATCATGCTGTCTCCAGGGCAAGCTGAAGTGTGTCCCAGGCTCTTGTCCGAGGCACGGGAGGAAATCGCAGGGGCTCTGGCAATAATTTTGAATTGCTCTCAGGCATCAGGAGAAGTGATGGAGGACAAATAGTCAGGAGTCTATCGTCAGGAACTGCACCTAATGGCAAAACTACAAGAAGGCTAAACCAGAAAAGAAATGTAATAAACAAGCAAACAAATAATTAGTGCTGGGCAACAGGTTAGGGAGAATAGCCCAAAAAATATTTATACATACGAATGCTTGGAATGTAAGGAATAAACTAGATGAGATGCAGGCGCAAATGCAAATTGAAGATTATGATGTAGCAGCTATTAGAAAGACATGCCTGCAGGATGGTCAGAACTGGGAACTAAAGTTTACATGCAGGACAGGAAAAATGGCAGAGGAGGTGTAGTAGCCTTACTGATGAGAAATACTATCACCACAATGGTGAGGGAGGATATAATGTGGGAAATGCATCCAATGGAGACCATATGGGTGTACCTGAAGAACAAAAAAGGATCTAAAACTAAATGGCTGCTGTGTATCGGATCCCTGGTAGCAATTCTAAGGTATTATATTGTATAAAAACAGAAATTAGGCAAGTTCGCAGCAAAGGCAGAGTAGTATTTTTTTTAAATAATTTATATTAAGGTCTTCATAAAATATCAATAGCAATTTGAAAAAGGAACACAACAGGGTTAAGTACAATACACGGTCTAGAAAAGCAACCTTCCCTACCCCCCTACCCCTGTACAAAAATAATAAATTAACATTAACACCCCGACTTAACACAACTGGTATATATACCCCCCTGGACCCTCCAGTGTAAATAACAGAAACAGAAATAAAGTGAACCCCCCCCCCTTCCGAGTTGCTGCTGCCATTGACCAATGTCTACCGTTCTGCCAGGAAGTCTAAGAACGGTTGCCACCGCCTAAAGAACCCTTGTACCAACCCTCTCAAGGCGAATTTCACCCTCTCCAATTTAATGAACCCCGCCATATCGTTGATCCAGGATTCCATGCTTGGGGGCCTCGCATCCTTCCGCTGAAGAAGAATCCTTCGCCGGGCTACCAGGGACGCAAAGGCCAGGATACCGGCCTCTTTCGCCTCCTGCACTCCTGGCTCCTCCGCCACCCCAAATATTGCGAGCCCCCAGCCTGGTTCGAGCCTGGATCCTACCACCCTCGACACCATCCTCACTACGCCCTTCCAAAACTCCTCCAGCGCTGGGCATGCCCAGAACATATGGGTGTGATTTGCTGGGCTCCCTGAGCACCTAACACACCTGTCCTCACCCCCAAAAAATCCGGCTCATCCTTGTCCCGGTCATGTGTGCCCTGTGCAACACCTTAAACTGTATGCAGCTGAGCCTCATGCATGATGAGGAAGAGTTCACCCTCCGTAGGGCATCTGCCCACGTCCCTTCCTCAATCACCTCTACCAACTCCTCCTCCCACCTACCTTTCACCGCCACCACCGAGGCCTCCTCCTCCTCCTGCATCACCTGGTAAGTTTCCGAGATCTTCCCAACTCCCACCCACCCCCCGGAGAGCACCCTGTCCAGTACTGTGTGTGGCAGTAGCCGCGGGAATTCCACCACCTGCCGTCTGGCAAACGCCCTTACCTGTAAGTACCTGAAGGTGTTCCCCGGGGCGAGCCCGTGCTTCTCCTCCAGCTCACCCAGGCTCACGATCTTCTCGTCCACAAACAGGTCCCCCAACTTTCGTATCCCTGCCCTATGCCACCCCGAGAACCCTCCACCTGTTCTCCCCGGGGCGAACCGGTGGTTCCCCCGTATGGGGGTCCACGCCAAGGCCCCAACTCCCCCCCCAATGCCACCTCCACTGCCCCCAGATTTTGAGGGCAGCCGCCACCACTGGGCTCGTGGTATACCTCCTTGGAGGGAGCGGCAGCGGCGCCGTTGCCAGCGCCCCTAGACTTGTACCCACAGAAGACGCCAACTCCAGCCTCTTCCATGCAGCCCCCTCCCCCTCCATCACCCACTTGCACACCATCGTCGCATTGGCGGCCCAGTAGTACCCACAGAGGTTCGGCAGCGCCAGTCCCCCCTTATCTCTACTCCGCTCCAGGAACACCCTTCTCACCCTCGGAGTCCCTCGCGCCCACACAAACCCCATTATATTCCTGTTTACCCGCCTAAAGAAAGTCTTCGGGATAAACACGAGGAGGCACTGGAACAGGAACAAAAACCTTGGGAGCACCGTCATTTTGATTGACTGCACCCTACTCACCAAGGACAGTGGCAACGCGTCATACCTCTTGAATTCCTCCTCCATTTGCTCCACCAGCTTTATAAAATTAAGCCTATGCAGGGCCCCCAGCTCCTGGCCACCTGGACCCCCAAATACCTGAAGCTCCTCTCCGCCCTTTTTAGTGCGAGCTCGCCAATCTCCCTCTCCTGGTCCCCTGGGTGAACTACGAACAGCTCGCATGCTGAGCTTGTACCCCGAAAAGTCCCCAAATTCCCTAAGAATCCTCATTAACTCTGGCATTCCCCCCACCAGGTCCGCCACATATAGCAGCAGGTCGTCCGCATAGAGCGGCACCCTATGCTCCTCCCCACCCCGCACCAACCTCCTCCAGTTCCTTGACTCCCTCAGTGCCATAGCCAGGGGTTCAATCGCCAGTGCGAAGAGCAGGGGGAACAGGGGACACCCCTGCCTCGTCCCTCGGTGCAACCGAAAGCACTCGGACCTCCTCCTGTTTGTGGCCACACTCGCCATCGGGACCTCATACAACAGCCTAACCCACCTGACAAACCCCTCCCCAAATCCAAACCTCTTCAGCACCTCCCACAGGCCTTCATGGATGATCTGCGGCACACAATCCTCAATCCTCGTGGCTAAGACCTTCGGCAGCACCTTGGCATCTACATTTAGCAACGAAATTGGTCTGTAAGACCCACACTGCAGGGGATCCTTGTCCAGCTTCAGGATCAAGGAGATCAGTGCCCGTGACATCGTCAGGGGCAAGCCCCCCCCCCCCCCCTCCCTTGCCTCGTTGAAGGTCCTGACTAGCAAAGGGCCCAACAGGTCCATATATTTTTAATAAAATTCGACCGGGAATCCGACCGGCCCCGGTGCCTTCCCCCGCATGCTTCCTATCACTTTGATGAGCTCCTTCAGCCCAATCGGGGCCCCCAATCCCACCACCAGTCCCTCTTCCACCTTTGGAAACCTCAATTGTTCCAGGAAGCGGCCCATCCCTCCCCCCTCCTGTGGGGGCTCAGATCGGTACAATTCCTCGTAAAAGTCCCTGAAGACCCCATTGATGCCAACCACACTCCCTCCCCTGGCCTTAATGCCCCCGATCTCCTTAGCTGCTTCCCGCTTCCGAAGCTGATGCGCCAGCATCCGGTTTGCCTTTTCGCCATACTCATAAATCGCCCCTTGGGCGTACCGCCACTGCACCTCCACCTTCCTGGTGGTCACCAGGTCGAATTCGGCCTGGAGGCTGCGCGTCTTCCTCAACAATCCTTCCTTGGGCACCTACGCATGTTAAATCCTCAGTTTCTTTACCCGCCAGTCTGGCCTCAATAAAAGTCGAGATGGATTTGCAGGTACAGCATTAGTTATTTTATTCAGCTTGCAAGCTTTCTCAGTTCACAGCAGTACAGAATGCCTCTCGCTCTCTGTACCTCCAGAATCAAGTGAAGTTATCAAACAAAGAGCTCTGTACTGATACATTCAAATGGCATCAAGTTTCACATACTCGACGCCCATAGGTCATCCTATGTCCCTCCTGACCTGTTTGATCTATTCTGATTGGCTCACTTCCAATCCCTTTCTCCGGCCCCTATCAATCCAGCATCACTCTCATAGACTCACCTCTTCCTGCTTTTTCCATGCGTTCTAAAATCCTTTGTCTCTACTTGCCAGAATCAAAGTGGCTTATTTCTACATTACATTAACTAATATCTCTAAAGTAACTATTTTATATCACATTCGTCATTCCCTCCTTTTATCATTCCATGATAACCGGACTATCCAATCCATAGCTACGGTTCCCCATCTAAAAAGATCCGTCGCTGCATTTCCAATTCCTGTCTTAGCCCCCCCCTCATCTGCTTCACCCTCATGGATTTTAACAGTTAAATTTTTTGTGGCGTTGATCTGATCCAGTGCACTCCGCATTCTACCCATCACACATTTAAGGATGGCCAGGCCCACAAAGATGCAGCCGATAGCTACCACTAAATACATGGCCATATTTATTATCCAGTCCTTCCAACCTCCAAATCCCCAGTTACCCCAAGAGCCAGGATCCTGCATCCCGTCCAAGTGATCCTGTATGCGATCCATAAATTTAGTGATGTTAGCGGTCAAGTCTTGAACTCCCATGATACACTTGCCCTGCACTATGGCGCATACCCCACCCTCACGGGCCAGAAGATAGTCAAGAGCATACCGGTTCTGCATTGCAAACAACCGTAGCTGAGACAACTCCTTGGTTATTGCCCCGAGGTCTCCCAAGGTTTCATTTCCCAAGATGATAAGGCCGCAAATAAAATAATTCCTATCACTGACAGCCAAGGAACCCCCCACACCTCCCAGTGTCAATACGCTCAGAATCCCCCACCCGGCTGAGTGGCCCCGGTTGGGTGCAAGAACCTGAGGTTTTTTCCAGTTCTCGCAAAATTCAGCAGAGACTGCCCGGCGTGCTAACTGATTATGCAGCTTCCACGCCGAAGGGCAGGGGACTGTGGTAGGGACTAGAGTCCCTATAGCAATTCGGCGGGGAAATGGGGGTGACAAAACGTTGGTCGCTGTACCATTAAATAAAAAGTAGTATCCTTGCTCCGTGTGCAGGCTAGCATCACAATCAGCATATCGGTTGCGTAAGGACCCCCCAGTAGCCCAGTTTATCCAGCTTTGAAACGCCCATTCGGGCCGCCTAGCAATGCGGAAAGCCCTAGTCCCAACAGTGATATGAGAGACATTCGCCCAGCCACAAAGGAGCTGGAGGCCGGCGTTCAATGGAACGCAAGTGGTGTTGTAACAAATGCATTGGCCAGACGCCTGGGTGATATGGCACCTCCTGTCCGTACAGGTGGGAAACAGACATGTTATATTCGTGTCCACCTCTACCAGCAAACAGCCGTATCCTTCACTGCTGAGACAAATCTCGTACGACCGGGAATCCCTATTGGGAGTGAAGTGGCTAGGTATGTATGCCCTCCACCGTTGCAGCCTATCGTACTGTGAATGGGAATTATCCCGAGGAAGGGGAAGGCAAATAGCCGGTGGTGCTGAACCCGGATCGTAAGGAAGAGTGACTTGCTCGGGCAGTGGCTCGGAATGCTGACAATGAACCACCGTTTGGGGAGTGCCCCAAAGCGGTGAAACAGAAAATAACCTAGACACCGCTGCGGGGTTCGGGTAGCAGACAACCCGTCCCTGGCCATACAAGCGCTGGTAAATCTGGTAGAAGAGATTCATACTACCCGGGTTTTCCTCAGTTCCGCCTTTAACTAACTTAAGTGTATCTCCCGGTAACCTACGTTCTAGCTGTACTTCCGTTCTCATATGCCCCGTCCTCTCTCTAGTCCCTTTCACTTTCTCATAGCCTCTTCCTACGCTCTTCTGACGGCCTGATGTTACCTTTATTGCACCACTCTTAACACATCCAAAATCGAATTTACATGTATTCCAAAAACAAGGCAATGTCCATATAATGTTCCCTTCCCATCGCCGGGACCGGTGCAATTGCTTCAGGAGTCCTGCATTCTCCTTAACTTTGACGACCTTCCATGAGTCGATACCATGTCCTCGTATATGGGGGCAGTGAAGAACATCACCTTTGCATAGGTGATGTATCCTTGTAGATTGATTGGGGTTACAAAAATATATAATATTCCCCTTTTCCATGTCCATCGCCAATAACACTCCAAGCGAAGTGAGGCCAAATATCACATAGACGGTGCGTAGCCACTCCATCATGCTCCACACCTGTAAAATAGCACTGGAGAAGGGAGGCAGGTTAGTATCCGACCTTTTACAGTAGTGGAGATGGACTCAATTTACAGTGATGTATGTGGACCCAAGCACTTCGGCCCTCCACTTTAACTGCTGTGGGGGTGGTAAGGAGAACTTGGAAGGGCCCGTCCCATCGCGGCTCCGACCCCTTCCTAGTCCAATTTTTGACCATGACATTACTGCCGGGCTGGACTGAAAGTGAGCTAGGTACTGGGGGCGATGGCTGGTGAGCCGCGCAGACCTGGCCATGGAGTTCCTTGAGCACTTGCGTGAGGGCTAGAACATAGGTGGTTATCTCTTCAGTCATCTGGTGAAACTGAACCAGTCTGGGAACCTGCAGGCTCCAGGGAGTTCTAAGAGGCCTGCTATAAAGAATCTCGGCAGGAGAGAGCCGGGCCGGTCCCGCAGGTGTAACCCGCAGCTGGAAGAGGGCAACGGGGAGCAACTTAAGCCATGTCAGTCCCGTGTCTGCTCTTAATTTAGCCAATTTAGTTTTGAGGGTCTGATTGTGTCTCTCAACCAACCCGGCCGCCTGCGGTCTATAAGCACAGTGTAACTGCTGGCGTATGCCCAACTGGGAGCAAAACTCCTTGTTAATTTGTCCAATAAAATGAGGCCCATTATCAGAACTTAACTGAGCTGGTATACCGTACCGGGGAATGATTTCCCGCATCAAGACTTTAACCACAGTAGCAGCTTTATTATCGATAGTCGGATACGCCTCGACCCATCTGCTGAACACATCCACAATGACCAAAACATATTTATAACATTGACACCTTTCCAACTCAATGTAATCCATTTGGAGCGTCTCAAAGGGACCACTGGGCAACGGGGTTTGCCCCATCCCACAAGGGATACCTTTTCCGGTGTTGTATTGCTGACAAATCAAACACCGATTACTGATACTTTGGGCCAACCCCTGCATTTTAGGGTGCCACCAAGTGTCCAGCAACAAATCACTAGTCCCTCGAGCCCCACAATGAGTTGCCAAGTGTACACATTCAATTACCCATAAAGCCAGTACATCAGACATACAAGTCTGATGTGCTGGCGTGGTCCATAAAGAGGAAACACAATCATATGTACAACCTAACCATTTCCACATTTGTTTATCACTCTCAGGAGTGTCCTCCTGTAACCTTATGACGTCTTGGATGGTTGGCATTGACTTGTCAGAACCAGACATATTTATAGTAGATCGTTTAGTCTGACTTAACATCTTAGGCACCATCACTTGCTGAATTTGCGCGGCTGTTCGCGCTGCACAATCTGCTCGTTCATTACCAACGTCAACTGGGGTCCTACCATTCGTGTGGGCAGCGCATTTAATAACGGAAATCTGCGCGGGCATAAGGAGGGCCTGCAGTAAGTCATTAACTAAACCCCGGTTGGATATTTCTGTGCCTGCCGAGGTAAGGAATCCCCTATTCTT
The DNA here is from genome assembly GCF_047496885.1 of Scyliorhinus torazame. Classification (NCBI taxonomy): domain Eukaryota; kingdom Metazoa; phylum Chordata; class Chondrichthyes; order Carcharhiniformes; family Scyliorhinidae; genus Scyliorhinus; species Scyliorhinus torazame. The sequence continues at coordinate 176,463,231 of NC_092720.1, read as the reverse complement.
CCAGAGTTGTCCGAAGTCATGAACTACCCCGAAAGCATATCGGGAGTCAGTGTAGATATTTACCCGACGATCTCCCCCAAGTATACATGCACGGGTGAGGGCAAAAGGTTTGGCTTGTTGAGCTGAATAAGGGGTCTGGAAAGCTGCCGCTTCTAGAATCAGACCATCCTGATCTACGATTGCATAACCGGACAGTCTCCGGCCAGTGGGGCTTAGTAATGCACTGCCATCAACATACATAATCATGTCAGGTTGTTCTAACGGAATATCACTCAGATCATCCCTTATTGTTGTAGTTTCCTGAATCAAGGCAAAACAGTCGTGACCAGGCGCGTCCTCATGGACAGGGGGACCGCTAAGAAAACAGGCTGGATTGATAGTGGTACAGTATTTAAATGTCAGACGTGGATTGTTCAAAAGGTATATCTCATACCTATTCTGACGAGCTGCGGTAAGATGCTGAGTCTGCAGTTGCCCCAATAGTGCGATTACCGAGTGGGAGCTATACACCGTAATATCCTGTTGGAGAGTGATATTGGCAGCAGCCTGCAAACTATTGTATATCGCTGCCAGGATCTGGGTGCAAACAGGGTGGCCCAACGCCATTGGGTCGAATTTGGAAGAGTAATATGCTACGGGCCGGTGCTTGTCCCCATGTTGTTGGGTGAGTACCGCTGTTGAACATCCTTCCAGAACAGTACAGTATATCTGGAATGGTCGGTCGTATAGGGGCCTACCGAGGGCCGGTGCTTGTAACAAGGCCTGCTTCAGGCAACGGAAGGCCTCGAGTGCCTCGGTGGTGAGAGTAAAGTTCCCCTCTTCACCAGTGTAAGGCGTCAGCAGCTTTGTATAGACAGCGATGTTTGGTATCCACTGCCGACAATAATTCACCATACCCAGCCAATGACGAACCTCCTTGGCTATTGTAGGGGCGGGGAATTGGCATATTGGTTCAATCCTACTGGGTTCGAGACTTCTTTCTGTGGCTGTAAGTAAAACTCCTAAGAACTTAACTTTTCACTGAGCCACCAAGACCTTTGCTTGTGAGACAACATAACCCAACGAGGATAGGTGGTTCAATAATTGGATCACATCATCCCTATTACTGGGCTCGCCAGGACTTGCCACCAATATGTCATCTACATACTGCACTAGAGTAGAACCATGCTCCAATGTCAAGGCCTGGAGTTGGGTCTGCAGACATCTGGAGAAGAGTTTAGGTGAGTTGACGAACCCCTGTGGCAGTCGTGTCCAGGTATACTGCTGCCCATTGTAAGTGAAGGCAAACAAATATTGACTTTCAGTCGCAAGTGGGAGAGCAAAGAAGGCATGCTGAAGGTCAATTACGGCGAAGACCCGGGCTTGAGCTGGAATTTGAGCCAGTATGTGGGCAGGGTTAGGGACGAGAGCATGTAACGGCTGTGCGATGGCATTGATTGAACGTAAATCCTGTACTAATCGGTACTGGTCTGGTTTGGCTGGTTTAGGCACAGCAAGTATGGGGGTGTTACATTCTGATTGGCAAGGGACCAAAATACCCTGTTTCAACAGCTCTTGAATTAATTTATCTATTGACGGAGCAGCTTGAGATTTCAAGGGGTATTGCCGATTGGAAGGTTTCTTTACATGATCCTTAATCATCACCTTAATAGGTGTAACATTTGTCTTTCCGACTTGTGATGGGTATTCCGCCCAGACCTGTGGATTGGCATATTCCAACACATCATGTCCCCTGTGATGCTGCAGTCGAGTGTTAATCGTTTCAGGGACCTCAAAATATTTTATGGTAGTGCCGTCTGGCATGACTTGAAGTGCGTACTCTGTTGGATCCGAATGATCCACTGCCCTCCTGACTCCATTCGCCCCATATCCCTGGCATGGTACTGGTCGTGGACCTGATGTGTAATATGAGGGCTTACCGAAGCTGACTGTGGCCATAACTGTGGTGATATTGTAACAAAATCGGCTGTACCTTCTTTTCCCGTGACTGTGGCTGTAACCTTGACTGGCCATTCGGTCTCAATTAATGGCCGGTATTTGTCCTTCAACTCCCTTTTTCGTCCAGTTCTGTCATAGGCCAGGGTAACGTGATGCAGCGACTGTTCAATGTCTAACGTCCACCACTGGGGGGTGATAGAAATATAGCACTGTTGTCTCATCCTCCATGATGTAACCGTTTCCCCCTCACCTCCGCACTCTAGCTGTAGCTGGAAGATACACAGTAAATCTCGGGCCAACAAGTTACAGTCCAATCCAGTAGTCACTACAAACTGATGATCTGCAGACTTATTCTCGTAAGTGACTGTCACAGTTTCAGAAATAGGATACTCACACACCTGTCCTTGGAACCCCGACAATTGCTGCGTGTGGTCGGATAATGGTAGTCGAAGTGTTGATTGCACAGAAGACATGGCTGCCCCAGTGTCGATTATAAATGGGTGATGTTGATCTCCTATCTGCAGAGAGATAATAGGTTCCCTGTCCGATTGGAGAGTCCTTATGGCTAATTTAGCTAGTCAATCCTGTGTTGGGAAAGGGTTTTCCTGGGAGAAGTCAGTGTATCTCGTCTGTCCTCCCCTCGGTGGGTACCCTCTCCTTTGGGTCGGATAATCTCCTTCTACTGCCTGTCTTTTAAAGGGGCATTCCTGTTGCCAGTGATCTGCACGGCCGCAATTAAAACATGCATTGCTCCCTCTATATCTGCCTCGTCCTCTTCTCCCAGTAGACCAATGGCCCCTCAGAGGGGGCTGCGGTTGTAAAGCTGTTGATGCATTCGGTGGGCTATAAAAAGGAGCTGAGGGTCCCTTTGGGTGGGTTTGGTATCCTCTCCCTTGCTGATCCACCCACCCAAAGTCACAATATTGGGGCTCCTGCTGGTAAACTACCATTTCTGCCGCTTGTTGGGGTCGCAGATCATCCTTTTTCATTACATACTCAGTCTTAACCTTTGTAACTGAGCCTCCTTCCTGGCGTACACCCTCCTTCCAATAAAATCTGACTGCCCTTGCCATCTGGGAAGGGTCGTTCTCTGTCCAATTCATGTTATTACATTTCACAGCAGTAACCACAGAAGGTGGTAGGCAATGCATTAACATAGCACAATATTGAGGGGAATTCTGACCATTTTGATACAGCAAGTCGCCTGACTGCCCACGGTAGATTTCATTAAAACGCTCCAGAAATTCCTCTGGCTCTTCAATCTTCTTAGGTTTTAGGTCTAAGATAACAGAAAGATTTATGGGCTTTTGAAATGTGCTGTTCAACGCATTCAGGATCTGTGTCCTTCTATCGTCGTCTAACGCATAGGCCTGCTGAAGTGCGGCATGGCTAGCATAATTCAAATGGTTAAGATAATTGCGGTACTCTGCTGGGGTTAAAATCTGCTGGACTAGGGCCCAGAGGTCCCTTGAATCAGCTTGATAAATTGAGATGGTAGTTCTCAAGGAATCCACGAAAGCAGCAGGAGATTTGTTTCTATCTGGGATTGTAGAGATAATAGCCATCATCTCACTGGGTGTCCATGGGAAGTAAACGTCTATCGTGGGGTTCGCTCCCGCAGTCGCCGCGTCAGGGTTTCGCATCTTCCTAATCGGTAACTGTCTCCGAATGTCACCAGGGGGCACTCTAGTTGTTCCCCTGGTTGTTCCAAGACGTCAACGTCTCTCCCTGTCACTAGGGGGAGTTCTTTCTCTTCAAAAGAATTTGTTGCAGCTTCCTTTGTTCCCGAACCTTGTGGTTTCTCCTTAGTTTGGAGAGACTTAGGTGGTATACTTAATTGTTTCTGGTGAGGGTCAAGCCCCTCTCTCGCTGTCCGAGATCTTGTCCTAGAGCTAACTGGGCTTGTGGAACAGTGCTCCTCTTGTTCTACTGATCGTGAAGATGGTAAATCAGGACCCACACTATCACCCAAAAGGGCTTGAGTTACTGGCATATTTGGAATCTGGGGAGCAATGACTGGGTATATATTATTGTACTCTGGTGGTTCTGGAATGAGTGCAGACCATGCTACAGGTGCAGACGGAACTTTCAATGACTTTTCCAAATTATTGAATTTATCATTTTCTGTCAATTCAAGGCCAGCCATTGAACTACGTAGCTCGTCTCTTGTTTGACCCGCGTCTTTCCTGTCTCTATTTGCGCTTTTTTTGAATGCACATTCCTTTTTCAAGACCTGTAATTTTTTTAGGTTACCCTGTTCACTAATTGGAATTCCCATTTTAAGGGCATTGTCCCGCCAACTGGACAACATGATCTTATCTCTTTCCTCTTGACAATATTGCCTCCATAATCCAATTAATTCTTTTGCTTTCATACTTTGACTCTTTTTCCAAATTTGTCCCTGGATTTTCTTAACCATTTCTAGGTCTTTGGTGCCCCCTAGTGGCCATTCATCTCCCATTTTACTTCTTAACTGTGCTGACAATTTTCTAAAATCCTTCGCTTTATCCGGATACTTATCACATAATATTTGCAGTGGCATGCCTGGATCATTTGTGCTATCCAAGGAATTCCCCATATTCTCAACTAGTCCTCGGAACTGCGTTTTTCGCCACTACAGTCCAAGGGTACAATTTTAGCTTAATCAACGATATATTTAACACACTCACACATGGAGGTGAACCATTTTCAATTTCAAATGTCTCATCGACCTCCCATAACCTAACCCAAGCCGAATTAACTCACACATGAAGTTGAACCATTTACAATTTCAAATGTTGCATCAACCACATAACCTAACCCAAGCCGAATTAACTCACACATGGAGGTGAACCATTTTCAATTTCGAATGTCCCATCGACCTCCCATAACCTAACCCAAGCCGAATTAACAATATGAAATCCCATCAATTAAATTGCTAATCCCCAGACTGACCTTTGATTTCGTCGAGACGATGTTTCTGTACCAACCGCGAGTGACCAGACTAATCAGACGATAAGAAGAGGGGAAAAATCAATGCGCAGCCATTTTCCAGCTGTACATTGGGGGCCCTTTCTTCCCCATCCTCCTGTTCATAATCAGTATAATTCTGATTTTGCAGTTGGGTCAGGATCGTCTTGAGAAACCCCGGGTTTCGGCACCAAATGTTACATCCTCAATTTCTTTACCCGTCAGTCTGGCCTCAATAAAAGTCGAGATGGATTTGCAGGTACAGCATTAGTTATTTTATTCAGCTTGCAAGCTTTCTCAGTTCACAACAGTACAGAATGCCTCTCGCTCTCTGTACCTCCAGAATCAAGTGAAGTTATCAAACAAAGAGCTCTGTACTGATACATTCAAATGGCATCAAGTTTCACATACTCGACGCCCATAGGTCATCCTATGTCCCTCCTGACCTGTTTGATCTATTCTGATTAGCTCACTTCCAATCCCTTCCTCTGGCCCGTATTACTCAGCATCACTCTCGTAGACACACCTCTTCCTGCTTTTCCATGCGGCCTGAAATCCTTTGTCTGTGAACTCACCAGAATGAGACTGGCCTATCTCTACATTACAGTAACTAATATCTCTAAAGTAACTATTTTATATCACATTCGTCACGCATACCACCTGTCTACCCTCACCATCTCTCCCACCAGCCTCTCCCTCTCCCCCCGCTCCCTCTGCTCCTTGTGGGTCCTAATGGAGATCAGCTCTCCCTCACCACCACCTTCAGCGCCTCCAATACCATCCCCACTCGGACCTCCCCGTTGTCGTTGGTCTCCAAGTACCTCTCTATACTTACCATAAGACCATAAGACATAGGAGCAGAGGTAAGGTCAGTCGGCTCATCGAGTCCACTCCTCCATTCAATCATGGTTGATTTCAACTCCATTTACCCGCTCTCTCTCCATAGCCCTTAATTCCTCGAGAAATCAAGAATTTATCAACTTCTGTCTTAAAGACACTCAACGTCCCGGCCTCCACCGCCCTCTGTGGCAATGAATTCCACAGACCCACCACTCTCTGGCTGAAGAAATTTCTCCTCATCTCTGTTCTAAAGTGACTCCCTTTTATTCTAAGGCTGTGCACCCGAGTCCTAGTCCCCCCTGCTAATGGAAACAACTTCCCTACGTCCACCCTATCTAAGCCATTCATTATCTTGTAAGTTTTTATTAGATCTCCCCTCAACCTCCTAAACTCCAATGAATATAATCCCAGGATCCTCAGACGTTCATCGTATGTTAGGCCCACCATTCCTGGGATCATCCGTGTGAATCTCCACTGGACCCGCTCCAGTGCCAGTATGTCCTTCCTGAGGTGTGGGGCCCAACATTGCTCACAGTATTCTAAATGGGGCCTAACTAATGCTTGAAAAGCTTCAGAAGTATACCAATGCTTTTATATTCCAAGCCTCTTGAGATAAATGACAACATTGCATTTGCTTTCTTAAGTACGGACTCAACCTGCAAGTTTATCTTTAGAGAATCCTGGACTAGGACTCCCAAGTCCCTTTGCACTTCAGCATTATGAATTTTGTCACCGTTTAGAAAATAGTCCATGCCTCTATTCTTTTTTCCAAAGTGCAAGACCTCGTACTTCTACATTCGAGCCATTGTTGTTTTTTCTGCTTCCAGATATTCGCAGTGAACCCAATATTCAACTATATTTTCTGATGTGCAGTGAGGACCGTTTTCTTAGATTCTAAATATCCGTTAATTTCTCGAATCATTCCAAATAAGGGAAATGAGTCTTGACTGTCTCTGATCAGTCGGGCAGCGCTTCGTTCTCCCCGGATTCTGCTTCTCGAAGTGTTTCTCAACATTCACAAAACTGGTGCTTGATTTTCGTGTATCGCTTCGTTTCCGTTTTCTCCACTGCCAACTGGCCCTATTTCCCAAAATTCTGCCCACTCCTCCTCATTGCATCGTGAGCAGATGTCAGGAAATACATTTATATGGAGAGACTATCGAGACAAGATTATTCTCCGCGCATACAGAACGTTCAGTGCATATTTCGTTAAGATACTTGAATTTTTGGGGGGAATGGCCGACGAAGCTGATACAGCAAATTGAGAGAGACGGTTTTCACTTCCAAAAAGCCAAGAACCGGAGGAGTATGATTGATGAGAATAGTTAAATAAAAAACCAGGAGCTGAGGAGATTCTCGCATTAACAACAGTTTGAATTCTGGAGCATCAAACAGGAGCAGAAGCATGCACACAGTTGTGAACTCGTTTTAAAGAGGCCGTGACACAGAGAATTCATCACCCGTTCATTTCGGGAAAACACATCAACTTATCGGAAGTTGCTGCGGCCACAAGGCAGAGCACTAACCACTATACGATCACGGCGCCACACGTTACCGCCCAGGAAACCTGCAACTGTCGATTTACTTAGACCTCCACTGTTTGAAATCTATCATGTCCCACACTTTATGACTCCCTAATTACAACATCAGTAGATATACAGTTTGGATGCCTTAAACATGGATGCATAATAATGTTCCTGCAACAAGGATATATGCACTTTAACCCAGGCTCATAAAAAATAATCATGCAACCGCTTTAATATATAATACATAACAATTTTGATATTCATCCCAAACATGAGGAATTTGGACGTTCTCCCGGTGTCTGCCTGAGTTTCCTCCGCGTGCTGGAGATCCCTCCCACAGTACAATGATGTGAAAGTTCGGTGGATTGGCACATGCTAAAGTGTGCCAGATTGTCCATGGATTAGCAGTTTAGCTGGATTGGACATAATCAACATGCCGGGTTACGGGTATTCTACGGAGGAATTTGGTCACGTCGTCCACTGCTGAATTTTTGAAACCATTTCACCCTGTATCCCTTTTCTCTCATTCCTGAATATTGTCAGTGAAAACACACACTCTCTCTTTTGCCACGATTGAATTTCTCCGCCCACATACCAGTTGCCCTTTGGTACGCCTTTCATTCGCCGTCCAACCTTTAATCGAGAGAAAAACCTCGGCCTCTTTCGTCCCACTGTTGCTATTGGGGTGAATGTCTGTCTACCGCAGTTCAAATTAATATTGATTAACTCTTGGGATGTGAACTGACTGTTTATAATCAGAATGACAGCTTTTGGCGTGTTTAAGATTGGAACCGGAGGAAATCAATCAATCAGTGTGGCTTCACGTATAAACACCACCAAGGTGGATGATTTGACGTATGATACGAAGTATAAAAACACCTTAGCCAGGGGTGGGATAACACTTCGTCGCTGGGTGTGATGGAACCACTCACCTTTCGATTAACAGTCGAACGCGCTAATCGATTGCGCCACAGAGACGACAACGACTCCGTTGCCTCGAGTAAACATGTCAAATTACGATGGAAACAGTCTCATCTTGTCCACATCGGAACAGAAATGAAACCAATATTCAACTGTATTTTCTGAGTTGCAGTAAGTACAGTTTTCTTAGCTTCTAAATAACAGTTAATTTCTCAAATCATTCCAAACAAGGGAAATGTGTCTTGACTGTCTCTGATCAGTCGGGCAGCGCCCTTCGTTCTCCCCGGATTCTGTTTCTCGAAGTGTTTCCCAACATTCACAAATCTGGTGCTTCATTTTCGTGTGTCGCGTCGTTACCGTTTTCTCCCTGTCTTATTGATGATGCACCAATCTGGAACAAAAACATAAAAGGCTGGGCAATCTCAGCAGGTCTGACAGAATCTGTGGAGAGAGATCGCAGTCTGTGTTTCAAGCCAGGGTGACTGCGTGTCACAGAACGAAGACTACACCATTAGCCGTAGCCCTGTCAATTACACGCCTCCAGCCTTCCCCATTCGAGATATTGTTTTGTATTTTCTGCTTCCAGATATTCGCAACGAAACCAATATTTGACTGTGTTTTTTGATGTGCAGTACGGACAGTTTTCGTGGATTGTAAATGTCAGTTAATTTCTCGAATTATTCTAAACAAGGGAAATGTTTCTTCACTGTGCCTGATCAGTCGGGCAGCACTCTTCGTTCTCCCCGGATTCTGTTTCTCGAAGTGTTTCTCAACATTCACAAAATTGGTGCTTGATTTTCGTGTGTCGCTTCGCTTCCGTTTTCTCCACTGCCAACTGGCTCTAGTTCTCAAAATTCTGCCCACTCCTCCTCATTGCATCATGACCAGATGTCAGGAAATACATTTATATGGAGGGACTATCGAGACCAAGATTATTCTCCGCGTACACAGAAGTTACAATGCGTATTTGGTTGAGACACTTGAACATTTTGGGTGAATGGCCGAAGAAGCTGATGCAGCAAATTGAGAGAGACTGTTTTCGCTTCCAAAAAGACAAGAACTGGTGGAGTATGATTGGTGATAATAGTTAAAATATAAAACCGGGAGCTGAGGAGATTCTCGTATTCACAACCGCTTGGATTCTGGAGTGTGGTGAACCACTGCATTAGGGGATGTAAGGTCGGACCTGCACTACAGGTTCGCCAGTAGCCCTGCCGGCTGGCTCCGCCCACTAAGATATGTATAAATATGCATGACCTCCATTGCCCTGCCATTTCGCCAGCTGCAGCAGGAGGACACGCATCTGACTGCAATAAAGCCACAGTTGTACCCAATCTGCGTCTTTGTGCAATTGATTGCACATCAATGTATTGCAGTCGTATTTTTCCACAGAATGGATATCAGAATCAAACCAGATCGCCTGCAGCTGGATCCGCACTCGCTCCACGCCAGAAAATACTTTACTCACTGGATAGGGTGTTTTGAGGCCTTCATCAACGCTGCAGACCCCGCGCCAATGGAGGCTCAGAAGACAAACGTCCTGTCTTCCAGGCTGAGCTCCAGCATGTTCCCGTTGATCCAAGATGCCTCGAATTACGCGAAAGCCATGGCACTCCTTAAAGAACACTCTGCTCAGAAGACGAACATGCTATTCGCCAGGCATGTTCTAACCACCCGCTCGCAACTACCTGGTGAGTCCATCGAAGACTTCTGGCACGCCCTAATTCCACTTGTTCGGGATTGTGACCTTTCGGCCATTAAGGGCGCTGAACACGTGAACCTCCTCATGCGCGATGCTTTTGTGACGGGGATTGCGTTGGACCGCATCCGAGAACAATTACTGGAAGGGGCCACGCTCGAACTGGCAGAGACAAAATCTTGGCACTCTCCATTATGGTCGCATCCCGTAATGTACAGTCCTACCCCTCCCGCCACGCTGCCCACCCTTCTACCCCTTCCTACCCTTCCTGGACCCCGCCGGCGACCTCCTCAGCCTGGGCCCTGTCTTCCAATATGCCTGCGCCGCACGCTGATCTGTGCACCCCGGGGGTCCCCGCTGCTACTTCTGCGGTCAGCAGAAGCACCCCGGGCAACACTGCCAGACCCACACTGCCGTTTGTAAATCCTGCAGTAAGATGGGCCACTGCGCGGCTGTGTGCCAGGCCCGCGCATTTGCTGCGATCGCGCCCACTATTGCCACCTTCCCCACGCCAAACACACAATGGGAGCCACATCTTCTCCTCCCAGAGCCATGTGCGACCAATGGGCGCCGCCATCCTGTCCCCCTTAGGCCACGTGCACCCCATCGGCGCTGACATCTTGTCCCGGCCCCGCAATGTGCGCACAATGGGCGCCGACATCTTGTTTCCCACAGGATCTTCGGACATCCCGAGAACGGAACTGCACACGTTCGCCATCCGAAACATCCAACAACTAACCGCAGCTCGCTTTTGTGATGCTGGACCCATCTCGCCCGCACAACCAGGCTACCGTGTCGAAGATGGTGAAAATCAACGGCCACGCGACCTCATGCCTGCAGAACTACGGGAGCACCGAAAGCTTCGTGTGCTGCCTAGCGGTCCATCCTGCCAATCAAAGTATCTCCCTGGCCTCCGGATCCCACTCCATCCCGATCCAAGGCTACTGTACAGTCACCCTCACTGCCCAGGGTGTAGACTGTAGTAACGTCCGTCTCTATGTCCTTCCTAACCTCTGCGCTGCACTCCTGTTGGGCCTGGACTTCCAGTGCAATCTCCAGAGCCTCACCTTCAAATTCGGCGGGCCCCGACTCGCCCTTCCCCCTCACCGTTTGCGGCCTAGCGACCTTCAAGGTCGACCCCCCCTCCATTTTTGCCAATCTAACTGCAGATTGCAAGCCCGTTGCCACCAGGAGCAGACGGTACAGCACCCAGGACAAGACCTTCATCAAGTTCGAAGTCCAGCGGCTGCTTAAGGAAGGTATTATAGAGGCCAGCAACAGCCCTGGAGAGCCCAAGTGGTAGTGGTTAACACTGGGGAGAAACACAGGATGGCCGTGGACTGCAGACAGGCCATTATTGGTACACACAGCTCGACGCATACCCCCTCCCATGCATTTTCAGGGGAAAGCCATGGGGTGCAGGTTTCTGGCACAGAGTCTGTCCCTGTTGCTCAGAAGGGAAGGGGGAGAGGAGTAGAGCATTAGTCATTGGAGACTCCATAGTTAGGGGGATAGTTAGGAGATTCTGTGGGAACGAGAGAGACTCGCCGTTGGTGTGATGCCTCCCAGGTGCCAGGGTGCGTGATGTCTCGGATTGTGTTTTTGGGATCCTTAAGGGGGAGGCGGAGCAGCCCCCAGTCGTGGTCCACATAGGCACCAACCATAGGTAGGAAAAGGGATAGGGATGTACGCCAGGAATTCAGGGAGCTAGGGTGGAAACTTAGATCTAGGACAAACAGAGTTATTATCTCTGGGTTGTTACCCCTGCCATGTGATAGCGAGACGAGGAATAGGGAAAGACAGGAGTTGAACTCGTGGCAACAGGGATGGTGCAGGAGGGAGGGTTTCAGATTTCTGAATAATTGGGGCTCATTCTGGGGTCGGTGGGACCTCTACAAACGGGATGGTCTACACCTGAACCAGAGGGGTACCAATATCCCGAGGGGGGGAATTTGCCAATGCTCTTCGGGAAATTTAAACTAGTTCAGCAGGGGCTTGGGATCCTGAATTGTAGCTCCAGTATACAGGAGGTTGAGAGTAGTGAGGTCATGAGTAAGGTTTCAAAGTTGCAGGAGTGTACCGACAGGCAGGAAGGTGTTTTAAAGTGTGTCTTCTTCAATGCCAGGAGCATCCGGAATAGGGTGGGTGAACGTGCGGCGTGGGTTGGTACCTGGGACTTCGATGTTGTGGCCATTTCGGAGACATGGATAGAGCAGGGACAGGAATGGTTGTTGCAGGTGCCGGGGTTTAGATATTTCAGTAAGCTCAAAGAAGGTGGTAAAAGAGGGGGAGGGGTGGCATTGTTAGTCAAGGACAGTATTACAGTGGCAGAAAGGACGTTTGATGAGGACTCGTTTACTGAGGTAGTATGGGCTGAGGTTAGGAACAGGAAAGGAGAGGTCACCCTGTTAGGGGTTTCTATAGGCCTACGTAAAGTTCCAGTGATGTAGAGGAAAGGATTGCAAAGATGATCCTGGATAGGATCGAAAGAAACAGGGTAGTTGATACGGGGGACTTTAACTTTCCAAATATTGACTGTAAACACTATAGTTCGAGTACTTTAGATCGGTCCGTTTTTGTCCATTGTGTGCAGGAGGGTTTCCTGACACAGTATGTAGATAGGCCAACGAGAGGCAAGGCCGTATTAGACTTGGTACTGGCTAATGACCCAGGACAGGTGTTAGATTTGGAGGTAGGTGAGCACTTTGGTGGTTGTGACCACAATTCGATTACATTTACTTTAGTGATGGAAAGGAATAGATATATACCGCAGGGCAAGAGTTATATCTGGGGGAAAGGCAATTATGATGCGATGAGGCAAGACTTAGGATGCCTCGGATGGAGAGGAAAACTGCTGGGCATGGGCACAATGGAAATGTGGAGCTTTTCAAGGAACAGCTACTGTGTGGCCTTGATAAGTATGTACCTGCCAGGCAGGGAGAAAGTGGTCGAGCAAGGGAACCATGGTTTACTAAGACAGTCGAAACACTTGTCAAGAGGAAGAAGGAGTCTTATGTAAAGATGAGACATGCAGGTTCAGTTAGGGTGCTCGAGCGTTACACCTTAGCTAGGAAGGAGCTTAAGAGAGTGCTAAGAAGAGCCAGGAGGGGACATGAGAAGTATTTGGAAGGTAGGATCAAGGATAACTCTCAAGCTTTCTATAGATATGTAAGGAATAAAAGAATGACTCGGGTAAGCGTAGGGCCAGTCAAGGACAGTAGTTGGAAGTTGTGCTTGGAGTCCGAGGAGGTAGGAGCGGTGCTAAATGAATATGTTTCGTCAGTATTCACACAGGAAAAAGGACAATGTTGTCGAGGAGAATACTGAGATTCAGGCTACTAGACTAGAAGGGCTTGAGGTTCATCAGGAGGAGGTGTTAACAATTCTGGAAAGTGTGAATATAGATAAATCCCCTGGGCCGGATCGGATTTATCCTAGGATTCTCTGGGAAGCTAGGGAGGAGATTGCTGAGCCTTTGGCTTTGATGTTTAAGTCATCTTTGTCTACAGGAATAGTGCCAGAAGACTGCAGGATAGCAAATGTTGTCACCTTGTTGAATAAGGGGAGTAGAGACAACCCAGGTAACTTTCGACCAGTGAGCCTTACTTCTGTTGTGGGCAAAATCTTGGAAATGTTTATAAGAGATAGTGTGTATAATTATCTGGAAAGGAATAATTTGAATAGACATAGTCAACACGGTTTTGTGAAGGGTCGGTCGTGCCTCACAAACCTTATTGAGTTATTTCAGAAGGTGACCAAACAGGTGGATGAGGGTAAAGCAGTTGAAGTGGTGTATATGGATTTCAGTAAAGCGTTTGATAAGGTTCCCGTAGGCTACTACAGAAAATACGGAAGCATGCGATTCAGGGAGATTTAGCGGTTTGGATCAGAAATTGGCTAACTGGAAGAAGACAAAGAGTGGTGGTTGATGGGAAGTCTTCAGACTGGAGTCCAGTCACAAGTGGAGTACCACAAGGATCTGTTCTGGGGCCACTGCTGTTTGTCATTTTTATAAATGACCTGGAGGAGGGCATAGAAGTATGGGTGAGTAAATTTGCAGATGACACTATAGTCGGTGGAGTTGTGGACAGTGCGGAAGGATGTTACAAGTTACAGAGGGACATAGATAAGCTGCAGCGCTGGCTGAGAGGTGGCAAATGGAGTTTAATGCAGAAAAGTGTGAGGGGATTCATTTTGGAAGGAATAACAGGAAGACAGAGTACTGGGCAAATGGTAAGATTCTTGGAAGTGTGGATGAGCAGAGAGATCTCGGTGTCCATGTACATAGATCCCTGAAAGTTGCCACTCAGGTTGAGAGAGTTGTTAAGAAGGTGTACGGTGTGAAATGAAAAATGAAAAATAAAATCGCTTATTGTCACAAGTAGGCTTCAAATGAAGTTACTGTGAAAAGCCCCTAGTCGCCACATTCCGGCACCTGTTTGGGGAGGCCGGTACGTTAGCTGTTATTGGTAGAGGGATTGAGTTTCAGAGCTGTTGCAGCTGTTGAAAGCTCTGGTGCGGCCGCATTTGGTGTATTGCGTGCAAATATGGTCGCCGCATTATAGGAAGGATGTGGAAGCATTGGAAAGGGTGCAGAGGAGATTTACCAGAATGTTGCCTGGTCTGGAGGAACGATCTTATGAGGAAAGGCTGAGGGACTTGAGGCTGTTTTCGTTAGAGAGAAGAAGGTTAAGAGGTGACTTAATTGAGGCATACAAGATGATCAGAGGGTTCGATAGGGTGGACAGTGAGAACCTTTTTCCTCGGATGGTGGTGTCTAGCACAAGGGAACATAGCTTTAAATTAGGGGAGATAGATATAAGACAGATGTCAGAGGTAGGTTCTTTACTCAGAGAGTAGTAAGGGTGTGGAATGCCCTGCCTGCAACAGTAGTGGACTCGCCAACATTAAGGGCATTCAAATGGTCATTGGATAGACATATGGACGATAAGGGAATAGTGTAGATGGGCTTTAGAGTTGTTTCACAGGTCGGCGCAACGTCGAGGGCCGAAGGGCCTGTACTGCGCTGTAATGTTGTATGTTCTATGTTCATATCTGATAGGTCAATCAGATTGTGCAGGACCGGGTCTTTTCAACAATTGACCTGAAATCCGCCTACCAACAGCTCCCCATCCGGAAGTTGGACCGTCCATACACTGCCTTTGTGGAGGACAGTCGCCTCTATCACTTCTTTAGAGTTCTTTTCGGCGTCACAAATGGGGTCTCGGTCTTCCAAAGGGAAATGGAGCGAATGGTCGACCAGTACGGTTTGCGGGCCACGTTTCCGTACTTGGAAGATATCACCATCTGCGCCCATGATCGGCAGGACCACGATGCCAAGCTCAATAAATTCCTCCACACTGCCACTCTTCTCAACCTGACCTATAACAAAGAGAAGTGTGTGTTCAGCACGACCCGGTTAGCCATTCTCGGCTATGTAGTCCAAAACGGACTTCTCAGGCCCGACCCCGACCGCATGCGCCCCCTCATGGAGCTCCCCCTACCCCACTGCCCCAAGGCCCTCAAACGCTGCCTGGGCTTCTTTTCCTACTACGCCCAGTGGGTCCCAAACTATGCGGGGCCTGCCCACTCATTTAGTCCACCCAATTCTCTCTTGCGGCCGAGGCACAACACGCTTTTGCCCGCATCAGAGCAGACATCGCCACGGCCGGGATGCGCACAGTGGACGAGTCACTGCATTTTCAAGTAGAAAGCGATGCTTCAGACATTGCCCTTGCCGCCACTCTAAATCAAGCAGTCAGACCCGTGGCATTCTTTTCCCGCACCCTTCATGCCTCTGAAATTCGACACTCATCCGTCTAATAGGAGGCCCAAGCTACAGTTGAAGCTCTGCGGCATTGTAGGCATTACCTGGTTGGTAAGAGATTCACTCTCCTCACTGACCAACGGTCGGTAGCTTTAATGTTCAATAACACACAGCGAGGCAAGATCAAAAATGATAAAATCTTGTGGTGGAGAATCGAGCTCTCCACCTATAATTACAGGATTTTGTATCGATTTTGTATTGATTTTGTAAACTCAACGAGCCCCCAGACGCCCTCTCCCAATGTACATGTGCCAGCGCACAAGTGGACCAACTCCGGGCCCGACACGACAGCGTTTGTCACCCGGCAGTGAGTCAATTGTACCATCTGGTCAAAGTTCGCAATCTGCCCTACTCCATCGAGGAAGTAAGGACAGTCACCAGGGACTGCCAGGTCTGTGCAGAGTGCAAGCCACACTTCTACTGGCCGGACTGTGCGTGTCTGGTGAAGGCTTCCCGCCCCTTCGAACTCCTCAGCGTGGATTTCAAAGGACCCCTTTCCTCCACCGACAGTAACACGTACATTCTCAGTGTGGTCGATGAGTACTCCAGATTCCCCGACGCCATCCCATGCCCCTACGACGTCTGCCACCATCATCAAGGCCCTCAACACCATCTTCACTTTGTTTGGTTTTCCCACTTACAAACACAGTGACAGGGGATCCTCCTTCATGAGTGATGAGCTGCGTCAGTTCCTGCTCAGCAGCGGTATAGCCTCCAGCAGGACGACCAGCTACAACTCCAGGGTAAACGGGCAAGTAGAACGGGAGAATGGGACGGTTTGGAGGGCCGTCCAGCTTGCCCTACGGCCCAGGAACCTCCCAGCCTCTCGCTGGCAGGAGGTCCTCCCTGACGCTCTACACTCCATCCGGTCACTATTGTGCACAGCCACTAATACCACACCCGATGAATGTGTTTTTACCTTCCCCAGGAAGTCCACATCCGGTGTGTCGCTCCCAACATGGCTCGCAGCTCCAGGACCGGTCCTTCCCCGTAGGCACGTCTGACTCCACAAGGCGGAGCACTTAGTGGACAGTGTTGAACTGCTTTACGCCATCCCTCAATATGCCTACGTGGCGTTCCCCGACGGCCGCCAAGATACTGTCTCACTCAGGCACCAGGCACCGCCATGTTCCATCCCAACACACTCCCACACCCATGCGCTCCCCCCCCTCCCACCACGCCGCCAACATTGACCCCACCAGACCACCACCACCCCCCCTTCTGCACAAGAGGACGAAGAGGATTTCGGCATGCACCCGGAGTTCCCCGATGACTGGCCAGCATCAGCACCACCACCACCACCATCGGTGCCACCTCCACCACCGCCAGCACCGACTTCACCGCCACCATTATGCCACTCCCAACGAAGCAGCAAAGCACTGGATTGGCTGAACCTTTGACAGACTCCGGACCGTCAACATGGACTTTTCTTTTTTTTCTTCTTAACACTGTACATAATTGCACTGTTTGTATATAGTTTCACATCACCCCCGCCGGAGTCATTTTTAACAGGGGGTGAATGTGGTGAACCACTGTATTAGGGGATGTAAGGTAGGACCTGCACTACAGGTTCGCCGGTCGCACCTGCCGGCTGCCTCCGCCCACTATGATGTGTATAAATATGCATGGCCTGCATTGCCTTGCCATTTCGCCAGCTGCAGCAGGAGGCCACGCATCTGACTGCAATAAAGCCACAGTTGTACTAAATCTGCGTCTTTGTGCAATTGATTGCGCATCATGGAGCATCAAACAGGAGCAGAAGCACGCATTCAGTTATGAACCCGTTTTAAAGAAGCCATTACACGGAGAATTCCACAACAGTTTATTTTCGAAAAACACAATAAGTTATCGCTGCCGTGATTCGGATTCGAATCGTGGTTGCTGCGGCTATAACGCAGAGTACTAACCAGTATACGATCACGCGCCACACGTAACCGCCGAGTGGCCCTGCTACCATGGATGTACTTGGTCATCAACTGTTTGGAATCTATCCTGACCCACACTTTATGACTCCCTAATTACAACTTTAGTAGATATAGAGTTTGGATGCGTTAAATACGGTTCTATAATAATGTTCCTGCAACAAGGATTTATGCACTTTAACCGAGGCTCATAAAAATAATCATGCAACTGCTATAATATATAATACAAAACAATTTCGATATTCATCCCTCGCATATGGAATTTGGACGTTCTCCCGGTGTCTGCATAGATTTTCTCCTCCTGCTCGAGGTCCCTCCCACAGTCCAAAGATGTGAAGGTTCGGTGGATTGGCCATGCTAAAGTGTGCAAGATTGTACAGAGATTAGCAGTTTAGCTGGATTGGGCATGATCAACATGCCGCGTTCCGGGTATACTGCGGGGGAACTTGGTCACGTCGTCCCCTGCTGATTTTTTGAAACCATTTAACCCTGAATCCCTTTCCTCGCATTCCTGAACATTGTCAGTGCAACAAACTCTCTCTCTATTTCCACGATTGAACCTCTCCACCCACATACCAGCTGCACTTTGGAACGCCTTGCATTCGCCGTCTAACCCTCTTTGATCGAAAGAGAAAAATCTAGGCCCCGTTCGATCGAATAACTCCTTCAGATGTGTTCAATGTTCTTTCCATGTCAAGCTGAAAATTAACAGAGCGTCGATTTATACCGCACAATTGGGTAATCCTGTTAACCATTGAAATGTGGCTGGTGCGTTTTTCATGCCAAATGGCATAACTTTGAATTGGTATACACCACCTGGAGTCACAAAAGCTGAAATCTCCTTCGCCCTTTCGGTTAAAGGTACCTGCCAGTAACCTTTAAGTAAATCCAATTTAGAAATAAAAACTGATTTAACGTGGGATAGGATAAGAGTCCGTTCTTCTAACTGCATTAACCGTTTTGTAGTCCACACATAACCGTTGGGTACCGTCTGGCTTTGGTACCATCACTATGGGTGAGCTACATTGGCTGCAACCCACTTCAATTGTGCCATTTTTAAGCATACTCTCAATCTCTTTGTTAATCTGTGCCAATGGTAAAGGGTTAAGTCTATATGGATGTTGTTTGATTGGTATAGCATTTCCCACATCTACCTCATGTCTAGCCATTTTAGTACTTCCCAATTTATCTCCGCAAACTTGCCCATGTGATATCAATAACTCTTTCAGGTCAGTTTGTTTTTCCCCTGGAAGATAACTCAACAACTTATCCCAATTTTTAAGAACATCCTCATTTTCCAATTTAATTTGAGGTATGTGAAATTTACAGTCATCTGGATGTGGTTCGATACTTTGAGTTGAATCATTAAAACCTCCTCCTTTTTCTCTCCTTCCCTTTCAAAGTAACTTTTAAGCATATTCACATGACACACTAGGTGATTCTTCCTTCTATCTGGCAATTTTGCCACATAATTCACCTCACTTAATTATCTCTCAATCTGATAAGTTCCAGAAAACCTAACTTTTAAAGGTTCACCTACCGCGGGTAACAATACTCAAACTTTATCTCCACTGGCAAAACAACGAACTTTGAATTTCTTGCCCGCTACCCATTTCATCACATTTTGTGCAACTTTTAAATGTTTAAACTTTTCAATTCACCTGCTCTATTTAATCATTCCCTAAAATTTGACACGTAATCCAAAAATGTAATTTCCGATATCTCACTCACCAATTTTTCCATAATCAATTTATGTGGTCCTCTTACCTCATGACCAAAAGTTAGTTCAAAAGGACTACATTTGGTTGACTCATTAGGTGCCTCCCTAATTGCAAACGGATGAATGGAATTCCTTTATCGCAATCCTCTGGAAAATCTTGACAATAAGCCCTCAACATTGTCTTTAATGTCTGATGCCACCTTTCTAACGCTCCCTGCGATTCTGGGTGGTCGGCAGTTGATTTAAATTATTTTATTCCTAAGGTATTCATTACTTCTTTGAATAACCACGAGATAAAATTTGATCCATGATCCGATAATATTTCTGTGGGTAGTCCATGTCTAGTAAAGTATTTAAGTAATTCCTCCACAATCTTTTTAGCTGTAACATTACGTACTGGAATGGCCTCTGGAAACTTAGTGGACACATCCATTATAGTCAAATTATATTGATTCCCACTTTTTGTTTTCGGAAGCGGTTCGATGCAATCAATTAGGACCTTTGTAAAAGGTTCCTCAAATGCTGGAATGGTATTAAGGGCGCTGGTTTTATCACTACTTGAAGTTTCCCTGTCACTTGACATTTGTGACATGATTGACAAAATTTAAAAGCATCTTTATGTAATCCAGGTCAATAAAAATGTTTTTGGATTTTAGCTTGAGTTTTCCTTTTCCCCAAAAGACCTCCCATTGGTACCTCATGTGCAACTCGCAACACATCCTTTCTACACCGTACCGGCAATACTACTTGATGAACTTCTGTCCACTTTTCATCTGCCTGCATATGTAAAGGTCTCCATTTTCACATCAAGACATTACTTTTACGGTAATAACACTCTGGTATACATTCAGAGTCCTCTTCCGTGTATGCTTTCTGATACATGCGTTTTATTTCTATATCTTTCTGTTGTAAATCCGCCAATATTTCTGAACTAAAAATATCCGCCTCATCCTCCACCTGTTCCTGTTCTGTTTTACCACATCAGCCTTCCCAGTTCAACCACCAACACTGTGACTTTACATGGCCTAGTTTATTACAGTGAAAACATTTAAACTTTTCATTTCTTGAAATGAAATGAAAATTGCTTATTGTCACAAGTAGGCTTCAAATGAAGTTACTGTGAAAAGACCCGAGTCGCCACATTCCGGCGCCTGTTCGGGAAGGCTGGTACGGGAATTGAACCGTGCTGTTAGTCTGCCTTGGTCTGCTTTAAAAGCCAGCGATTTAGCCCAGTGTGCTAAACCAGCCCCTTTTTCACCCTCCTGGATTTCCTTTTTAATCTGAGGTACACTCTCCTTATTACCTCCCATCAGCTCACCTTTACCTTTACCATTTGAGCATTTCTCATGTCCCAGTTTAGATCCCTCACAGGCTGAAACTGATGTCGGAAACCAAGCTTTGATTTATGAACTAATTAATAATCATCAGCCATTTCTGCTGCTAATCTCGCAGTTTTAACCATCTGCTCTTCCACATGAGTTCTCATAACATCAGGAATTGAATTTTTAAACTCCTCCAAAATTATAATTTCTCTGAAAGATTCATGCGTTTGGTCTATTTTCAAACCCCTTATCCACCTATCAAAATTACCCTGTTTGAGCCTTTCAAACTCCATGCATGTTTGCCCAAATGCTTTCCTTACATTTCTAAACCTTTGTCTGCAGGCTTCAGGCACTAGTTCATATGCACCCAAGATAGATGTTTTCACCTCCTCATACGTCCCAGATAACTCCTCCGGTAATGATACGAAGACTTCACTTGTTCTACCTCCCAGCTTTGTTTGAATCAGTAATACCCACATGTCCTGTGGCCATTTCATTTGTTCAGCTACCTTGTCAAATGAAATGAAAAAAGCTTCCAAATCCTTCTCGTCAAACCTTGGAAAAGCTTGGACATATTTAAATAGATCCCCGCCACGCCTTCGACTTTGACGGTTTTTCTCAATATCCTCATCACTCTGATCGAACTGTACGTTTCGCTTTCCATCTGCAAAATTTAACTGACTTGTCATGTTTCGTGGCCATTTTTTGAAGTTCAAACTCTCTCTCTTTATCTTTTTCCCTGATCTATATCTCCCTTTCTTTTTCTTTTTGTTCTGCTAGGGCTGTTCTTTCTTTTCTCCTTTCTTCTCTCTCCTTTTCATTTTCCTCTCTCTCTTTCGTATTCAAGCTGCTTTAATTATTTCATATGTTCCATTTGTTTAATTTGCAACTGGATCTTTGCCATTTTCAATGAGTCAAACTCTATCTCAGGCAACTTTAAATGCATAACCATCGCCATAATTATCTCATCTTTTCCCATTTTGTCAGGTAATGTTAACTGCAAAGTTTTTGCCAAATCTAACAGTCTGCTTTTAGTCTTTGCCCATAATGTACTGCGTGTGACAGTACCCACCCCAAAAATCTTCAGACCATCTGAAAGAGCCTCTGTCCACAACACACTCCACTTAAACTAAAATACGACACCGGAAAAGCAACCACAGTATGCTCACCCTTCACTGTCTTTAAGTTCACTGAGCCAATCCTGGACGAGTCCCCAATTGTTATGGGTCAGGGTTTAGAGAATCCCAAAGTGTATCATGGAGTTCACCTGACCCACAACTTTTAATAGATTGTGCTATGGCGAGCACACGGCTCACTCTACAGGTATTGTGTAGCAAACAGTGGACCAGTGGTTTTTTAAAACAAAATAATGTTTCTTCTATGAACTCAAGTTAACCTTTTTAAAACAAACAGTGAATATCTCAGCAACCAGTAAATCAAATACATCCCCCAATGAATACAAAACTAAATAACCTGTATGCTGTTTTTTTACATCCAAAAGACTTAACAAACCTCCAAACAGGAGCACATTAGGTTTTACATTCAAGCCTGAAAATATTTATACTTCTTCTGAATTCACCAAATGATTAAGAGATAGTCCTTCATGGCAGGGATCAACAGCTGTGCAGCTCACAGCCACACCCACGCTCTTTCTCAAACTGAAAGTAAAAAAAGAAATGGAGCTCAGCTACACCCACACTCTGACATAACTCCAGTAACATGAGCAACTCCATTTCCTAATGTTACAGTTCATAAACACCCATTTCTTAAAGCGAACGCTCACGTGACAATATGGAGAGACTATCGAGACCAAGATTATTCTCCGCTTATACAGAAGGTTCCGTGGATATTTGGTTGAGACACTTGAACATTTTGGGCGAATGGCCAAAAAAGCTGATGCAGCAAATTGAGAGAGACTGTTTTCACTTCCAAAAAGACAAGAACCGGAGGAGTATAATTGGTGATAATAGTTAAACTATAAAACCGGGAGCTGAGGAGATTCTCGTATTCACGACAGTTTGAATTCTGGAGCATCAAACAGGAGCAGAAGCATGCACACAGTTGAGAACCCGTTTAAAATATGCCTTGACACAGATAATTCGTCATCCGTTCATTTTGTAAAGACACATCGACTTACCACTGGCGTGACTCTCATTCGAACCGACGTTACTGCGGCAATAAGGCAGAGCACTATTCACTATTCGATCACTGCACCACATGTTACCGCCGAGGCAAACTGCAACTGTCCATGTACGTGGTCATCAACTGTTTGGAATCTATCATGGCCCACACTTTATGCCTCACTAATTAAATATTTCGTAGATACACAGTTTGGATGCATTAAACTTGGTTCCATAATAATGTTCCTGCAACAAGGGAATATGCACTTTAACCCAGGCTCAGAAAAATAATGATGCACCCGCTATAATATATAATACATAACAATTTCGATATTCATCCCAAACATATAATTTGGACGTTCTCCTGGTGTCTGCCTGGGTTTTCTCCGCGAGCTCGAGGTCACTCCCACAGTCCAAAGACGTGAAGGTTCCATGGATTGGCGAGGCTAAAGTGTGCCAGATTGTCCATGGATTAGCAGTTAAACTGGATTGGACACGACCAACGTGCCCGGTTACGGAAACACTGCGGGGGAACTTGGTCCCATCGTCCCCTGCTGATTTTTTGAAACCATTTCATCCTGTAAGCCTTTCCTCACATTGCTGAATATTGTCAGCGCAAACACACACACACTCTATTTCCACGATTGAACTTCTCCGCCCCTTTCGTTCAACTGTTGCTATTGGGGTGAATGTCTGTCTATCGTAGTTCAAATTAATGTGATTAACTCTTGGAGGGTGAACTGACTGTTTAAAATTAGAATGTCAGCATTTTGCGTGCTTAATATTGGAACCAAAGGAAAGAAATCATATCACTGTGGCATGAAGTATAAAAACCACCGAGGTGGGTGATTTGATCCCACAGAGATACGAAGTATTAAACAACACTTAATCTGGGGGTGAAACAACAAGCGGCCTCTGGGTGGGGTCGAACTACCTACTTTTCGATTAACGGCCGAACGCGCTAACCGATTGCGCCACGGACACGACAACTGCGTAAGCGTTTCGAATAAACATGCCAAATTATAATGGAAACAGGCTCATCTAGTCCACATCATGATAGCGAATTATTGATGATGCGCCAATCTGGAACAAAAACACAAAAGACTGGGCAATCTTAGCAGGTCTGGCAGAATCTGTGGAGAGAGAACGGAGTCTGTGTTTCAAGCCAGGGTGACTGTGTGTCACAGAACGAAGAATACACGATTAACTGTTGCCCTGTCAATAACGCGCATCCAGCCTCCTACATTCAAGCCATTGTTGCATTTTCTGCTTTCAGATTTCGCAATGAAACCAATATATACCGGTGTTTTCTGATGTGCGGTAAGGACAGTTTTCGTGGTGTCTAAATATCAGTTAATTTCTCGAATTATTCTAAACAAGGGAAATGTGTCTTGACTGTCTCTGATCAGTCGGGCAGCGCCCTTCGTTCTCCCCGGATACTATTTCTCGAAGTGTTTCTCAACATTCGCACAACTGGTGTTTAGTTTTCGTGTGTCGCTGCTTTTCCGTTTTATCCACTGCCAATTGGCTCTATTTCCCAAAATACTGCCCATTGCATGATGACCAGATGTCAGGAAATACATTTATTTGGAGAGACTGTCGACTTCTCCGCCCACATACCAGTTGCACTTTGGAACGCCTCTAATTCGCCGTCAAACCCTCTTTGATCGAAAGAGAAAAATCTAGGCCCCTTTCGTCCCTCTGTTGCTTTTGGGGTGAATGTCTGTCTATCGTAGCTGAAATTAATATTGATTAACTCTTGGGTGGGAACTGACTGTTTAAAGTCAAAATGACAGCATTTGGCGTGTTTAATATTGGAACCGGAGAAAAGAAATCAAATTAATGTGGCATGAAGTATAAAAAACACCAAGGTGGGTGATTTCATCCCACAGGGATACGAAGTGTAAAAAACAATTCATCCGGGGCTGGGATAACAGTTCGTTTCTGAGAGACTATCCATACTATAATAATTCTCCGCGTATACAGAAGGTTCAGTGCGTATTTGTTGAGACACTTGAAACTTTTGGGTGAGTGACCGAAGAAACTGATGCAGCAAATTGAGAGAGACTATTTTCACTTCCAAAAAGACAAGAACCGGATATATTTTAACTATTAGTGATGATAATAGTTAACATATGAAACCGCGAGCTGAAGAGATTCTCTTATTCACAACAGTTTGAATTCTGGAGCATCAAACAGCAGCAGAAGCATGCACTCAGCTGTGAACCCGTTTTGAAAAGGCATTGACACAGAGAATTGCTCATTCGATCATTTTGGAAAACACATAAACTTACCTCTGCCATGACTTGGAGTCGAACCGAAGTTGCTGCGGCCACAACGGAGACTGCGAGCCACTATGCGATCACGGCGCCACACGTCTTCCGCACTGTCCACAACTCCACCGACTTTAGTGTCATATGCAAATTTACTCACCCATCCTTCTACGCCCTCCTCCCGGTCATTTATAAAAATGACAAACAGCAGTGGCCCCAAAACAGATCCTTGTGGTACACCACTAGTTAGTGAACTCCAGGCTGAACATTTCCCATCAACCACCACCCTTTGTCTTCTTCCAGCTAGCCAAATCCTGATCCAAACTGCTAAATCACCCTGAATCCCATGCCTCCGTATTTTCTCTAATAGCCTACCGTGGGGGTCCTTCTCAAACGCTTTACTGAAATCCATATACACTACATCAACTGCTTTACCCTCGTCCAAGTGTTTGGTGACCTTCTTAAAGAACTCAATGAGGTTTGTGAGGCAGACCTACCCTTCACAAACCCGTGTTGACTATCTCTAATGAAATTATTCCTTTCCAGATGATTATACATCCTATCTCTTATAAACCTATCCAAGACTTTAATGTTGGATGAATGGCCGAAGAAGATGATGCAGCAAATTGAGAGAGACTGTTTCACTTCCAAAAAGAAAGAACCAGACGATTATGATTGATGAGACTAGTTAAAATGTAAAACTGGGAGCTGAGCAGAAAATGGACTCAGTTGTGAACCTGCTTCAAAGAGGCCTTTCACAGAGAATTCCTCATCCGTTCATTTGGGGAAAACACGTCAACTTATCGCTGTGGTGGCTTGGATTCGAACGGAGGTTGCTGCGGCCACAACGCAGAGTACAAACCACTATATGATCACGGCGCCACACGTTGCCGCCGAGGCAACCTGTAGCTGTCGATGTACTTCATCATCAACTGTATGGAATGTATCATGGCCCACATTTTATGACTCTCCAATTGCAACTTTAGTACATGCGCAGTTTGGACGCCTTAACCTTGGTTCCATAATAATGTTCCTGCAACAAGGTACATATACACTTTAACCCAGGCTCATAAAAATAACAATGCAACCGCTAGAAAACACAATACATAACAATTTCGATATTCATCCCAAACAAATGGTGTTTGGGCGTTCTCCCAGTGTCTGTATCGGGTTTCTCCGCCTGTTCCTGGTCCCTACCACATCCAAAGATGTGACGGTTCGGTGATTGGCCATGGTACAGTGTGCCAGATTGTCCACACATTAGCAGTTTCGCTGGATTGGTCCTGATCATCGTACCTGGTTACGGGCATTCTACTGAGGAACTTCGTCACGTCGTCCCCTGCTGATTTTTTGAAACCGTTTCACCCTCTGTCCTTTTCCTTTCATTCCTGAAGATTGTCAGTGCAAATAAACACTCTCTCTATTTCCACGATTGAACTATTCCGCCCACATACCAGTTGCACTTTGTGCCTCTCATTCGCCGTCTCACCCTCTTTGAACCAAAGAGAAAAATCACGGCCCCTATCGTCTCGCTGTTGCTATTGGGATGAATGTCTCTCTCTGGTAGTTCAAATTAATATTGATTAGCTCTTTGGATGTGAACTGACTGTTTAAAATCATAGTGTCAGCATTTGGTCCGTTTAATATTGGAACCGGAGGGAAGAAATCAAATCAATGTGGCATGAAATATAAATAGCACCAAGGGAGTGATTCGATGTCACAGAGGGACGCAGTATCAAAAGCACTTCACGCGGGAGTGGGATAACACTTCGTCTCTGGGTGAGATCGAATCACCCACTTTTCTGTTAACAGCAGAACGCGCTAACCGATTGCGCCACAGATACAACTTCCGATTTTACTCGCAATAACATGCCAAATTATGATGGAAACAGTTTCATCTTGTCCACATCGTAACAGTAAATCTTTGTTGATGCACCAATCTGTAACAAAAACACAAAACGCTGTTAAATCTCAGCAGGTCTGACAGCAGCTGTGGAGGGAGAACGGAGTCAGTGTTTCAAGCCAGGGTGACTCGTGTCACAGAACAAAATACCGCGCCTCCAGCCTTCTACATTCGAGCCATTGTTGTATGTTCTGCATCCAGATATTCGCAATGAAACTAATATTAAACTGTATTTTCCGGTGTGCAGGTAGGACAGTTTTCTTAGTTTCAAATATCTGTAAATATCAGTATAAACAAGGGAAATGTGTCTTGACTGCCTCTGATCAGTCGGGCAGCGCCCTTCGTTCTCACGGCACTCTGTTTCTCGAAGTGTTTCCCAAAATTCACAAAATTGTGCTTGATTTTCGTGTGTCGCTTCGTTTCCGTTTTCTCCACAGCCAAGTGGCTCTATTTCCCAAAATTCTGCCCACTCTTCCTCGTTGCTTCATGACCAGATGTTAGGAAGTTCATTCATGTGGAGAGACTATCAAGACCAAGAATATTCTCCGCGTATACAGAAGGTTCAGTGGGTATTTGGTTGAGGCACTTGAAATTTTTGGGTGAATGGCCGAAGAAGACGATGCAGCAAATTGAGAGAGACTGTTTTCACTTCCAAAAAGAAAAGAACCGGAGGATTATGATTGATGAGACTAGTTAAAATATAAAACGGGGAGCTGAGGAGATTCTCGTATTCACAACAGTTTGAATTCGAGAGCATCAAAGAAACAGGAGCAGAAACATGCACTCAGTTGTGAACCCGCTTTAAAGAGGCCTTTCACGGAGAATTCCACATCCGTTCTTTTGGGAAAAACACATCAACTTACCGTTGCCGTGACTTCAACCGAGGTTGCTGCGGTCACAACGCAGAGTACTAACCACCAGACCATCACGACGCCACACGTTACCGCCGATGTAACCTGTAAGTGTCGACGTACTTCGTCATCAGCTGTTTGGAATGGCCCACACGTTACGAGTCTCTAATTACAACTTGAGTAGATACACAGTTTGCACTCCTTAACCTTGGTTACATAATAATTTTCCTGCAGCAATGTACATATACTCTTTAACCCAGGCTCATAAAAATAGCAATGCAACCGTTATAGTGTATAATACATAACAATTTCGACATTCATCCCAAATATATGGTATTTGGGCGTTCTCCCGGTGTCTACATCGGATTCTTCTCCGTCTGGTCGACGTTCCTTCCCCAGTCCAAAGATGTGAAGTTTCGGTGGATTGGCGATGGTAAAGTGTACCAGATTGTCCATTACAGATTGATACAGTAGCAGTTTAGCTGGACTGGCCATGATCAACGTGCCGGGTTATGTGCATCCTACTGAGGTACTTGGTCACGTCGTTCGCTGCTGATTTTTTGAAACCATTTCACCCTGTATCGCTTTCGTCCCATTCCTGAATATTGTCAGAGCAAGCAAACTCTCTCTCCATTTCCACGATTGAACTTCTCCGCCCACATACCAGATGCACTTTAGAGCGCCTCTCATTCGCCGTCTCACCTTCTGAGATCCAAAGAGAAAAATCTCGGCCCCTGTCGTCCCAATGTTGCTGTTGGGATGAATGTCTCTCTATCGTAGTTCAAATACATATTGATAAACTCGTTGGGTGGGAACTGGCTGTTTAAAATCAGAATGACAGCATTTGGCGTGTTTAATATTGGAATCGGGGGAAATAAATCAAATGAATGTGGCATGAAATACAAAAAGCACCAAGGTGGCTGATTCGATCCCACAGAGGGACGAAGTATAAAAAACACTTCACCCGGGGGTGGGATCGAACCACCAACCTGTCGTTTAACAACCGAACGCGCTAACGGATTGCGCCATAGAGGCGATAAATGCGGCTTTGCTCGAATGAGCATTTCAAATTATCGT
Source organism: Scyliorhinus torazame (assembly GCF_047496885.1). Classification (NCBI taxonomy): domain Eukaryota; kingdom Metazoa; phylum Chordata; class Chondrichthyes; order Carcharhiniformes; family Scyliorhinidae; genus Scyliorhinus; species Scyliorhinus torazame. Next base: position 176,434,343 of record NC_092720.1, on the reverse strand, counting down.
GGAAACAGTCTCATCTTGTCCACATCGGAACAGCAAATTCTTGCTGATGCAACAATCGGGAACAAAAACACAAAACACTGGGCAATCTCAGCAGGTCTGAAAGCCTCTGTGGAGAGAGAACGGAGTCTGTGATTCATACCAGGGTGACTTTGAGTCACAGAACGAAGACTACACCATTATTCGTAGCCCTGTCAATAACGCGCCTCGAGCCTTCTACATTCGAGCCATTGTTGTATTTTCTGCCACTAGATATTCGCAATGAAACTAAAATGAAACTGTATTTTCTGATGTGCAGTTAGGACAATTTTCTTAGTTTCTAAATCTCAGTTAATTTCTCGAATCATTCTAAACAAGGGAAATGTTTCTTGACTGTCGCTGTTCAGTCGGGCTGAGCCCTTCATTGTCCCCGGATTCAGTTTCTCGAAGTGTTTCCCAACATTGTCAAAACTGGTGCATGATTTTCGTTTGTCGCTTTGTTTCCGGTTTCTCCACTGCCAACTGGATCTATTTCCCAAGATTCAGCCGACTCCTCCACATTGCATCATGACCAGATATAAGGAAATTCATTTATATGGAGAGACATAAGAACGTAAGAACTTAAGAACTAGGAGCAGGAACTGGTGCCTCAAGCCTGCTCCGCCATTCAATGAGATCATGGCTGGTCTTTTGTGGCCACAGCTCCACTTTCCGGCCTGAACACCATAACCCTGATTCCCTTTATTCTTCAAAAAATGTGGCCTCCTTCTGCACTTTACATTCTATGATAAATTCTATGATAATTCTATGAAAAAACTATCTATCTTTCCCTTAAAAACATTTAATGAAGGAGCCACTACTGCTTCATTGGGCAAGTAATTCCATAGATTCACAACACTTTGGGTGAAGAATTTCCTCCGAAACTCAGTCCTAAATCTACTTCCCCTTATTTTGAGGCTATGCCCCCTAGGTCTGCTTTCACCCATCGGTGGAAACAACCTGCCCGCATCTATCATATCTATTCCTTTCATAATTTTATATGTTTCGATAAGATCCCCCCTCATCCTTCTAAATTCCAGCGAGTACAGTCCCAGTCTACTCATCCGCTCCTCGTAATCCAACCCCTTCAGCTCTGGGATTAACCTAGTGAATCTCCTCTGCACATCCACCAGTGCCAGTACGTCCTTTCTCAAGTAAGGAGACCAAAACTGAACACAATACTCCATGTGTGGCCTCACTAACACCTTATGCAATTGCAGCATAACCTCCCTAGTCTTAAACTCCAACCCTCTAGCAATAAAGGAAAAAATTCCGTTCGCCTTCTTAATTACCTGTTGCACCTGTAAACCTACGTTTTGCGACTCATGCACTAGCACACCCAGATCTCTCTCTACAGCAGCATGTTTTAATATTTTATCATTTAAATAATAATCCCTTTTGCTGTTAGTCCTACCAAAATGGATAACCTCAGATTTGTCAACATTGTATTCTATATATCAGACCCTAGCCCATTCACTTAGCCGATCCAAATCCCTCTGCAGACTTCCAGTATCCATCGTACTTCTTGCTTTACCACTCATCTTAGAGTCGTCTGCAAACTTGGACACATTGCCCTTGGTCCCCAACTCCAAATCATCTATGTAAATTGTGAACACTTGTGGGCCCAAGACTGATCCCTGAGGGACATCAGTATCTACTGATTGCCAACCAGAGCAACACCCATTAATTCCCAGTCTTTGCTTTCTATTAATTAACCAATCCTCTGTCCATGCTACTACTTTCCCCTTAATGCCATGCATCTTTATCTTATGCTGCAATCTTTTGTGTGGCACCTTGTCAAAGGCTTTCTGGAAATCCAGATATACCACATTCCTTGACTCCCCGTTATCTACCGCACTGGTAATGTCCTCAAATATTCCACTAAATTAGTTAGGCACGACCTGCCCTTTATGAACCCGTGCTGCATCTCCCCAATGGGACAATTTCCATCCAGATGCCTCGCTATTTCTTCTATGATGATAGATTCCAGCATCTTCCCTACTTCCGAAGTTAAGCTCACTGGCCTATAATTCACCGCTTTCTGCCTACCTCCTTTTTTAAACAATAGTGTTACATTTGCTAATTTCCAATCCGCCGGGACCACCCCAGAGTCTAGTGAATTTTGATAAATTATCGCTAGTGCATTTGCAATTTCCCCAGCCACCTCTTTTAGCACTCTGGGATGCATTCCATCAGGGCCAGGAGACTTGTCTACCTTTAGCCCCATTAGCTTGCAAATCACTACCTCCTTAGTGATAACAATCCTCTCAAGGTCCTCATCTGTTATAGCCTCATTTCTATCAGTCACTGGCATGTTATTTGTGTCTTCCACTGTGAAGATAGACCCAAAAAACCTGTTCAGTTCCTCAGCCATTTCCTCATTTCACATTATTATATCTCCCTTCTCATCCTCTAAAGGACCAATATTTACCTGAGCCACTCTTTTTTGTTTTATATATTTGTAGAAACATTTACTATTAAAAAAATATATTCTGAGCAAGTTTACTCTCATAATCTATCTTACTCTTCTTCATAGCTTTTTTTTTAGAAGTGTTCTGTTGCCCCCTAAAGAGTTCCAAGTCCTCTAGTCTCCCACCAATATTTGCTACGTTGTATGCTTTTTCCTTCAATTTGAAACTCTCCCTTATTTCCTTAGATATCCACAGTCGATTTTCCCTCTTTCTACCGGCCTTCCTTTTTGTTGGTATAAACCTTTGCTGAACACTGTGAAAAATCGCTTGGAAGGTTCTCCACTGTTCCTCAACTGTTTCACCATAAAGTCTTTGCACCCCGTCTACCTAAGCATGTTCTTCTCTCATCCCATCATAATATCCTTTGTTTAAGCACAAAACACTAGTGTTTGATTTCACCTTCTCACCCTCCATCTGTATTTTAAATTCCACAATACTGTGGTAGATCCTTCCGAGAGGATACCTAACTATGAGATCATGAATCAATCCTGTCTCATTACACAGGACCAGATATAGGACCACGTGTTCCCTCGTAGGTTCCATTACATATTGTTCTAGGAAACTATCGCGGATACATTCTATAAACTCCTCCTCAGGGCTACCTTGACCGACCTGTTTAAACCAATCGACATGTTGATTGAAACCCCCCAAGATAACTGCTGTTCCATGTCTACATGCATCCGTTATTACTTTGCTTGTTGCCTGCCCCACCATAATGTTACTATTTGTTGGCCTATAGACTTCTCCTATCAGTGACATTTTCGCCTTACTAGTCCTGATTTCCACCTAAATGGATTCAACCTTATCCTCCATAGCACCGATGTTATCCCTTACTATTGCCCGGATGTCATCCTTAAATAACAGAGCTACACCACCTCCCTTACCATCCACTCTGTCCTTCCGAATAGCTTGATACCCTTGGATATTTAACTCCCAGTCGTGACCATCCTTCAACCATGTTTCAGTAATGGCCACTAACTCACAGTCATTCACGATGATTTGCGCCATCAACTCATTTACCTTATTCCGAATACAATGAGCATTCAGGTAAAGTACACTTATGTTGCCTTTTTTTTAAACCTCTGTTCTGAATCGTAACACCTCGATCAGTAACCTCTCCTATGTTATATTTCCTCTTAGCTTTTCTCATAATTTTCCTTGTCATTGAACCCATATCTTCATGCAACAACCTGCCACGTCGCTTACCATTAATGTTTTTACTGACCGTTTTATTCCTTTTTGTATTACTGGTCCTATTCACTGAGCCACCCCTCAGTCACTGTACCTTGTACTGTCGCCCTTTTTGATTTTTGACAATGACTTCTCTGCCTTACACATTCCCCCTTACTGCCTTCTGCTTCTGTCCCTGTTTTACCACCCTCCAACTTCCTGCATCGGTTCCCATCCCCCTGCCATAGTAGTTTAAACCCTTCCCAACAGCTCTAACAAACACCTCGCCCTCCTAGGACATCGGTTCCAGTCCAGGCCAGGTGCAGACCGTCCGGTTTCTACTGGTCCCACCTCCCCCAGAACCGGTTCCAATGCCTCAGGAATTTGAATGCCTCCCTCTCGCACCATCTCGCATGCCACGCATTCATCCTATCTATCCTGATATTTCTACTCTGACTAGCTCGTGGCACTGGTAGCAATCCTGAAATTACTGCCTTTCAGGTCCTACTTTTTAGTTTAACTCCTAACTCCCTGAATTCAACTTGTAGGACCTTGTCCCATTTTGTCCCTAAATCGTTGGTCCCTATGTGCACCAAGACAGCTAGCTGTTCACCCCCCCCCCCCCCACACACACACACACACAATGTCCTGCAGCCGCTCCGAGACATCCTTGACCCTTGCACCAGGGAGGCAACATACCATCCTGGAGTCTCGATTGCATCTGCAGAACCGCCTGTCTATTCCCCTTATGATTGAGTCCCCTATCACTATAGCCCTGCCAAACATCTTCCTGCCAGCCACGGTGCCATGAACCTGGCTGCTGCTGCCTCCGCCTGGCTAGCCATCTCCCTCAACAGCATCATAGATCATAGAATCTACAGTGCGGAAGGAGGCCATTCGGCCCATCGAGTCTGCTCCGGCTCTTAGAAAGAGCACCCTACCCAAGATCAACACCTCCACTCTATCCCCATAACCCAGTAACCCCACCCAACACTAAGGGCAATTTTGGACACTAAGGGCAATTTATCATGGCCAATCCACCTAACCTGCACATCTTTGGACTGTGGGAGGAAACCAGAGCACCCGGAGGAAACCCACACACACACGGGGAGGATGTGCAGACTCCCCACAGACAGTGACCCAAGCCGGAATCGAACTTGGGACCTTGAAGCTGTGAAGCAATTGTGCTATCCACAATGCTAACGTGCTATCCAAAGTGGTATATCTGTTTTGCAGGGAGATGACCGCAGCAGACACCTGCATTGCCTTCCTACTCTTGCTCTGTCTTTTCGTCACCCATTTTCTATCTCCCTCAGTACCTTTCACCTGCGGTGTGACCAAGCTGCTAAACGTGCTATCCACGACGTTCTCAGCATCGTGGATGCTCCAAAGTGAGTCCATCCGCATCTCCAGAAACGCCAAGCGGTCTAACAGGAGCTGAAACTGGACGCACTTCTTGCACGTGAAGTAGCCAGGTACAGTGGACGTGTCCCTGAGCTCCCACATCGATCACGTCGAGCATGACACGGGTCTGAAATCTCCTACCATGTCTTAAACCTTAGGTTAACTTATACAACTATAATTCCAAAAAATGATAGAAAAAATATATAAATTAGACAACGAAATGAAAAACTACTAACCAGTCACTTACCAGGGATAAAATGCACCTCCTCCCCACCCAGCTTCGAAGTCCCACCAAGATTCAAATTGCCAAACTCACTCTTTGCCGTCTCACTCTGGCTGTATCACTTCTCGCTCACTGGGAGACTATCGAGACGAAGATTATTCTCCACGTATACAGAAAGTTCGGTGGGTATTTGGTTGAGACACTTGAACATTTTGGGTGAATGGCCGAAGAAGCTGATGCAGCAAATTGAGAGACACTGTTTTCACTTCCAAAAAGACAAGAACCGGACGAGTACGCTGGATGATATTAGTTAAATTATAAAACTGGAGGTGACGAGATTCTCGTACTCACAACCGTATGAATTATTGAGCACCAAACAGGAGCAGAAGCATGCACTCAGCTGCGACCCCGTTTCAATGAGTCCTTAACACAGAAAATTCCTCATCCGTTCATTTGTGAAAAGATATCAACTTATCACTGCCATGACTCGGCTTCGAACCGCTGTTGCTGCGGCCACAACGCAGAGTGCTAACCACTATACGATCACGGCGCCTTACGTTACCGCCGAGGCAAACTGTAACTGTCGATGTACTTGGTCATCAAATGTTTGGAATCTGTCATGGCTCACACTTCATATATCTCTAATTACAACTTTAGTAAATACACAGTTTGGCTATCTTAACCTTGGTTCCATAATAATTTTCCTGCAACAAGGCTTTATATACTTTATCCCCAGGCTCATATAAATAACAAAGTAACCGCTAAAATATATAATATATAACAATTACGATAGTCGTCCCAAACATATGGTATTCGGACGTTCTCCCGGTGTCTGCATCGGTTTTCCCCGCCTGCTCGAGGTCCATCCCACAGTCCAAAGATGTGAAGTTTCGGTGGATTGGCCGTGCTAAAGTGTGCCAGATTGTCCGTAGATTAGCAAATACTGGATTGGCCATGATCAACGTGCCAGGTTACGGGTATTCTACGGAGGAACTTGGTCACGTCGTCCCCTGCTGATTTTTTTGAAACCATTTCACCCTGTATCTCTTTCCTCTCATTCCTGAATATTGTCAGTGCAAACAAACTCTCTCTCTCTATTTCCCCGATTGAACTTATCCGCCCACATTCCCGTTGCACTTTTAAGCGCCTCTCATTTGCCGTCTCACTCTCTGTGATCCAAAGAGAAAAATCCAAGCCCCTTTCGTACCACTGTTGTTATTGGGCTGAATGTCTCTCTCTGGTAGCTCAAATTAATATTAATTATCTCTTTGGATGTGACCTGACTGTTTAAAATCAGAATGTGGAGATGCTGGCGTTGGACTGGGGTGAGCACAGTAAAAAGTCTTACAACACCCGGTTAAAGTCCAACAGGTTTGTTTCGATATCACTAGCTTTCGGAACGCCGTTCCTTCCACAGGTGAATCTAAGGCAGGAGCAGCGCTCCGAAAGCTGGTGATATCGAAACAAACCTGTTTGACTTTACCCTGGCGTTGTAAGGCTTCTTACTAAAATCAGAATGACAGCATTTGGCGTGTTTAATATTGAAACCGGAGGAAAGATATCAGATCAATGTGGCATGAATTATAAAAAGCACCAAGGTGGGTGATTCGTTCCCACAGAGGGATAAAAACAACTCCTTCAGGCGGTGGGATAACACTTCGTCCCTGGGTGGTATCGAACCACCACCTTTCCAGTTAACAGCCGAACGCGCTAATCGATTGCGCCACAGAGACGACAAACGCTGCAGCATCGCGAAAAAACATGTCAAATTATGATCGAAAAAGTCTCATCTTGTCCACATCCGAACAGCAAATTCTTGCTGATGCACCAATCTGGAACAAAAACACAAAACGCTGGGCAATCTCAGCAGGTGTGAAATCCTCTGTGGAGCGAGAACGTAGTCTGTGTTTCAAGCCAGGTTGACGTTGTGTCACAGAACGAAGACTACACTATTTAGCCCAGTCAATAACGCGCCTCGAGCCTTCTACATTCGAGCCATTCTTGCATTTTCTGCCACTAGATATTCGCAATGAAACTAAAATGAAACTGTATTTTCTGATGTTCAGTAAGGATAGTTTTCTTAGTTTATAAATCTCAGTTAATTTCTCAAATCATTCTAAACAAGGGAAATGTGTCTTGACTGTCGCTGATCAGTCGGGCAGCGCGCTTCGTTCTCCCCAGATTCTGTTTGTCGAAGAGTTATCCAATATTCACAAAACTGGTGCTCGATCTTCGTGTGTCGCTTCGTTTCCGTTTTGTCCACTGCCAACTGGCTCTATTTGCCCAAAATCCGCCCACTCCTCCTCATTGCATCATGACCAGATGTCAGAAAATTCATTTATATGGAGAGACTATCGAGACCAAGAGTATTCTCCGCGTATACAGAAGGTTCAGTGGGGATTTGGCGCCTCTCATTTGCCGTCTCACCCTCTTTGATAAAAAGAGAAAATTCTAGGCCCCTTTTGTCCCATTGTTGCTATTGGGGCTAATGTCTCTCTCTGGTCATTCACTCTTTGGATGTGAACTGACTGTTTAAAATGAGAATGAAAGCATTTGGCGTGTTTAATATTGGAAGTGGAGGAAATAAATCAAATCAATGTGGCATGAAATGTAAAAAACACCAACGTGGGTGGATTCGATCTCACAGAGGGACGAAGTACAAAAAACACTTCATCCGGGGGTGGGATAATACTTCGTCACTGGGTGGGATCGAACCACCAACCTTTGGGTTAACAGCCGAATGAGGCAACCGATTGCGCAATAGAGACGACAAACGCTGCTTTTGCTTTAATAAAACAGCCAAATTGTAATGGAAACAATTCATCTTGTCCACATCGTAACAGCAAATCCTTGCTGATGCACCAATCTGGAACGAAAGCTCAAAAGGCTGGGCAATCTCAGGAGGTCTGACAGCATAAACAAAGAACAAAGAACAAAGAAAAGTCCAGCATAGGAACAGGCCCTTCGACCCTCCAAGCCCGTGTCGACCATGCTGCCCGACTAACCTACAATCTCCGACACTTCCTGGGTCCGTATCACTCTATTCCCAGTCCATTCATGTATTTCTCAAGATGCCCCTTAAATGTCACTATCGTCCCCGCTTGCACCTCCTCCTCTGGTAGCATGTTCCAGGCACCCACTACCCTCTGTGTAAAAAGCTTGCTCGTACATCTACTGGCAACCTTGCCCCTCACACCTTAAACCTATGCCCCCTAGTAATTGACCCCTCTACCCTGGGGAAAAGCCTCTGACTATCCACTCAGTCTATGCCCCTCATAATTTTGTAGACCTCTATCAGGTCGCCCCTCAACCTCCGTCATTCCAGTGAGAACAAACCGAGTTTATTCAACCGCTCCTCATAGCTAATGCCCTCCATACCAGGCAACATTCTGGCAAATCTCTTCTGCACCCTCTCTAAAGCCTCCTCATCCTTCTGGAAGTATGGCGACCAGAATTGAATACTATACTCCAAGTGTGGCCAAACTAAGGTTCTATACAGCTGCAACATTACTTGCCAATTCTTATACTCAATGCCCCGGCCAATGAAGGCAAGCATGCCGTATGCCTTCTTGACTACCTTCTCCACCATGTTGCCCCATTCAGCGACCTGTGGACCAGTACACCTAGATCTCTCTGACTTTCAAAATTCTTGAGTGTTCTACCATTCACTGTATATTTCCTACCTGCATTAGACTTTCCAAAATGCATTACCTCACATTTGTCCGGATTAAACTCCATCTGCCATCTCTCCGCCCAAGTCTCCAAATAATCTAAATCCTGCCGTATTCTTTGACAGCCCTCATCGCTATCCGGAATTCCACCAACCTTTGTGTCGTCTGCAAACTTACTAATCAGACCAGTTACATTTTCCTCCAAATCATTTATATATAGTACAAACAGCAAAGGTCCCAGCACTGATCCCTGCGGAACACCACTAGTCACAGCCCTCCAATTAGAAAAGCAACCTTCCATTGCTACTCTCTGCAGTCTATGACCTAGCCAGTTCTATATCCACCTTGCCAGCTCACCCCTGAACCCATGTGATTTCACCTTTTGTACTAGTCTACCATGAGGGACCTTGTCAAAGGCCTTACTGAAGTCCATATATACAACATCCACTGCCCTACCTGCACCAATCATCTTTGTGACCTCCTCGAAAAACTCTATCAAGTTAGTGAGACACAACCACCCCTTCACAAAACCATGCTGCCTCTCACTAATACGTCCATTTGCTTCCAAATGGGGGTAGATCCTGTCTCGAAGAATTCTCTCCAGTAATTTCCCTACCACTGACGTAAGGCTCACCGGCCTGTAGTTCCCTGGATGATCCTTGTTACCCTTCTTAAACAAATGAACAACAATGGCTTTTCTCCATTCCTCCGGGACATCCCCTGAAGACAGTGAGGATCCAAAGATTTCTGTCAAGGCCTCAGCAATTTCCTCTCCAGCCTCCTGGGGTAGATCCCATCAGGCCCTGTGGACGTACCTACCTTAATATTTTTTAAGACACCCAACAGCTCGTCTTTTTGGATCTCAATGTGACCCAGGCTACCACACTCTTCTCCAGACTCAACATCATAGATTATCATAGAATTTACAGTGTAGAATGTGGCCATTCGGCCCATCAAGACTGCACCGGCTCTTGGAAAGAGCACCCTACCCAAGATCAACACCTCCACCCTATCCCCACAACCCAGTAACCCTACCCAACACGAAGTTTCAATTTTGGACACTAAGGGCAATTTATCGTGGCCAATCCATCTAACCTGCACATCTTTGGACCATGGGAGGAAACCGGAGCACCCGGAAGAAACCCACGCACACACGGCGAGGATGTGCAGACTCCACACAGACAGTGACCAAAGGCGGAATCGAACCTGGGACTCTGGAGCTGTGAAGCAATTGTGCTATCCACGATGCTACAATGCTGCCCTACCAATTCCTTCTCTTTGGTGAATACTGATGCAAAGTATTCATTTAGTACCTCGCCCATTTCCTCTGGCTCCACACAGAGATTCCCTTGCCTATCCTTCAGTGGGCCAACCTTTCCCTGGTTACCCTCTTGCTTTTTATGTACGTGTAAAAACCTTGGGATTTTCCTTCACCCTATTTGCCAATGACTTTTCGTGACCCCTTCTAGCCCTCCTGACTCCTTGTTTAGGTTGCTCCCAACTTTCCTTATATTCCACACAGGCTTCTTCTGTTCCCAGCCTTTTAGCACTGACAAATGCCTCCTTTTTCTTTTTGACGTGGCCTACAATATCTCTCATTATCCAAGGTTCCCGAAAATTGCCGTATTTATCCTTCTTCCTCACAGGAACATGCCGGTCCTGAATTCCTTTCAACTGACACTTCAAAGCCTCCCACATGTCAGATGTTGATTTACCCTCAAACAACCGCCCCCAATCAAGGTTCTTCAGTTCCCGACTAATATTGTTATAATTAGCCTTCCTCCAATTTAGCACATTCACCCTTGGTCAACTCTTATCCTTGTCTACCAGCACTTTAAAACTTACTGAATTGTGGTCACATTTCACGAAATGCTCCCCTACTGAGACTTCTACCACCTGATCGGGCTCATTCCCCAATACCAGGTCCAGTACCGCCCCGACCCTGGTTGGACTGTCTACATGTTGTTTTAAGGAGCCCTCCTGGATGCTCCTTACAAACTTTGCCCCGTCTAAGCCCCTGGCACTAAGTGAGTCCCAGTCAATATTGGGGAAGTTGAAGTCTCCCATCACCACAACCCTGTTGTTTTTGTTTTTTTCCAAAATCTGTCTACCCATCTGCCACTCTATCTCCCGCTGGCTGTTGGGAGGCCTGTAGTAAACCCCCAACATTGTGACTGCACCCTTCTTACACCTGATCTCTACCCATATAGCCTCACTGCCCTCTGAGGTGTCCTCCCGTAGTACAGCTGTGATATCCTCCCTAACCAGTAGCGCAACTCCGCCAACCCTTTTACATCCCCCTCTACCCGCCTGAAACATCTAAATCCTGGAACGTTTAGCTGCCAATCCTGCCCTTCCCTCAACCAGGTCTCTGTAATGGCAACAACACCATAGTTCCAAGTACTAATCCAAGCTCTAAGTTCATCTGCCTTCCCCATAATACTTCTTGCATTACAACATATGCACTTCAGGCCACCAGAACTGCTGTGTTCAGCAACTTCACCCTGTCTGCTCTGCCTCAGAGCCATACTGTCTTTATTCCCTAGTTCTCCCTCAATGCTCTCACCTTCTGACCTATTGCTCCCTTGCCCACCCCCCTGCCATACTAGTTTAAACCCTCCCGTGTGACACTAGCAAACCTCGCAGCCAGGATATTTATGTCTCTCCAGTTTAGGTGCAACACGTCCTTCCTATATCGGTCACACCTGCCCCTGAAGTGCTCCCTGTGGTCCAGATAAGAGAAACCCTCCCTCCTACACCAGCTGTTTAGCCACGTGTTTAGTTGCTCTATCTTCCTATTTCTAGCCTCACTAGCATGTGGCACATGGAGTAATCCCGAGATTACAACCCTAGAGGTCCTGTCTTTTCACTTTCTGCCGAGCTCCCTGAACTCCTGCTGCAGGACCTCATGCCCCTTCCTGCCTATGTCGTTAGTACCAATATGTACAACGACCTCTGCCTGTTTGCCCTCCCCCTTCAGGATGCCCTCTACCCGTTCGGAGGCATCCTGGACCCTGGCACCAGAGAGACAAATTACCATCCCGGAGTCTCTTTCACGTCCACAGAATCGCCTATCTGTGCCACTGACTACCGAGTCCCCTATGACTTTTGCTCTTCTGCGCTTTGACCCTCCCTTCTGAACAGCAGAGCCAGCCGTGGTGCCACTTCTCTGGCTGCTGCTGTTATCCCCTGATAGGCTATCCCCCCCCCCCCGACAGTATCCAAAGGGGTATACCTGTTCGAGAGGGGGACAGCACAAGGGATTCCTGCACTCACTGCCTGCCCTTTCTGGTGGTCACCCATTTCTCTGCCTGCACCTTGGGTGTGACCACATTTATATACCTGCTATCTGTGACGCTTTCCGCCACCTGCATGCTCCTAAGTGCATCCAATTGATGCTCCAACCGAACCATGCGGTCTGTAAGGAGCTCCAGTTAGGTGCAGTTTCTGCAGATGAAGCCATCCGGGACTCTGGAAGCCTCCCGGGCCTGCCACATCTCACAGTCAGAGCACTGCACCCCTCTAACTGACATTGCGTCAATTAATTCGTAAATTAAAGTTAAATGTTAAAATTTGAAGAAAAAAAAGTTACTGTTCACTACCTGTTTCCTAGCAGTAGATTTATACTATAAATGTGAAGGCTTAATACAGTACTCTCCGATCTCTGGCTTAGATACCCCTCTAAATTATAATTAAGTAATTTACATGTTTAATTAGTTTCCCAATGCTTAATTTTTTAAATTTCTGAAGATTCCCAACCAGCCACTCAGGTCACAGCTTTTCTCTGATGTACTCACTTTCTTACCTTCTGAGGGTCTCATCTGCTCTCTGGTTCCCTCCCATTCCTGGTTACCTCACTGCCCCAAATTACCAAGTTTCCAATTCCCTCGCTGGATGTGTCTTACTCACTCAGGCTGTGTCTCTTTGACCTGCGCAACGCTTCTGTGGAGAGAGAACGGGGTCTGTGTTTCAAGCCAGATTAGCAGTTTCGCTGGATTGGCCATGATCAACATGCCGCGTTCAGGGTATTCCATGGAGGGACTTGGTCACGTCATCCCTTGCTGATTTTTTGGAATCCATTTCACCCTGTATCCCTTTCCTCTCATTCCAGAATATTGTCAGTGCAAACAAAATCTCTCTATTTCCACGATTGAATTCACCGCCGCCATACCAGTTGCACTTTAGAGCGCCTTTCATTCGACGTCTCACCCACTTTGATCCAAAGAGAAAAATCTAGTCCCCTTTCGTCCCACTATTGCTATTGGGGTGAATGTCTCTCTTTGGTAGGTCAAATTAACGTTGATTAATTCTTTGGATGTGAACTGACTGTTCAAAACCAGAATGACAGCATTTGGTGTGTTTAATATTGGAACCGGAGAAAAGGAATCAAATCAATGTGGCATGAAATATAAAAAACACCAAAGTGGGTGATTCGATCCAACAGAGGGACAAAGTATAAAAAACACTTCACACGGGGGTGGGATAACACGTCATCTCCGGGTGGGATCGAACCACCAACCCTTCGGTTAATAACCGAACGCGCTATCCGATTGCGCCACACAAACAACAAATGCTGCTTTTGCTCGAATAAGCAAGCCAAATTACGATGGAAACCATCTCACCTTGTCCATATCGCAACAGCAACTGCTGATGCACCAATCTGGAACAAAAACACAAACGGCTGGGCAATCTCAGCAGGTCTGACAGCATCTGTGGAGAGAGAACGGAGTCTGTGTTTCAAGCCAGGGTGACTGTGTAACAGAACGAAGAGTACACCATTATCCGTAGCCCTGTCAATAACGCGCCTCCGGCCTTTTTACATTCGATCCATTGTTGTATTTTGCGCTTCCCGATATTCGCAATGAAACTAGAATTAAACTGTATTTTCTGATGTGCAGTAAGGACTGTTTTCTTAGTTTCTAAATATCAGTTAATTTCTCGAACCATTCTAATCAAAGGAAATGTGTCTTGACTGTCGCTGATCAGTCGGGCAGCGCCCTTCGTTCTCCCCGGATTCTGTTTCTCGAAGTGTTTCCCAACATTCACAAAACTGGTGCTTGATGTTCGTGTGTCGCTTCGTTTCCGTTTTCTCCATTGCCAACTGGCTCTCTTTCCAGAAAATTGGCTCACTCATCCTCATTGGATCATGACCAGATGTCAGGAAATTCATTTATATGGATGGACGATCGAGACCAAGATTATTCTCCGCGTATACAGAAGGTTAAGTGGGTATTTGGTTGAGACACTTGTACATTTTGGGTTAATGGCAAAGGAAGATGCAGCAAATTAAGAGAGACTGTTTTCACTTCCAAACAGACCAGAGCCTGAGGAGTATGCTTGATGATAATAGTTAAAATAAAAAACCGGGAGCTGAAGAGATTCTCGCATTAACAACCGTTTTTACAAAAGAACAAAGAACAAAGAAATGTACAGCACAGGAACAGGCCCTTCGGCACTCCAAGCCCGTGCCGACCATGCTGCCCGACTAAACTACAATCTTCTACACTTCCTGGGTCCGTATCCTTCTATTCCCATCCTATTCATATATTTGTCAAGATGCCCCTTAAATGTCCCTATCGTCCGTGAATTCACTACCTCCTCCGGTAGCGGGTTCCAGGCACCCACTACCCTCTGCGTAAAAAGCTTGTCTCGTCCATCTACTCTAAACCTTGCCCCTCTCACCTTAAACCTATGTCCCCGAGTAATTGACCCCTCTACCCTGGGGAAAAGGCTCTGACTATCCACTCTGTCTATGCCCCTCATAATTTTGTATACCTCTATCAGGTCTCCCCTCAACCTCCTTCGTTCCAGTGAGAACAAATCGAGTTTATTCAATCGCTCCTCATAGCTAATGCCCTCCATACCAGGCAACATTTTGGTAAATCTCTTCTGCACCCTCTCTAAAGCCTCCACATCCTTCTGGTAGTGAGGCGACCAGAATTGAACACTATACTCCAAGTGTGGCCTAACTAAGGTTCTATACAGCTGCAACATGACTTGCCAATTCTTATACTCAATGCCCCGGCCAATGAAGGCAAGCATGCCGTATGCCTTCTTGACTACCTTCTCCACCTGTGTTGCCCCTTTCAATGACCTGTCGACCTGTACTCCTAGATCTCTTTGACTTTCAATACTCTTGAGGGTTCTACCATTCACTGTATATTCCCTACCTGCATTAGACCTTCCAAAATGCATTACCTCACATTTGTCCGGATTAAACTCCATCTGCCATCTCTCCGCCCAAGTCTCCAGACAATCTAAATCCTGCTGTATCCTCCGACAGTCCTTATCGCTATTCGCAATTCCACCAACCTTTGTGTCGTCTGCAAACTTACTAATCAGGCCAGTTACATTTTCCTCCAAATCATTTATATATACTACAAACAGCAAAGGTCCCAGCACTGATCCCTGTGGAACACCACTGGTCACAGCCCTCCACTTAGAAAAGCATCCCTCCATTGCTACTCTCTGCCTTCTATGGCCTCGCCAGTTCTGTATCCACCTTGCCAGCTCACCCCTGATCCCGTGTGACTTCACCTTTTGTACTAGTCTACCATGAGGTACCTTGTCAAAGGCCTTACTGAAGTCCATATAGACAACATCTACTGCCCTACCTGTACCAATCATCTTAGTGACCTCCTCGAAAAACTCTATCAAGTTAGTGAGACACTAAGTTGTCTCCCCTTCACAAAACCGTGCTGCCTCTCACTAATACATCCATTTGCTTCCAAATGGGAGTAGATCCTGTCTCGAAGAATTCTCTCCAGTAATTTCCCTAACACTGAAGTAAGGCTCACCGGCCTGTAGTTCCCGGGATTATCCTTGCTACCCTTCTTAAACAGAGGAACAACATTGGCTATTCTCCAGTCCTCCGGGACATCAAACTGTAGCAGAAGCATGCATTCAGCTGTGAACCCGTTTTAAAGAGTGCTTCGCACAGAGAATTCCTCATCTGTTCATTTAGGAAAAACACGTCAACTGACCATTGCCGTGACTTGGATTCGAACCGAGGGCAGAGTACTAACCACTATACGATCATGGCGCCACACGTTACCGCCGAGGCAAGCTACAACTGTTGATGCACTTAGTCATAATTGTTTGGAACCTATCATGGCCCATACTTTATGACTCTCGAATTACAACTTTCGTAGATACACAGTTTTGATGCCTTAACCTTGGTTCCATAATAATTTTCCTTTAACAAGGATATATGCACTTTAACCCAGGCTCATAAAAATAACAATGCTACCGCTGTAATATATAATACATAATAATTTCAATATTCGTCCCAAACATATGGCATTTGGACGTTCTCATGGTGTCTGCATCGGTTTTCTCCGCCTGCTCGAAGACCCTCCCACAGTACAAAGATGTGAAGGTTCGGTGGATTGGCCATGCTAAAGTGTGCCAGATTGTACATAGATTAGCAGTTTCGCTGGATTGGCAATGATCAACGTGCTGGATTACGGGTATTCTACGGTGGAGCTTGGTCACGTCGACCCCTGCTAATTAAAAAAAAAAACATTTCGTCCTGTATCCCTTTCCTCACATTCTTGAATATTGTCAGTGCAAACAAACTCTCTCTATTTCCACGATTGAACTTCTCCGCCCGCATACCTGTTGCACTTTGAAGCGTCTCCCATTCGCCGTCTCACCCTCTTGATCCAAAGAGAAAAATCTCGGGCCTTTCGTCCCACTGTTGCTATTGGGGTGAATGTCTCTCTTCGGTAGGTCAAATTAATATTGATTAATTCTTTGGATGTGAACTGATTGTTTAAAATCATAATGACAGCATTTGGCGTGTTTAATATTGGAACCGGAGGAAGGAAATCAAATCAGTGTGGCATGAAATATAAAAAGCACCAAGTGGGTGATTCGATCCCACAAAGGGACAAAGTCCAAAATACAATTCATCCGGGGGTGGGATAACACTTCGTTTCTGGGTGAAATCGAACCACCAAACTTTTGGTTAACTGCCGAACGCGCTAACCGATTGCGCCACAGAGACGACAAATGCTGCTTTGGCTCGAATAAAGAACCCAAATTATGATGGAAACAGTCTCCCCTTGTCCACTTCGTAACAGTAAATACTTGCTGATGCACCAAACTGGAACAAAAGCACAAAAGGCTGAGCAATCTCACCAGGTCTGACAGCATCTGTGGAGAGAGAACGGAGTCTGTTTTTGAAGCCAAGTTGACTGTGTCACAGAACGAAGAGTACCCCATTATCCGGAGCCCTGTCAATAACGCGCCTCCAGCCTTTTTACATTCGAGCCATTGTTGTATTTTCCGTTTCCCGATATTCGCAATAAAACTATAATTAAACTGTATTTTCTGATGTGCAGTAAGGACAGCGTTCTTAGTTTCTAAATATCAGTTAATTTCTCGAAACATTCTAATGAAAGAAAATGTGTCTTGACTTTCGCTGATCTGTCGTGCAGCGCTACGGAATCTGTTTCTCAAAGTGTTTCCCAACATTCACAAAACGGTTCCTTGATGTTCGTGTACCACTTCGTTTCCGTTTTCCCCATTACGAACTGTCATTATTTCCCAAAATTCTGCCCACTCCTCCTCATTGCATCATGACCAGATGTCAGGAAATTCATTTATATGGATGGACTATCGAGACCAAGATTATTCTCCGCGTATACAGAAGGTGCAGTGGGTATTTTGTTAAGACACTTGAACATTTTGCGTGAATGGCCAAAGAAAGCGATGCAGCAAATTGAGAGAGACTTCCTGCTTGATGATAATAGTTAAAATAAAAAACCGGGAGCTGAGGAGATTCTCGTATTCACAACCGTTTGAATTCTGGAGCATCAAGCAGGAGCAGAAGCATGCACTCTGCTGTGAACCCGTTTTAACGAGTCCTTCATACAGAGAATTCCTCATCCGTTCATTTGGGAAAAATATATCAACTTATCGCTGCCGTGACTCGGATTCGAACCGAAATTGGTTCGGCCACAACGCAGACTACTAACCAATACACGATCACGGCACCACACGTTCCGGCAAAGGCTCACCTGTAACTGTCGATGTACTTGATTATCAACGGTGTGGCATGCATCATGGCCAACAGTTCATGACTCTCTAATTACAACTTTAGTAGATACACAGTTTGGATGCCTTAACCTTGGTTCCATAATGATGTTCCTGCAACAAGGATATATACACTTTAAACCAGGCTCATAAAAATAACAATGCAATCGCTATAATCTATAATACACAACAATTTCGATATTCATCCCAAACATATGGTATTTGGACGTTCTCCCGGTGCCTGCATCGGTTTTCTCCGCCTGGTCGACGTCGCTCCCACAGTCCAAAGATATGAAGGTTCGGGTGGATTGGCCACGGCAACGTGTGCCAGATTGTCCATTGATTAGCAGTTTCGCTGGATTGGTCATGATCTCCGTGCCGGATTAGGGGTATTGTACGGAGGAACTTCGTCATTTCGACTCCTGCTGATTTTTCGAAACCATTTCACACTGTATCCCTTTCCTCTCATTCCTGAATATTGTCAGTGCAAACAAACTCTCTCTCTATTTCCACGATTGAACTTCTCCGCCCACATACCAATTGCACTTTGGAGCGCCTCTCAGTCGCAGCCTCACCCTCATTGATCCAAAGAGAAGAATCGAGGCCATTTTCATTCCACTGTTGCAATTAGGGTGAATATCTCTCCCTAGTCGTTCAAAGTAATATTGCTGAACTCTTTGGATGGGAACTGGCTGTTTAAAATCAAAATGATACCATTCGGCGTGTTTAATATTGGAACCGGAGTAAAGAAATCAAATCAATGTGGCATGAAATATAAAAAGCACCACGGTGGGTGATTCTTTCCCACAGAGGGACAAAGTCTCATAAACACTTCATCCATGGGGTGGGAAAACACTTCATCACTGGGTGGAATCAAACTGCCAACCTTTTAGTTAACAGCCGAACGCGCTAACCGATTGCGCCACAGAGATGACAACCTCTGCTTTTGCTCGGATTAACATATCAAATTCCGATGGAAACAGTCTCATCTTGTCCACATCGGAACAGCAAATTCTTGCTCTTGCACCAATCTGCAACAAAAACACAAAAGGCTGGGCAATCTCAGCCGGTCTGACAGCATCTGCGGAGAGAAAACTGAGTCTGTGTTTCAAGCCAGGGTGACTGTGTAACAGAACAAAGACTACACCATTATCCGTAGCCCTGTCAATAACGCGCCTCCAGACTTCTACATTCGAGCCATTGTTGTAATTTGCGCTTCACGATACTCGCGATGAAACTATAATTAAACTGTATTTTCTGATGTGCAGTAAGGACTGTTTTCTTAGTTTCTAAATATCAGTTAGTTTCTCGAATCATTCTAATCAAAGGAAATGTGTCTTGACTGTCGCTGATCAGTCGGGCAGCGCCCTTCGTTCTCCCCAGATTCTGTTTCTCGAAATGTTTCCCAACATTCACAAAACTGGTGCTTGATGTTCGTGTGTCGCTTCGTTTCCGTTTTCTCCATTGCCAACTGGCATTATTTCCCTAAATTCTGTCCGCTCCTCCTCATTGCATCATGACCAGATGTCAGGAAATGAATTTATATGGTGGGACTATCGAGACCAAGATTATTCTCCGGGTATACAGAAGGTTCAGTGGGTATTTGGTTGAGACACTTGAAAATTTTGGGTGAATGACCAAAGAAGCTGATGCAGCAAATTGAGAGAGACTGTTTTCACTTCCAAACAGACAAGAACCTGAGGAGTATGCTTGATGATAATAGTTAAAATAAAAAACAGGGAGCTGAAGACATTCTCGTATTCACAACCGTTTGAATTCTCGAGCATCAAACAAGCACTCAGCTGTGAACCCATTTTAAAGAGTCCTTACCTCAGAGAATTCTTCGTTAGTTCTTTTGAGAAAACCCCATCAACTTATTGCTGCCATGACTGGGATTCGAACCGAGTTTGCTGCAGCCACAACCATGAGTACGAAACACGGGACGATCACAGCGCCACGCGTATCCGCCGAGGCAGATGTGTAACTGTCGATAAGTCATAATTCCTCATCCGTTCATTTGGGAAAAACAGATCAACTTTTGTGGCGTGTACACTCTTTACTCCGGGGACATTAGGATGAGATTTCTAAATTCTTGGAAGTGCAGGGTCGGATTCGGACAAATCAGCATGGATTTAGTAAGGGGAGGCCGTGCCTGACAAACCTGTTAGAGTTCTTTGAAAAGATAACAAATAGGTTAGACCAAGGAGAGCCAATGGATGTTATCTATCTTGACTTCCAAAAGGCCTTTGATAAGGTACCTCACGGGAGACTGATGAGTAAAATAAGGGCCCATGGTGTTCGAGGCAAGGTACTAACATGGATTGACGATTGGCTGTCAGGCAGAAGGCAGAGAGTTGGGATAAAAGGTTCTTTTTCGGAATGGCAACCGGTGACGAGTTGTGTCCCACAGGGTTCAGTGTTGGGGCCACAGCAGTTCTCTTTATATCTTAACGATCTAGATGACGGGACTGGGGGCATTCTGGCTAAGTTTGCCGATGATACAAAGATAGGTGGAGGGGCAGGTAGTATGAAGGAGGTGGGGAGGCTGCAGAAAGATTTAGGCAGTTTAGGAGAGTGGTCCAAGAAATGGCTGATGAAATTCAACGTGGGCAAGTGCGAGGTCTTGCATTTTGGAAAAAGGTATAGAGGCATGGACTATTTTCGAAACGGTGACAAAA
Organism: Scyliorhinus torazame; assembly: GCF_047496885.1. Classification (NCBI taxonomy): domain Eukaryota; kingdom Metazoa; phylum Chordata; class Chondrichthyes; order Carcharhiniformes; family Scyliorhinidae; genus Scyliorhinus; species Scyliorhinus torazame. Next base: position 176,413,672 of record NC_092720.1, on the reverse strand, counting down.
TTCATAATGCTGAAGTGCAAAGGGACTTGGGAGTCCTAGTCCAGGATTCTCTAAAGGTAAACTTGCAGGTTGAGTCCGTAATTAAGAAAGCAAATGCAATGTTGCCATTCATCTCAAGAGGCTTGGAATATAAAAGCAGGGATGTACTCCTGAAGCTTTATAAAGCATTAGTTAGGCTCCATTTAGAATACTGTGAGCAATGTTGTGCCCCACACCTCATGAATGACATACTGGCACTGGAGCGGGTCCAGCGGAGATTCACATGGATGATCCCAGGAATAGTAGGCCTAACATACGATGAACGTCTGAGGATCCTGGGATTATATTCATTAGAGTTTAGGAGGTTGAGGGGAGATCTAATAGAAACTTACAAGATAATGAATGGCTTAGATAGGGTGGATGTAGGGAAGTTGTTTCTATTAGCAGGATAGACTAGGACCCGGGGGCACAGCCTTAGAATAAAAGGTAGTCACTTTAGAACAGAGATGAGGAGAAATGTCTTCAGCCAGAGAGTGGTGGGTCTGTGGAATTTATTGCCACAGAGGGCGGTGGAGGCCGGGACGTTGAGTGTCTTTAAGACAGAAGTTGATAAATTCTTGATTTCTCGAGGAATTAAGGGCTATGGAGAGAGAGCGGGTAAATGGAGTTGAAATCAGCCATGATTGAATGGTGGAGTGGACTCGATGGGCCGAATGGCCTTACTTCCACTCCTATGTCTTATGGTCTTATGGTCTTATGGACATTGCTTTCAATGCAGGCACACAGTTTCCCCATTTTAATGCACTATTAATGCAGGTTTTGCCTGACCGCTTAGCATCCAGTATTAAAACTAATAACATGGACTGGTCTGACAATTCCAAACCTCAAATGAAACGTGGGGTGAGACCTGTTACAAAGACACTTTGCCCAAAGTTAAATCCGAATTCATCCAATGTCCCTCTCAAAGAAGAGCTCCTTAAGGTCAGAACTCTCAGACAGATTAACGTTACTATCGCCCAGATTGCACGGACCCTCCTGAATTTGGTTACCACTGACAGGCTCCTTAGCCCTTCACTCCATACATGCAGGATTTCGACAGCGCTCCTCCGCATCGTCCTGCTGCCAAATATAATGTCACTTGCTCCAACTGTCAACGTACAGGCCACTACGCTAGGGATTGTCCAGCACCCCGACGACAAAGTAGATTTCAACCCTGTCGGCAGACACCCTTTACTACCTCTAACCCCTACTGACTAGCCAGATCGAACTTTCCGCTCCTCTGAACAGACCACTCTGACGAGCCCACCGCTACGATTTGCATAGAGGGCGTGTCTATCCCCTTCCTGATTGACACCGGCATGACTCATTCTACGCTAGACTGGACATTAATTCAGAAACAGTGCTTTCCCCTTTCTGATAAGCATGTGGAACTTGCTGGTTTCATGGGGGAAGGTGCTGTTTATCCGCTTACGAAGCCACTCTCTGTTCAATTTGAGGGCCAGGAATGTTGCATCCCTTTCACAGTTACCCGCGTCCTTGGAGTCAACCTGGTCGGACGTGACTTGCTGTGTCCCTTGCAGGTGGAAATTGTTTGCCTTGATAACGGCATTACTATATCAGCTATCCCGCAGGCCCAGCTTCGAAATTTTCCCCTTTTCACTACTCCACAGTGGTGGTCGGTTGATTTTTATCCCTCACACTTTTCAACTCCCTTAGATATTCCCGATCCACATGTCACTCTTTGCTACGATCATACAGGATGCTCACCTGATTTGGAGAGCATGTACCAAGACACCCTCGGTTCTCTAAAATCTGTATCATTTGTTGGCCTCGCTCAGGGAAAAGAAGGGTCTGCCTTTCTTGTCAATTTACCCCATGGCCTCTGGCATCAGTCGGGACTTGTGTCACCCCACGTGATCCTTTCTGTGAACGAAGGCTACAGTGCCAAGTCCTTGGGATTTCTGGCAGCTGCATTACGAGGACAAGCAGATCCTTTCTTTAATGGAAGTCAAATACTACCCGCAGGCACTTTACAATATTTTCAACGCCCATTTGTCCTCATTGGCACACTGCACCACCATCGTTCAGTCCAATCAACGACTTCTGAACTACCCGCAGATTTATGGGCGGCATCGAAACACGAAGTTGGTCTCACTAATGTCCCTCCCGTTGTTATTAAAGTTATACCCGGCATGCCCTTTCCCTCGATTTCACAGTACCCTTTGCGCCCCGAGGTTGAAGAAGGAGTCTTGGTCATGATTCAATCGTTGCTTCAACAGGGAATTGTGGTACCATGCCAATCGCCCTGTAACACCCCGATTCTTCCAGTTCCTAAGATAGCAAGACATCCGAATGGCGTTTGGTCCAAGACCTCTGACGTATTAATCAGATAGTGGAACCCTTACATCCTATTGTTCCAAACCCGGTGACAATCCTTAGTAATGTCCCACCACAGGCGGCTGTTTTCACCCTTGTTGATTTACAACATGCCTTTTTGCAATACCCCTCGCCCCTGAATCACAGTATTTGTTTGCCTTTACATTTAAGGGCAACCAATACACTTGGACTAGGCTCCAACAGGGCTTCATTCATTCTCCAACCCTTTTCTCACAAGCATTGCACTCCCAGTTAGCGACATTATCAACTCCTGGTGGCTCCACCATCATCCAATATGTTGATGACTTACTCCTTGCCAGCCCTGACTTCACCACTAACCAGCATGACACCGTTTACCTGCTCATCCGTCTCCATTCATGGGGTATGTGATCCCACCCACTAAAGTTCATAAAGGCCAACGGCAGGTCAAATGTTTGGGTGTCCTAATAAGTGCTACGGATCGCTCCCCTACTCAGGAACGCATTACTCCTTCACTGCAGACCCTATTTCCTACATCGCCCAAGCAGGTGCGAGCCATTTTTGGATTGGTGAACTTTTGCAGACAATGGATTGCGAATGTTACTGTCCATACTAAAGAGTTAACTCTGTACTCCTCTCAAAATGCTTCTCTTAAGTTTGAACTTCCTGATTCAGCAAAACAATCTTTGGTTACTCTGAAAAACGCCCTGGCAGCCGCCTCAGCGCCAGGACGACCTATGTATGACAGACCCTTTCAGTTGTACGGTAATGTTCTTGATGAATATGCCACTAGTGTTCTAACACAAGAACACGGTGGCCGGCGTCGCCCGGTCGCCTACTATTCTACGAAATTGGACCCTGTAGCTTGCAGTCTACCTCCCTGCACCCAAATTATTATGGCTGTCCATTTGTTAGCTCAGGCAGCCTCTAATCTGACCCTTTACCAGCCAGTACAAGTGCATACCTCACACTCTATTGTGGCTCTCCTAACGTCTCAGCAAACCCAGCATCTGACTGAAGCCCGCTTGAGCCGCTATGAGGTTTCACTATTGCAAAACCTTTACCTCTCTTTTCATTACTGTTCGACCTTAAATCCTGCTGTGTTCCTCGAACAGCCCCCCGATAACCTTGTGGACCCGCCACACGATTGTTTGCTTCGGAATCACTTCCTTACCGCGCGTCGCCCGGATTTAACGGACCGGCCTATTGATAATCCAGATCTAACTTTTTATGTTAATGGCAGTTCCTCCATTTCTCTCACTGGCATCCCACAGTCGGGATATGCCGTGGTAACCGACACTGACGTGCAGGAAGCAGCAGCCTTCGAGACCCCTGTCTCCGCACAAGCTATTTGCCCGTATTCAAGCATGTATTTTGGCCACATGTAAAAGTACTAATGTTTACACTGATTCTAGGAATGCCTTTGGCGTGACGCACGCTTTCGGTCGCCTCTGGCAACAGCCTCACCTCTGCGGGAGCTCCCATTCAAAATGCTCTTTGGATTAAAAATCTCCTCGATGCTAATCAGCTTCCCCATCAATTGGCAATTATTAAATGTGCTGCGCACACAAAGCGGGACACTCCCGTTCAATTAGGAAATGCCCGTGCTGATTCGGCTGCTTTAGCTGCGGCTGATTGTTCCCAGTGGGGCTAATCAGGCTCTAAAGCAGGTACCTGCATTAGGAACGAAGGGCATGCCAGACATAACTAAGTTCAAAATTTACAGTGGGACGCCTCTGATTCCGTGCGCATACTATGGAAGTCAATGGGGTGTTCACAAACCTTGACACGAGACCTCAGGCTTACTCCCGTTGGTCAAGTTTGTATTCCGAATTCTTTATTGCCGGTACTTATTGATTATTTGCATTCTTGTACCCATCTTGGCAAGGAGGGAATGGCACAGCTACTCCTGAAAACCTGGTGGCACCCAGATTTGAATACAGCAACGCAAACGCGGCTGGATCGATGCGTTATTTGCGTGAAACATAATAAGGGTAAAGGCATTAAATGCCCTCCAGGAACCACTCCCTTGCCAGATGGCCCTTTTGCCTGTATACAGCTTGATTTTATCGAATTGCCAAAAGCACAGTGCCATAAATATTGTTTAGTAATAATCAATGTATTTAGTAAATGGATTGAAGCCTTCCCCACCACTAATTGTACGGCACATACACTGGTGAAGTGGTTGTTAACGGAAGTCATTCCTCGTTTTGGGGTACCCAAAATGGTGAACTCAGACAATCGACCATATGCTGTAGCTCGGATCAATACTGAATTGTGTGAAGCACTCGTAATTAAACAGCAACTGCACTGCGCATATCACCCGCAGGCTGAGGGAATTGTGGAAAGAGCCAACGGGACATTAAGAGAAAAATTATCTAAATTAACTGAAAAAACTGGGTTAAATTGGCTAAAAGTTGGCACTATTTCACATGCGTGTGACTCCCCATTCGCGGACCGGACTGTCAGCTACAGAGATAGTCTATGGTTGGCCAATGAGAACTCCCTGGGATGCCCATGAAAAATTCCTAGAGGGAGTAGACCTCCACATGATCGGGGAACAAATGCAGAAGAATTTGAAGCAATTAACACATTCTCTGAAGTTTCTCCACTCACAGGTAAAACAGGCACATCTCCCAGTAATGGCAGAGACAGCCGTCCCTCGATATCCAGTGAATAAACACGGAAACCACATGTTGGTTAAAAACTGGGACAGAAAGAAACTAGGATAGTGCTGGAGTGGACCCTTCCGCGTACTGCTGACTACACCGACTTCCGTCAAACTTGAAGGACGTTCAAGTTGGATACATCCATCCGATTGCAAGAAGATAGTCTCCAAACCAGACGAGAACACAGGATGAAGATCTTCATTATAATTTTTGGACTATTTAGCCTCAATGGCCACTCGGTAGTGAAAAAAACGACCGAAATGAGACCTGCCTTCCAATACCTATTTATGTATGTCATATCTTTATGCCGAAAAATTGAATGTAAGCAAGTGTTGGGTTTGTACCCACATCCCCGTCCATTCGAGGGAAGGAATACCTCTCCAATCCCTCCCCTTTCATATCGCAGAGACGGTTGAATGGATTTTATGACAAAATCAAACAGGGAGCAGGGGAAATAGGGGGGATATGGAAATATGGAGATCTGCTGGCTATGACATGACTAAATTTTCAGCTTCGTATCAACCTACCTATAATCATGCCTTGACTCCACCCTCCCTCACTGTCCACTCGTATAATGTTCAAGGTTCCATGTGTTTTAATAAATCAGGGAAAGGAAAGTTAATGGGGCAAAGTAGGTGCAATCTTACTGTTGACTGGCAAGGACCGGTACCAGGCATATCCAACAAGGGCATGTTTAACTGTGATTGGTCCAAGGTATGAAATATAACTTCTAACATTTCATGGGGACAGACATCCCCAATCCCCTGGATGACATCAGCTGATGATTTTACGGCCTATAATGGAACCTATTTCATATGCGGCACTAAAGGACATCCATGGCTTCCCATTGATTGGACAGGATCCTGCTTTTTGGGATATGTTGTACTTCAAATGCGTCACCTACCCACCTTTAAGCACCCCCCCTCGTGAGCAAAAATGACTATTTCTAAAATGGAACAGTTCTTTATGATGGCCTTTCCCTTGTACGGAATGGGCAAGGCATCCGACGAACTGATCCACATGGCCACAGCATTGGAACAACTGGCGAACGTAATGGCAGCAGAAGCCAGGGAAACTGGACAGGCATTGGCTGAGGTCTCAGCTGAGCTAGTAGCTGTCGGGACTGTGGCATTACAAAATCGACTGGCTTTGGATTATCTGTTAGCCTCGCATGGAGGAACGTGCGCTATCATAGGTCAGGAGTGCTGTACTTGTATTCCAGATGGCTCGGAAAATATCACTAACCTGGCCGACCATATAAAGAGACAGGCTTCTCAAATTCAAGAGATTGACAGTGTATTTCATGACAAAAACCCGCTGGGTTGGCTAGGATGGCTGGGTCACGGAGTATTTGATTGGACCTTTAAGTCCTTCATTTTATTACTATTAATTCTACTAGGGATAGGATTGCCTGGCTGCTTGTGGAAATGCATTTTCAAACGAGTCATGGATATATCTATTTAACTAGTGGTCATGATATGACGAAAGGAGGGAATGTGATATGGTACGAATTAAGTAATGGCATGATGGGAAAACTGGTCAATGGGAAGACTGGTCAAAAGGTTTGATACAATACAAGAAAGGCTGAAACTGCTCATTCCAGCTTGCCAGGCCCAGGGAAACAATGCTGCCCTAACCATTTTCAGACTAGTATGGCCATAGGCCAATTCTGCATACCTTGAAGTCTGAAAATATTAGCGAACGTCGAGCCATTCCAAAACACCGGACCTCGGCAACTCCTGTGTAAAGTAACTCGTCATAACCCAGGGCTGTAGGAATTTAAAACAAAGGTAAGTTCAGGAAGAAACAAGTCTATTCTGACCTTTCAGTGTTCCCTCCGAGGACTAAATAATGGTATGAGTGATATGACCAAACATGGTCTGGTCTTTGCTTCCGTTTGTTTTTCCGATCAAACTCCTGACCATACTGTTGTCACATAATCTTGATAAAGTTAATGTATAAATATGGAGCTAATTCTCGACGAAAGCGCGGAACTTGTGAAGACTGAGCAGTTTTGTTGATTGCTCTCTGACTTCAAGTTTCAGCCATTACTTCATGCAGTTGTTTTCGACAATCAAGCTTGTTATTCTGTCATAACGAGTGTGTTGAAATTTTCTACTACAGAAGCGGGAAAATATTGACTTTGACAGATTTCACTTCCAAAATGGCAAGAACCGGAGGAGTATGCTTGATGATGATAGTTAAAATATAAAATCGGGAGCTGAGGAGATTCTCGCATTCACAACTGTTTGAATTCTGGAGCATCAAACAGAAGCAGAAGCATGCACTCAGCTGTGAACCCGTTTTAAAGAGTGCTTGACACAGAGAATCACTCATCCGTTCATTTAAGAAAAACACGTTAACTGATCACTGCCGTGACTCGGATTCGTACCGAGGATGCTGCAGCCACAATGCAGAATACGAACCACGAGACGATCACGGCGCCTCACGTTACCGCCAAGGCAACCTGTAACTCTCGATATGCTTGGTCATCAACTGTTTGGAATCTATCATGGCCCACACTTTATGACTCTCTAAATACAACTTTAGTAGATACACAGTTTGGATGCCTGAACCTTGGTTCCATATTAATGTTCCTGCAAAATGGAGAAATACACGTTAACACAGGCTCATAAAAATAACAATGCAATCCGTATAATATATTATCCGTCACAATTTCGATATTCATCCCAAACAGATGGTATTTGGACGTTCTCCCAGTGTCTGCATCGGTTTTCTCCGCCTGCTAGACGTCCCACCCGCAGTCCAAAGATGTGAAGGTTCGGCAGATTGGCCATGCTAAAGTATACCAGATTGCCCATAGATTAGCAGTTTCGCAGGATTGGCCATGATCAACGTGACGGGTGACGGGCATTCTAACGAGGAGCTTGGTCACGTCGATCCCTGCTGATTTCTTAAAAACCATTTCACCCTGTACCACTTTCCTCACATTCCTGAATATTGTCAGTGCAAACAAACTCTCGCTCAATTTCCACGATTGAACTTCTCCGCCCACATACAGTTGTGCATTCTCCCATTCGCCGTCTCACCCTCTTTGAGCCAAAGAGAACATTCTTGGCCCCTTTCGTTCCTCTGTTGCTATTGGGGTGAATGTCTCTCTATGGTAATTCAAGTTAATATTGATTAACTCTTTTGATGTGAACTGACTGTTTAAAATCAGAATGAAAGCATTTGGCGTGTTTAATATTGAAACCGCAGAAAGGAAATTAAATCAACGTGGCATGAAATATAAAATGCTCCAAGGTGGTGATTCGATCCCACAGAGGGACGACGTAAAAAAACGGCTTCATTCGGGGGTGGAATGACACTTCGTCTCGGGGGGGGCGGGGGGGGGGGGGATCGATCCACCAACCTTTACAGAGACGACAACTGCTCCCTTTGCTCGAATAAATATGCCAAATTGTGATGGAAACAATCTCATCTTGCCCACGTCACAATAGCAAATTATTGCCGATGCACCAATCTGGAAAAAAATTAAAAAGGCTGAGCAATCTCACCAGGTCTGACAGCATTTGTGGCGATGGAACGAGTCTGTGTTTCAAGCCAGGGTGACTTTGTGTCACAGAACAAAGACTACAACATTATCCGTAGCCCTGTCAATAACGCGCCTCCAGCCTTCTATATTCGAGCCATTGTTGTATTTTCTGCTTTCAGATATTCGCAATGAAACTACATTTAAACTGTATTTTCTGATGTGCAGTGAGAACAGTTTTCTTAGTTTCTAAATATCAGTTAATTTCTCGAATCATTCTAATCAAATGAAATGGGTCGTGACTGTCGCTCATCAGTCGGGCAGCGCCCTTCGTTCTCCCCGAATTCTGTTTCACAAAACTGATGCTTAATGTTCCTGTGTCGCTTCGTTTCCATTTCCTCCTTTGCCAACTGGCATTATTTCCCAAAACTCTGCGTGCTCCTGCTCATTGCATCATTTCCAGATGTCAGCAAATTCATTTATATGGAGGGACTATCGAGACCAAGATTATTCTCCGCATAAACAGTAAATTCAGTGGTTATTTGGTTGTGACACGTGAACATTTTGGGTGATTGGCCAAAGAAGCTGATGCAGCAAATTGAGAGAGACTGTCGGGCAGAGGGCTGGTGAGCGGAGCTGCTGATTGGTTGTTGCGGGGGCAATTTGCATACGTCCGTGTGCTCACCCTAACTTGAAGGTGTACCTGAGCAAGAGATCCGAGCTGTTCTAGTGAAGACAAGCATCCAGCAGAGGGCAGTAGAGCGGAGCTGCTGATTGGTTGTTGCGTGGGAAATTTGCATACGTCCGTGTGCTCACCCTAACTTGAAGGTGGTTTGTAGAGGAGCTGTTCTCATCTACAGCTCGGGTTTAGAAACACTTCTTTAGTGGTTCCCTCCCTACCCCCCTCTTCTAACAAAAAAAAACCCAACCGCTGTCAAGATCAAGAGGAACGCTCGAGGGCAGGTAGAAATAGAAAGAAGTTGAACTGTGACGTCACAGCCTGCAGGTAAGAGATTGGCTGGTGACTGGTAAGAAGTTTTTCTTTTATTTTCCCTCAGGTGTTATCGTGCGGGGCGCAGATGTGGCTGAGTGATAACTTGCTGAAAAGGGCAGCGAATAACAGGTAAGCTCTATCTTTCTTTTTTTATCGTGAAGGAATGGCAGGGAACGTAGTGCATTGTCCCACCTGCAGATTGTTTGAGGTGAGGTACGCCGTCAGTGTCCCTGCTGATTTCACCTGCGGGAAGTTCAGACATCTCCAGCTACTCAGAAACCGCGTTAGTGAACTGGAGCTGGAGCTGAATGAACTTCGGATCATTCGGGAGGGAGAGGTGGACATAGATAGAAGCTTCAGGGATGTAGTTACTCCGAAGAATAAAGATAGATGGGTGACGGTGAGAGGGGCTGAGAGGAAGCAGTCAGTACAGGGATTCCCTGTGGTCATTCCCCTTAGTAAAAAGTATACCGCTTTGGATACTGTTGGGGGAGTGGCTTACCAGGGGTAAGCCATGTGGCACAGGTCTCTGGCACAGAGTCTGTCCCTGTTGCTCAGAATGGAAGGGGGGAGAGGAGTAGAGCATTAGTCATTGGAGACTCCATAGTTAGGGGGACAGATAGGAGATTCTGTGGGAACGAGAGAGACTCGCGGTTGGTATGTTGCCTCCCAGGTGCCAGGGTGCGTGATGTCTCAGATCGTGTTTTCGGGATCCTTAAGGGGGAGGGGGAGCAGCCCCAAGTCGTGGTCCACATAGGTACCAACGACATAGGTAGGAAAAGGGATAGGGATGTAAGGCAGGAATTCAGGGAGCTAGGGTGGAAACTTAGATCTAGGACAAACAGAGTTATTATCTCTGGGTTGTTACCCCTGCCATGTGATAGCGAGACGAGGAATAGGGAGAGAGAGGAGTTAAACACGTGGCTACATGGATGGTGCAGGAGGGAGGGTTTCAGATTTCTGGATAATTGGGGCTCATTCTGGGGTCGGTGGGACCTCTTCAAACTGGATGGTCTACACCTGGACCAGAGGGGTACCAATACCCTGCGGGGTAAATTTGCTAATGCTCTTTGGGAGGGTTTAAACTAGTTCAGCAGGGGCTTGGGATCCTGAATTGTAGCTCCAGTACACAGGAGGTTGAATGTAGTGAGGTCATGAATAAGGTTTCAAATTTGCAGGAGTGTACCGGCAGGCAGGAAAGTGGTTTAAAGTGTGTCTTCTTCAATGCCAGGAGCATCCTGAATATGGTGGGTGAACTTGTGTCATGGTTGGTACCTGGGACTTCGATGTTGTGGCGATTTCAGAGACATGGATAGAGCAGGGACAGGAATGGTTGTTGTCGGTGTCGGGGTTTAGATATTTCAGTAAGCTCAGGGAAGGTAGTAAAAGAGGGGGAGGGGTGGCATTGTTAGTCAAGTTTCAGTATTACGGTGGCCGAAAGGACTCGTCTACTGAGGCAGTATGGGCTGAGGTTAGAATCTGGAAACTAGAGGTCACCCTGTTCGGGGTTTTCTATAGGCCTCCGAAAAGTTCCAGAGATGTAGAGGAAAGGATTGTAAAGATGATTCTGGATAGGAGCGAAAGCAACAAGGTAGTTGTTATGGGGGACTTTAACTTTCCAAATATTGACTGGAAACGGTATAGTTGGAGTACATTAGATGGGTCCGTTTTTGTCCAATGTGTGCAGGAGGGTTTCCTGATACGGTATGAGATAGGCCAACGAGAGGCCAGGCCATATTGGAATTGGTACTGGGTAATGAAACAGATTTGGAGTTAGGTGAGCACTTTGGTGATAGTGACCACAATTCGATTACGTTCACTTTAGTGATGGAAAGGGATAGATATACCGCAGGGCAAGAGTTGTATCTGGGGGAAAGGCAATTATGGTGCGATGAGGCATGACTTAGGATGCATCGGATGGAGAGGAAAACGGCAGGTGATGGGCACAATGGAAATGTGGAGCTTCTTCAAGGAACAGCTACTGTGTGTCCTTGAGAAGTATGTACCTGTCAGGCAGGGAGGAAGTGCTCGAGCAAGGGAACCGTGGTTTAATAAAGCAGTCGAAACACTTGTCATGAGGAAAAAGGAGGCTTCTGTAAAGATTAGACATGAAAGTTCAGCTTCGGGCGCTCGAGAGTTACAAGTTATCTAGGAAGGCCCTAAAGAGAGCTAAGAAGAGCCAGGAGGGGACTTGAGAAGTCTTTGGCAGGTAGGATCAAGGATAACCCTAAAGCTTTCTATAAATATGTCAGGAATAAAGGAATGACTGGGGTAAGAGTATGGCTAGTCAAGGACAGTAGTGGGAAGTTGTGCTTGGAGTCTGAGGAGATAGGAGAGGTGCCAAATGAATATTTTTCATCAGTATTCACACAGGAAAAAGACAATGTTGTCGAGGAGAATACTGAGATTCAGGCTAATAGAGTAGAAGGGCTTGAGGTTCATAAGGAGCAGGTGTTAGCAATTCTGGAAAGTGTAAAAATAGATAAGTCCCATGGGCCGGATGGGATTGATCCTAAGATTCTCTGGGAAGCAATGGAGGAGATTGCTGAGCCTTTGGCTTTGATCTTTAAGTCATCTTTGTCTACAGGAATAGTGCCAAAAGACTGGAGGATAGCAAATATTGTCCCCTTGTTCAAGAAGGGGAGTAGAGACAACCCCGGTATCTATAGACCAGTGAGCCTTACTGCTGTTGTGGGCAAAATCTTGGAAAGGTTTACAAGAGACAGGATGTATAATTATCTGGAAGGGAATAATTTGATTAGAGATAGTCAACACGGTTTTGTGAAGGGTAGGTCGTGCCTCACAAACCTTATTGAGTTATTTGAGAAGGTGACCAAACAGGTGGATGAGGGTAAAGCAGTTGATGTGGTGTTTATGGATTACAGTAAAGCGGTTGATAAGGTTCCCCACGGTAGGATACTGCAGAAATTACGGAGGCATGTGATTCAGGATGATTTAGCAGTTTGGATCAGAAATTGGCTAGCTGGAAGAAGACAAAGGGTGGCGGTTGATGGGAAATGTTCAGACTGGAGTCCAGTTACTAGTGGTGTACCACAAGGATATGTTTTGTGCCATTGCTGTTTGTCATGTTTATAAATGGCCTGGAGGAGGGTGTAGAAGGATGGGTGAGTAAACTTGCAGATGACACTAAAGTCGGTGGAGTTGTGGACAGTGCGGAAGGATGTTACAAGTTACAGAGGTACATAGATAAGCTGCAGAGCTGGGCTGAGAGGTGGCAAATGGGGTTTAATGCAGAAAAGTGTGAGGTGATTCATTTTGGAAGGAATAACAGGGCTAATGGTAAGATTCTTGGCAGTGTGGATGAGCAGAGAGATCTCGGTGTCCATGTACAAAGATCACTGAAATTTGCCACCCAGGTTGAGAGGGTTGTTAAAAAGGTGTACGGTGTGTTAGCTTTTGTTGGTTGAGGGATTGAATTTTGGAGCCATGAAGTCATCTCGCAGCTGTCCAAAACTCTGGTGCGGCTGCATTTGGAGTATTGCGTGCAATTCTGGTCGTCACATTATAGGAAGGATGTGGAAGCATTGGAAAGGATGCAAAGGAGATTTACCAGAATGATGCCTGGTATGGAGGGAAGATCTTATGAGGAAAGGCTGAGGGCCTTGAGGCTGTTGTCGTTAGAGAAAAGACGGTTAAGAGGTGACGTAATTGAGGCATACAAGATGATCAGAGGATTGGATAGGGTGCAAAGTAAGAGCCTTTTTCCTCGGATGGAGATGTCTAGCACGAAGGTACATAGCTTTAAATTGAGGGGAGATAGATATAAGACAGATGTCACAGGTAGGTTCTTTATTCAGAGAGTAGTAAGGGTGTGGAATGCCCTGCCTGCAACAGTAGGGGACTCGCCAACACTAAGAGCATTCAAATGGTCATTGGATCGACATATGGACGATAAGGGAATAGTGTAGATGGGTTTTAGAGTGGTTTCACGGGTAGGTGGAACATCGAGGGCCGAAGGGCCTGTACTCCTCTGTAATGTTCTATGTTCTATATTTTCACTTCCAAACAGACAAGAACCTGAGGAGTATGCTTGATGATAATAGTTAAAATGAAAAATAGGGAGCCGAAGACATTCTCGTATTCACAACCGTTTGAATTCTGGAACATCAAACAAGACCAGAAGCATGCACTCAGCTGTGACCCCGTTATAAAGAGCCCTTCATACAGAGAATTCCTCATCCGTTCATTTGGGAAAAACACATCAACATATCGCTGCCGTGATTCGGATTCGAACCGAGGTTGCTGCGGCCACAACGCAGAATGATAACTACTATACGATCACGGCGCCTCACGTTACCGCCGCAGCAACCTGTAACTGCCGCTGTACTTGGTCATCAACTGTTTGGAATCTGTCATGGCCCACACTTTATGACTTTCTAATTACAACTTTAGTAGATATATAGTTTGGATGCCTTAACTTTGGTTCCATAATAATATTCCTGCAAAAAGGTTATATACACTTTAACACAGGCTCGCAAAAATAACAAAGCAATCGCTTTAATATATAATCCATCATATTTTCGATATCCATCCCAAACATATGCTTTTTGGACGGTGTCTGCATCGGTTTTCTCCGCCTGCTCGAGGTCCCTCCCACAGTTCAAAGATGTGAAGTTTCGATGGATTGGCCATGCTAAAGTGTGCCAGATTGTCTATAGATTAGCAGTTTCGCTGGATTAGCCATGAACAACGTGCCGGGCGACGGGCATTCTACGGCGAAGCTTGGTTACATCGAGCCCTTCTGTTTTGTAAAAAAACATTTATTTTATCCTGTCTCCCTGTCCTCTCATTCCTGAATATTGTCACTGCAAACAAACTCTCTCTCTATTTCCACGATTGAACTTCTCCGCCCACATACCAGTTGCACTTTGGAGCGCCTCTCATTCGCCGTCTGACTCACTTTGATACAAAGAGAAACATCTAGGCCCCTTAGGTCCCACTGTTGCTATTGGGGCGAATGTCTCTCGCTGGTAATTCAAATTAATATTGATTGACTCCTTGGATGTGAACTCACTGTTAAAAATCAGAATGACAGCATTTGGCGTGTTTAATATTGGAACCGGAGGAAAGAAATCAAATCAATGAGCATGAAATGTAAAAAGCACCAAGGTGGGTGGATTCGATCCCACAGAGGGACGAAGTACAAAAAAAAGTTATCCGTGTGTGGGATAATACTCCGGTTGTGGGTGGGATCGGACCACAAATTTTCAGTTAATAGTCGAACGCGCTAACCGTTCGCGCCACAGAGGCGACGAATGTTGGTTTGGCACTAATACACAAGCTAAATTATAATGGTAACAATTCACCTTGTCCACATCGTGCCAGGAAATCCTTGCCGCTGCAGCAATCTGGAACAAAAACACAAAAGGCTGGGCAATCTCAACAGGTCTGACAGCATCTGTGGAGAGAGAACGGAATCAGTATTTCAAGCCAGGGTGACTGTGTCACAGGACGAAGAGTACACCATTGTATAGCCATGTCAATAACGCGCCTCCAGCCTTTTTACATTCGAACTATTGTTGTATTTTCCGCTTCCCGATATTCGCAATGAAACTATAATTAAACTGTATTTTCTGATGTGCAGTAAGGACAGTTTTCTTAGTTTCTAAATATCAGTTAATTTCTCGAATCACTCGAATCAAAGGAAATGTGTCGTGACTGTCTCTGATCAGTCGGGCAGCGCCCTTCGTTCTCCCCGGATTCTGTTTCTCGACTTATTTCCCAACATTCATAAAACTGGTGCTTGTTGTTCGTATGTCGCATCCTTTCTGTTTTCTCCATTGCCAACTGGCATTATTTCCGAAAATTTTGCCTGCTCCTCTTCATTACATCATGACCAGATGTCAGGAAATTCATTTATATGGAGGCACTATCGAGACCAAGATTACTCTCCACGTATGCAGAAGGTTCAGTGGGCATTTGGTTGAGACACTTGAAAAGTTTGGGTGAATGGCCAAAAAAGCTGATGCAGCAAATTGAGAGAGACTGTTTTCACTTCCAAACAGTCAAGAACCTGAGGAATAGGCTTGATGATAAGAGTTAAAATAAAAACCGCGAGCTGAAGGGATTCTCGTATTCACAACCGTTTTAATTCTGGAACATCAACAGGAGGAGAAGCATGCATTCAGCTGTGAACCCGTTTTAAAGAGTCCTTTACACAGAGAATTCCTCATCAGTTCTTTTGAGAAAAATTCATCAATTTATCGCAGCTGTGACTCGGATTCAAAACGAGATTGGTGCGGCCAGGACGCAGGGTACTAACCACGAGACGATCACGGCTCCACACGTCAACGGCGGAGCACATTGGCCCCTTTCGTTCCACTGTTGCGATTAGGGTGAATGCTCTATCTGTCGATGTATTTGGTCATCAACTGTTTGGAGTCTATCATGACCCACAGTTTATGACTCCCTAATTACAACTTTAGCAGATACACAAGTTTGGATGCCTTAACTTTGGTTCCATAATAATGTTCCTGCAACAAGGACATATACACTTTAACCCAGGCTCATAAAAATAACAATGCAACAGCTGTAATATATACTACATAACAATTTCGATATTCGTCCCAAACGTATGGCATTTGGACGTTCTCCCGATATCTGCATTGGTTTTCTCCGCCTGCTCGGAGTCCCTCCCACAGTCCAAAGATGTGAAAGTTCGGTGGATTGGCCATGCTAAAGTGTGCCTGATTGTCCTTGGATGAGCAGTTTCGCCGGATTGGCCATGATCAACGTGCCGGATTACGGGTATTCTACGGAGGAACTTGGTCACTTTGTCTCCTGCTGATTTTTTGAAACTATTTCTCCCTGTATTCCTTTCCTCTCATTCCTGAATATTGCCAGTGCAAACACACTCTCTCTCTATTTCAACGATTTACTTTCTCCGCCCACATACCAGTTGCACTTTGGAAAGCCTCTAATTCGCCGTCTCACCTTCTTTGATCCAAAGAAAAAAATCCAGGCCCCTTTCGTTCCACTGTTGCTATTAGGGTGAATGTCTCTCTCTGGTCGTGCAAATTAATATTGATTAACTCTCCGGATGCGAACCGACTGTTTAAAATCAGAATTACAGCATTGGGCGTGTTTAATATTGGAACCGGAGAAATGACATCAACTCAATGTGGCATGAAATATAAAACGCACCAAGGTGGTGATTCGATCCCGCAGAACGACAAAGTATAAAAAACTGTTAATCCGGAGGTGGCATAACACATCGTCTCCGGGTGGGATCGAAATACCTACTTTTCGGTTAACAGCCGAACGCGTTAACCGATTGCGCCCCAGCGACGCCAACTGCACCCTCGGCTCGAAATAACAAGCCAAATTATGATGGAAACAATCACATCTTGCCCACGTCATAATAGCAATTTTTTTCACATGCACCAATCTGGAACAAAAACACAAAAGGCTGGGCAATCTCAGCAGGTCTGACAGCATCTGTGGAGACAGAACGGAGTCTGTGTTTCAAGCCAGGGTGACTATGTGTCACAGAGCAAAGTCTACATTATCCATTATCCGTAGCCCTGTCAATAACGCGCCTCCAGCCTTCTACATTCGAGCCATTGTTGTACTTTCTGCTTCCAGATCTTCGCAATCAAACTACAATTAAACTGTATTTTCTGATGTGCAGTAAGTACAGTTTTCTCAGTTTCTAAATATCTGTTAATTTCTCGAATCATTCTAATTGAAGGAAATGGGTCTTGACTATCCCTGATCAGTCGGGCAGCGCCCTTCGTTCTCCCCGGAGTCTGTTTCTCGATGTGTTTCCCACCATTCACAAAGCTGGTGCTTGATTTTCGTGTGTCGCTTCTTTAGCGTTTTCGCCACTGCCAGTGGCTCTATTTCCCAACGTTCTGCCCACTCCTCCTCATGGCATCATGACAAGATGTCAGGAAATTCATTCATATGGAGAGACTATCGAGACCAAGGTTACTCTCAGCGTATACAGAAGTACTCAGTGGGTATTTGGCCGAAGGAGCTGATGTAGCACATTGAGTGACACTGTTTTCACTTTCAAAAAGACAAGAACCGGAGTAGTATGCTTGGTGATAATAGATAAAATATAAAACAGGGAGCTGAAGAGATTCTTCTCTTCACAACCGTTTGAATTCTGGAGCATCAAACAGGAGCAGAAGCATGCACTCAGCTGTGAACCCGTTTTAAAGAGTCCCTGACACAGAGAGTTCCTCATCCGTTCATTTGGGAAAAACACACCAACTTATCGCTGCCGTTACTCAGATTTGAACCGAGGCTGCTGGGGCCACAACGCAGAGTACGAACCACTATATGATCACGGCGCCGCAAATTACCGTCGAAGGCAACCTGCAACTGTCGACGTACTTGGTCATCAATTGTTTGGAAGCTATCATGTCCCACACTTTGTGACTCTCTAATTACAACTTTAGTAGATACATAGTTTGGATCCCTTAACCTTGGTTCCATAACAATGTTCCTGCAACAAGGATACATACACTTTAACCCAGGATCATAAAAATAACAATGCAGCACCTATAATATATAATACATAACAATTTCGATATTCATCCCAACAGATGGTATTTGGAGGTTCTCCCGGTGTCTGCATCGGTATTCTCCGCATGCTCCAAGTCCCTCCCACAGCCCAAAAATATGAGGGTTCGCTGGCTTGACGATGCTAAAGTGTGCCAGATTGTCCATAGAGTAGCAGTTTCGCTGGATTGGCCATGATGAAAGTGCAAGGTGACGGGTATTCTACGGAGGAGCTTGGTCACGTCGACCCCGGCTGATTTAAAAAAAAACATTTCATCCTGCATCCCTTTCCTCTCATTCCTGAACATTTTCAGTGCAAACAAACTCTCTCTCAATTTCTACGATTGAACTTCTCCGTCCGCATACCAGTTGCACTTTGCAGCGTCTCTCATTCGCTGTCTCACACTCTATAACCCAAAGAGAAAAATCTAAGGTCCTTTCATCCCACTGTTGCTCTTGTGTGAATGTCTCTCTGTGGTATTCAAATTAATATTGATTAACTCTTTGGATATGAACTGACTGTTTAAAACCAGAATGACAGCATTTGGTGAGTTTAATATTGGAACCGGAGGAAAGAAATCAAATCAATGTGGCATGAAATTTAAAAAGCACCAAGTTGGATAATTCGATGCCACAGAGGGACAAAGTATAAGAAACACTTGATCCAGGAGTCGGATAACCGTCTCTGGGTGGGATAACCGCCTCTGGGTGGGATCGAACCACCAACTTTTCGGTTAACAGCCGAACGCGCGAACCGATTGCGCCACAGAGACCACAAATGCTTGCTTGGCTCGAATAAAAAAGCTAAATTATGATGGAAACAGTCTCATCTTGTCCACATTGAAATAAAAAATTCTTGCTGATGCACCAATCTGGAACAAAAACAAAAAAGGCTGGACAATCTCAGCAGGTCCGACAGCATCTGTTGTGAGAGAACATAGAACATAGAACAGTACAGCACAGAACAGGCCCTTCGGCCCTCGATGTTGTGCCGAGGTTTGTCCGAAACCAAGATCAAGCTATCCTACTCCCTGTCATTCAAGAGCGAACGATATGGTAAATGAAAAAGGCCCGGGAAAATTGACGTACAGAGAGATCTGGGTGTTCAGGTCCATTGTACCCTGAAGGTGGCTGCACAGGTCGATAGAGTGGTTCAGAAGGCATACGGCATGCTGTCCTTCATCGGAAGGGGAAATGAGTACAAGAGTTGGCAGGTCATGTTACAGTTGTATAAGACTTTGGTTCAGCCACATTTGGAATACTGCATACAGTTCTGGTCGCCACATTACCAAAAGGATGTGGATGCTTTGGCGAGGGTGCAGAGGAGCTTCATCAGGATGTTGCCCGGGAAGTCTGTGTTTCAAGTAAGGGTGACTGTGTCACAGAACGAAGAGTACACCATTATCCGTAGCCCTGTCAATAACGCGCCTCCAGCATTTTTACATTCGAGCCATTGTTGTATATTCCGCATCCCGATCTTCGCAATGAAACTATAATTAAACTGTATTTTCTGATGTGCAGTAAGGACAGTTTTCATAGTTTCTAAATATCAGTTAATTTCTCGAGTCATTCTAATCAAAGGAAATGTGTCTTGACTGTCGCTGATCAGTCGGGCAGGGCCCTTCGTTCTCCACGGAATCTGTTTCTCGAAGTGTTTCCCAACATTCACAAAACTGGTGCATGATATTCGTGTGTCGCTTCGTTTCCGTTTTCTCCATTGCCAACTGTCATTATTTCCCAAGATTCTGCCCGCTCCTCCTCATTGCATCATGACCAGGTGTCACGAAATTCATTTATAGGGAGGGACTATCAAGACCCGGATTATTCTCCGCGTATACAGAAGGTTCAGAGGGTATTGCTTGAGGCACTTGAACATTTTGGGTGAATGGCCGAAGATGATGCAGCAAATTGAGAGAGAGTGTTGCACATCCAAAAAGAAAAGAACCAGAGGATTATGATTGATGAGACTAGTCAAAATGTAAAACTGGAGCTGAGGAGATTCTCGTATTCAAAACAGTTTCAATTCGAGAGCATCAAACAGGAGCAGAAAGATGCACTCAGTTGTGAGCCAGCTTTAAAGAGGCCTTTCACAGAGAATTCCTCATCCGTTCATTTGGGAAAAACACATCAACGTATCGGTGCCGATATTCGGATTGGAACCGAGGTTGCTGCGGCCACAACGCAGAGTACTAACGACTATACGACGACGGCGCAGCACGTTACCGCCGAGGCAACTTGTAACTGTCGATGTACTTCGTCATCAACTGTTTGGAATCTATTATGGCCCACACTTATGACTCTCCAATTACAACTTTAGTACATACACGGTTTGGACGCCTTAACCTTAGTTCCATAATAATGTCCCTGCAACAAGATAAATATACACTTTAACCCAGGCTCATAAAAATAATAATGCAAATGCTATAATATACAATACATAACAATTTCGATATTCATCCCAAACATATAGTATTTAGACGTTCTCCCGGTGTCTGCATCGGTTTTCTCCGCCGCTCGAGGTCCCTACCCCACTCCAAGTATGTGAAGGTTCAGTGGATTAGCGATGCTAAAGTGTACCAGATTGTTCATAGATTGGTAGTTTACCTGGACAGGCCATGATTCACGTGCATGGTTACGGGTCTTCTACGGATGAACTTGGTCCCGTCGTCCCCTGCTTACTTTTTGAAACCACTTCACCCTGTCACCCTTTCGTCTCATTCCTGAATATTGCCAGTGCAAATAAACTTTCTCTCTATTTCCACGATTGAACTTCTCCGCCCACATACCAGTTGCACTTTGGAGCGCCTCTCATTCGTCGTCTCACCCACTTTGAACCAAAGAGAAAAATCTAGGCCCCTGTCATCCCACTGTTGCTGTTGGAGTGAATGTCTCTCTATCGGAGTTCAACTTAATATTGATTAAGTTTTTGGGTGTGAACTGACTATTTAAGATCAGAATGACAGCATTTGGCGTGTTTAACATTGGAATCGCAGGAAATAAATCAAATGAATGTCGCATCTATTATAAAAAGCACCAAGGTGGGTGATCCGACCCCACTGAGGGACGACGTTTAAAAAACGCGTCATCCGTGGAGAATTGACTCTTCGTTTCGGGGTGGGATCGATCCACCATCTTAACAGCTGAACGCGCTAATCGATTGCGCCACAGAGACGACAGCTGCTCTCCTTGCTCGATTAAACATGCCAAATTATGATGGAATCAATCACATATTGCCCACGTCATAATGGCAATTATTGCCGTTGCACCAATCTGGAACAAAAACACAAAAGGCTGGGAAATTTCAGCAGGACTGACAGTATTTGTGGAGACAGAACTGAGTCTGTGTTTCAAGCCACGGTGACTTTGTGTCACAGAACGAAGACTACACCATTATCCATAGCCCAGTCAATAACGCGCCTCCATCCTTCTAAATCCGAGCTATTGTTGTATTTTGTGCTTCCAGGTATTCGCAATGAATCTATAAGTAAACTGTATTTTCTGATGTGCAGTAAGGACAGTTTTCTTAGTTCCTAAATATCACTTAATTTCTCGAATCTTTCTAATCAAAGGAAATTGGTCTTGACTGTTGCTGATCAGTCGGGAAGCGCCCTTCGTTCTCCCCGGTGTCTCTTTCTCGAAGTGTTTCCCAACATTCTCAAAACTGGAGCTTGATGTTCGTTTGTCGCTTCGTTT
This sequence comes from Scyliorhinus torazame, assembly GCF_047496885.1. NCBI lineage: Eukaryota > Metazoa > Chordata > Chondrichthyes > Carcharhiniformes > Scyliorhinidae > Scyliorhinus > Scyliorhinus torazame. The sequence goes on along the minus strand of NC_092720.1, from coordinate 176,391,960 downwards.
CCGTTTTCCCCATTGCCATCTGTCATTATTTCCCAAAATTCTGCCCGCTCCTCCTCATTGCATCATGACCAGATGTCAGGAAATTCATTTATATGGAGGGACGAGAGACCAAGATTATTCTCCGCGTATACAGAACGTTCAGTGGGTATTTGGTTGAGACATTTGAACACTTTTGGTGAATGGCCAAAGAAGCCGATGCAGCAAATTGAGAGAGACTGTTTTTACTTCCAAACAGACACGAATCTGAGGAATATGCTTGATGATAATAGTTAAACTAAAAAGCCCGGAGCTGAAGAGATTCTCGTACTCACAACCGTTTGAATTCTGGAGCACCAAACAGGAGCAGAAGAATGCACTCAGCTGTGAACCCGTTTTAAAGAGTGCTTTCTACAGAGAATTCCTCATCCGTTCATTTAGGAAAAACACATTAACTTATCGCTGCCGTGACTGGGATTCGAACAGAGGCTGCGACGGCCACAACGCAGATTACAAACCACTCTGTGATCACTGCGCCGCACATTACCGCCGAGGCAACCCGCAACTGTCGACGTGCTTGGTCATCAAATGTTTGGAATCTATCGTGGCCCACTTTTTATGACTCTCTAATTACGACTTTAGTAGATACACAGTTTGGTACCTAAACCTTGGTTCCATAATAATGTTCCTGCAAGACGGATATATACACTTTAACACAGGGTCATAAAAATAACAATGCAATCGCTATAATATATAATCCATCACAATTTCGAAATTCATCCCAACAGATATTATTTGGACGTTCTCCCGATTTCTGCATCAGTTTTCCCCGCCTGCTGGAGATCCCGCCCGTAGTCCAAAAATATGGAGGTACGGTGGATTGGCCATGCTAAAGTGTGCCAGATTGTCTATAGATTAGCAGTTTCGCTGGATTGGCCATGAACAACGTGCCGGGTGACGGGTATTCTACGGAGGAGCTTGGTCACGTCGACCTCTGCTGATTTTTAAAAAACCATTTCTTCCTGTATCCCTTTCCTCTCATTCCTGAATATTGTCCGTGCAAACAAACTCTCTCTCTATTTCCAAGATTGAGGTTCTCCACCCACATACCAGTTGCACTTAGGCGCGCCTCTCATTCGCAGTCTCACCGTCTTTGATCCAAAGAGAAAAATCTAGGCCTCTTTCGTCCAACTATTGCTGTTGGGGTGAATGTCTCTCTATGGTAATTTATGTTAATATTGATTAACTCTTTGGATGTGAACTGACTGTTTAAAATCAGAATGACAGCATTTGGCGTGTTTAAAATTGGAACCGGAGGAAATAAATCAAATCAATGTGGCATGAAATATAAAAAGCACCAGTGTGGGTGATTCGACCCCACAGAGGGACAAAGTATAAAAAACGTTTTATTCGCGGGTGGGGTAACACTTCCTCTCCGGGGGGTGGGTGTGGGGGGGGGGGGGAGGGGGGGTCAAACCACCAACTTTTCGGTTAACAGACGAACGCGCTAAACGATTGCGCCACAGTGATGGCAAATGCTCTTCCGGCTCGACTAAACAAGCCAAATTATGATGGAAACAGTCTCATCTTGTCCACATCGTAACAGCAAATTCTTGCTGATGCACCAATCTGGAACAAATACACAAAAGGCTGGGCAATCTCAGCAGGTCTGTCAGCATCTGTGGACAGAGAGCGGAGTCTGTGTTTCAAGCCAGGGTGACTGTATCACAGAACGAAGAGTACACGAATTCCGTAGCCCTGTCAATAACGCGCCTCCAGCGTTTTTACATTCGAGCCATTGTCATATTTTCCGCTTCCCGATATTCGCAATGAAACTATAATTAAACTGTATTGTCTGATGTGCAGTAAGGACAGTTTTCTATATGTCAGTTATTTTCTCGAATAATTCTAATCAAAGGAAATGTGTATTGACTGTCGCTGATCAGTCGTGCAGCGCCCTTCGTTCTCCCCGGATTCTGTTTCTCGAAGTGTTTCCCTACATTCACAAAACTGGTGCTTGATGTTCGTGTGTCGCATCGTTTCCGTTTTCTCCATTGCCAACTGACATTCTCACCCAAAATCCTGCCCGCTCCTCCTCATTGCATCATGACCCGATGTCAGGAAATTCATTTATATGGAGGGTCTATCGAGACCAAGATTGTTCTCCGCGTATACAGAAGGTTCAGTGGGTATTTGGTTGAGACACTTGAACATTTTGGGTGAATGGCCGAAGAAGCTAATGCAGCAAATTGAGAGAGACTGTTTTCACTTCCAAACAGACAAGAACCTGAGGAGTATGCTTGATGATAATAGTTAAAATAAAAAACCGGGAGCTGAAGAGATTCTCGTATTCACAACCGTTTGAATTCTGCAGCATCAAACAGGAGCAGAAGCATGCACTCAGCTGTGAACCCGTTTTAAAGAGGCCTTTGCACAAATAATTCCTCATACGCTCATTTCGGAAAAACACATCAAATTATCGCTGCTCGTGTTTCGGATTCGATCTGAGGTTGCTGCGGCCACACCGCAAAATACTGACGAGTAGACGATCACGGCGCCACACGTCGCAGCCGAGACAACCTGTAACTGGCGACATACTTCGTCATCAACTGTTTGGAATCTATCATGGCCCAAACTTTATGATTCTCTAATAACAACTTTAGTAGATACAGAGTTTGAATGCCTTAACCATGGTTCCATAATAATGTTCCTGCAACAAGGATATATACACTTTAATTCAGGCTCATAAAAATTACCATGCGAACGCTGTAATATACAATACATAACAATTTCGATATTCATCACAAACATATGGTACTTGGACGTTCTCCCGGCGTCTGCATCGGTTTTCTCCGCCTGCTGGAGGTCGCTGCCACAGTCCAAATATGTGAAGGTTCGGTGGATTGGCCATGCTCAAGTGTGCCCGATTTTCCATCGATTGGCAGATTCGCTGGATTAGCCATCATCAACGAGCCCGGTTACGGGTATTCTCCGGGGGAACTTAGTCACGTCGTGCCCTGCTGACCCGGAGACGAAGTGTTGTCCCACCCCAGGATGAAATGTTTTTTATACTTCGTCCCTCTGTGGGATCGAATCACCGCCTTGGTGCTTTTTATATTCCATGCCACGTTGATTTGAATTCTTTTCTCCGGTTCCAATATTAAACAATATTAAAATGCTGTCTTTCTGATTTTAAACAGTCAGTTTGCATCCAAAGAGTTAATTAATATTAATTTGAAGCACCATGGAGAGACATTCACTCTAACAGCAACAGAGAACGAAAGGGGCATTGATTTTTCTCTTTAGATCAAAGAGGGTGAGACGGCAAATGAGAGGCGCTCCAACGCGCAACTGGTATGGGGGCGGAGACGGTCAATCGTGGAAATAGAGAGAGAGTTTGTTTGCACTGGCAATATTCAAGAATGAGAGGAAAGGAATGCTGGTAGAAATGGTTTCAAAAAATCAGCAAGGACAAAGAGGCCAAGTTCCTCCGTAGAATATCCGTAATCCCGCACGTTGATCACGGCCAATCCTCCGAAGCTGTTAATCCATGGACAATCTGGCACACTTTAGCATGGCCAATACACCGAACGTTCACATCTTTGCACTGGGAGGGACCTCGAGCAGGCGGAGAAAACCGACACAGACACCGGGAGAAAGTCCAAATACCATAAATTTGGGATGAATATCGGAATTGGTATGTATTATATATTATAGCCATTGCATTGTTATTTTTATGAGGCTGGGTTAAAGTGTATATATCCTTGTTGCAGGAACATTATTATGGAACCAAAGTTAAGGCATCCAAACTTGTGTATCTACTAAAGTTGTTTTTAGGGAGTCATAAACTGTGCGTCATGATAGATTCCTAACACTTGATGAGCAAGTACATCGACAACTCCAGACGAGCTTCGCCGGTGACGTGAGGCGCGGTGATCGTCTCGTAGTTAGAACTCTGCGTTGTTACCTCAGCAATCCCGGTTCGATTCGGATTCACGCCAGCGATAATTAGATGAGTTTTTCGCAAATGAACTGATGAGGAATTCTCTGAGGAAAGGACTCTTTATAACCCGTTCCCAGCTGAGTGCATGTTTCTGCTCCTGTTGAATGCTCCAGAATTCAAACACTTGTGAATACGAGAATCTCTTCAGCTCCCAGTTTTTTTATTTTAACTATTATCATCAAGCATAATCCTCAGGTTCTTGTCTGTTTGGAAGTGAAAACAGTCTCTCTCAATTTGCTGCATTAACTTCTTTGGCCATTCACCCAAAATGTTCAAGTGTCTCAAGTAAAGACCCACGGAACCTTCTGTATACGCGGAGAATATTCTTGGTCTGGATAGTCCCTCCATATAAATCAATTTCCTGACATCTGGTCATGATGCAATGAGGAGGAGCGGGCAGAATGTTGGGAGATAATGCCAGTTGGCAATGGAGAAAACGGAAAAGAAGCGACACACGAAAATCAAGCACTAGTTTTGAGAATGTTGGGAAACACATCGAGAAAGAGACACCGTGGAGAACGAAGGGCGCTGCCCGACTGCTCATCGACAGTCACGTCACATTTCCTTTGGTTAGAATGATTCGAGAAATCAACTGATATTTAGAAACTAAGAAAACTGTCCTTACGGCACATCAGAAAATACAGTTTAATTATAGTTTCATTGCGAATATCTGGAAGCAGAAAATACAACAATGGCTCGAATGGAGAAGGCTGGAGGGCGTTATTGACAGGGCAATGGATATGGCGTAGTCTTTGTTCTGTGACACATAATCACCCTGGCTTGAAACACAGACTCTGTTCTCTCTCCACAGATGCTGTCAGACCTGCTGAGATTGCCCAGCATTTTGTGTTTTTGTTCCAGATTGGTGCATCAACAAGAATGAGCTGTTACGATATGGACAAGATGAGACTGTGTCCATCTTAAATTGGCTTGTTTATTGGAGCGAAAAGAGCATTTGTCGTCTCTGTGGCGCAATCGGTCAGCGCGTTCGGCTGTTAACTGAAAGGTTGGTGGTTCGATCCCACCCAGAGACGAAGTGTTATGCCACCCCGCGTGAACCGCGTTTTATTTTGTCCCTCTGTGCGATCGAATCACCGCCTTGGTGCTTTTAATATTTCATGCCAGGTTGATTTGATTTCTTTTCTCCGGTTCCAATATTAAACACGCCAAATTCTGTCTTTATGATTTCAAACAGTCAGTTCGCATCCAAAGGTTTAATCAATATGAATTTGAACCACCATGGAGAGACATTCACCTAACAGCAACAGTGGAACGAAAGGGGCCTAGGTTTTTCTCTTTAGATCAAAGAGTGTGAGACGGCGAATGAGAGGCGCTCCAACGCGCAACTGGTATTTGGGCGAAGAAAGTCAATCGTGGAAATAGAGAGAGAGTTTGTTTGCACTTGCAATATTCAAGAATGAGAGGAAAGGAATGCTGGGAGAAATCGTTTCAAAAATCAGCAAGAGACAAAGAGATCAAGTTCCTCCGTAGAATACCCGTAATCCCGCAAATTGATCACGGCCAATCCAGCGAAACTGTTAATCCATGGACAATCTGGCTCATTTTAGCATGGCCAATACACCGAACGTTCACATCTTTGCACTGCGGGTGGGACCCCGAGCAGGTAGAGAAAACCGATGCAGACACCGGGAGAACGTCCAAATACCATAAGTTTGGGATGAATATCGGAATTGTTATGTATTATATATTACAGCCATTGCATTGTTATTTTTCTGAGCCCGGTTAATTATCCTTGTTGCAGGAACATTATTATGGAACCAAAGTTAAGGCATCCAAACTTGTGTATCTACTAAAGATGTTTTTAGGGAGTCATAAACTGTGCGTCATGATAGATTCCAAACAGATGATGACCAAGTACATCGACAGTTACAGACATGCTTCGCCGCAGACGTGTGGCGCCGTGATCGTCTCGTGGTTAGTGCTCTGCGTTGTGGCCGCAGCAATTTCGATTCAGAGTCACGGCAGCGATAATTTGATGAGTTTTTCGCAAATGAAATGATGAGGAATTCTCTGAGGAAAGGACTCTTTAAAACGGGCTCACATCTGAGTGCATGCTTCTGCTCCTGTTTGATGCTCCAGAATTCAAACGCTTGTGAATACGAGAATCTCTTCAGCTCCCAGTTTTTTATTTTAACTATTATCAGCAAGCATACTCCTCAGGTTGTTGTCTGGTTGGAAGTGAAAACAGCCTCTCTCAATTTGCTGCATCAGCTTCTTTGGCCATTCACCCAAAATGTTCAAGTGTCTCAAGTAAAGACCCACGGAACCTTCTGTATACGCGGAGAATATTCTTGGTCTGGATGGTCCCTCCATCTCCATGAATTTCCTGACATCTGTCATGATGCAATGAAGAGGAGCGGGCAGGATTTTGGGAGATAATGCCAGTTGGCAATGGAGAAAATGAAAAAGAAGCGACACAAGAAAATCCAGCACTAGTTTTGTGAATGATGGGAAACACTTCGAGAAAGAGACACCGGGGAGAACGAAGGGCGCTGCCCGACTGCTCATCGACAGTGACATCACATTTCCTTTGGTTAGAATGATTCGAGAAATCAACTGATATTTAGAATCTAAGAAAACTGTCCTTACTGCACATCAGAATATACAGTTTAATTATAGTTTCATTGCGAATATCTGGAAGCAGAAAATACAACAATGGCTCGAATGTAGAAGGCTGGAGGGCGTTATTGACGGGGCAATGGATAATGGCGTAGTCTTTGTTCTGTGACACATAATCAACGTGGCTTGAAACACAGACTCCGTTCTCTCTCCACAGATGCTGTCAGACCTGCTGAGATTGCGCAGCATCTTGTGTTTTTGTTCCAGATTGGGTAGGGTTGGGGTTAGGGTTAGGGTTAGGGTTAGGGTTCTTTTCTCCGGTTTAAGATTTCTTTTCTCCGGTTCCAATATTAAACACTCCAAATTCTGTCTTTCTGATTTTAAACATTCAGTTCGCATCCAAAGGGTTAATGAATATGAATTTGAATTACCATCGAGAGACATTCACCCAATAGCAACAGTGGGATGAAAGGATCTTAGATTATTCTCTTTGGATCAAAGAGGGCGAGACGGCGAATGAGAGACGCTCCAAAGTTCAACTGGTATGCGGGAGGAGATGTTGAGTCGTAGAAATAGAGAGAAAGTTGGTTTGCACTGACAATATTCAAGAATGAGAGGAAAGGGATACAGGATGAAATGGTTTTTAAAAAGTCAGCAGGGGTCTTCGTGATCAAGCTCCTCTGTACAATGCCAGTCACCTGGCACGTTGATCTTGGCCAATCCAGCGAAACTGCTATTCTATGGACAATCTGGCATACTTTAGCATGGCCAATCCACCGAACCTTCACATCTTTGGACTATGGGAGGGACCTCGAGCAGGCGGAGTAAACCGATGCAGAGACGGGAGAACGTCCAAATGCCATATATTTGGGATGAATGTCGAAATTGTTATGTATTATCTATTATAGCGGTTCTTTTTTTCAGCGTCGGTTAAAATGTATATATCCTTGTTGCAGGAACATTACTCTGGAACCAATGTTGAGGTATCCAAACTGTGTTCTACGAAACTTGTAATGAGAGAGTCATAAAGTGTTGGCCACGATAGATTCCAAACAGCTGATGATCAAGTACATCGGCAGTCACTGTGCACCTCGGCGGCAACGTGTGGCGTCGTGATCGTGTAGTGGTTTGTACTTTGCGCTGTGGCTGCATCAACCTTCTTCGACTCCGAGTCACGACAGCGGTAAGTTAATGTGTATCTCGGAAATGAACGGGTGCGGAATTCTCTGTGTAAGGCCTCTTTAAAGCGGGTCACAACTGAGTGCATGTTTCTGCTCCTGTTAGAGGCTGCTGAATTCAAACTGTTGTGAATACGAGAATCTCCTCAGATCACGGTTTTATATTTTAACTATTATCATCTATCCTACTCCTCCGGGTCTTTTATTTTTGCAAGTGAAAACAGTCTCTCTCAATTCGTTACATCAGCTTCTTCGGCTATTCACCCAAAACTTTCAAGTGTCTCAACCAAATACCCACTGAACCTTCTATATACGCGGAGAATAATCTTGGTCTCGATAGTCCCTCCATGGAAATGAATTTCCTGACATCTGGTCATGAAGCAGTGAGGAGGAGTGGGCAGAATTTTGAGAAATAGAGCCACTTGGCAGTGGAGAAAATGAAACGAAGCAACACACGAAAATCAAGCACTAGTTTTGTGAATATTGGGAAACACTTCGAGAAAGAGTCTTCGAGGAGAACGAAGTGCGCTGCCCGACTGATCGTCGACAGTCAAGACACATTTCCTTTGGTTAGAATGAGAAATCAACTGATATTTAGAAACTAAGAAAACTGTCCTAACTGCACATCAGAAAATACAGTTTTATTATAGTTTCACTGCGAATATCTGGAAGCAGAAATACAAAAATGGCTCGAATGTAAAAGGCTGGAGGCGCGTTATTGGCAGGGCTACGGATAATGGTGTAGTCTTTGTTCTGTAACACAAAGTCACCCTGTCCTGAACCACAGACTCCGTTCTGACTTCTCAGATGCTGTAAGACCTGCCGAGATTGCCCAACCGTTTGTGTTTTTGTTCCAGATTTGTGCATGGACAATAATTTGCTCTTATGACGTGGCCGGGATGAGATTGTTTCCATCATAATTTGGCATGTTTATTCTAGGGATGCGAGCTATTGTCGTCTCTGTGGCGCAATCGGTTATCGCGTTCGGCTGTTAACCGAGAGGTTGGTGGTTCAATCCCACCCGGAGACGAAATGATATTCCTCCCGAGGATGAAATATTTTGAATACTTCGTCCCTCTGTGGGATCGAATCACCGCCTTGATGCTATTTATATTTCATGCCACATTGATTTGATTTCTTTCCTCCGGTTCCAATATTAAACAGGCCAAATGCTGACATTATGATTTTAAACAGTCATTTCACATCCAAAGAGCTAATCAATATTACTTTGAACTACCAGAGGGAGAAATTTATCCCAATAGCAACAGTGAAACGATAGGGGCCTCGATTTTCTCTTTGGTTCAAAGAGGGTGAGACGGCGAATGTGAGGCGTTCCATAGTGTAACTGGTATCTGGGCGAAATAGTTGAATCGTGGAAATAGAGAGAGAGTTTATTCGCACTGACAATATTCAGGAATGAAAGGAAAAGGACAGAGGGTGAAACGGTTTCAAAAAAATCAGCAGGGGACGACGTGACGAAGTTCCTCCGTAGAATGCCGTAACACGGCATGTTGATCTGGACCAATCCAGCGAAACTGCTGATGTATGGACAATCTGGCACACTTTACCATGGCTAATCACCGAACCTTCACATCTTTGGATGTGGTAGGGACCAGGAACAGGCGGAGAAACTCGATACAGACACCGGGAGAACGTCCAGATACCATATGTTTGGGATAAATATCGAAATTGTTATGTATTGTGTATTACCAGAATGTTGCCTGGTATGGAGGGCATTAGCTATGAGGAGCGGTTGAATAAACTCGGTTTGTTCTCACTGGAACAAAGGAGGTTGAGGGGAGACCTGATAGAGGTATACAAAATTATGAGGGGCATAGACAGAGTGGATAGTCAGAGGCATTTCCCCAGGGTAGAGGGGTCAATTACTAGGGGGCACAGGGTTAAGGTGAGAGGGGCAAGGTTTAGAGTAGATGTACGATGCAAGTTTTTTACGCAGAGGGTAGTGGGTGCCTGGAACTCGCTACCGGAGGAGGTAGTGGAAGCAGGGACGATAGGGACATTTAAGGGGCATCTTGACAAATATATGAATAGGATGGGAATAGAAGGATACGGACCCAGGAAGTGTAGAAGATTGTAGTTTAGTCGGGCAGCATGGTCGGCACGGGCTTGGAGGGCCGAAGGGCCTGTTCCTGTGCTGTACATTTCTTTGTTCTTTGTTCTTTGTTATCTGCTACTCTGCACCTTTTTCGCCCATCTCAGGACCTCTTCTCTATCCTTAAGGCAGTAAATTCGCACGATTATCGCCCTGGGTGGTTCTCCCGCTTTTGGTCTTCTCGCCGGAATCCGATTTGCCCACTCCACCTCCAAGGGGCCCGTAGGGGCCTCAGCACCCATCAGTGAGCTCAGCATCGTACTTGCGTATGCTCCACAGTCCACTCCTTCCACACCCTCAGGGAGACCCTGTATCCGAAGGTTCTTCCTTCGCGCTCCATTTTCTAGGGCCTCGATCCTTTCAGTACACTTTTTATGAAGTGCCTCGTGCGTCTGTGTCTTAACCGCCAGGCCCAGGATCTCGTCCTCAATATCTGTCACCTTCTGCTCCACCACGCGGAGCTCTGTCTCCTGGGTCTTTAGTGTCTCCTTGAGCCCCTCAATTGCCTGTAGCAACGGGGTCAGCACCTCCCTCTTCAGCAGCTCCGCGCACCGTCTCACAATTTCATCCTGCTCAGGCCCCCATGTCGCCTGCGCTTTCTCCGCCGCCATCTTGTACTTCTCTCTTTCTGACCCTTTGGTCGACGATTCCTCGCGCTGCAGCCGCCGCCGCCGGTTTTTTCTTCCTTCGTTTGGGGGTGGGGGGGTGGAGACTCCCTTCTCACACACCCCACACCGGGTTGCGTCGTCAAAAAATTCCCCGTTGGGGCTCTTAAAAGAGCCCGAAGGTCCGTCGGAGCTGGAGCCGCCGAAACGTGCGGCTAGCTAGGCATCACCGCAACTGGAAGTCCCTTCAGTGGCCTTGATGAGATCTTTTCACAGTTGTTCCCTCTGCTGCTAGAATTCACCTTTGATACAGGCCCTCAGGTCAGCTTGCAGCTTTAAGCTTGCCCTTCCCCCGCCTGGATGCTGGAAGAGGCCCTGTTTATCCTGCAGTTGCAGCCAAATCCTTTACTGTTTCTGCTGTGTCTGGTACCCAAGAGACATACCGTTCCTGGGGGACACTGTCGGGGGAATATTGCAGCCTTCTTCCCACACCGGGAAATGTCAAACAAATGCCGTGGGGGCCCTGCAAAAGAGCCCAAAAGTCCGTTCCAAGCAGGAGCTACCGAATATGCGACCTAGCTCTGCATAGCCGCACCCGGAAGTCTCAATGGCCACGAAACATGACAGTCAGTTAAAATTTGTAGATGGAAAGGGAAACGTACAGTTCGATCATATTGATGAGGATATTGAGAAAAGCCGTCAAAGTCGAAGGCTTGGCGTGGATCGATTAAATATGTCCAAGCATTTCCAAGGTTTGACGAGAAGGAAGTGCAAGCTTTTTTCATTTCATTTGACGAGGTAGCTAAACAAATGAAATGGCCACAGGACATGTGGGTATTGCTGATTCAAACAAAGCTGGGAGGTAGAGTTAGTGAAGTCTTCGCATCATTACTGGTGGAGTTATCTGGGACGTATGAGGAGGTGAAAACATCTATCTTGGGTGCATCTGAACTAATGCCAGAAGTCTACAGACAAAGGTTTAGAAATTTAAGGAAAGCATTTGGGCAAACATACATGGAGTTTGAAAGGCTCAAACAGAGTAATTTTGGTAGGTGGATGAGGGGTTTGAAAATAGACCAAACGTATGAAGCTCTCAGAGAAATTATAATTTTAGAGGAGTTTAAAAATTCAATTCCTGATGTTATGAGAACTCATAAGAACATAAGAACTTGGAGCAGGAGTAGGCCATCTGGCCCCTCGAGCCTGCTCCACCATTCAATGAGATCATGGCTGATCTTTTGTGGACTGAGCTCCACTTTCCTGCCAGAACACCATAACCCTTAATCCCTTTATTCATCAAAAAACTATCTATCTTTATCTTAAAAACATTTAATGAAGGAGCCTCTACTGCTTCACTGGGCAAGGGATTCCATAGATTCACAACCCTTTGGGTGACGACGTTCCTCTGAAACTCAGTCCTAAATCTACTTCCCCTTATTTTGAGGCTATGCCCCCTAGTTCTGCTTTCACCCGCCAGTGGAAACAACCTGCCCACATCTATCCTATCTATTCCCTTCATAATCTTATATGTTTCTATAAGATCCCCCCTCATCCTTCTAAATTCCAACGAGTACAGTCCCAGTCTACTCAACCTCGCCTCGTAATCCAACCCCTTCAGGTCTGGGATTAACCTAGTGAATCTCCTCTGCACACCCTCCAGTGCCAGTAAGTCCTTTCTCAAGTAAGGAGGCCAAAACTGAACACAGTACTCCAGGTGTGGCCTCACTAACACCTTATACAATTGCAGCAGAGCCTCCCTATTCTTAAACTCCATCCCTCTAGCAATGAAGGACAAAATTCCATTTGCCTTCTTAATCACCTGTTGCACCTGAAAACCAACTTTTTGCGACTCATGCACTAGCACACCCAGGTCACTCTGCACAGCAGCATGTTTTAATATTTTATCATTTAAATAATAATCCCTTTTGCTGTTATTCCTACCAAAATGGATAACCTCACATTTGTCAACATTGTATTCCATCTGCCAGACCCTAGCTCATTCACTTAGCCTCATGTTGGAGAGCAGAGGGTTAAAACTGCGAGATTAGCAGCAGAAATGGCAGGTGATTATGAATTAGGTCATAAATCAAAGCTTGGTTTCCGACATCAGTTTCAGCCTGTGAGGGATAGAAATTGGGACATGAGAAATGCTCAAGTGGTAAAGGTAAAGGTGATCTGATGGGAGGTAATAAGGAGAGTTAAAATTAAAAAGATTTTAAAAGATTAAAAAGGAAATCCAGGAGGATGGAAAAGAAATGAAAAGTTTAAATGTTTTCACTGTAATAAACTAGGCCATGTAAAGTCACAGTGTTGGTGATTGAACTTGGAAGGCTGATGTGGTAAAACAGAAGAGGACCAGGTGGAGGATGAGGCGCATATTTTTAGTTCAGGAATATTGGCGGAGATACAACAGAAAGATATGGAAATAAAACGGATGTGTCAGAAAGCATACACGGAAGAGGAATCTGAATGTATACCAGAGTGTTATTACCGCAAAAGTAATGTCTTGATGTGAAAATGGAGAGCTTTACATATGCAGGCGGATGAAAAGTGGGCAGAAGTTCATCAAGTAGTATTGCCGGTAGGGTGTAGAAAGGATGTGTTGCGAGTTGCAAATAAGGTACCAGTGGGAGGTCTTTTGGGGCAATGGAAAACTCAAGTTAAAATCCAAAAACATTTTTATTTGCCTGGACTGCATAAAGATGTAGTTAAATGTTGTCAATCATGTCACACATGTCAAGTGACAGGGAAACCTCAAGTGGTGATAAAACCAGCGCCCTTCATACCATTCCAGCATTTGAGGAACCTTTTACAAGGGTCCTAATTGATTGCATCGAACCGCTTCCGAAAACAAAAAGTGGGAATCAATGTCTTTTGACTACAATGGATGCGTCCACTAGGTTTCCAGAGGCCATTCCAGTACGTAATGTTACAGCTAAAAGGATTGTGGAGGAATTAATTAAATACTTTATTAGACATGGACTACCCACGGAGATACTATCGGATCATGGATCAAATTTTGTCTCGAGGTTATTCAAAGAAGTTTTGAATAGCTTAGGAATAAAATAATTTAAATCAACTGCCTACCATCCAGAATCGCAGGGAGCGTTAGAAAGGTGGCATCAGACATTAAAGACAATGTTGAGGGCTTATTGTCAAGATTATCCAGGGGATTGCGATAAAGGAATTCCATTCATCTATTTGCAATTAGGGATGCAACTAATGAGTCAACATAATTTAGTCCTTTTGAACTTTTGGTCATGAGGTAAGAGGACCACTTAAATTGATTAAGGAAAAATTGGTGAGGGAGATATCGGAAATTAGATTTTTGTATTACCTGTCAAATTTTAGGGAACGATTAAATAGAGCAGGTGAATTGGCTAGACAGCATTTAAAAGTTGCACAAAATGTGATTAAATGGGTAGCGGGCAAGAAATCCAAAGTTTGTTGTTTTGCCAGTGGAGAAACTGTTTGAGTATTGTTCCCCGTGGTAGGTGAACCTTTAAAAGTTAGGTTTTGTGGAACTTATCAAATTGAGAGGTAATTAAGTGAGGTGAATTATGTGGCAAAAATACCAGATAGAAGGAAGAATCACCGAGTGTGTCACGTGAATATGCTTAAAAGTTACTTTGAAAGGGGAGGAGAGAAAAAGGAGGAGGTTTTAATGATTCAACTCAAAGTATCGAACCACATCCAGATGACTGTAAATTTCACATACCTCAAATTAAATTGGAAAATGAGGATGCTCTTAGAAATTGGGATAAATTGTTGAGTTATCTTCCAGGGGAAAAACGAACTGACCTGAAAGAGTTATTGATATCACATGGACAAGTTTGCGGAGATAAATTGCGAAGTACTAAAATAGCTATACATGATGTAGATGTGGGAAATGCTATTCCAATCAAACAACATCCATATGGACTTAACCCTTTACAATTGGCACAGATTAACAAAGAGAGTGAGAGTGTGCTTAAAGATGGCACAATTGAAGTGGGTTGCAGCCAATGTAGCTCACCCATAGTGATGGTACCAAAGCCAGGCGGTACCCAACGGTTATGTGTGGACTATAGAAAGGTTAATGCAGGTAGAGGAACGGACTCTGATCCTATCCCACGTTTGGAGGATTGCATTGAGAAAGTGGGCCAATCAGTGCTTATTTCTAAATTGGATTTACTTAAACGTTGCGGGCAGGTACCTTTACCCGGAAGGGCGAAGGAGATTTCAGCTTTTGTGACTCCAGGTGGTATATACCAATTCAAAGTTATGCCATTTGGCAGGAAAAACGCACCAGCCACATTTCAACGGTTAACAGGATTACCCAATTGTGCGGTATACATCGATGATCTGTTAATTTTCAGCTAGTCATGGAAAGAACATTTAACACATCTGATAGGGTTATTCGATCAACTTCAGGAGGCGGGTTTGATAATAAGCCTAGCCAAAATTGAATTTGTCACTTTCCTTGGCCATACAATCGGACAGGGTCGAACGGTCCCACGGAATGTGAAAACGAAAGTCATTGGGGAGTTTCCGATACCCTCGGCACGACGGGAAATAATGCGATTTCTTGGTATGAGTGGATTTTACCAGAAATTTTTACCCAATTTCAGCAGTGTGGTCGCACCACTGACTGACTTACTCAAGACGCGTCACAAATTCCATTGGACAGCGGAGTGTCAACAGGCATTTGACGGCCTGAATGCAGTGTTAACCACTGCTTCTGTGTTAGCCATCTCAAATTACACCAAACCATTCAAAGTGGCGGTTGATGCGAGTGATGTGGGTGTAGGTGCGATGATTCTACAGAACGACGACGAAGCGCTCGAGCGGCCTTTTGGTTATTTTTCAAAGAAATTGAATTCTCCCCAGAAAAGGTATTCCACGATTGAGAAGGCGATTTTGAGTTTGGTGCTGGCTTTGTAACATTTTCACATTTACGTAACTAGCAATCCATCTCACACCGTTATATATACTGATCATAATCCGTTTGCAATTTTGGGAGCGATTCCAGAACAACAATGCAAGGCTGTTTCGCTGGAGTTTACTGTTACAGACATTTCATTTAAAAATATTCGATGTGGCAGGACGAGCAAACGTGATAGCTGATGCTCTGTCACGAATGTGATGAACGGAAGCAATTTAAGTAGGAGGAAGATGAAGGGAAAAATGTACTATATTATTGTACCTGTTTGCGTGTGTTGTTCATTTGAAACGAAACGTTTATTTACTGTGTGCAATTCTTAAAGGATGGTGAAAGGGTGAAAAATGAAACCATCTTGAAGTTAATGCGGTTTTTCTCTTGGGAGGGGGAGGTGTCACGTGAGAGTAAGCTTTAATCAATGGGTCTTTAAGAAATGTACCTTTGAGAAATTGAGCTGTTCATGTTACAGGAGTGGTGTCACAGTGTGGGTGGAGCTGAGCTTCACTTCTGCTTTATTTAGTTTCAGTTTCAGAAAGAGCTTGGATGTGTCTGTGGGCTGCACTGCTGTTGATCTCTGACATGAAGGACCATCTCTTAGTCATTTGGTGAATTCAGAATAATTTATAAATGTTTTCAGTCTTGAAGGTAAACCCTAATATGCTCCTGTTTGGAGGGTTGTTAAGTCTTTTGAATGTTAAAAGGAAAGCATACAGATCACTTAGTGTTGTATTCTTTGGCGGTATATTTGATTTACTGGTTGCTAAAATATTAACTGTTTGTTGTAAGAAGGTTGATCTGAGTTCATAGAATAAACATTGTTTAGTTTAAAAAAAACACTTTTTTTCTGCTTTTCCATACCTGTAGAGTGAACCGTGTGCTCCCCATACCACAATCTACTAAAAGTTGTGGGTCAGGTGAACTCCATGATGCACTTTGGGTTTCTCTAAACCCTGGCCCATAGCAATTTAAATGTATTTGCTGACATCTGGTCATGGTGCAATGAGGAGGAGTGGGCAAACTTTTGGGAAATAGAGCTAGTTGGCAGTGGAGAAAACGGAAATGAAGCGACACGTGAAAATCAAGCACCAGTTTTGTGAGGGAAACACTTCGAGAAACAAATCCGGGGAGAACGAAGGGCGCTCCCCGACTGATCAAAGACAGTCAAGACACATTTACGTTGTTTCGATTGAGTCGAGAATTAACTGATATTTAGAAACTAAGAAAACTGTCCTGACTGCACATCATTAAATACAGATTAATATTGGTTTCATTGCGAATATCTGGAAGCAGAAAATACGACAATGGCTCGAATGTGGAAGGTTGGAGGCGCGTTATTGACAGGGCAACGGGTCATGGTTCAGTCTTCGTTCTGTGACACACAGTCAGCCTTCCTTGAAACATAGACTGCATTCTCTCTCCACAGCTGCTGTCAGACCTGCTGAGATTGCCCAGCCATTTGTGTTTTTGTTCCAGATTGGTGCATCAGCCATAATTCGCTATTATGATGTGGACAAGATTCGACTGTTTCCATCATAATTTGGCATGATTATTCGAATATGAGGCAGCGGTTGTCGTCTCCGTTGCCCAATCGGTTAGCGCGTTCGTCTGGTAACTGAAACGTTGTTGGATCGATTCCACCCACAGCCGAGGTTCTGTCGCACCCCTGATGAAGCGTTTTCTATACTTCCTCTCTCTGTGGGATCGAATCACCCATCTTGGGTTTTTTTTTGTACTTCTTGCCATGTTGGTTTGATTTAATTCCTCAGGTTCCAATATGAAACACGCCAAATGCTGTCATTCTGATTTTTAACAGTCAGTTCACACCCAAGGAGTGAATCAATATTAATTTGAATTCCGATAGACAGACATTCACCCGAATAGCAATAGTGGGACGAAAGGGGCCGTGGCTTTTCTCTTTGGATCAATGAGGGTGAGAAGGTGAAATAGAGGCGCCCCAAAGTGCAAATGGTATGAGGGCGGTGAAGTTCAATCGTGGAAATAAAGAGAGAGTGTTTTTCCAAAATGAACGGATGAGGAATACTCGGTGTAAAGGCCTTTTTTAAACTGGTTCGCAATTTTGTACATGCTTCTGCTCTTTTTTGATGCACCAGAATTTAAACTGTTGTGAACACGAGAATTACGGAAGAGGGGGAGGAGTTGGTGGGCGAATTAAAAGGAAAGTGGGAAGAAGAGCTAGGGGAGGAGATAGAGGAGGGTATGTGGGCTGATGCCCTATGCAGGGTAAATTCCTCTTCCTCGTTCGCCAGGCTTAGCCTGATTCAATTCAAGGTGCTACATAGAGCACACATAACATGAGAAAGACTGAGCAGGTTCTTTGGAGTGGAGGACAAGTGTGGGATGTGCGGCAGAAGCCGGTCAAACCACGAACATATGTTTTGGTCGTGCCCGGCACTGAAGGGGTATTGGAAGGGAGTGACGGAAGGTGGTGAAGGCCCGGGTCAAACCAGGCTGGGGGCTAGCTCTAGTTGGAGTTGCGGATGAGCCCGGCGTAGGATTCTACTCATGTGGAAGGAGGCGAAACCCTCCGGACTGGAGGCCTGGGTAAACGATATGGCGGGGTTCATAAAACTGGAGCGGATAAAGTTTGCCCTGAGAGGATCGGCTCAAGGGTTCACCAGGCGGTGGCAGCCATTCCTCGACTACCTAGGGGAACGTTAGAGGGAAGACAGATGACCAGCAGCAGCATCCCAGGGGGGAGGGGGTGGGGGTGGGGTGGAAGTTTTATTTTATGTTAAACGATTAGATGACCATGTTGATTAGTCATTTGTTTATTGTTAAACTTTCTTTACTGTTATGTTTGATCTGTAAAGGGAAAAAATTTTGATCGAAAAAATTTTCAATAAAACATATTTAAAAAAACAAAAAAACACGAGAATCACCTCAGCTCCCCGTTTTATACTTTAGCTATTATCATCAATAATACTCATCCGGTTCATGTCTTTTTGGAAGTGAAAACTGTCTCTCTCAATTAGCTGCAACAGCTTCTTCTGCTATTCACCCCGAATTTTGAAGTGTCTCAACCAAATACCCACTGAATCTGCTGTCCACGAGGAGAATAATTTTGGTCTCGATGGTCTCTCCATATAATTGAATTTCCTGACATCGGATCATGATGCAATGAGGAGGAGAGGGCAGAATTTTGGAAAATAGAGCCAGATGGCAGTGGAGAAAACGGAAACGAAGCGACACACGAAAATCAAGCACCAGTTTTGCGAATGTTGGGAAACACCTCGAGAAACAAAATCCGGGGGCAACGAAGGGCGCTGTGCGACTGATCAGAGACAGTCAAGACACATTTGCCTTGTTTCGAATGATTGGAAAATTTAACTGATATTTAGGAACTAAGAAAACTGTCCCTACTGCACATCATGAAATACAGATTTATATTGATTTCATTGCGAATATCTAGAAGCAGAAATTACGACAATGGCTCTAATGTGGAAGGCTGGAGGCGCGTTTTTGACAGGTCTACGGATAATGGTGCAGTCTTCGTTCTGTAACTGGTGTTGTCTTTATTCTGTGACACAAAGTCACCCTGGCTTGAAACACAGACTGTGTTATCTCTCCACAGATGCTGTCGGACCTGCTAAGATTGTCCAGCCTTTTGTGTTTTTGTTCCAGATTGGTGCATCAACACTCATTTGCTATTGTAATGTGGAGCAGATGAGACTGCTTCCATCATAATTTGGCATGTCTATTCGAGGAAAAGCTAGCAGTTGTCGTCTCCATGGCGCAATCGTCGTGTTAACCGAAAGGTTGGTGGTTTGTTCCCACCCAGAGACGAAGAGTTGTCCCACCCCTGTATGAAAAGCACCCCTGCTTTTTATTCTTCATGCCACATTGATTTGATTTATTTCCTCCTGTCCCAGTATAAAACACGCCAAATGCTATAATTCTGATTTTAAACAGTAAGATCATCCCCAAAGAGTAAATCAATATTAATTTGAACTACGATAGACAGACATTCATCTCAATAGCAACAGTGGGACGAACGGGGCCTAGATTTTTCTCTTTCGATCAAAGAGGGTTAGACGGCGAATGACAGGCGTTCCAAAGTGCAGAATGAGAGGAAAGGGATGCAGGATTAAATGGATCAAAATAATCAGCATGGGACGCCATGTCCAAGATCCACCGCAGTATACCCAGAACCCGGCATGTTGATCATGGCCAATCCAGCTAAACTGCTAACCTCTGGACAATCTGGCACACTTTAGCATGACCAATCCACCGAACCTTCACGTCTTTGGACTGTGGAAGGGACTTCGAGCAGGAGGAGAAAACCTATGCAGACACCGGGAGAACGTCCGAATTCCATATGTTTGGGATGAATATCGAAATTGTTTTGTATTATATATTATAGCGGTTGCATGATTATTTTTATGAGCCTCGGTTAAAGTGCATAAATCCTTGTTGCAGGAACATTATTATAGAACCGTATTTAATGCATTCAAACTCTATATCTACTAAAGTTGTAATTAGGGAGTCATAATGTGTGGGCCATGATAGATTCCAAACAGTTGACGACCAAGTACATCCACAGTCGCAAGTCTACTCGGCGGTAACGTGTGGTGCGTGATCGTATACTGGTTAGTACTCTGCGTTGTGGCCGCAGTAACCTCGATTAGAATCCGAACCACAGCAGCGATAAGTTGATATGTTTTTCGAAAATAAACGGATGAGGAATTCTCTGTTTAAAGGCTTCTTTAAAACGGGTTCACAACTGAATGCGTGCTTCTTCTCCTGTTTGATGCTCCATGATGCGCAATCAATTGCACAAAGACGCAGATTTGGTACAACTGTGGTTTTATTGCAGTCAGATGCGTGGCCTCCTGCTGCAGCTGGCGAAATGGCAAGGCAATGCAGGCCATGCATATTTACACAGATCTTAGTGGGCGGAGGCAGTCGGCAGGGGCGAACGGCGAACCTGTAGAGCAGGTCCTACCTTGCATCCCCGAATACAATTGTTCACCACATTCACCCCCTGTTAAAAATGGCTCCGGCGGGGGGGCGGGGGGGGGGGGGGTGATGTGAAACTATATACAAACAGTGCAATTATGTACAGTTTTAAGAAGAAAAAAAAAGAAAAGTCCATGTTGACCGTCCGGAGTCTGTCAAAGGTTCAGCCAATCCGGTGCTTTGGTGCTTCGTTGGGAGTGGCATAATGGTGGTGGTGGAGGTGGCACCGATGGCAGTGGTGGTGGTGCTGATGCTGGCCAGTCATCGGGGAAATCCGTGTGCGTGCCGATATCCTCTACGTCCTCTTGTGCAGAAGGCGGGGGGGTGCGGGGGGGAGGTCTGGTGGGGTCAATGTTGGCGGCGTGGTGGGAGGGGGGCGCATGGGTGGGGGATTGTGTTGGGGTGGTACCTGGTGGTGCCAGGTCCCTGAGTGAGACAGTATCTTGGCGGTCGTCGGGGAACTCCACGTAGGCATATTGAGGGATGGCGTGGAGCAGTTGAACGCTGTCCACCAAGTGCTCCGCCTTGTGGAGTCGGACGTGCCTGCAGGGAGGGACCGGTCGTGGAGTGGCGAGCCTAGTCAGCAGCGAAACCCCGAATGTGTACTTCCTGGGGAAGGTAAAAACACCTTCATGGGTTGTGGTATTAATGGCTGTGCACAATAGTGACCGGATGGAGTGCAGAGCGTCAGGGGTGATCTCCTGCGAGCGAGAGGCTGGGAGATTCCTGGACCGTAGGGCCAGCTGAATTGCCCTCCTAACCATCACATTCTGCCGTTCTACTTGCCCGTTTACCCTGGGGTTGTAGCTGGTTGTCCTGTTGGAGGCTATGCTGCTGAGCAGGAACTGACGCAGCTCATCACTCATGAAGGAGGATCCCCTGTCACTGTGGGTGTAAGCGGGGAAACCAAACAGAGTGAAGATGGTGTTGAGGGCCTTGATGATGGTGGAAGACGTCATAGCGGCATGGGATGGCGTAGGGGTACCTGGAGTACTCATCGACCATACTAAGAATGTACGTGTTACAGTCGATGGACGGAAGGGGTCCTTTGAAATCCACGCTGAGGAGTTCGAAGAGGCGGGAAGCCTTCACCAGGCATGCATGGTCCGGCTAGTAGAAGTGTGGCTAGCACTCCGCACAGACCTGGCAGTCCCTGGTGACTGTCCTTACTTCCTCAATGGAGTCGGGCAGATTGCGAGCTTTGACCAGGTGGTCCAATCGACTCACTGCCGGGTGACAACTGCTGTCGTGTCAGGACCGGAGTTGGTCCACTTGTGCGCTGGCACATGTACCTTGGGAGAGGGCGTCTGGGGGGCTCGTTGAGTTTACCAGGGCGATACAAAATCCCGTAATTATAGGTGGAGAGCTCGATTCTCCACCACAAGGTTTTATCATTTTTAATCTTGCCTCGATGTGTGTTCTTGAAAATGAAGGCTACCGACCGTTGGTCCGTAAGGAGAGTGAATCTCTTACCGGCCAGGTTATGCCTACAATGCCGCAGAGCTTCAGCTGTAGCTTGGGCCTCCTTTTCGACGGATGAGTGTCGAATTTCAGAGGCATGAAGGGTGCGGGAAAAGAATGCCACGGGTCTGACTGCTTGGTTTAGAGTGGCAGCAAGGGCGATGTCTGAAGCGTTGCTTTCTACTTGAAAATGCAGTGACTCCTCCACTGCGCAAATCCCGGCCTTGGCGATGTCTGCTCTGATGCAGGCGAAAGCGTGTTGTGCGTCGGCTGCAAGAGGGAATTGGGTGGACTGAATGAGTGGGCGGGCCTTGCCCGCATAGTTTGGGAGCAACTGGGCATAGTGGGAAAAGAATCCCTGGCAGCGTTTGAGGGCCTTGGGGCAGTGGGGTAGGGGGAGCTCCATGAGGGGGCGCATGCAGTCAGGGTCGGGCCTGAGAAGTCCGTTTAGGACTACATAGCCAAGAATGGCTAACCGGGTCATGCTGAACACGCACTTCTCTTTGTTATAGGTCACGTTGAGAAGAATTGCAGTGTGGAGGAATTTATCGAGTTTGGCATCGTGGTCCTGCTGGTCATGGGCGCAGATGGTGATATTATCTAAGTGCGGAAATGTGGCCCGCAAACCGTACTGGTCGACCATTCGGTCCATTTCCCTTTGGAAGACCGAGATCCCGTTTGTGATGCTGAAAAGGACACTAAGGAAGTGATAGAGGCGATGGTGCACCACGAAGGCAGTGTATGGACGGTCCGACTTCTGGAAGGGGAGCTGGTGGTAGGCGGATTTCAGGTCAATTGTTACAAAGACCCGGTACTGCGCAATCTGATTAATCATATCAGATATGAACATGTAACATAGAATATTACAGCGCAGTACAGGCCCTTCGGCCCTCGATGTTGCGCCGACCTGTGAAACCACTCTAAAGCCTATCTACACTATTCCCTTACTGTCCATATGTCTATCCAATGACCATTTGAATGCACTAAGTGTTGGCGAGTCCACTACTGCTGCAGGCAGGGCATTCCACGCACTTACTACTCTCTGAGTAAAGAACCTACCTGTGACATCTGTCTTATATCTATCTCCCCTCAATTTAAAGCTATGTACCCTTGTGCTAGACATCAGCATCCGAGGAAAAAGGCTCTCGCTGTCCACACTATCCAATCCTCTGATCATCTTGTATGCCTCAATTAAGTCACCTCTTAACCTTCTTCTCTCTAACAAAAACAGCCTCAAGTCCTTCAGCCTTTCCTCATAAGATCGTCCCTCCATACCAGGCAACATTCTGGTAAATCTCCTCTGCACCCTTTCCAATGCTTCCACATCCTTCCTATAATGCGGTGACCAGAATTGCACGCAATACTCCAAATGCGGCCGCACCAGAGTTTTGTACAGCTGCAACACGACCTCATGGCTCCAAAACTCAATCCCTCTACCAATAAAAGCTAACACATCGTACGCCTTCTTAACAACCCTCTCGACCTGGGTGGCAAATTTCAGGGATCTATGTACATGGACACCGAGATCTCTCTGCTCATCCACACTTCCAAGAATCTTACCATTAGCCCAGTACTCTGTCTTCCTGTTATTCCTTCCAAAACGAATCCTCTCACACTTTTCTTCATTAAACTCCATTTTCCACCTCTCAGCCCAGCGCTGCAGTTTAGCTATGTCCCTCTGTAACTGGTAACATCCTTCCACACTGTCCACAACTCCACCGACTTTAGTGTCATCTGCAAATTTACTCACTCATCCTTCTACGCCCTCCTCCAGGTCATTTATAAAAATGACAAACAGCAGTGGCCCCAAAACAGATCCTTGTGGTACACCACTAGTAACTGGACTCCAGGCTGAACACTTCCCATCAACCACCACCCTTTGTCTTCTTCCAGTTAGCCAATTTCTGATCCAAACTGCAAAATCTCCCTGAATCTCATGCTTCCGTATTTTCAGCAGTAGCCTATGGGAACCTTATCAAACGCTTTACTGAAATCCATATACATCACATCAACTGCTTTACCGTCATCCACCTGTTTGGTCACCTTCTGAAATAACTCAATAAGGTTTGTGAGGCACGACCTACCCTTCACAAAACCGTGTTGACTATGTCTAATCAAATTATTCCTTTCCAGATGATTATACATCCTATCTCTTATAAACCTTTCCAAGATTTTGCCCACAACAGAAGTAAGGCTCACTGGTCTATAGTTACCGGGATTGTCTCTACTTCCCTTCTTGAACAAGCGGACAACATTTGCTATCCTCCAGTCTTCTGGCACTATTCCTGTACACAAAGATGACTTAAAGATCAAAGCCAAAGGCTCAGCAATCTCCTCCCTAGCTTCCCAGAGAATCCTAGGATAAATCCGATCCGGCCCAGGGGATTTATCTATATTCACACTTTCCAGAATTGTTCACACCTCCTCCTTATGAACCTCAAGCCCTTCTAGTCTAGGAGCCTGAATCTCAGTATTCTCCTCGACAGCATTGTCTTTTTCCTGTGTGAATACTGACGAAAAATATTCATTTAGCACCGCTCCTGTCTCCTCGGACTCCAAGCACAACTTCCCACTACTGTCCTTGACTGGCCCTACTCTTACTCTAGTCATTCTTTTATTCCTGACATATCTACAGTAAGCTTTAGGATTATCCTTGATCCTACCTTCCAAAGACTTCTCATGCCCCCTCCTGGCTCTTCTTAGCTCTCTCTTTAGATCCTTCCTAGCTAACGTGGAACTCTCGAGCGCCCTAACTGAACCTGCATGTCTCATCTTTACATAAGCCTCCTTCTTCCTCTTGACAAGTGTTTCGAGTGTCTTAGTAAACCACGGTTCCCTTGCTCGACCACTTCCTCCCTGCCTGACAGGTACATACTTATCAAGGACACGCAGTAGCTGTTCCTTGAACAAGCTCCACATTTCCATTGTGCCCGTCCCCTGCAGTTTTCCTCTCCATCCGAGGCATACTAAGTCTTGCCTCATCGCATCATAATTGCCTTTCCCCCAGATATAACTCTTGCCCTGCGGTATATAGCTATTCCTTTCCATCACTAAAGTAAACGTAATCGAATTGTGGTCACTATCACCAAAGTGCTCACCTATTTCCAAATCTAACACCTGTCCTGGTTCATCGCCCAGTACCAAATCCAATACGGCCTCGCCTCTCGTTGGCCTATCTACATACTGTGTCAGGAAACCCTCCTGCACACATTGGACAAAAACGGACCCATCTAAAGTACTCGAACCATAGTGTTTCCAGTCAATATTTGGAAAGTTAAAGTCCCCCATTTCAACTACCCTGTTGCTTTCGCTCCTATCCAGGATCATCTTTGCAATCCTTTCCTCTACATCTCTGGAACTTTTCGTAGGCCTATAGAAAACCCCTAACAGGGTGACCTCTCCTTTCCTGTTTCTAACCTCAGCCCATACTACGTCAGTAGACGAGTCCTCATCAAACCTCCTTTCTGCCACCGTAATACTGTGCTTGACTAACAATGCCACCGCTCCCCCTCTTTTACCACCTTCCTTGAACTTACTGAAATATCTAAGCCCCGGCACCAGCAACAACCATTTCTGTCCCTGCTCTATCCATGTCTCCGAAATGGCCACAACATCGAAGTTCCAGGTACCAACCCATGCCGCAAGTTCAGCCACCGTATTCCGGATGCTCCTGGCATTAAAGAAGACATATTTTAAACCACCTTCCTGCCTGCCGGTACACTCCTGCAACTTTTAAACCTTACTCATGACCTCGCTACTCTCAACCTCCTGTATACTGGAGCTACAATTCAGGATCCCAAGCACCTGCTGAACTAGTTTAAACCCTCCCGAAGAGGATTAGCAAATTCCCCCCTGAGGATATTGGTACCCATCTGGCCCAGGTGTAGTCCATCCCGTTTGTAGAGGTCCCACCGACCCCAGAATTAGCCCCAATTATCCAGAAATCGGAAATCCTCCCTCCTGCACCATCCCTTTAACCACGTGTTCAACTCCTCTCTTTCCCTCTTCCTCGTCTCGCTATCACATGGCAGGGGTAACAACCCAAAGATAATAACTCTGTTGTCCTAGATCTAGGTTTTCACCCTAGCTCCCTGAATTTCTGCTTTACATCCCAATCCCTTTTCCTTCCTATGTCGTTGCTGCCTATGTGGACCACGACTTGGGCTGCTTCCCCTCCCACTTAAGGATCGCGAAAACACGATCCGAGACATCACGCACCCTGGCACCTGGGAGGCAACACACCAACCGCGATTCTCTCTCGTTCCCACAGAATCCCCTATCTATCCCCCTAACTATGGAGTCTCCAATGACGAATGCTCTACTCCTCTCCCCTCTTCCCTTCTGAGCAACAGGGACAGACTCTGTGCCGGAGACCTGCACCCCATGGCTTTCCCCTAGAAATGTATGGGAGGGAGTACGCATCGAGCTGCGTGTACCAATTGATGGTCTGGCTGCAGTGCACGACCATTCTGTGTTTCTCCCCAGTTTTAACCACTACCACTTGGGCTCTCCAGGGGCTGTTGCTGGCCTCGATAATACCTTCCTTAAGCAGTCGTTGGACTTCGAACCTGATCAAGGTCTTGTCCTGGGTGCTGTACCGTCTGCTGCTGGTGGCAACGTGCTTGCAATCTGCAGTTAGATTGGCAAAAATCGAGGTGGGATCGACCTTGAAGGTCGCGTGGCCGCAAACGGTGAGGGGGAGGGGCGGGTCAGGGCCCGCCGAATTTGAGGGTGAGGCTCTGGAGATTGCACTGGAAGTCCAGGCCCAACAGGAGTGCAGCGCAGAGGTTAGGAAGGACATAGAGGCGGAAGTTATTACATTCTACACCCTGGACAGTGAGGGTGACTGTACAGTAGCCTTGGATCGGGACGGAGTGGGATCCGGAGGCCAGTGAGATACTTTGATTGGCAGGATGGACCGCTAGGCAGCAGCGTCTTAGCGTATCTGGGTGTATGAAGCTGTTGGTGCTCCCGGAGTCCAGCAGGCATGAGGTCGCGTGGCCGTTGATTTTCACCATCTTCGACACGGTGGCCTTGTTGTGCGGGCGAGATTGGTCCAGCGTCATGGAAGCGAGCTCCAGTTAGTTGTCGGATGCTGCGGATGGCGAGCGTGTGCGGTTCCGTTCTCGGGATCTCTGAAGACCCTGTGAGAAATAAGATGGCGGCGCCCAAGGTGTGCATATTGCGGGGTCAGGACAAGTTGTCGGCGCCGATGGGGCGCACGTGGCCTAAGGGGGACAGGATGGCAGCGCCTATTGTTCGCCCATGGCTCTGGGAGGTGAAGATGGTGGCCCCCATTGTGCGTTTGGTGTGGGGAAGATGGCGATAGCGGGCGCGATCACAGCGGCTGCACGGGCCTGGCACAAAGCCGCGAAGTGGCCCATCTTACTGCAGGATTCACAAACAGCAGTGTGGGTTGGGCAGGGTTGGCGGGGTGCTTCTGCTGACCGCAGAAGTAGCAGCGGGGACCCACGGGGCGCGCGGGTCGGCGTGCGGTGCAGGCATATTGGAAGGCAGGGCCCAGTCTGAGGACGTCGCCGGCGGGGTCCAGGGACAATAGGAATTGGTAGACGGGTGTGCAGCGCGGCGGGAGAGATAGGACTGTACATTACAGGATGCGACCATCATGGAGAGCTCCAAGGTTTTTGTCTCAGCCAGTTCGAGCGTGGCCCCTTCCAGTAATCGTTCTCGGATGCGGTCCGATGCAAATCCCGTCACAAAAGCATCGCGCATGAGGAGGTTCACGTGTTCAGCGCCGTTAATGGCCTAACAGTCACAGTCCCGAACAAGTGGAATTAGTGCATGCCAGAAATCTTCGATGGACTCACCAGGTAGTTGCGAGCGGGTGGCAAGTACATGCCTGGCGAAGAGCATGTTTGTCTTCTGAGCAGAGTGTTCTTTAAGGAGTGTCATTGCTTTCGCGTAATTCGAGGCGTTTTGGATCAACGGGAACACGCTGGAGCTCAGCCTGGAGCACAGGACCTTTTTCTTCTGAGCCTCCATTGGGGCGGGTCTGCAGCGTTGATATAGGCCTCAAAACACGCTATCCAGTGAGTAAAGTCTTTTCTGGCGTGGGGCGACTGCGGATCCAGCTGCAGGCGATCTGGTTTGATTCTGACATCCATTCTGTGGAAAAATATGACTGCAATACATTGATGTGCAATCATTTGCACAAAGACGCAGATTGGGTACCACTGTGGATTTATTGCAGTCAGGTGCGTGTCCTCCTGCTGCAGCAGGCGAAATGGCAGGACAATGGAGGTCATGCATACTTATAGAGATCTTAGTGGGCGGAGCCAGCCGGCAGGGCCTACCGGCGAACCTGTAGTGCAGGTCCTACCTTACATCCCCTAATGCAGTGGTACACGACACTCCAGAATTCAAACTGTTGTGAAGACGAGAATCTCCTCAGCTCCCGGTTTAATATTTTAACTATTATCACCAATCATACACCTCCGGTTGTTGTCTTTTTGGAAGCGAAAACAGTCTCTCTCAATTTGCTGCATTAGCTTCTTCGGACATTCACCCAAAATGTTCAAGTGTCTCAACCAAATACGCACAGCACCTCGATAGTTTCTCCATATAAATGTATTTCCTGACATCTGGTCATGATGCAATGAGGAGGAGTGCGCACAATTTTGAGAAATAAAGCCAGTTTGCAGTGGACAATACGGAAGCGAAGCGACACACGAAAATCAAGCACCAATTTTGTGGATGTTGAGAAACACTTCGAGAAACATAATACGTGGAGAATGAAGAGCGCTGTCCGACTTATCAGGGACAGTGAAGAAACATTTCCCTTCTTTGGAAAAATTCGAGAAATTAACTGACATTTACAATCCACGAAAACTGTCCTTACTCCACATCAGAAAACACAGTCTAATATTGGTTTCATTGCGAATATCTGGAAGCAGAAAATACAACAATGGATCGAATGGAGAAGGCTGAAGGCGTGCAATTGACAGGGCTACGGCTAATGGTGTAGTCTTCGTTCTGTGACACGCAGTCACCCTGGCTTGAAACACAGACTGCGATCTCTCTCCACAGATGCTGTCAGACCTGATGAGATTGCCCAGCCTTTTATGTTTTTGTTCCAGATTGGTGCATCATCAATAATTTGCGATTATCATGTGGGCAAAATTAGACTGTGTGCATGTTTATTGGAGGGAGAGCAGCTATTGTCGCCTTTATGGCGCAATCGAGTAGCGCGTTCGTCTATTAACCGAAAGAATTGTGATTCGATTCCACCAAAAGACGAACTGTTATCCCACCTCCAACTGAATTGTTATTGCACTTCGTATCTCTGTGGGATCAAATCACCGACCTTGGTGGTTTTTATACTTCATGCCATATTGATTAGAGTTCTTTCCTCCGGTTCCAATATTAACCACGCCAAATGCAGTCAGTCTGATTATAAACAGTCAGTTCACACCACAAGAGTTAATCAATATTCATTTGAACTACGATAGACAGACATTCATCCAAATAGTAACAGTGGAACGAAAGGGGCCGCGATTTTTCTCTTTGGATTAAAGAGGTTTAGACGTCGAACGAGACGCGTTCCAAAGTGCAACTGGCATGTGGGCGGAGAAGTTCAGTCGTGGAAATAGAGAGAGAGATTGTTTGCACTGACAATATTCAGGAATGAGAGGAACGGCATACAGGATTAAATGGTTTCAAAAAATATTCAGGTGCCGAAGTGACCACGTTTCTCCGCAGTATACCCGTAACCCGGGACGTTGATTATGTCCAATCCAGCTAAACTGCTAATCAATGGACAATTTGGCACACTTTAGCATGGAAAACCCACCGAAGTTTCACATCTTTGGACTGTGGGAGGGACCTCGAGCACGAGGACAACACTATGCAGACACCAGGAGAACGTCCAAATTCCATATGTTTGGGATGAATGTCGAAAGTGTTATGTATTACATATTATAGCGGTTGCATGATTATTTTTATGAGCTTGGCTTTAAGTGCATATTTCCTTGTTGCAGGAACATTATTATGGAACCATGTTTAAGGCATCCAAACTGTGTATCTACGAAAGGTGTAATGAGGGAGTCAGAAAGTGTGGGCCATGTTGGATTCCAAACAGTTGATGACCAAGCACATCGACAGTTGCAGGTTGCCTCGGCGATAACGTGAGGCGCCGTAATCATACAGTCGATCGTGCTTTGCGTTGAGGCTGCAGCAACCGTAGTTCCAATCCAAGGCAGGGCAGTGATAAGTTGACGTGTTCGTCTGAATAAACTCTGTGGAATTTTCTGTGCAAAGGCCTCTTTAAAACGGGCTCACCACTGAGTGCGTGCTTCTGCTCCTGTTTGATGCTCCAGAATTCAAAATGTTGTGAAAAAGAGAATCTGCTCAGTTCCCCGTTTAAAACTTTAACTATAATGTTCAATCATACTCCTCCGGTTCTTGTCTTTTTGGAACTGAAACAGTCTCCCTCAATTTGCTGCATTAGCTTCTTCGGCAATTCACCCAATATTTCAAAGTGTCTTAAGCAAATACGCACTGAACCTTCTGTATCCGCGAAGAATAATCTTGGTTTCGATAGTCACCATATAAATGTATTTCCTGACGTCTGTTCATGTCGCAATGAGGAGGAGTGGGTAGAATTTTGGGAAATAGAGCCACTTTGCAGTGGAGAAAACGGAAACGACGCCACACACGAAAATGAAGTACCAGTTTTGTGAATGTTGGGAAACAGTTCGAGAAACAGAATCCGAGGAGAACGAAGGGCGCTATCTGACTGATCTGAGACAGTCAAGTCACATTTCCCTTGTTTGGAATGATTTGAGAAATTAACTGATATTTAGAGACTATGTCCTCACTGCACATCAGAAAATACAGTTGAATATCGGTTTTATTGCAAATATCTGGAACCAGAAATTACAACAATGGCTCGAATGTAGAAGGCTGGAGGCGCGTAATTGACAGGGCCACAGCAAATGGTGTCGACTTCGTTCTGTGACACACAGTCATCCTGGTTTGAAACACAGACTGCGTTCTGTCTCCACAGATGCTGTCAGACATGCTGCGATTGCCCACCAGCCTTTCGTGTTTTTGTTCCAGATTGGTGCATCAACAATTATTTGCGAATATCATGTGGAGAAGATGAGACTGTTTCCATCATAATTTGGCATGTTTATTCGATGAACAACAGCAGTTGTCGTCTCTGTGGCGCAATCGGTTAGCGCGTTCGGCTATTAATCGAAAGATTAGTGGTTCTATCCCACCCAGCGACGAAGTGTTATCCCACTCCTCGCTAAAGCGTTTTTATACTTCGTATCTATGTGGGGTCAAATCATCCACCTGGATAGTGTTTATACTTCAAGCCACACTGATTGATTTCTTTCCTCCGGTTCCAATCTTAAACACGCCATACGCTGTCATTCTGATTATAAACAGGCAGTTCACATCCCAAGAGTTAATCGATATAATTTGAACTACGATAGACAGTCATTCACCCCAGCAGCAACAGTGGGACGAAAGCGGCCCAGATTTCTCTCTCGATTAAAGAGGGTTAGACGGCGAATGAGAGGCGATCCGAAGTACAACTTCGGCGAAAAAGTTCAATCGTCGAAGTAGAGAGAGTGTGTGTTTTAACTCACAAAATTCAGGAATGAGAGGAAAGGCACACATGATGAAATGGTTTCAAAAAATCAGCAGAGGACGACGTGACCACGTTCCTGCGCTGTATACCCGTAACCCGGCACGTTGATGATGTCCAATCCAGCTAAACTGCTAATCAATGGACAAAATGGCACACACACAAATTACCTTTTCAAATTGTGTGTGTGTGTGTGTGTGTGTGGTGGTGGGTGGGGGTGGTGGTTGGGATGGGGTGGGGGGGAGGGTGGGGGGGTGGGGGGTGGGGGGCTTGGGGGGGGCGGGGGGGGTGGGGGGGTGGGTGGGGGGGTGGGGGGGTGGGTGGGGGGGTGGGGGGGTGGGTGGGGGGGTGGGGGGGTGGGTGGGGGGGTGGGGGGGTGGGTGGGTGGGGGGGGGGTGGGGGGGTGGGGGGGGGGTGGGGGTGGGGGGGGGGTGGGGGGCGGTGGGGGTGGGTGGGGGGGGTGGGTGGTGGGGGGGGTGGGTGGGGGGGGGGTGGGGGTGGGGGGGGTGGGGGGCGGTGGGGGGGGGTGGGGGGTGGGGGGGACTGAAGTGACATGACAGAAAAGCTTTGACCTGAGTGACTGGTTGGGAATGTACACTAAATTAAAAAAATTAAGCATTGGTAACTAATTAAACATACTTACTTTATTATAATTTAGGGGGGTATCTAAGACAGAGATCGGAGAGTACTATATTTAGCTTTCACATTTATAGTAGAAATCTAGTGCTAGGAAACAGTTAGTTAACAGTAACTTTTTAAAAAAAATTAACTTTTCATTTTAATTTACTAATTAATTGACGCATTGTCAGTTAGAGGGGTGCAGTGCTCTGACTATGAGATGTGGCAGGTCCGGGAGGCTTCCAGCGTTCCGGATGGCTTAATCTGCAGATAGTGCACCCAACTGTAGCTCCTCAAAGACCGTATGGTTCGGTTGGAGCGGCAATTGGATGCACTTCGGAGCATGCAGGTGGCGGAAAACGTCATAGATCGCAGTTATATAAATGAGGTCACACCCAAGCTGCAGGCAGAGAAATGGGTGACCACCAAAAAGGGCAGGCAGTCAGTGCAGGAATCCCCTGTGGTTGTGATCCTCTCGATAAGGTATACCCCTTTGCATACTGTCGAGGAGGATAGCCTATCAGGGGAAAACAGCAGCAGCCAGAGCAGTGGCACCACGGCTGGCTCTGATGTTCAGAAGGGAGATTAAAGCGCAGACGAACAATAGTAATTGGTGACTCTATAGACAGGGGCACAGATAGGCGCTTCTGTGAACGTGAAAGAGACTCCAGGATGGTATGTTGCCCCCCTGGTGCCAGGGTCCAGGATGTCTCCGAACTGGTAGAGGGCATCCTGAAGCGGGAGGGCCAACAGGCAGAGACCGTTGTACATATTGGTACTAACGACATAGGCAGGACGGGGTATGAGATCCTGCTACAGGAATTCGGGGAACTAGGCAGAAAGTGAAAAGAAAGGACCTCTAGGGTTGTAATCTCGGGATTACTCCCTGTGCCACGTGCCTGTGAGGCTAGAAATAGGAAGATAGAGCAGCTAAACACGTGGCTAAACAGCTGGCGTAGGAGGGAGGGTTTCCGTTATCTGGACCACTGGAAGCTCTTCCGGGGCAGGCGTGACCCATATAAGAAGGACGGGTTGCATCTAAACTGGAGAGGCGGAAATATCCTGGCTGCAAGGTTTGCTAGTGTGACACGGGAGGGTTTAAACTAGTATGACAGGGGGGTGGGCACGGGAGCAATAGGTCAGAACGGGAGAGCATTGAGGGAGAACTAGGGAAATGAGGCAGAGCAGACAGGGAGACGTTGCTGAACACAGCGGGTCTGGTGGCCTTAAGTGCATATGTTTTAATGCAAGAAGTATTAAGGGTAAGGCAGATGAACTTAGAGTTTGGATTAGTACTTGGAACTGTGGTATTGTTGCCGTTACAGAGACCTGGTTGAGGGAAGGGCAGGATTTGCAGCTAAACGTTCCAGGATTTAGACGTTTCAGGCGAGATAGAGGCGGATGTAAAAGGGGAGACGGAGTTGCGCTACTGGATAGGGAGGATATCACAGCTGTGCTACGGGAGGACACCTCAGAGGGCAGTGAGGCTATATGGGTAGAGATCAGGAATAAGAAAGGTGCAGTCACAATGTTGGGGGTTTACTACAGGCCTCCCAACAGCCAGCGGGAGATAGAGGAGCAGATAGGTAGACAGATTTTGGAAAAGAGTAAAAACAACAGGGTTGTGGTGATGGGAGACTTCAACTTCCCCAATATTGACTGGGACTCACTTGGTGCCCGGGGCTTAGACGGGGCAGGGTTTGTAAGGAGCATCCAGGAGGGCTTCTTAAAACAATATGTAGACAGTCCAACTAGTGAAGTGGCGGTACTGGACCTGGTATTGGGGAATGAGCCCGGCCAGGTGGTAGAAGTTTCAGTAAGGGAGCATTTCGGGAACAGTGACCACAATTCAGTAAGTTTTAAAGTGCTGGTGGACAAGGATAAGAGTGGTCCTACGGTGAATGTACTAAATTGGGGGAAGGCTAATTATGATAATATTAGGCGGGAACTGAAGAACCTAGATTGGGGGCGGATGTTTGAGGGCAAATCAACATCTGACATGTGGGAGGCTTTCAAGTGTCATTTGAAAGGAATTCAGGACCGGCATGTTCCTGTGAGGAAGAAGGATAAATACGGCAATTTTCGGGTACCTTGGATAACGAGTGATATTGTTGGCCTCGTCAAAAAGAAAAAAAGAGGCATTTGTCAGGGCTGAAAGCCTGGGAACAGACGATGTCTGTGTGGAATATAAGGAAAGTAGGAAGGAACATAAGAAAGGAGTCAGGAGGGCTAGAATATGTCACGAAAAGTCATTGGCAAATAGGGTTAAGGAAAATCCCAAGGCTTTTTACACGTACATAAAAAGCAAGAGGGTAGCCAGAGAAAGGGTTGGCCCACTGAAGGATAGGCAAGGGAATCTATGTGTGGAGCCAGAGGAAATGGCCGCGGTATTAAATGAATACTTTGCATCAGTATTCACCAATGAAAAGGAATTGGTAGATGTTGAGTCGCGAGAAGGGTGTGTAGAGAGCCTGGATCACATTGAGATCCAAAAAGACGAGGTGTTGGGAGTCTTAAAATATATTAAGGGAGATAAGTCCCCAGGGCCTGATGGGATCTACCTCAGAATACTGAAGGAGGCTGCAGAGGAAATTCCTGAGGCCTTGTCAGAAATCCTGCAATCCTCACTGGCTTCAGGTGATGTCCCAGAAGACCGGAGAATAGCCAATGTTGTTCCTCTGTTTAAGAAGGGTAGCAAGGGTAATCTTGGGAACTACAGGCCGGTGAGCCTTACTTCAGTGGTCGGGAAATTATGAGAGAAAATTCTTCGAGACAGGCTCTACACGCATTTGGAAGCAAATGGACGTATTAGTGAGAGACAGCATGGTTTTGTGAAGGGGAGGTCGTGTCTCACTAACTTGATAGAGTTTTTCGAGGAGGTCACAAAAATGATTGATGCAGGTAGGGCAGTGGCTGTTGTCTATATGGACTTCAGTAAGGCCTTTGACAAGGCCCCTCATGGTATACTAGTACAAACCGTGAAGTCGCACAGGATCAGGGGTGAGCTGGCAAGGTGGATACAGAACTGGCTAGGTCATAGAAGGCAGAGAGTAGCAATGGAAGGATGCTTTTCGAATTGCAGGGCTGTGACCAGTGGTGTTCCGCAAAGATCAGTCCTGGGGCCTTTGCAGTTTGTAGTATATATAAATGATTTGGAGGAAAATGTAAACTGGTCTGATTAGTAAGTTTGCAGACAACACAATGGTTGGTGGAATTGCAGAAAGCGATGAGTGCTGTCAGAGGATACAGCAGGATTTAGATTGTTTGGAGACTTGGGTGGAGAGATGGCAGATGGAGTTTAATCCGATCAAATGTGAGGTGATGCATTTTGGAAGGTCTAATGCCGGTAGGGAATATACAGTGAATGGTAGAACCCTCAGGAGTATTGAAAGTCAGAGAGATCTAGGAGTACAGGTCCACAGGTCATTGAAAGGGGCAACACAGGTGGAGAAGGTAGTCAAGAAGGCATAGGGCATGCTTGCCTTCATTGGCCCGTGTATTGAGTATAAGAATTGGCAAGCCATGTTGCAGCTGTATAGAACCTTAGTTATGTCACACTTGGAGTATAATGTTCAATTCTGGTCGCCACACTACCAGAAGGATGTGGAGGCTTTAGAGAGGGTGCACAAGAGATTTACCAGAATGTTGCCTGGTATGGAGGGCATTAGCTACGAGGAGCGGTTGAATAAACTCGGTTTGTTCTGACTGGAACGACGGAGGTTGAGGGGCGACCTGATAGAGGTCTACAAAATTATGAGGGGCATAGACAGAGTGGATAGTCAGAGGCGTTTTCCCAGGGTAGAGGGGTCAATTACTAGGGGGCATAGGTTTAAGGTGAGAGGGGCAAGGTTTAGAGTAGATGTACGAGACAAGTTTTTTACACAGAGGGTCGTGGGTGCCTGGAAGTCGCTACCGCAGAAGGTGGTGGAAGCAGGGACGATAGTGACATTTAAGGGGCATCTTGACAAATCCATGAATAGGATGGGAAGAGAGGGATACGGACCCAGGAAGTGTAGAAGATTGTAGTTTAGTCGGACAGCATGGTCGGCACGGGCTTGGAGGGCGGAAGGGCCTGTTCCTGTGCTGTACATTTCTTTGTTCTTTGTTTAGCATGGCCACTCCACCGAACCTTCACGTCTTTGGACTGTGGGAGGGACTTCGAGCACGAGGACGAAAGGTGCCGAGATTTTTCTCTTTGGATCAAAGAGGGTTAGAAGGCAAATAAGAGTCGTTCCAAATTATAACTGGTATGTGGGCGGAGAAGTCGATATTCTCGCCATATAAATGTATTTCCTGACATCTGTTCATGATGTAACGAGGAGCAGCGGGCAGAATTTGGGGAAATAGAACCAGTTGGCAGTGGAGAAAACGGAAACGCAGCGACGCACGAAAATCAAGCACCAGTTTTGTGAATGTTGAGAAACACTTCGAGAATCAGAATCCGGGGAGAACGAAGGGCGCTGCCGACTGATCAGAGGCAGTCAAGACACATTTCCCATGTTTAGAATAATTCGAGAAATTAACTGATATTTAGAAGTCACAAAAACTGTCCTTACTGCGCATCAGAAAAAACAGTTTAATATTGGTTTCATTGCGAATATTTGGAAGCAGAAAATACAACAATGGCTCGAAATCAGAAGGCTGGAGGCGCGGTATTGACATGGAGACTGAAAATGGCGTGGTCTTAGTTCTGTGACACAAGTCACCCTGGCTTGAAACGGTAGCATTGTGGGGCACAATTGCTTCACAGCTCTAGGGTCCCGTTCTAGATTCGATTCCGGCTTGGGTCACTGTAAGTACGGAGTCTGCACATCCTCCCGTGTGTGCCTGGGTTTCCTCCGGGTGCTCCGGTTTCCTCCCACAGTCCAAAGATGTGCAGGTTAGGTGGATTGGCCATGAAAATTCCCCTTAGTGTCCAAAACTGCCCTTAGTGTGGGTGGGGCTACTGGGTTATGGGGATAGGGTGGAGGTGTTTACCTTGGGTAGGGTGCTCTTTCCAAGAGCCGGTGCAGACACGATGGGCCGAATTGCCTCCTTGGGCACTGTAAATTCTATGATAATCTATGGAACACAGACTGCGTACTCTCTCCACAGATGCTGTCAGACCTGGTGAGATTGCCCAGCCTTTGGTGTTTTTGTTCCAGATTCGTGCATCATCAATAATTTGCTATTGCGATGTGGAGCAGGTGTGACTGTTTCGATCATAATTTGTCATGTTTATTCGAGTAAAAGCAGGGGTTGTTGTCTCTGTGGCACAATCGGTTAGAGTGTTCAGCTATTAATCTAAAAGTTGGTGGTTCGATCCCACCCGGAATTGAACTGTTATCCCGGCTGACGTGTTTTTTATACTTCGTATCTCTGTGGGAGGAAATCACCCTCCATGGTGGTTTTTATACTTCGAGCCACATTGATGTGATTTCTTTCCTCCGATTCCAATATTAAACGCGCCAAATGCTATAATTCTGATTTTAAACAGTCGGTTCTCACCCCAAGAGTTAATCAATATTAATTTGAACTACGATAGACAGAAATTCACCCCAATAGCAACAGTGGGTGAAAGGGGCCGTGATTTTTCTCTTTCGATCAAAGAGGTTTAGACGGCAAATGAGAGGCGTTCCAAAGTGCAACTGCTATGTGGTCGGGAGAAGTTGAATCATGGAAATAGAGAGATTGTTTGCACTGACAATATTCAGAAATGAGAGGAAAGGCATCCAGGATGAAATGGTTTCAAATAATCAGCAGGGGACGACATGATCAAGTTCGCCCGCAGTATACCTGTAACCCGGCACGTTGATCATGTCCAATCAAGCCAAACTGCTGATCCATGGACAATCTGGCACACTTTAGCATGGGCCAATCCACCGAACTTTCACATCATTGGACTGTGGGAGGGATCTCCAGCAGGCGGAGAAAACCCAGACAGTCACCGGGAGAACATCCAAATTCCATATGTTTGGGATGAATATCGAAATTGTTATGTAATAAATATTATAGCGATTGCATGATTATTTTTGTGAGCCTGGGTTAAAGTGCATATATCCGTGTTGCAGGAACATTATTATGGAACCATGTTTAAGGCATCCAAACTGTGTACCTGCTAAGCTGTAATTAGGGAGCCATAAAACGTGTGCCATGATCGACGCCAAACTGTTGATGATCAGGTACATCGAAAGTTGCAGGTTGCCTCAGCTGTAACGTGTGGCGCCGTGGTCGTATAGTGGTTAGTATTCTGCATTGTGGCCACAGCTACCACGGTTCGAATTCGAATCACTGCAGTGATAAGTTGATGTGTTTTTCCAAAATGAATGGATGACGATTTCCCTGTGCCAAGGCCTCTTTAAAACGATTTCACAACTGTGTGCATGCTTCTGCTCCTGTTTGATGCTCCCGATTTCACACTGTTGTGAACACGAGAATCTCGTCAGCCCCCGGTTTTATATTTTAACTATTATCATCAATCATACTCCTCCGGTTCTTGTCTTTTTGGGAGTGAAAACTATCACTCTCAATTTGCTGCATCAGGCTTCCGGGTGCGGCTATGCAGAGCTAGGTCGCATATTCGGTAGCTCCCGCTTATAACGGACTTTTGGGCTCTTTTACAGGGCCCCCACGACATTTGTTTGACATTTTCCGGTGTGGGAAGAAGACTGCAGCAGTCCCCTGACAGTGTCCCCCAGGAATGTTATGTCTTTTGGCTGCCAGACCCGGCAGAAACAGTAAAATATTTGGCTTTGGCTGCAGGTTTGGACAAAAGCCTCTTCCAGCATGCAGGCGGGGGAAGGGCAAGCTTAAAGTTGCAATCTGACTTGACT
This sequence comes from Scyliorhinus torazame, assembly GCF_047496885.1. Taxonomy (NCBI): domain Eukaryota; kingdom Metazoa; phylum Chordata; class Chondrichthyes; order Carcharhiniformes; family Scyliorhinidae; genus Scyliorhinus; species Scyliorhinus torazame. The sequence continues at coordinate 176,353,100 of NC_092720.1, read as the reverse complement.
CTATCAAAGGTGAATTCTAGCAGCAGAGGGAACAACTGTGAAAAGATCTACCAAGGCCATTGAAGAAGCAGGGACGAGGCTTCCGGGGGCAGCCATGGAGGAGTAGGTCGCGCATTTGGCAGCTCCCGTCTGGAACCGACTCTCAGACCTTTTTCAGGAGTTTCCATAGACTTTTTGGGGCAGACTGGTGAAGCAAACACTGCCAAATTTTATGAAACGGACCAGAAGTGTAACGGCCAAAGGAGCGGCACTGGAGCAACGGGAGAAGCGAGGGAAAGAAAGCAAAATGGCGGCGGCCAGGGACAAAGGGGAGCTGCAGGAGTTCATCAAGCGCTGCTTCGAGGAGCAGCACGAGGAGATGCGCAAGGAGATGTTGGCGCCTATGTTTTCGGCAGTTGAAGGACTCGGGATCACGCAGAAGGCCCACGAAGCTAAGATCCAGGAGGTACAGAAAAGAGTCAGTCAGAACGAGGACGAACTCGTGGGCCTGGCGGTGAGAGTGGAGCAGAACGAGGTGCTACACAAGAGGTGGGCGGGAAGAATCGAAGACCTGGAGAACAGGTCGAGGAGAAAGAATCTGCGAATCCTGGGTCTCCCTGAGGGAGTGGAGGGGGCTGATGCCAGGGCATACGCGAGCATGATGCTCGAGGCGATGATGGGCACGAAGGCTACTTCGAGGCCGCTGGAGTTGAACGGGGCACATCGGGTGCTGGCGAAGAAGCCCCAGGCAAATGAGCCGCCAAGGCGATGGTGGTGAGGTTTCACTGGTTCACGGACAGAGAGTGGGTCCTGAGATGGGCCAAGAAGGAGCGGAGCAGTAAGTGGGGCAATGCAGCAATCCGAATATACACGGACTGGAGCACGGAGGTTGCAAAGCGGAGAGCAGGTTTCAAACGGGCCAAAGCGGCGTTGTACTGGAAAGAAGTGAAATTCGGAATGCTGCAGCCAGCGCGACTGTGGGTCACATACAAGGGCCAACACTGTTACTTCGAAACGCCAGAAGAGGCGTGGACATTGTACTAGCCGAAAAGTTGGACTCTAACTGAGGGTTTGTGAGGGTGGGGGGGGGGGGATGTTTTGGGGTTTGATGTGTGATGGTTGTTGTATATATGGGGTCAATCACACGCAGGAAATGGTACATGGGCTGGAGGAGAGAGACAAGGCCGCGACAGGAGCTGCGCCAGATGGGGCAGAGCGGGCTTTGGAAAGTGCGGGGTGTTTTCCCACGCGCGGGAAGAAAGGTGGGAAGGGGAACAAATGAATGCATATGGATTGGGAGACTCCCACGTGGGGAGGTCAATGGGACGGAGGGGGAAGTCGGGGTCAGCAGGCGTCAGCTGACTTATGGGAGTGACATGGGGGGAGCAAAAAAGGTAGATAGGGGTCTAGCTGGGGGAGGGGGGGGAAGGGTGGGGGCGAAAAGGGTTGCTGCTGCACTGGCCGATAGAGAATGGGACACAGAAGAGGTGGTCGGGACGGGGTTCCCCCTCTGGGTGACTGGAGGGTGAGGGAGGCGTGGACACGGGACTGGCCAGGAAAAGGAGATGGCTAGTCGGTGGGGCGTGCGGGGGTTGGGGGTGTGAGAGCCCCTCCAATCCGGCTGATAACGTGGAATGTGAGGGGCCTGAATGGGCCGGTGAAGAGGGCTCGATGACGTGGCCATGCTCCAAGAGACACATCTGAAGGTGGCGGACAAGGTCAGGTTAAGAAAGGGATGGGTAGGACAGGTATTCCACTCGGGACTGGATGTGAAGAATAGAGGGGTGGCAATATTGGTGGGAAAGTGGGTGTCATTTGAGGCCAAGACTATTGTAGTGGACAATGGAGGGCGATATGTAATGGTGAGCGGGAGGCTGTAAGGGACGTGGATGGTGTTGGTAAACGTATACGCCCCGAACTGGGATGATGCAGGATTCATGAAGCGCATGCTGGGGCGCATTCCGGACCTGGAGATAGGAGGCCTGATAATGGGAGGGGACTCCAATACAGTGTTGGATCTAGCACTGGACCACTCCAAATCAAGGACTGGAAAGTTGCCGGCGGCGGCCAAGGTACTTAGGGGGTTTATGGATCAGATGGAGGGAGTGGACGCATGGCGGTTTGCAAGGCCGCAGGCCAGGGAATTTTCTTTCTTCTTCTCCCATGTACACAAAGCCTACTCCCTGATAGATTTCTTTGTTCTGGGTAGGGTGCTCATCCCGAGGGTGGAGGGGACGGAGTATTCGGCTACTGCCGTTTCGGACCATGCCCCGCACTGGGTGGAACTGGAGCTAGGAGAGGAGAGGGACCAACGGCCGTTGTGGCGGCTGGATGTGGGACTGCTGGCGGACGAGGTGGTGTGTGGGAAGGTGAGGGGGTGGATCCAAAGGTACTTGGAGGCCAACGACAACGGGGAGGTGCGGGTGGGGGTGGAATGGGAGGCGTTGAAGGCGGTGATCAGGGGAGAGCTAATTTCCTTTAGGGCTCATAGGGAGAAGACAGACGGTACGGAAAGGGAGAGGTTAGTGGGGGAGATTTTGAGAGTGGACAGGAGATACGCAGAGGCCCCGGAGGAAAGATTACTTGGGGAAAGACGATGGCTCCAGACGGAGTTTGACCTGTTGACCACAGGGAAGGCGGAGGCACAGTGGAGGAAAGCACAGGGGGCAACCTACGAGTGTGGGGAAAAGGCTAGTCGGATGCTGGCACACCAGCTCCGTAAGAAGGTGGCAGCGAGGGAAATAGGGGGAGTCAAAGATGGAAGGGGAGGCACGGTTCGGAGTGCGACGAAAATAAAAGAGGTATTCAAGATCCTTTATGAAGAGCTGTACAGATCTGAGCCCCCAGCGGGGGAAGAAGTATGAGACAATTCCTAGATCAGCTGAGATTCCCGAGGGTGGAGGAGCAAGAGGTGGCTGGTTTGGGGGCACCAATTGGGTTGGAGGAGCTGAGCAAGGGTTTGGGGAGCATGCAGGCGGGGAAGGCCCGGGGACCGGATGGATTCCCGGTGGAGTTCTACAGGAAGTACGCAGACCTGTTGGCCCCACTACTGGTGAGGACCTTTAATGAGGCAAGAGAGGAGGGGACCCTGCCCCTGACAATGTCGGAAGCGACAATTTGTTTGATCCTAAAGCGGGACAAGGACCCACTGCAATGTGGATCTTACAGGCCGATCTCGCTCCTCAACGTGGATGCAAAGTTGCTGGCAAAAGTGCTGGCCACGAGGATCGAGGACTGTGTCCCGGGGGTAATCCACGACGACCAGACGGGATTTGTAAAGGGCAGGCACCTAAACACCAATGTGCGGCGGCTCTTAAACGTGATAATGATGCCATCGGAGGAGGGAGAGGCGGAGATAGTGGCAGCTATGGACGCGGAGAAGGCCTTTGATTGAGTCGAGTGGGAGTACCTCTGGGAGGTGCTGCGTAGGTTTGGGTTCGGAGTAGGGTTTATCAATTGGGTTAAGCTCCTTTACAGAGCCCCGATGGCGAGTGTAGTGACGAACCGGCGGAGGTTGGAGTACTTTTGATAGTACCGAGGGACGAGGCAGGGGTGCCCCCTGTCCCCCCCTATTGTTCGCATTGGCGATCGAACCATTGGCCATGTCATTGAGGGAGTCTAATAGATGGAGGGGGGTGGTCCGAGGGGGAGAAGAGCATCTGGTGTCAATATATGCGAATGACCTGTTGCTGTACGTGGCGGATCCAATGGAGGGGATGTTGGAGGTCATGCAGACTGTAAGGGAGTTTGGGGAGTTTTCGGGCTATAAGCTCAATGTAGGGAAGAGTGAGCTCTTTGTATTACAGGCGGGGGACCAAAAAAGAGGGATAGGGGACCTACCACTGAGGTGGGCGGAGGGGAGCTTTCCGTATCTGGGGATCCAGATAGCCAGGAGTTGGGGGACCCTCCATAAACTGAATCTGACGAGGTTGGTGGAACAAATGGAGGAGGATATCAAAAGATGGGACATGTTACCGCTCTCGTTGGCGGGTAGAGTGCAGTCGGTCAAAATGGTGGTCCTTGCGACGTTTCTGTTTGTGCTTCAGTGCCTTCCCATCGTGATCAGTAAGGCCTTTTTTAAGAGAGTAGGAAGGAGTATTATGGGGTTTGTGTGGGCGAATAAGACCCCGAGAGTAAGGAGAGGGTTCCTGGAACGCAGTAGGGACCGAGGAGGGTTGGCGCTGCCAAACCTGGGGAGCTACTACTGGCAGCAAATGTGGCGATGATCCGCAAGTGGGTTATGGAGGGAGTGGGGGCGGCATGGAAGAGGATGGAGATGGCGTCCTGTAAAGGAACGAGCCTGGGGGCGTTGGTGACGGCACCGCTGCCGCTCTCGCCGACAAAGTATACCACGAGCCCGGTGGTGGCGGTAACGCTAAGGATCTGGGGCCAGTGGAGACGCCACCGGGGTGCAATGGGAGCATCGGTGTGGTCCCCGGTCAGGGGTAACCACCGGTTTGTCCTGGGAAAGATGGACGGATGGTTCCAGAGCTGGCATCGGGCGGGGATTGGAAGTATGGGGGACCTGTTCATCGAAGGGACGTTTGCGAGCCTAGAGGCACTGGAGGAGAAGTTCGAGTTACCCCCGGAAAATGCCTTTAGATATATGCGGGTGAGGGCTTTTGTGAGGCGGCAGGTGAGGGAATTCCCGCTGCTCCCGGCACAAGAAGTTCGAAATAGGGTGATCTCGGGTGTATGGGTCAGGGAGGGCAAGGTGTCGGAAATACACCAGGAATTGAAAGAAGAGGGGGAAGCGCTGGTAGAAGAGTTGAAGGGCAAATGGGAGGAGGAGCTGGGGGAGGAGATCGAAGGAGGTCTGTGGGCTGATGCCCTAGGTAGGGTTAATTCCTCCTCCTTGTGTGCCAGGCTCAGCCTGATACAATTTAAGGTGGTCCACAGAGCGCACTTGATGGGGGCGAGGTTGAGTAGGTCCTTTGGAGTAGAGGACAGATGTGGAAGGTGCTCAGGGAACCCGGCGAACCATGTCTATATGTTTTGGTCATGCCCGGCACTGGCGGGGTTCAGGAGAGGAGTGGCGGGAGCAATATCTCAGGTGGTGAAAGTCCTGGTCAAGCCAAGCTGGGGGCTAGCAATATTTGGACTAGTGGATGAACCGGGAGTGCAGGAGGCGAAAGAGGCCGGCATTCTCGCCTTTGCGTCCCTAGTAGCCCGGCGAAGGATCTTGCTAATGTGGAAGGAGGCGAAGCCCCCCAGCCTGGAGGCCTGGATAAATGATATGGCTGGGTTCATAAAGTTGGAGAGGATTAAGCTCGCCTTGAGAGGGTCTGCGCAGGGGTTCTACAGGCAGTGGCAACCGTTCCTAGACTATCTCGCGGAGCGTTAGAGGAAGGTCAGCAGCAGCATCCTTGGCCGGGGGGTGGGGGGGGGTGGAGGGGACGTCCTTGAGGGGGGCGAGAGGGGGGGATAGGGGGGACTGCCTGGGAGGGTGGCTGAGCAAGAGATAACATGAAGGGTTGGGGAAACTGGCACGTATGGGTGAGGGCCAGTGTACAAGGCTGTGTATAGATGTCATTTTGCCATGTATATATCTTGCTCTGCGCGATTTCTCTTTTTTTTGGTTACGGTGGGGGGGGGGGGGGGTTATTGTTTGTAAGGGAGAAAAATTGTGTTAAAAAACTTTCATAAATATATATATATTTTTTAAAATTTGCTGCATCAGCTTCTAAGGCTATTCACCCAAATCGTTCAAATGTCTCAACCAAATACGCACTGAACCTTATACGCTAAGAATAATCTGGGTCTCGATGGTCTCTCAGAGACGAACCGTGATCCCACCCCCGGATGAAGTGTTTTTTATACTTCGTCTCTCTGTGGGACCAAATCACCCACCTTGGTGGTTTTTATACTTCATGCCACATTGATTTGCTTTCTTTCCACCGGTTCCAATAGAAAACACGACAAATGCTGTCATCCTGATTTTAAACAGTCAGTTCACACCCCAGGAGTTAATCAATATTTATTTCAACTACGATAGACAGACATTCACCCCAGTAGCAACAGTGGGACGAAAGGTGCCAAGATTTTTCTCTTTGGCTCAAAGAGGGTTAGAGGGCGAATGGGAGACGTTTCAAAGTATAACTGGTATGCGGGCGGAGAAGTCGACAGTCCTTCCATGTAAATGTATTTCCTGACATCTGGTCATGATGCAATGAGCAGGAGTGGGTAGAATTTTTGTGAAATAGAACCAGTTGGCAGTGGAGAAAATGGAGACGCAGAGACGCACGAAAATCAAGCACCAGTTTTGTGAATGTTGAGGAACACTTCGAGAATCAGAATCCGGGGAGAACGAAGGGCGCTGACCGACTGATCAGCGGCAGTCAAGACACATTTCCGTTGTTTAGAATAATTCGAGAAATTAACTGATATTTAGAAACCACGAAAACTGTCCTTACTGCACATCAGAAAACACAGTTTAATATTGGTTTAATTGTGAATATCTGGAAGCAGAAAATACAACAATGGCTCGAATGTAGAAGGCTGGAGGCGCGTTATTGACATGGCGACTGAACATGGTGTGGTCTTAGTTCTGTGACACAAGTCACCCTGGCTTGCAACACAGACTACGTTCTCTCTCCACAGATGCTGTCGGGTAGGGTGCTCTTTCCAAGGGCCGGTGGGGACTCGATGGGCCGAATGGCCTCCTTCTGCACTGTAAATTCTATGCTGTCAGACCTGCTGAGATTGCCCAGCGTTTGGTGTTTTTGATCTAGATTTGTGCATCATCAATAATTTGCTATTCTGATGTGGACCAGATGAGACTGTTGCGATCGTAATTTGTCATTTTTATTCGAGGCCGATCCGCTGTTGTCTTTGTGGCGCAATCGGTGAGCGCGTTTGGCTGCGAATCGAAGGGGTAGTGGTTCGATCCCACCCAAAAAGGGGCTGTTATCCCACCGCGGCTGATGTGTTTTTTTATACTTCGTTTCTCTGTGGGACCAAATCACCCACCTTGGTGGTTTTTATGTTTCATGCCACATTGATTTGCTTTCTTTCCACCGGTTCCAAGAAAAAACACGACAAATGCTGTCATCCTGATTTTAAGCAGTCAGTTCACACCCCAGGAGTTAATCAATATTTATTTCAACTACGATAGACAGACATTCACCCCAGTAGCAACAGTGGGACGAAAGGTGCCGGGATTTTACTCTTTGGCTCAAAGAGGGTTAGAGGGCGAATGGGAGACGTTCCAAAGTATAACTGGTATGTGGGCGGGAGAAGTTCAATCGTGGAAATAGAGACAGATTGGTTGCACTGACAATATTCAGGAATGAGAGGAAAGGCGTACAGAATGAAATGGCTTCAAAAAATCAGCAGGGGACGATGCGATCAAGTTCGCCCGCATATACCCGTAACCCGGCACATTGAGCATGTCCAATACAGCTAAACCTCTAATCCATGGACAATGTGGCACACTTTAGCATTGGCCAATCCACCGAACTTTCACATCATTGGTCTGTGGGAGGGATCTCTGGCAAGCGGAGAAAACCCAGACAAACACCGGGACAACGTCCAAATACCATATGTTTGGGATGAATATCGAAATTGTTATGTATTAAATATTATAGCGGTTGCATGATTATTTTTATGAGCCTGGGTTAAAGTGCACATATCATTGTTGCAGGAACATTATGATGGAACCACGTTTAAGGCATCCAAACTGTGTATCTACGAAAGTTGTAATCAGGAAGTCATAAAGTGTGGGCCATGATAGATTCCAAACAGTTGCTGACCAAGTACATCGGCAGTTGCAAGTTGCCTTCGGCGGTAACGATATAGTGGTTCGTACTGTGCGTTGTGACCGCATCAACCTCTGTTCGAATCCGATTCACAACAGCGATAAATTGATGTGTTTTTCCCAAATGAACGGATGAGGAATTCTGTGTGTCAGGGATTCTTGAAAACGGGTTCACAGCTGAGTGCACGCTTCTGCTCCAGTTTGGTGCTCCAGAATTCAAGCGGTTGTGAATGCGAGAATCTCCTCAGCGTCCGGTTTTATATTTTAACTATTATCATCAAGCATACTCCTCCGGTTCTTTCCTTTTTGGAAGTGAAAACGGTCTCTCTAAATTTGCTGCATCAGCTTCTTCGGCCATTCACCCAAAATGTTTAAGTGTCTCAACCAAATACTATCTGAACCTTCTGTATACGCGGATAATAATCTTGGTCTCGATAATTTCTCCATATAAATGAATCTCCAGACATCTTGTCATAATGCAATGAGGAGGAGTCGGCAGGGTTTTGGGAAATAGAGCCAGCTGGCAGTGGAGAAAACGGAAACAAAGCGACACACGAAAATCAAGCACCAGATTTGTGAATGTTGGGAAACACTTCGAGAAACCGAATCCAAGGAGAAACAAGGGCGCTGCCCGTCTGAACAGCGACAGTCAAGACGTATTTCCCTTGTTTAGAATGATTCGAGAAATTAACTGATGTTTAGAAAATAAGAAAACTGTCCTTCCTGCACATCAGAAAATACAATTTAATTTTAGTTTCAATGCGAATATTTGGAAGCAGAAAATACAACAATGGCTCGAATGTAGAAGGCGCGTAGGCGCGTTATTGGCAGGCCTACGGAAAACAGTGTAGTCTTCGCACTGGGGCACATAAAGTCACCCTGGCTTGAAACACCACCTCTCTCCACAGATGCTTTCAGTCCTGCTGAGATTGCACACCTGTTTGTGTTTTTGTTCCAGATTGGTGCATCGGTAATAATTTGTTATTATGTTGTGGAGAAGATGAGATTGTTTCCATCATAAATTGGCATGTTAATTCGAGAGAAAATGCAGCTCTTTTCGTCTCTGTGGCGCAATCGGTTTGCGCGTTCGTCTGTTAAACGAAAGGTTGGTGGTTCGATCGCACCCAGAGAAGGAGTGTTATCCCACCACCTGTGAATTGCTTTTGAAACTGCGTCCCTCTGTCGGATCGTATCAGCCACCCTGGTTCCTTTTATATTTCATGCCACATTGATTTGATTTATTTCCTCCGGTTCCAATATTAAACACGCCGAATGCTGTCATTCTGAATTTAACCAGTCAGTTCACATCCAAAGACTGAATCCATATTAATTTGACCTTCCACAGCGAGACATTCACCCCAAGAGCAACAGTGGGACCAAGGGAGCGGTGATGTTTCTCTTTGGATCAAAGAGAGTGAGGCGGCCAATGAGAGGCGCTCCAAAGTGCAACTGGTATGTGGAAGTTCAATCGTGCACAGAGAGAGAGAATTTGTCTGCACTGACAATATTCAGGAATGAGAGGAAAGGGATACAGGGTGAAATGGTTTCCAAAAAATCAGCAGGGGACGACGTGACCAAGTTCCTCCGTAGAATACCCGTCACCCGGCACGTTGATCATGACAGATGCAGCGAAACTGCTAATCTATGGACAATCTGGCACACTTTAGCATGGCCAGTCACCGAACCTTCACATATTTGGAATGTGAGGGGGACCTCGAGCAGGCAGAGAAACCTGATGCAGACACCAGGTGAACGTCCAAATACCATATGTTCGGGATGAATATCGAAATTGTAATGTGTTGTATATTATAGCGGTTGCATTGTTATTTTTATGAGCCTGGGTTAAAGCGTATATATACCTTGTTGCAGGAACATTAGTATGGAACCAAGGTGAAGGCGTCCAAAATGTGTTTGTACTAAAGTGGTAATTGGATAGTCATAAAGTGTGGGCAATGATGCATTCCAAACAGTTGATGACCAAGTGCCTCGACAGTTACACGTTGCGTCGGCGGTAACGTAATACGCCGTGTTCGGATAGTGGTTAGGCTCTGCGTTGTGTCCGCAGCAAGCCGGGTTCGAATCCGAATCACGTCAGCGATAAATTAATGTGTTTTTCCCAAATGAACCGAGGAGGTTTTCTCTGAGTAAAGGACTCATTAAAACGGGTTCACAGCTGAGCACATGTTTCTGCTCCTGTTTGATGCTCCAGAATTCAAACTGATGAGAATACGAGAATCTCCTCAGCTCCCGGTTTTATATTTTAACTATCATCATCAAACATGTCCAATGTGTGCAGGAGGGTTTTCTGACACAGTATGCAGATAGTCCAACGAGAGGCGAGGCCATATTGGATTTGGTACTGGGAAATGAACCAGGACAGATATTAGATATGGAGGTAGGTAAGCACTTTGGTGATAGTGACCACATTTCGATTCCGTTTACTTTAGCTATGGAAAGGGATAGGTAAATACCGCAGGGCGAGAGTTATAGCTGGGGGAACGGCAATTATGATAATAGGATGCATAGGATGGGGAGGGAAACTGCAGGGGATGGGCACAATTGAAATGTGGAGCTTGTTCAAGGAACAGCTACAGCGTGTCCTTGATAATTATGTACCTGTCAGGCAGGGAGGAAGTGGCCGAGCGAGGGAACCGTGGTTTACTAAAGTAGTTGAATCACTTGTCAAGAGGGAGAAGGAAGCTTACGTAATGATGAGACGTGAAGGTTCAGTTAGTTCGAGAGTTACAAGTTAGCGAGGAAGGACCTAAAAGGAGAGGCAGGAAGAGCCAGGAGGGGACATGAGAAGTCTTTGGCAGGTAGGATCAAGGATAACCCTAAAGCTTTCTACCGATATGTCAGGAATAAAAGAATGACTCGGGTCAGAGTAGGGCCAGACAAGGACAGTAGTGGAAAGTTGTGCATTGAGTCTGAGGAGATAGAAGAGGTGCTAAATGAAAAATTTCCGTCAGTATTCCCGCACGAAAAAGATAATGTTGTCGTCGAGAATACTGAGATACAGGCTACTAGACAAGAACGGCTTTGAGTTAATAAGGATGAGGTGTTAACAATTCTGGAAAGTTTGAAAATAGATAAGTCCACTGTGCCGGATGGTATTTATCCTAGGATTCTCTGGCAAGCTAGAAGGAAATTGCTGCGCCTTTGGCTTTGATCTTTATGTCATCATTGTCTATAGGAATAGTACCAGAAGATTGGAGGATAGCAAATGTTGTCCGCTTGTTCAAGAATGGGAGTAGAGGCAACCGCGGTAACTATAGACCAGTGAGCGATTTTTCTGTTGTGGATGAAGTCTTGGAAAGGTTTATGAGAGGTATGATGTATAATCATCTGGAAAGGAATAATTTGATTAGAGATAGTCAACCCAGTTTTGTGAAGGCTAGGTCGTGCCTGACAAACCTCATTGAGTTCTTTGAGAAGGTCACCAAACACTTGGACGAGGGTTAAGCAGTTGACGTGATGTATATGGATTTGAGTAAAGCGTTTGAGAAGGTTCCCCACGGTAGGCTATTACAGAAAATACGGAGGCATGGGATTCACGGTGATTTAGGAGTTTGGATCAGGAATTGGCTAGCTGGAAGAAGACAAAGGTTGGTGGGAAATGTTCAGACTGGAGTCCAGTTACTAGTGGTATACCACAAGGATCTGTTTTGGTGCCATTGCTGTTTGGCATTTTTATAAATGGCCTGGAGGAGGGCGTAGAAGGATGGGTGAGTAAATTTACAGATGATACTTAAGTCGTTGGAGTTGTGGACAGTGTGGAAGGATGTTACAAGTTACAGAGGGACATAGATAAGCTGCAGCACTGGGCTGAGAGGTGGCAAATGGAGTTTAATGCAGATAAATGTGAGGTGATTCATTTTGGAAGGAATAACAGGAAGACAGAGTACTGGGCTAATGGTAAGATTCTTGGCAGTGTGGATGAGCAGAGAGATCTCGGTGTCCATGTACATAGATCCCTGAAATTTGCCCGCCAGGTTGAGAGGGTTGTTAAGAAGGCGTACGGTGTGTTAGCTTTTATTGGTAGATGGATTGTGTTTCTGAGCCATGAAGTCATGTTGCAGCTGTACAAAACTCTGGTGCGGCCGCATTTGGAGTATTGCGTGCAATTCTGGTCGCCGCATTATAGGAAGGATGTGGAAGCATTGGAACGCATGCTGAGGAGATTTACCAGAATGATGGTGACTTAATTGAGGCATACAGGATGGTAAGTGAGAGCGTTTTTCCTCGGATGGTGATTTCTAGCACGAGCGGACATAGCTTTAAATTAAGGGGAGATAGATATAAGACAGATGTCAGAGGTAGGTTCTTTACTCAGAGAGTAGTATGGGCGTGGAATGCCCTGCCTGCTACAGTAGTGGACCCGCCAACACCAGGAGCATTCAAATGGTCATTGGATAGACATATGGACGATAAGGGAATAGTGTAGATGGGTTTTCGAGTGGTTTCACGGGTCGGCGCAACATCGAGAGCCGAAGGGCCTGTACTGCTCTGTAATGTTCTACGTTCTATGTTCTATGCTTTCTCTTCCAAACAGACAATAACCTGAGGAGTATGCTTTATGATAATAGTTAAAATAAATAACAGGGAGCTGAAGAGATTCTCGTATTCATAATCGTTTGAATTCTGGAACATCAAACAGGAGAAGAAGCATGCACTCAGCTGTGAACCCGTTTTAAAGAGTCCTTCATATAGAGAATTCCTCATCCGTTCATTTGTGAAAAACACATCAACTTATCGCTGCCCTGACTCGGATTCGAACCGAGGTTGCTGCGTCAACAACGCAGAATAATAACCACTAAACAATTACGGCGCCTCACGTTACCGCCGAAGCAAGCTGTAACTGTCGATGTATTTGGTCATCAACTGTTTGGAATCTATCATGGCCCAAATTTATGACTCTAGAATTACAACTTTAGTAGATACATAGTTAGGATGCCTTTTCCTTGGTTCCATAAAAGCAATCGCTATAATATATAATCTGTCCGAATTTCCATATTCAACCCAAGCAGATGGTATTTGCACGTGCTGCCGGTGTCTGCATCGGTTTTCTCCACCTGCTCGAGGTCCCTCCCTCCCAGATGTGAAGGTTCGGTGGATTGGCCATGCTAAAGTGTGCCAGATTGTCCAGCGATTAGCAGTTTCGCTGGATTGGCCAAGATCAACGTGCCGGGTGACGGGTATTCTACAGAGGAGCTTGGTCACGTCGACCCCTGCTGATTTGTTAAAAACCATTTCATCCTGTATCCCTTTCCTCTCCTTCCTGAATATTGTCAGTTCAAACAAACTCTCTCTCTATTTTCACGATTGAACATCTCCACCCACATACCAGTTGAACTTTGGACCGTCTCTCATTCGCCGTCTCAGCCTCTTTGAGCCAAAGAGAATATTATCGGCCCCTTTCGTCCCACTGTTGCTATTGGGGTGAATGTCTCTCTATGGTAATTCAAGTTAATATTGATTAACTCTTTGGATGTGAACTGACTGTTTAAAATCAGAGTGACAGCATTTGGCGTTTTTAATATGGTAACAAAGAACAAAGAACAAAGAAATGTACAGCACAGGAACAGGCCCTTCGGCCCTCCAAGCCCGTGCCGACCATACTGTCTGACTAAACTACAATCTTCTACACTTCCTGGGTCCGTATCCTTCTATTCCCATCCTATTCATATATTTGTCAAGATGCCCCTTAAATGGCCCTATCGTCCCTGCTTCCACTACCTCCTCCGGTAGTGAGTACCAGGCACCCACTACCCTCTGCGTAAAAAACTTGCCTCGTACATCTACTCTAAACCTTGCCCCTCTCACCTTAAACCTATGCCCCCTAGTAATTGACCCCTCTACCCTGGGGAAAAGCCTCTGACTATCCACTCTATCTATGCCCCTCATAATTTTGTATACCTCTATCAGGTCGCCCCTCAACCTCCTTCGTTCCAGTGAGAACAAACCGAGTTTATTCAATCGCTCCTCATAGCTTATGCCCGCCATATCAGGCAACATTCTGGTAAATCTCTTCTGCACCCTCTCTAAAGCCTCCACATCCTTCTGGTAGTGTGGCGACCAGAATTGAACACTATACTCCAAGTGTGGCCCAACTAAGGTTCTATACAGCTGCAACATGACTTGCCAATTCTTATACTAAATGCCCTGGCCAATGAAGGCAAGCATGCCGTATGCCTTCTTTACTACCTTCTCCACCTGTGTTGCTCCTTTCAATGACCTGTGGACCTGTACTCCTAGATCTCTTTGACTTTCAATACTCTTGAGGGTTCTACCATTCACTGTATATTCCCTACCTGAATTAGCCCTTCCAAAATGCATTACCTCACATTTGTCCGGATTAAACTCCATCTGCCATCTCTCCGCCCAAGTCTCCAGACAATCTAAATCCTGCTGTATCCTCTGACAGTCCTCATCGCTATCCGCAATTCCACCAACCTTTGTGTCGTCTGCAAACTTACTAATCAGACCAGTTACATTTTCCTCCAAATCATTTATATATACTACAAACAGCAAAGGTCCCAACACTGATCCCTGTGGAACACCACTGGTCACAGCCCTCCAATTAGAAAAGCATCCCTCCATTGCTACCCTCTGCCTTCTATGGCCTAGCCAGTTCTGTACCCACCTTGCCAGTTCACCCCTGATCCCGTGTGACTTCACCTTTTGTACTAGTCTACCATGAGGGACCTTGTCAAAGGCCTTACTGAAGTCCATATAGAAAACATCTACTGCCCTACCTGCATCAATCATCTTAGTGACCTCCTCGAAATACTCTATCAAGTTAGTGAGACACGACCTCCCCTTCACAAAACCGTGCTGCCTCTCACTAATACGTCCATTTGCTTCCAAATGGGAGTAGATCCTCTCTCGAAGAATTCTCTCCAGTAATTTCCCTACCACTGAAGCAAGGCTCACCGGCCTGTAGTTCCCGGGATTATCCTTGCTACCCTTCTTAAACAGAAGAACAACATTGGCTATTCTCCAGTCCTCCGGGACATCCCCTGAAGACAGCGAGGATCCAAAGAGTTCTGTCAAGGCCTCAGCAATTTCCTCTCCAGCCTCCTTCAGTATTCTGGGGTAGATCCCATCAGGCCCTGGGGACTTATCTACCTTAATATTTTTTAAGACACCCAACACCTCGTCTTTTTGGATCACAATGTGACCCAGGCTATCTACACCCCCTTCTCCAGACTCAACATCTACCAATTCCTTCTCTTTGGTGAATACTGATGCAAAGTATTCATTTAGTACCTCGCCCATTTCCTCTGGCTCCACACATAGATTCCCTTGCCTATCCTTCAGTGGGCCAACCCTTTCCCTGGCTACCCTCTTGCTTTTTATGTATGTGTAAAAAGCCTTGGGATTTTCCTTAACCCTATTTGCCAATGACTTTTCATGACCCCTTCTAGCCCTCCTGACTCCTTGCTTAAGTTCCTTCCTACTTTCCTTATATGCCACACAGGCTTCGTCTGTTCCCAGCCTTTGAGCCCTGACGAATGCCTCATTTTTCTTTTTGACGAGGCCTACAATATCACTCGTCATCCAAGGTTCCCGAAAATTGCCGTATTTATCTTTCTTCCTCACAGGAACATGCCTGTCCTGTATTCCTTTCAACTGACACTTGAAAGCCTCCCACATGTCAGATGTTGATTTGCCCTCAAACATCCGCCCACAATCTATGTTCTTCAGTTCCCGCCTAATATTGTTATAATTAGCCTTCCCCCAATTTAGCACATTCATCCTCGGACCACTCTTATCCTTGTCCACCAGTACTTTAAAACTTACTGAAGTGTGGTCACTGTTCCCGAAATGCTCCCCTACTGAAACATCTCCCACCTGGCCGGGCTCATTCCCCAATACCAGGTCCAGTACCGCCCCTTCCCTAGTTGGACTGTTTACATATTGTTTTAAGAAGCCCTCCTGGATGCTCCTTACAAACTCCGCCCCGTCTAAGCCCCTGGCACTAAGTGAGTCCCAGTCAATATTGGGGAAGTTGACGTCTCCCATCACCACAACCCTGTTCTTTTTACTCTTTGCCAAAATCTGTCTACCTATCTGCTCCTCTACCTCCCGCTGGCTGTTGGGAGGCCTGTAGTATACCCCCAACATTGTGACTGCACCCTTCTTATTCCTGATCTCTACCCATATAGCCTCACTGCCCTCTGAGGAGTCCTCTTGCAGTATAACCGGAGGAAAGAAATCAAATCTATGTGGCATGAAATATAAAAAGCACTAAGGTGGCTGATTCGTTCCCACAGAGGGATAAAGTATAAAAAACACTTCATCCGGGGGTGGGATAACACTGCGATCCCCGGGTGGGATTGATCCACCAACCATTCGTTTATTAACCGAGCGCGCTAACCGATTTCACCACAAAGACGACGACTGTTCCTTTTTCTCGAATAAACTTGCCAAATTATGATGGAAACAATCTCACCTTGCCCACGTCATAATGGCAAATTATTGCCGATGCACCAATCTGGAACAAAGATAAAAAAGGCTGGGAAATCTCAGCAGGTCTGACAGCGTCTGTGGAGAGAGAGCGGAGTCTGTGTTTCAAGCCAAGGTGACTTTGTGTCACAGAACAAAGACTACACCATTATCCGTAGCCCTGTCAATAACACGCCTTTTACATTCGAGCCATTGTTGTATTTTCTGCTTCCAGATATTCGCAATGAAACTATATTTAATCTGTCTATTCTGATGTGCAGTAAGGCCAGTTTTCTTAGTTTCTAAATATCAGTTAATTTCTCGAATCATTCTAATCAAATGAAATGGGTCTTGACTGTCGCTGATCAGTCGGGCAGCGCGCTTCGTTCTCCCCGGATTCTGTTTGTCGAAGTGTTTCCCAACATTCACAAAACTGGTGCTTCGTGTCCGTGTTCCCCACTGCCACGTGGCTCTATTTCCCAGCATTCTGTCCACTCCTCCTCATTGCATCATGACCAGCTGTCAGGAAATTCATTTATATGGACAGACTAACGAGAACAAGATTATTCTCCGCGACTGCAGCAGGCTCAGTGGGTATTTGGTTGAGACGCTTGAACATTTTGTGTGAATGGCCGAAGAAGCTGATGCAGCAAATTGAGGGAGACTGCTTTCACTTCCAAAAAGACAAGAACCGGAGTAGTATGCTTGATGATAATAGATAAAAATATAAAAACGGGAGCTTAGGAGATTCTCGTATCCACAACCGTTTTAATTCTGGAGCATTAAACAGGAGCAACAGCATGCACTCAGCTGTGAACCCGTTGTAAAGAGTCCTTTACACAGATAATTCCTCATCCGTTCATTTTGGAAAAACACATCAACTTATCGCTGAGGTGATTCGAATTCGAATCGAGATTGTTGCGACCACCACGCAGCGTACTAACCACGAGACAAACACGGCGCCACACGTCACCGCCGACGCACATCTGTAGCTATCGATGTACTTGGTCATCAACTGTTTGGAATCTATCATGACCCACAGTTTATGACGCCCTTATTACAACTTTAGTAGATATACAAGTTTGGATGCCTTAACCTTGGTTCCATAATAATGTTCCTGTAACAAAGATATATACACTTTAACCCAGGCTTATAAAAATAGCAACGCAGCGGCTGTAATATATAATACATAACAATTTCGATATTCGTCCCAACAATATGGTATTTGGACGATCTCACGGTGTCTGCATCGGTTTCCTCCACCTGCTCGAGGTAGCTCCCACAGTTCAAAGATGTGAAGGTTCGGTGAATTGGTCATGCTAGAGTGTGCCAGATTGTCCACAGGTTAGCAGTTTCGCTGGATTGCCCGTGACCAATGTGCCGGATTACGGGTATCCTTCGGAGGAACTTTGCCACGTCGAACCCTGCTGGTTTAAAAAAAAAATCATTTCATCCTGAACATTGCCAGTGCAAACAAACTCCCTCTCTTTTTCCACGATTGACCTTTTCCGCCCACATATCATTTGCACTTTGGAGCGCCTCTCCTTCGCCATCTCACCCTCTTTGATCCAAAGAGAAAAATCTCGGCCCCTTTCGTTCCACTGTTACCATTTTGGTGAATGTCTCTCTCTGGTAGTTCAAATTAATATTGATTAACTATTTGGATGTGAACTGATTGTTTAACCCGTAATCCGGCACATTGATCACGGACCTTCAACCGACGTTACACACCAGATACATCGATGACATTTTTTTCCTTTGGACCCATGGCGAAGAATCACTGAAACGACTACACGATGACATTAATAAGTTCCATCCAACCATCAGACCCACCATGGACTACTCTCCAAAATCAGTTGCATTCTTGGACACACTCGTCTCCATCAAGGACGGTCACCTCAGCACGTCGCTTTACCGCAAACCCACGGATAACCTCATGATTCTCCACTTCTCCAGCTTCCACCCTAAACACATTAAAGAAGCCATCCCCTATGGACAAGCGCTCCGTACACACAGGATCTGCTCAGACGAAGAGGAGCGTACCAGACATCTACAGACGTTGAAAGATGCCCTCGAACGAACGGGATATGGCACTTGACTCATCGATCGACAGTTCCAACGCGCCACAGCGAAAAACCGGACCGACCTCCTCAGAAGACAAACATGGGACACAACCGACAGAATAGTCCAAAGATGTGCGGGTTAGATGAATTGGCCAATGATAAATTGCCCTTAATGTCCAAATTGCCCTTGGTGTTGGGTGGAGGTGTTGAGTTTGGGTATGGTGCTCTTTCCAAGAGCTGGTGCAGACTCAAAGGGCCGAATGGCCTCCTTCTGCACTGTAAATTCAATGATAATCTATGGTTAATCTAGGACAAAGGTTCGGCACAACATCGTGGGCCGAAGGGCCTGTTCTGTGCTGTATTTTCTATGTTCTATGTTAATACCCTTCGTCGTCCAGTACTTCCCCGGAGCGGAGAAACTACGTCATCTTCTTCACAGCCTTCAACACGTCATTGATGACGATAAACATCTTGCCAAGGTCATCCCCACACCCCCACTACTTGCCTTCAAACAACCACGCAACCTCAAACGAACCATTGTTTGCAGCAAACTACCCAGTCTTCAGAACAGTGACCACGACACCACACAACCCTGTCATGGCAATCTCTGCAAGATGTGCCAGATCATTGACATGGATACCACTATTACACGTGAGAACACCACCCACCAGGTACGTGGTACATACTCGTGCGACTCGGCCAACGTTGTCTACCTCGTACGCTGCAGGAAAGGATGTCCCGAAGCGTGGTACATTGGCGAGACCATGCAGACGCTGCGACAACGGATGAACGGACATCACGTGACAATCACCAGGCAGGAATGTTCCCTTCCAGTCGGGGAACACTTCAGCAGTCAAGGGCATTCAGCCTCTGATTTCCGGGTAAGCGTTCTCCAAGGCGGCCTTCAGGACCCGCGACAACGCAGAATCGCCGAGCAGAAACTTATAGCCAAGTTCCGCACACATGAGTGCGGCCTCAACCGGGACCTGGGATTCATGTCGCATTACATTCATCCCCCACCATCTGGCCTGCGAAATCCTACCAACTGTCCTGGCTTGACACAATTCATCCTCTTTAACCTGGGGTTACCCCATCTCTGGATCTGTAAAGATTTAATCACCTGCTCATGCTCGCATTCCTAGCATTGTTTGGCATCTTTGAATTTGTCTATATATGTGTTTCTGGAACAGACCTCTGCATTCACCTGAGGAAGGAGAAGCGCTCCGAAAGCTCGTGACATCGAAACAAACCTGTTGGACTTTAACCTGGTGTTGTAAGACTTCGTACTGATCGTTTAAGTGCTTTACCACTCATCTTAGTGTCGTCTGCAAACTTTGTCACATTGCACTTGGTCCCCAACTCCAAATCCTCTATGTAAATTGTGAACAACTGCGGGCCCAACATTGATCCTTGAGGGATCCCACTAGTTACAGGTTGCCAACCAGAGAAACACCCAATTATCCCCACTCTCTGCTTTCTGTTAGTTAACCAATGCTCTACCCATGCTACCGCTTTACCCTTAATGCCATGCATTTTTGTTTATGCAGCAACCTTTTGTGTGGCACCTTGTCAAAAGCTTTCTGGAAATCCAGATATACCACATCCATTGGCTCACCGTTATCTACTGCACTGGTAACGTCCTCAAAAAATGGTAACAAATTAGTCAGACACGACCTACCCTTTGTGAACCCATGCTGCGTCTGCCCAATGGGACAATTTCCCTCCAGGTAGACTGGGAGCAAAGACTTCATGGTGAAGCAGTTGAGGAACAGTGGAGAACCTTCCGAGCGGTCTTTCACAGCGTTCAGAAAAGGTTCATACCGACAAAAAAGAAAGAATGTAGAAAGGGGAAAAATCGACCGTGGATATCTTAGGAGGTGAGGGAGAGTATCAAATTGAAGGAAAAAACATACAAAGTGGCATAAATTAGTGGGAGACTAGAGGACTGTGAAGTCTTTAGGGGACAACAGAAAGCTACTAAAAAGCTATAAAGAAGAGTAAGGTAGACTATGAAAGTAAACTGGCTCAGAACATAAAAGCAGATAGTAAAAGCTTCTACAAATATATGAGACAAAAAAGAGTGGCTAAGGTAAATATTGGTCCTTTGGAAGATGAGAAGGGAGATATAACAATAGGAGACGAGGAAATGGCTGAGGAGCTGAACTGTATTTTGGGTCAGTCTTCACAGTGGAGGACACAAATTACATGCCAGTGACTGATGGAAATAAAGATATGATTGGTGAGGACCTTGAGATGATCACTAAGGAGGCAGTATTGGGCAAGCTAATGGGGCTAAAGGTAGACAAGTCTCTTGGCCCTGATGGGATGCATCCCAGAGTGTTAAAAGAGATGGCTAGGGAAATTGTAAACGCACTAGTGGTAATTTATGAAAATTCAGTAGACTCTGGGGTGGGCCCAGAGGATTGGAAAGTAGCAAACGTGACACCACTGTTTAAAAAAGGATGTCGGCAGAAAGCGGGCAACTATAGGCGGGTAAGCTTAACTTCGGTTGTAGGGAAAATACTGGAATCTATCATTAAGGAGGAAATAGCGGGGCACCTGGAGGGAAAGTGTCCCATTGGGCAGACGCAGCATGGGTTCACAAAGGGTAGGTCGTGTCTGACTAATTTGGTTGCATTTTTTGAGGACGTTACCAGTGCAGTAGGTAACGGGGAGCCAATGGATGTGGTACATCTGGATTTCCAGAAAGCTTTTTACAAGATGCCACACAAAAGGTTGCTGCATAAACTAAAGATGCATAGCATTGAGGGTACAGTGGTAGCATGGGTAGAGGATTGGTTAACTAACAGAAAGCAGAGAGTGGGGCTAAATGGGTGTTTCTCTGGTTGGCAACCTGTAACTAGTGGGGGTCCCTCAAGGATCAGTGTTGGGTCCGCAGTTGTTCACAATTTACATCGACGATTTGGAGTTGGGGACCAAGTGCAATGTAGCAAAGTTTGCAGGCGACACTAAGATGAGTGGTAAAGCAAAAAGTGCAGAGGATACCGGAAGTCTGCAGAAGGATTTGGATAGGTTGGGTGAATGGGCTAGGGTCTGGCAGATGGAATTCAATGTTGCCAAGTGCGAGGCTATCCATTTTGGGAGGAATAACAGCAGAATGGATTATTATTTAAACGGTAAGATGTTAAAACATGCTGCTGTGCAGAGGGACCTGGTTGTGCTGGTGCACGAGTCACAAAAAGTTGGTGTGCCGGTGCAACAGGTGATTAAGAAGGCTAATCGAGTTTTGTCTTTCGTTGCGAGAGGGATGGAGTTCAAGACTAGGGAGGTTATGCTGCAATTGTATAGGGTGTTGGTGAGGCCGCATCTGGAGTATTGTGTTCAGTTTTGGTCTCCTTACCTGAGAAAGGACATATTGGCACTGGAGGAAGTGCAGAGGAGATTGACTAGGTTGATCCCAGAGTTGAGGGGATTAGATTATGAGGAGAGGTTGAGTAGACTGGGACTGTGCTCATTGGAGTTTAGAAGGATGCGCGGGGGGGGGGGGGGATCTTATTGAAACATATCAAATTATGACGGGAATAGATAGGATAGACGCGGGCAGGTTGTTTCCACTGGTCGGGGAAAGCAGAACTAGGGGGTATAGCCTCAAAATAAGGGGAAGTAGATTTAGGACGGAGTGTAGGAGGAACTTCATCACCCAAAGGGTTGTGAATCTCTGGAATTCCTTGCCCAGTGATGCAGTTGAGGCTCCTTCTTTAAACGTCTTTAAGAAAAAGATAGATACCTTTTTAAAGAATCAAGGGATTCGGGGATATG
Organism: Scyliorhinus torazame; assembly: GCF_047496885.1. Taxonomy (NCBI): domain Eukaryota; kingdom Metazoa; phylum Chordata; class Chondrichthyes; order Carcharhiniformes; family Scyliorhinidae; genus Scyliorhinus; species Scyliorhinus torazame. The sequence goes on along the minus strand of NC_092720.1, from coordinate 176,331,074 downwards.
GTGTACGGGCCGGAGAGTGGAGCTGAGTCCACAAAGATCAGCCATGATCTCGTTGAATGGCGGAGCAGGCTCGTGGGGCCAGATGGCCTACTCCTGTTCCTAGTTTTTATGTTCGTATGTCTCTCATCGCCGCCTGACCCTCTTTGATCCAAACAGAAAAATGTAACCTCCTTTCATCCCACTGTTGCTATTGGGTGAATGTCTCTCTATGATAATTCAAATTAATTTTGATGAACTCTTTGGATGTGAACTGACTGTTTAAAATCAGAATGACAGCATTTGGCGTGTTTAATATTGGAACCGGAGGAAAGAAATCAAATCAACGTAGCATGAAATATAAAAAGCAGCAAGGTGGGTGATTCGCTCCCACAGAGGGACAAAGTATAAAATACACTGCATCCGGGGGTGGTATAACACTTCGTCTCTGGGTGGGATAGAAGCACCTTTCGGTTAACAGCCGAACGCGCTCACCGACTGCGCCACAGAGACGACAACTGATCCTTTTTCTCGAATCAACAAGCCGATTGATGATCGAAACAGTCTCATCTTGTCCACATCCTAACAGCAAATTCTTGCTGAATCACCAATCTGGAACAAAAACACAAAAGGCTGGGCAATATGAGCAGGTCTGACAGCGTCTGTGGAGAGAGCACGGAGCCTGTGTTTCAAGCCAGGCCGACTGTGTCAAAGAACGAAGGGTACACCATTATCCGTATTCCTGTCAATAACGCGCCTCCAGCCCTTTTACATTCGAGCCATTGTTGTATTATACGCTTCACGATATTCGCAATAATTAAACTCTATTTTCTTATGTGCAGTCAGGACAGTTTTCTTAGTTTCTAAATATCAGTTAATTTCTCGAATCATTCTAATCAAAGCAAATGTGTCTTGACTGCCGCTGATCAGTCGGGCAGATCCCTTCGTTCTCCCCGGATTCTGTTTGTCGAAGTGTTACCCAACATTCACGAAACTAGTGCTTGGTGTTCCTGTGTCGCTACGTTTCCGTTTTCTCCATAGCCAATTGGCATTATTTCCCAAGATTCTGCCCGCTGCTCCTCGTCGTATCATGAACAGATGTCAGGAAATTCATTTATATGGAGGGACTACCGAGATCAAGTTTATTCTCCGCGTACATAGAAGGTTCAGTGAGTATTTGGTTGAGACACTTGAACATTTTGCGTGAATGGCTAAAGAAGCTGATGCAGCAAATTGAGAGAGACTGTTTTCACTTCCAAACAGACAGGAACCTGAGGAGTATGCTTGATGATAATAGTTAATATAAAAAACCGGGAGCTGAAGAGATTCTCGTATTCACAACCGTTTGAATTACAGAGCTTTAAACAGGAGCAGAAGGATGTACTCAGCTGTGAACCCGTTTTAAAGAGTCCTTTATACAGATAATTCGTCATCCGTTCATTTGGGTAAAACACATCAACTTACCGCTGCCGTGACTCGGATTCGAACAGAGGTTGCTGCGGTGAAAACGCAGAGTGCTAACCACTACACGATCACGGCGCCGCACGTCACCGGCGAGCCACATCTGTCACTGCCGATGTGCTTGGTCATCAACTGTTTGGAATCTATCATGTCCCACACTTTATGACTCTCTAATTACAACATGAGTAGATAAACAGTTTGGATGCCTTAACCTTGGTTCCACAATAATGTTCCTGCAAAAAGGATATATACACTTTCACCCAGGCTCATAAAAATAACAATGCAACGGCTATAATAGATAATACGTAACAATTTCAAAATTCATCCCAAACATATGATATTTGGACGTACTCCCGGTGTCTGCATCGGTTTTCGCCGCCTGCTCGAGGTCCCTCCCACAGTCCAAAGATGTGACGTTTCGATGGATTGGCCATGCTAAAGTGTGCCAGATTGCCTCTAGATTAGCAGTTTTGCTGGATTAGCCATGAACAACGTGCCGAGTGACGGGTATTCTACGGAGGAGCTTGGTCACATCGAGCCCTGCTGTTTTTTAAAAAAACATTTATTTTATCCTGTATCAGTTTCCTCTTATTCCTGAATATTGTCAGTGCAAACAAACTCTCTCTATCTCCATTTCAACGATTGAACCTCTCCGCCCACAGACCAGTTGCACTTTCTAGTGCCTCTCATTCGCCGTCTCACCTCCTTTGATCCAAAGAGAAAAGTCTAGGCCCTTTTCGTTCCACTGTTGCTATTAGGGTGAATGTCTCTCTCTGGTAGTTCAAATTAATATTAATTAATTCTTTGGATGTGAACTGACTGTTTCAAATCAGAATGACAGCATTTGGCGTGTTTAATATTGGAACCGGAGGAAAGAAATCAAATCAATGTGGCATGAAATATAAAAAGCACCAAGGTGGGTGATTCGATAACACAAAGGGACTCAGTATTTTAAAAAATTCATCGGCGGTGGGACAACACTTCGTCTCGTGGTGGGGTCGAACTACCAACTTTTCAATTAACAGCCGAACGCGCTAATCGATTGCGCTAATTGCACAGAGGCGAAAAATCCTGCTTTGCTCGAATAAACATGTCAAATTATGGTGGCAACAGTCTCATCTAGTCCACATGGGAACAGCAAATTCTTGCTGATGCACCAATCTGGAACAAAAACACAAAACGCTGGACAATCTCAGCGGATCTGAAAGCCTCTGTGGAGAGAGAACGGAGTCTGTGATTCAAGCTAGGGTGACATTGTGTCAGTGAGCGAAGACTACGCCATTATCCGTAGCCCTGTCAATAACGCCTTCTAACCTTCTAACCTCCAGCCTTCTAACTTCGAGCCATTATTGTATTTTCTGCCACCAGATATTCGCAATGAAACTAAAATGAAACTGTATTTTCTGATGTGCAGTAAGGACAGTTATCTTAGTTTCTAAATATCAGTTAATGCCTCGAATCATTCGAAACAAGGGAAATGTCTCTTGACTGTCGCTGTTCAGTCGGGCTGCGCCCTTCATTCTCCCCGGATTCTGTTTCTCTAAGTGTGTCCCAACATTCACAAAACTGGTGCATGATTTTCGTGTGTAGCTTCGTTTCCGTTTTCTCCACCGCCACCTGGCTCTATTTCCCAAGGTTCTGCCCACTCCTCCTCATTGCATCATGGCCAGATGTCAGGAAATTCATTTATATGGAGAGACAAAAGAACATAAGAACTAGGAGCAGGAGTAGGCCGTCTGGCGCCGCGAGCCTGCTCCGCCATTCAATGACATCATGGCTGATCTTTTGTGGACTCAGCTCCACTTTCCGGCCCGAACACCATCACCCTTAATCCCTTTATTCTTCAAAAAACTATCTATCTTTATCTTTAAAACATTTAATGAAGGAGCCTCTTCTGCTTCACTGGGCAAGGAATGCCATGGAATCACAACCCTTTGGATAAAGAAGTTCCTCCTAAACTCAGTCCTAAATCTACTTCCACTTATTTTGAGGCTATGCCCACTAGTTCTGCTTTCACCCGCCAGTGGAACATACCTGCCTGCATCTATCCTATCTATTCGCTTCATAATTTTATATGTTTCTGTAAGATCCCCCCTCCTCCATCTAAATTCCAGCGAGTACAGTCCCAGTCTACTCATCCTCTCCTCGTAATCCAACCCCTTCAGCCCTGGGATTAACCTAGTGAATCTCCTCTGCACATCCTCCAGTGCCAGTACGTCCTTGCACAAGTAAGGAGACCAAAACTGAACACAATACCCCAGGTGCGGCCTCACTAACAACTTTTACAATTACAGCATAACCTCCCTAGTCTTAAACTCCATCCCTCTAGCAATGATGGAAAACATTCCAGTGGCCTTCTTATTCACCTGTTGCACCTGTTAACCAACTTTTTGCGACTCATGCACCAGCACACCCAGGTCTCTCTGCACAGCAGCATGTTTTACTATTTTATCATTTAAATAATAATCCCTTTTGCTGTTATTCCTACCAAAATGGATAACCTCACATTTGTCAACATTGTATTCCATCTGCCAGACCCTAGCCCATTCACTTAGCCTATCCAAATCCCTCTGCAGACGTCCAGTATCCACAGCACGTTTTGCTTTACCACTCATCTTTCTGTCGTCTGCAAACGTGCACACATTGCCCTTGGTCCCCAACTCCAAATCAACCATGGAAATTGTGAACAATTGTGGGCCCAACACTGATCCCAGAGGGACATTACTATCTACTGATTGCCAACCAGAGTAACACCCATTAATCCACACTATTTGCTTTCTATTAATTAACCAATCCTCTATCCATGCTTCTGTTTTCCCCTTAATGCCATGCATCTTTATCTTATGCTGCAACCTTTTGTGTACCAACTTACCAAAGGCTTTCTGGAAATCCAGATATATCACTATTATTGGCTCCCCGTTAACTTCCACACTGCTAATGTCCTCAAAAAAATCCACTAAATTAGTCAGGCACGCCCTGCCCATTTATGAACCCGTGCTGCTTCTGCCCAGTGGGACAGTTTTCATTCAGATGCCTCGCTATTTCTTCCTTGATGATAGATTCCAGCATCTTCCCTACTACCGATTTTAAGCTCACTGGCCTATAATTACCCACTTTCTGCCTATGGCCTTTATTAAACAATGGTGTTACATTTGCTAATTCCCAATCCGCCGTGACCACCCCAGATTCTTGTGAATTTTCGTAAATTATCACTAGTGCATTTGCAATTTCCCTAGCCATCTCTTTTAGCACTCTGGGATGCATTCCATCGGGGTCAGGAGACTTGTCTACCTTTAGCCCCATTAACTTGCCCATCACTACCACCTTAGTGAAAGCAATCCTCTCAAGGTCCTCACCCGTTATAGCCTCATTTCTATCAGTCACTGGCATGTTATTTGTGTCTTCCACTGTGAAGACAGACCCCAAAAACCTGTTCAGTTACTCAGCCATTTCCCATCATTAAATCTCCCTTCTCATCCTCGAAAGGACCATTATTTACCTTAGCCACTCTTTTTGTTTTATATTTTTGTAGAAACATTTACTATTTTAAAAAAATATTCTGAGCAAGTTTACTCTCATAATCTTCTTACTCTTCTATATAGCTTTTTTAGTAGCTTTCCATTGCCCCCTAAAGACTTTCCAGTACTCTAGTCTCCCACTAATCTTTGCTACTGTATACTTTTTCCTTCAATTTGATACTCTCCCTTATTTCCTTCGATATCCACGGTCTATTTTTGCTCTTTATACCCGCCTTCCTATTTGTTGGTATAAACCTTTGCTGAATGCTGTGAAACATCGTTTGGAAGAGTCTCCACTGTTCCTCAAACGTGTCACCATAAAGTCTTTGCTCCCAGTCTACGTCAGCAAGTACTTCTCTCGTCCCATTATAATTTCCTTTGTTTAAGAACAAAACACGAGTGTTTGAATTTAACCTCTCACCCTCCATCTGTATTTTAAATTCCGCCATATTCTGATAGGTCCTTCCGAGGGGATCCGTAACTATGAGATCATGAATCAATCCTGTCTCATTACGCTGGACCAGACCGAGACCCGCTTGTTCCCTCGTAAGTTCCATTACATACTGGTCTGGGAAACTATCGCGGATACATTCTATAAACTCCTCCTCAAAGCTGCCTTGACCGACCTGTTTAGACCAATCGACATGTAGATTAAAATCTCCCATGATAACTGCTGCACCATGTCTACATGCATCTGTTATTTCTTGGTTTATTGCGTGCCCCACCATAATGTTACTATTTCTTGGCCTATCGACTACTCTTATCAGTGATACTTTCGCCTTCCTATTCCTGATTTCCACCTAAATGGATTCAACCTTACCCTCCATAGCACCGATGTCATCCCTTACTATTTCCCGGATGTCATCTTTAAATAACAGAGCTACACCACCACCCTTACCATCCACTCTGTCCTTCCGAATAGTTTGATACCCTTGGATATTTAACTCCCAGTTGTGACCATCCTTTAACCATGTGTCAGTAATGGCCACTAAATCATAGTCATTCACGATGATATGCGCCATCAATTCATTTACATTATTCTGAATACTACTGGCATTCAGGTAAAGTACTCTTTCGTTGGCTTTTTTTTTTTTACCTCTGTTCGAAATCTTAACACCTCGATCATTAAGTTATAATTCCTCTTAACTTTTGTCATAATTTTCCTTGTCATTGAACCCATATCTTCATGCAACAACCTGCCACATCGCTTACCGTTAATGTTTTTACTTACCTTTTTGTATTACTTGCCCTATTGACTGAGCTCCCCTCAGAATTCTACAGAGAATTCCTCATTCGTTCAGTTGGGGAAAACACGTCAACTGATCGTTGCCGTGACTCGGATTCGAACCGCGGTTGCAGCAGCCACAACGCAGAGTCCGAACCACGATACTATCACGGCTCCACAAGCTGTAACTATAGACACACTTGATCATCAACTGTTTGGAACCTATCATGGCAAACACTTTATGACTCTCTAATTACAACTTTAGTAGATACACAGTTTGGATGCGTTAACGTTGGTTCCATAATAATGTTCGTGCAATAAGGATATATATACTTTAACTCAGACTCATAAAAATAACTATGCAACCGCTATAATACATAACAATTTATATATTCGTACCAAACATATGGTATTTGGACGTTCTTCCGGTGTCTGCATCAGTTTTCTGCGCCTGCTCGAGGTCCCTCCCACAGTCCAAAGATGTGAAGGTTCGGTAGATTGGCCATGCTGAAGTGTGCCAGATTGTCTATGGATAAAGTTTCGCTGGATTGGCCATGATCAACATGCCGGGTTAAGGGTATTCTATGGAGAAACTTGGTCAAGTCGACACCTGCTGAATTTTTGAAATCATTTCACCCTGTATCGCTTTCCTCTCATTCCTGAATAGTGTCACTGCCAACAAACTCTCTCTCTGTTTCCACGATTGAACTCTCCGCCCACGTATCAGTTGCACTTTGGAGCGCCTCTAATGCACCATCTCACTCTCTTTGATCCACAGCGAAAAATCTAGGCCCCTTTCCTCCCACTGTTGGTGTTGGGGTGAATCTCTCTCTCTGGTAATTCAAATTATTATTGATTCACACTTTAGATGTGAACTGAATGTTTGAAATCAGAATGACAGCATTTGGCGTGTTTACCATTGGAACCGGAGGAAAGAAATCAAATAAATGTGGCATGAAATGTAAAAAGCACCAAGGTGGGTAGATGTGATCCCACAGAGGGACTAAGTACAAAAAACACTTCAACCGGGGGTGGGATAATAAATCGTCTCTGGGTGGAATTGAACAACAACTTTTCGGTTAATAGCCAAATGTGCTAGCCGATAGCGCCACAGAGAAGACAAATGCTGCTTTTGCATGAATAAACAAGTCAAATCATGATGGAAACAGTCTCATCTTGTCCTCATCGTAACTGCAAATTCTTGCTGATGCACCAATTTGGAACAAAAGCACAAAAGGCTGGGCAATCTCAGCAGATATGTCAACATCTGTGGAGAGAGAACGGAGGTTGTGTTTCAAGCCAGGGTGACTTTGTGTCATAGAACGAAGACGATACCATTATCCGTAGCCCTGTCAATAACGCGCCTCCAGGTTCTACATTCGAGCCATTGTTGTATTTTCTGCCTCAAGATATTCGCAATGAAACTAAAATGAAACTGTCTTTTCTGATGTGCAGTAAGAACAGTTTTCTTAGTTTCTAAATATCTGTTAATTTCTTGAATCATTCTAAACAAGGGAAATGTGTCTTGACTGTCGCTGATCAGTCGCCAGCGGCCTTCGTTCTCCCCGGATTCTGATTGTCGAAGTGTTACCCGACATTCACGAAACTGGTGCTTGATTTTCGTGTGTCGCTTCATTTCCGTTTTCTCCACTGCCAACTGGCTCTATTTCCAGAAAATGGGCCCACTCATCCTCATTGCATCATGACCAGATGTCAGGTATACACTCATCCCTAGAGCATCTCGAAAGCAAGGACTCCTACATCAGACTCCTATCTATTGGCTACAGCTCCGCCTTCAACACCACAATCCAAGGCACCCTCATATCAAAGCTCCAAAACCTAGGACTTGGCTTTCCACCCTGCAACTGGATCCTCGATTTTCCGACCAACAGACCACAATCAGTAAGAATGAACAACAACATCTCCTCCACTATGATGTGTATAAATATGCATGGCCTGCATTGCCTTGCCATTTCGCCAGCTGCAGCAGGAGGCCACGCATCTGACTGCAATAAAGCCACAGTTGTACTAAATCTGCGTCTTTGTGCAATTGATTGCGCTTCATGGAGCATCAAACAGGAGCAGAAGCACGCATTCAGTTATGAACCCGTTTTAAAGAAGCCATTACACGGAGAATTCCACAACAGTTTATTTTCGAAAAACACAATAACTTATCGCTGCCGTGATTCGGATTCGAATTGTGGTTGCTGCGGCTATAACGCAGAGTACTAACCAGTATACGATCACGCGCCACACGTAACCGCCGAGTTACATGGATGTACTTGGTCATCAACTGTATGGAATCTATCCTGACCCACACTTTATGACTCCCTAATTACAACTTTAGTAGATATAGAGTTTGGATGCGTTAAATACGGTTCTATAATAATGTTCCTGCAACAAGGATTTATGCACTTTAACCGAGGCTCATAAAAATAATCATGCAACCGCTATAATATATAATACAAAACAATTTCGATATTCATCCCTAGCATATGGAATTTGGACGTTCTCCCAGTGCCTACATAGATTTTCTCCTCCTGCTCGAGGTCCCTCCCACAGTCCAAAGATGTGAAGGTTCGGTGGATTGGCCATGCTAAAGTGTGCAAGATTGTACAGAGATTAGCAGTTTAGTTGGATTGGGCATGATCAACATGCCGCGTTCCGGGTATACTGCGGGGGAACTTGGTCACGTCGTCCCCTGCTGATTTTTTGAAACCATTTAACCCTGAATCCCTTTCCTCGCATTCCTGAACATTGTCAGTGCAACAAACTCTCTCTCTATTTCCACGATTGAACCTCTCCACCCACATACCAGCTGCACTTTGGAACGCCTTGCATTCGCCGTCTAACCCTCTTTGATCGAAAGAGAAAAATCTAGGCCCCGTTCGATCGAATAACTCCTTCAGATGTGTTCAATGTTCTTTCCATTTCAAGCTGAAAATTAACAGAGCATCGATTTATACCGCACAATTGGGTAATCCTGTTAACCATTGAAATGTGGCTGGTGCGTTTTTCATGCCAAATGGCATAACTTTGAATTGGTATATACCACCTGGAGTCACAAAAGCTGAAATCTTCTTCGCCCTTTCGGTTAAAGGTACCTGCCAGTAACCTTTAAGTAAATCCAATTTAGAAATAAAAACTGATTGAACGTGGGATAGGATAAGAGTCCGTTCTTCTAACTGCATTAACCTTTCTGTAGTCCACACATAACCGTTGGGTACCGTCTGGCTTTGGTACCATCACTATGGGTGAGCTACATTGGCTGCAACCCACTTCAATTGTGCCATTTTTAAGCATACTCTCAATCTCTTTGTTAATCTGTGCCAATGGTAAAGGGTTAAGTCTATATGGATGTTGTTTGATTGGTATAGCATTTCCCACATCTACCTCATGTCTAGCCATTTTAGTACTTCCCAATTTATCTCCGCAAACTTGCCCATGTGATATCAATAACTCTTTCAGGTCAGTTTGTTTTTCCCCTGGTAGATAACTCAACAATTTATCCCAATTTTTAAGAACATCCTCATTTTCCAATTTAATTTGAGGTATGTGAAATTTACAGTCATCTGGATGTGGTTCGATACTTTGAGTTGAATCATTAAAACCTCCTCCTTTTTCTCTCCTTCCCTTTCAAAGTAACTTTTAAGCATATTCACATGACACACTAGGTGATTCTTCCTTCTATCTGGCAATTTTGCCACATAATTCACCTCACTTAATTACCTCTCAATCTGATAAATTCCAGAAAACCTAACTTTTAAAGGTTCACCTACCGCGGGTAACAATACTCAAACTTTATCTCCACTGGCAAAACAACGAACTTTGAATTTCTTGCCCGCTACCCATTTCATCACATTTTGTGCAACTTTTAAATGTTGTCTAGTCAATTCACCTGCTCTATTTAATCGTTCCCTAAAATTTGACACGTAATCCAAAAATGTAATTTCCGATATCTCACTCACCAATTTTTCCTTAATCAATTTAAGTGGTCCTCTTACCTCATGACCAAAAGTTAGTTCAAAAGGACTACATTTGGTTGACTCATTAGGTGCCTCCCTAATTGCAAACGGATGAATGGAATTCCTTTATCGCAATCCTCTGGAAAATCTTGACAATAAGCCCTCAACATTGTCTTTAATGTATGATGCCACCTTTCTAACGCTCCCTGCGATTCTGGATGGTCGGCAGTTGATTTAAATTATTTTATTCCTAAGGTATTCATTACTTCTTTGAATAACCACGAGATAAAATTTGATCCATGATCCGATAATATTTCTGTGGGTAGTCCATGTCTAGTAAAGTATTTAAGTAATTCCTCCACAATCTTTTTAGCTGTAACATTACGTACTGGAATGGCCTCTGGAAACTTAGTGGACACATCCATTATAGTCAAATTATATTGATTCCCACTTTTTGTTTTCGGAAGCGGTTCGATGCAATCAATTAGGACCTTTGTAAAAGGTTCCTCAAATGCTGGAATGGTATTAAGGGCGCTGGGTTTATCACTACTTGAAGTTTCCCTGTCACTTGACATTTGTGACATGATTGACAAAATTTAAAAGCATCTTTATGTAATCCAGGTCAATAAAAATGTTTTTGGATTTTAGCTTGAGTTTTCCTTTTCCCCAAAAGACCTCCCACTGGTACCTCATGTGCAACTCGCAACACATCCTTTCTACACCGTACCGGCAATACTACTTGATGAACTTCTGTCCACTTTTCATCTGCCTGCATATGTAAAGGTCTCCATTTTCACATCAAGACATTACTTTTTCGGTAATAACACTCTGGTATACATTCAGAGTCCTCTTCCGTGTATGCTTTCTGATACATGCGTTTTATTTCTATATCTTTCTGTTGTAACTCCGCCAATATTTCTGAACTAAAAATATCCGCCTCATCCTCCACCTGTTCCTGTTCTGTTTTACCACATCAGCCTTCCCAGTTCAACCACCAACACCGTGACTTTACATGGCCTAGTTTATTACAGTGAAAACATTTAAAATTTTCATTTCTTGAAATGAAATGAAAATTGCTTATTGTCACAAGTAGGCTTCAAATGAAGTTACTGTGAAAAGACCCTAGTCGCCACATTCCGGCGCCTGTTCGGAAGGCTGGTACGGGAATTGAACCGTGCTGTTATTCTGCCTTGGTCTGCTTTAAAAGCCAGCGATTTAGCCCAGTGTGCTAAACCAGCCCCTTTTTCACCCTCCTGGATTTCCTTTTTAATCTGAGGTACACTCTCCTTATTACCTCCCATCAGCTCACCTTTACCTTTACCATTTGAGCATTTCTCATGTCCCAGTTTAGATCCCTCACAGGCTGAAACTGATGTCGGAAACCAAGCTTTGATTTATGAACTAATTAATAATCATCAGCCATTTCTGCTGCTAATCTCGCAGTTTTAACCATCTGCTCTTCCACATGAGTTCTCATAACATCAGGAATTGAATTTTTAAACTCCTCCAAAATTATAATTTCTCTGAGAGATTCATGCGTTTGGTCTATTTTCAAACCCCTTATCCACCTATCAAAATTGCCCTGTTTGAGCCTTTCAAACTCCATGCATATTTGCCCAAATGCTTTCCTTACATTTCTAAACCTTTGTCTGCAGGCTTCAGGCACTAGTTCATATGCACCCAAGATAGATGTTTTCACCTCCTCATACGTCCCAGATAACTCCTCCGGTAATGATACGAAGACTTCACTTGTTCTACCTCCCAGCTTTGTTTGAATCAGTAATACCCACATGTCCTGTGGCCATTTCATTTGTTCAGCTACCTTGTCAAATGAAATGAAAAAAGCTTCCAAATCCTTCTCGTCAAACCTTGGAAAAGCTTGGACATATTTAAATAGATCCCCGCCACGCCTTCGACTTTGACGGTTTTTCTCAATATCCTCATCACTATGATCGAACTGTACGTTTCGCTTTCCATCTGCAAAATTTAACTGACTTGTCATGTTTCGTGGCCATTTTTTGAAGTTCAAACTCTCTCTCTTTATCTTTTTCCCTGATCTATATCTCCCTTTCTTTTTCTTTTTGTTCTGCTAGGGCTGTTCTTTCTTTTCTCCTTTCTTCTCTCTCCTTTTCATTTTCCTCTCTCTCTTTCGTATTCAAGCTGCTTTAATTATTTCATATGTTCCATTTGTTTAATTTGCAACTGGATCTTTGCCATTTTCAATGAGTCAAACTCTATCTCAGGCAACTTTAAATGCATAACCATCGCCATAATTATCTCATCTTTTCCCATTTTGTCAGGTAATGTTAACTGCAAAGTTTTTGCCAAATCTAACAGTCTGCTTTTAGTCTTTGCCCATAATGTACTGCGTGTGACAGTACCCACCCCAAAAATCTTCAGACCATCTGAAAGAGCCTCTGTCCACAACACACTCCACTTAAACTAAAATACGACACCGGAAAAGCAACCACAGTATGCTCACCCTTCACTGTCTTTAAGTTCACTGAGCCAATCCTGGACGAGTCCCCAATTGTTATGGGTCAGGGTTTAGAGAATCCCAAAGTGTATCATGGAGTTCACCTGACCCACAACTTTTAATAGATTGTGCTATGGCGAGCACACGGCTCACTCTACAGGTATCGTGTAGCAAACAGTGGACCAGTGGTTTTTTAAAACAAAATAATGTTTCTTCTATGAACTCAAGTTAACCTTTTTAAAACAAACAGTGAATATCTCAGCAAACAGTAAATCAAATACACCCCCCCCCAATGAATACAAAACTAAATAACCTGTATGCTGTTTTTTTACATCCAAAAGACTTAACAAACCTCCAAACAGGAGCACATTAGGTTTTACATTCAAGCCTGAAAATATTTATACTTCTTCTGAATTCACCAAATGATTAAGAGATAGTCCTTCATGGCAGGGATCAACAGCTGTGCAGCTCACAGCCACACCCACGCTCTTTCTCAAACTGAAAGTAAAAAAAGAAATGGAGCTCAGCTACACCCACACTCTGACATAACTCCAGTAACATGAGCAACTCCATTTCCTAATGTTACAGTTCATAAACACCCATTTCTTAAAGCGAACGCTCACGTGACAATATGGAGAGACTATCGAGACCAAGATTATTCTCCGCTTATACAGAAGGTTCCGTGGATATTTGGTTGAGACACTTGAACATTTTGGGCGAATGGCCAAATAAGCTGATGCAGCAAATTGAGAGAGACTGTTTTCACTTCCAAAAAGACAAGAACCGGAGGAGTATAATTGGTGATAATAGTTAAACTATAAAACCGGGAGCTGAGGAGATTCTCGTATTCACGACAGTTTGAATTCTGGAGCATCAAACAGGAGCAGAAGCATGCACACAGTTGAGAACCCGTTTAAAATATGCCTTGACACAGATAATTCGTCATCCGTTCATTTTGTAAAGACACATCGACTTACCACTGGCGTGACTCTCATTCGAACCGACGTTACTGCGGCAATAAGGCAGAGCACTATTCACTATTCGATCACTGCACCACATGTTACCGCCGAGGCAAACTGCAACTGTCCATGTACGTGGTCATCAACTGTTTGGAATCTATCATGGCCCACACTTTATGCCTCACTAATTAAATATTTCGTAGATACACAGTTTGGATGCATTAAACTTGGTTCCATAATAATGTTCCTGCAACAAGGGAATATGCACTTTAACCCAGGCTCAGAAAAATAAAGATGCACCCGCTATAATATATAATACATAACAATTTCGATATTCATCCCAAACATATAATTTGGACGTTCTCCTGGTGTCTGCCTGGGTTTTCTCCGCGAGCTCGAGGTCACTCCCACAGTCCAAAGACGTGAAGGTTCCATGGATTGGCGAGGCTAAAGTGTGCCAGATTGTCCATGGATTAGCAGTTAAACTGGATTGGACACGACCAACGTGCCCGGTTACGGAAACACTGCGGGGGAACTTGGTCCCATCGTCCCCTGCTGATTTTTTGAAACCATTTCATCCTGTAAGCCTTTCCTCACATTGCTGAATATTGTCAGCGCAAACACACACACACTCTATTTCCACGATTGAACTTCTCCGCCCCTTTCGTTCAACTGTTGCTATTGGGGTGAATGTCTGTCTATCGTAGTTCAAATTAATGTGATTAACTCTTGGAGGGTGAACTGACTGTTTAAAATTAGAATGTCAGCATTTTGCGTGCTTAATATTGGAACCAAAGGAAATAAATCATATCACTGTGGCATGAAGTATAAAAACCACCGAGGTGGGTGATTTGATCCCACAGAGATACGAAGTATTAAACAACACTTAATCTGGGGGTGAAACAACAAGCGGCCTCTGGGTGGGGTCGAACTACCTACTTTTCGATTAACGGCCGAACGCGCTAACCGATTGCGCCACGGACACGACAACTGCGTAAACGTCTCGAATAAACATGCCAAATTATAATGGAAACAGGCTCATCTAGTCCACATCATGATAGCGAATTATTGATGATGCGCCAATCTGGAACAAAAACACAAAAGACTGGGCAATCTTAGCAGGTCTGGCAGAATCTGTGGAGAGAGAACGGAGTCTGTGTTTCAAGCCAGGGTGACTGTGTGTCACAGAACGAAGAATACACGATTAACTGTTGCCCTGTCAATAACGCGCATCCAGCCTCCTACATTCAAGCCATTGTTGCATTTCCTGCTTTCAGATTTCGCAATGAAACCAATATATACCGGTGTTTTCTGATGTGCGGTAAGGACAGTTTTCGTGGTGTCTAAATATCAGTTAATTTCTCGAATTATTCTAAACAAGGGAAATGTGTCTTGACTGTCTCTGATCAGTCGGGCAGCGCCCTTCGTTCTCCCCGGATACTATTTCTCGAAGTGTTTCTCAACATTCGCACAACTGGTGTTTAGTTTTCGTGTGTCGCTGCTTTTCCGTTTTATCCACTGCCAATTGGCTCTATTTCCCAAAATACTGCCCATTGCATGATGACCAGATGTCAGGAAATACATTTATTTGGAGAGACTGTCGACTTCTCCGCCCACATACCAGTTGCACTTTGGAACGCCTCTAATTCGCCGTCAAACCCTCTTTGATCGAAAGAGAAAAATCTAGGCCCCTTTCGTCCCTCTGTTGCTTTTGGGGTGAATGTCTGTCTATCGTAGCTGAAATTAATACTGATTAACTCTTGGGTGGGAACTGACTGTTTAAAGTCAAAATGACAGCATTTGGCGTGTTTAATATTGGAACCGGAGGAAAGAAATCAAATTAATGTGGCATGAAGTATAAAAAACACCAAGGTGGGTGATTTCATCCCACAGAGATACGAAGTATAAAAAACAATTCATCCGGGGCTGGGATAACAGTTCGTTTCTGAGAGACTATCCATACTATAATAATTCTCCGCGTATACAGAAGGTTCAGTGCGTATTTGTTGAGACACTTGAAACTTTTGGGTGAGTGACCGAAGAAACTGATGCAGCAAATTGAGAGAGACTATTTTCACTTCCAAAAAGACAAGAACCGGATATATTTTAACTATTAGTGATGATAATAGTTAACATATGAAACCGCGAGCTGAAGAGATTCTCTTATTCACAACAGTTTGAATTCTGGAGCATCAAACAGCAGCAGAAGCATGCACTCAGCTGTGAACCCGTTTTGAAAAGGCATTGACACAGAGAATTGCTCATTCGATCATTTTGGAAAACACATAAACTTACCTCTGCCATGACTTGGAGTCGAACCGAAGTTGCTGCGGCCACAACGGAGACTGCGAGCCACTATGCGATCACGGCGCCACACGTCTTCCGCACTGTCCACAACTCCACCGACTTTAGTGTCATATGCAAATTTACTCACCCATCCTTCTACGCCCTCCTCCCGGTCATTTATAAAAATGACAAACAGCAGTGGCCCCAAAACAGATCCTTGTGGTACACCACTAGTTAGTGAACTCCAGGCTGAACATTTCCCATCAACCACCACCCTTTGTCTTCTTCCAGCTAGCCAAATCCTGATCCAAACTGCTAAATCACCCTGAATCCCATGCCTCCGTATTTTCTCTAATAGCCTACCGTGGGGGTCCTTCTCAAACGCTTTACTGAAATCCATATACACTACATCAACTGCTTTACCCTCGTCCAAGTGTTTGGTGACCTTCTTAAAGAACTCAATGAGGTTTGTGAGGCAGACCTACCCTTCACAAACCCGTGTTGACTATCTCTAATGAAATTATTCCTTTCCAGATGATTATACATCCTATCTCTTATAAACATATCCAAGACTTTAATGTTGGATGAATGGCCGAAGAAGATGATGCAGCAAATTGAGAGAGACTGTTTCACTTCCAAAAAGAAAGAACCAGACGATTATGATTGATGAGACTAGTTAAAATGTAAAACTGGGAGCTGAGCAGAAAATGGACTCAGTTGTGAACCTGCTTCAAAGAGGCCTTTCACAGAGAATTCCTCATCCGTTCATTTGGGGAAAACACGTCAACTTATCGCTGTGGTGGTTTGGATTCGAACGGAGGTTGCTGCGGCCACAACGCAGAGTACAAACCACTATATGATCACGGCGCCACACGTTGCCGCCGAGGCAACCTGTAGCTGTCGATGTACTTCATCATCAACTGTATGGAATGTATCATGGCCCACATTTTATGACTCTCCAATTGCAACTTTAGTACATGCGCAGTTTGGACGCCTTAACCTTGGTTCCATAATAATGTTCCTGCAACAAGGTACATATACACTTTAACCCAGGCTCATAAAAATAACAATGCAACCGCTAGAAAACACAATACATAACAATTTCGATATTCATCCCAAACAAATGGTGTTTGGGCGTTCTCCCAGTGTCTGTATCGGGTTTCTCCGCCTGTTCCTGGTCCCTACCACATCCAAAGATGTGACGGTTCGGTGATTGGCCATGGTACAGTGTGCCAGATTGTCCACACATTAGCAGTTTCGCTGGATTGGTCCTGATCATCGTACCTGGTTACGGGCATTCTACTGAGGAACTTCGTCACGTCGTCCCCTGCTGATTTTTTGAAACCGTTTCACCCTCTGTCCTTTTCCTTTCATTCCTGAAGATTGTCAGTGCAAATAAACACTCTCTCTATTTCCACGATTGAACTATTCCGCCCACATACCAGTTGCACTTTGTGCCTCTCATTCGCCGTCTCACCCTCTTTGAACCAAAGAGAAAAATCACGGCCCCTATCGTCTCGCTGTTGCTATTGGGATGAATGTCTCTCTCTGGTAGTTCAAATTAATATTGATTAGCTCTTTGGATGTGAACTGACTGTTTAAAATCATAGTGTCAGCATTTGGTCCGTTTAATATTGGAACCGGAGGGAAGAAATCAAATCAATGTGGCATGAAATATAAATAGCACCAAGGGAGTGATTCGATGTCACAGAGGGACGCAGTATCAAAAGCACTTCACGCGGGAGTGGGATAACACTTCGTCTCTGGGTGAGATCGAATCACCCACTTTTCTGTTAACAGCAGAACGCGCTAACCGATTGCGCCACAGATACAACTTCCGATTTTACTCGCAATAACATGCCAAATTATGATGGAAACAGTTTCATCTTGTCCACATCGTAACAGTAAATCTTTGTTGATGCACCAATCTGTAACAAAAACACAAAACGCTGTTAAATCTCAGCAGGTCTGACAGCAGCTGTGGAGGGAGAACGGAGTCAGTGTTTCAAGCCAGGGTGACTCGTGTCACAGAACAAAATACCGCGCCTCCAGCCTTCTACATTCGAGCCATTGTTGTATGTTCTGCATCCAGATATTCGCAATGAAACTAATATTAAACTGTATTTTCCGGTGTGCAGGTAGGACAGTTTTCTTAGTTTCAAATATCTGTAAATATCAGTATAAACAAGGGAAATGTGTCTTGACTGCCTCTGATCAGTCGGGCAGCGCCCTTCGTTCTCACGGCACTCTGTTTCTCGAAGTGTTTCCCAAAATTCACAAAATTGTGCTTGATTTTCGTGTGTCGCTTCGTTTCCGTTTTCTCCACAGCCAAGTGGCTCTATTTCCCAAAATTCTGCCCACTCTTCCTCGTTGCTTCATGACCAGATGTTAGGAAGTTCATTCATGTGGAGAGACTATCAAGACCAAGAATATTCTCCGCGTATACAGAAGGTTCAGTGGGTATTTGGTTGAGGCACTTGAAATTTTTGGGTGAATGGCCGAAGAAGACGATGCAGCAAATTGAGAGAGACTGTTTTCACTTCCAAAAAGAAAAGAACCGGAGGATTATGATTGATGAGACTAGTTAAAATATAAAACGGGAAGCTGAGGAGATTCTCGTATTCACAACAGTTTGAATTCGAGAGCATCAAAGAAACAGGAGCAGAAACATGCACTCAGTTGTGAACCCGCTTTAAAGAGGCCTTTCACGGAGAATTCCACATCCGTTCTTTTGGGAAAAACACATCAACTTATCGTTGCCGTGACTTCAACCGAGGTTGCTGCGGTCACAACGCAGAGTACTAACCACCAGACCATCACGACGCCACACGTTACCGCCGATGTAACCTGTAAGTGTCGACGTACTTCGTCATCAACTGTTTGGAATGGCCCACACGTGACGAGTCTCTAATTACAACTTGAGTAGATACACAGTTTGCACTCCTTAACCTTGGTTACATAATAATGTTCCTGCAGCAATGTACATATACTCTTTAACCCAGGCTCATAAAAATAGCAATGCAACCGTTATAGTATATAATACATAACAATTTCGACATTCATCCCAAATATATGGTATTTGGGCGTTCTCCCGGTGTCTGCATCGGATTCTTCTCCGTCTGGTCGACGTTCCTTCCCCAGTCCAAAGATGTGAAGTTTCGGTGGATTGGCGATGGTAAAGTGTACCAGATTGTCCATTACAGATTGATACAGTAGCAGTTTAGCTGGACTGGCCATGATCAACGTGCCGGGTTATGTGCATCCTACGGAGGTACTTGGTCACGTCGTTCGCTGCTGATTTTTTGAAACCATTTCACCCTGTATCGCTTTCGTCTCATTCCTGAATATTGTCAGAGCAAGCAAACTCTCTCTCCATTTCCACGATTGAACTTCTCCGCCCACATACCAGATGCACTTTATAGCGCCTCTCATTCGCCGTCTCACCTTCTTAGATCCAAAGAGAAAAATCTCGGCCCCTGTCGTCCCAATGTTGCTGTTGGGATGAATGTCTCTCTATCGTAGTTCAAATACATATTAATAAACTCGTTGGGTGGGAACTGGCTGTTTAAAATCAGAATGACAGCATTTGGCGTGTTTAATATTGGAATCGGGGGAAATAAATCAAATGAATGTGGCATGAAATACAAAAAGCACCAAGGTGGCTGATTCGATCCCACAGAGGGACGAAGTATAAAAAACACTTCACCCGGGGGTGGGATCGAACCACCAACCTGTCGTTTAACAACCGAACGCGCTAACGGATTGCGCCATAGAGGCGATAAATGCGGCTTTGCTCGAATGAGCATTTCAAATTATCGTGGAAACAGTCTCATCTTGTCCACATCGGAACAGCAAATTCTTGCTGATGCAACAATCGGGAACAAAAACACAAAACACTGGGCAATCTCAGCAGGTCTGAAAGCCTCTGTGGAGAGAGAACGGAGTCTGTGATTCATACCAGGGTGACTTTGAGTCACAGAACGAAGACTACACCATTATTCGTAGCCCTGTCAATAACGCGCCTCGAGCCTTCTACATTCGAGCCATTGTTGTATTTTCTGCCACTAGATATTCGCAATGAAACTAAAATGAAACTGTATTTTCTGATGTGCAGTTAGGACAATTTTCTTAGTTTCTAAATCTCAGTTAATTTCTCGAATCATTCTAAACAAGGGAAATGTTTCTTGACTGTCGCTGTTCAGTCGGGCTGAGCCCTTCATTGTCCCCGGATTCAGTTTCTCGAAGTGTTTCCCAACATTGTCAAAACTGGTGCATGATTTTCGTTTGTCGCTTCGTTTCCGGTTTCTCCACTGCCAACTGGATCTATTTCCCAAGATTCAGCCGACTCCTCCACATTGCATCATGACCAGATATAAGGAAATTCATTTATATGGAGAGACATAAGAACGTAAGAACGTAAGAACTAGGAGCAGGAACTGGTGCCTCAAGCCTGCTCCGCCATTCAATGAGATCATGGCTGGTCTTTTGTGGCCACAGCTCCACTTTCCGGCCTGAACACCATAACCCTGATTCCCTTTATTCTTTAAAAAATGTGGCCTCCTTCTGCACTTTACATTCTATGATAAATTCTATGATAATTCTATGAAAAAACTATCTATCTTTCCCTTAAAAACATTTAATGAAGGAGCCACTACTGCTTCATTGGGCAAGTAATTCCATAGATTCACAACACTTTGGGTGAAGAATTTCCTCCGAAACTCAGTCCTAAATCTACTTCCCCTTATTTTGAGGCTATGCCCCCTAGTTCTGCTTTCACCCATCGGTGGAAACAACCTGCCCGCATCTATCATATCTATTCCTTTCATAATTTTATATGTTTCGATAAGATCCCCCCTCATCCTTCTAAATTCCAGCGAGTACAGTCCCAGTCTACTCATCCGCTCCTCGTAATCCAACCCCTTCAGCTCTGGGATTAACCTAGTGAATCTCCTCTGCACATCCACCAGTGCCAGTACGTCCTTTCTCAAGTAAGGAGACGAAAACTGAACACAATACTCCATGTGTGGCCTCACTAACACCTTATGCAATTGCAGCATAACCTCCCTAGTCTTAAACTCCAACCCTCTAGCAATAAAGGAAAACATTCCGTTCGCCTTCTTAATTACCTGTTGCACCTGTAAACCTACGTTTTGCGACTCATGCACTAGCACACCCAGATCTCTCTCTACAGCAGCATGTTTTAATATTTTATCATTTAAATAATAATCCCTTTTGCTGTTAGTCCTACCAAAATGGATAACCTCAGATTTGTCAACATTGTATTCTATATATCAGACCCTAGCCCATTCACTTAGCCGATCCAAATCCCTCTGCAGACTTCCAGTATCCATCGTACTTCTTGCTTTACCACTCATCTTAGAGTCGTCTGCAAACTTGGACACATTGCCCTTGGTCCCCAACTCCAAATCATCTATGTAAATTGTGAACACTTGTGGGCCCAAGACTGATCCCTGAGGGACATCAGTATCTACTGATTGCCAACCAGAGCAACACCCATTAATTCCCACTCTTTGCTTTCTATTAATTAACCAATCCTCTGTCCATGCTACTACTTTCCCCTTAATGCCATGCATCTTTATCTTATGCTGCAATCTTTTGTGTGGCACCTTGTCAAAGGCTTTCTGGAAATCCAGATATATCACATTCCTTGGCTCCCCGTTATCTACCGCACTGGTAATGTCCTCAAATATTCCACTAAATTAGTTAGGCACGACCTGCCCTTTATGAACCCGTGCTGCATCTCCCCAATGGGACAATTTCCATCCAGATGCCTCGCTATTTCTTCTATGATGATAGATTCCAGCATCTTCCCTAATTCCGAAGTTAAGCTCACTGGCCTATAATTCACCGCTTTCTGCCTACCTCCTTTTTTAAACAATAGTGTTACATTTGCTAATTTCCAATCCGCCGGGACCACCCCAGAGTCTAGTGAATTTTGATAAATTATCGCTAGTGCATTTGCAATTTCCCCAGCCACCTCTTTTAGCACTCTGGGATGCATTCCATCAGGGCCAGGAGACTTGTCTACCTTTAGCCCCATTAGCTTGCAAATCACTACCTCCTTAGTGATAACAATCCTCTCAAGGTCCTCATCTGTTATAGCCTCATTTCTATCAGTCACTGGCATGTTATTTGTGTCTTCCACTGTGAAGATAGACCCAAAAAACCTGTTCAGTTCCTCAGCCATTTCCTCATTTCACATTATTAAATCTCCCTTCTCATCCTCTAAAGGACCAATATTTACCTGAACCACTCTTTCTTGTTTTATATATTTGTAGAAACATTTACTATTTAAAAAAAATATTCTGAGCAAGTTTACTCTCATAATCTATCTTACTCTTCTTCATAGCTTTTTTTTTAGAAGTGTTCTGTTGCCCCCTAAAGAGTTCCAAGACCTCTAGTCTCCCACCAATCTTTGCTACGTTGTATGCTTTTTCCTTCAATTTGAAACTCTCCCTTATTTCCTTAGATATCCACAGTCGATTTTCCCTCTTTCTACCGGCCTTCCTTTTTGTTGGTATAAACCTTTGCTGAACACTGTGAAAAATCGCTTGGAAGGTTCTCCACTGTTCCTCAACTGTTTCACCATAAAGTCTTTGCACCCCGTCTACCTAAGCATGTTCTTCTCTCATCCCATCATAATATCCTTTGTTTAAGCACAAAACACTAGTGTTTGATTTCACCTTCTCACCCTCCATCTGTATTTTAAATTCCACAATACTGTGGTAGATCCTTCCGAGAGGATCCCTAACTATGAGATCATGAATCAATCCTGTCTCATTACACAGGACCAGATATAGGACCACGTGTTCCCTCGTAGGTTCCATTACATATTGTTCTAGGAAACTATCGCGGATACATTCTATAAACTCCTCCTCAGGGCTACCTTGACCGACCTGTTTAAACCAATCGACATGTTGATTGAAACCCCCCAAGATAACTGCTGTTCCATGTCTACATGCATCCGTTATTACTTTGCTTGTTGCCTGCCCCACCATAATGTTACTATTTGTTGGCCTATAGACTTCTCCTATCAGTGACATTTTCGCCTTACTAGTCCTGATTTCCACCTAAATGGATTCAACCTTATCCTCCATAGCACCGATGTTATCCCTTACTATTGCCCGGATGTCATCCTTAAATAACAGAGCTACACCACCTCCCTTACCATCCACTCTGTCCTTCCGAATAGCTTGATACCCTTGGATATTTAACTCCCAGTCGTGACCATCCTTCAACCATGTTTCAGTAATGGCCACTAACTCACAGTCATTCACGATGATTTGCGCCATCAACTCATTTACCTTATTCCGAATACAATGAGCATTCAGGTAAAGTACACTTATGTTGCCTTTTTTTTTAACCTCTGTTCTGAATCTTAACACCTCGATCAGTAACCTCTCCTATGTTATATTTCCTCTTAGCTTTTCTCATAATTTTCCTTGTCATTGAACCCATATCTTCATGCAACAACCTGCCACGTCGCTTACCATTAATGTTTTTACTGACCGTTTTATTCCTTTTTGTATTACTGGTCCTATTTTTGACAATGACTTCTCTGCCTTACACTTTACCCCTTACTGCCTTCTGCTTCTGTCCCTGTTTTACCACCTTCCAACTTCCTGCATCGGTTCCCATCCCCCTGCCATAGTAGTTTAAACCCTTCCCAACAGCTCTCACAAACACCTCCCCCTCCTAGGACATCGGTTCCAGTCCTGGCCAGGTGCAGACCGTCCGGTTTCTACTGGTCCCACCTCCCCCAGAACCGGTTCCAATGCCTCAGGAATTTGAATGCCTCCCTCTCGCACGCCACGCATTCATCCTATCTATCCTGATATTCCTACTCTGACTAGCTCGTGGCACTGGTAGCAATCCTGAGATTACTGCCTTTGAGGTCCTACTTTTTAGTTTAACTCCTAACTCCCTGAATTCAGCTTGTAGGACCTTGTCCCATTTTGTCCCTAAATCGTTGGTCCCTATGTGCACCAAGGCAGCTAGCTGTTCACCGCCCCCCCCCCCCCCCACACACACACACACACACAATGTCCTGCAGCCGCTCCGAGACATCCTTGACCCTTGCACCAGGGAGGCAACATACCATCCTGGAGTCTCGATTGCATCTGCAGAACCGCCTGTCTATTCCCCTTATGATTGAGTCCCCTATCACTATAGCCCTGCCAAACATCTACCTGCCAGCCACGGTGCCATGAACCTGGCTGCTGCTGCCTCCGCCTGGTGAGCCATCTCCCTCAACAGCATCATAGATCATAGAATCTACAGTGCGGAAGGAGGCTATTCGGCCCATCGAGTCTGCTCCGGCTCTTAGAAAGAGCACCCTACCCAAGATCAACACCTCCACTCTATCCCCATAACCCAGTAACCCCACCCAACACTAAGGGCAATTTTGGACACTAAGGGCAATTTATCATGGCCAATCCACCTAACCTGCACATCTTTGGACTGTGGGAGGAAACCAGAGCACCCGGAGGAAACCCACACACACACGGGGAGGATGTGCAGACTCCCCACAGACAGTGACCCAAGCCGGAATCGAACTTGGGACCTTGAAGTTGTGAAGCAATTGTGCTATCCACAATGCTAACGTGCTATCCAAAGCGGTATATCTGTTTTGCAGGGAGATGACCGCAGCAGACACCTGCATTGCCTTCCTACTCTTGCTCTGTCTTTTCGTCACCCATTTTCTATCTCCCTCAGTACCTTTCACCTGCGGTGTGACCAAGCTGGTAAACGTGCTATCCACGACGTTCTCAGCATCGTGGATGCTCCAAAGTGAGTCCATCCGCATCTCCAGAAACGCCAAGCGGTCTAACAGGAGCTGAAACTGGACGCACTTCTTGCACGTGAAGTAGCCAGGTACAGTGGACGTGTCCCTGAGCTCCCACATCGATCACGTCGAGCATGACACGGGTCTGAAATCTCCTACCATGTCTTAAACCTTAGGTTAACTTATACAACTATAATTCCAAAAAATGATAGAAAAAATATATAAATTAGACAACGAAATGAAAAACTACTAACCAGTCACTTACCAGGGATAAAATGCACCTCCTCCCCACCCAGCTTCGAAGTCCCACCAAGATTCAAATTGCCAAACTCACTCTTTGCCGTCTCACTCTGGCTGTATCACTTCTCGCTCACTGGGAGACTATCGAGACGAAGATTATTCTCCACGTATACAGAAAGTTCGGTGGGTATTTGGTTGAGACACTTGAACATTTTGGGTGAATGGCCGAAGAAGCTGATGCAGCAAATTGAGAGACACTGTTTTCACTTCCAAAAAGACAAGAACCGGACGAGTACGCTGGATGATATTAGTTAAATTATAAAACTGGAGGTGACGAGATTCTCGTACTCACAACCGTATGAATTATTGAGCACCAAACAGGAGCAGAAGCATGCACTCAGCTGCGACCCCGTTGCAATGAGTCCTTAACACAGAAAATTCCTCATCCGTTCATTTGTGAAAAGATATCAACTTATCACTGCCATGACTCGGCTTCGAACCGCTGTTGCTGCGGCCACAACGCAGAGTGCTAACCACTATACGATCACGGCGCCTTACGTTACCGCCGAGGCAAACTGTAACTGTCGATGTACTTGGTCATCAAATGTTTGGAATCTGTCATGGCTCACACTTCATAACTCTCTAATTACAACTTTAGTAAATACACAGTTTGGCTATCTTAACCTTGGTTCCATAATAATTTTCCTGCAACAAGGCTTTATATACTTTAGCCCCAGGCTCATATAAATAGCAAAGTAACCGCTAAAATATATAATACATAACAATTACGATAGTCGTCCCAAACATATGGTATTCGGACGTTCTCCCGGTGTCTGCATCGGTTTTCCCCGCCTGCTCGAGGTCCATCCCACAGTCCAAAGATGTGAAGTTTCGGTGGATTGGCCGTGCTAAAGTGTCCAGATTGTCCGTAGATTAGCAAATACTGGATTGGCCATGATCAACGTGCCAGGTTACGGGTATTCTACGGAGGAACTTGGTCACGTCGTCCCCTGCTGATTTTTTTGAAACCATTTCACCCTGTATCTCTTTCCGCTCATTCCTGAATATTGTCAGTGCAAACAAACTCTCTCTCTCTATTTCCCCGATTGAACTTATCCGCCCACATTCCCGTTGCACTTTTAAGCGCCTCTCATTTGCCGTCTCACTCTCTGTGATCCAAAGAGAAAAATCCAGGCCCCTTTCGTACCACTGTTGTTATTGGGCTGAATGTCCCTCTCTGGTAGCTCAAATTAATATTAATTATCTCTTTGGATGTGAACTGACTGTTTAAAATCAGAATGTGGAGATGCTGGCGTTGGACTGGGGTGAGCACAGTAAAAAGTCTTACAACACCCGGTTAAAGTCCAACAGGTTTGTTTCGATATCACTAGCTTTCGGAACGCCGTTCCTTCCACAGGTGAATCTAAGGCAGGAGCAGCGCTCCGAAAGCTGGTGATATCGAAACAAACCTGTTTGACTTTACCCTGGCGTTGTAAGGCTTCTTACTAAAATCAGAATGACAGCATTTGGCGTGTTTAATATTGAAACCGGAGGAAAGATATCAGATCAATGTGGCATGAATTATAAAAAGCACCAAGGTGGGTGATTCGTTCCCACAGAGGGATAAAAACAACTCCTTCAGGCGGTGGGATAACACTTCGTCCCTGGGTGGTATCGAACCACCACCTTTCCAGTTAACAGCCGAACGCGCTAATCGATTGCGCCACAGAGACGACAAACGCTGCAGCATCTCGAAAAAACATGTCAAATTATGATCGAAAAAGTCTCATCTTGTCCACATCCGAACAGCAAATTCTTGCTGATGCACCAATCTGGAACAAAAACACAAAACGCTGGGCAATCTCAGCAGGTGTGAAATCCTCTGTGGAGCGAGAACGTAGTCTGTGTTTCAAGCCAGGTTGACGTTGTGTCACAGAACGAAGACTACACTATTTAGCCCAGTCAATAACGCGCCTCGAGCCTTCTACATTCGAGCCATTCTTGCATTTTCTGCCACTAGATATTCGCAATGAAACTAAAATGAAACTGTATTTTCTGATGTTCAGTAAGGATAGTTTTCTTAGTTTATAAATCTCAGTTAATTTCTCAAATCATTCTAAACAAGGGAAATGTGTCTTGACTGTCGCTGATCAGTCGGGCAGCGCGCTTCGTTCTCCCCAGATTCTGTTTGTCGAAGAGTTACCCAATATTCACAAAACTGGTGCTCGATCTTCGTGTGCCGCTTCGTTTCCGTTTTGTCCACTGCCAACTGGCTCTATTTGCCCAAAATCCGCCCACTCCTCCTCATTGCATCATGACCAGATGTCAGAAAATTCATTTATATGGAGAGACTATCGAGACCAAGATTATTCTCCGCGTATACAGAAGGTTCAGTGGGGATTTGGCGCCTCTCATTTGCCGTCTCACCCTCTTTGATAAAAAGATAAAATTCTAGGCCCCTTTTGTCCCATTGTTGCTATTGGGGCTAATGTCTCTCTCTGGTCATTCACTCTTTGGATGTGAACTGACTGTTTAAAATGAGAATGAAAGCATTTGGCGTGTTTAATATTGGAAGTGGAGGAAATAAATCAAATCAATGTGGCATGAAATGTAAAAAACACCAACGTGGGTGGATTCGATCTCACAGAGGGACGAAGTACAAAAAACACTTCATCCGGGGGTGGGATAATACTTCGTCACTGGGTGGGATCGAACCACCAACCTTTGGGTTAACAGCCGAATGAGGCAACCGATTGCGCAATAGAGACGACAAACGCTGCTTTTGCTTTAATAAAACAGCCAAATTGTAATGGAAACAATTCATCTTGTCCACATCGTAACAGCAAATCCTTGCTGATGCACCAATCTGGAACGAAAGCTCAAAAGGCTGGGCAATCTCAGGAGGTCTGACAGCATAAACAAAGAACAAAGAACAAAGAAAAGTCCAGCATAGGAACAGGCCCTTCGACCCTCCAAGCCCGTGTCGACCATGCTGCCCGACTAACCTACAATCTCCGACACTTCCTGGGTCCGTATCACTCTATTCCCAGTCCATTCATGTATTTCTCAAGATGCCCCTTAAATGTCACTATCGTCCCCGCTTGCACCTCCTCCTCTGGTAGCATGTTCCAGGCACCCACTACCCTCTGTGTAAAAAGCTTGCTCGTACATCTACTGGCAACCTTGCCCCTCACACCTTAAACCTATGCCCCCTAGTAATTGACCCCTCTACCCTGATTTCCCAAGATTCGGCCCACTCCTCCTCATTGCATCATGACAAGATGTCAGGAAATTCATTTATATGGAGAGACTATCGAGGCCAAGATTATTCTCCAGGTATACAGAATGTTCAGTGGGTATTTGGTTGAGACACTTGAACATTTTGGGTGAATGGTCGAAGAAGCTGATGCAGCAAATTGAGGCTGTTCTCACTTCCAAAAAGACAAGAACCGGAGGATTATGTTTGATGAGACTCGTTAAAATATAACACCTGGAAATGAGGAGATTCTCGTATTCACAACAGTTTGGATTCCAGTGCCTCAAACAGGAGCACATACATGCACTCAGTTGCGAACCCGTTTTAAAGAAGCCTTTACACAGAGAATTCCTCATCCATTCATTTGGGAAAAACACATCAACTTAACTCTGCCGTGACTCGGATTCGGACAGAGGTTGCTGCGGACCCCAACGCAGAGTAGTCACCACGAGACGATCACGGCGCAACACGTTACCGCCGATGCAACCTGTAACTGTCGATGTACTTCGTCATCAACTGTTTGTAATCTTTCATGGCCCACACTTTATGACTTTCTAATTACAACTTTAGTAGATACACAGTTTGGACGCCTTTACATTGGTTCCATAATAATTTTCCTGCAACAAGGTCACTTTGGGACAAGTGACCATAACTCCATTAGTTTTAAGATACCTATGGAGAATGATAGGTCTGGCCCAAGAGTGAAAATTCTTAATTGGGGCAAGGCCAATTTTGATGGTATCAGACGGGAACTTTCAGAGGTAGATTGGGGGGGACTGTTGGCAGGCAAAGGGACGGCTGGTAAATGGGAGGCTTTTAAAAATGTGTTAACCAGGGTTCAGGGTAAGCACATTCCTTTTAGAGTAAAGGGCAAGGCTGGTAGAAGTAGGGAACCCTGGATGACTCGAGATATTGAGACTCTGGTCAAAAAGAAGAAGGAGGCATATGATGTACATAAACAACTGGGATCAAGTGGATCCCTTGAAGAATATAGAGATTGTCGAAATAGAGTTAAGTGGGAAATCAGGAGGGCAAAAAGGGGACATGAAATTGCTTTGGCAAATAATGCAAAGGAGAATCCAAAGAGCTTCTACAGATACATAAAGGGAAAAAGAGTAACTAGGGACAGAGTAGGGCCTCTTAAGGATCAACAAGGACATCTATGTACAGAGCCACAAGAGTTGGGTGAGATCCTGAATGAATATTTCTCATCGGCATTCACGGTGGAGAAAGGCATGGATGTTAGGAATCTAAGGGAAATATATAGTGATGTCTTGAGACGTGTGCATATTACAGAGGAGGATGTGCTGGAAGTCTTAAAGCGCATCAAGGTAGATAAATCCCCGGGACCTGATGAAATGTATCCCAGGATGTTGTGGGAGGCTAGGGAGGAAATTGCGGGTCCCCAAACAGAGATATTTGAATCATCGGCAGCCACAGGTGAGGTGCCTGAAGATTGGAGAGTGGCGAATGTTGTGCCCTTGTTTAAGAAGGGCAGCAGGGAAAAGCCTAGGAACTACAGACCGGTGAGCCTAACGTCTGTAGTAGGTAAGTTGCTAGAAGGTATTTTGAGAGACAGGATCTACAAGCATTTAGAGAGGCAAGGACTGATTCGGGTCAGTCAGCGTGGCTTTGTGCGTGGAAAATCATGTCTCACAAATCTGATTGAGTTTTTTGAGGGGGTGACCAAGAAGGTAGATGAGGGCAGTGCAGTAGACGTAGTCTACATGGACTTTAGCAAAGCCTTTGACAAGGTACCGCATGGTAGGTTGTTGCAGAAGGTTAAAGCTCACGGGATCCAGGGTGAGGTTGCCAATTGGATTCAAAATTGGCTGGACGACAGAAGACAGAGGGTGGTTGTAGAGGGTTGTTTTTCAAACTGGAGGCCTGTGACCAGTGGTATGCCTCAGGGATCGGTGCTGGGTCCACTGTTATTTGTGATTTATATTAATGATTTGGATGAGAATTTAGGAGGCATGGTTAGTAAGTTTGCAGATGGCACCAAGATTGATGGCACAGTGGATAGCGAAGAAGGTTATCTAGGATTGCAACGGAATCTTGATCAATTAGGCAAGTGGGCCGACGAATAGCAGATGGAGTTTAATTTAGATAAATGTGAGGTGATGGATTTTGGCAGATCGAATCAGGCCAGGACCTACTCAGTTAATGGTATGGCGTTGGGGAGAGTTATAGAACAAAGAGATATAGGAGTACAGGTTCATAGCTCCTTGAAGGTGGAGTCGCAGGTGGACAGGGTGGTGAAGAAAGCATTCGGCATGCTTGGTTTCATTGGTCAGAACATTGAATACAGGAGTTGGGACGTCTTGTTGAAGTTGTACAAGACATTGGTACGGCCACACTTGGAATACTGTGTGCAGTTCTGGTCACCCTATTATAGAAAGGGTATTATTAAACTAGAAAGAGTGCAGAAAAGATTTACTAGGATGTTGCCGGGACTTGATGGTTCGAGTTATAAGGAGAGGCTGGATAGACTGGGACTTTTTTCCCTGGAGCGTAGGAGGCTTAGGGCTGATCTTATAGAGGTCTATAAAATAATGAGGGGCATAGATAAGGTAGATAGTCAACATCTTTTCCCAACGGTAGGGGAGTCTAGAACTAGAGGGCATAGGTTTAAGGTGAGAGGGGAGAGATTCAGAAGGACCCAGAGGGGCAATTTCTTCACTCAGAGGGTAGTGAGTGTCTGGAATGTGCTGCCAGAGGTAGTAGTAGAGGTGGGTACAATTGTGTCTTTTAAAAAGCATTTAGATAGTTACATGGGTAAGATGGGTATAGAGGGTTATGGGCCAAGTGCGGGCAACTGGGATTAGCTTAATGGTAAAAACTGGGCGGCATGGACTGGTTAGGCCGAAGGGCCTGTTTCCATGCTGTAAACTTCTATGATTCTATGATTCTAAGGTATATATACGCTTTAGCCTTTGCTCATAAAAATAACAATGCAACCGCTATAATTTCTAATACAGAACAATTTCGATATTCATCCCAAAAATATGCTATTAGGACGTTCTCCCGGTGACTGCATCGGTTTTCTCCGCGTTCTGGAGGTCCCTCCCACAGTCCAAAGATGTGAACGTTCGGTGGATTGGCCATGCGAAAGTGTGCCATATTGTACATAGATTGGCAGGTGAGCTGGACTGGCCATGATCAACGTACCAGGTTACGGGTATTCTACGGAGGAACTTGGTCACGTCGTCCCCTGCTGATTTTTTGAAACGAGTTCACCCTGTATTCCTTTCCTCTCATTCCTGAATATTGTCAGTGCAAACAAACTCTCTCTCTATTTCCACGATTGAACTTCTCCGCCCACAAACCAGCTGCACTTTTAAGCCCCTCTCATTCGCCGTCTCTTTGATCCAAAGAGAAAAATCTAGGGCGCTTTGGTCCCACTGTTGCTATTGGGGCGAATGTCTTTCTCTGGCAATTCAAATTAATATTGATTCACTCTTTGGATGTGAACTGACTGTTTAAAATTAGAATGACAGCATTTGGCGTGTTTAATATTGGAACCGGAGGAACGAAATCAAATCAATGTGACATGAAATGTAAAATGCTCCAAGGTGGGTGAATTCGATCCCACAGAGGTACGAAGTACAAAAAACACTTCATCCGTGGGTGGGATAACACTTCGTCTCTGGGTGGGAGCGAACCACTAACTTTGCGATAAACAGCCGAACGCACTCTCCGACTGCGCCACAGAGACGACAAATGCAGCTTTTACTCTAATAAACAAGACAAATTATAATGGAAGGAATTCATCTTGTCCACATCGTAACAACAAATTCTTGCTGATGCACCAATCTGGAACAAAAAGACAAAAGGCTGGGTAATCTCAACAGGTCTGACAGCATCTGTGGAGAGCGAACGGAGTCTGTGTTTCAAGCCAGGGTGACTTTGTGTCGCAGAACGAAGACTACATCATTATCGGTAGCCCTGTCAATAACGCGCCTCCTGTTTCTTCATTCGAGCCATTGTTGTATTTTCTGCCTCCAGATCTTCGCAATGAAACTAAAATGAAAGTGTATTATCTGATGTGAAGTAAGGACAGTTTTCTTAGTTTCTAAATATCAGTTAATTTCTCGAATAATTCTAAACAAGGGAAATGTGTCTTGACTGTCGCTGATCAGTCGGGCAGCGCGCTTCGTTCTCCCCAGATTCTGTTTGTCGAAGAGTTATCCAATATTCACAAAACTGGTGCTCGATCTTCGTGTGTCGCTTCGTTTCCGTTTTCTCCACTGCCAACTGGCTCTATTTGCCCAAAATCCGCCCACTCCTCCTCATTGCATCATGACCAGATGTCAGGAAATTCATTTATATGGAGAGACTATCGAGACCAAGATTATTCTCCGCGTATACAGAAGGTTCAGTGGGGATTTGGCGCCTCTCATTTGCCGTCTCACCCTCTTTGATAAAAAGAGAAAATTCTAGGCCCCTTTTGTCCCATTGTTGCTTTTGGGGCTAATGTCTCTCTCTGGTCATTCACTCTTTGGATGTGAACTGACTGTTTAAAATGAGAATGAAAGCATTTGGCGTGTTTAATATTGGAAGTGGAGGAAAGAAATCAAATCAATGTGGCATGAAATGTAAAAAACACCAACGTGGGTGGATTCGATCTCACAGAGGGACGAAGTATAGAAAACACTTCATCCGGGGGTGGGATAATACTTCGTCACTGGGTGGGATCGAACCACCAACCTTTGGGTTAACAGCCGAATGAGGCAACCGATTGCGCAACAGAGACGACAAACGCTGCTTTTGTTTTAATAAAACAGCCAAATTGTAATGGAAACAATTCATCTTGTCCACATCGTAACAGCAAATCCTTGCTGATGCACCAATCTGGAACAAAGCTCAAAAGGCTGGGCAATCTCAGGAGGTCTGACAGCATAAACAAAGAACAAAGAACAAAGAAAAGTCCAGCATAGGAACAGGCCCTTCGACCCTCCAAGCCCGTGCCGACCATGCTGCCCGACTAACCTACAATCTCCGACACTTCCTGGGTCCGTATCACTCTATTCCCAGTCCATTCATGTATTTCTCAAGATGCCCCTTAAATGTCACTATCGTCCCCGCTTGCACCTCCTCCTCTGGTAGCATGTTCCAGGCACCCACTACCCTCTGTGTAAAAAACTTGCTCGTACATCTACTGGCAACCTTGCCCCTCACACCTTAAACCTATGCCCCCTAGTAATTGACCCCTCTACCCTGGGGAAAAGCCTCTGACTATCCACTCAGTCTATGCCCCTCATAATTTTGTAGACCTCTATCAGGTCGCCCCTCAACCTCCATCATTCCAGTGAGAACAAACCGAGTTTATTCAACCGCTCCTCATAGCTAATGCCCTCCATACCAGGCAACATTCTGGCAAATCTCTTCTGCACCCTCGCTAAAGCCTCCTCATCCTTCTGGATGTATGGCGACCAGAATTGAACACTATACTCCAAGTGTGGCCAAACTAAGGTTATATACAGCTGCAACATGACTTGCCAATTCTTATACTCAATGCCCCGGCCAATGAAGGCAAGCATGCCGTATGCCTTCTTGACTACCTTCACCACCATGTTGCCCCATTCAGCGACCTGTGGACCAGTACACCTAGATCTCTCTGACTTTCAAAATTCTTGAGTGTTCTACCATTCACTGTATATTTCCTACCTGCATTAGACTTTCCAAAATGCATTACCTCACATTTGTCCGGATTAAACTCCATCTGCCATCTCTCCGCCCAAGTCTCCAAATAATCTAAATCCTGCCGTATTCTTTGACAGCCCTCATCGCTATCCGGAATTCCACCAACCTTTGTGTCGTCTGCAAACTTACTAATCAGACCAGTTACATTTTCCTCCAAATCATTTATATATAGTACAAACAGCAAAGGTCCCAGCACTGATCCCTGCGGAACACCACTAGTCACAGCCCTCCAATTAGAAAAGCAACCTTCCATTGCTACTCTCTGCAGTCTATGACCTAGCCAGTTCTATATCCACCTTGCCAGCTCACCCCTGAACCCATGTGACTTCACCTTTTTTACTAGTCTACCATGAGGGACCTTGTCAAAGGCCTTACTGAAGTCCATATATACAACATCCACTGCCCTACCTGCACCAATCATCTTTGTGACCTCCTCGAAAAATTCTATCAAGTTAGTGAGACACAACCACCCCTTCACAAAACCATGCTGCCTCTCACTAATACGTCCATTTGCTTCCAAATGGGGGTAGATCCTGTCTCGAAGAATTCTCTCCAGTAATTTCCCTACCACTGACGTAAGGCTCACCGGCCTGTAGTTCCCTGGATGATCCTTGTTACCCTTCTTGAACAAATGAACAACAATGGCTTTTCTCCGTTCCTCCGGGACATCCCCTGAAGACAGTGAGGATCCAAAGATTTCTGTCAAGGCCTCAGCAATTTCCTCTCCAGCCTCCTGGGGTAGATCCCATCAGGCCCTGTGGACGTATCTACCTTAATATGTTTTAAGACACCCAACAGCTCGTCTTTTTGGATCTCAATGTGACCCAGGCTACCACACTCTTCTCCAGACTCAACATCATAGATTATCATAGAATTTACAGTGTAGAATGTGGCCATTCGGCCCATCAAGACTGCACCGGCTCTTGGAAAGAGCACCCTACCCAAGATCAACACCTCCACCCTATCCCCACAACCCAGTAACCCTACCCAACACGAAGTTTCAATTTTGGACACTAAGGGCAATTTATCGTGGCCAATCCATCTAACCTGCACATCTTTGGACCATGGGGGGAAACCGGAGCACCCGGAAGAAACCCACGCACACACGGCGAGGATGTGCAGACTCCACACAGACAGTGACCAAAAGCGGAATCGAACCTGGGACTCTGGAGCTGTGAAGCAATTGTGCTATCCACGATGCTACAATGCTGCCCTACCAATTCCTTCTCTTTGGTGAATACTGATGCAAAGTATTCATTTAGTACCTCGCCCATTTCCTCTGGCTCCACACATAGATTCCCTTGCCTATCCTTCAGTGGGCCAACCTTTCCCTGGTTACCCTCGTGCTTTTTATGTACGTGTAAAAACCTTGGGATTTTCCTTCACCCTATTTGCCAATGACTTTTCGTGACCCCTTCTAGCCCTCCTGACTCCTTGTTTAGGTTGCTCCCAACTTTCCTTATATTCCACACAGGCTTCTTCTGTTCCCAGCCTTTTAGCCCTGACAAATGCCTCCTTTTTCTTTTTGACGTGGCCTACAATATCTCTCATTATCCAAGGTTCCCGAAAATTGCCGTATTTATCCTTCTTCCTCACAGGAACATGCCGGTCCTGAATTCCTTTCAACTGACACTTGAAAGCCTCCCACATGTCAGATGTTGATTTACCCTCAAACATCCGCCCCCAATCAAGGTTCTTCAGTTCCCGACTAATATTGTTATAATTAGCCTTCCTCCAATTTAGCACATTCACCCTTGGTCAATCTTATCCTTGTCTACCAGCACTTTAAAACTTACTGAATTGTGGTCACTGTTCACGAAATGCTCCCCTACTGAGACTTCTACCACCTGATCGGGCTCATTCCCCAATACCAGGTCCAGTACCGCCCCGTCCCTGGTTGTACTGTCTACATGTTGTTTTAAGGAGCCCTCCTGGATGCTCCTTACAAACTCTGCCCCGTCTAAGCCCCTGGCACTAAGTGAGTCCCAGTCAATATTGGGGAAGTTGAAGTCTCCCACCACCACAACCCTGTTGTTTTTGCTTTTTTCCAAAATCTGTCTACCCATCTGCCACTCTATCTCCCGCTGCCTGTTGGGAGGCCTGTAGTAAACCCCCAACATTGTGACTGCACCCTTCTTACTCCTGATCTCTACCCATATAGCCTCACTGCCCTCTGAGGTGTCCTCCCGTAGTACAGCTGTGATATCCTCCCTAACCAGTAGCGCAACTCCGCCAACCCTTTTACATCCCCCTCTACCCGCCTGAAACATCTAAATCCTGGAACGTTTAGCTGCCAATCCTGCCCTTCCCTCAACCAGGTCTCTGTAATGGCAACAACACCATAGTTCCAAGTACTAATCCAAGCTCTAAGTTCATCTGCCTTCCCCATAATACTTCTTGCATTACAACATATGCACTTCAGGCCACCAGAACTGCTGTGTTCAGCAACTTCACCCTGTCTGCTCTGCCTCAGAGCCATACTGTCTTTATTCCCTAGTTCTCCCTCAATGCTCTCACCTTCTGACCTATTGCTCCCTTGCCCACCCCCCTGCCATACTAGTTTAAACCCTCCCGTGTGACACTAGCAAACCTCGCAGCCAGGATATTTATGTCTCTCCATTTTAGGTGCAACACGTCCTTCCTATATCGGTCACACCTGCCCCTGAAGTGCTCCCTGTGGTCCAGATAAGAGAAACCCTCCCTCCTACACCAGCTGTTTAGCCACGTGTTTAGTTGCTCTATCTTCCTATTTCTAGCCTCACTAGCACGTGGCACATGGAGTAATCCCGAGATTACAACCCTAGAGGTCCTGTCTTTTCACTTTCTGCCGAGCTCCCTGAACTCCTGCTGCAGGACCTCATGCCCCTTCCTGCCTATGTCGTTAGTACCAATATGTACAACGACCTCTGCCTGTTTGCCCTCCCCCTTCAGGATGCCCTCTACCCGTTCGGAGGCATCCTGGACCCTGGCACCAGGGAGGCAAATTACCATCCCGGAGTCTCTTTCACGTCCACAGAATCGCCTATCTGTGCCACTGACTACCGAGTCCCCTATGACTTTTGCTCTTCTGCGCTTTGACCCTCCCTTCTGAACAGCAGAGCCAGCCGTGGTGCCACTGCTCTGGCTGCTGCTGTTATCCCCTGATAGGCTACCCCCCCCCCCCGACAGTATCCAAAGGGGTATACCTGTTCGAGAGGGGGACAGCATAAGGGATTCCTGCACTGACTGCCTGCCCTTTCTGGTGGTCACCCATTTCTCTGCCTGCACCTTGGGTGTGACCACATTTATATACCTGCTATCTGTGACGCTTTCCGCCACCTGCATGCTCCTAAGTGCATCCAATTGATGCTCCAACCGAACCATGCGGTCTGTAAGGAGCTCCAGTTAGGTGCAGTTTCTGCAGATGAAGCCATCCGGGACTCTGGAAGCCTCCTGGGCCTGCCACATCTCACAGTCAGAGCACTGCACCCCTCTAACTGACATTGCGTCAATTAATTCGTAAATTAAAGTTAATTGTTAAAATTTGAAGAAAAAAAAGTTACTGTTCACTACCTGTTTCCTAGCAGTAGATTTATACTATAAATGTGAAGGCTTAATACAGTACTCTCCGATCTCTGGCTTAGATACCCCTCTAAATTATAATTAAGTAATTTACATGTTTAATTAGTTTCCCAATGCTTAATTTTTTTAATTTCTGAAGATTCCCAACCAGCCACTCAGGTCACAGCTTTTCTCTGATGTCACTTCAGTCCCCCCCCCCCTCTCCACCCCCCCCCCCCCCCCACACACACACAATTTGAAAAGGAATAAAAATAAAAATGAGTAAAACTCACTTTCTTACCTTCTGAGGGTCTCATATGCTCTCTGGTTCTCTCCCTTTCCTGGTTACCTAACTGCCCCAAATTACCAAGTTTCCAATTCCCTCGCTGGATGTGTCTTACTCACTCAGGCTGTGTCTCTTTGACCTGCGCAACGCTTCTGTGGAGAGAGAACGGGGTCTGTGTTTCAAGCCAGATTAGCAGTTTCGCTGGATTGGCCATGATCAACATGCCGCGTTCAGGGTATTCTCTGGAGGGACTTGGTCACGTCATCCCTTGCTGATTTTTTGGAATCCATTTCACCCTGTATCCCTTTCCTCTCATTCCAGAATATTGTCAGTGCAAACAAAATCTCTCTATTTCCACGATTGAATTCACCGCCGCCATACCAGTTGCACTTTGGAGCGCCTTTCATTCGCTGTCTCACCCACTTTGATCCAAAGAGAAAAATCTAGTCCCCTTTCGTCCCACTATTGCTATTGGGGTGAATGTCTCTCTTTGGTAGGTCAAATTAACGTTGATTAATTCTTTGGATGTGAACTGACTGTTCAAAACCAGAATGACAGCATTTGGTGTGTTTAATATTGGAACCGGACAAAAGAAATCAAATCAATGTGGCATGAAATATAAAAAACACCAAAGTGGGTGATTCGATCCAACAGAGGGACAAAGTATAAAAAACACTTCATACGGGGGTGGGATAACACGTCATCTCTGGGTGGGATCGAACCACCAATCCTTCGGTTAATAACCGAACGCGCTATCCGATTGCGCCACAGAAACAACAAATGCTGCTTTTGCTCGAATAAGCAAGCCAAATTACGATGGAAACCATCTCACCTTGTCCATATCGCAACAGCAACTGCTGATGCACCAATCTGGAACAAAAACACAAACGGCTGCGCAATCTCAGCAGGTCTGACAGCATCTGTGGAGAGAGAACGGAGTCTGTGTTTCAAGCCAGGGTGACTGTGTAACAGAACGAAGAGTACACCATTATCCGTAGCCCTGTCAATAGCGCGCCTCCGGCCTTTTTACATTCGATCCATTGTTGTATTTTGCGCTTCCCGATATTCGCAATGAAACTAGAATTAAACTGTGTTTTCTGATGTGCAGTAAGGACTGTTTTCTTAGTTTCTAAATATCAGTTAATTTCTCGAACCATTCTAATCAAAGGAAATGTGTCTTGACTGTCGCTGATCAGTCGGGCAGCGCCCTTCGTTCTCCCCGGATTCTGTTTCTCGAAGTGTTTCCCAACATTCACAAAACTGGTGCTTGATGTTCGTGTGTCGCTTCGTTTCCGTTTTCTCCATTGCCAACTGGCTCTCTTTCCAGAAAATTGGCTCACTCATCCTCATTGGATCATGACCAGATGTCAGGAAATTCATTTATATGGATGGACGATCGAGACCAAGATTATTCTCCGCGTATACAGAAGGTTAAGTGGGTAGTTGGTTGAGACACTTGTACATTTTGGGTTAATGGCAAAGGAAGATGCAGCAAATTAAGAGAGACTGTTTTCACTTCCAAACAGACCAGAGCCTGAGGAGTATGCTTGATGATAATAGTTAAAATAAAAAACCGGGAGCTGAAGAGATTCTCGCATTAACAACCGTTTTTACAAAAGAACAAAGAACAAAGAAATGTACAGCACAGGAACAGGCCCTTCGGCCCTCCAAGCCCGTGACGACCATGCTGCCCGACTAAACTACAATCTTCTACACTTCCTGGGTCCGTATCCTTCTATTCCCATCCTATTCATATATTTGTCAAGATGCCCCTTAAATGTCCCTATCGTCCCTGCTTCCACTACCTCCTCCGGTAGCGGGTTCCAGGCACCCACTACCCTCTGCGTAAAAAGCTTGCCTCGTACATCTACTCTAAACCTTGCCCCTCTCACCTTAAACCTATGTCCCCTAGTAATTGACCCCTCTACCCTGGGGAAAAGCCTCTGACTATCCACTCGGTCTATGCCCCTCATAATTTTGTATACCTCTATCAGGTCTCCCCTCAACCTCCTTCGTTCCAGTGAGAACAAATCGAGTTTATTCAATCGCTCCTCATAGCTAATGCCCTCCATACCGGGCAACATTCTGGTAAATCTCTTCTGCACCCTCTCTAAAGCCTCCACATCCTTCTGGTAGTGAGGCGACCAGAATTGAACACTATACTCCAAGTGTGGCCTAACTAAGGTTCTATACAGCTGCAACATGACTTGCCAATTCTTATACTCAATGCCCCGGCCAATGAAGGCAAGCATGCCGTATGCCTTCTTGACTACCTTCTCCACCTGTGTTGCCCCTTTCAATGACCTGTCGACCTGTACTCCTAGATCTCTTTGACTTTCAATACTCTTGAAGGTTCTACCATTCACTGTATATTCCCTACCTGCATGAGACCTTCCAAAATGCATTACCTCACATTTGTCCGGATTAAACTCCATCTGCCATCTCTCCGCCCAAGTCTCCAGACAATCTAAATCCTGCTGTATCCTCCGACAGTCCTTATCGCTATTCGCAATTCCACAAACCTTTGTGTCATCTGCAAACTTACTAATCAGGCCAGTTACATTTTCCTCCAAATCATTTATATATACTACAAAGAGCAAAGGTCCCAGCACTGATCCCTGTGGAACACCACTGGTCACAGCCCTCCAATTAGAAAAGCATCCCTCCATTGCTACTCTCTGCCTTCTATGGCCTAGCCAGTTCTGTATCCACCTTGCCAGCTCACCCCTGATCCCGTGTGACTTCACCTTTTGTACTAGTCTACCATGAGGGACCTTGTCAAAGGCCTTACTGAAGTCCATATGGACAACATCTTCTGCCCTACCTGCATCAATCATCTTAGTGACCTCCTCGAAAAACTCTATCAAGTTAGTGAGACACTAAGTTGTCTCCCCTTCACAAAACCGTGCTGCCTCTCACTAATACGTCCATTTGCTTCCAAATGGGAGTAGATCCTGTCTCGAAGAATTCTCTCCAGTAATTTCCCTTACACTGAAGTAAGGCTCACCGGCCTGTAGTTCCCGGGATTATCCTTGCTACCTTTCTTAAACAGAGGAACAACATTGGCTATTCTCCAGGACATCAAACTGTAGCAGAAGCATGCACTCAGCTGTGAACCCGTTTTAAAGAGTGCTTCGCACAGAGCATTCCTCATCCGTTCATTTAGGAAAAACACGTCAACTGACCATTGCCGTGACTTGGATTCGAACCGAGGTTGCTGCGCCCACAACGCAGAGTACTAACCACTATACGATCATGGCGCCACACGTTACCGCCGAGGCAAGCTACAACTGTTAATGTACTTAGTCATAATTGTTTGGAACCTATCATGGCCCATACTTTATGACTCTCGAATTACAACTTTCGTAGATACACAGTTTTGATGCCTTAACCTTGGTTCCATAATAATTTTCCTTTAACAAGGATATATGCACTGTAACCCAGGCTCATAAAAATAACAATGCTACCGCTGTAATATATAATACATAACAATTTCAATATTCGTCCCAAACATATGGCATTTGGACGTTCACATGGTGTCTGCATCGGTTTTCTCCGCCTGCTCGAAGTCCCTCCCACAGTTCAAAGATGTGTAGGTTCGGTGGATTGGCCATGCTAAAGTGTGCCAGATTGTACATAGATTAGCAGTTTCGCTGGATTGGCCATGATCAACGTGCTGGATTACGGGTATTCTACGGTGGAGCTTGGTCACGTCGACCCCTGCTAATTAAAAAAAAAACATTTCGTCCTGTTTCCCTTTCCTCACATTCTTGAATATTGTCAGTGCAAACAAACTCTCTCTATTTCCACGATTGAACTTCTCCGCCCGCATACCTGTTGCACTTTGGAGAGTCTCCCATTAGCCGTCTCACCCTCTTGATCCAAAGAGAAAAATCTCGGGCCTTTCGTCCCACTGTTGCTATTGGGGTGAATGTCTCTCTTTGGTAGGTCAAATTAATATTGATTAATTCTTTGGATGTGGACTGATTGTTTAAAATCATAATGACAGCATTTGGCGTGTTTAATATTGGAACCGGAGGAAGGAAATCAAATCAGTGTGGCATGAAATATAAAAAGCACCAAGTGGGTGATTCGATCCCACAAAGGGACAAAGTCGAAAATACAATTTATCCGGGGGTGGGATAACACTTCGTTTCTGGGTGAAATCGAACCACCAAACTTTTGGTTAACTGCCGAACGCGCTAACCGATTGCGCCACAGAGACGACAAATGCTGCTTTGGCTCGAATAAAGAACCCAAATTATGATGGAAACAGTCTCCCCTTGTCCACTTCGTAACAGTAAATTCTTGCTGATGCACCAAACTGGAACAAAAGCACAAAAGGCTGAGCAATCTCACCAGGTCTGACAGCATCTGTGGAGAGAGAACGGAGTCTGTTTTTGAAGCCAAGTTGACTGTGTCACAGAACGAAGAGTACCCCATTATCCGGAGCCCTGTCAATAACGCGCCTCCAGCCTTTTTACATTCGAGCCATTGTTGTATTTTACGTTTCCCGATATTCGCAATAAAACTATAATTAAACTGTATTTTCTGATGTGCAGTAAGGACAGCGTTCTTAGTTTCTAAATATCAGTTAATTTCTCGAAACATTCTAATGAAAGAAAATGTGTCTTGACTGTCGCTGATCTGTCGTGCAGCGCTACGGAATCTGTTTCTCAAAGTGTTTCTCAACATTCACAAAACGGTTCCTTGATGTTCGTGTACCACTTCGTTTCCGTTTTCCCCATTACGAACTGTCATTATTTCCCAAAATTCTGCCCACTC
Organism: Scyliorhinus torazame; assembly: GCF_047496885.1. Taxonomy (NCBI): domain Eukaryota; kingdom Metazoa; phylum Chordata; class Chondrichthyes; order Carcharhiniformes; family Scyliorhinidae; genus Scyliorhinus; species Scyliorhinus torazame. The sequence continues at coordinate 176,288,589 of NC_092720.1, read as the reverse complement.
CTCCTCATTGCATCATGACCAGATGTCAGGAAATTCATTTATATGGATGGACTATCGAGACCAAGATTATTCTCCGCGTATACAGAAGGTGCAGTGGGTATTTTGTTAAGACACTTGAACATTTTGCGTGAATGGCCAAAGAAAGCGATGCAACAAATTGAGAGAGACTTCCTGCTTGATGATAATAGTTAAAATAAAAAACCGGGAGCTGAGGAGATTTTCGTATTCACAACCGTTTGAATTCTGGAGCATCAAGCAGGAGCAGAAGCATGCACTCTGCTGTGAACCCGTTTTAACGAGTCCTTCATACAGAGAATCCCTCATCCGTTCATTTGGGAAAAATATATCAACTTATCGCTGCCGTGACTCGGATTCGAACCGAAATTGGTTCGGCCACAACGCAGACTACTAACCAATACACGATCACGGCACCACACGTTCCGGCAAAGGCTCACCTGCAACTGTCGATGTACTTGATTATCAACGGTGTGGCATGCATCATGGCCAACAGTTCATGACTCTCTAATTACAATTTTAGTAGATACACAGTTTGGATGCCTTAACCTTGGTTCCATAATGATGTTCCTGCAACAAGGATATATACACTTTAAACCAGGCTCATAAAAATAACAATGCAATCGCTATAATCTATAATACACAACAATTTCGATATTCATCCCAAACATATGGTATTTGGACGTTCTCCCGGTGCCTGCATCGGTTTTCTCCGCCTGGTCGACGTCGCTCCCACAGTCCAAAGATATGAAGGTTCGGGTGGATTGGCCACGGCAACGTGTGCCAGATTGTCCATTGATTAGCAGTTTCGCTGGATTGGTCATGATCTCCGTGCCGGATGAGGGGTATTGTACGGAGGAACTTCGTCATTTCGACTCCTGCTGATTTTTCGAAACCATTTCACACTGTATCCCTTTCCTCTCATTCCTGAATATTGTCAGTGCAAACAAACTCTCTCTCTATTTCCACGATTGAACTTCTCCGCCCACATACCAATTGCACTTTGGAGCGCCTCTCAGTCGCCGCCTTACCCTCATTGATCCAAAGAGAAGAATCGAGGCCATTTTCATTCCACTGTTGCAATTAGGGTGAATATCTCTCTCTGGTCGTTCAAAGTAATATTGCTGAACTCTTTCGATGGGAACTGGCTGTTTAAAATCAAAATGATAGCATTCGGCGTGTTTAATATTGGAACCGGAGGAAAGAAATCAAATCAATGTGGCATGAAATATAAAAAGCACCACGGTGGGTGATTCTTTCCCACAGAGGGACAAAGTCTCATAAACACTTCATCCATGGGGTGGGAAAACACTTCATCACTGGGTGGAATCAAACTGCCAACCTTTTAGTTAACAGCCGAACGCGCTAACCGATTGCTCCACAGAGATGACAACCTCTGCTTTTGCTCGGATTAACATATCAAATTCCGATGGAAACAGTCTCATCTTGTCCACATCGGAACAGCAAATTCTTGCTCTTGCACCAATCTGCAACAAAAACACAAAAGGCTGGGCAATCTCAGCCGGTCTGACAGCATCTGTGGAGAGCGAACGGAGTCTGTGTTTCAAGCCAGGGTGACTTTGTGTCGCAGAACGAAGACTACACCATTATCCGTAGCCCTGTCAATAACGCGCCTCCAGACTTCTACATTCGAGCCATTGTTGTATTTTGCGCTTCCCGATACTCGCGATGAAACTATAATTAAACTGTATTTTCTGATGTGCAGTAAGGACTGTTTTCTTAGTTTCTAAATATCAGTTAGTTTCTCGAATCATTCTAATCAAAGGAAATGTGTCTTGACTGTCGCTGATCAGTCGGGCAGCGCCCTTCGTTCTCCCCAGATTCTGTTTCTCGAAATGTTTCCCAACATTCACAAAACTGGTGCTTGATGTTCGTGTGTCGCTTCGTTTCCTTTTTCTCCATTGCCAACTGGCATTATTGCCCTAAATTCTGTCCGCTCCTCCTCATTGCATCATGACCAGATGTCAGGAAATGAATTTATATGGTGGGACTATCGAGACCAAGATTATTCTCCGGGTATACAGAAGGTTCAGTGGGTATTTGGTTGAGACACTTGAAAATTTTGGGTGAATGACCAAAGAAGCTGATGCAGCAAATTGAGAGAGACTGTTTTCACTTCCAAACAGACAAGAACCTGAGGAGTATGCTTGATGATAATAGTTAAAATAAAAAACAGGGAGCTGAAGACATTCTCGTATTCACAACCGTTTGAATTCTCGAGCACCAAACAAGCACTCAGCTGTGAACCCATTTTAAAGAGTCCTTTCCTCAGAGAATTCTTCATTAGTTCTTTTGAGAAAACCCCATAAACTTATTGCTGCCATGACTCGGATTCGAACCGAGTTTGCTGCAGCCACAACCATACGTACGAAACACGGTACGATCACTGCGCTACACGTATCCGCCGAGGCAGAAGTGTAACTGTCGATAAGTCATAATTCCTCATCCGTTCATTTGGGAAAAACAGATCAACTTTTGTGGCGTGTACACTCTTTACTCCGGGGACATTAGGATGAGATTTCTAAATTCTTGGAAGTGCAGGGTCGGATTCGGACAAGTCAGCATGGATTTAGTAAGGGGAGGCCGTGCCTGACAAACCTGTTAGAGTTCTTTGAAAAGATAACAAATAGGTTAGACCAAGGAGAGCCAATGGATGTTATCTATCTTGACTTCCAAAAGGCCTTTGATAAGGTACCTCATGGGAGACTGATGAGTAAAATAAGGGCCCATGGTGTTCGAGGCAAGGTACTAACATGGATTGACGATTGGCTGTCAGGCAGAAGGCAGAGAGTTGGGATAAAAGGTTCTTTTTCGGAATGGCAACCGGTGACGAGTTGTGTCCCACAGGGTTCAGTGTTGGGGCCACAGCAGTTCTCTTTATATCTTAACGATCTAGATGACGGGACTGGGGACATTCTGGCTAAGTTTGCCGATGATACAAAGATAGGTGGAGGGGCAGGTAGTATGAAGGAGGTGGGGAGGCTGCAGAAAGATTTAGGCAGTTTAGGAGAGTGGTCCAAGAAATGGCTGATGAAATTCAACGTGGGCAAGTGCGAGGTCTTGCATTTTGGAAAAAAGTATAGAGGCATGGACTATTTTCTAAACGGTGACAAAATTCATAATGCTGAAGTGCAAAGGGACTTGGGAGTCCTAGTCCAGGATTCTCTAAAGGTAAACTTGCAGGTTGAGTCCGTAATTAAGAAAGCAAATGCAATGTTGCCATTCATCTCAAGAGGCTTGGAATATAAAAGCAGGGATGTACTCCTGAAGCTTTATAAAGCATTAGTTAGGCCCCATTTAGAATACTGTGAGCAATGTTGTGCCCCACACCTCATGAATGACATACTGGCACTGGAGCGGGTCCAGCGGAGATTCACATGGATGATCCCAGGAATAGTAGGCCTAACATACGCTGAACGTCTGAGGATCCTGGGATTATATTCATTAGAGTTTAGGAGGTTGAGGGGAGATCTAATAGAAACTTACAAGATAATGAATGGCTTAGATAGGGTGGATGTAGGGAAGTTGTTTCTATTAGCAGGATAGACTAGGACCCGGGGGCACAGCCTTAGAATAAAAGGTAGTCACTTTAGAACAGAGATGAGGAGAAATGTCTTCAGCCAGAGAGTGGTGGGTCTGTGGAATTTATTGCCACAGAGGGCGGTGGAGGCCGGGACGTTGAGTGTCTTTAAGACAGAAGTTGATAAATTCTTGATTTCTCGAGGAATTAAGGGCTATGGAGAGAGAGCGGGTAAATGGAGTTGAAATCAGCCATGATTGAATGGTGGAGTGGACTCGATGGGCCGAATGGCCTTACTTCCACTCCTATGTCTTATGGTCTTATGGTCTTATGGACATTGCTTTCAATGCAGGCACACAGTTTCCCCATTTTAATGCACTATTAATGCAGGTTTTGCCTGACCGCTTAGCATCCAGTATTAAAACTAATAACATGGACTGGTCTGACAATTCCAAACCTCAAATGAAACGTGGGGTGAGACCTGTTACAAAGACACTTTGCCCAAAGTTAAATTCGAATTCATCCAATGTCCCTCTCAAAGAAGAGCTCCTTAAGGTCAGAACTCTCAGACAGATTAACGTTACTATCGCCCAGATTGCACGGACCCTCCTGAATTTGGTTACCACTGACAGGCTCCTTAGCCCTTCACTGCATACATGCAGGATTTCGACAGCACTCCTCCGCATCGTCCTGCTGCCAAATATAATGTCACTTGCTCCAACTGTCAACGTACAGGCCACTACGCTAGGGATTGTCCAGCACCCCGACGACAAAGTAGATTTCAACCCTGTCGGCAGACACCCTTTACTACCTCTAACCCCTAATGACTAGCCAGATCGAACTTTCCGCTCCTCTGAACAGACCACTCTGACGAGCCCACCGCTACGATTTGCATAGAGGGCGTGCCTATACCCTTCCTGATTGACACCGGCGTGACTCATTCTACGCTGGACTGGACATTAATTCAGAAACAGTGCTTTCACCTTTCTGATAAGCATGTGGAACTTGCTGGTTTCATGGGGGAAGGTGCTGTTTATCCGCTTACGAAGCCACTCTCTGTTCAATTTGAGGGCCAGGAATGTTGCATCCCTTTCACAGTTACCCGCGTCCTTGGAGTCAACCTGGTCAGACGTTACTTGCTGTGTCCCTTGCAGGTGGAAATTGTTTGCCTTGATAACGGCATTACTATATCAGCTATCCCGCAGGCCCAGCTTCGAAATTTTCCCCTTTTCACTACTCCACAGTGGTGGTCGGTTGATTTTTATCCCTCACACTTTTCAACTCCCTTAGATATTCCCGATCCACATGTCACTCTTTGCTACGATCATACAGGATGCTCACCTGATTTGGAGAGCATGTACCAAGACACCCTCGGTTCTCTAAAATCTGTATCATTTGTTGGCCTCGCTCAGGGAAAAGAAGGGTCTGCCTTTCTTGTCAATTTACCCCATGGCCTCTGGCATCAGTCGGGACTTGTGTCACCCCACGTGATCCTTTCTGTGAACGAAGGCTACAGTGCCAAGTCCTTGGGATTTCTGGCAGTTGCATTACGAGGACAAGCAGATCCGTTCTTTAATGGAAGACAAATACTACCCGCAGGCACTTTACAATATTTTCAACGCCCAGTTGTCCTCATTGGCACACTGCACCACCATCGTTCAGTCCAATCAACGACTTCTGAACTACCCGCAGATTTATGGGCGGCATCGAAACACGAAGTTGGTCTCACTAATGTCCCTCCCGTTGTTATTAAAGTTATACCCGACATGCCCTTTCCCTCGATTTCACAGTACCCTTTGCGCCCCGAGGTTGAAGAAGGAGTCTTGGTCATGATTCAATCGTTGCTTCAACAGGGAATTGTGGTACCATGCCAATCGCCCTGTAACACCCCGATTCTTCCAGTTCCTAAGATAGCAAGACATCCGAATGGCGTTTGGTCCAAGACCTCTGACGTATTAATCAGATAGTGGAACCCTTACATCCTATTGTTCCAAACCCGGTGACAATCCTTAGTAATGTCCCACCACAGGCGGCTGTTTTCACCCTTGTTGATTTACAACATGCCTTTTTGCAATACCCCTCGCCCCTGAATCACAGTATTTGTTTGCCTTTACATTTAAGGGCAACCAATACACTTGGACTAGGCTCCAACAGGGCTTCATTCATTCTCCAACCCTTTTCTCACAAGCATTGCACTCCCAGTTAGCGACATTATCAACTCCTGGTGGCTCCACCATCATCCAATATGTTGATGACTTACTCCTTGCCAGCCCTGACTTCACCACTAACCAGCATGACACCGTTTACCTGCTCATCCGTCTCCATTCATGGGGGTATGTGATCCCACCCACTAAAGTTCATAAAGGCCAACGGCAGGTCAAATGTTTGGGTGTCCTAATAAGTGCTACGGATCGCTCCCCTACTCAGGAACGCATTACTCCTTCACTGCAGACCCTATTTCCTACATCGCCCAAGCAGGTGCGAGCCATTTTTGGATTGGTGAACTTTTGCAGACAATGGATTGCGAATGTTACTGTCCATACTAAAGAGTTAACTCTGTACTCCTCTCAAAATGCTTCTCTTAAGTTTGAACTTCCTGATTCAGCAAAACAATCTTTTGTTACTCTGAAAAACGCCCTGGCAGCCGCCTCAGCGCCAGGACGACCTATGTATGACAGACCCTTTCAGTTGTACGTTAATGTTCTTGATGAATATGCCACTAGTGTTCTAACACAAGAACACGGTGACCGGCGTCGCCCGGTCGCCTACTATTCTACGAAATTGGACCCTGTAGCTTGCAGTCTACCTCCCTGCACCCAAATTCTTATGGCTGCCCATTTGTTAGCTCACGCAGCCTCTAATCTGACCCTTTACCAGCCAGTACAAGTGCATACCTCACACTCTATTGTGGCTCTCCTAACGTCTCAGCAAACCCAGCATCTGACTCAAGCCCGCTTGAGCCGCTATGAGGTTTCACTATTGCAAAACCTTTACCTCTCTTTTCATTCCTGTTCGACCTTAAATCCTGCTGTGTTCCTCGAACAGCCCCCCGATAACCTTGTGGACCCGCCACACGATTGTTTGCTTCGGAATCACTTCCTTACCGCGCGTCGCCCGGATTTAACGAACCGGCCTATTGATAATCCAGATCTAATTTTTTATGTTAATGGCAGTTCCTCCATTTCTCTCACTGGCATCCCACAGTCGGGATATGCCGTGGTAACCGACACTGACGTGCAGGAAGCAGCAGCCTTCGAGACCCCTGTCTCCGCACAAGCTATTTGCCCGTATTCAAGCATGTATTTTGGCCACATGTAAAAGTACTAATGTTTACACTGATTCTAGGAATGCCTTTGGCGTGACGCACGCTTTCGGTCGCCTCTGGCAACAGCCTCACCTCTGCGGGAGCTCCCATTCAAAATGCTCTTTGGATTAAAAATATCCTCGATGCTAATCAGCTTCCCCATCAATTGGCAATTATTAAATGTGTTGCGCACACAAAGCGGGACACTCCCGTTCAATTAGGAAATGCCCGTGCTGATTCGGCTGCTTTAGCTGCGGCTGATTGTTCCCAGTGGGGCTAATCAGGCTCTAAAGCAGGTACCTGCATTAGGAACGAAGGGCATGCCAGACATAACTAAGTTCAAAATTTACAGAGGGACGCCTCTGATTCCGCGCGCACACCATGGAAGTCAATGGGGTGTTCACAAACCTTGACACGAGACCTCAGGCTTACTCCCGTTGGTCAAGTTTGTATTCCGAATTCTTTATTGCCGGTACTTATTGATTATTTGCATTCTTGTACCCATCTTGGCAAGGAGGGAATGGCACAGCTACTCCTGAAAACCTGGTGGCACCCAGATTTGAATACAGCAACGCAAACGCGGCTGGATCGATGCGTTATTTGCGTGAAACATAATAAGGGTAAAGGCATTAAATGCCCTCCAGGAACCACTCCCTTGCCAGATGGCCCTTTTGCCTGTATACAGCTTGATTTTATCGAATTGCCAAAAGCACAGTGCCATAAATATTGTTTAGTAATAATCAATGTATTTAGTAAATGGATTGAAGCCTTCCCCACCACTAATTGTACGGCACATACACTGGTGAAGTGGTTGTTAACGGAAGTCATTCCTCGTTTTGGGGTACCCAAAATGGTGAACTCAGACAATGGACCATATGCTGTAGCTCGGATCAATACTGAATTGTGTGAAGCACTCGTAATTAAACAGCAACTGCACTGCGCATATCACCCGCAGGCTGAGGGAATTGTGGAAAGAGCCAACGGGACATTAAGAGAAAAATTATCTAAATTAACTGGAAAAACTGGGTTAAATTGGCTAAAAGTTGGCACTATTTCACATGCGTGTGACTCCCCATTCGCGGACCGGACTGTCAGCTACAGAGATAGTCTATGGTTGGCCAATGAGAACTCCCTGGGATGCCCATGAAAAATTCCTAGAGGGAGTAGACCTCCGCATGATCGGGGAACAAATGCAGAAGAATTTGAAGCAATTAACACATTCTCTGAAGTTTCTCCACTCACAGGTAAAACAGGCACATCTCCCAGTAATGGCAGAGACAGCCGTCCCTCGATATCCAGTGAATAAACACGGAGACCACATGTTGGTTAAAAACTGGGACAGAAAGAAACTAGGATAGTGCTGGAGTGGACCCTTCCACGTACTGCTGACTACACCGACTTCCGTCAAACTTGAAGGACGTTCAAGTTGGATACATCCATCCGATTGCAAGAAGATAGTCTCCAAACCAGACGAGAACACAGGATGAAGATCTTCATTATAATTTTTGGACTATTTAGCCTTAATGGCCACTCGGTAGTGAAAAAAACGACCGAAACGAGACCTGCCTTCCAATACCTATTTATGTATGTCATATCTTTATGCCGAAAAATTGAATGTAAGCAAGTGTTGGGTTTGTACCCACATCTCCGTCCATTCGAGGGAAGGAATACCTCTCCAATCCCTCCCCTTTCATATCGCAGAGACGGTTGAATGGATTTTATGACAAAATCAAACAGGGAGCAGGGGAAATAGGGGGGATATGGAAATATGGAGATCTGCTGGCTATGACATGACTAAATTTTCAGCTTCATATCAACCTACCTATAATCATGCCTTGACTCCACCCTCCCTCACTGTCCACTCGTATAATGTTCAAGGTTCCATGTGTTTTAATAAATCAGGGAAAGGAAAGTTAATGGGGCAAAGTAGGTGCAACCTTACAGTTGACTGGCAAGGACTGGTACCAGGCATATCCAACAAGGGCATGTTTAACTGTGATTGGTCCAAGGTATGAAATATAACTTCTAACATTTCATGGGGACAGACATCCCCAATCCCCTGGATGACATCAGCTGATGATTTTACGGCCTATAATGGAACCTATTTCATATGCGGCACGAAAGGACATCCATGGCTTCCCATTGATTGGACAGGATCCTGCTTTTTGGGATATGTTGTACTTCAAATGCGTCACCTACCCACCTTTAAGCACTCCCCCTCGTGAGCAAAAAGGACTATTTCTAAAATGGAACAGTTCTTTATGATGGCCTTTCCCTTGTACGGAATGGGCAAGGCATCCGACGAACTGATCCACATGGCCACAGCATTGGAACAACTGGCGAACGTAATGGCAGCAGAAGCCAGGGATACTGGACAGGCATTGGCTGAGGTCTCAGCTGAGCTAGTAGCTGTCGGGACTGTGGCATTACAAAATCGAATGGCTTTGGATTATTTGTTAGCCTCGCAGGGAGGAACGTGCGCTATCATAGGTCAGGAGTGCTGTACTTATATTCCAGATGGCTCGGAAAATATCACTAACCTGGCCGACCGTATAAAGAGACAGGCTTCTCAAATTCAAGAGATTGACAGTGTATTTCATGACAAAAACCCGCTGGGTTGGCTAGGATGGCTGGGTCACGGAGTATTTGATTGGACCTTTAAGGCCTTCATTTTATTACTATTAATTCTACTAGGGATAGGATTGCCTGGTTGCTTGTGGAAATGCATTTTCAAACGAGTCATGGATATATCTATTTAACTTGTGGTCATGATATGACGAAAGGAGGGAATGTGATATGGTACGAATTAAGTAATGGCATGATGGGAAAACTGGTCAATGGGAAGACTGGTCAAAAGGTTTGATACAATACAAGAAAGGCTGAAACTGCTCATTCCAGCTTGCCAGGCCCAGGGAAACAATGCTGCCCTAACCATTTTCAGACTAGTATGGCCATAGGCCAATTCTGCATACCTTGAAGTCTGAAAATATTAGCGAACGTCGAGCCATTCCAAAACACCGGACCTCGGCAACTCCTGTGTAAACTAACTCGTCATAACCCAGGGCCGTAGGAATTTAAAACAAAGGTAAGTTCAGGAAGAAACAAGTCTATTCTGAACTTTCAGTGTTCCCTCCGAGGACTAAATAATGGTATGAGTGATATGACCAAACATGGTCTGGTCTTTGCTTCCGTTTGTTTTTCCGATCAAACTCCTGACCATACTGTTGTCACATAATCTTGATAAAGTTAATGTATAAATATGGAGCTAATTCTCGACGAAAGCGCGGAACTTGTGAAGACTGAGCAGTTTTGTTGACTGCTCTCTGACTTCAAGTTTCAGCCATTACTTCATGCAGTTGTTTTCGACAATAAAGCTTGTTATTCTGTCATAATGAGTGTGTTGAAATTTTCTACTACAGAAGCGGGAAAATATTGACTTTGACAGATTTCACTTCCAAAATGGCAAGAACCGGAGGAGTATGCTTGATGATGATAGTTAAAATATAAAATCGTGAGCTGAGGAGATTCTCGCATTCACAACTGTTTGAATTCTGGAGCATCAAACAGAAGCAGAAGCATGCACTCAGCTGTGAACCCGTTTTAAAGAGTGTTTCACACAGAGAATCACTCATCCGTTCTTTTAAGAAAAACACGTTAACTGATCACTGCCGTGACTCGGATTCGTACCGAGGTTGCTGCAGCCACAATGCAGAGGACTAACCACTAGACGAACACGGCGCCTCACGTTACCGCCAAGGCAACCTGCAACTCTCGATATGCTTGGTCATCAACTGTTTGGAATCTATCATGGCCCACACTTTATGACTCTCTAAATACAACTTTAGTAGATACACAGTTTGGATGCCTGAACCTTGGTTCCATATTAATGTTCCTGCAAAATGGAGAATTACACGTTAACACAGGCTCATAAAAATAACAATGCAATCCCTATAATATATTATCCGTCACAATTTCGATATTCATCCCAAACAGATGGTATTTGGACGTTCTCCCAGTGTCTGCATCGGTTTTCTCCGCCTGCTAGACGTCCCACCCGCAGTCCAAAGATGTGAAGGTTCGGCAGGTTGGCCATGCTAAAGTATACCAGATTGCCCATAGATTAGCAGTTTCGCAGGATTGGCCATGATCAACGTGACGGGTGACGGGCATTCTAACGAGGAGCTATGTCACGTCGACCCCTGCTGATTTCTTAAAAACCATTTCACCCTGTACCACTTTCCTCACATTCCTGAATATTGTCAGTGCAAACAAACTCTCGCTCAATTTCCACGATTGAACTTCTCCGCCCACATACAGTTGTGCATTCTCCCATTCGCCGTCTCACCCTCTTTGAGCCAAAGAGAACATTCTTGGCCCCTTTCGTTCCTCTGTTGCTATTGGGGTGAATGTCTCTCTATGGTAATTCAAGTTAATATTGATTAACTCTTTGGATGTGAACTGACTGTTTAAAATCAGAATGAAAGCATTTGGCGTGTTTAATATTGAAACCGCAGAAAGGAAATTAAATCAACGTGGCATGAAATATAAAATGCTCCAAGGTGGTGATTCGATCCCACAGAGGGACGACGTAAAAAAACGGCTTCATTCGGGGGTGGAATGACACTTCGTCTCGGGGGGGGGGGGTCGATCCACCAACCTTTACAGAGACGACAACTGCTCCCTTTGCTCGAATAAATATGCCAAATTGTGATGGAAACAATCTCATCTTGCCCACGTCACAATAGCAAATTATTGCCGATGCACCAATCTGGAAAAAAATTAAAAAGGCTGAGCAATCTCACCAGGTCTGACAGCATTTGTGGAGATGGAACGAGTCTGTGTTTCAAGCCAGGGTGACTTTGTGTCACAGAACAAAGACTACAACATTATCCGTAGCCCTGTCAATAACGCGCCTCCAGCCTTCTATATTCGAGCCATTGTTGTATTTTCTGCTTTCAGATATTCGCAATGGAACTACATTTAAACTGTATTTTCTGATGTGCAGTGAGAACAGTTTTCTTAGTTTCTAAATATCAGTTAATTTCTCGAATCATTCTAATCAAAGGAAATGGGTCTTGACTGTCGCTCATCAGTCGGGCAGCGCCCTTCGTTCTCCCCGAATTCTGTTTCACAAAACTGATGCTTAATGTTCGTGTGTCGCTTCGTTTCCATTTCCTCCTTTGCCAACTGGCATTATTTCCCAAAACTCTGCGTGCTCCTGCTCATTGCATCATTTCCAGATGTCAGCAAATTCATTTATATGGAGGGACTATCGAGACCAAGATTATTCTCCGCGTAAACAGTAAATTCAGTGGTTATTTGGTTGTGACACGTGAACATTTTGGGTGATTGGCCAAAGAAGCTGATGCAGCAAATTGAGAGAGACTGTCGGGCAGAGGGCTGGTGAGCGGAGCTGCTGATTGGTTGTTGCGGGGGCAATTTGCATCCGTCCGTGTGCTCACCCTAACTTGAAGGTGTACCTGAGCAAGAGATCCGAGCTGTTCTAGTGAAGACAAGCATCCAGCAGAGGGCAGTAGAGCGGAGCTGCTGATTGGTTGTTGCGTGGGAAATTTGCATACGTCCGTGTGCTCACCCTAACTTGAAGGTGGTTTGTAGAGGAGCTGTTCTCCTCTACAGCTCGGGTTTAGAAACACTTCTTTAGTGGTTCCCTCCCTACCCCCTCTACTAACAAAAAAAACCCCAACCGCTGTCAAGATCAAGAGGAAGGCTCGAGGGCAGGTAGAAATAGAAAGAAGTTGAACTGTGACGTCACAGCCTGCAGGTAAGAGATTGGCTGGTGACTGGTAAGAAGTTTTTCTTTTATTTTCCCTCAGGTGTTATCGTGCGGGGCGCAGATGTGGCTGAGTGATAACTTGCTGAAAAGGGCAGTGAATAACAGGTAAGCTCTATCTTTCTTTTTTTATCGTGAAGGAATGGCAGGGAACGTAGTGCATTATCCCTCCTGCAGATTGTTTGAGGTGAGGTACGCCGTCAGTGTCCCTGCTGATTTCACCTGTGGGAAGTTCAGACATCTCCAGCTACTCAGAAACCGCGTTAGTGAACTGGAGCTGGAGCTGAATGAACTTCGGATCATTCGGGAGGGAGAGGTGGACATAGATAGAAGCTTCAGGGATGTAGTTACTCCGAAGAATAAAGATAGATGGGTGACGGTGAGAGGGGCTGAGAGGAAGCAGTCAGTACAGGGATTCCCTGTGGTCATTCCCCTTAGTAAAAAGTATACCGCTTTGGATACTGTTGGGGGAGTGGCTTACCAGGGGTAAGCCATGTGGCACAGGTCTCTAGCACAGAGTCTGTCCCTGTTGCTCAGAATGGAAGGGGGGAGAGGAGTAGAGCATTAGTCATTGGAGACTCCATAGTTAGGGGGACAGATAGGAGATTCTGTGGGAACGAGAGAGACTCGCGGTTGGTATGTTGCCTCCCAGGTGCCAGGGTGCGTGATGTCTCAGATCGTGTTTTCGGGATCCTTAAGGGGGAGGGGGAGCAGCCCCAAGTCGTGGTCCACATAGGTACCAACGACATAGGTAGGAAAAGGGATAGGGATGTAAGGCAGGAATTCAGGGAGCTAGGGTGGAAAGTTAGATCTAGGACAAACAGAGTTATTATCTCTGGGTTGTTACCCCTGCCATGTGATAGCGAGACGAGGAATAGGGAGAGAGAGGAGTTGAACACGTGGCTACAGGGATGGTGCAGGAGGGAGGGTTTCAGATTTCTGGATAATTGGGGCTCATTCTGGGGTCGGTGGGACCTCTTCAAACTGGATGGTCTACACCTGGACCAGAGGGGTACCAATACCCTGCGGGGTAAATTTGCTAATGCTCTTTGGGAGGGTTTAAACTAGTTCAGCAGGGGCTTGGGATCCTGAATTGTAGCTCCAGTACACAGGAGGTTGAATGTAGTGAGGTCATGAATAAGGTTTCAAATTTGCAGGAGTGTACCGGCAGGCAGGAAAGTGGTTTAAAGTGTGTCTTCTTCAATGCCAGGAGCATCCGGAATATGGTGGGTGAACTTGTGTCATGGGTTGGTACCTGGGACTTCGATGTTGTGGCGATTTCAGAGACATGGATAGAGCAGGGACAGGAATGGTTGTTGTCGGTGTCGGGGTTTAGATATTTCAGTAAGCTCAGGGAAGGTAGTAAAAGAGGGGGAGGGGTGGCATTGTTAGTCAAGTTTCAGTATTACGGTGGCCGAAAGGACTCGTCTACTGAGGCAGTATGGGCTGAGGTTAGAATCTGGAAACTAGAGGTCACCCTGTTCGGGGTTTTCTATAGGCCTCCGAAAAGTTCCAGAGATGTAGAGGAAAGGATTGTAAAGATGATTCTGGATAGGAGCGAAAGCAACAAGGTAGTTGTTATGGGGGACTTTAACTTTCCAAATATTGACTGGAAACGGTATAGTTGGAGTACATTAGATGGGTCCGTTTTTGTCCAATGTGTGCAGGAGGGTTTCCTGATACGGTATGTAGATAGGCCAACGAGAGGCCAGGCCATATTGGAATTGGTACTGGGTAATGAAACAGATTTGGAGTTAGGTGAGCACTTTGGTGATAGTGACCACAATTCGATTACGTTCACTTTAGTGATGGAAAGGGATAGATATATACCGCAGGGCAAGAGTTGTATCTGGGGGAAAGGCAATTATGGTGCGATGAGGCATGACTTAGGATGCATCGGATGGAGAGGAAAACGGCAGGTGATGGGCACAATGGAAATGTGGAGCTTCTTTAAGGAACAGCTACTGTGTGTCCTTGAGAAGTATGTACCTGTCAGGCAGGGAGGAAGTGCTCGAGCAAGGGAACCGTGGTTTACAAAAGCAGTCGAAACACTTGTCATGAGGAAAAAGGAGGCTTATGTAAAGATGAGACATGACAGTTCAGCTTAGGGCGCTCGAGAGTTACAAGTTATCTAGGAAGGCCCTAAAGAGAGCAAAGAAGAGCCAGGAGGGGACATGAGAAGTCTTTGGCAGGTAGGATCAAGGATAACCCTAAAGCTTTCTATAAATATGTCAGGAATAAAGGAATGACTGGGGTAAGAGTATGGCTAGTGAAGGACAGTAGTGGGAAGTTGAACTTGGAGTCTGAGGAGATAGGAGAGGTGCCAAATGAATATTTTTCATCAGTATTCACACAGGAAAAAGACAATGTTGTCGAGGAGAATACTGAGATTCAGGCTAATAGAGTAGAAGGGCTTGAGGTTCATAAGGAGCAGGTGTTAGCAATTCTGGAAAGTGTAAAAATAGATAAGTCCCATGGGCCGGATGGGATTGATCCTAAGATTCTCTGGGAAGCAATGGAGGAGATTGCTGAGCCTTTGGCTTTGATCTTTAAGTCATCATTGTCTACAGGAATAGTGCCAAAAGACTGGAGGATAGCAAATATTGTCCCCTTGTTCAAGAAAGGGAGTAGAGACAACCCCGGTATCTATAGACCAGTGAGCCTTACTGCTGTTGTGGGCAAAATCTTGGAAAGGTTTACAAGAGACAGGATGTATAATTATCTGGAAGGGAATAATTTGATTAGAGATAGTCAACACGGTTTTGTGAAGGGTAGGTCGTGCCTCACAAACCTTATTGAGTTATTTGAGAAGGTGACCAAACAGGTGGATGAGGGTAAAGCAGTTGATGTGGTGTTTATGGATTACAGTAAAGCGGTTGATAAGGTTCCCCACGGTAGGATACTGCAGACATTACGGAGGCATGTGATTCAGGATGATTTAGCAGTTTGGATCAGAAATTGGCTAGCTGGAAGAAGACAAAGGGTGGTGGTTGATGGGAAATGTTCAGACTGGAGTCCAGTTACTAGTGGTGTACCACAAGGATATGTTTTGTGCCATTGCTGTTTGTCATGTTTATAAATGGCCTGGAGGAGGGTGTAGAAGGATGGGTGAGTAAACTTGCAGATGACACTAAAGTCGGTGGAGTTGTGGACAGTGCGGAAGGATGTTACAAGTTACAGAGGGACATAGATAAGCTGCAGAGCTGGGCTGAGAGGTGGCAAATGGAGTTTAATGCAGAAAAGTGTGAGGTGATTCATTTTGGAAGGAATAACAGGGCTAATGGTAAGATTATTGGCAGTGTGGATGAGCAGAGAGATCTCGCTGTCCATGTACAAAGATCACTGAAATTTGCCACCCAGGTTGAGAGGGTTGTTGAAAAGGCGTACGGTGTGTTAGCTTTTGTTGGTTGAGGGATTGAATTTTGGAGCCATGAAGTCATCTCGCAGCTGTACAAAACTCTGGTGCGGCCGCATTTGGAGTATTGCGTGCAATTCTGGTCGTCACATTATAGGAAGGATGTGGAAGCATTGGAAAGGATGCAAAGGAGATTTACCAGAATGATGCCTGGTATGGAGGGAAGATCTTACGAGGAAAGGCTGAGGGCCTTGAGGCTGTTGTCGTTAGAGAAAAGATGGTTAAGAGGTGACGTAATTGAGGCATACAAGGTGATCAGAGGATTGGATAGGGTGCGAAGTGAGAGCCTTTTTCCTCGGATGGAGATGTCTAGCACGAGGGTACATAGCTTTAAATTGAGGGGAGATAGATATAAGACAGATGTCACAGGTAGGTTCTTTATTCAGAGAGTAGTAAGGGCGTGGAATGCCCTGCCTGCAACAGTAGGGGACTCGCCAACACTAAGAGCATTCAAATGGTCATTGGATCGACATATGGACGATAAGGGAATAGTGTAGATGGGTTTTAGAGTGGTTTCACGGGTAGGTGGAACATCGAGGGCCGAAGGGCCTGTACTCCTCTGTAATGTTCTATGTTCTATGTTTTCACTTCCAAACAGACAAGAACCTGAGGAGTATGCTTGATGATAATAGTTAAAATAAAAAACAGGGAGCCGAAGACATTCTCGTATTCACAACCGTTTGAATTCTGGAACATCAAACAAGACCAGAAGCATGCACTCAGCTGTGACCCCGTTATAAAGAGCCCTTCATACAGAGAATTCCTCATCCGTTCATTTGGGAGAAACACATCAACATATCGCTGCCGTGATTCGGATTCGAACCGAGGTTGCTGCGGCCACAACGCAGAATGATAACTACGATACGATCACGGCGCCTCACGTTACCGCCGCAGCAACCTGTAACTGCCGCTGTACTTGGTCATCAACTGTTTGGAATCTGTCATGGCCCACACTTTATGACTTTCTAATTACAACTTTAGTAGATACATAGTTTGGATGCCTTATCTTTGGTTCCATAATAATATTCCTGCAAAAAGGTTATATACACTTTAACACAGGCTCGCAAAAATAACAAAGCAATCGCTTTAATATATAATCCATCACATTTTCGATATCCATCCCAAACATATGGTATTTGGACGGTGTCTGCATCAGTTTTCTCCGCCTGCTCGAGGTCCCTCTCACAGTTCAAAGATGTGAAGTTTCGATGGATTGGCCATGCTAAAGTGTGCCAGATTGTCTATTGATTAGCAGTTTCGCTGGATTAGCCATGAACAACGTGCCGGGCGACGGGCATTCTACGGAGAAGCTTGGTTACATCGAGCCCTTCTGTTTTGTAAAAAAACATTTATTTTATCCTGTATCCCTGTCCTCTCATTCCTGAATATTGTCACTGCAAACAAACTCTCTCTCTATTTCCACGATTGAACTTCTCCGCCCACATACCAGTTGCACTTTGGAGCGCCTCTCATTCGCCGTCTGACTCACTTTGATACAAAGAGAAACATCTAGGCCCCTTAGGTCCCACTGTTGCTATTGGGGCGAATGTCTCTCGCTGGTAATTCAAATTAATATTGATTGACTCCTTGGATGTGAACTCACTGTTAAAAATCAGAATGACAGCATTTGGCGTGTTTAATATTGGAACCGGAGGAAAGAAATCAAATCAATGAGCATGAAATGTAAAAAGCACCAAGGTGGGTGGATTCGATCCCACAGAGGGACGAAGTACAAAAAAAAGTTATCCGTGTGTGGGATAATACTCCGGCTGTGGGTGGGATCGGACCACAAATTTTCAGTTAACAGTCGAACGCGCTAACCGTTCGCGCCACAGAGGCGACGAATGTTGGTTTGGCACTAATACACAAGCTAAATTATAATGGTAACAATTCGCCTTGTCCACATCGTGCCAGGAAATCCTTGCCGCTGCAGCAATCTGGAACAAAAACACAAAAGGCTGGGCAATCTCAGCAGGTCTGACAGCATCTGTGGAGAGAGAACGGAATCAGTATTTCAAGCCAGGGTGACTGTGTCACAGGACGAAGAGTACACCATTGTATAGCCATGTCAATAACGCGCCTCCAGCCTTTTTACATTCGAACCATTGTTGTATATTCCGCATCCCGATCTTCGCAATGAAACTATAATTAAACTGTATTTTCTGATGTGCAGTAAGGACAGTTTTCTTAGTTTCTAAATATCAGTTAATTTCTCGAATCACTCGAATCAAAGGAAATGTGTCGTGACTGTCTCTGATCAGTCGGGCAGCGCCCTTCGTTCTCCCCGGATTCTGTTTCTCGACTTATTTCCCAACATTCATAAAACTGGTGCTTGATGTTCGTATGTCGCATCCTTTCTGTTTTCTCCATTGCCAACTGGCATTATTTCCGAAAATTTTGCCTGCTCCTCTTCATTACATCATGACCAGATGTCAGGAAATTCATTTATATGGAGGCGCTATCGAGACCAAGATTACTCTCCACGTATGCAGAAGGTTCAGTGGGTATTTGGTTGAGACACTTGAAAAGTTTGGGTGAATGGGCAAAAAAGCTGATGCAGCAAATTGAGAGAGACTGTTTTCACTTCCAAACAGTCAAGAACCTGAGGAATAGGCTTGATGATAAGAGTTAAAATAAAAACCGCGAGCTGAAGAGATTCTCGTATTCACAACCGTTTTAATTCTGGAACATCAACAGGAGGAGAAGCTTGCATTCAGCTGTGAACCCGTTTTAAAGAGTCCTTTACACAGAGAATTCCTCATCAGTTCTTTTGAGAAAAATTCATCAATTTATCGCAGCTGTGACTCGGATTCAAAACGAGATTGGTGCGGCCAGGACGCAGGGTACTAACCACGAGACGATCACGGCTCCACACGTCAACGGCGGAGCACATTGGCCCCTTTCGTTCCACTGTTGCGATTAGGGTGAATGCTCTATCTGTCGATGTATTTGGTCATCAACTGTTTGGAGTCTATCATGACCCACAGTTTATGACTCCCTAATTATAACTTTAGCAGATACACAAGTTTGGATGCCTTAACTTTGGTTCCATAATAATGTTCCTGCAACAAGGACATATACACTTTAACCCAGGCTCATAAAAATAACAATGCAACAGCTGTAATATATACTACATAACAATTTCGATATTCGTCCCAAACGTATGGCATTTGGACGTTCTCCCGATATCTGCATTGGTTTTCTCCGCCTGCTCGGAGTCCCTCCCACAGTCCAAAGATGTGAAAGTTCGGTGGATTGGCCATGCTAAAGTGTGCCTGATTGTCCTTGGATGAGCAGTTTCGCCGGATTGGCCATGATCAACATAACGGATTACGGGTATTCTACGGAGGAACTTGGTCACTTTGTCTCCTACTGATTTTTTGAAACCATTTCTCCCTGTATTCCTTTCCTCTCATTCCTGAATATTGCCAGTCCAAACACACTCTCTCTCTATTTCAACGATTTACTTTCCCCGCCCACATACCAGTTGCACTTTGGAAAGCCTCTAATTCGCCGTCTCACCTTCTTTGATCCAAAGAAAAAAATTCAGGCCCCTTTCGTTCCACTGTTGCTATTAGGGTGAATGTCTCTCTCTGGTCGTGCAAATTAATATTGATTAACTCTTCGGATGCGAACCAACTGTTTAAAATCAGAATTACAGCATTGGGCGTGTTTAATATTGGAACCAGAGAAATGAAATCAAATCAATGTGGCATGAAATATAAAACGCACCAAGGTGGTGATTCGATCCCGCAGAACGACAAAGTATAAAAAACTGTTAATCCGGAGGTGGCGTAACACATCGTCTCCGGGTGGGATCGAAATACCTACTTTTCGGTTAACAGCCGAACGCGTTAACCGATTACGCCCCAGCGACGCTAACTGCACCCTCGGCTCGAAATGACAAGCCAAATTATGATGGAAACAATCACATCTTGCCCACGTCATAATAGCAATTTTTTTCACATGCACCAATCTGGAACAAAAACACAAAAGGCTGGGCAATCTCAGCAGGTCTGACAGCATCTGTGGAGACAGAACGGAGTCTGTGTTTCAAGCCAGGGTGACTGTGTGTCACAGAGCAAAGTCTACATTATCCATTATCCGTAGCCCTGTCAATAACGCGCCTCCAGCCTTCTACATTCGAGCCATTGTTGTACTTTCTGCTTCCAGATCTTCGCAATCAAACTACAATTAAACTGTATTTTTTGATGTGCAGTAAGTACAGTTTTCTCAGTTTCTAAATATCTGTTAATTTCTCGAATCATTCTAATTGAAGGAAATGGGTCGTGACTATCCCTGATCAGTCGGGCAGCGCCCTTCGTTCTCCCCGGAGTCTGTTTCTCGATGTGTTTCCCACCATTCACAAAGCTGGTGCTTGATTTTCGTGTGTCGCTTCTTTAGCGTTTTGCCACTGCCAGTGGCCCTATTTCCCAACGTTCTGCCCACTCCTCCTCATGGCATCATGACAAGATGTCAGGAAATTCATTCATATGGAGAGACTATCGAGACCAAGGTTACTCTCCGCGTATACAGAAGGCTCAGTGGGTATTTGGCCGAAGGAGCTGATGCAGCACATTGAGTGACACTGTTTTCACTTTCAAAAAGACAAGAACCGGAGTAGTATGCTTGGTGATAATAGATAAAATATAAAACCGGGAGCTGAAGAGATTCTTCTCTTCACAACCGTTTGAATTCTGGAGCATCAAACAGGAGCAGAAGCATGCACTCAGCTGTGAACCCGTTTTAAAGAGTCCCTGACACGGAGATTTCCTCATCCGTTCATTTGGGAAAAACACACCAACTTATCGCTGCCGTTACTCAGATTTGAACCGAGGCTGCTGGGGCCACAACGCAGAGTACGAACCACTATATGATCACGGCGCCGCAAATTACCGTCGAAGGCAACCTGCAACTGTCGACGTACTTGGTCATCAATTGTTTGGAATCTATCATGTCCCACACTTTGTGACTCTCTAATTACAACTTTAGTAGATACATAGTTTGTATCCCTTAACCTTGGTTCCATAACAATGTTCCTGCAACAAGGATACATACACTTTAACCCAGGATCATAAAAATAACAATGCAGCACCTATAATATATAATACATAACAATTTCGATATTCATCCCAACAGATGGTATTTGGAGGTTCTCCCGGTGTCTGCATCGGTATTCTCCGCATGCTCCAAGTCCCTCCCACAGCCCAAAAATATGAGGGTTCGCTGGCTTGACGATGCTAAAGTGTGCCAGATTGTCCATAGAGTAGCAGTTTCGCTGGATTGGCCATGATGAAAGTGCAAGGTGACGGGTATTCTACGGCGGATCTTGGTCACGTCGACCCCGGCTGATTTAAAAAAAAAACATTTCATCCTGCATCCCTTTCCTCTCATTCCTGAACATTTTCAGTGCAAACAAACTCTCTCTCAATTTCTACGATTGAACTTCTCTGTCCGCATACCAGTTGCACTTTGCAGCGTCTCTCATTCGCTGTCTCACACTCTATAACCCAAAGAGAAAAATCTAAGGTCCTTTCATCCCACTGTTGCTCTTGTGTGAATGTCTCTCTGTGGTATTCAAATTAATATTGATTAACTCTTTGGATATGAACTGACTGTTTAAAACCAGAATGACAGCATTTGGTGAGTTTAATATTGGAACCGGAGGAAAGAAATCAAATCAATGTGGCATGAAATTTAAAAAGCACCAAGTTGGATAATTCGATGCCACAGAGGGACAAAGTATAAGAAACACTTGATCCAGGAGTCGGATAACCGTCTCTGGGTGGGATAACCGCCTCTGGGTGGGATCGAACCACCAACTTTTCGGTTAACAGCCGAACGCGCGAACCGATTGCGCCACAGAGACCACAAATGCTTGCTTGGCTCGAATAAAAAAGCTAAATTATGATGGAAACAGTCTCATCTTGTCCACATTGAAATAAAAAATTCTTGCTGATGCACCAATCTGGAACAAAAACAAAAAAGGCTGGACAATCTCAGCAGGTCCGACAGCATCTGTTGTGAGAGAACATAGAACATAGAACAGTACAGCACAGAACAGGCCCTTCGGCCCTCGATGTTGTGCCGAGGTTTGTCCGAAACCAAGATCAAGCTATCCTACTCCCTGTCATTCAAGAGCGAACGATATGGTAAATGAAAAAGCCCCGGGAAAATTGACGTACAGAGAGATCTGGGTGTTCAGGTCCATTGTACCCTGAAGGTGGCTGCACAGGTCGATAGAGTGGTTCAGAAGGCATACGGCATGCTGTCCTTCATCGGAAGGGGAAATGAGTATAAGAGTTGGCAGGTCATGTTACAGTTGTATAAGACTTTGGTTCAGCCACATTTGGAATACTGCATACAGTTCTGGTCGCCACATTACCAAAAGGATGTGGATGCTTTGGCGAGGGTGCAGAGGAGCTTCATCAGGATGTTGCCCGGGAAGTCTGTGGTTCAAGTAAGGGTGACTGTGTCACAGAACGAAGAGTACACCATTATCCGTAGCCCTGTCAATAACGCGCCTCCAGCCTTTTTACATTCGAGCCATTGTTGTATATTCCGCATCCCGATCTTCACAATGAAACTATAATTAAACTGTATTTTCTGATGTGCAGTAAGGACAGTTTTCATAGTTTCTAAATATCAGTTAATTTCTCGAGTCATTCTAATCAAAGGAAATGTGTCTTGACTGTCGCTGATCAGGCGGGCAGGGCCCTTCGTTCTCCACGGAAACTGTTTCTTGAAGTGTTTCCCAACATTCACA
The DNA here is from genome assembly GCF_047496885.1 of Scyliorhinus torazame. Lineage (NCBI taxonomy): Eukaryota > Metazoa > Chordata > Chondrichthyes > Carcharhiniformes > Scyliorhinidae > Scyliorhinus > Scyliorhinus torazame. The sequence continues at coordinate 176,265,757 of NC_092720.1, read as the reverse complement.
AAACTGGTGCATGATATTCGTGTGTCGCTTCGTTTCCGTTTTCTCCATTGCCAACTGTCATTATTTCCCAAGCTTCTGCCCGCTCCTCCTCATTGCATCATGACCAGGTGTCAGGAAATTCATTTATAGGGTGGGACTATCAAGACCCGGATTATTCTCCGCGTATACAGAAGGTTCAGAGGGTATTGCTTGAGGCACTTGAACATTTTGGGTGAATGGCCGAAAATGATGAAGCAAATTGAGAGAGAGTGTTGCACATCCAAAAAGAAAAGAACCAGAGGATTATGATTGATGAGACTAGTCAAAATGTAAAACTGGAGCTGAGGAGATTCTCGTATTCAAAACAGTTTCAATTCGAGAGCATCAAACAGGAGCAGAAAGATGCACTCAGTTGTGAGCCAGCTTTAAAGAGGCCTTTCACAGAGAATTCCTCATCCGTTCATTTGGGAAAAACACATCAACGTATCGCTGCCGATATTCGGATTGTAACCGAGGTTGCTGCGGCCACAACGCAGAGTACTAACGACTATACGACGACGGCGCAGCACGTTACCGCCGAGGCAACTTGTAACTGTCGATGTACTTCGTCATCAACTGTTTGGAACCTATTATGGTCCACACTTATGACTCTCCAATTACAACTTTAGTACATACACGATTTGGACGCCTTAACCTTAGTTCCATAATAATGTCCCTGCAACAAGATAAATATACACTTTAACCCAGGCTCATAAAAATAATAATGCAAATGCTATAATATACAATACATAACAATTTCGATATTCATCCCAAACATATAGTATTTGGACGTTCTCCCGGTGTCTGCATCGGTTTTCTCCGCCGCTCGAGGTCCCTACCCCACTCCAAGTATGTGAAGGTTCAGTGGATTAGCGATGCTAAAGTGTACCAGATTGTTCTTAGATTGGTAGTTTACCTGGAGAGGCCACGATTTACGTGCCGGGTTACGGGTATTCTACGGATGAACTTGGTCCCGTCGTCCCCTGCTTACTTTTTGAAACCACTTCACCCTGTCACCCTTTCGTCTCATTCCTGAATATTGCCAGTGCAAATAAACTTTCTCTCTATTTCCACGATTGAACTTCTCCGCCCACATACCAGTTGCACTTTGGAGCGCCTCTCATTCGTCGTCTCACCCACTTTGAACCAAAGAGAAAAATCTAGGCCCCTGTCATCCCACTGTTGCTGTTGGAGTGAATGTCTCTCTATCGGAGTTCAAATTAATATTGATTACGTTTTTGGGTGTGAACTGACTATTTAAGATCAGAATGACAGCATTTGGCGTGTTTAACATTGGAATCGCAGGAAAGAAATCAAATGAATGTCGCATCTATTATTAAAAGCACCAAGGTGGGTGATCCGACCCCACTGAGGGACGACGTTTAAAAAACACGTCATCCGGGGAGAATTTACTCTTCGTTTCGGGGTGGGATCGATTCACCATCTTAACAGCTAAACGCGCTAATCGATTGCGCCACAGAGACGACAGCTGCTCTCCTTGCTCGAATAAACATGCCAAATTATGATGGAATCAATCACATATTGCCCACGTCATAATGGCAATTATTGCCGTTGCACCAATCTGGAACAAAAACACAAAAGGCTGGGAAATTTCAGCAGGACTGACAGCATTTGTGGAGACAGAACTGAGTCTGTGTTTCAAGCCACGGTGACTTTGTGTCACAGAACGAAGACTACACCATTATCCGTAGCCCAGTCAATAACGCGCCTCCATCCTTCTAAATCCGAGCTATTGTTGTATTTTGTGCTTCCAGGTATTCGCAATGAATCTATAAGTAAACTGTATTTTCTGATGTGCAGTAAGGACAGTTTTCTTAGTTCCTAAATATCACTTAATTTCTCGAATCTTTCTAATCAAAGGAACTTGGTCTTGACTGTTGCTGATCAGTCGGGAAGCGCCCTTCGTTCTCCCCGGTGTCTCTTTCTCGAAGTGTTTCCCAACATTCTCAAAACTGGAGATCGATGTTCGTTTGTCGCTTCGTTTCCGTTTTCTCCAGTGCCATCTGTCATTATTTCCCAAAATTCTGCCCGCGCCTCCTCATTGCATCATGACCAGATGTCAGGAAATTCATTTATATGGAGGGACGAGAGACCAAGATTATTCTCCGCGTATACAGAACGTTCAGTGGGTATTTGGTTGAGACATTTGAACACTTTTGGTGAATGGCCAAAGAAGCCGATGCAGCAAATTGAGAGAGACTGTTTTTACTTCCAAACAGACACGAATCTGAGGAATATGCTTGATGATAATAGTTAAAGTAAAAAGCCCGGAGCTGAAGAGATTCTCGTACTCACAACCGTTTGAATTCTGGAGCACCAAACAGGAGCAGAAGCATGCACTCAGCTGTGAACCCGCTTTAAAGAGTGCTTTCTACAGAGAATTCCTCATCCGTTCATTTAGGAAAAACACATCAACTTATCGCTGCCGTGACTCGGATTCGAACAGAGGCTGCGACGGCCACAACGCAGATTACAAACCACTCTGTGATCACTGCGCCGCACATTACCGCCGAGGCAACCCGCAGCTGCCGACGTACTTGGTCATCAAATGTTTGGAATCAATCGTGGCCCACTTTTTATGACTCTCTAATTACGACTTTAGTAGATACACAGTTTGGTACCTAAACCTTGGTTCCATAATAATGTTCCTGCAAGACGGATATATACACTTTAACACAGGGTCATAAAAATAACAATGCAATCGCTATAATATATAATCCATCACAATTTCGAAATTCATCCCAACAGATATTATTTGGACGTTCTCCCGATTTCTGCATCAGTTTTCCCCGCCAGCTGGAGATCCCGCCCGTAGTCCAAAAATATGGAGGTACGGTGGATTGGCCATGCTAAAGTGTGCCAGATTGTCTATAGATTAGCAGTTTCGCTGGATTGGCCATGAACAACGTGCCGGGTGACGGGTATTCTACGGAGGAGCTTGGTCACGTCGACCTCTGCTGATTTTTAAAAAAACCATTTCATCCTGTATCCCTTTCCTCTCATTCCTGAATATTGTCCGTGCAAACAAACTCTCTCTCTATTTCCAAGATTGAGGTTCTCCACCCACAAACCAGTTGCACTTAGGCGCGCCTCTCATTCGCAGTCTCACCGTCTTTGATCCAAAGAGAAAAATCTAGGTCTCTTTCGTCCAACTATTGCTGTTGGGGTGAATGTCTCTCTATGGTAATTTATGTTAATATTGATTAACTCTTTGGATGTGAACTGACTGTTTAAAATCAGAATGACAGCATTTGGCGTGTTTAAAATTGGAACCGGAGGAAAGAAATCAAATCAATGTGGCATGAAATATAAAAAGCACCAGTGTGGGTGATTCGACCCCACACAGGGACAAAGTATAAAAAACGTTTTATTCGCGGGTGGGATAACACTTCCTCTCCGGGGGGTGGGGGTGGGGGTGGGGGGGGGGGGGGGGGGCGGGGTCGAATCACCAACTTTTCGGTTAACAGACGAACGCGCTAAACGATTGCGCCACAGTGATGGCAAATGCTCTTCCCGCTCGACTAAACAAGCCAAATTATGATGGAAACAGTCTCATCTTGTCCACATCGTAACAGCAAATTCTTGCTGATGCACCAATCTGGAACAAATACACAAAAGGCTGGGCAATCTCAGCAGGTCTGTCAGCATCTGTGGACAGAGAGCGGAGTCTGTGTTTCAAGCCAGGGTGACTGTATCACAGAACGAAGAGTACACGAATTCCGCAGCCCTGTCAATAACGCGCCTGCAGCGTTTTTACATTCGAGCCATTGTCATATTTTCCGCTTCCCGATATTCGCAATGAAACTATAATTAAACTGTATTGTCTGATGTGCAGTAAGGACAGTTTTCTAAATGTCAGTTATTTTCTCGAATAATTCTAATCAAAGGAAATGTGTATTGACTGTCGCTGATCAGTCGTGCAGCGCCCTTCGTTCTCCCCGGATTCTGTTTCTCGAAGTGTTTCCCTACATTCACAAAACTGGTGTTTGATGTTCGTGTGTCGCATCGTTTCCGTTTTCTCCATTGCCAACTGACATTCTCACCCAAAATTCTGCCCGCTCCTCCTCATTGCATCATGACCCGATGTCAGGAAATTCATTTATATGGAGGGTCTATCGAGACCAAGATTGTTCTCCGCGTATACAGAAGGTTCAGTGGGTATTTGGTTGAGACACTTGAACATTTTGGGTGAATGGCCGAAGAAGCTAATGCAGCAAATTGAGAGAGACTGTTTTCACTTCGAAACAGACAAGAACCTGAGGAGTATGCTTGATGATAATAGTTAAAATAAAAAACCGGGAGCTGAAGAGATTCTCGTATTCACAACCGTTTGAATTCTGCAGCATCAAACAGGAGCAGAAGCATGCACTCAGCTGTGAACCCGTTCTCAAGAGGCCTTTGCACAAATAATTCCTCATCCGCTCATTTCGGAAAAACACATCAAATTATCGCTGCTCGTGTTTCGGATTCGATCTGAGGTTGCTGCGGCCACACCGCAAAATACTGACGAGTAGACGATCACGGCGCCACACGTCGCAGCCGAGACAACCTGTAACTGGCGATGTACTTCGTCATCAACTGTTTGGAATCTATCATAGCCCAAACTTTATGATTCTCTAATAACAACTTTAGGAGATACAGAGTTTGAATGGCTTAACCATGGTTCCATAATAATGTTCCTGCAACAAGGATATATACACTTTAATTCAGGCTCATAAAAATTACCATGCGAACGCTGTAATATACAATACATAACAATTTCGATATTCATCACAAACATATGGTACTTGGACGTTCTCCCGGCGTCTGCATCGGTTTTCTCCGCCTGCTGGAGGTCGCTGCCACAGTCCAAATATGTGAAGGTTCGGTGGATTGGCCATGCTCAAGTGTGCCCGATTTTCCATCGATTGGCAGATTCGCTGGATTAGCCATCATCAACGAGCCCGGTTACGGGTATTCTCCGGGGGAACTTAGTCACGTCGTGCGCTGCTGACCCGGAGACGAAGTGTTATCCCACCCCAGGATGAAATGTTTTTTATACTTCGTCCCTCTGTGGGATCGAATCACCGCCTTGGTGCTTTTTATATTCCATGCCACGTTGATTTGAATTCTTTTCTCCGGTTCCAATATTAAACAGTATTAAAATGCTGTCTTTCTGATTTTAAACAGTCAGTTTGCATCCAAAGAGTTAATTAATATTAATTTGAAGCACCATGGAGAGTCATTCACTCTAACAGCAACAGTGGAACGAAAGGGGCATTGATTTCTCTCTTTAGATCAAAGAGGGTGAGACGGCAAATGAGAGGCGCTCCAACGCGCAACTGGTATGGGGGCGTAGAAAGTCAATCGTGGAAATAGAGAGAGAGTTTGTTTGCACTGGCAATATTCAAGAATGAGAGGAAAGGAATGCTGGTAGAAATGGTTTCAAAAAATCAGCAAGGACAAAGAGACCAAGTTCCTCCGTAAAATATCCGTAATCCCGCACGCTGATCACGGCCAATCCAGCGAAACTGTTAATCCATGGACAATCTGGCACACTTTAGCATGGCCAATACACCGAACGTTCACATCTTTGCACTGGGAGGGACCTCGAGCAGGCGGAGAAAACCGACGCAGACACCGGGAGAAAGTCCAAATACCATAAGTTTGGGATGAATATCGGAATTGGTATGTATTATATATTATAGCCATTGCATTGTTATTTTTATGAGGCTGGGTTAAAGTGTATATATCCTTGTTGCAGGAACATTATTATGGAACCAAAGTTAAGGCATCAAAACTTGTGTATCTACTAAAGTTGTTTTTAGGGAGTCATAAACTGTGCGTCATGATAGATACCTAACACTTGATGAGCAAGTACATCAACAACTCCAGACGAGCTTCGCCGGTGACGTGAGGCGCGGTGATCGTCTCGTAGTTAGAACTCTGCGTTGCTACCTCAGCAGTCCCGGTTCGATTCGGAGTCACGCCAGCGATAATGAGATGAGTTTTTCGCAAATGAACTGATGAGTAATTCTCTGAGGAAAGGACTCTTTATAACCCGTTCCCAGCTGAGTGCATGTTTCTGCTCCTGTTTAATGCTCCAGAATTCAAACACTTGTGAATACGAGAATCTCTTCAGCTCCCAGTTTTTTATTTTAACTATTATCATCAAGCATAATCCTCAGGTTCTTGTCTGTTTGGAAGTGAAAACAGTCTCTCTCAATTTGCTGCATCAGCTTCTTTGGCCATTCCCCCAAAATGTTCAAGTGTCTCAAGTAAAGACCCACGGAACCTTCTGTATACGCGGAGAATATTCTTGGTCTGGATAGTCCCTCCATATAAATTAATTTCCTGGCATCTGGTCATGATGCAATGAGGAGGAGCGGGCAGAATGTTGGGAGATAATGCCAGTTGGCAATGGAGAAAACGGAAAAGAAGCGACACACGAAAATCAAGCACTAGTTTTGAGAATGTTGGGAAACACATCGAGAAAGAGACACCGTGGAGAACGAAGGGCGCTGCCCGACTGCTCATCGACAGTCACGTCACATTTCCTTTGGTTAGAATGATTCGAGAAATCAACTGGTATTTAGAAACTAAGAAAACTGTCCTTACGGCACATCAGAAAATACAGTTTAATTATAGTTTCATTACGAATATCTGGAAGCAGAAAATACAACAATGGCTCGAATGTAGAAGGCTGGAGGCGCGTTATTGACACGGCTACAGATAATTGCGTAGTCTTTGTTCTGTGACACATAATCACCCTGGCTTGAAACACAGACTCTGTTCTCTCTCCACAGATGCTGTCAGACCTGCTGAGATTGCCCAGCATTTTGTGTTTTTGTTCCAGATTGGTGCATCAACAAGAATGAGCTGTTACGATGTGGACAAGATGAGACTGTGTCCATCATAAATTGGCTTGTTTAATCGAGCAAAGGGAGCATTTGTCGTCTCTGTGGCGCAATCGGTCAGCGCGTTCGGCTGTTAACCGAAAGGTTGGTGGTTCGATCCCACCCAGAAGCGAAGTGTTACCTCACACCGGATGAAGCGTTTTATACTTTGTCCCTCTGTGGGATCGAATCACCGACTTGGTGCTTTTTATATTTCATGCCACGTTGATTTGATTTCATCGAAGTCCCAGGTACCAACCCATGCTGCCAGTTCCCCTACCTTATTTCGTATACTCCTGGCATTGAAGTAGACACACTTCAAACCTCCTACCTGAACATTGGCCCCCTCCTGCGACGTCAGATCTGTGCTCCTGACCTCTAAACTCTCATTCTCCCGTACCCTAAAACTACAATCCCGGTTCCCATGACCCTGCTGCATTAGTTTAACCCCCCCCCCCCCCCAAAGAGCACTAACAAATCTCCCCCCACAGGTTATTTGTGCCCCTCAGGTTGAGATGTAGACCATCCTGTCTGTAGAGGTCCCACCTTCCCCAGAAAGAGCCCCAGTTATCCAGAAATCTGAATCCCTACCGCCTGCACCATCCCTGTAGCCCCGTGTTTAATTGCTCTCTCTCCCTATTCCTCATCTCATTATCACGTGGCACGGGCAACAACCCAGACATAACAACTCTGTTTGTTCTAGTTCTGAGCTTCCATCCTAGCTCCCTGAAAGCCTGCCTGACATCCTTGTCCCCTTTCCTACCTATGTCGTTAGTGCCAATGTGGACCACGACTTGCGGCTGCTCCCCCTCCCCCTTAAGGACCCGGACATCACGTACCCTTGCACCTGGGAGGCAACATACCTAACGTGAGTCTCTCTCGCTCCCACAAAATCTCCTATCTGTGCCCCTGACTATCGAGTCCCCAATTACTAACGCTCTGCTCCTCTCCCCCCTTCCCTTCTGAGCAACAGGGCCAGACTCCGTGCCAGAGGCCCGTACCCCATGGCTTACCCCTGGTAAGTCCCCCCCCCCACAAGTATCCAAAGCGGTATACTTGTTTCTCAGGGGAACGACCGCAGGGGATCCCTGCACTGACTGCTTCTTCCCAGTCCCTCTTACAGTTACCCATCTATCTCCAATCTTTGGTGTAACAAATTCCCTGAAGCTGCTATCTATGACCCCCTCTGCCCCCCGAATGATCCGAAGTTCTTCCAACTCCAGCTCCAGTTCCCGAACTCGGTCTTGGAGGAGCTGGAGATGGCTGCACTTCCTGCAGGTAAAATCAGCAGGGACACTAACGGCATCCCTCACCTCAAACATCCTGCAGGAGGAACATTGCACTCCCTTCCCTGCCATCCCTCTAACTTTCAAACAAGATAAGGCTAACAAATAAATTTTTAAAAAAATAATAATAATATAATCTGGTACTTACCTCACACTAATGTGTTTTATTATTAGGTTAGAGGAGGAGGGCGGGTGGGAGACACTACCCGTGTAGTGTACGGGTTTCCACTCCACCACAATTTATTGGGGAGGGGAGGGGGGGGGGAAACCTTCCCAGAAGTCCGCGGGCCGAACTTCCGGTTCCCGCTTTAATTTTTTTAAAAATACAACAGCAAAGAGGAACAGAAACGGGACCAGGTAAGTCAGTTCCCATCCAAAGGGTTAATCAATATGAATTTGAAGCACCATGGAGAGACATTCACCCTAACAGCAACAGTGGAACGAAAGGGGCCTAGATTTTTCTCTTTAGATCAAAGAGTGTGAGACGGCGAATGGGATGCGCTCCAACGCGCAACTGGTATGAGGGCGGAGAAAGTCAATCGTGGAAATAGAGAGAGAGGTTGTTTGCACTTGCAATATTCAAGAATGAGAGGAAAGGAATGCTGGGAGAAATGGTCTTTAAAAATCAGCAAGAGACAAAGAGACCAGTTCCTCCGTAGAATACCCGTAGTCCCGAACGTTGATCACGGCCAATCCAGCGAAACTGTTAATCCATGGACAATCTGGCTCATTTTAGCATGGCCAATACACCGAACGTTCACATCTTTGCATTGTGGGAGGGACCTCGAGCAGGTAGAGAAAACTGATGCAGACACCGGGAGAAGGTCCAAATACCATAGGTTTGGGATGAATATCGGAATTGTTATGTAATATATATTATAGCCATTGCATTGTTATTTTTATGAGCCCGGTTAATTATCCTTGTTGCAGGAACATTATTATGTAACCAAAGTTAAGGCATCCAAACTTGTGTATCTACTAAAGTTGTTTTTAGGGAGTCATAAACTGTGCGTCATGATAGATTCCAAACAGTTGATGACCAAGTACATCGACAGCTACAGACATGCTTCGCCGGCGACGTGTAGCGCCGTTATCGTCTCGTGGTTAGTGCTCTCCGTTGTGGCCGCAGCAATTTCGGATCGATTCAGAGTCACTGCAGCGATAATTTGATGAGCTTTTCGCAAATGAACTGATGAGGAATTATCTGAGGAAAGGTCTCTTTAAAACGGGCTCACAGCTGAGTGCATGCTTCTTTTCCTGTTTGATGCTCCAGAATTCAAACGCTTGTGAATACGAGAATCTCTTCAGCTCCCAGTGTTTTATTTTAACTATTATCATCAAGCATACTCCTCAGGTTCTTGTCTGTTTGTAAGTGAAAACAGTCACTCTCAATTTACTGCATCAGCTTCTTTGGCCATTTACCCAAAATGTTCAAGTGTCTCAAGTAAAGACCCACGGAATCTTCTGTATACGCGGAGAATATTCTTGGTCTGGATAGTCCTTCCATATAAATGAATTCCCTGACATCTGGTCATGATGCAATGAGGAGGAGCAGCCAGAACTTTGGGAGATAATGTCAGTTGGCAATGGAGAAAACGGAAAAGAAGCGACACACGAAAATAAAGCACTAGTTTTGTGAATGTTGGGAAACACTTCGAGAAAGAGACACCGGGGAGAACGAAGGGCGCTGCCCGACTGCCCATCGACAGTCACGTCACATTTCCTTTGGTTAGAATGATTCGAGAAATCAACTGATATTTAGAAACTAAGAAAACGGTCCTTACTGCACATCAGAAAATACCGTTTAATTATTGTTTCATTGCGAATATCTGGAAGCAGAAAATACAACAATGGCTCGAATGTCGAAGGCTGGAGGCGCGTTATTGACAGGGCTACGGATAATGACGTAGTCTTTGTTCTGTGACACATAATCAACGTGGCTTGAAACACAGACTCCGTTCTCTCTCCACAGATGCTGTCAGACCTGCTGAGATTGCCCAGCATTTTTTGTTTTTGTTCCAGATTGGTGCATCAACAAGAATGAGCTGTTACGATGTGGACAAGATGAGACTGTGTCCATCTTAAATTGGCTTGTTTATTGGAGCTAAAAGAGCATTTGTCGTCTCTGTGGCGCAATCGGTCAGCGCGTTCGGCTGTTAACTGAAAGGTTGGTGGTTTGATCCCACCCAGAGACGAAGTGTTATCCCACCCCGCGTGAACCGCATTTTAGTTTGTCCCTCTGTGCGATCGAATCACCGCCTTGGTGCTTTTAATGTTTCATGCCAGGTTGATTTGATTTCTTTTCTCCGGTTCCAATATTAAACACGCCAAGTTCTGTCTTTCTGATTTTAAACATTCAGTTCGCATCCAAAGGGTTAATGAATATGAATTTGAATTACCATAGAGAGACATTCACCCAATAGCAACAGTGGGATGAAAGGATCTTAGATTATTCTCTTTGGATCAAAGAGGGCGAGACGGCGAATGAGAGACGCTCCAAAGTTCAACTGGTATGCGGGAGGAGATGTTGAGTCGTAGAACTAGAGAGAAAGTTGGTTTCCACTGACAATATTCAGGAATGAGAGGAAAGGGATACAGAATGAAATGGTTTTTTAAAAATCAGCAGGGGTCTTCGTGATCAAGCTCCTCCGTAGAATGCCAGTCACCTGTCACGTTGATCTTGGCCAATCCAGCGAAACTGCTAGTCTGTGGACAATCTGGCACACTTTAGCATGGCCAATCCACCGAACCTTCACATCTTTGGACTATGGGAGGGACCTCGAGCAGGCGGAGAAAATCGATGCAGAGACGGGAGAAAGTCCAAATGCCATATATTTGGGCTGAATGTCGAAATTGTTATGTGTTATCTATTATAGCGGTTCTTTTTAATCAGCGTGGGTTAAAATGTATATACCCTTGTTGCAGGAACATTACTCTGGAACCAATGTTGAGGTATCTAAACTGTGTATCTACGAAACTTGTAATGAGAGAGTCATAAAGTGTTCGCCATGATAGATTCCAAACAGTTGATGATCAAGTACATCGGCAGTCACTGTGCATCTCGGCGGGAACGAGTGGCGTCGTGATCGTCTGGTGGTTAGTACTTTGCGCTGTGGCTGCATCAACCTCGCTTCGACTCCGAGTCACAACAGCGGTAAGTTAATGTGTATCTCGAAAATTAACGGGTGCGGAATTCTCTGTGTAAGGCCTCTTTAAAGCGGGTCACAACTGAGTGCATGTTTCTGCTCCTGTGAGAGGCACCTGAATTCAAACTGTTGTGAATACGAGAATCTCCTCAGATCACTGTTTTATATTTTAACTATTTTCATCCATCATACTCCTCCGGGTCTTTTATTTTTGCAAGTGAAAACAGTCTCTCTCAATTTGTTACATCAGCTTCTTCGGCTATTCACCCAAAACTTTCAAGTGTCTCAACCAAATACCCTCTGAACCTTCTTTCTACGCGGAGAATAATCTTGGTCTCGATAGTCCCTCCATGGAAATGAATTTCCTGACATCTGGTCATGAAGCAGTGAGGAGTGGGCAGAATTTTGAGAAATAGAGCCACTTGGCAGTGGAGAAAAGGATACGAAGCAACACACGAAAATCAAGCACTAGGTTTGTGAATGTTGGGAAACACTTCGAGAAAGAGACACCGGGGAGAACGAAGGGCGCTTCCCGACTGATCGTCGACAGTCAAGACACATTTCCTTTGGTTACAATGAGAAATCAACTGATATTTAGAAACTAAGAAAACTGTCCTAACTGCACATCAGAAAATACAGTTTTATTATAGTTTCACTGCGAATATCTGGAAGCAGAAAATACAAAAATGGCTCGAATGTAAAAGGCTGGAGGCGCGTTATTGACAGGGCTACGGATAATGGTGTAGTCTTTGTTGTGTAACACAAAGTCACCCTGTCTTGAACCACAGACTCCGTTCTGACTTCTCAGATGCTGTAAGACCTGCCGAGATTGCCCAAACTTTTGTGTTTTTGTTCCAGATTTGTGCATGGACAATAATTTGCTCTTATGTCGTGGCCAGGATGAGATTGTTTCCATCAGAATTTGGCATGTTTATTCGAATGACAAGAGCAGTTGTCGTCTCTGTGGCGCAATCGGTTAGCGCGTTCGGCTGTTAACCGAAAGGTTGGTGGTTCAATCCCACCCAGAGACGAAATGATATCCCTCCCGAGGATGAAATTTTTTGTATACTTCGTCCCTCTGTGGGATCGAATCACCGCCTTGGTGCTTTTTATATTTCATGCCACGTTGATTTGATTTATTTTCTCCGGTTCCAATATTAAACACGCCAAATGCTGTCTTTATGATTTCAAACAGTCAGTTCGCATCCAAAGGTTTAATCAATATGAATTTGAACCACCATGGAGAGACATTCGCCTAACAGCAACAGTGGAACGAAAGGGGCCTAGATTTTTCTCTTTAGATCAAAGAGTGTGAGACGGCGAATGAGAGGCACTCGAACGCGCAACTGGTATTTGGGCGAAGAAAGTCAATCGTGGAAATAGAGAGAGAGTTTGTTTGCACTTGCTATATTCAAGAATGAGAGGAAAGGAATGCTGGGAGAAATCTTTTCAAAAAATCAGCAAGACACAAAGAGACCAAGTTCCTCCATAGAATACCCGTAATGCCGCAAATTGATCACGGCCAATCCAGCGAAACTGTTAATCCATGGACAATCTGGCTCATTTTAGCATGGCCAATACACCGAACGTTCACATCTTTGCACTGCGGGTGGGACCCCGAGCAGGTAGAGAAAACCGATGCAGACACCGGGAGAACGTCCAAATACCATAAGTTTGGGATGAATATCGGAATTGTTATGTATTATATATTACAGCCATTGCATTGTTATTTTTATGAGCCCGGTTAATTAGCCTTGTTGCAGGAACATTATTATGGAACCAAAGTTAAGGCATCCAAACTTGTGTATCTACTAAAGTTGTTTTTAGGGAATCATAAACTGTGCGTCATGATAGATTCCAAACAGTTGATGACCAAGTACATCGACAGTTACAGACATGCTTCGCCGGTGACGTGTGGCGCCGTGATCGTCTCGTGGTTAGTGCTATCCGTTGTGGCCGCAGCAATTTCGATTCAGAGTCACGGCAGCGATAATTTGATGAGTTTTTCGCAAATGAACTGATGAGGAATTCTGTGAGGAAAGGACTCTTTAAAACGGGCTCACATCTGAGTGCATGCTTCTGCTCCTGTTTGATGCTCCAGAATTCAAACGCTTGTGAATACGAGAATCTCTTCAGCTCCCAGTTTTTTATTTTAACTATTATCAGCAAGCATACTCCTCAGGTTCTTGTCTGGTTGGAAGTGAAAACAGTCTCTCTCAATTTGCTTCATCAGCTTCTTTGGCCATTCACCCAAAATGTTCAAGTGTCTCAAGTAAAGACCCACGGAGCCTTCTGTATACGCGGAGAATATTCTTGGTCTGGATGGTTCCTCCATCTCCATGAATTTCCTGACATCTGTCATGATGCAATGAAGAGGAGCGGGCAGGATTTTGGGAGATAATGCCAGTTGGCAATGAAGAAAATGGAAAAGAAGCGACACACGAAAATCCAGCACTAGTTTTGTGAATGATGGGAAACACTTCGAGAAAGAGACACCGGGGAGAACGAAGGGCGCTGCCCGACTGCTCATCGACAGTGACGTCACATTTCCTTTGGTTAGAATGATTCGAGAAATCAACTGATATTTAGAATCTAAGAAAACTGTCCTTACTGCACATCAGAATATCCAGTTTAATTATAGTTTCATTGCGAATATCTGGAAGCAGAAAATACAACAATGGCTCGAATGTAGAAGGCTGGAAGGCGTTATTGACAGGGCTATGGATAATGGCGTAGTCTTTGTTCTGCGACACATAATCAACGTGGCTTGAAACACAGACTCCGTTCTCTCTCCACAGTTGATGTCAGACCTGCTGAGATTGCCCAGCATCTTGTGTTTTTGTTCCAGATTGGTTAGGGTTGGGATTAGGGTTAGGGTTAGGGTTCTTTTCTCCGGTTTTAGATTTCTTTTCTCCGGTTCCAATATTAAAAATGCCAAGTTCTGTCTTTCTGATTTTAAACATTCAGTTCGCATCCACAGGGTTAATGAATATGAATTTGAATTACCATAGAGAGACATTCACCCAATAGCAACAGTGGGATGTAAGGATCTTAGATTATTCTCTTTGGATCAAAGAGGGCGAGACGGCGAATGAGAGACGCTCCAAAGTTCAACTGGTATGCGGGAGGAGATGTTGAGTCGTAGAAATAGAGAGAAAGTTGGTTTCCACTGACAATATTCAGGAATGAGAGGAAAGGGATACAGAATGAAATGGTTTTTAAAAAATCAGCAGGGGTCTTCGTGATCAAGCTCCTCCGTAGAATGCCAGTCACCTGGCACGTTGATCTTGGCCAATCCAGCGAAACTGCTAGTCTGTGGACAATCTGGCACACTTTAGCATGGCCAATCCACCGAACCTTCACATCTTTGGACTATGGGAGGGACCTCGAGCAGGCGGAGAAAATCGATGCAGAGACGGGAGAAAGTCCAAATGCCATATATTTGGGCTGAATGTCGAAATTGTTATGTGTTATCTATTATAGCGGTTCTTTTTAATCAGCGTGGGTTAAAATGTATATACCCTTGTTGCAGGAACATTACTCTGGAACCAATGTTGAGGTATCTAAACTGTGTATCTACGAAACTTGTAATGAGAGAGTCATAAAGTGTTGGCCATGATAGATTCCAAACAGTTGATGATCAAGTACATCGGCAGTCACTGTGCATCTCGGCGGGAACGAGTGGCGTCGTGATCGTCTGGTGGTTAGTACTTTGCGCTGTGGCTGCATCAACCTCGCTTCGACTCCGTGTCACAACAGCGGTAAGTTAATGTGTATCTCGAAAATTAACGGGTGCGGAATTCTCTGTGTAAGACTCTTTAAAGCGGGTCACATCTGAGTGCATGTTTCTGCTCCTGTGAGAGGCACCTGAATTCAAACTGTTGTGAATACGAGAATCTCCTCAGATCACTGTTTTATATTTTAACTATTTTCATCCATCATACTCCTCCGGGTCTTTTATTTTTGCAAGTGAAAACAGTCTCTATCAATTTGTTACATCAGCTTCTTCGGCTATTCACCCAAAACTTTCAAGTGTCTCAACCAAATACCATCTGAACCTTCTTTCTACGCGGAGAATAATCTTGGTCTCGATAGTCCCTCCATGGAAATGAATTTCCTGACATCTGGTCATGAAGCAGTGAGGAATGGGCAGAATTTTGAGAAATAGAGCCACTTGGCAGTGGAGAAAAGGATACGAAGCAACACACGAAAATCAAGCACTAGGTTTGTGAATGTTGGGAAACACTTCGAGAAAGAGACACCGGGGAGAACGAAGGGCGCTTCCCGACTGATCGTCGACAGTCAAGACACATTTCCTTTGGTTACAATGAGAAATCAACTGATATTTAGAAACTAAGAAAACTGTCCTAACTGCACATCAGAAAATACAGTTTTATTGTAGTTTCACTGCGAATATCTGGCAGCAGAAAATACAAAAATGGCTCGAATGCAAAAGGCTGGAGGCGCGTTATTGACAGGGCTACGGATAATGGTGTAGTCTTTGTTGTGTAACACAAAGTCACCCTGTCTTGAACCACAGACTCCGTTCTGACTTCTCAGATGCTGTAAGACCTGCCGAGATTGCCCAACCTTTTGTGTTTTTGTTCCAGATTTGTGCATGGACAATAATTTGCTCTTGTGTCGTGGCCAGGATGAGATTGCTTCCATCATAATTTGGCATGTTTATTCGAGTGACGAGAGCAGTTGTCGTCTCTGTGGCGCAATCGGTTAGCGCGTTTGGCTGTTAGCCGTAAGGTTGGTGGTTCAATCCCACCCAGAGACGAAATGATATCCATACCGAGAATGAAATGTTTTGTATACTTCGTCCCTCTGTGGGATCGAATCACCGCCTTGGTGCTTTTTATATTTCATGCCAAGTTGATTTGATTTATTTTCTCCGGTTCCAATATTAAACACGCCAAATGCTGTCTTTATGATTTCAAACAGTCAGTTCGCATCCAAAGGTTTAATCAATATGAATTTGAACCACCATGGAGAGACATTCGCCTAACAGCAACAGTGGAACGAAAGGGGCCTAGATTTTTCTCTTTAGATCAAAGAGTGTGAGACGGCGAATGAGAGGCACTCCAACGCGCAACTGGTATTTGGGCGAAGAAAGTCAATCGTGGAAATAGAGAGAGAGTTTGTTTGCACTTGCAATATTCAAGAATGAGAGGAAAGGAATGCTGGGAGAAATCGTTTCAAAAAATCAGCAAGAGACAAAGAGACCAAGTTCCTCCGTAGAATACCCGTAATCCCGCAAATTGATCACGGCCAATCCAGCGAAACTGTTAATCCATGGACAATCTGGCTCATTTTAGCATGGCCAATACACCGAACGTTCACATCTTTGCACTGCGGGTGGGACCCCGAGCAGGTAGAGAAAACCGATGCAGACACCGGGAGAACGACCAAATACCATAAGTTTGGGATGAATATCGGAATTGTTATGTATTATATATTACAGCCATTGCATTGTTATTTTTATGAGCCCGGTTAATTATCCTTGTTGCAGGAACATTATTATGGAAACAAAGTTAAGGCATCCAAACTTGTGTATCTACTAAAGTTGTTTTTAGGGAGTCATAAACTGTGCGTCATGATAGATTCCAAACAGTTGATGACCAAGTACATCGACAGTTACAGACATGCTTCGCCGGTGACGTGTGGCGCCGTGATCGTCTCGTGGTTAGTGCTCTGCGTTGTGGCCGCAGCAATTTCGATTCAGAGTCACGGCAGCGATAATTTGATGAGTTTTTCGCAAATGAACTGATGAGGAATTCTCTGAGGAAAGGACTCTTTAAAACGGGCTCACATCTGAGTGCATGCTTCTTCTCCTGTTTGATGCTCCAGAATTCAAACGCTTGTGAATACGAGAATCACTTCAGCTCCCAGTTTTTTATTTTATCTATTATCAGCAAGCATACTCCTCAGGTTCTTGTCTGGTTGGAAGTGAAAACAGTCTCTCTCAATGTGCTGCATTAGCTTCTTTGGCCATTCACCCAAAATGTTCAAGTCTCTCAAGTAAAGACCCACGGAACCTTCTGTATACGCGGAGAATATTCTTGGTCTGGATGGTTCCTCCATCTCCATGAATTTCCTGACATCTGACATGACGCAATTTAGAGGAGCGGGCAGGATTTTGGGAGATATTGCCAGTTGGCAATGGAGAAAATGGAAAAGAAGCGACACACGGAAATCAAGCACTAGTTTTGTGAATGTTGGGAAACACTTCGAGAAAGAGACACCGGGGAGAACGAAGGGCGCTGCCCGACTGCTCATCGACAGTGACGTCACATTTACATTGGTTAGAATTATTCGAGAAATCAACTGATATTTAGAATCTAAGAAAACTGTCCTTACCGCACATCAGAATATACAGTTTAATTATAGTTTCATTGCGAATATCTGGAAGCAGAAAATACAACAATGGCTCGAATGTAGAAGGCTGGAAGGCGTTATTGACAGGGCTACGGATAATGGCGTAGTCTTTGTTCTGTGACACATAATCAACGTGGCTTGAAACACAGACTCCGTTCTCTCTCCACAGATGCTGTCAGACCTGCTGAGATTGCCCAGCATTTTGAGTTTTTGTTCCAGATTGGTGCATCAACAAGAAGGAATTGTTCCGATGTGGACATGATGAGACTGTGTCCATCTTAAATTGGCCTTTTTATTGGAGCTAAAGTAGCATTTGTCGTCTCTGTGGCGCAATCGGTCAGCGCGTTCGGCTGTTAACTGAAAGGTTGGTGGTTCGATCCCACCCAGAGACGGAATGTTATCCCACCCCGCGTGAACCGCATTTTACTTTGTCCCTCTGTGCGATCGAAACACCGCCTTGGTGCTTTTAATATTTCATGCCACGTTGATTTGATTTCTTTTCTCCGGTTCCAATATTAAACACGCCAAATTCTGTCTTTCTGATTTTAAACATTCAGTTCGCATCCAAAGGGTTAATGAATATGAATTTGAATTACCATAGAGAGACATTGATCCAATAGCAACAGTGGGATGAAAGGATCTTAGATTTTTCTCTTTGCATCAAAGAGGGCGAGACGGCGAATGAGAGACGCTCCAAAGTTCAACTGGTATGCGGGCGGAGATGTTGAGTCGTAGAAATAGAGACAAAGTTGCTTTGCACTGACAATATTCAGGAATGAGAGGAATGGGATACAGAATGAAATGGTTTTTAAAAAATCAGCAGGGGTCTTCGTGATCAAGCTCCTCCGTAGAATGCCAGTCACCTGGCACGATGGTCTTGGCCAATCCAGCGAAACTGCTAGTCTATGGACAATCTGGCACACTTTAGCATGGCCAATCCACCGAACCTTCACATCTTTGGACTATGGGAGGGACCTCGAGCAGGCGGAGAAAATCGATGCAGAGACGGGAGAAAGTCCAAATGCCATATATTTGGGCTGAATGTCGAAATAGTTATGTGTTATCTATTATAGCGGTTCTTTTTATCAGCGTGGGTTAAAATGTATATACCCTTGTTGCAGGAACATTACTCTGGAACCAATGTTGAGGTATCCAAACTGTGTATCTACGAAACTTGTAATGAGAGAGTCATAAATGTTCGCCATGATCGATTCCAAACAGTTGATGATCAAGTACATCGGCAGTCACTGTGCATCTCGGCGGGAACGTGTGGCGTCGTGATCGTATAGTGGTTAGTACTTTGCGCTGTGGCTGCATCAATCTCGCTTCGACTCCGAGTCACGACAGCGGTAAGTTAATGTGTATCTCGAAAATCAAAGGGTGCGGAATTCTCTGTGTAAGGCCTCTTTAAAGCGGGTCACAACTGAGTGCATGTTTCTGCTCCTGTGAGAGGCACCTGAATTCAAACTGTTGTGAATACGAGAATCTCCTCAGATCACTGTTTTATATTTTAACTATTTTCATCCATCATACTCCTCCGGGTCTTTTATTTTTGCAAGTGAAAACAGTCTCTATCAATTTGTTACATCAGCTTCTTCGGCTATTCACCCAAAACTTTCAAGTGTCTCAACCAAATACCCACTGAACCTTCTTTATACGCGGAGAATAATCTTGGTCTCGATAGTCCCTCCATGGAAATGAACTTCCTGACATCTGGTCATGAAGCAGTGAGGAGTGGGCAGAATTTTGAGAAATAGAGCCACTTGGCAGTGGAGAAAAGGATACGAAGCAACACACGGAAATCAAGCACTAGTTTTGTGAATGTTGGGAAACACTTCGAGAAAGAGACACCGGGGAGAACGAAGGGCGCTGCCCGACTGCTCATCGACAGTGACGTCACATTTCCTTTGGTTAGAATGATTCGAGAAATCAACTGATATTTAGAATCTAAGAAAACTGTCCTTACTGCACATCAGAATATACAGTTTAATTATAGTTTCATTGCGAATATCTGGAAGCAGAAAATACAACAATGGCTCGAATGTAGAAGGCTGGAGGGCGTTATTGACAGGGCTATGGATAATGGCGTAGTCTTTGTTCTGTGACACATAATCAACCTGGCTTGAAACACAGACTCCGTTCTCTCTCCACAGTTGATGTCAGACCTGCTGAGATTGCCCAGCATCTTGTGTTTTTGTTCCAGATTGGTTAGGGTTGGGGTTAGGGTTAGGGTTAGGGTTCTTTTCTCCGGTTTTAGATTTCTTTTCTCCGGTTCCAATATTACACACGCCAAGTTCTGTCTTTCTGATTTTAAACATTCAGTTCGCATCCAAAGGGTTAATGAATATGAATTTGAATTACCATAGAGAGACATTCACCCAATAGCAACAGTGAGATGAAAGGAACTTAGATTATTCTCTTTGGATCAAAGAGGGCGAGACGGCGAATGAGAGTCGCTCCAAAGTTCAACTGGTATGCGGGAGGAGATGTTGAGTCGTAGAAATAGAGAGAAAGTTGGTTTGCACTGACAATATTCAGGAATGAGAGGAAAGGGATACAGAATGAAATGGTTTTTAAAAAATCAGCAGGGGTCTTCGTGATCAAGCTCCTCCGTAGAATGCCAGTCACCTGGCACGTTGATCTTGGCCAATCCAGCGAAACTGCTAGTCTATGGACAATCTGGCACACTTTAGCATGGCCAACCCACCGAACCTTCACATCTTTGGACTATGGGAGGGACCTCGAGCAGGCGGAGAAAGTCGATGCAGAGACGGGAGAAAGTCCAAATGCCATATATTTGGGCTGAATGTCGAAATTGCTATGTGTTATCTATTATAGCGGTTCTTTTTATCAGCGTGGGTTAAAATGTATATACCCTTGTTGCAGGAACATTACTCTGGAACCAATGTTGAGGTATCCAAACTGTGTATCTACGAAACTTGTAATGAGAGAGTCATAAAGTGTTGGCCATGATAGATTCCAAACAGTTGATGATCAAGTACATCGGCAGTCACTGTGCATCTCGGCGGGAACGTGTGGCGTCGTGATCGTCTGGTTGTTAGTACTTTGCGCTGTGGCTGCATCAACCTCGCTTCGACTCCGAGTCACAACAGCGGTAAGTTAATGTGTATCTCGAAAATTAACGGGTGCGGAATTCTCTGTGTAAGGCCTCTTTAAAGCGGGTCACAACTGAGTGCATGTTTCTGCTCCTGTGAGAGGCACCTGAATTCAAACTGTTGTGAATACGAGAATCTCCTCAGATCACTGTTTTATATTTTAACTATTTTCATCCATCATACTCCTCCGGGTCTTTTATTTTTGCAAGTGAAAACAGTCTCTCTCAATTTGTTACATCAGCTTCTTCGGCTATTCACCCAAAACTTTCAAGTGTCTCAACAAAATACCCTCTGAACCTACTTTATAAGCGGAGAATAATATTGGTCTCGATAGTCCCTCCATGGAAATGAATTTCCTGACATCTGGTCATGAAGCAGTGAGGAGTGGGCAGAATTTTGAGAAATAGAGCCACTTGGCAGTGGAGAAAAGGATACGAAGCAACACACGAAAATCAAGCACTAGGTTTGTGAATGTTGGGAAACACTTCGAGAAAGAGACACCGGGGAGAACGAAGGGCGCTTCCCGACTGATCGTCGACAGTCAAGACACATTTCCTTTGGTTACAATGAGAAATCAACTGATATTTAGAAACTAAGAAAACTGTCCTAACTGCACATCAGAAAATACAGTTTTATTGTAGTTTCACTGCGAATACCTGGCAGCAGAAAATACAAAAATGGCTCGAATGTAAAAGGCTGGAGGCGCGTTATTGACAGGGCTACGGATAATGGTGTAGTCTTTGTTGTGTAACACAAAGTCAACCTGTCTTGAACCACAGACTCCGTTCTGACTTCTCAGATGCTGTAAGACCTGCCGAGATTGCCCTACCTTTTGTGTTTTTGTTCCAGATTTGTGCATGGACAATAATTTGCTCTTGTGTCGTGGCCAGGATGAGATTGTTTCCATCATAATTTGGCATGTTTATTCGAGTGACGAGAGAAGTTGTCGTCTCTGTGGCGCAATCGGTTAGCGCGTTCGGCTGTTAACCGTAAGGTTGGTGGTTCAATCCCACCCAGAGACGAAATGATATCCCTACTGAGGATGAAATGTTTTGTATACTTCGTCCCTCTGTGGGATCGAATCACCGCCTTGGTGCTTTTTATATTTCATGCCACGTTGATTTGATTTATTTTCTCCGGTTCCAATATTAAACACGCCAAATGCTGTCTTTATGATTTCAAACAGTGGGCAGCACGGTAGCACAAGTGATTAGCACTGTGGCTTCACAGCGCCAGGGTCCCAGGTTCGATTCCCCGCTGGGTCACTGTCTGTGCGGAGTTTGCACGTTCTCCCCGTGTCCGCGTGGGTTTCCTCCGGGTGCTCCGGTTTCCTCCCACAGTCCAAAGACGTGCAGGTTAGGTGGATTGGCCATGATAAATTGCCCTTAGTGTCCATAAGGGTTGGGATGGGTTATTGGGTTGCGGGGATAAGGTGGAAGTGAGGGATTAATGTGGGTCGGTGCAGACTCGATGGGCCGAATGGCCTCCTTCTGCACTGTATGTTCTGTGTAATCTATGTAATCAGTTCGCATCCAAAGGTTTAATCAATATGAATTTGAACCACCATAGAGAGACATTCACCGAACAGCAACAGTGGAACGAAAGGGGCCTAGATTTTTCTCTTTAGATCAAAGAGTGTGAGACGGCGAATGAGAGGCACTCCAACGCGCAACTGGTATTTGGGCGAAGAAAGTCAATCCTGGAAATAGAGAGAGAGTTTGTTTGCACTTGCAATATTCAAGAATGAGAGGAAAGGAATGCTGGGAGAAATCGTTTCAAAAAATCAGCAAGAGACAAAGAGACCAAGTTCCTCCGTAGAATACTCGTAATCCCGCAAATTGATCACGGCCAATCCAGCGAAACTGTTAATCCATGGACAATCTGGCTCATTTTAGCATGGCCAATACACCGAACGTTCACATCTTTGCACTGCGGGTGGGACCCCGAGCAGGTAGAGAAAACCGATGCAGACACCGGGAGAACGTCCAAATACCATAAGTTTGGGATGAATATCGGAATTGTTATGTATTATATATTACAGCCATTGCATTGTTATTTTTATGAGCCCGGTTAATTATCCTTGTTGCAGGAACATTATTATGGAACCAAAGTTAAGGTATCCAAACTTGTGTATCTACGAAAGTTGTTTTTAGGGAGTCATCAACTGTGCGTCATGATAGATTCCAAACAGTTGATGACCAAGTACATCGACAGTTACAGACATGCTTCGCCGGTGACGTGTGGCGCCGTGATCGTCTCGTGGTTAGTGCTCTGCGTTGTGGCCGCAGCAATTTCGATTCAGAGTCACGGCAGCGATAATTTGATGAGTTTTTCGCAAATGAACTGATGCGGAATTCTCTGAGGAAAGGACTCTTTAAAACGGGCTCACATCTGAGTGCATGCTTCTGCTCCTGTTTGATACTCCAGAATTCAAACGCTTGTGAATACGAGAATCTCTTCAGCTCCCAGTTTTTTATTTTATCTATTATCAGCAAGCATACTCCTCAGGTTCTTGTCTGGTTGGAAGTGAAAACAGTCTCTCTCAATTTGCTGCATTAGCTTCTTTGGCCATTCACCCAAAATGTTCAAGTGTCTCAAGTAAAGACCCACGGAACCTTCTGTGTACGCGGAGAATATTCTTGGTCTGGATGGTCCCTTCATCTCCATGAATTTCCTGACATCTGACATGATTCAATTTAGAGGAGCGGGCAGGATTTTGGGAGAAAATGCCAGTTGGCAATGGAGAA
This sequence comes from Scyliorhinus torazame, assembly GCF_047496885.1. Classification (NCBI taxonomy): domain Eukaryota; kingdom Metazoa; phylum Chordata; class Chondrichthyes; order Carcharhiniformes; family Scyliorhinidae; genus Scyliorhinus; species Scyliorhinus torazame. The sequence continues at coordinate 176,242,167 of NC_092720.1, read as the reverse complement.
AATGGAAAAGAAGCGACACACGGAAATCAAGCACTAGTTTTGTGAATGTTGGGAAACACTTCGAGAAAGAGACACCGGGGAGAACGAAGGGCGCTGCCCGACTGCTCATCGACAGTGACGTCACATTTCCATTGGTTAGAATGATTCGAGAAATCAACTGATATTTTGAATCTAAGAAAACTGTCCTTACTGCACATCAGAATATACAATTTAATTATAGTTTCATTGCGAATATCTGGAAGCAGAAAATACAACAATGGCTCGAATGTAGAAGGCTGGAAGGCGTTATTGACAGGGCGACGGATAATGGCGTAGTCTTTGTTCTGTGACACATAATCAACCTGGCTTGAAACACAGACTCCGTTCTCTCTCCACAGATGCTGTCAGACCTGCTGAGATTGCCCAGCATTTTGAGTTTTTGTTCCAGATTGGTGCATCAACAAGAAGGAACTGTTACGATGTGGACAAGATGAGACTGTGTCCATCTTAAATTGGCCTGTTTATTGGAGCTAAAGGAGCATTTGTCGTCTCTGTGGCGCAATCGGTCAGCGCGTTCGGCTGTTAACTGAAAGGTTGGTGGTTCGATCCCACCCAGAGACGAAGTGTTATCCCACCCCGCGTGAACCGCATTTTACTTTGTCCCTCTGTGCGATCGAAACACCGCCTTGGTGCTTTTAATATTTCATGCCACGTTGATTTGGTTTCTTTTATCCGGTTCCAATATTAAACACGCCAAATTCTGTCTTTCTGATTTTAAACATTCAGTTCGCATCCAAAGGGTTAATGAATATGAATTTGAATTACCATAGAGAGACATTCATCCAATAGCAACGGTGGAATGAAAGGATCTTAGATTTTTCTCTTTGGATCAAAGAGGGCGAGACGGCGAATGAGAGACGCTCCAAAGTTCAACTGGTATGCGGGCGGAGATGTTGAGTCGTAGAAATAGAGAGAAAGTTGGTTTGCACTGACAATATTCAGGAATGAGAGGAAAGGGATACAGAATGAAATGGTTTTTAAAAAATCAGCAGGGGTCTTCGTGATCAAGCTCCTCCGGAGAATGCCAGTCACCTGGCACGTTGATCTTGGCCAATCCAGCGAAACTGCTAGTCTATGGACAATCTGGCACACTTTAGCATGGCCAATCCACCGAACCTTCACATCTTTGGACTATGGGAGGGACCTCGAGCAGGCGGAGAAAATCGATGCAGAGACGGGAGAAAGTCCAAATGCCATATATTTGGGCTGAATGTCGAAATTGTTATGTGTTATCTATTATAGCGGTTCTTTTTATCAGCGTGGGTTAAAATGTATATACCCTTGTTGCAGGAACATTACTCTGGAACCAATGTTGAGGTATCCAAACTGTGTATCTACGAAACTTGTAATGAGAGAGTCATCAAGTGTTGGCCATGATAGATTCCAAACAGTTGATGATCAAGTACATCAGCAGTCACTGTGCACCTGGGCGGGAACGTGTGGCGTCGTGATCGTATAGTGGTTAGTACTTTGCGCTGTGGCTGCATCAACCTCGCTTCGACTCCGAGTCACGACAGCGGTAAGTTAATGTGTATCTCGAAAATTAACGGGTGCGGAATTCTCTGTGTAAGGCCTCTTTAAAGCGGGTCACAACTGAGTGCATGTTTCTGCTCCTGTGAGAGGCACCTGAATTCAAACTGTTGGCAATACGAGAATCTCCTCAGATCACTGTTTTATATTTTAACTATTTTCATCCATCATACTCCTCCGGGTCTTTTATTTTTGCAAGTGAAAACAGTCTCTCTCAATTTGTTACATCAGCTTCTTCGGCTATTCACCCAAAACTTTCAAGTGTCTCAACCAAATACCCACTGAACCTTCTATATACGCGGAGAATGATCTTGGTCTCGATAGTCCCTCCATGGAAATGAATTTCCTGACATCTGGTCATGAAGCAGTGAGGAGGAGAGGGCAGAATTTTGAGAAATAGAGCCACTTGGCAGTGGAGAAAATGAAACGAAGCAACACACGAAAATCAAGCACTAGTTTTGTGAATATTGGGAAACACTTCGAGAAAGAGACTTCGAGGAGAACGAAGTGCGCTGCCCGACTGATCGTCGACAGTCAAGACACATTTCCTTTGGTTAGAATGAGAAATCAACTGATATTTAGAAACTAAGAAAACTGTCCTAACTGCACATCAGAAAATACAGTTTTATTATAGTTTCACTGCGAATATCTGGAAGCAGAAATACAAAAATGGCTCGAATGTAAAAGTTTGGAGGCGCGTTATTGGCAGGGCTACGGATAATGGTGTAGTCTTTGTTCTGTAACAAAAGGTCACCCTGTCTTGAACCACAGACTCCGTTCTGACTTCTCAGATGCTGTAAGACGTGCCGAGATTGCCCAACCTTTTGTGTTTTTGTTCCAGATTTGTGCATGGACAATAATTTGCTCTTATGACGTGGCCAGGATGAGATTGTTTCCATCATAATTTGGCATGTTTATTCTAGCGATGTGAGCTATTGTCGTCTCTGTGGCGCAATCGGTTATCGCGTTCGGCTGTTAACCGAAAGGTTGGTGGTTCAATCCCACCCGGAGATGAAATGATATTCCTCCCGAGGATGAAATTTTTTGTATACTTCGTCCCTCTGTGGGATCGAATCACCGCCTTGGTGCTATTTATATTTCATGCCACATTGATTTGATTTCTTTCCTCCGGTTCCAATATTAAACAGGCCAAATGCTGACATTATGATTTTAAACAGTCATTTCACATCCAAAGAGCTAATCAATATTACTTTGAACTACCAGAGGGAGACATTTATCCCAATAGCAACAGTGAAACGATAGGGGCCTCGATTTTTCTCTTTGGTTCAAAGAGGGTGAGACGGCGATTGTGAGGCGTTCCATAGTGTAACTGGTATCTAGGCGAAATAGTTCAATCGTCGAAATAGAGAGAGAGTTTATTCGCACTGGCAATATTCAGGAATGAAAGGAAAAGGACAGAGGGTGAAACGGTTTCAAAAAAATCAGCAGGGAACGACGTGACGAAGTTCCTCCGTAGAATGCCGTAACCCGGCATGTTGATCTGGACCAATCCAGCGAAACTGCTGATGTATGGACAATCTGGCACACTTTAGCATGGCTAATCACCGAACCTTCACATCTTTGGATGTGGTAGGGACCAGGAACAGGCGGAGAAACTCGATACAGACACCGGGAGAACGTCCAGATACCATATGTTTGGGATAAATATCGAAATTGTTATGTAATGTGTATTACCAGAATGTTGCCTGGTATGGAGGGCATTAGCTATGAGGAGCGGTTGAATAAACTCGGTTTGTTCTCACTGGAACAAAGGAGGTTGAGGGGAGACCTGATAGAGGTATACAAAAGTATGAGGGGCATAGACAGAGTGGATAGTCAGAGGCTTTTCCCCAGGGTAGAGTGGTCAATTACTAGGGGGCACAGGGTTAAGGTGAGAGGGGCAAGGTTTAGAGTAGATGTACGATGCAAGTTTTTTACGCAGAGGGTAGAGGGTGCCTGGAACTCGCTACCGGAGGAGGTAGTGGAAGCAGGGACGATAGGGACATTTAAGGGGCATCTTGACAAATATATGAATAGGATGGGAATAGAAGGATACGGACCCAGGAAGTGTAGAAGATTGTAGTTTAGTCGGGCAGCATGGTCGGCACGGGCTTGGAGGGCCGAAGGGCCTGTTCCTGTGCTGTACATTTCTTTGTTCTTTGTTCTTTGTTATCTGCTACTCTGCACCTTTTTAGCCCATCTCAGGACCTCTTCTCTATCCTTAAGGCAGTAAAATCGCACGATTACCGCCCTGGGTGGTTCTCCCGCTTTTGGTCTTCTCGCCGGAATCCGATTTGCCCACTCCACCTCCAAGGGGCCCGTAGGGGCCTCAGCACCCATCAGTGAGCTCAGCATCGTACTTGCGTACGCTCCACAGTCCACTCCTTCCACACCCTCAGGGAGACCCTGTATCCGAAGGTTCTTCCTTCGCGCTCCATTTTCTAGGGCCTCGATCCTTTCAGTACAATTTTTATGAAGTGCCTCGTGCGTCTGTGTCTTAACCGCCAGGCCCAGGATCTCGTCCTCAATATCTGTCACCTTCTGCTCCACCACGCGGAACTCTGTCTCCTGGGTCTTTAGTGTCTCCTTGAGCCCCTCAATTGCCTGTAGCAACGGGGTCAGCACCTCCCTCTTCAGCAGCTCCGCGCACCGTCTCACAATTTCATCCTGCTCAGGCCCCCATGTCGCCTGCGCTTTCTCCCCCGCCATCTTGTACTTCTCTCTTTCTGACCCTTTGGTCGACGATTCCTCGCGCTGCAGCCGCCGCCGCCGGTTTTTTCTTCCTTCGTTTGGGGGTGGGGGGGTGGGGGGTGGAGACTCTCTTCCCACACACCCTACACCGGGTTGCGTCGTCAAAAAATTCCCCGTTGGGGCTCTTAAAAGAGCCAGAAGGTCCGTCGGAGCTGGAGCCGCCGAAACGTGCGGCTAGCTAGGCATCACCGCAACCGGAAGTCCCTTCAGTGGCCTTGATGAGATCTTTTCACAGTTGTTCCCTCTGCTGCTAGAATTCACCTTTGATACAGGCCCTCAGGTCAGCTTGCAGCTTTAAGCTTGCCCTTCCCCCGCCTGGATGCTGGAAGAGGCCCTGTTTATCCTGCAGTTGCAGCCAAATCCTTTACTGTTTCTGCTGTGTCTGGCACCCAAGAGACATACCGTTCCTGGGGGACACTGTCGGGGGAATATTGCAGCCTTCTTCCCACACCGGGAAATGTCAAACAAATGCCGTGGGGGCCCTGCAAAAGAGCCCAAAAGTCCGTTCCAAGCAGGAGCTACCGAATATGCGACCTAGCTCTGCATAGCCGCACCCGGAAGTCTCAATGGCCACTAAACATGAGAGTCAGTTAAAATTTGCAGATGGAAAGGGAAACGTACAGTTGGATCATATTGATGAGGATATTGAGAAAAACCGTCAAAGTCGAAGGCTTGGCGTGGATCGATTAAATATGTCCAAGCTTTTCCAAGGTTTGACGAGAAGGAAGTGCAAGCTTTTTTCATTTCATTTGACAAGGTAGCTAAACAAATGAAATGGCCACAGGACATGTGGGTATTGCTGATTCAAACAAAGCTGGGAGGTAGAGTTAGTGAAGTCTTCGCATCATTACCGGTGGAGTTATCTGGGACGTATGAGGAGGTGAAAACATCTATCTTGGGTGCATCTGAACTAATGCCAGAAGTCTACAGACAAAGGTTTAGAAATTTAAGGAAAGCATTTGGGCAAACATACATGGAGTTTGAAAGGCTCAAACAGAGTAATTTTGGTAGGTGGATGAGGGGTTTGAAAATAGACCAAACGTATGAAGCTCTCAGAGAAATTATAATTTTAGAGGAGTTTAAAAATTCAATTCCTGATGTTATGAGAACTCATAAGAACATAAGAACTAGGAGCAGGAGTAGGCCATCTGGCACCTCGAGCCTGCTCCACCATTCAATGAGATCATGGCTGATCTTTTGTGGACTGAGCTCCACTTTCCTGCCCGAACACCATAACCCTTAATCCCTTTATTCATCAAAAAACTATCTATCTTTATCTTAAAAACATTTAATGAAGGAGCCTCTACTGCTTCACTGGGCAAGGGATTCCATAGATTCACAACCCTTTGGGTGACGACGTTCCTCTGAAACTCAGTCCTAAATCTACTTCCCCTTATTTTGAGGCTATGCCCCCTAGTTCTGCTTTCACCCGCCAGTGGAAACAACCTGCCCGCATCTATCCTATCTATTCCCTTCATAATCTTATATGTTTCTATAAGATCCCCCCCTCATCCTTCTAAATTCCAACGAGTACAGTCCCAGTCTACTCAACCTCGCCTCGTAATCCAACCCCTTCAGGTCTGGGATTAACCTAGTGAATCTCCTCTGCACACCCTCCAGTGCCAGTACGTCCTTTCTCAAGTAAGGAGGCCAAAACTGAACACAGTACTCCAGGTGTGGCCTCACTAACACCTTATACAATTGCAGCAGAGCCTCCCTATTCTTAAACTCCATCCCTCTAGCAATGAAGGACAAAATTCCATTTGCCTTCTTAATCACCTGTTGCACCTGAAAACCAACATTTTGCGACTCATGCACTAGCACACCCAGGTCACTCTGCACAGCAGCATGTTTTAATATTTTATCATTTAAATAATAATCCCTTTTGCTGTTATTCCTACCAAAATGGATAACCTCACATTTGTCAACATTGTATTCCATCTGCCAGACCCTACCTCATTCACTTAGCCTCATGTTGGAGAGCAGAGGGTTAAAACTGCGAGATTAGCAGCAGAAATGGCAGGTGATTATGAATTAGGTCATAAATCAAAGCTTGGTTTCCGACATCAGTTTCAGCCTGTGAGGGATAGAAATTGGGACATGAGAAATGCTCAAGTGGTAAAGGTAAAGGTGATCTGATGGGAGGTAATAAGGAGAGTTAAAATTAAAAAGATTTTAAAAGATTAACAAGGAAATCCAGGAGGATGGAAAAGAAATGAAAAGTTTAAATGTTTTCACTGTAATAAACTAGGCCATGTAAAGTCACAGTGTTGGTGATTGAACTTGGAAGGCTGATGTGGTAAAACAGAAGAGGACCAGGTGGAGGATGAGGCGCATATTTTTAGTTCAGGAATATTGGCGGAGATACAACAGAAAGATATGGAAATAAAACGGATGTATCAGAAAGCATACACGGAAGAGGATTCTGAATGTATACCAGAGCGTTATTACCGCAAAAGTAATGTCTTGATGTGAAAATGGAGACCTTTACATATGCAGGCGGATGAAAAGTGTGCAGAAGTTCATCAAGTAGTATTGCCGGTAGGGTGTAGAAAGGATGTGTTGCGAGTTGCAAATAAGGTACCAGTGGGAGGTCTTTTGGGGCAATGGAAAACTCAAGTTAAAATCCAAAAACATTTTTATTTGCTGGACTACATAAAGATGTAGTTAAATGTTGTCAATCATGTCACACATGTCAAGTGACAGGGAAACCTCAAGTGGTGATAAAACCAGCGCCCTTAATACCATTCCAGCATTTGAGGAACCTTTTACCAAGGTCCTAATTGATTGCATCGAACCGCTTCCGAAAACAAAAAGTGGGAATCAATGTCTTTTGACTACAATGGATGCGTCCACTAGGTTTCCAGAGGCCATTCCAGTACGTAATGTTACAGCTAAAAGGATTGTGGAGGAATTAATTAAATACTTTACTGGACATGGACTACCCACGGAGATACTATCGGATCATGGATCAAATTTTATCTCGAGGTTATTCAAAGAAGTTTTGAATAGCTTAGGAATAAAATAATTTAAATCAACTGCCTACCATCCAGAATCGCAGGGAGCGTTAGAAAGGTGGCATCAGACATTAAAGACAATGTTGAGGGCTTATTGTCAAGATTATCCAGGGGATTGCGATAAAGGAATTCCATTCATCTGTTTGCAATTAGGGATGCAACTAATGAGTCAACATAATTTAGTCCTTTTGAACTTTTGGTCATGAGGTAAGAGGACCACTTAAATTGATTAAGGAAAAATTGGTGAGGGAGATATCGGAAAATAGATTTTTGGATTGCCTTTCAAATTTTAGGGAACGATTAAATAGAGCAGGTGAATTGGCTAGACAGCATTTAAAAGTTGCACAAAATGTGATTAAATGGGTAGCGGGCAAGAAATCCAAAGTTTGTTGTTTTGCCAGTGGAGAAACTGTTTGAGTATTGTTCCCCGTGGTAGGTGAACCTTTAAAAGTTAGGTTTTGTGGAACTTATCAAACTGAGAGGTAATTAAGTGAGGTGAATTATGTGGCAAAAATACCAGATAGAAGGAAGAATCACCGAGTGTATCACGTGAATATGCTTAAAAGTTACTTTGAAAGGGGAGGAGAGAAAAAGGAGGAGGTTTTAATGATTCAACTCAAAGTATCGAACCACATCCAGATGACTGTAAATTTCACATACCTCAAATTAAATTGGAAAATGAGGATGTTCTTAAAAATTGGGATAAATTGTTGAGTTATCTTCCAGGGGAAAAACGAACTGACCTGAAAGAGTTATTGATATCACATGGACAAGTTTGCGGAGATAAATTGCGAAGTACTAAAATAGCTATACATGATGTAGATGTGGGAAATGCTATTCCAATCAAACAACATCCATATGGACTTAACCCTTTACAATTGGCACAGATTAACAAAGAGAGTGAGAGTGTGCTTAATGATGGCACAAACGAAGTGGGTTGCAGCCAATGTAGCTCACCCATAGTGATGGTACCAAAGCCAGGCGGTACCCAACGGTTATGTGTGGACTATGGAAAGGTTAATGCAGTTAGAGGAACGGACTCTGATCCTATCCCACGTTTGGAGGATTGCATTGAGAAAGTGGGCCAATCAGTGCTTATTTCTAAATTGGATTTACTTAAACGTTGCGGGCATGTACCTTTACCCGAAAGGGCGAAGGAGATTTCAGCTTTTGTGACTCCAGGTGGTATATACCAATTCAAAGTTATGCCATTTGGCAGGAAAAACGCACCAGCCACATTTCAACGGTTAACAGGATTACCCAATTGTGCGGTATACATCGATGATCTGTTAATTTTCAGCTAGTCATGGAAAGAACATTTAACACATCTGATAGGGTTATTCGATCAACTTCAGGAGGCGGGTTTGATAATAAGCCTAGCCAAAAGTGAATTTGTCACTTTCCTTGGCCATACAATCGGACAGGGTCGAACGGTCCCACGGGATGTGAAAACGAAAGTCATTGGGGAGTTTCCGATACCCTCGGCACGACGGGAAATAATGCGATTTCTTGGTATGAGTGGATTTTACCAGACATTTTTACCCAATTTTAGCAGTGTGGTCGCACCACTGACTGACTTACTCAAGACGCGTCACAAATTCCATTGGACAGCGGAGTGTCAACAGGCATTTCACGGCCTGAATGCGGTGTTAACCACTGCTTCTGTGTTAGCCATCCCAAATTACACCAAAGCATTCAAAGTGGCGGTTGATGCGAGTGATGTGGGTGTAGGTGCGATGCTTCTACAGAACGACGACGAAGCGCTCGAGCGGCCTTTTGGTTATTTTTCAAAGAAATTGAATTCTCCCCAGAAAAGGTATTCCACGATTGAGAAGGCGATTTTGAGTTTGGTGCTGGCTTTGTAACATTTTCACATTTACGTAACTAGCAATCCATCTCACACCGTTATATATACTGATCATAATCCGTTTGCAATTTTGGGAGCGATTCCAGAACAACAATGCAAGGCTGTTTCGCTGGAGTTTACTGTTACAGACATTTCATTTAAAAATATTCGATGTGGCAGGACGAGCAAACGTGATAGCTGATGCTCTGTCACGAATGTGATGAACGGAAGCAATTTAAGTAGGAGGAAGATGAAGGGAAAAAATGTACTATATTATTGTACCTGTTTGCGTGTGTTGTTCATTTGAAACGAAACGTTTATTTACTGTGTGCAATTCTTAAAGGATGGTGAAAGGGTGAAAAATGAAACCATCTTGAAGTTACGGTTGCGGTTTTTCTCTTGGGAGGGGGAGGTGTCACGTGAGAGTAAGCTTTAATCAATGGGTCTTTAAGAAATGTACCTTTGAGAAATTGAGCTGTTCATGTTACAGGAGTGGTGTCACAGTGTGGGTGGAGCTGAGCTTCACTTCTGCTTTATTTAGTTTCAGTTTGAGAAAGAGCTTGGATGTGTCTGTGGGCTGCACTGCTGTTGATCTCTGACATGAAGGACCATCTCTTAGTCATTTGGTGAATTCAGAATAATTATAAATGTTTTCAGTCTTGAAGGTAAACCCTAATATGCTCTTGTTTGGAGGGTTGTTAAGTCTTTTGAATGTTAAAAGGAAAGCATACAGATCACTTAGTGTTGTATTCTTTGGCGGTATATTTGATTTACTGGTTGCTAAAATATTAACTGTTTGTTTTAAGAAGGTTGATCTGAGTTCATAGAATAAACATTGTTTAGTTTTAAAAAAACACTTTTTTTCTGCTTTTCCATACCTGTAGAGTGAACCGTGTGCTCCCCATACCACAATCTACTAAAAGTTGTGGGTCAGGTGAACTCCATGATGCACTTTGGGTTTCTCTAAACCCTAGCCCATAGCAATTTAAATGTATTTGCTGACATCTGGTCATGGTGCAATGAGGAGGAGTGGGCAAACTTTTGGGAAATAGAGCTAGTTGGCAGTGGAGAAAACGGAAATGAAGCGACACGTGAAAATCAAGCACCAGTTTTGTGAGGGAAACACTTCGAGAAACAAATCCGGGGAGAACGAAGGGCGCTCCCCGACTGATCAAAGACAGTCAAGACACATTTACGTTGTTTCGATTGAGTCGAGAATTAACTGATATTTAGAAACTAAGAAAACTGTCCTGACTGCACATCATTAAATACAGATTAATATTGGTTTCATTGCGAATATCTGGAAGCAGAAAATACGACAATGGCTCGAATGTGGAAGGTTGGAGGCGCGTTATTGACAGGGCAACGGGTCATGGTTCAGTCTTCGTTCTGTGACACACAGTCACCCTTCCTTGAAACATAGACTGCATTCTCTCTCCACAGCTGCTGTCAGACCTGCTGAGATTACCCAGCCATTTGTGTTTTTGTTCCAGATTGGTGCATCAGCCATAATTCGCTATTATGATGTGGACAAGATTAGACTGTTTCCATCATAATTTGGCATGTTTATTCGAATATGAGGCAGCGGTTGTCGTCTCCGTTGCCCAATCGGTTAGCGGGTTCGTCTGGTAACTGAAACGTTGTTGGATCGATTCCACCCACAGCCGAAGTTCTGTCGCACCCCTGATGAAGCGTTTTCTATACTTCCTCTCTCTGTGGGATCGAATCACCCATCTTGGGTTTTTTTTTTGTACTTCTTGCCATGTTGGTTTGATTTAATTCCTCAGGTTCCAATATTAAACACGCCAAATGCTGTCATTCTGATTTTAAACAGTCAGTTCACACCCAAGGAGTGAATCAATATTAATTTGAATTCCGATAGACAGACATTCACCCGAATAGCAATAGTGGGACGAAAGGGGCCGTGGCTTTTCTCTTTGGATCAATGAGGGTGAGAAGGCGAAATAGAGGCGCCCCAAAGTGCAAATGGTATGAGGGCGGTGAAGTTCAATCGTGGAAATAAAGAGAGAGTGTTTTTCCCAAATGAACGGATGAGGAATACTCGGTGTAAAGGCCTTTTTTAAACTGGTTCGCAACTGTGTACATGCTTCTGCTCTTTTTTGATGCACCAGAATTTAAACTGTTGTGAACACGAGAATCACGGAAGAGGGGGAGGAGTTGGTGTGCGAATTAAAAGGAACGTGGGAAGAAGAGCTAGGGGAGGAGATAGAGGAGGGTATGTGGGCTGATGCCCTATGCAGGGTAAATTCCTCTTCCTCGTTCGCCAGGCTTAGCCTGATTCAATTCAAAGTGCTACATAGAGCACACATAACGGGAGAAAGACTGAGCAGGTTCTTTGGAGTGGAGGACAAGTGTGGGATGTGCGGCGGAAGCCGGTCAAACCACAAACATATGTTTTGGTCGTGCCCGGCACTGAAGGGGTATTGGAAGGGAGTGACGGGATTGATTTCCAAGGTGGTGAAGGCCCGGGTTAAACCAGGCTGGGGGCTAGCTCTATTTGGAGTTGCGGATGAGCCCGGCGTAGGATTCTACTCATGTGGAAGGAGGCGAAACCCTCCGGACTGGAGGCCTGGGTAAACGATATGGCGGGGTTCATAAAACTGGAGCGGATAAAGTTTGCCCTGAGAGGATCGGCTCAAGGGTGCACCAGGCGGTGGCAGCCATTCCTCGACTACCTAGGGGAACGTTGGAGGGAAGACAGATGACCAGCAGCAGCATCCCAGGGGGGAGGGGGGGGTGGAAGTTTTAGTTTATGTTAAACGATTAGATGACCATGTGGATTAGTCATTTGTTTATTGTTAAACTTTCTTTACTGTTATGTTTGATCTGTAAAGGGAAAAAATTTTGATCGAAAAAATTTTCAATAAAACATATTTAAATAAACAACAAAACACGAGAATCACCTCAGCTCCCCGTTTTATACTTTAGCTATTATCATCAATAATACTCATCCGGTTCATGTCTTTTTGGAAGTGAAAACTGCCTCTCTCAATTAGCTGCAACAGCTTCTTCTGCTATTCACCCCGAATTTTGAAGTGTCTCAACCAAATACCCACTGAATCTGCTGTCCACGAGGAGAATAATTTTGGTCTCGATGGTCTCTCCATATAATTGAATTTCCTGACATCGGAGCATGATGCAATGAATAAGAGAGGGCAGAATTTTGGAAAATAGAGCCAGATGGCAGTGGAGAAAACGGAAACGAAGCGACACACGAAAATCAAGCACCAGTTTTGCGAATGTTGGGAAATACCTCGAGAAACAAAATCCGGGGGCAACGAAGGGTGCTGTGCGACTGACCAGAGACAGTCAAGACACATTTGCCTTGTTTCGAATGATTGGAGAATTTAACTGATATTTAGGAACTAAGAAAACTGTCCCTACTGCACATCATGAAATACAGATTTATATTGATTTCATTGCGAATATCTAGAAGCAGAAATAACGACAATGGCTCTAATGTGGAAGGCTGGAGGCGCGTTTTTGACAGGTCTCCGGATAATGGTGCAGTCTTCGTTCTGTAACTGGTGTTGTCTTTATTCTGTGACACAAAGTCACCCTGGCTTGAAACACAGACTGTGTTATCTCTCCACAGATGCTGTCGGACCTGCTAAGATTGTCCAGCCTTTTGTGTTTTTGTTCCAGATTGGTGCATCAACACTCATTTGCTATTGTAATGTGGATCAGATGAGACTGTTTCCATCATAATTTGGCATGTCTATTCGAGGAAAAGCTAGCAGTTGTCGTCTCCGTGGCGCAATCGTGGTGTTAGCCGAAAGGTTGGTGGTTTGTTCCCACCCAGAGACGAAGAGTTGTCCCACCCCTGTATGAAAAGCACCCCTGCTTTTTATTCTTCATGCCACATTGATTTGATTTATTTCCTCCTGTCCCAGTATAAAACACGCCAAATGCTATAATTCTGATTTTAAACAGTAAGATCATCCCCAAAGAGTAAATCAATATTAATTTGAACTACGATAGACAGACATTCATCTCAATAGCAACAGTGGGACGAACGGGGCCTAGATTTTTCTCTTTCGATCAAAGAGGGTTAGACGGCGAATGACAGGCGTTCCAAAGTGCAGAATGAGAGGAAAGGGATGCAGGATTAAATGGTTCAAAATAATCAGCATGGGACGCCATGTCCAAGATCCCCCGCAGTATACCCAGAACCCGGCATGTTGATCATGGCCAATCCAGCTAAACTGCTAACCTCTGGACAATCTGGCACACTTTAGCATGACCAATCCACCGAACCTTCACGTCTTTGGACTGTGGAAGGGACTTCGAGCAGGAGGAGAAAACCGATGCAGACACCGGGAGAACGTCCGAATTCCATATGTTTGGGATGAATATCGAAATTGTTTTGTATTATATATTATAGCGGTTGCATGATTATTTTTATGAGCCTCGGTTAAAGTGCATAAATCCTTGTTGCAGGAACATTATTATAGAACCGTATTTAATGCATCCAAACTCTATATCTACTAAAGTTGTAATTAGGGAGTCGTAATGTGTGGGCCATGATAGATTCCAAACAGTTGACGACCAAGTACATCCACAGTCGCAAGTCTACTCGGCGGTAACGTGTGGTGCGTGATCGTATACTGGTTAGTACTCTGCGTTGTGGCCGCAGTAACCTCGATTAGAATCCGAACCACAGCAGCGATAAGTTGATATGTTTTTCGAAAATAAACGGATGAGGAATTCTCTGTGTAAAGGCTTCTTTAAAACGGGTTCACAACTGAATGCGTGCTTCTTCTCCTGTTTGATGCTCCATGATGCGCAATCAATTGCACAAAGACGCAGATTTGGTACAACTGTGGCTTTATTGCAGTCAGATGCGTGGCCTCCTGCTGCAGCTGACGAAATGGCAAGGCAATGCAGGCCATGCATATTTACACAGATCTTAGTGGGCGGAGGCAGTCGGCAGGGGCGACCGGCGAACCTGAAGAGCAGGTCCTACCTTACATCCCCGAATACAATTGTTCACCACATTCACCCCCTGTTAAAAATGGCTCCGGCGGGCGGGGGGCGGGGGGGGGGGGGGGTGATGTGAAATTATATACAAACAGTGCAATTATGTACAGTTTTAAGAAGAAAAAAAAGAAAAGTCCATGTTGACCATCCGGAGTCTGTCAAAGGTTCAGACCATCCTGTGCATTGGTGCTTCGTTGGGAGTGGCATAATGGTGGCGGCGAAGTCGGTGGTGGAGGTGGCACCGATGGCAGTGGTGGTGGTGCTGATGCTGGCCAGTCATCGGGGAAATCCGTGTGCGTGCCGATATCCTCTACGTCCTCTTGTGCAGAAGGCGGGGGGGGGGGGGGGGGGGTCTGGTGGGGTCAATGTTGGCGGCGTGGTGGGAGGGGGGCGCATGGGTGGGGGATTGTGTTGGGGTGGTACCTGGCGGTGCCAGGTCCCTGAGTGAGACAGTATCTTGGCGGTCGTCGGGGAACTCCACGTAGGCATATTGAGGGACGGCGTGGAGCAGTTGAACGCTGTCCACCAAGTGCTCCGCCTTGTGGAGTCGGACGTGCCTACAGGGAGGGACCGGTCGTGGAGTGGCGAGCCTAGTCGGCAGCGAAACCCCGAATGTGTACTTCCTGGGGAAGTTAAAAACACCTTCATGGGGTGTGGTATTAATGGCTGTGCACAATAGTGACCGGATGGAGTGCAGAGCGTCAGGGGTGATCTCCTGCGAGCGAGAGGCTGGGAGGTTCCTGGACCGTAGGGCCAGCTGAATTGCCCTCCTAACCATCACATTCTGCCGTTCTACTTGCCCGTTTACCCTGGGGTTGTAGCTGGTTGCCCTGTTGGAGGCTATGCTGCTGAGCAGGAACTGACGCAGCTCATCACTCATGAAGGAGGATCCCCTGTCACTGTGGGTGTAAGCGGGGAAACCAAACAGAGTGAAGATGGTGTTGAGGGTCTTGATGATGGTGGAAGACGTCATAGCGGCATGGGATGGCGTAGGGGAACCTGGAGTACTCATCGACCATACTAAGAATGTACGTGTTACAGTCGATGGACGGAAGGGGTCCTTTGAAATCCACGCTGAGGAGTTCGAAGAGGCGGGAAGCCTTCACCAGGCATGCATGGTCCGGCTAGTAGAAATGTGGCTAGCACTCCGCACAGACCTGGCAGTCCCTGGTGACTGTCCTTACTTCCTCGATGGAGTCGGGCAGATTGCGAGCTTTGACCAGGTGGTCCAATCGACTCACTGCCGGGTGACAACCGCTGTCGTGTCAGGACCGGAGTTGGTCCACTTGTGCGCTGGCACATGTACCTTGGGAGAGGGCGTCTGGGGGGCTCGTTGAGTTTACCAGGGCGATACAAAATCCCGTAATTATAGGTGGAGTGCTCGATTCTCCACCACAAGGTTTTATCATTTTTGATCTTGCCTCGATGTGTGTTCTTGAACATGAAGGCTACCGACCGTTGGTCCGTAAGGAGAGTGAATCTCTTACCGGCCAGGTTATGCCTACAATGCCGCAGAGCTTCAGCTGTAGCTTGGGCCTCCTTTTCGACGGATGAGTGTCGAATTTCAGAGGCATGAAGGGTGCGGGAAAAGAATGCCACGGGTCTGACTGCTTGGTTTAGAGTGGCAGCAAGGGCAATGTCTGAAGCGTTGCTTTCTACTTGAAAATGCAGTGACTCCTCCACTGCGCGAATCCCGGCCTTGGCGATGTCTGCTCTGATGCAGGCGAAAGCGTGTTGTGCGTCGGCTGCAAGAGGGAATTGGGTGGACTGAATGAGTGGGCGGGCCTTGCCCGCATAGTTTGGGAGCAACTGGGCATAGTAGGAAAAGAACCCCTGGCAGCGTTTGAGGGCCTTGGGGCAGTGGGGTAGGGGGAGCTCTATGAGGGGGCGCATGCAGTCAGGGTCGGGCCTGAGAAGTCCGTTTAGGACTACATAGCCAAGAATGGCTAACCGGGTCATGCTGAACACGCACTTCTCTTTGTTATAGGTCACGTTGAGAAGAATTGCAGTGTGGAGGAATTTATCGAGTTTGGCATCGTGGTCCTGCTGGTCATGGGCGCAGATGGTGATATTATCTAAGTGCGGAAATGTGGCCCGCAAACCGTACTGGTCGACCATTCGGTCCATTTCCCTTTGGAAGACCGAGATCCCGTTTGTGATGCTGAAAAGGACACTAAGGAAGTGATAGAGGCGATGGTGCACCACGAAGGCAGTGTATGGACGGTCCGACTTCTGGAAGGGGAGCTGGTGGTAGGTGGATTTCAGGTCAATTGTTACAAAGACCCGGTACTGCGCAATCTGATTAATCATATCAGATATGAACATAGAACATAGAATATTACAGCGCAGTACAGGTCCTTCGGCCCTCGATGTTGCGCCGACCTGTGAAACCACTCTAAAGCCTATCTACACTATTCCCTTACTGTCCATATGTCTATCCAATGACCATTTGAATGCACTAAGTGTTGGCGAGTCCACTACTGCTGCAGGCAGGGCATTCCACGCACTTACTACTCTCTGAGTAAAGAACCTACATGTGACATCTGTCTTATATCTATCTCCCCTCAATTTAAAGCTATGTACCCTTGTGCTAGACATCAGCATCCGAGGAAAAAGGCTCTCGCTGTCCACCCTATCCAATCCTCTGATCATCTTGTATGCCTCAATTAAGTCACCTCTTAACCTTCTTCTCTCTAACAAAAACAGCCTCAAGTCCTTCAGCCTTTCCTCATAAGATCGTCCCTCCATACCAGGCAACATTCTGGTAAATCTCCTCTGCACCCTTTCCAATGCTTCCACATCCTTCCTATAATGCGGCGACCAGAATTGCACGCAATACTCCAAATGCGGCCGCACCAGAGTTTTGTACAGCTGCAACACGACCTCATGGCTCCAAAACTCAATCCCTCTACCAATAAAAGCTAACACACCGTACGCCTTCTTAACAACCCTCTCGACCTGGGTGGCAAATTTCAGGGACCTATGTACATGGACACCGAGATCTCTCTGCTCATCCACACTTCCAAGAATCTTACCATTAGCCCAGTACTCTGTCTTCCTGTTATTCCTTCCAAAACGAATCCTCTCACACTTTTCTGCATTAAACTCCATTTTCCACCTCTCAGCCCAGCGCTGCAGTTTAGCTATGTCCCTCTGTAACTGGTAACATCCTTCCACACTGTCCACAACTCCACCGACTTTAGTGTCATCTACAAATTTACTCACTCATCCTTCTACGCCGTCCTCCAGGTCATTTATAAAAATGACAAACAGCAGTGGCCCCAAAACAGATCCTTGTGGTACACCACTAGTAACTGGACTCCAGGCTGAACACTTCCCATCAACCACCACCCTTTGTCTTCTTCCAGTTAGCCAATTTCTGATCCAAACTGCAAAATCTCCCTGAATCCCATGCTTCCGTATTTTCAGCAGTAGCGTATGGGAACCTTATCAAACGCTTTACTGAAATCCATATACATCACATCAACTGCTTTACCGTCATCCACCTGTTTGGTCACCTTCTGAAATAACTCAATAAGGTTTGTGAGGCACGACCTACCCTTCACAAAACCGTGTTGACTATCCATAATCAAATTATTCCTTTCCAGATGATTATACATCCTATCTCTTTAAACCTTTCCAAGATTTTGCCCACAACAGACGTAGGGCTCACTGGTCTATAGTTACCGGGATTGTCTCTACTTCCCTTCTTGAACAAGCGGACAACATTTGCTATCCTCCAGTCTTCTGGCACTATTCCTGTACACAAAGATGACTTAAAGATCAAAGCCAAAGGCTCAGCAATCTCCTCCCTAGCTTCCCAGAGAATCCTAGGATAAATCCGATCCGGCCCAGGGGATTTATCTATATTCACACTTTCCAGAATTGTTCACACCTCCTCCTTATGAACCTCAAGCCCTTCTAGTCTAGGAGCCTGAATCTCAGTATTCTCCTCGACAGCATTGTCTTTTTCCTGTGTGAATACTGACGAAAAATATTCATTTAGCACCGCTCCTGTCTCCTCGGACTCCAAGCACAACTTCCCACTACTGTCCTTGACTGGCCCTACTCTTACTCTAGTCATTCTTTTATTCCTGACATATCTACAGTAAGCTTTAGGATTATCCTTGATCCTACCTTCCAAAGACTTCTCATGCCCCCTCCTGGCTCTTCTTAGCTCTCTCTTTAGATCCTTCCTAGCTAACGTGGAACTCTCGAGCGCCCTAACTGAACCTGCATGTCTCATCTTTACATAAGCCTCCTTCTTCCTCTTGACAAGTGTTTCGAGTGTCTTAGTAAACCACGGTTCCCTTGCTCGACCACTTCCTCCCTGCCTGACAGGTACATACTTATCAAGGACACGCAGTAGCTGTTCCTTGAACAAGCTCCACATTTCCATTGTGCCCGTCCCCTGCAGTTTTCCTCTCCATCCGAGGCATACTAAGTCTTGCCTCATCGCATCATAATTGCCTTTCCCCCAGATATAACTCTTGCCCTGCGGTATATACCTATTCCTTTCCATCACTAAAGTAAACGTAATGTAATCGAATTGTGGTCACTATCACCAAAGTGCTCACCTATCTCCAAATCTAACACCTGTCCTGGTTCATCGCCCAGTACCAAATCCAATACGGCCTCGCCTCTCGTTGGCCTATCTACATACTGTGTCAGGAAACCCTCCTGCACACATTGGACAAAAACGGACCCATCTAAAGTACTCGAACCATAGTGTTTCCAGTCAATATTTGGAAAGTTAAAGTCCCCTATTTCAACTACCCTGTTGCTTTCGCTCCTATCCAGGATCATCTTTGCAATCCTTTCCTCTACATCTCTGGAACTTTTCGTAGGCCTATAGAAAACCCCTAACAGGGTGACCTCTCCTTTCCTGTTTCTAACCTCAGCCCATACTACGTCAGTAGACGAGTCCTCATCAAACCTCCTTTCTGCCACCGTAATACTGTCCTTGACTAACAATGCCACCGCTCCCCCTCTTTTACCACCTTCCTTGAACTTACTGAAATATCTAAGCCCCGGCACCAGCAACAACCATTGCTGTCCCTGCTCTATCCATGTCTCCGAAATGGCCACAACATCGAAGTCCCAGGTACCAACCCATGGCGCAGGTTCAGCCACCGTATTCCGGATGCTCCTGGCATTAAAGAAGACATATTTTAAACCACCTTCCTGCCTGCCAGTACACTCCTGCAACTTTTAAACCTTACTCATGACCTCACTGCTCTCAACCTCCTGTATACTGGAGCTACAATTCAGGATCCCAAGCACCTACTGAACTAGTTTAAACCCTCCCGAAGAGGATTAGCAAATTCCCCCCTGAGGATATTGGTACCCATCTGGCCCAGGTGTAGTCCATCCCGTTTGTAGAGGTCCCACCGACCCCAGAATTAGCCCCAATTATCCAGAAATCGGAAATCCTCCCTCCTGCACCATCCCTGTAACCACGTGTTCAACTCCTCTCTTTCCCTATTCCTCGTCTCGCTATCACACGGCAGGGGTAACAACCCAAAGATAATAACTCTGTTTGTCCTAGATCTAGGTTTTCACCCTAGCTCCCTGAATTTCTGCTTTACATCCCAATCCCTTTTCCTTCCTATGTCGTTGCTGCCTATGTGGACCACGACTTGGGCTGCTTCCCCTCCCACTTAAGGATCCCGAAAACACGATCCGAGACATCACGCACCCTGGCACCTGGGAGGCAACACACCAACCGCGATTCTCTCTCGTTCCCACAGAATCCCCTATCTATCCCCCTAACTATGGAGTCTCCAATGACGAATGCTCTACTCCTCTCCCCCCTTCCCTTCTGAGCAACAGGGACAGACTCTGTGCCGGAGACCTGCACCCCATGGCTTTCCCCTAGAAATGTATGGGAGGGGGTACGCATCGAGCTGCGTGTACCAATTGATGGTCTGGCTGCAGTCCACGACCATTCTGTGTTTCTCCCCAGTTTTAACCACTACCACTTGGGCTCTCCAGGGGCTGTTGCTGGCCTCGATAATACCTTCCTTAAGCAGTCGTTGGACTTCGAACCTGATCAAGGTCTTGTCCTGGGTGCTGTACCGTCTGCTCCTGGTGGCAACGTGCTTGCAATCTGCAGTTAGATTGGCAAAAATCGAGGTGGGATCGACCTTGAAGGTCGCGTGGCCGCAAACGGTGAGGGGGAGGGGCGGGTCAGGGCCCGCCGAATTTGAGGGTGAGGCTCTGGAGATTGCACTGGAAGTCCAGGCCCAACAGGAGTGCAGCGCAGAGGTTAGGAAGGACATAGAGGCGGAAGTTATTACATTCTACACCCTGGACAGTGAGGGTGACTGTACAGTAGCCTTGGATCGGGACGGAGTGGGATCCGGAGGCCAGTGACATACTTTGATTGGCAGGATGGACCGCTAGGCAGCAGCGTCTTAGCGTATCTGGGTGTATGAAGCTGTTGGTGCTCCCGGAGTCCAGCAGGCATGAGGTCGCGTGGCCGTTGATTTTCACCATCTTCGACACGGTGGCCTGGTTGTGCGGGCGAGATTGGTCCAGCGTCATGGAAGCGAGCTCCAGTTAGTTGTCGGATGCTGCGGATGGCGAGCGTGTGCGGTTCCGTTCTCGGGATGTCTGAAGACCCTGTGAGAAATAAGATGGCGGCGCCCAAGGTGTGCATATTGCGGGGTCGGGACAAGTTGTCGGCGCCGATGGGGCGCACGTGGCCTAAGGGGGACAGGATGACGGCGCCCATTGTTCGCCCATGGCTCTGGGAGGAGAAGATGGTGGCCCCCATTGTGCGTTTGGTGTGGGGAAGATGGCGATAGCGGGCGCGATCACAGCGGCTGCACGGGCCTGGCACAAAGCCGCGAAGTGGCCCATCGTACTGCAGGATTCACAAACAGCAGTGTGGGTCGGGCAGGGTTGGCGGGGTGCTTCTGCTGACCGCAGAAGTAGCAGCGGGGACCCACGGGGCGCGCGGGTCGGCGTGCGGTGCAGGCATATTGGAAGGCAGGGCCCAGTCTGAGGACGTCGCCGGCGGGGTCCAGGGACAATAGGAATTGGTAGACGGGTGGGCAGCGCGGCGGGAGAGATAGGACTGTACATTACAGGATGCGACCATCATGGAGAGCTCCAAGGTTTTTGTCTCAGCCAGTTCGAGCGTGGCCCCTTCCAGTAATCGTTCTCGGATGCGGTCCGATGCAAATCCCGTCACAAAAGCATCGCGCATGAGGAGGTTCACGTGTTCAGCGCCGTTAATGGCCTAACATTCACAGTCCCGAACAAGTGGAATTAGTGCATGCCAGAAATCTTCGATGGACTCACCAGGTAGTTGCGAGCGGGTGGCAAGTACATGCCTGGCGAAGAGCATGTTTGTCTTCTGAGCAGAGTGTTCTTTAAGGAATGCCATTGCTTTCGCGTAATTCGAGGCGTCTTGGTTCAACGGGAACACGCTGGAGCTCAGCCTGGAGCACAGGACGTTTTTCTTCTGAGCCTCCATTGGGGCGGGTCTGCAGCGTTGATATAGGCCTCAAAACACGCTATCCAGTGAGTAAAGTCTTTTCTGGCGTGGGGCGACTGCGGATCCAGCTGCAGGCGATCTGGTTTGATTCTGACATCCATTCTGTGGAAAAATATGACTGCAATACATTGATGTGCAATCATTTGCACAAAGACGCAGATTGGGTACCACTGTGGATTTATTGCAGTCAGGTGCGTGTCCTCCTGCTGCAGCAGGCGAAATGGCAGGGCAATGGAGGTCATGCATACTTATAGAGATCTTAGTGGGCGGAGCCAGCCGGCAGGGCCTACCGGCGAACCTGTAGTGCAGGTCCTACCTTACATCCCCTAATGCAGTGGTACACGACATTCCAGAATTCAAACTGTTGTGAAGACGAGAATCTCCTCAGCTCCCGGTTTAATATTTTAACTATTATCACCAATCATACACCTCCGGTTCTTGTCTTTTTGGAAGCGAAAACAGTCTCTCTCAATTTGCTGCATTAGCTTCTGCGGGCATTCACCCAAAATGTTCAAGTGTCTCAACCAAATACGCACAGCACCTCGATAGTTTCTCCATATAAATGTATTTCCTGACATCTGGTCATGATGCAATGAGGAGGAGTGAGCACAATTTTGAGAAATAAAGCCAGTTTGCAGTGGACAATACGGAAGCGAAGCGACACACGAAAATCAAGCACCAATTTTGTGGATGTTGAGAAACACTTCGAGAAACATAATCCGTGGAGAACGAAGAGCGCTGTCCGACTTATCAGGGACAGTGAAGAAACATTTCCCTTCTTTGGAAAAATTCGAGAAATTAACTGACATTTACAATCCACGAAAACTGTCCTTACTGCACATCAGAAAACACAGTCTAATATTGGTTTCATTGCGAATATCTGGAAGCAGAAAATACAACAATGGATCGAATGGAGAAGGCTGAAGGCGTGCAATTGACAGGGCTACGGCAAATGGTGTAGTCTTCGTTCTGTGACACGCAGTCACCCTGGCTTGAAACACAGACTGCGATCTCTCTCCACAGATGCTGTCAGACCGGATGAGATTGCCCAGCCTTTTATGTTTTTGTTCCAGATTGGTGCATCATCAATAATTTGCGATTATCATGTGGGCAAAATTAGACTGTTTGCATGTTTATTGGAGGGAGAGCAGCTATTGTCGTCTTTATGGCGCAATCGAGTAGCGCGTTCGTCTATTAACCGAAAGAATTGTGATTCGATTCCAGCAAAAGACGAACTGTTATCCCACCCCCAACTGAATTGTTATTGCACTTCGTATCTCTGTGGGATCAAATCACCGACCTTGGTGGTTTTTATACTTCATGCCATATTGATTAGAGTTCTTTCCTCCGGTTCCAATATTACCCACGCCACATGCAGTCAGTCTGATTATAAACAGTCAGTTCACACCACAAGAGTTAATCAATATTCATTTGAACTACGATAGACAGACATTCACCCAAATAGCAACAGTGGAACGAAAGGGGCCGCGATTTTTCTCTTTGGATTAAAGAGGTTTAGACGTCGAACGAGACGCGTTCCAAAGTGCAACTGGCATGTGGGCGGAGAAGTTCAGTCGTGGAAATAGAGAGAGAGATTGTTTGCACTGACAATATTCAGGAATGAGAGGAACGGCATACAGGATTAAATGGTTTCAAAAAATCTTCAGGTGCCGAAGTGACCACGTTTCTCCGCAGTATACCCGTAACCCGGGACGTTGATTATGTCCAATCCAGCTAAACTGCTAATCAATGGACAATTTGGCACACTTTAGCATGGAAAACCCACCGAAGTTTCACATCTTTGGACTGTGGGAGGGACCTCGAGCACGAGGACAACACTATGCAGACACCAGGAGAACGTCCAAATTCCATATGTTTGGGATGAATGTCGAAAGTGTTATGTATTACATATTATAGCGGTTGCATGATTATTTTTATGAGCTTGGCTTTAAGTGCATATTTCCTTGTTGCAGGAACATTATTATGGAACCATGTTTAAGGCATCCAAACTGTGTATCTACGAAAGGTGTAATGAGGGAGTCAGAAAGCGTGGGCCATGTTGGATTCCAAACAGTTGATGACCAAGCACATCGACAGTTGCAGGTTGCCTCGGCGATAACGTGAGGCACCGTAATCATACAGTCGATCGTGCTTTGCGTTGAGGCTGCAGCAACCGCGGTTCCAATCCAAGGCAGGGCAGTGATAAGTTGACGTGTTCGTCTGAATAAACTCTGTGGAACTTTCTATGCAAAGGCCTCTTTAAAACGGGCTCACCACTGAGTGCGTGCTTCTGCTCCTGTTTGATGCTCCAGAATTCAAAATGTTGTGAAAAAGAGAATCTGCTCAGTTCCCCGTTTAAAACTTTAACTATAATATTCAATCATACTCCTCCGGTTCTTGTCTTTTTGGAACTGAAACAGTCTCCCTCAATTTGCTGCATTAGCTTCTTCGGCAATTCACCCAATATTTCAAAGTGTCTTAAGCAAATACGCACTGAACCTTCTGTATCCGCGAAGAATAATCTTGGTTTCGATAGTCACCATATAAATGTATTTCCTGACGTCTGTTCATGTCGCAATGAGGAGGAGTGGGTAGAATTTTGGGAAATAGAGCCACTTTGCAGTGGAGAAAACGGAAACGACGCCACACACGAAAATGAAGTACCAGTTTTGTGAATGTTGGGAAACACTTCGAGAAACAGAATCCGAGGAGAACGATTGGTGGGGGGGGGGGGTGGGTGGGGGGGGTGGGGGGGTGGGGGGGGGTGGGGGGGTGGGGGGGGGGGGTGGGGGGGGGACTGAAGTGACATGACAGAAAAGCTGTGACCTGAGTGACTGGTTGGGAATGTACACTGAATTAAAAAAATTAAGCATTGGTAACTAATTAAACATACTTACTTTATTATAATTTAGGGGGGGTATCTAAGCCAGAGATCGGAGAGTACTATATTTAGCTTTCAGATTTATAGTAGAAATCTAGTGCTAGGAAACAGTTAGTTAACAGTAACTTTTTTTTTAAATTTAACTTTTCATTTTAATTTACTAATTAATTGACGCATTGCCAGTTAGAGGGGTGCAGTGCTCTGACTATGAGATGTGGCAGGTGCGGGAGGCTTCCAGCGTTCCGGATGGCTTGATCTGCAGATAGTGCACCCAACTGGAGCTCCTCACAGACCGTATGGTTCGGTTGGAGCGGCAATTGGAAGCACTTAGGAGCATGCAGGTGGCGGAAAACGTCATAGATCGCAGTTATATAAAGGAGGTCACACCCAAGCTGCAGGCAGAGAAATGGGTGACCACCAAAAAGGGCAGGCAGTCAGTGCAGGAATCCCCTGTGGTTGTGATCCTCTCGAATAGGTATACCCCTTTGCATACGGTCGGGGAGGATAGCCTATCAGGGGAAAACAGCAGCAGCCAGAGCAGTGGCACCACGGCTGGCTCTGATGTTCAGAAGGGAGGTTAAAGCGCAGACGAACAATAGTAATTGGTGACTCTATAGACAGGGGCACAGATAGGCGCTTCTGTGAACGTGAAAGAGACTCCAGGATGGTATGTTGCCTCCCTGGTGCCAGGGTCCAGGATGTCTCCGAACTGGTAGAGGGCATCCTGAAGCGGGAGGGCCAACAGGCAGAGACCGTTGTACATATTGGTACTAACGACATAGGCAGGACGGGGTATGAGATCCTGCCACAGGAATTCGGGGAACTAGGCAGAAAGTTAAAAGAAAGGACCTCTAGGGTTGTAATCTCGGGATTACTCCCTGTGTCACGTGCCTGTGAGGCTAGAACTAGGAAGATAGAGCAGCTAAACACGTGGCTAAACAGCTGGCGTAGGAGGGAGGGTTTCCGTTATCTGGACCACTGGAAGCTCTTCCGGAGCAGGCGTGACCCATATAAGAAGGACGGGTTGCATCTAAACTGGAGAGGCGGATATATCCTGGCTGCGAGATTTGCTAGTGTGACACGGGAGGGTTTAAACTAGTATGACAGGGGGTGGGCACGGGAGCAATAGGTCAGAACGGGAGAGCATTGAGGGAGAACTAGGGAAATGAGGCAGAGCAGACAGGGAGACGTTGCTGAACACAGCGGGTCTGGTGGCCTGAAGTGCATATGTTTTAATGCAAGAAGTATTAAGGGTAAGGCAGATGAACTTAGAGTTTGGATTAGTACTTGGAACTATGATATTGTTGCCATTACAGAGACCTGGTTGAGGGAAGAGCAGGATTTGCAGCTAAACGTTCCAGGATTTAGACGTTTCAGGCGGGATAGAGGCAGATGTAAAAGGGGAGACGGAGTTGCGCTACTGGTTAGGGAGGATATCACAGCTGTACTGCGGGAGGACACCTCAGAGGGCAGTGAGGCTATATGGGTAGAGATCAGGAATAAGAAGGGTGCAGTCACAATGTTGGGGGTTTACTACAGGCCTCCCAACAGCCAGCGGGAGATAGAGGAGCAGATAGGTAGACAGATTTTGGAAAAGAGTAAAAACAACAGGGTTGTGGTGATGGGAGACTTCAACTTCTCCAATATTGACTGGGACTCACTTGGTGCCCGGGGCTTAGACGGGGCAGGGTTTGTAAGGAGCATCCAGGAGGGCTTCTTAAAACAATATGTAGACAGTCCAACTAGTGAAGGGGCGGTACTGGACCTGGTATTGGGGAATGAGCCCGGCCAGGTGGTAGAAGTTTCAGTAAGGGAGCATTTCGGGAACAGTGACCACAATTCAGTAAGTTTTAAAGTGCTGGTGGACAAGGATAAGAGTGGTCCTACGGTGAATGTACTAAATTGGGGGAAGGCTAATTATGATAATATTAGGCGGGAACTGAATAACCTAGATTGGGGGCGGTTGTTTGAGGGCAAATCAACATCTGACATGTTGGCAGGCTTTCAAGTGTCATTTGAAAGGAATTCAGGACCGGCATGTTCCTGTGAGGATATCGAGTGATATTGTTGGCCTCGTCAACAAGAAAAAAAGAGGCATTTGTCAGGGCTGAAAGCCTGGGAACAGACGATGTCTGTGTGGAATATAAGGAAAGTAGGAAGGAACATAAGAAAGGAGTCAGGAGGGCTAGAATATGTCACGAAAAGTCATTGGCAAATAGGGTTAAGGAAAATCCCAAGGCTTTTTACACGTACATAAAAAGCAAGAGGGTAGCCAGAGAAAGGGTTGGCCCACTGAAGGATAGGCAAGGGAATCTATGTGTGGAGCCAGAGGAAATGGCCGCGGTATTAAATGAATACTTTGCATCAGTATTCACCAATGAAAAGGAATTGGTAGATGTTGAGTCGCGAGAAGGGTGTGTAGAGAGCCTGGATCACATTGAGATCCAAAAAGACGAGGTGTTGGGAGTCTTAAAATATATTAAGGGAGATAAGTCCCCAGGGCCTGATGGGATCTACCTCAGAATACTGAAGGAGGCTGCAGAGGAAATTCCTGAGGCCTTGTCAGAAATCCTGCAATCCTCACTGGCTTCAGGTGATGTCCCAGAAGACCGGAGAATAGCCAATGTTGTTCCTCTGTTTAAGAAGGGTAGCAAGGGTAATCCAGGGAACTACAGGCCGGTGAGCCTTACTTCAGTGGTCGGGAAATTATTAGAGAAAATTCTTCGAGACAGGCTCTACACGCATTTGGAAGCAAATGGACGTATTAGTAAGAGACAGCATGGTTTTGTGAAGGGGAGGTCGTGTCTCACTAACTTGATAGAGTTTTTCGAGGAGGTCACAAAAATGATTGATGCAGGTAGGGCAGTGGCTGTTGTCTATATGGACTTCAGTAAGGCCTTTGACAAGGTCCCTCATGGTATACTAGTACAAACCGTGAAGTCACACAGGATCAGGGGTGAGCTGGCAAGGTGGATACAGAACTGGCTAGGTCATAGAAGGCAGAGAGTAGCAATGGAAGGATGCTTTTCGAATTGCAGGGCTGTGACCAGTGGTGTTCCGCAAAGATCAGTCCTGGGGCCTTTGCTGTTTGTAGTATATATAAATGATTTGGAGGAAAATGTAAACTGATCTGATTAGTAAGTTTGCAGACAACACAATGGTTGGTGGAATTGCAGAAAGCGATGAGTGCTGTCAGAGGATACAGCAGGATTTAGATTGTTTGGAGACTTGGGTGGAGAGATGGCAGATGGAGTTTAATCCGATCAAATGTGAGGTGATGCATTTTGGAAGGTCTAATGCCGGTAGGGAATATACAGTGAATGGTAGAACCCTCAAGAGTATTGAAAGTCAGAGAGATCTAGGAGTACAGGTCCACAGGTCATTGAAAGGGGCAACACAGGTGGAGAAGGTAGTCAAGAAGGCATAGGGCATGCTTGCCTTCATTGGCCCGTGCATTGAGTATAAGAATTGGCAAGCCATGTTGCAGCTGTATAGAACCTTAGTTATGTCACACTTGGAGTATAATGTTCAATTCTGGTGGCCACACTACCAGAAGGATGTGGAGGCTTTAGAGAGGGTGCACAAGAGATTTACCAGAATGTTGCCTGATATGGAGGGCATTAGCTACGAGGAGCGGTTGAATAAACTCGGTTTGTTCTGACTGGAACGACGGAGGTTGAGGGGCGACCTGATAGAGGTCTACAACATTATGAGGGGCATAGACAGAGTGGATAGTCAGAGGCGTTTTCCCAGGGTAGAGGGGTCAATTACTGGGGGGCATAGGTTTAAGGTGAGAGGGGCAAGGTTTAGAGTAGATGTACGAGACAAGTTTTTTACACAGAGGGTCGTGGGTGCCTGGAAGTCGCTACCGCAGAAGGTGGTGGAAGCAGGGACGATAGTGACATTTAAGGGGCATCTTGACAAATCCATGAATAGGATGGGAATAGAGGGATACGGACCCAGGAAGTGTAGAAGATTATAGTTTAGTCGGACAGCACGGTCGGCACGGGCTTGGAGGGCGGAAGGGCCTGTTCCTGTGCTGTACATTTCTTTGTTCTTTGTTTAGCATGGCCACTCCACCGAACCTTCACGTCTTTGGACTGTGGGAGGGACTTCGAGCACGAGGACGAAAGGTGCCGAGATTTTTCTCTTTGGATCAAAGAGGGTTAGAAGGCAAATAAGAGTCGTTCCAAATTATAACTGGTATGTGGGCGGAGAAGTCGATATTCTCGCCATATAAATGTATTTCCTGACATCTGTTCATGATGCAACGAGGAGCAGCGGGCAGAATTTGGGGAAATAGAACCAGTTGGCAGTGGAGAAAACGGAAACGCAGCGACGCACGAAAATCAAGCACCAGTTTTGTGAATGTTGAGAAACACTTCGAGAATCAGAATCCGGGGAGAACGAAGGGCGCTGCCGACTGATCAGAGGCAGTCAAGACACATTTCCCATGTTTAGAATAATTCGAGAAATTAACTGATATTTAGAAGTCACAAAAACTGTCCTTACTGCACATCAGAAAAAACAGTTTAATATTGGTTTCATTGCGAATATTTGGAAGCAGAAAATACAACAATGGCTCGAAATCAGAAGGCTGGAGGCGCGGTATTGACATGGAGACTGAAAATGGCGTGGTCTTAGTTCTGTGACACAAGTCACCCTGGCTTGAAACGGTAGCATTGTGGGGCACAATTGCTTCACAGCTCTAGGGTCCCGTTCTAGATTCGATTCCGGCTTGGGTCACTGTAAGTACGGAGTCTGCACATCCTCCCGTGTGTGCCTGGGTTTCCTCCGGGTGCTCCGGTTTCCTCCCACAGTCCAAAGATGTGCCGGTTAGGTGGATTGGCCATGAAAATTCCCCTTAGTGTCCAAAACTGCCCTTAGTGTGGGTGGGGCTACTGGGTTATGGGGATAGGGTGGAGGTGTTGACCTTGGGTAGGGTGCTCTTTCCAAGAGCCGGTGCAGACACGATGGGCCGAATTGCCTCCTTCTGCACTGTAAATTCTATGATAATCTATGGAACACAGACTGCGTACTCTCTCCACAGATGCTGTCAGACCTGGTGAGATTGCCCAGCCTTTGGTGTTTTTGTTCCAGATTCGTGCATCATCAATAATTTGCTATTGCGATGTGGAGCAGGTGTGACTGTTTCGATCATAATTTGTCATGTTTATTCGAGTAAACGCAGGGGTTGTTGTCTCTGTGGCACAATCGGTTAGAGTGTTCAGCTATTAATCTAAAAGTTGGTGGTTCGATCCCACCCGGAATCGGAGTGTTATCCCGGCTGACGTGTTTTTTATACTTCGTATCTCTGTGGGAGGAAATCACCCTCCATGGTGGTTTTTATACTTCGAGCCACATTGATGTGATTTCTTTCCTCCGATTCCAATATTAAACGCGCCAAATGCTATAATTCTGATTTTAAACAGTCAGTTCTCACCCCAAGAGTAAATCAATATTAATTTGAACGACGATAGACAGAAATTCACCCCAATAGCAACAGTGGGTGAAAGGGGCCGAGATTTTTCTCTTTCGATCAAAGAGGTTTAGACGGCAAATGAGAGGCGTTCCAAAGTGCAACTGCTATGTGGTCGGGAGAAGTTGAATCGTGGAAATAGAGAGATTGTTTGCACTGGCAATATTCAGAAATGAGAGGAAAGGCATCCAGGATGAAATGGTTTCAAATAATCAGCAAGGGACGACATGATCAAGTTCGCCCGCAGTATACCTGTAACCCGGCACGTTGATCATGTCCAATCAAGCCAAACTGCTAATCCATGGACAATCTGGCACACTTTAGCATGGGCCAATCCACCGAACTTTCACATCATTGGACTGTGGGAGGGATCTCCAGCAGGCGGAGAAAACCCAGACAGTCACCGGGAGAACATCCAAATTCCATATGTTTGGGATGAATATCGAAATTGTTATGTAATAAATATTATAGCGATTGCATGATTATTTTTGTGAGCCTGGGTTAAAGTGCATATATCCGTGTTGCAGGAACATTATTATGGAACCATGTTTAAGGCATCTAAACTGTGTACCTGCTAAGCTGTAATTAGGGAGCCATAAAACGTGTGCCATGATCGACGCCAAACTGTTGATGATCAGGTACATCGAAAGTTGCAGGTTGCCTCAGCTGTAACGTGTGGCGCCGTGGTCGTATAGTGGTTAGTATTCTGCATTGTGGCCACAGCTACCACGGTTCGAATTCGAATCACTGCAGTGATAAGTTGATGTGTTTTTCCAAAATGAATGGATGACGATTTCCCTGTGCCAAGGCCTCTTTAAAACGATTTCACAACTGTGTGCATGCTTCTGCTCCTGTTTGATGCTCCCGATTTCACACTGTTGTGAATACGAGAATCTCGTCAGCCCCCGGTTTTATATTTTAACTATTATCATCAATCATACTCCTCCGGTTCTTATCTTTTTGGGAGTGAAAACTATCACTCTCAATTTGCTGCATCAGGCTTCCGGGTGCGGCTATGCAGAGCTAGGTCGCATATTCGGTAGCTCCCGCTTATAACGGACTTTTGGGCTCTTTTACAGGGCCCCACGACATTTGTTTGACATTTTCCGGTGTGGGAAGAAGACTGCAGCAGTCCCCTGACAGTGTCCCCCAGGAATGTTATGTCTTTTGGCTGCCAGACCCGGCAGAAACAGTAAAATATTTGGCTTTGGCTGCAGGTTTGGACAAAAGCCTCTTCCAGCATGCAGGCGGGGGAAGGGCAAGCTTAAAGTTGCAATCTGACTTGACTCTATCAAAGGTGAATTCTAGCAGCAGAGGGAACAACTGTGAAAAGATCTACCAAGGCCATTAAAGAAGCAGGGACGAGGCTTCCGGGGGCAGCCATGGAGGAGTAGGTCGCGCATTTGGCAGCTACCGTCTGGAACCGACTCTCAGACCTTTTTCAGGAGTTTCCATAGACTTTTTGGGGCAGACTGGTGAAGCAAACACTGCCAAATTTTATGAAACGGACCAGAAGTGTAACGGCCAAAAGAGCGGCACTGGAGCAACGGGAGAAGCGAGGGAAAGAAAGCAAAATGGCGGCGGCCAGGGACAAAGGGGAGCTGCAGGAGTTCATCAAGCGCTGCTTCGAGGAGCAGCGCGAGGAGATGCGCAAGGAGATGTTGGCGCCTATGTTTTCGGCAGTTGAAGGACTCGGGATCACGCAGAAGGCCCACGAAGCTAAGATCCAGGAGGTACAGAAAAGAGTCAGTCAGAACGAGGACGAACTCGTGGGCCTGGCGGTGAGAGTGGAGCAGAACGAGGTGCTACACAAGAGGTGGGCGGGAAGAATCGAAGACGTGGAGAACAGGTCGAGGAGAAAGAATCTGCGAATCCTGGGTCTCCCTGAGGGAGTGGAGGGGGCTGATGCCAGGGCATACGCGAGCATGATGCTCGAGGCGATGATGGGCACGAAGGCCACTTCGAGGCCGCTGGAGTTGAACGGGGCACATCGGGTGCTGGCGAAGAAGCCCCAGGCAAATGAGCCGCCAAGGCGATGGTGGTGAGGTTTCACTGGTTCACGGACAGAGAGTGGGTCCTGAGATGGGCCAAGAAGGAGCGGAGCAGTAAGTGGGACAATGCAGCAATCCGAATATACACGGACTGGAGCACGGAGGTTGCAAAGCGGAGAGCAGGTTTCAAACGGGCCAAAGCGGCGTTGTACTGGAAAGAAGTGAAATTCGAATGCTGCAGCCAGCGCGACTGTGGGTCACATACAAGGGCCAACACTGTTACTTCGAAACGCCAGAAGAGGCGTGGACATTGTACTAGCCGAAAAGTTGGACTCTAACTGAGGGTTTGTGAGGGTGGGGGGGGGGGATGTTTTGGGGTTTGATGTGTGATGGTTGTTGTATATATGGGGTCAATCACACGCAGGAAATGGTACATGGGCTGGAGGAGAGAGACAAGGCCGCGACAGGAGCTGCGCCAGATGGGGCAGAGCGGGCTTTGGAAAGTGCGGGGTGTTTTCCCACGCGCGGGAAGAAAGGTGGGAAGGGGAACAAATGAATGCATATGGATTGGGAGACTCCCACGCGGGGAGGTCAATGGGACGGAGGGGGAAGTCGGGGTCAGCAGGCGTCAGCTGACTTATGGGAGTGACATGGGGAGCAAAATAGGTAGATAGGGGTCTAGCTGGGGAGGGGGGAAGGGTGGGGGCGAAAAGGGTTGCTGCTGCACTGGCCGATAGGGAATGGGACACAGAAGAGGTGGTCGGGACGGGGTTCCCCCTCTGGGTGACTGGAGGGTGAGGGAGGCGTGGACACGGGACTGGCCAGGAAAAGGAGATGGCTAGTCGGTGGGGCGTGCGGGGGTTGGGGGTGTGAGAGCCCCTCCAATCCGGCTGATAACGTGGAATGTGAGGGGCCTGAATGGGCCGGTGAAGAGGGCTCGATGACGTGGCCATGCTCCAAGAGACACATCTGAAGGTGGCGGACAAGGTCAGGTTAAGAAAGGGATGGGTAGGACAGGTATTCCACTCGGGACTGGATGTGAAGAATAGAGGGGTGGCAATATTGGTGGGAAAGTGGGTGTCATTTGAGGCCAAGACTATTGTAGCGGACAATGGAGGGCGATATGTAATGGTGAGCGGTAGGCTGTAAGGGACGTGGATGGTGTTGGTAAACGTATACGCCCCGAACTGGGATGATGCAGGATTCATGAAGCGCATGCTGGGGCGCATTCCGGACCTGGAGATAAGAGGCCTGATAATGGGAGGGGACTCCAATACAGTATTGGATCTAGCACTGGACCACTCCAAATCAAGGACTGGAAAGTTGCCGGCGGCGGCCAAGGTACTTCGGGGGTTTATGGATCAGATGGAGGGAGTGGACGCATGGCGGTTTGCAAGGCCGCAGGCCAGGGAATTTTCTTTCTTCTTCTCCCATGTACACAAAGCCTACTCCCGGATAGATTTCTTTGTTCTGGGTAGGGCGCTCATCCCGAGGGTGGAGGGGACGGAGTATTCGGCTACTGCCGTTTCGGACCATGCCCCGCACTGGGTGGAACTGGAGCTAGGAGAGGAGAGGGACCAACGCCCGTAGTGGCGGCTGGATGTGGGACTGCTGGCGGACGAGGTGGTGTGTGGGAAGGTGAGGGGGTGGATCCAAAGGTACTTGGAGGCCAACGACAACGGGGAGGTGCGGGTGGGGGTGGAATGGGAGGCGTTGAAGGCGGTGATCAGGGGAGAGCTAATTTCCATTAGGGCTCATAGGGAGAAGACAGACGGTACGGAAAGGGAGAGGTTAGTGGGGGAGATTTTGAGAGTGGACAGGAGATACGCAGAGGCCCCGGAGGAAAGATTACTTGGGGAAAGACGATGGCTCCAGACGGAGTTTGACCTGTTGACCACAGGGAAGGCGGAGGCACAGTGGAGGAAAGCACAGGCGGCAACCTACGAGTGTGGGGAAAAGGCTAGTCGGATGCTGGCACACCAGCTCTGTAAGAGGGTGGCAGCGAGGGAAATAGGGGGAGTCAAAGATGGAAGGGGAGGCACGGTTCGGAGTGCGACGAAAATAAAAGAGGTATTCAAGGTCCTTTATGAAGAGCTGTACAGATCTCAGCCCCCAGCGGGGGAAGAAGTATGAGACAATTCCTAGATCAGCTGAGATTCTCGAGGGTGGAGGAGCAAGAGCTGGCTGGTTTGGGGGCACCAATTGGGTTGGAGGAGCTGAGCAAGGGTTTGGGGAGCATGCAGGCGGGGAAGGCCCGGGGACCGGACGGATTCCCGGTGGAGTTCTACAGGAAGTACGCAGACCTGTTGGCCCCACTACTGGTGAGGACCTTTAATGAGGCAAGAGAGGAGGGGACCCTGCCCCTGACAATGTCGGAAGCGACAATTTGTTTGATCCTAAAGCGGGACAAGGACCCACTGCAATGTGGATCTTACAGGCCGATCTCGCTCCTCAACGTGGATGCAAAGTTGCTGGCAAAAGTGCTGGCCACGAGGATCGAGGACTGTGTCCCGGGGGTAATCCACGACGACCAGACGGGATTTGTAAAGGGCAGGCACCTAAACACCAATGTGCGGCGGCTCTTAAACGTGATAATGATGCCATCGGAGGAGGGAGAGGCGGAGATAGTGGCAGCTATGGACGCGGAGAAGGCCTTTGATTGAGTAGAGTGGGAGTACCTCTGGGAGGTGCTGCGTAGGGACGAGGCAGGGGTGCCCCCTGTCCCCCCCTATTGTTCGCATTGGCGATCGAACCATTGGCCATGTCATTGAGGGAGTCTAATAAATGGAGGGGGGTGGTCCGAGGGGGAGAAGAGCATCTGGTGTCACTATATGCGGATGACCTGTTGCTGTACGTGGCGGATCCAATGGAGGGGATGTTGGAGGTCATGCAGACTGTAAGGGAGTTTGGGGAGTTTTCGGGCTATAAGCTCAATGTAGGGAAGAGTGAGCTCTTTGTATTACAGGCGGGGGACCAAAAAAGAGGGATAGGGGACCTACCACTGAGGTGGGCGGAGGGGAGCTTTCCGTATCTGGGGATCCAGATAGCCAGGAGTTGGGGGACCCTACATAAACTGAATCTGACGAGGTTGGTGGAACAAATGGAGGAGGATTTCAAAAGATGGGACATGTTACCGCTCTCGTTGGCGGGTAGAGTGCAGTAGGTCAAAATGGTGGTCCTTGCGACGTTTCTGTTTGTGCTTCAGTGCCTTCCCATCGTGATCAGTAAGGCCTTTTTTAAGAGAGTAGGAAGGAGTATTATGGGGTTTGTGTGGGCGAATAAGACCCCGAGAGTAAGGAGAGGGTTCCTGGAACGCAGTAGGGACCGAGGAGGGTTGGCGCTGCCAAACCTGGGGAGCTACTACTGGCAGCAAATGTGGCGATGATCCGCAAGTGGGTTACGGAGGGAGTGGGGGCGGCATGGAAGAGGATGGAGATGGCGTCCTGTAAAGGAACGAGCCTGGGGGCTGCCGCTCTCGCCGACAAAGTATACCACGAGCCCGGTGGTGGCGGCAACGCTAAGGATCTGGGGCCAGTGGAGACGCCACCGGGGTGTAATGGGAGCATCGGTGTGGTCCCCGATCAGGGGTAACCACCGATTTGTCCTGGGAAAGATGGACGGATGGTTCCAGAGCTGGCATCGGGCGGGGATTGGAAGTATGGGGGACCTGTTCATCGACGGGACGTTTGCGAGCCTAGGGGCACTGTAGGAGAAGTTCGAGTTACCCCCGGGAAATGCCTTTAGATATATGCGGGTGAGGGCTTTTGTGAGGCGGCAGGTGAGGGAATTCCCGCTGCTCCCGGCACAAGAAGTTCAAAATAGGGTGATCTCGGGTGTATGGGTCAGGGAGGGCAAGGTGTCGGAAATACACCAGGAGTTGAAAGAAGAGGGGGAAGCGCTGGTAGAAGAGTTGAAGGGCAAATGGGAGGAGGAGCTGGGGGAGGAGATCGAAGGAGGTCTGTGGGCTGATGCCCTAGGTAGGGTTAATTCCTCCTCCTTGTGTGCCAGGCTCAGCCTGATACAATTTAAGGTGGTCCACAGAGCGCACTTGATGGGGGCGAGGTTGAGTAGGTCCTTTGGAGTAGAGGACAGATGTGGAAGGTGCTCAGGGAACCCGGCGAACCATGTCTATATGTTTTGGTCATGCCCGGCACTGGCGGGGTTCAGGAGAGGAGTGGCGGGAGCAATATCTCAGGTGGTGAAAGTCCTGGTCAAGCCAAGCTGGGGGCTAGCAATATTTGGACTAGTGGATGAACCGGGAGTGCAGGAGGCGAAAGAGGCCGGCATTCTCGCCTTTGCGTCCCTAGTAGCCCGGCGAAGGATCTTGCTAATGTGGAAGGAGGCGAAGCCCCCCAGCCTGGAGGCCTGGATAAATGATATGGCTGGGTTCATAAAGTTGGAGAGGATTAAGCTCGCCTTGAGAGGGTCTGCGCAGGGGTTCTACAGGCAGTGGCAACCGTTCCTAGACTATCTCGCGGAGCGTTAGAGGAAGGTTAGCAGCAGCATCCTTGGCGGGGGGGTGGGGGGGGGTGGGTGGAGGGGACGTCCTTGGAGGGGGGCGAGAGGGGGGGATAGGGGGGACTGCCTGGGAGGGTGGATGAGCAAGAGAAAACATGAAGGGTTGGGGAAACTGGCACGTATGGGTGAGGGCCAGTGTACATATGTCATTTTGCCATGTATATATCTTGCTCTGCGCGATTTCTCTTTTTTTTTGGTTACGGGGAGGGGGGGGGGGGGGTTATTGATTGTAAGGGAGAAAAATTGTGTCAAAAAACTTTAATAAATATATATATATTTTTTAAAATTTGCTGCATCATCTTCTAAGGCTATTCACCCAAATCGTTCAAATGTCTCAACCAAATACGCACTGAACCTTATACGCTAAGAATAATCTGGGTCTCGATGGTCTCTCAGAGACGAACCGTGATCCCACCCCCGGATGAAGTGTTTTTTATACTTCGTCTCTCTGTGGGACCAAATCACACACCTTGGTGGTTTTTATACTTCATGCCACATTGATTTGCTTTCTTTCCACCGGTTCCAATAGAAAACACGACAAATGCTGTCATCCTGATTTTAAACAGTCAGTTCACACCCCAGGAGTTAATCAATATTTATTTCAACTACGATAGACTGACATTCACCCCAGTAGCAACAGTGGGACGAAAGGTGCCGAGATTTTTCTCTTTGGCTCAAAGAGGGTTAGAGGGCGAATGGGAGACGTTTCAAAGTATAACTGGTATGCGGGCGGAGAAGTCGACAGTCCCTCCATGTAAATGTATTTCCTGTCATCTGGTCATGATGCAATGAGCAGGAGTGGGTAGAATTTTTGTGAAATAGAACCAGTTGGCAGTGGAGAAAATGGAGACGCAGAGACGCACGAAAATCAAGCACCAGTTTTGTGAATGTTGAGGAACACTTCGAGAATCAGAATCCGGGGAGAACGAAGGGCGCTGCCCGACTGATCAGCGGCAGTCAAGACACATTTCCGTTGTTTAGAATAATTCGAGAAATTAACTGATATTTAGAAACCACGAAAACTGTCCTTACTGCACATCAGAAAACACAGTTTAATATTGGTTTAATTGTGAATATCTGGAAGCAGAAAATACAACAATGGCTCGAATGTAGAAGGCTGGAGGCGCGTTATTGACATGGCGACTGAACATGGTGTGGTCTTAGTTCTGTGACACAAGTCACCCTGGCTTGCAACACAGACTACGTTCTCTCTCCACAGATGCTGTCGGGTAGGGTGCTCTTTCCAAGGGCCGGTGGAGACTCGATGGGCCGAATGGCCTCCTTCTGCACTGTAAATTCTATGCTGTCAGACCTGCTGAGATTGCCCAGCGTTTGGTGTTTTTGATCTAGATTTGTGCATCATCAATAATTTGCTATTCTGATGTGGACTAGATGAGACTGTTGCGATCGTAATTTGTCATGTTTATTCGAGGCCGATCCGCTGTTGTCTTTGTGGCGCAATCGGTGAGCGCGTTTGGCTGCGAATCGAAGGGGTGGTGGTTCGATTCCACCCAAAAAGGGGCTGTTATCCCACCCCGGCTGATGCGTTTTTTTATACTTCGTATCTCTGTGGGACAAAATCACCCACCTTGGTGGTTTTTATATTTCATGCCACATTGATTTGCTTTCTTTCCACCGGTTCCAAGAGAAAACACGACAAATGCTGTCATCCTGATTTTAAGCAGTCAGTTCACACCCCAGGAGTTAATCAATATTTATTTCAACTACGATAGACAGACATTCACCCCAGTAGCAACAGTGGGACGAAAGGTGCCGGGATTTTACTCTTTGGCTCAAAGAGGGTTAGAGGGCGAATGGGAGACGTTCCAAAGTATAACTGGTATGTGGGCGGGAGAAGTTCAATCGTGGAAATAGAGACAGATTGGTTGCACTGACAATATTCAGGAATGAGAGGAAAGGCGTACAGAATGAAATGGCTTCAAAAAATCAGCAGGGGGCGATGCGATCAAGTTCGCCCGCATATACCCGTAACCCGGCACATTGAGCATGTCCAATACAGCTAAACCTCTAATCCATGGACAATGTGGCACACTTTAGCATTGGCCAATCCACCGAACTTTCACATCATTGGTCTGTGGGAGGGATCTCTGGCAAGCGGAGAAAACCCAGACAAACACCGGGACAACGTCCAAATACCATATGTTTGGGATGAATATCGAAATTGTTATGTATTAAATATTATAGTGGTTGCATGATTATTTTTATGAGCCTGGGTTAAAGTGCACATATCATTGTTGCAGGAACATTATGATGGAACCACGTTTAAGGCATCCAAACTGTGTATCTACTAAAGTTGTAATCAGGAAGTCATAAAGTGTGGGCCATGATAGATTCCAAACAGTTGATGACCAAGTACATCGGCAGTTGCAAGTTGCCTTCGGCGGTAACGATATAGTGGTTAGTACTGTGCGTTGTGACCGCATCAACCTCTGTTCGAATCTGATTCACAACAGCGATAAATTGATGTGTTTTTCCCAAATGAACGGATGAGGAATTCTGTGTGTCAGGGACTCTTGAAAACGGGTTCACAGCTGAGTGCACGCTTCTGCTCCAGTTTGGTGCTCCAGAATTCAAGCGGTTGTGAATGCGAGAATCTCCTCGGCTCCCGGTTTTATATATTAACTATTATCATCAAGCATACTCCTCCGGTTCTTTCCTTTTTGGAAGTGAAAACGGTCTCTCTAAATTTGCTGCATCAGCTTCTTCGGCCATTCACCCAAAATGTTTAAGTGTCTCAACCAAATACCCGCTGAACCTTCTGTATACGCGGATAATAATCTTGGTCTCGATAGTTTCTCCATATAAATGAATCTCCAGACATCTGGTCATAATGCAATGAGGAGGAGTGGGCAGGGTTTTGGGAAATAGAGCCAGCTGGCAGTGGAGAAAACGGAAACAAAGCGACACACGAAAATCAAGCACCAGATTTGTGAATGTTGGGAAACACTTCGAGAAACCGAATCCAAGGTGAAACAAGGGCGCTGCCCGTCTCAACAGCGACAGTCAAGACGTATTTCCCTTGTTTAGAATGATTCGAGAAATTAACTGATGTTTAGAAAATAAGAAAACTGTCCTTCCTGCACATCAGAAAATACAATTAAATTTTAGTTTCAATGCGAATATTTGGAAGCAGAAAATACAACAATGGCTCGAATGTAGAAGGCGCGTAGGCGCGTTATTGACAGGCCTACGGAAAACAGTGTAGTCTTCGCACTGGGGCACACAAAGTCACCCTGGCTTGAAACACCAATTCTCTCTCCACAGATGCTTTCAGTCCTGCTGAGATTGCACACCTGTTTGTGTTTTTGTTCCAGATTGGTGCATCGGTAATAATTTGTTATTATGTTGTGGAGAATATGAGATTGTTTCCATCATAAATTGGCATGTGAATTCGAGAGAAAATGCAGCTCTTTTCGTCTCTGTGGCGCAATCGGTTTGCGCGTTCGACTGTTAAACGAAAGGTTGGAGGTTCGATCGCACCCAGAGAAGGAGTGTTATCCCACCACCTGTGAATTGCTTTTGAAACTGCGTCCCTCTGTCGGATCGTATCAGCCACCCTGGTTCCTTTTATATTTCATGCCACATTGATTTGATTTATTTCCTCCGGTTCCAATATTAAACACGCCGAATGCTGTCATTCTGAATTTAACCAGTCAGTTCACATCCAAAGACTGAATCCATATTAATTTGACCTTCCACAGCGAGACATTCACCCCAAGAGCAACAGTGGGACCAAGGGAGCGGTGATGTTTCTCTTTGGATCAAAGAGAGTGAGACGGCCAATGAGAGGCGCTCCAAAGTGCAACTGGTGTGTGGGCGGAGAAGTTCAATCGTGCACAGAGAGAGAGAATTTGTCTGCACTGACAATATTCAGGAATGAGAGGAAAGGGATACAGGGTGAAATGGTTTCCAAAAAATCAGCAGGGGACGACGTGACCAAGTTCCTCCGTAGAATACCCGTCACCCGGCACGTTGATCATGACAGATGCAGCGAAACTGCTAATCTATGGACAATCTGGCACACTTTAG
This sequence comes from Scyliorhinus torazame, assembly GCF_047496885.1. NCBI lineage: Eukaryota > Metazoa > Chordata > Chondrichthyes > Carcharhiniformes > Scyliorhinidae > Scyliorhinus > Scyliorhinus torazame. The sequence goes on along the minus strand of NC_092720.1, from coordinate 176,201,560 downwards.
CATGGCCAGTCACCGAACCTTCACATATTTGGAATGTGAGGGGGACCTCGAGCAGGCAGAGAAACCTGATGCAGACACCAGGTGAACGTACAAATACCATATGTTCGGGATGAATATCGAAATTGTAATGTATTGTATATTATAGCGGTTGCATTGTTATTTTTATGAGCCTGGGTTAAAGCGTATATATACCTTGTTGCAGGAACATTAGTATGGAACCAAGGTGAAGGCGTCCAAAATGTGTTTGTACTAAAGTGGTAATTGGAGAGTCATAAAGTGTGGGCAATGATGCATTCCAAACAGTTGATGACCAAGTGCTTCGACAGTTACACGTTACGTCGGCGGTAACGTAATACGCCGTGTTCGGATAGTGGTTCGGCTCTGCGTTGTGGCCGCAGCAAGCTCGGTTCGAATCCGAATCACGTCAGTGATAAATTAATGTGTTTTTCCCAAATGAACCGATGAGGTTTTCTCTGAGTAAAGGACTCATTAAAACGGGTTCACAGCTGAGCACATGTTTCTGCTCCTGTTTGATGCTCCAGAATTCAAACTGATGAGAATACGAGAATCTCCTCAGCTCCCGGTTTTATATTTTAACTATCATCATCAAACATGTCCAATGTGTGCAGGAGGGTTTTCTGACACAGTATGCAGATAGTCCAACGAGAGGCGAGGCCATATTGGACTTGGTACTGGGAAATGAACCAGGACAGGTATTAGATATGGAGGTAGGTAAGCACTTTGGTGATAGTGACCACATTTCGATTCCGTTTACTTTAGCTATGGAAAGGGATAGGTAAATACCGCAGGGCGAGAGTTATAGCTGGGGGAACGGCAATTATGATATTAGGATGCATAGGATGGGGAGGGAAACTGCAGGGGATGGGCACAATTGAAATGTGGAGCTTGTTCAAGGAACAGCTACAGCGTGTCCTTGATAATTATGTACCTGTCAGGCAGGGAGGAAGTGGCCGAGCGAGGGAACCGTGGTTTACTAAAGTAGTTGAATCACTTGTCAAGAGGAAGAAGGAAGCTTACGTAATGATGAGACGTGAAGGTTCAGTTAGTTCGAGAGTTACAAGTTAGCGAGGAAGGACCTAAAAGGAGAGGCAGGAAGAGCCAGGAGGGGACATGAGAAGTCTTTGGCAGGTAGGATCAAGGATAACCCTAAAGCTTTCTACCGATATGTCAGGAATAAAAGAATGACTCGGGTCAGAGTAGGGCCAGACAAGGACAGTAGTGGAAAGTTGTGCATTGAGTCTGAGGAGATAGAAGAGGTGTTAAATGAAAAATTTCCGTCAGCATTCCCGCACGAAAAAGACAATGTTGTCGTCGAGAATACTGAGATACAGGCTACTAGACAAGAACGGCTTTGAGTTAATAAGGAGGAGGTGTTAACAATTCTGGAAAGTTTGAAAATAGATAAGTCCACTGTGCCGGATGGTATTTATCCTAGGATTCTCTGGCAAGCTAGAAGGAAATTGCTGCGCCTTTGGCTTTGATCTTTATGTCATCATTGTCTATAGGAATAGTACCAGAAGATTGGAGGATAGCAAATGTTGTCCGCTTGTTCAAGAAGGGGGGTAGAGGCAACCCCGGTAACTATAGACCAGTGAGCGATTTTTCTGTTGTGGATGAAGTCTTGGAAAGGTTTATGAGAGGTATGATGTATAATCATCTGGAAAGGAATAATTTGATTAGAGATAGTCAACCCAGTTTTGTGAAGGCTAGGTCGTGCCTGACAAACCTCATTGAGTTCTTTGAGAAGGTCACCAAACACTTGGACGAGGGTTAAGCAGTTGATGTGATGTATATGAATTTGAGTAAAGCGTTTGAGAAGGTTCCCCACGGTAGGCTATTACAGAAAATACGGAGGCATGGGATTCACGGTGATTTAGGAGTTTGGATCAGGAATTGGCTAGCTGGAAGAAGACAAAGGTTGGTGGGAAATGTTCAGACTGGAGTCCAGTTACTAGTGGTATACCACAAGGATCTGTTTTGGTGCCATTGCTGTTTGGCATTTTTATAAATGGCCTGGAGGAGGGCGTAGAAGGATGGGTGAGTAAATTTGCAGATGATACTTAAGTCGTTGGAGTTGTGGACAGTGTGGAAGGATGTTACAAGTTACAGAGGGACATAGATAAGCTGCAGCACTGGGCTGAGAGGTGGCAAATGGAGTTTAATGCAGATAAATGTGAGGTGATTCATTTTGGAAGGAATAACAGGAAGACAGAGTACTGGGCTAATGGTAAGATTCTTGGCAGTGTGGATGAGCAGAGAGATCTCGGTGTCCATGTACATAGATCCCTGAAATTTGCCCGCCAGGTTGAGAGGGTTGTTAAGAAGGCGTACGGTGTGTTAGCTTTTATTGGTAGATGGATTGTGTTTCTGAGCCATGAAGTCATGTTGCAGCTGTACAAAACTCTGGTGCGGCCGCATTTGGAGTATTGCGTGCAATTCTGGTCGCCACATTATAGGAAGGATGTGGAAGCATTGGAAAGCATGCTGAGGAGATTTACCAGAATGATGGTGACTTAATTGAGGCATACAGGATGGTAAGTGAGAGCGTTTTTCCTCGGATGGTGATTTCTAGCACGAGCGGACATAGCTTTAAATTGAGGGGAGATAGATATAAGACAGATGTCAGAGGTAGGTTCTTTACTCAGAGAGTAGTATGGGCGTGGAATGCCCTGCCTGCTACAGTAGTGGACCCGCCAACACTAGGAGCATTCAAATGGTCATTGGATAGACATATGGACGATAAGGGAATAGTGTAGATGGGTTTTCGAGTGGTTTCACGGCTCGGCGCAACATCGAGAGCCGAAGGGCCTGTACTGCTCTGTAATGTTCTACGTTCTATGTTCTATGCTTTCACTTCCAAACAGACAATAACCTGAGGAGTATGCTTTATGATAATAGTTAAAATAAATAACAGGGAGCTGAAGAGATTCTCGTATTCATAATCGTTTGAATTCTGGAACATCAAACAGGAGAAGAAGCATGCACTCAGCTGTGAACCCGTTTTAAAGAGTCCTTCATATAGAGAATTCCTCATCCGTTCATTTGTGAAAAACACATCAACTTATCGCTGCCCTGACTCGGATTCGAACCGAGGTTGCTGCGTCAACAACGCAGAGTAATAACCACTAAACAATTACGGCGCCTCACGTTTCCGCCGAAGCAAGCTGTAACTGTCGATGTATTTGGTCATCAACTGTTTGGAATCTATCATGACCCACACTTTATGACTCTAGAATTACAACTTTAGTAGATACATAGTTAGGATGCCTTTTCCTTGGTTCCATAAAAGCAATCGCTATAATATATAATCTGTCACAATTTCGATATTCATCCCAAGCAGATGGTATTTGCACGTGCTGCCGGTGTCTGCATCGGTTTTCTCCACCTGCTCGCGGTCCCTCCCTCCCAGATGTGAAGGTTCGGTGGATTGGCCATGCTAAAGTGTGCCAGATTGTCCATCGATTAGCAGTTTCGCTGGATTGGCCATGATCAACGTGCCGGGTGACGGGTATTCTACAGAGGAGCTTGGTCACGTCGACCCCTGCTGATTTGTTAAAAACCATTTCATCCTGTATCCCTTTCCTCTCCTTCCTGAATATTGTCAGTTCAAACAAACTCTCTCTCTATTTTCGCGATTGAACATCTCCACCCACATACCAGTTGAACTTTGGACCGTCTCTCATTCGCCGTCTCAGCCTCTTTGAGCCAAAGAGAATATTCTCGGCCCCTTTCGTCCCACTGTTGCTATTGGGGTGAATGTCTCTGTATGGTAATTCAAGTTAATATTGATTAACTCTTTGGATGTGAACTGACTGTTTAAAATCAGAATGACAGCATTTGGCGTTTTTAATATGGTAACAAAGAACAAAGAACAAAGAAATGTACAGCACAGGAACAGGCCCTTCGGCCCTCCAAGCCCGTGCCGACCATGCTGCCCGACTAAACTACAATCTTCTACACTTCCTGGGTCCGTATCCTTCTATTCCCATCCTATTCATATATTTGTCAAGATGCCCCTTAAATGTCCTTATCGTCCCTGCTTCCACTACCTCCTCCGGTAGTGAGTTCCAGGCACCCACTACCCTCTGCGTAAAAAACTTGCCTCGTACATCTACTCTAAATCTTGCCCCTCTCACCTTAAACCTATGCCCCCTAGTAATTGACCCCTCTACCCTGGGGAGAAGCCTCTGACTATCCACTCTGTCTATGCCCCTCATAATTTTGTATTCCTCTATCAGGTCGCCCCTCAACCTCCTTCGTTCCAGTGAGAACAAACCGAGTTTATTCAATCGCTCCTCATAGCTTATGCCCTCCATACCAGGCAACATTCTGGTAAATCTCTTCTGCACCCTCTCTAAAGCCTCCACATCCTTCTGGTAGTGTGGCGACCAGAATTGAACACTATACTCCAAGTGTGGCCTAACCATTGTTATATACAGCTGCAACATGACTTGCCAATTCTTATACTCAATGCCCCGGCAAATGAAGGCAAGCATGCCGTATGCCTTCTTGACTACCTTCTCCACCTGTGTTGCCCCTTTCAATGACCTGTGGACCTGTACTCCTAGATCTCTTTGACTTTCAATACTCTTGAGGGTTCTACCATTCACTGTATATTCCCTACCTGCATTAGCCCTTCCATAATGCATTACCTCACATTTGTCCGGATTAAACTCCATCTGCCATCTCTCCGCCCAAGTCTCCAGACAATCTAAATCCTGCTGTATCCTCTGACAGTCCTCATCGCTATCCGCAATTCCACCAACCTTTGTGTCGTCTGCAAACTTACTAATCAGACCAGTTACATTTTCCTCCAAATCATTTATATATACTACAAACAGCAAAGGTCCCAACACTGATCCCTGTGGAACACCACTGGTCACAGCCCTCCAATTAGAAAAGCATCCCTCCATTGCTACCCTCTGCCTTCTATGGCCTAGCCAGTTCTGTACCCACCTTGCCAGTTCACCCCTGATCCCGTGTGACTTCACCTTTTGTACTAGTCTACCATGAGGGACCTTGTCAAAGGCCTTACTGAAGTCCATATAGACAACATCTACTGCCCTACCTACATCAATCATCTTAGTGACCTCCTCGAAAAACTCTATCAAGTTAGTGAGACACGACCTCCCCTTCACAAAACCGTGCTGCCTCTCACTAATACGTCCATTTGCTTCCAAATGGGAGTAGATCCTGTCTCGAAGAATTCTCTCCAGTAATTTCCCTACCACTGAAGCAAGGCTCACCGGCCTGTAGTTCCCGGGATTATCCTTGCTACCCTTCTTAAACAGAGGAACAACATTGGCTATTCTCCAGTCCTCCGGGACATCCCCTGAAGACAGCGAGGATCCAAAGAGTTCTGTCAAGGCCTCAGCAATTTCCTCTCCAGCCTCCTTCAGTATTCTGGGGTAGATCCCATCAGGCCCTGGGGACTTATCTACCTTAATATGTTTTAAGACACCCAACACCTCGTCTTTTTGGATCACAATGTGACCCAGGCTATCTACACCCCCTTCTCCAGACTCAACATCTACCAATTCCTTCTCTTTGGTGAATACTGATGCAAAGTATTCATTTAGTACCTCGCCCATTTCCTCTGGCTCCACACATAGATTCCCTTGCCTATCGTTCAGTGGGCCAACCCTTTCCCTGGCTACCCTCTTGCTTTTTATGTATGTGTAAAAAGCCTTGGGATTTTCCTTAACCCTATTTGCCAATGACTTTTCATGACCCCTTCTAGCCCTCCTGACTCCTTGCTTAAGTTCCTTCCTACTTTCCTTATATGCCACACAGGCTTCGTCTGTTCCCAGCCTTTTAGCCCTGATAAATGCCTCCTTTTTCTTTTTGACGAGGCCTACAATATCACTCGTCATCCAAGGTTCCCGAAAATTGCCGTATTTATCTTTCTTCCTCACAGGAACATGCCTGTCCAGTATTCCTTTCAACTGACACTTGAAAGCCTCCCACATGTCAGATGTTGATTTGCCCTCAAACATCCGCCCACAATCTATGTTCTTCAGTTCCCGCCTAATATTGTTATAATTAGCCTTCCCCCAATTTAGCACATTCATCCTCGGACCACTCTTATCCTTGTCCACCAGTACTTTAAAACTTACTGAATTGTGGTCACTGTTCCCGAAATGCTCCCCTACTGAAACATCTACCACCTGGCCGGGCTCATTCCCCAATACCAGGTCCAGTACCGCCCCTTCCCTAGTTGGACTGTTTACATATTGTTTTAAGAAGCCCTCCTGGATGCTCCTTACAAACTCCGCCCCGTCTAAGCCCCTGGCACTAAGTGAGTCCCAGTCAATATTGGGGAAGTTGAAGTCTCCCATCACCACAACCCTGTTCTTTTTACTCTTTTCCAAAATATGTCTACCTATCTGCTCCTCTATCTCCCGATGGCTGTTGGGAGGCCTGTAGTATACCCCCAACATTGTGACTGCACCCTTCTTTTCCTGATCTCTACCCATATAGCCTCACTGCCCTCTGAGGTGTCCTCTCGCAGTATAACCGGAGGAAAGAAATCAAATCTATGTGGCATGAAATATAAAAAAGCACTAAGGTGGCTGCTTCGTTCCCACAGAGGGATAAAGTATAAAAAACACTTCATCCGGGGGTGGGATAACACTGAGATCCCCGGGTGGGATTGATCCACCAACCATTCGTTTAATAACCGAGCGCGCTAACCGATTTCACCACAAAGACGACGACTGTTCCTTTTTCTCGAATAAACTTGCCAAATTATGATGGTAACAATCTCATCTTGCCCACGTCATAATGGCAAATTATTGCCGATGCACCAATCTGGAACAAAAATAAAAAAGGCTGGGAAATCTCAGCAGGTCTGACAGCGTCTGTGGAGAGAGAGCGGAGTCTGTGTTTCAAGCCAACGTGACTTTGTGTCACAGAACAAAGACTACACCATTATCCGTAGCCCTGTCAATAACACGCCTTTTACATTCGAGCCATTGTTGTATTTTCTGCTTCCAGATATTCGCAATGAAACTATATTTAATCTGTATATTCTGATGTGCAGTAAGGCCAGTTTTCTTAGTTTCTAAATATCAGTTAATTTCTCGAATCATTCTAATCAAATGACTGTCGCTGATCAGTCGGGCAGCGCCCTTCGTTCTCCCCGGATTCTGTTTGTCGAAGTGTTTCCCAACATTCACAAAACTGGTGCTTCGTGTCCGTGTTCCCCACTGCCACGTGGCTCTATTTCCCAGCATTCTGTCCACTCCTCCTCATTGTATCATGACCAGCTGTCAGGAAATTCATTTATATGGACAGACTATCGAGAACAAGATTATTCTCCGCGACTGCAGCAGGCTCAGTGGGTATTTGGTTGAGACGCTTGAACATTTTGTGTGAATGGCCGAAGAAGCTGATGCAGCAAATTGAGGGAGACTGCTTTCACTTCCAAAAAGACAAGAACCGGAGTAGTATGCTTGATGATAATAGATAAAAATATAAAAACGGGAGCTTCGGAGATTCTCGTATCCACAACCGTTTTAATTCTGGAGCATTAAACAGGAGCAACAGCATGCACTCAGCTGTGAACCCGTTGTAAAGAGTCCTTTACACAGATAATTCCTCATCCGTTCATTTTGGAAAAACACATCAACTTATCGCTGAGGTGATTCGAATTCGAATCGAGATTGTTGCGACCACAACGCAGCGTACTAACCACGAGACAAACACGGCGCCACACGTCACCGCCGAAGCACATCTGTAGCTATCGATGTACTTGGTCATCAACTGTTTGGAATCTATCATGACCCACAGTTTATGACGCCCTAATTACAACTTTAGTAGATATACAAGTTTGGATGCCTTAACCTTGGTTCCATAATAATGTTCCTGTAACAAAGATATATACACTTTAACCCAGGCTTATAAAAATAGCAACGCAGCGGCTGTAATATATAATACATAACAATTTCGATATTCGTCCCAAACATATGGTATTTGGACGATCTCACGGTGTCTGCATCGGTTTCCTCCACCTGCTCGAGGTAGCTCCCACAGTTCAAAGATGTGAAGGTTCGGTGAATTGGTCATGCTAGAGTGTGCCAGATTGTCCACAGGTTAGCAGTTTCGCTGGATTGCCCGTGATCAATGTGCCGGATTACGGGTATCCTTCGGAGGAACTTTGCCACGTCGAACCCTGCTGGTTTAAAAAAAAATCATTTCATCCTGAACATTGCCAGTGCAAACAAACTCCCTCTCTTTTTCCACGATTGACCTTATTCCGCCCACATATCATTTGCACTTTGGAGCGCCTCTCCTTCGCCATCTCACCCTCTTTGATCCAAAGAGAAAAATCTCGGACCCTTTCGTTCCACTGTTACCATTTGGGTGAATGTCTCTCTCTGGTAGTTCAAATTAATATTGATTAACTATTTGGATGTGAACTGATTGTTTAACCCGTAATCCGGCACATTGATCACGGACCTTCAACCGACGTTACACACCAGATACATCGATGACATTTTTTTCCTTTGGACCCATGGCGAAGAATCACTGAAACGACTACACGATGACATTAATAAGTTCCATCCAACCATCAGACCCACCATGGACTACTCTCCAAAATCAGTTGCATTCTTGGACACACTCGTCTCCATCAAGGACGGTCACCTCAGCACGTCGCTTTACCGCAAACCCACGGATAACCTCATGATTCTCCACTTCTCCAGCTTCCACCCTAAACACATTAAAGAAGCCATCTCCTATGGACAAGCGCTCCGTACACACAGGATCTGCTCAGACGAAGAGGAGCGTAACAGACATCTACAAACGTTGAAAGATGCCCTCGAACGAACGGGATATGGCACTTGACTCATCGATCGACAGTTCCAACGCGCCACAGCGAAAAACCGGACCGACCTCCTCAGAAGACAAACATGGGACACAACCGACAGAATAGTCCAAAGATGTGCGGGTTAGATGAATTGGCCAATGATAAATTGCCCTTAATGTCCAAATTGCCCTTGGTGTTGGGTGGAGGTGTTGAGTTTGGGTAGGGTGCTCTTTCCAAGAGCTGGTGCAGACTCAAAGGGCCGAATGGCCTCCTTCTGCACTGTAAATTCAATGATAATCTATGGTTAATCTAGGACAAAGGTTCGGCACAACATCGTGGGCCGAAGGGCCTGTTCTGTGCTATATGTTCTATGTTCTATGTTAATACCCTTCGTCGTCCAGTACTTCCCGGGAGCGGAGAAACTACGTCATCTTCTTCACAGCCTTCAACACGTCATTGATGACGATAAACATCTTGCCAAGGTCATCCCCACACCCCCACTACTTGCCTTCAAACAACCGCGCAACCTCAAAAGAACCATTGTTTGCAGCAAACTACCCAGTCTTCAGAACAGTGACCACGACACCACACAACCCTGTCATGGCAATCTCTGCAAGACGTGCCAGATCATTGACATGGATACCACTATTACACGTGAGAACACCACCCACCAGGTACGTGGTACATACTCGTGCGACTCGGCCAACGTTGTCTACCTCATACGCTGCAGGAAAGGATGTCCCGAAGCGTGGTACATTGGCGAGACCATGCAGACGCTGCGACAACGGATGAACGGACATCGCGTGACAATCACCAGGCAGGAATGTTCCCTTCCAGTCGGGGAACACTTCAGCAGTCAAGGGCATTCAGCCTCTGATTTCCGGGTAAGCGTTCTCCAAGGCGGCCTTCAGGACCCGCGACAACGCAGAATCGCCGAGCAGAAACTTATAGCCAAGTTCCGCACACATGAGTGCGGCCTCAACCGGGACCTGGGATTCATGTCGCATTACATTCATCCCCCACCATCTGGCCTGCGAAATCCTACCAACTGTCCTGGCTTGATGCAATTCATCCTCTTTAACCTGGGGTTACCCCATCTCTGGATCTGTAAAGATTTAATCACCTGCTCATGCTCGCATTCCTAGCATTGTTTGGCATCTTTGAATTTGTCTATATATGTGTTTCTGGAACAGACCTCTGCATTCACCTGAGGAAGGAGAAGCGCTCCGAAAGCTAGTGACATCGAAACAAACCTGTTGGACTTTAACCTGGTGTTGTAAGACTTCGTACTGATTGTTTAAGTGCTTTACCACTCATCTTAGTGTCGTCTGCAAACTTTGTCACATTGCACTTGGTCCCCAACTCCAAATCCTCTATGTAAATTGTGAACAACTGCGGGCCCAACATTGATCCTTGAGGGACCCCACTAGTTACAGGTTGCCAACCAGAGAAACACCCAATTATCCCCACTCTCTGCTTTCTGTTAGTTAACCAATGCTCTACCCATGCTACCGCTTTACCCTTAATGCCATGCATTTTTGTTTATGCAGCAACCTTTTGTGTGGCACCTTGTCAAAAGCTTTCTGGAAATCCAGATATACCACATCCATTGGCTCCCCGTTATCTACTGCACTGGTAACGTCCTCAAAAAATGCTAACAAATTAGTCAGACACGACCTACCCTTTGTGAACCCATGCTGCAACCCAATGGGACAATTTCCCTCCAGGTAGACTGGGAGCAAAGACTTCATGGTGAAGCAGTTGAGGAACAGTGGAGAACCTTCCGAGCGGTCTTTCACAGCGTTCAGAAAAGGTTCATACCGACAAAAAAGAAACAATGTAGAAAGGGGAAAAATCGACCGTGGATATCTTAGGAGGTGAGGGAGAGTATCAAATTGAAGGAAAAAACATACAAAGTGGCATAAATTAGTGGGAGACTAGAGGACTGTGAAGTCTTTAGGGGACAACAGAAAGCTACTAAAAAGCTATAAAGAAGAGTAAGGTAGACTATGAAAGTAAACTGGCTCAGAACATAAAAGCAGATAGTAAAAGCTTCTACAAATATATGAGACAAAAAAGAGTGGCTAAGGTAAATATTGGTCCTTTGGAAGATGAGAAGGGAGATTTAACAATAGGAGACGAGGAAATGGCTGAGGAGCTGAACTGTATTTTGGGTCAGTATTCACAGTGGAGGACACAAATTACATGCCAGTGACTGATGGAAATAAAGATATGATTGGTGAGGACCTTGAGATGATCACTAAGGAGGCAGTATTGGGCAAGCTAATGGGGCTAAAGGTAGACAAGTCTCTTGGCCCTGATGGGATGCATCCCAGAGTGTTAAAAGAGATGGCTAGGGAAATTGTAAACGCACTAGTGGTAATTTATGAAAATTCAGTAGACTCTGGGGTGGGCCCAGAGGATTGGAAAGTAGCAAACGTGACACCACTGTTTAAAAAAGGATGTCGGCAGAAAGCGGGTAACGAGAGGCGGGTAAGCTTAACTTCGGTTGTAGGGAAAATGCTGGAATCTATCATTAAGGAGGAAATAGCGGGGCACCTGGAGGGAAAGTGTCCCATTGGGCAGACGCAGCATGGGTTCACAAAGGGTAGGTCGTGTCTGACTAATTTGGTTGCATTTTTTGAGGACGTTACCAGTGCAGTAGATAACGGGGAGCCAATGGATGTGGTACATCTGGATTTCCAGAAAGCTTTTTACAAGATGCCACACAAAAGGTTGCTGCATAAACTAAAGATGCATGGCATTGAGGGTACAGTGGTAGCATGGGTAGAGGATTGGTTAACTAACAGAAAGCAGAGAGTGGGGCTAAATGGGTGTTTCTCTGGTTGGCAACCTGTAACTAGTGGGGGTCCCTCAAGGATCAGTGTTGGGTCCGCAGTTGTTCACAATTTACATCGACGATTTGGAGTTGGGGACCAAGTGCAATGTAGCAAAGTTTGCAGGCGACACTAAGATGAGTGGTAAAGCAAAAAGTGCAGAGGATACCGGAGGTCTGCAGAAGGATTTGGATAGGTTGGGTGAATGGGCTAGGGTCTGGCAGATGGAATTCAATGTTGCCAAGTGCGAGGCTATCCATTTAGGGAGGAATAACAGCAGAATGGATTATTATTTAAACGGTAAGATGTTAAAAAATGCTGCTGTGCAGAGGGACCTGGTTGTGCTGGTGCACGAGTCGCAAAAAGTTGGTGTGCCGGTGCAACAGGTGATTAAGAAGGCTAATCGAGTTTTGTCTTTCGTTGCGAGAGGGATGGAGTTCAAGACTAGGGAGGTTATGCTGCAATTGTATAGGGTGTTGGTGAGGCCGCATCTGGAGTATTGTGTTCAGTTTGGTCTCCTTACCTGAGAAAGGACATATTGGCACTGGAGGAAGTGCAGAGGAGATTGACTAGGTTGACCCCAGAGTTGAGGGGATTAGATTATGAGGAGAGGTTGAGTAGACTGGGACTGTGCTCATTGGAGTTTAGAAGGATGCGGGGGGGGGGGGGGGGATCTTATTGAAACATATCAAATTATGGCGGGAATAGATAGGATAGACGCGGGCAGGTTGTTTCCACTGGTCGGGGAAAGCAGAACTAGGGGGTATAGCCTCAAAATAAGGGGAAGTAGATTTAGGACGGAGTGTAGGAGGAACTTCATCACCCAAAGGGTTGTGAATCTCTGGAATTCCTTGCCCAGTGATGCAGTTGAGCCTCCTTCTTTAAACGTCTTTAAGAAAAAGATAGATACCTTTTTAAAGAATCAAGGGATTCGGGGATATGGTGTACGGGCCGGAGAGTGGAGCTGAGTCCACAAAGATCAGCCATGATCTCATTGAATGGCGGAGCAGGCTCGTGGGGCCAGATGGCCTACTCCTGTTCCTAGTTCTTATGTTCGTATGTCTCTCATCGCCGCCTGACCCTCTTTGATCCAAACAGAAAAATGTAACCTCCTTTCATCCCACTGTTGCTATTGGGTGAATGTCTCTCTATGATAATTCAAATTAATATTGATGAACTCTTTGGATGTGAACTGACTGTTTAAAATCAGAATGACAGCATTTGGCGTGTTTAATATTGGAACCGGAGGAAAGAAACCAAATCAACGTAGCATGAAATATAAAAAGCAGCAAGGTGGGTGATTCGCTCCCACAGAGGGACAAAGTATAAAATACACTGCATCCGGGGGTGGTATAACACTTCGTCTCTGGGTGGGATAGAAGCACCTTTCGGTTAGCAGCCGAACGCGCTCACCGACTGCGCCACAGAGACGACAACTGATCCTTTTTCTCGAATCAACAAGCCGATTGATGATCGAAACAGTCTCATCTTGTCCACATCCTAACAGCAAATTCTTGCTGAATCACCAATCTGGAACAAAAACACAAAAGGCTGGGCAATATGAGCAGGTCTGACAGCGTCTGTGGAGAGAGCACGGAGCCTGTGTTTCAAGCCAGGCCGACTGTGTCAAAGAACGAAGGGTACGCCATTATCCGTATTCCTGTCAATAACGCGCCTCCAGCCTTTTTACATTCGAGCCATTGTTGTATTATACGCTTCACGATATTCGCAATAATTAAACTCTATTTTCTTATGTGCAGTCAGGACAGTTTTCTTAGTTTCTAAATATCAGTTAATTTCTCGAATCATTCTAATCAAAGCAAATGTGTCTTGACTGCCGCTGATCAGTCGGGCAGATCCCTTCGTTCTCCCCGGATTCTGTTTGTCGAAGTGTTACCCAACATTCACGAAACTAGTGCTTGGTGTTCCTGTGTCGCTACGTTTCCGTTTTCTCCATTGCCAATTGGCATTATTTCCCAAGATTCTGCCCGCTGCTCCTCGTCGTATCATGAACAGATGTCAGGAAATTCATTTATATGGAGGGACTACAGAGATCAAGTTTATTCTCCGCGTACATAGAAGGTTCAGTGAGTATTTGGTTGAGACACTTGAACATTTTGCGTGAATGGCTAAAGAAGCTGATGCAGCAAATTGAGAGAGACTGTTTTCACTTCCAAACAGACAGGAACCTGAGGAGTATGCTTGATGATAATAGTTAATATAAAAAACCGAGAGCTGAAGAGATTCTCGTATTCACAACCGTTTGAATTACAGAGCTTTAAACGGGAGCAGAAGAATGTACTCAGCTGTGAACCCGTTTTAAAGAGTCCTTTATACAGATAATTCGTCATCCGTTCATTTGGGTAAAACACATCAACGTACCGCTGCCGTGACTCGGATTCGAACAGAGGTTGCTGCGGTGAAAACGCAGAGTGCTAACCACTACACGATCACGGCGCCGCACGTCACCGGCGAGCCACATCTGTCACTGCCGATGTGCTTGGTCATCAACTGTTTGGAATCTATCATGTCCCACACTTTATGACTCTCTAATTACAACATGAGTAGATAAACAGTTTGGATGCCTTAACCTTGGTTCCACAATAATGTTCCTGCAAAAAGGATATATACACTTTCACCCAGGCTCATAAAAATAACAATGCAGCGGCTGTAATAGATAATACGTAACAATTTCAAAATTCATCCCAAACATATGATTTTTGGACGTACTCCCGGTGTCTGCATCGGTTTTCCCCGCCTGCTCGAGGTCCCTCCCACAGTCCGAAGATGTGACATTTCGATGGATTGGCCATGCTAAAGTGTGCCAGATTGCCTATAGATTAGCGGTTTTGCTGGATTAGCCATGAACAACGTGCCGAGTGACGGGTATTCTACGGAGGAGCTTGGTCACAACGAGCCCTGCTGTTTTTTAAAAAAACATTTATTTTATCCTGTATCAGTTTCCTCTTATTCCTGAATATTGTCAGTGCAAACAAACTCTCTCTATCTCCATTTCAACGATTGAACCTCTCCGCCCACATACCAGTTGCACTTTCTAGTGCCTCTCATTCGCCGTCTCGCCTTCTTTGATCCAAAGAGAAAAGTCTAGGCCCTTTTCGTTCCACTGTTGCTATTAGGGTGAATGTCTCTCTCTGGTAGTTCAAATTAATATTAATTAATTCTTTGGATGTGAACTGACTGTTTCAAATCAGAATGGCAGCATTTGGCGTGTTTAATATTGGAACCGGAGGAAAGAAATCAAATCAATGTGGCATGAAATATAAAAAGCACCAAGGTGGGTGATTCGATAACACAAAGGGACTCAGTATTTTAAAAAATCCATCGGCGGTGGGACAACACTTCGTCTCGTGGTGGGGTCGAACTACCAACTTTTCAATTAACAGCCGAACGCGCTAATCGATTGCGCTAATTGCACAGAGGCGAAAAATCCTGCTTTGCTCGAATAAACATGTCAAATTATGGTGGCAACAGTCTCATCTAGTCCACATGGGAACAGCAAATTCTTGCTGATGCACCAATCTGGAACAAAAACACAAAACGCTGGACAATCTCAGCGGACCTGAAAGCCTCTGTGGAGAGAGAACGGAGTCTGTGATTCAAGCTAGGGTGACATTGTGTCAGTGAGCGAAGACTACGCCATTATCCGTAGCCCTGTCAATAACGCCTTCTAACCTTCTAACCTCCAGCCTTCTAACTTCGAGCCATTATTGTATTTTCTGCCACCAGATATTCGCAATGAAACTAAAATGAAACTGTATTTTCTGATGTGCAGTAAGGACAGTTATCTTAGTTTCTAAATATCAGTTAATGCCTCGAATCATTCGAAACAAGGGAAATGTCTCTTGACTGTCGCTGTTCAGTCGGGCTGCGCCCTTCATTCTCCCCGGATTCTGTTTCTCTAAGTGTTTCCCAACATTCACAAAACTGGTGCATGATTTTCGTGTGTCGCTTCGTTTCCGTTTTCTCCACCGCCACCTGGCTCTATTTCCCAATGTTCTGCCCACTCCTCCTCATTGCATCATGGCCAGATGTCAGGAAATTCATTTATATGGAGAGACATAAGAACATAAGAACTAGGAGCAGGAGTAGGCCGTCTGGCGCCGCGAGCCTGCTCCGCCATTCAATGACATCATGGCTGATCTTTTGTGGACTCAGCTCCACTTTCCGGCCCGAACACCATCACCCTTAATCCCTTTATTCTTCATAAAACTATCTATCTTTATCTTTAAAACATTTAATGAAGGAGCCTCTTCTGCTTCACTGGGCAAGGAATGCCATGGAATCACAACCCTTTGGATAAAGAAGTTCCTCCTAAACTCAGTCCTAAATCTACTTCCACTTATTTTGCGGCTAAGCCCACTAGTTCTGCTTTCACCCGCCAGTGGAACATACCTGCCTGCATCTATCCTATCTATTCGCTTCATAATTTTATAAGTTTCTGTAAGATCCCCCCTCCTCCATCTAAATTCCAGCGAGTACAGTCCCAGTCTACTAATCCTCTCCTCGTAATCCAACCCCTTCAGCCCTGGGATTAACCTAGTGAATCTCCTCTGCACATCCTCCAGTGCCAGTACGTCCTTGCACAAGTAAGGAGACCAAAACTGAACACAATACCCCAGGTGCGGCCTCACTAACAACTTTTACAATTACAGCATAACCTCCCTAGTCTTAAACTCCATCCCTCTAGCAATGATGGAAAACATTCCATTCGCCTTCTTATTCACCTGTTGCACCTGTTAACCAACGTTTTGCGACTCATGCACCAGCACACCCAGGTCTCTCTGCACAGCAGCATGTTTTACTATTTTATCATTTAAATAATAATCCCTTTTGCTGTTATTCCTACCAAAATGGATAACCTCACATTTGTCAACATTGTATTCCATCTGCCAGACCCTAGCCCATTCACTTAGCCTATCCAAATCCCTCTGCAGACGTCCAGTATCCACAGCACGTTTTGCTTTACCACTCATCTTTCTGTCGTCTGCAAACGTGGACACATTGCCCTTGGTCCCCAACTCCAAATCAACCATGGAAATTGTGAACAATTGTGGGCCCAACACTGATCCCAGAGGGACATAACTATCTACTGATTGCCAACCAGAGTAACACACATTAATCCACACTATTTGCTTTCTATTAATTAACCAATCCTCTATCCATGCTTCTGTTTTCCCCTTAATGCCATGCATCTTTATCTTATGCTGCAACCTTTTGTGTACCAACTTACCAAAGGCTTTCTGGAAATCCAGATATATCACTATTATTGGCTCCCCGTTATCTTCCACATTGGTAATGTCCTCAAAAAAATCCACTAAATTAGTCAGGCACGCCCTGCCCATTTATGAACCCGTGCTGCTTCTGCCCAGTGGGACAGTTTTCATTCAGATGCCTCGCTATTTCTTCCTTGATGATAGATTCCAGCATCTTCCCTACTACCGATGTTAAGCTCACTGGCCTATAATTACCCACTTTCTGCCTATGGCCTTTATTAAACAATGGTGTTACATTTGCTAATTCCCAATCCGCCGTGACCACCTCAGATTCTTGTGAATTTTCGTAAATTATCACTAGTGCATTTGCAATTTCCCTAGCCATCTCTTTTAGCACTCTGGGATGCAATCCATCGGGGTCAGGAGACTTGTCTACCTTTAGCCCCATTAACTTGCCCATCAATACCACCTTAGTGAAAGCAATCCTCTCAAGGTCCTCACCCGTTATAGCCTCATTTCTATCAGTCACTGGCATGTTATTTGTGTCTTCCACTGTGAAGACAGACCCCAAAAACCTGTTCAGTTACTCAGCCATTTCACATCATTAAATCTCCCTTCTCATCATCGAAAGGACAAATATTTACCTTAGCCACTCTTTTTGTTTTATATTTTTCTAGAAACATTTACTATTTTAAAAAATTATTCTGAGCAAGTTTACTCTCATAATCTTCTTACTCTTCTATATAGCTTTTTTAGTAGCTTTCCATTGCCCCCTAAAGACTTTCCAGTACTCTAGTCTCCCACTAATCTTTGCTACTGTATACTTTTTCCTTCAATTTGATACTCTCCCTTATTTCCTTAGATATCCACGGTCTATTTTTGCTCTTTATACCCGCCTTCCTATTTGTTGGTATAAACCTTTGCTGAACACTGTGAAAAATCGTTTGGAAGATTCTCCACTGTTCCTCAACCATGTCACCATAAAGTATTTGCTCCCAGTCTACGTCAGCAAGTACTTCTCTCGTCCCATTATAATTTCCTTTGTTTAAGAACAAAACACGAGTGTTTGAATTTAACCTCTCACACTCCATCTGTATTTTAAATTCCGCCATATTCTGTTAGGTCCTTCCGAGGGGATCCGTAACTATGAGATCATGAATCAATCCTGTCTCATTTCGCTGGACCAGACCGAGGCCCGCTTGTTCCCTCGTAAGTTCCATTACATACTGGTCTGGGAAACTATCGCGGATACATTCTATAAACTCCTCCTCAAAGCTGCCTTGACCGACCTGTTTAGACCAATCGACATGTAGATTAAAATCTCCCATGATAACTGCTGCACCATGTCTACATGCATCTGTTATTTCTTGGTTTATTGCGTGCCCCACCATAATGTTACTATTTCTTGGCCTATCGACTACTCTTATCAGTGATACTTTCGCCTTCCTATTCCTGATTTCCACCTAAATGGATTCAACCTTACCCTCCACAGCACCGATGTCATCCCTTACTATTTCCCGGATGTCATCTTTAAATAACAGAGCTACACCACCTCCCTTACCATCCACTCTGTCCTTCCGAATAGTTTGATACCCTTGGATATTTAACTCCCAGTCGTGACCATCCTTTAACCATGTGTCAGTAATGGCCACTCAATCATAGTCATTCACGATGATATGCGCCATCAATTCATTTACATTATTCTGAATACTACTGGCATTCAGGTAAAGTACTCTTTTGTTGGCTTTTTTTTAAACCTCTGTTCGAAATCTTAACACCTCGATCATTAAGTTATAATTCCTCTTAACTTTTGTCATAATTTTCCTTGTCATTGAACCCATATCTTCATGCAACAACCTGCCACATCGCTTACCATTAATGTTTTTACTTACCTTTTAATTCCTTTTAGTATTATTTGCCCTATTGACTGAGCTCCCCTCAGAATTCTACAGAGAATTCCTCATTCGTTCAGTTGGGGAAAACACGTCAACTGATCGTTGCCGTGATTCGGATTCGAACCGCGGTTGCAGAAGCCACAACGCAGAGTACGAACCACGATACTATCACGGCTTCACAAGCTGTAACTATAGACACACTTGATCATCAACTGTTTGGAACCTATCATGGCCCACACTTTATGACTCTCGAATTACAACTTTAGTAGATACACAGTTTTCTGCGCCTGCTCGAGGTCCCTCCCACAGTCCAAAGATGTGAAGGTTCGGTAGATTGGCCATGCTGAAGTGTGCCAGATTGTCTATGGATAAAGTTTCGCTGGATTGGCCATGATCAACATGCCGGGTTAAGGGTATTCTACGGAGAAACTTGGTCAAGTCGACACCTGCTGAATTTTTGAAAGCATTCACCATGTATCGCTTTCCTCTCATTCCTGAATAGTGTCAGTGCCAACAAACTCTCTCTCTCTGTTTCCACGATTCAACTCTCCGTCCACGTATCAGTTGCACTTTGGAGCGCCTCTAATGCACCATCTCAATCTCTTTGATCCACAGCGAAAAATCTAGGCCCCTTTCCTCCCACTGTTGGTGTTGGGGTGAATCTCTCTCTCTGGTAATTCAAATTATTATTGATTCACACTTTAGATGTGAACTGAATGTTTGAAATCAGAATGACAGCATTTGGCGTGTTTACCATTGGAACCGGAGGAAAGAAATCAAATAAATGTGGCATGAAATGTAAAAAGCACCAAGGTGGGTAGATGTGATCCCACAGAGGGACTAAGTACAAAAAACACTTCATCCGGGGGTGGGATAATAAATCGTCTCTGGGTGGAATTGAACAACCAACTTTTCGGTTAATAGCCAAATGTGCTAGCCGATAGCGCCACAGAGAAGACAAATGCTGCTTTTGCATGAATAAACAAGTCAAATCATGATGGAAACAGTCTCATCTTGTCCTCATCGAAACTGCAAATTCTTGCTAATGCACCAATCTGGAACAAAAGCACAAAAGGCTGGGCAATCTCAGCAGATATGTCAACATCTGTGGAGAGAGAACGGAGGTTGTGTTTCAAGCCAGGGTGACTTTGTGTCATAGAACGAAGACGATACCATTATCCGTAGCCCTGTCAATAACGCGCCTCCAGTTTCTACATTCGAGCCATTGTTGTATTTTTTGCCTCCAGATATTCGCAATGAAACTAAAATGAAACTGTCTTTTCTGATGTGCAGTATGGACAGTTTTCTTAGTTTATCAATATCTGTTAATTTCTCGAATCATTCTAAGCAAGGGAAATGTGTCTTGACTGTCGCTGATCAGTCGGGCAGCGCCCTTCGTTCTCCCGGGATTCTGTTTGTTGAAGTGTTACCCAACATTCACGAAACTGGGGCTTGATTTTCGTGTGTCGCGTCGTTTCCGTTTTCTCTACTGCCAACTGGCACTATTTCCAAAAATTTAGCCCACTCATCCTCATTGCATCATGACCAGATATCAGGTATACACTCATCCCTAGAGCATCTCGAAAACAAGGACTACATCAGACTCCTATTTATTGACTACAGCTCCGCCTTCAACACCATAATCCCAGCCACGCTTACATCAAAGCTCCAAAACCTAGGACTTGGCTCTCCACTCTGGAACTGTATCCTCGATCTTCTGACCAAAAGACCACAATCATTAAGAATGAACAACAACATCTCCACAATAGTTCTCAACACCAGTGCCCCTCAAGGCTGCGTACTTATCCCCCTACTCTACTCGCTGTACGCAGACGACTGCGTGGCGAAACTGGGTTCCAACTCTATCTATTTGCTGACGATACGACCATAGTGGGCAGGATCTCGAATAACGACGAGTCCCAATACAGGCGGGAGATAGAGAGCCTAGTGGAGTGCTGTAGCGACAACAATCTCTCCCTCAATGCCAGCAAAACTAAACAGCTGGTCACTGACTTCAGGAAGCAAATTACTGTACACACCCCTGTGAGCATCAACGGGGCCAAGGTGGAGACGGTTACCAATTTCAAATTCCTTGAGGTGCACATCTCCAAAAATCTGTCCTGGTCCACCCACGTCGACGCTACCACCACGAAAGCACAACAGCACCCAGACTTGTTCA
Source organism: Scyliorhinus torazame (assembly GCF_047496885.1). Lineage (NCBI taxonomy): Eukaryota > Metazoa > Chordata > Chondrichthyes > Carcharhiniformes > Scyliorhinidae > Scyliorhinus > Scyliorhinus torazame. The sequence continues at coordinate 176,180,585 of NC_092720.1, read as the reverse complement.
GGAAGCTAAGGAAATTCAGTATGTCCACATTAGCCCTTAGCAACATTTACAGATTCTTCGCATCAGTATTCACCGAAGAGAAGAAATTGGTAGATGTTGAGTCCGGAGAAGGTTGTGTCGATAGGCTGGGTCACATCGAGATCCAAAAAGACGAGGTGTTGGATGTCTTAAAAAATATTACGGTAGATAAGTCCCCAGGGCCTGATGGGATCTACCACAGAATACTGAAGGAGGCTGGAGAGGAAATTGCTGATGCCTTGACAGATCTCTTTGGATCCTCACTGTCTTCAGGGGTTGTCCCGGAGGACTGGAGAATAGCCAATGTTGTTCCTCTGTTTAAGAAGGGTAGCAAGGATAATCCAGGGAACTACAGGCCGGTGAGCCTTAGTTCAGTGGTAGGGAAATTACTGGAGAGAATTCTTCGAGACAGGATCTACTCCCATTTGGAAGCAAATGGACGTATTAGTGAGAGGCAGCATGGTTTTGTGAAGGGGAGGTCGTGTCTCACTAACTTGATAGAGTTTTTCGAGGAGGTCACTAAGATGATTGATGCAGGTAGGGCAGTGGATGTTGTCTATATGGACTTCAGTAAGGCTTTTGACAAGGTCCCTCATGGTAGACTAATACAAAAGGTGAAGTCACACGGGATCAGGGGTGAGCTGGCAAAGTGGACACAGAACTGGCTAGGTCATAGAAGGCAGAGAGTAGCAATGGAAGGATGCTTTTCTAATTGGAGGGCTGTGACCAGTGGTGTTCCACAGGGATCAGTGCTGGGACCTTTGCTCTTTGTAGTATATATAAATGATTTGGAGGAAAATGTAACTGGTCTGATTAGTAAGTTTGCAGACGACACAAAGGTTGGTGGAATTGCAGATAGCGATGAGGACTGTCAGAGGATACAGCAGGATTTAGATTGTTTGGAGACTTGGGCGGAGAGATGGCAGATGGAGTTTAATCCGGACAAATGTGAGGTAGTGCATTTTGGAAGGTCTCATGCAGGTAGGGAATATACAGTGAACGGTAGAACCCTCAAGAGTATTGAAAGTCAGAGAGATCTAGGAGTACAGGTCCACAGGTCATTGAAAGGGGCAACACAGGTGGAGAAGGTAGTCAAGAAGGCATACGGCATACGTGCCTTCATTGGCCGGGGCATTGAGTATAAGAATTGGCAAGTCATGTTGAAGCTGTATAGAACCTTAGTTATGCCACACTTGGAGTATAGTGTTCAATTCTGGTCGCCACACTACCAGAAGGATGTGGAGGCTTTAGAGAGGGTGCAGAAGAGATTTACCAGAATGTTGCCTGGTATGGGGGGCATGAGCTCTGAGGAGCGGTTGAATAACCTCGGTTTGTTCTCACTGGAACGAAGGAGGTTGAGGGGAGAACTGATAGAGGTCTACAAAATTATGAGGGGCATAGGCAGAGTGGATAGTTTTTCCCCAGGGTAGAGGGATCAATTACTAGGGGGCAGAGGTTTAAGGTGAGAGGGGCAAGGTTTAGATTAGATGTACGCGGCAAGTTTTTTACGCAGAGGGTAGTGGGTGCCTGGAACTCGCTACCGGAGGAGGTGCTGGAAGCAGGGACGATAGTGACATTTAAGGGGCATCTTGACAAATACATGAATAGGATGGGAGTAGAGGGATACGGACCCAGGAAGTGTAGAAGATTGTGGTTTAGTCGGACGGCACGGGCTTGGATGGCTGAAGGGCCTGTTCCTGTGCTGTACATTTCTTTGTTCTTTATTCTGTGTTCTTTGATGCACCATAGAAAGCATCCTATCGGGCTGCATCACAGCCTGGTACGGCAACTGCTCGGTCCAGGACGGCAAGAAACTTCAGAGCGTCGTGAACACCGCCCAGTCCATCACAGGAACCTGCCTCCCAACCATTGACTCCATCTACACCTCCCGCTGCCTGAGGAAAGCGGACAGCATAATCAAAGATCCATCCCACCCGGCGTACTCACTCTTCCAACTTCTTCCATCGGGCAGGAGATACAGACGTCTGAGAACACGCACGAAGAGGCTCAAAAGCAGCTTCTTCCCCACTGTTACCAGACTCCTAAGTGACCCTCTTATGGACTTACCTCATTAACACTACACCCTGTATGCTTCATCCGATGCCACTGCTTATGTAGTTACATTTTATATGTTGCGTTGCCATATTATGTATTTTCTTTTCTTCCAATGGACTTAATGATCTATTGAGCTGCTCGCAGAAAAATACGTTTCACTGTACCTCGGTACATGTGACAATAAGCAAATCCAATCCAATCCAATTAATTTCTATGGGGAGACTATCACGATCAAGATTATTCTGCGCCTTACAGAAGATTCAGTGGGTATTTGGTTGCGACACATGAACATTTTGGGGCGATGACCGAAGAAGCTGATGCAGCAAATTGAGAGAGAATGTTTTCACTTCCAAAAAGATTAGAACCTGAGGAGTATGCTTGATGATATTAGTTAAAATACAGAATCGGGAGCTGAGGAGATTCTCGCATTCACAATTGTTTGATTTCTGGAGCATCAAACAGAAGCAGAAGCATGCACTGAGCTGTGAACCCGTTTTAAAGAGTGCTTCACACAGAGAATTACTCATCCGTTCATTTAAGAAAATCTATTTCCGCGGCTGAATTCTTCACCCACGTACCAGTTGCACTTGGGAGCGCCTCTAATTCACCATCTCACTCTCTTTGATCCACAGAGAAAAATCTAGGCCCCTTTCGTCCCACTGTTGCTATTGGGGTGAATGTCTCTCTCTGGTAAGTCAAATGAATATTGATTCACTTTAGATGTGAACTGACTGTTTGAAATCAGAATGAAAGAATGTGGCGTGTTTACTATTGGAACCGGTGGAAAGAAATCAAATAAATGTGGTATGAAATGTAAAAAGCACCAAGGTGGGTGGATTTGATCCCACAGAGGGACAAAGTACAAAAAACACCTTAATCCGGGGGTGGGATAATAGCTCGTCGCTGGGTGGAATCGAACCACCCAATTTCCGGTTAACAGCAGAACGTGCTAACCGATAGTGCCACAGAAAAGACAAATGCTGCTCCGGCGTGAATAAACAACTCAAATCATGATGGAAACAGTCTCATCTTGTCCTCTTCGTAACAGCAAATTCTTGCTGAATCACCAATCTGGAAGAAAAGCACAAAAGGCTCGTTAATCTCAGTAGGTATGACAGCATCTGTGGAGAGAGAATGGAGGCTGTGTTCAAGCGAGGGTGACTTTGTGTCACATAACGCGCCTCCAGGTTCTACATTCGAGCCATTGTTGTATTTTCTGCCTCAAGATATTCGCAACGAAACTAAAATGAAACTGTCTTTTCTGATGTGCAGTAAGGACGTTTTGCTTTGTTTCTAAATATCTGTTAATTTCTCGAATCATTCTAAACAAGGGAAATGTGTCTTGACTGTCGCTGATCCGTCGCCAGCGGACTTCGTTCTCCCTGACTTCTGTTTGTCGAAGTGTTACCCAACATTCACGAAACTGGTGCTTGATTTTCGTGTGTCGCTTCATTTCCGTTTTCTCCACTGCCAACTGGCTCTCTTTCCAGAAAATTGGCCAACTCATCCTCATTGCATCATGACCAGATGTCAGGTATACACTCATCCCTAGAGCATCTCGAAAGCAAGGACTCCTACATCAGACTCCTATCTATTGACTACAGCTCCGCCTTCAACACCACAATCCCAGCCACGCTCACAGCAAAGCTCCAAAACCTAGGACTTGGCTTTCCAACCTGCAACTGGATCCTCGATTTTCTGACCAACAGACCACAATCAGTAAGAATGAACAACAACATCTCCTCCACAGTTGTTCTCAACACCGGTGCCCCTCAAGGCTGCGTACTTATCCTCCTACTCTACTCGTTGTACGCATACGACTGCGTGGCGAAACTGGGTTCCAACTCAATCTACAAGTTTGCTGACGATACGACCATAGTGGGCAGGACCTCGAATAACGACGAGTCAGAATACAGGCGGGCGATAGAGAACCTAGTGGAGTGGTGTAGCGACAACAATCTCTCCCTGAATGCCAGCAACACTAAACAACTGGTCATTGACTTCTGTTAGCAAAGTACTGTACACACCCCTGTGAGCATCAACGGGGCCGAGGTGGAGATGGTTACCAATTTGAAATTCCTTGAGGTGCACAGCTCGAAAGATCTGTCCTGGTCCACCCACGTCGACGCTACCACCACGAAAGCACAACAGCACCTATACTTGTTCAGGAAACTAAGGAAATTCGGCATGCCCACATTAACCCTTAGCAACCTTTACAGATGCACCATAGAAAGCATCCTATCGGGCTGCATCACAGCCTGGTACGGCAACTGCTCGGTCCAGGACGGCAAGAAACTTCAGAGCGTCGTGAACACCGCCCAGTTCATCACAGGAACCTGCCTCCCAACCATTGACTCCATCTACACCTCCCGCTGCCTGAGGAAAGCGGGCAGCATAATCAAAGATCCACCCCACCCGGCGTACTCACTCTTCCAACTTCTTCCATCGGGCAGGAGATACAGACGTCTGAGAACACGCACGAACAGACTCAAAAGCAGCTTCTTCCCCACTGTCACCAGACTCCTAAATGACCCTCTTATGGACTTACCTCAGTAACACTGCACCCTGTATGCTTCATCCGATGCCAGTGCGTATGTAGTTACATTGTATATGTTGCATTGCCCTATTAAATATTTTCTTTTCTTCCCTTTTCTACCAATGGACTTCATGATCTATTGAGCTGCTCGCAGAAAAATACTTTTCAATGTACCTCGGTACACGTGACAATAAGCAAATCCAATCCAATCCAATTCATTTATATGGGGAGACTATCAAGATCAAGATTATTCTCCGCCTTCCAGAAGATTCAGTGGGTATTTGGTTGCGACACATGAACATTTTGGGGCGATGACCGAAGAAGCTGATGCAGCAAATTGAGAGAGACTGTTTTCACTTCCAAAAAGACTAGAACCGGAGGAGTATGCTTGATGATGAGAGTTAAAATATAAAATCGGGAGCTGAGGACATTCTCGCATTCACAACTGTTTGAATTCTGGAGCATCAAACAGAAGCAGAAGCATGCACTCAGCTGTGAACCCGTTTTAAAGAGTGCTTCACACAGAGAATTACTCATCCGTTCATTTAAGAAAAACGTGTCAACTGGTCACTGCCGTGACTCGGATTCTAACCGAGGTTGCTGCGGCCACAACGCAGAGTACTAACCACTATGCGATCACGGCGCCACACGTTACCGCTGAGGCAAGCTATGACTGTCGATGCACTGGGTCGTCAACTGTTTGGAACCTATCATGGCCCACACTTTATGACTCTCGAGTTACAACTTTCGTAGATACACAGTTTTGATGCCTGAAACTTGTTCCATAATAATTTTCCTGCAACAAGGATATATACACTTTAACCCAGGCTCTATAAAAATAACTATGCAACCGCCATAATATATAATACATAGCAAATTCGATATTCGTCTCAAACATATGGTATTTGGACGTTCTTCCGGTGTCTGCATCAGTTTTCTGTGTGTGCCTACTCGAGGTCCCTCCCACAGTCCAAAAATGTGAAGGTTCGGTAGATTGGCAATGCTGAAGTGTGCCAGATTGTCCATAGATTAAGTTTCGCAGGATTGGCCATGATCAACATGCCGGATTCCGGGTATTCTACCGAGAAACTTGGTCACGTCGTCCGCTGCTGATTTCATGAATCCATTTCACCCTGTATCCCTTTCCTCTCATTCCTGAATATTGTCAGTGCTAACAAGCTCTCTCTCTATTTCCCCGGCTGAATTCTCCGACCACGTATCAGTTGCACTTTGGAGCGCCTCTCATTCACCATCTCACTCGCTTTGATCCACAGAGAAAATTCTAGGCCCCATTCGTCCCACTGTTCCTATTGGGGTGAATATCTCTCTTTGGTAATTCAAATTAATATTGAATCACTTTAGATGTGAACTGACTGTTTGAAATCAGAATGAAAGAATGTGGCGTGTTTAATATTGGAACCGGAGGAAAGAAATCAAATAAATGTGGCATGAAATGTAAAAAGCACCAAGGTGGGTGGATTGGATCCCACAGAGGGACGAAGTCCAAAAAACACTTCATCCGGGGGTGGGATAATATCTCGTCGCTGGGTGGAATCGAACCACCTAATTTTCGGTTAACAGCCGAACGTGCTCACCGGTAGCGCCACGGAGACGACAAATGCTGTTCCTGCATGAATAAACAACTCAAATCATGATGGAAACAGTCTCATCTTGTCCTCTTCGTAACAGCAAATTCTTGCTGATGCACCAATCTGGAACAAAAGCACAAAAGGCTGGTTAATCTCAGCAGGTATGACAGCATCTGTGGAGAGAGAACGGAGGCTGTGTTTCAAGCGAGGGTGACTTTGTGTCACATAACGCGCCTCCAGGTTCTACATTCGAGCCATTGTTGTATTTTCTGCCTCAAGATATTCGCAATGAAACTAAAATGAAACTGTCTTTTCTGATGTGCAGTAAGGACAGTTTTCTTAGTTTCTAAATATCTGTTAATTTCTCGAATCATTCTAAACAAGGGAAATGTGTCTTGACTGTCGCTGATCAGTCGCCAGCGGCCTTCGTTCTCCCCGGATTCTGATTGTCGAAGTGTTACCCGACATTCACGAAACTGGTGCTTGATTTTCGTGTGTCGCTTCATTTCCGTTTTCTCCACTGCCAGCTGGCTTTATTTCCAGAAAATTGGCCCACTCATCCTCATTGCATCATGACCAGATGTCAGGTATACACTCATCCCTGGAGCATCTCGAAAGCAAGGACTCCTACATCAGACTCCTATCTATTGACTACAGCTCTGCCTTCAACACCACAATCCCAGCCACGCTCATATCAAAGCTCCAAAACCTCGGACTTTGCTTTACACCCTGCAACTGGATCCTCGATTTTCTGACCAACAGATCACAATCGGTAAGAATGAACAACAACATCTCCTCCACAGTTGTTCTCAACACCGGTGCCCCTCATGGCTGCGTACTTATCCTCCTACTCTACTCACTGTACGCAGACGACTGCGTGGCGAAACTGGGTTCCAACTCTATCTACAAGTTTGCTGATGATACGACAATAGTGGGCAGGATCTCGAATAACGACGAGTCAGAATACAGGCGGGAGATAGAGAACCTAGTGGAGTGGTGTAGCGACAACAATCTCTCCCTCAATGCCAGCAACACTAAACAGCTGTTCATTGACTTCAGGAAGCAAAGTACTGTACACACCCCTGTGAGCATCAAGGGGCCGAGGTGGAGATGGTTACCAATTTGAAATTCCTTGAGGTGCACAGCTCGAAAGATCTGTCCTGGTCCACCCACGTCGACGCTACCACCACGAAAGCACAACAGCGCCTATACTTGTTCAGGAAACTAAGGAAATTCGGCATGTCCACATTAACCCTTAGCAACGTTTACAGATGCACTAGAGAAAGCATCCTATCGGGCTGCATCACAGCCTGGTACGGCAACTGCTCGGTCCAGGACGGCAAGAAACTTCAGAGCGTCGTGAACACCGCCCAGTCCATCACAGGAACCTGCCTCCCAACCATTGACTCCATCTACACCTCCCGCTGCCTGAGAAAAGCGGGCAGCATAATAAAGATCCACCCCGCCCGGCGTACTCACTCTTCCAACTTCTTCCATCGGGCAGGAGATACAGACGTCTGAGAACACGCACGAACAGACTCAAAAGCAGCTTCTTCCCCACTGTCACCAGACTCCTAAATGACCCTCTTATGGACTTACCTCAGTAACACTGCACCCTGCATGCTTCATCCGATGCCAGTGCGTATGTAGTTACATTGTATATGTTGCATTGCCCTATTAAATATTTTCTTTTCTTCCCTTTTCTACCAATGGACTTCATGATCTATTGAGCTGCTCGCAGAAAAATACTTTTCAATGTACCTCGGTACACGTGACAATAAGCAAATCCAATCCAATCCAATTCATTTATATGGGGAGACTATCAAGATCAAGATTATTCTCCGCCTTACAGAAGATTCAGTGGGTATTTGGTTGCCTTGAGGTGCACAGCTCCAAAGATCTGTCCTGGTCCACCCACGTCGACGCTACCACCACGAAAGCACAACAGCACCTATACTTGTTCAGGAAACTAAGGAAAGTCGGCATGCCCACATTAACCCTTAGCAACGTTTACAGATGCACCATAGAAAGCATCCTATCGGGCTGCATCACAGCCTGGTACGGCAACTGCTCGGTCCCGGACGGCAAGAAACTTCAGAGCGTCGTGAACACCGCCCAGTCCATCACAGGAACCTGCCTACCAACCATTGACTCCATCTACACCTCCCGTTGCCTGAGGAAAGCGGGCAGCATAATAAAGATCCACCCCACCCGGCGTACTCACTCTTCCAACTTCTTCCATCGGGCAGGAGATACAGACGTCTGAGAACACGCACGAACACACTCAAAAGCAGCTTCTTCCCCACTGTCACCAGACTCCTAAATGACCCTCTTATGGACTTACCTCATTAACACTGCACCCTGTATGCTTCATCCGATGCTAGTGCGTATGTAGTTACATTGTATATGTTGCGTTGCCCTATTAAATATTTTCTTTTCTTCCCTTTTCTACCAATGGACTTCATGACCTATTGAGCTGCTCGCAGAAAAATACTTTTCAATGTACCTCGGTACACGTGACAATAAGCAAATCCAATCCAATCCAATCCAATTCATTTATATGGGGAGACTATCAAGATCAAGGTTATTCTCCGCCTTACAGAAGATTCAGTGGGTATTTGGTTGCCACACATGAACATTTTGGGTCGATGACCGAAGAAGCTGATGCAGAAAATTGAGAGAGACTGTTTTCACTTCGAAAAAGACTAGAACCGGAGGATTATGCTTGATGATGATAGTTAAAATATAAAATCAGGAGCTGTGGACATTTTCGCATTCACAACTGTTTGAATTCTGGAGCAACAAACAGAAGCAGAAGCATGCACTCAGCTGTGAACCCGTTTTAAAGAGTGCTTCACACAGATAATTACTCATCCGTTCATTTCAGAAAACACGTCAACTGGTCACTGCTGTGACTCGGATTCGAACCGAGGTTGCTGCGGCCACAACGCAGAGTACTAACCACTATACGATCACGGCGCCACACGTGACCGCTGCGGAAAGCTACAATTCTCGATGCACTAAGTCGTCAACTGTTTGGAACCTATCATGGCCCACACTGTATGACTCTCGAGTTACAACTTTCGTAGATACACAGTTTTGATGCCTGAAACTTGGTTCCATAATAATATTCCTGCAACAAGGATATATACACTTTAACCCAGGCTCTATAAAAATAACTATGCAACCGCTATAATATATAATATATAGCAAATCCGATATTCGTCTCAAACATATGGTATTTGGACGTTCTCCCGGTGTCTGCATCAGTTTTCTGTGTGTGCCTGATCGAGGTCCCTCCCACAGTCCAAAAATGTGAAGGTTCGGTAGATTGGCCATGCTGAAGTGTGCCAGATTGTCCATAGATTAAGTTTCGCAGGATTGGCCATGATCAACATGCCGGGTTCCGGGTATTCTACCGAGAAACTTGGTCACGCCGTCCGCTGCTGATTTCTTGAATCCATTTCACCCTGTATCCCTTTCCTCTCATTCCTGAATATTGTCAGTGCTAACAAGCTCTCTCTCTATTTCCCGGGCTGAATTCTCCGACCACGTATCAGTAGCACTTTGGAGCGCCTCTAATTCACCATCTCACTCGCTTTGATCCACAGAGAAAATTCTAGGCCCCATTCGTCCCACTGTTGCTATTGGGGTGAATATCTCTCTTTGGTAATTCAAATTAATATTGATTCACTTTAGATGTGAACTGACTGTTTGAAATCAGAATGAAAGAATGTGGCGTGTTTAATATTGGAACCGGAGGAAAGAAATCAAATAAATGTGGCATGAAATGTAAAAAGCACCAAGGTGGGTGGATTTGATCCCACAGAGGGACGAAGTCCAAAAAACACTTCATCCGGGGGTGGGATAATATCTCGTCGCTGGGTGGAATCGAACCACCTAATTTTCGGTTAACAGCTGACCGTGCTAACCGATAGCGCCACAGAGACGACAAATGCTGTTACTGCATGAATGAACAACTCAAATCATGATGGAAACAGTCTCATCTTGTCCTCTTCGGAACAGCAAATTCTTGCTGATGCACCAATCTGGAACAAAAGCACAAAAGGCTGGTTAATCTCAGCAGGTATGACAGCATCTGTGGAGAGAGAACGGAGGCTGTGTTTCAAGCGAGGGTGACTTTGTGTCACATAACGCGCCTCCAGGTTCTACATTCGAGCCATTGTTGTATTTTCTGCCTCAAGATATTCGCAATGAAACTAAAATGAAACTGTCTTTTCTGATGTGCAGTAAGGACAGTTTTCCTAGTTTCTAAATATCTGTTAATTTCTCGAATCATCCTAAACAAGGGAAATGTGTCTTGACTGTCGCTGATCAGTCGCCAGCAGCCTTCATTCTCCCCGGATTCTGATTGTCGAAGTGTTACCCGACATTCACGAAACTGGTGCTTAATTTTCGTGTGTCGATTCATTTCCGTTTTCTCCACTGCCAACTGGCTCTATTTCAAGAAAATTGGCCCACTCATCCTCATTGCATCATGACCAGATGTCAGGTATACACTCATCCCTAGAGCATCTCGAAAGCAAGGACTCATACATCAGACTCCTATCTATTGACTACAGCTCCGCCTTCAACACCACAATCCCAGCCACGCTCATATCAAAGCTCCAAAACCTAGGACTTGGCTTTCCACCCTGCAACTGGATCCTCGATTTTGACCAACAGACCACAATCAGTAAGAATGAACAACAACATCTCCTCCACAGTTGTTCTCAACACTGGTGCCCCTCATGGCTGCTTACTTATCCTCCTACTCTACTCGCTGTACGCAGACGACTGCGTGGCGAAACTGGGTTCCAACTCTATCTACAAGTTTGCTGACGATACGACAATAGTGGGCAGGATCTCGAATAACGACGAGTCAGAATACAGGCGGAAGATAGAGAACCTAGTGGAGTGGTGTAGCGACAACAATCTCTCCCTCAAATCCAGCAACACTAAACAGCTGTTCATTGACTTCAGGAAGCAAAGTACTGTACACACCCCTGTGAGCATCAACGGGGCCGAGGTGGAGATGGTTACCAATTTGAAATTCCTTGAGGTGCACAGCTCGAAAGATCTGTCCTGGTCCACCCATGTCGACGCTACCACCACGAAAGCACAACAGCACCTATACTTGTTCAGGAAACTAAGGAAATTCGGCATGTCCACATTAACCCTTAGCAACTTTTACAGATGCACCATAGAAAGCATCCTATCGGGCTGCATCACAGCCTGGTACGGCAACTGCTCGGTCCAGGACGGCAAGAAACTTCAGAGCGTCGTGAACACCGCCCAGTCCATCACAGGAACCTGCCTCCCAACCATTGACTCCATCTACACCTCCCGCTGCCTGAGGAAAGCGGGCAGCATAATCAAAGATCCACCCCACCCGGCGTACTCACTCTTCCAACTTCTTCCATCGGGCAGGAGATACAGACGTCTGAGAACACGCACGAACAGACTCAAAAGCAGCTTCTTCCCCACTGTCACCAGACTCCTAAATGACCCTCTTATGGACTTACCTCATTAACACTGCACCCTGTATGCTTCATCCGATGCCAGTGCGTATGTAGTTACCTGGTATATGTTGCATTGCCCTATTAAATATTTTCTTTTCTTCCCTTTTCTACCAATGGACTTCATGATCTATTGAGCTGCTCGCAGAAAAATACTTTTCAATGTACCTCGGTACACGTGACAATAAGCAAATCCAATCCAATCCAATCCAATTAATTTATATGGGGAGACTATCAAGATCAAGATTATTCTCCGCCTTACAGAAGATTCAGTGGGTATTTGGTTGCGACACATGAACATTTTGGGGCGATGACCGAAGAAGCTGATGCTGCAAATTGAGAGAGACTGTTTTCACTTCCAAAAAGACTAGAACCGGAGGAGTATGCTTGATGATGATAGTTAAAATATAAAAGCGGGAGCTGAGGACATTCTCGCATTCACAACTGTTTGAATTCTCGAGCATCAAACAGAAGCAGAAGCATGCACTCAGCTGTGAACCCGTTTTAAAGAGTGCTTCACACAGAGAATTACTCATCCGTTCATTGAAGAAAAACACGTCAACTGGTCACTGCCGTGACTCGGATTCGAACCGAGGTTGCTGCGGCCACAACGCAGAGTACTAACCACTATACGATCACGGCGCCACACGTTACCGCTGAGGCAAGCTATGACTGTCGATGCACTGGGTCGTCAACTGTTTGGAACCTATCATGGCCCACACGGTATGACTCTCGAGTTACAACTTTCGTAGATACACAGTTTTGATGCCTGAAACTTGGTTGCATAATAATTTGCCTGCAACAAGGATATATACACTTTAACCCAGGCTCTATAAAAATAACTATGCAACCGCTATAATATATAATACATAGCAAATTCGATATTCGTCTCAAACATATGGTATTTGGACGTTCTCCCGGTGTCTGCATCAGTTTTCTGTGTGTGCCTGCTCGACGTCCCTCCCCCAGTCCAAAAATGTGAAGGTTCGGTAGATTGGCCATGCTGAAGTGTGCCAGATTGTCCATAGATTAAGTTTCGCAGGATTGGCCATGATCAACATGCCGGGTTCCGGGTATTCTACCGAGAAACTTGGTCACGTCGTCCGCTGCTGATTTCTTGAATCCATTTCACCCTGTATCCCTTTCCTCTCATTCCTGAATATTGTCAGTGCTAACAAGCTCTCTCTCTATTTCCCCGGCTGAATTGTCCGACCACGTATCAGTTGCACTTTGGAGCGCCTCTAATTCACCATCTCACTCTCTTCGATCCACAGAGAAAATTCTAGGCCCCATTCGTCCCACTGTTGCTATTGGGTTGAATGTCTCTCTTTGGTAATTCAAATGAATATTGATTCACTTTAGATGTGAACTGACTGTTTGAAATCAGAATGAAAGAATGTGGCGTGTTTAATATTGGAACCGGAGGAAAGAAATCAAATAAATGTGGCATGAAATGTAAAAAGCACCAAGGTGGGGGGATTTGATCCCACAGAGGGACGAAGTACAAAAAACACTTCATCCGGGGGTGGGATAATATCTCGTCGCTGGGTGGAATCGAACCACCTAATTTTCGGTTAACAGCCGAATGTGCTAACCGATGGCGCCACAGAGACGACAAATGCTGTTCCTGCATGAATAAACAACTCAAATCATGATGGAAACAGTCTCCTCTTGTCCTCTTCGTAACAGCAAATTCTTGCTGATGCACCAATCTGGAACAAAAGCACAAAAGGCTGGTTAATCTCAGCAGGTATGACAGCATCTGTGGAGAGAGAACAGAGGCTGTGTTTCAAGCGAGGGTGACTTTGTGTCACATAACGCGCCTCCAGGTTCTACATTCGAGCCATTGTTGTATTTTCTGCCTCAAGATATTCGCAATGAAACTAAAATGAAACTGTCTTTTCTGATGTGCAGTAAGGACAGTTTTCCTAGTTTCTAAATATCTGTTAATTTCTCGAATCATCCTAAACAAGGGAAATGTGTCTTGACTGTCGCTGATCAGTCGCCAGCAGCCTTCATTCTCCCCGGATTCTGATTGTCGAAGTGTTACCCGACATTCACGAAACTGGTGCTTAATTTTCGTGTGTCGATTCATTTCCGTTTTCTCCACTGCCAACTGGCTCTATTTCAAGAAAATTGGCCCACTCATCCTCATTGCATCATGACCAGATGTCAGGTATACACTCATCCCTAGAGCATCTCGAAAGCAAGGACTCATACATCAGACTCCTATCTATTGACTACAGCTCCGCCTTCAACACCACAATCCCAGCCACGCTCATATCAAAGCTCCAAAACCTAGGACTTGGCTTTCCACCCTGCAACTGGATCCTCGATTTTGACCAACAGACCACAATCAGTAAGAATGAACAACAACATCTCCTCCACAGTTGTTCTCAACACTGGTGCCCCTCATGGCTGCTTACTTATCCTCCTACTCTACTCGCTGTACGCAGACGACTGCGTGGCGAAACTGGGTTCCAACTCTATCTACAAGTTTGCTGACGATACGACAATAGTGGGCAGGATCTCGAATAACGACGAGTCAGAATACAGGCGGAAGATAGAGAACCTAGTGGAGTGGTGTAGCGACAACAATCTCTCCCTCAAATCCAGCAACACTAAACAGCTGTTCATTGACTTCAGGAAGCAAAGTACTGTACACACCCCTGTGAGCATCAACGGGGCCGAGGTGGAGATGGTTACCAATTTGAAATTCCTTGAGGTGCACAGCTCGAAAGATCTGTCCTGGTCCACCCATGTCGACGCTACCACCACAAAAGCACAACAGCACCTATACTTGTTCAGGAAACTAAGGAAATTCGGCATGTCCACATTAACCCTTAGCAACTTTTACAGATGCACCATAGAAAGCATCCTATCGGGCTGCATCACAGCCTGGTACGGCAACTGCTCGGTCCAGGACGGCAAGAAACTTCAGAGCGTCGTGAACACCGCCCAGTCCATCACAGGAACCTGCCTCCCAACCATTGACTCCATCTACACCTCCCGCTGCCTGAGGAAAGCGGGCAGCATAATCAAAGATCCACCCCACCCGGCGTACTCACTCTTCCAACTTCTTCCATCGGGCAGGAGATACAGACGTCTGAGAACACGCACGAACAGACTCAAAAGCAGCTTCTTCCCCACTGTCACTAGACTCCTAAATGACCCTCTTATGGACTTACCTCATTAACACTGCACCCTGTATGCTTCATCCGATGCCAGTGCGTATGTAGTTACATTGTATATGTTGCATTGCCCTATTAAATATTTTCTTTTCTTCCCTTTTCTACCAATGGACTTCATGATCTATTGAGCTGCTCGCAGAAAAATACTTTTCAATGTACCTCGGTACACGTGACAATAAGCAAATCCAATCCAATCCAATCCAATTCATTTATATGGGGAGACTATCAAGATCAAGATTATTCTCCGCCTTACAGAAGATTCAGTGGGTATTTGGTTGCGACACATGAACATTTTGGGGCGATGACCGAAGAAGCTGATGCTGCAAATTGAGAGAGACTGTTTTCACTTCCAAAAAGACTAGAACCGGAGGAGTATGCTTGATGATGATAGTTAAAATATAAAAGCGGGAGCTGAGGACATTCTCGCATTCACAACTGTTTGAATTCTGGAGCATCAAACAGAAGCAGAAGCATGCACTCAGCTGTGAACCCGTTTTAAAGAGTGCTTCACACAGAGAATTACTCATCCGTTCATTGAAGAAAAACACGTCAACTGGTCACTGCCGTGACTCGGATTCGAACCGAGGTTGCTGCGGCCACAACGCAGAGTACTAACCACTATACGATCACGGCGCCACACGTTACCGCTGAGGCAAGCTATGACTGTCGATGCACTGGGTCGTCAACTGTTTGGAACCTATCATGGCCCACACGGTATGACTCTCGAGTTACAACTTTCGTAGATACACAGTTTTGCTGCCTGAAACTTGGTTGCATAATAATTTGCCTGCAACAAGGATATATACACTTTAACCCAGGCTCTATAAAAATAACTATGCAACCGCTATAATATATAATACATAGCAAATTCGATATTCGTCTCAAACATATGGTATTTGGACGTTCTCCCGGTGTCTGCATCAGTTTTCTGTGTGTGCCTGCTCGACGTCCCTCCCCCAGTCCAAAAATGTGAAGGTTCGGTAGATTGGCCATGCTGAAGTGTGCCAGATTGTCCATAGATTAAGTTTCGCAGGATTGGCCATGATCAACATGCCGGGTTCCGGGTATTCTACCGAGAAACTTGGTCACGTCGTCCGCTGCTGATTTCTTGAATCCATTTCACCCTGTATCCCTTTCCTCTCATTCCTGAATATTGTCAGTGCTAACAAGCTCTCTCTCTATTTCCCCGGCTGAATTCTCCGACCACGTATCAGTTGCACTTTGGAGCGCCTCTAATTCGCCACCTCACTCGCTTTGATCCACAGAGAAAATTCTAGGCCCCATTCGTCCCACTGTTGCTATTGGGGTGAATGTCTCTCTTTGGTAATTCAAATGAATATTGATTCACTTTAGATGTGAACTGACTGTTTGAAATCAGAATGAAAGAATGTGGCGTGTTTAATATTGGAACCGGAGGAAAGAAATCAAATAAATGTGGCATGAAATGTAAAAAGCACCAAGGTGGGGGGATTTGATCCCACAGAGGGACGAAGTACAAAAAACACTTCATCCGGGGGTGGGATAATATCTCGTCGCTGGGTGGAATCGAACCACCTAATTTTCGGTTAACAGCCGAATGTGCTAACCGATGGCGCCACAGAGACGACAAATGCTGTTCCTGCATGAATAAACAACTCAAATCATGATGGAAACAGTCTCCTCTTGTCCTCTTCGTAACAGCAAATTCTTGCTGATGCACCAATCTGGAACAAAAGCACAAAAGGCTGGTTAATCTCAGCAGGTATGACAGCATCTGTGGAGAGAGAACGGAGGCTGTGTTTCAAGCGAGGGTGACTTTGTGTCACATAACGCGCCTCCAGGTTCTACATTCGAGCCATTGTTGTATTTTCTGCCTCAAGATATTCGCAATGAAACTAAAATGAAACTGTCTTTTCTGATGTGCAGTAAGGACAGTTTTCTTAGTTTCTAAATATCTGTTAATTTCTCGAATCATTCTAAACAAGGGAAATGTGTCTTTACTGTCGCTGATCAGTCGCCAGCGGCCTTCGTTCTCCCCGGATTCTGAATTTCGAAGTGTTACCCGACATTCACGAAACTGGTGCTTGATTTTCGTGTGTCGCTTCATTTCCGTTTTCTCCACTGCCAACTGGCTCTATTTCCAGAAAATTGGCCCACTCATCCTCATTGCATCATGACCGGATGTCAGGTATACACTCATCCCTCGAGCATCTCGAAAGCAAGGACTCCTACATCAGACTCCTATCTATTGGCTACAGCTCCGCCTTCAACACCACAATCCCAGCCACGCTCATATCAAAGCTCCAAAACCTAGGACTTGGCTTTCCACCCTGTAACTGGATCCTCGATTTTCTGACCAACAGACCACAATCAGTAAGAATGAACAACAACATCTCCTCCACAGTTGTTCTCAACACCGGTGCCCCTCAAGACTGCGTACTTATCCTCCTCCTCTACTCGCTGTACGCAGACGACTGCGTGGCGAAACTGGGTTCCAACTCTATCTACAAGTTTGCTGACGATACGACAATAGTGGGCAGGATCTCGAATAACGATGAGTCAGAATACAGGCGGGAGATAGAGAACCTAGTGGGGTGGTGTAGCGACAACAATCTCTCCCTCAATGCCAGCAACACTAAACAGCTGGTCATTGACTTCAGGAAGCAAAGTACTGTACACACCCCTGTGAGCATCAACGGGGCCGAGGTGGAGATGTTTACCAATTTGAAATTCCTTGAGGTGCACAGCTCCAAAAATCTGTCCTGGTCCACCCACGTCGACGCAACCGCCACGAAAGCACAACAGCACCTATACTTGTTCAGGAAACTAAGGAAATTCGGCATGTCCACATTAACCCTTAGCAACTTTTACAGATGCACCATCGAAAGCATCCTATCGGGCTGCATCACAGCCTGGTACGGCAACTGCTCGGTCCAGGACGGCAAGAAACTTCAGAGCATCGTGAACACCCCCCAGTCCATCACAGGCACCTGCCTCCCAACCATTGACTCCATCTACACCTCCCGCTGCCTGAGGAAAGCGGGCAGCATAATCAAAGATCCACCCCACCCGGCGTACTCACTCTTCCAACTTCTTCCATCGGGCAGGAGATACAGACGTCTGAGAACACGCACGAACAGACTCTAAAGCAGCTTCTTCCCCACTGTCACCAGACTCCAAAATGACCCTCTTATGGACTTACCTCATTAACACTACACCCTGTATGCTTCATCCGATGCCAGTGCGTATGTAGTTACATTGTATATGTTGCGTTGCCCTATTATGTATTTTCTTTTCTTCCCTTTTCTACCAATGGACTTCATGATCTATTGAGCTGCTCGCAGAAAAATACTTTTCAATGTACCTCGGTACACGTGACAATAAGCAAATCCAATCCAATCCAATTCATTTATATGGGGTGACTATCAAGATCAAGATTATTCTCCGTCTTACAGAAGATTCAGTGGGTATTTCGTTGCGACAGATGAACATTTTGGGGCGATGACCGAAGAAGCTGATGCAGCAAATTGAGAGAGACTGTTTTCACTTAAAAAAAGACTAGAACCGGAGGAGTATGCTTGATGATGACAGTTAAAATATAAAATCGGGAGCTGAGGAGATTCTCGCATTCACAACTGTTTGAATTCTGGAGCATCAAACAGAAGCAGAAGCATGCACTCAGCTGTGAACCCGTTTTAAAGAAAGCTTCACACAGAGAATTACTCATCCGTTCATTTAAGATAAACACACCAACTGGTCACTGCCGTGACTCGGATTCGAACCGAGGTTGCTGCGGCCACAACGCAGAGTACTAACCACTATACGATCACGGCGCTACACGTTACCGCTGAGGCAAGCTATAACTGTCGATGCACTAGGTCGCAAATGTTTGGAACCTATCATGGCCCACACTGTATGACTCTCGAGTTACAACTTTCGTAGATACACAGTTTTGATGCCTGAAACTTGGTTCCATAATAATTTTCCTGCAACAAGGATATATACACTTTAACCCAGGCTCTATAAAAATAACTATGCAACCGCTATAATATATAATACATAGCAAATTCGATATTCGTCTCAAACATATGGTATTTGGACGTTCTCCCTGTGTCTGCATCAGTTTTCTATGTGTGCCTGCTCGAGGTCCCTCCCACAGTCCAAAAATGTGAAGGTTCGGTAGATTGGCCATGCTGAAGTGTGCCAGATTGTCCATAGATTAAGTTTCGCAGGATTGGCCATGATCAACATGCCGGGTTCCGGGTATTCTACCGAGGAACTTGGTCACGTCGTCCGCTGCTGATTTCTTGAATCCTTTTCACCCTGTATCCCTTTCCTCTCATTCCTGAATATTGTCAGTGCTAACAAGCTCTCTCTCTATTTCCCCGGCTGAATTATCCGACCACGTATCAGTTGCACTTTGGAGCGCCTCTAATTCACCATCTCACTCTCTTCGATCCACAGAGAAAATTCTAGGCCCCATTCGTCCCACTGTTGCTATTGGGGTGAATGTCTCTCTTTGGTAATTCAAATGAATATTGATTCACTTTAGATGTGAACTGACTGTTTGAAATCAGAATGAAAGAATGTGGCGTGTTTAATATTGGAACCGGAGGAAAGAAATCAAATAAATGTGGCATGAAATGTAAAAAGCACCAAGGTGGGTGGATTTGATCCCACAGACGGACGATGTATAAAAAGTACTTCATCCAGGGGTGGGATAATATCTCGTCGCTGGGTGGAATCGAACCACCTGATTTTCGGTTAACAGCCGAACGTGCTAACCGATAGCGCCACAGAAAAGACAAATGCTGTTCCTGCATGAATAAACAACTCAAATCATGATGGAAACAGTCTCATCTTGTCCTCTTCGTAACAGCAAATTCTTGCTGATGCACCAATCTGGAACAAAAGCACAAAAGGCTGGTTAATCTCAGCAGGTATGACAGCATCTGTGGAGAGAGAACGGAGGCTGTGTTTCAAGCGAGGGTGACTTTGTGTCAAATAAGGCGCCTCCAGGTTCTACATTCGAGCCATTGTTGTATTTTCTGCCTCAAGATATTCGCAATGAAACTAAAATGAAACTGTCTTTTCTGATGTGCAGTAAGGACAGTTGTCTTAGTTTCTAAATATCTGTTAATTTCTCGAATCATTCTAAACAAGGGAAATGTGTCTTGACTGTCGCTGATCAGTCGCCAGTGGCCTTCGTTCTCCCCGGATTCTGATTGTCGAAGTGTTACCCGACATTCACGAAACTGGTACTTGATTTTCGTGTGTCGCTTCATTTCCGTTTTCTCCACTGCCAACTGGCTCTATTTCCAGAAAATTGGCCCACTCATCCTCATTGCATCATGACCAGATGTCAGGTATACACTCATCCCTAGAGCATCTCGAAAGCAAGGACTCCAACATCAGACTCCTATCTATTGACTACAGCTCCGCCTTCAACACCACAATCCCAGCTACGCTCATATCAAAGCGCCAAAACCTAGGACTTAGCTTTCCACCCTGCAACTGGATCCTCGATTTTCTGACCAACAGACCACAATCAGTAAGAATGAACAACAACATCTCCTCCACAGTTGTTCTCAACACCGTTGCCCCTCATGGCTGCAGACTTATCCTCCTACTCTACTCGCAGTACGCAGACGACTGCGTGGCGAAACTGGGTTCCAACTCTATCTACAAGTTTGCTGACGATACGACAATAGTGGGCAGGGTCTCGAATAACGACGAGTTAGAATACAGGCGGGAGATAGAGAACCTAGTGGAGTGGTGTAGCGACAACAATCTCTCCCTCAATGCCAGCAACACTAAACAGCTGTTCATTGACTTCAGGAAGCAAAGTACTGTACACACCCCTGTGAGCATCAACGGGGCCGAGCTGGAGATGGTAACCAATTTGAAATTCCTTGAGGTGCACAGCTCCAAAGATCTGTCCTGGTCCACCCACGTCGACGCTACCACCACGAAAGCACAACAGCACCTATACTTGTTCAGGAAACTAAGGAAATTCGGCATGTCCACATTAACCCTTAGCAGCTTTTACAGATGCACCATAGAAAGCATCCTATCGGGCTGCATCACAGCCTGGTACGGCAACTGCTCGGTCCAGGACGGCAAGAAACTTCAGAGCGTCGTGAACACCGCCCAGTCCATCACAGGAACCTGCCTCCCAACCATTGACTCCATCTACACCTCCCGCTGCCTGAGGAAAGCGGGCAGCATAATAAAGATCCACCCCACCCGGCGTACTCACTCTTCCAACTTCTTCCATCGGGCAGGGGATACAGACGTCTGAGAACAGGCACGAACAGACTCAAAAGCAGCTTCTTCCCCACTGTCACCAGACTCCTAAATGACCCTCTTATGGACTTACCTCATTAACACTGTACCCTGTATGCTTCATCCGATGCCAGTGCGTATGTAGTTACATTGTATATGTTGCATTGCCCTATTAAATATTTTCTTTTCTTCCCTTTTCTACCAATGGACTTCATGATCTATTGAGCTGCTCGCAGAAAAAAAATACTTTTCAATGTACCTCGGTACACGTGACAATAAGCAAATCCAATCCAATCCAATCCAATTCATTTATATCGGGAGACTATCAAGATGAAGATTATTCTCCGCCTCACAGAAGATTCAGTGGGTATTTGGTTGCGACACATGAACATTTTGGGGCGATGACCGAAGAAGCTGATGCAGCAAATTGAGAGAGACTGTTTTCACTTCCAAAAAGACTAGAACCGGAGGAGTATGCTTGATGATGATAGTTAAAATATAAAATCGGGAGCTGAGGACATTCTCGCATTCACAACTGTTTGAATTCTGGAGCATCAAACCGAAGCAGAAGCATGCACTCAGCTGTGAACCCGTTTTAAAGAGTGCTTCACACAGAGAATTACTCATCCGTTCATTTAAGAAAATCAGGTCAACTGATCACTGCCATGACTCGGATTCGAATCGATGTTGCTTCGACCACAACGCAGAGTACTAACCACTATACGATCACGGCGCCATACGTTACCGCTGAGGCAAGCTATAACTGTCGATGCACTAGGTCGTCAACTGTTTGGAACCGATCATGGCCCACACCGTATGACTCTCGAGTTACAACTTTCGTAGATACACAGTTTTGATGCCTGAAACTTGGTTCCATAATAATTTTCCTGCAACAAGGATATATACACTTTAACCCAGGCTCTATAAAAATAACTATGCAACCGCTATAATATATAATACATAGCAAATTCGATATTCGTCTCAATCATATGGTATTTGGACGTTCTCCCGGTGTCTGCATCAGTTTTCTGTGTGTGCCTGCTCGAGGTCCCTCCCACAGTCCAAAAATGTGAAGGTTCGGTAGATTGGCCATGCTGAAGTGTGCCAGATTGTCCATAGATTAAGTTTCGCAGGATTGGCCATGATCAACATGCCGGGTTCCGGGTATTCTACCGAGAAACTTGGTCACGTCGTCCGCTGCTGATTTCTTGAATCCATTTCACCCTGTATCCCTTTCCTCTCATTCCTGAATATTGTCAGTGCTAACAAGCTCTCTCTTTATTTCCCCGGCTGAATTCTCCGACCACGTATCAGTTGCACTTTGGAGCGCCTCTAATTCACCATCTCACTCGCTTTGATCCACAGAGAAAATTCTAGGCCCCATTCGTCCCACTGTTGCTATTGGGGTGAATGTCTCTCTTTGGTAATTCAAATGAATATTGATTCACTTTAGATGTGAACTGACTGTTTGAAATCAGAATGAAAGAATGTGGCGTGTTTAATATTGGAAGCGGAGGAAAGAAATCAAATAAATGTGGCATGAAATGTAAAAAGCACCAAGGTGGGTGGATTTGATCCCACAGAGTGACGAAGTACAAAAAACACTTCATCCGGGGGTGGGATAATATCTCGTCGCTGGGTCGAATCAAACCACCTAATTTTCGGTTAACAGCCGAACGTTCTAACCGATAGCGCCACAGAGACGACAAATGTCGCTCCTGCATGAATAAACAACTCAAATCATGATGGAAACAGTCTCATCTTGTCCTCTTCGTAACAGCAAATTCTTGCTGATGCACCAATCTGGGACAAAAGCACAAAAGGCTGGTTAATCTCAGCAGGTATGACAGCATCTGTGGAGAGAGAACGGAGGCTGTGTTTCAAGCGGGGGTGACTTTGTGTCACATAACGCGCCTCCAGGTTCTACATTCGAGCCATTGTTGTATTTTCTGCCTCAAGATTTTCGCAATGAAACTAAAATGAAACTGTCTTTTCTGATGTGCAGTAAGGACAGTTTTCTTAGTTTCTAAATATCTGTTAATTTCTCGAATCATTCTAAACAAGGGAAATGTGTCTTGACTGTCGCTGATCAGTCGCCAGCGGCCTTCGTTCTCCCCGGATTCTGATTGTCGAAGTGTTACCCGACATTCACGAAACTGGTGCTTGATTTTCGTGTGTCGCTTCATTTCCGTTTTCTCCACTGCCAACTGGCTCTATTTCCAGAAAATTGGCCCACTCATCCTCATTGCATCATGACCAGATGTCAGCTATACACTCATCCCTAGAGCATCTCGAAAGCAAGGACTCCTACATCAGACTCCTATCTATTGATGACAGCTCCGCCTTCAACACCACAATCCCAGCCACGCTCATATCAAAGCTCCAAAACCTAGGACTTGGCTTTCCACCCTGCAACTGGATCCTCGATTTTCTGACCAACAGACCACAATCAGTAAGAATGAACAACAACATCTCCTCCACAGTTGTTCTCAACACCGGTGCCCCTCATGGCTGCGTACCTATCCTCCTACTCTACTCGCTGTACGCAGACGACTGCGTGGCGAAACTGGGTTCCAACTCTATCGACAAGTTTGCTGACGATACGACAATAGTGGGCAGGATGTCGAATAACGACGAGTCAGAATACAGGCGGGAGATAGAGAACCTAGTGGAGTGGTGTAGCGACAACAATCTCTCCCTCAATGCCAGCAACACTAAACAGCTGTTCATTGACTTCAGGAAGCAAAGTCCTGTACACACCCCTGTGAGCATCAACGGGGCCGAGGTGGAGATGGTTACCAATTTGAAATTCCTTGAGGTGCACAGCTCCAAAGATCTGTCCTGGTCCACCCACGTCGACGCTACCACCACGGAAGAACAACAGCACCTATACTTGTTCAGGAAACTAAGGAAATTCGGCATGTCCACATTAACCCTTAGCAACTTTTACAGATGCACCATAGAAAGCATCCTATCGGGCTGCATCACAGCCTGGTACGGCAACTACTCGGTCCAGGACGGCAAGAAACTTCAGAGCGTCGTGAACACCGCCCAGACCATCACAGGAACCTGCCTCCCAACCATTGACTCCATCTACACCTCCCGCTGCCTGAGGAAAGCGGGCAGCATAATCAAAGATCCACCCCACCCGGCGTACTCACTCTTCCAACTTCTGCCATCGGGCAGGAGATACAGACGTCTGAGAACACGCACGAACAGACTCAAAAGCAGCTTCTTCCCCACTGTCACCAGACTCCTAAATGACCCTCTTATGGACTTACCTCATTAACACTGCACCCTGCATGCTTCATACGATGCCAGTGCGTATGTAGTTACATTGTATATGTTGCATTGCCCTATTAAATATTTTCTTTTCTTCCCTTTTCTACCAATGGACTTCATGATCTATTGAGCTGCTCGCAGAAAAATACTTTTCAATGTACCTCGGTACACGTGACAATAAGCAAATCCAATCCAATCCAATCCAATTTATTTATATGGCGAGACTATCAAGATCAAGATTATTCTCCGCCTTACAGAAGATTCAGTGGGTATTTGGTTGCGACACATGAACATTTTGGGGCGATGACCGAAGAAGCTGATGCAGCAAATTGAGAGAGACTGTTTTCACTTCCAAAAAGACTAGAACCGGAGGAGTATGCTTGATGATGATAGTTAAAATATAAAATCGGGAGCTGAGGAGATTCTCGCATTCACAACTGTTTGAATTCTGGAGCATCAAACAGAAGCAGAAGCATGTACTCAGCTGTGAACCCGTTTTAAAGAGTGCTTCACACAGAGAATTACTCATCCGTTCATTTAAGAAAATCACGTCAACTGATCATTGCCGTGACTCGGATTCGAACCGAGGTTGCTGCGGCCACAACGCAGAGTACTAACCACTATACGATCACGGCGCCACACGTTACCGCTGAGGCAAGCTATGACTGGCGATGCGTTAGGTCGTCAACTGTTTGGAACCTATCATGGCCCACACTGTATGACTCTCGAGTTACAACTTTCGTAGATACACAGTTTTGATGCCTGAAACTTGGTTCCATAATAATTTTCCTGCAACATGGATATATACACTTTAACCCAGGCTCTATAAAAATAACTATGCAACCGCTATAATATATAATACATAGCAAATTCGATATTCGTCTCAAACATATGGCATTTGGACGTTCTTCCGGTGTCTGCATCAGTTTTCTGTGTGTGCCTACTCGAGGTCCCTCCCACAGTCCAAAAATGTGACGGTTCGGTAGATTGGCCATGCTGAAGTGTGCCAGATTGTCCATAGATTAAGTTTCGCAGGATTGGCCTTTATCAACATGCCGGGTTCCGGGTATTCTACCGAGAAACTTGGTCACGTCGTCCGCTGCTGATTTCTTGAATCCATTTCACCCTGTATCCCTTTCCTCTCATTCCTGAATATTGTCAGTGCTAACAAGCTCTCTCTCTATTTCCCCGGCTGAATTCTCCGACCACGTATCAGTTGCACTTTGGAGCGCCTCTAATTCACCATCTCACTCTCTTTGATCCACAGAGAAAATTCTAGGCCCCATTCGTCCCACTGTTGCTATTGGGGTGAATGTCTCTCTTTGGTAATTCAAATGAATATTGATTCACTTTAGATGTGAACTGACTGTTTGAAATCAGAATGAAAGAATGTGGCGTGTTTAATATTGGAACCGGAGGAACGAAATCAAATAAATGTGGCATGAAATGAAAAAAGCACCAAGGTGGGTGCATTTGATCCCACAGAGGGACGATGTACAAAAAGCACTTCATCCGGGGATGGGATAATATCTCGTCGCTGGGTGGAATCGAACCACATGATTTTCGGTTAACAGCCGAACGTGCTAACCGATAGCGCCACAGAAAAGGCAAATGATGTTCCTGCATGAATAAACAACTCAAATCATGATGGAAACAGTCTCATCTTGTCCTCTTCGTAACAGCAAATACTTGCTGATGCACCAATCTGGAACAAAAGCACAAAAGGCTGGTTAATCTCAGCAGGTATGACAGCATCTGTGGAGAGAGAACGGAGGCTGTGTTTCAAGCGAGGGTGACTTTGTGTCACATAACGCGCCTCCAGGTTCTACATTCGAGCCATTGTTGTATTTTCTGCCTCAAGATTTTCGCAATGAAACTAAAATGAAACTGTCTTTTCTGATGTGCAGTAAGGACAGTTTTCTTAGTTTCTAAATATCTGTTAATTTCTCGAATCATTCTAAACAAGGGAAATGTGTCTTGACTGTCGCTGATCAGTCGCCAGCGGCCTTCGTTCTCCCCGGATTCTGATTGTCGAAGTGTTACCCGACATTCACGAAACTGGTGCTTGATTGTCGTGTGTCGCTTTATTTCCGTTTTCTCCACTGCCAACTGGCTCTATTTCCAGAAAATTGGCCCACTCATCCTCATTGCATCATGACCAGATGTCAGCTATACACTCATCCCTAGAGCATCTCGAAAGCAAGGACTCCTCCATCAGACTCCTATCTATTGATGACAGCTCCGCGTTCAACACCACAATCCCAGCCACGCTCATATCAAAGCTCCAAAACCTAGGACTTGGCTTTCCACCCTGCAACTTGATCCTCGATTTTCTGACCTACAGACCACAATCAGTAAGAATGAACAACAACATCTCCTCCACAGTTGTTCTCAACACCGGTGCCACTCATGGCTGCGTACCTATCCTCCTACTCTACTCGCTGTACGCAGACGACTGCGTGGCGAAACTGGGTTCCAACTCTATCGACAAGTTTGCTGACGATACGACAATAGTGGGCAGGATGTCGAATAACGACGAGTCAGAATACAGGCGGGAGATAGAGAACCTAGTGGAGTGGTGTAGCGACAATAATCTCTCCCTCAATGCCAGCAACACTAAACAGCTGTTCATTGACTTCAGGAAGCAAAGTACTGTACACACCCCTGTGAGCATCAACGGGGCCGAGGTGGAGATGGTCACCAAATTGAAATTCCTTGAGGTGCACAGCTCCAAAAATCTGTCCTGGTCCACCCACGTCGACGCTACCACCACGAAAGCACAACAGCACCTATACTTGTTCAGGAAACTAAGGAAATTCGGCATGTCCACATTAACCCTTAGCAACTTTTACAGATGCACCATAGAAAGCATCCTATCGGGCTGCATCACAGCCTGGTACGGCAACTGCTCGGTCCAGGACGGCAAGAAACTTCAGAGCGTCGTGAACACCGCCCAGTCCATCACAGGAACCTGCCTCCCAACCATTGACTCCATCTACACCTCCCGCTGCCTGAGGAAAGCGGGCAGCATAATCAAAGATCCACCCCACCCGGCGTACTCACTCTTCCAACTTCTTCCATCGGGCAGGAGATACAGACGTCTGAGAACACGCACGAACACACTCAAAAGCAGCTTCTTCCCCACTGTCACCAGACTCCTAAATGACCCTCTTATGGACTTACCTCATTAACACTGCACCCTGTATGCTTCATCCAATGCCAGTGCGTATGTAGTTACATTGTATATGTTGCATTGCCCTATTAAATATTTTCTTTTCTTCCCTTTTCTACCAAAGGACTTCATGATCTATTGAGCTGCTCGCAGAAAAATACTTTTCAATGTACCTCGGTACACGTGACAATAATCAAATCCAATCCAATCCAATCCAATTCATTTATATGGGGAGACTATCAAGATCAAGATTATTCTCCGCCTCACATAAGATTCAGTGGGTATTTGGTTGCGACACATGAACATTTTGGGGCGATGACCGAAGAAGCTGATGCAGCAAATTGAGAGAGACTGTTTTCACTTCCAAAAAGACTAGAACCGGAGGAGTATGCTTGATGATGATAGTTAAAATATAAAATCGGGAGCTGAGGACATTCTCGCATTCACAACTGTTTGAATTCTGGAGCATCAAACCGAAGCAGAAGCATGCACTCAGCTGTGAACCCGTTTTAAAGAGTGCTTCACACAGAGAATTACTCATCCGTTTATTTAAGAAAATCACGTCAACTGATCATTGCCGTGACTCGGATTCGAACCGAGGTTGCTGCGGCCACAACGCAGAGTACTAACCACTATACGATCACGGCGCCATACGTTACCGCTGAGGCAAGCTATAACTGTCGATGCACTAGGTCGTCAACTGTTTGGAACCGATCATGGCCCACACCGTATGACTCTCGAGTTACAACTTTCGTAGATACACAGTTTTGATGCCTGAAACTTGGTTCCATAATAATTTTCCTGCAACAAGGATATATACACTTTAACCCAGGCTCTATAAAAATAACTATGCAACCGCTATAATATATAATACATAGCAAATTCGATATTCGTCTCAATCATATGGTATTTGGACGTTCTCCCGGTGTCTGCATCAGTTTTCTGTGTGTGCCTGCTCGAGGTCCCTCCCACAGTCCAAAAATGTGAAGGTTCGGTAGATTGGCCATGCTGAAGTGTGCCAGATTGTCCATAGATTAAGTTTCGCAGGATTGGCCATGATCAACATGCCGGGTTCCGGGTATTCTACCGAGAAACTTGGTCACGTCGTCCGCTGCTGATTTCTTGAATCCATTTCACCCTGTATCCCTTTCCTCTCATTCCTGAATATTGTCAGTGCTAACAAGCTCTCTCTCTATTTCCCCGGCTGAATTCTCCGACCACGTATCAGTTGCACTTTGGAGCGCCTCTAATTCACCATCTCACTCGCTTTGATCCACAGAGAAAATTCTAGGCCCCATTCGTCCCACTGTTGCTATTGGGGTGAATGTCTCTATTTGGTAATTCAAATGAATATTGATTCACTTTAGATGTGAACTGACTGTTTGAAATCAGAATGAAAGAATGTGGCGTGTTTAATATTGGAAGCGGAGGAAAGAAATCAAATAAATGTGGCATGAAATGTAAAAAGCACCAAGGTGGGTGGATTTGATCCCACAGAGTGACGAAGTACAAAAAACACTTCATCCGGGGGTGGGATAATATCTCGTCGCTGGGTGGAATCAAACCACCTAATTTTCGGTTAACAGCCGAACGTTCTAACCGATAGCGCCACAGAGACGACAAATGTCGCTCCTGCATGAATAAACAACTCAAATCATGATGGAAACAGTCTCATCTTGTCCTCTTCGTAACAGCAAATTCTTGCTGATGCACCAATCTGGGACAAAAGCACAAAAGGCTGGTTAATCTCAGCAGGTATGACAGCATCTGTGGAGAGAGAACGGAGGCTGTGTTTCAAGCGGGGGTGACTTTGTGTCACATAACGCGCCTCCAGGTTCTACATTCGAGCCATTGTTGTATTTTCTGCCTCAAGATATTCGCAATGAAACTAAAATGAAACTGTCTTTTCTGATGTGCAGTAAGGACAGTTTTCTTAGTTTCTAAATATCTGTTAATTTCTCGAATCATTCTAAACAAGGGAAATGTGTCTTGACTGTCGCTGATCAGTCGCCAGCGGCCTTCGTTCTCCCCGGATTCTGATTGTCGAAGTGTTACCCGACATTCACGAAACTGGTGCTTGATTTTCGTGTGTCGCTTCATTTCCGTTTTCTCCACTGCCAACTGGCTCTATTTCCAGAAAATTGGCCCACTCATCCTCATTGCATCATGACCAGATGTCAGCTATACACTCATCCCTAGAGCATCTCGAAAGCAAGGACTCCTACATCAGACACCTATCTATTGATGACAGCTCCGCCTTCAACACCACAATCCCAGCCACGCTCATATCAAAGCTCCAAAACCTAGGACTTGGCTTTCCACCCTGCAACTGGATCCTCGATTTTCTGACCAACAGACCACAATCAGTAAGAATGAACAACAACATCTCCTCCACAGTTGTTCTCAACACCGGTGCCCCTCATGGCTGCGTACCTATCCTCCTACTCTACTCGCTGTACGCAGACGACTGCGTGGCGAAACTGGGTTCCAACTCTATCGACAAGTTTGCTGACGATACGACAATAGTGGGCAGGATGTCGAATAACGACGAGTCAGAATACAGGCGGGAGATAGAGAACCTAGTGGAGTGGTGTAGCGACAATAATCTCTCCCTCAATGCCAGCAACACTAAACAGCTGTTCATTGACTTCAGGAAGCAAAGTACTGTACACACCCCTGTGAGCATCAACGGGGCCGAGGTGGAGATGGTCACCAATTTGAAATTCCTTGAGGTGCACAGCTCCAAAGATCTGTTCTGGTCCACCCACGTCGACGCTACCACCACGAAAGCACAACAGCACCTATACTTGTTCAGGAAACTAAGGAAATTCGGCATGTCCACATTAACCCTTAGCAACTTTTACAGATGCACCATAGAAAGCATCCTATCGGGCTGCATCATAGCCTGGTACGGCAACTGCTCGGTCCAGGACGGCAAGAAACTTCAGAGCGTCGTGAACACCGCCCAGTCCATCACAGGAACCTGCCTCCCAACCATTGACTCCATCTACACCTCCCGCTGCCTGAGGAAAGCGGGCAGCATAATCAAAGATCCACCCCACCCGGCGTACTCACTCTTCCAACTTCTTCCATCGGGCAGGAGATACAGACGTCTGAGAACACGCACGAACAGACTCAAAAGCAGCTTCTTCCCCACTGTCACCAGACTCCTAAATGACCTTCTTATGGACTTACCTCATTAAAACTGCACCCTGTATGCTTCATGCAATGCCAGTGCGTATGTAGTTACATTGTATATGTTGCATTGCCCTATTAAATATTTTCTTTTCTTCCCTTTTCTCCCAATGGACTTCATGATCTATTGAGCTGCTCGCAGAAAAATACTTTTCAATGTACCTCGGTACACGTGACAATAAGCAAATCCAATCCAATCCAATCCAATTCATTTATATGTGGAGACTATCAAGATCAAGATTATTCTCCGCCTTACAGAAGATTCAGTGGGTATTTGGTTGCGACACATGAACATTTTGGGGCGATGACCGAAGAAGCTGATGCAGCAAATTGAGAGAGACTGTTTTCACTTCCAAAAAGACTAGAACCGGAGGAGTATGCTTGATGATGATAGTTAAAATATAAAATCGGGAGCTGAGGACATTCTCACATTCACAACTGTTTGAATTCTGGAGCATCAAACCGAAGCAGAAGCATGCACTCAGCTGTGAACCCGTTTTAAAGAGTGCTTCACACAGAGAATTACTCATCCGTTCATTTAAGGAAATCACGTCAACTGATCACTGCCGTGACTCGGATTCGAACCGAGGTTGCTGCGGCCACAACGCAGAGGACTAACCACTATACGATCACGGCGCCATACGTTACCGCTGAGGCAAGCTGTAACTATCGATACACTAGGTCGTCAACTGTTTGGAACCGATCTTGGCCCACACTGTATGACTCTCGAGTGACAACTTTCGTAGATACACAGTTTTGATGCCTGAAACTTGGTTGCATAATAATTTTCCTGCAACAAGGATATATACACTTTAACCCAGGCTCTATAAAAATAACTATGCAACCGCTATAATATATAATACATAGCAAATTCGATATTCGTCTCAATCATATGGTATTTGGACGTTCTCCCGGTGTCTGCATCAGTTTTCTGTGTGTGCCTGCTCGAGGTCCCTCCCACAGTCCAAAAATGTGAAGGTTCGGTAGATTGGCCATGCTGAAGTGTGCCAGATTATCCATAGATTAAGTTTCGCAGGATTGGCCATGATCAACATGCCGGGTTCCGGGTATTCTACCGAGAAACTTGGTCACGTCGTCCGCTGCTGATTTCTTGAATCCATTTCACCCTGTATCCCTTTCCTCTCATTCCTGAATATTGTCAGTGCTAACAAGCTCTCTCTCTATTTCCCCGGCTGAATTCTCCGACCACGTATCAGTTGCACTTTGGAGCGCCTCTAATTCGCCACCTCACTCGCTTTGATCCACAGAGAAAATTCTAGGCCCCATTCGTCCCACTGTTGCTATTGGGGTGAATGTCTCTCTTTGGTAATTCAAATGAATATTGATTCACTTTAGATGTGAACTGACTGTTTGAAATCAGAATGAAAGAATGTGGCGTGTTTAATATTGGAAGCGGAGGAAAGAAATCAAATAAATGTGGCATGAAATGTAAAAAGCACCAAGGTGGGTGGATTTGATCCCACAGAGTGACGAAGTACAAAAAACACTTCATCCGGGGGTGGGTTAATTTCTCGACCCTGGGTGGAATCGAACCACCTAATTTTCGGTTAACAGCCGAATGTGCTAACCGATGGCGCCACAGAGACGACAAATGCTGTTCCTGCATGACTAAACAACTCAAATCATGATGGAAACAGTCTCATCTTGTCCTCTTCGTAACAGCAAATTCTTGCTGATGCACCAATCTGGAACAAAAGCACAAAAGGCTGGTTAATCTCAGCAGGTATGACAGCATCTGTGGAGAGAGAACGGAGGCTGTGTTTCAAGCGAGGGTGACTTTGTGTCACATAACGCGCCTCCAGGTTCTACATTCGAGCCACTGTTGTATTTTCTGCCTCAAGATATTCGCATTGAAACTAAAATGAAACTGTCTTTTCTGATGTGCAGTAAGGACAGTTTTCTTAGTTTCTAAATATCTGTTAATTTCTCGAATCATTCTAAACAAGGGAAATGTGTCTTGACTGTCGCTGATCAGTCGCCAGCGGCCTTCGTTCTCCCCGGACTCTGTTTATCGAAGTGTTACCCGACATTCACGAAACTGGTGCTTGATTTTCGTGTGTCGCTTCATTTCCGTTTTCTCCACTGCCAACTGGCTCTATTTCCAGCAAATTGGCCCACGCATCCTCATTGCATCATGACCAGATGTCAGGTATACACTCATACCGAGAGCATCTCGAAAGCAAGGACTCCTACATCAGACTCCTATCTATTGACTACAGCTCCGCCTTCAACACCACAATCCCAGCCACGCTCATATCAAAGCTCCAAAACCTAGGACTTGGCTTTCCACCCTGCAACTGGATCCTCGATTTTCTGACCAACAGACCACAATCAGTAAGAATGAACAACAACATCTCCTGCACAGTTGTTCTCAACACCGGTGCCCCTCATGGCTGCGTACCTATCCTCCTACTCTACTCGCTGTACGCAGACGACTGCGTGGCGAAACTGGGTTCCAACTCTATCGACAAGTTTGCTGACGATACGACAATAGTGGGCAGGATGTCGAATAACGACGAGTCAGAATACAGGCGGGAGATAGAGAACCTAGTGGAGTGGTGTAGCGACAACAATCTCTCCCTCAATGCCAGCAACACTAAACAGCTGTTCATTGACTTCAGGAAGCAAAGTACTGTACACACCCCTGTGAGCATCAACGGGGCCGAGGTGGAGATGGTCACCAAATTGAAATTCCTTGAGGTGCACAGCTCCAAAGATCTGTCCTGGTCCACCCACGTCGACGCTACCACCACGAAAGCACAACAGCACCTATACTTGTTCAGGAAACTAAGGAAATTCGGCATGTCCACATTAACCCTTAGCAACTTTTACAGATGCACCATAGAAAGCATCCTATCGGGCTGCATCACAGCCTGGTACGGCAACTGCTCGGTCCAGGACGGCAAGAAACTTCAGAGCGTCGTGAACACCGCCCAGTCCATCACAGGAACCTGCCTCCCAACCATTGACTCCATCTACACCTCCCGCTGCCTGAGGAAAGCGGGCAGCATAATCAAAGATCCACCCCACCCGGCGTACACACTCTTCCAACTTCTTCCATCGGGCAGGAGATACAGACGTCTGAGAACACGCACGAACAGACTCAAAAGCAGCTTCTTCCCCACTGTCACCAGACTCCTAAATGACCCTCTTATGGACTTACCTCATCAACACTACACCCTGTATGCTTCATCCGATGCCAGTGCGTATGTGGTTCCATTGTATATGTTGCATTGCCCTATTATGTATTTTCTTTTCTTCCCTTTTCTACCAATGGACTTCATGATCTATTGAGCTGCTCGCAGAAAAATACTTTTCAATGTACCTCGGTACACGTGACAATAAGCAAATCCAATCCAATCCAATCCAATTCATTTATATGGGGAGACTATCAAGATCAAGATTATTCTCCGCCTTACAGAAGATTCAGTGGGTATTTGGTTGCGACACATGAACATTTTGGGGCGATGACCGAAGAAGCTGATGCCGCCTATTGAGAGAGACTGTTTTCACTTCCAAAAAGACTAGAACCGGAGATGTATGCTTGATGATGATAGTTAAAATATAAAATCGGGAGCTGAGGACATTCTCGCTTTCACAACTGTTTGAATTCTGGAGCATCAAACAGAAGCAAAAGCATGCACTCAGCCGTGCACCCGTTTTAAAGAGTGCTTCACAGAGAATTTCTCATCCGTTCATTTAAGAAAAACACGTCAATTGATCACTGCCGTGACTGGAACTCGAACCGAGGTTGCTGAGGCCACAACGCAGAGTATTAACTCCTAGACGATCACGGCGCTACACGTTACCGCCGAGGCAAGCTATAACTGTCGATGCACTCGGTCGTCAACTGTTTGGAACCTATCATGGCCCACACTGTACGACTCTCGAGTTACAACTTTCGTAGATACACAGTTTTGATGCCTGAAACTTGGTTCCATAATAATTTTCTTGCAACAAGGATATATACACTTTAACCCAGGCTCTATAAAAATAACTATGCAACTGCTATAATATATAAGACATAGCAAATTCGATATTCGTCCCAAACATATGGAATTTGGACGTTCTCCCGTTGTCTGCATGAGTTTTCTGTGTGTGCCTGATCGAGGTCCTTCCCACAGTCCAAAAATGAGAAGGTTCGGTAGATTGGCCATGCTGAAGTGTGCCAGATTGTCCATAGATTACGTTTCGCTGGATTGGCCATGATCAACATGCCGGGTTCCGGTTATTCTACCGAGAAACTTGGTCTCGTCGTCCGCTGCTGACTTTTTGAATCCATTTCACCCCGTATTCCTTTTCTCTCATTCCTGATTATTGTCAGTGCTAACAAGCTCTGTCTCTATTTCCCCGGCTGAATTCTCCGCCCACGTATCAGTTGCACTTTGGAGCGCCTCTAATTCACCATCTCACTCTCTTAGATCCACAGAGAAAAATCTAGGCCCCTTTCGTCCCACTGCTGCTGTTGGGGTGAATGTCTCTCTCCGGTAATTCAAATGAATAATGATTCACTTTAGATGTGAACTGACTGTTTGAAATCAGAATGACAGAATTTGGCGGGTTTAATATTGGAACAGGAGGAAAGAAATCAAATAAATGTGGTATGAAATGTAAAAAGCACCCAGGTGGGTGGATTTGATCCCACAGAGGGACGAAGTTCAAAAAACACTTCATCCGGGGGTGGGACAACATTTCGTTTCTGCGTGGAATCGAACCACCAATTATTCGGCTAACAGCCGAAAGTGTTAACCGACAGCTGCCACAGAAACGGAAAATGCTGTTGCTGCATGAATAAACAACTCAAATCATGATGGAAACAGTCTCATCTTGTCCTCTTCGCAACAGCAAATTCTTGCTGATGCACCAATCTGGAACAAAAGCGCAAAAGGCTGGTCAATCTCAGCAGGTATGACAGCATCTGTGGAGAGAGAACGGAGGCTGTGTTTCAAGCGAGGGTGACTTTGTGTCACATAACGCGCCTCCAGGTTCTACATTCGAGCCATTTTGGTATTTTTTGCCTCAAAATATTTGCAATGAAACTAAAATGAAACTGTCTTTTCTTATGTGCAGTAAGGACAGTTTTCTTAGTTTCCAAATATATGTTAATTTCTCGAATCATTCTAAACAAGGGAAATGTGTCTTGACTGTCGCTGATCAGTCGCCAGCGGCCTTCGTTCTCCCCGGATTCTGTTTGTCGAAATGTTACCCGACATTCACGAAACTGGTGCTTGATTTTCGTGTGTCGCTTCATTTCCGTTTTCTCCACTGCCAATTGGCTCTATTTCCAGAAAATTGGCCCACTCATCCTCATTGCATCATGACCAGATGTCAGGTATACACTCATCCCTAGAGCATCTCGAAAGCAAGGACTCCAACATCAGACTCCGATCTATTGACTACAGCTCCGCCTTCAACACCACAATCCCAGCCACGCTCATATCAAAGCTCCAAAACCTAGGACTTGGCTTTCCACCCTGCAACTGGATCCTCGATTTGCTGACCAACAGACCACAATCAGTAAGAATGAACAACAACATATTCTCGGGACTTCTGGTTGCGGCGATGCCCAGCTAAGCCTCACGTTTCGGCGGCTCCAGCTCAAACGGACCTTCGGGCTCTTTTAAGAGCCCCAACGGGGAATTTTTTCAGGACGAAACCCGGTGTGGGGTAAGTTAACAGGGAGTCCCCCCCCCCCCAACGAAAGAGAAGAATATCGGCGGAGGTGGCTACATCGCGAAGAATCCTCGAGGATTGGGACAGGAGGAAAAAAGAAGCAAGATGGCGGCGGAGAAAGCCCAGGTGACATGGGGGCCCGATCAAGACGAATTCTTAAGAAGGTATGTGGAGCTACTTAAGAAGGAGGTGCTGACCCCGATGCTTCAGTCAATTGAGGCGCTTAAGGAGGCACAAAGGACCCAGGAGACGGAGCTCCGCGTGGTGGAGCAGAAGGTGACGGATAATGAAGACGAGATCCTGGGCCTGGCGGTCAAAACACAGACGCACGAGGCGCTCCACAAAAAGTGCATTGAAAGGATTGAGGCCCTAGAAAACAGAGCACAAAGGAAGAACCTTCGGATCCTGGGTCTCCCCGAGGGAGTGGAAGGAGCGGACTGCGGGGCTTACGTGAGCACGATGCTAAGCTCGCTGATGGGAGCTGAGGCCCCTTCGGGCCCCTTGGATGTGGATGGGGCTCATCGGGTCCCTGCGAGGAGACCAAAGGCGGGAGAACCACCTAGGGCGACAATCGTGCGATTTCATCGCTTCAATGATAGAGAAGTGGTTCTGAGATTGTCCAAAAAGGTACGGAGTAGTAGATGGGAGAATGCGGTGGTACGGGTGTACCAGGATTGGACTGCGGAGGTGGCGAGAAGGAGGGTGATTTTTAATCGAGCCAAGGAGGTGCTACACAAGAAGAAGGTGAAGTTCGGGATGCTGCAGCCGGCGCGACTATGGGTCACGTACCAGGAGAGACATCACTACTTCGAAACGGCGGAAGAAGCATGGACCTTTATTAAAGACGAGAAACTGGATTGGAACTGAGGGACTGATCTTAGAGGGGAAATGACACTGTCGATGTATTTTGGGATGTAAATTGGGAAAGGGAGGACACTAAGAAATGTGGGCGCCGGTGTGGGGAAAGAAGAGACCTAGGCAGGGGATGAGGAATGGGAGTGGGGCGGTAGAGGGAGCTGCGTCACAAGGGGCGGGACAACTACAGAGAATATGGGGCCTACTGTCCTTGTTCCCGCGCCAGAAAGGTGATGGCGGGAAGATAGGCACAAGGTAGATGGGATTTCCCCACACAGGGGGGGGTCAAAGAGTGAGCGGGAGAAGCCAGGGTCAGTTGAAGTCAGCTGACTTTCGGAAGTAATATGGGGGGAGCAATCACGCTAGATGAGGATCTAGCGGGGGGGAGGGGGGAAGGATAACTGGGTTGCTGCTGCAGAAATCAAAGAGGAACTGGTTAAAGAAAGGGTGATCGGGGCTGGAATGCGCCACCTGGGGAACGGGTGGGAGCGCGGAATCGGGACGTGGGACTGGCATAGAGAGGGTGATGGCTAGTCGACACAGGAAGGGGGCAGATATGTGATGGTGAGTGGCAGACTGGAGGGAACGGAGGTCGTGTTGGTTAACGTATATGCCCCGAATTGGGATGATGCGGGATTCATGAAGCGGATGCTGGGATGTATCCCGGACCTGGAGGTAGGAAACTTGATAATGGGGGGAGACTTCAGCACCGTGCTGGACCCAGGGTTAGATAGATCTAGATCTAAGACCGGAAGAAGGCCGGCAGCGGCCAAGGTGCTTAAGGGGTTTATGGACCAAATGGGGGGGAGTGGATCCATGGCGATTTGTTAGACCGAAGGCCAGAGAGTTCTCCTTCTTCTCCCATGTTCACAAGGTGTACTCCCGGATAGATTTTTTTGTTTTGTGAAGGTCGTTGATCTCGAGGGTGGAATAAATTGAGTATTCAGCCATAGCTATCTCAGATCATGCCCCACATTGGGTGGACCTAGAACGAGGAGAGGAGAGGGAGCAGCGTGCACTCTGGCGATTAGATGTGGGATTGTTGGCGGATGAGGGAGGGTGCGGGGATGTATCGAGAGATACCTGGAGGCCAATGACGACGGGGAGGTCCGAGTGGGAGTGGTATGGGAAGCACTAAAGGCGGTGGTCAGAGGAGAGCTGATCTCCATCAGGGCCCACAAAGGGAAAACAGAGGCCAAGGAAAGGGAAAGATTACTGGGGGAGATTTTAAGGGTGGATAAAGAATATGCAGAGGCCCCGGAGGAGGGACTATACAGGGAGCGACGACGACTCCAGGCGGAGTTCGACCTGCTGACCACTAGGAGGGCGGAGGTGCAGTGGAGGAAGGCACAGGGGATGAGATATGAATATGGGGAAAAGGCTAGTCGCCTGTTGGCCCATCAGCTGTGAAAGAGGACAGCGGCGAGGGAGATAGGGGGAATTAGAGACGAAAAGGGAGCTACGGTGCGGAGAGCAGGGAAGATAAACGAGGTGTTTAAGACTTTTTACGAAAGACTTTATAGGTCCCAACCGCCGGAGGGAAAAGAAGAGCCGTGGCAGCTTTTGGACAAATTAAGGTTCCATGGGTGGAGGAGCAGGAGGTGGAAGGCCTGGGGGCACCAATTGGGGTGGTCGAGGTTACCAAGGGGATGGGGAACATGCAGGCAGGGAAGGCCCTGGGACCAGATGAGTTCCCGGTGGAATTTTATAGAAAATATGTGGACATGCTGGCCCCGCTGTTGGTGGGGACTTTTAACGAGGCCAGGGAAGGGGGAACTCTACCCCCCGACAATGTCGGAGGCGATGATATCGCTAATTTTGAAGCGGGATAACGATCCGCTGCAGTGCGGGTCCTATAGGCCTATTTCACTACTAAATGTGGACGCCAAATTGCTAGCAAAGGTGCTGGCAGCGAGGATAGAGGACTGTGTCCCGGGGGTGGTGCACGAAGACCAGACAGGATTCGTAAAGGGGAGACAACTAAATGTCAACGTGCGATGGCTATTAGGGGTGATAATGATGCCCCCAGCAGAGGGGGAGGCAGAGATAGTGGCGACAATGGATGCAGAGAAGGCATTTGATAGGGTGGAGTGGGAGTATCTATAGGAGGTGCTGAGGAGTTTCGGGTTCGGGGACAGGTTTGTTAGCTGGGTCAAACTCCTCTATGGGGCCCCAACGGCAAGTCTGGTCATGGGTCGGCAAAGATCGGAGTATTTCCGACTATACAGGGGAACAAGACAGGGATGCCCGCTATCTCCATTACTGTTCGTGTTGGCAATTGAACCACTGGCCATGGCGCTGAGAGACTCCAGAAAATGGAGAGGGGTGATTAGAGGGGGAGAAGAACACCGAGTGTCATTCTACGCGGATGACCTACTGCTGTATGTGACGGACCCAGTGGGGGGGATGACAGAGGTCATGCAGACATTGAGGGAGTTAGAAGATTTCTCGGGATATAGGCTTAACATGGGAAAGAGTGAACTTTTTGTGATACACCCTGGGGACCAGAGTAGAGGGATAGATGGCCTGCCTTTAAGGAGAGTGGAAAGAAACTTTCGATACCTGGGGATTCAGATAGCCAGGAGCTGGGGAACATTGCACAGACTTAATCTGACACGACTGGTGGAACAAATGGAAGAGGACTGCAAGAGGTGGGACATGCAGCCACTGTCACTGGCGGGCAGAGTGCAGGCAATTAAGATGATGGTCCTCCCGAGGTTCCTATTTGTATTCCAATGTCTCCCTATACTGATCACTAAGGCCTTCTTTAAAAGAAAAGACAGGAGCATCGCGAGCTTCGTGTGGGCAGGGAAAGTTCCGAGGGTAAGGAGGGGGTTCTTACAACGTAGTAGAGTCAGAGGGGGACTGGCGCTGCCGAATTTGGGCGACTACTACTGGGCCGCCAATGTGGCGATGATCCGTAAATGGATGATAGAAGGAGAGGGAGTGGCGTGGAAAAGATTAGAGAGGAAGTCCTGTAAAGGGACGAGTCTAGAGGCGCTGGTGACGGCGCCACTACCGTTCTCACCAAAATAATTTACCACAAACACAGTGGTGGCGGCAACATTAAATATTTGAGGACAATGGAGGCGACAGAGAGGTGTGCTGGGAGCCTTGGTGGGGTCCCCAATTAGGAACAACCATAGGTTTGCCCCAGGGAGAATGGATGGAGGATTCAAGAGCTGGCACCAGTTGGGAATTAGGAGGGTGGGAGATTTATTTATAGACGGGACGTTTGCGAGCTTGGGTGCGTTGGTGGAAAAGTATAAGTTGCCCCGGGGAAACTTCTTTAGGTATATGCAGGTGAGGGCGTTCACAAGACAACAGGTGAGGGAATTTCCATTGCTCCCGACACAGGGGATCCAGGATAGAATGCTCTCGGGGGTGTGGGTCGGGGAGGGCAAGGTGTCAGAGATATACCGAGAGATGAGAGAAGAGGGGGAGGAGCCGGTGGGCGAACTGAAAGGAAAATGGGAAGAAGAGCTCGGGGAGGAGATAGAGGAGGGTCTGTGGGCTGATGCCCTAAGCAGGGTAAATTCCTCTTCCTCGTGTGCCAGGCTTAGCCTGATTCAATTTAAGGTGCTGCATAGAGCACACATAACGGGAGCAAGGTTGAGCAGGTTCTTCGGAGTGGAGGACAAGTGTGGGAGGTGCGGCGGAAGCCCGGCAAACCACACGCATATGTTTTGGTTGTGTCCGGCACTGGAGGGGTATTGGAGGGGAGTGACGGGAGTGATCTTGAAGGTGGTGAAGGTCCGGGTCAAACCAGCCTGGGGGTTAGCTTTATTTGGAGTTGCAGATGAGCTGGGAGTGCAGGAGGCGAAAGAGGCCGATGTCGTGGCCTTTGCGTCCCTAGTAGCCCGGCGTAGGATTTTACTCATGTGGAAGGAAGCGAGACTGGAGGCCTGAATAAACGATATGGCGGGGTTCATAAAACTGGAGCAGATTAAGTTTGCGCTGAGAGGATGGGCTCAAGGGTTCACCAGACGGTGGCAACCGTTCCTCGACTACCTAGCGGAATGTTAGAGGGAAGATAGATGACCAGCAGCAGCAACCCAGGGGGGAGGGGGGGAAGGGAGGGGGGGGGGGGGAAGTTTCATTTTATGTTATTTGGTTAGTTTACCATGTTAGTTAGTTACTCCTTATTAGATTGTAGTTATCATGTTACTTGTACTGTTAACTTTTCTTTTTGTTTGATGTGTAAGGGGAAAAAATTGTGAATGAAAAATTTCAATAAAATATATATTTTTTAAAAACATCTTCTCCACAGTTGTTCTCAAAACCAGTGCCCCGCAAGGAAATTCGGCATGTCCACATTAACCCTTAGCATCTTTTACAGATGCACCATAGAAAGCAACCTATTGGCTGCATCACAGATGGTACGGCAACTGCTAGGTCCAGGACGGCAAGAAAGTTCAGAGCGTCGTGAACACCGCCCAGTCTATCACAGGAACCTGCCTCCCAACCACTGACTCCATCATCACCTCCCGCTGCCTGAGGAAAGCGGGCAGCATAATCAAAGATCCATCCCACTCGGCGTACTCACTCTTCCAACTTCTTCCATCCGGCAGGAAATACAGACGTATGTGAACACGCACGAACAGACTCAAAAGCAGCTTCTTCCCCACTGTCACCCGACTCTTAAGTGACTCTCTTATGGACTTACCTCATTAACACTACACCCTGTATGCCTCATCCGATGCCAGTGCGTATGTAGTTACATTGTATATGTTGCATTGCCCTATTATGTATTTTCTTTTCTTCCCTTTCCTTCCAATGGACTTAATGATCTATTGAGCTGCTCGCTGGAAAATACTTTTCACTGTGCCTCGGTACACGTGACAATAAGCAAATGCAATCCAATTCATTCCAATTCATTTATATGGGGAGACTGTCAAGATCAAGATTATTCTCCGCCTTACAGAAGATTCAGTGGGTATTTGGTTGCGACACATGAACATTTTGGGGCAATGACCGAAGAAGCTGATGCAGCAAATTGAGAGAGACTGTTTTCACTTCCAAAAAGACTAGAACCGGAGGAGTATGCTTGATGATGACAGTTAAAATATTAAATCGGGAGCTGAGGAGATTCTCGCATTCACAACTGTTTGAATCCAGGAGCATCAAACAGAAGCAG
Organism: Scyliorhinus torazame; assembly: GCF_047496885.1. Lineage (NCBI taxonomy): Eukaryota > Metazoa > Chordata > Chondrichthyes > Carcharhiniformes > Scyliorhinidae > Scyliorhinus > Scyliorhinus torazame. Next base: position 176,138,078 of record NC_092720.1, on the reverse strand, counting down.
AAACATGCACTCAGCTGTGAACCCGTTTTAAAGAGTGCTTCACACTGATAATTACTCATCCGTTAATTTGGGAAAAACACGTCAACTGATCACTGCCGTGACTCGGATTCGAACCGAGGTTGCTGCGGCCACAACGCAGAGTACTAACCACGAAACGATCACGGCGCCACACGTTACCGCTGAGAAAAGATATAACTGTCGATGCACTAGGTCGTCAACTGTTTGGAACCTATCATGGCCCACACTGTATGACTCTCGAGTTACAACTTTCGTAGATGCACAGTTTTGATGAAAGAAATCAAATAAATGTGGCATGAAATGTAAAAAGCACCAAGGTGGGTGGATTTGATCCCACAGAGGGACGAAGTACAAAAAACACTTCATCCGGGGGTGGAATAATATCTCGTCGCTGGGTGGAATCGAACCACCTAAATTTCGGTTAACAGCCGAACGTGCTAACCGATAGCGCCACAGAGACGACAAATGCTGTTCCGGCGTGAATAAACAACTCAAATCATGATGGAAACAGTCTCATCTTGTCCTCTTCGTAACAGCAAATTCTTGCTGAATCACCAATCTGGAACAAAAGCACAAAAGGCTCGTTAATCTCAGTAGGTCTGACAGCATCTGTGGAGAGAGAACGGAGGCTGTGTTTCAAGCGAGGGTGACTTTGTGTCACATAACGCGCCTCCAGGTTTTACATTCGAGCCATTGTTGTATTTTCTGCCTCAAGATATTCGCAATGAAACTAAAATTAAGCTGTCTTTTCTGATGTGCAGTAAGGACGGTTTGCTTAGTTTCTAAATATCTGTTAATTTCTCGAATCATTCTAAACAAGAGAAATGTGTCTTGACTGTCGCTGATCAGTCGCCAGTGGCCTTCGTTCTCCCCGGATTCTGATTGTCGAAGTGTTACCCGACATTCACGAAACTGGTGCTTGATTTTCGTGTGTCGCTTCATTTCCGTTTTCTCCACTGCCAACTGGCTCTATTTCCAGAACATTGGCTCACTCATCCTCATTGCATCATGACCAGATGTCAGGTATACACTCATCCCTAGAACATCTCGAAAGCAAGGACGCCTAAATCAGTCTCCTATCTATTGACTACAGCTCCGCCTTCAACACCACAATCCCAGACACGCTCATATCAAAGCTCCAAAACATAGGACTTGGCTTTCCACCCTGCAACTGAATCCTCGATTTTCTGACCAACAGACCACAATCATTAATAATGAACAACAACATCTCCTCCACAGTTGTTCTCAACACCGGTGCCCCTCAAGGCTGCGTACTTATCCTCCTACTCTACTCGCTGTACGCAGACGACTGCGTGGCGAAACTGGGTTCGAACTCTACCTACGAGTTTGCTGACGATACGGCCATAGTGGGCAGGATCTCGAATAACGACGAGTCAGAATACAGGCGGGTGATAGAGAACCTAGTGGAGTGGTGTAGAGACAACAATCTCTCCCTCAATGCCAGCAATACTAAACAGCTGGTCATTGACTTCAGGAAGCAAAGTACTGTACACACCCCTGTGAGCATCAACGGGGCCGAGGCGGAGATGGTTACCAATTTGAAATTCCTTGAGGTGCACAGCTCCAAAAATCTGTCCTGGTCCACCCACGTCGACGCTACCACCACGAAAGCACAACCGCACCTATACTTGTTCAGGAAACTAAGGAAATTCGGCATATCCACATTAACCCTTAGCAGTTTTTACAGATGCACCATAGAAAGCATCCTATCAGGCTGCATCACAGCCTGGTCCGGCAACTGCTCGGACCAGGACGGCAAGAAACTTCAGAGCATCGTGAACACCGCCCAGTCCATCACAGGAACCTGCCTCCCAACCATTGACTCCATCTACACCTCCCGCTGCCTGAGGAAAGTGGGCAGCATAATCAAAGATCCATCCCACTCGGCGTACTGACTCTTCCAACTTCTTCCATCCGGCAGGAGATACAGACGTATGTGAACACGCACGAACAGACTCAAAAGCAGCTTCTTCCCCACTGTCACCCGACTCTTAAATGACTCTCTTATGGACTTACCTCATTAACACTACACCCTGTATGCCTCATCCGATGCCAGTGCGTATGTAGTTACATTGTATATGTTTCGTTGCCCTATTATGTATTTTCTTTTCTTCCCTTTCCTTCCAATGGACTTAATGATCTATTGAGCTGCTCGCTGAAAAATACTTTTCACTGTGCCTCGGTACACGTGGCAATAAGCAAATCCAATCCAATTCATTCCAATTCATTTTTATGGGGAGACTATCAAGATCAAGATTATTCTCCGCCTTACAGAAGATTCAGTGGGTATTTGGTTGCGACACATGAACATTTTGGGGCGATGACCGAAGAAGCTGATGCAGCAAATTGAGAGAGACTGTTTTCACTTCCAAAAAGACTAGAACCGGAGGAGTATGCTTGATGATGACAGTTAAAATATAAAATCGGGAGCTGAGGAGATTCTCGCATTTACAACTGTTTGAATCCAGGAACATCAAACAGAAGCAGAAACATGCACTCAGCTGTGAACCCGTTTTAAAGAGTGCTTCACACAGAGAATTACTGATCCGTTAATTTGGGAAAAACACGTCAACTGATCGCTGCTGTGACTCGGATTCGAACCGAGGTTGCTGCGGCCACAACGCAGAGTACTAACGACTATACGATCACGGCGCCACACGTTACCACTGAGAAAAGATATAACTGTCGACGCACTCGGTCGCCAACTGTTTGGAACCTATCATGGCCCACACTGTGTGACTCTCGAGTTACAACTTTCGTAGATGCACAGTTTTGATGCCTGAAACTTGGTTCCATAATACTTTTCCTGCAACAAGGATATATACACTTTAACCCAGGCTCTATAAAAATAACTATGCAAACGCTATAATATATAATACATAGCAAATTCGATATTCGTCCCAAACATATGGTATTTGGACGTTCTCCCGGTGTCTGCATCAGTTTTCTGTGTGTGCCTGCTCGAGGTCCCTCCCACAGTCCAAAAATGTGAAGGTTCGGTAGATTGGCCATGCTGAAGTGTGCCAGATTGTCCATAGATTACGTTTCGCTGGATTGGCCATGATCAACATGCCGGGTTCCGGGTATTCTACCGAGAAACGTGGTCACGTCGTCCGCTGCTGATTTTTTGAATCCATTTCACCCTGTATCCCTTTCCTCTCATTCCTGAATATTTTCAGTGCTAACAAGCACTCTATCTATTTCTCCGGCTGAATTCTCCACCCACGTATCAGTTGCACTTTGGAGCGCCTCTAATTCACCATCTCACTCTCTTTGATCCACAGAGAAAATTCAAGGCCCCATTCGTCCCAGTGTTGCTATTGGGGTGAATGTTTCTCTCTGGTAATTCAAATGAATATTGATTCACTTTAGATGTGAAGTGATTGTTTGAAATCAGAATGAAAGAATGTGGCGTGGTTAATATTGGAACCGGAGGAAAGAAATCAAATAAATGTGGCATGAAATGTAAAAAGCACCAAGGTGGGTGGATTTGATCCCACAGGTGGACGAAGTACAAAAAACACTTCATCCGGGGGTGGGATAATATCTCGTCGCTGGGTGGAATCGAACCACCTAAATTTCGGATAACAGGCGAACGTACTAACCGATAGCGCCACAGAGACGACAAATGCTGCTCCGCCGTGAATAAACAACTCAAATCATGATGGAAACAGTCTCATCTTGTCCTCTTCGGAACAGCAAATTCTTGCTGAATCACCAATCTGGAACAAAAGCACAAAAGGCTCGTTAATCTCAGTAGGTCTGACAGCATCTGTGGAGAGAGAACTGAGGCTGTGTTTCAAGCGAGGGTGACTTTGTGTCACATAAGGCGCCTCCAGGTTCTACATTCGAGTCACTGTTGTATTTTCTGCCTCAAGATATTCGCAATGAAACTAAAATGAAACTGTATTTTCTGATGTGCAGTAAGGACAGTTTTCTTAGTTTCTAAATATCTGTTAATTTCTCGAATCATTCTAAACAAGGGAAATGTGTCTTGACTGTCGCTGATCAGTCGCCAGCGGCCTTCGTTCTCCCCGGATTCTGTTTGTCGAAGTGTTACCCGACATTCACGAAACTGGTGCTTGATTTTCGTGTTTCGCTTCATTTCCGTTTTCTCCACTGCCAACTGGCTCTATTTCCAGAAAATTGGCCCACAAATCCTCATTGCATCATGACCAGATGTCAGGTATACACTCATCCCTAGAGCATCTCGAAAGCAAGGACTCCTACATCAGACTCCTATCTATTGACTACAGCTCCGCCTTCAACACCTCAATCCCAGCGACGCTCATATAAAAGCTCCAAAACCTAGGACTTGGCTTTCCACCCTGCAACTGGATCCTCGATTTTCTGACCAACAGACCACAATCAGTAAGAATGAACAACAACATCTCCTCCACAGTTGTTCTCAACACTGGTGCCCCTCAAGGCTGCGTACCTATCCTCCTAATCTACTCGCTGTACGCAGACGACTGCGTGGCGAAACTGGGTTCCAACTCTATCTACAAGTTTGCTGACGATACGACCATAGTGGGCAGGATCTCGAATAACGACGAGTCAGAATACAGGCGGGAGATAGAGAACCTAGTGGAGTGGTGTAGTGACAACAATCTCTCCCTCAATGCCAGCAACAGTAAACAGCTGGTCATTGACTTCAGGAAGCAAAGTACTGTACACACCCCTGTGAGCATCAACGGGGCCGAGGTGGAGATGGTTACCAATTTGAAATTCCTTGAGGTGCACAGCTCCAAAGATCTGTCCTGGACCACCCACGTCGACGCGACCACCACAAAAGCACAACAGCACCTATACTGGTTCAGGAAACAAAGGAAATTCGGCATGTCCACATTAACACTTAGCAACCTTTACAGATGCACCATAGAAAGCATCCTATCGGGCAGCATCACAGCCTGGTGCGGCAACTGCTCGGTCCAGGTCGGCAAGAAACTTCAGAGAGTCGTGAACACCGCCCAGTCCATCACAGGAACCTGCCTCCCAACCATTGACTCCATCTACACCTCCCGCTGCCTGAGGAAAGCGGGCAGCATAATCAAAGATCCACCCCACCCGGCGTACACACTCTTCCAACTTCTTCCATCGGGCAGGAGATACAGACGTCTGAGAACACGCACGAACAGACTCAAAAGCAGCTTCTTCCCCACTGTCACCAGACTCCTAAATGACCCTCTTATGGACTTACCTCATCAACACTACACCCTGTATGCTTCATCCGATGCCAGTGCGTATGTGGTTCCATTGTATATGTTGCATTGCCCTATTATGTATTTTCTTTTCTTCCCTTTTCTACCAATGGACTTCAAGATCTATTGAGCTGCTCGCAGAAAAATACTTTTCAATGTACCTCGGTACACGTGACAATAAGCAAATCCAATCCGATCCAATTCATTTATATGGGGTGACTATCAAGATCAAGATTATTCTCCGCCTTACAGAAGATTCAGTGGGTATTTCGTTGCTACAGATGAACATTTTGTGGCGATGACCGAAGAAGCTGATGCAGCAAATTGAGAGAGACTGTTTTGACTTAAAAAAAGACTAGAACCGGAGGAGTATGCTTGATGATGATAGTTAAAATATAAAATCGGGAGCTGAGGAGATTCTCGCATTCACAACTGTTTGAATTCTGGAGCATCAAACGGAAGCATAAGCATGCACTCAGCTGTGAACCCGTTTTAAAGAGTGCTTCACACAGAGAATTACTCATCCGTTCATTTAAGAAAAATACGTCAACTGATTACTGCCGTGACTCGGATTCGAACCGAGGTTACTGCGGCCACAACGCAGAGTACTAACCACGAAACGATCACGGCGCCACACGTTACCGCTGAGGCAACTCATAACTGCCGATGCCCTAGGTCGCAAATGTTTGGAACCTATCATGGCCCACACTGTATGACTCTCGAGTTACAACTTTCGTAGATACACAGTTTTGATGCCTGAAACTTGGTTCCATAATAATTTTCCTGCAACAAGGATATATACACTTTAACCCAGGCTCTATAAAAATAACTATGCAACCGCTATAATATATAATACATAGCAAATTCGATATTCGTCTCAAACATATGGTATTTGGACGTTCTCCCGGTGTCTGAATCAGTTTTCTGTGTGTGCCTGCTCGAGGTCCCTCCCACAGTCCAAAAATGTGAAGGTTCGGTAGATTGGCCATGCTGAGGTGTGCCAGATTGTCCATAGATTAATTTTCGCAGGATTGGCCATGATCAACAAGCCGGGTTCCGGGTATTCTACCGAGAAACTTGGTCACGTCGTCCGCTGCTGAATTCTTGAATCCATTTCACCCTGTACCCCTTTCCTCTCATTCCTGAATACTGTCAGTGCTAACAAGCTCTCTCTCTATTTCCCCGGCTGAATTATCCGACCACGTATCAGTTGCACTTTGGAGCGCCTCTAATTCACCATCTCACTCTCTTTGATCCACAGAGAAAATTCGAGGCCCCATTCGTCCCACTGTTGCTATTGGGGTGAATGTCTCTCTTTGGTCATTCAAATGAATATTGATTCACTTTAGATGTGAACTGACTGTTTGAAATCAGAATGAAAGAATGTGGCGTGTTTAATATTTGAACCGGAGGAAAGAAATCAAATAAATGTGGCATGAAATGTAAAAAGCACCAAGGTGGGTGGATTTGATCCCACAGAGGGACGAAGTACAAAAAGCACTTCATCCGGGGGTGGGATAATATCTCGTCGCTGGGTGGAATCGAACCACCTAATTTTCGGTTAACAGCCGAACGTGCTGACCGATAGCGCCACAGAGACGGCAAAGGCTGCCCCTGCATGAACAAGCAACTCAAATCATGATGGAAACAGTCTCATCTTGTCCTCTTCGTAACAGCAAATTCTTGCTGATGCACCAATCTGGAACAAAAGCACAAAAGGCTGGTTAATCTCAGCAGGTATGACAGCATCTGTGGAGAGAGAACTGAGGTTGTGTTTCAAGCGAGGGTGACTTTGTGTCACATAAGGCGCCTCCAGGTTCTACATTCGAGCCACTGTTGTATTTTCTGCCTCAAGATATTCGCAATGAAACTAAAATGAAACTGTCTTTTTTGATGTGCAGTAAGGACAGTTTTCTTAGTTTCTAAATATCTGTTAATTTCTCGAATCATTCTAAACAAGGGAAATGTGTCTTGACTGTCGCTGATCAGTCGCCAGCGGCCTTCGTTCTCCCCGGATTCTGTTTGTCGAAGTGTTACCCGACATTCACGAAACTGGTGCTTGATTTTCGTGTGTCGCTTCATTTCCGTTTTCTCCACTGCCAACTGGCTCTATTTCCAGAAAATTGGCCCACTCATCCTCATTGCATCATGACCAGATGTCAGGTATATACTCATCCCTAGAGCATCTCGAAAGCAAGGACTCCTACATCAGACTCCTATCTATTGACTACAGCTCCGCCTTCAACACCACAATCCCAGCCACGCTCATATCAAAGCTCCAAAACCTAGGACTTGGCTTCCCACCCTGCAACTGGATTCTCGATTTGCTGACCAACAGACCACAATCATTAAGAATGAACAACAACATCTCCTCCACAGTTGTTCTCAACACCGGTGCCCCTCAAGGCTGCGTACTTATCCTCCTACTCTACTCGCTGTACGCAGACGACTGCGTGGCGAAACTGGGTTCCAACTCTATCTACAAGTTTGCTGATGATACGACCATAGTGGGCAGGATCTCGAATAACGACGAGTGAGAATACAGGCGGGAGATAGAGAACCTAGTGGAGTGGTGTAGCGACAACAATCTCTCCCTCAATGCCAGCAACACTAAACAGCTGGTCATTGACTTCAGGAAGCAAAGTACTGTACACACCCCTGTGAGCATCAACGGGGCCGAGGTGGAGATGGTTACCAATTTGAAATTCCTTGAGGTGCACAGCTCCAAAGATCTGTCCTGGTCCACCCACGTCGACGCTACCTCCACGAAAGCACAACAGCACCTATACCTGTTCAGGAAACTGAGGAAATTCGGCATGTCCACATTAACACTTAGCAACTTTTACAGATGCAACATAGAAAGCATTCTATCGGGCTGCATCACAGCCTGGTGCGGCAACTGCTCGGTCCAGGACGGCAAGAAACTTCAGAGCGTCGTGAACACCGCCCAGTCCATCACAGGAACCTGCCTCCCAACCATTGACTCCATCTACACCTCCCGCTGCCTGAGGAAAGCGGGCAGCATAATCAAAGATCCACCCCACACGGCGTACTCACTCTTCCAACGTCTTCCATCGGGCAGGAGATACAGACGTCTGAGAACACGCACGAACACACTCAAAAGCAGCTTCTTCCCCACTGTCACCAGACTCCTAAATGACCCTTTTATAGACTTACCGCATCAACACTACACCGTGTATGCTTCATCCGATGCCAGTGCGTATGTAATTACATTGTATATGTTGCATTGCCCTATTATGTATTTTCTTTTCTTCCCTTTTCTACCATTGGACTTCATGATCTATTGAGCTGCTCGCAGAAAAATACTTTCCAATGTACCTCGGTACACGTGACAATAAGCAAATCCAATCCAATTCATTTATATGGGGAGACTATCAAGATCAAGATTATTCTCCGCCTTACAGAAGATTCAGTGGGTATTTGGTGGCGACACATGAACATTTTGGGGCGATGACAGAAGCAGCTGATGCAGCAAATTGAGAGAGACTGTTTTCACTTCCAAAAAGACGAGAACCGGAGGAGTATGCTTGATGATGATAGTTAAAATTAAAAAATCGGGAGCTGAGGACATTCTCGCATTCACAACTGTTTGAATTCTGGAGCATCAAACAGAAGCAGAAGCATGCACTTAGCTGTGAACCCGTTTTAAAGAGTGCTTCACACAGAGAATTACTCATCCGTTCATTTAAGAAAAACACGTCAACTGATCGCTGCCGTGATTCGGATTCGAACCGAGGTTGCTGCGGCCACAACGCAAAGTACTAACCACTATACGATCACGGCGCCACACGCTACCGCTGAGGCAACTTATAACTGCCGATGCCCTAGGTCGCAAATGTTTGGAACCTATCATGGCTCACACTGTATGACTCTCGAGTTACAACTTTCGGAGATACACAGTTTTGATGCCTGAAACTTGGTTCCATAATAATTTTCCTGCAACAAGGATATATACACTTTAACCCAGGCTCTATAAAAATAACTATGCAACCGCTATAATATATAATACATAGCAAATTCGATATTCGTCTCAAACATATGGTATTTGGACGTTCTCCCGGTGTCTGCATCAGTTTTCTGTGTGTGCCTGCTCGAGGTCCCTCCCACAGTCCAAAAATGTGAAGGTTCGGTAGATTGGCCATGCTGAAGTGTGCCAGATTCTCCATAGATTAAGTTTCGCAGGATTGGCCATGTTCGACATGCCGGGTTCCGGGTATTCTACCGAGAAACTTGGTCACGTCGTCCGCTGCTGATTTCTTGAATCCATTTCACCCTGTATCCCTTTCCTCTCATTACTGAATATTGTCAGTGCTAACAAGCTCTCTCTCTATTTCCCCGGCTGAATTATCCGACCACGTATCAGTTGCACTTTGGAGCGCCTCTAATTCACCATCTCAATCTCTTCGATCCACAGAGAAAATTCTAGGCCCCATTCGTCCCACTGTTGCTATTGGGGTGAATGTCTCTCTTTGGTGATTCAAATGAATATTGATTCACTTTAGATGTGAACTGACTGTTTGAAATCAGAATGAAAGAATGTGTCGTGTTTAATATTGGAACTGGAGGAAAGAAATCAAATAAATGTGGCATGAAATGTAAAAAGCACCAAGGTGGGTGGATTTGATCCCACAGAGGGACGAAGTACAAAAAACACTTCATCCGGGGGTGGGATAATATCTCGTCGCTGGGTGGGACCGAGCCACCTAATGTTCGGTTAACAGCCGAACGTGCTAACCGATAGCGCCACAGAGACGACAAATGCTGCTCCTGTATGAATAAACAACTCAAATCATGATGGAAACAGTCTCATCTTGTCGTCTTCGTAGCAGCAAATTCTTGCTGATGCACCAATCTGCAACAAAAGCACAAAAGGCTGGTTAATCTCAGCAGGTATGACAGCATCTGTGGAGAGAGAACGGAGGCTGTGTTTCAAGCGAGGGTGACTTTGTGTCACATAAGGCGCCTCCAGGTTCTACATTCGAGACATTGTTGTATTTTCTGCCTCAAGATATTCGCAATGAAACTAAAATGAAACTGTCTTTTCTGATGTGCAGAAAGGACAGTTTTCTTAGTTTCTAAATATATGTTAATTTCTCGAATCATTCTAAACAAGGGAAATGTGTCTTGACTGTCGCTGATAAGTCGCCAGCGGCCTTCGTTCTCCCCGAATTCTGTTTGTCGAAGTGTTACCCGACATTTCCGAAACTGGTGCTTGATTTTCGTGTGTCGCTTCATTTCCGTTTTCTCCACTGCCAACTGGCTCTATTTCCAGAAGATAGGCCCACTCATCCTCATTGCATCATGACCAGACGTCAGGTATACACTCATCCCTACAGCATCTCGAAAGCAAGGACTCCCAGATCAGAATCCTATCTATTGACTACAGCTCCGCCTTCAACACCACAATCCCAGCCACGCTCATATCAAAGCTCCAAAACCTAGGACTTGGCTTCCCACCCTGCAACTGGATCCTCGATTTTCTGACCAACAGACCACAATCAGTAAGAATGAACAACAACATCTCCTCCACAGTTGGTCTCAACACCGGTGCCCCTCAAGGCTGCGTACTTATCCTCCTACTCTACTCGCTGTACGCAGACGACTGCGTAGCGAAACTGGGTTCCAACTCTATCTACCGGTTTGCTGACGGTACGACCATAGTGGGCAGGATCTCGAATAACGACGAGTCAGAATACAGGCGGAAGATAGAGAACCTAGTGGAGTGGTGTAGCGACAACAATCTCTCCCTCAATGCCAGCAACACTAAACAACAGGTCATTGACATCAGGAAGCAAAGTACTGTACACACCCATCGTGGAGATGGTTACCAATTAGAAATTCCTTGAGGTGCACAGCTCCAAAAATCTGTACTGGTCCACCCACGTCGACGCTACCACCACGAAAGCACAACAGCACCTATACTTGTTCAGGAAACTAAGGAAATTCGGCATGTCCACATTAACGCTGCGCAACTCTTACAGATGCACCATAGAAAGCATCCTATCGGGCTGCATCACAGCCTGGCACGGCAACTGCTCGGTCCAGGACGGCAAGAAACTTCAGAGAATCGTGAACACCGCCCAGTCCATCACAGGAACCTGCCTCCCAACCATTGACTCCATCTACACCTCCCGCTGCCTGAGGAAAGCGGGCAGCACAATCAAAGATCCACCCCACCCGGCGTACTCACTCTTCCAACTTCTTCCATCGGGCAGGAGATACAGACGTCTGAGAACACGCACGAACAGACTCAAAAGCAGCTTCTTCCCCACTGTCACCAGACTCCTAAATGACCCTCTTATGGACTTACCTCATCAACACTACACCCTGTATGCTTCATCCGATGCCAGTGCGTATGTGGTTCCATTGTATATGTTGCATTGCCCTATTATGTATTTTCTTTTCTTCCCTTTTCTACCAATGGACTTCATGATCTATTGAGCTGCTCGCAGGAAAATACTTTTCAATGTACCTCGGTACACGTGACAATAAGCAAATCCAATCCGATCCAATTCATTTATATGGGGTGACTATCAAGATTATTCTCCGCCTTACAGAAGATTCAGTGGGTATTTCGTTGCTACAGATGAACATTTTGGGGCGATGACCGAAGAAGCTGATGCAGCAAATTGAGAGAGACTGTTTTGACTTAAAAAAAGACTAGAACCGGAGGAGTATGCTTGATGATGATAGTTAAAATATAAAATCGGGAGCTGAGGAGATTCTCGCATTCACAACTGTTTGAATTCTGGAGCAGCAAACAGAAGCATAAGCATGCACTCAGCTGTGAACCCGTTTTAAAGAGTGCTTCACACAGAGAATTACTCATCCGTTCATTTAAGAAAAATACGTCAACTGATCACTGCCGTGACTCGGATTCGAACCGAGGTTGCTGCGGCCACAACGCAGAGTACTAACCACTATACGATCACGGCGCCACACGTTACCGCTGAGGCAACTTATAACTGCCGATGCCCTAGGTCGCAAATGTTTGGAACCTATCATGGCCCACACTGTATGACTCTCGAGTTACAACTTTCGTAGATACACAGTTTTGATGCCTGAAACTTGGTTCCATAATAATTTTCCTGCAACAAGGATATATACACTTTAACCCAGGCTCTATAAAAATAACTATGCAACCGCTATAATATATAATACATAGCAAATTCGATATTCGTCTCAAACATATGGTATTTGGACGTTCTCCCGGTGTCTGAATCAGTTTTCTGTGTGTGCCTGCTCGAGGTCCCTCCCACAGTCCAAAAATGTGAAGGTTCGGTAGATTGGCCATGCTGAGGTGTGCCAGATTGTCCATAGATTAATTTTCGCAGGATTGGCCATGATCAACAAGCCGGGTTCCGGGTATTCTACCGAGAAACTTGGTCACGTCGTCCGCTGCTGAATTCTTGAATCCATTTCACCCTGTACCCCTTTCCTCTCATTCCTGAATATTGTCAGTGCTAACAAGCTCTCTCTCTATTTCCCAGGCTGAATTATCCGACCACGTATCAGTTGCACTTTGGAGCGCCTCTAATTCACCATCTCACTCTCTTTGATCCACAGAGAAAATTCTAGGCCCCATTCGTCCCACTGTTGCTATTGGGGTGAATGTCTCTCTTTGGTAATTCAAATGAATATTGATTCACTTTAGATGTGAACTGACTGTTTGAAATCAGAATGAAAGAATGTGGCGTGTTTAATATTTGAACCGGAGGAAAGAAATCAAATAAATGTGGCATGAAATGTAAAAAGCACCAAGGTGGGTGGATTTGATCCCACAGAGTGACGAAGTACAAAAAGCACTTCATCCGGGGGTGGGATAATATCTCGTCGCTGGGTGGAATTGAACCACCTAATTTTCGGTTAACAGCCGAACGTGCTGACCGATAGCGCCACAGAGACGGCAAAGGCTGCTCCTGCATGAACAAGCAACTCAAATCATGATGGAAACAGTCTCATCTTGTCCTCTTCGTAACAGCAAATTCTTGCTGATGCACCAATCTGGAACAAAAGCACAAAAGGCTGGTTAATCTCAGCAGGTATGACAGCATCTGTGGAGAGAGAACTGAGGCTGTGTTTCAAGCGAGGGTGACTTTGTGTCACATAAGGCGCCTCCAGGTTCTACATTCGAGCCACTGTTGTATTTTCTGCCTCAAGATATTCGCAATGAAACTAAAATGAAACTGTCTTTTCTGATGTGCAGTAAGGACAGTTTTCTTAGTTTCTAAATATCTGTTAATTTCTCGAATCATTCTAAACAAGGGAAATGTGTCTTGACTGTCGCTGATCAGTCGCCAGCGGCCTTCGTTCTCCCCGGATTCTGTTTGTCGAAGTGTTACCCGACATTCACGAAACTGGTGCTTGATTTTCGTGTGTCGCTTCATTTCCGTTTTCTCCACTGCCAACTGGCTCTATTTCCAGAAAATTGGCCCACTCATCCTCATTGCATCATGACCAGATGTCAGGTATACACTCATCCCTAGAGCATCTCGAAAGCAAGGACTCCTACATCAGACTCCTATCTATTGACTACAGCTCCGCCTTCAACACCACAATCCCAGCCACGCTCATATCAAAGCTCCAAAACCTAGGACTTGGCTTCCCACCCTGCAACTGGATCCTCGATTTACTGACCAACAGACCACAATCATTAAGAATGAACAACAACATCTCCTCCACAGTTGTTCTCAACACCGGTGCCCCTCAAGGCTGCGTACTTATCCTCCTACTCTACTCGCTGCACGCAGACGACTGCGTGGCGAAACTGGGTTCCAACTCTATCTACAAGTTTGCTGATGATACGACCATAGTGGGCAGGATCTCGAATAACGACGAGTGAGAATACAGGCGGGAGATAGAGAACCTAGTGGAGTGGTGTAGCGACAACAATCTCTCCCTCAATGCCAGCAACACTAAACAGCTGGTCATTGACTTCAGGAAGCAAAGTACTGTACACACCCCTGTGAGCATCAACGGGGCCGAGGTGGAGATGGTTACCAATTTGAAATTCCTTGAGGTGCACAGCTCCAAAGATCTGTCCTGGTCCACCCACAGAGAAAATTCTGTCCCAATGTTGCTGTTGGGGTGAATGTCTCTCTATCGTAGTTCAAATACATATTAATAAACTCGTTGGGTGGGAACTGGCTGTTTAAAATCAGAATGACAGCATTTGGCGTGTTTAATATTGGAATCGGGGGAAATAAATCAAATGAATGTGGCATGAAATACAAAAAGGACCAAGGTGGCTGATTCGATCCCACAGAGGGACGAAGTATAAAAAACACTTCATCCAGGGGTGGGATCGAACCACCAACCTGTCGGTTAACAACCAACCGCGCTAACGGATTGCGCCATAGAGGCGATAAATGTGGCTTTGCTCGAATAAGCATTTCAAATTATCGTGGAAACAGTCTCATCTTGTCCACATCGGAACAGCAAATTCTTGCTGATGCAACAATCGGGAACAAAAACACAAAACACTGGGCAATCTCAGCAGGCCTGAAAGCCTCTGTGGAGAGAGAACGGAGTCTGTGATTCATACCAGGGTGACTTTGAGTCAGAGAACGAAGACTACACCATTATTCGTAGCCCTGTCAATAACGCGCCTCGAGCCTTCTACATTCGAGCCATTGTTGTATTTTCTGCCACTAGATATTCGCAATGAAACTAAAATGAAACTGTATTTTCTGATGTGCAGTAAGGACAATTTTCTTAGTTTCTAAATCTCAGTTAATTTCTCGAATCATTCTAAACACGGAAATGTTTCTTGACTGTCGCTGTTCAGTCGGGCTGAGCCCTTCATTGTCCCCGGATTCAGTTTCTCGAAGTGTTTCCCAACATTGTCAAAACTGGTGCATGATTTTCGTTTGTCGCTTCGTTTCCGGTTTCTCCACTGCCAACTGGATCTATTTCCCAAGATTCAGCCGACTCCTCCACATTGCATCATGACCAGATATAAGGAAATTCATTTATATGGAGAGACATAAGAACGTAAGAACTTAAGAACTAGGAGCAGGAACTTGTGCCTCAAGCCTGCTCCGCCATTCAATGAGATCATGGCTGGTCTTTTGTGGCCACAGCTCCACTTTCCGGCCTGAACACCATAACCCTGATTCCCTTTATTCTTCAAAAAATGTGGCCTCCTTCTGCACTTTACATTCTATGATAAATTCTATGATAATTCTATGAAAAAACTATCTATCTTTCCCTTAAAAACATTTAATGAAGGAGCCACTACTGCTTCATTGGGCAAGTAATTCCATAGATTCACAACACTTTGGGTGAAGAATTTCCTCCGAAACTCAGTCCTAAATCTACTTCCCCTTATTTTGAGGCTATGCCCCTTAGTTCTGCTTTCACCCACCGGTGGAAACAACCTGCCCGCATCTATCATATCTATTCCTTTCATAATTTTATATGTTTCGATAAGATCCGCCCTCATCCTTCTAAATTCCAGCGAGTACAGTCCCAGTCTACTCATCCGCTCCTCGTAATCCAACCCCTTCAGATCTGGGATTAACCTAGTGAATCTCCTCTGCACATCCACCAGTGCCAGTACGTCCTTTCTCAAGTAAGGAGACCAAAACTGAACACAATACTTCATGTGTGGCCTCACTAACACCTTATGCAATTGCAGCATAACCTCCCTAGTCTTAAACTCCAACCCTCTAGCAATAAAGGAAAAAATTCCGTTCGCCTTCTTAATTACCTGTTGCACCTGTAAACCTACGTTTTGCGACTCATGCACTAGCACACCCAGATCTCTCTGCACAGCAGCATGTTTTAATATTTTATCATTTAAATAATAATCCCTTTTGCTGTTAGTCCTACCAAAATGGATAACCTCAGATTTGTCAACATTGTATTCTATATATCAGACCCTAGCCCATTCACTTAGCCGATACAAATCCCTCTGCAGACTTCCAGTATCCACTGTACTTCTTGCTTTACCACTCATCTTAGAGTCGTCTGCAAACTTGGACACATTGCCCTTGGTCCCCAACTCCAAATCATCTATGTAAATTGTGAACACTTGTGGGCCCAAGACTGATCCCTGAGGGACATCACTATCTACTGATTGCCAACCAGAGCAACACCCATTAATTCCCACTCTTTGCTTTCTATTAATTAACCAATCCTCTGTCCATGCTACTACTTTCCCCTTAATGCCATGCATCTTTATCTTATGCTGCAATCTTTTGTGTGGCACCTTGTCAAAGGCTTTCTGGAAATCCAGATATACCACATTCCTTGGCTCCCCGTTATCTACCGCACTGGTAATGTCCTCAAAATATTCCACTAAATTAGTTAGGCACGACCTGCCCTTTATGAACCCGTGCTGCATCTCCCCAATGGGACAATTTCCATCCAGATGCCTCGCTATTTCTTCTATGATGATAGATTCCAGCATCTTCCCTACTTCCGAAGTTAAGCTCACTGGCCTATAATTCACCGCTTTCTGCCTACCTCCTTTTTTAAACAATAGTGTTACGTTTGCTAATTTCCAATCCGCCGGGACCACCCCAGAGTCTAGTGAATTTTGATAAATTATCGCTAGTGCATTTGCAATTTCCCCAGCCACCTCTTTTAGCACTCTGGGATGCATTCCATCAGGGCCAGGAGACTTGTCTACCTTTAGTCCCATTAGCTTGCAAATCACTACCTCCTTAGTGATAACAATCCTCTCAAGGTCCTCATCTGTTATAGCCTCATTTCTATCAGTCACTGGCATGTTATTTGTGTCTTCCACTGTGAAGATAGACCCAAGAAACCTGTTCAGTTCCTCAGCCATTTCCTCATTTCACATTATTAAATCTCCCTTCTCATCGTCTAAAGGACCAATATTTACCTGAACCACTCTTTTTTGTTTTATATATTTGTAGAAACATTTACTATTTAAAAAAAATATTCTGAGCAAGTTTACTCTCATAATCTATCTTACTCTTCTTCATAGCTTTTTTTTTAGAAGTGTTCTGTTGCCCCCTAAAGAGTTCCAAGTCCTCTAGTCTCCCACCAATCTTTGCTACGTTGTATGCTTTTTCCTTCAATTTGAAACTCTCCCTTATTTCCTTAGATATCCACAGTCGATTTTCCCTCTTTCTACCGGCCTTCCTTTTTGTTGGTATAAACCTTTGCTGAACACTGTGAAAAATCGCTTGGAAGGTTCTCCACTGTTCCTCAACTGTTTCACCATAAAGTCTTTGCACCCCGTCTACCTAAGCATGTTCTTCTCTCATCCCATCATAATATCCTTTGTTTAAGCACAAAACACTAGTGTTTGATTTCACCTTCTCACCCTCCATCTGTATTTTAAATTCCACAATACTGTGGTAGATCCTTCCGAGAGGATCCCTAACTATGAGATCATGAATCAATCCTGTCTCATTACACAGGACCAGATATAGGACCACGTGTTCCCTCGTAGGTTCCATTACATATTGTTCTAGGGAACTATCGCGGATACATTCTATAAACTCCTCCTCAGGGCTACCTTGACCGACCTGTTTAAACCAATCGACATGTTGATTGAAAACCCCCAAGACAACTGCTGTTCCATGTCTACATGCATCCGTTATTACTTTGCTTGTTGCCTGCCCCACCATAATGTTACTATTTCTTGGCCTATAGACTTCTCCTATCAGTGACATTTTCACCTTACTAGTCCTGATTTCCACCTAAATGGATTCAACCTTATCCTCCATAGCACCGATGTTATCCCTTACTATTGCCCGGATGTCATCCTTAAATAACAGAGCTACACCACCTCCCTTACCATCCACTCTGTCCTTCCGAATAGCTTGATACCCTTGGATATTTAACTCCCAGTCGTGACCATCCTTCAACCATGCTTCAGTAATGGCCACTAACTCACAGTCATTCACGATGATTTGCGCCATCAACTCATTTACCTTATTCCGAATACTATGAGCATTCAGGTAAAGTACACTTATGTTGGCTTTTTTTTTAAACTTCTGTTCTGAATCTTAACACCTCGATCAGTAACCTCTCCTATGTTATATTTCCTCTTAGCTTTTATCATAATTTTCCTTGTCATTGAACCCATATCTTCATGCAACAACCTGCCACGTCGCTTACCATTAATGTTTTTACTGACCGTTTTATTCCTTTTTGTATTACTGGTCCTATTCACTGAGCCACCCCTCAGTCACTGTACCTTGTATTGTCGCCCTTTTTGATTTTTGACAATGACTTCTCTGCCTTACACTTTCCCCCTTACTGCCTTCTGCTTCTGTCCCTGTTTTAGCACCTTCCAACTTCCTGCATCGGTTCCCATCCCCCTGCCATACTAGTTTAAACCCTTCCCAACAGCTCTAACAAACACCTCCCCCTCCTAGGACATCGGTTCCAGTCCTGGCCAGGTGCAGACCGTCCGGTTTCTACTGGTCCCACCTCCCCCAGAACCGGTTCCAATGCCTCAGGAATTTGAATGCCTCCCTCTCGCACCATCTCGCATGCCACGCATTCATCCTATCTATCCTGATATTCCTACTCTGACTAGCTCGTGGCACTGGTAGCAATCCTGCGATTACTGCCTTTGAGGTCCTACTTTTTAGTTTAACTCCTAACTCCCTGAATTCAGCTTGTAGGACCTTGTCCCATTTTGTCCCTAAATCGTTGGTCCCTATGTGCACCAAGGCAGCTAGCTGTTCACCGCCCCCCCCCCCCCCCACACACACACACACAATGTCCTGCAGCCGCTCCGAGACATCCTTGACCCTTGCACCAGGGAGGCAACATAACATCCTGGAGTCTCGATTGCATCTGCAGAACCGCCTGTCTATTCCCCTTATGATTGAGTCCCCTATCACTATAGCCCTGCCAAACATCTTCCTGCCAGCCACGGTGCCATGAACCTGGCTGCTGCTGCCTCCGCCTGGTGAGCCATCTCCCTCAACAGCATCATAGATCATAGAATCTACAGTGCGGAAGGAGGCCATTCGGCCCATCGAGTCTGCTCCGGCTCTTAGAAAGAGCACCCTACCCAAGATCAACACCTCCACTCTATCCCCATAACCCAGTAACCCCACCCAACACTAAGGGCAATTTTGGACACTAAGGGCAATTTATCATGGCCAATCCACCTAACCTGCACATCTTTGGACTGTGGGAGGAAACCAGAGCACCCGGAGGAAACCCACACACACACGGGGAGGATGTGCAGACTCCCCACAGACAGTGACCCAAGCCGGAATCGAACTTGGGACCTTGAAGTTGTGAAGCAATTGTGCTATCCACAATGCTAACGTGCTATCCAAAGCGGTATATCTGTTTTGCAGGGAGATTACCGCAGCAGACTCCTGCATTGCCTTCCTACTCTTGCTCTGTCTTTTCGTCACCCATTTTCTATCTCCCTCAGTACCTTTCACCTGCGGTGTGACCAAGCTGGTAAACGTGCTATCCACGACGTTCTCAGCATCGTGGATGCTCCAAAGTGAGTCCATCCGCATCTCCAGAAACGCCAAGCGGTCTAACAGGAGCTGAAACTGGACGCACTTCTTGCACGTGAAGTAGCCAGGTACAGTGGACGTGTCCCTGAGCTCCCACATCGCTCACGTCGAGCATGACACGGGTCTGAAATCTCCTACCATGTCTTAAACCTTAGGTTAACTTATACAACTATAATTCCAAAAAATGATCGAAAAAATATATAAATTAGACAACGAAATGAAAAACTACTAACCAGTCACTTACCAGGGATAAAATGCACCTCCTCCCCACCCAGCTTCGAAGTCCCACC
Source organism: Scyliorhinus torazame (assembly GCF_047496885.1). NCBI lineage: Eukaryota > Metazoa > Chordata > Chondrichthyes > Carcharhiniformes > Scyliorhinidae > Scyliorhinus > Scyliorhinus torazame. The sequence continues at coordinate 176,118,056 of NC_092720.1, read as the reverse complement.
AAGATTCAAATTGCCAAACTCACTCTTTGCCGTCTCACTCTGGCTGTATCACTTCTCGCTCACTGGGAGACTATCGAGACGAAGATTATTCTCCACGTATACAGAAAGTTCGGTGGGTATTTGGTTGAGACACTTGAACATTTTGGGTGAATGGCCGAAGAAGCTGATGCAGCAAATTGAGAGACACTGTTTTCACTTCCAAAAAGACAAGAACCGGACGAGTACGCTGGATGATATTAGTTAAATTATAAAACTGGAGGTGACGAGATTCTCGTACTCACAACCGTATGAATTATTGAGCACCAAACAGGAGCAGAAGCATGCACTCAGCTGCGACCCCGTTTCAATGAGTCCTTAACACAGAAAATTCCTCATCCGTTCATTTGTGAAAAGATATCAACTTATCACTGCCATGACTCGGCTTCGAACCGCTGTTGCTGCGGCCACAACGCAGAGTGCTAACCACTATACGATCACGGGGCCTTACGTTACCGCCGAGGCAAACTGTAACTGTCGATGTACTTGGTCATCAAATGTTTGGAATCTGTCATGGCTCACACTTCATAACTCTCTAATTACAACTTTAGTAAATACACAGTTTGGCTATCTTAACCTTGGTTCCATAATAATTTTCCTGCAACAAGGCTTTATATACTTTAGCCCCAGGCTCATATAAATAGCAAAGTAACCGCTAAAATATATAATACATAACAATTACGATAGTCGTCCCAAACATATGGTATTCGGACGTTCTCCCGGTGTCTGCATCGGTTTTCCCCGCCTGCTCGAGGTCCATCCCACAGTCCAAAGATGTGAAGTTTCGGTGGATTGGCCGTGCTAAAGTGTCCAGATTGTCCGTAGATTAGCAAATACTGGATTGGCCATGATCAACGTGCCAGGTTACGGGTATTCTACGGAGGAACTTGGTCACGTCGTCCCCTGCTGATTTTTTTGAAACCATTTCACCCTGTATCTCTTTCCTCTCATTCCTGAATATTGTCAGTGCAAACAAACTCTCTCTCTCTATTTCCCCGATTGAACTTATCCGCCCACATTCCCGTTGCACTTTTAAGCGCCTCTCATTTGCCGTCTCACTCTCTGTGATCCAAAGAGAAAAATCCAGGCCCCTTTCGTACCACTGTTGTTATTGGGCTGAATGTCCCTCTCTGGTAGCTCAAATTAATATTAATTATCTCTTTGGATGTGAACTGACTGTTTAAAATCAGAATGTGGAGATGCTGGCGTTGGACTGGGGTGAGCACAGTAAAAAGTCTTACAACACCCGGTTAAAGTCCAACAGGTTTGTTTCGATATCACTAGCTTTCGGAACGCCGTTCCTTCCACAGCAGCGCTCCGAAAGCTGGTGATATCGAAACAAACCTGTTTGACTTTACCCTGGAGGTGTAAGGCTTCTTACTAAAATCAGAATGACAGCATTTGGCGTGTTTAATATTGAAACCGGAGGAAAGATATCAGATCAATGTGGCATGAATTATAAAAAGCACCAAGGTGGGTGATTCGTTCCCACAGAGGGATAAAAACAACTCCTTCAGGCGGTGGGATAACACTTCGTCCCTGGGTGGTATCGAACCACCACCTTTCCAGTTAACAGCCGAACGCGCTAATCGATTGCGCCACAGAGACGACAAACGCTGCAGCGCCTCGAAAAAACATGTCAAATTATGATCGAAAAAGTCTCATCTTGTCCACATCCGAACAGCAAATTCTTGCTGATGCACCAATCTGGAACAAAAACACAAAACGCTGGGCAATCTCAGCAGGTGTGAAATCCTCTGTGGAGCGAGAACGTAGTCTGTGTTTCAAGCCAGGTTGACGTTGTGTCACAGAACGAAGACTACACTATTTAGCCCAGTCAATAACGCGCCTCGAGCCTTCTACATTCGAGCCATTCTTGCATTTTCTGCCACTAGATATTCGCAATGAAACTAAAATGAAACTATTTTCTGATGTTCAGTAAGGACAGTTTTCTTAGTTTATAAATCTCAGTTAATTTCTCAAATCATTCTAAATAAGGGAAATGTCTCTTGACTGTCGCTGATCAGTCGGGCTGCGTCCTTCATTCTCACCGGATTCTGTTTCTCGAAGTGTTTCCCAACATTGTCAAAACTGGTGCTTGGTTTTCGTGTGTCGCTTCGTTTTCGTTTTCGCCACTGCCAGCTGGCTCTATTTCCCAAGATTCGGCCCACTCCTCCTCATTGCATCATGACCAGATGTCAGGAAATTCATTTATATGGAGAGACTATCGAGGCCAAGATTATTCTCCAGGTATACAGAATGTTCAGTGGGTATTTGGTTGAGACACTTGAACATTTTGGGTGAATGGGCGAAGAAGCTGATGCAGCAAATTGAGGCTGTTCTCACTTCCAAAAAGACAAGAACCGGAGGATTTTGTTTGATGAGACTCGTTAAAATATAACACCTGGAAATGAGGAGATTCTCGTATTCACAACAGTTTGGATTCTAGTGCCTCAAACAGGAGCACACACATGCACTCAGTTGCGAACCCGTTTTAAAGAGGCCTTTACACAGAGAATTCCTCATCCATTCATTTGGGAAAAACACATCAACTTAACGCTGCCGTGACTCGGATTCGGACAGAGGTTGCTGCGGACCCCAACGCAGAGTAGTCACCACGAGACGATCACGGCGCAACACGTTACCGCCGATGCAACCTGTAACTGTCGATGTACTTCGTCATCAACTGTTTGTAATCTTTCATGGCCCACACTTTACGACTCTCTAATTACAACTTTAGTAGATACACAGTTTGGACGCCTTTACATTGGTTCCATAATAATTTTCCTGCAACAAGGTCACTTTGGGACAAGTGACCATAACTCCATTAGTTTTAAGATACCTATGGAGAATGATAGGTCTGGCCCAAGAGTTAAAATTCTTAATTGGGGCAAGGCCAATTTTGATGGTATCAAACAGGAACTTTCAGAGGTAGATTGGGGGGGACTGTTGGCAGGCAAAGGGACTGCTGGTAAATGGGAGGCTTTTAAAAATGTGTTAACCAGGGTTCAGGGTAAGCACATTCCTTTTAGAGTAAAGGGCAAGGCTGGTAGAAGTAGGGAACCCTGGATGACTCGAGATATTGAGACTCTGGTCAAAAAGAAGAAGGAGGCATATGATGTACATAAACAACTGGGATCAAGTGGATCCCTTGAAGAATATAGAGATTGTCGAAATAGAGTTAAGAGGGAAATCAGGAGGGCAAAAAGGGGACATGAAATTGCTTTGGCAAATAATGCAAAGGAGAATCCAAAGAGCTTCTACAGATACATAAAGGGAAAAAGAGTAACTAGGGACACAGTAGGGCCTCTTAAGGATCAACAAGGACATCTATGTGCAGAGCCACAAGAGTTGGGTGAGATCCTGAATGAATATTTCTCATCGGTATTCACGGTGGAGAAAGGCATGGATGTTAGGAAACTAAGGGAAATAAATAGTGATGTCTTGAGAAGTGTGCATATTACAGAGGAGGAGGTGCTGGAAGTCTTAAAGCGAATCAAGGTAGATAAATCCCCGGGACCTGATGAAATGTATCCCAGGATGTTGTGGGAGGCTAGGGAGAAAATTGCGGGTCCCCAAACAGAGATATTTGAATCATCGGCAGCCACAGGTGAGGTGCCTGAAGATTGGAGAGTGGCGAATGTTGTGCCCTTGTTTAAGAAGGGCAGCAGGGAAAAGCCTAGGAACTACAGACCGGTGAGCCTAACGTCTGTAGTAGGTAAGTTGCTAGAAGGTATTTTGAGAGACAGGATCTACAAGCATTTAGAGAGGCAAGGACTGATTCGGGTCAGTCAGCGTGGCTTTGTGCGTGGAAAATCATGTCTCACAAATCTGATTGAGTTTTTTGAGGGGGTGTCCAAGAAGGTAGATGAGGGCAGTGCAGTAGACGTAGTCTACATGGACTTTAGCAAAGCCTTTGACAAGATACCGCATGGTAGGTTGTTGCAGAAGGTTAAAGCTCACGGGATCCAGGGTGAGGTTGCCAATTGGATTCAAAATTGGCTGGACGACAGAAGACAGAGGGTGGTTGTAGAGGGTTGTTTTTCAAACTGGAGGCCTGTGACCAGTGGTATGCCTCAGGGATCGGTGCTGGGTGTACTGTTATTTGTGATTTATATTAATGATTTGGATGAGAATTTAGGAGGCATGGTTAGTAAGTTTGCAGATGGCACGAAGATTGGTGGCACAGTGGATAGCGAAGAAGGTTATCTAGGATTGCAATGGGATCTTGATCAATTAGGCCAGTGGGCCGACGAATAGCAGATGGAGTTTAATTTAGATAAATGTGAGGTGATGCATTTTGGCAGATCGAATCAGGCCAGGACCTACTCAGTTAATGGTATGGCGTTGGGGAGAGTTATAGAACAAAGAGATATAGGAGTACAGGTTCATAGCTCCTTGAAGGTGGAGTCGCAGGTGGACAGGGTGGTGAAGAAAGCATTCGGCATGCTTGGTTTCATTGGTCAGAACATTGAATACAGGAGTTGGGACGTCTTGTTGAAGTTGTACAAGACATTGGTACGGCCACACTTGGAATACTGTGTGCAGTTCTGGTCACCCTATTATAGAAAGGGTATTATTAAACTAGAAAGAGTGCAGAAAAGATTTACTAGGATGTTGCCGGGACTTGATGGTTCGAGTTATAAGGAGAGGCTGGATAGACTGGGACTTTTTTCCCTGGAGCGTAGGAGGCTTAGGGCTGATCTTATAGAGGTCTATAAAATAATGAGGGGCATAGATAAGGTAGATAGTCAACATCTTTGCCCAAAGGTAGGGGAGTCTAGAACTAGAGGGCATAGGTTTAAGGTGAGAGGGGAGAGATTCAGAAGGACCCAGAGGGGCAATTTCTTCACTCAGAGGGTAGTGAGTGTCTGGAATGTGCTGCCAGAGGTAGTAGTAGAGGTGGGTACAATTGTGTCTTTTAAAAAGCATTTAGATAGTTACATGGGTAAGATGGGTATAGAGGGTTATGGGCCAAGTGCGGGCAACTGGGATTAGCTTAATGGTAAAAACTGGGCGGCATGGACTGGTTAGGCCGAAGGGCCTGTTTCCATGCTGTAAACTTCTATGATTCTATGATTTTAAGGTATATATACGCTTTAGCCTTTGCTCATAAAAATAACAATGCAACCGCTATAATTTCTAATACAGAACAATTTCGATATTCATCCCAAAAATATGCTATTAGGACGTTCTCCCGGTGACTGCATCGGTTTTCTCCGCGTTCTGGAGGTCCCTCCCACAGTCCAAAGATGTGAACGTTCGGTGGATTGGCCATGCGAAAGTGTGCCATATTGTACATAGATTGGCAGGTGAGCTGGACTGGCCATGATCAACGTACCAGGTTACGGGTATTCTACGGAGGAACTTGGTCACGTCGTCCCCTGCTGATTTTTTGAAACGAGTTCACCCTGTATTCCTTTCCTCTCATTCCTGAATATTGTCAGTGCAAACAAACTCTCTCTCTATTTCCACGATTGAACTTCTCCGCCCACAAACCAGCTGCACTTTTAAGCCCCTCTCATTCGCCGTCTCTTTGATCCAAAGAGAAAAATCTAGGGCGCTTTGGTCCCACTGTTGCTATTGGGGCGAATGTCTTTCTCTGGCAATTCAAATTAATATTGATTCACTCTTTGGATGTGAACTGACTGTTTAAAATTAGAATGACAGCATTTGGCGTGTTTAATATTGGAACCGGAGGAACGAAATCAAATCAATGTGACATGAAATGTAAAATGCTCCAAGGTGGGTGAATTCGATCCCACAGAGGTACGAAGTACAAAAAACACTTCATCCGTGGGTGGGATAACACTTCGTCTCTGGGTGGGAGCGAACCACTAACTTTGCGATAAACAGCCGAACGCACTCTCCGACTGCGCCACAGAGACGACAAATGCAGCTTTTACTCTAATAAACAAGACAAATTATAATGGAAGGAATTCATCTTGTCCACATCGTAATAACAAATTCTTGCTGATGCACCAATCTGGAACAAAAAGACAAAAGGCTGGGTAATCTCAACAGGTCTGACAGCATCTGTGGAGAGCGAACGGAGTCTGTGTCTCAAGCCAGGGTGACTTTGTGTCGCAGAACGAAGACTACATCATTATCGGTAGCCCTGTCAATAACGCGCCTCCTGTTTCTTCATTCGAGCCATTGTTGTATTTTCTGCCTCCAGATCTTCGCAATGAAACTAAAATGAAAGTGTATTATCTGATGTGAAGTAAGGACAGTTTTCTTAGTTTCTAAATATCAGTTAATTTCTCGAATAATTCTAAACAAGGGAAATGTGTCTTGACTGTCGCTCATCAGTCGGGCAGCGCGCTTCGTTCTCCCCAGATTCTGTTTGTCGAAGAGTTATCCAATATTCACAAAACTGGTGCTCGATCTTCGTGTGTCGCTTCGTTTCCGTTTTCTCCACTGCCAACTGGCTCTATTTGCCCAAAATCCGCCCACTCCTCCTCATTGCATCATGACCAGATGTCAGGAAATTCATTTATATGGAGAGACTATCGAGACCAAGATTATTCTCCGCGTATACAGAAGGCTCAGTGGGGATTTGGCGCCTCTCATTTGCCGTCTCACCCTCTGTGATAAAAAGAGAAAATTCTAGGCCCCTTTTGTCCCATTGTTGCTTTTGGGGCTAATGTCTCTCTCTGGTCATTCACTCTTTGGATGTGAACTGACTGTTTAAAATGAGAATGAAAGCATTTGGCGTGTTTAATATTGGAAGTGGAGGAAAGAAATCAAATCAATGTGGCATGAAATGTAAAAAACACCAACGTGGGTGGATTCGATCTCACAGAGGGACGAAGTACAAAAAACACTTCATCCGGGGGTGGGATAATACTTCGTCACTGGGTGGGATCGAACCACCAACCTTTGGGTTAACAGCCGAATGAGGCAACCGATTGCGCAACAGAGACGACAAACGCTGCTTTTGCTTTAATAAAACAGCCAAATTGTAATGGAAACAATTCATCTTGTCCACATCGTAACAGCAAATCCTTGCTGATGCACCAATCTGGAACAAAGCTCAAAAGGCTGGGCAATCTCAGGAGGTCTGACAGCATAAACAAAGAACAAAGAACAAAGAAAAGTCCAGCATAGGAACAGGCCCTTCGACCCTCCAAGCCCGTGCCGACCATGCTGCCCGACTAACCTACAATCTCCGACACTTCCTGGGTCCGTATCACTCTATTCCCAGTCCATTCATGTATTTCTCAAGATGCCCCTTCAATGTCACTATCGTCCCCGCTTGCACCTCCTCCTCTGGTAGCATGTTCCAGGCACCCACTACCCTCTGTGTAAAAAACTTGCTCGTACATCTACTGGCAACCTTGCCCCTCACACCTTAAACCTATGCCCCCTAGTAATTGACCCCTCTACCCTGGGGAAAAGCCTCTGACTATCCACTCAGTCTATGCCCCTCATAATTTTGTAGACCTCTATCAGGTCGCCCCTCAACCTCCATCATTCCAGTGAGAACAAACCGAGTTTATTCAACCGCTCCTCATAGCTAATGCCCTCCATACCAGGCAACATTCTGGCAAATCTCTTCTGCACCCTCTCTAAAGCCTCCTCATCCTTCTGGATGTATGGCGACCAGAATTGAACACTATACTCCAAGTGTGGCCAAACTAAGGTTCTATACAGCTGCAACATTACTTGCCAATTCTTATACTCAATGCCCCGGCCAATGAAGGCAAGCATGCCGTATGCCTTCTTGACTACCTTCACCACCATGTTGCCCCATTCAGCGACCTGTGGACCAGTACACCTAGATCTCTCTGACTTTCAAAATTCTTGAGTGTTCTACCATTCACTGTATATTTCCTACCTGCATTAGACTTTCCAAAATGCATTACCTCACATTTGTCCGGATTAAACTCCATCTGCCATCTCTCCGCCCAAGTCTCCAAATAATCTATATCCTGCCGTATTCTTTGACAGCCCTCATCGCTATCCGGAATTCCACCAACCTTTGTGTCGTCTGCAAACTTACTAATCAGACCAGTTACATTTTCCTCCAAATCATTTATATATAGTACAAACAGCAAAGGTCCCAGCATTGATCCCTGCGGAACACCACTAGTCACAGCCCTCCAATTAGAAAAGCAACCTTCCATTGCTACTGTCTGCAGTCTATGACCTAGCCAGTTCAATATCCACCTTGCCAGCTCACCCCTGAACCCATGTGACTTCACCTTTTGTACTAGTCTACCATGAGGGACCTTGTCAAAGACCTTACTGAAGTCCATATATACAACATCCACTGCCCTACCTGCACCAATCATCTTTGTGACCTCCTCGAAAAACTCTATCAAGTTAGTGAGACACAACCACCCCTTCACAAAACCATGCTGCCTCTCACTAATACGTCCATTTGCTTCCAAATGGGGGTAGATCCTGTCTCGAAGAATTCTCTCCAGTAATTTCCCTACCACTGACGTAAGGCTCACCGGCCTGTAGTTCACTGGATGATCCTTGTTACCCTTCTTAAACAAATGAACAACAATGGCTTTTCTCCGTTCCTCCGGGACATCCCCTGAAGACAGTGAGGATCCAAAGATTTCTGTCAAGGCCTCAGCAATTTCCTCTCCAGCCTCCTGGGGTAGATCCCATCAGGCCCTGGGGACGTATCTACCTTAATATTTTTTAAGACACCCAACAGCTCGTCTTTTTGGATCTCAATGTGACCCAGGCTACCACACTCTTCTCCAGACTCAACATCATAGATTATCATAGAATTTACAGTGTAGAATGTGGCCATTCGGCCCATCAAGACTGCACCGGCTCTTGGAAAGAGCACCCTACCCAAGATCAACACCTCCACCCTATCCCCACAACCCAGTAACCCTACCCAACACGAAGTTTCAATTTTGGACACTAAGGGCAATTTATCGTGGCCAATCCATCTAACCTGCACATCTTTGGACCCTGGGGGGAAACCGGAGCACCCGGAAGAAACCCACGCACACACGGCGAGGATGTGCAGACTCCACACAGACAGTGACCAAAGGCGGAATCGAACCTGGGACTCTGGAGCTGTGAAGCAATTGTGCTATCCACGATGCTACAATGCTGCCCTACCAAGTCCTTCGCTTTGGTGAATACTGATGCAAAGTATTCATTTAGTACCTCGCCCATTTCCTCTGGCTCCACACATAGATTTCCTTGCCTATCCTTCAGTGGGCCAACCTTTCCCTGGTTACCCTCGTGCTTTTTATGTACGTGTAAAAACCTTGGGATTTTCCTTCACCCTATTTGCCAATGACTTTTCGTGACCCCTTCTAGCCCTCCTGACTCCTTGTTTAGGTTGCTCCCAACTTTCCTTATATTCCACACAGGCTTCTTCTGTTCCCAGCCTTTTAGCCCTGACAAATGCCTCCTTTTTCTTTTTGACGTGGCCTACAATATCTCTCATTATCCAAGGTTCCCGAAAATTGCCGTATTTATCCTTCTTCCTCACAGGAACATGCCGGTCCTGAATTCCTTTCAACTGACACTTGAAAGCCTCCCACATGTCAGATGTTGATTTACCCTCAAACATCCGCCCCCAATCAAGGTTCTTCAGTTCCCGACTAATATTGTTATAATTAGCCTTCCTCCAATTTAGCACATTCACCCTTGGTCAACTCTTATCCTTGTCTACCAGCACTTTAAAACTTACTGAATTGTGGTCACTGTTCACGAAATGCTCCCCTACTGAGACTTCTACCACCTGATCGGGCTCATTCCCCAATACCAGGTCCAGTACCGCCCCGTCCCTGGTTGTACTGTCTACATGTTGTTTTAAGGAGCCCTCCTGGATGCTCCTTACAAACTCTGCCCCGTCTAAGCCCCTGGCACTAAGTGAGTCCCAGTCAATATTGGGGAAGTTGAAGTCTCCCATCACCACAACCCTGTTGTTTTTGCTTTTTTCCAAAATCTGTCTACCCATCTGCCACTCTATCTCCCGCTGGCTGTTGGGAGGCCTGTAGTAAACCCCCAACATTGTGACTGCACCCTTCTTACTCCTGATCTCTACCCATATAGCCTCACTGCCCTCTGAGGTGTCCTCCCGTAGTACAGCTGTGATATCCTCCCTAACCAGTAGCGCAACTCCGCCAACCCTTTTACATCCCCCTCTACCCGCCTGAAACATCTAAATCCTGGAACGTTTAGCTGCCAATCCTGCCCTTCCCTCAACCAGGTCTCTGTAATGGCAACAACACCATAGTTCCAAGTACTAATCCAAGCTCTAAGTTAATCTGCCTTCCCCATAATACTCCTTGCATTACAACATATGCACTTCAGGCCACCAGAACTGCTGTGTTCAGCAACTTCACCCTGTCTGCTCTGCCTCAGAGCCATACTGTCTTTATTCCCTAGTTCTCCCTCAATGCTCTCACCTTCTGACCTATTGCTCCCTTGCCCACCCCCCTGCCATACTAGTTTAAACCCTCCCGTGTGACACTAGCAAACCTCGCAGCCAGGATATTTATGTCTCTCCAGTTTAGGTGCAACACGTCCTTCCTATATCGGTCACACCTGCCCCTGAAGTGCTCCCTGTGGTCCAGATAACAGAAACCCTCCCTCCTACACCAGCTGTTTAGCCACGTGTTTAGTTGCTCTATCTTCCTATTTCTAGCCTCACTAGCACGTGGCACATGGAGTAATCCCGAGATTACAACCCTAGAGGTCCTGTCTTTTCACTTTCTGCCGAGCTCCCTGAACTCCTGCTGCAGGACCTCATGCCCCTTCTATGTCGTTAGTACCAATATGTACAACGACCTCTGCCTGTTTGCCCTCCCCCTTCAGGATGCCCTCTACCCGTTCGGAGGCATCCTGGACCCTGGCACCAGGGAGGCAAATTACCATCCCGGAGTCTCTTTCACGTCCACAGAATCGCCTATCTGTGCCACTGACTACAGAGTCCCCTATGACTTTTGCTCTTCTGCGCTTTGACCCTCCCTTCTGAACAGCAGAGCCAGCCGTGGTGCCACTGCTCTGGCTGCTGCTGTTATCCCCCCCCCCCCCCCGACAGTATCCAAAGGGGTATACCTGTTCGAGAGGGGGACAGCACAAGGGATTCTTGCACTGACTGCCTGCCCTTTCTGGTGGTCACCCATTTCTCTGCCTGCACCTTGGGTGTGACCACATTTATATACCTGCTATCTGTGACGCTTTCCGCCACCTGCATGCTCCGAAGTGCATCCAATTGATGCTCCAACCGAACCATGCGGTCTGTAAGGAGCTCCAGTTAGGTGCAGTTTCTGCAGATGAAGCCATCCGGGACTCTGGAAGCCTCCCGGGCCTGCCACATCTCACAGTCAGAGCACTGCACCCCTCTAACTGACATTGCGTCAATTAATTCGTAAATTAAAGTTAAATGTTAAACTTTGAAGAAAAAAAAGTTACTGTTCACTACCTGTTTCCTAGCAGTAGATTTATACTATAAATGTGAAGGCTTAATACAGTACTCTCCGATCTCTGGTTTAGATACCCCTCTAAATTATAATTAAGTAATTTACATGTTTAATTAGTTTCCCAATGCTTAATTTTTTTAATTTCTGAAGATTCCCAACCAGCCACTCAGGTCACAGCTTTTCTCTGATGTCACTTCAGTCCCCCCCCCTCTCCACCCCCCCCCCCCCCCCCCCACACACACACACACACAATTTGAAAAGGAATAAAAATAAAAATGAGTAAAACTCACTTTCTTACCTTCTGAGGGTCTCATATGCTCTCTGGTTCTCTCCCTTTCCTGGTTACCTCACTGCCCCAAATTACCAAGTTTCCAATTCCCTCGCTGGATGTGTCTTACTCACTCAGGCTGTGTCTCTTTGACCTGCGCAACGCTTCTGTGGAGAGAGAACGGGGTCTGTGTTTCAAGCCAGATTAGCAGTTTCGCTGGATTGGCCATGATCAACATGCCACGTTCAGGGTATTCTCTGGAGGGACTTGGTCACGTCATCCCTTGCTGATTTTTTGGAATCCATTTCACCCTGTATCCCTTTCCTCTCATTCCAGAATATTGTCAGTGCAAACAAAATCTCTCTATTTCCACGATTGAATTCACCGCCGCCATACCAGTTGCACTTTGGAGCGCCTTTCATTCGCTGTCTCACCCACTTTGATCCAAAGAGAAAAATCTAGTCCCCTTTCGTCCCACTATTGCTATTGGGGTGAATGTCTCTCTTTGGTAGGTCAAATTAACGTTGATTAATTCTTTGGATGTGAACTGACTGTTCAAAACCAGAATGACAGCATTTGGTGTGTTTAATATTGGAACCGGACAAAAGAAATCAAATCAATGTGGCATGAAATATAAAAAACACCAAAGTGGGTGATTCGATCCAACAGAGGGACAAAGTATAAAAAACACTTCATACGGGGGTGGGATAACACGTCATCTCCGGGTGGGATCGAACCACCAACCCTTCGGTTAATAACCGAACGCGCTATCCGATTGCGCCACAGAAACAACAAATGCTGCTTTTGCTCGAATAAGCAAGCCAAATTACGATGGAAACCATCTCACCTTGTCCATATCGCAACAGCAACTGCTGATGCACCAATCTGGAACAAAAACACAAACGGCTGGGCAATCTCAGCAGGTCTGACAGCATCTGTGGAGAGAGAACGGAGTCTGTGTTTCAAGCCAGGGGGACTGTGTAACAGAACGAAGAGTACACCATTATCCGTAGCCCTGTCAATAGCGCGCCTCCGGCCTTTTTACATTCGATCCATTGTTGTATTTTGCGCTTCCCGATATTCGCAATGAAACTAGAATTAAACTGTATTTTCTGATGTGCAGTAAGGACTGTTTTCTTAGTTTCTAAATATCAGTTAATTTCTCGAACCATTCTAATCAAAGGAAATGTGTCTTGACTGTCGCTGATCAGTCGGGCAGCGCCCTTCGTTCTCCCCGGATTCTGTTTCTCGAAGTGTTTCCCAACATTCACAAAACTGGTGCTTGATGTTCGTGTGTCGCTTCGTTTCCGTTTTCTCCATTGCCAACTGGCTCTCTTTCCAGAAAATTGGCTCACTCATCCTCATTGGATCATGACCAGATGTCAGTAAATTCATTTATATGGATGGACGATCGAGACCAAGATTATTCTCCGCGTATACAGAAGGTTAAGTGGGTATTTGGTTGAGACACTTGTACATTTTGGGTTAATGGCAAAGGAAGATGCAGCAAATTAAGAGAGACTGTTTTCACTTCCAAACAGACCAAAGCCTGAGGAGTATGCTTGATGATAATAGTTAAAATAAAAAACCGGGAGCTGAAGAGATTCTCGCATTAACAACCGTTTTTACAAAAGAACAAAGAACAAAGAAATGTACAGCACAGGAACAGGCCCTTCGGCCCTCCAAGCCCGTGACGACCATGCTGCCCGACTAAACTACAATCTTCTACACTTCCTGGGTCCGTATCCTTCTATTCCCATCCTATTCATATATTTGTCAAGATGCCCCTTAAATGTCCCTATCGTCCCTGCTTCCACTACCTCCTCCGGTAGCGGGTTCCAGGCACCCACTACCCTCTGCGTAAAAATCTTGCCCCGTACATCTACTCTAAACCTTGCCTCTCTCACCGTAAACCTATGTCCCCTAGTAATTGACCCCTCTACCCTGGGGAAAAGCCTCTGACTATCCACTCTGTCTATGCCCCTCATAATTTTGTATACCTCTATCAGGTCTCCCCTCAACCTCCTTCGTTCCAGTGAGAACAAATCGAGTTTATTCAATCGCTCCTCATAGCTAATGCCCTCCATACCAGGCAACATTCTGGTAAATCTCTTCTGCACCCTCTCTAAAGCCTCCACATCCTTCTGGTAGTGAGGCGACCAGAATTGAACACTATACTCCAAGTGTGGCCTAACTAAGGTTCTATACAGCTGCAACATGACTTGCCAATTCTTATACTCAATGCCCCGGCCAATGAAGGCAAGCATGCCGTATGCCTTCTTGACTACCTTCTCCACCTGTGTTGCCCCTTTCAATGACCTGTCGACCTGTACTCCTAGATCTCTTTGACTTTCAATACTCTTGAGGGTTCTACCATTCACTGTATATTCCCTACCTGCATGAGACCTTCCAAAATGCATTACCTCACATTTGTCCGGATTAAACTCCATCTGCCATCTCTCCGCCCAAGTCTCCAGACAATCTAAATCCTGCTGTATCCTCCGACAGTCCTTATCGCTATTCGCAATTCCACAATCCTTTGTGTCATCTGCAAACTTAGTAATCAGGCCAGTTATATTTTCCTCCAAATCATTTATATATACTACAAAGAGCAAAGGTCCCAGCACTGATCCCTGTGGAACACCACTGGTCACAGCCCTCCAATTAGAAAAGCATCCCTCCATTGCTACTCTCTGCCTTCTATGGCCTAGCCAGTTCTGTATCCACCTTGCCAGCTCACCCCTGATCCCGTGTGACTTCACCTTTTGTACTCGTCTACCATGAGGGACCTTGTCAAAGGCCTTACTGAAGTCCATATAGACAACATCTACTGCCCTACCTGCATCAATCATCTTAGTGACCTCCTCGAAAAACTCTATCAAGTTAGTGAGACACTAAGTTGTCTCCCCTTCACAAAACCGTGCTGCCTCTCACTAATACGTCCATTTGCTTCCAAATGGGAGTCGATCCTGTCTCGAAGAATTCTCTCCAGTAATTTCCCTTACACTGAAGTAAGGCTCACCGGCCTGTAGTTCCCGGGATTATCCTTGCTACCCTTCTTAAACAGAGGAACAACATTGGCTATTCTCCAGTCCTCCGGGACATCAAACTGTAGCAGAAGCATGCACTCAGCTGTGAACCCGTTTTAAAGAGTGCTTCGCACAGAGCATTCCTCATCCGTTCATTTAGGAAAAACACGTCAACTGACCATTGCCCTGACTTGGATTCGAACCGAGGTTGCTGCGCCCACAACGCAGAGCACTAACCACTATACGATCATGGCGCCACACGTTACCGCCGAGGCAAGCTACAACTGTTGATGTACTTAGTCATAATTGTTTGGAACCTATCATGGCCCATACTTTATGACTCTCGAATTACAACTTTCGTAGATACACAGTTTTGATGCCTTAACCTTGGTTCCATAATAATTTTCCTTTAACAAGGATATATGCACTTTAACCCAGGCTCATAAAAATAACAATGCTACCGCTGTAATATATAATACATAACAATTTCAATAATCGTCCCAAACATATGGCATTTGGACGTTCTCATGGTGTCTGCATCGGTTTTCTCCGCCTGTTCGAAGTCCCTCCCACAGTTCAAAGATGTGTAGGTTCGGTGGATTGGCCATGCTAAAGTGTGCCAGATTGTACATAGATTAGCAGTTTCGCTGGATTGGCCATGATCAACGTGCTGGATTACGGGTATTCTACGGTGGAGCTTGGTCACGTCGACCCCTGCTAATTAAAAAAAAAACATTTCGTCCTGTATCCCTTTCCTCACATTCTTGAATATTGTCAGTGCAAACAAACTCTCTCTATTTCCACGATTGAACTTCTCCGCCCGCATACCTGTTGCACTTTGGAGCGTCTCCCATTCGCCGTCTCACCCTCTTGATCCAAAGAGAAAAATCTCGGGCCTTTCGTCCCACTGTTGCTATTGGGGTGAATGTCTCTCTTTGGTAGGTCAAATTAATATTGATTAATTCTTTGGATGTGAACTGATTGTTTAAAATCATAATGACAGCATTTGGCGTGTTTAATATTGGAACCGGAGGAAGGAAATCAAATCAGTGTGGCATGAAATATAAAAAGCACCAAGTGGGTGATTCGATCCCACAAAGGGACAAAGTCCAAAATACAATTCATCCGGGGGTGGGATAACACTTCGTAACTGGGTGAAATCGAACCACCAAACTTTTGGTTAACTGCCGAACGCGCTAACCGATTGCGCCACAGAGACGACAAATGCTGCTTTGGCTCGAATAAAGAACCCAAATTATGATGGAAACAGTCTCCCCTTGTCCACTTCGTAACAGTAAATTCTTGCTGATGCACCAAACTGGAACAAAAGCACAAAAGGCTGAGCAATCTCACCAGGTCTGACAGCATCTGTGGAGAGAGAACGGAGTCTGTTTTTGAAGCCAAGTTGACTGTGTCACAGAACGAAGAGTACCCCATTATCCGGAGCCCTGTCAATAACGCGCCTCCAGCCTTTTTACATTCGAGCCATTGTTGTATTTTCCGTTTCCCGATATTCGCAATAAAACTATAATTAAACTGTATTTTCTGATGTGCAGTAAGGACAGCGTTCTTAGTTTCTAAATATCAGTTAATTTCTCGAAACATTCTAATGAAAGAAAATGTGTCTTGACTGTCGCTGATCTGTCGTGCAGCGCTACGGAATCTGTTTCTCAAAGTGTTTCCCAACATTCACAAAACGGTTCCTTGATGTTCGTGTACCACTTCGTTTCCGTTTTCCCCATTACGAACTGTCATTATTTCGCAAAATTCTGCCCACTCCTCCTCATTGCATCATGACCAGATGTCAGGAAATTCATTTATATGGATGGACTATCGAGACCAAGATTATTCTCCGCGTATACAGAAGGTGCAGTGGGTATTTTGTTAAGACACTTGAACATTTTGCGTGAATGGCCAAAGAAAGCGATGCAGCAAATTGAGAGAGACTTCCTGCTTGATAATAATAGTTAAAATAAAAAACCGGGAGCTGAGGAGATTTTCGTATTCACAACCGTTTGAATTCTGGAGCATCAAGCAGGAGCAGAAGCATGCACTCTGCTGTGAACCCGTTTTAACGAGTCCTTCATACAGAGAATTCCTCATCCGTTCATTTGGGAAAAATACATCAACTTATCGCTGCCGTGACTCGGATTCGAACCGAAATTGGTTCGGCCACAACGCAGACTACTAACCAATACACGATCACGGCACCACACGTTCCAGCAAAGGCTCATCTGCAACTGTCGATGTACTTGATTATCAACGGTGTGGCATGCATCATGGCCAACAGTTCATGACTCTCTAATTACAATTTTAGTAGATACACAGTTTGGATGCCTTAACCTTGGTTCCATAATGATGTTCCTGCAACAAGGATATATACACTTTAAACCAGGCTCATAAAAATAACAATGCAATCGCTATAATCTATAATACACAACAATTTCGATATTCATCCCAAACATATGGTATTTGGACGTTCTCCCGGTGCCTGCATCGGTTTTCTCCGCCTGCTCGACGTCGCTCCCACAGTCCAAAGATATGAAGGTTCGGGTGGATTGGCCACGGCAACGTGTGCCAGATTGTCCATTGATTAGCAGTTTCGCTGGATTGGTCATGATCTCCGTGCCGGATTATGGGTATTGTACGGAGGAACTTCGTCATTTCGACTCCTGCTGATTTTTCGAAACCATTTCACACTGTATCCCTTTCCTCTCATTCCTGAATATTGTCAGTGCAAACAAACTCTCTCTCTATTTCCACGATTGAACTTCTCCGCCCACATACCAATTGCACTTTGGAGCGCCTCTCAGTCGCCGCCTCACCCTCATTGATCCAAAGAGAAGAATCGAGGCCATTTTCATTCCACTGTTGCAATTTGGGTGAATATCTCTCTCTGGTCGTTCAAAGTAATATTGCTGAACTCTTTGGATGGGAACTGGCTGTTTAAAATCAAAATGATAGCATTCGGCGTGTTTAATATTGGAACCGGAGGAAAGAAATCAAATCAATGTGGCATGAAACATAAAAAGCACCACGGTGGGTGATTCTTTCCCACAGAGGGACAAAGTCTCATAAACACTTCATCCATGGGGTGGGAAAACACTTCATCACTGGGTGGAATCAAACTGCCAACCTCTTAGTTAACAGCCGAACGCGCTAACCGATTGCTCCACAGAGATGACAACCTCTGCTTTTGCTCGGATTAACATATCAAATTCCGATGGAAACAGTCTCATCTTGTCCACATCGGAACAGCAAATTCTTGTTCTTGCATCAATCTGCAACAAAAACACAAAAGGCTGGGCAATCTCAGCCGGTCTGACAGCATCTGCGGAGAGAAAACTGAGTCTGTGTTTCAAGCCAGGGTGACTGTGTAACAGAACAAAGACTACACCATTATCCGTAGCCCTGTCAATAACGCGCCTCCAGACTTCTACATTCGAGCCATTGTTGTATTTTGCGCTTCCCGATACTCGCGATGAAACTATAATTAAACTGTATTTTCTGATGTGCAGTAAGGACTGTTTTCTTAGTTTCTAAATATCAGTTAGTTTCTCGAATCATTCTAATCAAAGGAAATGTGTCTTGACTGTCGCTGATCAGTCGGGCAGCGCCCTTCGTTCTCCCCAGATTCTGTTTCTCGAAATGTTTCCCAACATTCACAAAACTGGTGCTTGATGTTCGTGTGTCGCTTCGTTTCCGTTTTCTCCATTGCCAACTGGCATTATTTCCCTAAATTCTGTCCGCTCCTCCTCATTGCATCATGACCAGATGTCAGGAAATGAATTTATATGGTGGGACTATCGAGACCAAGATTATTCTCCGGGTATACAGAAGGTTCAGTGGGTATTTGGTTGAGACACTTGAAAATTTTGGGTGAATGACCAAAGAAGCTGATGCAGCAAATTGAGAGAGACTGTTTTCACTTCCAAACAGACAAGAACCTGAGGAGTATGCTTGATGATAATAGTTAAAATAAAAAACAGGGAGCTGAAGACATTCTCGTATTCACAACGTTTGAATTCTCGAGCACCAAACAAGCACTCAGCTGTGAACCCATTTTAAAGAGTCCTTTCCTCAGAGAATTCTTCATTAGTTCTTTTGAGAAAACCCCATAAACTTATTGCTGCCATGACTCGGATTCGAACCGAGTTTGCTGCAGCCACAACCATGAGTACGAAACACGGGACGATCACTGCGCCACACGTATCCGCCGAGGCAGAAGTGTAACTGTCGATAAGTCATAATTCCTCATCCGTTCATTTGGGAAAAACAGATCAACTTTTGTGGCGTGTACACTCTTTACTCCGGGGACATTAGGATGAGATTTCTAAATTCTTGGAAGTGCAGGGTCGGATTCGGACAAGTCAGCTTGGATTTAGTAAGGGGAGGCCGTGCCTGACAAATCTGTTAGAGTTCTTTGAAAAGATAACAAATAGGTTGTACCAAGGAGAGCCAATGGATGTTATCTATCTTGACTTCCAAAAGGCCTTTGATAAGGTACCTCATGGGAGACTGATGAGTAAAATAAGGGCCCATGGTGTTCGAGGCAAGGTACTAACATGGATTGACGATTGGCTGTCAGGCAGAAGGCAGAGAGTTGGGATAAAAGGTTCTTTTTCGGAATGGCAACCGGTGACGAGTTGTGTCCCACAGGGTTCAGTGTTGGGGCCACAGCAGTTCTCTTTATATCTTAACGATCTAGATGACGGGACTGGGGACATTCTGGCTAAGTTTGCCGATGATACAAAGATAGGTGGAGGGGCAGGTAGTATGAAGGAGGTGGGGAGGCTGCAGAAAGATTTAGGCAGTTTAGGAGAGTGGTCCAAGAAATGGCTGATGAAATTCAACGTGGGCAAGTGCGAGGTCTTGCATTTTGGAAAAAAGTATAGAGGCATGGACTATTTTCTAAACGGTGACAAAATTCATAATGCTGAAGTGCAAAGGGACTTGGGAGTCCTAGTCCAGGATTCTCTAAAGGTAAACTTGCAGGTTGAGTCCGTAATTAAGAAAGCAAATGCAATGTTGCCATTCATCTCAAGAGGCTTGGAATATAAAAGCAGGGATGTACTCCTGAAGCTTTATAAAGCATTAGTTAGGCCCCATTTAGAATACTGTGAGCAATGTTGTGCCCCACACCTCATGAATGACATACTGGCACTGGAGCGGGTCCAGCGGAGATTCACATGGATGATCCCAGGAATAGTAGGCCTAACATACGCTGAACGTCTGAGGATCCTGGGATTATATTCATTAGAGTTTAGGAGGTTGAGGGGAGATCTAATAGAAACTTACAAGATAATGAATGGCTTAGATAGGGTGGATGTAGGGAAGTTGTTTCTATTAGCAGGATAGACTAGGACACGGGGGCACAGCCTTAGAATAAAAGGTAGTCACTTTAGAACAGAGATGAGGAGAAATGTCTTCAGCCAGAGAGTGGTGGGTCTGTGGAATTTATTGCCACAGAGGGCGGTGGAGGCCGGGACGTTGAGTGTCTTTAAGACAGAAGTTGATAAATTCTTGATTTCTCGAGGAATTAAGGGCTATGGAGAGAGAGCGGGTAAATGGAGTTGAAATCAGCCATGATTGAATGCTGGAGTGGACTCGATGGGCCGAATGGCCTTACTTCCACTCCTATGTCTTATGGTCTTATGGATATTGCTTTCAATGCAGGCACACAGTTTCCCCATTTTAATGCACTATTAATGCAGGTTTTGCCTGACCGCTTAGCATCCAGTATTACAACTAATAACATGGACTGGTCTGACAATTCCAAACCTCAAATGAAACGTGGGGTGAGACCTGTTACAAAGACACTTTGCCCAAAGTTAAATTCGAATTCATCCAATGTCCCTCTCAAAGAAGAGCTCCTTAAGGTCAGAACTCTCAGACAGATTAACGTTACTATCGCCCAGATTGCACGGACCCTCCTGAATTTGGTTACCACTGACAGGCTCCTCAGCCCTTCACTCCATACATGCAGGATTTCGACAGCGCTCCTCCGCATCGTCCTGCTGCCAAATATAATGTCACTTGCTCCAACTGTCAACGTACAGGCCACTATGCTAGGGATTGTCCAGTACCCCGACGACAAAGTAGATTTCAACCCTGTCGGCAGACACCCTTTACTACCTCTAACCCCTACTGACTAGCCAGATCGAACTTTCCGCTCCTCTGAACAGACCACTCTGACGAGCCCACCGCTACGATTTGCATAGAGGGCATGCCTATCCCCTTCCTGATTGACACCGGCGTGACTCATTCTACGCTGGACTGGACATTAATTCAGAAACAGTGCTTTCCCCTTTCTGATAAGCATGTGGAACTTGCTGGTTTCATGGGGGAAGGTGCTGTTTATCCGCTTACGAAGCCACTCTCTATTCAATTTGAGGGCCAGGAATGTTGCATCCCTTTCACAGTTACCCGCGTCCTTGGAGTAAACCTGGTCAGACGTGACTTGCTGTGTCCCTTGCAGGTGGAAATTGTTTGCCTTGATAACGGTATTACTATATCAGCTATCCCGCAGGCCCAGCTTCGAAATTTTCCCCTTTTCACTACTCCACAGTGGTGGTCGGTTGATTTTTATCCCTCACACTTTTCAACTCCCTTAGATATTCCCGATCCACATGTCACTCTTTGCTACGATCATACAGGATGCTCACCTGATTTGGAGAGCATGTACCAAGACACCCTCGGTTCTCTAAAATCTGTATCATTTGTTGGCCTCGCTCAGGGAAAAGAAGGGTCTGCCTTTCTTGTCAATTTACCCCATGGCCTCTGGCATCAGTCGGGACTTGTGTCACCCCACGTGATCCTTTCTGTGAACGAAGGCTACAGTGCCAAGTCCTTGGGATTTCTGGCAGTTGCATTACGAGGACAAGCAGATCCTTTCTTTAATGGAAGTCAAATACTACCCGCAGGCACTTTACAATATTTTCAACGCCCATTTGTCCTCATTGGCACACTGCACCACCATCGTTCAGTCCAATCAACGACTTCTGAACTACCCGCAGATTTATGGGCGGCATCGAAACACGAAGTTGGTCTCACTAATGTCCCTCCCGTTGTTATTAAAGTTATACCCGACATGCCCTTTCCCTCGATTTCACAGTACCCTTTGCGCCCCGAGGTTGAAGAAGGAGTCTTGGTCATGATTCAATCGTTGCTTCAACAGGGAATTGTGGTACCATGCCAATCGCCCTGTAACACCCCGATTCTTCCAGTTCCTAAGATAGCAAGACATCCGAATGGCGTTTGGTCCAAGACCTCTGACGTATTAATCAGATAGTAGAACCCTTACATCCTATTGTTCCAAACCCGGTGACAATCCTTAGTAATGTCCCACCACAGGCGGCTGTTTTCACCCTTGTTGATTTACAACATGCCTTTTTGCAATACCCCTCGCCCCTGAATCACAGTATTTGTTTGCCTTTACATTTAAAGGCAACCAATACACTTGGACTAGGCTCCAACAGGGCTTCATTCATTCTCCAACCCTTTTCTCACAAGCATTGCACTCCCAGTTAGCGACATTATCAACTCCTGGTGGCTCCACCATCATCCAATATGTTGATGACTTACTCCTTGCCAGCCCTGACTTCACCACTAACCAGCATGACACCGTTTACCTGCTCATCCGTCTCCATTCATGGGGGTATGTGATCCCACCCACTAAAGTTCATAAAGGCCAACGGCAGGTCAAATGTTTGGGTGTCCTAATAAGTGCTACGGATCGCTCCCCTACTCAGGAACGCATTACTCCTTCACTGCAGACCCTATTTCCTACATCGCCCAAGCAGGTGCGAGCCATTTTTGGATTGGTGAACTTTTGCAGACAATGGATTGCGAATGTTACTGTCCATACTAAAGAGTTAACTCTGTACTCCTCTCAAAATGCTTCTCTTAAGTTTGAACTTCCTGATTCAGCAAAACAATCTTTTGTTACTCTGAAAAACGCCCTGGCAGCCGCCTCAGCGCCAGGACGACCTATGTATGACAGACCCTTTCAGTTGTACGTTAATGTTCTTGATGAATATGCCACGAGTGTTCTAACACAAGAACACGGTGACCGGCGTCGCCCGGTCGCCTACTATTCTACGAAATTGGACCCTGTAGCTTGCAGTCTACCTCCCTGCACCCAAATTCTTATGGCTGTCCATTTGTTAGCTCACGCAGCCTCTAATCTGACCCTTTACCAGCCAGTACAAGTGCATACCTCACACTCTATTGTGGCTCTCCTAACGTCTCAGCAAACCCAGCATCTGACTCAAGCCCGCTTGAGCCGCTATGAGGTTTCACTATTGCAAAACCTTTACCTCTCTTTTCATTACTGTTCGACCTTAAATCCTGCTGTGTTCCTCGAACAGCCCCCCGATAACCTTGTGGACCCGCCACACGATTGTTTGCTTCGGAATCACTTCCTTACCGCGCGTCGCCCGGATTTAACGGACCGGCCTATTGATAATCCAGATCTAATTTTTTATGTTAATGGCAGTTCCTCCATTTCTCTCACTGGCATCCCACAGTCGGGATATGCCGTGGTAACCGACACTGACGTGCAGGAAGCAGCAGCCTTCGAGACCCCTGTCTCCGCACAAGCTATTTGCCCGTATTCAAGCATGTATTTTGGCCACATGTAAAAGTACTAATGTTTACACTGATTCTAGGTATGCCTTTGGCGTGACGCACGCTTTCGGTCGCCTCTGGCAACAGCCTCACCTCTGCGGGAGCTCCCATTCAAAATGCTCTTTGGATTAAAAATATCCTCGATGCTAATCAGCTTCCCCATCAATTGGCAATTATTAAATGTGTTGCGCACACAAAGCGGGACACTCCCGTTCAATTAGGAAATGCCCGTGCTGATTCGGCTGCTTTAGCTGCGGCTGATTGTTCCCAGTGGGGCTAATCAGGCTCTAAAGCAGGTACCTGCATTAGGAACGAAGGGCATGCCAGACATAACTAAGTTCAAAATTTACAGAGGGACGCCTCTGACTCCGCGCGCACACTATGGAAGTCAATGGGGTGTTCACAAACCTTGACACGAGACCTCAGGCTTACTCCCGTTGGTCAAGTTTGTATTCCGAATTCTTTATTGCCGGTACTTATTGATTATTTGCATTCTTGTACCCATCTTGGCAAGGAGGGAATGGCACAGCTACTCCTGAAAACCTGGTGGCACCCAGATTTGAATACAGCAACGCAAACGCGGCTGGATCGATGCGTTATTTGCGTGAAACATAATAAGGGTAAAGGCATTAAATGCCCTCCAGGAACCACTCCCTTGCCAGATGGCCCTTTTGCCTGTATACAGCTTGATTTTATCGAATTGCCAAAAGCACAGTGCCATAAATATTGTTTAGTAATAATCAATGTATTTAGTAAATGGATTGAAGCCTTCCCCACCACTAATTGTACGGCACATACACTGGTGAAGTGGTTGTTAACGGAAGTCATTCCTCGTTTTGGGGTACCCAAAATGGTGAACTCAGACAATGGACCATATGCTGTAGCTCGGATCAATACTGAATTGTGTGAAGCACTCGTAATTAAACAGCAACTGCACTGCGCATATCACCCGCAGGCTGAGGGAATTGTGGAAAGAGCCAACGGGACATTAAGAGAAAAATTATCTAAATTAACTGAAAAAACTGGGTTAAATTGGCTAAAAGTTGGCACTATTTCACATGCGTGTGACTCCCCATTCGCGGACCGGACTGTCAGCTACAGAGATAGTCTATGGTTGGCCAATGAGAACTCCCTGGGATGCCCATGAAAAATTCCCAGAGGGAGTAGACCTCCACATGATCGGGGAACAAATGCAGAAGAATTTGAAGCAATTAACACATTCTCTGAAGTTTCTCCACTCACAGGTAAAACAGGCACATCTCCCAGTAATGGCAGAGACAGCCGTCCCTCGATATCCAGTGAATAAACACGGAGACAACATGTTGGTTAAAAACTGGGACAGAAAGAAACTAGGATAGTGCTGGAGTGGACCCTTCCGCGTACTGCTGACTACACCGACTTCCGTCAAACTTGAAGGACGTTCAAGTTGGATACATCCATCCGATTGCAAGAAGATAGTCTCCAAACCAGACGAGAACACAGGATGAAGATCTTCATTATAATTTTTGGACTATTTAGCCTTAATGGCCACTCGGTAGTGAAAAAAACGACCGAAACGAGACCTGCCTTCCAATACCTATTTATGTATGTCATATCTTTATGCCGAAAAATTGAATGTAAGCAAGTGTTGGGTTTGTACCCACATCCCCGTCCATTCGAGGGAAGGAATACCTTTCCAATCCCTCCCCTTTCATATCGCAGAGACGGTTGAATGGATTTTATGACAAAATCAAACAGGGAGCAGGGGAAATAGGGGGGATATGGAAATATGGAGATCTGCTGGCTATGACATGACTAAATTTTCAGCTTCATATCAACCTACCTATAATCATGCCTTGACTCCACTCTCCCTCACTGTCCACTCGTATAATGTTCAAGGTTCCATGTGTTTTAATAAATCAGGGAAAGGAAAGTTAATGGGGCAAAGTAGGTGCAACCTTACAGTTGACTGGCAAGGACCGGTACCAGGCATATCCAACAAGGGCATGTTTAACTGTGATTGGTCCAAGGTATGAAATATAACTTCTAACATTTCATGGGGACAGACATCCCCAATCCCCTGGATGACATCAGCTGATGATTTTACGGCCTATAATGGAACCTATTTCATATGCGGCACGAAAGGACATCCATGGCTTCCCATTGATTGGACAGGATCCTGCTTTTTGGGATATGTTGTACTTCAAATGCGTCACCTACCCACCTTTAAGCACTCCCCCTCGTGAGCAAAAAGGACTATTTCTAAAATGGAACAGTTCTTTATGATGGCCTTTCCCTTGTACAGAATGGGCAAGGCATCCGACGAACTGATCCACATGGCCACAGCATTGGAACAACTGGCGTACGTAATGGCAGCAGAAGCCAGGGAAACTGTACAGGCATTGGCTGAGGTCTCAGCTGAGCTAGTAGCTGTCGGGACTGTGGCATTACAAAATCGACTGGCTTTGGATTATTTGTTAGCCTCGCAGGGAGGAACGTGCGCTATCATAGGTCAGGAGTGCTGTACTTATATTCCAGATGGCTCGGAAAATATCACTAACCTGGCCGACCGTATAAAGAGACAGGCTTCTCAAATTCAAGAGATTGACAGTGTATTTCATGACAAAAACCCGCTGGGTTGGCTAGGATGGCTGGGTCACGGAGTATTTGATTGGACCTTTAAGGCCTTCATTTTATTACTATTAATTCTACTAGGGATAGGATTGCCTGGTTGCTTGTGGAAATGCATTTTCAAACGAGTCATGGATATATCTATTTAACTAGTGGTCATGATATGACGAAAGGAGGGAATGTGATATGGTACGAATTAAGTAATGGCATGATGGGAAAACTGGTCAATGGGAAGACTGGTCAAAAGGTTTGATACAATACAAGAAAGGCTGAAACTGCTCATTCCAGCTTGCCAGGCCCAGGGAAACAATGCTGCCCTAACCATTTTCAGACTAGTATGGCCATAGGCCAATTCTGCATACCTTGAAGTCTGAAAATATTAGCGAACGTCGAGCCATTCCAAAACACCGGACCTCGGCAACTCCTGTGTAAACTAACTCGTCATAACCCAGGGCCGTAGGAATTTAAAACAAAGGTAAGTTCAGGAAGAAACAAGTCTATTCTGAACTTTCAGTGTTCCCTCCGAGGACTAAATAATGGTATGAGTGATATGACCAAACATGGTCTGGTCTTTGCTTCCGTTTGTTTTTCCGATCAAACTCCTGACCATACTGTTGTCACATAATCTTGATAAAGTTAATGTATAAATATGGAGCTAATTCTCAACGAAAGCGCGGAACTTGTGAAGACTGAGCAGTTTTGTTGACTGCTCTCTGACTTCAAGTTTCAGCCATTACTTCATGCAGTTGTTTTCGACAATAAAGCTTGTTATTCTGTCATAACGAGTGTGTTGAAATTTTCTTCTACAGAAGCGGGAAAATATTGACTTTGACAGATTTCACTTCCAAAATGGCAAGAACCGGAGGAGTATGCTTGATGATGATAGTTAAAATATAAAATCGTGAGCTGAGGAGATTCTCGCATTCACAACTGTTTGAATTCTGGAGCATCAAACAGAAGCAGAAGCATGCACTCAGCTGTGAACCCGTTTTAAAGAGTGCTTCACACAGAGAATCACTCATTCGTTCATTTAAGAAAAACACGTTAACTGATCACTGCCGTGACTCGGATTCGTACCGAGGTTGCTGCAGCCACAATGCAGAGGACTAACCACTAGTCGAACACGGCGCCTCACGTTACCGCCAAGGCAACCTGTAACTCTCGATATGCTTGGTCATCAACTGTTTGGAATCTATCATGGCCCACACTTTATGACTCTCTAAATACAACTTTAGTAGATACACAGTTTGGATGCCTGAACCTTGGTTCCATATTAATGTTCCTGCAAAATGGAGAAATACACGTTAACACAGGCTCATAAAAATAACAATGCAATCCCTATAATATATTATCCGTCACAATTTCGATATTCATCCCAAACAGATGGTATTTGGACGTTCTCCCAGTGTCTGCATCGGTTTTCTCCGCCTGCTAGACGTCCCACCCGCAGTCCAAAGATGTGAAGGTTCGGCAGATTGGCCATGCTAAAGTATACCAGATTGCCCATAGATTAGCAGTTTCGCAGGATTGGCCATGATCAACGTGACGGGTGACGGGCATTCTAACGAGGAGCTTGGTCACGTCGACCCCTGCAGATTTCTTAAAACCATTTCACCCTGTACCACTTTCCTCACATTCCTGAATATTGTCAGTGCAAACAAACTCTCGCTCAATTTCCACGATTGAACTTCTCCGCCCACATACAGTTGTGCATTCTCCCATTCGCCGTCTCACCCTCTTTGAGCCAAAGAGAACATACTTGGCCCCTTTCGTTACTCTGTTGCTATTGGGGTGAATGTCTCTCTATGGTAATTCAAGTTAATATTGATTAACTCGTTGGATGTGAACTGACTGTTTAAAATCAGAATGAAAGCATTTGGCGTGTTTAATATTGAAACCGCAGAAAGGAAATTAAATCAACGTGGCATGAAATACAAAATGCTCCAAGGTGGTGATTCGATCCCACAGAGGGACGACGTAAAAAACGGCTTCATTCGGGGGTGGAATGACACTTCGTCTCCGGGGGGGGGGGGGTCGATCCACCAACCTTTACAGAGACGACAACTGCTTCCTTTGCTCGAATAAATATGCCAAATTGTGATGGAAACAATCTCATCTTGCCCACGTCACAATAGCAAATTATTGCCGATGCACCAATCTGGAAAAAATTTAAAAAGGCTGAGCAATCTCACCAGGTCTGACAGCATTTGTGGAGATGGAACGAGTCTGTGTTTCAAGCCAGGGTGACTTTGTGTCACAGAACAAAGACTACAACATTATCCGTAGCCCTGTCAATAACGTGCCTCCAGCCTTCTATATTCGAGCCATTGTTGTATTTTCTGCTTTCAGATATTCGCAATGAAACTACATTTAAACTGTATTTTCTGATGTGCAGTGAGAACAGTTTTCTTAGTTTCTAAATATCAGTTAATTTCTCGAATCATTCTAATCAAAGGAAATGGGTCTTGACTGTCGCTCATCAGTCGGGCAGCGCCCTTCGTTCTCCCCGAATTCTGTTTCACAAAACTGATGCTTAATGTTCGTGTGTCGCTTCGTTTCCATTTCCTCCTTTGCCAACTGGCATTATTTCCCAAAACTCTGCGTGCTCCTGCTCATTGCATCATTTCCAGACGTCAGCAAATTTATTTATATGGAGGGACTATCGAGACCAAGATTATTCTCCGCGTAAACAGTAAATTCAGTGGTTATTTGGTTGTGACACGTGAACATTTTGGGTGATTGGCCAAAGAAGCTGATGCAGCAAATTGAGAGAGACTGTCGGGCAGAGGGCTGGTGAGCGGAGCTGCTGATTGGTTGTTGCGGGGGCAATTTGCATACGTCCGTGTGCTCACCCTAACTTGAAGGTGTACCTGAGCAAGAGATCCGAGCTGTTCTAGTGAAGACAAGCATCCAGCAGAGGGCAGTAGAGCGGAGCTGCTGATTGGTTGTTGCGTGGGAAATTTGCATACGTCCGTGTGCTCACCCTAACTTGAAGGTGGTTTGTAGAGGAGCTGTTCTCCTCTACAGCTCGGGTTTAGAAACACTTATTTAGTGGTTCCCTCCCTACCCCCCTCTACTAACAAAAAAAACCCCAACCGCTGTCAAGATCAAGAGGAAGGCTCGAGGGCAGGTAGAAATAGAAAGAAGTTGAACTGTGACGTCACAGCCTGCAGGTAAGAGATTGGCTGGTGACTGGTAAGAAGTTTTTCTTTTATTTTCCCTCAGGTGTTATCGTGCGGGGCGCAGATGTGGCTGAGAGATAACTTGCTGAAAAGGGCAGTGAATAACAGGTAAGCTCTATCTTTCTTTTTTATCGTGAAGGAATGGCAGGGAACGTAGTGCATTGTCCCTCCTGCAGATTGTTTGAGGTGAGGTACGCCGTCAGTGTCCCTGCTGATTTCACCTGTGGGAAGTTCAGACATCTCCAGCTACTCAGAAACCGCGTTAGTGAACTGGAGCTGGAGCTGAATGAACTTCGGATCATTCGGGAGGGAGAGGTGGACATAGATAGAAGCTTCAGGGATGTAGTTACTCCGAAGAATAAAGATAGATGGATGACGGTGAGAGGGGCTGAGAGGAAGCAGTCAGTACAGGGATTCCCTGTGGTCATTCCCCTTAGTAAAAAGTATACCGCTTTGGATACTGTTGGGGGAGTGGCTTACCAGGGGTAAGCCATGTGGCACAGGTCTCTGGCACAGAGTCTGTCCCTGTTGCTCAGAATGGAAGGGGGGAGAGGAGTAGAGCATTAGTCATTGGAGACTCCATAGTTAGGGGGACAGATAGGAGATTCTGTGGGAACGAGAGAGACTCGCGGTTGGTATGTTGCCTCCCAGGTGCCAGGGTGCGTGATGTCTCAGATCGTGTTTTCGGGATCCTTAAGGGGGAGGGGGAGCAGCCCCAAGTCGTGGTCCACATAGGTACCAACGACATAGGTAGGAAAAGGGATAGGGATGTAAGGCAGGAATTCAGGGAGCTAGGGTGGAAAGTTAGATCTAGGACAAACAGAGTTATTATCTCTGGGTTGTTACCCCTGCCATGTGATAGCGAGACGAGGAATAGGGAGAGAGAGGAGTTGAACACGTGGCTACAGGGATGGTGCAGGAGGGAGGGTTTCAGAATTCTGGATAATTGGGGCTCATTCTGGGGTCGGTGGGACCTCTTCAAACTGGATGGTCTACAACTGGACCAGAGGGGTACCAATACCCTGCGGGGTAAATTTGCTAATGCTCTTTGGGAGGGTTTAAACTAGTTCAGCAGGGGCTTGGGATCCTGAATTGTAGCTCCAGTACACAGGAGGTTGAATGTAGTGAGGTCATGAATAAGGTTTCAAATTTGCAGGAGTGTACCGGCAGGCAGGAAAGTGGTTTAAAGTGTGTCTTCTTCAATGCCAGGAGCATCCGGAATATGGTGGGTGAACTTGTGTCATGGGTTGGTACCTGGGACTTCGATGTTGTGGCGATTTCAGAGACATGGATAGAGCAGGGACAGGAATGGTTGTTGTCGGTGTCGGGGTTTAGATATTTCAGTAAGCTCAGGGAAGGTAGTAAAAGAGGGGGAGGGGTGGCATTGTTAGTCAAGTTTCAGTATTACGGTGGCCGAAAGGACTCGTCTACTGAGGCAATATGGGCTGAGGTTAGAATCTGGAAACTAGAGGTCACCCTGTTCGGGGTTTTCTATAGGCCTCCGAAAAGTTCCAGAGATGTAGAGGAAAGGATTGTAAAGATGATTCTGGATAGGAGCGAAAGCAACAAGGTAGTTGTTATGGGGGACTTTAACTTTCCAAATATTGACTGGAAACGGTATAGTTGGAGTACATTAGATGGGTCCGTTTTTGTCCAATGTGTGCAGGAGGGTTTCCTGATACGGTATGTAGATAGGCCAACGAGAGGCCAGGCCATATTGGAATTGGTACTGGGTAATGAAACAGATTTAGAGTTAGGTGAGCACTTTGGTGATAGTGACCACAATTCGATTACGTTCACTTTAATGATGGAAAGGGATAGATATATACCGCAGGGCAAGAGTTGTATCTGGGGGAAAGGCAATTATGGTGCGATGAGGCATGACTTAGGATGCATCGGATGGAGAGGAAAACGGCAGGTGATGGGCACAATGGAAATGTGGAGCTTCTTCAAGGAACAGCTACTGTGTGTCCTTGAGAAGTATGTACCTGTCAGGCAGGGAGGAAGTGCTCGAGCAAGGGAACCGTGGTTTACAAAAGCAGTCGAAACACTTGTCATGAGGAAAAAGGAGGCTTATGTAAAGATGAGACATGACAGTTCAGCTTAGGGCGCTCGAGAGTTACAAGTTATCTAGGAAGGCCCTAAAGAGAGCAAAGAAGAGCCAGAAGGGGACATGAGAAGTCTTTGGCAGGTAGGATCAAGGATAACCCTAAAGCTTTCTATAAATATGTCAGGAATAAAGGAATGACTGGGGTAAGAGTATGGCTAGTGAAGGACAGTAGTGGGAAGTTGAACTTGGAGTCTGAGGAGATAGGAGAGGTGCCAAATGAATATTTTTCATCAGTATTCACACAGGAAAAAGACAATGTTGTCGAGGAGAATACTGAGATTCAGGCTAATAGAGTAGAAGGGCTTGAGGTTCATAAGGAGCAGGTGTTAGCAATTCTGGAAAGTGTAAAAATAGATAAGTCCCATGGGCCGGATGGGATTGATCCTAAGATTCTCTGGGAAGCAATGGAGGAGATTGCTGAGCCTTTGGCTTTGATCTTTAAGTCATCATTGTCTACAGGAATAGTGCCAAAAGACTGGAGGATAGCAAATATTGTCCCCTTGTTCAAGAAGGGGAGTAGAGACAACCCCGGTATCTATAGACCAGTGAGCCTTACTGCTGTTGTGGGCAAAATCTTGGAAAGGTTTACAAGAGACAGGATGTATAATTATCTGGAAGGGAATAATTTGATTAGAGATAGTCAACACGGTTTTGTGAAGGGTAGGTCGTGCCTCACAAACCTTATTGAGTTATTTGAGAAGGTGACCAAACAGGTGGATGAGGTTAAAGCAGTTGATGTGGTGTTTATGGATTACAGTAAAGCGGTTGATAAGGTTCCCCACGGTAGGATACTGCAGACATTACGGAGGCATGTGATTCAGGATGATTTAGCAGTTTGGATCAGAAATTGGCTAGCTGGAAGAAGACAAAGGGTGGTGGTTGATGGGAAATGTTCAGACTGGAGTCCAGTTACTAGTGGTGTACCACAAGGATATGTGTTGTGCCATTGCTGTTTGTCATGTTTATAAATGGCCTGGAGGAGGGTGTAGAAGGATGGGTGAGTAAACTTGCAGATGACACTAAAGTCGGTGGAGTTGTGGACAGTGCGGAAGGATGTTACAAGTTACAGATGGACATAGATAAGCTGCAGAGCTGGGTTGAGAGGTGGCAAATGGAGTTTAATGCAGAAAAGTGTGAGGTGATTCATTTTGGAAGGAATAACAGGGCTAATGGTAAGATTCTTGGCAGTGTGGATGAGCAGAGAGATCTCGGTGTCCATGTACAAAGATCACTGAAATTTGCCACCCAGGTTGAGAGGGTTGTTGAAAAGGCGTATGGTGTGTTAGCTTTTGTTGGTTGAGGGATTGAATTTTGGAGCCATGAAGTCATCTCGCAGCTGTACAAAACTCTGGTGCGGCCGCATTTGGAGTATTGCGTGCAATTCTGGTCGTCACATTATAGGAAGGATGTGGAAGCATTGGAAAGGATGCAAAGGAGATTTACCAGAATGATGCCTGGTATGGAGGGAAGATCTTACGAGGAAAGGCTGAGGGCCTTGAGGCTGTTGTCGTTAGAGAAAAGACGGTTAAGAGGTGACGTAATTGAGGCATACAAGGTGATCAGAGGATTGGATAGGGTGCGAAGTGAGAGCCTTTTTCCTCGGATGGAGATGTCTAGCACGAGGGTACATAGCTTTAAATTGAGGGGAGATAGATATAAGACAGATGTCACAGGTAGGTTCTTTATTCAGAGAGTAGTAAGGGCGTGGAATGCCCTGCCTGCAACAGTAGGGGACTCGCCAACACTAAGAGCATTCAAATGGTCATTGGATCGACATATGGACGATAAGGGAATAGTGTAGATGGGTTTTAGAGTGGTTTCACGGGTATGTGGAACATCGAGGGCCGAAGGGCCTGTACTCCTCTGTAATGTTCTATGTTCTATGTTTTCACTTCCAAACAGACAAGAACCTGAGGAGTATGCTTGATGATAATAGTTAAAATAAAAAACAGGGAGCCGAAGGCATTCTCGTATTCACAAACGTTTGAATTCTGGAACATCAAACAAGACCAGAAGCATGCACTCAGCTGTGACCCCGTTATAAAGAGCCCTTCATACAGAGAATTCCTCATCCGATCATTTGGGAGAAACACATCAACATATCGCTGCCGTGATTCGGATTCGAACCGAGGTTGCTGCGGCCACAACGCAGAATGATAACTACGGTACGATCACGGCGCCTCAAGTTACCGCCGCAGCAACCTGTAACTGCCGCTGTACTTGGTCATCAACTGTTTGGAATCTGTCATGGCCCACACTTTATGACTTTCTAATTACAACTTTAGTAGATACATAGTTTGGATGCCTTATCTTTGGTTCCATAATAATATTCCTGTAAAAAGGTTATATACACTTTAACACAGGCTCGCAAAAATAACAAAGCAATCGCTTTAATATATAATCCATCACATTTTCGATATCCATCCCAAACATATGGTATTTGGACGGTGTCTGCATCAGTTTTCTCCGCCTGCTCGAGGTCCCTCCCACAGTTCAAAGATGTGAAGTTTCGATGGATTGGCCATGCTAAAGTGTGCCAGATTGTCTATAGATTAGCAGTTTCGCTGGATTAGCCATGAACAACGTGCCGGGCGACGGGCATTCTACGGAGAAGCTTGGTTACATCGAGCCCTTCTGTTTTGTAAAAAAACATTTATTTTATCCTGTATCCCTGTCCTCTCATTCCTGAATATTGTCACTGCAAACAAACTCTCTCTCTATTTCCACGATTGAACTTCTCCGCCCACATACCAGTTGCACTTTGGAGCGCCTCTCATTCGCCGTCTGACTCACTTTGATACAAAGAGAAACATCTAGGCCCCTTAGGTCCCACTGTTGCTATTGGGGCGAATGTCTCTCGCTGGTAATTCAAATTAATATTGATTGACTCCTTGGATGTGAACTCACTGTTAAAAATCAGAATGACAGCATTTGGCGTGTTTAATATTGGAACCGGAGGAAAGAAATCAAATCAATGAGCATGAAATGTAAAAAGCACCAAGGTGGGGGGATTCGATCCCACAGAGGGACGAAGTACAAAAAAAAGTTATCCGTGTGTGGTATAATACTCCGGCTGTGGGTGGGATCGGACCACAAATTTTCAGTTAACAGTCGAACGCGCTAACCGTTCGCGCCACAGAGGCGACGAATGTTGGTTTGGCACTAATACACAAGCTAAATTATAATGGTAACAATTCACCTTGTCCACATCGTGCCAGGGAATCCTTGCCGCTGCAGCAATCTGGAACAAAAACACAAAAGGCTGGGCAATCTCAGCAGGTCTGACAGCATCTGTGGAGAGAGAACGGAATCAGTATTTCAAGCCAGGGTGACTGTGTCACAGGACGAAGAGTACACCATTGTATAGCCATGTCAATAACGCGCCTCCAGCCTTTTTACATTCGAACCATTGTTGTATATTCCGCATCCCGATCTTCGCAATGAAACTATAATTAAACTGTATTTTCTGATGTGCAGTAAGGACAGTTTTCTTAGTTTCTAAATATCAGTTAATTTCTCGAATCACTCGAATCAAAGGAAATGTGTCGTGACTGTCTCTGATCAGTCGGGCAGCGCCCTTCGTTCTCCCCGGATTCTGTTTCTCGACTTATTTCCCAACATTCATAAAACTGGTGCTTGATGTTCGTATGTCGCATCCTTTCTGTTTTCTCCATTGCCAACTGGCATTATTTCCGAAAATTTTGCCTGCTCCTCTTCATTACATCATGACCAGATGTCAGGAAATTCATTTATATGGAGGCGCTATCGAGACCAAGATTACTCTCCACGTATGCAGAAGGTTCAGTGGGTATTTGGTTGAGACACTTGAAAAGTTTGGGTGAATGGCCAAAAAAGCTGATGCAGCAAATTGAGAGAGACTGTTTTCACTTCCAAACAGTCAAGAACCTGAGGAATAGGCTTGATGATAAGAGTTAAAATAAAAACCGCGAGCTGAAGAGATTCTCGTATTCACAACCGTTTTAATTCTGGAACATCAACAGGAGGAGAAGCATGCATTCAGCTGTGAACCCGTTTTAAAGAGTCCTTTACACAGAGAATTCCTCATCAGTTCTTTTGAGAAAAATTCATCAATTTATCGCAGCTGTGACTCGGATTCAAAACGAGATTGGTGCGGCCAGGAAGCAGGGTACTAACCACGAGACGATCACGGCTCCACACGTCAACGGCGGAGCACATTGGCCCCTTTCGTTCCACTGTTGCGATTAGGGTGAATGCTCTATCTGTCGATGTATTTGGTCATCAACTGTTTGGAGTCTATCATGACCCACAGTTTATGACTCCCTAATTATAACTTTAGCAGATACACAAGTTTGGATGTCTTAACTTTGGTTCCATAATAATGTTCCTGCAACAAGGACATATACACTTTAACCCAGGCTCATAAAAATAACAATGCAACAGCTGTATTATATACTACATAACAATTTCGATATTCGTCCCAAACGTATGGCATTTGGACGTTCTCCCGATATCTGCATTGGTTTTCTCCGCCTGCTCGGAGTCCCTCCCACAGTCCAAAGATGTGAAAGTTCGGTGGATGGGCCATGCTAAAGTGTGCCTGATTGTCCTTGGATGAGCAGTTTCGCCGGATTGGCCATGATCAACGTGACGGATTACGGGTATTCTACGGAGGAACTTGGTCAATTTGTCTCCTCCTGATTTTTTGAAACCATTTCTCCCTGTATTCCTTTCCTCTCATTCCTGAATATTGCCAGTGAAAACACCCTCTCTCTCTATTTCAACGATTTACTTTCTCCGCCCACATACCAGTTGCACTTTGGAAAGCCTCTAATTCGCCGTCTCACCTTCTTTGATCCAAAGAAAAAAATCCAGGCCCCTTTCGTTCCACTGTTGCTATTAGGGTGAATGTCTCTCTCTGGTCGTGCAAATTAATATTGATTAACTCTTCGGATGCGAACCGACTGTTTAAAATCAGAATTACAGCATTGGGCGTGTTTAATTTTGGAACCGGAGAAATGAAATCAAATCAATGTGGCATGAAATATAAAACGCACCAAGGTGGTGATTCGATCCCGCAGAACGACAAAGTATAAAAAACTGTTAATCCGGAGGTGGCATAACACATCGTCTCCGGGTGGGATCGAAATACCTCCTTTTCGGTTAACAGCCGAACGCGTTAACCGATTGCGCCCCAGCGACGCCAACTGCACCCTCGGCTCGAAATAACAAGCCAAATTATGATGGAAACAATCACATCTTGCCCACGTCATAATCGCAATTTTTTTCACATGCACCAATCTGGAACAAAAACACAAAAGGCTGGGCAATCTCAGCAGGTCTGACAGCATCTATGGAGACAGAACGGAGTCTGTGTTTCACGCCAGGGTCACTATGTGTCGCAGAGCAAAGTCTACATTATCCATTATCCGTAGCCCTGTCAATAACGCGCCTCCAGCCTTCTACATTCGAGCCATTGTTGTACTTTCTGCTTCCAGATCTTCGCAATCAAACTACAATTAAACTGTATTTTTTGATGTGCAGTAAGTACAGTTTGCTCAGTTTCTAAATATCTGTTAATTTCTCGAATCATTCTAATTGAAGGAAATGGGTCGTGACTATCCCTGATCAGTCGGGCAGCGCCCTTCGTTCTCCCCGGAGTCTGTTTCTCGATGTGTTTCCCACCATTCACAAAGCTGGTGCTTGATTTTCGTGTGTCGCTTCTTTAGCGTTTTGCCACTGCCAGTGGCCCTATTTCCCAACGTTCTGCCCACTCCTCCTCATGGCATCATGACAAGATGTCAGGAAATTCATTCATATGGAGAGACTATCGAGACCAAGGTTACTCTCCGCGTATACAGAAGGCTCAGTGGGTATTTGGCCGAAGGAGCTGATGCAGCACATTGAGTGACACTGTTTTCACTTTCAAAAAGACAAGAACCGGAGTAGTATGCTTGGTGATAATAGATAAAATATAAAACCGGGAGCTGAAGAGATTCTTCTCTTCACAACCGTTTGAATTCTGGAGCATCAAACAGGAGCAGAAGCATGCACTCAGCTGTGAACCCGTTTTAAAGAGTCCCTGACACAGAGATTTCCTCATCCGTTCATTTGGGAAAAACACACTAACTTATCGCTGCCGTTACTCAGATTTGAACCGAGGCTGCTGGGGCCACAACGCAGAGTACGAACCACTATATGATCACGGCGCCGCAAGTTACCGTCGAAGGCAACCTGCAACTGTCGACGTACTTGGTCATCAATTGTTTGGAATCTATCATGTCCCACACTTTGTGACTCTCTAATTACAACTTTAGTAGATACATAGTTTGGATCCCTTAACCTTGGTTCCATAACAATGTTCCTGCAACAAGGATACATACACTTTAACCCAGGATCATAAAAATAACAATGCAGCACCTATAATATATAATACATAACAATTTCGATATTCATCCCAACAGATGGTATTTGGAGGTTCTCCCGGTGTCTGCATCGGTATTCTCCGCATGCTCCAAGTCCCTCCCACAGCCCAAAAATATGAGGGTTCGCTGGCTTGACGATGCTAAAGTGTGCCAGATTGTCCATAGAGTAGCAGTTTCGCTGGATTGGCCATGATGAAAGTGCAAGGTGACGGGTATTCTACGGAGGAGCTTGGTCACGTCGACCCCGGCTGATTTTAAAAAAAAACATTTCAACCTGCATCCCTTTCCTCTCATTCCTGAACATTTTCAGTGCAAACAAACTCTCTCTCAATTTCTACGATTGAACTTCTCTGTCCGCATACCAGTTGCACTTTGCAGCGTCTCTCATTCGCTGTCTCACACTCTATAACCCAAAGAGAAAAATCTCAGGTCCTTTCATCCCACTGTTGCTCTTGTGTGAATGTCTCTCTGTGGTATTCAAATTAATATTGATTAACTCTTTGGATATGAACTGACTGTTTAAAACCAGAATGACAGCATTTGGTGAGTTTAATATTGGAACCGGAGGAAAGAAATCAAATCAATGTGGCATGAAATTTAAAAAGCACCAAGTTGGATAATTCGATGCCACAGAGGGACAAAGTATAAGAAACACTTCATCCAGGAGTCGGATAACCGTCTCTGGGTGGGATAACCGCCTCTGGGTGGGATCGAACCACCAACTTTTCGGTTAACAGCCGAACGCGCGAACCGATTGCGCCACAGAGACCACAAATGCTTGCTTGGCTCGAATAAAAAAGCTAAATTATGATGGAAACAGTCTCATCTTATCCACATTGAAATAAAAAATTCTTGCTGATGCACCAATCTGGAACAAAAACAAAAAAGGCTGGACAATCTCAGCAGGTCCGACAGCATCTGTTGTGAGAGAACATAGAACAGTACAGCACAGAACAGGCCCTTCGGCCCTCGATGTTGTGCCGAGGTTTGTCCGAAACCAAGATCAAGCTATCCTACTCCCTGTCATTCAAGAGCGAACGATATGGTAAATGAAAAAGGCCCGGGAAAATTAACGTACAGAGAGATCTGGGTGTTCAGGTCCATTGTACCCTGAAGGTGGCTGCACAGGTCGATAGAGTGGTTCAGAAGGCATACGGCATGCTGTCCTTCATCGGAAGGGGAAATGAGTACAAGAGTTGGCAGGTCATGTTACAGTTGTATAAGACTTTGGTTCAGCCACATTTGGAATACTGCATACAGTTCTGGTCGCCACATTACCAAAAGGATGTGGATGCTTTGGCGAGGGTGCAGAGGAGCTTCATCAGGATGTTGCCCGGGAAGTCTGTGTTTCAAGTAAGGGTGACTGTGTCACAGAACGAAGAGTACACCATTATCCGTAGCCCTGTCAATAACGCGCCTCCAGCCTTTTTACATTCGAGCCATTGTTGTATATTCCGCATCCCGATCTTCACAATGAAACTATCATTAAACTGTATTTTCTGATGTGCAGTAAGGACAGTTTTCATTGTTTCTAAATATCAGTTAATTTCTCGAGTCATTCTAATCAAAGGAAATGTGTCTTGACTGTCGCTGATCAGGCGGGCAGGGCCCTTCGTTCTCCACGGAATCTGTTTCTCGAAGTGTTTCCCAACATTCACAAAACTGGTGCATGATATTCGTGTGTCGCTTCGTTTCCGTTTTCTCCATTGCCAACTGTCATTATTTCCCAAGATTCTGCCCGCTCCTCCTCATTGCATCATGACCAGGTGTCAGGAAATTCATTTATAGGGAGGGACTATCAAGACCCGGATTATTCTCCGCGTATACAGAAGGTTCAGAGGGTATTGCTTGAGGCACTTGAACATTTTGGGTGAATGGCCGAAGATGATGCAGCAAATTGAGAGAGAGTGTTGCACATCCAAAAAGAAAAGAACCAGAGGATTATGATTGACGAGACTAGTCAAAATGTAAAACTGGAGCTGAGGAGATTCTCGTATTCAAAACAGTTTCAATTCGAGAGCATCAAACAGGATCAGAAAGATGCACTCAGTTGTGAGCCAGCTTTAAAGAGGCCTTTCACAGAGAATTCCTCATCCGTTCATTTGGGAAAAACACATCAACGTATCGCTGCCGATATTCGGATTGGAACCGAGGTTGCTGCGGCCACAACGCAGAGTACTAACGACTATACGACGACGGCGCAGCACGTTACCGCCGAGGCAACTTGTAACTGTCGATGTACTTCGTCATCAACTGTTTGGAACCTATTATCGTCCACACTTATGACTCTCCAATTACAACTTTAGTACATACACGGTTTGGACGCCTTAACCTTAGTTCCATAATAATGTCCCTGCAACAAGTTAAATATACACTTTAACCCAGGCTCATAAAAATAATAATGCAAATGCTATAATATACAATACATAACAATTTCGATATTCATCCCAAACATATAGTATTTGGACGTTCTCCCGGTGTCTGCATCGGTTTTCTCCGCCGCTCGAGGTCCCTACCCCACTCCAAGTATGTGAAGGTTCAGTGGATTAGCGATGCTAAAGTGTACCAGATTGTTCATAGATTGGTAGTTTACCTGGACAGGCCACGATTTACGTGCCGGGTTACGGGTATTCTACGGATGAACTTGGTCCCGTCGTCCCCTGCTTACTTTTTGAAACCACTTCACCCTGTCACCCTTTCGTCTCATTCCTGAATATTGCCAGTGCAAATAA
Organism: Scyliorhinus torazame; assembly: GCF_047496885.1. Taxonomy (NCBI): domain Eukaryota; kingdom Metazoa; phylum Chordata; class Chondrichthyes; order Carcharhiniformes; family Scyliorhinidae; genus Scyliorhinus; species Scyliorhinus torazame. Next base: position 176,077,646 of record NC_092720.1, on the reverse strand, counting down.
ACTTTCTCTCTATTTCCACGATTGAACTTCTCCGCCCACATACCAGTTGCACTTTGGAGCGCCTCTCATTCGTCGTCTCACCCACTTTGAACCAAAGAGAAAAATCTAGGCCCCTGTCATCCCACTGTTGCTGTTGGAGTGAATGTCTCTCTATCGGAATTCAAATTAATATTGATTACGTTTTTGGGTGTGAACTGGCTATTTAAGATCAGAATGACAGCATTTGGCGTGTTTAACATTGGAATCGCAGGAAAGAAATCAAATGAATGTCGCATCTATTATTAAAAGCACCAAGGTGGGTGATCCGACCCCACTGAGGGACGACGTTTAAAAAACACGTCATCCGGGGAGAATTGACTCTTCGTTTCGGGGTGGGATCGATCCACCATCTTAACAGCTAAACGCGCTAATCGATTGCGCCACAGAGACGACAGCTGCTCTCCTTGCTCGAATAAACATGCCAAATTATGATGGAATCAATCACATATTGCCCACGTCATAATGGCAATTATTGCCGTTGCACCAATCTGGAACAAAAACACAAAAGGCTGGGAAATTTCAGCAGGACTGACAGTATTTGTGGAGACAGAACTGAGTCTGTGTTTCAAGCCACGGTGACTTTGTGTCACAGAACGAAGACTACACCATTATCCGTAGCCCAGTCAATAACGCGCCTCCATCCTTCTAAATCCGAGCTATTGTTGTATTTTGTGCTTCCAGGTATTCGCAATGAATCTATAAGTAAACTGTATTTTCTGATGTGCAGTAAGGACAGTTTTCTTAGTTCCTAAATATCACTTAATTTCTCGAATCTTTCTAATCAAAGGAAATTGGTCTTGACTGTTGCTGATCAGTCGGGAAGCGCCCTTCGTTCTCCCCGGTGTCTCTTTCTCGAAGTGTTTCCCAACATTCTCAAAACTGGAGATTGATGTTCGTTTGTCGCTTCGTTTCCGTTTTCTCCAGTGCCATCTGTCATTATTTCCCAAAATTCTGCCCGCTCCTCCTCATTGCATCATGACCAGATGTCAGGAAATTCATTTATATGGAGGGACGAGAGACCAAGATTATTCTCCGCGTCCAGAACGTTCAGTGGGTATTTGGTTGAGACACTTGAACATTTTGGGTGAATGGCCGAAGAAGCTAATGCAGCAAATTGAGAGAGACTGTTTTCACTTCGAAACAGACAAGAACCTGAGGAGTATGCTTGATGATAATAGTTAAAATAAAAAACCGGGAGCTGAAGAGATTCTCGTATTCACAACCGTTTGAATTCTGCAGCATCAAACAGGAGCAGAAGCATGCACTCAGCTGTGAACCCGTTCTCAAGAGGCCTTTGCACAAATAATTCCTCATCCGCTCATTTCGGAAAAACACATCAAATTATCGCTGCTCGTGTTTCGGATTCGATCTGAGGTTGCTGCGGCCACACCGCAAACTACTGACGAGTAGACGGTCACGGCGCCACACGTCGCAGCCGAGACAACCTGGAACTGGCGATGTACTTCGTCATCAACTGTTTGGAATCTATCATGGCCCAAACTTTATGATTCTCTAATAACAACTTTAGTAGATACAGAGTTTGAATGGCTTAACCATGGTTCCATAATAATGTTCCTGCAACAAGGATATATACACTTTAATTCAGGCTCATAAAAATTACCATGCGAACGCTGTAATATACAATACATAACAATTTCGATATTCATCACAAACATATGGTACTTGGACGTTCTCCCGGCGTCTGCATCGGTTTTCTCCGCCTGCTGGAGGTCGCTGCCACAGTCCAAATATGTGAAGGTTCGGTGGATTGGCCATGCTCAAGTGTGCCCGATTTTCCATCGATTGGCAGATTCGCTGGATTAGCCATCATCAACGAGCCCGGTTACGGGTATTCTCCGGGGGAACTTAGTCACGTCGTGCGCTGCTGACCCGGAGACGAAGTGTTATCCCACCCCAGGATGAAATGTTTTTTATACTTCGTCCCTCTGTGGGACCGAATCACCGCCTTGGTGCTTTTTATATTCCATGCCACGTTGATTTGAATTCTTTTCTCCGGTTCCAATATTAAACAGTATTAAAATGCTGTCTTTCTGATTTTAAACAGTCAGTTTGCATCCAAAGAGTTAATTAATATTAATTTGAAGCACCATGGAGAGTCATTCACTCTAACAGCAACAGTGGAACGAAAGGGGCATTGATTTTTCTCTTTAGATCAAAGAGGGTGAGACGGCAAATGAGAGGCGCTCCAACGCGCAACTGGTATGGGGGCGGAGAAAGTCAATCGTGGAAATAGAGAGAGAGTTTGTTTGCACTGGCAATATTCAAGAATGAGAGGAAAGGAACGCTGGTAGAAATGGTTTCAAAAAATCAGCAAGGACAAAGAGGCCAAGTTCCTCCGTAAAATATCCGTAATCCCGCACGCTGATCACGGCCAATCCAGCGAAACTGTTAATCCATGGACAATCTGGCACACTTTAGCATGGCCAATACACCGAACGTTCACATCTTTGCACTGGGAGGGACCTCGAGCAGGCGGAGAAAACCGACGCAGACACCGGGAGAAAGTCCAAATACCATAAGTTTGGGATGAATACCGGAATTGGTATGTATTATATATTATAGCCATTGCATTGTTATTTTTATGAGGCTGGGTTAAAGTGTATATATCCTTGTTGCAGGAACATTATTATGGAACCAAAGTTAAGGCATCAAAACTTGTGTATCGACTAAAGTTGTTTTTAGGGAGTCATAAACTGTGCGTCATGATAGATACCTAACACTTGATGAGCAAGTACATCAACAACTCCAGACGAGCTTCGCCGGTGACGTAAGGCGCGGTGATCGTCTCGTAGTTAGAACTCTGCGTTGCTACCTCAGCAATCCCGGTTCGATTCGGAGTCACGCCAGCGATAATTAGATGAGTTTTTCGCAATTGAACTGATGAGTAATTCTCTGAGGAAAGGACTCTTTATAACCCGTTCCCAGCTGAGTGCATGTTTCTGCTCCTGTTTAATGCTCCAGAATTCAAACATTTGTGAATACGAGAATCTCTTCAGCTCCCAGTTTTTTATTTTAACTATTATCATCAAGCATAATCCTCAGGTTCTTGTCTGTTTGGAAGTGAAAACAGTCTCTCTCAATTTGCTGCATCAGCTTCTTTGGCCATTCCCCCAAAATGTTCAAGTGTCTCAAGTAAAGACCCACGGAACCTTCTGTATACGCGGAGAATATTCTTGGTCTGGATAGTCCCTCCATATAAATTAATTTCCTGGCATCTGGTCATGATGCAATGAGGAGGAGCGGGCAGAATGTTGGGAGATAATGCCAGTTGGCAATGGAGAAAACGGAAAAGAAGCGACACACGAAAATCAAGCACTAGTTTTGAGAATGTTGGGAAACACATCGAGAAAGAGACACCGTGGAGAACGAAGGGCGCTGCCCGACTGCTCATCGACAGTCACGTCACATTTCCTTTGGTTAGAATGATTCGAGAAATCAACTGGTATTTAGAAACTAAGAAAACTGTCCTTACGGCACATCAGAAAATACAGTTTAATTATAGTTTCATTGCGAATATCTGGAAGCAGAAAATACAACAATGGCTCGAATGTAGAAGGCTGGAGGCGCGTTATTGACACGGCTACGGATAATTGCGTAGTCTTTGTTCTGTGACACATAATCACCCTGGCTTGAAACACAGACTCTGTTCTCTCTCCACAGATGCTGTCAGACCTGCTGAGATTGCCCAGCATTTTGTGTTTTTGTTCCAGATTGGTGCATCAACAAGAATGAGCTGTAACGATGTGGACAAGATGAGACTGTGTCCATCATAAATTGGCTTGTTTATTCGAGCAAAGGGAGCATTTGTCGTCTCTGTGGCGCAATCGGTCAGCGCGTTCGGCTGTTAACCGAAAGGTTGGTGGTTCGATCCCACCCAGACGCGAAGTGTTATCTCACACCGGATGAAGCGTTTTATACTTTGTCCCTCTGTGGGATCGAATCACCGACTTGGTGCTTTTTATATTTCATGCCACGTTGATTTGATTTCATCGAAGTCCCAGGTACCAACCCATGCTGCCAGTTCCCCTACCTTATTTCGTATACTCCTGGCATTGAAGTAGACACACTTCAAACCACCTACCTGAACATTGGCCCCCTCCTGCGACGTCAGATCTGTGCTCCAGACCTCTAAACTCTCATTCTCCCGTACCCTAAAACTACAATCCCGGTTCCCATGACCCTGCTGCATTAGTTTAACCCCGCCCCCCAAAGAGCACTAACAAATCTCCCCCCCCCAGGTTATTTGTGCCCCTCAGGTTGAGATGTAGACCATCCTGTCTGTAGAGGTCCCACCTTCCCCAGAAAGAGCCCCAGTTATCCAGAAATCAGAATCCCTCCCGCCTGCACCATCCCTGTAGCCCCGTGTTTAATTGCTCTCTCTCCCTATTCCTCATCTCATTATCACGTGGCACGGGCAACAACCCAGACATAACAACTCTGTTTGTTCTAGTTCTGAGCTTCCATCCTAGCTCCCTGAAAGCCTGCCTGACATCCTTGTCCCCTTTCCTACCTATGTCGTTAGTGCCAATGTGGACCACGACTTGCGGCTGCTCCCCCTCCCCCTTAAGGACCCGGACAACACGATCCGAGACATCACGTACCCTTGCACCTGGGAGGCAACATACCTAACGTGAGTCTCTCTCGCTCCCACAAAATCTCCTATCTGTGCCCCTGACTATCGAGTCCCCAATTACTAACGCTCTGCTCCTCTCCCCCCTTCCCTTCTGAGCAACAGGGACAGACTCCGTGCCAGAGGCCCGTACCCCATGGCTTACCCCTGGTAAGTCCCCCCCCCCACAAGTATCCAAAGCGGTATACTTGTTTCTCAGGGGAACGACCGCAGGGGATCCCTGCACTGACTGCTTCTTCCCAGTCCCTCTTACAGTTACACATCTATCTCCCATCTTTGGTGTAACAAATTCCCTGAAGCTGCTATCTATGACCCCCTCTGCCTCCCGAATGATCCGAAGTTCTTCCAACTCCAGCTCCAGTTCCCGAACTCGGTCTTGGAGGAGCTGGAGATGGCTGCACTTCCTGCAGGTAAAATCAGCAGGGACACTAACGGCATCCCTCACCTCAAACATCCTGCAGGAGGAACATTGCACTCCCTTCCCTGCCACCCCTCTAACTTTCAACCAAGATAAGGCTAACAAATACATTTTTAAAAAAATAATAATAATAATATAATCTGGTACTTACCTCACACTAATGTGTTTTATTATTAGGTTAGAGGAGGAGGGCGGGTGGGAGACACTACCCGTGTAGTGTACGGGTTTCCACTCCACCACAATTTATTGGGGAGGGGAGGGGGGGGGGAAACCTTCCCAGAAGTCCGCGGGCCGAACATCCGGTTCCCGCTTTAATTTTTTTTAAAATACAACAGCAAAGAGGAACAGAAACGGGACCAGGTAAGTCAGTTCCCATCCAAAGGGTTAATCAATATGAATTTGAAGCACCATGGAGAGACATTCACCCTAACAGCAACAGTGGAACGAAAGGGGCCTAGATTTTTCTCTTTAGATCAAAGAGTGTGAGACGGCGAATGGGATGCGCTCCAACGCGCAACTGGTATGAGGGCGGAGAAAGTCAATCGTGGAAATAGAGAGAGAGGTTGTTTGCACTTGCAATATTCAAGAATGAGAGGAAAGGAATGCTGGGAGAAATGGTCTTTAAAAATCAGCAAGAGACAAAGAGACCAGTTCCTCCGTAGAATACCCGTAGTCCCGAACGTTGATCACGGCCAATCCAGCGAAACTGTTAATCCATGGACAATCTGGCTCATTTTAGCATGGCCAATACACCGAACGTTCACATCTTTGCAATGTGGGAGGGACCTCGAGCAGGTAGAGAAAACTGATGCAGACACCGGGAGAAGGTCCAAATACCATAGGTTTGGGATGAATATCGGAATTGTTATGTAATATATATTATAGCCATTGCATTGTTATTTTTATGAGCCCGGTTAATTATCCTTGTTGCAGGAACATTATTATGGAACCAAAGTTAAGGCATCCAAACTTGTGTATCTACTAAAGTTGTTTTTAGGGAGTCATAAACCGTGCGTCATGATAGATTCCAAACAGTTGATGACCAAGTACATCGACAGCTACAGACATGCTTCGCCGGCGACGTGTAGCGCCGTTATCGTCTCGTGGTTAGTGCTCTGCGTTGTGGCCGCAGCAATTTCGGATCGATTCAGAGTCACTGCAGCGATAATTTGATGAGCTTTTCGCAAATGAACTGATGAGGAATTCTCTGAGGAAAGGTCTCTTTAAAACGGGCTCACAGCTGAGTGCATGCTTCTTTTCCTGTTTGATGCTCCAGAATTCAAACGCTTGTGAATACGAGAATCTCTTCAGCTCCCAGTGTTTTATTTTAACTATTATCATCAAGCATACTCCTCAGGTTCTTGTCTGTTTGTAAGTGAAAACAGTCACTCTCAATTTACTGCATCAGCTTCTTTGGCCATTTACCCAAAATGTTCAAGTGTCTCAAGTAAAGACCCACGGAATCTTCTGTATACGCGGAGAATATTCTTGGTCTGGATTGTCCTTCCATATAAATGAATTCCCTGACATCTGGTCATGATGCAATGAGGAGGAGCAGCCAGAACTTTGGGAGATAATGTCAGTTGGCAATGGAGAAAACGGAAAAGAAGCGACACACGAAAATAAAGCACTAGTTTTGTGAATGTTGGGAAACACTTCGAGAAAGAGACACCGGGGAGAACGAAGGGCGCTGCCCGACTGCTCATCGACAGTCACGTCACATTTCCTTTGGTTAGAATGATTCGAGAAATCAACTGATATTTAGAAACTAAGAAAACGGTCCTTACTGCACATCAGAAAATACAGTTAAATTATTGTTTCATTGCGAATATCTGGAAGCAGAAAATACAACAATGGCTCGAATGTCGAAGGCTGGAGGCGCGTTATTGACAGGGCTACGGATAATGACGTAGTCTTTGTTCTGTGACACATAATCAACGTGGCTTGAAACACAGACTCCGTTCTCTCTCCACAGATGCTGTCAGACCTGCTGAGACTGGCCAGCATTTTTTGTTTTTGTTCCAGATTGGTGCATCAACAAGAATGAGCTGTTACGATGTGGACAAGATGAGACTGTGTCCATCTTAAATTGGCTTGTTTATTGGAGCTAAAAGAGCATTTGTCGTCTCTGTGGCGCAATCGGTCAGCGCGTTCGGCTGTTAACTAAAAGATTGGTGGTTTGATCCCACCCAGAGACGAAGTGTTATCCCACCCCGCGTGAACCGCATTTTACTTTGTCCCTCTGTGCGATCGAATCACGGCCTTGGTGCTTTTAATGTTTCATGCCAGGTTGATTTGATTTCTTTTCTCCGGTTCCAATATTAAACACGCCAAATTTTGTCTTTATGATTTTAAACATTCAGTTCGCATCCAAAGGGTTAATGAATATGAATTTGAATTACCATAGAGAGACATTCACCCAATAGCAACAGTGGGATGAAAGGATCTTAGATTTTTCTCTTTGGATCGAAGAGGGCGAGACGGCGAATGAGAGACGCTCCAAAGTTCAACTGGTATGCGGGCGGAGATGTTGAGTCGTAGAAATTGAGAGAAAGTTGGTTTGCACTGACAATATTCAGGAATGAGAGGAAAGGGATACAGAATGAAATGGTTTTTAAAAAATCAGCAGGGGTCTTCGTGATCAAGCTCCTCCGTAGAATGCCAGTCACCTGGCACGTTGATCTTGGCCAATCCAGCGAAACTGCTAGTCTATGGACAATCTGGCACACTTTAGTATGGCCAATCCACGGAACCTTCACATCTTTGGACTATGGGAGGGACCTCGAGCAGGCGGAGAAAATCGATGCAGAGACGGGAGAAAGTCCAAATGCCATATATTTGGGATGAATGTCGAAATTGTTATGTGTTATCTATTATAGCGGTTCTTTTTATCAGCGTGGGTTAAAATGTATAGACCCTTGTTGCAGGAACATTACTCTGGAACCAATGTTGAGGTATCCAAACTGTGTATCTACGAAACTTGTAATGAGAGAGTCATAAAGTGTTGGCCATGATAGATTCCAAACAGTTGATGATCAAGTACATCGGCAGTCACTGTGCACCTGGGCGGGAACGTGTGGCGTCGTGATCGTAGAGTGGTTAGTACTTTGAGCTGTGGCTGCATCAACCTCGCTTCGACTCCGAGTCACGACAGCGGTAAGTTAATGTGTATCTCGAAAATTAGCGGGTGCGGAATTCTCTGTGTAAGGCCTCTTTAAAGCGGGTCACAACTGAGTGCATGTTTCTGCTCCTGTGAGAGGCACCTGAATTCAAACTGTTGTGAATACGAGAATCTCCTCAGATCACTGTTTTATATTTTAACTATTTTCATTCATCATACTCCTCCGGGTCTTTTATTTTTGCAAGTGAATACAGTCTCTCTCAATTTGTTACATCAGCTTCTTCGGCTATTCACCCAAAACTTTCAAGTGTCTCAACCAAATACCCTCTGAACCTTCTTTATACGCGGAGAATAATCTTGGTCTCGATCGTCCCTCCATGGAAATGAATTTCCTGACATCTGGTCATGAAGCAGTGAGGAGTGGGCAGAATTTTGAGAAATAGAGCCACTTGGCAGTGGAGAAAAGGATACGAAGCAACACACGAAAATCAAGCACTAGGTTTGTGAATGTTGGGAAACACTTCGAGAAAGAGACTCCGGGGAGAACGAAGGGCGCTGCCCGACTGATCGTCGACAGTCAAGACACATTTCCTTTGGTTAGAATGAGAAATCAACTGATATTTAGAAACTAAGAAAACTGTCCTAACTGCACATCAGAAAATACAGTTTTATTATAGTTTCACTGCGAATATCTGGAAGCAGAAAATACAAAAATGGCTCGAATGTAAAAGGGTGGAGGCGCGTTATTGACAGGGCTACGGATAATGGTGTTGTCTTTGTTCTGTAACACAAAGTCACCCTGTCTTGAACCACAGACTCCGTTCTGACTTCTCAGATGCTGTAAGACCTGCCGAGATTGCCCAACCTTTTGTGTTTTTGTTCCAGATTTGTGCATGGACAATAATTTGCTCTTATGACGTGGCCAGGATGAAATTGTTTCCATCATAATCTGGCATGTTTATTCGAGTCGCGAGTGCAGTTGTCGTCTCTGTGGCGCAATCGGTTAGCGCATTCGGCTGTTAACAGAAAGGTTGGTGGTTCAATCCCACCCAGAGGCGAAATGATATCCCTCCCGAGGATGAAGTGTTTTGTATACTTCGTCCCTCTCTGGGATCGAATCACCGCCTTGGTGCTTTTTATATTTCATGCCACGTTGATTTGATTTATTTTCTCCGGTTCCAATATTAAACACGCCAAATGCTGTCTTTATGATTTCAAACAGTCAGTTCGCATCCAAAGGTTTAATCAATATGAATTTGAACCACCATGGAGAGACATTCGCCTAACAGCAACAGTGGAACGAAAGGGGCCTAGATTTTTCTCTTTAGATCAAAGAGTGTGAGACGGCGAATGAGAGGCGCTCGAACGCGCAACTGGTATTTGGGCGAAGAAAGTCAATCGTGGAAATAGAGAGAGAGTTTGTTTGCACTTGCAATATTCAAGAATGAGAGGAAAGGAATGCTGGGAGAAATCGTTTCAAAAAATCAGCAAGAGACAAAGAGACCAAGTTCCTCCATAGAATACCCGTAATCCCGCAAATTGATCACGGCCAATCCAGCGAAACTGTTAATCCATGGACAATCTGGCTCATTTTAGCATGGCCAATACACCGAACGTTCACATCTTTGCACTGCGGGTGGGACCCCGAGCAGGTAGAGAAAACCGATGCAGACACCGGGAGAACGTCCAAATACCATAAGTTTGGGATGAATATCGGAATTGTTATGTATTATATATTACAGCCATTGCATTGTTATTTTTATGAGCCCGGTTAATTAGCCTTGTTGCAGGAACATTATTATGGAACCAAAGTTAAGGCATCCAATCTTGTGTATCTACTAAAGTTGTTTTTAGGGAGTCATAAACTCCGTTCTCTCTCCACAGATGCTGTCAGACCTGCTGAGATTGCCCAGCATCTTGTGTTTTTGTTCCAGATTGGTTAGGGTTGGGGTTAGGGTTCGGGTTAGGGTTAGGGTTAGGGTTCTTTTCTCCGGTTTAAGATTTCTTTTCTCCGGTTCCAATATTAAACACGCCAAATTCTGTCTTTCTGATTTTCAACATTCAGTTCGCATCCAAAGGGTTAATGAATATGAATTTGAATTACCATAGAGAGACATTCACCCAATAGCAACAGTGGGATGAAAGGATCTTAGATTATTCTCTTTGGATCAAAGAGGGCGAGACGGCGAATGAGAGACGCTCCAAAGTTCAACTGGTATGCGGGAGGAGATGTTGAGTCGTAGAAATAGAGAGAAAGTTGGTTTGCACTGACAATATTCAGGAATGAGAGGAAAGGGATACAGAATGAAATGGTTTTTAAAAAATCAGCAGGGGTCTTCGTGATCAAGCTCCTCCGTAGAATGCCAGTCACCTGGCACGTTGATCTTGGCCAATCCAGCGAAACTGCTAGTCTGTGGACAATCTGGCACACTTTAGCATGGCCAATCCACCGAACCTTCACATCTTTGGACTATGGGAGGGACCTCGAGCAGGCGGAGAAAATCGATGCAGAGACGGGAGAAAGTCCAAATGCCATATATTTGGGCTGAATGTCGAAATTGTTATGTGTTATCTATTATAGCGGTTCTTTTTATCAGCGTGGGTTAAAATGTATATACCCTTGTTGCAGGAACATTACTCTGGAACCAATGTTGAGGTATCCAAACTGTGTATCTACGAAACTTGTAATGAGAGAGTCATAAAGTGTTGGCCATGATAGATTCCAAACAGTTTATTATCAAGTACATCGGCAGTCACTGTGCATCTCGGCGGGAACGTGTGGCGTCGTGATCGTCTGGTGGTTAGTACTTTGCGCTGTGGCTGCCTCAACCTCGCTTCGACTCCGAGTCACAACAGCGGTAAGTTAATGTGTATCTCGAAAATTAACGGGTGCGGAATTCTCTGTGTAAGGCCTCTTTAAAGCGGGTCACAACTGAGTGCATGTTTCTGCTCCTGTGAGAGGCACCTGAATTCAAACTGTTGTGAATACGAGAATCTCCTCAGATCACTGTTTTATATTTTAACTATTTTCATCCATCATACTCCTCCGGGTCTTTTATTTTTGCAAGGTAAAACAGTCTCTCTCAATTTGTTACATCAGCTTCTTCGGCTATTCACCCAAAACTTTCAAGTGTCTCAACCCAATACCCTCTGAACCTTCTTTATACGCGGAGAATAATCTTGGTCTCGATAGTCCCTCCATGGAAATGAATTTCCTGACATCTGGTCATGAAGCAGTGAGGAGTGGGCAGAATTTTGAGAAATAGAGCCACTTGGCAGTGGAGAAAAGGATACGAAGCAACACACGAAAATCAAGCACTAGGTTTGTGAATGTTGGGAAACACTTCGAGAAAGAGACACCGGGGAGAACGAAGGGCGCTTCACGACTGATCGTCGACAGTCAAGACACATTTCCTTTGGTTACAATGAGAAATCAACTGATATTTAGAAACTAAGAAAACTGTCCTAACTGCACATCAGAAAATACAGTTTTATTGTAGCTTCACTGCGAATATCTGGCAGCAGAAAATACAAAAATGGCTCGAATGCAAAAGGGTGGAGGCGCGTTATTGACAGGGCTACGGATAATGGTGTAGTCTTTGTTGTGTAACACAAAGTCACCCTGTCTTGAACCACAGACTCCGTTCTGACTTCTCAGATGCTGTAAGACCTGCCGAGATTGCCCAACCTTTTGTGTTTTTGTTCCAGATTTGTGCATGGACAATAATTTGCTCTTGTGTCGTGGGAAGGATGAGATTGTTTCCATCATAATTAGGCATGTTTATTCGAATGACAAGAGCAGTTGTCGTCTCTGTGGCGCAATTGGTTAGCGCGTTCGGCTGTTAACCGTAAGGTTGGTGGTTCAATCCCACCCAGCGACGAAATGATATCCCGACCGAGGATGAAATGTTTTGTATACTTCGTCCCTCTGTGGGATCGAATCGCCGCCTTGGTGCTTTTTATATTTCATGCAACGTTGATTTGATTTATTTTCTCCGGTTCCAATATTAAACACGCCAAATGCTGTCTTTATGATTTTAAACATTCAGTTCGCATCCAAAGGGTTAATGAATATGAATTTGAATTACCATAGAGAGACATTCACCCAATAGCAACAGTGAGATGAAAGGAACTTAGATTATTCTCTTTGGATCAAAGAGGGCTAGACGGCGAATGAGAGACGCTCCAAAGTTCAACTGGTATGCGGGAGGAGATGTTGAGTCGTAGAAATAGAGAGAAAGTTGGTTTGCACTGACAATATTCAGGAATGAGAGGAAAGGGATACAGAATGAAATGTTTTTTTAAAAATCAGCAGGGGTCTTCGTGATCAAGCTCCTCCGTAGAATGCCAGTCACCTGGCACGTTGATCTTGGCCAATCCAGCGAAACTGCTAGTCTATGGACAATCTGGCACACTTTAGCATGGCCAATCCACCGAACCTTCACATCTTTGGACTATGGGAGGGACCTCGAGCAGGCTGAGAAAGTCGATGCAGAGACGGGAGAAAGTCCAAATGCCATATATTTGGGCTGAATGTCGAAATTGTTATGTGTTATCTATTATAGCGGTTCTTTTTATCAGCGTGGGTTAAAATGTATATACCCTTGTTGCAGGAACATTACTCTGGAACCAATGTTGAGGTATCCAAACTGTGTATCTACGAAACTTGTAATGAGAGAGTCATAAAGTGTTGGCCATGATAGATTCCAAACAGTTGATGATCAAGTACATCGGCAGTCACTGTGCATCTCGGCGGGAACGTGTGGCGTCGTGATCGTCTGGTTGTTAGTACTTTGCGCTGTGGCTGCATCAACCTCGCTTCGACTCCGAGTCACAACAGCGGTAAGTTAATGTGTATCTCGAAAATTAACGGGTGCTGAATTCTCTGTGTAAGGCCTCTTTAAAGCGGGTCACAACTGAGTGCATGTTGCTGCTCCTGTGAGAGGCACCTGAATTCAAACTGTTGTGAATACGAGAATCTCCTCAGATCACTGTTTTATATTTTAACTATTTTCATCCATCATACTCCTCCGGGTCTTTTATTTTTGCAAGTGAAAACAGTCTCTCTCAATTTGTTACATCAGCTTCTTCGGCTATTCACCCAAAACTTTCAAGTGTCTCAACCAAATACCCTCTGAACCTTCTTTATACGCGGAGAATAATCTTGGTCTCGATCGTCCCTCCATGGAAATGAATTTCCTGACATCTGGTCATGAAGCAGTGAGGAGTGGGCAGAATTTTGAGAAATAGAGCCACTTGGCAGTGGAGAAAAGGATACGAAGCAACACACGAAAATCAAGCACTAGGTTTGTGAATGTTGGGAAACACTTCGAGAAAGAGACACCGGGGAGAACGAAGGGCGCTTCCCGACTGATCGTCGACAGTCAAGACACATTTCCTTTGGTTACAATGAGAAATCAACTGATATTTAGAAACTAAGAAAACTGTCCTAACTGCACATCAGAAAATACAGTTTTATTGTAGTTTCACTGCGAATATCTGGCAGCAGAAAATACAAAAATCGCTCGAATGTAAAAGGCTGGAGGCGCGTTGTTGACAGGGCTACGGATAATGGTGTAGTCTTTGTTGTGTAACACAAAGTCACCCTGTCTTGAACCACAGACTCCGTTCTGACTTCTCAGATGCTGTAAGACCTGCCGAGATTGCCCAACCTTTTGTGTTTTTGTTCCAGATTTGTGCATGGACAATAATTTGCTCTTATGACGTGGCCAGGATGAGATTGTTTCCATCATAATTTGGCATGTTTATTCGAGTGACGAGAGAAGTTGTCGTCTCTGTGGCGCAATCGGTTAGCGCGTTCGGCTGTTAACCGTAAGGTTGGTGGTTCAATCCCACCCAGAGACGAAATGATATCCCTACCGAGGATGAAATGTTTTGTATACTTCGTCCCTCTGTGGGATCGAATCGCCGCCTTGGTGCTTTTTATATTTCATGCCACGTTGATTTGATTTATTTTCTCCGGTTCCAATATTAAACACGCCAAATGCTGTCTTTATGATTTCAAACAGTCAGTTCGCATCCAAAGGTTTAATCAATATGAATTTGAACCACCAAGGAGAGACATTCGCCTAACAGCAACAGTGGAACGAAAGGGGCCTAGATTTTTCTCTTTAGATCAAAGAGTGTGAGACGGCGAATGAGAGGCGCTCGAACGCGCAACTGGTATTTGGGCGAAGAAAGTCAATCGTGGAAATAGAGAGAGAGTTTGTTTGCACTTGCAATATTCAAGAATGAGAGGAAAGGAATGCTGGGAGAAATCGTTTCAAAAAATCAGCAAGAGACAAAGAGACCAAGTTCCTCCATAGAATACCCGTAATCCCGCAAATTGATCACGGCCAATCCAGCGAAACTGTTAATCCATGGACAATCTGGCTCATTTTAGCATGGCCAATACACCGAACGTTCACATCTTTGCACTGCGGGTGGGACCCCGAGCAGGTAGAGAAAACCGATGCAGACACCGGGAGAACGTCCAAATACCATACGTTTGGGATGAATATCGGAATTGTTATGTATTATATATTACAGCCATTGCATTGTTATTTTTATGAGCCCGGTTAATTAGCCTTGTTGCAGGAACATTATTATGGAACCAAAGTTAAGGCATCCAAACTTGTGTATCTACTAAAGTTGTTTCTGGGGAGTCATAAACTGTGCGTCATGATAGATTCCAAACAGTTGATGACCAAGTACATCGACAGTTACCGACATGCTTCGCCGGTGACGTGTGGCGCCGTGATCGTCTCGTGGTTAGTGCTATCCGTTGTGGCCGCAGCAATTTCGATTCAGAGTCACGGCAGCGATAATTTGATGAGTTTTTCGCAAATGAACTGATGAGGAATTCTCTGAGGAAAGGACTCTTTAAAACGGGCTCACATCTGAGTGCATGCTTCTGCTCCTGTTTGATGCTCCAGAATTCAAACGCTTGTGAATACGAGAATCTCTTCAGCTCCCAGTTTTTTATTTTATCTATTATCAGCAAGCATACTCCTCAGGTTCTTGTCTGGTTGGAAGTGAAAACAGTCTCTCTCAATTTGCTGCATTAGCTTCTTTGGCCATTCACCCAAAATGTTCAAGTGTCTCAAGTAAAGACCCACGGAACCTTCTGTATACGCGGAGAATATTCTTGGTCTGGATGGTCCCTCCATCTCCATGAATTTCCTGACATCTGTCATGATGCAATGAAGAGGAGCGGGCAGGATTTTGGGAGATAATGCCAGTTGGCAATGGAGAAAATGGAAAAGAAGCGACACACGAAAATCCAGCACTAGTTTTGTGAATGATGGGAAACACTTCGAGAAAGAGACACCGGGGAGAACGAAGGGCGCTGCCCGACTGCTCATCGACAGTGACGTCACATTTCCTTTGGTTAGAATGATTCGAGAAATCAACTGATATTTAGAATCTAAGAAAACTGTCCTTACTGCACATCAGAATATACAGTTTAATTATAGTTTCATTGCGAATATCTGGAAGCAGAAAATACAACAATGGCTCGAATGTAGAAGGCTGGAGGGCGTTATTGACAGGGCTATGGATAATGGTGTAGTCTTTGTTCTGTGACACATAATCAACGTGGCTTGAAACACAGACTCCGTTCTCTCTCCACAGTTGATGTCACACCTGCTGAGATTGCCCAGCATCTTGTGTTTTTGTTCCAGATTGGTTAGGGTTGGGGTTAGGGTTAGGGTTAGGGTTCTTTTCTCCGGTTTTAGATTTCTTTTCTCCGGTTCCAATATTAAACACGCCAAGTTCTGTCTTTCTGATTTTAAACATTCAGTTCGCATCCAAAGGGTTAATGAATATGAATTTGAATTACCATAGAGAGACATTCACCCAATAGCAACAGTGGGATGAAAGGATCTTAGATTATTCTCTTTAGATCAAAGAGGGCGAGACGGCGAATGAGAGACGCTCCAAAGTTCAACTGGTATGCGGGAGGAGATGTTGAGTCGTAGAAATAGAGAGAAAGTTGGTTTGCACTGACAATATTCAGGAATGAGAGGAAAGGGATACAGAATGAAATGGTTTTTTAAAAATCAGCAGGGGTCTTCGTGATCAAGCTCCTCCGTAGAATGCCAGTCACCTGGCACGTTGATCTTGGCCAATCCAGCGAAACTGCTAGTCTGTGGACAATCTGGCACACTTTAGCATGGACAATCCACCGAACCTTCACATCTTTGGACTATGGGAGGGACCTCGAGCAGGCGGAGAAAATCGATGCAGAGACGGGAGAAAGTCCAAATGCCATATATTTGGGCTGAATGTCGAAATTGTTATGTGTTATCTATTATAGCGGTTCTTTTTATCAGCGTGGGTTAAAATGTATATACCCTTGTTGCAGGAACATTACTCTGGAACCAATGTTGAGGTATCCAAACTGTGTATCTACGAAACATGTAATGAGAGAGTCATAAAGTGTTGGCCATGATAGATTCCAAACAGTTGATGATCAAGTACATCGGCAGTCACTGTGCATCTCGGCGGGAACGTGTGGCGTCGTGATCGTCTGGTGGTTAGTACTTTGCGCTGTGGCTGCATCAACCTCGCTTCGACTCCGAGTCACAACAGCGGTAGGTTAATGTGTATCTCGAAAATTAACTGGTGCGGAATTCTCTGTGTAAGGCCTCTTTAAAGCGGGTCACAACTGAGTGCATGTTTCTGCTCCTGTGAGAGGCACCTGAATTCAAACTGTTGTGAATACGAGAATCTCCTCAGATCACTGTTTTATATTTTAACTATTTTCATCCATCATACTCCTCCGGGTCTTTTATTTTTGCAAGTGAAAACAGTCTCTCTCAATTTGTTACATCAGCTTCTTCGGCTATTCACCCAAAACTTTCAACTGTCTCAACCAAATACCCTCTGAACCTTCTTTCTACGCGGAGAATAATCTTGGTCTCGATAGTCCCTCCATGGAAATGAATTTCCTGACATCTGGTCATGAAGCAGTGAGGAGTGGGCAGAATTTTGAGAAATAGAGCCACTTGGCAGTGGAGAAAAGGATACGAAGCAACACACGAAAATCAAGCACTAGGTTTGTGAATGTTGGGAAACACTTCGAGAAAGAGACACCGGGGAGAACGAAGGGCGCTTCCCGACTGATCGTCGACAGTCAAGACACATTTCCTTTGGTTACAATGAGAAATCAACTGATATTTAGAAACTAAGAAAACTGTCCTAACTGCACATCAGAAAATACAGTTTTATTGTGGTTTCACTGCGAATATCTGGCAGCAGAAAATACAAAAATGGCTCGAATGTAAAATGCTGGAGGCGCGTTATTGACAGGGCTACGGATATTGGTGTAGTCTTTGTTGTGTAACACAAAGTCAACCTGTCTTGAACCACAGACTCCGTTCTGACTTCTCAGATGCTGTAAGACCTGCCGTGATTGCCCAACCTTTTGTGTTTTTGTTCCAGATTTGTGCATGGACAATAATTTGCTCTTGTGTCGTGGCCAGGATGAGATTGTTTCCATCATAATTTGGCATGTTTATTCGAGTGACGAAAGAAGTTGTCGTCTCTGTGGCGCAATCGGTTAGCGCGTTCGGCTGTTAACCGTAAGGTTGGTGGTTCAATCCCACCCAGAGACGAAATGATATCCCTACTGAGGATGAAATGTTTTGTATACTTCGTCCCTCTGTGGGATCGAATCACCGCCTTGGTGCTTTTTATATTTCATGCCACGTTGATTTGATTTATTTTCTCCGGTTCCAATATTAAACACGCCAAATGCTGTCTTTATGATTTCAAACAGTCAGTTCGCATCCAAAGGTTTAATCAATATGAATTTGAACCACCATGGAGAGACATTCACCTAACAGCAACAGTGGAACGAAAGGGGCCTAGATCTTTCTCTTTAGATCAAAGAGTGTGAGACGGCGAATGAGAGGCACTCCAACGCGCAACTGGTATTTGGGCGAAGAAAGTCAATCCTGGAAATAGAGAGAGAGTTTGTTTGCACTTGCAATATTCAAGAATGAGAGGAAAGGAATGCTGGGAGAAATCGTTTCAAAAAATCAGCAAGAGACAAAGAGACCAAGTTCCTCCGTAGAATACCCGTAATCCCGCAAATTGATCACGGCCAATCCAGCGAAACTGTTAATCCATGGACAATCTGGCTCATTTTAGCATGGCCAATACACCGAACGTTCACATCTTTGCACTGCGGGTGGGACCCCGAGCAGGTAGAGAAAACCGATGCAGACACCGGGAGAACGTCCAAATACCATAAGTTTGGGATGAATATCGGAATTGTTATGTATTATATATTACAGCCATTGCATTGTTATTTTTATGAGCCCGGTTAATTATCCTTGTTGCAGGAACATTATTATGGAACCAAAGTTAAGGTATCCAAACTTGTGTATCTACTAAAGTTGTTTTTAGGGAGTCATAAACTGTGCGTCATGATAGATTCCAAACAGTTGATGACCAAGTACATCGACAGTTACAGACATGCTTCGCCGGTGACGTGTGGCGCCGTGATCGTCTCGTGGTTAGTGCTCTGCGTTGTGGCCGCAGCAATTTCGATTCAGAGTCACGGCAGCGATAATTTGATGAGTTTTTCGCAAATGAACTGATGAGGAATTCTCTGAGGAAAGGACTCTTTAAAACGGGCTCACATCTGAGTGCATGCTTCTGCTCCTGTTTGATGCTCCAGAATTCAAACGCTTGTGAATACGAGAATCTCTTCAGCTCCCAGTTTTTTATTTTATCTATTATCAGCAAGCATACTCCTCAGGTTCTTGTCTGGTTGGAAGTGAAAACAGTCTCTCTCAATTTGCTGCATTAGCTTCTTTGGCCATTCACCCAAAATGTTCAAGTGTCTCAAGTAAAGACCCACGGAACGTTCTGTATACGCGGAGAATATTCTTGGTCTGGATGGTCCCTCCATCTCCATGAATTTCCTGACATCTGACATGATGCAATTTAGAGGAGCGGGCAGGATTTTGGGAGATAATGCCAGTTGGCAATGGAGAAAATGGAAAAGAAGCGACACACGGAAATCAAGCACTAGTTTTGTGAATGTTGGGAAACACTTCGAGAAAGAGACACCGGGGAGAACGAAGGGCGCTGCCCGACTGCTCATCGACAGTGACGTCACATTTCCTTTGGTTTGAATGATTCGAGAAATCAACTGATATTTAGAATCTAAGAAAACTGTCCTTACTGCACATCAGAATATGCATTTTAATTATAGTTTCATTGCGAATATCTGGAAGCAGAAAATACAACAATGGCTCGAATGTAGAAGGCTGGAAGGCGTTATTGACAGGGCTACGGATAATGGCGTAGTCTTTGTTCTGTGACACATAATCAACCTGGCTTGAAACACAGACTCAGTTCTCTCTCCACAGATGCTGTCAGACCTGCTGAGATTGCCCAGCATTTTGAGTTTTTGTTCCAGATTGGTGCATCAACAAGAAGGAACTGTTACGATGTGGACAAGATGACACTGTGTCCATCTTAAATTGGCCTTTTTATTGGAGCTGAAGGAGCATTTGTCGTCTCTGTGGCGCAATCGGTCAGCGCGTTCGGCTGTTAACTGAAAGGTTGGTGGTTCGATCCCACCCAGAGACGGAATGTTATCCAACCCCGCGTGAACCGCATTTTACTTTGTCCCTCTGTGCGATCGAAACACCGCCTTGGTGCTTTTAATATTTCATGCCACGTTGATTTGATTTCTTTTCTCCGGTTCCAATATTAAACACGCCAAATTCTGTCTTTCTGATTTTAAACATTCAGTTCGCATCCAAAGGGTTAATGAATATGAATTTGAATTACCATAGAGAGACATTCATCCAATAGCAACAGTGGGATGAAAGGATCTTAGATTTTTCTCTTTGGATCAAAGAGGGCGAGACGGCGAATGAGAGACGCTCCAAAGTTCAACTGCTATGCGGGCGGAGATGTTGAGTCGTAGAAATAGAGAGAAAGTTGGTTTGCACTGACAATATTCAGGAATGAGAGGAAAGGGATACAGAATGAAATGGTTTTTAAAAAATCAGCAGGGGTCTTCGTGATCAAGCTCCTCCGGAGAATGCCAGTCACCTGGCACGTTGATCTTGGCCTTACCAGCGAAACTGCTAGTCTATGGACAATCTGGCACACTTTAGCATGGCCAATCCACCGAACCTTCACATCTTTGGACTATGGGAGGGACCTCGAGCAGGCGGAGAAAATCGATGCAGAGACGGGAGAAAGTCCAAATGCCATATATTTGGGCTGAATGTCGAAATTGTTATGTGTTATCTATTATAGCGGTTCTTTTTATCAGCGTGGGTTAAAATGTATATACCCTTGTTGCAGGAACATTACTCTGGAACCAATGTTGAGGTATCCAAACTGTGTATCTACGAAACTTGTAATGAGAGAGTCATCAAGTGTTGGCCATGATAGATTCCAAACAGTTGATGTCAAGTACATCAGCAGTCACTGTGCACCTGGGCGGGAACGTGTGGCGTCGTGATCGTATAGTGGTTAGTACTTTGAGCTGTGGCTGCATCAACCTCGCTTCGACTCCGAGTTACGACAGCGGTAAGTTAATGTGTATCTCGAAAATTAACGGGTGCGGAATTCTCTGTGTAAGGCCTCTTTAAAGCGGGTCAAAACTGAGTGCATGTTTATGCACCTGTGAGAGGCACCTGAATTCAAACTGTTGTGAATACGAGAATCTCCTCAGATCACTGTTTTATATTTTAACTATTTTCATCCATCATACTCCTCCGGGTCTTTTATTTTTGCAAGTGAAAACAGTCTCTATCAATTTGTTACATCAGCTTCTTCGGCTATTCACCCAAAACTTTCAAGTGTCTCAACCAAATACCCACTGAACCTTCTTTATACGCGGAGAATAATCTTGGTCTCGATAGTCCCTCCATGGAAATGAATTTCCTGACATCTGGTCATGAAGCAGTGAGGAGTGGGCAGAATTTTGAGAAATAGAGCCACTTGGCAGTGGAGAAAAGGATACGAAGCAACACACGAAAATCAAGCACTAGGTTTGTGAATGTTGGGAAACACTTCGAGAAAGTGACACCGGGGAGAACGAAGGGCGCTTCCCGACTGATCGTCGACAGTCAAGACACATTTCCTTTGGTTACAATGAGAAATCAACTGATATTTAGAAACTAAGGAAACTGTCCTAACTGCACATCAGAAAATACAGTTTTATTGTAGTTTCACTGCGAATATCTGGCAGCAGAAAATACAAAAATGGCTCGAATGTAAAAGGCTGGAGGCGCGTTATTGACAGGGCTACGGATAATGGTGTAGTCTTTGTTGTGTACCACAAAGTCACCCTGTCTTGAACCACAGACTCCGTTCTGACTTCTCAGATGCTGTAAGACCTGCCGAGATTGCCCAACCTTTTGTGTTTTTGTTCCAGATTTGTGCATGGACAATAATTTGCTCTTATGTCGTGGCCAGGATGAGATTGTTTCCATCAGAATTTGGCATGTTTATTCGAATGACGAGTGCAGTTGTCGTCTCTGTGGCGCAATCGGTTAGCGCGTTCGGCTGTTAACCGTAAGGTTGGTGGTTCAATCCCACCCAGAGTCAAAATGATATCCCTGCCGAGCATGAAATGTTTTGTATACTTCGTCCCTCTGTGGGATCGAATCACCGCCTTGGTGCTTTTTATATTTCATGCCACGTTGATTTGATTTATTTTCTCCGGTTCCAATATTAAACACGCCAAATGCTGTCTTTATGATTTCAAACAGTCAGTTCGCATCCAAAGGTTTAATCAATATGAATTTGAACCACCATAGAGAGACATTCACCTAACAGCAACAGTGGAACGAAAGGGGCCTCGATTTTTCTCTTTAGATCAAAGAGTGTGAGACGGCGAATGAGAGGCACTCCAACGCGCAACTGGGATTTGGGCGAAGAAAGTCAATCCTGGAAATAGAGAGAGAGTTTGTTTGCACTTGCAATATTCAAGAATGAGAGGAAAGGAATGCTGGGAGAAATCGTTTCAAAAAATCAGCAAGAGACAAAGAGACCAAGTTCCTCCGTAGAATACCCGTAATCCCGCAAATTGATCACGGCCAATCCAGCGAAACTGTTAATCCATGGACAATCTGGCTCATTTTAGCATGGCCAATACACCGAACGTTCACATCTTTGCACTGCGGGTGGGACCCCGAGCAGGTAGAGAAAACCGATGCAGACACCGGGAGAACGTCCAAATACCATAAGTTTGGGATGAATATCGGAATTGTTATGTATTATATATTACAGCCATTGCATTGTTATTTTTATGAGCCCGGTTAATTATCCTTGTTGCAGGAACATTATTATGGAACCAAAGTTAAGGTATCCAAACTTGTGTATCTACTAAAGTTGTTTTTAGGGAGTCATCAACTGTGCGTCATGATAGATTCCAAACAGTTGATGACCAAGTACATCGACAGTTACAGATATGCTTCGCCGGTGACGTGTGGCGCCGTGATCGTCTCGTGGTTAGTGCTCTGCGTTGTGGCCGCAGCAATTTCGATTCAGAGTCACGGCAGCGATAATTTGATGAGTTTTTCGCAAATGAACTGATGCGGAATTCTCTGAGGAAAGGACTCTTTAAAACGGGCTCACATCTGAGTGCATGCTTCTGCTCCTGTTTGATACTCCAGAATTCAAACGCTTGTGAATACGAGAATCTCTTCAGCTCCCAGTTTTTTATTTTATCTATTATCAGCAAGCATACTCCTCAGGTTCTTGTCTGGTTGGAAGTGAAAACAGTCTCTCTCAATTTGCTGCATTAGCTTCTTTGGCCATTCACCCAAAATGTTCAAGTGTCTCAAGTAAAGACCCACGGAACCTTCTGTGTACGCGGAGTATATTCTTGGTCTGGATGGTCCCTTCATCTCCATGAATTTCCTGACATCTGACATGATGCAATTTAGAGGAGCGGGCAGGATTTTGGGAGATAATGCCAGTTGGCAATGGAGAAAATGGAAAAGAAGCGACACACGGAAATCAAGCACTAGTTTTGTGAATGTTGGGAAACACTTCGAGAAAGAGACACCGGGGAGAACGAAGGGCGCTGCCCGACTGCTCATCGGCAGTGACGTCACATTTCCATTGGTTAGAATGATTCGAGAAATCAACTGATATTTAGAATCTAAGAAAACTGTCCTTACTGCACATCAGAATATACAGTTTAATTATAGTTTCATTGCGAATATCTGGAAGCAGAAAATACAACAATGGCTCGAATGTAGAAGGCTGGAGGGCGTTATTGACAGGGCTATGGATAATGGCGTATTCTTTGTTCTGTGACACATAATCAACGTGGCTTGAAACACAGACTCCGTTCTCTCTCCACAGTTGATGTCAGACCTGCTGAGATTGCCCAGCATCTTGTGTTTTTGTTCCAGATTGGTTAGGGTTGGGGTTAGGATTAGGGTTCTTTTCTCCAGTTTTAGATTTATTTTCTCCGGTTCCAATATTAAACACGCCAAGTTCTGTCTTTCTGATTTTAAACATTCAGTTCGCATCCAAAGGGTTAATGAATATGAATTTGAATTACCATAGAGAGACATTCACCCAATAGCAACAGTGGGATGAAAGGAACTTAGATTATTCTCTTTGGATCAAAGAGGGCGAGACGGCGAATGAGAGACGCTCCAAAGTTCAACTGGTATGCGGGAGGAGATGTTGAGTCGTAGAAATAGAGAGAAAGTTGGTTTGCACTGACAATATTCAGGAATGAGAGGAAAGGGATACAGAATGAAATGGTTTTTAAAAAATCAGCAGGGGTCTTCGTGATCAAGCTCCTCCGGAGAATGCCAGTCACCTGGCACGTTGATCTTGGCCAATCCAGCGAAACTGCTAGACTATGGACAATCTGGCACACTTTAGCATGGCCAATCCACCGAACCTTCACATCTTTGGACGATGGGAGGGACCTCGAGCAGGCGGAGAAAGTCGATGCAGAGACGGGAGAAAGTCCAAATGCCATATATTTGGGCTGAATGTCGAAATTGTTATGTGTTATCTATTATAGCGGTTCTTTTTATCAGCGTGGGTTAAAATGTATATACCCTTGTTGCAGGAACATTACTCTGGAACCAATGTTGAGGTATCCAAACTGTGTATCTACGAAACTTGTAATGAGAGAGTCATAAAGTGTTGGCCATGATAGATTCCAAACAGTTGATGATCAAGTACATCGGCAGTCACTGTGCATCTCGGCGGGAACGTGTGGCGTCGTGATCGTCTGGTGGTTAGTACTTTGCTCTGTGGCTGCATCAACCTCGCTTCGACTCCGAGTCACAACAGCGGTAAGTTAATGTGTATCTCGAAAATTAACGGGTGCGGAATTCTCTGTGTAAGGCCTCTTTAAAGCGGGTCACAACTGAGTGCATGTTTCTGCTCCTGTGAGAGGCACCTGAATTCAAACTGTTGGCAATACGAGAATCTCCTCAGATCACTGTTTTATATTTTAACTATTTTCATCCATCATACTCCTCCGGGTCTTTTATTTTTGCAAGTGAAAACAGTCTCTCTCAATTTGTTACATCAGCTTCTTCGGCTATTCACCCAAAACTTTCAAGTGTCTCAACCAAATAGCCTCTGAACCTTCTTTATACGCGGAGAATAATCTTGGTCTCGATAGTCCCTCCATGGAAATTAATTTCCTGACATCTGGTCATGAAGCAGTGAGGAGTGGGCAGAATTTTGAGAAATAGAGCCACTTGGCAGTGGAGAAAAGGATACGAAGCAACACACGAAAATCAAGCACTAGGTTTGTGAATGTTGGGAAACACTTCGAGAAAGAGACACCGGGGAGAACGAAGGGCGCTTCCCGACTGATCGTCGACAGTCAAGACACATTTCCTTTGGTTACAATGAGAAATCAACTGATATTTAGAAACTAAGAAAACTGTCCTAACTGCACATCAGAAAATACAGTTTTATTGTAGTTTCACTGCGAATATCTGGCAGCAGAAAATACAAAAATCGCTCGAATGTAAAAGGCTGGAGGCGCGTTATTGACAGGGCTACGGATAATGGTGTAGTCTTTGTTGTGTAACACAAAGTCACCCTGTCTTGAACCACAGACTCCGTTCTGACTTCTCAGATGCTGTAAGACCTGCCGAGATTGCCCAACCTTTTGTGTTTTTGTTCCAGATTTGTGCATGGACAATAATTTGCTCTTGTGTCGTGGCCAGGATGAGATTGTTTCCATCATAATTTGGCATGTTTATTCGAATGACGAGAGACGTTGTCGTCTCTGTGGCGCAATCGGTTAGCGCGTTCGGCTGTTAACCGTAAGGTCGGTGGTTCAATCCCACCCAGAGACGAAATGATGTCCCTACCGAGGATGAAATGTTTTGTATACTTCGTCCCTCTGTGTGATCGAAACACCGCCTTGGAGCTTTTTATATTTCATGCCACGTTGATTTGATTTATTTTCTCCGGTTCCAATATTAAACACGCCAAATGCTGTCTTTATGATTTCAAACAGTCAGTTCGCATCGAAAGGTTTAATCAATATGAATTTGAACCACCATGGAGAGACATTCGCCTAACAGCAACAGTGGAACGAAAGGGGCCTAGATTTTTCTCTTTAGATCAAAGAGTGTGAGACGGCGAATGAGAGGCGCTCGAACGCGCAACTGGTATTTGGGCGAAGAAAGTCAATCGTGGAAATAGAGAGAGAGTTTGTTTGCACTTGCAATATTCAAGAATGAGAGGAAAGGAATGCTGGGAGAAATCGTTTCAAAAAATCAGCAAGAGACAAAGAGACCAAGTTCCTCCATAGAATACCCGTAATCCCGCAAATTGATCACGGCCAATCCAGCGAAACTGTTAATCCATGGACAATCTGAATCATTTTAGCATGGCCAATACACCGAACGTTCACATCTTTGCACTGCGGGTGGGACCCCGAGCAGGTAGAGAAAACCGATGCAGACACCGGGAGAACGTCCAAATACCATACGTTTGGGATGAATATAGGAATTGTTATGTATTATATATTACAGCCATTGCATTGTTATTTTTATGAGCCCGGTTAATTAGCCTTGTTGCAGGAACATTATTATGGAACCAAAGTTAAGGCATCCAAACTTGTGTATCTACTAAAGTTGTTTTTAGGGAGTCATAAACTGTGCGTCATGATAGATTCCAAACAGTTGATGACCAAGTACATCGACAGTTACAGACATGCTTCGCCGGTGACGTGTGGCGCCGTGATCGTCTCGTGGTTAGTGCTATCCGTTGTGGCCGCAGCAATTTCGATTCAGAGTCACGGCAGCGATAATTTGATGAGTTTTTCGCAAATGAACTGATGAGGAATTCTCTGAGGAAAGGACTCTTTAAAACGGGCTCACATCTGAGTGCATGCTTCTGCTCCTGTTTGATGCTCCAGAATTCAAACGCTTGTGAATACGAGAATTTCTTCAGCTCCCAGTTTTTTATTTTAACTATTATCAGCAAGCATACTCCTCAGGTTCTTGTCTGGTTGGAAGTGAAAACAGTCTCTCAATTTGCTGCATCAGCTTCTTTGGCCATTCACCCAAAATGTTCAAGTGTCTCAAGTAAAGACCCACGGAACCTTCTGTATACGCGGAGAGTATTCTTGGTCTGGATGGTCCCTCCATCTCCATGAATTTCCTGACATCTGTCATGATGCAATGAAGAGGAGCGGGCAGGATTTTGGGAGATAATGCCAGTTGGCAATGGAGAAAATGGAAAAGAAGCGACACACGAAAATCCAGCACTAGTTTTGTGAATGATGGGAAACACTTCGAGAAAGAGACACCGAGGAGAACGAAGGGCGCTGCCCGACTGCTCATCGACAGTGACGTCACATTTCCTTTGGTTTGAATGATTCGAGAAATCAACTGATATTTAGAATCTAAGAAAACTGTCCTTACTGCACATCAGAATATGCATTTTAATTATAGTTTCATTGCGAATATCTGGAAGCAGAAAATACAACAATGGCTCGAATGTAGAAGGCTGGAAGGCGTTATTGACAGGGCTATGGATAATGGCGTAGTCTTTGTTCTGTGACACATAATCAACGTGGCTTGAAACACAGACTCAGTTCTCTCTCCACAGATGATGTCAGACCTGCTGAGATTGCCCAGCATCTTGTGTTTTTGTTCCAGATTGGTTAGGGTTGGGGTTAGGGTTAGGGTTCTTTTCTCCGGTTTTAGATTTCTTTTCTCCGGTTCCAATATTAAACACGCCAAGTTCTGTCTTTCTGATTTTAAACATTCAGTTCGCATCCAAAGGGTTAATGAATATGAATTTGAATTACCATAGAGAGACATTCACCCAATAGCAACAGTGGGATGAAAGGATCTTAGATTATTCTCTTTGGATCAAAGAGGGCGAGACGGCGAATGAGAGACGCTCCAAAGTTCAACTGGTATGCGGGAGGAGATGTTGAGTCGTAGAAATAGAGAGAAAGTTGGTTTGCACTGACAATATTCAGGAATGAGAGGAAAGGGATACAGAATGAAATGGTTTTTAAAAAATCAGCAGGGGTCTTCGTGATCAAGCTCCTCCGTAGAATGCCAGTCACCTGGCACGTTGATCTTGGCCAATCCAGCGAAACTGCTAGTCTATGGACAATTTGGCACACATTAGCATGGACAATCCACCGAACCTTCACATCTTTGGACTATGGGAGGGACCTCAAGCAGGCGGAGAAAATCGATGCAGAGACGGGAGAAAGTCCAAATGCCATATATTTGGGCTGAATGTCGAAATTGTTATGTGTTATCTATTATAGCGGTTCTTTTTATCAGCGTGGGTTAAAATGTATATACCCTTGTTGCAGGAACATTACTCTGGAACCAATGTTGAGGTATCCAAACTGTGTATCTACGAAACTTGTAATGGGAGAGTCATAAAGTGTTGGCCATGATAGATTCCAAACAGTTGATGATCAAGTACATCGGCAGTCACTGTGCATCTCGGCGGGAACGTGTGGCGTCGTGATCGTCTGGTGGTTAGTACTTTGCGCTGTGGCTGCATCAACCTCGCTTCGACTCCGAGTCACAACAGCGGTAAGTTAATGTGTATCTCGAAAATTAACGGGTGCGGAATTCTCTGTGTAAGGCCTCTTTAAAGCGGGTCACAACTGAGTGCATGTTTCTGCTCCTGTGAGAGGCACCTGAATTCAAACTGTTGTGAATACGAGAATCTCCTCAGATCACTGTTTTATATTTTAACTATTTTCATCCATCATACTCCTCCGGGTCTTTTATTTTTGCAAGTGAAAACAGTCTCTCTCAATTTGTTACATCAGCTTCTTCGGCTATTCACCCAAAACTTTCAAGTGTCTCAACCAAATACCCTCTGAACCTTCTTTATACGCGGAGAATAATCTTGGTCTCGATAGTCCCTCCATGGAAATGAATTTCCTGACATCTGGTCATGAAGCAGTGAGGAGTGGGCAGAATTTTGAGAAATAGAGCCACTTGGCAGTGGAGAAAAGGATACGAAGCAACACACGAAAATCAAGCACTAGGTTTGTGAATGTTGGGAAACACTTCGAGAAAGAGACACCGGGGAGAACGAAGGGCGCTTCCCGACTGATCGTCGACAGTCAAGACACATTTCCTTTGGTTACAATTAGAAATCAACTGATATTTAGAAACTAAGAAAACTGTCCTAACTGCACATCAGAAAATACAGTTTTATTATAGTTTCACTGCGAATATCTGGAAGCAGAAAATACAAAAATGGCTCGAATGTAAAAGGCTGGAGGCGCGTTATTGACAGGGCTACGGATAATGGTGTAGTCTTTGTTGTGTAACACAAAGTCACCCTGTCTTGAACCACAGACTCCGTTCTGACTTCTCAGATGCTGTAAGACCTGCCGAGATTGCTCAACCTTTTGTGTTTTTGTTCCAGATTTGTGCATGGACAATAATTTACTCTTATGTCGTGGGCAGGATGAGATTGTTTCCATCAGAATTTGGCATGTTTATTCGAGTGACGAGAGCAGTTGTCGTCTCTGTGGCGCAATCGGTTAGCGCGTTCGGCTGTTAACCGAAAGGTTGGTGGTTCAATCCCACCCAGTGATATCCCTCCCGAGGATGAAATGTTTTGTATACTTCGTCCCTCTGTGGGATCGAATCACCGCCTTGGTGCTTTTTATATTTCATGCCACGTTGATTTGATTTATTTTCTCCGGTTCCAATATTAAACACGCCAAATGCTGCCTTTATGATTTCAAACAGTCAGTTCGCATCCAAAGGTTGAACCAATATGAATTTGAACCACCATGGAGAGACATTCACCTAACAGCAACAGTGGAACGAAAGGGGCCTAGATTTTTCTCTTTAGATCAAAGAGTGGGAGACGGCGAATGAGAGGCGCTCGAACGCGCAACTGGTATTTGGGCGAAGAAAGTCAATCGAGGAAATAGAGAGAGAGTTTGTTTGCACTTGCAATATTCAAGAATGAGAGGAAAGGAATGCTGGGAGAAATCGTTTCAAAAAATCAGCAAGAGACAAAGAGACCAAGTTCCTCCATAGAATACCCGTAATCCCGCAAATTGATCACGGCCAATCCAGCGAAACTGTTAATCCATGGACAATCTGGCTCATTTTAGCATGGTCAATACACCGAACGTTCACATCTTTGCACTGCGGGTGGGACCCCGAGCAGGTAGAGAAAACCGATGCAGACACCGGGAGAACGTCCAAATACCATAAGTTTGGGATGAATATCGGAATTGTTGTGTATTATATATTACAGCCATTGCATTGTAATTTTTATGAGCCCGGTTAATTATCATTGTTGCAGGAACATTATTATGGAACCAAAGTTAAGGCATCCAAACTTGTGTATCTACTAAAGTTGTTTTTAGGGAGTCATAAACTGTGCGTCATGATAGATTCCAAACAGTTGATGACCAAGTACATCGACAGTTTCAGACATGCTTCGCCGGTGACGTATGGCGCCGTGATCGTCTCGTGGTTAGTGCTCCGCGTTGTGGCCGCAGCAATTTCGATTCAGAGTCACGGCAGCGATAATTTGATGAGTTTTTCGCAAATGAACTGATGAGGAATTCTCTGAGGAAAGGACTCTTTAAAACGGGCTCACACCTGAGTGCGTGCTTCTGCTCCTGTTTGATGCTCCAGAATTCAAACGCTTGTGAATACGAGAATCTCTTCAGCTCCCAGTTTTTTATTTTAACTATTATCAGCAAGCATACTCCTCAGGTTCTTGTCTGGTTGGAAGTGAAAACAGTCTCTCTCAATTTGCTGCATCATCTTCTTTGGCCATTCACCCAACATGTTCAAGTGTCTCAAGTAAAGACACACGGAACCTTCTGTATACGCGGAGAATATTCTTGGTCTGGATGGTCCCTCCATCTCCATGAATTTCCTGACATCTGTCATGATGCAATGAAGAGGAGCGGGCAGGATTTTGGGAGATAATGCCAGTTGGCAATGGAGAAAATGGAAAAGAAGCGACACACGAAAATCAAGCACTAGTTTTGTGAATGTTGGGAAACACTTCGAGAAAGAGACACCGGGGAGAACGAAGGGCGCTGCCCGACTGCTCATCGACAGTGACGTGACATTTCCTTTGGTTAGAATGATTCGAGAAATCAACTGATATTTAGAATCTAAGAAAACTGTCCTTACTGCACATCAGAATATACAGTTTAATTATAGTTTCATTGCGAATATCTGGAAGCAGAAAATACAAAAATGGCTCGAATGTAGAAGGCTGGAGGGTGTTATTGACAGGGCTACGGATAATGGCGTAGTCTTTGTTCTGTGACACATAATCAACCTGGCTTGAAGCACAGACTCCGTTCTCTCTCCACAGATGCTGTCAGACCTGCTGAGATTGCCCAGCATTTTGTGTTTTTGTTGCAGATTGGTGCATCAACAAGAATGAGCTGTTACGATGAGGACAAGATGCGACATGTGTGCATCTTAAATTGGCTTGTTTATTGGAGCTGAAAGAGCATTTGTCGGCTCTGTGGCGCAATCGGTCAGCGCGTTCGGCTGTTAACTGAAAGGTTGGTGGTTCGATCCCACCCAAGGATGAAATATTTTGTATACTTCTTCCCTCTGTGGGATCGAATCACCGCCTTGGTGCTTTTTATATTTCATGCCACGTTGATTTGATTTATTTTCTCCGGTTCCAATATTAATCACGCCAAATGCTGTCTTTATGATTTCAAACAGTCAGTTCGCATCCAAAGGTTGAACCAATATGAATTTGAACCACCATGGAGAGACATTCGCCTAACAGCAACAGTGGAACCAAAGGGGCCTAGATTTTTCTCTTTAGATCAAAGAGTGTGAGACGGCGAATGAGAGGCGCTCCAACGCGCAACTGGTATTTGGGCGGAGAAAGTCAATCGTGGAAATAGAGAGAGAGTTTGTTTGCACTTGCAATGTTCAAGAATGAGAGGAAAGGAATGCTGGGAGATATCGATTCAAAAAATCAGCAAGAGACAAAGAGAGCAAGTTCCTCCGTAGAATACCCGTAATCCCGCAAATTGATCACGGCCAATCCAGCGAAACTGTTAATCCATGGACAATCTGGCTCATTTTACCATGGCCAATACACCGAACGTTCACATCTTTGCACTGCGGGAGGGACCTCGAGCAGGTAAAGAAAACCGATGCAGACACTGGCAGAACGTCCAAATACCATAGGTTTGGGATGAGTATCGGATTTGTTATGTATTATATATTATAGCCATTGCATTGTTATTTTTATGAGCCCGGTTAATTATCCTTGTTGCAGGAACATTATGATGGAACCAAAGTTAAGGCATTCAAACTTGTGTATCTACTAAAGTTGTTTTTAGGGAGTCATAAACTGTGCGTCATGATAGATTCAAAACAGTTGATGACCAAGTACATCGACAGTTACAGACATGCTTCGCCGATGACGTGTGGCGCCGTGATCGTCTCGTGGTTAGTGCTATCCGTTGTGGCCGCAGCAATTTCGAATCAGAGTCACGGCAGCGATAATTTGATGAGTTTTTCGCAAATGAACTGATGAGGAATTCTCTGAGGAAAGGACTCTTTAAAACGGGCTCACATCAGAGTGCATGCTTCTGCTCCTGTTTGATGCTCCAGAATTCAAACGCTTGTGAATACGAGAATCTCTTTGGCTCCCACTTTTTTATTTTACCTATTATCATCAAGCATACTCCTCAGGTTCTTGTCTGGTTGGAAGTGAAAACAGTCTCTCTCAATTTGCTGCATCAGCTTCTTTGGCCATTCACCCAAAATGTTCAAGTGTCTCAATTAAAGACCCACGGAACCTTCTGTATACGCGGAGAATATTCTTGGTCTGGATGGTCCCTCCATCTCCATGAATTTCCTGACATCTGTCATGATGCAATGAAGAGGAGCGGGCAGGATTTTGGGAGATAATGCCAGTTGGCAATGGAGAAAATGGAAAAGAAGCGACACACGAAAATCAAGCACTAGTTTTGTGAATGTTGGGAAACACTTCGAGAAAGAGACACCGGGGAGAACGAAGGGCGCTGCCCGACTGCTCATCGACAGTGACGTCACATTTCCTTTGGTTAGAATGATTCGAGAAATCAACTGATATTTAGAATCTAAGAAAACTGTCCTTACTGCACATCAGAATATACAGTTTAATTATAGTTTCATTGCGAATATCTGGAAGCAGAAAATACAACAATGGCTCGAATGTAGAAGGCTGGAAGGCGTTATTGACAGGGCTACGGATAATGGCGTATTCTTTGTTCTATGACACATAATCAACCTGGCTTGAAACACAGACTCCGTTCTCTCACCACAGATGCTGTCAGACCTGCTGAGATTGCCCAGCATTTTGAGTTTTTGTTCCAGATTGGTGCATCAACAAGAAGGAACTGTTACGATGTGGACAAGATGAGACTGTGTCCATCTTAAATTGGCTTGTTTATTGGAGCTAAAAGAGCATTTGTCGTCTCTGTGGCGCAATCGGTCAGCGCGTTCGGCTGTTAACTGAAAGGTTGGTGGTTCGATCCCACCCAGAGACGAAGTGTTATCCCACCCCGCGTGAACCGCATTTTACTTTGTCCCTCTGTGCGATCGAATCACCGCCTTGGTGCTTTTAATATTTCATGCCACGTTGATTTGATTTCTTTTATCCGGTTCCAATATTAAACACGCCAAATTCTGTCTTTCTGATTTTAAACATTCAGTTCGCATCCAAAGGGTTAATGAATATGAATTTGAATTACCATAGAGAGACATTCATCCAATAGCAACGGTGGGATGAAAGGATCTTAGATTTTTCTCTTTGGATCAAAGAGGGCGAGACGGCGAATGAGAGACGCTCCAAAGTTCAACTGGTATGCGGGCGGAGATGTTGAGTCGTAGAAATAGAGAGAAAGTTGGTTTGCACTGACAATATTCAGGAATGAGAGGAAAGGGATACAGAATGAAATGGTTTTTAAAAAATCAGCAGGGGTCTTCGTGATCAAGCTCCTCCGGAGAATGCCAGTCACCTGGCACGTTGATCTTGGCCAATCCAGCGAAACTGCTAGTCTATGGACAATCTGGCACACTTTAGCATGGCCAATCCACCGAACCTTCACATCTTTGGACTATGGGAGGGACCTCGAGCAGGCGGAGAAAATCGATGCAGAGACGGGAGAAAGTCCAAATGCCATATATTTGGGCTGAATGTCGAAATTGTTATGTGTTATCTATTATAGCGGTTCTTTTTATCAGCGTGGGTTAAAATGTATATACCCTTGTTGCAGGAACATTACTCTGGAACCAATGTTGAGGTATCCAAACTGTGTATCTACGAAACTTGTAATGAGAGAGTCATCAAGTGTTGGCCATGATAGATTCCAAACAGTTGATGATCAAGTACATCAGCAGTCACTGTGCACCTGGGCGGGAACGTGTGGCGTCGTGATCGTATAGTGGTTAGTACTTTGCGCTGTGACTGCATCAACCTCGCTTCGACTCCGAGTCACGACAGCGGTAAGTTAATGTGTATCTCGAAAATTAACGGGTGCGGAATTCTCTGTGTAAGGCCTCTTTAAAGCGGGTCACAACTGAGTGCATGTTTCTGCTCCTGTGAGAGGCACCTGAATTCAAACTGTTGGCAATACGAGAATCTCCTCAGATCACTGTTTTATATTTTATCTATTTTCATCCATCATACTCCTCCGGGTCTTTTATTTTTGCAAGTGAAAACAGTCTCTCTCAATTTGTTACATCAGCTTCTTCGGCTATTCACCCAAAACTTTCAAGTGTCTCAACCAAATACCCACTGAACCTTCTTTATACGCGGAGAATAATCTTGGTCTCGATAGTCACTCCATGGAAATGAATTTCCTGACATCTGGTCATGAAGCAGTGAGGAGTGGGCAGAATTTTGAGAAATAGAGCCACTTGGCAGTGGAGAAAAGGATACGAAGCAACACACGAAAATCAAGCACGAGGTTTGTGAATGTTGGGAAACACTTCGAGAAAGAGACTCCGGGGAGAACGAAGGGCGCTGCCCGACTGATCGTCGACAGTCAAGACACATTTCCTTTGGTTAGAATGAGAAATCAACTGATATTTAGAAACTAAGAAAACTGTCCTAAATGCACATCAGAAAATACAGTTTTATTATAGTTTCACTGCGAATATCTGGAAGCAGAAAATACAAAAATGGCTCGAATGTAAAAGGCTGGAGGCGCGTTATTGACAGGGCTACGGATAATGGTGTAGTCTTTGTTCTGTAACACAAAGTCACCCTGTCTTGAACCACAGACTCCGTTCTGACTTCTCAGATGCTGTAAGACCTGCGGAGATTGCCCAACCTTTTGTGTTTTTGTTCCAAATTTGTGCATGGACAATAATTTGCTCTTATGACGTGGCCAGGATGAGATTGTTTCCATCATTATTTGGCATGTTTATTCGAGTAACGAGAGCAGTTGTCGTCTCTGTGGCGCAATCGGTTAGCGCGTTCGGCTGTTAACCGTAAGGTTGGTGGTTCAATCCCACCCGAAGACGAAATGATATTCCTCCCGAGGGTGAAATGTTTTGTATACTTCGTCCCTCTGTGGGATCGAATCACCACCTTGGTGCTTTTTATATTTCATGCCCCGTTGATTTGATTTATTTTCTCCGGTTCCAATTTTAAACACGCCAAATGCTGTCTTTATGATTTCAAACAGTCAGTTCGCATCCAAAGGTTTAATCAATATGAATTTGAACCACCATGGAGAGACATTCACCTGACAGCAACAGTGGAACGAAAGGGGCCTAGATTTTTCTCTTTAGATCAAAGAGTGTGAGACGGCGAATGAGAGGCACTGCAACGCGCAACTGGTATTTGGGCGGAGAAAGACAATCGTGGAAATAGAGAGAGAGTTTGTTTGAACTTGCAATATTCAAGAATGCGAGGAAAGGAATGCTGGGAGAAATGGTTTCAAAAAATCAGCAAGAGACAAAGAGACCAAGTTCCTCCGTAGAATACCCGTAATCCGGCAAATTGATCACGGCCAACCCAGCGAAACTGTTAATCCATGGACAATCTGGCTCATTTTAGCATGGCCAATACACCGAACGTTCACATCTTTGCACTGCGGGAGGGATCTCGAGCAGGTAGAGAAAACCGATGCAGACACCGGGAGAACGTCCAAATACCATAAGTTTGGGATGAATATCGGAATTGTTATGTATTATATATTACAGCCATTGCATTGTTATTTTTATGAGCCCGGTTAATTATCCTTGTTGCAGGAACATTATTATGGAACCAAAGTTAAGGCATCCAAACTTGTGTATCTACTAAAGTTGTTTTTAGGGAGTCATAAACTGTGCGTCATGATAGATTCCAAACAGTTGATGACCAAGTACATCGACAGTTACAGATATGCTTCGCCGGTGACGTGTGGCGCCGTGATCGTCTCGTGGTTAGTGCTCTGCGTTGTGGCCGCAGCAATTTCGATTCAGAGTCACGGCAGCGATAATTTGATGAGTTTTTCACAAATGAACTGATGAGGAATTCTCTGAGGAAAGGACTCTTTAAAACGGGCTCACATCTGAGTGCATGCTTCTGCTCCTGTTTGATGCTCCAGAATTCAAACGCTTGTGAATACGAGAATCTCTTCAGCTCCCAGTTTTTTATTTTAACTATTATCAGCAAGCATACTCCTCAGGTTCTTGTCTGGTTGGAAGTGAAAACAGACTCTCTCAATTTGCTGCATCATCTTCTTTGGCCATTCACCCAAAATGTTCAAGTGTCTCAAGTAAAGACCCACGGAACCTTCTGTATCCGCGGAGAATATTCTTGGTCTGGATGGTCCCTCCATCTGCATGAATTTCCTGACATCTGGCATGATGCAATGAAGAGGAGCGGGCAGGATTTTGGGAGATAATGCCAGTTGGCAATGGAGAAAATGGAAAAGAAGCGACACACGGAAATCAAGCACTAGTTTTATGAATGTTGGGAAACACTTCGAGAAAGAGACACCGGGGAGAACGAAGGGCGCTGCCCGACTGCTCATCGACAGTGACGTCACATTTCCATTGGTTAGAATGATTCGAGAAATCAACTGATATTTAGAATCTAAGAAAACTGTCCTTACTGCACATCAGAATATACAGTTTAATTATAGTTTCATTGCGAATATCTGGAAGCAGAAAATACAACAATGGCTCGAATGTAGAAGGCTGGAAGGCGTTATTGACAGGGCTACGGATAATGGCGTAGTCTTTGTTCTGTGACACATAATCAACGTGGCTTGAAACACAGACTCCGTTCTCTCTCCACAGATGCTGTCAGACCTGCTGAGATTGCCCAGCATTTTGTGTTTTTGTTCCAGATTGGTGCATCAACAAGAAGGAACTGTTACGATGTGGATAAGATGAGACTGTGTCCATCTTAAATTGGCTTGTTTATTGGAGCTAAAAGAGCATTTGTCGTCTCTGTGGCGCAATCGGTCAGCGCGTTCGGCTGTTAACTGAAACAATCCATGGACAATCTGGCTCATTTTAGCATGGCCAATACACCGAACGTTCACATCTTTGCACTGCGGGTGGGACCTCGAGCAGGTAGAGAAAACCGATGCAAACACCGGGAGAACGTCCAAATACCATAAGTTTGGGATGAATATCGGAGTTGTTATGTATTATATATTACAGCCATTGCATTGATATTTTTATGAGCCCGGTTAATTATCCTTGTTGCAAGAACATTATTATGGAACCAAAGTTAAGGCATCCAAACTGGTGTATCTACTAAAGTTGTTTTTAGGGAGTCATAAACTGTGCGTCATGATAGTTTCCAAACAGTTGATGACCAAGGACATCGACAGTTACAGACATGCTTCGCCGGTGACGTTTGGCGCCGTGATCGTCTCGTGGTTAGTGCTATCCGTTGTGGCCGCAGCAATTTCGATTCAGAGTCACGGCAGCGATAATTTGATGAGTTTTTCGCAAATGAACTGATGAGGAATTCTCTGAGGAAAGGACTCATTAAAACGGGCTCACATCTGAGTGCATGCTTCTGCTCCTGTTTGATGCTCCAGAATTCAAACGCTTGTGAATACGAGAATCTCTTCAGCTCCCAGTTTTTTATTTTAACTATTATCAGCAAGCATACTCCTCAGGTTCTTGTTTGGTTGGAAGTGAAAACAGTCTCACTCAATTTGCTGCATCAGCTTCTTTGGCCATTCACCCAAAATGTTCAAGTGTCTCAAGTAAAGACCCAGGAACCTTCTTTGTACGCGGAGAATATTCTTGGTCTGGATGGTCCCTCCATCTCCATGAATTTCCTGACATCTGACATGATGCAATGAAGAGGAGCGGGCAGGATTTTGGGAGATAATGCCAGTTGGCAATGGAGAAAATGGAAAAGAAGCGACACACGGAAATCAAGCACTAGTTTTGTGAATGTTGGGAAACACTTCGAGAAAGAGACACCGGGGAGAACGTAGGGCGCTGCCCGACTGCTCATCGACAGTGACGTCACATTTCCATTGGTTAGAATGATTCGAGAAATCAACTGATATTTAGAATCTAAGAAAACTGTCCTTACTGCACATCAGAATATACAGTTTAATTATAGTTTCATTGCGAATATCTGGAAGCAGAAAATACAACAATGGCTCGAATGTAGAAGGCTGGAAGGCGTTATTGACAGGGCTACGGATAATGGCGTAGTCTTTGTTCTGTGACACATAATCAACGTGGCTTGAAACACAGACTCCGTTCTCTCTCCACAGATGCTGTCAGACCGGCTGAGATTGCCCAGCATTTTGTGTTTTTGTTCCAGATTGGTGCATCAACAAGAAGGAACTGTTACGATGTGGACAAGATGAGACTGTGTCCATCTTAAATTGGCTTGTTTATTGGAGCTGAAAGAGCATTTGTCGTCTCTGTGGCGCAATCGGTCAGCGCGTTCGGCTGTTAACTGAAAGGTTGGTGGTTCGATCCCACCCAGAGACGACGTGTTATCCCGCCCCGCGTGAACCGCATTTTACTTTGTCCCTCTGTGCGATCGAATCCCCGCTTTGATGCTTTTAATATTTCATGCCAGGTTGATTTGATTTCTTTTCTCCGGTTCCAATATTAAACACGCCAAATTCTGTCTTTCTGATTTTAAACATTCAGTTCGCATCCAAAGGGTTAATGAATATGAATTTGAATTACCACAGAGAGACATTCACCCAATAGCAACAGTGGGATGAAAGGATCTTAGATTTTTCTCTTTGGATCAAAGAGGGCGAGACGGCGAATGAGAGACGCTCCAAAGTTCAACTGATATGCGGGCGGAGATGTTGAGTCGTAGAAATAGAGAGAAAGTTGGTTTGCACTGACAATATTCAGGAATGAGAGGAAAGGGATACAGAATGAAATGGTTTTTTAAAAATCAGCAGGGGTCTTCGTGATCAAGCGCCTCCGTAGAATGCCAGTCACCTGGCACGTTGATCTTGGCCAATCCAGCGAAACTGCTAGTCTATGGACAATCTGGCACACTTTAGCATGGCCAATCCACCGAACCATCACATCTTTGGACTATGGGAGGGACCTCGAGCAGGCGGAGAAAATCGATGCAGAGACGGGAGAAAGTCCAAATGCCATACATTTGGGCTGAATGTCGAAATTGTTATGTGTTATCTATTATAGCGGTTCTTTTTATCAGCGTGGGTTAAAATGTATATACCCTTGTTGCAGGAACATTACTCTGGAACCAATGTTGAGGTATCCAAACTGTGTATCTCCGAATCTTGTAATGAGCGAGTCATCAAGTGTTGGCCATGATAGATTCCAAACAGTTGATGATCAAGTACATCAGCAGTCACTGTGCACCAGGGCGGGAACGTGTGGCGTCGTGATCGTATAGTGGT
This sequence comes from Scyliorhinus torazame, assembly GCF_047496885.1. NCBI lineage: Eukaryota > Metazoa > Chordata > Chondrichthyes > Carcharhiniformes > Scyliorhinidae > Scyliorhinus > Scyliorhinus torazame. Next base: position 176,038,066 of record NC_092720.1, on the reverse strand, counting down.
TAGTACTTTGAGCTGTGGCTGCATCAACCTCGCTTCGACTCCGAGTCACGACAGCGGTAAGTTAATGTGTATCTCGAAAATTAACGGGTGCGGAATTCTCTGTGTCAGGCCTCTTTAAAACGGGTCACAACTGAGAGCATGTTTCTGCTCCTGTGAGAGGCACCTGAATTCAAACTGTTGTGAATACGAGAATCTCCTCAGATCACTGTTTTATATTTTAACTATTTTCATCCATCATACTCCTCCGGGTCTTTTATTTTTGCAAGTGATAACAGTCTCTCTCAATTTGTTACATCAGCTTCTTCGGCTATTCACCCAAAACTTTCAAGTGTCTCAACCAAATACCCACTGAACCTTCTTTATACGCGGAGAATAATCTTGGTCTCGATAGTCCCTCCATGGAAATGAATTTCCTGACATCTGGTCATGAAGCAGTGAGGAGTGGGCAGAATTTTGAGAAATAGAGCCACTTGGCAGTGGAGAAAAGGATACGAAGCAACACACGAAAATCAAGCACTAGGTTTGTGAATGTTGGGAAACACTTCGAGAAGGAGACTCCGGGGAGAAGGAAGGGCGCTGCCCGACTGATCGTCGACAGTCAAGACACATTTCCTTTGGTTAGAATGAGAAATCAACTGATATTTAGAAACTAAGAAAACTGTCCTAACTGCACATCAGAAAATACAGTTCTATTATAGTTTCACTGCGAATATCTGGAAGCAGAAAATACAAAAATGGCTCTAATGTAAAAGGCTGGAGGCGCGTTATTGACAGGGCTACGGATAATGGTGTAGTCTTTGTTGTGTAACACATAATCAACGTGGCTTGAAACACAGACGCCGTTCTCTCTCCACAGATGCTGTCAGACCTGCTGAGATTGCCCAGCATTTTGTGTTTTTGTTCCAGATTGGTGCATCAACAAGAATGAGCTGTTACGATGTGGACAAGATGAGACTGTGTCCATCTTAAATTGGCTTGTTTATTGGTGCTAAACGAGCGTTTATCGTCTCTGTGGCGCTATCGGTCAGCGCGTTCGGCTGTTAACGGAAAGGTTGGTGGTTCGATCCCACCCAGCGACGTAGGGTTATCCCACCCCGGGTGAAGCGCATTTTACTTTGTCCCTCTGTGGGATCGAATCAACGCCTTGGTGCTTTTTATATTTCATGCCACGTTGATTTGATTTCTTTTCTCCGGTTCCAATATTAAACACGCCAAATGCTGACTTTCTGATTTTAAAAATTCAGTTCGCATCCAAAGAGTTAATGAATATCAATTTGAATTACCATAGAGAGACATTCACCCAATAGCAACAGTGTGATGAAAGGATCTTACATTTTTCTCTTTGGATCAAAGAGGGCGAGACGGCGAATGAGAGACGCTCCAAAGTTTAACTGGAATGCGGGCGGAGATGTTGAGTCGTAGAAATAGAGAGAAAGATGGATTGCACTGACAATATTCAGGATTGAGAGGAAAAGGACACAGGATGAAATGGTTTTTAAAATATCAGCAGGGGTCTTCGTGATCAAGCTCCTCCGTCGAATGCCAGTCACCTGGCACGTTGATCTTGGCCAACCCAGCGAAAGTGCTAGTCTATGGACAATCTGGCACACTTTAGCATGGCCAATCCACCGAACCTTCACATCTTTGGACTATGGGAGGGACCTCGAGCAGGCGGAGAAAACCGGTGCAGAGACGGGAGAAAGTCCAAATGCCATATATTTGGGCTGAATGTCGAAATTGTTATGTGTTATCAATTATGGCGGTTCTTTTTATCAGCGTGGGTTAAAATGTATATATCCTTGTTGCAGGAATATTACTCTGGAACCAATGTTGAGGTATCCAAACTGTGTATCTACGAAACTTGTAATGAGAGAGTCATAATGTGTTAGCCATGATAGATTCCAAACAGTTGATGACCAAGTACATCGGCAGTCACAGTGCACCGAGGCGGTAACGTGTGGCGTCGTGATCGGAAAGTGGTTAGTACTTTGCGCTGTGGCTGCATCAACCTCGCTTCGACTCCGAGTCACGACAGCGGTAAGTTAATGCGCATCTCGGAAATGAACGAGTGCGGAATTCTCTGTATAAGGCCTCTTTAAACCGGGTCACAACTGAGTGCATGTTTCTGCTCCTGTTAGAGGCTCCTGAATTCAAACTGTTGTGAATACGAGAATCTCCTCAGATCACGGTTTTATATTTTAACTAGTATCATCTATCATACTCCGCCGTGTCTTTTATTTTTGCAAGTGAAACAGTCTCTCTCAATTTGTTCCATCAGCCTCTTCGGCTATTCACCCAAAACTTTCAAGTGTCTCAACCAAATACCCACTGAACCTTCTTTATACGCGGAGAATAATCTTGGTCTCGATAGTCCCTCCATGGAAATGAATTTCCTGACATCTGGTCATGAAGCAGTGAGGAGGAGAGGGCAGAATTCTGAGAAATAGAGCCACTTGGCAGTGGAGAAAAGGAAACGAAGCAACACATGAAAATCAAGCACTAGTTTTGTGAATGTTGGGAAACACTTCGAGAAAGAGACTCCGAGGAACGAAGGGCGCTGCCCGACTGATCGTCGACAGTCAAGACACATTTCCTTTGGTTAGAATGAGAAATCAACTGATATTTAGAAACTAAGAAAACTGTCCTAACTGCACATCAGAAAATACAGTTTTATTATAGTTTCACTGCGAATATCAGGAAGCAGAAAATACAAAAATGGCTCGAATGTCAAAGGCTGGAGGAGCGTTATTGACAGGGCTACGGATAATGGTGTAGTCTTTGTTCTGTAACACAATGTCACCCTGTCTTGAACCTTAGACTCCGTTCTGACTTCTCAGATGCTGTAAGACCTGCCGAGATTGCCCAACCTTTTGTGTTTTTGTTCCAGATTTGTGCATGGACAATAATTTGCTCTTATGACGTGGCCAGGATGAGATTGTTTCCATCATAATTTGGCATGTTTATTCTAGCGATGTGAGCTATTGTCGTCTCTGTGGCGCAATCGGTTATTGCGTTCGGCTGTTAACCGAAAGGTTGGTGGTTCAATCCCACCCGGAGATGAAATGATATTCCTCCCGAGGATGAAATTTTTTGTATACTTCGTCCCTCTGTGGGATCGAATCACCGCCTTGGTGCTATTTATATTTCATGCCACATTGATTTGATTTCTTTCCTCCGGTTCCAATATTAAACAGGCCAAATGCTGACATTATGATTTTAAACAGTCATTTCACATCCAAAGAGCTAATCAATATTACTTTGAACTACCAGAGGGAGACATTTATCCCAATAGCAACAGTGAAACGATAGGGGCCTCGATTTTTCTCTTTGGTTCAAAGAGGGTGAGACGGCGATTGTGAGGCGTTCCATAGTGTAACTGGTATCTAGGCGAAATAGTTCAATCGTGGAAATAGAGAGAGAGTTTATTCGCACTGGCAATATTCAGGAATGAAAGGAAAAGGACAGAGGGTGAAACGGTTTCAAAAAAATCAGCAGGGAACGACGTGACGAAGTTCCTCCGTAGAATGCCGTAACCCGGCATGTTGATCTGGACCAATCCAGCGAAACTGCTGATGTATGGACATTCTGGCACACTTTAGCATGGCTAATCACCGAACCTTCACATCTTTGGATGTGGTAGGGACCAGGAACAGGCGGAGAAACTCGATACAGACACCGGGAGAACGTCCAGATACCATATGTTTGGGATAAATATCGAAATTGTTATGTATTGTGTATTACCAGAATGTTGCCTGGTATGGAGGGCATTAGCTATGAGGAGCGGTTGAATAAACTCGGTTTGTTCTCACTGGAACAAAGGAGGTTGAGGGGAGACCTGATAGAGGTATACAAAAGTATGAGGGGCATAGACAGAGTGGATAGTCAGAGGCTTTTCCCCAGGGTAGAGGGGTCAATTACTAGGGGGCACAGGGTTAAGGTGAGAGGGGCAAGGTTTAGAGTAGATGTACGATGCAAGTTTTTTACGCAGAGGGTAGTGGGTGCCTGGAACTCGCTACCGGAGGAGGTAGTGGAAGCAGGGACGATAGGGACATTTAAGGGGCATCTTGACAAATATATGAATAGGATGGGAATAGAAGGATACGGACCCAGGAAGTGTAGAAGATTGTAGTTTAGTCGGGCAGCATGGTCGGCACGGGCTTGGAGGGCCGAAGGGCCTGTTCCTGTGCTGTACATTTCTTTGTTCTTTGTTCTTTGTTCTTTGTTATCTGCTACTCTGCACCTTTTTAGCCCATCTCAGGACCTCTTCTCTATCCTTAAGGCAGTAAAATCGCGCGATTACCGCCCTGGGTGGTTCTCCCGCTTTTGGTCTTCTCGCCGGAATCCGATTTGCCCACTCCACCTCCAAGGGGCCCGTAGGGGCCTCAGCACCCATCAGTGAGCTCAGCATCGTACTTGCGTACGCTCCACAGAGCACTCCTTCCACACCCTCAGGGAGACCCTGTATCCGAAGGTTCTTCCTTCGCGCTCCATTTTATAGGGCCTCGATCCTTTCAGTACAATTTTTATGAAGTGCCTCGTGCGTCTGTGTCTTAACCGCCAGGCCCAGGATCTCGTCCTCAATATCTGTCACCTTCTGCTCCACCACGCGGAGCTCTGTCTCCTGGGTCTTTAGTGTCTCCTTGAGCCCCTCAATTGCCTGTAGCAACGGGGTCAGCACCTCCCTCTTCAGCAGCTCCGCGCACCGTCTCACAATTTCATCCTGCTCAGGCCCCCATGTCGCCTGCGCTTTCTCCCCCGCCATCTTGTACTTCTCTCTTTCTGACCCTTTGGTCGACGATTCCTCGCGCTGCAGCCGCCGCCGCCGGTTTTTTCTTCCTTCGTTTGGGGGTGGGGGGGGTGGGGGGTGGAGACTCTCTTCCCACACACCCCACACCGGGTTGCGTCGTCAAAAAATTCCCCGTTGGGCCTCTTAAAAGAGCCAGAAGGTCCGTCGGAGCTGGAGCTGCCGAAACGTGCGGCTAGCTAGGCATCACCGCAACCGGAAGTCCCTTCAGTGGCCTTGATGAGGTCTTTTCACAGTTGTTCCCTCTGCTGCTAGAATTCACCTTTGATACAGGCCCTCAGGTCAGCTTGCAGCTTTAAGCTTGCCCTTCCCCCGCCTGGATGCTGGAAGAGGCCCTGTTTATCCTGCAGTTGCAGCCAAATCCTTTACTGTTTCTGCTGTGTCTGGCACCCAAGAGACATACCGTTCCTGGGGGACACTGTCGGGGGAATATTGCAGCCTTCTTCCCACACCGGGAAATGTCAAACAAATGCCGTGGGGGACCTGCAAAAGAGCCCAAAAGTCCGTTCCAAGCAGGAGCTACCGAATATGCGACCTAGCTCTGCATAGCCGCACCCGGAAGTCTCAATGGCCACTAAACATGACAGTCAGTTAAAATTTGCAGATGGAAAGGGAAACGTACAGTTGAATCATATTGATGAGGATATTGAGAAAAACCGTCAAAGTCGAAGGCTTGGCGTGGATCGATTAAATATGTCCAAGCTTTTCCAAGGTTTGACGAGAAGGAAGTGCAAGCTTTTTTCATTTCATTTGACAAGGTAGCTAAACAAATGAAATGGCCACAGGACATGTGGGTATTGATGATTCAAACAAAGCTGGGAGGTAGAGTTAGTGAAGTCTTCGCATCATTACCGGTGGAGTTATCTGGGACGTATGAGGAGGTGAAAACATCTATCTTGGGTGCATCTGAACTAATGCCAGAAGTCTACAGACAAAGGTTTAGAAATTTAAGGAAAGCATTTGGGCAAACATACATGGAGTTTGAAAGGCTCAAACAGAGTAATTTTGGTAGGTGGATGAGGGGTTTGAAAATAGACCAAACGTATGAAGCTCTCAGAGAAATTATAATTTTAGAGGAGTTTAAAAATTCAATTCCTGATGTTATGAGAACTCATAAGAACATAAGAACTAGGAGCAGGAGTAGGCCATCTGGCCCCTCGAGCCTGCTCCACCATTCAATGAGATCATGGCTGATCTTTTGTGGACTGAGCTCCACTTTCCTGCCCGAACACCATAACCCTTAATCCCTCTATTCATCAAAAAACTATCTATCTTTATCTTAAAAACATTTAATGAAGGAGCCTCTACTGCTTCACTGGGCAAGGGATTCCATAGATTCACAACCCTTTGGGTGACGACGTTCCTCTGAAACTCAGTCCTAAATCTACTTCCCCTTATTTTGAGGCTATGCCCCCTAGTTCTGCTTTCACCCGCCAGTGGAAACAACCTGCCCGCATCTATCCTATCTATTCCCTTCATAATCTTATATGTTTCTATAAGATCCCCCCCTCATCCTTCTAAATTCCAACGAGTACAGTCCCAGTCTACTCAACCTCGCCTCGTAATCCAACCCCTTCAGGTCTGGGATTAACCTAGTGAATCTCCTCTGCACACCCTCCAGTGCCAGTACGTCCTTTCTCAAGTAAGGAGGCCAAAACTGAACACAGTACTCCAGGTGTGGCCTCACTAACACCTTATACAATTGCAGCAGAGCCTCCCCATTCTTAAACTCCATCCCTCTAGCAATGAAGGACAAAATTCCATTTGCCTTCTTAATCACCTGTTGCACCTGAAAACCAACATTTTGCGACTCATGCACTAGCACACCCAGGTCACTCTGCACAGCAGCATGTTTTAATATTTTATCATTTAAATAATAATCCCTTTTGCTGTTATTCCTACCAAAATGGATAACCTCACATTTGTCAACATTGTATTCCATCTGCCAGACCCTACCTCATTCACTTAGCCTCATGTTGGAGAGCAGAGGGTTAAAACTGCGAGATTAGCAGCAGAAATGGCAGGTGATTATGAATTAGGTCATAAATCAAAGCTTGGTTTCCGACATCAGTTTCAGCCTGTGAGGGATAGAAATTGGGACATGAGAAATGCTCAAGTGGTAAAGGTAAAGGTGATCTGATGGGAGGTAATAAGGAGAGTTAAAATTAAAAAGATTTTAAAAGATTAACAAGGAAATTCAGGAGGATGGAAAAGAAATGAAAAGTTTAAATGTTTTCACTGTAATAAACTAGGCCATGTAAAGTCACAGTGTTGGTGATTGAACTTGGAAGGCTGATGTGGTAAAACAGAAGAGGACCAGGTGGAGGATGAGGCGCATATTTTTAGTTCAGGAATATTGGCGGAGATACAACAGAAAGATATGGAAATAAAACGGATGTATCAGAAAGCATACACGGAAGAGGATTCTGAATGTATACCAGAGCGTTATTACCGCAAAAGTAATGTCTTGATGTGAAAATGGAGACCTTTACATATGCAGGCGGATGAAAAGTGTGCAGAAGTTCATCAAGTAGTATTGCCGGTAGGGTGTAGAAAGGATGTGTTGCGAGTTGCAAATAAGGTACCAGTGGGAGGTCTTTTGGGGCAATGGAAAACTCAAGTTAAAATCCAAAAACATTTTTATTTGCCTGGACTACATAAAGATGTAGTTAAATGTTGTCAATCATGTCACACATGTCAAGTGACAGGGAAACCTCAAGTGGTGATAAAACCAGCGCCCTTAATACCATTCCAGCATTTGAGGAACCTTTTACCAAGGTCCTAATTGATTGCATCGAACCGCTTCCGAAAACAAAAAGTGGGAATCAATGTCTTTTGACTACAATGGATGCGTCCACTAGGTTTCCAGAGGCCATTCCAGTACGTAATGTTACAGCTAAAAGGATTGTGGAGGAATTAATTAAATACTTTACTGGACATGGACTACCCACGGAGATACTATCGGATCATGGATCAAATTTTATCTCGAGGTTATTCAAAGAAGTTTTGAATAGCTTAGGAATAAAATAATTTAAATCAACTGCCTACCATCCAGAATCGCAGGGAGCGTTAGAAAGGTGGCATCAGACATTAAAGACAATGTTGAGGGCTTATTGTCAAGATTATCCAGGGGATTGCGATAAAGGAATTCCATTCATCTGTTTGCAATTAGGGATGCAACTAATGAGTCAACATAATTTAGTCCTTTTGAACTTTTGGTCATGAGGTAAGAGGACCACTTAAATTGATTAAGGAAAAATTGGTGAGGGAGATATCGGAAAATAGATTTTTGGATTGCCTTTCAAATTTTAGGGAACGATTAAATAGAGCAGGTGAATTGGCTAGACAGCATTTAAAAGTTGCACAAAATGTAATTAAATGGGTAGCGGGCAAGAAATCCAAAGTTTGTTGTTTTGCCAGTGGAGAAACTGTTTGAGTATTGTTCCCCGTGGTAGGTGAACCTTTAAAAGTTAGATTTTGTGGAACTTATCAAATTGAGAGGTAATTAAGTGAGGTGAATTATGTGGCAAAAATACCAGATAGAAGGAAGAATCACCGAGTGTATCACGTGAATATGCTTAAAAGTTACTTTGAAAGGGGAGGAGAGAAAAAGGAGGAGGTTTTAATGATTCAACTCAAAGTATCGAACCACATCCAGATGACTGTAAATTTCACATACCTCAAATTAAATTGGAAAATGAGGATGTTCTTAGAAATTGGGATAAATTGTTGAGTTATCTTCCAGGGGAAAAACGAACTGACCTGAAAGAGTTATTGATATCACATGGACAAGTTTGCGGAGATAAATTGCGAAGTACTAAAATAGCTATACATGATGTAGATGTGGGAAATGCTATTCCAATCAAACAACATCCATATGGACTTAACCCTTTACAATTGGCACAGATTAACAAAGAGAGTGAGAGTGTGCTTAATGATGGCACAAACGAAGTGGGTTGCAGCCAATGTAGCTCACCCATAGTGATGGTACCAAAGCCAGGCGGTACCCAACGGTTATGTGTGGACTATGGAAAGGTTAATGCAGTTAGAGGAACGGACTCTGATCCTATCCCACGTTTGGAGGATTGCATTGAGAAAGTGGGCCAATCAGTGCTTATTTCTAAATTGGATTTACTTAAACGTTGCGGGCATGTACCTTTACCCGGAAGGGCGAAGGAGATTTCAGCTTTTGTGACTCCAGGTGGTATATACCAATTCAAAGTTATGCCATTTGGCAGGAAAAACGCACCAGTCACATTTCAACGGTTAACAGGATTACCCAATTGTGCGGTATACATCGATGATCTGTTAATTTTCAGCTAGTCATGGAAAGAACATTTAACACATCTGATAGGGTTATTCGATCAACTTCAGGAGGCGGTTTTGATAATAAGCCTAGCCAAAAGTGAATTTGTCACTTTCCTTGGCCATACAATCGGACAGGGTCGAACGGTCCCACGGGATGTGAAAACGAAAGTCATTGGGGAGTTTCCGATACCCTCGGCACGACGGGAAATAATGCGATTTCTTGGTATGAGTGGATTTTACCAGAAATTTTTACCCAATTTTAGCAGTGTGGTCGCACCACTGACTGACTTACTCAAGACGCGTCACAAATTCCATTGGACAGCGGAGTGTCAACAGGCATTTCACGGCCTGAATGCGGTGTTAACCACTGCTTCTGTGTTAGCCATCCCAAATTACACCAAAGCATTCAAAGTGGCGGTTGATGCGAGTGATGTGGGTGTAGGTGCGATGCTTCTACAGAACGACGACGAAGCGCTCGAGCGGCCTTTTGGTTATTTTTCAAAGAAATTGAATTCTCCCCAGAAAAGGTATTCCACGATTGAGAAGGCGATTTTGAGTTTGGTGCTGGCTTTGTAACATTTTCACATTTACGTAACTAGCAATCCATCTCACACCGTTATATATACTGATCATAATCCGTTTGCAATTTTGGGAGCGATTCCAGAACAACAATGCAAGGCTGTTTCGCTGGGGTTTACTGTTACAGACATTTCATTTAAAAATATTCGATGTGGCAGGACGAGCAAACGTGATAGCTGATGCTCTGTCACGAATGTGATGAACGGAAGCAATTTAAGTAGGAGGAAGATGAAGGGAAAAAATGTACTATATTATTGTACCTGTTTGCGTGTGTTGTTCATTTGAAACGAAACGTTTATTTACTGTGTGCAATTCTTAAAGGATGGTGAAAGGGTGAAAAATGAAACCATCTTGAAGTTACGGTTGCGGTTTTTCTCTTGGGAGGGGGAGGTGTCACGTGAGAGTAAGCTTTAATCAATGGGTCTTTAAGAAATGTACCTTTGAGAAATTGAGCTGTTCATGTTACAGGAGTGGTGTCACAGTGTGGGTGGAGCTGAGCTTCACTTCTGCTTTATTTAGTTTCAGTTTGAGAAAGAGCTTGGATGTGTCTGTGGGCTGCACTGCTGTTGATCTCTGACATGAAGGACCATCTCTTAGTCATTTGGTGAATTCAGAATAATTATAAATGTTTTCAGTCTTGAAGGTAAACCCTAATATGCTCCTGTTTGGAGGGTTGTTAAGTCTTTTGAATGTTAAAAGGAAAGCATACAGATCACTTAGTGTTGTATTCTTTGGCGGTATATTTGATTTACTGGTTGCTAAAATATTAACTGTTTGTTTTAAGAAGGTTGATCTGAGTTCATAGAATAAACATTGTTTAGTTTTAAAAAAACACTTTTTTTCTGCTTTTCCATACCTGTAGAGTGAACCGTGTGCTCCCCATACCACAATCTACTAAAAGTTGTGGGTCAGGTGAACTCCATGATGCACTTTGGGTTTCTCTAAACCCTAGCCCATAGCAATTTAAATGTATTTGCTGACATCTGGTCATGGTGCAATGAGGAGGAGTGGGCAAACTTTTGGGAAATAGAGCTAGTTGGCAGTGGAGAAAACGGAAATGAAGCGACACGTGAAAATCAAGCACCAGTTTTGTGAGGGAAACACTTCGAGAAACAAATCCGGGGAGAACGAAGGGCGCTCCCCGACTGATCAAAGACAGTCAAGACACATTTACGTTGTTTCGATTGAGTCGAGAATTAACTGATATTTAGAAACTAAGAAAACTGTCCTGACTGCACATCATTAAATACAGATTAATATTGGTTTCATTGCGAATATCTGGAAGCAGAAAATACGACAATGGCTCGAATGTGGAAGGTTGGAGGCGCGTTATTGACAGGGCAACGGGTCATGGTTCAGTCTTCGTTCTGTGACACACAGTCACCCTTCCTTGAAACATAGACTGCATTCTCTCTCCACAGCTGCTGTCAGACCTGCTGAGATTACCCAGCCATTTGTGTTTTTGTTCCAGATTGGTGCATCAGCCATAATTCGCTATTATGATGTGGACAAGATTAGACTGTTTCCATCATAATTTGGCATGTTTATTCGAATATGAGGCAGCGGTTGTCGTCTCCGTTGCCCAATCGGTTAGCGCGTTCGTCTGGTAACTGAAACGTTGTTGGATCGATTCCACCCACAGCCGAAGTTCTGTCGCACCCCTGATGAAGCGTTTTCTATACTTCCTCTCTCTGTGGGATCGAATCACCCATCTTGGGTTTTTTTTTGTACTTCTTGCCATGTTGGTTTGATTTAATTCCTCAGGTTCCAATATTAAACACGCCAAATGCTGTCATTCTGATTTTAAACAGTCAGTTCACACCCAAGGAGTGAATCAATATTAATTTGAATTCCGATAGACAGACATTCACCCGAATAGCAATAGTGGGACGAAAGGGGCCGTGGCTTTTCTCTTTGGATCAATGAGGGTGAGAAGGCGAAATAGAGGCGCCCCAAAGTGCAAATGGTATGAGGGCGGTGAAGTTCAATCGTGGAAATAAAGAGAGAGTGTTTTTCCCAAATGAACGGATGAGGAATACTCGGTGTAAAGGCCTTTTTTAAACTGGTTCGCAACTGTGTACATGCTTCTGCTCTTTTTTGATGCACCAGAATTTAAACTGTTGTGAACACGAGAATCACGGAAGAGGGGGAGGAGTTGGTGGGCGAATTAAAAGGAAAGTGGGAAGAAGAGCTAGGGGAGGAGATAGAGGAGGGTATGTGGGCTGATGCCCTATGCAGGGTAAATTCCTCTTCCTCGTTCGCCAGGCTTAGCCTGATTCAATTCAAAGTGCTACATAGAGCACACATAACGGGAGAAAGACTGAGCAGGTTCTTTGGAGTGGAGGACAAGTGTGGGATGTGCGGCGGAAGCCGGTCAAACCACAAACATATGTTTTGGTCGTGCCCGGCACTGAAGGGGTATTGGAAGGGAGTGACGGGAGTGATTTCCAAGGTGGTGAAGGCCCGGGTTAAACCAGGCTGGGGGCTAGCTCTATTTGGAGTTGCGGATGAGCCCGGCGTAGAATTCTACTCATGTGGAAGGAGGCGAAACCCTCCGGACTGGAGGCCTGGGTAAACGATATGGCGGGGTTCATAAAACTGGAGCGGATAAAGTTTGCCCTGAGAGGATCGGCTCAAGGGTTCACCAGGCGGTGGCAGCCATTCCTCGACTACCTAGGGGAACGTTAGAGGGAAGACAGATGACCAGCAGCAGCATCCCAGGGGGGAGGGGGGGGGGGGGTGGAAGTTTTAGTTTATGTTAAACGATTAGATGACAATGTTGATTAGTCATTTGTTTATTGTTAAACTTTCTTTACTGTTATGTTTGATCTGTAAAGGGAAAAAATTTTGATCGAAAAAATTTTCAATAAAACATATTTAAAAAAACAAAAAAACACGAGAATCACCTCAGCTCCCCGTTTTATACTTTAGCTATTATCATCAATAATACTCATCCGGTTCATGTCTTTTTGGAAGTGAAAACTGCCTCTCTCAATTAGCTGCAACAGCTTCTTCTGCTATTCACCCCGAATTTTGAAGTGTCTCAACCAAATACCCACTGAATCTGCTGTCCACGAGGAGAATAATTTTGGTCTCGATGGTCTCTCCATATAATTGAATTTCCTGACATCGGAGCATGATGCAATGAGGAGGAGATGGCAGAATTTTGGAAAATAGAGCCAGATGGCAGTGGAGAAAACGGAAACGAAGCGACACACGAAAATCAAGCACCAGTTTTGCGAATGTTGGGAAATACCTCGAGAAACAAAATCCGGGGGCAACGAAGGGTGCTGTGCGACTGACCAGAGACAGTCAAGACACATTTGCCTTGTTTCGAATGATTGGAGAATTTAACTGATATTTAGGAACTAAGAAAACTGTCCCTACTGCACATCATGAAATACAGATTTATATTGATTTCATTGCGAATATCTAGAAGCAGAAATAACGACAATGGCTCTAATGTGGAAGGCTGGAGGCGCGTTTTTGACAGGTCTCCGGATAATGGTGCAGTCTTCGTTCTGTAACTGGTGTTGTCTTTATTCTGTGACACAAAGTCACCCTGGCTTGAAACACAGACTGTGTTATCTCTCCACAGATGCTGTCGGACCTGCTAAGATTGTCCAGCCTTTTGTGTTTTTGTTCCAGATTGGTGCATCAACACTCATTTGCTATTGTAATGTGGATCAAATGAGACTGTTTCCATCATAATTTGGCATGTCTATTCGAGGAAAAGCTAGCAGTTGTCGTCTCCGTGGCGCAATCGTGGTGTTAGCCGAAAGGTTGGTGGTTTGTTCCCACCCAGAGACGAAGAGTTGTCCCACCCCTGTATGAAAAGCACCCCTGCTTTTTATTCTTCATGCCACATTGATTTGATTTATTTCCTCCTGTCCCAGTATAAAACACGCCAAATGCTATAATTCTGATTTTAAACAGTAAGATCATCCCCAAAGAGTAAATCAATATTAATTTGAACTACGATAGACAGACATTCATCTCAATAGCAACAGTGGGACGAACGGGGCCTAGATTTTTCTCTTTCGATCAAAGAGGGTTAGACGGCGAATGACAGGCGTTCCAAAGTGCAGAATGAGAGGAAAGGGATGCAGGATTAAATGGTTCAAAATAATCAGCATGGGACGCCATGTCCAAGATCCCCCGCAGTATACCCAGAACCCGGCATGTTGATCATGGCCAATCCAGCTAAACTGCTAACCTCTGGACAATCTGGCACACTTTAGCATGACCAATCCACCGAACCTTCACGTCTTTGGACTGTGGAAGGGACTTCGAGCAGGAGGAGAAAACCGATGCAGACACCGGGAGAACGTCCGAATTCCATATGTTTGGGATGAATATCGAAATTGTTTTGTATTATATATTATAGCGGTTGCATGATTATTTTTATGAGCCTCGGTTAAAGTGCATAAATCCTTGTTGCAGGAACATTATTATAGAACCGTATTTAATGCATCCAAACTCTATATCTACTAAAGTTGTAATTAGGGAGTCGTAATGTGTGGGCCATGATAGATTCCAAACAGTTGACGACCAAGTACATCCACAGTCGCAAGTCTACTCGGCGGTAACGTGTGGTGCGTGATCGTATACTGGTTAGTACTCTGCGTTGTGGCCGCAGTAACCTCGATTAGAATCCGAACCACAGCAGCGATAAGTTGATATGTTTTTCGAAAATAAACGGATGAGGAATTCTCTGTGTAAAGGCTTCTTTAAAACGGGTTCACAACTGAATGCGTGCTTCTTCTCCTGTTTGATGCTCCATGATGCGCAACCAATTGCACAAAGACGCAGATTTGGTACAACTGTGGCTTTATTGCAGTCAGATGCGTGGCCTCCTGCTGCAGCTGGCGAAATGGCAAGGCAATGCAGGCCATGCATATTTACACAGATCTTAGTGGGCGGAGGCAGTCGGCAGGGGCGACCGGCGAACCTGAAGAGCAGGTCCTACCTTACATCCCCGAATACAATTGTTCACCACATTCACCCCCTGTTAAAAATGGCTCCGGCGGGCGGGGGGCGGGGGGGGGGGCGGGTGATGTGAAATTATATACAAACAGTGCAATTATGTACAGTTTTAAGAAGAAAAAAAAGAAAAGTCCATGTTGACCGTCCGGAGTCTGTCAAAGGTTCAGACAATCCGGTGCTTTGGTGCTTCGTTGGGAGTGGCATAATGGTGGCGGCGAAGTCGGTGGTGGAGGTGGCACCGATGGCAGTGGTGGTGGTGCTGATGCTGGCCAGTCATCGGGGAAATCCGTGTGCGTGCCGATATCCTCTACGTCCTCTTGTGCAGAAGGCGGGGGGGGGGGGGGGGGGTGGGGGTCTGGTGGGGTCAATGTTGGCGGCGTGGTGGGAGGGGGGCGCATGGGTGGGGGATTGTGTTGGGGTGGTACCTGGCGGTGCCAGGTCCCTGAGTGAGACAGTATCTTGGAGGTCGTCGGGGAACTCCACGTAGGCATATTGAGGGATGGCGTGGAGCAGTTGAACGCTGACCACCAAGTGCTCCGCCTTGTGGAGTCGGACGTGCCTACAGGGAGGGACCGGTCGTGGAGTGGCGAGCCTAGTCGGCAGCGAAACTCCGAATGTGTACTTCCTGGGGAAGGTAAAAACACCTTCATGGGGTGTGGTATTAATGGCTGTGCACAATAGTGACCGGATGGAGTGCAGAGCGTCAGGGGTGATCTCCTGCGAGCGAGAGGCTGGGAGGTTCCTGGACCGTAGGGCCAGCTGAATTGCCCTTCTAACCATCACATTCTGCCGTTCTACTTGCCCGTTTACCCTGGGGTTGTAGCTGGTTGCCCTGTTGGAGGCTATGCTGCTGAGCAGGAACTGACGCAGCTCATCACTCATGAAGGAGGATCCCCTGTCACTGTAGGTGTAAGCGGGGAAACCAAACAGAGTGAAGATGGTGTTGAGGGCCTTGATGATGGTGGAAGACGTCATAGCGGCATGGGATGGCGTAGGGGAACCTGGAGTACTCATCGACCATACTAAGAATGTACGTGTTACAGTCGATGGACGGAAGGGGTCCTTTGAAATCCACGCTGAGGAGTTCGAAGAGGCGGGAAGCCTTCACCAGGCATGCATGGTCCGGCTAGTAGAAGTGTGGCTAGCACTCCGCACAGACCTGGCAGTCCCTGGTGACTGTCCTTACTTCCTCGATGGAGTCGGGCAGATTGCGAGCTTTGACCAGGTGGTCCAATCGACTCACTGCCGGGTGACAACCGCTGTCGTGTCAGGACCGGAGTTGGTCCACTTGTGCGCTGGCACATGTACCTTGGGAGAGGGTGTCTGGGGGGCTCGTTGAGTTTACCAGGGCGATACAAAATCCCGTAATTATAGGTGGAGTGCTCGATTCTCCACCACAAGGTTTTATCATTTTTGATCTTGCGTCGATGTGTGTTCTTGAACATGAAGGCTACCGACCGTTGGTCCGTAAGGAGAGTGAATCTCTTACCGGCCAGGTTATGCCTATAATGCCGCAGAGATTCAGCTGTAGCTTGGGCCTCCTTTTCGACGGATGAGTGTCGAATTTCAGAGGCATGAAGGGTGCGGGAAAAGAATGCCACGGGTCTGACTGCTTGGTTTAGAGTGGTAGCAAGGGCAATGTCTGAAGCGTTGCTTTCTACTTGAAAATGCAGTGACTCCTCCACTGCGCGAATCCCGGCCTTGGCGATGTCTGCTCTGATGCAGGCGAAAGCGTGTTGTGCGTCGGCTGCAAGAGGGAATTGGGTGGACTGAATGAGTGGGCGGGCCTTGCCCGCATAGTTTGGGAGCAACTGGGCATAGTAGGAAAAGAACCCCTGGCAGCGTTTGAGGGCCTTGGGGCAGTGGGGTAGGGGGAGCTCTATGAGGGGGCGCATGCAGTCAGGGTCGGGCCTGAGAAGTCCGTTTAGGACTACATCGCCAAGAATGGCTAACCGGGTCATGCTGAACACGCACTTCTCTTTGTTATAGGTCACGTTGAGAAGAATTGCAGTGTGGAGGAATTTATCGAGTTTGGCATCGTGGTCCTGCTGGTCATGGGCGCAGATGGTGATATTATCTAAGTGCGGAAATGTGGCCCGCAAACCGTACTGGTCGACCATTCGGTCCATTTCCCTTTGGAAGACCGAGATCCCGTTTGTGATGCTGAAAAGGACACTAAGGAAGTGATAGAGGCGATGGTGCACCACGAAGGCAGTGTATGGACGGTCCGACTTCTGGAAGGGGAGCTGGTGGTAGGTGGATTTCAGGTCAATTGTTACAAAGACCCGGTACTGCGCAATCTGATTAATCATATCAGATATGAACATAGAACATAGAATATTACAGCGCAGTACAGGTCCTTCGGCCCTCGATGTTGCGCCGACCTGTGAAACCACTCTAAAGCCTATCGACACTATTCCCTTACTGTCCATATGTCTATCCAATGACCATTTGAATGCACTAAGCGTTGGCGAGTCCACTACTGCTGCAGGCAGGGCATTCCACGCACTTACTACTCTCTGAGTAAAGAACCTACATGTGACATCTGTCTTATATCTATCTCCCCTCAATTTAAAGCTATGTACCCTTGTGCTAGACATCAGCATCCGAGGAAAAAGGCTCTCGCTGTCCACCCTATCCAATCCTCTGATCATCTTGTATGCCTCAATTAAGTCACCTCTTAACCTTCTTCTCTCTAACAAAAACAGCCTCAAGTCCTTCAGCCTTTCCTCATAAGATCGTCCCTCCATACCAGGCAACATTCTGGTAAATCTCCTCTGCACCCTTTCCAATGCTTCCACATCCTTCCTATAATGCGGCGACCAGAATTGCACGCAATACTCCAAATGCGGCCGCACCAGAGTTTTGTACAGCTGCAACACGACCTCATGGCTCCAAAACTCAATCCCTCTACCAATAAAAGCTAACACACCGTACGCCTTCTTAACAACCCTCTCGACCTGGGTGGCAAATTTCAGGGACCTATGTACATGGACACCGAGATCTCTCTGCTCATCCACACTTCCAAGAATCTTACCATTAGCCCAGTACTCTGTCTTCCTGTTATTCCTTCCAAAACGAATCCTCTCACACTTTTCTGCATTAAACTCCATTTTCCACCTCTCAGCCCAGCGCTGCAGTTTAGCTATGTCCCTCTGTAACTGGTAACATCCTTCCACACTGTCCACAACTCCACCGACTTTAGTGTCATCTGCAAATTTACTCACTCATCCTTCTACGCCCTCCTCCAGGTCATTTATAAAAATGACAAACAGCAGTGGCCCCAAAACAGATCCTTGTGGTACACCACTAGTAACTGGACTCCAGGGTGAACACTTCCCATCAACCACCACCCTTTGTCTTCTTCCAGTTAGCCAATTTCTGATCCAAACTGCAAAATCTCCCTGAATCCCATGCTTCCGTATTTTCAGCAGTAGCGTATGGGAACATTATCAAACGCTTTACTGAAATCCATATACATCACATCAACTGCTTTACCGTCGTCCACCTGTTTGGTCACCTTCTGAAATAACTCAATAAGGTTTGTGAGGCACGACCTACCCTTCACAAAACCGTGTTGACTATCCATAATCAAATTATTCCTTTCCAGATGATTATACATCCTATCTCTTATAAACCTTTCCAAGATTTTGCCCACAACAGAAGTAGGGCTCACTGGTCTATAGTTACCGGGATTGTCTCTACTTCCCTTCTTGAACAAGCGGACAACATTTGCTATCCTCCAGTCTTCTGGCACTATTCCTGTACACAAAGATGACTTAAAGATCAAAGCCAAAGGCTCAGCAATCTCCTCCCTAGCTTCCCAGAGAATCCTAGGATAAATCCGATCCGGCCCAGGGGATTTATCTATATTCACACTTTCCAGAATTGTTCACACCTCCTCCTTATGAACCTCAAGCCCTTCTAGTCTAGGAGCCTGAATCTCAGTATTCTCCTCGACAGCATTGTCTTTTTCCTGTGTGAATACTGACGAAAAATATTCATTTAGCACCGCTCCTGTCCCCTCGGACTCCAAGCACAACTTCCCACTACTGTCCTTGACTGGCCCTACTCTTACTCTAGTCATTCTTTTATTCCTGACATATCTACAGTAAGCTTTAGGATTATCCTTGATCCTACCTTCCAAAGACTTCTCATGCCCCCTCCTGGCTCTTCTTAGCTCTCTCTTTAGATCCTTCCTAGCTAACGTGGAACTCTCGAGCGCCCTAACTGAACCTGCATGTCTCATCTTTACATAAGCCTCCTTCTTCCTCTTGACAAGTGTTTCGAGTGTCTTAGTAAACCACGGTTCCCTTGCTCGACCACTTCCTCCCTGCCTGACAGGTACATACTTATCAAGGACACGCAGTAGCTGTTCCTTGAACAAGCTCCACATTTCCATTGTGCCCGTCCCCTGCAGTTTTCCTCTCCATCCGAGGCATACTAAGTCTTGCCTTATCGCATCATAATTGCCTTTCCCCCAGATATAACTCTTGCCCTGCGGTATATACCTATTCCTTTCCATCACTAAAGTAAACGTAATGTAATCGAATTGTGGTCACTATCACCAAAGTGCTCACCTATCTCCAAATCTAACACCTGTCCTGGTTCATCGCCCAGTACCAAATCCAATACGGCCTCGCCTCTCGTTGGCCTATCTACATACTGTGTCAGGAAACCCTCCTGCACACATTGGACAAAAACGGACCCATCTAAAGTACTCGAACCATAGTGTTTCCAGTCAATATTTGGAAAGTTAAAGTCCCCTATTTCAACTACCCTGTTGCTTTCGCTCCTATCCAGGATCATCTTTGAAATCCTTTCCTCTACATCTCTGGAACTTTTCGTAGGCCTATATAAAACCCCTAACAGGGTGACCTCTCCTTTCCTGTTTCTAACCTCAGCCCATACTACGTCAGTAGACGAGTCCTCATCAAACCTCCTTTCTGCCACCGTAATACTGTCCTTGACTAACAATGCCACCGCTCCCCCTCTTTTACCACCTTCCTTGAACTTACTGAAATATCTAAGCCCCGGCACCAGCAACAACCATTGCTGTCCCTGCTCTATCCATGTCTCCGAAATGGCCACAACATCGAAGTCCCAGGTACCAACCCATGGCGCAGGTTCAGCCACCGTATTCCGGATGCTCCTGGCATTAAAGAAGACATATTTTAAACCACCTTCCTGCCTGCCAGTACACTCCTGCAACTTTTAAACCTTACTCATGACCTCACTGCTCTCAACCTCCTGTATACTGGAGCTACAATTCAGGATCCCAAGCACCTGCTGAACTAGTTTAAACCCTTCCGAAGAGGATTAGCAAATTCCCCCCTGAGGATATTGGTACCCATCTGGCCCAGGTGTAGTCCATCCCGTTTGTAGAGGTCCCACCGACCCCAGAATTAGCCCCAATTATCCAGAAATCGGAAATCCTCCCTCCTGCACCATCCCTGTAACCACGTGTTCAACTCCTCTCTTTCCCTATTCCTCGTCTCGCTATCACACGGCAGGGGTAACAACCCAAAGATAATAACTCTGTTTGTCCTAGATCTAGGTTTTCACCCTAGCTCCCTGAATTTCTGCTTTACATCCCAATCCCTTTTCCTTCCTATGTCGTTGCTGCCTATGTGGACCACGACTTGGGCTGCTTCCCCTCCCACTTAAGGATCCCGAAAACACGATCCGAGACATCACGCACCCTGGCACCTGGGAGGCAACACACCAACCGCGATTCTCTCTCGTTCCCACAGAATCCCCTATCTATCCCCCTAACTATGGAGTCTCCAATGACGAATGCTCTACTCCTCTCCCCCCTTCCCTTCTGAGCAACAGGGACAGACCCTGTGCCGGAGACCTGCACCCCATGGCTTTCCCCTAGAAATGTATGGGAGGGGGTACGCATCGAGCTGCGTGTACCAATTGATGGTCTGGCTGCAGTCCACGACCATTCTGTGTTTCTCCCCAGTTTTAACCACTACCACTTGGGCTCTCCAGGGGCTGTTGCTGGCCTCGATAATACCTTCCTTAAGCAGTCGTTGGACTTCGAACCTGATCAAGGTCTTGTCCTGGGTGCTGTACCGTCTGCTCCTGGTGGCAACGTGCTTGCAATCTGCAGTTAGATTGGCAAAAATCGAGGTGGGATCGACCTTGAAGGTCGCGTGGCCGCAAACGGTGAGGGGGAGGGGCGGGTCAGGGCCCGCCGAATTTGAGGGTGAGGCTCTGGAGATTGCACTGGAAGTCCAGGCCCAACAGGAGTGCAGCGCAGAGGTTAGGAAGGACATAGAGGCGGAAGTTATTACATTCTACACCCTGGACAGTGAGGGTGACTGTACAGTAGCCTTGGATCGGGACGGAGTGGGATCCGGAGGCCAGTGACATACTTTGATTGGCAGGATGGACCGCTAGGCAGCAGCGTCTTAGCGTATCTGGGTGTATGAAGCTGTTGGTGCTCCCGGAGTCCAGCAGGCATGAGGTCGCGTGGCCGTTGATTTTCACCATCTTCGACACGGTGGCCTGGTTGTGCGGGCGAGATTGGTCCAGCGTCATGGAAGCAAGCTCCAGTTAGTTGTCGGATGCTGCAGATGGCGAGCGTGTGCGGTTCCGTTCTCGGGATGTCTGAAGACCCTGTGAGAAATAAGATGGCGGCGCCCAAGGTGTGCATATTGCGGGGTCGGGACAAGTTGTCGGCGCCGATGGGGCGCACGTGGCCTAAGGGGGACAGGATGACGGCGCCCATTGTTCGCCCATGGCTCTGGGAGGAGAAGATGGTGGCCCCCATTGTGCGTTTGGTGTGGGGAAGATGGCGATAGTGGGCGCGATCACAGCGGCTGCACGGGCCTGGCACAAAGCCGCGAAGTGGCCCATCGTACTGCAGGATTCACAAACAGCAGTGTGGGTCGGGCAGGGTTGGCGGAGTGCTTCTGCTGACCGCAGAAGTAGCAGCGGGGACCCACGGGGCGCGCGGGTCGGCGTGCGGTGCAGGCATATTGGAAGGCAGGGCCCAGTCTGAGGACGTCGCCGGCGGGGTCCAGGGACAATAGGAATTGGTAGACGGGTGGGCAGCGCGGCGGGAGAGATAGGACTGTACATTACAGGATGCGACCATCATGGAGAGCTCCAAGGTTTTTGTCTCAGCCAGTTCGAGCGTGGCCCCTTCCAGTAATCGTTCTCGGATGCGGTCCGATGCAAATCCCGTCACAAAAGCATCGCGCATGAGGAGGTTCACGTGTTCAGCGCCGTTAATGGCCTAACAGTCACAGTCCCGAACAAGTGGAATTAGTGCATGCCAGAAATCTTCGATGGACTCACCAGGTAGTTGCGAGCGGGTGGCAAGTACATGCCTGGCGAAGAGCATGTTTGTCTTCTGAGCAGAGTGTTCTTTAAGGAATGCCATTGCTTTCGCGTAATTCGAGGCGTCTTGGATCAACGGGAACACGCTGGAGCTCAGCCTGGAGCACAGGACGTTTTTCTTCTGAGCCTCCATTGGGGCGGGTCTGCAGCGTTGATATAGGCCTCAAAACACGCTATCCAGTGAGTAAAGTCTTTTCTGGCGTGGGGCGACTGCGGATCCAGCTGCAGGCGATCTGGTTTGATTCTGACATCCATTCTGTGGAAAAATATGACTGCAATACATTGATGTGCAATCATTTGCACAAAGACGCAGATTGGGTACCACTGTGGATTTATTGCAGTCAGGTGCGTGTCCTCCTGCTGCAGCAGGCGAAATGGCAGGGCAATGGAGGTCATGCATACTTATAGAGATCTTAGTGGGCGGAGCCAGCCGGCAGGGCCTACCGGCGAACCTGTAGTGCAGGTCCTACCTTACATCCCCTAATGCAGTGGTACACGACACTCCAGAATTCAAACTGTTGTGAAGACGAGAATCTCCTCAGCTCCCGGTTTAATATTTTAACTATTATCACCAATCATACACCTCCGGTTCTTGTCTTTTTGGAAGCGAAAACAGTCTCTCTCAATTTGCTGCATTAGCTTCTGCGGGCATTCACCCAAAATGTTCAAGTGTCTCAACCAAATACGCACAGCACCTCGATAGTTTCTCCATATAAATGTATTTCCTGACATCTGGTCATGATGCAATGAGGAGGAGTGAGCACAATTTTGAGAAATAAAGCCAGTTTGCAGTGGACAATACGGA
Organism: Scyliorhinus torazame; assembly: GCF_047496885.1. Taxonomy (NCBI): domain Eukaryota; kingdom Metazoa; phylum Chordata; class Chondrichthyes; order Carcharhiniformes; family Scyliorhinidae; genus Scyliorhinus; species Scyliorhinus torazame. The sequence continues at coordinate 176,015,231 of NC_092720.1, read as the reverse complement.
AGCGAAGCGACACACGAAAATCAAGCACCAATTTTGTGGATGTTGAGAAACACTTCGAGAAACATAATCCGTGGAGAACGAAGAGCGCTGTCCGACTTATCAGGGCCAGTGAAGAAACATTTCCCTTCTTTGGAAAAATTCGAGAAATTAACTGACATTTAGAATCCACGAAAACTGTCCTTACTGCACATCAGAAAACACAGTCTAATATTGGTTTCATTGCGAATATCTGGAAGCAGAAAATACAACAATGGATCGAATGTAGAAGGCTGAAGGCGTGCAATTGACAGGGCTACGGCTAATGGTGTAGTCTTCGTTCTGTGACACGCAGTCACCCTGGCTTGAAACACAGACTGCGATCTCTCTCCACAGATGCTGTCAGACCTGATGAGATTGCCCAGCCTTTTATGTTTTTGTTCCAGATTGGTGCATCATCAATAATTTGCGATTATCATGTGGGCAAAATTAGACTGTTTGCATGTTTATTGGAGGGAGAGCAGCTATTGTCGTCTTTATGGCGCAATCGAGTAGCGCGTTCGTCTATTAACCGAAAGAATTGTGATTCGATTCCACCAAAAGACGAACTGTTATCCCACCCCCAACTGAATTGTTATTGCACTTCGTATCTCTGTGGGATCAAATCACCGACCTTGGTGGTTTTTATACTTCATGCCATATTGATTAGAGTTCTTTCCTCCGGTTCCAATATTACCCACGCCACATGCAGTCAGTCTGATTATAAACAGTCAGTTCACACCACAAGAGTTAATCAATATTCATTTGAACTACGATAGACAGACATTCACCCAAATAGCAACAGTGGAACGAAAGGGGCCGCGATTTTTCTATTTGGATTAAAGAGGTTTAGACGTCGAACGAGACGCGTTCCAAAGTGCAACTGGCATGTGGGCGGAGAAGTTCAGTCGTGGAAATAGAGAGAGAGATTGTTTGCACTGACAATATTCAGGAATGAGAGGAACGGCATACAGGATTAAATGGTTTCAAAAAATCTTCAGGTGCCGAAGTGACCACGTTTCTCCGCAGTATACCCGTAACCCGGGACGTTGATTATGTCCAATCCAGCTAAACTGCTAATCAATGGACAATTTGGCACACTTTAGCATGGAAAACCCACCGAAGTTTCACATCTTTGGACTGTGGGAGGGACCTCGAGCACGAGGACAACACTATGTAGACACCAGGAGAACGTCCAAATTCCAGATGTTTGGGATGAATGTCGAAAGTGTTATGTATTACATATTATAGCGGTTGCATGATTATTTTTATGAGCTTGGCTTTAAGTGCATATTTCCTTGTTGCAGGAACATTATTATGGAACCATGTTTAAGGCATCCAAACTGTGTATCTACGAAAGGTGTAATGAGGGAGTCAGAAAGCGTGGGCCATGTTGGATTCCAAACAGTTGATGACCAAGCACATCGACAGTTGCAGGTTGCCTCGGCGATAACGTGAGGCACCGTAATCATACAGTCGATCGTGCTTTGCGTTGAGGCTGCAGCAACCGCGGTTCCAATCCAAGGCAGGGCAGTGATAAGTTGACGTGTTCGTCTGAATAAACTCTGTGGAACTTTCTGTGCAAAGGCCTCTTTAAAACGGGCTCACCACTGAGTGCGTGCTTCTGCTCCTGTTTGATGCTCCAGAATTCAAAATGTTGTGAAAAAGAGAATCTGCTCAGTTCCCCGTTTAAAACTTTAACTATAATGTTCAATCATACTCCTCCGGTTCTTGTCTTTTTGGAACTGAAACAGTCTCCCTCAATTTGCTGCATTAGCTTCTTCGGCAATTCACCCAATATTTCAAAGTGTCTTAAGCAAATACGCACTGAACCTTCTGTATCCGCGAAGAATAATCTTGGTTTCGATAGTCACCATATAAATGTATTTCCTGACGTCTGTTCATGTCGCAATGAGGAGGAGTGGGTAGAATTTTGGGAAATAGAGCCACTTTGCAGTGGAGAAAACGGAAACGACGCCACACACGAAAATGAAGTACCAGTTTTGTGAATGTTGGGAAACACTTCGAGAAACAGAATCCGAGGAGAACGAAGGGCGCTATCTGACTGATCAGAGACAGTCAAGACACATTTCCCTTGTTTGGAATGATTTGAGAAATTAACTGATATTTAGAGACTATGTCCTCACTGCACGTCAGAAAATACAGTTGAATATCGGTTTTATTGCAAATATCTGGAACCAGAAATTACAACAATGGCTCGAATGTAGAAGGCTGGAGGCGCGTAATTGACAGGGCCACAGCAAATGGTGTCGACTTCGTTCTGTGACACACAGTCACCCTGGTTTGAAACACAGACTGCGTTCTGTCTCCACAGATGCTGTCAGATATGCTGCGATTGCCCACCAGCCTTTCGTGTTTTTGTTCCAGATTGGTGCATCAACAATTATTTGCGAATATCATGTGGAGAAGATCAGACTGTTTCCATCATAATTTGGCATGTTTATTCGATGAACAACAGCAGTTGTCGTCTCTGTAGCGCAATCGGTTAGCGCGTTCGGCTATAAACCGAAAGATTAGTGGTTCTATCCCACCCAGCAACGAAGTGTTATCCCACGCCTCGCTAAAGTGTTTTTATACTTCGTATCTATGTGGGGTCAAATCATCCACCTGGGTTGTGTTTATACTTCAAGCCACACTGATTGATTTCTTTCCTCCGGTTCCAATCTTAAACACGCCATATGCTGTCATTCTGATTATAAACAGGCAGTTCACATCCCAAGAGTTAATCGATATAATTTGAACTACGATAGACAGTCATTCACCCCAGGAGCAACAGTGGGACGAAAGCGGCCCAGATTTCTCTCTCGATTAAAGAGGGTTAGACGGCGAATGAGAGGCGATCCGAAGTACAACTTCGGCGAAAAAGTTCAATCGTGGAAGTAGAGAGAGTGTGTGTTTTCACTGACAAAATTCAGGAATGAGAGGAAAGGCACACATGATGAAATGGTTTCAAAAAATCAGCAGAGGACGACGTGACCACGTTCCTGCGCTGTATACCCGTAACCCGGCACGTTGATGATGTCCAATCCAGCTAAACTGCTAATCAATGGACAAAATGGCACACACACAAATTACCTTTTCAAATTGTGTGTGTGTGTGTGTGTGTGTGGTGGTGGGTGGGGGGGGGGTTGGGGGGGTGGGGGGGGGTGGGGGGGTGGTGGGGGGGTGGGGGGGTGGTGGGGGGGTGGGGGGGTGGTGGGGGGGGTGGGGGGGGTGGGGGGGGTGGGGGGGGTGGGGGGGGTGGGGGGGGTGGGGGGTGGTGGGGGGTGGGGGGTGGTGGGGCGGGTGGGGGGGTGGGGGGGTGGGGGGTGGGGGGGGTGGGGGGGTGGGGGTGGGGGGTGGGGGGGTGGGGGGGGGGTGGGGGGGGGTGGGGGGGGACTGAAGTGACATGACAGAAAAGCTGTGACCTGAGTGACTGGTTGGGAATGTACACTAAATTTAAAAAATTAAGCATTGGTAACTAATTAAACATACTTACTTTATTATAATTTAGGGGGGGTATCTAAGCCAGAGATCGGAGAGTACTATATTTAGCTTTCACATTTATAGTAGAAATCTAGTGCTAGGAAACAGTTAGTTAACAGTAACTTTTTTTTTAAATTTAACTTTTCATTTTAATTTACTAATTAATTGACGCATTGTCAGTTAGAGGGGTGCAGTGCTCTGACTATGAGATGTGGCAGGTCCGGGAGGCTTCCAGCGTTCCGGATGGCTTGATCTGCAGATAGTGCACCCAACTGGAGCTCCTCACAGACCGTATGGTTCGGTTGGAGCGGCAATTGGATGCACTTAGGAGCATGCAGGTGGCGGAAAACGTCATAGATCGCAGTTATATAAATGAGGTCACACCCAAGCTGCAGGCAGAGAAATGGGTGACCACCAAAAAGGGCAGGCAGTCAGTGCAGGAATCCCCTGTGGTTGTGATCCTCTCGAATAGGTATACCCCTTTGCATACTGTCGGGGAGGATAGCCTATCAGGGGAAAACAGCAGCAGCCAGAGCAGTGGCACCACGGCTGGCTCTGATGTTCAGAAGGGAGGTTAAAGCGCAGACGAACAATAGTAATTGGTGACTCTATAGACAGGGGCACAGATAGGCGCTTCTGTGAACGTGAAAGAGACTCCAGGATGGTATGTTGCCTCCCTGGTGCCAGGGTCCAGGATGTCTCCGAACTGGTAGAGGGCATCCTGAAGCGGGAGGGCCAACAGGCAGAGACCGTTGTACATATTGGTACTAACGACATAGGCAGGACGGGGTATGAGATCCTGCCACAGGAATTCGGGGAACTAGGCAGAAAGTTAAAAGAAAGGACCTCTAGGGTTGTAATCTCGGGATTACTCCCTGTGTCACGTGCCTGTGAGGCTAGAACTAGGAAGATAGAGCAGCTAAACAAGTGGCTAAACAGCTGGCGTAGGAGGGAGGGTTTCCGTTATCTGGACCACTGGAAGCTCTTCCGGGGCAGGCGTGACCCATATAAGAAGGACGGGTTGCATCTAAACTGGAGAGGCGGAAATATCCTGGCTGCGAGATTTGCTAGTGTGACACGGGAGGGTTTAAACTAGTATGACAGGGGGTGGGCACGGGAACAATAGGTCAGAACGGGAGAGCATTGAGGGAGAACTAGGGAAATGAGGCAGAGCAGACAGGGAGACGTTGCTGAACACAGCGGGTCTGGTGGCCTGAAGTGCATATGTTTTAATGCAAGAAGTATTAAGGGTAAGGCAGATGAACTTAGAGTTTGGATTAGTACTTGGAACTATGATATTGTTGCCATTACAGAGACCTGGTTGAGGGAAGAGCAGGATTTGCAGCTAAACGTTCCAGGATTTAGACGTTTCAGGCGGGATAGAGGCGGATGTAAAAGGGGAGACGGAGTTGCGCTACTGGTTAGGGAGGATATCACAGCTGTACTGCGGGAGGACACCTCAGAGGGCAGTGAGGCTATATGGGTAGAGATCAGGAATAAGAAGGGTGCAGTCACAATGTTGGGGGTTTACTACAGGCCTCCCAACAGCCAGCGGGAGATAGAGGAGCAGATAGGTAGACAGATTTTGGAAAAGAGTAAAAACAACAGGGTTGTGGTGATGGGAGACTTCAACTTCCCCAATACTGACTGGGACTCACTTGGTGCCCGGGGCTTAGACGGGGCAGGGTTTGTAAGGAGCATCCAGGAGGGCTTCTTAAAACAATATGTAGACAGTCCAACTAGTGAAGGGGCGGTACTGGACCTGGTATTGGGGAATGAGCCCGGCCAGGTGGTAGAAGTTTCAGTAAGGGAGCATTTCGGGAACAGTGACCACAATTCAGTAAGTTTTAAAGTGCTGGTGGACAAGGATAAGAGTGGTCCTACGGTGAATGTACTAAATTGGGGGAAGGCTAATTATGATAATATTAGGCGGGAACTGAATAACCTAGATTGGGGGCGGATGTTTGAGGGCAAATCAACATCTGACATGTTGGGAGGCTTTCAAGTGTCATTTGAAAGGAATTCAGGACCGGCATGTTCCTGTGAGGATATCGAGTGATATTGTTGGCCTCGTCAACAAGAAAAAAAGAGGCATTTGTCAGGGCTGAAAGCCTGGGAACAGACGATGTCTGTGTGGAATATAAGGAAAGTAGGAAGGAACATAAGAAAGGAGTCAGGAGGGCTAGAATATGTCACGAAAAGTCATTGGCAAATAGGGTTAAGGAAAATCCCAAGGCTTTTTACACGTACATAAAAAGCAAGAGGGTAGCCAGAGAAAGGGTTGGCCCACTGAAGGATAGGCAAGGGAATCTATGTGTGGAGCCAGAGGAAATGGCCGCGGTATTGAATGAATACTTTGCATCAGTATTCACCAATGAAAAGGAATTGGTAGATGTTGAGTCGCGAGAAGGGTGTGGAGAGAGCCTGGATCACATTGAGATCCAAAAAGACGAGGTGTTGGGAGTCTTAAAATATATTAAGGGAGATAAGTCCCCAGGGCCTGATGGGATCTACCTCAGAATACTGAAGGAGGCTGCAGAGGAAATTCCTGAGGCCTTGTCAGAAATCCTGCAATCCTCACTGGCTTCAGGTGATGTCCCAGAAGACCGGAGAATAGCCAATGTTGTTCCTCTGTTTAAGAAGGGTAGCAAGGGTAATCCAGGGAACTACAGGCCGGTGAGCCTTACTTCAGTGGTCGGGAAATTATTAGAGAAAATTCTTCGAGACAGGCTCTACACGCATTTGGAAGCAAATGGACGTATTAGTGAGAGACAGCATGGTTTTGTGAAGGGGAGGTCGTGTCTCACTAACTTGATAGAGTTTTTCGAGGAGGTCACAAAAATGATTGATGCAGGTAGGGCAGTGGCTGTTGTCTATATGGACTTCAGTAAGGCCTTTGACAAGGTCCCTCATGTTATACTAGTACAAACCGTAAAGTCACACAGGATCAGGGGTGAGCTGGCAAGGTGGATACAGAACTGGCTAGGTCATAGAAGGCAGAGAGTAGCAATGGAAGGATGCTTTTCGAATTGCAGGGCTGTGACCAGTGGTGTTCCGCAAAGATCAGTCCTGTGGCCTTTGCTGTTTGTAGTATATATAAATGATTTGGAGGAAAATGTAAACTGATCTGATTAGTAAGTTTGCAGACAACACAATGGTTGGTGGAATTGCAGAAAGCGATGAGTGCTGTCAGAGGATACAGCAGGATTTAGATTGTTTGGAGACTTGGGTGGAGAGATGGCAGATGGAGTTTAATCCGATCAAATGTGAGGTGATGCATTTTGGAAGGTCTAATGCCGGTAGGGAATATACAGTGAATGGTAGAACCCTCAAGAGTATTGAAAGTCAAAGAGATCTAGGAGTACAGGTCCACAGGTCATTGAAAGGGGCAACACAGGTGGAGAAGGTAGTCAAGAAGGCATAGGGCATGCTTGCCTTCATTGGCCCGTGCATTGAGTATAAGAATTGGCAAGCCATGTTGCAGCTGTATAGAACCTTAGTTATGTCACACTTGGAGTATAATGTTCAATTCTGGTCGCCACACTACCAGAAGGATGTGGAGGCTTTAGAGAGGGTGCACAAGAGATTTACCAGAATGTTGCCTGGTATGGAGGGCATTAGCTACGAGGAGCGGTTGAATAAACTCGGTTTGTTCTGACTGGAACGACGGAGGTTGAGGGGCGACCTGATAGAGGACTACAACATTATGAGGGGCATAGACAGAGTGGATAGTCAGAGGCGTTTTCCCAGGGTAGAGGGGTCAATTACTGGGGGGCATAGGTTTAAGGTGAGAGGGGCAAGGTTTAGAGTAGATGTACGAGACAAGTTTTTTACACAGAGGGCCGTGGGTGCCTGGAAGTCGCTACCGCAGAAGGTGGTGGAAGCAGGGACGATAGTGACATTTAAGGGGCATCTTGACAAATCCATGAATAGGATGGGAATAGAGGGATACGGACCCAGGAAGTGTAGAAGATTGTAGTTTAGTCGGACAGCATGGTCGGCACGGGCTTGGAGGGCGGAAGGGCCTGTTCCTGTGCTGTACATTTCTTTGTTCTTTGTTCAGCATGGCCACTCCACCGAACCTTCACGTCTTTGGACTGTGGGAGGGACTTCGAGCACGAGGACGAAAGGTGCCGAGATTTTTCTCTTTGGATCAAAGAGGGTTAGAAGGCAAATAAGAGTCGTTCCAAATTATAACTGGTATGTGGGCGGAGAAGTCGATATTCTCGCCATATAAATGTATTTCCTGACATCTGTTCATGATGCAACGAGGAGCAGCGGGCAGAATTTGGGGAAATAGAACCAGTTGGCAGTGGAGAAAACGGAAACGCAGCGACGCACGAAAATCAAGCACCAGTTTTGTGAATGTTGAGAAACACTTCGAGAATCAGAATCCGGGGAGAACGAAGGGCGCTGCCGACTGATCAGAGGCAGTCAAGACACATTTCCCATGTTTAGAATAATTCGAGAAATTAACTGATATTTAGAAGTCACAAAAACTGTCCTTACTGCACATCAGAAAAAACAGTTTAATATTGGTTTCATTGCGAATATTTGGAAGCAGAAAATACAACAATGGCTCGAAATCAGAAGGCTGGAGGCGCGGTATTGACATGGAGACTGAAAATGGCGTGGTCTGAGTTCTGTGACACAAGTCACCCTGGCTTGAAACGGTAGCATTGTGGGGCACAATTGCTTCACAGCTCTAGGGTCCCGTTCTAGATTCGATTCCGGCTTGGGTCACTGTAAGTACGGAGTCTGCACATCCTCCCGTGTGTGCCTGGGTTTCCTCCGGGTGCTCCGGTTTCCTCCCACAGTCCAAAGATGTGCCGGTTAGGTGGATGGGCCATGAAAATTCCCCTTAGTGTCCAAAACTGCCCTTAGTGTGGGTGGGGCTACTGGGTTATGGGGATAGGGTGGAGGTGTTGACCTTGGGTAGGGTGCTCTTTCCAAGAGCCGGTGCAGACACGATGGGCCGAATTGCCTCCTTCTGCACTGTAAATTCTATGATAATCTATGGAACACAGACTGCGTACTCTCTCCACAGATGCTGTCAGACCTGGTGAGATTGCCCAGCCTTTGGTGTTTTTGTTCCAGATTCGTGCATCATCAATAATTTGCTATTGCGATGTGGAGCAGGTGTGACTGTTTCGATCATAATTTGTCATGTTTATTCGAGTAAAAGCAGGGGTTGTTGTCTCTGTGGCACAATCGGTTAGAGTGTTCAGCTATTAATCTAAAAGTTGGTGGTTCGATCCCACCCGGAATCGGAGCGTTATCCCGGCTGACGTGTTTTTTATACTTCGTATCTCTGTGGGAGGAAATCACCCACCATGGTGGTTTTTATACTTCGAGCCACATTGATGTGATTTCTTTCCTCCGATTCCAATATTAAACGCGCCAAATGCTATAATTCTGATTTTAAACAGTCAGTTCTCACCCCAAGAGTAAATCAATATTAATTTGAACTACGATAGACAGAAATTCACCCCAATAGCAACAGTGGGTGAAAGGGGCCGAGATTTTTCTCTTTCGATCAAAGAGGTTTAGACGGCAAATGAGAGGCGTTCCAAAGTGCAACTGCTATGTGGTCGGGAGAAGTTGAATCGTGGAAATAGAGAGATTGTTTGCACTGGCAATATTCAGAAATGAGAGGAAAGGCATCCAGGATGAAATGGTTTCAAATAATCAGCAAGGGACGACATGATCAAGTTCGCCCGCAGTATACCTGTAACCCGGCACGTTGATCATGTCCAATCAAGCCAAACTGCTAATCCATGGACAATCTGGCACACTTTAGCATGGGCCAATCCACCGAACTTTCACATCATTGGACTGTGGGAGGGATCTCCAGCAGGCGGAGAAAACCCAGACAGTCACCGGGAGAACATCCAAATTCCATATGTTTGGGATGAATATCGAAATTGTTATGTAATAAATATTATAGCGATTGCATGATTATTTTTGTGAGCCTGGGTTAAAGTGCATATATCCGTGTTGCAGGAACATTATTATGGAACCATGTTTAAGGCATCTAAACTGTGTACCTGCTAAGCTGTAATTAGGGAGCCATAAAACGTGTGCCATGATCGACGCCAAACTGTTGATGATCAGGTACATCGAAAGTTGCAGGTTGCCTCAGCTGTAACGTGTGGCGCCGTGGTCGTATAGTGGTTAGTATTCTGCATTGTGGCCACAGCTACCACGGTTCGAATTCGAATCACTGCAGTGATAAGTTGATGTGTTTTTCCAAAATGAATGGATGACGGTTTCCCTGTGCCAAGGCCTCTTTAAAACGATTTCACAACTGTGTGCATGCTTCTGCTCCTGTTTGATGCTCCCGATTTCACACTGTTGTGAATACGAGAATCTCGTCAGCCCCCGGTTTTATATTTTAACTATTATCATCAATCATACTCCTCCGGTTCTTGTCTTTTTGGGAGTGAAAACTATCACTCTCAATTTGCTGCATCAGGCTTCCGGGTGCGGCTATGCAGAGCTAGGTCGCATATTCGGTAGCTCCCGCTTATAACGGACTTTTGGGCTCTTTTACAGGGCCCCACGACATTTGTTTGACATTTTCCGGTGTGGGAAGAAGACTGCAGCAGTCCCCTGACAGTGTCCCCCAGGAATGTTATGTCTTTTGGCTGCCAGACCCGGCAGAAACAGTAAAATATTTGGCTTTGGCTGCAGGTTTGGACAAAAGCCTCTTCCAGCATGCAGGCGGGGGAAGGGCAAGCTTAAAGTTGCAATCTGACTTGACTCTATCAAAGGTGAATTCTAGCAGCAGAGGGAACAACTGTGAAAAGATCTACCAAGGCCATTAAAGAAGCAGGGACGAGGCTTCCGGGGGCAGCCATGGAGGAGTAGGTCGCGCATTTGGCAGCTACCGTCTGGAACCGACTCTCAGACCTTTTTCAGGAGTTTCCATAGACTTTTTGGGGCAGACTGGTGAAGGAAACACTGCCAAATTTTATGAAACGGACCAGAAGTGTAACGGCCAAAAGAGCGGCACTGGAGCAACGGGAGAAGCGAGGGAAAGAAAGCAAAATGGCGGCGGCCAGGGACAAAGGGGAGCTGCAGGAGTTCATCAAGCGCTGCTTCGAGGAGCAGCGCGAGGAGATGCGCAAGGAGATGTTGGCGCCTATGTTTTCGGCAGTTGAAGGACTCGGGATCACGCAGAAGGCCCACGAAGCTAAGATCCAGGAGGTACAGAAAAGAGTCAGTCAGAACGAGGACGAACTCGTGGGCCTGGCGGTGAGAGTGGAGCAGAACGAGGTGCTACACAAGAGGTGGGCGGGAAGAATCGAAGACCTGGAGAACAGGTCGAGGAGAAAGAATCTGCGAATCCTGGGTCTCCCTGAGGGAGTGGAGGGGGCTGATGCCAGGGCATACTCGAGCATGATGCTCGAGGCGATGATGGGCACGAAGGCCACTTCGAGGCCGCTGGAGTTGAACGGGGCACATCGGGTGCTGGCGAAGAAGCCCCAGGCAAATGAGCCGCCAAGGCGATGGTGGTGAGGTTTCACTGGTTCACGGACAGAGAGTGGGTCCTGAGATGGGCCAAGAAGGAGCGGAGCAGTAAGTGGGACAATGCAGCAATCCGAATATACACGGACTGGAGCACGGAGGTTGCAAAGCGGAGAGCAGGTTTCAAACGGGCCAAAGCGGCGTTGTACTGGAAAGAAGTGAAATTCGGAATGCTGCAGCCAGCGCGACTGTGGGTCACATACAAGGGCCAACACTGTTACTTCGAAACGCCAGAAGAGGCGTGGACATTGTACTAGCCGAAAAGTTGGACTCTAACTGAGGGTTTGTGAGGGTGGGGGGGGGGGGGGATGTTTTGGGGTTTGATGTGTGATGGTTGTTGTATATATGGGGTCAATCACACGCAGGAAATGGTACATGGGCTGGAGGAGAGAGACAAGGCCGCGACAGGAGCTGCGCCAGATGGGGCAGAGCGGGCTTTGGAAAGTGCGGGGTGTTTTCCCACGCGCGGGAAGAAAGGTGGGAAGGGGAACAAATGAATGCATATGGATTGGGAGACTCCCACGCGGGGAGGTCAATGGGACGGAGGGGGAAGTCGGGGTCAGCAGGCGTCAGCTGACTTATGGGCGTGACATGGGGGAGCAAAAAAGGTAGATAGGGGTCTAGCTGGGGGAGGGGGGGAAGGGTGGGGGCGAAAAGGGTTGCTGCTGCACTGGCCGATAGGGAATGGGACACAGAAGAGGTGGTCGGGACGGGGTTCCCCCTCTGGGTGACTGGAGGGTGAGGGAGGCGTGGACACGGGACTGGCCAGGAAAAGGAGATGGCTAGTCGGTGGGGCGTGCGGGGGTTGGGGGTGTGAGAGCCCCTCCAATCCGGCTGATAACGTGGAATGTGAGGGGCCTGAATGGGCCGGTGAAGAGGGCTCGATGACGTGGCCATGCTCCAAGAGACACATCTGAAGGTGGCGGACAAGGTCGGGTTAAGAAAGGGATGGGTAGGACAGGTATTCCACTCGGGACTGGATGTGAAGAATAGAGGGGTGGCAATATTGGTGGGAAAGTGGGTGTCATTTGAGGCCAAGACTATTGTAACGGACAATGGAGGGCGATATGTAATGGTGAGCGGTAGGCTGTAAGGGACGTGCATGGTGTTGGTAAACGTATACGCCCCGAACTGGGATGATGCAGGATTCATGAAGTGCATGCTGGGGCGCATTCCGGACCTGGAGATAAGAGGCCTGATAATGGGAGGGGACTCCAATACAGTGTTGGATCTAGCACTGGACCACTCCAAATCAAGGACTGGAAAGTTGCCGGCGGCGGCCAAGGTACTTAGGGGGTTTATGGATCAGATGGAGGGAGTGGACGCATGGCGGTTTGCAAGGCCGCAGGCCAGGGAATTTTCTTTCTTCTTCTCCCCTGTACACAAAGCCTACTCCCGGATAGATTTCTTTGTTCTGGGTAGGGCGCTCATCCCGAGGGTGGAGGGGACGGAGTATTCGGCTACTGCCGTTTCGGACCATGCCCCGCACTGGGTGGAACTGGAGCTAGGAGAGGAGAGGGACCAACGCCCGTTGTGGCGGCTGGATGTGGGACTGCTGGCGGACGAGGTGGTGTGTGGGAAGGTGAGGGGGTGGATCCAAAGGTACTTGGAGGCCAACGACAACGGGGAGGTGCGGGTGGGGGTGGAATGGGAGGCGTTGAAGGCGGTGATCAGGGGAGAGCTAATTTCCATTAGGGCTCATAGGGAGAAGACAGACGGTACGGAAAGGGAGAGGTTAGTGGGGGAGATTTTGAGAGTGGACAGGAGATACGCAGAGGCCCCGGAGGAAAGATTACTTGGGGAAAGACGATGGCTCCAGACGGAGTTTGACCTGTTGACCACAGGGAAGGCGGAGGCACAGTGGAGGAAAGCACAGGCGGCAACCTACGAGTGTGGGGAAAAGGCTAGTCGGATGCTGGCACACCAGCTCTGTAAGAGGGTGGCAGCGAGGGAAATAGGAGGAGTCAAAGATGGAAGGGGAGGCACGGTTCGGAGTGCGACGAAAATAAAAGAGGTATTCAAGGTCCTTTATGAAGAGCTGTACAGATCTCAGCCCCCAGCGGGGGAAGAAGTATGAGACAATTCCTAGATCAGCTGAGATTCCCGAGGGTGGAGGAGCAAGAGGTGGCTGGTTTGGGGGCACCAATTGGGTTGGAGGAGCTGAGCAAGGGTTTGGGGAGCATGCAGGCGGGGAAGGCCCGGGGACCGGACGGATTCCCGGTGGAGTTCTACAGGAAGTACGCAGACCTGTTGGCCCCACTACTGGTGAGGACCTTTAATGAGGCAAGAGAGGAGGGGACCCTGCCCCTGACAATGTCGGAAGCGACAATTTGTTTGATCCTAAAGCGGGACAAGGACCCACTGCAATGTGGATCTTACAGGCCGATCTCGCTCCTCAACGTGGATGCAAAGTTGCTGGCAAAAGTGCTGGCCACGAGGATCGAGGACTGTGTCCCGGGGGTAATCCACGACGACCAAACGGGATTTGTAAAGGGCAGGCACCTAAACACCAATGTGCGGCGGCTCTTAAACGTGATAATGATGCCATCGGAGGAGGGAGAGGCGGAGATAGTGGCAGCTATGGACGCGGAGAAGGCCTTTGATTGAGTAGAGTGGGAGTACCTCTGGGAGGTGCTGCGTAGGTTTGGGTTCGGAGTAGGGTTTATCAATTGGGTTAAGCTCCTTTACAGAGCCCCGATGGCGAGTGTAGTGACGAACCGGCGGAGGTTGGAGTACTTTTGATAGTACCGAGGGACGAGGCAGGGGTGCCCCCTGTCCCCCCCTATTGTTTGCATTGGCGATCGAACCATTGGCCATGTCATTGAGGGAGTCTGATGAATGGAGGGGGGTGGTCCGAGGGGGAGAAGAGCATCTGGTGTCACTATATGCGGATGACCTGTTGCTGTACGTGGCGGATCCAATGGAGGGGATGTTGGAGGTCATGCAGACTGTAAGGGAGTTTGGGGAGTTTTCGGGCTATAAGCTCAATGTAGGGAAGAGTGAGCTCTTTGTATTACAGGCGGGGGACCAAAAAAGAGGGATAGGGGACCTACCACTGAGGTGGGCGGAGGGGAGCTTTCCGTATCTGGGGATCCAGATAGCCAGGAGTTGGGGGACCCTACATAAACTGAATCTGACGAGGTTGGTGGAACAAATGGAGGAGGATTTCAAAAGATGGGACATGTTACCGCTCTCGTTGGCGGGTAGAGTGCAGTAGGTCAAAATGGTGGTCCTTGCGACGTTTCTGTTTGTGCTTCAGTGCCTTGCCATCGTGATCAGTAAGGCCTTTTTTAAGAGAGTAGGAAGGAGTATTATGGGGTTTGTGTGGGCGAATAAGACCCCGAGAGTAAGGAGAGGGTTCCTGGAACGCAGTAGGGACCGAGGAGGGTTGGCGCTGCCAAACCTGGGGAGCTACTACTGGCAGCAAATGTGGCGATGATCCGCAAGTGGGTTACGGAGGGAGTGGGGGCGGCATGGAAGAGGATGGAGATGGCGTCCTGTAAAGGAACGAGCCTGGGGGCGTTGGTGACGGCACCGCTGCCGCTCTCGCCGACAAAGTATACCACGAGCCCGGTGGTGGCGGCAACGCTAAGGATCTGGGGCCAGTGGAGACGCCACCGGGGTGTAATGGGAGCATCGGTGAGGTCCCCGATCAGGGGTAACCACCGGTTTGTCCTGGGAAAGATGGACGGATGGTTCCAGAGCTGGCATCGGGCGGGGATTGGAAGTATGGGGGACCTGTTCATCGACGGGACGTTTGCGAGCCTAGGGGCACTGTAGGAGAAGTTCGAGTTACCCCCGGGAAATGCCTTTAGATATATGCGGGTGAGGGCTTTTGTGAGGCGGCAGGTGAGGGAATTCCCGCTGCTCCCGGCACAAGAAGTTCAAAATAGGGTGATCTCGGGTGTATGGGTCAGGGAGGGCAAGGTGTCGGAAATACACCAGGAGTTGAAAGAAGAGGGGGAAGCGCTGGTAGAAGAGTTGAAGGGCAAATGGGAGGAGGAGCTGGGGGAGGAGATCGAAGGAGGTCTGTGGGCTGATGCCCTAGGTAGGGTTAATTCCTCCTCCTTGTGTGCCAGGCTCAGCCTGATACAATTTAAGGTGGTCCACAGAGCGCACTTGATGGGGGCGAGGTTGAGTAGGTCCTTTGGAGTAGAGGACAGATGTGGAAGGTGCTCAGGGAACCCGGCGAACCATGTCTATATGTTTTGGTCATGCCCGGCACTGGCGGGGTTCAGGAGAGGAGTGGCGGGAGCAATATCTCAGGTGGTGAAAGTCCTGGTCAAGCCAAGCTGGGGGCTAGCAATATTTGGACTAGTGGATGAACCGGGAGTGCAGGAGGCGAAAGAGGCCGGCATTCTCGCCTTTGCGTCCCTAGTAGCCCGACGAAGGATCTTGCTAATGTGGAAGGAGGCGAAGCCCCCCAGCCTGGAGGCCTGGATAAATGATATGGCTGGGTTCATAAAGTTGGAGAGGATTAAGCTCGCCTTGAGAGGGTCTGCGCAGGGGTTCTACAGGCAGTGGCAACCGTTCCTAGACTATCTCGCGGAGCATTAGAGGAAGGTCAGCAGCAGCATCCTTGGCGGGAATGGGGGGTGGGTGGGTGGAGGGGACGTCCTTGGAGGGGGGCGAGAGGGGGGGATAGGGGGGCCTGCCTGGGAGGGTGGATGAGCAAGAGATAACATGAAGGGTTGGGGAAACTGGCACGTATGGGTGAGGGCCAGTGTACATATGTCATTTTGCCATGTATATATCTTGCTCTGCGCGATTTCTCTTTTTTTTTGGTTACGGGGAGGGGGGGGGGGTTATTGATTGTAAGGGAGAAAAATTGTGTTAAAAAACTTTAATAAATATATATATATTTTTAAAAATTTGCTGCATCATCTTCTAAGGCTATTCACCCAAATCGTTCAAATGTCTCAACCAAATACGCACTGAACCTTATACGCTAAGAATAATCTGGGTCTCGATGGTCTCTCAGAGACGAACCGTGATCCCACCCCCGGATGAAGTGTTTTTTATACTTCGTCTCTCTGTGGGACCAAATCACCCACCTTGGTGGTTTTTATACTTCATGCCACATTGATTTGCTTTCTTTCCACCGGTTCCAATAGAAAACACGACAAATGCTGTCATCCTGATTTTAAACAGTCAGTTCACACCCCAGGAGTTAATCAATATTTATTTCAACTACGATAGACTGACATTCACCTCAGTAGCAACAGTGGGACGAAAGGTGCCGAGATTTTTCTCTTTGGCTCAAAGAGGGTTAGAGGGCGAATGGGAGACGTTTCAAAGTATAACTGGTATGCGGGCGGAGAAGTCGACAGTCCCTCCATGTAAATGTATTTCCTGTCATCTGGTCATGATGCAATGAGCAGGAATGGGTAGATTTTTTGTGAAATAGAACCAGTTGGCAGTGGAGAAAATGGAGACGCAGAGACGCACGAAAATCAAGCACCAGTTTTGTGAATGTTGAGGAACACTTCGAGAATCAGAATCCGGGGAGAACGAAGGGCGCTGCCCGACTGATCAGCGGCAGTCAAGACACATTTCCGTTGTTTAGAATAATTCGAGAAATTAACTGATATTTAGAAACCACGAAAACTGTCCTTACTGCACATCAGAAAACACAGTTTAATATTGGTTTAATTGTGAATATCTGGAAGCAGAAAATACAACAATGGCTCGAATGTAGAAGGCTGGAGGCGCGTTATTGACATGGCGACTGAACATGGTGTGGTCTTAGTTCTGTGACACAAGTCACCCTGGCTTGCAACACAGACTACGTTCTCTCTCCACAGATGCTGTCGGGTAGGGTGCTCTTTCCAAGGGCCGGTGGAGACTCGATGGGCCGAATGGCCTCCTTCTGCACTGTAAATTCTATGCTGTCAGACCTGCTGAGATTGCCCAGCGTTTGGTGTTTTTGATCTAGATTTGTGCATCATCAATAATTTGCTATTCTGATGTGGACTAGATGAGACTGTTGCGATCGTAATTTGTCATGTTTATTCGAGGCCGATCCGCTGTTGTCTTTGTGGCGCAATCGGTGAGCGCGTTTGGCTGCGAATCGAAGGGGTGGTGGTTCGATTCCACCCAAAAAGGGGCTGTTATCCCACCCCGGCTGATGTGTTTTTTTATACTTCGTATCTCTGTGGGACCAAATCACCCACCTTGGTGGTTTTTATATTTCATGCCACATTGATTTGCTTTCTTTCCACCGGTTCCAAGAGAAAACACGACAAATGCTGTCATCCTGATTTTAAGCAGTCAGTTCACACCCCAGGAGTTAATCAATATTTATTTCAACTACGATAGACAGACATTCACCCCAGTAGCAACAGTGGGACGAAAGGTGCCGGGATTTTACTCTTTGGCTCAAAGAGGGTTAGAGGGCGAATGGGAGACGTTCCAAAGTATAACTGGTATGTGGGCGGGAGAAGTTCAATCGTGGAAATAGAGACAGATTGGTTGCACTGACAATATTCAGGAATGAGAGGAAAGGCGTACAGAATGAAATGGCTTCAAAAAATCAGCAGGGGGCGATGCGATCAAGTTCGCCGGCATATACCCGTAACCCGGCACATTGAGCATGTCCAATACAGCTAAACCTCTAATCCATGGACAATGTGGCACACTTTAGCATTGGCCAATCCACCGAACTTTCACATCATTGGTCTGTGGGAGGGATCTCTGGCAAGCGGAGAAAACCCAGACAAACACCGGGACAACGTCCAAATACCATATGTTTGGGATGAATATCGAAATTGTTATGTATTAAATATTATAGCGGTTGCATGATTATTTTTATGAGCCTGGGTTAAAGTGCACATATCATTGTTGCAGGAACATTATGATGGAACCACGTTTAAGGCATCCAAACTGTGTATCTACTAAAGTTGTAATCAGGAAGTCATAAAGTGTGGGCCATGATAGATTCCAAACAGTTGATGACCAAGTACATCGGCAGTTGCAAGTTGCCTTCGGCGGTAACGATATAGTGGTTCGTACTGTGCGTTGTGACCGCATCAACCTCTGTTCGAATCCGATTCACAACAGCGATAAATTGATGTGTTTTTCCCAAATGAACGGATGAGGAATTCTGTGTGTCAGGGACTCTTGAAAACGGGTTCACAGCTGAGTGCACGCTTCTGCTCCAGTTTGGTGCTCCAGAATTCAAGCGGTTGTGAATGCGAGAATCTCCTCAGCTCCCGGTTTTATATTTTAACTATTATCATCAAGCATACTCCTCCGGTTCTTTCCTTTTTGGAAGTGAAAACGGTCTCTCTAAATTTGCTGCATCAGCTTCTTCGGCCATTCACCCAAAATGTTTAAGTGTCTCAACCAAATACCCGCTGAACCTTCTGTATACGCGGATAATAATCTTGGTCTCGATAGTTTCTCCATATAAATGAATCTCCAGACATCTGGTCATAATGCAATGAGGAGGAGTGGGCAGGGTTTTGGGAAATAGAGCCAGCTGGCAGTGGAGAAAACGGAAACAAAGCGACACACGAAAATCAAGCACCAGATTTGTGAATGTTGGGAAACACTTCGAGAAACCGAATCCAAGGAGAAACAAGGGCGCTGCCCGTCTCAACAGCGACAGTCAAGACGTATTTCCCTTGTTTAGAATGATTCGAGAAATTAACTGATGTTTAGAAAATAAGAAAACTGTCCTTCCTGCACATCAGAAAATACAATTAAATTTTAGTTTCAATGCGAATATTTGGAAGCAGAAAATACAACAATGGCTCGAATGTAGAAGGCGCGTAGGCGCGTTATTGACAGGCCTACGGAAAACAGTGTAGTCTTCGCACTGGGGCACACAAAGTCACCCTGGCTTGAAACACCAATTCTCTCTCCACAGATGCTTTCAGTCCTGCTGAGATTGCACACCTGTTTGTGTTTTTGTTCCAGATTGGTGCATCGGTAATAATTTGTTATTATGTTGTGGAGAAGATGAGATTGTTTCCATCATAAATTGGCATGTGAATTCGAGAGAAAATGCAGCTCTTTTCGTCTCTGTGGCGCAATCGGTTTGCGCGTTCGACTGTTAAACGAAAGGTTGGTGGTTCGATCGCACCCAGAGAAGGAGTGTTATCCCACCACCTGTGAATTGCTTTTGAAACTGCGTCCCTCTGTCGGATCGTATCAGCCACCCTGGTTCCTTTTATATTTCATGCCACATTGATTTGATTTATTTCCTCCGGTTCCAATATTAAACACGCCGAATGCTGTCATTCTGAATTTAACCAGTCAGTTCACATCCAAAGACTGAATCCATATTAATTTGACCTTCCACAGCGAGACATTCACCCCAAGAGCAACAGTGGGACCAAGGGAGCGGTGATGTTTCTCTTTGGATCAAAGAGAGTGAGACGGCCAATGAGAGGCGCTCCAAAGTGCAACTGGTGTGTGGGCGGAGAAGTTCAATCGTGCACAGAGAGAGAGAATTTGTCTGCACTGACAATATTCAGGAATGAGAGGAAAGGGATACAGGGTGAAATGGTTTCCAAAAAATCAGCAGGGGACGACGTGACCAAGTTCCTCCGTAGAATACCCGTCACCCGGCACGTTGATCATGACAGATGCAGCGAAACTGCTAATCTATGGACAATCTGGCACACTTTAGCATGGCCAGTCACCGAACCTTCACATATTTGGAATGTGAGGGGGACCTCGAGCAGGCAGAGAAACCTGATGCAGACACCAGGTGAACGTCCAAATACCATATGTTCGGGATGAATATCGAAATTGTAATGTATTGTATATTATAGCGGTTGCATTGTTATTTTTATGAGCCTGGGTTAAAGCGTATATATACCTTGTTGCAGGAACATTAGTATGGAACCAAGGTGAAGGCGTCCAAAATGTGTTTGTACTAAAGTGGTAATTGGAGAGTCATAAAGTGTGGGCAATGATGCATTCCAAACAGTTGATGACCAAGTGCTTCGACAGTTACACGTTGCGTCGGCGGTAACGTAATACGCCGTGTTCGGATAGTGGTTAGGCTGTTCGTTGTGGCCGCAGCAAGCTCGGCTCGAATCCGAATCACGTCAGTGATAAATTAATGTGTTTTTCCCAAATGAACCGATGAGGTTTTCTCTGAGTAAAGGACTCATTAAAACGGGTTCACAGCTGAGCACATGTTTCTGCTCCTGTTTGATGCTCCAGAATTCAAACTGATGAGAATACGAGAATCTCCTCAGCTCCCGGTTTTATATTTTAACTATCATCATCAAACATGTCCAATGTGTGCAGGAGGGTTTTCTGACACAGTATGCAGATAGTCCAACGAGAGGCGAGGCCATATTGGACTTGGTACTGGGAAATGAACCAGGACAGGTATTAGATATGGAGGTAGGTAAGCACTTTGGTGATAGTGACCACATTTCGATTCCGTTTACTTTAGCTATGGAAAGGGATAGGTAAATACCGCAGGGCGAGAGTTATAGCTGGGGGAACGGCAATTATGATATTAGGATGCATAGGATGGGGAGGGAAACTGCAGGGGATGGGCACAATTGAAATGTGGAGCTTGTTCAAGGAACAGCTACAGCGTGTCCTTGATAATTATGTACCTGTCAGGCAGGGAGGAAGTGGCCGAGCGAGGGAACCGTGGTTTACTAAAGTAGTTGAATCACTTGTCAAGAGGAAGAAGGAAGCTTACGTAATGATGAGACGTGAAGGTTCAGTTAGTTCGAGAGTTACAAGTTAGCGAGGAAGGACCTAAAAGGAGAGGCAGGAAGAGCCAGGAGGGGACATGAGAAGTCTTTGGCAGGTAGGATCAAGGATAACCCTAAAGCTTTCTACCGATATGTCAGGAATAAAAGAATGACTCGGGTCAGAGTAGGGCCAGACAAGGACAGTAGTGGAAAGTTGTGCATTGAGTCTGAGGAGATAGAAGAGGTGTTAAATGAAAAATTTCCGTCAGCATTCCCGCACGAAAAAGACAATGTTGTCGTCGAGAATACTGAGATACAGGCTACGAGACAAGAACGGCTTTGAGTTAATAAGGAGGAGGTGTTAACAATTCTGGAAAGTTTGAAAATAGATAAGTCCACTGTGCCGGATGGTATTTATCCTAGGATTCTCTGGCAAGCTAGAAGGAAATTGCTGCGCCTTTGGCTTTGATCTTTATGTCATCATTGTCTATAGGAATAGTACCAGAAGATTGGAGGATAGCAAATGTTGTCCGCTTGTTCAAGAAGGGGGGTAGAGGCAACCCCGGTAACTATAGACCAGTGAGCGATTTTTCTGTTGTGGATGAAGTCTTGGAAAGGTTTATGAGAGGTATGATGTATAATCATCTGGAAAGGAATAATTTGATTAGAGATAGTCAACCCAGTTTTGTGAAGGCTAGGTCGTGCCTGACAAACCTCATTGAGTTCTTTGAGAAGGTCACCAAACACTTGGACGAGGGTTAAGCAGTTGATGTGGTGTATATGGATTTGAGTAAAGCGTTTGAGAAGGTTCCCCACGGTAGGCTATTACAGAAAATACGGAGGCATGGGATTCACGGTGATTTAGGAGTTTGGATCAGGAATTGGCTAGCTGGAAGAAGACAAAGGTTGGTGGGAAATGTTCAGACTGGAGTCCAGTTACTAGTGGTATACCACAAGGATCTGTTTTGGTGCCATTGCTGTTTGGCATTTTTATAAATGGCCTGGAGGAGGGCGTAGAAGGATGGGTGAGTAAATTTGCAGATGATACGTAAGTCGTTGGAGTTGTGGACAGTGTGGAAGGATGTTACAAGTTACAGAGGGACATAGATAAGCTGCAGCACTGGGCTGAGAGGTGGCAAATGGAGTTTAATGCAGATAAATGTGAGGTGATTCATTTTGGAAGGAATAACAGGAAGACAGAGTACTGGGCTAATGGTAAGATTCTTGGCAGTGTGGATGAGCAGAGAGATCTCGGTGTCCATGTACATAGATCCCTGAAATTTGCCCGCCAGGTTGAGAGGGTTGTTAAGAAGGCGTACGGTGTGTTAGCTTTTATTGGTAGATGGATTGTGTTTCTGAGCCATGAAGTCATGTTGCAGCTGTACAAAACTCTGGTGCGGCCGCATTTGGAGTATTGCGTGCAATTCTGGTCGCCGCATTATAGGAAGGATGTGGAAGCATTGGAAAGCATGCTGAGGAGATTTACCAGAATGATGGTGACTTAATTGAGGCATACAGGATGGTAAGTGAGAGCGTTTTTCCTCGGATGGTGATTTCTAGCACGAGCGGACATAGCTTTAAATTGAGGGGAGATAGATATAAGACAGATGTCAGAGGTAGGTTCTTTACTCAGAGAGTAGTATGGGCGTGGAATGCCCTGCCTGCTACAGTAGTGGACCCGCCAACACTAGGAGCATTCAAATGGTCATTGGATAGACATATGGACGATAAGGGAATAGTGTAGATGGGTTTTCGAGTGGTTTCACGGGTCGGCGCAACATCGAGAGCCGAAGGGCCTGTACTGCTCTGTAATGTTCTACGTTCTATGTTCTATGCTTTCACTTCCAAACAGACAATAACCTGAGGAGTATGCTTTATGATAATAGTTAAAATAAATAACAGGGAGCTGAAGAGATTCTCGTATTCATAATCGTTTGAATTCTGGAACATCAAACAGGAGAAGAAGCATGCACTCAGCTGTGAACCCGTTTTAAAGAGTCCTTCATATAGAGAATTCCTCATCCGTTCATTTGTGAAAAACACATCAACTTATCGCTGCCCTGACTCGGATTCGAACCGAGGTTGCTGCGTCAACAACGCAGAGTAATACCCACTAAACAATTACGGCGCCTCACGTTTCCGCCGAAGCAAGCTGTAATTGTCGATGTATTTGGTCATCAACTGTTTGGAATCTATCATGACCCACACTTTATGACTCTAGAATTACAACTTTAGTAGATACATAGTTAGGATGCCTTTTCCTTGGTTCCATAAAAGCAATCGCTATAATATATAATCTGTCACAATTTCGATATTCATCCCAAGCAGATGGTATTTGCACGAGCTGCCGGTGTCTGCATCGGTTTTCTCCACCTGCTCGCGGTCCCTCCCTCCCAGATGTGAAGGTTCGGTGGATTGGCCATGCTAAAGTGTGCCAGATTGTCCATCGATTAGCAGTTTCGCTGGATTGGCCATGATCAACGTGCCGGGTGAAGGGTATTCTACAGAGGAGCTTGGTCACGTCGACCCCTGCTGATTTGTTAAAAACCATTTCATCCTGTATCCCTTTCCTCTCCTTCCTGAATATTGTCAGTTCAAACAAACTCTCTCTCTATTTTCGCGATTGAACATCTCCACCCACATACCAGTTGAACTTTGGACCGTCTCTCATTCGCCGTCTCAGCCTCTTTGAGCCAAAGAGAATATTCTCGGCCCCTTTCGTCCCACTGTTGCTATTGGGGTGAATGTCTCTCTATGGTAATTCAAGTTAATATTGATTAACTCTTTGGATGTGAACTGGCTGTTTAAAATCAGAATGACAGCATTTGGCGTTTTTAATATGGTAACAAAGAACAAAGAACAAAGAAATGTACAGCACAGGAACAGGCCCTTCGGCCCTCCAAGCCCGTGCCGACCATACTGCCCGACTAAACTACAATCTTCTACACTTCCTGGGTCCGTATCCTTCTATTCCCATCCTATTCATATATTTGTCAAGGTGCCCCTTAAATGTCCTTATCGTCCCTGCTTCCACTACCTCCTCCGGTAGTGAGTTCCAGGCACCCACTACCCTCTGCGTAAAAAACTTGCCTCGTACATCTACTCTAAACCTTGCCCCTCTCACCTTAAACCTATGCCCCCTAGTAATTGACCCCTCTACCCTGGGGAGAAGCCTCTGACTATCCACTCTGTCTATGCCCCTCATAATTTTGTATTCCTCTATCAGGTCGCCCCTCAACCTCCTTCGTTCCAGTGAGAACAAACCGAGTTTATTCAATCGCTCCTCATAGCTTATGCCCTCCATACCAGGCAACATTCTGGTAAATCTCTTCTGCACCCTCTCTAAAGCCTCCACATCCTTCTGGTAGTGTGGCGACCAGAATTGAACACTATACTCCAAGTGTGGCCTAACCATGGTTCTATACAGCTGCAACATGACTTGCCAATTCTTATACTCAATGCCCCGGCAAATGAAGGCAAGCATGCCGTATGCCTTCTTGACTACCTTCTCCACCTGTGTTGCCCCTTTCAATGACCTGTGGACCTGTACTCCTAGATCTCTTTGACTTTCAATACTCTTGAGGGTTCTACCATTCACTGTATATTCCCTACCTGCATTAGCCCTTGCAAAATGCATTACCTCACATTTGTCCGGATTAAACTCCATCTGCCATCTCTCCGCCCAAGTCTCCAGACAATCTAAATCCTGCTGTATCCTCTGACAGTCCTCATCGCTATCCGCAATTCCACCAACCTTTGTGTCGTCTGCAAACTTACTAATCAGACCAGTTACATTTTCCTCCAAATCATTTATATATACTACAAACAGCAAAGGTCCCAACACTGATCCCTGTGGAACACCACTGGTCACAGCCCTCCAATTAGAAAAGCATCCCTCCATTGCTACCCTCTGCCTTCTATGGCCTAGCCAGTTCTGTACCCACCTTGCCAGTTCACCCCTGATCCCGTGTGACTTCACCTTTTGTACTAGTCTACCATGAGGGACCTTGTCAAAGGCCTTACTGAAGTCCATATAGACAACATCTACTGCCCTACCTACATCAATCATCTTAGTGACCTCCTCGAAAAACTCTATCAAGTTAGTGAGACACGACCTCCCCTTCACAAAACCGTGCTGCCTCTCACTAATACGTCCATTTGCTTCCAAATGGGAGTAGATCCTGTCTCGAAGAATTCTCTCCAGTAATTTCCCTACCACTGAAGCAATGCTCACCGGCCTGTAGTTCCCGGGATTATCCTTGCTACCCTTCTTAAACAGAGGAACAACATTGGCTATTCTCCAGTCCTCCGGGACATCCCCTGAAGACAGCGAGGATCCAAAGAGTTCTGTCAAGGCCTCAGCAATTTCCTCTCCAGCCTCCTTCAGTATTCTGGGGTAGATCCCATCAGGCCCTGGGGACTTATCTACCTTAATATGTTTTAAGACACCCAACACCTCGTCTTTTTGGATCACAATGTGACCCAGGCTATCTACACCCCCTTCTGCAGACTCAACATCTACCAATTCCTTCTCTTTGGTGAATACTGATGCAAAGTATTCATTTAGTACCTCGCCCATTTCCTCTGGCTCCACACATAGATTCCCTTGCCTATCGTTCAGTGGGCCAACCCTTTCCCTGGCTACCCTCTTGCTTTTTATGTATGTGTAAAAAGCCTTGGGATTTTCCTTAACCCTATTTGCCAATGACTTTTCATGACCCCTTCTAGCCCTCCTGATTCCTTGCTTAAGTTCCTTCCTACTTTCCTTATATGCCACACAGGCTTCGTCTGTTCCCAGCCTTTTAGCCCTGATAAATGCCTCCTTTTTCTTTTTGACGAGGCCTACAATATCACTCGTCATCCAAGGTTCCCGAAAATTGCCGTATTTATCTTTCTTCCTCACAGGAACATGCCTGTCCTGTATTCCTTTCAACTGACACTTGAAAGCCTCCCACATGTCAGATGTTGATTTGCCCTCAAACATCCGCCCACAATCTATGTTCTTCAGTTCCCGCCTAATATTGTTATAATTAGCCTTCCCCCAATTTAGCACATTCATCCTCGGCCCACTCTTATCCTTGTCCACCAGTACTTTAAAACTTACTGAATTGTGGTCACTGTTCCCGAAATGCTCCCCTACTGAAACATCTACCACCTGGCCGGGCTCATTCCCCAATACCAGGTCCAGTACCGCCCCTTCCCTAGTTGGACTGTTTACATATTGTTTTAAGAAGCCCTCCTGGATGCTCCTTACAAACTCCGCCCCGTCTAAGCCCCTGGCACTAAGTGAGTCCCAGTCAATATTGGGGAAGTTGAAGTCTCCCATCACCACAACCCTGTTCTTTTTACTCTTTTCCAAAATCTGTCTACCTATCTGCTCCTCTATCTCCCGCTGGCTGTTGGGAGGCCTGTAGTATACCCCCAACATTGTGACTGCACCCTTCTTATTCCTGATCTCTACCCATATAGCCTCACTGCCCTCTGAGGTGTCCTCTCGCAGTATAACCGGAGGAAAGAAATCAAATCTATGTGGCATGAAATATAAAAAAGCACTTAGGTGGCTGATTCGTTCCCACAGAGGGA
Source organism: Scyliorhinus torazame (assembly GCF_047496885.1). NCBI lineage: Eukaryota > Metazoa > Chordata > Chondrichthyes > Carcharhiniformes > Scyliorhinidae > Scyliorhinus > Scyliorhinus torazame. Next base: position 175,988,949 of record NC_092720.1, on the reverse strand, counting down.
TAAAGTATAAAAAACACTTCATCCGGGGGTGGGATAACACTGCGATCCCCGGGTGGGATTGATCCACCAACCATTCGTTTAATAACCGAGCGCGCTAACCGATTTCACCACAAAGACGACGACTGTTCCTTTTTCTCGAATAAACTTGCCAAATTATGATGGTAACAATCTCATCTTGCCCACGTCATAATGGCAAATTATTGCCGATGCACCAATCTGGAACAAAAATAAAAAAGGCTGGGAAATCTCAGCAGGTCTGACAGCGTCTGTGGAGAGAGAGCGGAGTCTGTGTTTCAAGCCAACGTGACTTTGTGTCACAGAACAAAGACTACACCATTATCCGTAGCCCTGTCAATAACACGCCTTTTACATTCGAGCCATTGTTGTATTTTCTGCTTCCAGATATTCGCAATGAAACTATATTTAATCTGTACATTCTGATGTGCAGTAAGGCCAGTTTTCTTAGTTTCTAAATATCAGTTAATTTCTCGAATCATTCTAATCAAATGACTGTCGCTGATCAGTCGGGCAGCGCCCTTCGTTCTCCCCGGATTCTGTTTGTCGAAGTGTTTCCCAACATTCACAAAACTGGTGCTTCGTGTCCGTGTTCCCCACTGCCACGTGGCTCTTTTTCCCAGCATTCTGTCCACTCCTCCTCATTGTATCATGACCAGCTGTCAGGAAATTCATTTATATGGACAGACTATCGAGAACAAGATTATTCTCCGCGACTGCAGCAGGCTCAGTGGGTATTTGGTTGAGACGCTTGAACATTTTGTGTGAATGGCCGAAGAAGCTGATGCAGCAAATTGAGGGAGACTGCTTTCACTTCCAAAAAGACAAGAACCGGAGTAGTATGCTTGATGATAATAGATAAAAATATAAAAACGGGAGCTTAGGAGATTCTCGTATCCACAACCGTTTTAATTCTGGAGCATTAAACAGGAGCAACAGCATGCACTCAGCTGTGAACCCGTTGTAAAGAGTCCTTTACACAGATAATTCCTCATCCGTTCATTTTGGAAAAACACATCAACTTATCGCTGAGGTGATTCGAATTCGAATCGAGATTGTTGCGACCACAACGCAGCGTACTAACCACGAGACAAACACGGCGCCACACGTCACCGCCGAAGCACATCTGTAGCTATCGATGTACTTGGTCATCAACTGTTTGGAATCTATCATGACCCACAGTTTATGACGCCCTAATTACAACTTTAGTAGATATACAAGTTTGGATGCCTTAACCTTGGTTCCATAATAATGTTCCTGTAACAAAGATATATACACTTTAACCCAGGCTTATAAAAATAGCAACGCAGCGGCTGTAATATATAATACATAACAATTTCGATATTCGCCCCAAACATATGGTATTTGGACGATCTCACGGTGTCTGCATCGGTTTCCTCCACCTGCTCGAGGTAGCTCCCACAGTTCAAAGATGTGAAGGTTCGCTGAATTGGTCATGCTAGAGTGTGCCAGATTGTCCACAGGTTAGCAGTTTCGCTGGATTGCCCGTGATCAATGTGCCGGATTACGGGTATCCTTCGGAGGAACTTTGCCACGTCGAACCCTGCTGGTTTAAAAAAAAATCATTTCATCCTGAACATTGCCAGTGCAAACAAACTCCCTCTCTTTTTCCACGATTGACCTTTTCCGCCCACATATCATTTGCACTTTGGAGCGCCTCTCCTTCGCCATCTCACCCTCTTTGATCCAAAGAGAAAAATCTCGGCCCCTTTCGTTCCACTGTTACCATTTGGGTGAATGTCTCTCTCTGGTAGTTCAAATTAATATTGATTAACTATTTGGATGTGAACTGATTGTTTAACCCGTAATCCGGCACATTGATCACGGACCTTCAACCGACGTTACACACCAGATACATCGATGACATTTTTTTCCTTTGGACCCATGGCGAAGAATCACTGAAACGACTACACGATGACATTAATAAGTTCCATCCAACCATCAGACCCACCATGGACTACTCTCCAAAATCAGTTGCATTCTTGGACACACTCGTCTCCATCAAGGACGGTCACCTCAGCCCGTCGCTTTACCGCAAACCAACGGATAACCTCATGATTCTCCACTTCTCCAGCTTCCACCCTAAACACATTAAAGAAGCCATCTCCTATGGACAAGCGCTCCGTACACACAGGATCTGCTCAGACGAAGAGGAGCGTAACAGACATCTACAGACGTTGAAAGATGCCCTCGAACGAACGGGATATGGCACTTGACTCATCGATCGACAGTTCCAACGCGCCACAGCGAAAAACCGGACCGACCTCCTCAGAAGACAAACATGGGACACAACCGACAGAATAGTCCAAAGATGTGCGGGTTAGATGAATTGGCCAATGATAAATTGCCCTTAATGTCCAAATTGCCCTTGGTGTTGGGTGGAGGTGTTGAGTTTGGGTAGGGTGCTCTTTCCAAGAGCTGGTGCAGACTCAAAGGGCCGAATGGCCTCCTTCTGCACTGTAAATTCAATGATAATCTATGGTTAATCTATCACAAAGGTTCGGCACAACATCGTGGGCCGAAGGGCCTTTTCTGTGCTATATGTTCTATGTTCTATGTTAATACCCTTCGTCGTCCAGTACTTCCCCGGAGCGGAGAAACTACGTCATCTTCTTCACAGCCTTCAACACGTCATTGATGACGATAAACATCTTGCCAAGGTCATCCCCACACCCCCACTACTTGCCTTCAAACAACCGCGCAACCTCAAACGAACCATTGTTTGCAGCAAACTACCCAGTCTTCAGAACAGTGACCACGACACCACACAACCCTGTCATGGCAATCTCTGCAAGACGTGCCAGATCATTGACATGGATACCACTATTACACGTGAGAACACCACCCACCAGGTACGTGGTACATACTCGTGCGACTCGGCCAACGTTGTCTACCTCATACGCTGCAGGAAAGGATGTCCCGAAGCGTGGTACATTGGCGAGACCATGCAGACGCTGCGACAACGGATGAACGGACATCGCGTGACAATCACCAGGCAGGAATGTTCCCTTCCAGTCGGGGAACACTTCAGCAGTCAAGGGCATTCAGCCTCTGATTTCCGGGTAAGCGTTCGCCAAGGCGGCCTTCAGGACCCGAGACAACGCAGAATCGCCGAGCAGAAACTTATAGCCAAGTTCCGCACACATGTGTGCGGCCTCAACCGGGACCTGGGATTCATGTCGCATTACATTCATCCCCCACCATCTGGCCTGCGAAATCCTACCAACTGTCCTGGCTTGACGCAATTCATCCTCTTTAACCTGGGGTTACCCCATCTCTGGATCTGTAAAGATTTAATCACCTGCTCATGCTCGCATTCCTAGCATTGTTTGGCATCTTTGAATTTGTCTATATATGTGTTTCTGGAACAGACCTCTGCATTCACCTGAGGAAGGAGAAGCGCTCCGAAAGCTAGTGACATCGAAACAAACCTGTTGGACTTGAACCTGGTGTTGTAAGACTTCGTACTGATTGTTTAAGTGCTTTACCACTCATCTTAGTGTCGTCTGCAAACTTTGTCACATTGCACTTGGTCCCCAACTCCAAATCCTCTATGTAAATTGTGAACAACTGCGGGCCCAACATTGATCCTTGAGGGACCCCACTAGTTACAGGTTGCCAACCAGAGAAACACCCAATTATCCCCACTCTCTGCTTTCTGTTAGTTAACCAATGCTCTACCCATGCTACCGCTTTACCCTTAATGCCATGCATTTTTGTTTATGCAGCAACCTTTTGTGTGGCACCTTGTCAAAAGCTTTCTGGAAATCCAGATATACCACATCCATTGGCTCCCCGTTATCTACTGCACTGGTAACGTCCTCAAAAAATGCTAACAAATTAGTCAGACACGACCTACCCTTTGTGAACCCATGCTGCAACCCAATGGGACAATTTCCCTCCAGGTAGACTGGGAGCAAAGACTTCATGGTGAAGCAGTTGAGGAACAGTGGAGAACCTTCCGAGCGGTCTTTCACAGCGTTCAGAAAAGGTTCATACCGACAAAAAAGAAACAATGTAGAAAGGGGAAAAATCGACCGTGGATATCTTAGGAGGTGAGGGAGAGTATCAAATTGAAGGAAAAAACATACAAAGTGGCATAAATTAGTGGGAGACTAGAGGACTGTGAAGTCTTTAGGGGACAACAGAAAGCTACTAAAAAGCTATAAAGAAGAGTAAGGTAGACTATGAAAGTAAACTGGCTCAGAACATAAAAGCAGATAGTAAAAGCTTCTACAAATATATGAGACAAAAAAGAGTGGCTAAGGTAAATATTGGTCCTTTGGAAGATGAGAAGGGAGATTTAACAATAGGAGACGAGGAAATGGCTGAGGAGCTGAACTGTATTTTGGGTCAGTCTTCACAGTGGAGGACACAAATTACATGCCAGTGACTGATGGAAATAAAGATATGATTGGTGAGGACCTTGAGATGATCACTAAGGAGGCAGTATTGGGCAAGCTAATGGGGCTAAAGGTAGACAAGTCTCTTGGCCCTGATGGGATGCATCCCAGAGTGTTAAAAGAGATGGCTAGGGAAATTGTAAACGCACTAGTGGTAATTTATGAAAATTCAGTAGACTCTGGGGTGGGCCCAGAGGATTGGAAAGTAGCAAACGTGACACCACTGTTTAAAAAAGGATGTCGGCAGAAAGCGGGTAACGAGAGGCGGGTAAGCTTAACTTCGGTTGTAGGGAAAATGCTGGAATCTATCATTAAGGAGGAAATAGCGGGGCACCTGGAGGGAAAGTGTACCATTGGGCAGACGCAGCATGGGTTCACAAAGGGTAGGTCGTGTCTGACTAATTTGGTTGCATTTTTTGAGGACGTTACCAGTGCAGTAGGTAACGGGGAGCCAATGGATGTGGTACATCTGGATTTCCAGAAAGCTTTTTACAAGATGCCACACAAAAGGTTGCTGCATAAACTAAAGATGCATGGCATTGAGGGTACAGTGGTAGCATGGGTAGAGGATTGGTTAACTAACAGAAAGCAGAGAGTGGGGCTAAATGGGTGTTTCTCTGGTTGGCAACCTGTAACTAGTGGGGGTCCCTCAAGGATCAGTGTTGGGTCCGCAGTTGTTCACAATTTACATCGACGATTTGGAGTTGGGGACCAAGTGCAATGTAGCAAAGTTTGCAGGCGACACTAAGATGAGTGGTAAAGCAAAAAGTGCAGAGGATACCGGAAGTCTGCAGAAGGATTTGGATAGGTTGGGTGAATGGGCTAGGGTCTGGCAGATGGAATTCAATGTTGCCAAGTGCGAGGCTATCCATTTAGGGAGGAATAACAGCAGAATGGATTATTATTTAAACGGTAAGATGTTAAAAAATGCTGCTGTGCAGAGGGACCTGGTTGTGCTGGTGCACGAGTCGCAAAAAGTTGGTGTGCCGGTGCAACAGGTGATTAAGAAGGCTAATCGAGTTTTGTCTTTCGTTGCGAGAGGGATGGAGTTCAAGACTAGGGAGGTTATGCTTCAATTGTATAGGGTGTTGGTGAGGCTGCATCTGGAGTTTTGTGTTCAGTTTGGTCTCCTTACCTGAGAAAGGACATATTGGCACTGGAGGAAGTGCAGAGGAGATTGACTAGGTTGATCCCAGAGTTGAGGGGATTAGATTATGAGGAGAGCTTGAGTAGACTGGGACTGTGCTCATTGGAGTTTAGAAGGATGCGGGGGGGGGTGGGGGGGGGGGGATCTTATTGAAACATATCAAATTATGGCGGGAATAGATAGGATAGACGCGGGCAGGTTGTTTCCACTGGTCGGGGAAAGCAGAACTAGGGGGTATAGCCTCAAAATAAGGGGAAGTAGATTTAGGACGGAGTGTAGGAGGAACTTCATCACCCAAAGGGTTGTGAATCTCTGGAATTCCTTGCCCAGTGATGCAGTTGAGGCTCCTTCTTTAAACGTCTTTAAGAAAAAGATAGATACCTTTTTAAAGAATCAAGGGATTCGGGGATATGGTGTACGGGCCGGAGAGTGGAGCTGAGTCCACAAAGATCAGCCATGATCTCATTGAATGGCGGAGCAGGCTCGTGGGGCCAGATGGCCTACTCCTGTTCCTAGTTCTTATGTTCGTATGTCTCTCATCGCCGCCTGACCCTCTTTGATCCAAACAGAAAAATGTAACCACCTTTCATCCCACTGTTGCTATTGGGTGAATGTCTCTCTATGATAATTCAAATTAATATTGATGAACTCTTTGGATGTGAACTGACTGTTTAAAATCAGAATGACAGCATTTGGCGTGTTTAATATTGGAACCGGAGGAAAGAAATCAAATCAACGTAGCATGAAATATAAAAAGCAGCAAGGTGGGTGATTCGCTCCCACAGAGGGACAAAGTATAAAATACACTGCATCCGGGGGTGGTATAACACTTCGTCTCTGGGTGGGATAGAAGCACCTTTCGGTTAACAGCCGAACGCGCTCACCGATTGCGCCACAGAGACGACAACTGATCCTTTTTCTCGAATCAACAAGCCGATTGATGATCGAAACAGTCTCATCTTGTCCACATCCTAACAGCAAATTCTTGCTGAATCACCAATCTGGAACAAAAACACAAAAGGCTGGGCAATATGAGCAGGTCTGACAGCGTCTGTGGAGAGAGCACGGAGCCTGTGTTTCAAGCCAGGCCGACTGTGTCAAAGAACGAAGGGTACGCCATTATCCGTATTCCTGTCAATAACGCGCCTCCAGCCTTTTTACATTCGAGCCATTGTTGTATTATACGCTTCACGATATTCGCAATAATTAAACTCTATTTTCTTATGTGCAGTCAGGACAGTTTTCTTAGTTTCTAAATATCAGTTAATTTCTCGAATCATTCTAATCAAAGCAAATGTGTCTTGACTGCCGCTGATCAGTCGGGCAGATCCCTTCGTTCTCCCCGGATTCTGTTTGTCGAAGTGTTACCCAACATTCACGAAACTAGTGCTTGGTGTTCCTGTGTCGCTACGTTTCCGTTTTCTCCATTGCCAATTGGCATTATTTCCCAAGATTCTGCCCGCTGCTCCTCGTCGTATCATGAACAGATGTCAGGAAATTCATTTATATGGAGGGACTACCGAGATCAAGTTTATTCTCCGCGTACATAGAAGGTTCAGTGAGTATTTGGTTGAGACACTTGAACATTTTGCGTGAATGGCTAAAGAAGCTGATGCAGCAAATTGAGAGAGACTGTTTTCACTTCCAAACAGACAGGAACCTGAGGAGTATGCTTGATGATAATAGTTAATATAAAAAACCGGGAGCTGAAGAGATTCTCGTATTCACAACCGTTTGAATTACAGAGCTTTAAACGGGAGCAGAAGAATGTACTCAGCTGTGAACCCGTTTTAAAGACTCCTTTATACAGATAATTCGTCATCCGTTCATTTGGGTAAAACACATCAACTTACCGCTGCCGTGACTCGGATTCGAACAGAGGTTGCTGCGGTGAAAACGCAGAGTGCTAACCACTACACGATCACGGCGCCGCACGTCACCGGCGAGCCACATCTGTCAGTGCCGATGTGCTTGGTCATCAACTGTTTGGAATCTATCATGTCCCACACTTTATGACTCTCTAATTACAACATGAGTAGATAAACAGTTTGGATGCCTTAACCTTGGTTCCACAATAATGTTCCTGCAAAAAGGATATATACACTTTCACCCAGGCTCATAAAAATAACAATGCAGCGGCTGTAATAGATAATACGTAACAATTTCAAAATTCATCCCAAACATATGATTTTTGGACGTACTCCCGGTGTCTGCATCGGTTTTCGCCGCCTGCTCGAGGTCCCTCCCACAGTCCGAAGATGTGACATTTCGATGGATTGGCCATGCTAAAGTGTGCCAGATTGCCTATAGATTAGCAGTTTTGCTGGATTAGCCATGAACAACGTGCCGAGTGACGGGTATTCTACGGAGGAGCTTGGTCACAACGAGCCCTGCTGTTTTTTAAAAAAACATTTATTTTATCCTGTATCAGTTTCCTCTTATTCCTGAATATTGTCAGTGCAAACAAACTCTCTCTATCTCCATTTCAACGATTGAACCTCTCCGCCCACATACCAGTTGCACTTTCTAGTGCCTCTCATTCGCCGTCTCACCTTCTTTGATCCAAAGAGAAAAGTCTAGGCCCTTTTCGTTCCACTGTTGCTATTAGGGTGAATGTCTCTCTCTGGTAGTTCAAATTCATATTAATTAATTCTTTGGATGTGAACTGACTGTTTCAAATCAGAATGACAGCATTTGGCGTGTTTAATATTGGAACCGGAGGAAAGAAATCAAATCAATGTGGCATGAAATATAAAAAGCACCAAGGTAGGTGATTCGATAACACAAAGGGACTCAGTATTTTAAAAAATCCATCGGCGGTGGGACAACACTTCGTCTCGTGGTGGGGTCGAACTACCAACTTTTCAATTAACAGCCGAACGCGCTAATCGATTGCGCTAATTGCACAGAGGCGAAAAATCCTGCTTTGCTCGAATAAACATGTCAAATTATGGTGGCAACAGTCTCATCTAGTCCACATGGGAACAGCAAATTCTTGCTGATGCACCAATCTGGAACAAAAACACAAAACGCTGGACAATCTCAGCGGATCTGAAAGCCTCTGTGGAGAGAGAACGGAGTCTGTGATTCAAGCTAGGGTGACATTGTGTCAGTGAGCGAAGACTACGCCATTATCCGTAGCCCTGTCAATAACGCCTTCTAACCTTCTAACCTCCAGCCTTCTAACTTCGAGCCATTATTGTATTTTCTGCCACCAGATATTCGCAATGAAACTAAAATGAAACTGTATTTTCTGATGTGCAGTAAGGACAGTTATCTTAGTTTCTAAATATCAGTTAATGCCTCGAATCATTCGAAACAAGGGAAATGTCTCTTGACTGTCGCTGTTCAGTCGGGCTGCGCCCTTCATTCTCCCCGGATTCTGTTTCTCTAAGTGTTTCCCAACATTCACAAAACTGGTGCATGATTTTCGTGTGTCGCTTCGTTTCCGTTTTCTCCACCGCCACCTGGCTCTATTTCCCAAGGTTCTGCCCACTCCTCCTCATTGCATCATGGCCAGATGTCAGGAAATTCATTTATATGGAGAGACATAAGAACATAAGAACTAGGAGCAGGAGTAGGCCGTCTGGCGCCGCGAGCCTGCTCCGCCATTCAATGACATCATGGCTGATCTTTTGTGGACTCAGCTCCACTTTCCGGCCCGAACACCATCACCCTTAATCCCTTTATTCTTCAAAAAACTATCTATCTTTATCTTTAAAACATTTAATGAAGGAGCCTCTTCTGCTTCACTGGGCAAGGAATGCCATGGAATCACAACCCTTTGGATAAAGAAGTTCCTCCTAAACTCAGTCCTAAATCTACTTCCACTTATTTTGCGGCTAAGCCCACTAGTTCTGCTTTCACCCGCCAGTGGAACTTACCTGCCTGCATCTATCCTATCTATTCGCTTCATAATTTTATAAGTTTCTGTAAGATCCCCCCTCCTCCATCTAAATTCCAGCGAGTACAGTCCCAGTCTACTAATCCTCTCCTCGTAATCCAACCCCTTCAGCCCTGGGATTAACCTAGTGAATCTCCTCTGCACATCCTCCAGTGCCAGTACGTCCTTGCACAAGTAAGGAGACCAAAACTGGACACAATACCCCAGGTGCGGCCTCACTAACAACTTTTACAATTACAGCATATCCTCCCTAGTCTTAAACTCCATCCCTCTAGCAATGATGGAAAACATTCCATTCGCCTTCTTATTCACCTGTTGCACCTGTTAACCAACTTTTTGCGACTCATGCACCAGCACACCCAGGTCTCTCTGCACAGCAGCATGTTTTACTATTTTATCATTTAAATAATAATCCCTTTTGCTGGTATTCCTACCAAAATGGATAACCTCACATTTGTCAACATTGTATTCCATCTGCCAGACCCTAGCCCATTCACTTAGCCTATCCAAATCCCTCTGCAGACGTCCAGTATCCACAGCACGTTTTGCTTTACCACTCATCTTTCTGTCGTCTGCAAACGTGGACACATTGCCCTTGGTCCCCAACTCCAAATCAACCATGGAAATTGTGAACAATTGTGGGCCCAACACTGATCCCAGAGGGACATAACTATCTACTGATTGCCAACCAGAGTAACACACATTAATCCACACTATTTGCTTTCTATTAATTAACCAATCCTCTATCCATGCTTCTGTTTTCCCCTTAATGCCATGCATCTTTATCTTATGCTGCAACCTTTTGTGTACCAACTTCCCACGGCTTTCTGGAAATCCAGATATATCACTATTATTGGCTCCCCGTTATCTTCCACATTGGTAATGTCCTCAAAAAAATCCACTAAATTAGTCAGGCACGCCCTGCCCATTTATGAACCCGTGCTGCTTCTGCCCAGTGGGACAGTTTTCATTCAGATGCCTCGCTATTTCTTCCTTGATGATAGATTCCAGCATCTTCCCTGCTACCGATGTTAAGCTCACTGGCCTATAATTACCCACTTTCTGCCTATGGCCTTTATTAAACAATGGTGTTACATTTGCTAATTCCCAATCCGCCGTGACCACCCCAGATTCTTGTGAATTTTCGTAAATTATCACTAGTGCATTTGCAATTTCCCTAGCCATCTCTTTTAGCACTCTGGGATGCATTCCATCGGGGTCAGGAGACTTGTCTACCTTTAGCCCCATTAACTTGCCCATCAATACCACCTTAGTGAAAGCAATCCTCTCAAGGTCCTCACCCGTTATAGCCTCATTTCTATCAGTCACTGGCATGTTATTTGTGTCTTCCACTGTGAAGACAGACCCCAAAAACCTGTTCAGTTACTCAGCCATTTCCCATCATTAAATCTCCCTTCTCATCATCGAAAGGACAAATATTTACCTTAGCCACTCTTTTTGCTTTATATTTTTCTAGAAACTTTTACTATTTTAAAAAAATATTCTGAGCAAGTTTACTCTCATAATCTTCTTACTCTTCTATATAGCTTTTTTAGTAGCTTTCCATTGCCCCCTAAAGACTTTCCAGTACTCTAGTCTCCCACTAATCTTTGCTACTGTATACTTTTTCCTTCAATTTGATACTCTCCCTTATTTCCTTAGATATCCACGGTCTATTTTTGCTCTTTATACCCGCCTTCCTATTTGTTGGTATAAACCTTTGCTGAACACTGTGAAAAATCGTTTGGAAGATTCTCCACTGTTCCTCAGCCATGTCACCATAAAGTATTTGCTCCCAGTCTACGTCAGCAAGTACTTCTCTCGTCCCATTATAATTTCCTTTGTTTAAGAACAAAACACGAGTGTTTGAATTTAACCTCTCACACTCCATCTGTATTTTAAATTCCGCCATATTCTGATAGGTCCTTCCGAGGGGATCCGTAACTATGAGATCATGAATCAATCCTGTCTCATTACGCTGGACCAGACCGAGGCCCGCTTGTTCCCTCGTAAGTTCCATTACATACTGGTCTGGGAAACTATCGCGGATACATTCTATAAACTCCTCCTCAAAGCTGCCTTGACCGACCTGTTTAGACCAATCGACATGTAGATTAAAATCTCCCATGATAACTGCTGCACCATGTCTACATGCATCTGTTATTTCTTGGTTTATTGCGTGCCCCACCATAATGTTACTATTTCTTGGCCTATCGACTACTCTTATCAGTGATACTTTCGCCTTCCTATTCCTGATTTCCACCTAAATGGATTCAACCTTACCCTCCACAGCACCGATGTCATCCCTTACTATTTCCCGGATGTCATCTTTAAATAACAGAGCTACACCACCTCCCTTACCATCCACTCTGTCCTTCCGAATAGTTTGATACCCTTGGATATTTAACTCCCAGTCGTGACCATCCTTTAACCATGTGTCAGTAATGGCCACTCAATCATAGTCATTCACGATGATATGCGCCATCAATTCATTTACATTATTCTGAATACTACTGGCATTCAAGTAAAGTACTCTTTTGTTGGCTTATTTTTTTTACCTCTGTTCGAAATCTTAACACCTCGATCATTAAGTTATAATTCCTCTTAACTTTTGTCATAATTTTCCTTGTCATTGAACCCATATCTTCATGCAACAACCTGCCACATCGCTTACCATTAATGTTTTTACTTACCTTTTAATTCCTTTTAGTATTACTTGCCCTATTGACTGAGCTCCCCTCAGAATTCTACAGAGAATTCCTCATTCGTTCAGTTGGGGAAAACACGTCAACTGATCGTTGCCGTGATTCGGATTCGAACCGCGGTTGCAGCAGCCACAACGCAGAGTACGAACCACGATACTATCACGGCTCCACAAGCTGGAACTATAGACACACTTGATCATCAACTGTTTGGAACCTATCATGGCCCACACTTTATGACTCTCGAATTACAACTTTAGTAGATACACAGTTTTCTGCGCCTGCTCGAGGTCCCTCCCACAGTCCAAAGATGTGAAGGTTCGGTAGATTGGCCATGCTGAAGTGTGCCAGATTGTCTATGGATAAAGTTTCGCTGGATTGGCCATGATCAACATGCCGGGTTAAGGGTATTCTACGGAGAAACTTGGTCAAGTCGACACCTGCTGAATTTTTGAAAGCATTCACCCTGTATCGCTTTCCTCTCATTCCTGAATAGTGTCAGTGCCAACAAACTCTCTCTCTCTGTTTCCACGATTCAACTCTCCGTCCACGTATCAGTTGCACTTTGGAGCGCCTCTAATGCACCATCTCACTCTCTTTGATCCACAGCGAAAAATCTAGGCCCCTTTCCTCCCACTGTTGGTGTTGGGGTGAATCTCTCTCTCTGGTAATTCAAATTATTATTGATTCACACTTTAGATGTGAACTGAATGTTTGAAATCAGAATGACAGCATTTGGCGTGTTTACCATTGGAACCGGAGGTAAGAAATCAAATAAATGTGGCATGAAATGTAAAAAGCACCAAGGTGGGTAGATGTGATCCCACAGAGGGACTAAGTACAAAAAACACTTCATCCGGGGGTGGGATAATAAATCGTCTCTGGGTGGAATTGAACAACCAACTTTTCGGTTAATAGCCAAATGTGCTAGCCGATAGCGCCACAGAGAAGACAAATGCTGCTTTTGCATGAATAAACAAGTCAAATCATGATGGAAACAGTCTCATCTTGTCCTCATCGAAACTGCAAATTCTTGCTGATGCACCAATCTGGAACAAAAGCACAAAAGGCTGGGCAATCTCAGCAGATATGTCAACATCTGTGGAGAGAGAACGGAGGTTGTGTTTCAAGCCAGGGTGACTTTGTGTCATAGAACGAAGACGATACCATTATCCGTAGCCCTGTCAATAACGCGCCTCCAGTTTCTACATTCGAGCCATTGTTGTATTTTTTGTCTCCAGATATTCGCAATGAAACTAAAATGAAACTGTCTTTTCTGATGTGCAGTATGGACAGTTTTCTTAGTTTATCAATATCTGTTAATTTCTCGAATCATTCTAAGCAAGGGAAATGTGTCTTGACTGTCGCTGATCAGTCGGGCAGCGCCCTTCGTTCTCCCGGGATTCTGTTTGTTGAAGTGTTACCCAACATTCACGAAACTAGGGCTTGATTTTCGTGTGTCGCGTCGTTTCCGTTTTCTCTACTGCCAACTGGCACTATTTCCAAAAATTTAGCCCACTCATCCTCATTGCATCATGACCAGATATCAGGTATACACTCATCCCTAGAGCATCTCGAAAACAAGGACTACATCAGACTCCCATTTATTGACTACAGCTCCGCCTTCAACACCATAATCCCAGCCACGCTTATATCAAAGCTCCAAAACCTAGGACTTGGCTCTCCACTCTGGAACTGTATCCTCGATCTTCTGACCAAAAGACCACAATCATTAAGAATGAACAACAACATCTCCACAATAATTCTCAACACCAGTGCCCCTCAAGGCTGCGTACTTATCCCCCTACTCTACTCGCTGTACGCAGACGACTGCGTGGCGAAACTGGGTTCCAACTCTATCTATTTGCTGACGATACGACCATAGTGGGCAGGATCTCGAATAACGACGAGTCACAATACAGGCGGGAGATAGAGAGCCTAGTGGAGTGCTGTAGCGACAACAATCTCTCCCTCAATGCCAGCAAAACTAAACAGCTGGTCACTGACTTCAGGAAGCAAATTACTGTACACACCCCTGTGAGCATCAACGGGGCCAAGGTGGAGACGGTTACCAATTTCAAATTCCTTGAGGTGCACATCTCCAAAAATCTGTCCTGGTCCACCCACGTCGACGCTACCACCACGAAAGCACAACAGCACCCAGACTTGTTCAGGAAACTAAGGAAATTCAGTATGTCCACATTAACCCTTAGCAACATTTACAGATTCTTCGCATCAGTATTCACCGAAGAGAAGAAATTGGTAGATGTTGAGTCCGGAGAAGGTTGTGTCGATAGGCTGGGTCACATCGAGATCCAAAAAGACGAGGTGTTGGATGTCTTAAAAAATATTATGGTAGATAAGTCCCCAGGGCCTGATGGGATCTGCCACAGAATACTGAAGGAGGCTGGAGAGGAAATTGCTGAGGCCTTGACAGATCTCTTTGGATCCTCACTGTCTTCAGGGGTTGTCCCGGAGGACTGGAGAATAGCCAATGTTGTTCCTCTGTTTAAGAAGGGTAGCAAGGATAATCCAGGGAACTACAGGCCGGTGAGCCTTAGTTCAGTGGTAGGGAAATTACTGGAGAGAATTCTTCGAGACAGGATCTACTCCCATTTGGAAGCAAATGGACGTATTAGTGAGAGGCAGCATGGTTTTGTGAAGGGGAGGTCGTGTCTCACTAACTTGATAGAGTTTTTCGAGGAGGTCACTAAGATGATTGATGCAGGTAGGGCAGTGGATGTTGTCTATATGGACTTCAGTAAGGCTTTTGACAAGGTCCCTCATGGTAGACTAATACAAAAGGTGAAGTCACACGGGATCAGGGGTGAGCTGGCAAAGTGGACACAGAACTGGCTAGGTCATAGAAGGCAGAGAGTAGCAATGGAAGGATGCTTTTCTAATTGGAGGGCTGTGACCAGTGGTGTTCCACAGGGATCACTGCTGGGACCTTTGCTCTTTGTAGTATATATAAATGATTTGGAGGAAAATGTAACTGGTCTGATTAGTAAGTTTGCAGACGACACAAAGGTTGGTGGAATTGCAGATAGCGATGAGGACTGTCAGAGGATACAGCAGGATTTAGATTGTTTGGAGACTTGGGCAGAGAGATGGCAGATGGAGTTTAATCCGGACAAATGTGAGGTAGTGCATTTTGGAAGGTCTCATGCAGGTAGGGAATATACAGTGAACGGTAGAACCCTCAAGAGTATTGAAAGTCAGAGAGATCTAGGAGTACAGGTCCACAGGTCATTGAAAGGGGCAACACAGGTGGAGAAGGTAGTCAAGAAGGCATACGGCATACGTGCCTTCATTGGCCGGGGCATTGAGTATAAGAATTGGCAAGTCATGTTGAAGCTGTATAGAACCTTAGTTATGCCACACTTGGAGTATAGTGTTCAATTCTGGTCGCCACACTACCAGAAGGATGTGGAGGCTTTAGAGAGGGTGCAGAAGAGATTTACCAGAATGTTGCCTGGTATGGGGGGCATGAGCTCTGAGGAGCGGTTGAATAACCTCGGTTTGTTCTCACTGGAACGAAGAAGGTTGAGGGGAGACCTGATAGAGGTCTACAAAATTATGAGGGGCATAGGCAGAGTGGATAGTTTTTCCCCAGGGTAGAGGGATCAATTACTAGGGGGCAGAGGTTTAAGGTGAGAGGGGCAAGGTTTAGATTAGATGTACGCGGCAAGTTTTTTACGCAGAGGGTAGTGGGTGCCTGGAACTCGCTACCGGAGGAGGTGCTGGAAGCAGGGACGATAGTGACATTTAAGGGGCATCTTGACAAATACATGAATAGGATGGGAGTAGAGGGATACGGACCCAGGAAGTGTAGAAGATTGTGGTTTAGTCGGACGGCACGGGCTTGGATGGCCGAAGGGCCTGTTCCTGTGCTGTACATTTCTTTGTTCTTTATTCTGTGTTCTTTGATGCACCATAGAAAGCATCCTATCGGGCTGCATCACAGCCTGGTACGGCAACTGCTCGGTCCAGGACGGCAAGAAACTTCAGAGCGTCGTGAACACCGCCCAGTCCATCACAGGAACCTGCCTCCCAACCATTGACTCCATCTACACCTCCCGCTGCCTGAGGAAAGCGGACAGCATAATCAAAGATCCATCCCACCCGGCGTACTCACTCTTCCAACTTCTTCCATCGGGCAGGAGATACAGACGTCTGAGAACACGCACGAACAGGCTCAAAAGCAGCTTCTTCCCCACCGTTACCAGACTCCTAAGTGACCCTCTTATGGACTTACCTCATTAACACTACACCCTGTATGCTTCATCCGATGCCACTGCTTATGTAGTTACATTTTATATGTTGCGTTGCCATATTATGTATTTTCTTTTCTTCCAATGGACTTAATGATCTATTGAGCTGCTCGCAGAAAAATACGTTTCACTGTACCTCGGTACATGTGACAATAAGCAAATCCAATCCAATCCAATTAATTTATATGGGGAGACTATCACGATCAAGATTATTCTGCGCCTTACAGAAGATTCAGTGGGTATTTGGTTGCGACACATGAACATTTTGGGGCGATGACCGAAGAAGCTGATGCAGCAAATTGAGAGAGAATGTTTTCACTTCCAAAAAGATTAGAACCTGAGGAGTATGCTTGATGATATTAGTTAAAATACAGAATCGGGAGCTGAGGAGATTCTCGCATTCACAATTGTTTGATTTCTGGAGCATCAAACAGAAGCAGAAGCATGCACTGAGCTGTGAACCCGTTTTAAAGAGTGCTTCACACAGAGAATTACTCATCCGTTCATTTAAGAAAATCTATTTCCGCGGCTGAATTCTTCACCCACGTACCAGTTGCACTTGGGAGCGCCTCTAATTCACCATCTCACTCTCTTTGATCCACAGAGAAAAATCTAGGCCCCTTTCGTCCCACTGTTGCTATTGGGGTGAATGTCTCTCTCTGGTAAGTCAAATGAATATTGATTCACTTTAGATGTGAACTGACTGTTTGAAATCAGAATGAAAGAATGTGGCGTGTTTACTATTGGAACCGGTGGAAAGAAATCAAATAAATGTGGTATGAAATGTAAAAAGCCCCAAGGTGGGTGGATTTGATCCCACAGAGGGACAAAGTACAAAAAACACCTTAATCCGGGGGTGGGATAATAGCTCGTCGCTGGGTGGAATCGAACCACCCAATTTCCGGTTAACAGCCGAAAGTGCTACGCAATAGCGCCACAGAAAAGACAAATGCTGTGTTTGTATGAATAAAAAAGTCAAATCATGATGGAAACAGTCTCATCTTGTCCTCTTCGTAACAGCAAATTCTTGCTGATGAACCAATCTGGAACAAAAGCACAAAACGCTGGTCAATCTCAGCAGTTATGACGGCATCTGTGGAGAGAGAACGGAGGCTGTGTTTCAAGCGAGGGTGACTTTGTGTCACATAACGCGCCTCCAGTCTCGACATTCGAGCCATTGTTGTATTTTCTGCCTCAAGATATTCGCAATGAAACTAAAATGAAACTGTAATTTCTGATGTGCAGTAAGGACAGTTTTCTTACTTTCTAAATAACTGTTAATTTCTCGAATCATTCGAAACAAGGGAAATGTGTCTTGACTGTCGCTGATCAGTCGGGCTGCGCCCTTCATTCTCCCCGGATTCTGTTTGTCGAAGTGTAACCCGACATTCACGAAACTGGTGCTTGATTTTCGTGTGTCGCTTCATTTCCGTTTTCTCCACCGCCAACTGGCTCTATTTCCAGAAAATGGGCCCACTCATCCTCATTGCATCATGACCAGATGTCAGGTATACACTCATCCCTAGAGCATCTC
The DNA here is from genome assembly GCF_047496885.1 of Scyliorhinus torazame. Classification (NCBI taxonomy): domain Eukaryota; kingdom Metazoa; phylum Chordata; class Chondrichthyes; order Carcharhiniformes; family Scyliorhinidae; genus Scyliorhinus; species Scyliorhinus torazame. The sequence continues at coordinate 175,970,949 of NC_092720.1, read as the reverse complement.
GAAAGCAAGGACTCCTACATCAGACTCCTATCTATTGACTGCAGCTCCGCCTTCAACACCACAATCCCAGGCACGCTCATATCAAAGCTCCAAAACCTAGGACTTGGCTTTCCACCCTGCAACTGGATCCTCGATTTTCTGACCAACAGACCACAATCAGTAAGAATGAACAACAACATCTCCTCCACTATGATGTGTATAAATATGCATGGCCTGCATTGCCTTGCCATTTCGCCAGCTGCAGCAGGAGGCCACGCATCTGACTGCAATAAAGCCACAGTTGTACTAAATCTGCGTCTTTGTGCAATTGATTGCGCATCATGGAGCATCAAACAGGAGCAGAAGCACGCATTCAGTTATGAACCCGTTTTAAAGAAGCCATTACACGGAGAATTCCACAACAGTTTATTTTCGAGATACACAATAACTTATCGCTGCCGTGATTCGGATTCGAATCGTGGTTGCTGCGGCTATAACGCAGAGTACTAACCAGTATACGATCACGCGCCGAGTGGTCCTGCTACCATGGATGTACTTGGTCATCAACTGTTTGGAATCTATCCTGACCCACACTTTATGACTCCCTAATTACAACTTTAGTAGATATAGAGTTTGGATGCGTTAAATACGGTTCTATAATAATGTTCCTGCAACAAGGATTTATGCACTTTAACCGAGGCTCATAAAAATAATCATGCAACCGCTATAATATATAATACAAAACAATTTCGATATTCATCCCTAGCATATGGAATTTGGACGTTCTCCCGGTGTCTGCATAGATTTTCTCCTCCTGCTCGAGGTTCCTCCCACAGTCCAAAGATGTGAAGCTTCGGTGGATTGGCCATGCTAAAGTGTGCAAGATTGTACAGAGATTAGCAGTTTAGCTGGATTGGGCATGATCAACATGCCGCGTTCCGGGTATACTGCGGGGGAACTTGGTCACGTCGTCCCCTGCTGATTTTTTGAAACCATTTAACCCTGAATCCCTTTCCTCGCATTCCTGAATATTGTCAGTGCAACAAACTCTCTCTCTATTTCCACGATTGAACCTCTCCACCCACATACCAGCTGCAGTTTGGAACGCCTTGCATTCGCCGTCTAACCCTCTTTGATCGAAAGAGAAAAATCTAGGCCCCGTTCGATCGAATAACTCCTTCAGATGTGTTCAATGTTCTTTCCATGTCAAGCTGAAAATTAACAGAGCATCGACTTATCCCGCACAATTGGGTAATCATGTTAACCATTGAAATGTGGCTGGTGCGTTTTTCATGCCAAATGGCATAACTTTGAATTGGTATATACCACCTGGAGTCACAAAAGCTGAAATCTCCTTCGCCCTTTCGGTTAAAGGTACCTGCCAGTAACCTTTAAGTAAATCCAATTTAGAAAGAAAAACTGATTGAACGTGGGAAAGGATAAGAGTCCGTTCTTCTAACTGCATTAACCTTTCTGTAGTCCACACATAACCGTTGGGTACCGTCTGGCTTTGGTACCATCACTATGGGTGAGCTACATTGGCTGCAACCCACTTCAATTGTGCCATTTTTAAGCATACTCTCAATCTCTTTGTTAATCTGTGCCAATGGTAAAGGGTTAAGTCTATATGGATGTTGTTTGATTGGTATAGCATTTCCCACATCTACCTCATGTCTAGCCATTTTAGTACTTCCCAATTTATCTCCGCAAACTTGCCCATGTGATATCAATAACTCTTTCAGGTCAGTTGTTTTTCCCCTGGAAGATAACTCAACAATTTATCCCAATTTTTAAGAACATCCTCATTTTCCAATTTAATTTGAGGTATGTGAAATTTACAGTCATCTGGATGTGGTTCGATACTTTGAGTTGAATCATTAAAACCTCCTCCTTTTTCTCTCCTTCCCTTTCAAAGTAACTTTTAAGCATATTCACATGACACACTCGGTGATTCTTCCTTCTATCTGGCAATTTTGCCACATAATTCACCTCACTTAATTACCTCTCAATCTGGTAAGTTCCAGAAAACCTAACTTTTAAAGGTTCACCTACCGCGGGTAACAATACTCAAACTTTATCTCCACTGGCAAAACAACGAACTTTGAATTTCTTGCCCGCTACCCATTTCATCACATTTTGTGCAACTTTTAAATGTTGTCTAGTCAATTCACCTGCTCTATTTAATCGTTCCCTAAAATTTGACACGTAATCCAAAAATGTAATTTCCGATATCTCACTCACCAATATTTCCTTAATCAATTTAAGTGGTCCTCTTACCTCATGACCAAAAGTTAGTTCAAAAGGACTACATTTGGTTGATTCATTAGGTGCCTCCCTAATTGCAAACGGATGAATGGAATTCCTTTATCGCAATCCTCTGGAAAATCTTGACAACAAGCCCTCAACATTGTCTTTAATGTCTGATGCCACCTTTCTAACGCTCCCTGCGATTCTGGATGGTCGGCAGTTGATTTAAATTATTTTATTCCTAAGGTATTCATTACTTATTTGAATAACCACGAGATAAAATTTGATCCATGATCCGATAATATTTCTGTGGGTAGTCCATGTCTAGTAAAGTATTTAAGTAATTCCTCCACAATCTTTTTAGCTGTAACATTACGTCCTGGAATGGCCTCTGGAAACTTAGTGGACACATCCATTATAGTCAAATTATATTGATTCCCACTTTTTGTTTTCGGAAGCGGTTCGATGCAATCAATTAGGACCTTTGTAAAAGGTTCCTCAAATGCTGGAATGGTATTAAGGGCGCTGGTTTTATCACTACCTGAAGTTTCCCTGTCACTTGACATTTGTGACATGATTGACAAAATTTAAAAGCATCTTTATGTAATCCAGGTCAATAAAAATGTTTTTGGATTTTAGCTTGAGTTTTCCTTTTCCCCAAAAGACCTCCCACTGGTACCTCATGTGCAACTCGCAACACATCCTTTCTACACCGTACCGGCAATACTACTTGATGAACTTCTGTCCACTTTTCATCTGCCTGCATATGTAAAGGTCTCCATTTTCACATCAAGACATTACTTTTACGGTAATAACACTCTGGTATACATTCAGAGTCCTCTTCCGTGTATGCTTTCTGATACATGCGTTTTATTTCTATATCTTTCTGTTGTAACTCCGCCAATATTTCTGAACTAAAAATATCCGCCTCATCCTCCACCTGTTCCTGTTCTGTTTTACCACATCAGCCTTCCCAGTTCAACCACCAACACTGTGACTTTACATGGCCTAGTTTATTACAGTGAAAACATTTAAACTTTTCATTTCTTGAAATGAAATGAAAATTGCTTATTGTCACAAGTAGGCTTCAAATGAAGTTACTGTGAAAAGACCCTAGTCGCCACATTCCGGCGCCTGTTCGGGGAGGCTGGTACGGGAATTGAACCGTGCTGTTAGTCTGCCTTGGTCTGCTTTAAAAGCCAGCGATTTAGCCCAGTGTGCTAAACCAGCCCCTTTTTCACCCTCCTGGATTTCCTTTTTAATCTGAGGTACACTCTCCTTATTACCTCCCATCAGCTCACCTTTCCCTTTACCATTTGAGCATTTCTCATGTCCCAGTTTAGATCCCTCACAGGCTGAAACTGATGTCGGAAACCAAGCTTTGATTTATGAACTAACTAATAATCATCAGCCATTTCTGCTGCTAATCTCGCAGTTTTAACCATCTGCTCTTCCACATGAGTTCTCATAACATCAGGAATTGAATTTTTAAACTCCTCCAAAATTATAATTTCTCTGAGAGATTCATGCGTTTGGTCTATTTTCAAACCCCTTATCCACCTATCAAAATTGCCCTGTTTGAGCCTTTCAAACTCCATGCATGTTTGCCCAAATGCTTTCCTTACATTTCTAAACCTTTGTCTGCAGGCTTCAGGCACTAGTTCATATGCACCCAAGATAGATGTTTTCACCTCCTCATACGTCCCAGATAACTCCTCCGGTAATGATACGAAGACTTCACTTGTTCTACCTCCCAGCTTTGTTTGAATCAGTAATACCCACATGTCCTGTGGCCATTTCATTTGTTCAGCTACCTTGTCAAATGAAATGAAAAAAGCTTCCAAATCCTTCTCGTCAAACCTTGGAAAAGCTTGGACATATTTAAATAGATCCCCGCCACGCCTTCGACTTTGACGGTTTTTCTCAATATCCTCATCACTATGATCGAACTGTACGTTTCGCTTTCCATCTGCAAAATTTAACTGACTGTCATGTTTCGTGGCCATTTTCTGAAGTTCAAACTCTCTCTCTTTATCTTTTTCCCTGATCTATATCTCCCTTTCTTTTTCTTTTTGTTCTGCTAGGGCTGTTCTTTCTTTTCTCCTTTCTTCTCTCTCCTTTTCATTTTCCTCTCTCTCTTTCGTATTCAAGCTGCTTTAATTATTTCATATGTTCCATTTGTTTAATTTGCAACTGGATCTTTGCCATTTTCAATGAGTCAAACTCTATCTCAGGCAACTTTAAATGCATAACCATCGCCATAATTATCTCATCTTTTCCCATTTTGTCAGGTAATGTTAACTGCAAAGTTTTTGCCAACTCTAACAGTCTGCTTTTAGTCTTTGCCCATAATGTACTGCGTGTGACAGTACCCACCCCAAAAATCTTCAGACCATCTGAAAGAGCCTCTGTCCACAACACACTCCACTTAAACTAAAATACGACACCGGAAAAGCAACCACAGTATGCTCACCCTTCACTGTCTTTAAGTTCACTGAGCCAATCCTGGACGAGTCCCCAATTGTTATGGGTCAGGGTTTAGAGAATCCCAAAGTGTATCATGGAGTTCACCTGACCTACAACTTTTAATAGATTGTGCTATGGCGAGCACACGGCTCACTCTACAGGTATCGTGTAGCAAACAGTGGACCAGTGGTTTTTTAAAACAAAATAATGTTTCTTCTATGAACTCAAGTTAACCTTTTTAAAACAAACAGTGAATATCTCAGCAACCAGTAAATCAAATACATCCCCCAATGAATACAAAACTAAATAACCTGTATGCTGTTTTTTACATCCAAAAGACTTAACAAACCTCCAAACAGGAGCACATTAGGTTTTACATTCAAGCCTGAAAATATTTATACTTCTCCTGAATTCACCAAATGATTAAGAGATAGTCCTTCATGGCAGGGATCAACAGCTGTGAAGCTCACAGCCACACCCACGCTCTTAAAGTGAAAGTAAAAAAAGAAATGGAGCTCAGCTACACCCACACTCTGACATAACTCCAGTAACATGAGCAACTCCATTTCCTAAAGTTACAGTTCATAAACACCCATTTCTTCAAGCGAACGCTCACGTGACAATATGGAGAGACTATCGAGACCAAGATTATTCTCCGCTTATACAGAAGGTTCCGTGGATATTTGGTTGAGACACTTGAACATTTTGGGCGAATGGCCAAATAAGCTGATGCAGAAAATTGAGAGAGACTGTTTCCACTTCCAAAAAGACAAGAACCGGAGGAGTATAATTGGTGATAATAGTTAAACTATAAAACCGGGAGCTGAGGAGATTCTCGTATTCACGACAGTTTGAATTCTGGAGCATCAAACAGGAGCAGAAGCATGCACACAGTTGAGAACCCGTTTAAAATATGCCTTGACACAGAGAATTCGTCATCCGTTCATTTTGTAAAGACACATCGACTTACCACTGGCGTGACTCTCATTCGAACCGACGTTACTGCGGCAATAAGGCAGAGCACTATTCACTATTCGATCACTGCACCACATGTTACCGCCGAGGCAAACTGCAATTGTCCATGTACGTGGTCATCAACTGTTTGGAATCTATCATGGCCCACACTTTATGCCTCACTAATTAAATATTTCGTAGATACACAGTTTGGATGCATTAAACTTGGTTCCATAATAATGTTCCTGCAACAAGGGAATATGCACTTTAACCCAGGCTCAGAAAAATAATGATGCACCCGCTATAATATATAATACATAACAATTTCGATATTCATCCCAAACATATAATTTGGACGTTCTCCTGGTGTCTGCCTGGGTTTTCTCCGCGAGCTCGAGGTCACTCCCACAGTCCAAAGACGTGAAGGTTCCATGGATTGGCGAGGCTAAAGTGTGCCAGATTGTCCATGGATTAGCAGTTAAACTGGATTGGACACGACCAACGTGCCCGGTTACGGAAACACTGCGGGGGAAGTTGGTCCCATCGTCCCCTGCTGATTTTTTGAAACCATTTCATCCTGGAAGCCTTTCCTCACATTGCTGAATATTGTCAGCGCAAACACACACACACTCTATTTCCACGATTGAACTTCTCCGCCCCTTTCGTTCAACTGTTGCTATTGGGGTGAATGTCTGTCTATCGTAGTTCAAATTAATGTGATTAACTCTTGGAGGGTGAACTGACTGTTTAAAATTAGAATGTCAGCATTTTGCGTGCATAATATTGGAACCGGAGGAACGAAATCAAAGCAATGTGACATGAAATGTAAAATGCACCAAGGTGGGTGAATTCGATCCCACAGAGGTACGAAGTACAAAAAACACTTCATCCGTGGGTGGGATAACACTTCGTCTCTGGGTGGGAGCGAACCACTAACTTTGCGATAAACAGCCGAACGCGCTCTCCGACTGCGCCACAGAGACGACAAATGCAGCTTTTACTCTAATAAACAAGACAAATTATAATGGAAGGAATTCATCTTGTCCACATCGTAACAACAAATTCTTGCTGATGCACCAATCTGGAACAAAAAGACAAAAGGCTGGGTAATCTCAACAGGTCTGACAGCATCTGTGGAGAGCGAACGGAGTCTGTGTTTCAAGCCAGGGTGACTTTGTGTCGCAGAACGAAGACTACATCATTATCGGTAGCCCTGTCAATAACGCGCCTCCTGTTTCTTCATTCGAGCCATTGTTGTATTTTCTGCCTCCAGATCTTCGCAATGAAACTAAAATGAAAGTGTATTATCTGATGTGAAGTAAGGACAGTTTTCTTAGTTTCTAAATATCAGTTAATTTCTCGAATAATTCTAAACAAGGGAAATGTGTCTTGACTGTCGCTGATCAGTCGGGCAGCGCGCTTCGTTCTCCCCAGATTCTGTTTGTCGAAGAGTTATCCAATATTCACAAAACTGGTGCTCGATCTTCGTGTGTCGCTTCGTTTCCGTTTTCTCCACTGCCAACTGGCTCTATTTGCCCAAAATCCGCCCACTCCTCCTCATTGCATCATGACCAGATGTCAGGAAATTCATTTATATGGAGAGACTATCGAGACCAAGATTATTCTCCGCGTATACAGAAGGTTCAATGGGGATTTGGCGCCTCTCATTTGCCGTCTCACCCTCTTTGATAAAAAGAGAAAATTCTAGGCCCCTTTTGTCCCATTGTTGCTATTGGGGCTAATGTCTCTCTCTGGTCATTCACTCTTTCGATGTGAACTGACTGTTTAAAATGAGAATGAAAGCATTTGGCGTGTTTAATATTGGAAGTGGAGGAAAGAAATCAAATCAATGTGGCATGAAATGTAAAAAACACCAACGTGGGTGGATTCGATCTCACAGAGGGACGAAGTACAAAAAACACTTCATCCGGGGGTGGGATAATACTTCGTCTCTGGGTGGGATCGAACCACCAACCTTTGGGTTAACAGCCGAATGAGGCAACCGATTGCGCAACAGAGACGACAAACGCTGCTTTTGCTTTAATAAAACAGCGAAATTGTAATGGAAACAATTCATCTTGTCCACATCGTAACAGCAAATCCTTGCTGATGCACCAATCTGGAACGAAAGCCCAAAAGGCTGGGCAATCTCAGGAGGTCTGACAGCATAAACAAAGAACAAAGAACAAAGAAAAGTCCAGCATAGGAACAGGCCCTTCGACCCTCCAAGCCCGTGCCGACCATGCTGCCCGACTAACCTACAATCTCCGACACTTCCTGGGTCCGTATCACTCTATTCCCAGTCCATTCATGTATTTCTCAAGATGCCCCTTAAATGTCACTATCGTCCCCGCTTGCACCTCCTCCTCTGGTAGCATGTTCCAGGCACCCACTACCCTCTGTGTAAAAAACTTGCTCGTACATCTACTGGCAACCTTGCCCCTCACACCTTAAACCTATGCCCCCTAGTAATTGACCCCTCTACCCTGGGGAAAAGCCTCTGACTATCCACTCAGTCTATGCCCCTCATAATTTTGTAGACCTCTATCATGTCACCCCTCAACCTCCGTCATTCCAGTGAGAACAAACCGAGTTTATTCAACCGCTCCTCATAGCTAATGCCCTCCATACCAGGCAACATTCTGGCAAATCTCTTCTGCACCCTCTCTAAAGCCTCCTCATCCTTCTGGAAGTATGGCGACCAGTATTGAACACTATACTCCAAGTGTGGCCAAACTAAGGTTCTATACAGCTGCAACATTACTTGCCAATTCTTATACTCAATGCCCCGGCCAATGAAGGCAAGCATGCCGTATGCCTTCTTGACTACCTTCTCCACCATGTTGCCCCATTCAGCGACCTGTGGACCAGTACACCTAGATCTCTCTGACTTTCAAAATTCTTGAGAGTTCTACCATTCACTGTATATTTCCTACCTGCATTAGACTTTCCAAAATGCATTACCTCACATTTGTCCGGATTAAACTCCATCTGCCATCGCTCCGCCCAAGTCTCCAAATAATCTAAATCCTGCCGTATTCTTTGACAGCCCTCATCGCTATCCGGAATTCCACCAACCTTTGTGTCGTCTGCAAACTTACTAATCAGACCAGTTATATTTTCCTCCAAATCATTTATATATAGTACAAACAGCAAAGGTCCCAGCACTGATCCCTGCGGAACACCACTAGTCACAGCCCTCCAATTAGAAAAGCAACCTTCCATTGCTACTCTCTGCAGTCTATGACCTAGCCAGTTCTATATCCACCTTGCCAGCTCACCCCTGAACCCATGTGACTTCACCTTTTGTACTAGTCTACCATGAGGGACCTTGTCAAAGGCCTTACTGAAGTCCATATATACAACATCCACTGCCCTACCTGCACCAATCATCTTTGTGACCTCCTCGAAAAACTCTATCAAGTTTGAGACACAACCACCCCTTCACAAAACCATGCTGCCTCTCACTAATACGTCCATTTGCTTCCAAATGGGGGTAGATCCTGTCTCGAAGAATTCTCTCCAGTAATTTCCCTACCACTGACGTAAGGCTCACCGGCCTGTAGTTCCCTGGATGATCCTTGTTACCCTTCTTAAACAAATGAACAACAATGGCTTTTCTCCATTCCTCCGGGACATCCCCTGAAGACAGTGAGGATCCAAAGATTTCTGTCAAGGCCTCAGCAATTTCCTCTCCAGCCTCCTTCAGTATTCTGGGGTAGATCCCATCAGGCCCTGTGGACGTATCTACCTTAATATTTTTTAAGACACCCAACAGCTCGTCTTTTTGGATCTCAATGTGACCCAGGCTACCACACTCTTCTCCAGACTCAACATCATAGATTATCATAGAATTTACAGTGTAGAATGTGGCCATTCGGCCCATCAAGACTGCACCGGCTCTTGGAAAGAGCACCCTACCCAAGATCAACACCTCCACCCTATCCCCACAACCCAGTAACCCTACCCAACACGAAGTTTCAATTTTGGACACTAAGGGCAATTTATCGTGGCCAATCCATCTAACCTGCACATCTTTGGACCATGGGAGGAAACCGGAGCACCCGGAAGAAACCCACGCACACACGGCGAGGATGTGCAGACTCCACACAGACAGTGACCAAAGGCGGAATCGAACCTGGGACTCTGGAGCTGTGAAGCAATTGTGCTATCCACGATGCTACAATGCTGCCCTACCAATTCCTTCTCTTTGGTGAATACTGATGCAAAGTATTCATTTAGTACCTCGCCCATTTCCTCTGGCTCCACACATAGATTCCCTTGCCTATCCTTCAGTGGGCCAACCTTTCCCTGGTTACCCTCTTGCTTTTTATGTACGTGTAAAAACCTTGGGATTTTCCTTCACCCTATTTGCCAATGACTTTTCGTGACCCCTTCTAGCCCTCCTGACTCCTTGTTTAGGTTGCTCCCAACTTTCCTTATATTCCACACAGGCTTCTTCTGTTCCCAGCCTTTTAGCCCTGACAAATGCCTCCTTTTTCTTTTTGACGTGGCCTACAATATCTCTCATTATCCAAGGTTCCCGAAAATTGCCGTATTTATCCTTCTTCCTCACAGGAACATGCCGGTCCTGAATTCCTTTCAACTGACACTTGAAAGCCTCCCACATGTCAGATGTTGATTTACCCTCAAACATCCGCCCCCAATCAAGGTTCTTCAGTTCCCGACTAATATTGTTATAATTAGCCTTCCTCCAATTTAGCACATTCACCCTTGGTCAACTCTTATCCTTGTCTACCCGCACTTTAAAACTTACTGAATTGTGGTCACTGTTCACGAAATGCTCCCCTACTGAGACTTCTACCACCTGATCGGGCTCATTCCCCAATACCATGTCCAGTACCGCCCCGTCCCTGGTTGTACTGTCTACATGTTGTTTTAAGGAGCCCTCCTGGATACTCCTTACAAACTCTGCCCCGTCTAAGCCCCTGGCACTAAGTGAGTCCCAGTCAATATTGGGGAAGTTGAAGTCTCCCATCACCACAACCCTGTTGTTTTTGCTTTTTTCCAAAATCTGTCTACCCATCTGCCACTCTATCTCCCGCTGGCTGTTGGGAGGCCTGTAGTAAACCCCCAACATTGTGACTGCACCCTTCTTACTCCTGATCTCTACCCATATAGCCTCACTGCCCTCTGAGGTGTCCTCCCGTAGTACAGCTGTGATATCCTCCCTAACCAGTAGCGCAACTCCGCCAACCCTTTTACATCCCCCTCTACCCGCCTGAAACATCTAAATCCTGGAACGTTTAGCTGCCAATCCTACCCTTCCCTCAACCAGGTCTCTGTAATGGCAACAACACCATAGTTCCAAGTACTAATCCAAGCTCTAAGTTCATCTGCCTTCCCCATAATACTTCTTGCATTACAACATATGCACTTCAGGCCACCAGAACTGCTGTGTTCAGCAACGTCACCCTGTCTGCTCTGCCTCAGAGCCATACTGTCTTTATTCCCTAGTTCTCCCTCAATGCTCTCACCTTCTGACCTATTGCTCCCTTGCCCACCCCCCTGCCATACTAGTTTAAACCCTCCCGTGTGACACTAGCAAACCTCGCAGCCAGGATATTTATGTCTCTCCAGTTTAGGTGCAACACGTCCTTCCTATATCGGTCACACCTGCCCCTGAAGTGCTCCCTGTGGTCCAGATAACAGAAAACCTCCCTCCTACACCAGCTGTTTAGCCACGTGTTTAGTTGCTCTATCTTCCTATTTCTAGCCTCACTAGCACGTGGCACATGGAGTAATCCGGAGATTACAATCCTAGAGGTCCTGTCTTTTCACTTTCTGCCGAGCTCCCTGAACTCCTGCTGCAGGACCTCATGCCCCTTCCTGCCTATGTCGTTAGTACCAATATGTACAACGACCTCTGCCTGTTTGCCCTCCCCCTTCAGGATGCCCTCTACCCGTTCGGAGGCATCCTGGACCCTGGCACCAGGGAGGCAAATTACCATCCCGGAGTCTCTTTCACGTCCACAGAATCGCCTATCTGTGCCACTGACTACAGAGTCCCCTATGACTTTTGCTCTTCTGCGCTTTGACCCTCCCTTCTGAACAGCAGAGCCAGCCGTGGTGCCACTGCTCTGGCTGCTGCTGTTATCCCCTGATAGGCTATCCCCCCCCCCCCCGACAGTATCCAAAGGGGTATACCTGTTCGAGAGGGGGACAGCACAAGGGATTCCTGCACTGACTGCCTGCCCTTTCTGGTGGTCACCCATTTCTCTGCCTGCACCTTGGGTGTGACCACATTTATATACCTGCTATCTGTGACGCTTTCCGCCACCTGCATGCTCCTAAGTGCATCCAATTGATGCTCCAACCGAACCATGCGGTCTGTAAGGAGCTCCAGTTAGGTGCAGTTTCTGCAGATGAAGCCATCCGGGACTCTGGAAGCCTCCCGGGCCTGCCACATCTCACAGTCAGAGCACTGCACCCCTCTAACTGACATTGCGTCAATTAATTCGTAAATTAAAGTTAAATGTTAAAATTTGAAGAAATTTTTTTTACTGTTCACTACCTGTTTCCTAGCAGTAGATTTATACTATAAATGTGAAGGCTTAATACAGTACTCTCCGATCTCTGGCTTAGATACCCCTCTAAATTATAATTAAGTAATTTACATGTTTAATTAGTTTCCCAATGCTTAATTTTTTAAATTTCTGAAGATTCCCAACCAGCCACTCAGGTCACAGCTTTTCTCTGATGTCACTTCAGTCCCCCCCCCCCCTCTCCATCCCCCCCCCCCCCTCCCCACACACACACACACACACAATTTGAAAAGGAATAAAAATAAAAATGAGTAAAACTCATTTTCTTACCTTCTGAGGGTCTCATATGCTCTCTGGTTCTCTCCCTTTCCTGGTTACCTCACTGCCCCAAATTACCAAGTTTCCAATTTCCTCGCTGGATGTGTCTTACTCACTCAGGCTATGTCTCTTTGACCTGCGCAACGCTTCTGTGGAGAGAGAACGGGGTCTGTGTTTCAAGACAGATTAGCAGTTTCACTGGATTGGCCATGATCAATATGCCGCGTTCAGGGTATTCCATGGAGGGACTTGGTCACGTCATCCCTTGCTGATTTTTTGGAATCCATTTCACCCTGTATCCCTTTCCTCTCATTCCAGAATATTGTCAGTGCAAACAAAATCTCTCTATTTCCACGATTGAATTCACCGCCGCCATACCAGTTGCACTTTGGAGCGCCTTTCATTCGCCGTCTCACCCACTTTGATCCAAAGAGAAAAATCTAGTCCCCTTTCGTCCCACTATTGCTATTGGGGTGAATGTCTCTCTTTGGTAGGTCAAATTAACGTTGATTAATTCTTTGGATGTGAACTGACTGTTCAAAACCAGAATGGCAGCATTTGGTGTGTTTAATATTGGAACCGGAGAAAAGAAATCAAATCAATGTGGCATGAAATATAAAAAACACCAAAGTGGGTGATTCGATCCAACAGAGGGACAAAGTATAAAAAACACTTCATACGGGGAGTGGGATAAACGTCATCTCCGGGTGGGATCGAACCACCAACCCTTCGGTTAATAACGGAACGCGCTATCCGATTGCGCCACAGAAACAACAAATGCTGCTTTTGCTCGAATAAGCAAGCCAAATTACGATGGAAACCATCTCACCTTGTCTATATCGCAAAAGCAACAGCTGATGCACCAATCTGGAACAAAAACACAAACGGCTGGGCAATCTCAGCAGGTCTGACAGCATCTGTGGAGAGAGAACGGAGTCTGTGTTTCAAGCCAGGGTGACTGTGTAACAGAACGAAGAGTACACCATTATCCGTAGCCCTGTCAATAACGCGCCTCCGGCCTTTTTACATTCGATCCATTGTTGTATTTTGCGCTTCCCGATATTCGCAATGAAACTAGAATTAAACTGTATTTTCTGATGTGCAGTAAGGACTGTTTTCTTAGTTTCTAAATATCAGTTAATTTCTCGAACCATTCTAATCAAAGGAAATGTGTCTTGACTGTCGCTGAACAGTCGGGCAGCGCCCTTCGTTCTCCCCGGATTCTGTTTCTCGAAGTGTTTCCCAACATTCACAAAACTGGTGCTTGATGTTCGTGTGTCGCTTCGTTTCCGTTTTCTCCATTGCAAACTGGCTCTCTTTCCAGAAAATTGGCTCACTCATCCTCATTGCATCATGGCCAGATGTCAGGAAATTCATTTATATGGATGGACGATCGAGACCAAGATTATTCTCCGCGTATACAGAAGGTTAAGTGGGTATTTGGTTGAGACACTTGTATATTTTGGGTTAATGGCAAAGGAAGATGCAGCAAATTAAGAGAGACTGTTTTCACTTCCAAATAGACCAGAGCCTGAGGAGTATGCTTGATGATAATAGTTAAAATAAAAAACAGGGAGCTGAAGAGATTCTCGCATTAACAACCGTTTTTACAAAAGAACAAAGAACAAAGAAATGTACAGCACAGGAACAGGCCCTTCGGCCCTCCAAGCCCGTGCCGACCATGCTTCCCGACTAAACTACAATCTTCTACACTTCCTGGGTCCGTATCCTTCTATTCCCATCCTATTCATATATTTGTCAAGATGCCCCTTAAATGTCCCTATCGTCCCTGCTTCCACTACCTCCTCCGGTAGCGGGTTCCAGGCACCCACTACCCTCTGCGTAAAAAGCTTGCCTCGTACATCTACTCTAAACCTTGCCCCTCTCACCTTAAACCTATGTCCCCTAGTAATTGACCCCTCTACCCTGGGGAAAAGCCTCTGACTATCCACTCTGTCTATGCCCCTCATAATTTTGTATACCTCTATCAGGTCTCCCCTCAACCTCCTTCGTTCCAGTGAGAACAAATCGAGTTTATTCAATCGCTCCTCATAGCTAATGCCCTCCATACCAGGCAACATTCTGGTAAATCTCTTCTGCACCCTCTCTAAAGCCACCACATCCTTCTGGTGGTGAGGCGACCAGAATTGAACACTATACTCCAAGTGTGGCCTACCTAAGGTTCTATACAGCTGCAACATGACTTGCCAATTCTTATACTCAATGCCCCGGCCAATGAAGGCAAGCATGCCGTATGCCTTCTTGACTACCTTCTCCACCTGTGTTGCCCCTTTCAATGACCTGTCGACCTGTACTCCTAGATCTCTTTGACTTTCAATACTCTTGAGGGTTCTACCATTCACTGTATATTCCCTACCTGCATTAGACCTTCCAAAATGCATTACCTCACATTTGTCCGGATTAAACTCTATCTGCCATCTCTCTGCCCAAGTCTCCAGACAATCTAAATCCTGCTGTATCCTCCGACAGTCCTTATCGCTATTCGCAATTCCACAAACCTTTGTGTCGTCTGCAAACTTACTAATCAGGCCAGTTACATTTTCCTCCAAATCATTTATATATACTACAAAGAGCAAAGGTCCCAGCACTGATCCCTGTGGAACACCACTGGTCACAGCCCTCCAATTAGAAAAGCATCCCTCCATTGCTACTCTCTGCCTTCTATGGCCTAGCCAGTTCTGTATCCACCTTGCCAGCTCACCCCTGATCCCGTGTGACTTCACCTTTTGTACTAGTCTACCATGAGGGACCTTGTCAAAGGCCTTACTGAAGTCCATATAGACAACATCTACTGCCCTACCTGCATCAATCACCTTAGTGACCTCCTCGAAAAACTCTATCAAGTTAGTGAGACACTAAGTTCTCTCCCCTTCACAAAACCGTGCTGCCTCTCACTAATACGTCCATTTGCTTCCAAATGGGAGTAGATCCTGTCTGGAAGAATTCTCTCCAGTAATTTCCCTACCACTGAAGTAAGGCTCACCGGCCTGTAGTTCCCGGGATTATCCTTGCTACCCTTCTTAAACAGAGGAACAACATTGGCTATTCTCCAGTCCTCCGGGACATCAAACTGTAGCAGAAGCATGCACTCAGCTGTGAACCCGTTTTACAGAGTGCTTCGCACAGAGCATTCCTCATCCGTTCATTTAGGAAAAACACGTCAACTGACCATTGCCGTGACTTGGATTCGCACCGAGGTTGCTGCGCCCACAACGCAGAGTACTAACCACTATACGATCATGGCGCCACACGTTACCGCCGAGGCAAGCTACAACTGTTGATGTACTTAGTCATAATTGTTTGGAACCTATCATGGCCCATACTTTATGACTCTCGAATTACAACGTTCGTAGATACACAGTTTTGATGCCTTAACCTTGGTTCCATAATAATTTTCCTTTAACAAGGATATATGCACTTTAACCCAGGCTCATAAAAATAACAATGCTACCGCTGTAATATATAATACATAACAATTTCAATATTCGTCCCAAACATATGGCATTTGGACGTTCTCATGGTGTCTGCATCGGTTTTCTCCGCCTGCTCGAAGTCCCTCCCACAGTTCAAAGATGTGAAGGTTCGGTGGATTGGCCATGCTAAAGTGTGCCAGATTGTACATAGATTAGCAGTTTCGCTGGATTGGCCATGATCAACGTGTTGGATTACGGGTATTCTACGGTGGAGCTTGGTCACGTCGACCCCTGCTAATTAAAAAAAAAACATTTCGTCCTGTATCCCTTTCCTCACATTCTTGAATATTGTCAGTGCAAACAAACTCTCTCTATTTCCACGATTGAACTTCTCCGCCCGCATACCTGTTGCACTTTGGAGCGTCTCCCATTCGCCGTCTCACCCTCTTGATCCAAAGAGAAAAATCTCGGGCCTTTCGTCCCACTGTTGCTATTGGGGTGAATGTCTCTCTTTGGTAGGTCAAATTAATATTGATTAATTCTTTGGATGTGAACTGATTGTTTAAAATCATAATGACAGCATTTGGCGTGTTTAATATTGGAACCGGAGGAAGGAAATCAAATCAGTGTGGCATGAAATATAAAAAGCACCAAGTGGGTGATTCGATCCCACAAAGGGACAAAGTCCAAAATACAATTCATCCGGGGGTGGGATAACACTTCGTTCTGGGTGAAAACGAACCACCAAACTTTTGGTTAACTGCCGAACGCGCTAACCGATTGCGCCACAGAGACGACAAATGCTGCTTTGGCTCGAATAAAGAACCCAAATTATGATGGAAACAGTCTCCCCTTGTCCACTTGGTAACAGTAAATTCTTGCTGATGCACCAAACTGGAACAAAAGCACAAAAGGCTGAGCAATCTCACCAGATCTGACAGCATCTGTGGAGAGAGAACGGAGTCTGTTTTTGAAGCCAAGTTGACTGTGTCACAGAACGAAGAGTACCCCATTATCCGGAGCCCTGTCAATAACGCGCCTCCAGCCTTTTTACATTCGAGCCATTGTTGTATTTTCCGTTTCCCGATATTCGCAATAAAACTATAATTAAACTGTATTTTCTGATGTGCAGTAAGGACAGCGTTCTTAGTTTCTAAATATCAGTTAATTTCTCGAAACATTCTAATGAAAGAAAATGTGTCTTGACTGTCGCTGATCTGTCGTGCAGCGCTACGGAATCTGTTTCTCAAAGTGTTTCCCAACATTCACAAAACGGTTCCTTGATGTTCGTGTACCACTTCGTTTCCGTTTTCCCCATTACGAACTGTCATTATTTCGCAAAATTCTGCCCACTCCTCCTCATTGCATCATGACCAGATGTCAGGAAATTCATTTATATGGATGGACTATCGAGACCAAGATTATTCTCCGCGTATACAGAAGGTGCAGTGGGTATTTTGTTAAGACACTTGAACATTTTGCGTGAATGGCCAAAGAAAGCGATGCAGCAAATTGAGAGAGACTTCCTGCTTGATGATAATAGTTAAAATAAAAAACCGGGAGCTGAGGAGATTCTCGTATTCACAACCGTTTGAATTCTGGACCATCAAGCAGGAGCAGAAGCATGCACTCTGCTGTGAACCCGTTTTAACGAGTCCTTCATACAGATAATTCCTCATCCGTTCATTTGGGAAAAATATATCAACTTATCGCTGCCGTGACTCGGATTCGAACCGAAATTGGTTCGGTCACAACGCAGACTACTAACCAATACACGATCACGGCACCACACTTTCCGGCAAAGGCTCACCTGCAACTGTCGATGTACTTGATTATCAACGGTGTGGCATGCATCATGGCCAACAGTTCATGACTCTCTAATTACAACTTTAGTAGATACACAGTTTGGATGCCTTAACCTTGGTTCCATAATGATGTTCCTGCAACAAGGATATATACACTTTAAACCAGGCTCATAAAAATAACAATGCAATCGCTATAATCTATAATACACAACAATTTCGATATTCATCCCAAACATATGGTATTTGGACGTTCTCCCGGTGCCTGCATCGGTTTTCTCCGCCTGCTCGACGTCGCTCCCACAGTCCAAAGATATGAAGGTTCGGGTGGATTGGCCACGGCAACGTGTGCCAGATTGTCCATTGATTAGCAGTTTCGCTGGATTGGTCATGATCTCCGTGCCGGATTATGGGTATTGTACGGAGGAACTTCGTCATTTCGACTCCTGCTGATTTTTCGAAACCATTTCACACTGTATCCCTTTCCTCTCATTCCTGAATATTGTCAGTGCAAACAAACTCTCTCTCTATTTCCGCGATTGAACTTCTCCGCCCACTTACCAATTGCACTTTGGAGCGCCTCTCAGTCGCCGCCTCACCCTCATTGATCCAAAGAGAAGAATCGAGGCCATTTTCATTCCACTGTTGCAATTAGGGTGAATATCTCTCTCTGGTCGTTCAAAGTAATATTGCTGAACTCTTTGGATGGGAACTGGCTGTTTAAAATCAAAATGATAGCATTCGGCGTGTTTAATATTGGAACCGGAGGAAAGAAATCAAATCAATGTGGCATGAAATATAAAAAGCACCACGGTGAGTGATTCTTTCCCACAGAGGGACAAAGTCTCATAAACACTTCATCCATGGGGTGGGAAAACACTTCATCACTGGGTAGAATCAAACTGCCAACCTTTTAGTTAACAGCCGAACGCGCTAACCGATTGCGCCACAGAGATGACAACCTCTGCTTTTACTCGGATTAACATATCAAATTCCGATGGAAACAGTCTCATCTTGTCCACATCGGAACAGCAAATTCTTGCTCTTGCACCAATCTGCAACAAAAATACAAAAGGCTGGGCAATCTCAGCCGGTCTGACAGCATCTGCGGAGAGAAAACTGAGTCTGTGTTTCAAGCCAGGGTGACTGTGTAACAGAACAAAGACTACACCATTATCCGTAGCCCTGTCAATAACGCGCCTCCAGACTTCTACATTCGAGCCATTGTTGTATTTTGCGCTTCCCGATACTCGCGATGAAACTATAATTAAACTGTATTTTCTGATGTGCAGTAAGGACTGTTTTCTTAGTTTCTAAATATCAGTTAGTTTCTCGAATCATTCTAATCAAAGGAAATGTGTCTTGACTGTCGCTGATCAGTCGGGCAGCGCCCTTCGATCTCCCCAGATTCTGTTTCTCGAAATGTTTCCCAACATTCACAAAACTGGTGCTTGATGTTCGTGTGTCGCTTCGTTTCCGTTTTCTCCATTGCCAACTGGCATTATTTCCCTAAATTCTGTCCGCTCCTCCTCATTGCATCATGACCAGATGTCAGGAAATGAATTTATATGGTGGGACTATCGAGACCAAGATTATTCTCCGGGTATACAGAAGGTTCAGTGGGTATTTGGTTGAGACACTTGAAAATTTTGGGTGAATGACCAAAGAAGCTGATGCAGCAAATTGAGAGAGACTGTTTTCACTTCCAAACAGACAAGAACCTGAGGAGTATGCTTGATGATAATAGTTAAAATAAAAAACAGGGAGCTGAAGACATTCTCGTATTCACAACCGTTTGAATTCTCGAGCATCAAGCAAGCACTCAGCTGTGAACCCATTTTAAAGAGTCCTTTCCTCAGAGAATTCTTCATTAGTTCTTTTGAGAAAACCCCATCAACTTATTGCTGCCATGACTCGGATTCGAACCGAGTTTGCTGCAGCCACAACCATGAGTACGAAACACGGGACGATCACAGCGCCACACGTATCCGCCGAGGCAGATGTGTAACTGTCGATAAGTCATAATTCCTCATCCGTTCATTTGGGAAAAACAGATCAACTTTTGTGGCGTGTACACTCTTTACTCCGGGGACATTAGGATGAGATTTCTAAATTCTTGGAAGTGCAGGGTCGGATTCGGACAAGTCAGCATGGATTTAGTAAAGGGAGGCCGTGCCTGACAAACCTGTTAGAGTTCTTTGAAAAGATAACAAATATGTTGTACCAAGGAGAGCCAATGGATGTTATCTATCTTGACTTCCAAAAGGCCTTTGATAAGGTACCTCACGGGAGACTGATGAGTAAAATAAGGGCCCATGGTGTTCGAGGCAAGGTACTAACATGGATTGACGATTGGCTGTCAGGCAGAAGGCAGAGAGTTGGGATAAAAGGTTCTTTTTCGGAATGGCAACCAGTGACGAGTTGTGTCCCACAGGGTTCAGTGTTGGGGCCACAGCAGTTCTCTTTATATCTTAACGATCTAGATGACGGGACTGGGGGCATTCTGGCTAAGTTTGCCGATGATACAAAGATAGGTGGAGGGGCAGGTAGTATGAAGGAGGTGGGGAGGCTGCAGAAAGATTTAGGCAGTTTAGGAGAGTGGTCCAAGAAATGGCTGATGAAATTCAACGTGGGCAAGTGCGAGGTCTTGCATTTTGGAAAAAAGTATAGAGGCATGGACTATTTTCTAAACGGTGACAAAATTCATAATGCTGAATTGCAAAGGGACTTGGGAGTCCTAGTCAAGGATTCTCTAAAGGTAAACTTGCAGGTTGAGTCCGTAATTAAGAAAGCAAATGCAATGTTGCCATTCATCTCAAGAGGCTTGGAATATAAAAGCAGGGATGTACTCCTGAAGCTTTATAAAGCATTAGTTAGGCTCCATTTAGAATACTGTGAGCAATGTTGTGCCCCACACCTCATGAATGACATACTGGCACTGGAGCGGGTCCAGCGGAGATTCACATGGATGATCCCAGGAATAGTAGGCCTAACATACGATGAACGTCTGAGGATCCTGGGATTATATTCATTAGAGTTTAGGAGGTTGAGGGGAGATCTAATAGAAACTTACAAGATAATGAATGGCTTAGATAGGGTGGATGTAGGGAAGTTGTTTCTATTAGCAGGATAGACTACGACCCGGGGGCACAGCCTTAGAATAAAAGGTAGTCACTTTAGAACAGAGATGAGGAGAAATGTCTTCAGCCAGAGAGTGGTGGGTCTGTGGAATTTATTGCCACAGAGGGCGGTGGAGGCCGGGACGTTGAGTGTCTTTCAGACAGCAGTTGATAAATTCTTGATTTCTCGAGGAATTAAGGGCTATGGAGAGAGAGCGGGTAAATGGAGTTGAAATCAGCCATGATTGAATGGTGGAGTG
This sequence comes from Scyliorhinus torazame, assembly GCF_047496885.1. NCBI lineage: Eukaryota > Metazoa > Chordata > Chondrichthyes > Carcharhiniformes > Scyliorhinidae > Scyliorhinus > Scyliorhinus torazame. The sequence goes on along the minus strand of NC_092720.1, from coordinate 175,949,864 downwards.
GACTCGATGGGCCGAATGGCCTTACTTCCACTCCTATGTCTTATGGTCTTATGGTCTTATGGACATTGCTTTCAATGCAGGCACACAGTTTCCCCATTTTAATGCACTATTAATGCAGGTTTTGCCTGACCGCTTAGCATCCAGTATTAAAACTAATAACATGGACTGGTCTGACAATTCCAAACCTCAAATGAAACGTGGGGTGAGACCTGTTACAAAGACACTTTGCCCAAAGTTAAATCCGAATTCATCCAATGTCCCTCTCAAAGAAGAGCTCCTTAAGGTCAGAACTCTCAGACAGATTAACGTTACTATTGCCCAGATTGCACGGACCCTCCTGAATTTGGTAACCACTGACAGGCTCCTTAGCCCTTCACTCCATACATGGAGGATTTCGACAGCGCTCCTCCGCATCGTCCTGCTGCCAAATATAATGTCACTTGCTCCAACTGTCAACGTACAGGCCACTACGCTAGGGATTGTCCAGCACCCCGACGACAAAGTAGATTTCAACCCTGTCGGCAGACACCCTTTACTACCTCTAACCCCTACTGACTAGCCAGATCGAACTTTCCGCTCCTCTGAACAGACCACTCTGACGAGCCCACCGCTACGATTTGCATAGAGGGCGTGCCTATCCCCTTCCTGATTGACACCGGCGTGACTCATTCTACGCTAGACTGGACATTAATTCAGAAACAGTGCTTTCCCCTTTCTGATAAGCATGTGGAACTTGCTGGTTTCATGGGGGAAGGTGCTGTTTATCCGCTTACGAAGCCACTCTCTGTTCAATTTGAGGGCCAGGAATGTTGCATCCCTTTCACAGTTACCCGCGTCCTTGGAGTCAACCTGGTCGGACGTGACTTGCTGTGTCCCTTGCAGGTGGAAATTGTTTGCCTTGATAACGGCATTACTATATCAGCTATCCCGCAGGCCCAGCTTCGAAATTTTCCCCTTTTCACTACTCCACAGTGGTGGTCGGTTGATTTTTATCCCTCACACTTTTCAACTCCCTTAGATATTCCCGATCCACATGTCACTCTTTGCTACGATCATACAGGATGCTCACCTGATTTGGAGAGCATGTACCAAGACACCCTCGGTTCTCTAAAATCTGTATCATTTGTTGGCCTCGCACAGGGAAAAGAAGGGTCTGCCTTTCTTGTCAATTTACCCCATGGCCTCTGGCATCAGTCGGGACTTGTGTCACCCCACGTGATCCTTTCTGTGAACGAAGGCTACAGTGCCAAGTCCTTGGGATTTCTGGCAGCTGCATTACGAGGACAAGCAGATCCTTTCTTTAATGGAAGTCAAATACTACCCGCAGGCACTTTACAATATTTTCAACGCCCATTTGTCCTCATTGGCACACTGCACCACCATCGTTCAGTCCAATCAACGACTTCTGAACTACCCGCAGATTTATGGGCGGCATCGAAACACGAAGTTGGTCTCACTAATGTCCCTCCCGTTGTTATTAAAGTTATACCCGACATGCCCTTTCCCTCGATTTCACAGTACCCTTTGCGCCCCGAGGTTGAAGAAGGAGTCTTGGTCATGATTCAATCGTTGCTTCAACAGGGAATTGTGGTACCATGCCAATCGCCCTGTAACACCCCGATTCTTCCAGTTCCTAAGATAGCAAGACATCCGAATGGCGTTTGGTCCAAGACCTCTGACGTATTAATCAGATAGTGGAACCCTTACATCCTATTGTTCCAAACCCGGTGACAATCCTTAGTAATGTCCCACCACAGGCGGCTGTTTTCACCCTTGTTGATTTACAACATGCCTTTTTGCAATACCCCTCGCCCCTGAATCACAGTATTTGTTTGCCTTTACATTTAAGGGCAACCAATACACTTGGACTAGGCTCCAACAGGGCTTCATTCATTCTCCAACCCTTTTCTCACAAGCATTGCACTCCCAGTTAGCGACATTATCAACTCCTGGTGGCTCCACCATCATCCAATATGTTGATGACTTACTCCTTGCCAGCCCTGACTTCACCACTAACCAGCATGACACCGTTTACCTGCTCATCCGTCTCCATTCATGGGGGTATGTGATCCCACCCACTAAAGTTCATAAAGGCCAACGGCAGGTCAAATGTTTGGGTGTCCTAATAAGTGCTACGGATCGCTCCCCTACTCAGGAACGCATTACTCCTTCACTGCAGACCCTATTTCCTATATCGCCCAAGCAGGTGCGAGCCATTTTAGGATTGGTGAACTTTTGCAGACAATGGATTGCGAATGTTACTGTCCATACTAAAGAGTTAACTCTGTACTCCTCTCAAAATGCTTCTCTTAAGTTTGAACTTCCTGATTCAGCAAAACAATCTTTTGTTACTCTGAAAAACGCCCTGGCAGCCGCCTCAGCGCCAGGACGACCTATGTATGACAGACCCATTCAGTTGTACGTTAATGTTCTTGATGAATATGCCACTAGTGTTCTAACACAAGAACACGGTGACCGGCGTCGCTCGGTCGCCTACTATTCTACGAAATTGGACACTGTAGCTTGCAGTCTACCTCCCTGCACCCAAAGTCTTATGGCTGTCCATTTGTTAGCTCAGGCAGCCTCTAATCTGACCCTTTACCAGCCAGTACAAGTGCATACCTCACACTCTATTGTGGCTCTCCTAACGTCTCAGCAAACCCAGCATCTGACTCAAGCCCGCTTGAGCCGCTATGAGGTTTCACTATTGCAAAACCTTTACCTCTCTTTTCATTACTGTTCGACCTTAAATCATGCTGTGTTCCTCGAACAGCCCCCCGATAACCTTGTGGACCCGCCACACGATTGTTTGCTTCGGAATCACTTCCTTACCGCGCGTCGCCCGGATTTAACGGACCGGCCTATTGATAATCCAGATCTAATTTTTTATGTTAATGGCAGTTCCTCCATTTCTCTCACTGACATCCCACAGTCGGGATATGCCGTGGTAACCGACACTGATGTGCAGGAAGCAGCAGCCTTCGAGACCCCTGTCTCCGCACAAGCTATTTGCCCGTATTCAAGCATGTATTTTGGCCACATGTAAAAGTACTAATGTTTACACTGATTCTAGGTATGCCTTTGGCGTGACGCACGCTTTCGGTCGCCTCTGGCAACAGCCTCACCTCTGCGGGAGCTCCCATTCAAAATGCTCTTTGGATTAAAAATCTCTTCGATGCTAATCAGCTTCCCCATCAATTGGCAATTATTAAATGTGCTGCGCACACAAAGCGGGACACTCCCGTTCAATTAGGAAATGCCCGTGCTGATTCGGCTGCTTTAGCTGCGGCTGATTGTTCCCAGTGGGGCTAATCAGGCTCTAAAGCAGGTACCTGCACTAGGAACGAAGGGCATGCCAGACATGACTAAGTTCAAAATTTACAGAGGGACGCCTCTGATTCCGCGCGCACACTATGGAAGTCAATGGGGTGTTCACAAACCTTGACACGAGACCTCAGGCTTACTCCCGTTGGTCAAGTTTGTATTCCGAATTCTTTATTGCCGGTACTTATTGATTATTTGCATTCTTGTACCCATCTTGGCAAGGAGGGAATGGCACAGCTACTCCTGAAAACCTGGTGGCACCCAGATTTGAATACAGCAACGCAAACGCGGCAGGATCGATGCGTTATTTGCGTGAAACATAATAAGGGTAAAGGCATTAAATGCCCTCCAGGAACCACTCCCTTGCCAGATGGCCCTTTTGCCTGTATACAGCTTGATTTTATCGAATTGCCAAAAGCACAGTGCTACAAATATTGTTTAGTAATAATCAATGTATTTAGTAAATGGATTGAAGCCTTCCCCACCACTAATTGTACGGCACATACACTGGTGAAGTGGTTGTTAACGGAAGTCATTCCTCGTTTTGGGGTACCCAAAATAGTGAACTCAGACAATGGACCATATGCTGTAGCTCGGATCAATACTGAATTGTGTGAAGCACTCGTAATTAAACAGCAACTGCACTGCGCATATCACCCGCAGGCTGAGGGAATTGTGGAAAGAGCCAACGGGACATTAAGAGAAAAATTATCTAAATTAACTGAAAAAACTGGGTTAAATTGGCAAAAGGTTGGCACTATTTCACATGCATGTGACTCCCCATTCGCGGACCGGACTGTCAGCTACAGAGATAGTCTATGGTTGGCCAATGAGAACTCCCTGGGATGCCCATGAAAAATTCCTAGAGGGAGTAGACCTCCACATGATCGGGGAACAAATGCAGAAGAATTTGAAGCAATTAACACATTCTCTGAAGTTTCTCCACTCACAGGTAAAACAGGCACATCTCCCAGTAATGGCAGAGACAGTGGTCCCTCGATATCCAGTGAATAAACCCGGAGACCACATGTTGGTTAAAAACTGGGACAGAAAGAATCTAGGATAGCGCTGGAGTGGACCCTTCCGCGTACTGCTGACTACACCGACTTCCGTCAAACTTGAAGGACGTTCAAGTTGGATACATCTATCCGATTGCAAGAAGATAGTCTCCAAACCAGACGAGAACACAGGATGAAGATCTTCATAATAATTTTTGGACTATTTAGCCTTAATGGCCACTCGGTAGTGAAAAAAACGACCGAAACGAGACCTGCCTTCCAATACCTATTTATGTATGTCATATCTTTATGCCGAAAAATTGAATGTAAGCAAGTGTTGGGTTTGTACCCACATCCCCGTCCATTCGAGGGAAGGAATACCTCTCCAATCCCTCCCCTTTCATATCGCAGAGACGGTTGAATGGATTTTATGACAAAATCAAACAGGGAGCAGGGGAAATAGGGGGGATATGGAAATATGGAGATCTGCTGGCTATGACATGACTAAATTTTCAGCTTCGTATCAACCTACCTATAATCGTGCCTTGATTCCACCCTCCCTCACTGTCCACTCGTATAATGTTCAAGGTTCCATGTGTTTTAATAAATCAGGGAAAGGAAAGTTAATGGGGCAAAGTAGGTGCAACCTTACAGTTGACTGGCAAGGACCGGTACCAGGCATATCCAACAAGGGCATGTTTAACTGTGATTGGTCCAAGGTATGAAATATAACTTCTAACATTTCATGGGGACAGACATCCCCAATCCCCTGGATGACATCAGCTGATGATTTTACGGCCTATAATGGAACCTATTTCATATGCGGCACTAAAGGACATCCATGGCTTCCCATTGATTGGACAGGATCCTGCTTTTTGGGATATGTTGTACTTCAAATGCGTCACCTACCCACCTTTAAGCACTCCCCCTCGTGAGCAAAAAGGACTATTTCTAAAACAGAACAGTTCTTTATGACGGCCTTTCCCTTGTACGGAATGGGCAAGGCATCCGACGAACTGATCCACATGGCCACAGCATTGGAACAACTGGCGAACGTAATGGCAGCAGAAGCCAGGGAAACTGGACAGGCATTGGCTGAGGTCTCAGCTGAGCTAGTAGCTGTCGGGACTGTGGCATTACAAAATCGACTGGCTTTGGATTATCTGTTAGCCTCGCAGGGAGGAACGTGCGCTATCATAGGTCAGGAGTGCTGTACATATATTCCAGATGGCTCGGAAAATATCACTAACCTGGCCGACCATATAAAGAGACAGGCTTCTCAAATTCAAGAGATTGACAGTGTATTTCATGACTATAACCCGCCGGGTTGGCTCGGATGGTTGGGTCACGGAGTATTTGATTGGATCTTTAAGGCCTTCATTTTATTACTATTAATTCTACTAGGGATAGGATTGCCTGGTTGCTTGTGGAAATGCATTTTCAAACGAGTCATGGATATATCTATTTAACTAGTGGTCATGATATGACGAAAGGAGGGAATGTGATATGGTACGAATTAAGTAATGGCATGATGGGAAAACTGGTCAATGGGAAGACTGGTCAAAAGGTTTGATACAATACAAGAAAGGCTGAAACTGCTCATTCCAGCTCGCTAGGCCCAGGTAAACAATGCTGCCCTAACCATTTTCAGACTAGTATGGCCATAGGCCAATTCTGCATAACTTGAAGTCTGAAAATATTAGCGAACGTCGAGCCATTCCAAAACACCGGACCTCGGCAACTCCTGTGTAAACTAACTCGTCATAACCCAGGGCCGTAGGAATTTAAAACAAAGGTAAGTTCAGGAAGAAACAAGTCTATTCTGACCTTTCAATGTTCCCTCCGAGGACTAAATAATGGTATGAGTGATATGACCAAACATGGTCTGGTCTTTGCTTCCGTTTGTTTTTCCGATCAAACTCCTGACCATACTGTTGTCACATAATCTTGATAAAGTTAATGTATAAATATGGAGCTAATTCTCGACGAAAGCGCGGAACTTGTGAAAGATTGAGCAGTTTTGTTGACTGCTCTCTGACTTCAAGTTTCAGCCATTATTTCATGCAGTTGTTTTCGACAATAAAGCTTGTTATTCTGTCATAACGAGTGTGTTGAAATTTTCTACTACAGAAGCGGGAAAATATTGACTTTGACAGATTTCACTTCCAAAATGGCAAGAACCGGAGGAGTATGCATGATGATGATAGTTAAAATATCAAATCGGGAGCTGCGGAGATTCTCGCATTCACAACTGTTTGAATTCTGGAGCATCAAACAGAAGCAGAAGCATGCACTCAGCTGTGAACCCGTTTTAAAGAGTGCTTCACACAGAGAATTCCTCATCTGTTCATTTGGGAAAAACACGTTAACTGATCACTGCCGTGACTCGGATTCGAACCGAGGTTGCTGCAGCCACAATGCAGAGTACTAACCACTAGACGATCACGGCGCCTCACGTTACCGCCGAGGTAACCTGTAACTCTCGATATGCTTGGTCATCAACTGTTTGGAATCTATCATGGCCCACACTTTATGACTCTCTAAATACAACTTTAGTAGATACACAGTTTGGATGCCTGAACCTTGGTTCCATATTAATGTTCCTGCAAAATGGAGAAATACACGTTAACACAGGCTCATAAAAATAATATATAATTTAATATATTATCCGTCACAATTTCGATATTCATCCCAAACAGATGGTATTTGGACGTTCTCCCAGTGTCTGCATCGGTTTTCTCCGCCTGCTCGACGTCCCACCCGCAGTCCAAAGATGTGAAGGTTCGGCAGATTGGCCATGCTAAAGTATACCAGATTGCCCATAGATTAGCAGTTTCGCAGGATTGGCCATGATCAACGTGCCGGGTGACGGGCATTCTAACGAGGAGCTTGGTCACGTCGACCCCTGCTGATTTCTTAAAAACCATTTGACCCTGTACCACTTTCCTCTCTTCCTGAATATTGTCAGTGCAAACAAACTCTCGCTCTATTTCCACGATTGAACTTCTCCTCCCACATACAGTTGCACATTCTCCCATTCGCCGTCTCACCCTCTTTGAGCCAAAGAGAACATTCTTGGCCCCTTTCGTTCCTCTGTTGCTATTGGGGTGAATGTCTCTCTATGGTAATTCAAGTTAATTTTGATTAACTCTTTGGATGTGAACTGACTGTTTAAAATCAGAATGAAAGCATTTGGCGTGTTTAATATTGAAACCGCAGAAAGGAAATTAAATCAACGTGGCATGAACTATAAAATGCTCCAAGGTGGTGATTCGATCCCACAGAGGGACGACGTAAAAAAACGGCTTCATTCGGGGGTGGAATGACACTTCGTCTCCGGGGGGGGGGCGGGGGGGGGAATCTATCCACCAACCTTTACAGAGACGACAACTGCTCCCTTTGCTCGAATAAATATGCCAAATTGTGATGGAAACAATCTCATCTTGCCCACGTCACAATAGCAAATTATTGCCGATGCACCAATCTGGAAAAAAATTTAAAAGGCTGAGCAATCTCACCAGGTCTGACAGCATTTGTGGAGATGGAACGAGTCTGTGTTTCAAGCCAGGGTGACTTTGTGTCACAGAACAAAGACTACAACATTATCCGTAGCCCTGTCAATAACGCGCCTCCAGCCTTCTATATTCGAGCCATTGTTGTATTTTCTGCTTTCAGATATTCGCAATGAAACTACATTTAAACTGTATTTTCTGATGTGCAGTGAGAACAGTTTTCTTAGTTTCTAAATATCAGTTAATTTCTCGAATCATTCTAATCAAAGGAAATGGGTCTTGACTGTCGCTCATCAGTCGGGCAGCGCCCTTCGTTCTCCCCGAATTCTGTTTCACAAAACTGGTGCTTAATGTTCGTGTGTCGCTTCGTTTCCATTTCCTCCTTTGCCAACTGGCATTATTTCCCAAAACTCTGCGTGCTCCTGCTCATTGCATCATTTCCAGATGTCAGCAAATTCATTTATATGGAGGGACTATCGAGACCAAGATTATTCTCCGCGTAAACAGTAAATTCAGTGGTTATTTGGTTGTGACACGTGAACATTTTGGGTGATTGGCCAAAGAAGCTGATGCAGCAAATTGAGAGAGACTGTCGGGCAGAGGGCTGGTGAGCGGAGCTGCTGATTGGTTGTTGCGGGGGCAATTTGCATACGTCCGTGTGCTCACCCTAACTTGAAGGTGGTTTGTAGAGGAGCTGTTCTCCTCTACAGCTCGGGTTTAGAAACACTTCTTTAGTGGTTCCCTCCCTACCCCCCTCTTCTAACAAAAAAAACCCCAACCGCTGTCAAGATCAAGAGGAAGGCTCGAGGGCAGGTAGAAATAGAAAGAAGTTGAACTGTGACGTCACAGCCTGCAGGTAAGAGATTGGCTGGTGACTGGTAAGAAGTTTTTCTTTTATTTTCCCTCAGGTGTTATCGTGTGGGGCGCAGATGTGGCTGAGTGATAACTTGCTGAAAAGGGCAGTGAATAACAGGTAAGCTCTTTCTTTCTTTTTTTATCGTGAAGGAATGGCAGGGAATGTAGGGCATTGTCCCTCCTGCACATTGTTTGAGGTGAGGTACGCCGTCAGTGTCCCTGCTGATTTCACCTGTGGGAAGTTCAGACATCTCCAGCTACTCAGAAACCGCGTTAGTGAACTGGAGCTGGAGCTGAATGAACTTCGGATCATTCGGGAGGGAGAGGTGGACATGGATAGAAGCTTCAGGGATGTAGTTACTCCGAAGAATAAAGATAGATGGGTGACGGTGAGAGGGGCTGAGAGGAAGCAGTCAGTACAGGGATTCCCTGTGGTCGTTCCCCTTAGTAAAATGTATACCGCTTTGGATACTGTTGGGGGAGTGGCTTACCAGGGGTAAGCCATGTGGCACAGGTCTCTGGCACAGAGTCTGTCCCTGTTGCTCAGAATGGAAGGGGGGAGAGGAGTAGAGCATTAGTCATTGGAGACTCCATAGTTAGGGGGACAGATAGGAGATTCTGTGGGAACGAGAGAGACTCGCGGTTGGTATGTTGCCTCCCAGGTGCCAGGGTGCGTGATGTCTCAGATCGTGTTTTCGGGATCCTTAAGGGGGAGGGGGAGCAGCCCCAAGTCGTGGTCCACATAGGTACCAACGACATAGGTAGGAAAGGGATAGGGATGTAAGGCAGGAATTCAGGGAGCTAGGGTGGAAACTTAGATCTAGGACAAACAGAGTTATTATCTCTGGGTTGTTACCCCTGCCATGTGATAGCGAGACGAGGAATAGGGAGAGAGAGGAGTTGAACACGTGGCTACAGGGATGGTGCAGGAGGGAGGGTTTCAGATTTCTGGATAATTGGGGTTCATTCTGGGGTCGGTGGGACCTCTTCAAACTGGATGGTCTACACCTGGACCAGAGGGGTACCAATACCCTGCGGGGTAAATTTGCTAATGCTCTTTGTGAGGGTTTAAACTAGTTCAGCAGGGGCTTGGGATCCTGAATTGTAGCTCCAGTACACAGGAGGTTGAATGTAGTGAGGTCATGAATAAGGTTTCAAATTTGCAGGAGTGTACCGGCAGGCAGGAAGGTGGTTTAAAGTGTGTCTTCTTCAATGCCAGGAGCATCCGGAATACGGTGGATGAACTTGTGTCATGGGTTGGTACCTGGGACTTCGATGTTGTGGCGATTTCAGAGACATGGATAGAGCAGGGACAGGAATGGTTGTTGTCGGTGTCGGGGTTTAGATATTTCAGTAAGCTCAGGGAAGGTAGTAAAAGAGGGGGAGGGGTGGCATTGTTAGTCAAGTTTCAGTATTACGGTGGCCGAAAGGACTCGTCTACTGAGGCAGTATGGGCTGAGGTTAGAATCTGGAAACTAGAGGTCACCCTGTTCGGGGTTTTCTATAGGCCTCCGAAAAGTTCCAGAGATGTCGAGGAAAGGATTGTAAAGATGATTCTGGATAGGAGCGAAAGCAACAAGGTAGTTGTTGTGGGGGACTTTAACTTTCCAAATATTGACTGGAAACTCTATAGTTGGAGTACATTAGATGGGTCCGTTTTTGTCCAATGTGTGCAGGAGGGTTTCCTGATACGGTATGTAGATAGGCCAACGAGAGGCCAGGCCATATTGGAATTGGTACTGGGTAATGAAACAGATTTGGAGGTAGGTGAGCACTTTGGTGATAGTGACCACAATTCGATTGCGTTCACTTTAGTGATGGAAAGGGATAGGTATATACCGCAGGGCAAGAGTTGTATCTGGGGGAAAGGCAATTATGGTGCGATGAGGCACGACTTAGGATGCATCGGATGGAGAGGAAAACGGCAGGTGATGGGCACAATGGAAATGTGGAGCTTCTTCAAGGAACAGCTACTGTGTGTCCTTGAGATGTATGTACCTGTCAGGCAGGGAGGAAGTGCTCGAGCAAGGGAACCGTGGTTTACAAAAGCAGTCGAAACACTTGTCATGAGGAAAAAGGAGGCTTATGTAAAGATGAGACATGAAAGTTCAGCTTAGGGCGCTCGAGAGTTACAAGTTATCTAGGAAGGCCCTAAAGAGAGCTAAGAAGAGCCAGGAGGGGACATGAGAAGTCTTTGGCAGGTAGGATCAAGGATAACCCTAAAGCTTTCTATAAATATGTCAGGAATAAAGGAATGACTGGGGTAAGAGTATGGCTAGTCAAGGACAGTAGTGGGAAGTTGTGCTTGGAGTCTGAGGAGATAGGAGAGGTGCCAAATGAATATTTTTCATCAGTATTCACACAGGAAAAAGACAATGTTGTCGAGGAGAATACTGAGATTCAGGCTAATAGAGTAGAAGGGCTTGAGGTTCATAAGGAGCAGGTGTTAGCAATTCTGGAAAGTGTAAAAATAGATAAGTCCCATGGGCCGGATGGGATTGATCCTAAGATTCTCTGGGAAGCAATGGAGGAGATTGCTGAGCCTTTAGCTTTGATCTTTAAGTCATCTTTGTCTACAGGAATAGTGCCAAAAGACTGGAGGATAGCAAATATTGTCCCCTTGTTCAAGAAGGGGAGTAGAGACAACCCCGGTATCTATAGACCAGTGAGCCTTACTGCTGTTGTGGGCAAAATCTTGGAAAGGTTTACAAGAGACAGGATGTATAATTATCTGGAAGGGAATAATTTGATTAGAGATAGTCAACACGGTTTTGTGAAGGGTAGGTCGTGCCTCACAAACCTTATTGAGTTATTTGAGAAGGTGACCAAACAGGTGGATGAGGGTAAAGCAGTTGATGTGGTGTTTATGGATTACAGTAAAGCGGTTGATAAGGTTCCCCACGGTAGGATACTGCAGAAATTACGGAGGCATGTGATTCAGGATGATTTAGCAGTTTGGATCAGAAATTGGCTAGCTGGAAGAAGACAAAGGGTGGTGGTTGATGGGAAATGTTCAGACTGGAGTCCAGTTACTAATGGTGTACCACAAGGATATGTTTTGTGCCATTGCTGTTTGTCATGTTTATAAATGGCCTGGAGGAGGGTGTAGAAGGATGGGTGAGTAAACTTGCAGATGACACTAAAGTCGGTGGAGTTGTGGACAGTGCGGAAGGATGTTACAAGTTACAGAGGGACATAGATAAGCTGCAGAGCTGGGCTGAGAGGTGGCAAATGGAGTTTAATGCAGAAAAGTGTGAGGTGATTCATTTTGGAAGGAATAACAGGGCTAATGGTAAGATTCTTGGCAGTGTGGATGAGCAGAGAGATCTCGGTGTCCATGTACAAAGATCACTGAAATTTGCCACCCAGGTTGAGAGGGTTGTTAAAAAGGCGTGCGGTGTGTTAGCTTTTATTGGTTGAGGGATTGAATTTTGGAGCCATGAAGTCATCTCGCAGCTGTACAAAACTCTGGTGCGGCCGCATTTGGAGTATTGCGTGCAATTCTGGTCGTCACATTATAGGAAGGATGTGGAAGCATTGGAAAGGATGCAAAGGAGATTTACCAGAATGGTGCCTGGTATGGAGGGAAGATCTTATGAGGAAAGGCTGAGGGCCTTGAGGCTGTTGTCGTTAGAGAAAAGACGGTTAAGAGGTGACTTAATTGAGTCTTACAAGATGATCAGAGGATTGGATAGGGTGCGAAGTGAGAGCCTTTTTCCTCGGATGGAGATGTCTAGCACGAGGGTACATAGCTTTAAATTGAGGGGAGATAGATATAAGACAGATGTCACAGGTAGGTTCTTTATTCAGAGAGTAGTAAGGGCGTGGAATGCCCTGCCTGCAACAGTAGGGGACTCGCCAACACTAAGAGCGTTCAAATGGTCATTGGATCGACATATGGACGATAAGGGAATAGTGTAGATGGGTTTTAGAGTGGTTTCACGGGTAGGTGGAACATCGAGGGCCGAAGGGCCTGTACTCCTCTGTAATGTTCTCTGTTCTATGTTTTCACTTCCAAACAGACAAGAACCTGAGGAGTATGCTTGATGATAATAGTTAAAATAAAAAACAGGGAGCCGAAGACATTCTCGTATTCACAACCGTTTGAATTCTGGAACATCAAACAAGACCAGAAGCATGCACTCAGCTGTGAACCCGTTTTAAAGAGCCCTTCATACAGAGAATTTCTCATCCGTTCATTTGGGAAAAACACATCAACATATCGCTGCCGTGATTCGGATTCGAACCGAGGTTGCTGCGGCCACAACGCAGAATGATAACCACTATACGATCACGGCGCCTCACGTTACCGCCGCAGCAACCTGTAACTGTTGCTGTACTTGGTCATCAACTGTTTGGAATCTGTCATGGCCCACACTTTATGACTTTCTAATTACAACTTTAGTAGATACATAGTTTGGATGCCTTAACTTTGGTTCCATAATAATATTCCTGCAAAAAGGTTATATACACTTTAACACAGGCTCGCAAAAATAACAAAGCAATCGCTTTAATATATAATCCATCACATTTTCGATATCCATCCCAAACATATGGTATTTGGACGGTGTCTGCATCGGTTTTCTCCGCCTGCTCGAGGTCCCTCCCACAGTTCAAAGATGTGAAGTTTCGATGGATTGGCCATGCTAAAGTGTGCCAGATTGTCTATAGATTAGCAGTTTCGCTGGATTAGCCATGAACAACGTGCCGGGCGACGGGCATTCTACGGAGAAGCTTGGTTACATCGAGCCCTTCTGTTTTTTAAAAAAACATTTATTTTATCATGTATCCCTGTCCTCTCATTCCTGAATATTGTCACTGCAAACAAACTCTCTCTCTATTTCCACGATTGAACTTTTCCGCCCACATACCAGTTGCACTTTGGAGCGCCTCTCATTCGCCGTCTGACTCTCTTTGATACAAAGAGAAACATCTAGGCCCCTTAGGTCCCACTGTTGCTATTGGGGCGAATGTCTCTCGCTGGTAATTCAAATTAATATTGATTGACTCCTTGGATGTGAACTCACTGTTAAAAATCAGAATGACAGCATTTGGCGTGTTTAATATTGGAACCGGAGGAAAGAAATCAAATCAATGAGCATGAAATGTAAAAAGCACCAAGGTGGGTGGATTCGATCCCACAGAGGGACGAAGTACAAAAAAAAGTTATCCGTGTGTGGGATAATACTCCGGCTGTTGGTGGGATCGGACCACAAATTTTCAGTTAACAGTCGAACGCGCTAACCGTTCGCGCCACAGAGGCGACGAATGTTGGTTTGGCACTAATACACAAGCTAAATTATAATGGTAACATTTCACCTTGTCCACATCGTGCCAGGAAATCCTTGCGGCTGCAGCAATCTGGAACAAAAACACAAAAGGCTGGGCAATCTCAGCAGGTCTGACAGCATCTGTGGAGAGAGAACGGAATCAGTATTTCAAGCCAGGGTGACTGTGTCACAGGACGAAGAGTACACCATTGTATAGCCATGTCAATAACGCGCCTCCAGCCTTTTTACATTCGAACCATTGTTGTGTTTTCCGCTTCCCGATATTCGCAATGAAACTATAATTAAACTGTATTTTCTGATGTGCAGTAAGGACAGTTTTCTTAGTTTCTAAATATCAGTTAATTTCTCGAATCACTCGAATCAAAGGAAATGTGTCGTGACTGTCTCTGATCAGTCGGGCAGCGCCCTTCGTTCTCCCCGGATTCTCTTTCTCGATTTATTTCCCAACATTCATAAAACTGGTGCTTGATGTTCGTATGTCGCATCCTTTCTGTTTTCTCCATTGCCAACTGGCATTATTTCCGAAAATTCTGCCTGCTCCTCTTCATTACATCATGACCAGATGTCAGGAAATTCATTTATATGGAGGCACTATCGAGACCAAGATTACTCTCCACGTATGCAGAAGGTTCAGTGGGTATTTGGTTGAGACACTTGAAAAGTTTGGGTGAATGGCCAAAAAAGCTGATGCAGCAAATTGAGAGAGACTGTTTTCACTTCCAAACAGTCAAGAACCTGAGGAATAGGCTTGATGATAAGAGTTAAAATAAAAACCGCGAGCTGAAGAGATTCTCGTATTCACAACCGTTTTCATTCTGGAACATCAACAGGAGGAGAAGCATGCATTCAGCTGTGAACCCGTTTTAAAGAGTCCTTTACACAGAGAATTCCTCATCAGTTCTTTTGAGAAATATTCATCAATTTATCGCAGCTGTGACTCGGATTCAAAACGAGATTGGTGCGGCCAGGACGCAGGGTACTAACCACGAGACGATCACGGCTCCACACGTCAACGGCGGAGCACATTGGATCCTTTCGTTCCACTGTTGCGATTAGGGTGAATGCTCTATCTGTCGATGTATTTGGTCATCAACTGTTTGGAGTCTATCATGACCCACAGTTTATGACTCCCTAATTACAACTTTCGCAGATACACAAGTTTGGATGCCTTAACTTTGGTTCCATAATAATGTTCCTGCAACAAGGACATATACACTTTAACCCAGACTCATAAGAATAACAATGCAACAGTTGTAATATATACTACTTAACAATTTCGATATTCGTCCCAAACGTATGCATTTGGACGTTCTCCCGATATCTGCATTGGTTTTCTCCGCCTGCTCGGAGTCCCTCCCACAGTCCAAAGATGTGAAAGTTCGGTGGATTGGCCATGCTAAAGTGTGCCTGATTGTCCTTGGATTAGCAGTTTCGCCGGATTGGCCATGATCAACGTGCCGGATTACGGGTATTCTACGGAGGAACTTGGTCACTTTGTCTCCTGCTGATTTTTTGAAACCATTTCTCCCTGTATTCCTTTTCTCTCATTCCTGAATATTGCCACTGCAAACACACTCTCTCTCTATTTCAACGATTTACTTTCTCCGCCCACATACCAGTTGCACATTGAAAAGCCTCTAATTCGCCGTCTCACCTTCTTTGATCCAAAGAAAAAAATCCAGGCCCCTTTCGTTCCACTGTTGCTATTAGGGTGAATGTCTCTCTCTGGTCGTGCAAATTAATATTGATTAACTCTTCAGATGCGAAACGACTGTTTAAAATCAGAATTACAGCATTGGGCGTGTTTAATATTGGAACCGGAGAAATGAAATCAAATCAATGTGGCATGAAATATAAAACGCACCAAGGTGGTGATTCGATCCCGCAGAACGACAAAGTATAAAAAACTGTTAATCCGGAGGTGGTATAACACATCGTCTCCGGGTGGGATCGAAATACCTACTTTTCGGTTAACAGCCGAACGCGTTAACCGAGTGCGCCCCAGCGACGCCAACTGCACCCTCAGCTCGAAATAACAATCCAAATTATGATAGAAACAATCACATCTTGCCCACGTCATAATAGCAATTTTTTTCACATGCACCAATCTGGAACAAAAACACAAAAGGCTGGGCAATCTCAGCAGCTCTGACAGCATCTGTGGAGACAGAACGGAGTCTGTGTTTCAAGCCAGGGTGACTATGTGTCACAGAGCAAAGTCTACATTATCCATTATCCGTAGCCCTGTCAATAACGCGCCTCCAGCCTTCTACATTCGAGCCATTGTTGTACTTTCTGCTTCCAGATCTTCGCAATCAAACTACAATTAAACTTTATTTTCTGATGTGCAGTAAGTACAGTTTTCTCAGTTTCTAAATATCTGTTAATTTCTCGAATCATTCTAATTGAAGGAAATGGGTCTTGACTATCCCTGATCAGTCGGGCAGCGCCCTTCGTTCTCCCCGGAGTCTGTTTCTCGATGTGTTTCCCACCATTCACAAAGCTGGTGCTTGATTTTCGTGTGTCGCTTCTTTACCGTTTTCGCCACTGCCAGTGGCTCTATTTCCCAACGTTCTGCCCACTCCTCCTCATGGCATCATGACAAGATGTCAGGAAATTCATTCATATGGAGAGACTATCGAGACCAAGGTTACTCTCCGCGTATACAGAAGGCTCAGTGGGTATTTGGCCGAAGAAGCTGATGTAGCACATTGAGTGACACTGTTTTCACTTTCAAAAAGACAAGAACCGGAGTAGTATGCTTGGTGATAATAGATAAAATATAAAACCGGGAGCTGAAGAGATTCTTCTCTTCACAACCGTTTGAATTCTGGAGCATCAAACAGGAGCAGAAGCATGCACTCAGCTGTGAACCCGTTTTAAAGAGTCCCTGACACAGAGAGTTCCTCATCCGTTCATTTGGGAAAAACACACCAACTTATCGCTGCCGTTACTCGGATTTGAACCGAGGCTGCTGGGGCCGCAACGCAGAGTACGAACCACTATATGATCACGGCGCCGCAAGTTACCGTCGAAGGCAACCTGCAACTGTCGACGTACTTGGTCATCAATTGTTTGGAATCTATCATGTTCCACACTTTATGACTCTCTAATTACAACTTTAGTAGATACATAGTTTGGATCCCTTAACCTTGGTTCCATAATAATGTTCCTGCAACAAGGATATATACACTTTAACCCAGGATCATAAAAATAACAATGCAGCACCTATAATATATAATACATAACAATTTCGATATTCATCCCAACAGATGGTATTTGGAGGTTCTCCCGGTGTCTGCATCGGTATTCTCCGCATGCTCCAAGTCCCTCCCACCGTCCAAAAATATGAGGGTTCGCTGGCTTGACGATGCTAAAGTGTGCCAGATTGTCCATAGAGTAGCAGTTTCGCTGGATTGGCCATGATGGAAGTGCAAGGTGACGGATATTCTACGGAGGAGCTTGGTCACGTCGACCCCGGCTGATTTAAAAAAAAAAACATTTCATCCTGCATCCCTTTCCTCTCATTCCTGAACATTTTCAGTGCAAACAAACTCTCTCTCAATTTCTACGATTGAACTTCTCCGTCCGCATACCAGTTGCACTTTGCAGCGTCTCTCATTCGCTGTCTCACACTCTATAACCCAAAGAGAAAAATCTAAGGTCCTTTCATCCCACTGTTGCTCTTGTGTGAATGTCTCTCTGTGGTATTCAAATTAATATTGATTTACTCTTTGTATATGAACTGACTGTTTAAAACCAGAAAGACAGCATTTGGTGAGTTTAATATTGGAACTGGAGGAAAGAAATCAAATCAATGTGGCATGAAATATAAAAAGCACCAAGTTGGATAATTCGATGCCACAGAGGGACAAAGTATAAGAAACACTTTATCCAGGTGTGGGATAACCGTCTCTTGGTGGGATAACCGCTTCTGGGTGGGATCAAACCACCAACTTTTCGGTTAACAGCCGAACGCGCGAACCGATTGCGCCATAGAGACCACAAATGCTTGCTTTGCTCGAATAAAAAAGCTAAATTATGATGGAAACAGTCTCATCTTGTCCACATTGAAATAAAACATTCTTGCTGATGCACCAATCTGGAACAAAAACAAAAAAGGCTGGACAATCTCAGCAGGTCCGACGGCATCTGTTGTGAGAGAACATAGAACATAGAACAGTACAGCACAGAACAGGCCCTTCGGCCCTCGATGTTGTGCCGAGGTTTGTCCGAAACCAAGATCAAGCTATCCTCCTCCCTGTCATTCAAGAGCGTAAATGAAAAAGCCCCGGGAAAATTGACGTACAGAGAGATCTGGGTGTTCAGGTCCATTGTACCCTGAAGGTGGCTGCACAGGTCGATAGAGTGGTTCAGAAGGCATACGGCATGCTGTCCTTCATCGGAAGGGGAAATGAGTACAAGAGTTGGCAGGTCATGTTACAGTTGTATAAGACTTTGGTTCGGCCACATTTGGAATACTGCATACAGTTCTGGTCGCCACATTACCAAAAGGATGTGGATGCTTTGGCGAGGGTGCAGAGGAGCTTCATCAGGATGTTGCCCGGGGAGTCTGTGTTTCAAATAAGGGTGACTGTGTCACAGAACGAAGAGTACACCATTATCCGTAGCCCTGTCAATAACGCGCCTCCAGCCTTTTTACATTCGAGCCATTGTTGTATATTCCGCATCCCGATCTTCGCAATGAAACTATAATTAAACTGTATTTTCTGATGTGCAGTAAGGACAGTTTTCATAGTTTCTAAATATCAGTTAATTTCTCGAGTCATTCTAATCAAAGGAAATGTGTCTTGACTGTCGCTGATCAGTCGGGCAGGGCCCTTCGTTCTCCACGGAATCTGTTTCTCGAAGTGTTTCCCAACATTCACAAAACTGGTGCTTGATATTCGTGTGTCGCTTCGTTTCCGTTTTCTCCATTGCCAACTGTCATTATTTCCCAAGATTCTGCCCGCTCCTCCTCATTGCATCATGACCAGGTGTCAGGAAATTCATTTATAGGGAGGGACTATCAAGATCCGGATTATTCTCCGCGTATACAGAAGGTTCAGAGGGTATTGCTGGAGGCACTTGAACATTTTGGGTGAATGGCCGAAGATGATGCAGCAAATTGAGAGAGAGTGTTGCACATCCAAAAAGAAAAGAACCAGAGGATTATGATTGATGAGACTAGTCAAAATGTAAAACTGGAGCTGAGGAGATTCTCGTATTTAAAACAGTTTGAATTCGAGAGCATCAAACAGGAGCAGAAAGATGCACTCAGTTGTGAACCCGCTTTAAAGAGGCCTTTCACAGAGAATTCCTCATCCGTTCATTTGGGAAAACACATCAACGTATCGCTGCCGATATTCGGATTGGAACCGAGGTTGCTGCGGCCACAACGCAGAGTACTAACGACTATACGACGACCGCGCAGCACGTTACCGCCGAAGCAACGTGTAACTGTCGATGTACTTCGTCATCAACTGTTTGGAATCTATTATGGCCCACACTTATGACTCTCCAATTACAACTTTAGTACATACACGGTTTGGACGCCTTAACCTTAGTTCCATAATAATGTCCCTGCAACAAGATAAATATACACTTTAACCCAGGCTCATAAAAATAATAATGCAAATGCTATAATATACAATACATAACAATTTCGATATTCATCCCAAACATATAGTATTTGGACGTTCTCCCGGTGTCTGCATCGGTTTTCTCCGCCGCTCGAGGTCCCTACCCCACTCCAAGTATGTGAAGGTTCAGTGGATTAGCGATGCTAAAGTGTACCAGATTGTTCATAGATTGGTAGTTTACCTGGACAGGCCATGATCTACGTGCCGGGTTACGGGTATTCTACGGATGAACTTGGTCCCGTCGTCCCCTGCTTACTTTTTGAAACCACTTCACCCTGTCACCCTTTCGTCTCATTCCTGAATATTGTCAGTGCAAATAAACTTTCTCTCTATTTCCACGATTGAACTTCTCCGCCCACATACCAGTTGCACTTTGGAGCGCCTCTCATTCGTCGTCTCACCCACTTTGAACCAAAGAGAAAAATCTAGGCCCCTGTCATCCCACTGTTGCTGTTGGAGTGAATGTCTCTCTATCGGAGTTCAAATTAATATTGATTACGTTTTTGGGTGTGAACTGACTATTTAAGATCAGAATGACAGCATTTGGCGTGTTTAACATTGGAATCGCAGGAAAGAAATCAAATGAATGTCGCATCTATTATTAAAAGCACCAAGGTGGGTGATCCGACCCCACTGAGGGACGACGTTTAAAAAACACGTCATCCGGGGAGAAATTACTCTTCGTTTCGGGGTGGGATCGATCCACCATCTTAACAGCTGAACGCGCTAATCGATTGCGCCACAGAGACGACAGCTGCTCTCTTCGCTCGAATAAACATGCCAAATTATGATGGAATCAATCACATATTGCCCACGTCATAATGGCAATTATTGCCGTTGCACCAATCTGGAACAAAAACACAAAAGGCTGGGAAATTTCAGCAGGACTGACAGCATTTGTGGAGACAGAACTGAGTCTGTGTTTCAAGCCACGGTGACTTTGTGTCACAGAACAAAGACTACACCATTATCCGTAGCCCAGTCAATAACGCGCCTCCATCCTTCTAAATCCGAGCTATTGTTGTATTTTGTGCTTCCAGGTATTCGCAATGAAACTATAATTAAACTGTATTTTCTGATGTGCAGTAAGGACAGTTTTCTTAGTTCCTAAATATCACTTAATTTCTCGAATCTTTCTAATCAAAGGAAATTGGTCTTGACTGTTGCTGATCAGTCGGGAAGCGCCCTTCGTTCTCCCCGGTGTCTCTTTCTCTAAGTGTTTCTCAACATTCTCAAAACTGGAGCTTGATGTTCGTTTGTCGCTTCGTTTCCGTTTTCTCCATTGCCATCTGTCATTATTTCCCAAAATTCTGCCCGCTCCTCCTCATTGCATCATGACCAGATGTCAGGAAATTCATTTATATGGAGGGACTAGAGACCAAGATTATTCTCCGCGTATACAGAACGTTCAGTGGGTATTTGGTTGAGACATTTGAACACTTTTGGTGAATGGCCAAAGAAGCCGATGCAGCAAATTGAGAGAGACTGTTTTTACTTCCAAACAGACACGAATCTGAGGAATATGCTTGATGATAATAGTTAAACTAAAAAGCCCGGAGCTGAAGAGATTCTCGTACTCACAACCGTTTGAATTCTGGAGCACCAAACAGGAGCAGAAGCATGCACTCAGCTGTGAACCCGTTTTAAAGAGTGCTTTTTACAGAGAATTCCTCATCCGTTCATTTGGGAAAAACACATCAACTTATCGCTGCCGTGACTCGGATTCGAACCGAGGCTGCGACGGCCACAACGCAGATTACAAACCACTCTGTGATCACTGCGCCGCACATTACCGCCGAGGCAAGCTGCAACTGTCGACGGATTTGGTCGTCAAATGTTTGGAATCTATCGTGGCCCACTTTTTATGACTCTCTAATTACGACTTTAGTAGAGACACAGTTTGGTACCTAAACCTTGGTTCCATAATAATGTTCCTGCAAGACGGATATATACACTTTAACACAGGCTCATAAAAATAACAATGCAATCGCTATAATATATAATCCATCACGATTTCGAAATTCATCCCAACAGATATTATTTGGACGTTCTCCCGATTTCTGCATCAGTTTTCCCCGCCTGCTGGAGATCCCGCCCGTAGTCCAAAAATATGGAGGTACGGTGGATTGGCCATGCTAAAGTGTGCCAGATTGTCTATAGATTAGCAGTTTCGCTGGATTGGCCATGAACAACGTGCCGGGTGACGGGTATTCTACGGAGGAGCTTGGTCACGTCGACCTCTGCTGATTTTTAAAAAACCATTTCATCCTGTATCCCTTTCCTCTCATTCCTGAATATTGTCCGTGCAAACAAACTCTCTCTCTATTTCCAAGATTGAGCTTCTCCACCCACATACCAGTTGCACTTAGGCGCGCCTCTCATTCGCAGTCTCACCGTCTTTGATCCAAAGAGAAAAATCTCGGCCTCTTTCGTCCAACTATTGCTGTTGGGGTGAATGTCTCTCTATGGTAATTTATGTTAATATTGATTAACTCTTTGGATGTGAACTGACTGTTTAAAATCAGAATGACAGCATTTGGCGTGTTTAAAATTGGAACCGGAGGAAAGAAATCAAATCAATGTGGCATGAAATATAAAAAGCACCAGTGTGGGTGATTCGACCCCACAGAGGGACAAAGTATAAAAAACGTTTTATTCGGGGGTGGGATAACACTTCGTCTCCGGGGGGGAGGGGGGGGGGTTCGAACCACGAACTTTTCGGTTAACAGACGAACGCGCTAAACGATTGCGCCACAGTGATGGCAAATGCTCTGCCAGTTCGAATAAACAAGCCAAATTATGATGGAAACAGTCTCATCTTGTCCACATCGTAACAGCAAATTCTTGCTGATGCACCAATCTGGAACAAATACACAAAAGGCTGGGCAATCTCAGCAGGTCTGTCAGCATCTGTGGACAGAGAGCGGAGTCTGTGTTTCAAGCCAGGGTGACTGTATCACAGAACGAAGAGTACACGAATTCCGTAGCCCTGTCAATAACGCGCCTCCAGCGTTTTTACATTCGAGCCATTGTCATATTTTCCGCTTCCCGATATTCGCAATGAAACTATAATTAAACTGTATTGTCTGATGTGCAGTAAGGACAGTTTTCTAAATGTCAGTTATTTTCTCGAATAATTCTTTTTTTTTAATTAAATATTTTATTGAAAATTTTTGGTCAACCAACACCATACATTGTGCATCCTTTACACAATATTATAACAACACAAATAACAATGACCTATTTTATAAACAAAAAATGAATAAATAATAAATAACAAAAATGAAAACTAGCCCTAATTGGCAACTGCCTTGTCACAAGTAACACTCTCCAAAAATATAATTTAACAGTCCAATATATAATTATCTGTAGCAACGACCTATACATACTATACAGTATATATTAACAACCCTGAGAGTCCTTCTGGTTCCTCCTCCCCCCCCCCCCCTCCCCCGCCCCCCCCCCCCGATCCTGGGCTGCTGCTGCTGCCTTCTTTTTCCCATTCCGTCTATCTTTCTGCGAGGTATTCGACGAACGGTTGCCACCGCCTGGTGAACCCTTGAGCCGACCCCCTTAGGACGAACTTAATCCGCTCGAGCTTCATAAACCCCGCCATGTCATTTTCCAGGTCTCCACCCCCGGGGGCTTGGCTTCTTTCCACATTAGCAATATCCTGCGCCGGGCTACTAGCGACGCAAAGGCCAAAACATCGGCCTCTCTCGCCTCCTGCACTCCCGGCTCTTGTGCAACCCCAAATATAGCCAACCCCCAGCTTGGTTCGACCCGGACTCCTACTACTTTTGAAAGCACCTTTGTCACCCCCATCCAAAACTCCTGTAGTGCCGGGCATGACCAAAACATATGGGTATGATTCGCTGGGCTTCTCGAGCACCTCGCACACCTATCCTCCACCCCAAAAAATTTACTGAGCCGTGCTCCAGTCATATGTGCCCTGTGTAATACCTTAAACTGAATCAGGCTTAGCCTGGCACACGAGGACGACGAGTTTACCCTGCTTAGGGCATCTGCCCACAGCCCCTCCTCGATCTCCTCCCCCAGCTCTTCTTCCCATTTCCCTTTTAGTTCATCTACCATAGTCTCCCCTTCGTCCCTCATTTCCCTATATATATCTGACACCTTACCATCCCCCACCCATGTCTTTGAGATCACTCTGTCCTGCACCTCTTGTGTCGGGAGCTGCGGGAATTCCCTCACCTGTTGCCTCGCAAAAGCCCTCAGTTACATATACCTGAATGCATTCCCTTGGGGCAACCCATATTTCTCGGTCAGCGCTCCCAGACTCGCGAACTTCCATCCACAAACAGATCTTTCAGTTGCGTTATTCCTGCTCTTTGCCACATTCCATATCCCCATCCATTCCCCCCGGGGCAAACCTATGGTTGTTTCTTATCGGGGACCCCCCCAAGGCTCCAGTCTTTCCCCTATGCCGTCTCCACTGTCCCCAAATCTTCAGTGTAGCCACCACCACCGGGCTTGTGGTGTAGTTCCTCGGTGAGAACGGCAATGGGGCTGTCACCATAGCCTGTAGGCTAGTCCCCCTACAGGACGCCCTCTCTAATCTCTTCCACGCCGCTCCCTACTCCTCTCCCATCCACTTACTCACCATTGAAATATTTGCGGCCCAATAATACTCACTTAGGCTCGGTAGTGCCAGCCCCCCCTATCCCTGCTACGCTGTAAGAATCCCTTCCTCACTCTCGGGGTCTTCCCGGCCCACACAAAACCCATGATGCTCTTTTCAATCCTTTTTAAAAAAGCCTTCGTGATCACCACCGGGAGGCACTGAAACACAAAGAGGAATCTCGGGAGGACCACCATCTTAACCGCCTGCACCCTCCCTGCCATTGACAGGGATACCATATCCCATCTCTTGAAATCCTCCTCCATCTGTTCCACCAACCGCGTTAAATTTAACCTATGCAATGTGCCCCAATTCTTAGCTATCTGGATCCCCAGGTAACGAAAGTCCCTTGTTACCTTCCTCAACGGTAGGTCCTCTATTTCTCTACTCTGCTCCCCTGGATGCACCACAAACAACTCACTTTTCCCCATGTTCAATTTATACCCTGAAAAATCCCCATACTCCCCAAGTATCCACATTATTTCTGGCAGCCCCTCCGCCGGGTCCGCCACGTATAGTAGCAAATCGTCCGCATACAAAGATACCCGGTGCTCTTCTCCTCCCCTAAGTACTCCCCTCCACTTCTTGGAACCCCTCAACGCTATCGCCAAGGGCTCAATCGCCAGTGCAAACAATAATGTGGACAGAGGGCATCCCTGCCTTGTCCCTCTATGGAGCCGAAAATATGCAGATCCCCGTCCATTCGTGACCACGCTCGCCACTAGGGCCCTATACAACAGCTGCACCCATCTAACATACCCCTCTCCAAAACCAAATCTCCTCAACACCTCCCACAAATAATCCCACTCCACTCTATCAAATGCTTTCTCGGCATCCATCGCCACTACTATCTCCGTTTATCCCTCTGGTGGGGCCATCATCATTACCCCTAACAACCTCCGTATATTCGTGTTCAGCTGTCTCCCTTCACAAACCCAGTTTGGTCCTCGTGGACCACCCCCGGGACACATTCCTCTCTTCTCATTGCCATTACCTTGGCCAGGACCTTGGCATCTACATTTAGGAGGGAAATAGGTCTCTAGGACCCGCATTGTAGCGGGTCCTTTTCCTTCTTTAAGAGAAGCGATATCGTTGCTTCAGACATAGTCGGGGGCAGTTGTCCCCTTTCCTTTGCCTCATTAAAGGTCCTCATCAGTACCGGGGCGAGCAAGTCCACATATTTTCTATAGAATTCGACTGGGAATCCATCCGGTCCCGGGGCCTTTCCCGCCTGCATGCTCCTAATTCCTTTCACCACTTCTTCTACCTCGATCTGTGCTCCCAGTCCCACCCTTTCCTGCTCTTCCACCTTGGGAAATTCCAGCCGATCCAAGAAGCCCATCATGCTCTCCCTCCCATCCGGGGGTTGAGCTTCATATAATTTTTTATAAAATGTCTTGAACACTCCATTCACTCTCTCCGCTCCCCGCTCCATCTCTCCTTCCTCATCCCTCACTCCCCCTATTTCCCTCGCTGCTCCCCTTTTCCTCAATTGGTGTGCCAGCAACCTGCTCGCCTTCTCCCCATATTCGTACTGTACACCCTGTGCCTTCCTCCATTGTGCCTCTGCAGTGCCTGTAGTCAGCAAGTCAAATTCTACATGTAGCCTTTGCCTTTCCCTGTACAGTCCCTCCTCCGGTGCTTCCGCATATTGTCTGTCCACCCTCAAAAGTTCTTGCAGCAACCGCTCCCGTTCCTTACTCTCCTGCTTCCCTTTATGTGCCCTTATTGATATCAGCTCCCCTCTAACCACCGCCTTCAACGCCTCCCAGACCACTCCCACCTGGACCTCCCCATTATCATTGAGTTCCAAGTACTTTTCAATGCACCCCCTCACCCTTAGACACACACCCTCATCTGCCATTAGTCCCATGTCCATTCTCCAGGGTGGGCGCCCTCCTGTTTCCTCCCCTATCTCCAAGTCCACCCAGTGTGGAGCGTGATCCAAAATGGCTATAGCCGTATACTCCGTTCCCCTCACCTTCGGGATCAATGCCCTACCCAGCACAAAAAAGTCTATTCGCGAGTAGACTTTATGGACATAGGAGAAAAACGAGAACTCCTTACTCCTAGGTCTGCTAAATCTCCATGGGTCTACACCTCCCATCTGCTCCATAAAATCTTTAAGTACCTTGGCTGCTGCCGGCCTCCTTCCAGTCCTGGACTTCGACCTATCCAGCCCTGGTTCCAACACCGTATTAAAATCTCCCCCCATTATCAGCTTTCCCATCTCTAGGTCCGGAATGCGTCCTAGCATCCGCCTCTTAAAATTGGCATCATCCCAGTTCGGGGCATATACGTTTACCAAAACCACCATCTCCCCCTGTAGTTTGCCACTCACCATCACGTATCTGCCCCCGTTATCCGCCACTATAGTCTTTGCCTCGAACATTACCCGCTTCCCCACTAATATAGCCACCCCCCTGTTTTTCGCATCTAGCCCCGAATGGAACACCTGCCCCACCCATCCTTTGCGTAGCCTAACCTGGTCTATTAGTTTCAGGTGCGTTTCCTGTAACATAACCACATCTGCCTTAAGTTTCTTAAGGTGTGCGAGTACCCGTGCCCTCTTTATCGGCCCGTTCAGCCCTCTCACGTTCCACGTGATCAGCCGAGTTGGGGGGCTTCCTACCCCCCCCCCCTTGTCGATTAGCCATCACCTTTTTCCAGCTCCTCACCCGGTTCCCACGCAGCTGTATCTCCCCCAGGCGGTGCCCCCCGCCCATCCTCTCCCATACCAGCTCCCCCCTCTCCCCAGCAGCAGCAACCCAGTAATTCCCCCCTCCCACCCCCCCCCCCCCCGCTAGATCCCCCGCTAGCGTAATTACTCCCCCCATGTTGCTCCCAGAAGTCAGCAAACTCTGGCTGACCACGGCTTCCCCCCGTGACCTCGGCTCGCACCGTGCGACGCCCCCTCCTTCCTGCTTCTCTATTCCCGCCATGATTATCATAGCGCAGGAACCAAGCCCGCGCTTCTCCCTTGGCCCCGCCCCCAATGGCCAACGCCCCATCTCCTCCACCTCCCCTCCTCCCCCATCACCAACTGTGGGAGAGAGAAAAGTTACCACATCGCAGGATTAGTACATAAAACCCCTCTTTGCCCCCCACATTCGCCCCACCACTTTGTTCGAACGTTCTTTTTAATAACCCGCTCATTCCAGTTTTTCTTCCACAATAAAAGTACACGCTTCATCCGCCGTCTCAAAGTAGTGGTGCCTCCCTCGATATGTGACCCACAGTCTTGCCGGTTGCAGCATTCCAAATTTTATCTTCTTTTTATGAAGCACCGCCTTGGCCCAATTAAAGCTCGCCCTCCTTCTCGCCACCTCCGCACTCCAGTCTTGATAAACGCGGATCACCGCGTTCTCCCATTTACTGCTCCGAGTTTTCTTCACCCATCTAAGGACCATTTCTCTATCCTTAAAACGGAGGAATCTCACCACTATGGCTCTGGGAATTTCTCCTGCTCTCGGTCCTCGCGCCATCACTCGGTATGCTCCCTCCACCTCCAACGGACCCGCCGGGGCCTCCGCTCCCATTAACGAGTGCAGCATCGTGCTCACATATGCCCCGACGACCGCTCCCTCCACACCTTCAGGAAGACCAAGAATCCTCAGGTTGTTCCTCCTTGCGTTGTTTTCCAGTGCCTCCAACCTTTCCACACATCGTTTCTGATGTGCCTCCTGCGTCTCCGTATTCACCACCAGGCCCTGTATATCGTCCTCATTCTCGGCTGCCTTTGCCGTCACGACCCAAAGCTCCCGCTCCTGGGTCTTTTGTTCCTCCTTTAGCCCTTCGATCGCCTGTAGTATCGGGGCCAACAGCTCTTTCTTCATTTCCTTTTTGATCTCTTCCACACAGCATTTCAAGAACTCTTGTTGTTCAGGGCCCCATGTTAAACTGCCACCTTCTGACGCCATCTTGGTTTTTGCTTGCCTTCCTTGCCGCTGTTCTAAAGGATCCACTGCAATCTGGCCACTCTCTCCTCCTTTTTCCATCCGTATCCAGGGGGGATTCCCTTCTGGTTTACCGCACAGTGATTTTAGCCGTCAAAATTGCCGTTGGGGCTCCGACCAAGAGCCCAAAAGTCCGTTTCACAGGGAGCTGCCGAAACGTGCGACTCAGCTGGTCATCGCCGCACCCGGAAGTTCTTCTCGAATAATTCTAATCAAAGGAAATGTGTCTTGACTGTTGCTGATCAGTCGTGCAGCGCCCTTCGTTCTCCCCGGTGTCTCTTTCTCGAAGTGTTTCCCAACATTCTCAAAACGAGTGCTTGATTTTCGTGTGTCGCTTCTTTTCCGTTTTCTCCATTGCCAACTGGCATTATCTCCCAACATTCTGCCCGCTCCTCCTCATTGCAATCATGACCAGATGTCAGGAAATTAATTTATATGGAGGGACTATCCAGACCAAGAATATTCTCCGCGTTTACAGAAGGTTCCGTGGGTCTTTACTTGAGACACTTGAACATTTTGGGTGAATGGCCGAAGAAGCTGATGCAGCAAATTGAGAGAGACTGTTTTCACTTCCAAACAGACAAGAACCTGCGGAGTATGCTTGATGATAATAGTTAAAATAAAAAACCGGGAGCTGAAGAGATTCTCTTATTCACAACCGTTTGAATTCTGCAGCATCAAACAGGAGCAGAAGCATGCACTCAGCTGTGAACCCGTTTTAAAGAGGCCTTTGCACAAATAATTCCTCATCCGCTCATTTCGGAAAAACACATCAAATTATCGCTGCTCGTATTTCGGATTCGATCTAAGGTTGCTGCGGCCACACCGCAAAATACTGACGAGTAGACGATCACGGCGCCACACGTCGCAGCCGAAACAACCTGTAACTGGCGATGTACTTAGTCATCAACTGTTTGGAATCTATCATGGCCCAAACTTTATGATTCTCTAATAACAACTTTAGTAGATACAGAGTTTGAATGCCTTAACCATGGTTCCATAATAATGTTCCTGCAACAAGGATATATACACTTTAATTCAGGCTCATAAAAATTACCATGCGAACGCTGTAATATACAATACATAACAATTTCGATATTCATCACAAACATATGGTACTTGGACGTTCTCCCGGCGTCTGCATCGGTTTTCTCCGCCTGCTGGAGGTCGCTGCCACAGTCCAAATATGTGAAGGTTCGGTGGATTGGCCATGCTCAAGTGTGCCCGATTTTCCATCGATTAGCAGTTTCGCTGGATTAGCCATCATCAACGAGCCCGGTTACGGGTATTCTCCGGGGGAACTTAGTCACGTCGTGCCCTGCTGACCCGGAGACGAAGTGTTATCCCACCCCAGGATGAAATGTTTTTTATACTTCGTCCCTCTGTGGGATCCAATCACCGCCTTGGTGCTTTTTATATTTCATGCCACGTTGATTTGAATTCTTTTCTCCGGTTCCAATATTAAACAATATTAAAATGCTGTCTTTCTGATTTTAAACAGTCAGGTTGCATCCAAAGAGTTAATCAATATTAATTTGAAGCACCATGGAGAGACATTCACTCTAACAGCAACAGTGGAACGAAAGGGGCCTTGATTTTTCTCTTTCGATCAAAGAGGGTGAGACGGCAAATGAGAGGCGCTCCAACGCGCAACTGGTATGGGGGCGGAGGAAGTAAATCGTGGAAATAGAGAGAGAGTTTGTTTGCACTGGCAATATTCAAGAATGAGAGGAAAGGAATGCTGGTAGAAATGGTTTCAAAAAATCAGCAAGGACAAAGAGGCCAAGTTCCTCCGTAGAATATCCGTAATCCCGCACGTTGATCACGGCCAATCCAGCGAAACTGTTAATCCATGGACAATCTGGCACACTTTAGCATGGCCAATACACCGAACGTTCACATCTTTGCACTGGGAGGGACCTCGAGCAGGCGGAGAAAACCGATGCAGACACCGGGAGAAAGTCCAAATACCATAAGTTTGGGATGAATATCGGAATTGGTATGTATTATATATTATAGTCATTGCATTGTTATTTTTATGAGGCTGGGTTAAAGTGTATATATCCTTGTTGCAGGAACATTATTATGGAACCAAGGTTAAGGCATCCAAACTTGTGTATCTACGAAAGTTGTTTTTAGGGAGTCATAAACTGTGCGTCATGATAGATTCCTAACACTTGATGACCAAGTACATCGACAACTCCAGACGAGCTTCGCCGGTGACGTGAGACGCGGTGATCGTCTCGTAGTTAGAACTCTGCGTTGTTACCTCAGCAATCCCGGTTCCATTCAGAGTCACGCCAGCGATAATTTGATGAGTTTTTCGCAAATGAACTGATGAGGAATTCTCTGAGGAAAGGACTCGTTATAACCCGTTCCCAGCTGAGTGCATGTTTCTGCTCCTGTTTAATGCTCCAGAATTCAAACGCTTGTGAATACGAGAATCTCTTCAGCTCCCAGTTTTTTATTTTAACTATTATCATCAAGCATAATCCTCAGGTTCTTGTCTGTTTGGAAGTGAAAACAGTCTCTCTCAATTTGCTGCATCAGCTTCTTTGGCCATTCACCCAAAATGTTCAAGTGTCTCAAGTAAAGACCCACGGAACCTTCTGTATACGCGGAGAATATTCTTGGTCTGGATAGTCCCTCCATATAAATTAATTTCCTGACATCTGGTCATGATTGCAATGAGGAGGAGCGGGCAGAATGTTGGGAGATAATGCCAGTTCGCAATGGAGAAAACGGAAAAGAAGCGACACACGAAAATCAAGCACTAGTTTTGAGAATGTTGGGAAAAACTTCGAGAAGAGACACCGGGGAGAACGAAGGGCGCTGCGCGACTGATCATCGACAGGCACTTCACATTTCCTTTGGTTAGAATGATTCGAGAAATCAACTGATATTAAGAAACTAAGAAAACTCTCCTTACTGTACATCAGAAAATACAGTTTAATTATAGTTTCATTGCGAATATCTGGAAGCAGAAAGTAGAACAATGGCTCGAATGTAGAAGGCCGGAGGCGCGTTATTGACAGGGCTACGGATAATGGTGTAGTCTATGTTCTGTGACACATAATCACCCTGGCTTGAAACACAGACTCTGTTCTCTCGCCACAGATGCTGTCAGACCTGCTGAGATTGCCCAGCATTTTGTGTTTTTGTTCCAGATTGGTGCATCAGCAAGAATGAGCTGTTACGATGTGGACAAGATGAGACTGTGTCCATCATACATTGGCTTGCTTATTCGAGCAAAAGTGGCGTTTGTCGTCTCTGTGGCGCAATCGATGAGCGCGTTCGGCTGTTAAATGCAACGTTGGTGGTTCGATCCCACCCAGAAACGAAGTGTTATCCCACCCCCGGTTGAAGCGTATTTTACTTTGTCGCTCTGTGGGATCGAATCACCGCCTTGGTGCTTTTTATATTTCATGCCAGGTTGATTTTATTTCCTTTCTGAGTTCCAATATTAAACACGACAAATGCTGTGTTTCTGATTTTCAACAGTCAGTTCGTATCCAAAGGTTTAATCAATATGTATTTGAACCACCATGGAGAGACATTCACCTAACAGCAACAGTGGAACGAAAGGGGCTTAGATCTTTCTCTTTCGATCAAAGAGTGTGAGACGGCGAATGAGAGGCGCTCCAACGCGCAACTGGTATTTGGGCGGAGAAAGTTAATCGTGGAAATAGAGAGAGAGGTTGTTTGCACTTGCAATATTCAAGAATGAGAGCAAAGGAATG
Organism: Scyliorhinus torazame; assembly: GCF_047496885.1. Classification (NCBI taxonomy): domain Eukaryota; kingdom Metazoa; phylum Chordata; class Chondrichthyes; order Carcharhiniformes; family Scyliorhinidae; genus Scyliorhinus; species Scyliorhinus torazame. The sequence goes on along the minus strand of NC_092720.1, from coordinate 175,917,904 downwards.
CTGGGAGAAATGGTTTCAAAAAATCAGCAAGAGACAAAGAGACCAAGTTCCTCCGTAGAATACCCGTAATCCCGCAAATTGATCACGGCCAATCCAGCGAAACTGTTAACCCATGGACAATCTGGCTCATTTTAGCATGGCCAATACACCGAACGTTCACATCTTTGCACTGCGGGAGGGACCTCGAGCAGGTAGAGAAAAACGATGCAGACACCGGGAGAACGTCCAAATACCATAAGTTTGGGATGAATATCGGAATTGGTATGTATTATATATTATAGCCATTGCATTGTTATTTTTATGAGCCCGGTTAATTATCCTTGTTGCAGGAACATTATTATGGAACCAAAGTTAAGGCATCCAAACTTGTGTATCTACTAAAGTTGTTTTTAGGGAGTCATAAACTGTGCGTCATGATAGATTCCAAACAGTTGATGACCAAGTACATCGACAGTTACAGACATGCTTCGCCGGTGACGTGTGGCGCCGTGATCGTCTCGTGGTTAGTGCTCTGCGTTGTGGCCGCAGCAATTTCGATTCAGAGTCACGACAGCGATAATTTGATGAGTTTTTCGCAAATGAACTGATGAGGAATTCTCTGAGGAAAGGAATCTTTAAAACGGGCTAACATCTGAGTGCATGTTTCTGCTCCTGTTTGATGCTCCAGAATTCAAACGCTTGTGAATACGAGAATCTCTGCAGCTCCCAGTTTTTTATTTTAACTATTATCAGCAAGCATACTCCTCAGGTTCTTGTCTGGTTGGAAGTGAAAACAGTCTCTCTCAATTTGCTGCATCAGCTTCTTTGGCCATTCACCCAAAATGTTCAAGTGTCTCAAGTAAAGACCCACGTAACCTTCTGTATACGCGGAGAATATTCTTGGTCTGGATGATCCCTCCAACTCCATGAATTTCCTGACATCTGTCATGATGCAATGAGGAGGAGCGGGCAGGATTTTGGGAGATAATGCCAGCTGGCAATGGAGAAAATGGAAAAGAAGCGACACACGAAAATCAAGCACTAGTTTTGTGAATGTTGGGAAACACTTCGAGAAAGAGACACCGGGGAGAACGAAGGACGCTGCCCGACTGCTCATCGACAGTGACGTCACATTTCCTTTGGTTAGAATGATTCGAGAAATCAACTGATATTTAGAAACTAAGAAAACTGTCCTTACTGCACATCAGAAAATACAGTTTAATTACAGTTTCATTGCGAATATCTGGAAGCAGAAAATACAACAATGGCTCGAATGTAGAAGGCTGTAGGGCGTTATTGACAGGGCTACAGATAACGGCGTAGTCTTTGTTCTGTGACACATAATCACCCTGGCTTGAAACACAGACTCCGTTTTCTCTCCACAGATGCTGTCAGACCTGCTGAGATTGCCCAGCATTTTGTGTTTTTGTTCCAGATCGGTGCATCAACAAGAATGAGCTGTTACGATGTGGACAAGATGAGACTGTGTCCATCTTAAATTGGCTTGTTTATTGGAGTAACAGAGCATCTGTCGTCTCTGTGGCGCAATCGTTTCGCGCGTTCGGCTGTTAATCGAAGGGTTGGTGGTTCGATCCCACCCAGAGACGGAGTGTTATCCAACCCCGGGTGAAGCGTATTTTACCTTGTCCCTCTGTCGGGTCGATTTTATATTTCATGCCACGTTGATTTGATTTCTTTTCTCCGGTTCCAATATTAAACGCGCCAAATGCTGTCTTTCTGATTTTAAACAGTCAGTTCGCATCCAAATGGTTAATCAATATGAATTTGAATTTCCATAGAGAGACATTCACCCAATAGCAACAGTGGGATGAAAGGATCTTAGATTTTTCTCTTTGGATCAAAGAGGGCGAGACGGCGAATGAGAGACGCTCCAAAGTTCAACTGGTATGCGGGCGGAGATGTTGAGTCGTAGAAATAGAGAGAAAGTTGGTTTGCCCTGACAATATTCAGGAATGAGAGGAAAGTGAGACAGGATGAAATGGTTATTTTAAAATCAGCAGGGGTCTTCGTGATCAAGCTCCTCCGTAGAATGCCAGTCACCTGGCACGTTGATCTTGGCCAATCCAGCAAAACTGGTATTCTATGGAGAATCTGGCACACTTTAGCATGGCCAATCAACCGAACCTTCACATCTTTGGACTATGGGAGGGACGTCGAGCAGGCGGAGAAAACCGATGCAGAGACGGGAGAACGTCCAAATGCCATATATTTGGGATGAATGTCGAAATTGTTATGTATTATCTATTATAGCGGTTCTTTTTATCAGCGTGGGTTAAAATATATATCTCCTTGTTGCAGGAACATTACTCTGGAACCAATGTTGATGTATCCAAACTGTGTATCTACGAAACTTGTAATGAGAGAGTCATAAAGTGTTGGCCATGATAGATTCCAAACAGTTGGTGATCAAGTACATCGGCAGTCACTGTGCACCTCGGCGGTAACGTGTGGCGTCGTGATCGTGTAGTGGTTAGTAATTTGCGCTGTGGCTGCATCAACCTCGCTTCGACTCCGAGTTACGACAGCGGTAAGTTAATGTGTATCTCGGAAATGAACGGGTGCGGAATTCTCTGTGTAAGGCCTCTTCAAAGTCGGTCACAACTGAGTGCATGTTTCGGCTCCTGAATTCAAACTGTTGTGAATACGAGAATCTCCTCAGATCACGGTTTTATATTTTAACTATTATCATCTATCATACTCCTACGGGTCTTTTAGTTTTGCAAGTGAAAACAGTCTCTCTCAATTTGTTCCATCAACTTCTTCGGCAATTCACCCAAAACCTTCAAGTGTCTCAACCAAATACCCACTGAACCTTCTTAATACGCGGAGAATAATCTTGGTCACGATAGTCCCTCCATGGAAATGAATTTCCTGACATCTGGTCATGAAGCAGTGAGGAGGAGTGGGCAGAATTCTGAGAAATAGAGCCACTTGGCAGTGGAGAAAAGGATACGAAGCAACACACGAAAATCAAGCACTAGGTTTGTGAATGTTGGGAAACACTTCGAGAAAGAGACTCCGGGGAGAACGAAGGGCGCTGCCCGACTGATCGTCGACAGTCAAGACACATTTCCTTTGGTTAGAATGAGCAATCAACTGATATTTAGAAACTAAGAAAACTGTCCTAACTGCACATCAGAAAATACAGTTTTATTATAGTTTCACTGCTAATATCTGGAAGCAGAAAATACAAAAATGGCTCGAATGTAAAATGGTGGAGGAGCGTTATTGACAGGGCTACGGATAATGGTGTAGTCTTTGTTCTGTAACACAAAGTCACCCTGTCTTGAACCACAGACTCCGTTCTGACTTATCAGATGCTGTAAGACCTGCCGAGATTGCCCAACCTTTTGTGTTTTTGTTACAGATTTGTGCATGGACAATAAGTTGCTCTGAGGACGTGGCCAGGATGAGATTGTTTCCATCATAATTTGGCATGTTTATTCGAGTGACTTGAGCAGTTGCCGTCTCTGTGGCGCAATCGGTTAGCGCGTTCGGCTGTTAACCGAAAGGTTGGTGGTTCAATCCCACCCGGAGACGAAATGATATCTCTCCTGCGGAGGAACTATTTTGTATACTTCGTCTCTCAGTGGGATCGAATCAACGCCTTAGTGATTTTTATATTTCATGCCACGTTGATTTGATTTATTTTCTCCGGTTCCAATATTAAGCACGCCAAATGCTGTCTTTATGATTTCAAACAGTCAGTTCGCATCCAAAGGTTTAATCAATATGAATTTGAATTTCCATAGAGAGACATTCACCCAATAGCAACAGTGGGATGAAAGGATCTTAGATTTTTCTCTTTGGATCAAAGAGGGCGAGACGGCGAATGAGAGACGCTCCAAAGTTCAACTGGTATGCGGGCGGAGATGTTGAGTCGTAGAAATAGAGAGAAAGTTGGTTTGCACTGACAATATTCAGGAATGAGAAGAAAGGGATACAGAATGGGGCAGCACGGTCGCACAAGTGATTAGCACTGTGGCTTCACAGCGCCAGGGTCCCAGGTTCGATTCCCCGCTGGGTCACTGTCTGTGCGGAGTTTGCACGTTCTCCCCGTGTCCGCGTGGGTTTCCTCCGGGTGCTCCCGTTTCCTCCCACAGTCCAAAGACGTGCAGGTTAGGTGGATTGGCCATGCTAAATTACCTGTAGTGTCCATAAGGGTTGGGAGGGGTTATTGGGTTGCGGGGATAAGGTGGAAGTGAGGGATTAATGTGGGTCGGTGCAGACTCGATGGGCCGAATGGCCTCCTTCTGCACTGTATGTTCTATGTAATAAAATGGTTTTTAAAAAATCAGCAGGGGTCTTCGTGATCAAGCTCCTCCGTAGAATGCCAGTCACCTGGCACGTTGATCTTGGCCAATCCAGCGAAACTGCTAGTCTATGGACAATCTGGCACACTTTAGCATGGCCAATCCACCGAACCTTCACATCTTTGGACTATGGGAGGGACCTCGAGCAGGCGGAGAAAATCGATGCAGAGACGGGAGAAAGTCCAAATGCCATATATTTGGGCTGAATGTCGAAATTGTTATGTGTTATCTATTATAGCGGTTCTTTTTATCAGCGTGGGTTAAAATGTATATACCCTTGTTGCAGGAACATTACTCTGGAACCAAAGTTGAGGTATCCAAACTGTGTATCTACGAAACTTGTAATGAGAGAGTCATAAAGTGTTGGCCATGATAGATTCCAAACAGTTGATGATCAAGTACATCGGCAGTCACTGTGCACCTCGGCGGGAACGTGTGGCGTCGTGATCGTATAGTGGTTAGTACTTTGAGCTGTGGCTGCATCAACCTCACTTCGACTCCGAGTCACGACAGCGGTAAGTTAATGTGTATCTCGAAAATTAACGGGTGCGGAATTCTCTGTGTAAGGCCTCTTTAAAGCGGGTCACAACTGAGTGCATGTTTCTGCTCCTGTGAGAGGCACCTGAATTCAAACTGTTGTGAATACGAGAATCTCCTCAGGTCACTGTTTTATATTTTAACTATTTTCATCCATCATACTCCTCCGGGTCTTTTATTTTTGCAAGTGAAAACAGTCTCTCTCAATTTGTTACATCAGCTTCTTCGGCTATTCACCCAAAACTTTCAAGTGTCTCAACCAAATACCCACTGAACCTTCTTTATACGCGGAGAATAATCTTGGTCTCGATAGTCCCTCCATGGAAATGAATTTCCTGACATCCGGTCATGAAGCAGTGAGGAGTGGGCAGAATTTTGAGAAATAGAGCCACTTGGCAGTGGAGAAAAGGATACGAAGCAACACACGAAAATCAAGCACTAGGTTTGTGAATGTTGGGAAACACTTCGAGAAAGAGACTCCGGGGAGAACGAAGGGCGCTGCCCGACTGATCGTCGACAGTCAAGACACATTTCCTTTGGTTAGAATGAGAAATCAACTGATATTTAGAAACTAAGAAAACTGTCCTAACTGCACATCAGAAAATACAGTTTTATTATAGTTTCACGGCGAATATCTGGAAGCAGAAAATACAAAAATGGCTCGAATGTAAAAGGCTGGAGGAGCGTTATTGACAGGGCTACGGATAATGGTGTAGTCTTTGTTCTGTAACACAAAGTCACCCTGTCTTGAACCACAGACTCCGTTCTGACTTCTCAGATGCTGTAAGACCTGCCGAGATTGCCCAACCTTTTGTGTTTTTGTTCCAGATTTGTGCATGGACAATAATTTGCTCTTATGACGTGGCCACTATGAGATTGTTTCCATCATTATTTGGCATGTTTATTCGAGTAACGAAAGCAGTTGTCGTCTCTGTGGCGCAATCGGTTAGCGCGTTCGGCTGTTAATCGAAAGTTTGGTGGTTCAATCCCACCCAGAGACGAAATGATATACCTCCCGAGTTTGAATTGTTTTGTATACTTCGTCCCTCTGTGGGATCGAATCACCGCCTTGGTGCTTTTTATATTTCATGCCACGTTGATTTGATTTATTTTCTCCGGTTCCAATATTGAACACGCCAAAAGCTGTCTTTATGATTTCAAACAGTCAGTTCGCATCCAAAGGTTTAATCAATATGAATTTGAACCACCATGGAGAGACATTCACCTAACAGCAACAGTGGAACGAAAGGGGCCTAGATTTTTCTCTTTCGATCAAAGAGTGTGAGACGGCGAATGAGAGGCGCTCCAACGCGCAACTGGTATTTGGGCGAAGAAAGTCAATCGTGGAAATAGAGAGAATGTTTGTTTGCACTTGCAATATTCAAGAATGAGAGGAAAGGAATGCTGGGAGAAATCGTTTCAAAAAATCAGCAAGAGACAAAGAGACCAAGTTCCTACATAGAATACCCGTAATCCCGCAAATTGATCCCGGCAATCCAGCGAAACTGTTAATCCATGGACAATCTGGCTCATTTTAGCATGGCCAATACACCGAACGTTCACATCTTTGCACTGCGGGTGGGACCTCGAGCAGGGGAAGAAAACCGATGCAGACACCGGGAGAACGTCCAAATACCATAAGTTTGGGATGAATATCGGAATTGTTATGTATTATATATTACAGCCATTGCATTGTTATTTTTATGAGCCCGGTTAATTATCCTTGTTGCAGGAACATTATTATGGAACCAAAGTTAAGGCATCCAAACTTGTGTATCTACTAAAGTTGTTTTTAGGGAGTCATAAACTGTGCGTCATGATAGATTCCAAACAGTTGATGACCAAGTACATCGACAGTTACAGACATGCTTCGCCGGTGACGTGTGGCGCCGTGATCGTCTCGTGGTTAGTGCTATCCGTTGTGGCCGCAGCAATTTCGATTCAGAGTCACGGCAGCGATAATTTGATGAGTTTTTCGAAAATGAACTGATGAGGAATTCTCTGAGGAAAGGACTCTTTAAAACGGGCTCACATCTGAGTGCATGCTTCTGCTCCTGTTTGATGCCCCAGAATTCAAAAGCTTGTGAATACGAGAATCTCTTCAGCTCCCAGTTTTTTATTTTAACTATTATCAGCAAGCATACTCCTCAGGTTCTTGTCTGGTTGGAAGTGAAAACAGTCTCTCTCAATTTGCTGCAACAGCTTCTTTGGCCATTCACCCAAAATGTTCAAGTGTCTCAAGTAAAGACCCACGGAACCTTCTGTATACTCGGAGAATATTCTTGGTCTGGATGGTCCCTCCATCTCCATGAATTTCCTGACATCTGTCATGATGCAATGAAGAGGAGCGGGCAGGATTTTGGGAGATAATGCCAGTTGGCAATGGAGAAAATGGAAAAGAAGCGACACACGAAAATCCAGCACTAGTTTTGTGAATGATGGGAAACACTTCAAGAAAGAGACACCGGGGAGAACGAAGGGCGCTGCCCGACTGCTCATCGACAGTGACGTCACATTTCCTTTGGTTCGAATGATTCGAGAAATCAACTGATATTTAGAATCTAAGAAAACTGTCCTTACTGCACATCAGAATATACAGTTTAATTATAGTTTCATTGCGAATATCTGGAAGCAGAAAATACAACAATGGCTCGAATGTAGAAGGCTGGAGGGCGTTATTGACAGGGCTATGGATAATGGCGTAGTCTTTGTTCTGTGACACATAATCAACGTGGCTTGAAACACAGACTCCGTTCTCTCTCCACAGATGCTGTCAGACCTGCTGAGATTGCCCAGCATCTTGTGTTTTTGTTCCAGATTGGTTAGGGTTAGGGTTAGGGTTCTTTTCTCCGATTTAAGATTTATTTTCTCCGGTTCCAATATTAAACACGCCAAATTCTGTCTTTCTGATTTTAAACATTCAGTTCGCATCCAAAGGGTTAATGAATATGAATTTGAATTACCATAGAGTGACATTCACCCAATAGCAACAGTGGGATGAAAGGATCTTAGATATTTCTCTTTGGATCAAAGAGGGCGAGACGGCGAATGAGAGACGCTCCAAAGTTCAACTGGTATGCGGGCGGAGATGTTGAGTCGTAGAAATAGAGAGAAAGTTCGTTTGCACTGACAATATTCAGGAATGAGAGGAAAGGGATACAGGATGAAATGGTTTTTAAAAAATCAGCAGGGGTCTTCGTGATCAAGCTCCTCCGTACAATGCCAGTCACCTGGCACGTTGATCTTGGCCAATCCAGCGAAACTGCTAGTCTATGGACAATCTGGCACACTTTAGCATGGCCAATCCACCGAACCTTCACATCTTTGGACTATGGGAGGGACCTCGAGCAGGCGGAGAAAATCGATGCAGAGACGGGAGAAAGTCCAAATGCCATATATTTGGGCTGAATGTCGAAATTGTTATGTGTTATCTATTATAGCGGTTCTTTTTATCAGCGTGGGTTAAAATGTATATACCCTTGTTGCAGGAACATTACTCTGGAACCAATGTTGAGGTATCCAAACTGTGTATCTACGAAACTTGTAATGAGAGAGTCATCAAGTGTTGGCCATGATAGATTCCAAACAGTTGATGATCAAGTACATCGGCAGTCACTGTGCATCTCGGCGGGAACGTGTGGCGTCGTGATCGTATAGTGGTTAGTACTTTGCGCTGTGGCTGCATCAACCTCGCTTCGACTCCGAGTCACGACAGCGGTAAGTTAATGTGTATCTCGAAAATTAACGGGTGCGGAATTCTCTGTGTAAGGCCTCTTTAAAGCGGGTCACAACTGAGTGCATGTTTCTGCTCCTGTGAGAGGCACCTGAATTCAAACTGTTGTGAATACGAGAATCTCCTCAGATCACTGTTTTATATTTTAACTATTTTCATCCATCATACTCCTCCGGGTCTTTTATTTTTGCAAGTGAAAACAGTCTCTCTCAATTTGATACATCAGCTTCTTCGGCTATTCACCCAAAACTTTCAAGTGTCTCAACCAAATACCCTCTGAACCTTCTTTATACGCGGAGAATAATCTTGGTCTCGATAGTCCCTCCATGGAAATGAATTTCCTGACATCTGGTCATGAAGCAGTGAGGAGTGGGCAGAATTTTGAGAAATAGAGCCACTTGGCAGTGGAGAAAAGGATACGAAGCAACACACAAAAATCAAGCACTAGGTTTGTGAATGTTGGGAAACACTTCGAGAAAGAGACTCCGGGGAGAACGAAGGGCTCTTCCCGACTGACCGTCGACAGTCAAGACACATTTCCTTTGGTTAGAATGAGAAATCAACTGATATTTAGAAACTAAGAAAACTGTCCTAACTGCACATCAGAAAATACAGTTTTATTATAGTTTCACTGCGAATATCTGGAAGCAGAAAATACAAAAATGGCTCGAATGTAAAATGGTGGAGGAGCGTTATTGACAGGGCTACGGATAATGGTGTAGTCTTTGTTCTGTAACACAAAGTCACCCTGTCCTGAAACACAGACTCCGTTCTGACTTCTCAGATGCTGTAAGACCTGCCGAGATTGCCCAACTTTTTGTGTTTTTGTTCCAGATTTGTGCATGGACAATAATTTGCTCTTCTGACGTGGCCAGGATGAGATTGTTTCCATCATAATTTTGCATGTTTATTCGAGTGACGTGACAGTTGTCGTCTCAGTGGCGCAATCGTTTTCCGCGTTCGGCTGTTAACCGAAAGGTTGGTGGTTCAATCCCACCCAGAGACGAAATGATATCCCTCCCGAGGATGAAAAGTTTTGTATACTTCGTCCCTCTGTGGGATCGAATCACCGCCTTGGTGCTTTTTATATTTCATGCCACGTTGATTTGATTTATTTTCTCCGGTTCCAATATTAAATACGCCAAATGCTGGCTTTATGATTTCAAACAGTCAGTTCGCATCCAAAGGTTTAATCAATATGTATTTGAACCACCATGGAGAGACATTCACCTAACAGCAACAGTGGAACGAAAGGGGCCTAGATTTTTCTCTTTAGATCAAAGAGTGTGAGACGGCGAATGAGAGGCGCTCCAACGCGCAACTGGTATTTGGGCGGAGAAAGTCAATCGTGGAAATAGAGAGAGAATTAGTTTGCACTTGAAATATTCAAGAATGAGAGGAAAGGAATGCTGGGAGAAATCGTTTCAAAAAATCAGCAAGAGACAAAGAGACCAAGTTCCTCCGTAGAATACCCGTAATCCCGCAAATTGATCACGGCCAATCCAGCGAAACTGTTAATCCATGGACAATCTGGCTCATTTTAGCATGGCCAATACACCGAACGTTCACATCTTTGCACTGCGGGAGGGACCTCGAGCAGGTAGAGAAAACCGATGCAGACACCGGGAGAACGTCCAAATACCATAAGTTTGGGATGAATATCGGAATTGTTATGTATTATATATTATAGCCATTGCATTGTTATTTTTATGAGCCCGGTTAATTATCTTTGTTGCAGGAACATTATTATGGAACCAAAGTTAAGGCATCCAAACTTGTGTATCTACTAAAGTTGTTTTTAGGGAGTCATAAACTGTGCGTCATGATAGATTCCAAACAGTTGAAGACCAAGTACATCGACAGTTACAGACATGCTTCACTGGTGACGTATGGCGCCGTGATCGTCTCGTGGTTAGTGCTCTGCGTTGTGGCCGCAGCAATTTCGATTCAGAGTCACGGCAGCGATAATTTGATGAGTTTTTCGCAAATGAACTGATGAGGAATTCTCTGAGGAAAGGACTCTTTAAAACGGGCTCACATCTGAGTGCATGCTTCTGCTCCCGTTTGATGCTCCAGAATTCAAACGCTTGTGAATACGAGAATCTCTTCAGCTCCCAGTTTTTTATTTTAACTATTATCAGCAAGCATACTCCTCAGGTTCTTGTCTGGTTGGAAGTGAAAACAGTCTCTCTCAATTTGCTGCATCAGCTTCTTTGGCCATTCACCCAAAATGTTCAAGTGTCTGAAGTAAAGACCCACGGAACCTTCTGTCTCCGCGGAGAATATTCTTGGTCTGGATGGTCCCTCCACCTCCATGAATTTCCTGACACCTGTCATGATGCAATGAGGAGGAGCGGGCAGGATTTTGGGAGATAATGCCAGTTGGCAATGGAGAAAATGGAAAAGAAGCGACACACGAAAATCAAGCACTAGTTTTGTGAATGTTGGGAAACACTTCTAGAAAGAGACACCGGGGAGAACTAAGGGCGCTGCCCGACTGCTCATCGACAGTGACGTCACATTTCCTTTGGATAGAATGTTTCGAGAAATCAACTGATATTTAGAAGCTAATAAAACTGTCCTTACTGCACAATAGAAAATACAGTTTAATTATAGTTTCATTGCGAATATCTGGAAGCAGAAAATACAACAATGGCTCGAATGTAGAAGGCTGGAGGGCGTTATTGACAGGGCTACGGATAATGGCGTAGTCTTTGTTCTGTGACACATAATCACCCTGGATTGAAACACAGACTCTCTCCAGAGATGCTGTCAGACCTGCTGAGATTGCCCAGCATTTTGTGTTTTTGTTCCAGATTGGTGCATCAACAAGAAGGAACTGTTACGATGTGGACAAGATGAGACTGTGTCCATCTTAAATTGGCTTGTTTATTGGAGCTAAAAGAGCATTTGTTGTCTCTATAGCGCGTTCGGCCATTAACCGAAAGTTTTGTGGTTCGATCCCATCCAGAGACGAAGTGTTATCCCACCCCGGGTGAAGCGTATTTTACGTTGTCCCTCTGTGGGATCGAATCACCGCCTTGGTGCTTTTTATATTTCATGCCACGTTGATTTGATTTATTTTCTCTGGTTCCAATATTAAACACGCCAAATGCTGTGTTTCTGATTTTAAACAGTCAGTTCGCATCCAAAGGGTAAATGAATATGAATTTGAATTACCATAGAGAGACATTCACCCAATAGCAACAGTGGGATGAAAGGATCTTAGATTTTTCTCTTTGGATCAAAGAGGGCGAAACGGCGAATGAGAGACGCTCCAAAGTTCAACTGGTATGCGGGCGGAGATGTTGAGTCGTAGAAATAGAGAGAAAGTTGGTTTGCACTGACAATATTCAGGAATGAGAGGAAAGGGATACAGGATGAAATGGTTTTTTAAAAATCAGCAGGGGTCTTCGTGATCAAGCTCCTCCGTACAATGCCAGTCACCTGGCACGTTGATCTTGGCCAATCCAGCGAAACTGCTATTCTATGGACAATCTGGTACACTTTAGCATGGCCAGTCCACCGAACCTTCACATCTTTGGACTATGGGAGGGACCTTGAGCCGGCGGAGAAAACCGATGCAGAGACGGGAGAACGTCCAAATGCCATATATTTGGGATGAATGTCGAAATTGTTATGTATTATCTATTATAGCGGTTCTTTTTTTCAGCGTCGGTTAAAATGTATATATCCTTGTTGCAGGAACATTACTCTGGAACCAATGTTGAGGTATCCAAACTGTGTATCTACGAAACTTGTAATGAGAGAGTCATAAAGTGTTGGCCACGATAGATTCCAAACAGCTGATGATCAAGTACATCGGCAGTCACTGTGCATCTCGGCGGCAACGTGTGGCGTCGTGATCGTCTGGTGGTTAGTACTTTGCGCTGTGGCTGCATCAACCTCGCTTCGACTCCGAGTCACAACAGCGGTAAGTTAATGTGTATCTCGAAAATTAACGGGTGCGGAATTCTCTGTGTAAGGCCTCTTTAAAGCGGGTCACAACTGAGTGCATGTTTCTGCTCCTGTGAGAGGCACCTGAATTCAAACTGTTGTGAATACGAGAATCTCCTCAGATCACTGTTTTATATTTTAACTATTTTCATCCATCATACTCCTCCGGGTCTTTTATTTTTGCAAGTTTAAACAGTCTCTCTCAATTTGTTACATCAGCTTCTTCGGCTATTCACCCAAAACTTTCAAGTGTCTCAACCAAATACCCTCTGAACCTTCTTTATACGCGGAGAATAATCTTGGTCTCGATAGTCCCTCCATGGAAATGAATTTCCTGACATCTGGTCATGAAGCAGTGAGGAGTGGGCAGAATTTTGAGAAATAGAGCCACTTGGCAGTGGAGAAAAGGATACGAAGCAACACACGAAAATCAAGCACTAGGTTTGTGAATGTTGGGAAACACTTCGAGAAAGAGACACCGGGGAGAACGAAGGGCGCTTCCCGACTGATCGTCGACAGTCAAGACACATTTCCTTTGGTTACAATGAGAAATCAACTGATATTTAGAAACTAAGAAAACTGTCCTAACTGCACATCAGAAAATACAGTTTTATTGTAGTTTCACTGCGAATATCTGGCAGCAGAAAATACAAAAATGGCTCGAATGTAAAAGGCTGGAGGCGCGTTATTGACAGGGCTACGGATAATGGTGTAGTCTTTGTTGTGTAACACAAAGTCACCCTGTCTTTAACCACAGACTCCGTTCTGACTTCTCAGATGCTGTAAGACCTGCCGAGATTGCCCAACCTTTTGTGTTTTTGTTCCAGATTTGTGCATGGACAATAATTTGCTCTTATGTCGTGGCCAGGATGAGATTGTTTCCATCAGAATTTGGCATGTTTATTCGAATGACGAATTCAGTTGTCGTCTCTGTGGCGCAATCGGTTAGCGCGTTCGGCTGTTAACCGAAAGGTTGGTGGTTCAATCCCACCCAGAGACGAAATGATATCCCTCCCGAGGATGAAATGTTTCGTATACTTCGTCCCTCTGTGGGATCGAGTCACCGCCTTGGTGCTTTTTATATTTCATGCCACGTTGATTTGATTTATTTTCTCCGGTTCCAATATTAAACACGCCAAATGCTGTCTTTATGATTTCAAACAGTCAGTTCGCATCCAAAGGTTTAATCAATATGAATTTGAACCACCATGGAGAGACATTCACCTAACAGCAACAGTGGAACGAAAGGGGCCTAGATTATTCTCTTTAGATCAAAGAGTGTGAGACGGCGAATGAGAGGCACTCCAACGCGCAACTGGTATTTGGGCGAAGAAAGTCAATCCTGGAAATAGAGAGAGAGTTTGTTTGCACTTGCAATATTCAAGAATGAGAGGAAAGGAATGCTGGGAGAAATCGTTTCAAAAAATCAGCAAGAGACAAAGAGACCAAGTTCCTCCGTAGAATACCCGTAATCCCGCAAATTGATCACGGCCAATCCAGCGAAACTGTTAATCCATGGACAATCTGGCTCATTTTAGCATGGCCAATACACCGAATGTTCACATCTTTGCACTGCGGGTGGGACCCCGAGCAGGTAGAGAAAACCGATGCAGACACCGGGAGAACGTCCAAATACCATAAGTTTGGGATGAATATCGGAATTGTTATGTATTATATATTACAGCCATTGCATTGTTATTTTTATGAGCCCGGTTAATTATCCTTGTTGCAGGAACATTATTATGGAACCAAAGTTAAGGTATCCAAACTTGTGTATCTACTAAATTTGTTTTTAGGGAGTCATAAACTGTGCGTCATGATAGATTCCAAACAGTTGATGACCAAGTACGTCGACAGTTACAGACATGCTTCGCCGGTGACGTGTGGCGCCGTGATCGTCTCGTGGTTAGTGCTCTGCGTTGTGGCCGCAGCAATTTCGATTCAGAGTCACGGCAGCGATAATTTGATGAGTTTTTCGCAAATGAACTGATGAGGAATTCTCTGAGGAAAGGACTCTTTAAAACGGGCTCACATCTGAGTGCATGCTTCTGCTCCTGTTTGATGCTCCAGAATTCAAACGCTTGTGAATACGAGAATCTCTTCAGCTCCCAGTTTTTTATTTTATCTATTATCAGCAAGCATACTCCTCAGGTTCTTGTCTGGTTGGAAGTGAAAACAGTCTCTCTCAATTTGCTGCATTAGCTTCTTTGGCCATTCACCCAAAATGTTCAAGTGTCTCAAGTAAAGACCCACGGAACCTTCTGTATCCGCGGAGAATATTCTTGGTCTGGATGGTCCCTCCATCTCCATGAATTTCCTGACATCTGACATGATGCAATTTAGAGGAGCGGGCAGGATTTTGGGAGATAATGCCAGTTGGCAATGGAGAAAATGGAAAAGAAGCGACACACGGAAATCAAGCACTAGTTTTGTGAATGTTGGCAAACACTTCGAGAAAGAGACACCGGGGAGAACGAAGGGCGCTGCCCGACTGCTCATCGACAGTGACGTCACATTTCCATTGGTTAGAATTATTCGAGAAATCAACTGATATTTAGAATCTAAGAAAACTGTCCTTACTGCACATCAGAATATACAGTTTAATTATAGTTTCATTGCGAATATCTGGAAGCAGAAAATACAACAATGGCTCGAATGTAGAAGGCTGGAAGGCGTTATTGACAGGGCTACGGATAATGGCGTAGTCTTTGTTCTGTGACACATAATCAACCTGGCTTGAAACACAGACTCCGTTCTCTCTCCACAGATGCTGTCAGACCTGCTGAGATTGCCCAGCATTTTGAGTTTTTGTTCCAGATTGGTGCATCAACAAGAAGGAACTGTTACGATGTGGACAAGATGAGACTGTGTCCATCTTAAATTGGCCTTTTTATTGGAGCTGAAGTAGCATTTGTCGTCTCTGTGGCGCAATCGGTCAGCGCGTTCGGCTGTTAACTGAAAGGTTGGTGGTTCGATCCCACCCAGAGACGGAATGTTATCCCACCCCGCGTGAACCGCATTTTACTTTGTCCCTCTGTGCGATCGAAACACCGCCTTGGTGCTTTTAATATTTCATGCCACGTTGATTTGATTTCTTTTCTCCGGTTCCAATATTAAACACGCCAAATTCTGTCTTTCTGATTTTAAACATTCAGTTCGCATCCAAAGGGTTAATGAATATGAATTTGAATTACCATAGAGAGACATTCATCCAATAGCAACAGTGGGATGAAAGGATCTTAGATTTTTCTCTTTGGATCAAAGAGGGCGAGACGGCGAATGAGAGACGCTCCAAAGTTCAACTGGTATGCGGGCGGAGATGTTGAGTCGTAGAAATAGAGAGAAAGTTGGTTTGCACTGACAATATTCAGGAATGAGAGGAAAGGGATACAGAATGAAATGGTTTTTTAAAAATCAGCAGGGGTCTTCGTGATCAAGCTCCTCCGGAGAATGCCAGTCACCTGGCACGTTGATCGTGGCTAATCCAGCGAAACTGCTAGTCTATGGACAATCTGGCACACTTTAGCATGGCCAATCCACCGAACCTTCACATCTTTGGACTATGGGAGGGACCTCGAGCAGGCGGAGAAAATCGATGCAGAGACGGGAGAAAGTCCAAATGCCATATATTTGGGCTGAATGTCGAAATTGTTATGTGTTATCTATTATAGCGGTTCTTTTTATCAGCGTGGGTTAAAATGTATATACCCTTGTTGCAGGAACATTACTCTGGAACCAATGTTGATGTATCCAAACTGTGTATCTACGAAACTTGTAATGAGAGAGTCATCAAGTGTTGGCCATGATAGATTCCAAACAGTTGATGATCAAGTACATCAGCAGTCACTGTGCACCTGGTCGGGAACGTGTGGCGTCGTGATCGTATAGTGGTTAGTACTTTGAGCTGTGGCTGCATCAACCTCGCTTCGACTCCGAGTCACGACAGCGGTAAGTTAATGTGTATCTCGAAAATTAACGGGTGCGGAATTCTCTGTGTAAGGCCTCTTTAAAGCGGGTCACAACTGAGTGCATGTTTCTGCTCCTGTGAGAGGCACCTGAATTCAAACTGTTCTGAATACGAGAATCTCCTCAGATCACTGTTTTATATTTTAACTATTTTCATCCATCATACTCCTCCGGGTCTTTTATTTTTGCAAGTGAAAACAGTCTCTATCAATTTATTACATCAGCTTCTTCGGCTATTCACTCAAAACTTTCAAGTGTCTCAACCAAATACCCACTGAACCTTCTTTATACGCGGAGCATAATCTTGGTCTCGATAGTCCCTCCATGGAAATGAACTTCCTGACATCTGGTTATGAAGCAGTGAGGAGTGGGCAGAATTTTGAGAAATAGAGCCACTTGGCAGTGGAGAAAAGGATACGAAGCAACACACGAAAATCAAGCACTAGGTTTGTGAATGTTGGCAAACACTTCGAGAAAGAGACACCGGGGAGAACGAAGGGCGCTGCCCGACTGCTCATCGACAGTGACGTCACATTTCCTTTGGTTAGAATGATTCGAGAAATCAACTGATATTTAGAATCTAAGAAAACTGTCCTTACTGCACATCAGAATATACAGTTTAATTATAGTTTCATTGCGAATATCTGGAAGCAGAAAATACAACAATGGCTCGAATGTAGAAGGCTGGAGGGCGTTATTGACAGGGCTATGGATAATGGCGTAGTCTTTGTTCTGTGACACATAATCAACGTGGCCTGAAACACAGACTCCGTTCTCTCTCCACAGATGCTGTCAGACCTGCTGAGATTGCCCAGCATCTTGTGTTTTTGTTCCAGATTGGTTAGGGTTGGGGTTAGGGTTAGGGTTAGGGTTCTTTTCTCCGGTTTTAGATTTATTTTCTCCGGTTCCAATATTAAACACGCCAAGTTCTGTCTTTCTGATTTTAAACATTCAGTTCGCATCCAAAGGGTTAATGAATATGAATTTGAATTACCATAGAGAGACATTCACCCAATAGCAACAGTGGGATGAAAGGAACTTAGATTATTCTCTTTGGATCAAAGAGGGCGAGACGGCGAATGAGAGACGCTCCAAAGTTCAACTGGTATGCGGGAGGAGATGTTGAGTCGTAGAAATAGAGAGAAAGTTGGTTTGCACTGACAATATTCAGGAATGAGAGGAAAGGGATACAGAATGAAATGGTTTTTAAAAAATCAGCAGGGGTCTTCGTGATCAAGCTCCTCCGTAGAATGCCAGTCACCTGGCACGTTGATCTTGGCCAATCGAGCGAAACTGCTAGTCTATGGACAATCTGGCACACTTTAGCATGGCCAATCCACCGAACCTTCACATCTTTGGACTATGGGAGGGACCTCGAGCAGGCGGAGAAAATCGATGCAGAGACGGGAGAAAGTCCAAATGCCATATATTTGGGCTGAATGTCGAAATTGTTATGTGTTATCTATTATAGCGGTTCTTTTTATCAGCGTGGGTTAAAATGTATATACCCTTGTTGCAGGAACATTACTCTGGAACCATAGTTGAGGTATCCAAACTGTGTATCTACGAAACTTGTAATGAGAGAGTCATAAAGTGTTGGCCATGATAGATTCCAAACAGTTGATGATCAAGTACATCGGCAGTCACTGTGCACCTCGGCGGGAACATGTGGCGTCGTGATCGTATAGTGGTTAGTACTTTGAGCTGTGGCTGCATCAACCTCACTTCGACTCCGAGTCACGACAGCGGTAAGTTAATGTGTATCTCGAAAATTAACGGGTGCGGAATTCTCTGTGTAAGGCCTCTTTAAAGCGGGTCACAACTGAGTGCATGTTTCTGCTCCTGTGAGAGGCACCTGAATTCAAACTGTTGTGAATACGAGAATCTCCTCAGGTCACTGTTTTATATTTTAACTATTTTCATCCATCATACTCCTCCGGGTCTTTTATTTTTGCAAGTGAAAACAGTCTCTCTCAATTTGTTACATCAGCTTCTTCGGCTATTCACCCAAAACTTTCAAGTGTCTCAACCAAATACCCACTGAACCTTCTTTATACGCGGAGAATAATCTTGGTCTCGATAGTCCCTCCATGGAAATGAATTTCCTGACATCTGGTCATGAAGCAGTGAGGAGTGGGCAGAATTTTGAGAAATAGAGCCACTTGGCAGTGGAGAAAAGGATACGAAGCAACACACGAAAATCAAGCACTAGGTTTGTGAATGTTGGGAAACACTTCGAGAAAGAGACACCGGGGAGAACGAAGGGCGCTTCCCGACTGATCGTCGACAGTCAAGACACATTTCCTTTGGTTACAATGAGAAATCAACTGATATTTAGAAACTAAGAAAACTGTCCTAACTGCACATCAGAAAATACAGTTTTATTGTAGTTTCACTGCGAATATCTGGCAGCAGAAAATACAAAAATGGCTCGAATGTAAAAGGCTGGAGGCGCGTTATTGACAGGGCTACGGATAATGGTGTAGTCTTTGTTGTGTAACACAAAGTCACCCTGTCTTGAACCACAGACTCCGTTCTGACTTCTCAGATGCTGTAAGACCTGCCGAGATTGCCCAACCTTTTGTGTTTTTGTTCCAGATTTGTGCATGGACAATAATTTGCTCTTATGTCGTGGCCAGGATGAGATTGTTTCCATCAGAATTTGGCATGTTTATTCGAATGACGAGTTCAGTTGTCGTCTCTGTGGCGCAATAGGTTAGCGCGTTCGGCTGTTAACCGAAAAGTTGGTGGTTCAATCCCACCCAGAGACGAAATGATATCCCTCCCGAGGATGAAATGTTTCGTATACTTCGTCCCTCTGTGGGATCGAATCACCGCCTTGGTGCTTTTTATATTTCATGCCACGTTGATTTGATTTATTTTCTCCGGTTCCAATATTAAACACGCCAAATGCTGTCTTTATGATTTCAAACAGTCAGTTCGCATCCAAAGGTTTAATCAATATGAATTTGAACCACCATGGAGAGACATTCACCTAACAGCAACAGTGGAACGAAAGGGGCCTAGATTTTTCTCTTTAGATCAAAGAGTGTGAGACGGCGAATGAGAGGCACTCCAACGCGCAACTGGTATTTGGGCGAAGAAAGTCAATCCTGGAAATAGAGAGAGAGTTTGTTTGCACTTGCAATATTCAAGAATGAGAGGAAAGGAATGCTGGGAGAAATCGTTTCAAAAAATCAGCAAGAGACAAAGAGACCAAGTTCCTCCGTAGAATACCCGTAATCCCGCAAATTGATCACGGCCAATCCAGCGAAACTGTTAATCCATGGACAATCTGGCTCATTTTAGCATGGCCAATACACCGAACGTTCACATCTTTGCACTGCGGGTGGGACCCCGAGCAGGTAGAGAAAACCGATGCAGACACCTGGAGAACGTCCAAATACCATAAGTTTGGGATGAATATCGGAATTGTTATGTATTATATATTACAGCCATTGCATTGTTATTTTTATGAGCCCGGTTAATTATCCTTGTTGCAGGAACATTATTATGGAACCAAAGTTAAGGTATCCAAACTTGTGTATCTACTAAATTTGTTTTTAGGGAGTCATAAACTGTGCGTCATGATAGATTCCAAACAGTTGATGACCAAGTACGTCGACAGTTACAGACATGCTTCGCCGGTGACGTGTGGCGCCGTGATCGTCTCGTGGTTAGTGCTCTGCGTTGTGGCCGCAGCAATTTCGATTCAGAGTCACGGCAGCGATAATTTGATGAGTTTTTCGCAAATGAACTGATGAGGAATTCTCTGAGGAAAGGACTCTTTAAAACGGGCTCACATCTGAGTGCATGCTTCTGCTCCTGTTTGATGCTCCAGAATTCAAACGCTTGTGAATACGAGAATCTCTTCAGCTCCCAGTTTTTTTATTTTATCTATTATCAGCAAGCATACTCCTCAGGTTCTTGTCTGGTTGGAAGTGAAAACAGTCTCTCTCAATTTGCTGCATTAGCTTCTTTGGCCATTCACCCAAAATGTTCAAGTGTCTCAAGTAAAGACCCACGGAACCTTCTGTATCCGCGGAGAATATTCTTGGTCTGGATGGTCCCTCCATCTCCATGAATTTCCTGACATCTGACATGATTCAATTTAGAGGAGCGGGCAGGATTTTGGGAGATAATGCCAGTTGGCAATGGAGAAAATGGAAAAGAAGCGACACACGGAAATCAAGCACTAGTTTTGTGAATGTTGGGAAACACTTCGAGAAAGAGACACCGGGGAGAACGAAGGGCGCTGCCCGACTGCTCATCGACAGTGACGTCACATTTCCATTGGTTAGAATGATTCGAGAAATCAACTGATATTTTGAATCTAAGAAAACTGTCCTTACTGCACATCAGAATATACAATTTAATTATAGTTTCATTGCGAATATCTGGAAGCAGAAAATACAACAATGGCTCGAATGTAGAAGGCTGGAAGGCGTTATTGACAGGGCGACGGATAATGGCGTAGTCTTTGTTCTGTGACACATAATCAACCTGGCTTGAAACACAGACTCCGTTCTCTCTCCACAGATGCTGTCAGACCTGCTGAGATTGCCCAGCATTTTGAGTTTTTGTTCCAGATTGGTGCATCAACAAGAAGGAACTGTTACGATGTGGACAAGATGAGACTGTGTTCCTCTTAAATTGGCCTGTTTATTGGAGCTAAAGGAGCATTTGTCGTCTCTGTGGCGCAATCGGTCAGCGCGTTCGGCTGTTAACTAAAAGGTTGGTGGTTCGATCCCACCCAGAGACGGAATGTTATCCCACCCCGCGTGAACCGCATTTTACTTTGTCCCTCTGTGCGATCGAAACACCGCCTTGGTGCTTTTAATATTTCATGCCACGTTGATTTGATTTCTTTTCTCCGGTTCCAATATTAAACACGCCAAATTCTGTCTTTCTGATTTTAAACATTCAGTTCGCATCCAAAGGGTTAATGAATATGAATTTGAATTACCATAGAGAGACATTCATCCAATAGCAACAGTGGGATGAAAGGATCTTAGATTTTTCTCTTTGGATCAAAGAGGGCGAGACGGCGAATGGGAGACGCTCCAAAGTTCAACTGGTATGCGGGCGGAGATGTTGAGTCGTAGAAATAGAGAGAAAGTTGGTTTGCACTGACAATATTCAGGAATGAGAGGAAAGGGATACAGAATGAAATGGTTTTTAAAAAATCAGCCGGGGTCTTCGTGATCAAGCTCCTCCGGAGAATGCCAGTCACCTGGCACGTTGATCTTGGTCAATCCAGCGAAACTGCTAGTCTATGGACAATCTGGCACACTTTAGCATGGCCAATCCACCGAACCTTCACATCTTTGGACTATGGGAGGGACCTCGAGCAGGCGGAGAAAATCGATGCAGAGACGGGAGAAAGTCCAAATGCCATATATTTGGGCTGAATGTCGAAATTGTTATGTGTTATCTATTATAGCGGTTCTTTTTATCAGCGTGGGTTAAAATGTATATACCCTTGTTGCAGGAACATTACCCTGGAACCAATGTTGAGGTATCCAAACTGTGTATCTACGAAACTTGTAATGAGAGAGTCATAAAGTGTTGGCCATGATAGATTCCAAACAGTTGATGATCAAGTACATCGGCAGTCACTGTGCATCTCGGCGGGAACGTGTGGCGTCGTGATCGTCTGGTGGTTAGTACTTTGCGCTGTGGCTGCATCAACCTCGCTTCGACTCCGAGTCACAACAGCGGTAAGTTAATGTGTATCTCGAAAATTAACGGGTGCGGAATTCTCTGTGTAAGGCCTCTTTAAAGCGGGTCACAACTGAGTGCATGTTTCTGCTCCTGTGAGAGGCACCTGAATTCAAACTGTTGGCAATACGAGAATCTCCTCAGATCACTGTTTTATATTTTAACTATTTTCATCCATCATACTCCTCCGGGTCTTTTATTTTTGCAAGTGAAAACAGTCTCTCTCAATTTGTTACATCAGCTTCTTCGGCTATTCACCCAAAACTTTCAAGTGTCTCAACCAAATACCCTCTGAACCTTCTTTATACGCGGAGAATAATCTTGGTCTCGATAGTCCCTCCATGGAAATGAATTTCCTGACATCTGGTCATGAAGCAGTGAGGAGTGGGCAGAATTTTGAGAAATAGAGCCACTTGGCAGTGGAGAAAAGGATACGAAGCAACACACGAAAATCAAGCACTAGGTTTGTGAATGTTGGGAAACACTTCGAGAAAGAGACACCGGGGAGAACGAAGGGCGCTTCCCGACTGATCGTCGACAGTCAAGACACATTTCCTTTGGTTACAATGAGAAATCAACTGATATTTAGAAACTAAGAAAACTGTCCTAACTGCACATCAGAAAATACAGTTTTATTGTAGTTTCACTGCGAATATCTGGCAGCAGAAAATACAAAAATGGCTCGAATGAAAAAGGCTGGAGGCGCGTTATTGACAGGGCTACGGATAATGGTGTAGTCTTTGTTCTGTAACACAAAGTCACCCTGTCTTGAACCACAGACTCCGTTCTGACTTCTCAGATGCTGTAAGACCTGCGGAGATTGCCCAACCTTTTGTGTTTTTGTTCCAGATTTGTGCATGGACAATAATTTGCCCTTTTGACGTGGCCAGGATGAGATTGTTTCCATCATTATTTGTCATGTTTATTCGAGTAACGAGAGCAGTTGTCATCTCTGTGGCGCAATCGGTTAGCGCGTTCGGCTGTTAATCGAAAGGTTGGTGATTCAATCCCACCCGAAGACGAAATGATATTCCTCCCGAGGCTGAAATGTTTTGTATACTTCGTCCCTCTGTGGGATCGAATCACCACCTTGGTGCTTTTTATATTTCATGCCCCGTTGATTTGATTTATTTTCTCAGGTTCCAATTTTAAACACGCCAAATGCTGTCTTTATGATTTCAAACAGTCAGTTCGCATCCAAAGGTTTAATCAATATGAATTTGAACCACCATGGAGAGACATTCACCTGACAGCAACAGTGGAACGAAAGGGGCCTAGATTTTTCTCTTTAGATCAAAGAGTGTGAGACGGCGAATGAGAGGCACTGCAACGCGCAACTGGTATTTGGGCGGAGAAAGACAATCGTGGAAATAGAGAGAGAGTTTGTTTGAACTTGCAATATTCAAGAATGCGAGGAAAGGAATGCTGGGAGAAATGGTTTCAAAAAATCAGCAAGAGACAAAGAGACCAAGTTCCTCCGTAGAATACCCGTAATCCGGCAAATTGATCACGGCCAACCCAGCGAAACTGTTAATCCATGGACAATCTGGCTCATTTTAGCATGGCCAATACACCGAACGTTCACATCTTTGCACTGCGGGGGGGATCTCGAGCAGGTAGAGAAAACCGATGCAGACACCGGGAGAACGTCCAAATACCATAAGTTTGGGATGAATATCGGAATTGTTATGTATTATATATTACAGCCATTGCATTGTTATTTTTATGAGCCCGGTTAATTATCCTTGTTGCAGGAACATTATTATGGAACCAAAGTTAAGGCATCCAAACTTGTGTATCTACTAAAGTTGTTTTTAGGGAGTCATAAACTCTGCGTCATGATAGATTCCAAACAGTTGATGACCAAGTACATCGACAGTTACAGACATGCTTCGCCGGTGACGTATGGCGCCGTGATCGTCTCGTGGTTAGTGCTCTGCGTTGTGGCCGCAGCAATTTCGATTCAGAGTCACGGCAGCGATAATTTGATGAGTTTTTCACAAATGAACTGATGAGGAATTCTCTGAGGAAAGGACTCTTTAAAACGGGCTCACATCTGAGTGCATGCTTCTGCTCCTGTTTGATGCTCCAGAATTCAAACGCTTGTGAATACGAGAATCTCTTCAGCTCCCAGTTTTTTATTTTAACTATTATCAGCAAGCATACTCCTCAGGTTCTTGTCTGGTTGGAAGCGAAAACAGACTCTCTCAATTTGCTGCATCATCTTCTTTGGCCATTCACCCAAAATGTTCAAGTGTCTCAAGTAAAGACCCACGGAACCTTCTGTATACGCGGAGAATATTCTTGGTCTGGATGGTCCCTCCATCTGCATGAATTTCCTGACATCTGACATGATGCAATGAAGAGGAGCGGGCAGGATTTTGGGAGATAATGCCAGTTGGCAATGGAGAAAATGGAAAAGAAGCGACACACGGAAATCAAGCACTAGTTTTGTGAATGTTGGGAAACACTTCGAGAAAGAGACACCGGGGAGAACGAAGGGCGCTGCCCGACTGCTCATCGACAGTGACGTCACATTTCCATTGGTTAGAATGATTTGAGAAATCAACTGATATTTAGAATCTAAGAAAACTGTCCTTACTGCACATCAGAATATACAGTTTAATTATAGTTTCATTGCGAATAGCTGGAAGCAGAAAATACAACAATGGCTCGAATGTAGAAGGCTGGAAGGCGTTATTGACAGGGCTACGGATAGTGGCGTAGTCTTTGTTCTGTGACACATAATCAACGTGGCTTGAAACACAGACTCCGTTCTCTCTCCACAGATGCTGTCAGACCTGCTGAGATTGCCCAGCATTTTGTGTTTTTGTTCCAGATTGGTGCATCAACAAGAAGGAACTGTTACGATGTGGACAAGATGAGACTGTGTCCATCTTAAATTGGCTTGTTTATTGGAGCTAAAAGAGCATTTGTCGTCTCTGTGGCGCAATCGGTCAGCGCGTTCGGCTGTTAACTGAAACAATCCATGGACAATCTGGCTCATTTTAGCATGGCCAATACACCGAACGTTCACATCTTTGCACTGCGGGTGGGACCTCGAGCAGGTAGAGAAAACCGATGCAAATACCGGGAGAACGTCCAAATACCATAAGTTTGGGATGAATATCGGAATTGTTATGTATTATATATTACAGCCATTGCATTGTTATTTTTATGAGCCCGGTTAATTATCCTTGTTGCAGGAACATTATTATGGAACCAAAGTTAAGGTATCCAAACTTGTGTATCTACTAAATTTGTTTTTAGGGAGTCATAAACTGTGCGTCATGATAGATTCCAAACAGTTGATGACCAAGTACATCGACAGTTACAGACATGCTTCGCCGGTGACGTGTGGCGCCGTGATCGTCTCGTGGTTAGTGCTCTGCGTTGTGGCCGCAGCAATTTCGATTCAGAGTCACGGCAGCGATAATTTGATGAGTTTTTCGCAAATGAACTGATGAGGAATTCTCTGAGGAAAGGACTCTTTAAAACGGGCTCACATCTGAGTGCATGCTTCTGCTCCTGTTTGATGCTCCAGAATTCAAACGCTTGTGAATACGAGAATCTCTTCAGCTCCCAGTTTTTTATTTTATCTATTATCAGCAAGCATACTCCTCAGGTTCGTGTCTGGTTGGAAGTGAAAACAGTCTCTCTCAATTTGCTGCATCAGCTTCTTTGGCCATTCACCCAAAATGTTCAAGTGTCTCAAGTAAAGACCCACGGAACCTTCTGTATACGCGGAGAATATTCTTGGTCTGGATGGTCCCTCCATCTCCATGAATTTCCTGACTTCTGGCATGATGCAATGAAGAGGAGCGGGCAGGATTTTGGGAGATAATGCCAGTTGGCAATGGAGAAAATGGAAAAGAAGCGACACACGAAAATCAAGCACTAGTTTTGTGAATGTTGGGAAACACTTCGAGAAAGAGACACCGGGTAGAACGAAGGGCGCTGCCCGACTGCTCATCGACAGTGACGTCACATTTCCTTTGGTTAGAATGATTCGAGAAATCAACTGATATTTAGAATCTAAGAAAACTGTCCTTACTGCACATCAGAATATACAGTTTAATTATAGTTTCATTGCGAATATCTGGAAGCAGAAAATACAACAATGGCTCGAATGTAGAAGGCTGGAGGGCGTTATTGATAGGGCTACGGATAATGGCGTAGTCTTTGTTCTGTGACACATGATCAACGTGGCTTGAAACACAGACGCCGTTCTCTCTCCACAGATGCTGTCAGACCTGCTGAGATTGCCCAGCATTTTGTGTTTTTGTTCCAGATTGGTGCATCAACAAGAATGAGCTGTTACGATGTGGACAAGATGAGACTGTGTCCATCTTAAATTGGCTTGTTTATTGGTGCTAAACGAGCGTTGATCGTCTCTGTGGCGCAATCGGTCAGCGCGTTCGGCTGTTAACGGAAAGTTTGGTGGTTCGATCCCACCCAGCGACGTAGGGTTATCCCACCCCGGGTGAAGCGTATTTTACTTTGTCCCTCTGTGGGATCGAATCAACGCCTTGGTGCTTTTTATATTTCATGCCACGTTGATTTGATTTCTTTTCTCCGGTTCCAATATTAAACACGCCAAATGCTGACTTTCTGATTTTAAAAATTCAGTTCGCATCCAAAGAGTTAATGAATATCAATTTGAATTACCATAGAGAGACATTCACCCAATAGCAACAGTGTGATGAAAGGATCTTACATTTTTCTCTTTGGATCAAAGAGGGCGAGACGGCGAATGAGAGACGCTCCAAAGTTTAACTGGAATGCGGGCGGAGATGTTGAGTCGTAGAAATAGAGAGAAAGATGGATTGCACTGACAATATTCAGGAATGAGAGGAAAAGGACACAGGATGAAATGGTTTTTAAAATATCAGCAGGGGTCTTCGTGATCAAGCTCCTCCGTCGAATGCCAGTCACCTGGCACGTTGATCTTGGCCAATCCAGCGAAAGTGCTAGTCTATGGACAATCTGGCACACTTTAGCATGGCCAATCCACCGAACCTTCACATCTTTGGACTATGGGAGGGACCTCGAGCAGGCGGAGAAAACCGGTGCAGAGACGGGAGAAAGTCCAAATGCCATATATTTGGGCTGAATGTCGAAATTGTTATGTGTTATCAATTATGGCGGATCTTTTTATCAGCGTGGTTTAAAATGTATATATCCTCGTTGCAGGAATATTACTCTGGAACCAATGTTGAGGTATCCAAACTGTGTATCTACGAAACTTGTAATGAGAGAGTCATAATGTGTTAGCCATGATAGATTCCAAACAGTTGATGACCAAGTACATCGGCAGTCACAGTGCACCGAGGCGGTAACGTGTGGCGTCGTGATCGGAAAGTGGTTAGTACTTTGCGCTGTGGCTGCATCAACCTCGCTTCGACTCCGAGTCACGACAGCGGTAAGTTAATGTGCATCTCGGAAATGAACGAGTGCGGAATTCTCTGTATAAGGCCTCTTTAAAGCGGGTCACAACTGAGTTCATGTTTCTGCTCCTGTTAGAGGCTCCTGAATTCAAACTGTTGTGAATCCGAGAATCTCCTCAGATCACGGTTTTATATTTTAACTAGTATCATCTATCATACACCGCCGGGTCTTTTATTTTTGCAAGTGAAACAGTCTCTCTCAATTTGTTCCATCAGCCTCTTCGGCTATTCACCCAAAACTTTCAAGTGTCTCAACCAAATACCCACTGAACCTTCTTTATACGCGGAGAATAATCTTGGTCTCGATAGTCCCTCCATGGAAATGAATTTCCTGACATCTGGTCATGAAGCAGTGAGGAGTGGGCAGAATTTTGAGAAATAGAGCCACTTGGCAGTGGAGAAAAGGATACGAAGCAACACACGAAAATCAAGCACTAGGTTTGTGAATGTTGGGAAACACTTCGAGAAAGAGACACCGGGGAGAACGAAGGGCGCTTCCCGACTGATCGTCGACAGTCAAGACACATTTCCTTTGGTTAGAATGAGAAATCAACTGATATTTAGAAACTAAGAAAACTGTCCTAACTGCACATCAGAAAATACAGTTTTATTATAGTTTCACTGCGAATATCTGGAAGCAGAAAATACAAAAATGGCTCGAATGTCAAAGGCTGGAGGAGCGTTATTGACAGGGCTACGGATAATGGTGTAGTCTTTGTTCTGTAACACAAAGTCACCCTGTCGTGAACCTTAGACTCCGTTCTGACTTCTCAGATGCTGTAAAACCTGCCGAGATTGCCCAACCTTTTGTGTTTTTGTTCCAGATTTGTGCATGGACAATAATTTGCTCTTATGACGTGGCCAGGATGAGATTGTTTCCATCATAATTTGGAATGTTTATTCGAGCGAAGTGAGCAGTTGTCGTCTCTGTGGCGCAATCGGTTTGCGCCTTCGGCTTTTAACCGAAAGGTTGGTGATTCAATCCCACCCGGAGACGGAATGATATCCCTCCCAAGGATGAAATATTTTGTATACTTCGTCCCTCTGTGGGATCGAATCACCGCCTTGGTGCTTTTTATATTTCATGCCACGTTGATTTGATTTCTTTTCTCTGGTTCCAATATTAAACACGCCAAATGCTGCCTTTATGATTTTAAACAGTCAGTTCGCATCCAAAGGTTGAACCAATATGAATTTGAACCACCATGGAGAGACATTCAACTAACAGCAACAGTGGAACGAAAGGGGCCTAGATTTTTCTCTTTCGATCAAAGAGTGTGAGACTGCGAATGAGAGGCGCTCCAACGCGCAACTGGTATTTGGGCGGAGAAAGTCAATCGTGGAAATAGAGAGAGAGTTTGTTTGCACATGCAATATTCAAGAATGGGAGGAAAGGAATGCTGGGAGAAATGGTTTTTAAAAATCAGCAAGAGACAAAGAGACCAAGTTCCTCCATAGAATATCCGTAATCCGGCAAATTGATCACGGCCAATCCAGCGAAACTGTTAATCCATGGACAATCTGGCTCATTTTAGCATGGCCAATACACCGAACGTTCACATCTTTGCACTGCGGGAGGGACCTCGAGCAGGTAGAGAAAACCGATGCAGACACCGGGAGAACGTCCATATACCATAAGTTTGGGATGAATATCGGAATTGTTATGTATTATATATTATAGCCATTGCATTGTTATTTTTATGAGCCCGGTTAATTATCTTTGTTGCAGGAACATTATTATGGTACCAAAGTTAAGGCATCCAAACTTGTGTATCTACTAAAGTTGTTTTTAGGGAGTCATAAACTGTGCGTCATGATAGATTCCAAACAGTTGATGACCAAGTACATCGACAGTTACAGACATGCTTCACTGGTGACGTGTGGCGCTGTGATCGTCTCGTGGTTAGTGCTCTGCGTTGTGGCCTCAGCAATTTCGATTCAGAGTCACGGCAGCGATAATTTGATGAGTTTTTCGCAAATGAACTGATGAGGAATTCTCTGAGGAAAGGACTCTTTAAAACGGGCTCACATCTGAGTGCATGCTTCTGCTCCTGTTTGATGCTCCAGAATTCAAACGCTTGTGAATACGAGAATCTCTTCAGCTCCCAGTTTTTTATTTTAACTATTATCAGCAAGCATACTCCTCAGGTTCTTGTCTGGTTGGAAGTGAAAACAGTCTCTCTCAATTTGCTGTATCAGCTTCTTTGGCCATTCACCCAAAATGTTCAAGTGTCTGAAGTAAAGACCCACGGAATCTTCTGTCTCCGCGGAGAATATTCTTGGTCTCGATGGTCCCTCCATCTCCATGAATTTCCTGACACCTGTCATGATGCAATGAGGAGGAGCGGGCAGGATTTTGGGAGATAATGCCAGTTGGCAATGGAGAAAATGGAAAAGAACCGACACACGAAAATCAAGCACTAGTTTTGTGAATGTTGGGAAACACTTCGAGAAAGGGACACCGGGGAGAACTAAGGGCGCTGCCCGACTGCTCATCGACAGCGACGTCACATTTCCTTTGGATTGAATGTTTCGAGAAATCAACTGATATTTAGAAGCTAAGAAAACTGTCCTTACTGCACATCAGAAAATACAGTTTAATTATAGTTTCATTGCGAATATCTGGAAGCAGAAAATACAACAATGGCTCGAATGTAGAAGGCTGGAGGGCGTTATTGACAGGGCTACGGATAATGGCGTAGTCTTTGTTCTGTGAGACATAATCACCCTGGATTGAAACACAGACTCTCTCCAGAGATGCTGTCAGACCTGCTGAGATTGCCCAGCATTTTGTGTTTTTGTTCCAGATTGGTGCATCAACAAGAATGAGCTGTTGCGATGTGGACAAGATGAGACTGTGTCCATCTTAAACTGGCTTGTTTATTGGAGCTAAAAGAGCATTTGTTGTCTCTATAGCGCGTTCGGCCATTAACCGAAAGTTTTGTGGTTCGATCCCATCCAGAGACGAAGTGTTCTCCCACCCCGGGTGAAGCGTATTTTACTTTGTCCCTCTGTGGGATCGAATCACCGCCTTGGTGCTTTTTATATTTCATGCCACGGTGATTTGATTTATTTTCTCTGGTTCCAATATTAAACACGCCAAATGCTGTCTTTCCGATTTTAAAAAGTCAGTTCGCATCCAAAGGGTTAATGAATATGAATTTGAATTACCATAGAGAGACATTCACCCAATAGCAACTGTGGGATGAAAGGATCTGAGATTTTTCTCTTTGGATCAAAGAGGGCGGGACGGCGAATGAGAGACGCTCCAAAGTTCAACTGGTATGCGGGCGGAGATGTTGAGTCGTAGAAATAGAGAGAAAGTTGGTTTGCACTGACAATATTCAGGAATGAGAGGAAAGGGATACAGGATGAAATGGTTTTTAAAAAATCAGCAGGGGTCTTCGTGATCAAGCTCCTCTGTAAAATGCCAGTCACCTGGCACGTTGATCTTGGCCAATCCAGCGAAACTGCTATTCTATGGACAGTCTGGCACACTTTAGCATGGCCAATCCACCGAACCTTCACATCTTTGGACTATGGGAGGGACCTCGAGCAGGCGGAGAAAACCGATGCAGAGACGGGAGAACGTCCAAATGCCATATATTTGGGATGAATGTCGAAATTGTTATGTATTACCTATTATAGCGGTTCTTTTTTTCAGCGTCGGTTAAAATGTATATATCCTTGTTGCAGGAACATTACTCTGGAACCAATGTTGAGGTATCCAAACTGTGTATCTACGAAACTTGTAATGAGAGAGTCATAAAGTGTTGGCCACGATAGATTCCAAACAGCTGATGATCAAGTACATCGGCAGTCACTGTGCACCTCGGCGGCAACGTGTGGCGTCGTGATCGTGTAGTGGTTTGTACTTTGCGCTGTGGCTGCATCAACCTTCTTCGAATCCGAGTCACGACAGCGGTAAGTTAATGTGTATCTCGGAAATGAACGGGTGCGGAATTCTCTGTGTAAGGCCTCTTTAAAGCGGGTCACAACTGAGTGCATGTTTCTGCTCCTGTTAGAGGCTCCTGAATTCAAACTGTTGTGAATACGCGAATCTCCTCAGATCACGGTTTTATATTTTAACTATTATCATCTATCCTACTCCTCCGGGTCTTTTATTTTTGCAAGTGAAAACAGTCTCTCTCAATTTGTTACATCAGCTTCTTCGGCTATTCACCCAAAACTTTCAAGTGTCTCAACCAAATACCCACTGAACCTTCTATATACGCGGAGAATGATCTTGGTCTCGATAGTCCCTCCATGGAAATGAATTTCCTGACATCTGGTCATGAAGCAGTGAGGAGTGGGCAGAATTTTGAGAAATAGAGCCACTTGGCAGTGGAGAAAAGGATACGAAGCAACACACGAAAATCAAGCACTAGGTTTGTGAATGTTGGGAAACACTTCGAGAAAGAGACACCGGGGAGAACGAAGGGCGCTTCCCGACTGATCGTCGACAGTCAAGACACATTTCCTTTGGTTACAATGAGAAATCAACTGATATTTAGAAACTAAGAAAACTGTCCTAACTGCACATCAGAAAATACAGTTTTATTATAGTTTCACTGCGAATATCTGGAAGCAGAAATACAAAAATGGCTCGAATGTAAAAGTTTGGAGGCGCGTTATTGGCAGGGCTACGGATAATGGTGTAGTCTTTGTTCTGTAACAAAAAGTCACCCTGTCTTGAACCACAGACTCCGTTCTGACTTCTCAGATGCTGTAAGACCTGCCGAGATTGCCCAACCTTTTGTGTTTTTGTTCCAGATTTGTGCATGGACAATAATTTGCTCTTATGACGTGGCCAGGATGAGATTGTTTCCATCATAATTTGGCATGTTTATTCTAGCGATGTGAGCTATTGTCGTCTCTGTGGCGCAATCGGTTATCGCGTTCGGCTGTTAACCGAAAGGTTGGTGGTTCAATCCCACCCGGAGATGAAATGATATTCCTCCCGAGGATGAAATTTTTTGTATACTTCGTCCCTCTGTGGGATCGAATCACCGCCTTGGTGCTATTTATATTTCATGCCACATTGATTTGATTTCTTTCCTCCGGTTCCAATATTAAACAGGCCAAATGCTGACATTATGATTTTAAACAGTCATTTCACATCCAAAGAGCTAATCAATATTACTTTGAACTACCAGAGGGAGACATTTATCCCAATAGCAACAGTGAAACGATAGGGGCCTCGATTTTTCTCTTTGGTTCAAAGAGGGTGAGACGGCGATTGTGAGGCGTTCCATAGTGTAACTGGTATCTAGGCGAAATAGTTCAATCGTGGAAATAGAGAGAGAGTTTATTCGCACTGGCAATATTCAGGAATGAAAGGAAAAGGACAGAGGGTGAAACGGTTTCAAAAAAATCAGCAGTGAACGACGTGACGAAGTTCCTCCGTAGAATGCCGTAACCCGGCATGTTGATCTGGACCAATCCAGCGAAACTGCTGATGTATGGACAATCTGGCACACTTTAGCATGGCTAATCACCGAACCTTCACATCTTTGGATGTGGTAGGGACCAGGAACAGGCGGAGAAACTCGATACAGACACCGGGAGAACGTCCAGATACCATATGTTTGGGATAAATATCGAAATTGTTATGTATTGTGTATTACCAGAATGTTGCCTGGTATGGAGGGCATTAGCTATGAGGAGCGGTTGAATAAACTCGGTTTGTTCTCACTGGAACAAAGGAGGTTGAGGGGAGACCTGATAGAGGTATACAAAAGTATGAGGGGCATAGACAGAGTGGATAGTCAGAGGCTTTTCCCCAGGGTAGAGTGGTCAATTACTAGGGGGCACAGGGTTAAGGTGAGAGGGGCAAGGTTTAGAGTAGATGTACGATGCAAGTTTTTTACGCAGAGGGTAGAGGGTGCCTGGAACTCGCTACCGGAGGAGGTAGTGGAAGCAGGGACGATAGGGACATTTAAGGGGCATCTTGACAAATATATGAATAGGATGGGAATAGAAGGATACGGACCCAGGAAGTGTAGAAGATTGTAGTTTAGTCGGGCAGCATGGTCGGCACGGGCTTGGAGGGCCGAAGGGCCTGTTCCTGTGCTGTACATTTCTTTGTTCTTTGTTCTTTGTTATCTGCTACTCTGCACCTTTTTAGCCCATCTCAGGACCTCTTCTCTATCCTTAAGGCAGTAAAATCGCGCGATTACCGCCCTGGGTGGTTCTCCCGCTTTTGGTCTTCTCGCCGGAATCCGATTTGCCCACTCCACCTCCAAGGGGCCCGTAGGGGCCTCAGCACCCATCAGTGAGCTCAGCATCGTACTTGCGTACGCTCCACAGTCCACTCCTTCCACACCCTCAGGGAGACCCTGTATCCGAAGGTTCTTCCTTCGCGCTCCATTTTCTAGGGCCTCGATCCTTTCAGTACAATTTTTATGAAGTGCCTCGTGCGTCTGTGTCTTAACCGCCAGGCCCAGGATCTCGTCCTCAATATCTGTCACCTTCTGCTCCACCACGCGGAGCTCTGTCTCCTGGGTCTTTAGTGTCTCCTTGAGCCCCTCAATTGCCTGTAGCAACGGGGTCAGCACCTCCCTCTTCAGCAGCTCCGCGCACCGTCTCACAATTTCATCCTGCTCAGGCCCCCATGTCGCCTGCGCTTTCTCCCCCGCCATCTTGTACTTCTCTCTTTCTGACCCTTTGGTCGACGATTCCTCGCGCTGCAGCCGCCGCCGCCGGTTTTTTCTTCCTTCGTTTGGGGGTGGGGGGGTGGGGGGTGGAGACTCTCTTCCCACACACCCCACACCGGGTTGCGTCGTCAAAAAATTCCCCGTTGGGGCTCTTAAAAGAGCCAGAAGGTCCGTCGGAGCTGGAGCCGCCGAAACGTGCGGCTAGCTAGGCATCACCGCAACCGGAAGTCCCTTCAGTGGCCTTGATGAGATCTTTTCACAGTTGTTCCCTCTGCTGCTAGAATTCACCTTTGATACAGGCCCTCAGGTCAGCTTGCAGCTTTAAGCTTGCCCTTCCCCCGCCTGGATGCTGGAAGAGGCCCTGTTTATCCTGCAGTTGCAGCCAAATCCTT
Organism: Scyliorhinus torazame; assembly: GCF_047496885.1. NCBI lineage: Eukaryota > Metazoa > Chordata > Chondrichthyes > Carcharhiniformes > Scyliorhinidae > Scyliorhinus > Scyliorhinus torazame. Next base: position 175,883,182 of record NC_092720.1, on the reverse strand, counting down.
TACTGTTTCTGCTGTGTCTGGCACCCAAGAGACATACCGTTCCTGGGGGACACTGTCGGGGGAATATTGCAGCCTTCTTCCCACACCGGGAAATGTCAAACAAATGCCGTGGGGGCCCTGCAAAAGAGCCCAAAAGTCCGTTCCAAGCAGGAGCTACCGAATATGCGACCTAGCTCTGCATAGCCGCACCCGGAAGTCTCAATGGCCACTAAACATGACAGTCAGTTAAAATTTGCAGATGGAAAGGGAAACGTACAGTTGGATCATATTGATGAGGATATTGAGAAAAACCGTCAAAGTCGAAGGCTTGGCGTGGATCGATTAAATATGTCCAAGCTTTTCCAAGGTTTGACGAGAAGGAAGTGCAAGCTTTTTTCATTTCATTTGACAAGGTAGCTAAACAAATGAAATGGCCACAGGACATGTGGGTATTGCTGATTCAAACAAAGCTGGGAGGTAGAGTTAGTGAAGTCTTCGCATCATTACCGGTGGAGTTATCTGGGACGTATGAGGAGGTGAAAACATCTATCTTGGGTGCATCTGAACTAATGCCAGAAGTCTACAGACAAAGGTTTAGAAATTTAAGGAAAGCATTTGGGCAAACATACATGGAGTTTGAAAGGCTCAAACAGAGTAATTTTGGTAGGTGGATGAGGGGTTTGAAAATAGACCAAACGTATGAAGCTCTCAGAGAAATTATAATTTTAGAGGAGTTTAAAAATTCAATTCCTGATGTTATGAGAACTCATAAGAACATAAGAACTAGGAGCAGGAGTAGGCCATCTGGCACCTCGAGCCTGCTCCACCATTCAATGAGATCATGGCTGATCTTTTGTGGACTGAGCTCCACTTTCCTGCCCGAACACCATAACCCTTAATCCCTTTATTCATCAAAAAACTATCTATCTTTATCTTAAAAACATTTAATGAAGGAGCCTCTACTGCTTCACTGGGCAAGGGATTCCATAGATTCACAACCCTTTGGGTGACGACGTTCCTCTGAAACTCAGTCCTAAATCTACTTCCCCTTATTTTGAGGCTATGCCCCCTAGTTCTGCTTTCACCCGCCAGTGGAAACAACCTGCCCGCATCTATCCTATCTATTCCCTTCATAATCTTATATGTTTCTATAAGATCCCCACCTCATCCTTCTAAATTCCAACGAGTACAGTCCCAGTCTACTCAACCTCGCCTCGTAATCCAACCCCTTCAGGTCTGGGATTAACCTAGTGAATCTCCTCTGCACACCCTCCAGTGCCAGTACGTCCTTTCTCAAGTAAGGAGGCCAAAACTGAACACAGTACTCCAGGTGTGGCCTCACTAACACCTTATACAATTGCAGCAGAGCCTCCCTATTCTTAAACTCCATCCCTCTAGCAATGAAGCACAAAATTCCATTTGCCTTCTTAATCACCTGTTGCACCTGAAAACCAACATTTTGCGACTCATGCACTAGCACACCCAGGTCACTCTGCACAGCAGCATGTTTTAATATTTTATCATTTAAATAATAATCCCTTTTGCTGTTATTCCTACCAAAATGGATAACCTCACATTTGTCAACATTGTATTCCATCTGCCAGACCCTACCTCATTCACTTAGCCTCATGTTGGAGAGCAGAGGGTTAAAACTGCGAGATTAGCAGCAGAAATGGCAGGTGATTATGAATTAGGTCATAAATCAAAGCTTGGTTTCCGACATCAGTTTCAGCCTGTGAGGGATAGAAATTGGGACATGAGAAATGCTCAAGTGGTAAAGGTAAAGGTGATCTGATGGGAGGTAATAAGGAGAGTTAAAATTAAAAAGATTTTAAAAGATTAACAAGGAAATTCAGGAGGATGGAAAAGAAATGAAAAGTTTAAATGTTTTCACTGTAATAAACTAGGCCATGTAAAGTCACAGTGTTGGTGATTGAACTTGGAAGGCTGATGTGGTAAAACAGAAGAGGACCAGGTGGAGGATGAGGCGCATATTTTTAGTTCAGGAATATTGGCGGAGATACAACAGAAAGATATGGAAATAAAACGGATGTATCAGAAAGCATACACGGAAGAGGATTCTGAATGTATACCAGAGCGTTATTACCGCAAAAGTAATGTCTTGATGTGAAAATGGAGACCTTTACATATGCAGGCGGATGAAAAGTGTGCAGAAGTTCATCAAGTAGTATTGCCGGTAGGGTGTAGAAAGGATGTGTTGCGAGTTGCAAATAAGGTACCAGTGGGAGGTCTTTTGGGGCAATGGAAAACTCAAGTTAAAATCCAAAAACATTTTTATTTGCCTGGACTACATAAAGATGTAGTTAAATGTTGTCAATCATGTCACACATGTCAAGTGACAGGGAAACCTCAAGTGGTGATAAAACCAGCGCCCTTAATACCATTCCAGCATTTGAGGAACCTTTTACCAAGGTCCTAATTGATTGCATCGAACCGCTTCCGAAAACAAAAAGTGGGAATCAATGTCTTTTGACTACAATGGATGCGTCCACTAGGTTTCCAGAGGCCATTCCAGTACGTAATGTTACAGCTAAAAGGATTGTGGAGGAATTAATTAAATACTTTACTGGACATGGACTACCCACGGAGATACTATCGGATCATGGATCAAATTTTATCTCGAGGTTATTCAAAGAAGTTTTGAATAGCTTAGGAATAAAATAATTTAAATCAACTGCCTACCATCCAGAATCGCAGGGAGCGTTAGAAAGGTGGCATCAGACATTAAAGACAATGTTGAGGGCTTATTGTCAAGATTATCCAGGGGATTGCGATAAAGGAATTCCATTCATCTGTTTGCAATTAGGGATGCAACTAATGAGTCAACATAATTTAGTCCTTTTGAACTTTTGGTCATGAGGTAAGAGGACCACTTAAATTGATTAAGGAAAAATTGGTGAGGGAGATATCGGAAAATAGATTTTTGGATTGCCTTTCAAATTTTAGGGAACGATTAAATAGAGCAGGTGAATTGGCTAGACAGCATTTAAAAGTTGCACAAAATGTGATTAAATGGGTAGCGGGCAAGAAATCCAAAGTTTGTTGTTTTGCCAGTGGAGAAACTGTTTGAGTATTGTTCCCCGTGGTAGGTGAACCTTTAAAAGTTAGGTTTTGTGGAACTTATCAAATTGAGAGGTAATTAAGTGAGGTGAATTATGTGGCAAAAATACCAGATAGAAGGAAGAATCACCGAGTGTATCACGTGAATATGCTTAAAAGTTACTTTGAAAGGGGAGGAGAGAAAAAGGAGGAGGTTTTAATGATTCAACTCAAAGTATCGAACCACATCCAGATGACTGTAAATTTCACATACCTCAAATTAAATTGGAAAATGAGGATGTTCTTAAAAATTGGGATAAATTGTTGAGTTATCTTCCAGGGGAAAAACGAACTGACCTGAAAGAGTTATTGATATCACATGGACAAGTTTGCGGAGATAAATTGCGAAGTACTGACTGTGAGATGTGGCAGGTCCGGGAGGCTTCCAGTGTCCCGGATGGCTTCATCTGCAGAAAGTGCACCCAACTGCAGCTCCTAACAGACCGCATGGTTCGGTTGGAGCAGCAATTGGATGCACTTAGGAGCATGCAGGTGGCGGAAAGCGTCATAGATCGCAGTTATGTAAGTGTGGTCACACCCAAGGTGCAGGCAGAGAAATGGGTGACCACCAGAAAGGGCAGGCAGTCAGTGCAGGAATCCCCTGTGGTTGTCCCCCTCTCGAACAGATATACCCCTTTGGATACTGTCGGGGGGGATAGCCTATCAGGGGAAAACAGCAGCAGCCAGAGCAGTGGCACCACGGCTGGCTCTGATGTTCAGAAGGGAGGGTCAAAGCGCAGAAGAGTAATAGTTATAGGGGACTCTATAGTCAGGGGCACAGATAGGCGCTTCTGTGGACGTGAAAGAGACTCCAGGATGGTATGTTGCCTCCCTGGTGCCAGGGTCCAGGATGTCTCCGAACGGGTAGAGGGAATCCTGAAGGGGGAGGGCAAACAGGCAGAGGTCGTTGTACATATTGGTACTAACGACATAGGCAGGAAGGGGCATGAGGTCCTGCAGCAGGAGTTCAGGGAGCTAGGCAGAAAGTTAAAAGACAGGACCTCGAGGGTTGTAATCTCGGGATTACTCCCTGTGCCACGTGCCAGTGAGGCTAGAAATAGGAAGATAAAGCAGACAAACACGTGGCTAAACAGCTGGTGTAGGAGGGAGGGTTTCTGTTATCTGGACCACTGGGAGCTCTTCCGGGGCAGGTGTGACCTGTATAAGATGGACGGGTTGCATCTAAACCGGAGAGGCATAAATATCCTGGCCGCGAGGTTTGCTAGTGTCACACGGGAGGGTTTAAACTAGTATGGCAGGGGGGTGGGCACGGGAGCAATAGGTCAGAAGGTGAGAGCATTGAGGGAGAACTAGGGAATAGGGACAGTGTGGCTCTGAGGCAGCGCAGACGGGGAGAAGTTGCTGAACACAGCGGGTCTGGTGGCCTGAAGTGCATATGTTTTAATGCAAGGAGCATTACGGGTAAGGCAGATGAACTTAGAGCTTGGATTACTACTTGGAACTATGATGTTGTTGCCATTACAGAGACCTGGTTGAGGGAAGGGCAGGATTGGCAGCTAAACGTTCCAGGATTTAGATGTTTCAGGCGGGATAGAGGGGGATGTAAAAGGGGAGGCGGAGTTGCGCTACTTGTTCAGGAGAGTATCACAGCTATACAGCGAGAGGACACCTCAGAGGGCAGTGAGGCTATATGGGTAGAGATCAGGAATAAGAAGGGTGCAGTCACAATGTTGGGGGTATACTACAGGCCTCCCAACAGCCAACGGGAGATAGAGGAGCAGATAGGTAGACAGATTTTGGAAAAGAGTAAAAACAACAGGGTTGTGGTGATGGGAGACTTCAACTTCCCCAATATTGACTGGGACTCACTTAGTGCCAGGGGCTTAGACGGGGCAGAGTTTGTAAGTAGCATCCAGGAGGGCTTCTTAAAACAATATGTAAACAGTCCAACTAGGGAAGGGGCGGTACTGGACCTGGTATTGGGGAGTGAGCCCGGCCAGGTGGTAGATGTTTCAGTAGGGGAGCATTTCGGTAACAGTGACCACAATTCAGTAAGTTTTAAAGTACTGGTGGACAAGGATAAGAGTGGTCCGAGGATGAATGTGCTAAATTGGGGGAAGGCTAATTATAACAATATTAGGCGGGAACTGAAGAACATAGATTGGGGGCGGATGTTTGAGGGCAAATCAACATCTGACATGTGGGAGGCTTTCAAGTGTCAGTTGAAAGGAATACAGGACAGGCATGTTCCTGTGAGGAAGAAAGATAAATACGGCAATTTTCGGGAACCTTGGATGACGAGTGATATTGTAGGCCTCGTCAAAAAGAAAAAGGAGGCATTTGTCAGGGCTAAAAGGCTGGGAACAGACGAAGCCTGTGTGGCATATAAGGAAAGTAGGAAGGAACTTAAGCAAGGAGTCAGGAGGGCTAGAAGGGGTCATGAAAAGGCATTGGCAAATAGGGTTAAGGAAAATCCCAAGGCTTTTTACACTTATATAAAAAGTAAGAGGGTAGCCAGGGAAAGGGTTGGCCCACTGAAGGATAGGCAAGGGAATCTATGTGTGGAGCCAGAGGAAATGGGCGAGGTACTAAATGAATACTTTGCATCAGTATTCACCAAAGAGAAGGAATTGGTAGATGTTGAGTCTGGAGAAGGGGGTGTAGATAGCCTGGGTCACATTGTGATCCAAAAAGACGAGGTGTTGGGTGTCTTAAAAAATATTAAGGTAGATAAGTCCCCAGGGCCGGATGGGATCTACCCCAGAATACTGAAGGAGGCTGGAGAGGAAATTGCTGAGGCCTTGACAGAAATCTTTGGATCCTCGCTGTCTTCAGGGGATGTCCCGGAGGACTGGAGAATAGCCAATGTTGTTCCTCTGTTTAAGAAGGGTGGCAGGGATAATCCCGGGAACTACAGGCCGGTGAGCCTTACTTCAGTGGTAGGGAAATTACTGGAGAGAATTCTTCGAGACAGGATCTACTCCCATTTGGAAGCAAATGGACGTATTAGTGAGAGGCAGCACGGTTTTGTGAAGGGGAGGTCGTGTCTCACTAACTTGATAGAGTTTTTCGAGGAGGTCACTAAGATGATTGATGCAGGTAGGGCAGTAGATGTTGTCTATATGGACTTCAGTAAGGCCTTTGACAAGGTCCCTCATGGTAGACTAGTACAAAAGGTGAAGTCACACGGGATCAGGGGTGAACTGGCAAGGTGGATACAGAACTGGCTAGGCCATAGAAGGCAGAGGGTAGCAATGGAGGGATGCTTTTCTAATTGGAGGGCTGTGACCAGTGGTGTTCCACAGGGATCAGTGCTGGGACCTTTGCTCTTTGTAGTATATATAAATGATTTGGAGGAAAATGTAACTGGTCTGATTAGTAAGTTTGCAGACGACACAAAGGTTGGTGGAATTGCGGATAGCGATGAGGACTGTCTGAGGATACAGCAGGATTTAGATTGTCTGGAGACTTGGGCGGAGAGATGGCAGATGGAGTTTAACCTGGACAAATGTGAGGTAATGCATTTTGGAAGGGCTAATGCAGGTAGGGAATATACAGTGAATGGTAGAACCCTCAAGAGTATTGAAAGTCAAAGAGATCTAGGAGTACAGGTCCACAGATCACTGAAAGGGGCTACACAGGTGGAGAAGGTAGTCAAGAAGGCATACGGCATGCTTGCCTTCATTGGCCGGGGCATTGAGTATAAGAATTGGCAAGTCATGTTGCAGCTGTATAGAACCTTAGTTAGGCCACACTTGGAGTATAGTGTTCAATTCTGGTCGCCACACTACCAGAAGGATGTGGAGGCTTTAGAGAGGGTGCAGAAGAGATTTACCAGAATGTTGCCTGGTATGGAGGGCATAAGCTATGAGGAGCGATTGAATAAACTCGGTTTGTTCTCACTGGAACGAAGGAGGTTGAGGGGCGACCTGATAGAGGTATACAAAATTATGAGGGGCATAGACAGAGTGGATAGTCAGAGGCTTTTCCCCAGGGTAGAGGGGTCAATTACTAGGGGGCATAGGTTTAAGGTGAGAGGGGCAAAGTTTAGAGTAGATGTACGAGGCAAGTTTTTTACGCAGAGGGTAGTGGGTGCCTGGAACTCACTACCGGAGGAGGTAGTGGAGGCAGGGACGATAGGGACATTTAAGGGGCATCTTGACAAATATATGAATAGGATGGGAATAGAAGGATACGGACCCAGGAAGTGTAGAAGATTGTAGTTTAGTCGGGCAGTATGGTCGGCACGGGCTTGGAGGGCCGAAGGGCCTGTTCCTGTGCTGTACATTTCTTTGTTCTTTGTTCTTTGTACTAAAATAGCTATACATGATGTAGATGTGGGAAATGCTATTCCAATCAAACAACATCCATATGGACTTAACCCTTTACAATTGGCACAGATTAACAAAGAGAGTGAGAGTGTGCTTAATGATGGCACAAACGAAGTGGGTTGCAGCCAATGTAGCTCACCCATAGTGATGGTACCAAAGCCAGGCGGTACCCAACGGTTATGTGTGGACTATGGAAAGGTTAATGCAGTTAGAGGAACGGACTCTGATCCTATCCCACGTTTGGAGGATTGCATTGAGAAAGTGGGCCAATCAGTGCTTATTTCTAAATTGGATTTACTTAAACGTTGCGGGCATGTACCTTTACCCGAAAGGGCGAAGGAGATTTCAGCTTTTGTGACTCCAGGTGGTATATACCAATTCAAAGTTATGCCATTTGGCAGGAAAAACGCACCAGTCACATTTCAACGGTTAACAGGATTACCCAATTGTGCGGTATACATCGATGATCTGTTAATTTTCAGCTAGTCATGGAAAGAACATTTAACACATCTGATAGGGTTATTCGATCAACTTCAGGAGGCGGGTTTGATAATAAGCCTAGCCAAAAGTGAATTTGTCACTTTCCTTGGCCATACAATCGGACAGGGTCGAACGGTCCCACGGGATGTGAAAACGAAAGTCATTGGGGAGTTTCCGATACCCTCGGCACGACGGGAAATAATGCGATTTCTTGGTATGAGTGGATTTTACCAGAAATTTTTACCCAATTTTAGCAGTGTGGTCGCACCACTGACTGACTTACTCAAGACGCGTCACAAATTCCATTGGACAGCGGAGTGTCAACAGGCATTTCACGGCCTGAATGCGGTGTTAACCACTGCTTCTGTGTTAGCCATCCCAAATTACACCAAAGCATTCAAAGTGGCGGTTGATGCGAGTGATGTGGGTGTAGGTGCGATGCTTCTACAGAACGACGACGAAGCGCTCGAGCGGCCTTTTGGTTATTTTTCAAAGAAATTGAATTCTCCCCAGAAAAGGTATTCCACGATTGAGAAGGCGATTTTGAGTTTGGTGCTGGCTTTGTAACATTTTCACATTTACGTAACTAGCAATCCATCTCACACCGTTATATATACTGATCATAATCCGTTTGCAATTTTGGGAGCGATTCCAGAACAACAATGCAAGGCTGTTTCGCTGGAGTTTACTGTTACAGACATTTCATTTAAAAATATTCGATGTGGCAGGACGAGCAAACGTGATAGCTGATGCTCTGTCACGAATGTGATGAACGGAAGCAATTTAAGTAGGAGGAAGATGAAGGGAAAAAATGTACTATATTATTGTACCTGTTTGCGTGTGTTGTTCATTTGAAACGAAACGTTTATTTACTGTGTGCAATTCTTAAAGGATGGTGAAAGGGTGAAAAATGAAACCATCTTGAAGTTACGGTTGCGGTTTTTCTCTTGGGAGGGGGAGGTGTCACGTGAGAGTAAGCTTTAATCAATGGGTCTTTAAGAAATGTACCTTTGAGAAATTGAGCTGTTCATGTTACAGGAGTGGTGTCACAGTGTGGGTGGAGCTGAGCTTCACTTCTGCTTTATTTAGTTTCAGTTTGAGAAAGAGCTTGGATGTGTCTGTGGGCTGCACTGCTGTTGATCTCTGACATGAAGGACCATCTCTTAGTCATTTGGTGAATTCAGAATAATTATAAATGTTTTCAGTCTTGAAGGTAAACCCTAATATGCTCCTGTTTGGAGGGTTGTTAAGTCTTTTGAATGTTAAAAGGAAAGCATACAGATCACTTAGTGTTGTATTCTTTGGCGGTATATTTGATTTACTGGTTGCTAAAATATTAACTGTTTGTTTTAAGAAGGTTGATCTGAGTTCATAGAATAAACATTGTTTAGTTTTAAAAAAACACTTTTTTTCTGCTTTTCCATACCTGTAGAGTGAACCGTGTGCTCCCCATACCACAATCTACTAAAAGTTGTGGGTCAGGTGAACTCCATGATGCACTTTGGGTTTCTCTAAACCCTAGCCCATAGCAATTTAAATGTATTTGCTGACATCTGGTCATGGTGCAATGAGGAGGAGTGGGCAAACTTTTGGGAAATAGAGCTAGTTGGCAGTGGAGAAAACGGAAATGAAGCGACACGTGAAAATCAAGCACCAGTTTTGTGAGGGAAACACTTCGAGAAACAAATCCGGGGAGAACGAAGGGCGCTCCCCGACTGATCAAAGACAGTCAAGACACATTTACGTTGTTTCGATTGAGTCGAGAATTAACTGATATTTAGAAACTAAGAAAACTGTCCTGACTGCACATCATTAAATACAGATTAATATTGGTTTCATTGCGAATATCTGGAAGCAGAAAATACGACAATGGCTCGAATGTGGAAGGTTGGAGGCGCGTTATTGACAGGGCAACGGGTCATGGTTCAGTCTTCGTTCTGTGACACACAGTCACCCTTCCTTGAAACATAGACTGCATTCTCTCTCCACAGCTGCTGTCAGACCTGCTGAGATTACCCAGCCATTTGTGTTTTTGTTCCAGATTGGTGCATCAGCCATAATTCGCTATTATGATGTGGACAAGATTAGACTGTTTCCATCATAATTTGGCATGTTTATTCGAATATGAGGCAGCGGTTGTCGTCTCCGTTGCCCAATCGGTTAGCGCGTTCGTCTGGTAACTGAAACGTTGTTGGATCGATTCCACCCACAGCCGAAGTTCTGTCGCACCCCTGATGAAGCGTTTTCTATACTTCCTCTCTCTGTGGGATCGAATCACCCATCTTGGGTTTTTTTTTTTGTACTTCTTGCCATGTTGGTTTGATTTAATTCCTCAGGTTCCAATATTAAACACGCCAAATGCTGTCATTCTGATTTTAAACAGTCAGTTCACACCCAAGGAGTGAATCAATATTAATTTGAATTCCGATAGACAGACATTCACCCGAATAGCAATAGTGGGACGAAAGGGGCCGTGGCTTTTCTCTTTGGATCAATGAGGGTGAGAAGGCGAAATAGAGGCGCCCCAAAGTGCAAATGGTATGAGGGCGGTGAAGTTCAATCGTGGAAATAAAGAGAGAGTGTTTTTCCCAAATGAACGGATGAGGAATACTCGGTGTAAAGGCCTTTTTTAAACTGGTTCGCAACTGTGTACATGCTTCTGCTCTTTTTTGATGCACCAGAATTTAAACTGTTGTGAACACGAGAATCACGGAAGAGGGGGAGGAGTTGGTGGGCGAATTAAAAGGAAAGTGGGAAGAAGAGCTAGGGGAGGAGATAGAGGAGGGTATGTGGGCTGATGCCCTATGCAGGGTAAATTCCTCTTCCTCGTTCGCCAGGCTTAGCCTGATTCAATTCAAAGTGCTACATAGAGCACACATAACGGGAGAAAGACTGAGCAGGTTCTTTGGAGTGGAGGACAAGTGTGGGATGTGCGGCGGAAGCCGGTCAAACCACAAACATATGTTTTGGTCGTGCCCGGCACTGAAGGGGTATTGGAAGGGAGTGACGGGAGTGATTTCCAAGGTGGTGAAGGCCCGGGTTAAACCAGGCTGGGGGCTAGCTCTATTTGGAGTTGCGGATGAGCCCGGCGTAGAATTCTACTCATGTGGAAGGAGGCGAAACCCTCCGGACTGGAGGCCTGGGTAAACGATATGGCGGGGTTCATAAAACTGGAGCGGATAAAGTTTGCCCTGAGAGGATCGGCTCAAGGGTTCACCAGGCGGTGGCAGCCATTCCTCGACTACCTAGGGGAACGTTAGAGGGAAGACAGATGACCAGCAGCAGCATCCCAGGGGGGAGGGGGGGGGGTGGAAGTTTTAGTTTATGTTAAACGATTAGATGACAATGTTGATTAGTCATTTGTTTATTGTTAAACTTTCTTTACTGTTATGTTTGATCTGTAAAGGGAAAAAATTTTGATCGAAAAAATGTTCAATAAAACATATTTAAAAAAACAAAAAAACACGAGAATCACCTCAGCTCCCCGTTTTATACTTTAGCTATTATCATCAATAATACTCATCCGGTTCATGTCTTTTTGGAAGTGAAAACTGCCTCTCTCAATTAGCTGCAACAGCTTCTTCTGCTATTCACCCCGAATTTTGAAGTGTCTCAACCAAATACCCACTGAATCTGCTGTCCACGAGGAGAATAATTTTGGTCTCGATGGTCTCTCCATATAATTGAATTTCCTGACATCGGAGCATGATGCAATGAGGAGGAGAGGGCAGAATTTTGGAAAATAGAGCCAGATGGCAGTGGAGAAAACGGAAACGAAGCGACACACGAAAATCAAGCACCAGTTTTGCGAATGTTGGGAAATACCTCGAGAAACAAAATCCGGGGGCAACGAAGGGTGCTGTGCGACTGACCAGAGACAGTCAAGACACATTTGCCTTGTTTCGAATGATTGGAGAATTTAACTGATATTTAGGAACTAAGAAAACTGTCCCTACTGCACATCATGAAATACAGATTTATATTGATTTCATTGCGAATATCTAGAAGCAGAAATAACGACAATGGCTCTAATGTGGAAGGCTGGAGGCGCGTTTTTGACAGGTCTCCGGATAATGGTGCAGTCTTCGTTCTGTAACTGGTGTTGTCTTTATTCTGTGACACAAAGTCACCCTGGCTTGAAACACAGACTGTGTTATCTCTCCACAGATGCTGTCGGACCTGCTAAGATTGTCCAGCCTTTTGTGTTTTTGTTCCAGATTGGTGCATCAACACTCATTTGCTATTGTAATGTGGATCAGATGAGACTGTTTCCATCATAATTTGGCATGTCTATTCGAGGAAAAGCTAGCAGTTGTCGTCTCCGTGGCGCAATCGTGGTGTTAGCCGAAAGGTTGGTGGTTTGTTCCCACCCAGAGACGAAGAGTTGTCCCACCCCTGTATGAAAAGCACCCCTGCTTTTTATTCTTCATGCCACATTGATTTGATTTATTTCCTCCTGTCCCAGTATAAAACACGCCAAATGCTATAATTCTGATTTTAAACAGTAAGATCATCCCCAAAGAGTAAATCAATATTAATTTGAACTACGATAGACAGACATTCATCTCAATAGCAACAGTGGGACGAACGGGGCCTAGATTTTTCTCTTTCGATCAAAGAGGGTTAGACGGCGAATGACAGGCGTTCCAAAGTGCAGAATGAGAGGAAAGGGATGCAGGATTAAATGGTTCAAAATAATCAGCATGGGACGCCATGTCCAAGATCCCCCACAGTATACCCAGAACCCGGCATGTTGATCATGGCCAATCCAGCTAAACTGCTAACCTCTGGACAATCTGGCACACTTTAGCATGACCAATCCACCGAACCTTCACGTCTTTGGACTGTGGAAGGGACTTCGAGCAGGAGGAGAAAACCGATGCAGACACCGGGAGAACGTCCGAATTCCATATGTTTGGGATGAATATCGAAATTGTTTTGTATTATATATTATAGCGGTTGCATGATTATTTTTATGAGCCTCGGTTAAAGTGCATAAATCCTTGTTGCAGGAACATTATTATAGAACCGTATTTAATGCATCCAAACTCTATATCTACTAAAGTTGTAATTAGGGAGTCGTAATGTGTGGGCCATGATAGATTCCAAACAGTTGACGACCAAGTACATCCACAGTCGCAAGTCTACTCGGCGGTAACGTGTGGTGCGTGATCGTATACTGGTTAGTACTCTGCGTTGTGGCCGCAGTAACCTCGATTAGAATCCGAACCACAGCAGCGATAAGTTGATATGTTTTTCGAAAATAAACGGATGAGGAATTCTCTGTGTAAAGGCTTCTTTAAAACGGGTTCACAACTGAATGCGTGCTTCTTCTCCTGTTTGATGCTCCATGATGCGCAACCAATTGCACAAAGACGCAGATTTGGTACAACTGTGGCTTTATTGCAGTCAGATGCGTGGCCTCCTGCTGCAGCTGGCGAAATGGCAAGGCAATGCAGGCCATGCATATTTACACAGATCTTAGTGGGCGGAGGCAGTCGGCAGGGGCGACCGGCGAACCTGAAGAGCAGGTCCTACCTTACATCCCCGAATACAATTGTTCACCACATTCACCCCCTGTTAAAAATGGCTCCGGCGGGCGGGGGGCGGGGGGGGGGGGGGGGGGGTGATGTGAAATTATATACAAACAGTGCAATTATGTACAGTTTTAAGAAGAAAAAAAAGAAAAGTCCATGTTGACCGTCCGGAGTCTGTCAAAGGTTCAGACAATCCGGTGCTTTGGTGCTTCGTTGGGAGTGGCATAATGGTGGCGGCGAAGTCGGTGGTGGAGGTGGCACCGATGGCAGTGGTGGTGGTGCTGATGCTGGCCAGTCATCGGGGAAATCCGTGTGCGTGCCGATATCCTCTACGTCCTCTTGTGCAGAAGGCGGGGGGGGGGGGGTGGGGGTCTGGTGGGGTCAATGTTGGCGGCGTGGTGGGAGGGGGGCGCATGGGTGGGGGATTGTGTTGGGGTGGTACCTGGCGGTGCCAGGTCCCTGAGTGAGACAGTATCTTGGAGGTCGTCGGGGAACTCCACGTAGGCATATTGAGGGATGGCGTGGAGCAGTTGAACGCTGTCCACCAAGTGCTCCGCCTTGTGGAGTCGGACGTGCCTACAGGGAGGGACCGGTCGTGGAGTGGCGAGCCTAGTCGGCAGCGAAACTCCGAATGTGTACTTCCTGGGGAAGGTAAAAACACCTTCATGGGGTGTGGTATTAATGGCTGTGCACAATAGTGACCGGATGGAGTGCAGAGCGTCAGGGTTGATCTCCTGCGAGCGAGAGGCTGGGAGGTTCCTGGACCGTAGGGCCAGCTGAATTGCCCTTCTAACCATCACATTCTGCCGTTCTACTTGCCCGTTTACCCTGGGGTTGTAGCTGGTTGCCCTGTTGGAGGCTATGCTGCTGAGCAGGAACTGACGCAGCTCATCACTCATGAAGGAGGATCCCCTGTCACTGTGGGTGTAAGCGGGGAAACCAAACAGAGTGAAGATGGTGTTGAGGGCCTTGATGATGGTGGAAGACGTCATAGCGGCATGGGATGGCGTAGGGGAACCTGGAGTACTCATCGACCATACTAAGAATGTACGTGTTACAGTCGATGGACGGAAGGGGTCCTTTGAAATCCACGCTGAGGAGTTCGAAGAGGCGGGAAGCCTTCACCAGGCATGCATGGTCCGGCTAGTAGAAGTGTGGCTAGCACTCCGCACAGACCTGGCAGTCCCTGGTGACTGTCCTTACTTCCTCGATGGAGTCGGGCAGATTGCGAGCTTTGACCAGGTGGTCCAATCGACTCACTGCCGGGTGACAACCGCTGTCGTGTCAGGACCGGAGTTGGTCCACTTGTGCGCTGGCACATGTACCTTGGGAGAGGGTGTCTGGGGGGCTCGTTGAGTTTACCAGGGCGATACAAAATCCCGTAATTATAGGTGGAGTGCTCGATTCTCCACCACAAGGTTTTATCATTTTTGATCTTGCCTCGATGTGTGTTCTTGAACATGAAGGCTACCGACCGTTGGTCCGTAAGGAGAGTGAATCTCTTACCGGCCAGGTTATGCCTATAATGCCGCAGAGATTCAGCTGTAGCTTGGGCCTCCTTTTCGACGGATGAGTGTCGAATTTCAGAGGCATGAAGGGTGCGGGAAAAGAATGCCACGGGTCTGACTGCTTGGTTTAGAGTGGTAGCAAGGGCAATGTCTGAAGCGTTGCTTTCTACTTGAAAATGCAGTGACTCCTCCACTGCGCGAATCCCGGCCTTGGCGATGTCTGCTCTGATGCAGGCGAAAGCGTGTTGTGCGTCGGCTGCAAGAGGGAATTGGGTGGACTGAATGAGTGGGCGGGCCTTGCCCGCATAGTTTGGGAGCAACTGGGCATAGTAGGAAAAGAACCCCTGGCAGCGTTTGAGGGCCTTGGGGCAGTGGGGTAGGGGGAGCTCTATGAGGGGGCGCATGCAGTCAGGGTCGGGCCTGAGAAGTCCGTTTAGGACTACATAGCCAAGAATGGCTAACCGGGTCATGCTGAACACGCACTTCTCTTTGTTATAGGTCACGTTGAGAAGAATTGCAGTGTGGAGGAATTTATCGAGTTTGGCATCGTGGTCCTGCTGGTCATGGGCGCAGATGGTGATATTATCTAAGTGCGGAAATGTGGCCCGCAAACCGTACTGGTCGACCATTCGGTCCATTTCCCTTTGGAAGACCGAGATCCCGTTTGTGATGCTGAAAAGGACACTAAGGAAGTGATAGAGGCGATGGTGCACCACGAAGGCAGTGTATGGACGGTCCGACTTCTGGAAGGGGAGCTGGTGGTAGGTGGATTTCAGGTCAATTGTTACAAAGACCCGGTACTGCGCAATCTGATTAATCATATCAGATATGAACATAGAACATAGAATATTACAGCGCAGTACAGGTCCTTCGGCCCTCGATGTTGCGCCGACCTGTGAAACCACTCTAAAGCCTATCGACACTATTCCCTTCCTGTCCATATGTCTATCCAATGACCATTTGAATGCACTAAGTGTTGGCGAGTCCACTACTGCTGCAGGCAGGGCATTCCACGCACTTACTACTCTCTGAGTAAAGAACCTACATGTGACATCTGTCTTATATCTATCTCCCCTCAATTTAAAGCTATGTACCCTTGTGCTAGACATCAGCATCCGAGGAAAAAGGCTCTCGCTGTCCACCCTATCCAATCCTCTGATCATCTTGTATGCCTCAATTAAGTCACCTCTTAACCTTCTTCTCTCTAACAAAAACAGCCTCAAGTCCTTCAGCCTTTCCTCATAAGATCGTCCCTCCATACCAGGCAACATTCTGGTAAATCTCCTCTGCACCCTTTCCAATGCTTCCACATCCTTCCTATAATGCGGCGACCAGAATTGCACGCAATACTCCAAATGCGGCCGCACCAGAGTTTTGTACAGCTGCAACACGACCTCATGGCTCCAAAACTCAATCCCTCTACCAATAAAAGCTAACACACCGTACGCCTTCTTAACAACCCTCTCGACCTGGGTGGCAAATTTCAGGGACCTATGTACATGGACACCGAGATCTCTCTGCTCATCCACACTTCCAAGAATCTTACCATTAGCCCAGTACTCTGTCTTCCTGTTATTCCTTCCAAAACGAATCCTCTCACACTTTTCTGCATTAAACTCCATTTTCCACCTCTCAGCCCAGCGCTGCAGTTTAGCTATGTCCCTCTGTAACTGGTAACATCCTTCCACACTGTCCACAACTCCACCGACTTTAGTGTCATCTGCAAATTTACTCACTCATCCTTCTACGCCCTCCTCCAGGTCATTTATAAAAATGACAAACAGCAGTGGCCCCAAAACAGATCCTTGTGGTACACCACTAGTAACTGGACTCCAGGGTGAACACTTCCCATCAACCACCACCCTTTGTCTTCTTCCAGTTAGCCAATTTCTGATCCAAACTGCAAAATCTCCCTGAATCCCATGCTTCCGTATTTTCAGCAGTAGCGTATGGGAACATTATCAAACGCTTTACTGAAATCCATATACATCACATCAACTGCTTTACCGTCGTCCACCTGTTTGGTCACCTTCTGAAATAACTCAATAAGGTTTGTGAGGCACGACCTACCCTTCACAAAACCGTGTTGACTATCCATAATCAAATTATTCCTTTCCAGATGATTATACATCCTATCTCTTATAAACCTTTCCAAGATTTTGCCCACAACAGAAGTAGGGCTCACTGGTCTATAGTTACCGGGATTGTCTCTACTTCCCTTCTTGAACAAGCGGACAACATTTGCTATCCTCCAGTCTTCTGGCACTATTCCTGTACACAAAGATGACTTAAAGATCAAAGCCAAAGGCTCAGCAATCTCCTCCCTAGCTTCCCAGAGAATCCTAGGATAAATCCGATCCGGCCCAGGGGATTTATCTATATTCACACTTTCCAGAATTGTTCACACCTCCTCCTTATGAACCTCAAGCCCTTCTAGTCTAGGAGCCTGAATCTCAGTATTCTCCTCGACAGCATTGTCTTTTTCCTGTGTGAATACTGACGAAAAATATTCATTTAGCACCGCTCCTGTCCCCTCGGACTCCAAGCACAACTTCCCACTACTGTCCTTGACTGGCCCTACTCTTACTCTAGTCATTCTTTTATTCCTGACATATCTACAGTAAGCTTTAGGATTATCCTTGATCCTACCTTCCAAAGACTTCTCATGCCCCCTCCTGGCTCTTCTTAGCTCTCTCTTTAGATCCTTCCTAGCTAACGTGGAACTCTCGAGCGCCCTAACTGAACCTGCATGTCTCATCTTTACATAAGCCTCCTTCTTCCTCTTGACAAGTGTTTCGAGTGTCTTAGTAAACCACGGTTCCCTTGCTCGACCACTTCCTCCCTGCCTGACAGGTACATACTTATCAAGGACACGCAGTAGCTGTTCCTTGAACAAGCTCCACATTTCCATTGTGCCCGTCCCCTGCAGTTTTCCTCTCCATCCGAGGCATACTAAGTCTTGCCTCATCGCATCATAATTGCCTTTCCCCCAGATATAACTCTTGCCCTGCGGTATATACCTATTCCTTTCCATCACTAAAGTAAACGTAATGTAATCGAATCGTGGTCACTATCACCAAAGTGCTCACCTATCTCCAAATCTAACACCTGTCCTGGTTCATCGCCCAGTACCAAATCCAATACGGCCTCGCCTCTCGTTGGCCTATCTACATACTGTGTCAGGAAACCCTCCTGCACACATTGGACAAAAACGGACCCATCTAAAGTACTCGAACCATAGTGTTTCCAGTCAATATTTGGAAAGTTAAAGTCCCCTATTTCAACTACCCTGTTGCTTTCGCTCCTATCCAGGATCATCTTTGAAATCCTTTCCTCTACATCTCTGGAACTTTTCGTAGGCCTATATAAAACCCCTAACAGGGTGACCTCTCCTTTCCTGTTTCTAACCTCAGCCCATACTACGTCAGTAGACGAGTCCTCATCAAACCTCCTTTCTGCCACCGTAATACTGTCCTTGACTAACAATGCCACCGCTCCCCCTCTTTTACCACCTTCCTTGAACTTACTGAAATATCTAAGCCCCGGCACCAGCAACAACCATTGCTGTCCCTGCTCTATCCATGTCTCCGAAATGGCCACAACATCGAAGTCCCAGGTACCAACCCATGGCGCAGGTTCAGCCACCGTATTCCGGATGCTCCTGGCATTAAAGAAGACATATTTTAAACCACCTTCCTGCCTGCCAGTACACTCCTGCAACTTTTAAACCTTACTCATGACCTCACTGCTCTCAACCTCCTGTATACTGGAGCTACAATTCAGGATCCCAAGCACCTGCTGAACTAGTTTAAACCCTTCCGAAGAGGATTAGCAAATTCCCCCCTGAGGATATTGGTACCCATCTAGCCCAGGTGTAGTCCATCCCGTTTGTAGAGGTCCCACCAACCCCAGAATTAGCCCCAATTATCCAGAAATCGGAAATCCTCCCTCCTGCACCATCCCTGTAACCACGTGTTCAACTCCTCTCTTTCCCTATTCCTCGTCTCGCTATCACACGGCAGGGGTAACAACCCAAAGATAATAACTCTGTTTGTCCTAGATCTAGGTTTTCACCCTAGCTCCCTGAATTTCTGCTTTACATCCCAATCCCTTTTCCTTCCTATGTCGTTGCTGCCTATGTGGACCACGACTTGGGCTGCTTCCCCTCCCACTTAAGGATCCCGAAAACACGATCCGAGACATCACGCACCCTGGCACCTGGGAGGCAACACACCAACCGCGATTCTCTCTCGTTCCCACAGAATCCCCTATCTATCCCCCTAACTATGGAGTCTCCAATGACGAATGCTCTACTCCTCTCCCCCCTTCCCTTCTGAGCAACAGGGACAGACTCTGTGCCGGAGACCTGCACCCCATGGCTTTCCCCTAGAAATGTATGGGAGGGGGTACGCATCGAGCTGCGTGTACCAATTGATGGTCTGGCTGCAGTCCACGACCATTCTGTGTTTCTCCCCAGTTTTAACCACTACCACTTGGGCTCTCCAGGGGCTGTTGCTGGCCTCGATAATACCTTCCTTAAGCAGTCGTTGGACTTCGAACCTGATCAAGGTCTTGTCCTGGGTGCTGTACCGTCTGCTCCTGGTGGCAACGTGCTTGCAATCTGCAGTTAGATTGGCAAAAATCGAGGTGGGATCGACCTTGAAGGTCGCGTGGCCGCAAACGGTGAGGGGGAGGGGCGGGTCAGGGCCCGCCGAATTTGAGGGTGAGGCTCTGGAGATTGCACTGGAAGTCCAGGCCCAACAGGAGTGCAGCGCAGAGGTTAGGAAGGACATAGAGGCGGAAGTTATTACATTCTACACCCTGGACAGTGAGGGTGACTGTACAGTAGCCTTGGATCGGGACGGAGTGGGATCCGGAGGCCAGTGACATACTTTGATTGGCAGGATGGACCGCTAGGCAGCAGCGTCTTAGCGTATCTGGGTGTATGAAGCTGTTGGTGCTCCCGGAGTCCAGCAGGCATGAGGTCGCGTGGCCGTTGATTTTCACCATCTTCGACACGGTGGCCTGGTTGTGCGGGCGAGATTGGTCCAGCGTCATGGAAGCAAGCTCCAGTTAGTTGTCGGATGCTGCAGATGGCGAGCGTGTGCGGTTCCGTTCTCGGGATGTCTGAAGACCCTGTGAGAAATAAGATGGCGGCGCCCAAGGTGTGCATATTGCGGGGTCGGGACAAGTTGTCGGCGCCGATGGGGCGCACGTGGCCTAAGGGGGACAGGATGACGGCGCCCATTGTTCGCCCATGGCTCTGGGAGGAGAAGATGGTGGCCCCCATTGTGCGTTTGGTGTGGGGAAGATGGCGATAGTGGGCGCGATCACAGCGGCTGCACGGGCCTGGCACAAAGCCGCGAAGTGGCCCATCGTACTGCAGGATTCACAAACAGCAGTGTGGGTCGGGCAGGGTTGGCGGAGTGCTTCTGCTGACCGCAGAAGTAGCAGCGGGGACCCACGGGGCGCGCGGGTCGGCGTGCGGTGCAGGCATATTGGAAGGCAGGGCCCAGTCTGAGGACGTCGCCGGCGGGGTCCAGGGACAATAGGAATTGGTAGACGGGTGGGCAGCGCGGCGGGAGAGATAGGACTGTACATTACAGGATGCGACCATCATGGAGAGCTCCAAGGTTTTTGTCTCAGCCAGTTCGAGCGTGGCCCCTTCCAGTAATCGTTCTCGGATGCGGTCCGATGCAAATCCCGTCACAAAAGCATCGCGCATGAGGAGGTTCACGTGTTCAGCGCCGTTAATGGCCTAACAGTCACAGTCCCGAACAAGTGGAATTAGTGCATGCCAGAAATCTTCGATGGACTCACCAGGTAGTTGCGAGCGGGTGGCAAGTACATGCCTGGCGAAGAGCATGTTTGTCTTCTGAGCAGAGTGTTCTTTAAGGAATGCCATTGCTTTCGCGTAATTCGAGGCGTCTTGGATCAACGGGAACACGCTGGAGCTCAGCCTGGAGCACAGGACGTTTCTCTTCTGAGCCTCCATTGGGGCGGGTCTGCAGCGTTGATATAGGCCTCAAAACACGCTATCCAGTGAGTAAAGTCTTTTCTGGCGTGGGGCGACTGCGGATCCAGCTGCAGGCGATCTGGTTTGATTCTGACATCCATTCTGTGGAAAAATATGACTGCAATACATTGATGTGCAATCATTTGCACAAAGACGCAGATTGGGTACCACTGTGGATTTATTGCAGTCAGGTGCGTGTCCTCCTGCTGCAGCAGGCGAAATGGCAGGGCAATGGAGGTCATGCATACTTATAGAGATCTTAGTGGGCGGAGCCAGCCGGCAGGGCCTACCGGCGAACCTGTAGTGCAGGTCCTACCTTACATCCCCTAATGCAGTGGTACACGACACTCCAGAATTCAAACTGTTGTGAAGACGAGAATCTCCTCAGCTCCCGGTTTAATATTTTAACTATTATCACCAATCATACACCTCCGGTTCTTGTCTTTTTGGAAGCGAAAACAGTCTCTCTCAATTTGCTGCATTAGCTTCTGCGGGCATTCACCCAAAATGTTCAAGTGTCTCAACCAAATACGCACAGCACCTCGATAGTTTCTCCATATAAATGTATTTCCTGACATCTGGTCATGATGCAATGAGGAGGAGTGAGCACAATTTTGAGAAATAAAGCCAGTTTGCAGTGGACAATACGGAAGCGAAGCGACACACGAAAATCAAGCACCAATTTTGTGGATGTTGAGAAACACTTCGAGAAACATAATCCGTGGAGAACGAAGAGCGCTGTCCGACTTATCAGGGACAGTGAAGAAACATTTCCCTTCTTTGGAAAAATTCGAGAAATTAACTGACATTTAGAATCCACGAAAACTGTCCTTACTGCACATCAGAAAACACAGTCTAATATTGGTTTCATTGCGAATATCTGGAAGCAGAAAATACAACAATGGATCGAATGGAGAAGGCTGAAGGCGTGCAATTGACAGGGCTACGGCTAATGGTGTAGTCTTCGTTCTGTGACACGCAGTCACCCTGGCTTGAAACACAGACTGCGATCTCTCTCCACAGATGCTGTCAGACCTGATGAGATTGCCCAGCCTTTTATGTTTTTGTTCCAGATTGGTGCATCATCAATAATTTGCGATTATCATGTGGGCAAAATTAGACTGTTTGCATGTTTATTGGAGGGAGAGCAGCTATTGTCGTCTTTATGGCGCAATCGAGTAGCGCGTTCGTCTATTAACCGAAAGAATTGTGATTCGATTCCACCAAAAGACGAACTGTTATCCCACCCCCAACTGAATTGTTATTGCACTTCGTATCTCTGTGGGATCAAATCACCGACCTTGGTGGTTTTTATACTTCATGCCATATTGATTAGAGTTCTTTCCTCCGGTTCCAATATTACCCACGCCACATGCAGTCAGTCTGATTATAAACAGTCAGTTCACACCACAAGAGTTAATCAATATTCATTTGAACTACGATAGACAGACATTCACCCAAATAGCAACAGTGGAACGAAAGGGGCCGCGATTTTTCTCTTTGGATTAAAGAGGTTTAGACGTCGAACGAGACGCGTTCCAAAGTGCAACTGGCATGTGGGCGGAGAAGTTCAGTCGTGGAAATAGAGAGAGAGATTGTTTGCACTGACAATATTCAGGAATGAGAGGAACGGCATACAGGATTAAATGGTTTCAAAAAATCTTCAGGTGCCGAAGTGACCACGTTTCTCCGCAGTATACCCGTAACCCGGGACGTTGATTATGTCCAATCCAGCTAAACTGCTAATCAATGGACAATTTGGCACACTTTAGCATGGAAAACCCACCGAAGTTTCACATCTTTGGACTGTGGGAGGGACCTCGAGCACGAGGACAACACTATGTAGACACCAGGAGAACGTCCAAATTCCATATGTTTGGGATGAATGTCGAAAGTGTTATGTATTACATATTATAGCGGTTGCATGATTATTTTTATGAGCTTGGCTTTAAGTGCATATTTCCTTGTTGCAGGAACATTATTATGGAACCATGTTTAAGGCATCCAAACTGTGTATCTACGAAAGGTGTAATGAGGGAGTCAGAAAGCGTGGGCCATGTTGGATTCCAAACAGTTGATGACCAAGCACATCGACAGTTGCAGGTTGCCTCGGCGATAACGTGAGGCACCGTAATCATACAGTCGATCGTGCTTTGCGTTGAGGCTGCAGCAACCGCGGTTCCAATCCAAGGCAGGGCAGTGATAAGTTGACGTGTTCGTCTGAATAAACTCTGTGGAACTTTCTGTGCAAAGGCCTCTTTAAAACGGGCTCACCACTGAGTGCGTGCTTCTGCTCCTGTTTGATGCTCCAGAATTCAAAATGTTGTGAAAAAGAGAATCTGCTCAGTTCCCCGTTTAAAACTTTAACTATAATGTTCAATCATACTCCTCCGGTTCTTGTCTTTTTGGAACTGAAACAGTCTCCCTCAATTTGCTGCATTAGCTTCTTCGGCAATTCACCCAATATTTCAAAGTGTCTTAAGCAAATACGCACTGAACCTTCTGTATCCGCGAAGAATAATCTTGGTTTCGATAGTCACCATATAAATGTATTTCCTGACGTCTGTTCATGTCGCAATGAGGAGGAGTGGGTAGAATTTTGGGAAATAGAGCCACTTTGCAGTGGAGAAAACGGAAACGACGCCACACACGAAAATGAAGTACCAGTTTTGTGAATGTTGGGAAACACTTCGAGAAACAGAATCCGAGGAGAACGAAGGGCGCTATCTGACTGATCAGAGACAGTCAAGACACATTTCCCTTGTTTGGAATGATTTGAGAAATTAACTGATATTTAGAGACTATGTCCTCACTGCACGTCAGAAAATACAGTTGAATATCGGTTTTATTGCAAATATCTGGAACCAGAAATTACAACAATGGCTCGAATGTAGAAGGCTGGAGGCGCGTAATTGACAGGGCCACAGCAAATGGTGTCGACTTCGTTCTGTGACACACAGTCACCCTGGTTTGAAACACAGACTGCGTTCTGTCTCCACAGATGCTGTCAGATATGCTGCGATTGCCCACCAGCCTTTCGTGTTTTTGTTCCAGATTGGTGCATCAACAATTATTTGCGAATATCATGTGGAGAAGATCAGACTGTTTCCATCATAATTTGGCATGTTTATTCGATGAACAACAGCAGTTGTCGTCTCTGTAGCGCAATCGGTTAGCGCGTTCGGCTATAAACCGAAAGATTAGTGGTTCTATCCCACCCAGCGACGAAGTGTTATCCCACGCCTCGCTAAAGTGTTTTTATACTTCGTATCTATGTGGGGTCAAATCATCCACCTGGGTAGTGTTTATACTTCAAGCCACACTGATTGATTTCTTTCCTCCGGTTCCAATCTTAAACACGCCATATGCTGTCATTCTGATTATAAACAGGCAGTTCACATCCCAAGAGTTAATCGATATAATTTGAACTACGATAGACAGTCATTCACCCCAGGAGCAACAGTGGGACGAAAGCGGCCCAGATTTCTCTCTCGATTAAAGAGGGTTAGACGGCGAATGAGAGGCGATCCGAAGTACAACTTCGGCGAAAAAGTTCAATCGTGGAAGTAGAGAGAGTGTGTGTTTTCACTGACAAAATTCAGGAATGAGAGGAAAGGCACACATGATGAAATGGTTTCAAAAAATCAGCAGAGGACGACGTGACCACGTTCCTGCGCTGTATACCCGTAACCCGGCACGTTGATGATGTCCAATCCAGCTAAACTGCTAATCAATGGACAAAATGGCACACACACAAATTACCTTTTCAAATTGTGTGTGTGTGTGTGTGTGTGTGGTGGTGGGTGGGGGGGGGGGTTGGGGGGGTGGGGGGGTGGTGGGGGGGTGGGGGGGTGGTGGGGGGGGTGGGGGGGTGGGGGGGGGTGGGGGGGGTGGGGGGTGGTGGGGCGGGTGGGGGGGTGGGGGGGGTGGGGGGGTGGGGGGGTGGGGGGGGGTGGGGGGTGGGGGGGGGTGGG
This sequence comes from Scyliorhinus torazame, assembly GCF_047496885.1. NCBI lineage: Eukaryota > Metazoa > Chordata > Chondrichthyes > Carcharhiniformes > Scyliorhinidae > Scyliorhinus > Scyliorhinus torazame. The sequence goes on along the minus strand of NC_092720.1, from coordinate 175,858,276 downwards.
GGGGTGGGGGGTGGGGGGGGGGTGGGGGGGTGGGGGGGTGGGGGGGGGTGGGGGGGTGGGGGGGTGGGGGGGGGTGGGGGGGTTGGGGGGGTGGGGGGTGTGGGGGGTGGTGGGGGGGTGGGGGGTGGTGGGGCGGGTGGGGGGGTGGGGGGGTGGGGGGTGGGGGGTGGTGGGGCGGGTGGGGGGGTGGGGGGGTGGGGGGTGGGGGGGGTGGGGGGGTGGGGGGTGGGGGGGGGGGTGGGGGGGTGGGGGGTGGGGGGGTGGGGGGGTGGGGGGTGGGGGGGTGGGGGGGGGGGTGGGGGGGGGGTGGGGGGGGACTGAAGTGACATGACAGAAAAGCTGTGACCTGAGTGACTGGTTGGGAATGTACACTAAATTTAAAAAATTAAGCATTGGTAACTAATTAAACATACTTACTTTATTATAATTTAGGGGGGGTATCTAAGCCAGAGATCGGAGAGTACTATATTTAGCTTTCACATTTATAGTAGAAATCTAGTGCTAGGAAACAGTTAGTTAACAGTAACTTTTTTTTTAAATTTAACTTTTCATTTTAATTTACTAATTAATTGACGCATTGTCAGTTAGAGGGGTGCAGTGCTCTGACTATGAGATGTGGCAGGTCCGGGAGGCTTCCAGCGTTCCGGATGGCTTGATCTGCAGATAGTGCACCCAACTGGAGCTCCTCACAGACCGTATGGTTCGGTTGGAGCGGCAATTGGATGCACTTAGGAGCATGCAGGTGGCGGAAAACGTCATAGATCGCAGTTATATAAATGAGGTCACACCCAAGCTGCAGGCAGAGAAATGGGTGACCACCAAAAAGGGCAGGCAGTCAGTGCAGGAATCCCCTGTGGTTGTGATCCTCTCGAATAGGTATACCCCTTTGCATACTGTCGGGGAGGATAGCCTATCAGGGGAAAACAGCAGCAGCCAGAGCAGTGGCACCACGGCTGGCTCTGATGTTCAGAAGGGAGGTTAAAGCGCAGACGAACAATAGTAATTGGTGACTCTATAGACAGGGGCACAGATAGGCGCTTCTGTGAACGTGAAAGAGACTCCAGGATGGTATGTTGCCTCCCTGGTGCCAGGGTCCAGGATGTCTCCGAACTGGTAGAGGGCATCCTGAAGCGGGAGGGCCAACAGGCAGAGACCGTTGTACATATTGGTACTAACGACATAGGCAGGACGGGGTATGAGATCCTGCCACAGGAATTCGGGGAACTAGGCAGAAAGTTAAAAGAAAGGACCTCTAGGGTTGTAATCTCGGGATTACTCCCTGTGTCACGTGCCTGTGAGGCTAGAACTAGGAAGATAGAGCAGCTAAACACGTGGCTAAACAGCTGGCGTAGGAGGGAGGGTTTCCGTTATCTGGACCACTGGAAGCTCTTCCGGGGCAGGCGTGACCCATATAAGAAGGACGGGTTGCATCTAAACTGGAGAGGCGGAAATATCCTGGCTGCGAGATTTGCTAGTGTGACACGGGAGGGTTTAAACTAGTATGACAGGGGGTGGGCACGGGAACAATAGGTCAGAACGGGAGAGCATTGAGGGAGAACTAGGGAAATGAGGCAGAGCAGACAGGGAGACGTTGCTGAACACAGCGGGTCTGGTGGCCTGAAGTGCATATGTTTTAATGCAAGAAGTATTAAGGGTAAGGCAGATGAACTTAGAGTTTGGATTAGTACTTGGAACTATGATATTGTTGCCATTACAGAGACCTGGTTGAGGGAAGAGCAGGATTTGCAGCTAAACGTTCCAGGATTTAGACGTTTCAGGCGGGATAGAGGCGGATGTAAAAGGGGAGACGGAGTTGCGCTACTGGTTAGGGAGGATATCACAGCTGTACTGCGGGAGGACACCTCAGAGGGCAGTGAGGCTATATGGGTAGAGATCAGGAATAAGAAGGGTGCAGTCACAATGTTGGGGGTTTACTACAGGCCTCCCAACAGCCAGCGGGAGATAGAGGAGCAGATAGGTAGACAGATTTTGGAAAAGAGTAAAAACAACAGGGTTGTGGTGATGGGAGACTTCAACTTCCCCAATACTGACTGGGACTCACTTGGTGCCCGGGGCTTAGACGGGGCAGGGTTTGTAAGGAGCATCCAGGAGGGCTTCTTAAAACAATATGTAGACAGTCCAACTAGTGAAGGGGCGGTACTGGACCTGGTATTGGGGAATGAGCCCGGCCAGGTGGTAGAAGTTTCAGTAAGGGAGCATTTCGGGAACAGTGACCACAATTCAGTAAGTTTTAAAGTGCTGGTGGACAAGGATAAGAGTGGTCCTACGGTGAATGTACTAAATTGGGGGAAGGCTAATTATGATAATATTAGGCGGGAACTGAATAACCTAGATTGGGGGCGGATGTTTGAGGGCAAATCAACATCTGACATGTTGGGAGGCTTTCAAGTGTCATTTGAAAGGAATTCAGGACCGGCATGTTCCTGTGAGGATATCGAGTGATATTGTTGGCCTCGTCAACAAGAAAAAAAGAGGCATTTGTCAGGGCTGAAAGCCTGGGAACAGACGATGTCTGTGTGGAATATAAGGAAAGTAGGAAGGAACATAAGAAAGGAGTCAGGAGGGCTAGAATATGTCACGAAAAGTCATTGGCAAATAGGGTTAAGGAAAATCCCAAGGCTTTTTACACGTACATAAAAAGCAAGAGGGTAGCCAGAGAAAGGGTTGGCCCACTGAAGGATAGGCAAGGGAATCTATGTGTGGAGCCAGAGGAAATGGCCGCGGTATTGAATGAATACTTTGCATCAGTATTCACCAATGAAAAGGAATTGGTAGATGTTGAGTCGCGAGAAGGGTGTGGAGAGAGCCTGGATCACATTGAGATCCAAAAAGACGAGGTGTTGGGAGTCTTAAAATATATTAAGGGAGATAAGTCCCCAGGGCCTGATGGGATCTACCTCAGAATACTGAAGGAGGCTGCAGAGGAAATTCCTGAGGCCTTGTCAGAAATCCTGCAATCCTCACTGGCTTCAGGTGATGTCCCAGAAGACCGGAGAATAGCCAATGTTGTTCCTCTGTTTAAGAAGGGTAGCAAGGGTAATCCAGGGAACTACAGGCCGGTGAGCCTTACTTCAGTGGTCGGGAAATTATTAGAGAAAATTCTTCGAGACAGGCTCTACACGCATTTGGAAGCAAATGGACGTATTAGTGAGAGACAGCATGGTTTTGTGAAGGGGAGGTCGTGTCTCACTAACTTGATAGAGTTTTTCGAGGAGGTCACAAAAATGATTGATGCAGGTAGGGCAGTGGCTGTTGTCTATATGGACTTCAGTAAGGCCTTTGACAAGGTCCCTCATGTTATACTAGTACAAACCGTAAAGTCACACAGGATCAGGGGTGAGCTGGCAAGGTGGATACAGAACTGGCTAGGTCATAGAAGGCAGAGAGTAGCAATGGAAGGATGCTTTTCGAATTGCAGGGCTGTGACCAGTGGTGTTCCGCAAAGATCAGTCCTGTGGCCTTTGCTGTTTGTAGTATATATAAATGATTTGGAGGAAAATGTAAACTGATCTGATTAGTAAGTTTGCAGACAACACAATGGTTGGTGGAATTGCAGAAAGCGATGAGTGCTGTCAGAGGATACAGCAGGATTTAGATTGTTTGGAGACTTGGGTGGAGAGATGGCAGATGGAGTTTAATCCGATCAAATGTGAGGTGATGCATTTTGGAAGGTCTAATGCCGGTAGGGAATATACAGTGAATGGTAGAACCCTCAAGAGTATTGAAAGTCAGAGAGATCTAGGAGTACAGGTCCACAGGTCATTGAAAGGGGCAACACAGGTGGAGAAGGTAGTCAAGAAGGCATAGGGCATGCTTGCCTTCATTGGCCCGTGCATTGAGTATAAGAATTGGCAAGCCATGTTGCAGCTGTATAGAACCTTAGTTATGTCACACTTGGAGTATAATGTTCAATTCTGGTCGCCACACTACCAGAAGGATGTGGAGGCTTTAGAGAGGGTGCACAAGAGATTTACCAGAATGTTGCCTGGTATGGAGGGCATTAGCTACGAGGAGCGGTTGAATAAACTCGGTTTGTTCTGACTGGAACGACGGAGGTTGAGGGGCGACCTGATAGAGGACTACAACATTATGAGGGGCATAGACAGAGTGGATAGTCAGAGGCGTTTTCCCAGGGTAGAGGGGTCAATTACTGGGGGGCATAGGTTTAAGGTGAGAGGGGCAAGGTTTAGAGTTGATGTACGAGACAAGTTTTTTACACAGAGGGCCGTGGGTGCCTGGAAGTCGCTACCGCAGAAGGTGGTGGAAGCAGGGACGATAGTGACATTTAAGGGGCATCTTGACAAATCCATGAATAGGATGGGAATAGAGGGATACGGACCCAGGAAGTGTAGAAGATTGTAGTTTAGTCCGACAGCATGGTCGGCACGGGCTTGGAGGGCGGAAGGGCCTGTTCCTGTGCTGTACATTTCTTTGTTCTTTGTTCAGCATGGCCACTCCACCGAACCTTCACGTCTTTGGACTGTGGGAGGGACTTCGAGCACGAGGACGAAAGGTGCCGAGATTTTTCTCTTTGGATCAAAGAGGGTTAGAAGGCAAATAAGAGTCGTTCCAAATTATAACTGGTATGTGGGCGGAGAAGTCGATATTCTCGCCATATAAATGTATTTCCTGACATCTGTTCATGATGCAACGAGGAGCAGCGGGCAGAATTTGGGGAAATAGAACCAGTTGGCAGTGGAGAAAACGGAAACGCAGCGACGCACGAAAATCAAGCACCAGTTTTGTGAATGTTGAGAAACACTTCGAGAATCAGAATCCGGGGAGAACGAAGGGCGCTGCCGACTGATCAGAGGCAGTCAAGACACATTTCCCATGTTTAGAATAATTCGAGAAATTAACTGATATTTAGAAGTCACAAAAACTGTCCTTACTGCACATCAGAAAAAACAGTTTAATATTGGTTTCATTGCGAATATTTGGAAGCAGAAAATACAACAATGGCTCGAAATCAGAAGGCTGGAGGCGCGGTATTGACATGGAGACTGAAAATGGCGTGGTCTGAGTTCTGTGACACAAGTCACCCTGGCTTGAAACGGTAGCATTGTGGGGCACAATTGCTTCACAGCTCTAGGGTCCCGTTCTAGATTCGATTCCGGCTTGGGTCACTGTAAGTACGGAGTCTGCACATCCTCCCGTGTGTGCCTGGGTTTCCTCCGGGTGCTCCGGTTTCCTCCCACAGTCCAAAGATGTGCCGGTTAGGTGGATGGGCCATGAAAATTCCCCTTAGTGTCCAAAACTGCCCTTAGTGTGGGTGGGGCTACTGGGTTATGGGGATAGGGTGGAGGTGTTGACCTTGGGTAGGGTGCTCTTTCCAAGAGCCGGTGCAGACACGATGGGCCGAATTGCCTCCTTCTGCACTGTAAATTCTATGATAATCTATGGAACACAGACTGCGTACTCTCTCCACAGATGCTGTCAGACCTGGTGAGATTGCCCAGCCTTTGGTGTTTTTGTTCCAGATTCGTGCATCATCAATAATTTGCTATTGCGATGTGGAGCAGGTGTGACTGTTTCGATCATAATTTGTCATGTTTATTCGAGTAAAAGCAGGGGTTGTTGTCTCTGTGGCACAATCGGTTAGAGTGCTCAGCTATTAATCTAAAAGTTGGTGGTTCGATCCCACCCGGAATCGGAGCGTTATCCCGGCTGACGTGTTTTTTATACTTCGTATCTCTGTGGGAGGAAATCACCCACCATGGTGGTTTTTATACTTCGAGCCACATTGATGTGATTTCTTTCCTCCGATTCCAATATTAAACGCGCCAAATGCTATAATTCTGATTTTAAACAGTCAGTTCTCACCCCAAGAGTAAATCAATATTAATTTGAACTACGATAGACAGAAATTCACCCCAATAGCAACAGTGGGTGAAAGGGGCCGAGATTTTTCTCTTTCGATCAAAGAGGTTTAGACGGCAAATGAGAGGCGTTCCAAAGTGCAACTGCTATGTGGTCGGGAGAAGTTGAATCGTGGAAATAGAGAGATTGTTTGCACTGGCAATATTCAGAAATGAGAGGAAAGGCATCCAGGATGAAATGGTTTCAAATAATCAGCAAGGGACGACATGATCAAGTTCGCCCGCAGTATACCTGTAACCCGGCACGTTGATCATGTCCAATCAAGCCAAACTGCTAATCCATGGACAATCTGGCACACTTTAGCATGGGCCAATCCACCGAACTTTCACATCATTGGACTGTGGGAGGGATCTCCAGCAGGCGGAGAAAACCCAGACAGTCACCGGGAGAACATCCAAATTCCATATGTTTGGGATGAATATCGAAATTGTTATGTAATAAATATTATAGCGATTGCATGATTATTTTTGTGAGCCTGGGTTAAAGTGCATATATCCGTGTTGCAGGAACATTATTATGGAACCATGTTTAAGGCATCTAAACTGTGTACCTGCTAAGCTGTAATTAGGGAGCCATAAAACGTGTGCCATGATCGACGCCAAACTGTTGATGATCAGGTACATCGAAAGTTGCAGGTTGCCTCAGCTGTAACGTGTGGCGCCGTGGTCGTATAGTGGTTAGTATTCTGCATTGTGGCCACAGCTACCACGGTTCGAATTCGAATCACTGCAGTGATAAGTTGATGTGTTTTTCCAAAATGAATGGATGACGATTTCCCTGTGCCAAGGCCTCTTTAAAACGATTTCACAACTGTGTGCATGCTTCTGCTCCTGTTTGATGCTCCCGATTTCACACTGTTGTGAATACGAGAATCTCGTCAGCCCCCGGTTTTATATTTTAACTATTATCATCAATCATACTCCTCCGGTTCTTGTCTTTTTGGGAGTGAAAACTATCACTCTCAATTTGCTGCATCAGGCTTCCGGGTGCGGCTATGCAGAGCTAGGTCGCATATTCGGTAGCTCCCGCTTATAACGGACTTTTGGGCTCTTTTACAGGGCCCCACGACATTTGTTTGACATTTTCCGGTGTGGGAAGAAGACTGCAGCAGTCCCCTGACAGTGTCGCCCAGGAATGTTATGTCTTTTGGCTGCCAGACCCGGCAGAAACAGTAAAATATTTGGCTTTGGCTGCAGGTTTGGACAAAAGCCTCTTCCAGCATGCAGGCGGGGGAAGGGCAAGCTTAAAGTTGCAATCTGACTTGACTCTATCAAAGGTGAATTCTAGCAGCAGAGGGAACAACTGTGAAAAGATCTACCAAGGCCATTAAAGAAGCAGGGACGAGGCTTCCGGGGGCAGCCATGGAGGAGTAGGTCGCGCATTTGGCAGCTACCGTCTGGAACCGACTCTCAGACCTTTTTCAGGAGTTTCCATAGACTTTTTGGGGCAGACTGGTGAAGGAAACACTGCCAAATTTTATGAAACGGACCAGAAGTGTAACGGCCAAAAGAGCGGCACTGGAGCAACGGGAGAAGCGAGGGAAGGAAAGCAAAATGGCGGCGGCCAGGGACAAAGGGGAGCTGCAGGAGTTCATCAAGCGCTGCTTCGAGGAGCAGCGCGAGGAGATGCGCAAGGAGATGTTGGCGCCTATGTTTTCGGCAGTTGAAGGACTCGGGATCACGCAGAAGGCCCACGAAGCTAAGATCCAGGAGGTACAGAAAAGGGTCAGTCAGAACGAGGACGAACTCGTGGGCCTGGCGGTGAGAGTGGAGCAGAACGAGGTGCTACACAAGAGGTGGGCGGGAAGAATCGAAGACCTGGAGAACAGGTCGAGGAGAAAGAATCTGCGAATCCTGGGTCTCCCTGAGGGAGTGGAGGGGGCTGATGCCAGGGCATACTCGAGCATGATGCTCGAGGCGATGATGGGCACGAAGGCCACTTCGAGGCCACTGGAGTTGAACGGGGCACATCGGGTGCTGGCGTAGAAGCCCCAGGCAAATGAGCCGCCAAGGCGATGGTGGTGAGGTTTCACTGGTTCACGGACAGAGAGTGGGTCCTGAGATGGGCCAAGAAGGAGCGGAGCAGTAAGTGGGACAATGCAGCAATCCGAATATACACGGACTGGAGCACGGAGGTTGCAAAGCGGAGAGCAGGTTTCAAACGGGCCAAAGCGGCGTTGTACTGGAAAGAAGTGAAATTCGGAATGCTGCAGCCAGCGCGACTGTGGGTCACATACAAGGGCCAACACTGTTACTTCGAAACGCCAGAAGAGGCGTGGACATTGTACTAGCCGAAAAGTTGGACTCTAACTGAGGGTTTGTGAGGGTGGGGGGGGGGGGATGTTTTGGGGTTTGATGTGTGATGGTTGTTGTATATATGGGGTCAATCACAGGCAGGAAATGGTACATGGGCTGGAGGAGAGAGACAAGGCCGCGACAGGAGCTGCGCCAGATGGGGCAGAGCGGGCTTTGGAAAGTGCGGGGTGTTTTCCCACGCGCGGGAAGAAAGGTGGGAAGGGGAACAAATGAATGCATATGGATTGGGAGACTCCCACGCGGTGAGGTCAATGGGACGGAGGGGGAAGTCGGGGTCAGCAGGCGTCAGCTGACTTATGGGCGTGACATGGGGGAGCAAAAAAGGTAGATAGGGGTCTAGCTGGGGGAGGGGGGGAAGGGTGGGGGCGAAAAGGGTTGCTGCTGCACTGGCCGATAGGGAATGGGACACAGAAGAGGTGGTCGGGACGGGGTTCCCCCTCTGGGTGACTGGAGGGTGAGGGAGGCGTGGACACGGGACTGGCCAGGAAAAGGAGATGGCTAGTCGGTGGGGCGTGCGGGGGTTGGGGGTGTGAGAGCCCCTCCAATCCGGCTGATAACGTGGAATGTGAGGGGCCTGAATGGGCCGGTGAAGAGGGCTCGATGACGTGGCCATGCTCCAAGAGACACATCTGAAGGTGGCGGACAAGGTCGGGTTAAGAAAGGGATGGGTAGGACAGGTATTCCACTCGGGACTGGATGTGAAGAATAGAGGGGTGGCAATATTGGTGGGAAAGTGGGTGTCATTTGAGGCCAAGACTATTGTAACGGACAATGGAGGGCGATATGTAATGGTGAGCGGTAGGCTGTAAGGGACGTGGATGGTGTTGGTAAACGTATACGCCCCGAACTGGGATGATGCAGGATTCATGAAGTGCATGCTGGGGCGCATTCCGGACCTGGAGATAAGAGGCCTGATAATGGGAGGGGACTCCAATACAGTGTTGGATCTAGCACTGGACCACTCCAAATCAAGGACTGGAAAGTTGCCGGCGGCGGCCAAGGTACTTAGGGGGTTTATGGATCAGATGGAGGGAGTGGACGCATGGCGGTTTGCAAGGCCGCAGGCCAGGGAATTTTCTTTCTTCTTCTCCCCTGTACACAAAGCCTACTCCCGGATAGATTTCTTTGTTCTGGGTAGGGCGCTCATCCCGAGGGTGGAGGGGACGGAGTATTCGGCTACTGCCGTTTCGGACCATGCCCCGCACTGGGTGGAACTGGAGCTAGGAGAGGAGAGGGACCAACGCCCGTTGTGGCGGCTGGATGTGGGACTGCTGGCGGACGAGGTGGTGTGTGGGAAGGTGAGGGGGTGGATCCAAAGGTACTTGGAGGCCAACGACAACGGGGAGGTGCGGGTGGGGGTGGAATGGGAGGCGTTGAAGGCGGTGATCAGGGGAGAGCTAATTTCCATTATGGCTCATAGGGAGAAGACAGACGGTACGGAAAGGGAGAGGTTAGTGGGGGAGATTTTGAGAGTGGACAGGAGATACGCAGAGGCCCCGGAGGAAAGATTACTTGGGGAAAGACGATGGCTCCAGACGGAGTTTGACCTGTTGACCACAGGGAAGGCGGAGGCACAGTGGAGGAAAGCACAGGCGGCAACCTACGAGTGTGGGGAAAAGGCTAGTCGGATGCTGGCACACCAGCTCTGTAAGAGGGTGGCAGCGAGGGAAATAGGAGGAGTCAAAGATGGAAGGGGAGGCACGGTTCGGAGTGCGACGAAAATAAAAGAGGTATTCAAGGTCCTTTATGAAGAGCTGTACAGATCTCAGCCCCCAGCGGGGGAAGAAGTATGAGACAATTCCTAGATCAGCTGAGATTCCCGAGGGTGGAGGAGCAAGAGGTGGCTGGTTTGGGGGCACCAATTGGGTTGGAGGAGCTGAGCAAGGGTTTGGGGAGCATGCAGGCGGGGAAGGCCCGGGGACCGGACGGATTCCCGGTGGAGTTCTACAGGAAGTACGCAGACCTGTTGGCCCCACTACTGGTGAGGACCTTTAATGAGGCAAGAGAGGAGGGGACCCTGCCCCTGACAATGTCGGAAGCGACAATTTGTTTGATCCTAAAGCGGGACAAGGACCCACTGCAATGTGGATCTTACAGGCCGATCTCGCTCCTCAACGTGGATGCAAAGTTGCTGGCAAAAGTGCTGGCCACGAGGATCGAGGACTGTGTCCCGGGTGTAATCCACGACGACCAGACGGGATTTGTAAAGGGCAGGCACCTAAACACCAATGTGCGGCGGCTCTTAAACGTGATAATGATGCCATCGGAGGAGGGAGAGGCGGAGATAGTGGCAGCTATGGACGCGGAGAAGGCCTTTGATTGAGTAGAGTGGGAGCACCTCTGGGAGGTGCTGCGTAGGTTTGGGTTCGGAGTAGGGTTTATCAATTGGGTTAAGCTCCTTTACAGAGCCCCGATGGCGAGTGTAGTGACGAACCGGCGGAGGTTGGAGTACTTTTGATAGTACCGAGGGACGAGGCAGGGGTGCCCCCTGTCCCCCCCTATTGTTCGCATTGGCGATCGAACCATTGGCCATGTCATTGAGGGAGTCTGATGAATGGAGGGGGGTGGTCCGAGGGGGAGAAGAGCATCTGGTGTCACTATATGCGGATGACCTGTTGCTGTACGTGGCGGATCCAATGGAGGGGATGTTGGAGGTCATGCAGACTGTAAGGGAGTTTGGGGAGTTTTCGGGCTATAAGCTCAATGTAGGGAAGAGTGAGCTCTTTGTATTACAGGCGGGGGACCAAAAAAGAGGGATAGGGGACCTACCACTGAGGTGGGCGGAGGGGAGCTTTCCGTATCTGGGGATCCAGATAGCCAGGAGTTGGGGGACCCTACATAAACTGAATCTGACGAGGTTGGTGGAACAAATGGAGGAGGATTTCAAAAGATGGGACATGTTACCGCTCTCGTTGGCGGGTAGAGTGCAGTAGGTCAAAATGGTGGTCCTTGCGACGTTTCTGTTTGTGCTTCAGTGCCTTGCCATCGTGATCAGTAAGGCCTTTTTTAAGAGAGTAGGAAGGAGTATTATGGGGTTTGTGTGGGCGAATAAGACCCCGAGAGTAAGGAGAGGGTTCCTGGAACGCAGTAGGGACCGAGGAGGGTTGGCGCTGCCAAACCTGGGGAGCTACTACTGGCAGCAAATGTGGCGATGATCCGCAAGTGGGTTACGGAGGGAGTGGGGGCGGCATGGAAGAGGATGGAGATGGCGTCCTGTAAAGGAACGAGCCTGGGGGCGTTGGTGACGGCACCGCTGCCGCTCTCGCCGACAAAGTATACCACGAGCCCGGTGGTGGCGGCAACGCTAAGGATCTGGGGCCAGTGGAGACGCCACCGGGGTGTAATGGGAGCATCGGTGTGGTCCCCGATCAGGGGTAACCACCGGTTTGTCCTGGGAAAGATGGACGGATGGTTCCAGAGCTGGCATCGGGCGGGGATTGGAAGTATGGGGGACCTGTTCATCGACGGGACGTTTGCGAGCCTAGGGGCACTGTAGGAGAAGTTCGAGTTACCCCCGGGAAATGCCTTTAGATATATGCGGGTGAGGGCTTTTGTGAGGCGGCAGGTGAGGGAATTCCCGCTGCTCCCGGCACAAGAAGTTCAAAATAGGGTGATCTCGGGTGTATGGGTCAGGGAGGGCAAGGTGTCGGAAATACACCAGGAGTTGAAAGAAGAGGGGGAAGCGCTGGTAGAAGAGTTGAAGGGCAAATGGGAGGAGGAGCTGGGGGAGGAGATCGAAGGAGGTCTGTGGGCTGATGCCCTAGGTAGGGTTAATTCCTCCTCCTTGTGTGCCAGGCTCAGCCTGATACAATTTAAGGTGGTCCACAGAGCGCACTTGATGGGGGCGAGGTTGAGTAGGTCCTTTGGAGTAGAGGACAGATGTGGAAGGTGCTCAGGGAACCCGGCGAACCATGTCTATATGTTTTGGTCATGCCCGGCACTGGCGGGGTTCAGGAGAGGAGTGGCGGGAGCAATATCTCAGGTGGTGAAAGTCCTGGTCAAGCCAAGCTGGGGGCTAGCAATATTTGGACTAGTGGATGAACCGGGAGTGCAGGAGGCGAAAGAGGCCGGCATTCTCGCCTTTGCGTCCCTATTAGCCCGACGAAGGATCTTGCTAATGTGGAAGGAGGCGAAGCCCCCCAGCCTGGAGGCCTGGATAAATGATATGGCTGGGTTCATAAAGTTGGAGAGGATTAAGCTCGCCTTGAGAGGGTCTGCGCAGGGGTTCTACAGGCAGTGGCAACCGTTCCTAGACTATCTCGCGGAGCATTAGAGGAAGGTCAGCAGCAGCATCCTTGGCGGGAATGGGGGGTGGGTGGGTGGAGGGGACGTCCTTGGAGGGGGGCGAGAGGGGGGGATAGGGGGGCCTGCCTGGGAGGGTGGATGAGCAAGAGATAACATGAAGGGTTGGGGAAACTGGCACGTATGGGTGAGGGCCAGTGTACATATGTCATTTTGCCATGTATATATCTTGCTCTGCGCGATTTCTCTTTTTTTTTGGTTACGGGGAGGGGGGGGGTTATTGATTGTAAGGGAGAAAAATTGTGTTAAAAAACTTTAATAAATATATATATATTTTTAAAAATTTGCTGCATCATCTTCTAAGGCTATTCACCCAAATCGTTCAAATGTCTCAACCAAATACGCACTGAACCTTATACGCTAAGAATAATCTGGGTCTCGATGGTCTCTCAGAGACGAACCGTGATCCCACCCCCGGATGAAGTGTTTTTTATACTTCGTCTCTCTGTGGGACCAAATCACCCACCTTGGTGGTTTTTATACTTCATGCCACATTGATTTGCTTTCTTTCCACCGGTTCCAATAGAAAACACGACAAATGCTGTCATCCTGATTTTAAACAGTCAGTTCACACCCCAGGAGTTAATCAATATTTATTTCAACTACGATAGACTGACATTCACCTCAGTAGCAACAGTGGGACGAAAGGTGCCGAGATTTTTCTCTTTGGCTCAAAGAGGGTTAGAGGGCGAATGGGAGACGTTTCAAAGTATAACTGGTATGCGGGCGGAGAAGTCGACAGTCCCTCCATGTAAATGTATTTCCTGTCATCTGGTCATGATGCAATGAGCAGGAATGGGTAGAATTTTTGTGAAATAGAACCAGTTGGCAGTGGAGAAAATGGAGACGCAGAGACGCACGAAAATCAAGCACCAGTTTTGTGAATGTTGAGGAACACTTCGAGAATCAGAATCCGGGGAGAACGAAGGGCGCTGCCCGACTGATCAGCGGCAGTCAAGACACATTTCCGTTGTTTAGAATAATTCGAGAAATTAACTGATATTTAGAAACCACGAAAACTGTCCTTACTGCACATCAGAAAACACAGTTTAATATTGGTTTAATTGTGAATATCTGGAAGCAGAAAATACAACAATGGCTCGAATGTAGAAGGCTGGAGGCGCGTTATTGACATGGCGACTGAACATGGTGTGGTCTTAGTTCTGTGACACAAGTCACCCTGGCTTGCAACACAGACTACGTTCTCTCTCCACAGATGCTGTCGGGTAGGGTGCTCTTTCCAAGGGCCGGTGGAGACTCGATGGGCCGAATGGCCTCCTTCTGCACTGTAAATTCTATGCTGTCAGACCTGCTGAGATTGCCCAGCGTTTGGTGTTTTTGATCTAGATTTGTGCATCATCAATAATTTGCTATTCTGATGTGGACTAGATGAGACTGTTGCGATCGTAATTTGTCATGTTTATTCGAGGCCGATCCGCTGTTGTCTTTGTGGCGCAATCGGTGAGCGCGTTTGGCTGCGAATCGAAGGGGTGGTGGTTCGATTCCACCCAAAAAGGGGCTGTTATCCCACCCCGGCTGATGTGTTTTTTTATACTTCGTATCTCTGTGGGACCAAATCACCCACCTTGGTGGTTTTTATATTTCATGCCACATTGATTTGCTTTCTTTCCACCGGTTCCAAGAGAAAACACGACAAATGCTGTCATCCTGATTTTAAGCAGTCAGTTCACACCCCAGGAGTTAATCAATATTTATTTCAACTACGATAGACAGACATTCACCCCAGTAGCAACAGTGGGACGAAAGGTGCCGGGATTTTACTCTTTGGCTCAAAGAGGGTTAGAGGGCGAATGGGAGACGTTCCAAAGTATAACTGGTATGTGGGCGGGAGAAGTTCAATCGTGGAAATAGAGACAGATTGGTTGCACTGACAATATTCAGGAATGAGAGGAAAGGCGTACAGAATGAAATGGCTTCAAAAAATCAGCAGGGGGCGATGCGATCAAGTTCGCCGGCATATACCCGTAACCCGGCACATTGAGCATGTCCAATACAGCTAAACCTCTAATCCATGGACAATGTGGCACACTTTAGCATTGGCCAATCCACCGAACTTTCACATCATTGGTCTGTGGGAGGGATCTCTGGCAAGCGGAGAAAACCCAGACAAACACCGGGACAACGTCCAAATACCATATGTTTGGGATGAATATCGAAATTGTTATGTATTAAATATTATAGCGGTTGCATGATTATTTTTATGAGCCTGGGTTAAAGTGCACATATCATTGTTGCAGGAACATTATGATGGAACCACGTTTAAGGCATCCAAACTGTGTATCTACTAAAGTTGTAATCAGGAAGTCATAAAGTGTGGGCCATGATAGATTCCAAACAGTTGATGACCAAGTACATCGGCAGTTGCAAGTTGCCTTCGGCGGTAACGATATAGTGGTTCGTACTGTGCGTTGTGACCGCATCAACCTCTGTTCGAATCCGATTCACAACAGCGATAAATTGATGTGTTTTTCCCAAATGAACGGATGAGGAATTCTGTGTGTCAGGGACTCTTGAAAACGGGTTCACAGCTGAGTGCACGCTTCTGCTCCAGTTTGGTGCTCCAGAATTCAAGCGGTTGTGAATGCGAGAATCTCCTCAGCTCCCGGTTTTATATTTTAACTATTATCATCAAGCATACTCCTCCGGTTCTTTCCTTTTTGGAAGTGAAAACGGTCTCTCTAAATTTGCTGCATCAGCTTCTTCGGCCATTCACCCAAAATGTTTAAGTGTCTCAACCAAATACCCGCTGAACCTTCTGTATACGCGGATAATAATCTTGGTCTCGATAGTTTCTCCATATAAATGAATCTCCAGACATCTGGTCATAATGCAATGAGGAGGAGTGGGCAGGGTTTTGGGAAATAGAGCCAGCTGGCAGTGGAGAAAACGGAAACAAAGCGACACACGAAAATCAAGCACCAGATTTGTGAATGTTGGGAAACACTTCGAGAAACCGAATCCAAGGAGAAACAAGGGCGCTGCCCGTCTCAACAGCGACAGTCAAGACGTATTTCCCTTGTTTAGAATGATTCGAGAAATTAACTGATGTTTAGAAAATAAGAAAACTGTCCTTCCTGCACATCAGAAAATACAATTAAATTTTAGTTTCAATGCGAATATTTGGAAGCAGAAAATACAACAATGGCTCGAATGTAGAAGGCGCGTAGGCGCGTTATTGACAGGCCTACGGAAAACAGTGTAGTCTTCGCACTGGGGCACACAAAGTCACCCTGGCTTGAAACACCAATTCTCTCTCCACAGATGCTTTCAGTCCTGCTGAGATTGCACACCTGTTTGTGTTTTTGTTCCAGATTGGTGCATCGGTAATAATTTGTTATTATGTTGTGGAGAAGATGAGATTGTTTCCATCATAAATTGGCATGTGAATTCGAGAGAAAATGCAGCTCTTTTCGTCTCTGTGGCGCAATCGGTTTGCGCGTTCGACTGTTAAACGAAAGGTTGGTGGTTCGATCGCACCCAGAGAAGGAGTGTTATCCCACCACCTGTGAATTGCTTTTGAAACTGCGTCCCTCTGTCGGATCGTATCAGCCACCCTGGTTCCTTTTATATTTCATGCCACATTGATTTGATTTATTTCCTCCGGTTCCAATATTAAACACGCCGAATGCTGTCATTCTGAATTTAACCAGTCAGTTCACATCCAAAGACTGAATCCATATTAATTTGACCTTCCACAGCGAGACATTCACCCCAAGAGCAACAGTGGGACCAAGGGAGCGGTGATGTTTCTCTTTGGATCAAAGAGAGTGAGACGGCCAATGAGAGGCGCTCCAAAGTGCAACTGGTGTGTGGGCGGAGAAGTTCAATCGTGCACAGAGAGAGAGAATTTGTCTGCACTGACAATATTCAGGAATGAGAGGAAAGGGATACAGGGTGAAATGGTTTCCAAAAAATCAGCAGGGGACGACGTGACCAAGTTCCTCCGTAGAATACCCGTCACCCGGCACGTTGATCATGACAGATGCAGCGAAACTGCTAATCTATGGACAATCTGGCACACTTTAGCATGGCCAGTCACCGAACCTTCACATATTTGGAATGTGAGGGGGACCTCGAGCAGGCAGAGAAACCTGATGCAGACACCAGGTGAACGTCCAAATACCATATGTTCGGGATGAATATCGAAATTGTAATGTATTGTATATTATAGCGGTTGCATTGTTATTTTTATGAGCCTGGGTTAAAGCGTATATATACCTTGTTGCAGGAACATTAGTATGGAACCAAGGTGAAGGCGTCCAAAATGTGTTTGTACTAAAGTGGTAATTGGAGAGTCATAAAGTGTGGGCAATGATGCATTCCAAACAGTTGATGACCAAGTGCTTCGACAGTTACACGTTGCGTCGGCGGTAACGTAATACGCCGTGTTCGGATAGTGGTTAGGCTGTTCGTTGTGGCCGCAGCAAGCTCGGCTCGAATCCGAATCACGTCAGTGATAAATTAATGTGTTTTTCCCAAATGAACCGATGAGGTTTTCTCTGAGTAAAGGACTCATTAAAACGGGTTCACAGCTGAGCACATGTTTCTGCTCCTGTTTGATGCTCCAGAATTCAAACTGATGAGAATACGAGAATCTCCTCAGCTCCCGGTTTTATATTTTAACTATCATCATCAAACATGTCCAATGTGTGCAGGAGGGTTTTCTGACACAGTATGCAGATAGTCCAACGAGAGGCGAGGCCATATTGGACTTGGTACTGGGAAATGAACCAGGACAGGTATTAGATATGGAGGTAGGTAAGCACTTTGGTGATAGTGACCACATTTCGATTCCGTTTACTTTAGCTATGGAAAGGGATAGGTAAATACCGCAGGGCGAGAGTTATAGCTGGGGGAACGGCAATTATGATATTAGGATGCATAGGATGGGGAGGGAAACTGCAGGGGATGGGCACAATTGAAATGTGGAGCTTGTTCAAGGAACAGCTACAGCGTGTCCTTGATAATTATGTACCTGTCAGGCAGGGAGGAAGTGGCCGAGCGAGGGAACCGTGGTTTACTAAAGTAGTTGAATCACTTGTCAAGAGGAAGAAGGAAGCTTACGTAATGATGAGACGTGAAGGTTCAGTTAGTTCGAGAGTTACAAGTTAGCGAGGAAGGACCTAAAAGGAGAGGCAGGAAGAGCCAGGAGGGGACATGAGAAGTCTTTGGCAGGTAGGATCAAGGATAACCCTAAAGCTTTCTACCGATATGTCAGGAATAAAAGAATGACTCGGGTCAGAGTAGGGCCAGACAAGGACAGTAGTGGAAAGTTGTGCATTGAGTCTGAGGAGATAGAAGAGGTGTTAAATGAAAAATTTCCGTCAGCATTCCCGCACGAAAAAGACAATGTTGTCGTCGAGAATACTGAGATACAGGCTACGAGACAAGAACGGCTTTGAGTTAATAAGGAGGAGGTGTTAACAATTCTGGAAAGTTTGAAAATAGATAAGTCCACTGTGCCGGATGGTATTTATCCTAGGATTCTCTGGCAAGCTAGAAGGAAATTGCTGCGCCTTTGGCTTTGATCTTTATGTCATCATTGTCTATAGGAATAGTACCAGAAGATTGGAGGATAGCAAATGTTGTCCGCTTGTTCAAGAAGGGGGGTAGAGGCAACCCCGGTAACTATAGACCAGTGAGCGATTTTTCTGTTGTGGATGAAGTCTTGGAAAGGTTTATGAGAGGTATGATGTATAATCATCTGGAAAGGAATAATTTGATTAGAGATAGTCAACCCAGTTTTGTGAAGGCTAGGTCGTGCCTGACAAACCTCATTGAGTTCTTTGAGAAGGTCACCAAACACTTGGACGAGGGTTAAGCAGTTGATGTGGTGTATATGGATTTGAGTAAAGCGTTTGAGAAGGTTCCCCACGGTAGGCTATTACAGAAAATACGGAGGCATGGGATTCACGGTGATTTAGGAGTTTGGATCAGGAATTGGCTAGCTGGAAGAAGACAAAGGTTGGTGGGAAATGTTCAGACTGGAGTCCAGTTACTAGTGGTATACCACAAGGATCTGTTTTGGTGCCATTGCTGTTTGGCATTTTTATAAATGGCCTGGAGGAGGGCGTAGAAGGATGGGTGAGTAAATTTGCAGATGATACGTAAGTCGTTGGAGTTGTGGACAGTGTGGAAGGATGTTACAAGTTACAGAGGGACATAGATAAGCTGCAGCACTGGGCTGAGAGGTGGCAAATGGAGTTTAATGCAGATAAATGTGAGGTGATTCATTTTGGAAGGAATAACAGGAAGACAGAGTACTGGGCTAATGGTAAGATTCTTGGCAGTGTGGATGAGCAGAGAGATCTCGGTGTCCATGTACATAGATCCCTGAAATTTGCCCGCCAGGTTGAGAGGGTTGTTAAGAAGGCGTACGGTGTGTTAGCTTTTATTGGTAGATGGATTGTGTTTCTGAGCCATGAAGTCATGTTGCAGCTGTACAAAACTCTGGTGCGGCCGCATTTGGAGTATTGCGTGCAATTCTGGTCGCCGCATTATAGGAAGGATGTGGAAGCATTGGAAAGCATGCTGAGGAGATTTACCAGAATGATGGTGACTTAATTGAGGCATACAGGATGGTAAGTGAGAGCGTTTTTCCTCGGATGGTGATTTCTAGCACGAGCGGACATAGCTTTAAATTGAGGGGAGATAGATATAAGACAGATGTCAGAGGTAGGTTCTTTACTCAGAGAGTAGTATGGGCGTGGAATGCCCTGCCTGCTACAGTAGTGGACCCGCCAACACTAGGAGCATTCAAATGGTCATTGGATAGACATATGGACGATAAGGGAATAGTGTAGATGGGTTTTCGAGTGGTTTCACGGGTCGGCGCAACATCGAGAGCCGAAGGGCCTGTACTGCTCTGTAATGTTCTACGTTCTATGTTCTATGCTTTCACTTCCAAACAGACAATAACCTGAGGAGTATGCTTTATGATAATAGTTAAAATAAATAACAGGGAGCTGAAGAGATTCTCGTATTCATAATCGTTTGAATTCTGGAACATCAAACAGGAGAAGAAGCATGCACTCAGCTGTGAACCCGTTTTAAAGAGTCCTTCATATAGAGAATTCCTCATCCGTTCATTTGTGAAAAACACATCAACTTATCGCTGCCCTGACTCGGATTCGAACCGAGGTTGCTGCGTCAACAACGCAGAGTAATAACCACTAAACAATTACGGCGCCTCACGTTTCCGCCGAAGCAAGCTGTAACTGTCGATGTATTTGGTCATCAACTGTTTGGAATCTATCATGACCCACACTTTATGACTCTAGAATTACAACTTTAGTAGATACATAGTTAGGATGCCTTTTCCTTGGTTCCATAAAAGCAATCGCTATAATATATAATCTGTCACAATTTCGATATTCATCCCAAGCAGATGGTATTTGCACGAGCTGCCGGTGTCTGCATCGGTTTTCTCCACCTGCTCGCGGTCCCTCCCTCCCAGATGTGAAGGTTCGGTGGATTGGCCATGCTAAAGTGTGCCAGATTGTCCATCGATTAGCAGTTTCGCTGGATTGGCCATGATCAACGTGCCGGGTGAAGGGTATTCTACAGAGGAGCTTGGTCACGTCGACCCCTGCTGATTTGTTAAAAACCATTTCATCCTGTATCCCTTTCCTCTCCTTCCTGAATATTGTCAGTTCAAACAAACTCTCTCTCTATTTTCGCGATTGAACATCTCCACCCACATACCAGTTGAACTTTGGACCGTCTCTCATTCGCCGTCTCAGCCTCTTTGAGCCAAAGAGAATATTCTCGGCCCCTTTCGTCCCACTGTTGCTATTGGGGTGAATGTCTCTCTGTGGTAATTCAAGTTAATATTGATTAACTCTTTGGATGTGAACTGGCTGTTTAAAATCAGAATGACAGCATTTGGCGTTTTTAATATGGTAACAAAGAACAAAGAACAAAGAAATGTACAGCACAGGAACAGGCCCTTCGGCCCTCCAAGCCCGTGCCGACCATACTGCCCGACTAAACTACAATCTTCTACACTTCCTGGGTCCGTATCCTTCTATTCCCATCCTATTCATATATTTGTCAAGATGCCCCTTAAATGTCCTTATCGTCCCTGCTTCCACTACCTCCTCCGGTAGTGAGTTCCAGGCACCCACTACCCTCTGCGTAAAAAACTTGCCTCGTACATCTACTCTAAACCTTGCCCCTCTCACCTTAAACCTATGCCCCCTAGTAATTGACCCCTCTACCCTGGGGAGAAGCCTCTGACTATCCACTCTGTCTATGCCCCTCATAATTTTGTATTCCTCTATCAGGTCGCCCCTCAACCTCCTTCGTTCCAGTGAGAACAAACCGAGTTTATTCAATCGCTCCTCATAGCTTATGCCCTCCATACCAGGCAACATTCTGGTAAATCTCTTCTGCACCCTCTCTAAAGCCTCCACATCCTTCTGGTAGTGTGGCGACCAGAATTGAACACTATACTCCAAGTGTGGCCTAACCATGGTTCTATACAGCTGCAACATGACTTGCCAATTCTTATACTCAATGCCCCGGCAAATGAAGGCAAGCATGCCGTATGCCTTCTTGACTACCTTCTCCACCTGTGTTGCCCCTTTCAATGACCTGTGGACCTGTACTCCTAGATCTCTTTGACTTTCAATACTCTTGAGGGTTCTACCATTCACTGTATATTCCCTACCTGCATTAGCCCTTGCAAAATGCATTACCTCACATTTGTCCGGATTAAACTCCATCTGCCATCTCTCCGCCCAAGTCTCCAGACAATCTAAATCCTGCTGTATCCTCTGACAGTCCTCATCGCTATCCGCAATTCCACCAACCTTTGTGTCGTCTGCAAACTTACTAATCAGACCAGTTACATTTTCCTCCAAATCATTTATATATACTACAAACAGCAAAGGTCCCAACACTGATCCCTGTGGAACACCACTGGTCACAGCCCTCCAATTAGAAAAGCATCCCTCCATTGCTACCCTCTGCCTTCTATGGCCTAGCCAGTTCTGTACCCACCTTGCCAGTTCACCCCTGATCCCGTGTGACTTCACCTTTTGTACTAGTCTACCATGAGGGACCTTGTCAAAGGCCTTACTGAAGTCCATATAGACAACATCTACTGCCCTACCTACATCAATCATCTTAGTGACCTCCTCGAAAAACTCTATCAAGTTAGTGAGACACGACCTCCCCTTCACAAAACCGTGCTGCCTCTCACTAATACGTCCATTTGCTTCCAAATGGGAGTAGATCCTGTCTCGAAGAATTCTCTCCAGTAATTTCCCTACCACTGATGCAATGCTCACCGGCCTGTAGTTCCCGGGATTATCCTTGCTACCCTTCTTAAACAGAGGAACAACATTGGCTATTCTCCAGTCCTCCGGGACATCCCCTGAAGACAGCGAGGATCCAAAGAGTTCTGTCAAGGCCTCAGCAATTTCCTCTCCAGCCTCCTTCAGTATTCTGGGGTAGATCCCATCAGGCCCTGGGGACTTATCTACCTTAATATGTTTTAAGACACCCAACACCTCGTCTTTTTGGATCACAATGTGACCCAGGCTATCTACACCCCCTTCTCCAGACTCAACATCTACCAATTCCTTCTCTTTGGTGAATACTGATGCAAAGTATTCATTTAGTACCTCGCCCATTTCCTCTGGCTCCACACATAGATTCCCTTGCCTATCGTTCAGTGGGCCAACCCTTTCCCTGGCTACCCTCTTGCTTTTTATGTATGTGTAAAAAGCCTTGGGATTTTCCTTAACCCTATTTGCCAATGACTTTTCATGACCCCTTCTAGCCCTCCTGATTCCTTGCTTAAGTTCCTTCCTACTTTCCTTATATGCCACACAGGCTTCGTCTGTTCCCAGCCTTTTAGCCCTGATAAATGCCTCCTTTTTCTTTTTGACGAGGCCTACAATATCACTCGTCATCCAAGGTTCCCGAAAATTGCCGTATTTATCTTTCTTCCTCACAGGAACATGCCTGTCCTGTATTCCTTTCAACTGACACTTGAAAGCCTCCCACATGTCAGATGTTGATTTGCCCTCAAACATCCGCCCACAATCTATGTTCTTCAGTTCCCGCCTAATATTGTTATAATTAGCCTTCCCCCAATTTAGCACATTCATCCTCGGCCCACTCTTATCCTTGTCCACCAGTACTTTAAAACTTACTGAATTGTGGTCACTGTTCCCGAAATGCTCCCCTACTGAAACATCTACCACCTGGCCGGGCTCATTCCCCAATACCAGGTCCAGTACCGCCCCTTCCCTAGTTGGACTGTTTACATATTGTTTTAAGAAGCCCTCCTGGATGCTCCTTACAAACTCCGCCCCGTCTAAGCCCCTGGCACTAAGTGAGTCCCAGTCAATATTGGGGAAGTTGAAGTCTCCCATCACCACAACCCTGTTCTTTTTACTCTTTTCCAAAATCTGTCTACCTATCTGCTCCTCTATCTCCCGCTGGCTGTTGGGAGGCCTGTAGTATACCCCCAACATTGTGACTGCACCCTTCTTATTCCTGATCTCTACCCATATAGCCTCACTGCCCTCTGAGGTGTCCTCTCGCAGTATAACCGGAGGAAAGAAATCAAATCTATGTGGCATGAAATATAAAAAAGCACTTAGGTGGCTGATTCGTTCCCACAGAGGGATAAAGTATAAAAAACACTTCATCCGGGGGTGGGATAACACTGCGATCCCCGGGTGGGATTGATCCACCAACCATTCGTTTAATAACCGAGCGCGCTAACCGATTTCACCACAAAGACGACGACTGTTCCTTTTTCTCGAATAAACTTGCCAAATTATGATGGTAACAATCTCATCTTGCCCACGTCATAATGGCAAATTATTGCCGATGCACCAATCTGGAACAAAAATAAAAAAGGCTGGGAAATCTCAGCAGGTCTGACAGCGTCTGTGGAGAGAGAGCGGAGTCTGTGTTTCAAGCCAACGTGACTTTGTGTCACAGAACAAAGACTACACCATTATCCGTAGCCCTGTCAATAACACGCCTTTTACATTCGAGCCATTGTTGTATTTTCTGCTTCCAGATATTCGCAATGAAACTATATTTAATCTGTACATTCTGATGTGCAGTAAGGCCAGTTTTCTTAGTTTCTAAATATCAGTTAATTTCTCGAATCATTCTAATCAAATGACTGTCGCTGATCAGTCGGGCAGCGCCCTTCGTTCTCCCCGGATTCTGTTTGTCGAAGTGTTTCCCAACATTCACAAAACTGGTGCTTCGTGTCCGTGTTCCCCACTGCCACGTGGCTCTTTTTCCCAGCATTCTGTCCACTCCTCCTCATTGTATCATGACCAGCTGTCAGGAAATTCATTTATATGGACAGACTATCGAGAACAAGATTATTCTCCGCGACTGCAGCAGGCTCAGTGGGTATTTGGTTGAGACGCTTGAACATTTTGTGTGAATGGCCGAAGAAGCTGATGCAGCAAATTGAGGGAGACTGCTTTCACTTCCAAAAAGACAAGAACCGGAGTAGTATGCTTGATGATAATAGATAAAAATATAAAAACGGGAGCTTAGGAGATTCTCGTATCCACAACCGTTTTAATTCTGGAGCATTAAACAGGAGCAACAGCATGCACTCAGCTGTGAACCCGTTGTAAAGAGTCCTTTACACAGATAATTCCTCATCCGTTCATTTTGGAAAAACACATCAACTTATCGCTGAGGTGATTCGAATTCGAATCGAGATTGTTGCGACCACAACGCAGCGTACTAACCACGAGACAAACACGGCGCCACACGTCACCGCCGAAGCACATCTGTAGCTATCGATGTACTTGGTCATCAACTGTTTGGAATCTATCATGACCCACAGTTTATGACGCCCTAATTACAACTTTAGTAGATATACAAGTTTGGATGCCTTAACCTTGGTTCCATAATAATGTTCCTGTAACAAAGATATATACACTTTAACCCAGGCTTATAAAAATAGCAACGCAGCGGCTGTAATATATAATACATAACAATTTCGATATTCGCCCCAAACATATGGTATTTGGACGATCTCACGGTGTCTGCATCGGTTTCCTCCACCTGCTCGAGGTAGCTCCCACAGTTCAAAGATGTGAAGGTTCGGTGAATTGGTCATGCTAGAGTGTGCCAGATTGTCCACAGGTTAGCAGTTTCGCTGGATTGCCCGTGATCAATGTGCCGGATTACGGGTATCCTTCGGAGGAACTTTGCCACGTCGAACCCTGCTGGTTTAAAAAAAAATCATTTCATCCTGAACATTGCCAGTGCAAACAAACTCCCTCTCTTTTTCCACGATTGACCTTTTCCGCCCACATATCATTTGCACTTTGGAGCGCCTCTCCTTCGCCATCTCACCCTCTTTGATCCAAAGAGAAAAATCTCGGCCCCTTTCGTTCCACTGTTACCATTTGGGTGAATGTCTCTCTCTGGTAGTTCAAATTAATATTGATTAACTATTTGGATGTGAACTGATTGTTTAACCCGTAATCCGGCACATTGATCACGGACCTTCAACCGACGTTACACACCAGATACATCGATGACATTTTTTTCCTTTGGACCCATGGCGAAGAATCACTGAAACGACTACACGATGACATTAATAAGTTCCATCCAACCATCAGACCCACCATGGACTACTCTCCAAAATCAGTTGCATTCTTGGACACACTCGTCTCCATCAAGGACGGTCACCTCAGCCCGTCGCTTTACCGCAAACCAACGGATAACCTCATGATTCTCCACTTCTCCAGCTTCCACCCTAAACACATTAAAGAAGCCATCTCCTATGGACAAGCGCTCCGTACACACAGGATCTGCTCAGACGAAGAGGAGCGTAACAGACATCTACAGACGTTGAAAGATGCCCTCGAACGAACGGGATATGGCACTTGACTCATCGATCGACAGTTCCAACGCGCCACAGCGAAAAACCGGACCGACCTCCTCAGAAGACAAACATGGGACACAACCGACAGAATAGTCCAAAGATGTGCGGGTTAGATGAATTGGCCAATGATAAATTGCCCTTAATGTCCAAATTGCCCTTGGTGTTGGGTGGAGGTGTTGAGTTTGGGTAGGGTGCTCTTTCCAAGAGCTGGTGCAGACTCAAAGGGCCGAATGGCCTCCTTCTGCACTGTAAATTCAATGATAATCTATGGTTAATCTATCACAAAGGTTCGGCACAACATCGTGGGCCGAAGGGCCTTTTCTGTGCTATATGTTCTATGTTCTATGTTAATACCCTTCGTCGTCCAGTACTTCCACGGAGCGGAGAAACTACGTCATCTTCTTCACAGCCTTCAACACGTCATTGATGACGATAAACATCTTGCCAAGGTCATCCCCACACCCCCACTACTTGCCTTCAAACAACCGCGCAACCTCAAACGAACCATTGTTTGCAGCAAACTACCCAGTCTTCAGAACAGTGACCACGACACCACACAACCCTGTCATGGCAATCTCTGCAAGACGTGCCAGATCATTGACATGGATACCACTATTACACGTGAGAACACCACCCACCAGGTACGTGGTACATACTCGTGCGACTCGGCCAACGTTGTCTACCTCATACGCTGCAGGAAAGGATGTCCCGAAGCGTGGTACATTGGCGAGACCATGCAGACGCTGCGACAACGGATGAACGGACATCGCGTGACAATCACCAGGCAGGAATGTTCCCTTCCAGTCGGGGAACACTTCAGCAGTCAAGGGCATTCAGCCTCTGATTTCCGGGTAAGCGTTCTCCAAGGCGGCCTTCAGGACCCGAGACAACGCAGGATCGCCGAGCAGAAACTTATAGCCAAGTTCGCACACATGTGTGCGGCCTCAACCGGGACCTGGGATTCATGTCGCATTACATTCATCCCCCACCATCTGGCCTGCGAAATCCTACCAACTGTCCTGGCTTGACGCAATTCATCCTCTTTAACCTGGGGTTACCCCATCTCTGGATCTGTAAAGATTTAATCACCTGCTCATGCTCGCATTCCTAGCATTGTTTGGCATCTTTGAATTTGTCTATATATGTGTTTCTGGAACAGACCTCTGCATTCACCTGAGGAAGGAGAAGCGCTCCGAAAGCTAGTGACATCGAAACAAACCTGTTGGACTTGAACCTGGTGTTGTAAGACTTCGTACTGATTGTTTAAGTGCTTTACCACTCATCTTAGTGTCGTCTGCAAACTTTGTCACATTGCACTTGGTCCCCAACTCCAAATCCTCTATATAAATTGTGAACAACTGCGGGCCCAACATTGATCCTTGAGGGACCCCACTAGTTACAGGTTGCCAACCAGAGAAACACCCAATTATCCCCACTCTCTGCTTTCTGTTAGTTAACCAATGCTCTACCCATGCTACCGCTTTACCCTTAATGCCATTCATTTTTGTTTATGCAGCAACCTTTTGTGTGGCACCTTGTCAAAAGCTTTCTGGAAATCCAGATATACCACATCCATTGGCTCCCCGTTATCTACTGCACTGGTAACGTCCTCAAAAAATGCTAACAAATTAGTCAGACACGACCTACCCTTTGTGAACCCATGCTGCAACCCAATGGGACAATTTCCCTCCAGGTAGACTGGGAGCAAAGACTTCATGGTGAAGCAGTTGAGGAACAGTGGAGAACCTTCCGAGCGGTCTTTCACAGCGTTCAGAAAAGGTTCATACCGACAAAAAAGAAACAATGTAGAAAGGGGAAAAATCGACCGTGGATATCTTAGGAGGTGAGGGAGAGTATCAAATTGAAGGAAAAAACATACAAAGTGGCATAAATTAGTGGGAGACTAGAGGACTGTGAAGTCTTTAGGGGACAACAGAAAGCTACTAAAAAGCTATAAAGAAGAGTAAGGTAGACTATGAAAGTAAACTGGCTCAGAACATAAAAGCAGATAGTAAAAGCTTCTACAAATATATGAGACAAAAAAGAGTGGCTAAGGTAAATATTGGTCCTTTGGAAGATGAGAAGGGAGATTTAACAATAGGAGACGAGGAAATGGCTGAGGAGCTGAACTGTATTTTGGGTCAGTCTTCACAGTGGAGGACACAAATTACATGCCAGTGACTGATGGAAATAAAGATATGATTGGTGAGGACCTTGAGATGATCACTAAGGAGGCAGTATTGGGCAAGCTAATGGGGCTAAAGGTAGACAAGTCTCTTGGCCCTGATGGGATGCATCCCAGAGTGTTAAAAGAGATGGCTAGGGAAATTGTAAACGCACGAGTGGTAATTTATGAAAATTCAGTAGACTCTGGGGTGGGCCCAGAGGATTGGAAAGTAGCAAACGTGACACCACTGTTTAAAAAAGGATGTCGGCAGAAAGCGGGTAACGAGAGGCGGGTAAGCTTAACTTCGGTTGTAGGGAAAATGCTGGAATCTATCATTAAGGAGGAAATAGCGGGGCACCTGGAGGGAAAGTGTCCCATTGGGCAGACGCAGCATGGGTTCACAAAGGGTAGGTCGTGTCTGACTAATTTGGTTGCATTTTTTGAGGACGTTACCAGTGCAGTAGGTAACGGGGAGCCAATGGATGTGGTACATCTGGATTTCCAGAAAGCTTTTTACAAGATGCCACACAAAAGGTTGCTGCATAAACTAAAGATGCATGGCATTGAGGGTACAGTGGTAGCATGGGTAGAGGATTGGTTAACTAACAGAAAGCAGAGAGTGGGGCTAAATGGGTGTTTCTCTGGTTGGCAACCTGTAACTAGTGGGGGTCCCTCAAGGATCAGTGTTGGGTCCGCAGTTGTTCACAATTTACATCGACGATTTGGAGTTGGGGACCAAGTGCAATGTAGCAAAGTTTGCAGGCGACACTAAGATGAGTGGTAAAGCAAAAAGTGCAGAGGATACCGGAAGTCTGCAGAAGGATTTGGATAGGTTGGGTGAATGGGCTAGGGTCTGGCAGATGGAATTCAATGTTGCCAAGTGCGAGGCTATCCATTTAGGGAGGAATAACAGCAGAATGGATTATTATTTAAACGGTAAGATGTTAAAAAATGCTGCTGTGCAGAGGGACCTGGTTGTGCTGGTGCACGAGTCGCAAAAAGTTGGTGTGCCGGTGCAACAGGTGATTAAGAAGGCTAATCGAGTTTTGTCTTTCGTTGCGAGAGGGATGGAGTTCAAGACTAGGGAGGTTATGCTGCAATTGTATAGGGTGTTGGTGAGGCCGCATCTGGAGTTTTGTGTTCAGTTTGGTCTCCTTACCTGAGAAAGGACATATTGGCACTGGAGGAAGTGCAGAGGAGATTGACTAGGTTGATCCCAGAGTTGAGGGGATTAGATTATGAGGAGAGCTTGAGTAGACT
Organism: Scyliorhinus torazame; assembly: GCF_047496885.1. Lineage (NCBI taxonomy): Eukaryota > Metazoa > Chordata > Chondrichthyes > Carcharhiniformes > Scyliorhinidae > Scyliorhinus > Scyliorhinus torazame. Next base: position 175,829,421 of record NC_092720.1, on the reverse strand, counting down.
GGGACTGTGCTCATTGGAGTTTAGAAGGATGCGGGGGGGGGGATCTTATTGAAACATATCAAATTATGGCGGGAATAGATAGGATAGACGCGGGCAGGTTGTTTCCACTGGTCGGGGAAAGCAGAACTAGGGGGTATAGCCTCAAAATAAGGGGAAGTAGATTTAGGACGGAGTGTAGGAGGAACTTCATCACCCAAAGGGTTGTGAATCTCTGGAATTCCTTGCCCAGTGATGCAGTTGAGGCTCCTTCTTTAAACGTCTTTAAGAAAAAGATAGATACCTTTTTAAAGAATCAAGGGATTCGGGGATATGGTGTACGGGCCGGAGAGTGGAGCTGAGTCCACAAAGATCAGCCATGATCTCATTGAATGGCGGAGCAGGCTCGTGGGGCCAGATGGCCTACTCCTGTTCCTAGTTCTTATGTTCGTATGTCTCTCATCGCCGCCTGACCCTCTTTGATCCAAACAGAAAAATGTAACCTCCTTTCATCCCACTGTTGCTATTGGGTGAATGTCTCTCTATGATAATTCAAATTAATATTGATGAACTCTTTGGATGTGAACTGACTGTTTAAAATCAGAATGACAGCATTTGGCGTGTTTAATATTGGAACCGGAGGAAAGAAATCAAATCAACGTAGCATGAAATATAAAAAGCAGCAAGGTGGGTGATTCGCTCCCACAGAGGGACAAAGTATAAAATACACTGCATCCGGGGGTGGTATAACACTTCGTCTCTGGGTGGGATAGAAGCACCTTTCGGTTAACAGCCGAACGCGCTCACCGACTGCGCCACAGAGACGACAACTGATTCTTTTTCTCGAATCAACAAGCCGATTGATGATCGAAACAGTCTCATCTTGTCCACATCCTAACAGCAAATTCTTGCTGAATCACCAATCTGGAACAAAAACACAAAAGGCTGGGCAATATGAGCAGGTCTGACAGCGTCTGTGGAGAGAGCACGGAGCCTGTGTTTCAAGCCAGGCCGACTGTGTCAAAGAACGAAGGGTACGCCATTATCCGTATTCCTGTCAATAACGCGCCTCCAGCCTTTTTACATTCGAGCCATTGTTGTATTATACGCTTCACGATATTCGCAATAATTAAACTCTATTTTCTTATGTGCAGTCAGGACAGTTTTCTTAGTTTCTAAATATCAGTTAATTTCTCGAATCATTCTAATCAAAGCAAATGTGTCTTGACTGCCGCTGATCAGTCGGGCAGATCCCTTCGTTCTCCCCGGATTCTGTTTGTCGAAGTGTTACCCAACATTCACGAAACTAGTGCTTGGTGTTCCTGTGTCGCTACGTTTCCGTTTTCTCCATTGCCAATTGGCATTATTTCCCAAGATTCTGCCCGCTGCTCCTCGTCGTATCATGAACAGATGTCAGGAAATTCATTTATATGGAGGGACTACCGAGATCAAGTTTATTCTCCGCGTACATAGAAGGTTCAGTGAGTATTTGGTTGAGACACTTGAACATTTTGCGTGAATGGCTAAAGAAGCTGATGCAGCAAATTGAGAGAGACTGTTTTCACTTCCAAACAGACAGGAACCTGAGCAGTATGCTTGATGATAATAGTTAATATAAAAAACCGGGAGCTGAAGAGATTCTCGTATTCACAACCGTTTGAATTACAGAGCTTTAAACGGGAGCAGAAGAATGTACTCAGCTGTGAACCCGTTTTAAAGAGTCCTTTATACAGATAATTCGTCATCCGTTCATTTGGGTAAAACACATCAACTTACCGCTGCCGTGACTCGGATTCGAACAGAGGTTGCTGCGGTGAAAACGCAGAGTGCTAACCACTACACGATCACGGCGCCGCACGTCACCGGCGAGCCACATCTGTCAGTGCCGATGTGCTTGGTCATCAACTGTTTGGAATCTATCATGTCCCACACTTTATGACTCTCTAATTACAACATGAGTAGATAAACAGTTTGGATGCCTTAACCTTGGTTCCACAATAATGTTCCTGCAAAAAGGATATATACACTTTCACCCAGGCTCATAAAAATAACAATGCAGCGGCTGTAATAGATAATACGTAACAATTTCAAAATTCATCCCAAACATATGATTTTTGGACGTACTCCCGGTGTCTGCATCGGTTTTCGCCGCCTGCTCGAGGTCCCTCCCACAGTCCGAAGATGTGACATTTCGATGGATTGGCCATGCTAAAGTGTGCCAGATTGCCTATAGATTAGCAGTTTTGCTGGATTAGCCATGAACAGCGTGCCGAGTGACGGGTATTCTACGGAGGAGCTTGGTCACAACGAGCCCTGCTGTTTTTTAAAAAAACATTTATTTTATCCTGTATCAGTTTCCTCTTATTCCTGAATATTGTCAGTGCAAACAAACTCTCTCTATCTCCATTTCAACGATTGAACCTCTCCGCCCACATACCAGTTGCACTTTCTAGTGCCTCTCATTCGCCGTCTCACCTTCTTTGATCCAAAGAGAAAAGTCTAGGCCCTTTTCGTTCCACTGTTGCTATTAGGGTGAATGTCTCTCTCTGGTAGTTCAAATTCATATTAATTAATTCTTTGGATGTGAACTGACTGTTTCAAATCAGAATGACAGCATTTGGCGTGTTTAATATTGGAACCGGAGGAAAGAAATCAAATCAATGTGGCATGAAATATAAAAAGCACCAAGGTGGGTGATTCGATAACACAAAGGGACTCAGTATTTTAAAAAATCCATCGGCGGTGGGACAACACTTCGTCTCGTGGTGGGGTCGAACTACCAACTTTTCAATTAACAGCCGAACGCGCTAATCGATTGCGCTAATTGCACAGAGGCGAAAAATCCTGCTTTGCTCGAATAAACATGTCAAATTATGGTGGCAACAGTCTCATCTAGTCCACATGGGAACAGCAAATTCTTGCTGATGCACCAATCTGGAACAAAAACACAAAACGCTGGACAATCTCAGCGGATCTGAAAGCCTCTGTGGAGAGAGAACGGAGTCTGTGATTCAAGCTAGGGTGACATTGTGTCAGTGAGCGAAGACTACGCCATTATCCGTAGCCCTGTCAATAACGCCTTCTAACCTTCTAACCTCCAGCCTTCTAACTTCGAGCCATTATTGTATTTTCTGCCACCAGATATTCGCAATGAAACTAAAATGAAACTGTATTTTCTGATGTGCAGTAAGGACAGTTATCTTAGTTTCTAAATATCAGTTAATGCCTCGAATCATTCGAAACAAGGGAAATGTCTCTTGACTGTCGCTGTTCAGTCGGGCTGCGCCCTTCATTCTCCCCGGATTCTGTTTCTCTAAGTGTTTCCCAACATTCACAAAACTGGTGCATGATTTTCGTGTGTCGCTTCGTTTCCGTTTTCTCCACCGCCACCTGGCTCTATTTCCCAAGGTTCTGCCCACTCCTCCTCATTGCATCATGGCCAGATGTCAGGAAATTCATTTATATGGAGAGACATAAGAACATAAGAACTAGGAGCAGGAGTAGGCCGTCTGGCGCCGCGAGCCTGCTCCGCCATTCAATGACATCATGGCTGATCTTTTGTGGACTCAGCTCCACTTTCCGGCCCGAACACCATCACCCTTAATCCCTTTATTCTTCAAAAAACTATCTATCTTTATCTTTAAAACATTTAATGAAGGAGCCTCTTCTGCTTCACTGGGCAAGGAATGCCATGGAATCACAACCCTTTGGATAAAGAAGTTCCTCCTAAACTCAGTCCTAAATCTACTTCCACTTATTTTGCGGCTAAGCCCACTAGTTCTGCTTTCACCCGCCAGTGGAACTTACCTGCCTGCATCTATCCTATCTATTCGCTTCATAATTTTATAAGTTTCTGTAAGATCCCCCCTCCTCCATCTAAATTCCAGCGAGTACAGTCCCAGTCTACTAATCCTCTCCTCGTAATCCAACCCCTTCAGCCCTGGGATTAACCTAGTGAATCTCCTCTGCACATCCTCCAGTGCCAGTACGTCCTTGCACAAGTAAGGAGACCAAAACTGGACACAATACCCCAGGTGCGGCCTCACTAACAACTTTTACAATTACAGCATAACCTCCCTAGTCTTAAACTCCATCCCTCTAGCAATGATGGAAAACATTCCATTCGCCTTCTTATTCACCTGTTGCACCTGTTAACCAACTTTTTGCGACTCATGCACCAGCACACCCAGGTCTCTCTGCACAGCAGCATGTTTTACTATTTTATCATTTAAATAATAATCCCTTTTGCTGGTATTCCTACCAAAATGGATAACCTCACATTTGTCAACATTGTATTCCATCTGCCAGACCCTAGCCCATTCACTTAGCCTATCCAAATCCCTCTGCAGACGTCCAGTATCCAGAGCACGTTTTGCTTTACCACTCATCTTTCTGTCGTCTGCAAACGTGGACACATTGCCCTTGGTCCCCAACTCCAAATCAACCATGGAAATTGTGAACAATTGTGGGCCCAACACTGATCCCAGAGGGACATAACTATCTACTGATTGCCAACCAGAGTAACACACATTAATCCACACTATTTGCTTTCTATTAATTAACCAATCCTCTATCCATGCTTCTGTTTTCCCCTTAATGCCATGCATCTTTATCTTATGCTGCAACCTTTTGTGTACCAACTTCCCACGGCTTTCTGGAAATCCAGATATATCACTATTATTGGCTCCCCGTTATCTTCCACATTTGTAATGTCCTCAAAAAAATCCACTAAAATAGTCAGGCACGCCCTGCCCATTTATGAACCCGTGCTGCTTCTGCCCAGTGGGACAGTTTTCATTCAGATGCCTCGCTATTTCTTCCTTGATGATAGATTCCAGCATCTTCCCTGTTACCGATGTTAAGCTCACTGGCCTATAATTACCCACTTTCTGCCTATGGCCTTTATTAAACAATGGTGTTACATTTGCTAATTCCCAATCCGCCGTGACCACCCCAGATTCTTGTGAATTTTCGTAAATTATCACTAGTGCATTTGCAATTTCCCTAGCCATCTCTTTTAGCACTCTGGGATGCATTCCATCGGGGTCAGGAGACTTGTCTACCTTTAGCCCCATTAACTTGCCCATCAATACCACCTTAGTGAAAGCAATCCTCTCAAGGTCCTCACCCGTTATAGCCTCATTTCTATCAGTCACTGGCATGTTATTTGTGTCTTCCACTGTGAAGACAGACCCCAAAAACCTGTTCAGTTACTCAGCCATTTCCCATCATTAAATCTCCCTTCTCATCATCGAAAGGACAAATATTTACCTTAGCCACTCTTTTTGTTTTATATTTTTCTAGAAACTTTTACTATTTTAAAAAAATATTCTGAGCAAGTTTACTCTCATAATCTTCTTACTCTTCTATATAGCTTTTTTAGTAGCTTTCCATTGCCCCCTAAAGACTTTCCAGTACTCTAGTCTCCCACTAATCTTTGCTACTGTATACTTTTTCCTTCAATTTGATACTCTCCCTTATTTCCTTAGATATCCACGGTCTATTTTTGCTCTTTATACCCGCCTTCCTATTTGTTGGTATAAACCTTTGCTGAACACTGTGAAAAATCGTTTGGAAGATTCTCCACTGTTCCTCAACCATGTCACCATAAAGTATTTGCTCCCAGTCTACGTCAGCAAGTACTTCTCTCGTCCCATTATAATTTCCTTTGTTTAAGAACAAAACACGAGTGTTTGAATTTAACCTCTCACACTCCATCTGTATTTTAAATTCCGCCATATTCTGATAGGTCCTTCCGAGGGGATCCGTAACTATGAGATCATGAATCAATCCTGTCTCATTACGCTGGACCAGACCGAGGCCCGCTTGTTCCCTCGTAAGTTCCATTACATACTGGTCTGGGAAACTATCGCGGATACATTCTATAAACTCCTCCTCAAAGCTGCCTTGACCGACCTGTTTAGACCAATCGACATGTAGATTAAAATCTCCCATGATAACTGCTGCACCATGTCTACATGCATCTGTTATTTCTTGGTTTATTGCGTGCCCCACCATAATGTTACTATTTCTTGGCCTATCGACTACTCTTATCAGTGATACTTTCGCCTTCCTATTCCTGATTTCCACCTAAATGGATTCAACCTTACCCTCCACAGCACCGATGTCATCCCTTACTATTTCCCGGATGTCATCTTTAAATAACAGAGCTACACCACCTCCCTTACCATCCACTCTGTCCTTCCGAATAGTTTGATACCCTTGGATATTTAACTCCCAGTCGTGACCATCCTTTAACCATGTGTCAGTAATGGCCACTCAATCATAGTCATTCACGATGATATGCGCCATCAATTCATTTACATTATTCTGAATACTACTGGCATTCAAGTAAAGTACTCTTTTGTTGGCTTATTTTTTTTACCTCTGTTCGAAATCTTAACACCTCGATCATTAAGTTATAATTCCTCTTAACTTTTGTCATAATTTTCCTTGTCATTGAACCCATATCTTCATGCAACAACCTGCCACATCGCTTACCATTAATGTTTTTACTTACCTTTTAATTCCTTTTAGTATTACTTGCCCTATTGACTGAGCTCCCCTCAGAATTCTACAGAGAATTCCTCATTCGTTCAGTTGGGGAAAACACGTCAACTGATCGTTGCCGTGATTTGGATTCGAACCGCGGTTGCAGCAGCCACAACGCAGAGTACGAACCACGATACTATCACGGCTCCACAAGCTGTAACTATAGACACACTTGATCATCAACTGTTTGGAACCTATCATGGCCCACACTTTATGACTCTCGAATTACAACTTTAGTAGATACACAGTTTTCTGCGCCTGCTCGAGGTCCCTCCCACAGTCCAAAGATGTGAAGGTTCGGTAGATTGGCCATGCTGAAGTGTGCCAGATTGTCTATGGATAAAGTTTCGCTGGATTGGCCATGATCAACATGCCGGGTTAAGGGTATTCTACGGAGAAACTTGGTCAAGTCGACACCTGCTGAATTTTTGAAAGCATTCACCCTGTATCGCTTTCCTCTCATTCCTGAATAGTGTCAGTGCCAACAAACTCTCTCTCTCTGTTTCCACGATTCAACTCTCCGTCCACGTATCAGTTGCACTTTGGAGCGCCTCTAATGCACCATCTCACTCTCTTTGATCCACAGCGAAAAATCTAGGCCCCTTTCCTCCCACTGTTGGTGTTGGGGTGAATCTCTCTCTCTGGTAATTCAAATTATTATTGATTCACACTTTAGATGTGAACTGAATGTTTGAAATCAGAATGACAGCATTTGGCGTGTTTACCATTGGAACCGGAGGTAAGAAATCAAATAAATGTGGCATGAAATGTAAAAAGCACCAAGGTGGGTAGATGTGATCCCACAGAGGGACTAAGTACAAAAAACACTTCATCCGGGGGTGGGATAATAAATCGTCTCTGGGTGGAATTGAACAACCAACTTTTCGGTTAATAGCCAAATGTGCTAGCCGATAGCGCCACAGAGAAGACAAATGCTGCTTTTGCATGAATAAACAAGTCAAATCATGATGGAAACAGTCTCATCTTGTCCTCATCGAAACTGCAAATTCTTGCTGATGCACCAATCTGGAACAAAAGCACAAAAGGCTGGGCAATCTCAGCAGATATGTCAACATCTGTGGAGAGAGAACGGAGGTTGTGTTTCAAGCCAGGGTCACTTTGTGTCATAGAACGAAGACGATACCATTATCCGTAGCCCTGTCAATAACGCGCCTCCAGTTTCTACATTCGAGCCATTGTTGTATTTTTTGCCTCCAGATATTCGCAATGAAACTAAAATGAAACTGTCTTTTCTGATGTGCAGTATGGACAGTTTTCTTAGTTTATCAATATCTGTTAATTTCTCGAATCATTCTAAGCAAGGGAAATGTGTCTTGACTGTCGCTGATCAGTCGGGCAGCGCCCTTCGTTCTCCCGGGATTCTGTTTGTTGAAGTGTTACCCAACATTCACGAAACTAGGGCTTGATTTTCGTGTGTCGCGTCGTTTCCGTTTTCTCTACTGCCAACTGGCACTATTTCCAAAAATTTAGCCCACTCATCCTCATTGCATCATGACCAGATATCAGGTATACACTCATCCCTAGAGCATCTCGAAAACAAGGACTACATCAGACTCCCATTTATTGACTACAGCTCCGCCTTCAACACCATAATCCCAGCCACGCTTATATCAAAGCTCCAAAACCTAGGACTTGGCTCTCCACTCTGGAACTGTATCCTCGATCTTCTGACCAAAAGACCACAATCATTAAGAATGAACAACAACATCTCCACAATAATTCTCAACACCAGTGCCCCTCAAGGCTGCGTACTTATCCCCCTACTCTACTCGCTGTACGCAGACGACTGCGTGGCGAAACTGGGTTCCAACTCTATCTATTTGCTGACGATACGACCATAGTGGGCAGGATCTCGAATAACGACGAGTCACAATACAGGCGGGAGATAGAGAGCCTAGTGGAGTGCTGTAGCGACAACAATCTCTCCCTCAATGCCAGCAAAACTAAACAGCTGGTCACTGATTCAGGAAGCAAATTACTGTACACACCCCTGTGAGCATCAACGGGGCCAAGGTGGAGACGGTTACCAATTTCAAATTCCTTGAGGTGCACATCTCCAAAAATCTGTCCTGGTCCACCCACGTCGACGCTACCACCACGAAAGCACAACAGCACCCAGACTTGTTCAGGAAACTAAGGAAATTCAGTATGTCCACATTAACCCTTAGCAACATTTACAGATTCTTCGCATCAGTATTCACCGAAGAGAAGAAATTGGTAGATGTTGAGTCCGGAGAAGGTTGTGTCGATAGGCTGGGTCACATCGAGATCCAAAAAGACGAGGTGTTGGATGTCTTAAAAACTATTATGGTAGATAAGTCCCCAGGGCCTGATGGGATCTGCCACAGAATACTGAAGGAGGCTGGAGAGGAAATTGCTGAGGCCTTGACAGATCTCTTTGGATCCTCACTGTCTTCAGGGGTTGTCCCGGAGGACTGGAGAATAGCCAATGTTGTTCCTCTGTTTAAGAAGGGTAGCAAGGATAATCCAGGGAACTACAGGCCGGTGAGCCTTAGTTCAGTGGTAGGGAAATTACTGGAGAGAATTCTTCGAGACAGGATCTACTCCCATTTGGAAGCAAATGGACGTATTAGTGAGAGGCAGCATGGTTTTGTGAAGGGGAGGTCGTGTCTCACTAACTTGATAGAGTTTTTCGAGGAGGTCACTAAGATGATTGATGCAGGTAGGGCAGTGGATGTTGTCTATATGGACTTCAGTAAGGCTTTTGACAAGGTCCCTCATGGTAGACTAATACAAAAGGTGAAGTCACACGGGATCAGGGGTGAGCTGGCAAAGTGGACACAGAACTGGCTAGGTCATAGAAGGCAGAGAGTAGCAATGGAAGGATGCTTTTCTAATTGGAGGGCTGTGACCAGTGGTGTTCCACAGGGATCAGTGCTGGGACCTTTGCTCTTTGTAGTATATATAAATGATTTGGAGGAAAATGTAACTGGTCTGATTAGTAAGTTTGCAGACGACACAAAGGTTGGTGGAATTGCAGATAGCGATGAGGACTGTCAGAGGATACAGCAGGATTTAGATTGTTTGGAGACTTGGGCGGAGAGATGGCAGATGGAGTTTAATCCGGACAAATGTGAGGTAGTGCATTTTGGAAGGTCTCATGCAGGTAGGGAATATACAGTGAACGGTAGAACCCTCAAGAGTATTGAAAGTCAGAGAGATCTAGGAGTACAGGTCCACAGGTCATTGAAAGGGGCAACACAGGTGGAGAAGGTAGTCAAGAAGGCATACGGCATACGTGCCTTCATTGGCCGGGGCATTGAGTATAAGAATTGGCAAGTCATGTTGAAGCTGTATAGAACCTTAGTTATGCCACACTTGGAGTATAGTGTTCAATTCTGGTCGCCACACTACCAGAAGGATGTGGAGGCTTTAGAGAGGGTGCAGAAGAGATTTACCAGAATGTTGCCTGGTATGGGGGGCATGAGCTCTGAGGAGCGGTTGAATAACCTCGGTTTGTTCTCACTGGAACGAAGGAGGTTGAGGGGAGACCTGATAGAGGTCTACAAAATTATGAGGGGCATAGGCAGAGTGGATAGTTTTTCCCCAGGGTAGAGGGATCAATTACTAGGGGGCAGAGGTTTAAGGTGAGAGGGGCAAGGTTTAGATTAGATGTACGCGGCAAGTTTTTTACGCAGAGGGTAGTGGGTGCCTGGAACTCGCTACCGGAGGAGGTGCTGGAAGCAGGGACGATAGTGACATTTAAGGGGCATCTTGACAAATACATGAATAGGATGGGAGTAGAGGGATACGGACCCAGGAAGTGTAGAAGATTGTGGTTTAGTCGGACGGCACGGGCTTGGATGGCCGAAGGGCCTGTTCCTGTGCTGTACATTTCTTTGTTCTTTATTCTGTGTTCTTTGATGCACCATAGAAAGCATCCTATCGGGCTGCATCACAGCCTGGTACGGCAACTGCTCGGTCCAGGACGGCAAGAAACTTCAGAGCGTCGTGAACACCGCCCAGTCCATCACAGGAACCTGCCTCCCAACCATTGACTCCATCTACACCTCCAGCTGCCTGAGGAAAGCGGACAGCATAATCAAAGATCCATCCCACCCGGCGTACTCACTCTTCCAACATCTTCCATCGGGCAGGAGATACAGACGTCTGAGAACACGCACGAACAGGCTCAAAAGCAGCTTCTTCCCCACCGTTACCAGACTCCTAAGTGACCCTCTTATGGACTTACCTCATTAACACTACACCCTGTATGCTTCATCCGATGCCACTGCTTATGTAGTTACATTTTATATGTTGCGTTGCCATATTATGTATTTTCTTTTCTTCCAATGGACTTAATGATCTATTGAGCTGCTCGCAGAAAAATACGTTTCACTGTACCTCGGTACATGTGACAATAAGCAAATCCAATCCAATCCAATTAATTTATATGGGGAGACTATCACGATCAAGATTATTCTGCGCCTTACAGAAGATTCAGTGGGTATTTGGTTGCGACACATGAACATTTTGGGGCGATGACCGAAGAAGCTGATGCAGCAAATTGAGAGAGAATGTTTTCACTTCCAAAAAGATTAGAACCTGAGGAGTATGCTTGATAATATTAGTTAAAATACAGAATCGGGAGCTGAGGAGATTCTCGCATTCACAATTGTTTGATTTCTGGAGCATCAAACAGAAGCAGAAGCATGCACTGAGCTGTGAACCCGTTTTAAAGAGTGCTTCACACAGAGAATTACTCATCCGTTCATTTAAGAAAATCTATTTCCGCGGCTGAATTCTTCACCCACGTACCAGTTGCACTTGGGAGCGCCTCTAATTCACCATCTCACTCTCTTTGATCCACAGAGAAAAATCTAGGCCCCTTTCGTCCCACTGTTGCTATTGGGGTGAATGTCTCTCTCTGGTAAGTCAAATGAATATTGATTCACTTTAGATGTGAACTGACTGTTTGAAATCAGAATGAAAGAATGTGGCGTGTTTACTATTGGAACCGGTGGAAAGAAATCAAATAAATGTGGTATGAAATGTAAAAAGCCCCAAGGTGGGTGGATTTGATCCCACAGAGGGACAAAGTACAAAAAACACCTTAATCCGGGGGTGGGATAATAGCTCGTCGCTGGGTGGAATCGAACCACCCAATTTCCGGTTAACAGCAGAACGTGCTAACCGATAGTGCCACAGAAAAGACAAATGCTGCTCCGGCGTGAATAAACAACTCAAATCATGATGGAAACAGTCTCATCTTGTCCTCTTCGTAACAGCAAATTCTTGCTGAATCACCAATCTGGAAGAAAAGCACAAAAGGGTCGTTAATCTCAGTAGGTATGACAGCATCTGTGGAGAGAGAACGGAGGCTGTGTTCAAGCGAGGGTGACTTTGTGTCACATAACGCGCCTCCAGGTTCTACATTCGAGCCATTGTTGTATTTTCTGCCTCAAGATATTCGCAACGAAACTAAAATGAAACTGTCTTTTCTGATGTGCAGTAAGGACGTTTTGCTTTGTTTCTAAATATCTGTTAATTTCTCGAATCATTCTAAACAAGGGAAATGTGTCTTGACTGTCGCTGATCAGTCGCCAGCGGACTTCGTTCTCCCTGAATTCTGTTTGTCGAAGTGTTACCCAACATTCACGAAACTGGTGCTTGATTTTCGTGTGTCGCTTCATTTCCGTTTTCTCCACTGCCAACTGGCTCTCTTTCCAGAAAATTGGCCCACTCATCCTCATTGCATCATGACCAGATGTCAGGTATACACTCAACCCTAGAGCATCTCGAAAGCAAGGACTCCTACATCAGACTCCTATCTATTGACTACAGCTCCGCCTTCAACACCACAATCCCAGCCACGCTCACAGCAAAGCTCCAAAACCTCGGACTTGGCTTTCCAACCTGCAACTGGATCCTCGATTTTCTGACCAACAGACCACAATCAGTAAGAATGAACAACAACATCTCCTCCACAGTTGTTCTCAACACCGGTGCCCCTCAAGGCTGCGTACTTATCCTCCTACTCTACTCGTTGTACGCAGACGACTGCGTGGCGAAACTGGGTTCCAACTCAATCTACAAGTTTGCTGACGATACGACCATAGTGGGCAGGACCTCGAATAACGACGAGTCAGAATACAGGCGGGCGATAGAGAACCTAGTGGAGTGGTGTAGCGACAACAATCTCTCCCTGAATGCCAGCAACACTAAACAACTGGTCATTGACTTCAGTTAGCAAAGTACTGTACACACCCCTGTGAGCATCAACGGGGCCGAGGTGGAGATGGTTACCAATTTGAAATTCCTTGAGGTGCACAGCTCGAAAGATCTGTCCTGGTCCACCCACGTCGACGCTACCACCACGAAAGCACAACAGCGCCTATACTTGTTCAGGAAACTAAGGAAATTCGGCATGTCCACATTAACCCTTAGCAACGTTTACAGATGCACCAGAGAAAGCATCCTATCGGGCTGCATCACAGCCTGGTACGGCAACTGCTCGGTCCAGGACGGCAAGAAACTTCAGAGCGTCGTGAACACTGCCCAGTCCATCACAGGAACCTGCCTCCCAACCATTGACTCCATCTACACCTCCCGCTGCCTGAGAAAAGCGGGCAGCATAATAAAGATCCACCCCGCCCGGCGTACTCACTCTTCCAACTTCTTCCATCGGGCAGGAGATACAGACGTCTGAGAACACGCACGAACAGACTCAAAAGCAGCTTCTTCCCCACTGTCACCAGACTCCTAAATGACCCTCTTATGGACTTACCTCAGTAACACTGCACCCTGTATGCTTCATCCGATGCCAGTGCGTATGTAGTTACATTGTATATGTTACATTGCCCTATTAAATATTTTCTTTTCTTCCCTTTTCTACCAATGGACTTCATGATCTATTGAGCTGCTCGCAGAAAAATACTTTTCAATGTACCTCGGTACACGTGACAATAAGCAAATCCAATCCAATCCAATTCATTTATATGGGGAGACTATCAAGATCAAGATTATTCTCCGCCTTACAGAAGATTCAGTGGGTATTTGGTTGCCTTGAGGTGCACAGCTCCAAAGATCTGTCCTGGTCCACCCACGTCGACGCTACCACCACGAAAGCACAACAGCACCTATACTTGTTCAGGAAACTAAGGAAAGTCGGCATGCCCACATTAACCCTTAGCAACGTTTACAGATGCACCATAGAAAGCATCCTATCGGGCTGCATCACAGCCTGGTACGGCAACTGCTCGGTCCCGGACGGCAAGAAACTTCAGAGCATCGTGAACACCGCCCAGTCCATCACAGGAACCTGCCTACCAACCATTGACTCCATCTACACCTCCCGTTGCCTGAGGAAAGCGGGCAGCATAATAAAGATCCACCCCGCCCGGCGTACTCACTCTTCCAACTTCTTCCATCGGGCAGGAGATACAGACGTCTCAGAACACGCACGAACACACTCAAAAGCAGCTTCTTCCCCACTGTCACCAGACTCCTAAATGACCCTCTTATGGACTTACCTCATTAACACTGCACCCTGTATGCTTCATCCGATGCTAGTGCGTATGTAGTTACATTGTATATGTTGCGTTGCCCTATTAAATATTTTCTTTTCTTCCCTTTTCTACCAATGGACTTCATGACCTATTGAGCTGCTCGCAGAAAAATACTTTTCAATGTACCTCGGTACACGTGACAATAAGCAAATCCAATCCAATCCAATCCAATTCATTTATATGGGGAGACTATCAAGATCAAGGTTATTCTCCGCCTTACAGAAGATTCAGTGGGTATTTGGTTGCCACACATGAACATTTTGGGGCGATGACCGAAGAAGCTGATGCAGAAAATTGAGAGAGACTGTTTTCACTTCGAAAAAGACTAGAACCGGAGATGTATGCTTGATGATGATAGTTAAAATATAAAAGCGGGAGCTGAGGACATTCTCGCATTCACAACTGTTTGAATTCAGGAGCATCAAACAGAAGCAGAAGCATGCACTCAGCTGTGAACCCGTTTTAAAGAGTGCTTCACACAGAGAATTACTCATCCGTTCATTGAAGAAAAACACGTCAACTGGTCACTGCCGTGACTCGGATTCGAACCGAGGTTGCTGCGGCCACAACGCAGAGTACTAACCACTATACGATCACGGCGCCACACGTTACCGCTGAGGCAAGCTATGACTGTCGATGCACTGGGTCGTCAACTGTTTGGAACCTATCATGGCCCACACTGTATGACTCTCGAGTTACAACTTTCGTAGATACACAGTTTTGATGCCTGAAACTTGGTTCCATAATAATTTTCCTGCAACAAGGATATATACACGTTAACCCAGGCTCTATAAAAATAACTATGCAACCGCTATAATATATAATACATAGCAAATTCGATATTCGTCTCAAACATATGGTATTTGGACGTTCTACCGGTGTCTGCATCAGTTTTCTGTGTGTGCCTACTCGAGGTCCCTCCCACAGTCCAAAAATGTGAAGGTTCGGTAGATTGGCCATGCGGAAGTGTGCCAGATTGTCCATAGATTAAGTTTCGCAGGATTGGCCATGATCAACATGCCAGATTCCGGGTATTCTACCGAGAAACTTGGTCACGTCGTCCGCTGCTGATTTCATGAATCCATTTCACCCTGTATCCCTTTCCTCTCATTCCTGAATATTGTCAGTGCTAACAAGCTCTCTCTCTATTTCCCCGGCTGAATTCTCCGACCACGTATCAGTTGCACTTTGGAGCGCCTCTCATTCACCATCTCACTCGCTTTGATCCACAGAGAAAATTCTAGGCCCCATTCGTCCCACTGTTGCTATTGGGGTGAATATCTCTCTTTGGTAATTCAAATTAATATTGATTCACTTTAGATGTGAACTGACTGTTTGAAATCAGAATGAAAGAATGTGGCGTGTTTAATATTGGAACCGGAGGAAAGAAATCAAATAAATGTGGCATGAAATGTAAAAAGCACCAAGGTGGGTGGATTTGATCCCACAGAGGGACGAAGTCCAAAAAACACTTCATCCGGGGGTGGGATAATATCTCGTCGCTGGGTGGAATCGAACCACCTAATTTTCGGTTAACAGCCGAACGTGCTCACCGGTAGCGCCACAGAGACGACAAATGCTGTTCCTGCATGAATAAACAACTCAAATCATGATGGAAACAGTCTCATCTTGTCCTCTTCGTAACAGCAAATTCTTGCTGATGCACCAATCTGGAACAAAAGCACAAAAGGCTGGTTAATCTCAGCAGGTATGACAGCATCTGTGGAGAGAGAACGGAGGCTGTGTTTCAAGCGAGGGTGACTTTGTGTCACAATACGCGCCTCCAGGTTGTACATTCCAGCCATTGTTGTATTTTCTGCCTCAAGATATTCGCAATGAAACTAAAATGAAACTGTCTTTTCTGATGTGCAGTAAGGACAGTTTTCTTAGTTTCTAAATATCTGTTAATTTCTCGAATCATTCTAATCAAGGGAAATGTGTCTTGACTGTCGCTGATCAGTCGCCAGCGGCCTTCGTTCTCCCCGGATTCTGATTGTCGAAGTGTTACCCGACATTCACGAAACTGGTGCTTGATTTTCGTGTGTCGCTTCATTTCCGTTTTCTCCACTGCCCACTGGCTCTATTTCCAGAAAATTGGCCCACTCATCCTCATTGCATCATGACCAGATGTCAGCTATACACTCATCCCTAGAGCATCTCGAAAGCAAGGACTCCTACATCAGACTCCTATCTATTGACTACAGCTCTGCCTTCAACACCACAATTCCAGCCACGCTCATATCAAAGCTCCAAAACCTAGGACTTGGCTTTCCACCCTGCAACTGGATCCTCGATTTTCTGACCAACAGACCACAATCGGTAAGAATGAACAACAACATCTCCTCCACAGTTGTTCTTAACACCGGTGCCCCTCATGGCTGCTTACTTATCCTCCTACTCTACTCGCTGTACGCAGACGACTGCGTGGCGAAACTGGGTTCCAAATCTATCTACAAGTTTGCTGACGATACGACAATAGTGGGCAGGATCTCGAACAACGACGAGTCAGAATACAGGCGGGAGATAGAGAACCTAGTGGAGTGGTGTAGCGACAACAATCTCTCCCTCAATGCCAGCAACACTAAACAGCTGTTCATTGACTTCAGGAAGCAAAGTACTGTACACACCCCTGTGAGCATCAACGGGGCCGAGGTGGAGATGGTTACCAATTTGAAATTCCTTGAGGTGCACAGCTCGAAAGATCTGTCCTGGTCCACCCACGTCGACGCTACCACCACGAAAGCACAACAGCGCCTATACTTGTTCAGGAAACTAAGAAAATTCGGCATGTCCACATTAACCCTTAGCAACCTTTACAGATGCACCATAGAAAGCATCCTATCGGGCTGCATCACAGCCTAGTACGGCAACTGCTCGGTGCAGGACGGCAAGACACTTCAGAGCGTCGTGGACACCGCCCAGTCCATCACAGGAACCTGCCTCCCAACCATTGACTCCATCTACACCTCCCGCTGCCTGAGGAAAGCGGGCAGCATAATCAAAGATCCACCCCACCCGGCGTACTCACTCTTCCAACTTCTTCCATCGGGCAGGAGATACAGACGTCTGAGAACACGCACGAACACACTCAAAAGCAGCTTCTTCCCCACTGTCACCAGACTCCTAAATGACCCTCTGATGGACTTACCTCAGTAACACTGCACCCTGTATGCTTCATCCGATGCCAGTGCGTATGTAGTTACATTGTATATGTTGCATTGCCCTATTAAATATTTTCTTTTCTTCCCTTTTCTACCAATGGACTTCATGATCTATTGAGCTGCTCGCAGAAAAATACTTTTCACTGTACCTCGGTACACGTGACAATAAGCAAATCCAATCCAATCCAATTCATTTATATGGGGAGACTATCAAGATCAAGATTATTCTCCGCCTTACAGAAGATTCAGTGGGTATTTGGTTGCGACACATGAACATTTTGGGGCGATGACCGAAGAAGCTGATGCAGCCTATTTAGAGAGACTGTTCTCACTTCCAAAAAGACTAGAACCGGAGGAGTATGCTTGATGATGATAGTTAAAATATAAAATCGGGAGCTGAGGACATTCTCGCATTCACAACTGTTTGAATTCTGGAGCATCAAACAGAAGCAGAAGCATGCACTCAGCTGTGAACCCGTTTTAAAGAGTGCTTCACACAGAGAATTACTCATCCGCTCATTTCAGGAAAACACGTCGATTGGTCACTGCCGTGACTCGGATTCGATCCGAGGTTGCCGCGGCCACAACGCAGAGTACTAACCACTACACGATCTCGGCGTCACACGTTACCGCTGAGGCGAGCTATAACTGTCGATGCACTAGGTCGTCAACTGTTTGGAACCTATCATGGCCCACACTGTATGACTCTCGAGTTACAACTTTGGTAGATACACAGTTTTGATGCCTGAAACTTGGTTCCATAATAATTTTCCTGCAACAAGGATATATACACTTTAACCCAGGCTCTATAAAAATACCTATGCAACCGCTATAATATATAATACAAAGCAAATTCGATATTCGTCTCAAACATATGGTATTTGGACGTTCTCCCGGTGTCTGCATCAGTTTTCTGTGTTTGCCTGCTCGAGGTCCCTCCCACAGTCCAAAAATGTGAAGGTTCGGTAGATTGGCCATGCTGAAGTGTGCCAGATTGTCCGTAGATTAAGTTTCGCAGTATTGGCCATGATCAACATGCCGGGTTCCGGGTATTCTACCGAGAAACTTGGTCACGTCGTCCGCTGCTGATTTCTTGAATCCATTTCACCCTGTATCCCTTTCCTCTCATTCCTGAATATTGTCAGTGCTAACAAGCTCTCTCTCTATTTCCCCGGCTGAATTATCCGACCACGTATCAGTTGCACTTTGGAGCGCCTCTAATTAACCATCTCACTCTCTTTGATCCACAGAGAAAATTCTAGGCCCCATTCGTCCCACTGTTGCTATTGGGGTGAATGTCTCTCTTTGGTAATTCAAATGAATATTGATTCACTTTAGATGTGAACTGACTGTTTGAAATCAGAATGACAGCATTTGGCGTGTTTAATATTGGAACCGGAGGAAAGAAATCAAATCAACGTAGCATGAAATATAAAAAGCAGCAAGGTGGGTGATTCGCTCCCACAGAGGGACAAAGTATAAAATACACTGCATCCGGGGGTGGTATAACACTTCGTCTCTTGGTGGGATAGAAGCACCTTTCGGTTAACAGCCGAACGCGCTCACCGACTGCGCCACAGAGACGACAACTGATCCTTTTTCTCGAATCAACAAGCCGATTGATGATCGAAACAGTCTCATCTTGTCCACATCCTAACAGCAAATTCTTGCTGAATCACCAATCTGGAACAAAAACACAAAAGGCTGGGCAATATGAGCAGGTCTGACAGCGTCTGTGGAGAGAGCACGGAGCCTGTGTTTCAAGCCAGGCCGACTGTGTCAAAGAACGAAGGGTACACCATTATCCGTATTCCTGTCAATAACGCGCCTCCAGCCTTTTTTCATTCGAGCCATTGTTGTATTATACGCTTCACGATATTCGCAATAATTAAACTCTATTTTCTTATGTGCAGTCAGGACAGTTTTCTTAGTTTCTAAATATCAGTTAATTTCTCGAATCATTCTAATCAAAGCAAATGTGTCTTGACTGCCGCTGATCAGTCGGGCAGATCCCTTCGTTCTCCCCGGATTCTGTTTGTCGAAGTGTTACCCAACATTCACGAAACTAGTGCTTGGTGTTCCTGTGTCGCTACGTTTCCGTTTTCTCCATTGCCAATTGGCATTATTTCCCAAGATTCTGCCCGCTGCTCCTCGTCGTATCATGAACAGATGTCAGGAAATTCATTTATATGGAGGGACTACCGAGATCAAGTTTATTCTCCGCGTACATAGAAGGTTCAGTGAGTATTTGGTTGAGACACTTGAACATTTTGCGTGAATGGCTAAAGAAGCTGATGCAGCAAATTGAGAGAGACTGTTTTCACTTCCAAACAGACAGGAACCTGAGCAGTATGCTTGATGATAATAGTTAATATAAAAAACCGGGAGCTGAAGAGATTCTCGTATTCACAACCGTTTGAATTACAGAGCTTTAAACGGGAGCAGAAGCATGTACTCAGCTGTGAACCCGTTTTAAAGAGTCCTTTATACAGATAATTCGTCATCCGTTCATTTGGGTAAAACACATCAACTTACCGCTGCCGTGACTCGGATTCGAACAGAGGTTGCTGCGGTGAAAACGCAGAGTGCTAACCACTACACGATCACGGCGCCGCACGTCACCGGCGAGCCACATCTGTCAGTGCCGATGTGCTTGGTCATCAACTGTTTGGAATCTATCATGTCCCACACTTTATGACTCTCTAATTACAACATGAGCAGATGAACAGTTTGGATGCCTTAACCTTGGTTCCACAATAATGTTCCTGCAAAAAGGATATATACACTTTCACCCAGGCTCATAAAAATAACAATGCAACGGCTATAATAGATAATACTTAACAATTTCAAAATTCATCCCAAACATATGATATTTGGACGTACTCCCGGTGTCTGCATCGGTTTTCGCCGCCTGCTCGAGGTCCCTCCCACAGTCCAAAGATGTGACGTTTCGATGGATTGGCCATGCTAAAGTGTGCCAGATTGCCTATAGATTAGCAGTTTTGCTGGATTAGCCATGAACAACGTGCCAAGTGACGGGTATTCTACGGAGGAGCTTGGTCACATCGAGCCCTGCTGATTTTCAAAAAAAACATTTATTTTATCCTGTATCAGTTTCCTCTTATTCCTGAATATTGTCAGTGCAAACAAACTCTCTCTATCTCCATTTCAACGATTGAACCTCTCCGCCCACATACCAGTTGCACTTTCTAGTGCCTCTCATTCGCCGTCTCACCTTCTTTGATCCAAAGAGAAAAGTCTAGGCCCTTTTCGTTCCACTGTTGCTATTAGGGTGAATGTCTCTCTCTGGTAGTTCAAATTCATATTAATTAATTCTTTGGATGTGAACTGACTGTTTCAAATCAGAATGACAGCATTTGGCGTGTTTAATATTGGAACCGGAGGAAAGAAATCAAATCAATGTGGCATGAAATATAAAAAGCACCAAGGTGGGTGATTCGATAACACAAAGGGACTCAGTATTTTTAAAAAATCTATCGGCGGTGGGACAACACTTCGTCTCGCGGTGGGGTCCAACTACCAACTTTTCAATTAACAGCCGAACGCGCTAATCGATTGCGCTAATTGCACAGAGGCGAAAAAGCCTGCTTTGCTCGAATAAACATGTCAAATTATGGTGGCAACAGTCTCATCTAGTCCACATGGGAACAGCAAATTCTTGCTGATGCACCAATCTGGAACAAAAACACAAAACGCTGGACGATCTCAGCGGATCTGAAAGCCTCTGTGGAGAGAGAACGGAGTCTGTGATTCAAGCTAGGGTGACATTGTGTCAGTGAGCGAAGACTACGCCATTATCCGTAGCCCTGTCAATAACGCCTTCTAACCTTCTAACCTCCAGCCTTCTAACTTCGAGCCATTATTGTATTTTCTGCCACCAGATATTCGCAATGAAACTAAAATGAAACTGTATTTTCTGATGTGCAGTAAGGACAGTTATCCTAGTTTCTAAATATCAGTTAATGCCTCGAATCATTCGAAACAAGGGAACTGTCTCTTGACTGTCGCTGTTCAGTCGGGCTGCGCCCTTCATTCTCCCCGGATTCTGTTTCTCTAAGTGTTTCCCAACATTCACAAAACTGGTGCATGATTTTCGTGTGTCGCTTCGTTTCCGTTTTCTCCACCGCCACCTGGCTCTATTTCCCAAGGTTCTGCCCACTCCTCCTCATTGCATCATGGCCAGATGTCAGGAAATTCATTTATATGGAGAGACATAAGAACATAAGAACTAGGAGCAGGAGTAGGCCGTCTGGCGCCGCGAGCCTGCTCCGCCATTCAATGACATCATGGCTGATCTTTTGTGGACTCAGCTCCACGTTCCGGCCCGAACACCATCACCCTTAATCCCTTTATTCTTCAAAAAACTATCTATCTTTATCTTTAAAACATTTAATGAAGGAGCCTCTTCTGCTTCACTGGGCAAGGAATGCCATGGAATCACAACCCTTTGGATAAAGAAGTTCCCCCTAAACTCAGTCCTAAATGTACTTCCACTTATTTTGCGGCTAAGCCCACTAGTTCTGCTTTCACCCGCCAGTGGAACATACCTGCCTGCATCTATCCTATCTATTCGCTTCATAATTTTATATGTTTCTGTAAGATCCCCCCCTCCTCCATCTAAATTCCAGCGAGTACAGTCCCAGTCTACTCATCCTCTCCTCGTAATCCAACCCCTTCAGCCCTGGGATTAACCTAGTGAATCTCCTCTGCACATCCTCCAGTGCCAGTACGTCCTTGCACAAGTAAGGAGACCAAAACTGAACACAATACCCCAGGTGCGGCCTCACTAACAACCTTTACAATTACAGCATAACCTCCCTAGTCTTAAACTCCATCCCTCTAGCAATGATGGAAAACATTCCATTCGCCTTCTTATTCACCTGTTGCACCTGTTAACCAACTTTTTGCGACTCATGCACCAGCACACCCAGGTCTCTCTGCACAGCAGCATGTTTTACTATTTTATCATTTAAATAATAATCCCTTTTGCTGTTATTCCTACCAAAATGGATAACCTCACATTTGTCAACATTGTATTCCATCTGCCAGACCCTAGCCCATTCACTTAGCCTATCCAAATCCCTCTGCAGACGTCCAGTATCCACAGCACGTTTTGCTTTACCACTCATCTTTCTGTCGCCTGCAAACGTGGACACATTGCCCTTGGTCCCCAACTCCAAATCAACTATGGAAATTGTGAACAATTGTGGGCCCAACACTGATCCCAGAGGGACATAACTATCTACTGATTGCCAACCAGAGTAACACCCATTAATCCACACTATTTGCTTTCTATTAATTAACCAATCCTCTATCCATGCTTCTGTTTTCCCCTTAATGCCATACATCTTTATCTTATGCTGCAACCTTTTGTGTACCAACTTACCAAAGGCTTTCTGGAAATCCAGATATATCACTATTATTGGCTCCCCGTTATCTTCCACACTGGTAATGTCCTCAAAAAAATCCACTAAATTAGTCAGGCACGCCCTGCCCATTTATGAACCCGTGCTGCTTCTGCCCAGTGGGACAGTTTTCATTCAGATGCCTCGCTATTTCTTCCTTGATGATAGATTCCAGCATCTTCCCTACTACCGATGTTAAGCTCACTGGCCTATAATTACCCACTTTCTGCCTATGGCCTTTATTAAACAATGGTGTTACATTTGCTAATTCCCAATCCGCCGTGACCACCCCAGATTCTTGTGAATTTTCGTAAATTATCACTAGTGCATTTGCAATTTCCCTAGCCATCTCTTTTAGCACTCTGGGATGCATTCCATCGGGGTCAGGAGACTTGTCTACCTTTAGCCCCATCAACTTGCCCATCACTACCACCTTAGTGAAAGCAATGCTCTCAAGGTCCTCACCCGTTATAGCCTCATTTCTATCAGTCACTGGCATGTTATTTGTGTCTTCCACTGTGAAGACAGACCGCAAAAACCTGTTCAGTTACTCAGCCATTTCCCATCATTAAATCTCCCTTCTCATCATCGAAAGGACCAATATTTACCTTAGCCACTCTTTTTGTTTTATATTTTTGTAGAAACATTTACTATTTTAAAAAAATATTCTGAGCAACTTTACTCTCATAATCTTCTTACTCTTCTATATAGCTTTTTTAGTAGCTTTCTATTGCCCCCTAAAGACTTTCCAGTACTCTAGTCTCCCACTAATCTTTGCTACTGTATACTTTTTCCTTCAATTTGATACTCTCCCTTATTTCCTTAGATATCCACGGTCTATTTTTGCTCTTTATACCCGCCTTCCTATTTGTTGGTATAAAACTTTGCTGAACACTGTGAAAAATCGTTTGGAAGATTCTCCACTGTTCCTCAACCGTGTCACCATAAAGTCTTTGCTCCCAGTCTACGTCAGCAAGTACTTCTCTCGTCCCATTATAATTTCCTTTGTTTAAGAACAAAACACGAGTGTTTGAATTTAACCTCTCACCCTTCATCTGTATTTTAAATTCCGCCATATTCTGATAGGTCCTTCCGAGGGGATCCGTAACTATGAGATCATGAATCAATCCTGTCTCATTACGCTGGACCAGACCGAGGTCCGCTTGTACCCTCGTAAGTTCCATTACATACTAGTCTGGGAAACTATCGCGGATACATTCTATAAACTCCTCCTCAAAGCTGCCTTGACCGACCTGTTTAGACCAATCGACATGTAGATTAAAATCTCCCATGATAACTGCTGCACCATGTCTACATGCATCTGTTATTTCTTGGTTTATTGCGTGCCCCACCATAATGTTACTATTTCTTGGCCTATCGACTACTCTTATCAGTGATACTTTCGCCTTACTATTCCTGATTTCCACCTAAATGGATTCAACCTTACCCTCCATAGCACCGATGTCATCCCTTACTATTTCCCGGATGTCATCTTTAAATAACAGAGCTACACCACCTCTTACCATTCACTCTGTCCTTCCGAATAGTTTGATACCCTTGGATATTTAACTCCCAGTCGTGACCATCCTTTAACCATGTGTCAGTAATGGCCACTAAATCATAGTCATTCACGATGATATGCGCCATCAATTCATTTACATTATTCTGAATACTACTGGCATTCAGGTAAAGTACTCTTTTGTTGGCTTTTTTTTTTTTTACCTCTGTTCGAAATCTTAACACCTCGATCATTAAGTTATAATTCCTCTTAACTTTTGTCATAATTTTCCTTGTCATTGAACCCATATCTTCATGCAACAACCTGCCACATCGCTTACCATTAATGTTTTTACTTTTAGTATTACTTGCCCTATTGACTGAGCTCCCCTCAGAATTCTACAGAGAATTCCTCATTCGTTCAGTTGGGGAAAACACGTCAACTGATCGTTGCAGTGACTCGGATTCGAACCGCGGTTGCAGCAGCCACAACGCAGAGTACGAACCACGATACTATCACGGCTCCACAAGCTGTAACTCTTGACACACTTGATCATCAACTGTTTGGAACCTATCATGGCCCACACTTTATGACTCTCTAATTACAACTTTAGTAGATACACAGTTTGGATGCCTTAACGCTGGTTCCATAATAATGTTCGTGCAATAAGGATATATATACTTTAACTCAGACTCATAAAAATAACTATGCAACCGCTGTAATACATAACAATTTATATATTCGTACCAAACATATCGTATTTGGACGTTCTTCCGGTGTCTGCATCAGTTTTCTGCGCCTGCTCGAGGTCCCTCCCACAGTCCAAAGATGTGAAGGTTCGGTAGATTGGCCATGCTGAAGTGTGCCAGATTGCGTATGGATAAAGTTTCGCTGGATTGGCCATGATCAACATGCCGGGTTAAGGGTATTCTACGGAGAAACTTGGTCAAGTCGACACCTGCTGAATTTTTGAAATCATTTCACCCTGTATCGCTTTCCTCTCATTCCTGAATAGTGTCAGTGCCAACAAACTCTCTCTCTCTGTTTCCACGATTGAACTCTCCGCCCACGTATCAGTTGCACTTTGGAGCGCCTCTAATGCACCATCTGACTCTCTTTGATCCACAGCGAAAAATCTAGGCCCCTTTCCTCCCACTGTTGGTGTTGGGGTGAATCTCTCTCTCTGGTAATTCAAATTATTATTGATTCACACTTTAGATGTGAACTGAATGTTTGAAATCAGAATGACAGCATTTGGCGTGTTTACCATTGGAACCGGAGGAAAGAAATCAAATAAATGTGGCATGAAATGTAAAAAGCACCAAGGTGGGTAGATGTGATCCCACAGAGGGACTAAGTACAAAAAACACTTCATCCGGGGGTGGGATAATAAATCGTCTCTGGGTGGAATTGAACAACCAACTTTTCGGTTAATAGCCAAATGTGCTAGCCGATAGCGCCACAGAGAAGACAAATGCTGCTTTTGCATGAATAAACAAGTCAAATCATGATGGAAACAGTCTCATCTTGTCCTCATCGTAACTGCAAATTCTTGCTGATGCACCAATCTGGAACAAAAGCACAAAAGGCTGGGCAATCTCAGCAGATATGTCAACATCTGTGGAGAGAGAACGGAGGTTGTGTTTCAAGCCAGGGTGACTTTGTGTCATAGAACGAAGACGATACCATTATCCGTAGCCCTGTCAATAACGCGCCTCCAGTTTCTACATTCGAGCCATTGTTGTATTTTTTGCCTCCAGATATTCGCAATGAAACTAAAATGAAACTGTCTTTTCTGATGTGCAGTATGGACAGTTTTCTTAGTTTTTCAATCTCTGTTAATTTCTCGAATCATTCTAAGCAAGGGAAATGTGTCTTGACTGTCGCTGATCAGTCGGGCTGCGCCCTTCGTTCTCCCGGGATTCTGTTTGTT
The DNA here is from genome assembly GCF_047496885.1 of Scyliorhinus torazame. Classification (NCBI taxonomy): domain Eukaryota; kingdom Metazoa; phylum Chordata; class Chondrichthyes; order Carcharhiniformes; family Scyliorhinidae; genus Scyliorhinus; species Scyliorhinus torazame. The sequence continues at coordinate 175,803,325 of NC_092720.1, read as the reverse complement.
GAAGTGTTACCCAACATTCACGAAACTGGGGCTTGCTTTTCGTGTGTCGCGTCGTTTCCGTTTTCTCTACTGATAACTGGCACTATTTCCAAAAATTTAGCCCACTCATCCTCATTGCATCATGACCAGATATCAGGTATACACTCATCCCTAGAGCATCTCGAAAACAAGGACTACATCAGACTCCTATTTATTGACTACAGCTCCGCCTTCAACACCATAATCCCAGCCACGCTCATATCAAAGCTCCAAAACCTAGGACTTGGCTCTCCACTCTGGCACTGTATCCTCGATTTTCTGACCAAAAGACCACAATCAGTAAGAATGAACAACAACATCTCCACAATAGTTCTCAACACCAGTGCCCCTCAAGGCTGCGTACTTATCCCCCTACTCTACTCGCTGTACGCAGACGACTGCGTGGCGAAACTGGGTTCCAACTCTATCTATTTGCTGACGATAAGACCATAGTGGGCAGGATCTCGAATAACGACGAGTCACAATACAGGCGGGAGATAGAGAGCCTAGTGGAGTGCTGTAGCGAAAACAATCTCTCCCTCAATGCCAGCAAAACTAAACAGCTGGTCATTGACTTCAGGAAGCAAATTACTGTACACACCCCTGTGAGCATCAACGGGGCCAAGGTGGAGACGGTTACCAATTTCAAATTCCTTGAGGTGCACATCTCCAAAAATCTGTCCTGGTCCACCCACGTCGACGCTACCACCACGAAAGCACAACAGCACCCAGACTTGTTCAGGAAACTAAGGAAATTCAGTATGTCCACATTAACCCTTAGCAACATTTACAGATTCTTCGCATCAGTATTCACCGAAGAGAAGAAATTGGTAGATGTTGAGTCCGGAGAAGGTTGTGTCGATAGGCTGTGTCAGATCGAGATCCAAAAAGACGAGGTGTTGGATGTCTTAAAAAATATTACGGTAGATAAGTCCCCAGGGCCTGATGGGATCTACCCCAGAATACTGAAGGAGGCTGGAGAGGAAATTGCTGAGGCCTTGACAGAAATCTTTGGATCCTCACTGTCTTCAGGGGATATCCCGGAGGACTGGAGAATAGCCAATGTTGTTCCTCTGTTTAAGAAGGGTAGCAAGGATAATCCAGGGAACTACAGGCCGGTGAGCCTTAGTTCAGTGGTCGGGAAATTACTGGAGAGAATTCTTCGAGACAGGATCTACTCCCATTTGGAAGCAAATGGACGTATTAGTGAGAGGCAGCATGGATTTGTGAAGGGGAGGTCGTGTCTCACTAACTTGATAGAGTTTTTCGAGGAGGTCACTAAGATGATTGATGCAGGTAGGGCAGTGGATGTTGTCTATATGGACTTCAGTAAGGCTTTTGACAAGGTCCCTCATGGTAGACTAATACAAAAGGTGAAGTCACACGGGATCAGGGGTGAGCTGGCAGAGTGGACACAGAACTGGCTAGGTCATAGAAGGCAGAGAGTAGCAATGGAAGGATGCTTTTCTAATTGGAGGGCTGTGACCAGTGGTCTTCCACAGGTATCAGTGCTGGGACCTTTGCTCTTTGTAGTATATATAAATGATTTGGAGGAAAATGTAACTGGTCTGATTAGTAAGTTTGCAGACGACACAAAGGTTGGTGGAATTGCAGATAGCGATGAGGACTGTCAGAGGATACAGCAGGATTTAGATTGTTTGGAGACTTGGGCGGAGAGATGGCAGATGGAGTTTAATCCGGACAAATGTGAGGTAATGCATTTTGGAAGGTCTAATGCAGGTAGGGAATATACAGTGAACGGTAGAACCCTCAAGAGTATTGAAAGTCAGAGAGATCTAGGAGTACAGGTCCACAGGTCATTGAAAGGGGCAACACAGGTGGAGAAGGTAGTCAAGAAGGCATACGGCATACTTGCCTTCATTGGCCGGGGCATTTAGTATAAGAATTGGCAAGTCATGTTGAAGCTGTATAGAACCTTAGTTATGCCACACTTGGAGTATAGTGTTCAATTCTGGTCGCCATTCTACCAGAAGGATGTGGAGGCTTTAGAGAGGGTGCAGAAGAGATTTACCAGAATGTTGCCTGGTATGGGGGGCATGAGCTCTGAGGAGCGGTTGAATAACCTCGGTTTGTTCTCACTGGAACGAAGGAGTTTGAGGGGAGACCTGATAGAGGTCTACAAAATTATGAGGGGCATAGACAGAGTGGATAGTTTTTCCCCAGGGTAGAGCGATCAATTACTAGGGGGCAGAGGTTTAAGGTGAGAGGGGCAAGGTTTAGATTAGATGTACGTGGCAAGTTTTTTACGCAGAGGGTAGTGGGTGCCTGGAACTCGCTACCGGAGGAGGTGCTGGAAGCAGGGACGATAGTGACATTTAAGGGGCATCTTGACAAATACATGAATAGGATGGGAGTAGAGGGATACGGACCCAGGAAGTGTAGAAGATTGTGGTTTAGTCGGACGGCACGGGCTTGGATGGCCGAAGGGCCTGTTCCTGTGCTGTACATTTCTTTGTTCTTTATTCTGTGTTCTTTGATGCACCATAGAAAGCATCCTATCGGGCTGCATCACAGCCTGGTACGGCAACTGCTCGGTCCAGGACGGCAAGAAACTTCAGAGCGTCGTGAACACCGCCCAGTCCATCACAGGAACCTGCCTCCCAACCATTGACTTCATCTACACCTCCCGCTGCCTGAGGAAAGCGGACAGCATAATCAAAGATCCATCCCACCCGGCGTACTCACTCTTCCAACTTCTTCCATCGGGCAGGAGATACAGACGTCTGAGAACACGCACGAACAGGCTCAAAAGCAGCTTCTTCCCCACTGTTACCAGACTCCTAAGTGACCCTCTTATGGACTTACCTCATTAACACTACACCCTGTATGCTTCATCCGATGCCACTGCTTATGTAGTTACATTTTATATGTTGCGTTGCCATATTACGTATTTTCTTTTCTTCCAATGGACTTAATGATCTATTGAGCTGCTCGCAGAAAAATACGTTTCACTGTACCTCGGTACATGTGACAATAAGCAAATCCAATCCAATCCAATTAATTTATATGGGGAGACTATCACGATCAAGATTATTCTCCGTCTTACAGAAGATTCAGTGGGTATTTGGTTGCGACACATTAACATTTTGGGGCGATGACCGAAGAAGCTGATGCAGCAAATTGAGAGAGACTGTTTTCACTTCCAAAAAGATTAGAACCTGAGGAGTATGCTTGATGATATTAGTTAAAATACAGAATCGGGAGCTGAGGAGATTCTCGCATTCACAATTGTTTGATTTCTGGAGCATCAAACAGAAGCAAAAGCATGCACTCAGCTGTGAACCCGTTTTAAAGAGTGCTTCACACAGAGAATTACTCATCCGTTCATTTAAGAAAATATATTTCCGCGGCTGAATTCTTCACCCACGTACCAGTTGCACTTGGGAGCGCCTCGAATTCACCATCTCACTCTCTTTGATCCACAGAGAAAAATCTAGGCCCCATTCGTCCCACTGTTGCTATTGGGGTGAATGTCTCTCTCTGGTAATTCAAATGAATATTGATTCACTTTAGATGTGAACTGACTGTTTGAAATCAGAATGAAAGAATGTGGCGTGTTTACTATTGGAACCGGTGGAAAGAAATCAAATAAATGTGGTATGAAATGTAAAAAGCCCCAAGGTGGGTGGATTTGATCCCACAGAGGGACAAAGTACAAAAAACACCTTAATCCGGGGGTGGGATAATAGCTCGTCGCTGGGTGGAATCGAACCACCCAATTTCCGGTTAACAGCCGAAAGTGCTACCCAATAGCGCCACAGAAAAGACAAATGCTGTGTTTGTATGAATAAAAAAGTCAAATCATGATGGAAACAGTCTCATCTTGTCCTCTTCGTAACAGCAAATTCTTGCTGATGAACCAATCTGGAACAAAAGCACAAAACGCTGGTCAATCTCAGCAGTTATGACGGCATCTGTGGAGAGAGAACGGAGGCTGTGTTTCAAGCGAGGGTGACTTTGTGTCACATAACGCGCCTCCAGTCTCGACATTCGAGCCATTGTTGTATTTTCTGCCTCAACATATTCGCAATGAAACTAAAATGAAACTGTAATTTCTGATGTGCAGTAAGGACAGTTTTCTTACTTTCTAAATAACTGTTAATTTCTCGAATCATTCGAAACAAGGGAAATGTGTCTTGACTGTCGCTGATCAGTCGGGCTGCGCCCTTCGTTCTCCCCGGATTCTGTTTGTCGAAGTGTTACCCGACATTCACGAAACTGGTGCTTGATTTTCGTGTGTCGCTTCGTTTCCGTTTTCACCACTGCCAACTGGCTCTATTTCCAAAAAATTGACCCACTCATCCTCATTGCATCATGACCAGATGTCAGGTATACACTCATCCCTAGAGCATCTCGAAAGCAAGGACTCTTACATCAGACTCCTGTCTTTTGACTACACCTCCGCCTTCAACACCACAATCCCAGACACGTTCATATCAAAGCTCCAAAACCTAGGACTTGGCTTTCCACCCTGCAACTGGATCCTCGATTTTATCACCAACAGACCGCAATCAGTAACAATGAACAACAACAACCCCTCCACAGTTGTTCTCAACACCGGTGCCCCGCAAGGCTGCGTACTTATCCTCCTACTCTACTCGCTGTACGCAGACGACTGCGTGGCGAAACTGGGTTCCAACTCAATCTACAAGTTTGCTGACGATACGACCATAGTGGGCAGGATCTCGAATAACGACGAGTCACAATACAGGCGGGAGATAGAGAAGCTAGTGGAGTGGTGTAGAGACAACAATCTCTCACTCAATGTCAGCAACAGTAAACAGCTGGTCATTGACTTCAGGAAGCAAAGTACTGGACACACCCCTGTGAGCATCAACGGGGCCGAGGTGGAGATGGTTACCAAATTGAAATTCCTTCAGGTGCACATCTCCAAAAATCTGTCCTGGTCCACCCACGTCGACGCTACCACCACGAAAGCACAACAGCACCTATACTTGCTCATGAAACTAAGGAAATTCGGCATGTGCACATGAACCCTTAGCAACTTTTACAGATGCACCATAGAAAGCATCCTATCGGGCTGCATCACAGCCTGGTACGGCAACTGCTCGGTCCAGGACGGCAAGAAACTTCAGAGCGTCGTGAACACCGCCCAGTCCATCACAGGAACCTGCCACCCAACCAATGACTCCATCTACACCTCCCGCTGCCTGAGGAAAGCGTTCAGCATAATCAAATATCCATCCCACCCCGCGTACTCACTCTTCCAACTTCTTCCATCAGGAAGGAGATACAGACGTCTGAGAACACGCACGAACAGACTCAAAAGCAGCTTCTTCCCCACTGTCACCAGACTCCTAAATGACCCTCTTATGGACTTACCTCATTAACACTACACCCTGTATGCTTCATCCGATGCCACTGCTTATGTAGTTACATTTTATATGTTGCGTTGCCATGTTATGTGTTTTCTTTTCTCCCCTTTTCTTCCAATGGACTTAATGATCTATTGAGCTGCTCGCAGAAAAATACTTTCCAATGTACCTCGGTACACGTGACAATAAGCAAATCCAATCCGATCCAATTCATTTATATGGGGTGACTATCAAGATCAAGATTATTCTCCGCCTTACAGAAGATTCAGTGGGTATTTCGTTGCGACAGATGAACATTTTGGGGCGACGACCGAAGAAGCTGATGCAGCAAATTGAGAGAGTCTGTTTTCACTTCCAAAAAGACTAGAACCGGAGGAGTATGCTTGATGATGATAGTTAAAAAATAAAATCGGGAGCTGAGGACATTCTCGCATTCACAATTGTTTGAATTCTGGAGCATCAAACAGAAGCAGAAGCATGCACTCAGCTGTGAACCCGTTTTAAAGAGTGCTTCACACAGAGAATTACTCATCCGTTACTTTGGGAAGAACACGTCAACTGAGAATTGCCGTGACTTAGATTCGAACCGAGGTTGCTGCGGCCACAACGCAGAGTACTAAACACTAAACGATCACGGCGCCACACGTTACCGCTGAGGCAACCTATAACTGTCGATGCACTAGGTCGCAAATGTTTGGAAGCTATCATGGCCCACACTGTATGACTCTCGAGTTACAACTTTCGTAGATACACAGTTTTGATGCCTGAAACTTGGTTCCATAATAATTTTCCTGCAACAAGGATATATACACTTTAGCCCAGGCTCTATAAAAATACCTATGCAACCGCTATAATATATAATACAAAGCAAATTCGATATTCGTCTCAAACATATGGTATTTGGACGTTCTCCCGGTGTCTGCATCAGTTTTCTGTGTGTGCCTGCTCGAGGTCCCTCCCACAGTCCAAAAATGTGAAGGTTCGGTAGATTGGCCATGCTGAAGTGTGCCAGATTGTCCACAGATTAAGTTTCGCAGTATTGGCCATGGTCAACATGCCGGGTTCCGGGTAGTCTACCGAGAAACTTGGTCACGTCGTCCGCTGCTGATTTCTTGAATCCATTTCACCCTGTATCCCTTTCCTCTCATTCCTGAATATTGTCAGTGCTAACAAGCTCTCTCTCTATTTCCCCGGCTGAATTATCCGACCACGTATCAGTTGCACTTTGGAGCGCCTCTAATTCACCATCTCACTCTCTTTGATCCACAGAGAAAATTCTAGGCCCCATTCGTCCCACTGTTGCTATTGGGGTGAATGTCTCCCTTTGGTAATTCAAATGAATATTGATTCACTTTAGATGTGAACCGACTGTTTGAAATCAGAATGAAAAATGTGGCGTGTTTAATATTGGAACCGGAGGAAAGAAATCAAATAAATGTGGCATGAAATGTAAAAAGCACCAAGGTGGGTGGATTTGATCCCACAGAGGGACGAAGTACAAAAAACACTTCATCCGGGGGTGGGATAATATCTCGTCGCTGGATGGAATCGAACCACCTAATTTTCGGTTAACAACTGAACGTGCTAACCGATAGCGCCACAGAGACGACAAATGCTGCTCCTGCATGGATAAACAACTCAAATTATGATGGAAACAGTCTCATCTTGTCCTCTTCGTAACAGCAAATTCTTGCTGATGCACCAATCTGGAACAAAAGCACAAAAGGCTGGTTAATCTCAGCAGGTATGACAGCATCTGTGGAGAGAGAACGGAGGCTGTGTTTCAAGCGAGGGTGACTTTGTGTCACATAACGCGCCTCCAGGTTCTACATTCGAGCCATTGTTGTATTTTCTGCCTCAAGATATTCGCAATGAAACTAAAATGAAACTGTCTTTTCTGATGTGCAGTAAGAACAGTTTTCTTTGTTTCTAAATATCTGTTAATTTGTCGAATCATTCTAAACAAGGGAAATGTGTCTTGACTGTCGCTGATCAGTCGCCAGCGGCCTTCGTTCTCCCCGGATTCTGATTGTCGAAGTGTAACCCGACATTCACGAAACTGGTGCTTGATTTTCGTGTGTCGCTTCATTTCCGTTTTCTCCACCGCCAACTGGCTCTATTTCCAGAAAATGGGCCCACTCATCCTCATTGCATCATGACCAGATGTCAGGTATACACTCATCCCTAGAGCATCTCGAAAGCAAGGACTCCTACATCAGACTCCTATCTATTGACTGCAGCTCCGCCTTCAACACCACAATCCCAGGCACGCTCATATCAAAGCTCCAAAACCTAGGACTTGGCTTTCCACCCTGCAACTGGATCCTCGATTTTCTGACCAACAGACCACAATCAGTAAGAATGAACAACAACATCTCCTCCACTATGATGTGTATAAATATGCATGGCCTGCATTGCCTTGCCATTTCGCCAGCTGCAGCAGGAGGCCACGCATCTGACTGCAATAAAGCCACAGTTGTACTAAATCTGCGTCTTTGTGCAATTGATTGCGCATCATGGAGCATCAAACAGGAGCAGAAGCACGCATTCAGTTATGAACCCGTTTTAAAGAAGCCATTACACGGAGAATTCCACAACAGTTTATTTTCGAGAAACACAATAACTTATCGCTGCCGTGATTCGGATTCGAATCGTGGTTGCTGCGGCTATAACGCAGAGTACTAACCAGTATACGATCACGCGCCACACGTAACCGCCGAGTGGTCCTGCTACCATGGATGTACTTGGTCATCAACTGTTTGGAATCTATCCTGACCCACACTTTATGACTCCCTAATTACAACTTTAGTAGATATAGAGTTTGGATGCGTTAAATACGGTTCTATAATAATGTTCCTGCAACAAGGATTTATGCACTTTAACCGAGGCTCATAAAAATAATCATGCAACCGCTATAATATATAATACAAAACAATTTCGATATTCATCCCTAGCATATGGAATTTGGACGTTCTCCCGGTGTCTGCATAGATTTTCTCCTCCTGCTCGAGGTTCCTCCCACAGTCCAAAGATGTGAAGCTTCGGTGGATTGGCCATGCTAAAGTGTGCAAGATTGTACAGAGATTAGCAGTTTAGCTGGATTGGGCATGATCAACATGCCGCGTTCCGGGTATACTGCGGGGGAACTTGGTCACGTCGTCCCCTGCTGATTTTTTGAAACCATTTAACCCTGAATCCCTTTCCTCGCATTCCTGAACATTGTCAGTGCAACAAACTCTCTCTCTATTTCCACGATTGAACCTCTCCACCCACATACCAGCTGCAGTTTGGAACGCCTTGCATTCGCCGTCTAACCCTCTTTGATCGAAAGAGAAAAATCTAGGCCCCGTTCTATCGAATAACTCCTTCAGATGTGTTCAATGTTCTTTCCATGTCAAGCTGAAAATTAACAGAGCATCGACTTATCCCGCACAATTGGGTAATCATGTTAACCATTGAAATGTGGCTGGTGCGTTTTTCATGCCAAATGGCATAACTTTGAATTGGTATATACCACCTGGAGTCACAAAAGCTGAAATCTCCTTCGCCCTTTCGGTTAAAGGTACCTGCCAGTAACCTTTAAGTAAATCCAATTTAGAAAGAAAAACTGATTGAACGTGGGAAAGGATAAGAGTCCGTTCTTCTAACTGCATTAACCTTTCTGTAGTCCACACATAACCGTTGGGTACCGTCTGGCTTTGGTACCATCACTATGGGTGAGCTACATTGGCTGCAACCCACTTCAATTGTGCCATTTTTAAGCATACTCTCAATCTCTTTGTTAATCTGTGCCAATGGTAAAGGGTTAAGTCTATATGGATGTTGTTTGATTGGTATAGCATTTCCCACATCTACCTCATGTCTAGCCATTTTAGTACTTCCCAATTTATCTCCGCAAACTTGCCCATGTGATATCAATAACTCTTTCAGGTCAGTTGTTTTTCCCCTGGAAGATAACTCAACAATTTATCCCAATTTTTAAGAACATCCTCATTTTCCAATTTAATTTGAGGTATGTGAAATTTACAGTCATCTGGATGTGGTTCGATACTTTGAGTTGAATCATTAAAACCTCCTCCTTTTTCTCTCCTTCCCTTTCAAAGTAACTTTTAAGCATATTCACATGACACACTCGGTGATTCTTCCTTCTATCTGGCAATTTTGCCACATAATTCACCTCACTTAATTACCTCTCAATCTGGTAAGTTCCAGAAAACCTAACTTTTAAAGGTTCACCTACCGCGGGTAACAATACTCAAACTTTATCTCCACTGGCAAAACAACGAACTTTGAATTTCTTGCCCGCTACCCATTTCATCACATTTTGTGCAACTTTTAAATGTTGTCTAGTCAATTCACCTGCTCTATTTAATCGTTCCCTAAAATTTGACACGTAATCCAAAAATGTAATTTCCGATATCTCACTCACCAATATTTCCTTAATCAATTTAAGAGGTCCTCTTACCTCATGACCAAAAGTTAGTTCAAAAGGACTACATTTGGTTGACTCATTAGGTGCCTCCCTAATTGCAAACGGATGAATGGAATTCCTTTATCGCAATCCTCTGGAAAATCTTGACAACAAGCCCTCAACATTGTCTTTAATGTCTGATGCCACCTTTCTAACGCTCCCTGCGATTCTGGATGGTCGGCAGTTGATTTAAATTATTTTATTCCTAAGGTATTCATTACTTATTTGAATAACCACGAGATAAAATTTGATCCATGATCCGATAATATTTCTGTGGGTAGTCCATGTCTAGTAAAGTATTTAAGTAATTCCTCCACAATCTTTTTAGCTGTAACATTACGTCCTGGAATGGCCTCTGGAAACTTAGTGGACACATCCATTATAGTCAAATTATATTGATTCCCACTTTTTGTTTTCGGAAGCGGTTCGATGCAATCAATTAGGACCTTTGTAAAAGGTTCCTCAAATGCTGGAATGGTATTAAGGGCGCTGGTTTTATCACTACCTGAAGTTTCCCTGTCACTTGACATTTGTGACATGATTGACAAAATTTAAAAGCATCTTTATGTAATCCAGGTCAATAAAAATGTTTTTGGATTTTAGCTTGAGTTTTCCTTTTCCCCAAAAGACCTCCCACTGGTACCTCATGTGCAACTCGCAACACATCCTTTCTACACCGTACCGGCAATACTACTTGATGAACTTCTGTCCACTTTTCATCTGCCTGCATATGTAAAGGTCTCCATTTTCACATCAAGACATTACTTTTACGGTAATAACACTCTGGTATACATTCAGAGTCCTCTTCCGTGTATGCTTTCTGATACATGCGTTTTATTTCTATATCTTTCTGTTGTAACTCCGCCAATATTTCTGAACTAAAAATATCCGCCTCATCCTCCACCTGTTCCTGTTCTGTTTTACCACATCAGCCTTCCCAGTTCAACCACCAACACTGTGACTTTACATGGCCTAGTTTATTACAGTGAAAACATTTAAACTTTTCATTTCTTGAAATGAAATGAAAATTGCTTATTGTCACAAGTAGGCTTCAAATGAAGTTACTGTGAAAAGACCCTAGTCGCCACATTCCGGCGCCTGTTCGGGAAGGCTGGTACGGGAATTGAACCGTGCTGTTAGTCTGCCTTGGTCTGCTTTAAAAGCCAGCGATTTAGCCCAGTGTGCTAAACCAGCCCCTTTTTCACCCTCCTGGATTTCCTTTTTAATCTGAGGTACACTCTCCTTATTACCTCCCATCAGCTCACCTTTCCCTTTACCATTTGAGCATTTCTCATGTCCCAGTTTAGATCCCTCACAGGCTGAAACTGATGTCGGAAACCAAGCTTTGATTTATGAACTAACTAATAATCATCAGCCATTTCTGCTGCTAATCTCGCAGTTTTAACCATCTGCTCTTCCACATGAGTTCTCATAACATCAGGAATTGAATTTTTAAACTCCTCCAAAATTATAATTTCTCTGAGAGATTCATGCGTTTGGTCTATTTTCAAACCCCTTATCCACCTATCAAAATTGCCCTGTTTGAGCCTTTCAAACTCCATGCATGTTTGCCCAAATGCTTTCCTTACATTTCTAAACCTTTGTCTGCAGGCTTCAGGCACTAGTTCATATGCACCCAAGATAGATGTTTTCACCTCCTCATACGTCCCAGATAACTCCTCCGGTAATGATACGAAGACTTCACTTGTTCTACCTCCCAGCTTTGTTTGAATCAGTAATACCCACATGTCCTGTGGCCATTTCATTTGTTCAGCTACCTTGTCAAATGAAATGAAAAAAGCTTCCAAATCCTTCTCTTCAAACCTTGGAAAAGCTTGGACATATTTAAATAGATCCCCGCCACGCCTTCGACTTTGACGGTTTTTCTCAATATCCTCATCACTATGATCGAACTGTACGTTTCGCTTTCCATCTGCAAAATTTAACTGACTGTCATGTTTCGTGGCCATTTTCTGAAGTTCAAACTCTCTCTCTTTATCTTTTTCCCTGATCTATATCTCCCTTTCTTTTTCTTTTTGTTCTGCTAGGGCTGTTCTTTCTTTTCTCCTTTCTTCTCTCTCCTTTTCATTTTCCTCTCTCTCTTTCGTATTCAAGCTGCTTTAATTATTTCATATGTTCCATTTGTTTAATTTGCAACTGGATCTTTGCCATTTTCAATGAGTCAAACTCTATCTCAGGCAACTTTAAATGCATAACCATCGCCATAATTATCTCATCTTTTCCCATTTTGTCAGGTAATGTTAACTGCAAAGTTTTTGCCAACTCTAACAGTCTGCTTTTAGTCTTTGCCCATAATGTACTGCGTGTGACAGTACCCACCCCAAAAATCTTCAGACCATCTGAAAGAGCCTCTGTCCACAACACACTCCACTTAAACTAAAATACGACACCGGAAAAGCAACCACAGTATGCTCACCCTTCACTGTCTTTAAGTTCACTGAGCCAATCCTGGACGAGTCCCCAATTGTTATGGGTCAGGGTTTAGAGAATCCCAAAGTGTATCATGGAGTTCACCTGACCTACAACTTTTAATAGATTGTGCTATGGCGAGCACACGGCTCACTCTACAGGTATCGTGTAGCAAACAGTGGACCAGTGGTTTTTTAAAACAAAATAATGTTTCTTCTATGAACTCAAGTTAACCTTTTTAAAACAAACAGTGAATATCTCAGCAACCAGTAAATCAAATACATCCCCCAATGAATACAAAACTAAATAACCTGTATGCTGTTTTTTACATCCAAAAGACTTAACAAACCTCCAAACAGGAGCACATTAGGTTTTACATTCAAGCCTGAAAATATTTATACTTCTCCTGAATTCACCAAATGATTAAGAGATAGTCCTTCATGGCAGGGATCAACAGCTGTGAAGCTCACAGCCACACCCACGCTCTTTCTTAAAGTGAAAGTAAAAAAAGAAATGGAGCTCAGCTACACCCACACTCTGACATAACTCCAGTAACATGAGCAACTCCATTTCCTAAAGTTACAGTTCATAAACACCCATTTCTTCAAGCGAACGCTCACGTGACAATATGGAGAGACTATCGAGACCAAGATTATTCTCCGCTTATACAGAAGGTTCCGTGGATATTTGGTTGAGACACTTGAACATTTTGGGCGAATGGCCAAATAAGCTGATGCAGAAAATTGAGAGAGACTGTTTCCACTTCCAAAAAGACAAGAACCGGAGGAGTATAATTGGTGATAATAGTTAAACTATAAAACCGGGAGCTGAGGAGATTCTCGTATTCACGACAGTTTGAATTCTGGAGCATCAAACAGGAGCAGAAGCATGCACACAGTTGAGAACCCGTTTAAAATATGCCTTGACACAGAGAATTCGTCATCCGTTCATTTTGTAAAGACACATCGACTTACCACTGGCGTGACTCTCATTCGAACCGACGTTACTGCGGCAATAAGGCAGAGCACTATTCACTATTCGATCACTGCACCACATGTTACCGCCGAGGCAAACTGCAATTGTCCATGTACGTGGTCATCAACTGTTTGGAATCTATCATGGCCCACACTTTATGCCTCACTAATTAAATATTTCGTAGATACACAGTTTGGATGCATTAAACTTGGTTCCATAATAATGTTCCTGCAACAAGGGAATATGCACTTTAACCCAGGCTCAGAAAAATAATGATGCACCCGCTATAATATATAATACATAACAATTTCGATATTCATCCCAAACATATAATTTGGACGTTCTCCTGGTGTCTGCCTGGGTTTTCTCCGCGAGCTCGAGGTCACTCCCACAGTCCAAAGACGTGAAGGTTCCATGGATTGGCGAGGCTAAAGTGTGCCAGATTGTCCATGGATTAGCAGTTAAACTGGATTGGACACGACCAACGTGCCCGGTTACGGAAACACTGCGGGGGAAGTTGGTCCCATCGTCCCCTGCTGATTTTTTGAAACCATTTCATCCTGGAAGCCTTTCCTCACATTGCTGAATATTGTCAGCGCAAACACACACACACTCTATTTCCACGATTGAACTTCTCCGCCCCTTTCGTTCAACTGTTGCTATTGGGGTGAATGTCTGTCTATCGTAGTTCAAATTAATGTGATTAACTCTTGGAGGGTGAACTGACTGTTTAAAATTAGAATGTCAGCATTTTGCGTGCATAATATTGGAACCGGAGGAACGAAATCAAAGCAATGTGACATGAAATGTAAAATGCACCAAGGTGGGTGAATTCGATCCCACAGAGGTACGAAGTACAAAAAACACTTCATCCGTGGGTGGGATAACACTTCGTCTCTGGGTGGGAGCGAACCACTAACTTTGCGATAAACAGCCGAACGCGCTCTCCGACTGCGCCACAGAGACGACAAATGCAGCTTTTACTCTAATAAACAAGACAAATTATAATGGAAGGAATTCATCTTGTCCACATCGTAACAACAAATGCTTGCTGATGCACCAATCTGGAACAAAAAGACAAAAGGCTGGGTAATCTCAACAGGTCTGACAGCATCTGTGGAGAGCGAACGGAGTCTGTGTTTCAAGCCAGGGTGACTTTGTGTCGCAGAACGAAGACTACATCATTATCGGTAGCCCTGTCAATAACGCGCCTCCTGTTTCTTCATTCGAGCCATTGTTGTATTTTCTGCCTCCAGATCTTCGCAATGAAACTAAAATGAAAGTGTATTATCTGATGTGAAGTAAGGACAGTTTTCTTAGTTTCTAAATATCAGTTAATTTCTCGAATAATTCTAAACAAGGGAAATGTGTCTTGACTGTCGCTGATCAGTCGGGCAGCGCGCTTCGTTCTCCCCAGATTCTGTTTGTCGAAGAGTTATCCAATATTCACAAAACTGGTGCTCGATCTTCGTGTGTCGCTTCGTTTCCGTTTTCTCCACTGCCAACTGGCTCTATTTGCCCAAAATCCGCCCACTCCTCCTCATTGCATCATGACCAGATGTCAGGAAATTCATTTATATGGAGAGACTATCGAGACCAAGATTATTCTCCGCGTATACAGAAGGTTCAATGGGGATTTGGCGCCTCTCATTTGCCGTCTCACCCTCTTTGATAAAAAGAGAAAATTCTAGGCCCCTTTTGTCCCATTGTTGCTATTGGGGCTAATGTCTCTCTCTGGTCATTCACTCTTTCGATGTGAACTGACTGTTTAAAATGAGAATGAAAGCATTTGGCGTGTTTAATATTGGAAGTGGAGGAAAGAAATCAAATCAATGTGGCATGAAATGTAAAAAACACCAACGTGGGTGGATTCGATCTCACAGAGGGACGAAGTACAAAAAACACTTCATCCGGGGGTGGGATAATACTTCGTCTCTGGGTGGGATCGAACCACCAACCTTTGGGTTAACAGCCGAATGAGGCAACCGATTGCGCAACAGAGACGACAAACGCTGCTTTTGCTTTAATAAAACAGCCAAATTGTAATGGAAACAATTCATCTTGTCCACATCGTAACAGCAAATCCTTGCTGATGCACCAATCTGGAACGAAAGCCCAAAAGGCTGGGCAATCTCAGGAGGTCTGACAGCATAAACAAAGAACAAAGAACAAAGAAAAGTCCAGCATAGGAACAGGCCCTTCGACCCTCCAAGCCCGTGCCGACCATGCTGCCCGACTAACCTACAATCTCCGACACTTCCTGGGTCCGTATCACTCTATTCCCAGTCCATTCATGTATTTCTCAAGATGCCCCTTAAATGTCACTATCGTCCCCGCTTGCACCTCCTCCTCTGGTAGCATGTTCCAGGCACCCACTACCCTCTGTGTAAAAAACTTGCTCGTACATCTACTGGCAACCTTGCCCCTCACACCTTAAACCTATGCCCCCTAGTAATTGACCCCTCTACCCTGGGGAAAAGCCTCTGACTATCCACTCAGTCTATGCCCCTCATAATTTTGTAGACCTCTATCATGTCACCCCTCAACCTCCGTCATTCCAGTGAGAACAAACCGAGTTTATTCAACCGCTCCTCATAGCTAATGCCCTCCATACCAGGCAACATTCTGGCAAATCTCTTCTGCACCCTCTCTAAAGCCTCCTCATCCTTCTGGAAGTATGGCGACCAGTATTGAACACTATACTCCAAGTGTGGCCAAACTAAGGTTCTATACAGCTGCAACATTACTTGCCAATTCTTATACTCAATGCCCCGGCCAATGAAGGCAAGCATGCCGTATGCCTTCTTGACTACCTTCTCCACCATGTTGCCCCAATCAGCGACCTGTGGACCAGTACACCTAGATCTCTCTGACTTTCAAAATTCTTGAGAGTTCTACCATTCACTGTATATTTCCTACCTGCATTAGACTTTCCAAAATGCATTACCTCACATTTGTCCGGATTAAACTCCATCTGCCATCGCTCCGCCCAAGTCTCCAAATAATCTAAATCCTGCCGTATTCTTTGACAGCCCTCATCGCTATCCGGAATTCCACCAACCTTTGTGTCGTCTGCAAACTTACTAATCAGACCAGTTATATTTTCCTCCAAATCATTTATATATAGTACAAACAGCAAAGGTCCCAGCACTGATCCCTGCGGAACACCACTAGTCACAGCCCTCCAATTAGAAAAGCAACCTTCCATTGCTACTCTCTGCAGTCTATGACCTAGCCAGTTCTATATCCACCTTGCCAGCTCACCCCTGAACCCATGTGACTTCACCTTTTGTACTAGTCTACCATGAGGGACCTTGTCAAAGGCCTTACTGAAGTCCATATATACAACATCCACTGCCCTACCTGCACCAATCATCTTTGTGACCTCCTCGAAAAACTCTATCAAGTTTGAGACACAACCACCCCTTCACAAAACCATGCTGCCTCTCACTAATACGTCCATTTGCTTCCAAATGGGGGTAGATCCTGTCTCGAAGAATTCTCTCCAGTAATTTCCCTACCACTGACGTAAGGCTCACCGGCCTGTAGTTCCCTGGATGATCCTTGTTACCCTTCTTAAACAAATGAACAACAATGGCTTTTCTCCATTCCTCCGGGACATCCCCTGAAGACAGTGAGGATCCAAAGATTTCTGTCAAGGCCTCAGCAATTTCCTCTCCAGCCTCCTTCAGTATTCTGGGGTAGATCCCATCAGGCCCTGTGGACGTATCTACCTTAATATTTTTTAAGACACCCAACAGCTCGTCTTTTTGGATCTCAATGTGACCCAGGCTACCACACTCTTCTCCAGACTCAACATCATAGATTATCATAGAATTTACAGTGTAGAATGTGGCCATTCGGCCCATCAAGACTGCACCGGCTCTTGGAAAGAGCACCCTACCCAAGATCAACACCTCCACCCTATCCCCACAACCCAGTAACCCTACCCAACACGAAGTTTCAATTTTGGACACTAAGGGCAATTTATCGTGGCCAATCCATCTAACCTGCACATCTTTGGACCATGGGAGGAAACCGGAGCACCCGGAAGAAACCCACGCACACACGGCGAGGATGTGCAGACTCCACACAGACAGTGACCAAAGGCGGAATCGAACCTGGGACTCTGGAGCTGTGAAGCAATTGTGCTATCCACGATGCTACAATGCTGCCCTACCAATTCCTTCTCTTTGGTGAATACTGATGCAAAGTATTCATTTAGTACCTCGCCCATTTCCTCTGGCTCCACACATAGATTCCCTTGCCTATCCTTCAGTGGGCCAACCTTTCCCTGGTTACCCTCTTGCTTTTTATGTACGTGTAAAAACCTTGGGATTTTCCTTCACCCTATTTGCCAATGACTTTTCGTGACCCCTTCTAGCCCTCCTGACTCCTTGTTTAGGTTGCTCCCAACTTTCCTTATATTCCACACAGGCTTCTTCTGTTCCCAGCCTTTTAGCCCTGACAAATGCCTCCTTTTTCTTTTTGACGTGGCCTACAATATCTCTCATTATCCAAGGTTCCCGAAAATTGCCGTATTTATCCTTCTTCCTCACAGGAACATGCCGGTCCTGAATTCCTTTCAACTGACACTTGAAAGCCTCCCACATGTCAGATGTTGATTTACCCTCAAACATCCGCCCCCAATCAAGGTTCTTCAGTTCCCGACTAATATTGTTATAATTAGCCTTCCTCCAATTTAGCACATTCACCCTTGGTCAACTCTTATCCTTGTCTACCCGCACTTTAAAACTTACTGAATTGTGGTCACTGTTCACGAAATGCTCCCCTACTGAGACTTCTACCACCTGATCGGGCTCATTCCCCAATACCATGTCCAGTACCGCCCCGTCCCTGGTTGTACTGTCTACATGTTGTTTTAAGTAGCCCTCCTGGATACTCCTTACAAACTCTGCCCCGTCTAAGCCCCTGGCACTAAGTGAGTCCCAGTCAATATTGGGGAAGTTGAAGTCTCCCATCACCACAACCCTGTTGTTTTTGCTTTTTTCCAAAATCTGTCTACCCATCTGCCACTCTATCTCCCGCTGGCTGTTGGGAGGCCTGTAGTAAACCCCCAACATTGTGACTGCACCCTTCTTACTCCTGATCTCTACCCATATAGCCTCACTGCCCTCTGAGGTGTCCTCCCGTAGTACAGCTGTGATATCCTCCCTAACCAGTAGCGCAACTCCGCCAACCCTTTTACATCCCCCTCTACCCGCCTGAAACATCTAAATCCTGGAACGTTTAGCTGCCAATCCTACCCTTCCCTCAACCAGGTCTCTGTAATGGCAACAACACCATAGTTCCAAGTACTAATCCAAGCTCTAAGTTCATCTGCCTTCCCCATAATACTTCTTGCATTACAACATATGCACTTCAGGCCACCAGAACTGCTGTGTTCAGCAACGTCACCCTGTCTGCTCTGCCTCAGAGCCATACTGTCTTTATTCCCTAGTTCTCCCTCAATGCTCTCACCTTCTGACCTATTGCTCCCTTGCCCACCCCCCTGCCATACTAGTTTAAACCCTCCCGTGTGACACTAGCAAACCTCGCAGCCAGGATATTTATGTCTCTCCAGTTTAGGTGCAACACGTCCTTCCTATATCGGTCACACCTGCCCCTGAAGTGCTCCCTGTGGTCCAGATAACAGAAAACCTCCCTCCTACACCAGCTGTTTAGCCACGTGTTTAGTTGCTCTATCTTCCTATTTCTAGCCTCACTAGCACGTGGCACATGGAGTAATCCGGAGATTACAATCCTAGAGGTCCTGTCTTTTCACTTTCTGCCGAGCTCCCTGAACTCCTGCTGCAGGACCTCATGCCCCTTCCTGCCTATGTCGTTAGTACCAATATGTACAACGACCTCTGCCTGTTTGCCCTCCCCCTTCAGGATGCCCTCTACCCGTTCGGAGGCATCCTGGACCCTGGCACCAGGGAGGCAAATTACCATCCCGGAGTCTCTTTCACGTCCACAGAATCGCCTATCTGTGCCACTGACTACAGAGTCCCCTATGACTTTTGCTCTTCTGCGCTTTGACCCTCCCTTCTGAACAGCAGAGCCAGCCGTGGTGCCACTGCTCTGGCTGCTGCTGTTATCCCCTGATAGGCTATCCCCCCCCCCCCCCCGACAGTATCCAAAGGGGTATACCTGTTCGAGAGGGGGACAGCACAAGGGATTCCTGCACTGACTGCCTGCCCTTTCTGGTGGTCACCCATTTCTCTGCCTGCACCTTGGGTGTGACCACATTTATATACCTGCTATCTGTGACGCTTTCCGCCACCTGCATGCTCCTAAGTGCATCCAATTGATGCTCCAACCGAACCATGCGGTCTGTAAGGAGCTCCAGTTAGGTGCAGTTTCTGCAGATGAAGCCATCCGGGACTCTGGAAGCCTCCCGGGCCTGCCACATCTCACAGTCAGAGCACTGCACCCCTCTAACTGACATTGCGTCAATTAATTCGTAAATTAAAGTTAAATGTTAAAATTTGAAGAAATTTTTTTTACTGTTCACTACCTGTTTCCTAGCAGTAGATTTATACTATAAATGTGAAGGCTTAATACAGTACTCTCCGATCTCTGGCTTAGATACCCCTCTAAATTATAATTAAGTAATTTACATGTTTAATTAGTTTCCCAATGCTTAATTTTTTAAATTTCTGAAGATTCCCAACCAGCCACTCAGGTCACAGCTTTTCTCTGATGTCACTTCAGTCCCCCCCCCCTCTCCATCCCCCCCCCCCCCTCCCCACACACACACACACACACAATTTGAAAAGGAATAAAAATAAAAATGAGTAAAACTCATTTTCTTACCTTCTGAGGGTCTCATATGCTCTCTGGTTCTCTCCCTTTCCTGGTTACCTCACTGCCCCAAATTACCAAGTTTCCAATTTCCTCGCTGGATGTGTCTTACTCACTCAGGCTATGTCTCTTTGACCTGCGCAACGCTTCTGTGGAGAGAGAACGGGGTCTGTGTTTCAAGACAGATTAGCAGTTTCACTGGATTGGCCATGATCAATATGCCGCGTTCAGGGTATTCCATGGAGGGACTTGGTCACGTCATCCCTTGCTGATTTTTTGGAATCCATTTCACCCTGTATCCCTTTCCTCCCATTCCAGAATATTGTCAGTGCAAACAAAATCTCTCTATTTCCACGATTGAATTCACCGCCGCCATACCAGTTGCACTTTGGAGCGCCTTTCATTCGCCGTCTCACCCACTTTGATCCAAAGAGAAAAATCTAGTCCCCTTTCGTCCCACTATTGCTATTGGGGTGAATGTCTCTCTTTGGTAGGTCAAATTAACGTTGATTAATTCTTTGGATGTGAACTGACTGTTCAAAACCAGAATGGCAGCATTTGGTGTGTTTAATATTGGAACCGGAGAAAAGAAATCAAATCAATGTGGCATGAAATATAAAAAACACCAAAGTGGGTGATTCGATCCAACAGAGGGACAAAGTATAAAAAACACTTCATACGGGGAGTGGGATAAACGTCATCTCCGGGTGGGATCGAACCACCAACCCTTCGGTTAATAACGGAACGCGCTATCCGATTGCGCCACAGAAACAACAAATGCTGCTTTTGCTCGAATAAGCAAGCCAAATTACGATGGAAACCATCTCACCTTGTCCATATCGCAAAAGCAACAGCTGATGCACCAATCTGGAACAAAAACACAAACGGCTGGGCAATCTCAGCAGGTCTGACAGCATCTGTGGAGAGAGAACGGAGTCTGTGTTTCAAGCCAGGGTGACTGTGTAACAGAACGAAGAGTACACCATTATCCGTAGCCCTGTCAATAACGCGCCTCCGGCCTTTTTACATTCGATCCATTGTTGTATTTTGCGCTTCCCGATATTCGCAATGAAACTAGAATTAAACTGTATTTTCTGATGTGCAGTAAGGACTGTTTTCTTAGTTTCTAAATATCAGTTAATTTCTCGAACCATTCTAATCAAAGGAAATGTGTCTTGACTGTCGCTGAACAGTCGGGCAGCGCCCTTCGTTCTCCCCGGATTCTGTTTCTCGAAGTGTTTCCCAACATTCACAAAACTGGTGCTTGATGTTCGTGTGTCGCTTCGTTTCCGTTTTCTCCATTGCAAACTGGCTCTCTTTCCAGAAAATTGGCTCACTCATCCTCATTGCATCATGGCCAGATGTCAGGAAATTCATTTATATGGATGGACGATCGAGACCAAGATTATTCTCCGCGTATACAGAAGGTTAAGTGGGTATTTGGTTGAGACACTTGTATATTTTGGGTTAATGGCAAAGGAAGATGCAGCAAATTAAGAGAGACTGTTTTCACTTCCAAATAGACCAGAGCCTGAGGAGTATGCTTGATGATAATAGTTAAAATAAAAAACAGGGAGCTGAAGAGATTCTCGCATTAACAACCGTTTTTACAAAAGAACAAAGAACAAAGAAATGTACAGCACAGGAACAGGCCCTTCGGCCCTCCAAGCCCGTGCCGACCATGCTTCCCGACTAAACTACAATCTTCTACACTTCCTGGGTCCGTATCCTTCTATTCCCATCCTATTCATATATTTGTCAAGATGCCCCTTAAATGTCCCTATCGTCCCTGCTTCCACTACCTCCTCCGGTAGCGGGTTCCAGGCACCCACTACCCTCTGCGTAAAAAGCTTGCCTCGTACATCTACTCTAAACCTTGCCCCTCTCACCTTAAACCTATGTCCCCTAGTAATTGACCCCTCTACCCTGGGGAAAAGCCTCTGACTATCCACTCTGTCTATGCCCCTCATAATTTTGTATACCTCTATCAGGTCTCCCCTCAACCTCCTTCGTTCCAGTGAGAACAAATCGAGTTTATTCAATCGCTCCTCATAGCTAATGCCCTCCATACCAGGCAACATTCTGGTAAATCTCTTCTGCACCCTCTCTAAAGCCACCACATCCTTCTGGTGGTGAGGCGACCAGAATTGAACACTATACTCCAAGTGTGGCCTACCTAAGGTTCTATACAGCTGCAACATGACTTGCCAATTCTTATACTCAATGCCCCGGCCAATGAAGGCAAGCATGCCGTATGCCTTCTTGACTACCTTCTCCACCTGTGTTGCCCCTTTCAATGACCTGTCGACCTGTACTCCTAGATCTCTTTGACTTTCAATACTCTTGAGGGTTCTACCATTCACTGTATATTCCCTACCTGCATTAGACCTTCCAAAATGCATTACCTCACATTTGTCCGGATTAAACTCTATCTGCCATCTCTCTGCCCAAGTCTCCAGACAATCTAAATCCTGCTGTATCCTCCGACAGTCCTTATCGCTATTCGCAATTCCACAAACCTTTGTGTCGTCTGCAAACTTACTAATCAGGCCAGTTACATTTTCCTCCAAATCATTTATATATACTACAAAGAGCAAAGGTCCCAGCACTGATCCCTGTGGAACACCACTGGTCACAGCCCTCCAATTAGAAAAGCATCCCTCCATTGCTACTCTCTGCCTTCTATGGCCTAGCCAGTTCTGTATCCACCTTGCCAGCTCACCCCTGATCCCGTGTGACTTCACCTTTTGTACTAGTCTACCATGAGGGACCTTGTCAAAGGCCTTACTGAAGTCCATATAGACAACATCTACTGCCCTACCTGCATCAATCACCTTAGTGACCTCCTCGAAAAACTCTATCAAGTTAGTGAGACACTAAGTTCTCTCCCCTTCACAAAACCGTGCTGCCTCTCACTAATACGTCCATTTGCTTCCAAATGGGAGTAGATCCTGTCTGGAAGAATTCTCTCCAGTAATTTCCCTACCACTGAAGTAAGGCTCACCGGCCTGTAGTTCCCGGGATTATCCTTGCTACCCTTCTTAAACAGAGGAACAACATTGGCTATTCTCCAGTCCTCCGGGACATCAAACTGTAGCAGAAGCATGCACTCAGCTGTGAACCCGTTTTACAGAGTGCTTCGCACAGAGCATTCCTCATCCGTTCATTTAGGAAAAACACGTCAACTGACCATTGCCGTGACTTGGATTCGCACCGAGGTTGCTGCGCCCACAACGCAGAGTACTAACCACTATACGATCATGGCGCCACACGTTACCGCCGAGGCAAGCTACAACTGTTGATGTACTTAGTCATAATTGTTTGGAACCTATCATGGCCCATACTTTATGACTCTCGAATTACAACGTTCGTAGATACACAGTTTTGATGCCTTAACCTTGGTTCCATAATAATTTTCCTTTAACAAGGATATATGCACTTTAACCCAGGCTCATAAAAATAACAATGCTACCGCTGTAATATATAATACATAACAATTTCAATATTCGTCCCAAACATATGGCATTTGGACGTTCTCATGGTGTCTGCATCGGTTTTCTCCGCCTGCTCGAAGTCCCTCCCACAGTTCAAAGATGTGAAGGTTCGGTGGATTGGCCATGCTAAAGTGTGCCAGATTGTACATAGATTAGCAGTTTCGCTGGATTGGCCATGATCAACGTGTTGGATTACGGGTATTCTACGGTGGAGCTTGGTCACGTCGACCCCTGCTAATTAAAAAAAAAACATTTCGTCCTGTATCCCTTTCCTCACATTCTTGAATATTGTCAGTGCAAACAAACTCTCTCTATTTCCACGATTGAACTTCTCCGCCCGCATACCTGTTGCACTTTGGAGCGTCTCCCATTCGCCGTCTCACCCTCTTGATCCAAAGAGAAAAATCTCGGGCCTTTCGTCCCACTGTTGCTATTGGGGTGAATGTCTCTCTTTGGTAGGTCAAATTAATATTGATTAATTCTTTGGATGTGAACTGATTGTTTAAAATCATAATGACAGCATTTGGCGTGTTTAATATTGGAACCGGAGGAAGGAAATCAAATCAGTGTGGCATGAAATATAAAAAGCACCAAGTGGGTGATTCGATCCCACAAAGGGACAAAGTCCAAAATACAATTCATCCGGGGGTGGGATAACACTTCGTTCTGGGTGAAAACGAACCACCAAACTTTTGGTTAACTGCCGAACGCGCTAACCGATTGCGCCACAGAGACGACAAATGCTGCTTTGGCTCGAATAAAGAACCCAAATTATGATGGAAACAGTCTCCCCTTGTCCACTTGGTAACAGTAAATTCTTGCTGATGCAACAAACTGGAACAAAAGCACAAAAGGCTGAGCAATCTCACCAGATCTGACAGCATCTGTGGAGAGAGAACGGAGTCTGTTTTTGAAGCCAAGTTGACTGTGTCACAGAACGAAGAGTACCCCATTATCCGGAGCCCTGTCAATAACGCGCCTCCAGCCTTTTTACATTCGAGCCATTGTTGTATTTTCCGTTTCCCGATATTCGCAATAAAACTATAATTAAACTGTATTTTCTGATGTGCAGTAAGGACAGCGTTCTTAGTTTCTAAATATCAGTTAATTTCTCGAAACATTCTAATGAAAGAAAATGTGTCTTGACTGTCGCTGATCTGTCGTGCAGCGCTACGGAATCTGTTTCTCAAAGTGTTTCCCAACATTCACAAAACGGTTCCTTGATGTTCGTGTACCACTTCGTTTCCGTTTTCCCCATTACGAACTGTCATTATTTCGCAAAATTCTGCCCACTCCTCCTCATTGCATCATGACCAGATGTCAGGAAATTCATTTATATGGATGGACTATCGAGACCAAGATTATTCTCCGCGTATACAGAAGGTGCAGTGGGTATTTTGTTAAGACACTTGAACATTTTGCGTGAATGGCCAAAGAAAGCGATGCAGCAAATTGAGAGAGACTTCCTGCTTGATGATAATAGTTAAAATAAAAAACCGGGAGCTGAGGAGATTCTCGTATTCACAACCGTTTGAATTCTGGACCATCAAGCAGGAGCAGAAGCATGCACTCTGCTGTGAACCCGTTTTAACGAGTCCTTCATACAGATAATTCCTCATCCGTTCATTTGGGAAAAATATATCAACTTATCGCTGCCGTGACTCGGATTCGAACCGAAATTGGTTCGGCCACAACGCAGACTACTAACCAATACACGATCACGGCACCACACTTTCCGGCAAAGGCTCACCTGCAACTGTCGATGTACTTGATTATCAACGGTGTGGCATGCATCATGGCCAACAGTTCATGACTCTCTAATTACAACTTTAGTAGATACACAGTTTGGATGCCTTAACCTTGGTTCCATAATGATGTTCCTGCAACAAGGATATATACACTTTAAACCAGGCTCATAAAAATAACAATGCAATCGCTATAATCTATAATACACAACAATTTCGATATTCATCCCAAACATATGGTATTTGGACGTTCTCCCGGTGCCTGCATCGGTTTTCTCCGCCTGCTCGACGTCGCTCCCACAGTCCAAAGATATGAAGGTTCGGGTGGATTGGCCACGGCAACGTGTGCCAGATTGTCCATTGATTAGCAGTTTCGCTGGATTGGTCATGATCTCCGTGCCGGATTATGGGTATTGTACGGAGGAACTTCGTCATTTCGACTCCTGCTGATTTTTCGAAACCATTTCACACTGTATCCCTTTCCTCTCATTCCTGAATATTGTCAGTGCAAACAAACTCTCTCTCTATTTCCGCGATTGAACTTCTCCGCCCACTTACCAATTGCACTTTGGAGCGCCTCTCAGTCGCCGCCTCACCCTCATTGATCCAAAGAGAAGAATCGAGGCCATTTTCATTCCACTGTTGCAATTAGGGTGAATATCTCTCTCTGGTCGTTCAAAGTAATATTGCTGAACTCTTTGGATGGGAACTGGCTGTTTAAAATCAAAATGATAGCATTCGGCGTGTTTAATATTGGAACCGGAGGAAAGAAATCAAATCAATGTGGCATGAAATATAAAAAGCACCACGGTGAGTGATTCTTTCCCACAGAGGGACAAAGTCTCATAAACACTTCATCCATGGGGTGGGAAAACACTTCATCACTGGGTAGAATCAAACTGCCAACCTTTTAGTTAACAGCCGAACGCGCTAACCGATTGCGCCACAGAGATGACAACCTCTGCTTTTACTCGGATTAACATATCAAATTCCGATGGAAACAGTCTCATCTTGTCCACATCGGAACAGCAAATTCTTGCTCTTGCACCAATCTGCAACAAAAATACAAAAGGCTGGGCAATCTCAGCCGGTCTGACAGCATCTGCGGAGAGAAAACTGAGTCTGTGTTTCAAGCCAGGGTGACTGTGTAACAGAACAAAGACTACACCATTATCCGTAGCCCTGTCAATAACGCGCCTCCAGACTTCTACATTCGAGCCATTGTTGTATTTTGCGCTTCCCGATACTCGCGATGAAACTATAATTAAACTGTATTTTCTGATGTGCAGTAAGGACTGTTTTCTTAGTTTCTAAATATCAGTTAGTTTCTCGAATCATTCTAATCAAAGGAAATGTGTCTTGACTGTCGCTGATCAGTCGGGCAGCGCCCTTCGATCTCCCCAGATTCTGTTTCTCGAAATGTTTCCCAACATTCACAAAACTGGTGCTTGATGTTCGTGTGTCGCTTCGTTTCCGTTTTCTCCATTGCCAACTGGCATTATTTCCCTAAATTCTGTCCGCTCCTCCTCATTGCATCATGACCAGATGTCAGGAAATGAATTTATATGGTGGGACTATCGAGACCAAGATTATTCTCCGGGTATACAGAAGGTTCAGTGGGTATTTGGTTGAGACACTTGAAAATTTTGGGTGAATGACCAAAGAAGCTGATGCAGCAAATTGAGAGAGACTGTTTTCACTTCCAAACAGACAAGAACCTGAGGAGTATGCTTGATGATAATAGTTAAAATAAAAAACAGGGAGCTGAAGACATTCTCGTATTCACAACCGTTTGAATTCTCGAGCATCAAGCAAGCACTCAGCTGTGAACCCATTTTAAAGAGTCCTTTCCTCAGAGAATTCTTCATTAGTTCTTTTGAGAAAACCCCATCAACTTATTGCTGCCATGACTCGGATTCGAACCGAGTTTGCTGCAGCCACAACCATGAGTACGAAACACGGGACGATCACAGCGCCACACGTATCCGCCGAGGCAGATGTGTAACTGTCGATAAGTCATAATTCCTCATCCGTTCATTTGGGAAAAACAGATCAACTTTTGTGGCGTGTACACTCTTTACTCCGGGGACATTAGGATGAGATTTCTAAATTCTTGGAAGTGCAGGGTCGGATTCGGACAAGTCAGCATGGATTTAGTAAAGGGAGGCCGTGCCTGACAAACCTGTTAGAGTTCTTTGAAAAGATAACAAATATGTTGTACCAAGGAGAGCCAATGGATGTTATCTATCTTGACTTCCAAAAGGCCTTTGATAAGGTACCTCACGGGAGACTGATGAGTAAAATAAGGGCCCATGGTGTTCGAGGCAAGGTACTAACATGGATTGACGATTGGCTGTCAGGCAGAAGGCAGAGAGTTGGGATAAAAGGTTCTTTTTCGGAATGGCAACCAGTGACGAGTTGTGTCCCACAGGGTTCAGTGTTGGGGCCACAGCAGTTCTCTTTATATCTTAACGATCTAGATGACGGGACTGGGGGCATTCTGGCTAAGTTTGCCGATGATACAAAGATAGGTGGAGGGGCAGGTAGTATGAAGGAGGTGGGGAGGCTGCAGAAAGATTTAGGCAGTTTAGGAGAGTGGTCCAAGAAATGGCTGATGAAATTCAACGTGGGCAAGTGCGAGGTCTTGCATTTTGGAAAAAAGTATAGAGGCATGGACTATTTTCTAAACGGTGACAAAATTCATAATGCTGAATTGCAAAGGGACTTGGGAGTCCTAGTCAAGGATTCTCTAAAGGTAAACTTGCAGGTTGAGTCCGTAATTAAGAAAGCAAATGCAATGTTGCCATTCATCTCAAGAGGCTTGGAATATAAAAGCAGGGATGTACTCCTGAAGCTTTATAAAGCATTAGTTAGGCTCCATTTAGAATACTGTGAGCAATGTTGTGCCCCACACCTCATGAATGACATACTGGCACTGGAGCGGGTCCAGCGGAGATTCACATGGATGATCCCAGGAATAGTAGGCCTAACATACGATGAACGTCTGAGGATCCTGGGATTATATTCATTAGAGTTTAGGAGGTTGAGGGGAGATCTAATAGAAACTTACAAGATAATGAATGGCTTAGATAGGGTGGATGTAGGGAAGTTGTTTCTATTAGCAGGATAGACTACGACCCGGGGGCACAGCCTTAGAATAAAAGGTAGTCACTTTAGAACAGAGATGAGGAGAAATGTCTTCAGCCAGAGAGTGGTGGGTCTGTGGAATTTATTGCCACAGAGGGCGGTGGAGGCCGGGACGTTGAGTGTCTTTCAGACAGCAGTTGATAAATTCTTGATTTCTCGAGGAATTAAGGGCTATGGAGAGAGAGCGGGTAAATGGAGTTGAAATCAGCCATGATTGAATGGTGGAGTGGACTCGATGGGCCGAATGGCCTTACTTCCACTCCTATGTCTTATGGTCTTATGGTCTTATGGACATTGCTTTCAATGCAGGCACACAGTTTCCCCATTTTAATGCACTATTAATGCAGGTTTTGCCTGACCGCTTAGCATCCAGTATTAAAACTAATAACATGGACTGGTCTGACAATTCCAAACCTCAAATGAAACGTGGGGTGAGACCTGTTACAAAGACACTTTGCCCAAAGTTAAATCCGAATTCATCCAATGTCCCTCTCAAAGAAGAGCTCCTTAAGGTCAGAACTCTCAGACAGATTAACGTTACTATTGCCCAGATTGCACGGACCCTCCTGAATTTGGTAACCACTGACAGGCTCCTTAGCCCTTCACTCCATACATGGAGGATTTCGACAGCGCTCCTCCGCATCGTCCTGCTGCCAAATATAATGTCACTTGCTCCAACTGTCAACGTACAGGCCACTACGCTAGGGATTGTCCAGCACCCCGACGACAAAGTAGATTTCAACCCTGTCGGCAGACACCCTTTACTACCTCTAACCCCTACTGACTAGCCAGATCGAACTTTCCGCTCCTCTGAACAGACCACTCTGACGAGCCCACCGCTACGATTTGCATAGAGGGCGTGCCTATCCCCTTCCTGATTGACACCGGCGTGACTCATTCTACGCTAGACTGGACATTAATTCAGAAACAGTGCTTTCCCCTTTCTGATAAGCATGTGGAACTTGCTGGTTTCATGGGGGAAGGTGCTGTTTATCCGCTTACGAAGCCACTCTCTGTTCAATTTGAGGGCCAGGAATGTTGCATCCCTTTCACAGTTACCCGCGTCCTTGGAGTCAACCTGGTCGGACGTGACTTGCTGTGTCCCTTGCAGGTGGAAATTGTTTGCCTTGATAACGGCATTACTATATCAGCTATCCCGCAGGCCCAGCTTCGAAATTTTCCCCTTTTCACTACTCCACAGTGGTGGTCGGTTGATTTTTATCCCTCACACTTTTCAACTCCCTTAGATATTCCCGATCCACATGTCACTCTTTGCTACGATCATACAGGATGCTCACCTGATTTGGAGAGCATGTACCAAGACACCCTCGGTTCTCTAAAATCTGTATCATTTGTTGGCCTCGCACAGGGAAAAGAAGGGTCTGCCTTTCTTGTCAATTTACCCCATGGCCTCTGGCATCAGTCGGGACTTGTGTCACCCCACGTGATCCTTTCTGTGAACGAAGGCTACAGTGCCAAGTCCTTGGGATTTCTGGCAGCTGCATTACGAGGACAAGCAGATCCTTTCTTTAATGGAAGTCAAATACTACCCGCAGGCACTTTACAATATTTTCAACGCCCATTTGTCCTCATTGGCACACTGCACCACCATCGTTCAGTCCAATCAACGACTTCTGAACTACCCGCAGATTTATGGGCGGCATCGAAACACGAAGTTGGTCTCACTAATGTCCCTCCCGTTGTTATTAAAGTTATACCCGACATGCCCTTTCCCTCGATTTCACAGTACCCTTTGCGCCCCGAGGTTGAAGAAGGAGTCTTGGTCATGATTCAATCGTTGCTTCAACAGGGAATTGTGGTACCATGCCAATCGCCCTGTAACACCCCGATTCTTCCAGTTCCTAAGATAGCAAGACATCCGAATGGCGTTTGGTCCAAGACCTCTGACGTATTAATCAGATAGTGGAACCCTTACATCCTATTGTTCCAAACCCGGTGACAATCCTTAGTAATGTCCCACCACAGGCGGCTGTTTTCACCCTTGTTGATTTACAACATGCCTTTTTGCAATACCCCTCGCCCCTGAATCACAGTATTTGTTTGCCTTTACATTTAAGGGCAACCAATACACTTGGACTAGGCTCCAACAGGGCTTCATTCATTCTCCAACCCTTTTCTCACAAGCATTGCACTCCCAGTTAGCGACATTATCAACTCCTGGTGGCTCCACCATCATCCAATATGTTGATGACTTACTCCTTGCCAGCCCTGACTTCACCACTAACCAGCATGACACCGTTTACCTGCTCATCCGTCTCCATTCATGGGGGTATGTGATCCCACCCACTAAAGTTCATAAAGGCCAACGGCAGGTCAAATGTTTGGGTGTCCTAATAAGTGCTACGGATCGCTCCCCTACTCAGGAACGCATTACTCCTTCACTGCAGACCCTATTTCCTATATCGCCCAAGCAGGTGCGAGCCATTTTAGGATTGGTGAACTTTTGCAGACAATGGATTGCGAATGTTACTGTCCATACTAAAGAGTTAACTCTGTACTCCTCTCAAAATGCTTCTCTTAAGTTTGAACTTCCTGATTCAGCAAAACAATCTTTTGTTACTCTGAAAAACGCCCTGGCAGCCGCCTCAGCGCCAGGACGACCTATGTATGACAGACCCTTTCAGTTGTACGTTAATGTTCTTGATGAATATGCCACTAGTGTTCTAACACAAGAACACGGTGACCGGCGTCGCTCGGTCGCCTACTATTCTACGAAATTGGACACTGTAGCTTGCAGTCTACCTCCCTGCACCCAAAGTCTTATGGCTGTCCATTTGTTAGCTCAGGCAGCCTCTAATCTGACCCTTTACCAGCCAGTACAAGTGCATACCTCACACTCTATTGTGGCTCTCCTAACGTCTCAGCAAACCCAGCATCTGACTCAAGCCCGCTTGAGCCGCTATGAGGTTTCACTATTGCAAAACCTTTACCTCTCTTTTCATTACTGTTCGACCTTAAATCATGCTGTGTTCCTCGAACAGCCCCCCGATAACCTTGTGGACCCGCCACACGATTGTTTGCTTCGGAATCACTTCCTTACCGCGCGTCGCCCGGATTTAACGGACCGGCCTATTGATAATCCAGATCTAATTTTTTATGTTAATGGCAGTTCCTCCATTTCTCTCACTGACATCCCACAGTCGGGATATGCCGTGGTAACCGACACTGATGTGCAGGAAGCAGCAGCCTTCGAGACCCCTGTCTCCGCACAAGCTATTTGCCCGTATTCAAGCATGTATTTTGGCCACATGTAAAAGTACTAATGTTTACACTGATTCTAGGTATGCCTTTGGCGTGACGCACGCTTTCGGTCGCCTCTGGCAACAGCCTCACCTCTGCGGGAGCTCCCATTCAAAATGCTCTTTGGATTAAAAATCTCTTCGATGCTAATCAGCTTCCCCATCAATTGGCAATTATTAAATGTGCTGCGCACACAAAGCGGGACACTCCCGTTCAATTAGGAAATGCCCGTGCTGATTCGGCTGCTTTAGCTGCGGCTGATTGTTCCCAGTGGGGCTAATCAGGCTCTAAAGCAGGTACCTGCACTAGGAACGAAGGGCATGCCAGACATGACTAAGTTCAAAATTTACAGAGGGACGCCTCTGATTCCGCGCGCACACTATGGAAGTCAATGGGGTGTTCACAAACCTTGACACGAGACCTCAGGCTTACTCCCGTTGGTCAAGTTTGTATTCCGAATTCTTTATTGCCGGTACTTATTGATTATTTGCATTCTTGTACCCATCTTGGCAAGGAGGGAATGGCACAGCTACTCCTGAAAACCTGGTGGCACCCAGATTTGAATACAGCAACGCAAACGCGGCAGGATCGATGCGTTATTTGCGTGAAACATAATAAGGGTAAAGGCATTAAATGCCCTCCAGGAACCACTCCCTTGCCAGATGGCCCTTTTGCCTGTATACAGCTTGATTTTATCGAATTGCCAAAAGCACAGTGCTACAAATATTGTTTAGTAATAATCAATGTATTTAGTAAATGGATTGAAGCCTTCCCCACCACTAATTGTACGGCACATACACTGGTGAAGTGGTTGTTAACGGAAGTCATTCCTCGTTTTGGGGTACCCAAAATAGTGAACTCAGACAATGGACCATATGCTGTAGCTCGGATCAATACTGAATTGTGTGAAGCACTCGTAATTAAACAGCAACTGCACTGCGCATATCACCCGCAGGCTGAGGGAATTGTGGAAAGAGCCAACGGGACATTAAGAGAAAAATTATCTAAATTAACTGAAAAAACTGGGTTAAATTGGCAAAAGGTTGGCACTATTTCACATGCATGTGACTCCCCATTCGCGGACCGGACTGTCAGCTACAGAGATAGTCTATGGTTGGCCAATGAGAACTCCCTGGGATGCCCATGAAAAATTCCTAGAGGGAGTAGACCTCCACATGATCGGGGAACAAATGCAGAAGAATTTGAAGCAATTAACACATTCTCTGAAGTTTCTCCACTCACAGGTAAAACAGGCACATCTCCCAGTAATGGCAGAGACAGTGGTCCCTCGATATCCAGTGAATAAACCCGGAGACCACATGTTGGTTAAAAACTGGGACAGAAAGAATCTAGGATAGCGCTGGAGTGGACCCTTCCGCGTACTGCTGACTACACCGACTTCCGTCAAACTTGAAGGACGTTCAAGTTGGATACATCTATCCGATTGCAAGAAGATAGTCTCCAAACCAGACGAGAACACAGGATGAAGATCTTCATAATAATTTTTGGACTATTTAGCCTTAATGGCCACTCGGTAGTGAAAAAAACGACCGAAACGAGACCTGCCTTCCAATACCTATTTATGTATGTCATATCTTTATGCCGAAAAATTGAATGTAAGCAAGTGTTGGGTTTGTACCCACATCCCCGTCCATTCGAGGGAAGGAATACCTCTCCAATCCCTCCCCTTTCATATCGCAGAGACGGTTGAATGGATTTTATGACAAAATCAAACAGGGAGCAGGGGAAATAGGGGGGATATGGAAATATGGAGATCTGCTGGCTATGACATGACTAAATTTTCAGCTTCGTATCAACCTACCTATAATCGTGCCTTGATTCCACCCTCCCTCACTGTCCACTCGTATAATGTTCAAGGTTCCATGTGTTTTAATAAATCAGGGAAAGGAAAGTTAATGGGGCAAAGTAGGTGCAACCTTACAGTTGACTGGCAAGGACCGGTACCAGGCATATCCAACAAGGGCATGTTTAACTGTGATTGGTCCAAGGTATGAAATATAACTTCTAACATTTCATGGGGACAGACATCCCCAATCCCCTGGATGACATCAGCTGATGATTTTACGGCCTATAATGGAACCTATTTCATATGCGGCACTAAAGGACATCCATGGCTTCCCATTGATTGGACAGGATCCTGCTTTTTGGGATATGTTGTACTTCAAATGCGTCACCTACCCACCTTTAAGCACTCCCCCTCGTGAGCAAAAAGGACTATTTCTAAAACAGAACAGTTCTTTATGACGGCCTTTCCCTTGTACGGAATGGGCAAGGCATCCGACGAACTGATCCACATGGCCACAGCATTGGAACAACTGGCGAACGTAATGGCAGCAGAAGCCAGGGAAACTGGACAGGCATTGGCTGAGGTCTCAGCTGAGCTAGTAGCTGTCGGGACTGTGGCATTACAAAATCGACTGGCTTTGGATTATCTGTTAGCCTCGCAGGGAGGAACGTGCGCTATCATAGGTCAGGAGTGCTGTACATATATTCCAGATGGCTCGGAAAATATCACTAACCTGGCCGACCATATAAAGAGACAGGCTTCTCAAATTCAAGAGATTGACAGTGTATTTCATGACTATAACCCGCCGGGTTGGCTCGGATGGTTGGGTCACGGAGTATTTGATTGGATCTTTAAGGCCTTCATTTTATTACTATTAATTCTACTAGGGATAGGATTGCCTGGTTGCTTGTGGAAATGCATTTTCAAACGAGTCATGGATATATCTATTTAACTAGTGGTCATGATATGACGAAAGGAGGGAATGTGATATGGTACGAATTAAGTAATGGCATGATGGGAAAACTGGTCAATGGGAAGACTGGTCAAAAGGTTTGATACAATACAAGAAAGGCTGAAACTGCTCACTCCAGCTCGCTAGGCCCAGGTAAACAATGCTGCCCTAACCATTTTCAGACTAGTATGGCCATAGGCCAATTCTGCATAACTTGAAGTCTGAAAATATTAGCGAACGTCGAGCCATTCCAAAACACCGGACCTCGGCAACTCCTGTGTAAACTAACTCGTCATAACCCAGGGCCGTAGGAATTTAAAACAAAGGTAAGTTCAGGAAGAAACAAGTCTATTCTGACCTTTCAATGTTCCCTCCGAGGACTAAATAATGGTATGAGTGATATGACCAAACATGGTCTGGTCTTTGCTTCCGTTTGTTTTTCCGATCAAACTCCTGACCATACTGTTGTCACATAATCTTGATAAAGTTAATGTATAAATATGGAGCTAATTCTCGACGAAAGCGCGGAACTTGTGAAAGATTGAGCAGTTTTGTTGACTGCTCTCTGACTTCAAGTTTCAGCCATTATTTCATGCAGTTGTTTTCGACAATAAAGCTTGTTATTCTGTCATAACGAGTGTGTTGAAATTTTCTACTACAGAAGCGGGAAAATATTGACTTTGACAGATTTCACTTCCAAAATGGCAAGAACCGGAGGAGTATGCATGATGATGATAGTTAAAATATCAAATCGGGAGCTGCGGAGATTCTCGCATTCACAACTGTTTGAATTCTGGAGCATCAAACAGAAGCAGAAGCATGCACTCAGCTGTGAACCCGTTTTAAAGAGTGCTTCACACAGAGAATTCCTCATCTGTTCATTTGGGAAAAACACGTTAACTGATCACTGCCGTGACTCGGATTCGAACCGAGGTTGCTGCAGCCACAATGCAGAGTACTAACCACTAGACGATCACGGCGCCTCACGTTACCGCCGAGGTAACCTGTAACTCTCGATATGCTTGGTCATCAACTGTTTGGAATCTATCATGGCCCACACTTTATGACTCTCTAAATACAACTTTAGTAGATACACAGTTTGGATGCCTGAACCTTGGTTCCATATTAATGTTCCTGCAAAATGGAGAAATACACGTTAACACAGGCTCATAAAAACAACAATGCAATCCCTTTAATATATTATCCGTCACAATTTCGATATTCATCCCAAACAGATGGTATTTGGACGTTCTCCCAGTGTCTGCATCGGTTTTCTCCGCCTGCTCGACGTCCCACCCGCAGTCCAAAGATGTGAAGGTTCGGCAGATTGGCCATGCTAAAGTATACCAGATTGCCCATAGATTAGCAGTTTCGCAGGATTGGCCATGATCAACGTGCCGGGTGACGGGCATTCTAACGAGGAGCTTGGTCACGTCGACCCCTGCTGATTTCTTAAAAACCATTTGACCCTGTACCACTTTCCTCTCATTCCTGAATATTGTCAGTGCAAACAAACTCTCGCTCTATTTCCACGATTGAACTTCTCCTCCCACATACAGTTGCACATTCTCCCATTCGCCGTCTCACCCTCTTTGAGCCAAAGAGAACATTCTTGGCCCCTTTCGTTCCTCTGTTGCTATTGGGGTGAATGTCTCTCTATGGTAATTCAAGTTAATTTTGATTAACTCTTTGGATGTGAACTGACTGTTTAAAATCAGAATGAAAGCATTTGGCGTGTTTAATATTGAAACCGCAGAAAGGAAATTAAATCAACGTGGCATGAACTATAAAATGCTCCAAGGTGGTGATTCGATCCCACAGAGGGACGACGTAAAAAAACGGCTTCATTCGGGGGTGGAATGACACTTCGTCTCCGGGGGGGGGGGCGGGGGGGGAATCTATCCACCAACCTTTACAGAGACGACAACTGCTCCCTTTGCTCGAATAAATATGCCAAATTGTGATGGAAACAATCTCATCTTGCCCACGTCACAATAGCAAATTATTGCCGATGCACCAATCTGGAAAAAAATTTAAAAGGCTGAGCAATCTCACCAGGTCTGACAGCATTTGTGGAGATGGAACGAGTCTGTGTTTCAAGCCAGGGTGACTTTGTGTCACAGAACAAAGACTACAACATTATCCGTAGCCCTGTCAATAACGCGCCTCCAGCCTTCTATATTCGAGCCATTGTTGTATTTTCTGCTTTCAGATATTCGCAATGAAACTACATTTAAACTGTATTTTCTGATGTGCAGTGAGAACAGTTTTCTTAGTTTCTAAATATCAGTTAATTTCTCGAATCATTCTAATCAAAGGAAATGGGTCTTGACTGTCGCTCATCAGTCGGGCAGCGCCCTTCGTTCTCCCCGAATTCTGTTTCACAAAACTGGTGCTTAATGTTCGTGTGTCGCTTCGTTTCCATTTCCTCCTTTGCCAACTGGCATTATTTCCCAAAACTCTGCGTGCTCCTGCTCATTGCATCATTTCCAGATGTCAGCAAATTCATTTATATGGAGGGACTATCGAGACCAAGATTATTCTCCGCGTAAACAGTAAATTCAGTGGTTATTTGGTTGTGACACGTGAACATTTTGGGTGATTGGCCAAAGAAGCTGATGCAGCAAATTGAGAGAGACTGTCGGGCAGAGGGCTGGTGAGCGGAGCTGCTGATTGGTTGTTGCGGGGGCAATTTGCATACGTCCGTGTGCTCACCCTAACTTGAAGGTGGTTTGTAGAGGAGCTGTTCTCCTCTACAGCTCGGGTTTAGAAACACTTCTTTAGTGGTTCCCTCCCTACCCCCCTCTTCTAACAAAAAAAACCCCAACCGCTGTCAAGATCAAGAGGAAGGCTCGAGGGCAGGTAGAAATAGAAAGAAGTTGAACTGTGACGTCACAGCCTGCAGGTAAGAGATTGGCTGGTGACTGGTAAGAAGTTTTTCTTTTATTTTCCCTCAGGTGTTATCGTGCGGGGCGCAGATGTGGCTGAGTGATAACTTGCTGAAAAGGGCAGTGAATAACAGGTAAGCTCTTTCTTTCTTTTTTTATCGTGAAGGAATGGCAGGGAATGTAGTGCATTGTCCCTCCTGCACATTGTTTGAGGTGAGGTACGCCGTCAGTGTCCCTGCTGATTTCACCTGTGGGAAGTTCAGACATCTCCAGCTACTCAGAAACCGCGTTAGTGAACTGGAGCTGGAGCTGAATGAACTTCGGATCATTCGGGAGGGAGAGGTGGACATGGATAGAAGCTTCAGGGATGTAGTTACTCCGAAGAATAAAGATAGATGGGTGACGGTGAGAGGGGCTGAGAGGAAGCAGTCAGTACAGGGATTCCCTGTGGTCGTTCCCCTTAGTAAAATGTATACCGCTTTGGATACTGTTGGGGGAGTGGCTTACCAGGGGTAAGCCATGTGGCACAGGTCTCTGGCACAGAGTCTGTCCCTGTTGCTCAGAATGGAAGGGGGGAGAGGAGTAGAGCATTAGTCATTGGAGACTCCATAGTTAGGGGGACAGATAGGAGATTCTGTGGGAACGAGAGAGACTCGCGGTTGGTATGTTGCCTCCCAGGTGCCAGGGTGCGTGATGTCTCAGATCGTGTTTTCGGGATCCTTAAGGGGGAGGGGGAGCAGCCCCAAGTCGTGGTCCACATAGGTACCAACGACATAGGTAGGAAAGGGATAGGGATGTAAGGCAGGAATTCAGGGAGCTAGGGTGGAAACTTAGATCTAGGACAAACAGAGTTATTATCTCTGGGTTGTTACCCCTGCCATGTGATAGCGAGACGAGGAATAGGGAGAGAGAGGAGTTGAACACGTGGCTACAGGGATGGTGCAGGAGGGAGGGTTTCAGATTTCTGGATAATTGGGGTTCATTCTGGGGTCGGTGGGACCTCTTCAAACTGGGTGGTCTACACCTGGACCAGAGGGGTACCAATACCCTGCGGGGTAAATTTGCTAATGCTCTTTGTGAGGGTTTAAACTAGTTCAGCAGGGGCTTGGGATCCTGAATTGTAGCTCCAGTACACAGGAGGTTGAATGTAGTGAGGTCATGAATAAGGTTTCAAATTTGCAGGAGTGTACCGGCAGGCAGGAAGGTGGTTTAAAGTGTGTCTTCTTCAATGCCAGGAGCATCCGGAATACGGTGGATGAACTTGTGTCATGGGTTGGTACCTGGGACTTCGATGTTGTGGCGATTTCAGAGACATGGATAGAGCAGGGACAGGAATGGTTGTTGTCGGTGTCGGGGTTTAGATATTTCAGTAAGCTCAGGGAAGGTAGTAAAAGAGGGGGAGGGGTGGCATTGTTAGTCAAGTTTCAGTATTACGGTGGCCGAAAGGACTCGTCTACTGAGGCAGTATGGG
Source organism: Scyliorhinus torazame (assembly GCF_047496885.1). Classification (NCBI taxonomy): domain Eukaryota; kingdom Metazoa; phylum Chordata; class Chondrichthyes; order Carcharhiniformes; family Scyliorhinidae; genus Scyliorhinus; species Scyliorhinus torazame. The sequence continues at coordinate 175,764,502 of NC_092720.1, read as the reverse complement.
CTGAGGTTAGAATCTGGAAACTAGAGGTCACCCTGTTCGGGGTTTTCTATAGGCCTCCGAAAAGTTCCAGAGATGTCGAGGAAAGGATTGTAAAGATGATTCTGGATAGGAGCGAAAGCAACAAGGTAGTTGTTGTGGGGGACTTTAACTTTCCAAATATTGACTGGAAACTCTATAGTTGGAGTACATTAGATGGGTCCGTTTTTGTCCAATGTGTGCAGGAGGGTTTCCTGATACGGTATGTAGATAGGCCAACGAGAGGCCAGGCCATATTGGAATTGGTACTGGGTAATGAAACAGATTTGGAGGTAGGTGAGCACTTTGGTGATAGTGACCACAATTCGATTACGTTCACTTTAGTGATGGAAAGGGATAGGTATATACCGCAGGGCAAGAGTTGTATCTGGGGGAAAGGCAATTATGGTGCGATGAGGCACGACTTAGGATGCATCGGATGGAGAGGAAAACGGCAGGTGATGGGCACAATGGAAATGTGGAGCTTCTTCAAGGAACAGCTACTGCGTGTCCTTGAGATGTATGTACCTGTCAGGCAGGGAGGAAGTGCTCGAGCAAGGGAACCGTGGTTTACAAAAGCAGTCGAAACACTTGTCATGAGGAAAAAGGAGGCTTATGTAAAGATGAGACATGAAAGTTCAGCTTAGGGCGCTCGAGAGTTACAAGTTATCTAGGAAGGCCCTAAAGAGAGCTAAGAAGAGCCAGGAGGGGACATGAGAAGTCTTTGGCAGGTAGGATCAAGGATAACCCTAAAGCTTTCTATAAATATGTCAGGAATAAAGGAATGACTGGGGTAAGAGTATGGCTAGTCAAGGACAGTAGTGGGAAGTTGTGCTTGGAGTCTGAGGAGATAGGAGAGGTGCCAAATGAATATTTTTCATCAGTATTCACACAGGAAAAAGACAATGTTGTCGAGGAGAATACTGAGATTCAGGCTAATAGAGTAGAAGGGCTTGAGGTTCATAAGGAGCAGGTGTTAGCAATTCTGGAAAGTGTAAAAATAGATAAGTCCCATGGGCCGGATGGGATTGATCCTAAGATTCTCTGGGAAGCAATGGAGGAGATTGCTGAGCCTTTAGCTTTGATCTTTAAGTCATCTTTGTCTACAGGAATAGTGCCAAAAGACTGGAGGATAGCAAATATTGTCCCCTTGTTCAAGAAGGGGAGTAGAGACAACCCCGGTATCTATAGACCAGTGAGCCTTACTGCTGTTGTGGGCAAAATCTTGGAAAGGTTTACAAGAGACAGGATGTATAATTATCTGGAAGGGAATAATTTGATTAGAGATAGTCAACACGGTTTTGTGAAGGGTAGGTCGTGCCTCACAAACCTTATTGAGTTATTTGAGAAGGTGACCAAACAGGTGGATGAGGGTAAAGCAGTTGATGTGGTGTTTATGGATTACAGTAAAGCGGTTGATAAGGTTCCCCACGGTAGGATACTGCAGAAATTACGGAGGCATGTGATTCAGGATGATTTAGCAGTTTGGATCAGAAATTGGCTAGCTGGAAGAAGACAAAGGGTGGTGGTTGATGGGAAATGTTCAGACTGGAGTCCAGTTACTAATGGTGTACCACAAGGATATGTTTTGTGCCATTGCTGTTTGTCATGTTTATAAATGGCCTGGAGGAGGGTGTAGAAGGATGGGTGAGTAAACTTGCAGATGACACTAAAGTCGGTGGAGTTGTGGACAGTGCGGAAGGATGTTACAAGTTACAGAGGGACATAGATAAGCTGCAGAGCTGGGCTGAGAGGTGGCAAATGGAGTTTAATGCAGAAAAGTGTGAGGTGATTCATTTTGGAAGGAATAACAGGGCTAATGGTAAGATTCTTGGCAGTGTGGATGAGCAGAGAGATCTCGGTGTCCATGTACAAAGATCACTGAAATTTGCCACCCAGGTTGAGAGGGTTGTTAAAAAGGCGTGCGGTGTGTTAGCTTTTATTGGTTGAGGGATTGAATTTTGGAGCCATGAAGTCATCTCGCAGCTGTACAAAACTCTGGTGCGGCCGCATTTGGAGTATTGCGTGCAATTCTGGTCGTCACATTATAGGAAGGATGTGGAAGCATTGGAAAGGATGCAAAGGAGATTTACCAGAATGGTGCCTGGTATGGAGGGAAGATCTTATGAGGAAAGGCTGAGGGCCTTGAGGCTGTTGTCGTTAGAGAAAAGACGGTTAAGAGGTGACCTAATTGAGTCTTACAAGATGATCAGAGGATTGGATAGGGTGCGAAGTGAGAGCCTTTTTCCTCGGATGGAGATGTCTAGCACGAGGGTACATAGCTTTAAATTGAGGGGAGATAGATATAAGACAGATGTCACAGGTAGGTTCTTTATTCAGAGAGTAGTAAGGGCGTGGAATGCCCTGCCTGCAACAGTAGGGGACTCGCCAACACTAAGAGCGTTCAAATGGTCATTGGATCGACATATGGACGATAAGGGAATAGTGTAGATGGGTTTTAGAGTGGTTTCACGGGTAGGTGGAACATCGAGGGCCGAAGGGCCTGTACTCCTCTGTAATGTTCTCTGTTCTATGTTTTCACTTCCAAACAGACAAGAACCTGAGGAGTATGCTTGATGATAATAGTTAAAATAAAAAACAGGGAGCCGAAGACATTCTCGTATTCACAACCGTTTGAATTCTGGAACATCAAACAAGACCAGAAGCATGCACTCAGCTGTGAACCCGTTTTAAAGAGCCCTTCATACAGAGAATTTCTCATCCGTTCATTTGGGAAAAACACATCAACATATCGCTGCCGTGATTCGGATTCGAACCGAGGTTGCTGCGGCCACAACGCAGAATGATAACCACTATACGATCACGGCGCCTCACGTTACCGCCGCAGCAACCTGTAACTGTTGCTGTACTTGGTCATCAACTGTTTGGAATCTGTCATGGCCCACACTTTATGACTTTCTAATTACAACTTTAGTAGATACATAGTTTGGATGCCTTAACTTTGGTTCCATAATAATATTCCTGCAAAAAGGTTATATACACTTTAACACAGGCTCGCAAAAATAACAAAGCAATCGCTTTAATATATAATCCATCACATTTTCGATATCCATCCCAAACATATGGTATTTGGACGGTGTCTGCATCGGTTTTCTCCGCCTGCTCGAGGTCCCTCCCACAGTTCAAAGATGTGAAGTTTCGATGGATTGGCCATGCTAAAGTGTGCCAGATTGTCTATAGATTAGCAGTTTCGCTGGATTAGCCATGAACAACGTGCCGGGCGACGGGCATTCTACGGAGAAGCTTGGTTACATCGAGCCCTTCTGTTTTGTAAAAAAACATTTATTTTATCCTGTATCCCTGTCCTCTCATTCCTGAATATTGTCACTGCAAACAAACTCTCTCTCTATTTCCACGATTGAACTTTTCCGCCCACATACCAGTTGCACTTTGGAGCGCCTCTCATTCGCCGTCTGACTCTCTTTGATACAAAGAGAAACATCTAGGCCCCTTAGGTCCCACTGTTGCTTTTGGGGCGAATGTCTCTCGCTGGTAATTCAAATTAATATTGATTGACTCCTTGGATGTGAACTCACTGTTAAAAATCAGAATGACAGCATTTGGCGTGTTTAATATTGGAACCGGAGGAAAGAAATCAAATCAATGAGCATGAAATATAAAAAGCACCAAGGTGGGTGGATTCGATCCCACAGAGGGACGAAGTACAAAAAAAAGTTATCCGTGTGTGGGATAATACTCCGGCTGTTGGTGGGATCGGACCACAAATTTTCAGTTAACAGTCGAACGCGCTAACCGTTCGCGCCACAGAGGCGACGAATGTTGGTTTGGCACTAATACACAAGCTAAATTATAATGGTAACATTTCACCTTGTCCACATCGTGCCAGGAAATCCTTGCGGCTGCAGCAATCTGGAACAAAAACACAAAAGGCTGGGCAATCTCAGCAGGTCTGACAGCATCTGTGGAGAGAGAACGGAATCAGTATTTCAAGCCAGGGTGACTGTGTCACAGGACGAAGAGTACACCATTGTATAGCCATGTCAATAACGCGCCTCCAGCCTTTTTACATTCGAACCATTGTTGTGTTTTCCGCTTCCCGATATTCGCAATGAAACTATAATTAAACTGTATTTTCTGATGTGCAGTAAGGACAGTTTTCTTAGTTTCTAAATATCAGTTAATTTCTCGAATCACTCGAATCAAAGGAAATGTGTCGTGACTGTCTCTGATCAGTCGGGCAGCGCCCTTCGTTCTCCCCGGATTCTCTTTCTCGACTTATTTCCCAACATTCATAAAACTGGTGCTTGATGTTCGTATGTCGCATCCTTTCTGTTTTCTCCATTGCCAACTGGCATTATTTCCGAAAATTCTGCCTGCTCCTCTTCATTACATCATGACCAGATGTCAGGAAATTCATTTATATGGAGGCACTATCGAGACCAAGATTACTCTCCACGTATGCAGAAGGTTCAGTGGGTATTTGGTTGAGACACTTGAAAAGTTTGGGTGAATGGCCAAAAAAGCTGATGCAGCAAATTGAGAGAGACTGTTTTCACTTCCAAACAGTCAAGAACCTGAGGAATAGGCTTGATGATAAGAGTTAAAATAAAAACCGCGAGCTGAAGAGATTCTCGTATTCACAACCGTTTTCATTCTGGAACATCAACAGGAGGAGAAGCATGCATTCAGCTGTGAACCCGTTTTAAAGAGTCCTTTACACAGAGAATTCCTCATCAGTTCTTTTGAGAAAAATTCATCAATTTATCGCAGCTGTGACTCGGATTCAAAACGAGATTGGTGCGGCCAGGACGCAGGGTACTAACCACGAGACGATCACGGCTCCACACGTCAACGGCGGAGCACATTGGATCCTTTCGTTCCACTGTTGCGATTAGGGTGAATGCTCTATCTGTCGATGTATTTGGTCATCAACTGTTTGGAGTCTATCATGACCCACAGTTTATGACTCCCTAATTACAACTTTCGCAGATACACAAGTTTGGATGCCTTAACTTTGGTTCCATAATAATGTTCCTGCAACAAGGACATATACACTTTAACCCAGACTCATAAGAATAACAATGCAACAGTTGTAATATATACTTCATAACAATTTCGATATTCGTCCCAAACGTATGCATTTGGACGTTCTCCCGATATCTGCATTGGTTTTCTCCGCCTGCTCGGAGTCCCTCCCACAGTCCAAAGATGTGAAAGTTCGGTGGATTGGCCATGCTAAAGTGTGCCTGATTGTCCTTGGATTAGCAGTTTCGCCGGATTGGCCATGATCAACGTGCCGGATTACGGGTATTCTACGGAGGAACTTGGTCACTTTGTCTCCTGCTGATTTTTTGAAACCATTTCTCCCTGTATTCCTTTTCTCTCATTCCTGAATATTGCCACTGCAAACACACTCTCTCTCTATTTCAACGATTTACTTTCTCCGCCCACATACCAGTTGCACATTGAAAAGCCTCTAATTCGCCGTCTCACCTTCTTTGATCCAAAGAAAAAAATCCAGGCCCCTTTCGTTCCACTGTTGCTATTAGGGTGAATGTCTCTCTCTGGTCGTGCAAATTAATATTGATTAACTCTTCGGATGCGAAACGACTGTTTAAAATCAGAATTACAGCATTGGGCGTGTTTAATATTGGAACCGGAGAAATGAAATCAAATCAATGTGGCATGAAATATAAAACGCACCAAGGTGGTGATTCGATCCCGCAGAACGACAAAGTATAAAAAACTGTTAATCCGGAGGTGGTATAACACATCGTCTCCGGGTGGGATCGAAATACCTACTTTTCGGTTAACAGCCGAACGCGTTAACCGAGTGCGCCCCAGCGACGCCAACTGCACCCTCAGCTCGAAATAACAATCCAAATTATGATAGAAACAATCACATCTTGCCCACGTCATAATAGCAATTTTTTTCACATGCACCAATCTGGAACAAAAACACAAAAGGCTGGGCAATCTCAGCAGCTCTGACAGCATCTGTGGAGACAGAACGGAGTCTGTGTTTCAAGCCAGGGTGACTATGTGTCACAGAGCAAAGTCTACATTATCCATTATCCGTAGCCCTGTCAATAACGCGCCTCCAGCCTTCTACATTCGAGCCATTGTTGTACTTTCTGCTTCCAGATCTTCGCAATCAAACTACAATTAAACTTTATTTTCTGATGTGCAGTAAGTACAGTTTTCTCAGTTTCTAAATATCTGTTAATTTCTCGAATCATTCTAATTGAAGGAAATGGGTCTTGACTATCCCTGATCAGTCGGGCAGCGCCCTTCGTTCTCCCCGGAGTCTGTTTCTCGATGTGTTTCCCACCATTCACAAAGCTGGTGCTTGATTTTCGTGTGTCGCTTCTTTACCGTTTTCGCCACTGCCAGTGGCTCTATTTCCCAACGTTCTGCCCACTCCTCCTCATGGCATCATGACAAGATGTCAGGAAATTCATTCATATGGAGAGACTATCGAGACCAAGGTTACTCTCCGCGTATACAGAAGGCTCAGTGGGTATTTGGCCGAAGAAGCTGATGTAGCACATTGAGTGACACTGTTTTCACTTTCAAAAAGACAAGAACCGGAGTAGTATGCTTGGTGATAATAGATAAAATATAAAACCGGGAGCTGAAGAGATTCTTCTCTTCACAACCGTTTGAATTCTGGAGCATCAAACAGGAGCAGAAGCATGCACTCAGCTGTGAACCCGTTTTAAAGAGTCCCTGACACAGAGAGTTCCTCATCCGTTCATTTGGGAAAAACACACCAACTTATCGCTGCCGTTACTCGGATTTGAACCGAGGCTGCTGGGGCCGCAACGCAGAGTACGAACCACTATATGATCACGGCGCCGCAAGTTACCGTCGAAGGCAACCTGCAACTGTCGACGTACTTGGTCATCAATTGTTTGGAATCTATCATGTCCCACACTTTATGACTCTCTAATTACAACTTTAGTAGATACATAGTTTGGATCCCTTAACCTTGGTTCCATAATAATGTTCCTGCAACAAGGATATATACACTTTAACCCAGGATCATAAAAATAACAATGCAGCACCTATAATATATAATACATAACAATTTCGATATTCATCCCAACAGATGGTATTTGGAGGTTCTCCCGGTGTCTGCATCGGTATTCTCCGCATGCTCCAAGTCCCTCCCACCGTCCAAAAATATGAGGGTTCGCTGGCTTGACGATGCTAAAGTGTGCCAGATTGTCCATAGAGTAGCAGTTTCGCTGGATTGGCCATGATGGAAGTGCAAGTGACGGATATTCTACGGAGGAGCTTGGTCACGTCGACCCCGGCTGATTTAAAAAAAAAACATTTCATCCTGCATCCCTTTCCTCTCATTCCTGAACATTTTCAGTGCAAACAAACTCTCTCTCAATTTCTACGATTGAACTTCTCCGTCCGCATACCAGTTGCACTTTGCAGCGTCTCTCATTCGCTGTCTCACACTCTATAACCCAAAGAGAAAAATCTAAGGTCCTTTCATCCCACTGTTGCTCTTGTGTGAATGTCTCTCTGTGGTATTCAAATTAATATTGATTTACTCTTTGTATATGAACTGACTGTTTAAAACCAGAAAGACAGCATTTGGTGAGTTTAATATTGGAACTGGAGGAAAGAAATCAAATCAATGTGGCATGAAATATAAAAAGCACCAAGTTGGATAATTCGATGCCACAGAGGGACAAAGTATAAGAAACACTTTATCCAGGTGTGGGATAACCGTCTCTTGGTGGGATAACCGCTTCTGGGTGGGATCAAACCACCAACTTTTCGGTTAACAGCCGAACGCGCGAACCGATTGCGCCATAGAGACCACAAATGCTTGCTTTGCTCGAATAAAAAAGCTAAATTATGATGGAAACAGTCTCATCTTGTCCACATTGAAATAAAAAATTCTTGCTGATGCACCAATCTGGAACAAAAACAAAAAAGGCTGGACAATCTCAGCAGGTCCGACAGCATCTGTTGTGAGAGAACATAGAACATAGAACAGTACAGCACAGAACAGGCCCTTCGGCCCTCGATGTTGTGCCGAGGTTTGTCCGAAACCAAGATCAAGCTATCCTCCTCCCTGTCATTCAAGAGCGTAAATGAAAAAGCCCCGGGAAAATTGACGTACAGAGAGATCTGGGTGTTCAGGTCCATTGTACCCTGAAGGTGGCTGCACAGGTCGATAGAGTGGTTCAGAAGGCATACGGCATGCTGTCCTTCATCGGAAGGGGAAATGAGTACAAGAGTTGGCAGGTCATGTTACAGTTGTATAAGACTTTGGTTCGGCCACATTTGGAATACTGCATACAGTTCTGGTCGCCACATTACCAAAAGGATGTGGATGCTTTGGCGAGGGTGCAGAGGAGCTTCATCAGGATGTTGCCCGGGGAGTCTGTGTTTCAAATAAGGGTGACTGTGTCACAGAACGAAGAGTACACCATTATCCGTAGCCCTGTCAATAACGCGCCTCCAGCCTTTTTACATTCGAGCCATTGTTGTATATTCCGCATCCCGATCTTCGCAATGAAACTATAATTAAACTGTATTTTCTGATGTGCAGTAAGGACAGTTTTCATAGTTTCTAAATATCAGTTAATTTCTCGAGTCATTCTAATCAAAGGAAATGTGTCTTGACTGTCGCTGATCAGTCGGGCAGGGCCCTTCGTTCTCCACGGAATCTGTTTCTCGAAGTGTTTCCCAACATTCACAAAACTGGTGCTTGATATTCGTGTGTCGCTTCGTTTCCGTTTTCTCCATTGCCAACTGTCATTATTTCCCAAGATTCTGCCCGCTCCTCCTCATTGCATCATGACCAGGTGTCAGGAAATTCATTTATAGGGAGGGACTATCAAGATCCGGATTATTCTCCGCGTATACAGAAGGTTCAGAGGGTATTGCTGGAGGCACTTGAACATTTTGGGTGAATGGCCGAAGATGATGCAGCAAATTGAGAGAGAGTGTTGCACATCCAAAAAGAAAAGAACCAGAGGATTATGATTGATGAGACTAGTCAAAATGTAAAACTGGAGCTGAGGAGATTCTCGTATTTAAAACAGTTTGAATTCGAGAGCATCAAACAGGAGCAGAAAGATGCACTCAGTTGTGAACCCGCTTTAAAGAGGCCTTTCACAGAGAATTCCTCATCCGTTCATTTGGGAAAACACATCAACGTATCGCTGCCGATATTCGGATTGGAACCGAGGTTGCTGCGGCCACAACGCAGAGTACTAACGACTATACGACGACCGCGCAGCACGTTACCGCCGAAGCAACGTGTAACTGTCGATGTACTTCGTCATCAACTGTTTGGAATCTATTATGGCCCACACTTATGACTCTCCAATTACAACTTTAGTACATACACGGTTTGGACGCCTTAACCTTAGTTCCATAATAATGTCCCTGCAACAAGATAAATATACACTTTAACCCAGGCTCATAAAAATAATAATGCAAATGCTATAATATACAATACATAACAATTTCGATATTCATCCCAAACATATAGTATTTGGACGTTCTCCCGGTGTCTGCATCGGTTTTCTCCGCCGCTCGAGGTCCCTACCCCACTCCAAGTATGTGAAGGTTCAGTGGATTAGCGATGCTAAAGTGTACCAGATTGTTCATAGATTGGTAGTTTACCTGGACAGGCCATGATCTACGTGCCGGGTTACGGGTATTCTACGGATGAACTTGGTCCCGTCGTCCCCTGCTTACTTTTTGAAACCACTTCACCCTGTCACCCTTTCGTCTCATTCCTGAATATTGTCAGTGCAAATAAACTTTCTCTCTATTTCCACGATTGAACTTCTCCGCCCACATCCCAGTTGCACTTTGGAGCGCCTCTCATTCGTCGTCTCACCCACTTTGAACCAAAGAGAAAAATCTAGGCCCCTGTCATCCCACTGTTGCTGTTGGAGTGAATGTCTCTCTATCGGAGTTCAAATTAATATTGATTACGTTTTTGGGTGTGAACTGACTATTTAAGATCAGAATGACAGCATTTGGCGTGTTTAACATTGGAATCGCAGGAAAGAAATCAAATGAATGTCGCATCTATTATTAAAAGCACCAAGGTGGGTGATCCGACCCCACTGAGGGACGACGTTTAAAAAACACGTCATCCGGGGAGAAATTACTCTTCGTTTCGGGGTGGGATCGATCCACCATCTTAACAGCTGAACGCGCTAATCGATTGCGCCACAGAGACGACAGCTGCTCTCTTCGCTCGAATAAACATGCCAAATTATGATGGAATCAATCACATATTGCCCACGTCATAATGGCAATTATTGCCGTTGCACCAATCTGGAACAAAAACACAAAAGGCTGGGAAATTTCAGCAGGACTGACAGCATTTGTGGAGACAGAACTGAGTCTGTGTTTCAAGCCACGGTGACTTTGTGTCACAGAACAAAGACTACACCATTATCCGTAGCCCAGTCAATAACGCGCCTCCATCCTTCTAAATCCGAGCTATTGTTGTATTTTGTGCTTCCAGGTATTCGCAATGAAACTATAATTAAACTGTATTTTCTGATGTGCAGTAAGGACAGTTTTCTTAGTTCCTAAATATCACTTAATTTCTCGAATCTTTCTAATCAAAGGAAATTGGTCTTGACTGTTGCTGATCAGTCGGGAAGCGCCCTTCGTTCTCCCCGGTGTCTCTTTCTCTAAGTGTTTCTCAACATTCTCAAAACTGGAGCTTGATGTTCGTTTGTCGCTTCGTTTCCGTTTTCTCCATTGCCATCTGTCATTATTTCCCAAAATTCTGCCCGCTCCTCCTCATTGCATCATGACCAGATGTCAGGAAATTCATTTATATGGAGGGACTAGAGACCAAGATTATTCTCCGCGTATACAGAACGTTCAGTGGGTATTTGGTTGAGACATTTGAACACTTTTGGTGAATGGCCAAAGAAGCCGATGCAGCAAATTGAGAGAGACTGTTTTTACTTCCAAACAGACACGAATCTGAGGAATATGCTTGATGATAATAGTTAAACTAAAAAGCCCGGAGCTGAAGAGATTCTCGTACTCACAACCGTTTGAATTCTGGAGCACCAAACAGGAGCAGAAGCATGCACTCAGCTGTGAACCCGTTTTAAAGAGTGCTTTTTACAGAGAATTCCTCATCCGTTCATTTGGGAAAAACACATCAACTTATCGCTGCCGTGACTCGGATTCGAACCGAGGCTGCGACGGCCACAACGCAGATTACAAACCACTCTGTGATCACTGCGCCGCACATTACCGCCGAGGCAAGCTGCAACTGTCGACGGATTTGGTCGTCAAATGTTTGGAATCTATCGTGGCCCACTTTTTATGACTCTCTAATTACGACTTTAGTAGAGACACAGTTTGGTACCTAAACCTTGGTTCCATAATAATGTTCCTGCAAGACGGATATATACACTTTAACACAGGCTCATAAAAATAACAATGCAATCGCTATAATATATAATCCATCACGATTTCGAAATTCATCCCAACAGATATTATTTGGACGTTCTCCCGATTTCTGCATCAGTTTTCCCCGCCTGCTGGAGATCCCGCCCGTAGTCCAAAAATATGGAGGTACGGTGGATTGGCCATGCTAAAGTGTGCCAGATTGTCTATAGATTAGCAGTTTCGCTGGATTGGCCATGAACAACGTGCCGGGTGACGGGTATTCTACGGAGGAGCTTGGTCACGTCGACCTCTGCTGATTTTTAAAAAACCATTTCATCCTGTATCCCTTTCCTCTCATTCCTGAATATTGTCCGTGCAAACAAACTCTCTCTCTATTTCCAAGATTGAGCTTCTCCACCCACATACCAGTTGCACTTAGGCGCGCCTCTCATTCGCAGTCTCACCGTCTTTGATCCAAAGAGAAAAATCTCGGCCTCTTTCGTCCAACTATTGCTGTTGGGGTGAATGTCTCTCTATGGTAATTTATGTTAATATTGATTAACTCTTTGGATGTGAACTGACTGTTTAAAATCAGAATGACAGCATTTGGCGTGTTTAAAATTGGAACCGGAGGAAAGAAATCAAATCAATGTGGCATGAAATATAAAAAGCACCAGTGTGGGTGATTCGACCCCACAGAGGGACAAAGTATAAAAAACGTTTTATTCGGGGGTGGGATAACACTTCGTCTCCGGGGGGGAGGGGGGGGGGGGTCGAACCACCAACTTTTCGGTTAACAGACGAACGCGCTAAACGATTGCGCCACAGTGATGGCAAATGCTCTGCCAGTTCGAATAAACAAGCCAAATTATGATGGAAACAGTCTCATCTTGTCCACATCGTAATAGCAAATTCTTGCTGATGCACCAATCTGGAACAAATACACAAAAGGCTGGGCAATCTCAGCAGGTCTGTCAGCATCTGTGGACAGAGAGCGGAGTCTGTGTTTCAAGCCAGGGTGACTGTATCACAGAACGAAGAGTACACGAATTCCGTCGCCCTGTCAATAACGCGCCTCCAGCGTTTTTACATTCGAGCCATTGTCATATTTTCCGCTTCCCGATATTCGCAATGAAACTATAATTAAACTGTATTGTCTGATGTGCAGTAAGGACAGTTTTCTAAATGTCAGTTATTTTCTCGAATAATTCTTTTTTTTTTATTAAATATTTTATTGAAAATTTTTGGTCAACCAACACCATACATTGTGCATCCTTTACACAATATTATAACAACACAAATAACAATGACCTATTTTATAAACAAAAAATGAATAAATAATAAATAACAAAAATGAAAACTAGCCCTAATTGGCAACTGCCTTGTCACAAGTAACACTCTCCAAAAATATAATTTAACAGTCCAATATATAATTATCTGTAGCAACGACCTATACATACTATACAGTATATATTAACAACCCTGAGAGTCCTTCTGGTTCCTCCTCCCCCCCCCCCCACCCCTCCCCCCCCCCCGATCCTGGGCTGCTGCTGCTGCCTTCTTTTTCCCATTCCGTCTATCTTTCTGCGAGGTATTCGACGAACGGTTGCCACCGCCTGGTGAACCCTTGAGCCGACCCCCTTAGGACGAACTTAATCCGCTCTAGCTTCATAAACCCCGCCATGTCATTTTCCAGGTCTCCACCCCCGGGGGCTTGGCTTCTTTCCACATTAGCAATATCCTGCGCCGGGCTACTAGCGACGCAAAGGCCAAAACATCGGCCTCTCTCGCCTCCTGCACTCCCGGCTCTTGTGCAACCCCAAATATAGCCAACCCCCAGCTTGGTTCGACCCGGACTCCTACTACTTTTGAAAGCACCTTTGTCACCCCCATCCAAAACTCCTGTAGTGCCGGGCATGACCAAAACATATGGGTATGATTCGCTGGGCTTCTCGAGCACCTCGCACACCTATCCTCCACCCCAAAAAATTTACTGAGCCGTGCTCCAGTCATATGTGCCCTGTGTAATACCTTAAACTGAATCAGGCTTAGCCTGGCACACGAGGACGACGAGTTTACCCTGCTTAGGGCATCTGCCCACAGCCCCTCCTCGATCTCCTCCCCCAGCTCTTCTTCCCATTTCCCTTTTAGTTCATCTACCATAGTCTCCCCTTCGTCCCTCATTTCCCTATATATATCTGACACCTTACCATCCCCCACCCATGTCTTTGAGATCACTCTGTCCTGCACCTCTTGTGTCGGGAGCTGCGGGAATTCCCTCACCTGTTGCCTCGCAAAAGCCCTCAGTTACATATACCTGAATGCATTCCCTTGGGGCAACCCATATTTCTCGGTCAGCGCTCCCAGACTCGCGAACTTCCATCCACAAACAGATCTTTCAGTTGCGTTATTCCTGCTCTTTGCCACATTCCATATCCCCATCCATTCCCCCCGGGGCAAACCTATGGTTGTTTCTTATCGGGGACCCCCCCAAGGCTCCAGTCTTTCCCCTATGCCGTCTCCACTGTCCCCAAATCTTCAGTGTAGCCACCACCACCGGGCTTGTGGTGTAGTTCCTCGGTGAGAACGGCAATGGGGCTGTCACCATAGCCTGTAGGCTAGTCCCCCTACAGGACGCCCTCTCTAATCTCTTCCACGCCGCTCCCTACTCCTCTCCCATCCACTTACTCACCATTGAAATATTTGCGGCCCAATAATACTCACTTAGGCTCGGTAGTGCCAGCCCCCCCTATCCCTGCTACGCTGTAAGAATCCCTTCCTCACTCTCGGGGTCTTCCCGGCCCACACAAAACCCATGATGCTCTTTTCAATCCTTTTTAAAAAAGCCTTCGTGATCACCACCGGGAGGCACTGAAACACAAAGAGGAATCTCGGGAGGACCACCATCTTAACCGCCTGCACCCTCCCTGCCATTGACAGGGATACCATATCCCATCTCTTGAAATCCTCCTCCATCTGTTCCACCAACCGCGTTAAATTTAACCTATGCAATGTGCCCCAATTCTTAGCTATCTGGATCCCCAGGTAACGAAAGTCCCTTGTTACCTTCCTCAACGGTAGGTCCTCTATTTCTCTACTCTGCTCCCCTGGATGCACCACAAACAACTCACTTTTCCCCATGTTCAATTTATACCCTGAAAAATCCCCATACTCCCCAAGTATCCACATTATTTCTGGCAGCCCCTCCGCCGGGTCCGCCACGTATAGTAGCAAATCGTCCGCATACAAAGATACCCGGTGCTCTTCTCCTCCCCTAAGTACTCCCCTCCACTTCTTGGAACCCCTCAACGCTATCGCCAAGGGCTCAATCGCCAGTGCAAACAATAATGGGGACAGAGGGCATCCCTGCCTTGTCCCTCTATGGAGCCGAAAATATGCAGATCCCCGTCCATTCGTGACCACGCTCGCCACTAGGGCCCTATACAACAGCTGCACCCATCTAACATACCCCTCTCCAAAACCAAATCTCCTCAACACCTCCCACAAATAATCCCACTCCACTCTATCAAATGCTTTCTCGGCATCCATCGCCACTACTATCTCCGTTTATCCCTCTGGTGGGGCCATCATCATTACCCCTAACAACCTCCGTATATTCGTGTTCAGCTGTCTCCCTTCACAAACCCAGTTTGGTCCTCGTGGACCACCCCCGGGACACATTCCTCTATTCTCATTGCCATTACCTTGGCCAGGACCTTGGCATCTACATTTAGGAGGGAAATAGGTCTCTAGGACCCGCATTGTAGCGGGTCCTTTTCCTTCTTTAAGAGAAGCGATATCGTTGCTTCAGACATAGTCGGGGGCAGTTGTCCCCTTTCCTTTGCCTCATTAAAGGTCCTCGTCAGTACCGGGGCGAGCAAGTCCACATATTTTCTATAGAATTCGACTGGGAATCCATCCGGTCCCGGGGCCTTTCCCGCCTGCATGCTCCTAATTCCTTTCACCACTTCTTCTACCTCGATCTGTGCTCCCAGTCCCACCCTTTCCTGCTCTTCCACCTTGGGAAATTCCAGCCGATCCAAGAAGCCCATCATGCTCTCCCTCCCATCCGGGGGTTGAGCTTCATATAATTTTTTATAAAATGTCTTGAACACTCCATTCACTCTCTCCGCTCCCCGCTCCATCTCTCCTTCCTCATCCCTCACTCCCCCTATTTCCCTCGCTGCTCCCCTTTTCCTCAATTGGTGTGCCAGCAACCTGCTCGCCTTCTCCCCATATTCGTACTGTACACCCTGTGCCTTCCTCCATTGTGCCTCTGCAGTGCCTGTAGTCAGCAAGTCAAATTCTACATGTAGCCTTTGCCTTTCCCTGTACAGTCCCTCCTCCGGTGCTTCCGCATATTGTCTGTCCACCCTCAAAAGTTCTTGCAGCAACCGCTCCCGTTCCTTACTCTCCTGCTTCCCTTTATGTGCCCTTATTGATATCAGCTCCCCTCTAACCACCGCCTTCAACGCCTCCCAGACCACTCCCACCTGGACCTCCCCATTATCATTGAGTTCCAAGTACTTTTCAATGCACCCCCTCACCCTTAGACACACACCCTCATCTGCCATTAGTCCCATGTCCATTCTCCAGGGTGGGCGCCCTCCTGTTTCCTCCCCTATCTCCAAGTCCACCCAGTGTGGAGCGTGATCCAAAATGGCTATAGCCGTATACTCCGTTCCCCTCACCTTCGGGATCAATGCCCTACCCAGCACAAAAAAGTCTATTCGCGAGTAGACTTTATGGACATAGGAGAAAAACGAGAACTCCTTACTCCTAGGTCTGCTAAATCTCCATGGGTCTACACCTCCCATCTGCTCCATAAAATCTTTAAGTACCTTGGCTGCTGCCGGCCTCCTTCCAGTCCTGGACTTCGACCTATCCAGCCCTGGTTCCAACACCGTATTAAAATCTCCCCCCCATTATCAGCTTTCCCATCTCTAGGTCCGGAATGCGTCCTAGCATCCGCCTCTTAAAATTGGCATCATCCCAGTTCGGGGCATATACGTTTACCAAAACCACCATCTCCCCCTGTAGTTTGCCACTCACCATCACGTATCTGCCCCCGTTATCCGCCACTATAGTCTTTGCCTCGAACATTACCCGCTTCCCCACTAATATAGCCACCCCCCTGTTTTTCGCATCTAGCCCCGAATGGAACACCTGCCCCACCCATCCTTTGCGTAGCCTAACCTGGTCTATTAGTTTCAGGTGTGTTTCCTGTAACATAACCACATCTGCCTTAAGTTTCTTAAGGTGTGCGAGTACCCGTGCCCTCTTTATCGGCCCGTTCAGCCCTCTCACGTTCCACGTGATCAGCCGAGTTGGGGGGCTTCCTACCCCCCCCCCCCTTGTCGATTAGCCATCACCTTTTTCCAGCTCCTCACCCGGTTCCCACGCAGCTGTATCTCCCCCAGGCGGTGCCCCCCGCCCATCCTCTCCCATACCAGCTCCCCCCTCTCCCCAGCAGCAGCAACCCAGTAATTCCCCCCTCCCACCCCCCCCCCCACCCCCGCTAGATCCCCCGCTAGCGTAATTACTCCCCCCATGTTGCTCCCAGAAGTCAGCAAACTCTGGCTGACCACGGCTTCCCCCCGTGACCTCGGCTCGCACCGTGCGACGCCCCCTCCTTCCTGCTTCTCTATTCCCGCCATGATTATCATAGCGCAGGAACCAAGCCCGCGCTTCTCCCTTGGCCCCGCCCCCAATGGCCAACGCCCCATCTCCTCCACCTCCCCTCCTCCCCCATCACCAACTGTGGGAGAGAGAAAAGTTACCACATCGCAGGATTAGTACATAAAACCCCTCTTTGCCCCCCACATTCGCCCCACCACTTTGTTCGAACGTTCTTTTTAATAACCCGCTCATTCCAGTTTTTCTTCCACAATAAAAGTACACGCTTCATCCGCCGTCTCAAAGTAGTGGTGCCTCCCTCGATATGTGACCCACAGTCTTGCCGGTTGCAGCATTCCAAATTTTATCTTCTTTTTATGAAGCACCGCCTTGGCCCAATTAAAGCTCGCCCTCCTTCTCGCCACCTCCGCACTCCAGTCTTGATAAACGCGGATCACCGCGTTCTCCCATTTACTGCTCCGAGTTTTCTTCACCCATCTAAGGACCATTTCTCTATCCTTAAAACGGAGGAATCTCACCACTATGGCTCTGGGAATTTCTCCTGCTCTCGGTCCTCGCGCCATCACTCGGTATGCTCCCTCCACCTCCAACGGACCCGCCGGGGCCTCCGCTCCCATTAACGAGTGCAGCATCGTGCTCACATATGCCCCGACGACCGCTCCCTCCACACCTTCAGGAAGACCAAGAATCCTCAGGTTGTTCCTCCTTGCGTTGTTTTCCAGTGCCTCCAACCTTTCCACACATCGTTTCTGATGTGCCTCCTGCGTCTCCGTATTCACCACCAGGCCCTGTATATCGTCCTCATTCTCGGCTGCCTTTGCCGTCACGACCCAAAGCTCCCGCTCCTGGGTCTTTTGTTCCTCCTTTAGCCCTTCGATCGCCTGTAGTATCGGGGCCAACAGCTCTTTCTTCATTTCCTTTTTGATCTCTTCCACACAGCATTTCAAGAACTCTTGTTGTTCAGGGCCCCATGTTAAACTGCCACCTTCTGACGCCATCTTGGTTTTTGCTTGCCTTCCTTGCCGCTGTTCTAAAGGATCCACTGCAATCTGGCCACTCTCTCCTCCTTTTTCCATCCGTATCCAGGGGGGATTCCCTTCTGGTTTACCGCACAGTGATTTTAGCCGTCAAAATTGCCGTTGGGGCTCCGACCAAGAGCCCAAAAGTCCGTTTCACAGGGAGCTGCCGAAACGTGCGACTCAGCTGGTCATCGCCGCACCCGGAAGTTCTTCTCGAATAATTCTAATCAAAGGAAATGTGTCTTGACTGTTGCTGATCAGTCGTGCAGCGCCCTTCGTTCTCCCCGGTGTCTCTTTCTCGAAGTGTTTCCCAACATTCTCAAAAC
Organism: Scyliorhinus torazame; assembly: GCF_047496885.1. Classification (NCBI taxonomy): domain Eukaryota; kingdom Metazoa; phylum Chordata; class Chondrichthyes; order Carcharhiniformes; family Scyliorhinidae; genus Scyliorhinus; species Scyliorhinus torazame. Next base: position 175,746,114 of record NC_092720.1, on the reverse strand, counting down.
TAGTGCTTGATTTTCGTGTGTCGCTTCTTTTCCGTTTTCTCCATTGCCAACTGGCATTATCTCCCAACATTCTGCCCGCTCCTCCTCATTGCAATCATGACCAGATGTCAGGAAATTAATTTATATGGAGGGACTATCCAGACCAAGAATATTCTCCGCGTTTACAGAAGGTTCCGTGGGTCTTTACTTGAGACACTTGAACATTTTGGGTGAATGGCCGAAGAAGCTGATGCAGCAAATTGAGAGAGACTGTTTTCACTTCCAAACAGACAAGAACCTGCGGAGTATGCTTGATGATAATAGTTAAAATAAAAAACCGGGAGCTGAAGAGATTCTCTTATTCACAACCGTTTGAATTCTGCAGCATCAAACAGGAGCAGAAGCATGCACTCAGCTGTGAACCCGTTTTAAAGAGGCCTTTGCACAAATAATTCCTCATCCGCTCATTTCGGAAAAACACATCAAATTATCGCTGCTCGTATTTCGGATTCGATCTAAGGTTGCTGCGGCCACACCGCAAAATACTGACGAGTAGACGATCACGGCGCCACACGTCGCAGCCGAAACAACCTGTAACTGGCGATGTACTTAGTCATCAACTGTTTGGAATCTATCATGGCCCAAACTTTATGATTCTCTAATAACAACTTTAGTAGATACAGAGTTTGAATGCCTTAACCATGGTTCCATAATAATGTTCCTGCAACAAGGATATATACACTTTAATTCAGGCTCATAAAAATTACCATGCGAACGCTGTAATATACAATACATAACAATTTCGATATTCATCACAAACATATGGTACTTGGACGTTCTCCCGGCGTCTGCATCGGTTTTCTCCGCCTGCTGGAGGTCGCTGCCACAGTCCAAATATGTGAAGGTTCGGTGGATTGGCCATGCTCAAGTGTGCCCGATTTTCCATCGATTAGCAGTTTCGCTGGATTAGCCATCATCAACGAGCCCGGTTACGGGTATTCTCCGGGGGAACTTAGTCACGTCGTGCCCTGCTGACCCGGAGACGAAGTGTTATCCCACCCCAGGATGAAATGTTTTTTATACTTCGTCCCTCTGTGGGATCCAATCACCGCCTTGGTGCTTTTTATATTTCATGCCACGTTGATTTGAATTCTTTTCTCCGGTTCCAATATTAAACAATATTAAAATGCTGTCTTTCTGATTTTAAACAGTCAGGTTGCATCCAAAGAGTTAATCAATATTAATTTGAAGCACCATGGAGAGACATTCACTCTAACAGCAACAGTGGAACGAAAGGGGCCTTGATTTTTCTCTTTCGATCAAAGAGGGTGAGACGGCAAATGAGAGGCGCTCCAACGCGCAACTGGTATGGGGGCGGAGGAAGTAAATCGTGGAAATAGAGAGAGAGTTTGTTTGCACTGGCAATATTCAAGAATGAGAGGAAAGGAATGCTGGTAGAAATGGTTTCAAAAAATCAGCAAGGACAAAGAGGCCAAGTTCCTCCGTAGAATATCCGTAATCCCGCACGTTGATCACGGCCAATCCAGCGAAACTGTTAATCCATGGACAATCTGGCACACTTTAGCATGGCCAATACACCGAACGTTCACATCTTTGCACTGGGAGGGACCTCGAGCAGGCGGAGAAAACCGATGCAGACACCGGGAGAAAGTCCAAATACCATAAGTTTGGGATGAATATCGGAATTGGTATGTATTATATATTATAGCCATTGCATTGTTATTTTTATGAGGCTGGGTTAAAGTGTATATATCCTTGTTGCAGGAACATTATTATGGAACCAAGGTTAAGGCATCCAAACTTGTGTATCTACGAAAGTTGTTTTTAGGGAGTCATAAACTGTGCGTCATGATAGATTCCTAACACTTGATGACCAAGTACATCGACAACTCCAGACGAGCTTCGCCGGTGACGTGAGACGCGGTGATCGTCTCGTAGTTAGAACTCTGCGTTGTTACCTCAGCAATCCCGGTTCGATTCAGAGTCACGCCAGCGATAATTTGATGAGTTTTTCGCAAATGAACTGATGAGGAATTCTCTGAGGAAAGGACTCGTTATAACCCGTTCCCAGCTGAGTGCATGTTTCTGCTCCTGTTTAATGCTCCAGAATTCAAACGCTTGTGAATACGAGAATCTCTTCAGCTCCCAGTTTTTTATTTTAACTATTATCATCAAGCATAATCCTCAGGTTCTTGTCTGTTTGGAAGTGAAAACAGTCTCTCTCAATTTGCTGCATCAGCTTCTTTGGCCATTCACCCAAAATGTTCAAGTGTCTCAAGTAAAGACCCACGGAACCTTCTGTATACGCGGAGAATATTCTTGGTCTGGATAGTCCCTCAATATAAATTAATTTCCTGACATCTGGTCATGATTGCAATGAGGAGGAGCGGGCAGAATGTTGGGAGATAATGCCAGTTCGCAATGGAGAAAACGGAAAAGAAGCGACACACGAAAATCAAGCACTAGTTTTGAGAATGTTGGGAAAAACTTCGAGAAGAGACACCGGGGAGAACGAAGGGCGCTGCGCGACTGATCATCGACAGGCACTTCACATTTCCTTTGGTTAGAATGATTCGAGAAATCAACTGATATTAAGAAACTAAGAAAACTCTCCTTACTGTACATCAGAAAATACAGTTTAATTATAGTTTCATTGCGAATATCTGGAAGCAGAAAGTACAACAATGGCTCGAATGTAGAAGGCCGGAGGCGCGTTATTGACAGGGCTACGGATAATGGTGTAGTCTATGTTCTGTGACACATAATCACCCTGGCTTGAAACACAGACTCTGTTCTCTCGCCACAGATGCTGTCAGACCTGCTGAGATTGCCCAGCATTTTGTGTTTTTGTTCCAGATTGGTGCATCAGCAAGAATGAGCTGTTACGATGTGGACAAGATGAGACTGTGTCCATCATACATTGGCTTGCTTATTCGAGCAAAAGTGGCGTTTGTCGTCTCTGTGGCGCAATCGATGAGCGCGTTCGGCTGTTAAATGCAACGTTGGTGGTTCGATCCCACCCAGAAACGAAGTGTTATCCCACCCCCGGTTGAAGCGTATTTTACTTTGTCGCTCTGTGGGATCGAATCACCGCCTTGGTGCTTTTTATATTTCATGCCAGGTTGATTTTATTTCCTTTCTGAGTTCCAATATTAAACACGACAAATGCTGTGTTTCTGATTTTCAACAGTCAGTTCGTATCCAAAGGTTTAATCAATATGTATTTGAACCACCATGGAGAGACATTCACCTAACAGCAACAGTGGAACGAAAGGGGCTTAGATCTTTCTCTTTCGATCAAAGAGTGTGAGACGGCGAATGAGAGGCGCTCCAACGCGCAACTGGTATTTGGGCGGAGAAAGTTAATCGTGGAAATAGAGAGAGAGGTTGTTTGCACTTGCAATATTCAAGAATGAGAGCAAAGGAATGCTGGGAGAAATGGTTTCAAAAAATCAGCAAGAGACAAAGAGACCAAGTTCCTCCGTAGAATACCCGTAATCCCGCAAATTGATCACGGCCAATCCAGCGAAACTGTTAACCCATGGACAATCTGGCTCATTTTAGCATGGCCAATACACCGAACGTTCACATCTTTGCACTGCGGGAGGGACCTCGAGCAGGTAGAGAAAAACGATGCAGACACCGGGAGAACGTCCAAATACCATAAGTTTGGGATGAATATCGGAATTGGTATGTATTATATATTATAGCCATTGCATTGTTATTTTTATGAGCCCGGTTAATTATCCTTGTTGCAGGAACATTATTATGGAACCAAAGTTAAGGCATCCAAACTTGTGTATCTACTAAAGTTGTTTTTAGGGAGTCATAAACTGTGCGTCATGATAGATTCCAAACAGTTGATGACCAAGTACATCGACAGTTACAGACATGCTTCGCCGGTGACGTGTGGCGCCGTGATCGTCTCGTGGTTAGTGCTCTGCGTTGTGGCCGCAGCAATTTCGATTCAGAGTCACGACAGCGATAATTTGATGAGTTTTTCGCAAATGAACTGATGAGGAATTCTCTGAGGAAAGGAATCTTTAAAACGGGCTAACATCTGAGTGCATGTTTCTGCTCCTGTTTGATGCTCCAGAATTCAAACGCTTGTGAATACGAGAATCTCTGCAGCTCCCAGTTTTTTATTTTAACTATTATCAGCAAGCATACTCCTCAGGTTCTTGTCTGGTTGGAAGTGAAAACAGTCTCTCTCAATTTGCTGCATCAGCTTCTTTGGCCATTCACCCAAAATGTTCAAGTGTCTCAAGTAAAGACCCACGTAACTTTCTGTATACGCGGAGAATATTCTTGGTCTGGATGATCCCTCCAACTCCATGAATTTCCTGACATCTGTCATGATGCAATGAGGAGGAGCGGGCAGGATTTTGGGAGATAATGCCAGCTGGCAATGGAGAAAATGGAAAAGAAGCGACACACGAAAATCAAGCACTAGTTTTGTGAATGTTGGGAAACACTTCGAGAAAGAGACACCGGGGAGAACGAAGGACGCTGCCCGACTGCTCATCGACAGTGACGTCACATTTCCTTTGGTTAGAATGATTCGAGAAATCAACTGATATTTAGAAACTAAGAAAACTGTCCTTACTGCACATCAGAAAATACAGTTTAATTACAGTTTCATTGCGAATATCTGGAAGCAGAAAATACAACAATGGCTCGAATGTAGAAGGCTGGAGGGCGTTATTGACAGGGCTACAGATAACGGCGTAGTCTTTGTTCTGTGACACATAATCACCCTGGCTTGAAACACAGACTCCGTTTTCTCTCCACAGATGCTGTCAGACCTGCTGAGATTGCCCAGCATTTTGTGTTTTTGTTCCAGATCGGTGCATCAACAAGAATGAGCTGTTACGATGTGGACAAGATGAGACTGTGTCCATCTTAAATTGGCTTGTTTATTGGAGTAACAGAGCATCTGTCGTCTCTGTGGCGCAATCGTTTCGCGCGTTCGGCTGTTAATCGAAGGGTTGGTGGTTCGATCCCACCCAGAGACGGAGTGTTATCCAACCCCGGGTGAAGCGTATTTTACCTTGTCCCTCTGTCGGGTCGATTTTATATTTCATGCCACGTTGATTTGATTTCTTTTCTCCGGTTCCAATATTAAACACGCCAAATGCTGTCTTTCTGATTTTAAACAGTCAGTTCGCATCCAAATGGTTAATCAATATGAATTTGAATTTCCATAGAGAGACATTCACCCAATAGCAACAGTGGGATGAAAGGATCTTAGATTTTTCTCTTTGGATCAAAGAGGGCGAGACGGCGAATGAGAGACGCTCCAAAGTTCAACTGGTATGCGGGCGGAGATGTTGAGTCGTAGAAATAGAGAGAAAGTTGGTTTGCCCTGACAATATTCAGGAATGAGAGGAAAGTGAGACAGGATGAAATGGTTATTTTAAAATCAGCAGGGGTCTTCGTGATCAAGCTCCTCCGTAGAATGTCACCTGGCACGTTGATCTTGGCCAATCCAGCAAAACTGGTATTCTATGGAGAATCTGGCACACTTTAGCATGGCCAATCAACCGAACCTTCACATCTTTGGACTATGGGAGGGACGTCGAGCAGGCGGAGAAAACCGATGCAGAGACGGGAGAACGTCCAAATGCCATATATTTGGGATGAATGTCGAAATTGTTATGTATTATCTATTATAGCGGTTCTTTTTATCAGCGTGGGTTAAAATATATATCTCCTTGTTGCAGGAACATTACTCTGGAACCAATGTTGATGTATCCAAACTGTGTATCTACGAAACTTGTAATGAGAGAGTCATAAAGTGTTGGCCATGATAGATTCCAAACAGTTGGTGATCAAGTACATCGGCAGTCACTGTGCACCTCGGCGGTAACGTGTGGCGTCGTGATCGTGTAGTGGTTAGTAATTTGCGCTGTGGCTGCATCAACCTCGCTTCGACTCCGAGTCACGACAGCGGTAAGTTAATGTGTATCTCGGAAATGAACGGGTGCGGAATTCTCTGTGTAAGGCCTCTTCAAAGTCGGTCACAACTGAGTGCATGTTTCGGCTCCTGAATTCAAACTGTTGTGAATACGAGAATCTCCTCAGATCACGGTTTTATATTTTAACTATTATCATCTATCATACTCCTACGGGTCTTTTAGTTTTGCAAGTGAAAACAGTCTCTCTCAATTTGTTCCATCAACTTCTTCGGCAATTCACCCAAAACCTTCAAGTGTCTCAACCAAATACCCACTGAACCTTCTTAATACGCGGAGAATAATCTTGGTCACGATAGTCCCTCCATGGAAATGAATTTCCTGACATCTGGTCATGAAGCAGTGAGGAGGAGTGGGCAGAATTCTGAGAAATAGAGCCACTTGGCAGTGGAGAAAAGGATACGAAGCAACACACGAAAATCAAGCACTAGGTTTGTGAATGTTGGGAAACACTTCGAGAAAGAGACTCCGGGGAGAACGAAGGGCGCTGCCCGACTGATCGTCGACAGTCAAGACACATTTCCTTTGGTTAGAATGAGCAATCAACTGATATTTAGAAACTAAGAAAACTGTCCTAACTGCACATCAGAAAATACAGTTTTATTATAGTTTCACTGCTAATATCTGGAAGCAGAAAATACAAAAATGGCTCGAATGTAAAATGGTGGAGGAGCGTTATTGACAGGGCTACGGATAATGGTGTAGTCTTTGTTCTGTAACACAAAGTCACCCTGTCTTGAACCACAGACTCCGTTCTGACTTCTCAGATGCTGTAAGACCTGCCGAGATTGCCCAACCTTTTGTGTTTTTGTTACAGATTTGTGCATGGACAATAAGTTGCTCTGAGGACGTGGCCAGGATGAGATTGTTTCCATCATAATTTGGCATGTTTATTCGAGTAACTTGAGCAGTTGCCGTCTCTGTGGCGCAATCGGTTAGCGCGTTCGGCTGTTAACCGAACGGTTGGTGGTTCAATCCCACCCGGAGACGAAATGATATCTCTCCTGCGGAGGAACTATTTTGTATACTTCGTCTCTCAGTGGGATCGAATCAACGCCTTAGTGATTTTTATATTTCATGCCACGTTGATTTGATTTATTTTCTCCGGTTCCAATATTAAGCACGCCAAATGCTGTCTTTATGATTTCAAACAGTCAGTTCGCATCCAAAGGTTTAATCAATATGAATTTGAACCACCATGGAGAGACATTCACCTAACAGCAACAGTGGAACGAAAGGGGCCTAGATTTTTCTCTTTAGATCAAAGAGTGTGAGACGGCGAATGAGAGGTGCTCCAACGCGCAACTGGTATTTGGGTGGAGAAAGTCAATCGTGGAAATAGAGAGAGAGTTTGTTTGCACTTGCAATATTCAAGAATGAGAGCAAAGGAATGCTGGGAGAAATGGTTTCTAAAAATCAGCAAGAGACAAAGAGACCAATTTCCTCCGTAGAATACCCGTAATCCCGCAAATTGATCAGGGCCAATCCAGCGAAACTGTTAACCCATGGACAATCTGGCTCATTTTAGCATGGCCAATACACCGAACGTTCACATCTTTGCACTGCGGGAGGGACCTCGAGCAGGTAGAGAAAAACGATGCAGACACCGGGAGAACGTCCAAATACCATAAGTTTGGGATGAATATCGGAATTGGTATGTATTATATATTATAGCCATTGCATTGTTATTTTTATGAGCCCGGTTAATTATCCTTGTTGCAGGAACATTATTATGGAACCAAAGTTAAGGCATCCAAACTTGTGTATCTACTAAAGTTGTTTTTAGGGAGTCATAAACTGTGCGTCATGATAGATTCCAAACAGTTGATGACCAAGTACATCGACAGTTACAGACATGCTTCGCCGGTGACGTGTGGCGCCGTGATCGTCTCGTGGTTAGTGCTCTGCGTTGTGGCCGCAGCAATTTCGATTCAGAGTCACGACAGCGATAATTTGATGAGTTTTTCGCAAATGAACTGATGAGGAATTCTGAGGAAAGGAATCTTTAAAACGGGCTAACATCTGAGTGCATGTTTCTGCTCCTGTTTGATGCTCCAGAATTCAAACGCTTGTGAATACGAGAATCTCTTCAGCTCCCAGTTTTTTATTTTAACTATTATCAGCAAGCATACTCCTCAGGTTCTTGTCTGGTTGGAAGTGAAAACAGTCTCTCTCAATTTGCTGCATCAGCTTCTTTGGCCATTCACCCAAAATGTTCAAGTGTCTCAAGTAAAGACCCACGTAACCTTCTGTATACGCGGAGAATATTCTTGGTCTAGATGGTCCCTCCAACTCCATGAATTTCCTGACATCTGTCATGATGCAATGAGGAGGAGCGGGCAGGATTTTGGGAGATAATGCCAGCTGGCAATGGAGAAAATGGAAAAGAAGCGACACACGAAAATCAAGCACTAGTTTTGTGACTGTTGGGAAACACTTCGAGAAAGAGACACCGGGGAGAACGAAGGACGCTGCCCGACTGCTCATCGACAGTGACGTCACATTTCCTTTGGTTAGAATGATTCGAGAAATCAACTGATATTTAGAAACTAAGAAAACTGTCCTTACTGCACATCAGAAAATACAGTTTAATTACAGTTTCATTGCGAATATCTGGAAGCAGAAAATACAACAATGGCTCGAATGTAGAAGGCTGGAGGGCGTTATTGACAGGGCTACAGATAACGGCGTAGTCTTTGTTCTGTGACACATAATCACCCTGGCTTGAAACACAGACTCCGTTTTCTCTCCACAGATGCTGTCAGACCTGCTGAGATTGCCCAGCATTTTGTGTTTTTGTTCCAGATCGGTGCATCAACAAGAATGAGCTGTTACGATGTGGACAAGATGAGACTGTGTCCATCTTAAATTGGCTTGTTTATTGGAGCTAACAGAGCATTTGTCGTCTCTGTGGCGCAATCGTTTCGCGCGTTCGGCTGTTAATCGAAAGGTTGGTGGTTCGATCCCACCCAGAGACGGAGTGTTATCCCACCCCGGGTGAAGCGTATTTTACCTTGTCCCTCTGTATGGTCGATTTTATATTTCATGCCACGTTGATTTGATTTCTTTTCTCCGGTTCCAATATTAAACACGCCAAATGCTGTCTTTCTGATTTTAAACAGTCAGTTCGCATCCAAATGGTTAATCAATATGAATTTGAATTTCCATAGAGAGACATTCACCCAATAGCAACAGTGGGATGAAAGGATCTTAGATTTTTCTCTTTGGATCAAAGAGGGCGAGACGGCGAATGAGAGACGCTCCAAAGTTCAACTGGTATGCGGGCGGAGATGTTGAGTCGTAGAAATAGAGAGAAAGTTGGTTTGCCCTGACAATATTCAGGAATGAGAGGAAAGTGAGACAGGATGAAATGGTTATTTTAAAATCAGCAGGGGTCTTCGTGATCAAGCTCCTCCGTAGAATGCCAGTCACCTGGCACGTTGATCTTGGCCAATCCAGCAAAACTGGTATTCTATGGACAATCTGGCACACTTTAGCATGGCCAATCAACCGAACCTTCACATCTTTGGACTATGGGAGGGACGTCGAGCAGGCGGAGAAAACCGATGCAGAGACGGGAGAACGTCCAAATGCCATATATTTGGGATGAATGTCGAAATTGTTATGTATTATCTATTATAGCGGTTCTTTTTATCAGCGTGGGTTAAAATATATATCTCCTTGTTGCAGGAACATTACTCTGGAACCAATGTTGATGTATCCAAACTGTGTATCTACGAAACTTGTAATGAGAGAGTCATAAAGTGTTGGCCATGATAGATTCCAAACAGTTGGTGATCAAGTACATCGGCAGTCACTGTGCACCTCGGCGGTAACGTGTGGCGTCGTGATCGTGTAGTGGTTAGTAATTTGCGCTGTGGCTGCATCAACCTCGCTTCGACTCCGAGTCACGACAGCGGTAAGTTAATGTGTATCTCGGAAATGAACGGGTGCGGAATTCTCTGTGTAAGGCCTCTTCAAAGTCGGTCACAACTGAGTGCATGTTTCGGCTCCTGAATTCAAACTGTTGTGAATACGAGAATCTCCTCAGATCACGGTTTTATATTTTAACTATTATCATCTATCATACTCCTACGGGTCTTTTAGTTTTGCAAGTGAAAACAGTCTCTCTCAATTTGTTCCATCAACTTCTTCGGCAATTCACCCAAAACCTTCAAGTGTCTCAACCAAATACCCACTGAACCTTCTTAATACGCGGAGAATAATCTTGGTCACGATAGTCCCTCCATGGAAATGAATTTCCTGACATCTGGTCATGAAGCAGTGAGGAGGAGTGGGCAGAATTCTGAGAAATAGAGCCACTTGGCAGTGGAGAAAAGGATACGAAGCAACACACGAAAATCAAGCACTAGGTTTGTGAATGTTGGGAAACACTTCGAGAAAGAGACTCCGGGGAGAACGAAGGGCGCTGCCCGACTGATCGTCGACAGTCAAGACACATTTCCTTTGGTTAGAATGAGCAATCAACTGATATTTAGAAACTAAGAAAACTGTCCTAACTGCACATCAGAAAATACAGTTTTATTATAGTTTCACTGCTAATATCTGGAAGCAGAAAATTCAAAAATGGCTCGAATGTAAAATGGTGGAGGAGCGTTATTGACAGGGCTACGGATAATGGTGTAGTCTTTGTTCTGTAACACAAAGTCACCCTGTCTTGAACCACAGACTCCGTTCTGACTTCTCAGATGCTGTAAGACCTGCCGAGATTGCCCAACCTTTTGTGTTTTTGTTCCAGATTTGTGCATGGACAATAAGTTGCTCTGAGGACGTGGCCAGGATGAGATTGTTTCCATCATAATTTGGCATGTTTATTCGAGTGACTTGAGCAGTTGCCGTCTCTGTGGCGCAATCGGTTAGCGCGTTCGGCTGTTAACCGAACGGTTGGTGGTTCAATCCCACCCGGAGACGAAATGATATCTCTCCTGCGGAGGAACTATTTTGTATACTTCGTCTCTCAGTGGGATCGAATCAACGCCTTAGTGATTTTTATATTTCATGCCACGTTGATTTGATTTATTTTCTCCGGTTCCAATATTAAGCACGCCAAATGCTGTCTTTATGATTTCAAACAGTCAGTTCGCATCCAAAGGTTTAATCAATATGAATTTGAACCACCATGGAGAGACATTCACCTAACAGCAACAGTGGAACGAAAGGGGCCTAGATTTTTCTCTTTAGATCAAAGAGTGTGAGACGGCGAATGAGAGGTGCTCCAACGCGCAACTGGTATTTGGGTGGAGAAAGTCAATCGTGGAAATAGAGAGAGAGTTTGTTTGCACTTGCAATATTCAAGAATGAGAGCAAAGGAATGCTGGGAGAAATGGTTTCAAAAAATCAGCAAGAGACAAAGAGACCAATTTCCTCCGTAGAATACCCGTAATCCCGCAAATTGATCAGGGCCAATCCAGCGAAACTGTTAACCCATGGACAATCTGGCTCATTTTAGCATGGCCAATACACCGAACGTTCACATCTTTGCACTGCGGGAGGGACCTCGAGCAGGTAGAGAAAAACGATGCAGACACCGGGAGAACGTCCAAATACCATAAGTTTGGGATGAATATCGGAATTGGTATGTATTATATATTATAGCCATTGCATTGTTATTTTTATGAGCCCGGTTAATTATCCTTGTTGCAGGAACATTATTATGGAACCAAAGTTAAGGCATCCAAACTTGTGTATCTACTAAAGTTGTTTTTAGGGAGTCATAAACTGTGCGTCATGATAGATTCCAAACAGTTGATGACCAAGTACATCGACAGTTACAGACATGCTTCGCCGGTGACGTGTGGCGCCGTGATCGTCTCGTGGTTAGTGCTCTGCGTTGTGGCCGCAGCAATTTCGATTCAGAGTCACGACAGCGATAATTTGATGAGTTTTTCGCAAATGAACTGATGAGGAATTCTCTGAGGAAAGGAATCTTTAAAACGGGCTAACATCTGAGTGCATGTTTCTGCTCCTGTTTGATGCTCCAGAATTCAAACGCTTGTGAATACGAGAATCTCTTCAGCTCCCAGTTTTTTATTTTAACTATTATCAGCAAGCATACTCCTCAGGTTCTTGTCTGGTTGGAAGTGAAAACAGTCTCTCTCAATTTGCTGCATCAGCTTCTTTGGCCATTCACCCAAAATGTTCAAGTGTCTCAAGTAAAGACCCACGTAACCTTCTGTATACGCGGAGAATATTCTTGGTCTAGATGGTCCCTCCAACTCCATGAATTTCCTGACATCTGTCATGATGCAATGAGGAGGAGCGGGCAGGATTTTGGGAGATAATGCCAGCTGGCAATGGAGAAAATGGAAAAGAAGCGACACACGAAAATCAAGCACTAGTTTTGTGACTGTTGGGAAACACTTCGAGAAAGAGACACCGGGGAGAACGAAGGACGCTGCCCGACTGCTCATCGACAGTGACGTCACATTTCCTTTGGTTAGAATGATTCGAGAAATCAACTGATATTTAGAAACTAAGAAAACTGTCCTTACTGCACATCAGAAAATACAGTTTAATTACAGTTTCATTGCGAATATCTGGAAGCAGAAAATACAACAATGGCTCGAATGTAGAAGGCTGGAGGGCGTTATTGACAGGGCTACAGATAACGGCGTAGTCTTTGTTCTGTGACACATAATCACCCTGGCTTGAAACACAGACTCCGTTTTCTCTCCACAGATGCTGTCAGACCTGCTGAGATTGCCCAGCATTTTGTGTTTTTGTTCCAGATCGGTGCATCAACAAGAATGAGCTGTTACGATGTGGACAAGATGAGACTGTGTCCATCTTAAATTGGCTTGTTTATTGGAGCTAACAGAGCATTTGTCGTCTCTGTGGCGCAATCGTTTCGCGCGTTCGGCTGTTAATCGAAAGGTTGGTGGTTCGATCCCACCCAGAGACGGAGTGTTATCCCACCCCGGGTGAAGCGTATTTTACCTTGTCCCTCTGTATGGTCGATTTTATATTTCATGCCACGTTGATTTGATTTCTTTTCTCCGGTTCCAATATTAAACACGCCAAATGCTGTCTTTCTGATTTTAAACAGTCAGTTCGCATCCAAATGGTTAATCAATATGAATTTGAATTTCCATAGAGAGACATTCACCCAATAGCAACAGTGGGATGAAAGGATCTTAGATTTTTCTCTTTGGATCAAAGAGGGCGAGACGGCGAATGAGAGACGCTCCAAAGTTCAACTGGTATGCGGGCGGAGATGTTGAGTCGTAGAAATAGAGAGAAAGTTGGTTTGCCCTGACAATATTCAGGAATGAGAGGAAAGTGAGACAGGATGAAATGGTTATTTTAAAATCAGCAGGGGTCTTCGTGATCAAGCTCCTCCGTAGAATGCCAGTCACCTGGCACGTTGATCTTGGCCAATCCAGCAAAACTGGTATTCTATGGACAATCTGGCACACTTTAGCATGGCCAATCAACCGAACCTTCCCATCTTTGGACTATGGGAGGGACCTCGAGCAGGCGGAGAAAACCGATGCAGAGACGGGAGAACGTCCAAATGCCATATATTTGGGATGAATGTCGAAATTGTTATGTATTATCTATTATAGCGGTTCTTTTTATCAGCGTGGGTTAAAATATATATCTCCTTGTTGCAGGAACATTACTCTGGAACCAATGTTGAGGTATCCAAACTGTGTATCTACGAAACTTGTAATGAGAGAGTCATAAAGTGTTGGCCATGATAGATTCCAAACAGTTGGTGATCAAGTACATCGGCAGTCACTGTGCACCTCGGCGGTAACGTGTGGCGTCGTGATCGTGTAGTGGTTAGTAATTTGCGCTGTGGCTGCATCAACCTCGCTTCGACTCCGAGTCACGACAGCGGTAAGTTAATGTGTATCTCGGAAATGAACGGGTGCGGAATTCTCTGTGTAAGGCCTCTTTAAAGTCGGTCACAACTGAGTGCATGTTTCGGCTCCTGAATTCAAACTGTTGTGAATACGAGAATCTCCTCAGATCACGGTTTTATATTTTAACTATTATCATCTATCATACTCCTACGGGTCTTTTAGTTTTGCAAGTGAAAACAGTCTCTCTCAATTTGTTCCATCAACTTCTTCGGCAATTCACCCAAAACCTTCAAGTGCCTCAACCAAATACCCACTGAACCTTCTTAATACGCGGAGAATAATCTTGGTCACGATAGTCCCTCCATGGAAATGAATTTCCTGACATCTGGTCATGAAGCAGTGAGGAGGAGTGGGCAGAATTCTGAGAAATAGAGCCACTTGGCAGTGGAGAAAAGGATACGAAGCAACACACGAAAATCAAGCACTAGGTTTGTGAATGTTGGGAAACACTTCGAGAAAGAGACTCCGGGGAGAACGAAGGGCGCTGCCCGACTGATCGTCGACAGTCAAGACACATTTCCTTTGGTTAGAATGAGCAATCAACTGATATTTAGAAACTAAGAAAACTGTCCTAACTGCACATCAGAAAATACAGTTTTATTATAGTTTCACTGCTAATATCTGGAAGCAGAAAATACAAAAATGGCTCGAATGTAAAATGGTGGAGGAGCGTTATTGACAGGGCTACGGATAATGGTGTAGTCTTTGTTCTGTAACACAAAGTCACCCTGTCTTGAACCACAGACTCCGTTCTGACTTCTCAGATGCTGTAAGACCTGCCGAGATTGCCCAACCTTTTGTGTTTTTGTTACAGATTTGTGCATGGACAATAAGTTGCTCTGAGGACGTGGCCAGGATGAGATTGTTTCCATCATAATTTGGCATGTTTATTCGAATGACTTGAACAGTTGCCGTCTCTGTGGCGCAATCGGTTAGCGCGTTCGGCTGTTAACCGAAAGGTTGGTGGTTCAATCCCACCCGGAGACGAAATGATATCTCTCCTGCGGAGGAACTATTTTGTATACTTCGTCTCTCAGTGGGATCGAATCAACGCCTCAGTGCTTTTTATATTTCATGCCACGTTGATTTGATTTATTTTCTCCGGTTCCAATATTAAGCACGCCAAATGCTGGCTTTATGATTTCAAACAGTCAGTTCGCATCCAAAGGTTTAATCAATATGAATTTGAACCACCATGGAGAGACATTCACCTAACAGCAACAGTGGAACGAAAGGGGCCTAGATTTTTCTCTTTAGATCAAAGAGTGTGAGACGGCGAATGAGAGGTGCTCCAACGCGCAACTGGTATTTGGGCGGAGAAAGTCAATCGTGGAAATAGAGAGAGAGTTTGTTTGCACTTGCAATATTCAAGAATAGGGGGAAAGGAATGCTGGGAGAAATCGTTTCAAAAAATCAGCAAGAGACAAAGAGACCAAGTTCCTCCGTAGAATACCCGTAATCCCGCAAATTGATCAAGGCCAATCCAGCGAAACTGTTAATCCATGGACAATCTGGCTCATTTTAGCATGGCCAATACACCGAACGTTCACATCTTTGCACTGCGGGAGGGACCTCGAGCAGGTAGAGAAAACCGATGCAGACACCGGGAGAACGTCCAAATACCATAAGTTTGGGATGAATATCGGAATTGTTATGTATTATATATTATAGCCATTGCATTGTTATTTTTATGAGCCCGGTTAATTATCCTTGTTGCAGGAACATTATTATGGAACCAAAGTTAAGGCATCCAAACTTGTGTATCTACTAAAGTTGTTTTTAGGGAGTCATAAACTGTGCGTCATGATAGATTCCAAACAGTTGATGACCAAGTACATCGACAGTTACAGACATGCTTCGCCGGTGACGTGTGGCGCCGTGATCGTCTCGTGGTTAGTGCTCTGCGTTGTGGCCGCAGCAATTTCGATTCAGAGTCACGGCAGCGATAATTTGATGAGTTTTTCGCAAATGAACTGATGAGGAATTCTCTGAGGAAAGGACTCTTTAAAACGGGCTCACATCTGAGTGCATGCTTCTGCTCCTATTTGATGCTCCAGAATTCAAACGCTTGTGAATACGAGAATCTCTTCAGCTCCCAGTTTTTTATTTTAACTATTATCAGCAAGCATACTCCTCAGGTTCTTGTCTGGTTGGAAGTGAAAACAGTCTCTCTCAATTTGCAGCATCAGCTTCTTTGGCCATTCACCCAAAATGTTCAAGTGTCTCAAGTAAAGACCCACGGAACCTTCTGTATACGCGGAGAATATTCTTGGTCTGGATGGTCCCTCCATCTCCATGAATTTCCTGACATCTGTCATGATGCAATGAAGAGGAGCGGGCAGGATTTTGGGAGATAATGCCAGTTGGCAATGGAGAAAATGGAAAAGAAGCGACACACGAAAATCAAGCACTAGTTTTGTGAATGTTGGGATACACTTCGAGAAAGAGACACCGGGGAGAACGAAGGGCGCTGCCCGACTGCTCATCGACAGTGACGTCACATTTCTTTTGGTTAGAATGATTCGAGAAATCAACTGATATTTAGAATCTAAGAAAACTGTCCTTACTGCACATCAGAATATACAGTTTAATTATAGTTTCATTGCGAATATGTGGAAGCAGAAAATACAACAATGGCTCGAATGTAGAAGGCTGGAGGGCGTTATTGACAGGGCTACGGATAATGGCGTAGTCTTTGTTCTGTGACACATAATCAACCTGGCTTGAAACACAGACTCCGTTCCCTCTCCACAGATGCTGTCAGACCTGCTGAGATTGCCCAGCATTTTGTGTTTTTGTTCCAGATTGGTGCATCAACAAGAAGGAACTGTTACGATGTGGACAAGATGAGACTGTGTCCATCTTAAATTGGCTTGTTTATTGGAGCTAAAAGAGCATTTGTCGTCTCTGTGGCGCAATCGGTCAGCGCGTTCGGCTGTTAACTGAAAGGTTGGTGTTTCAATCCCACCCAGAGACGAAGTGTTATCCCACCCCGCGTGAACCGCATTTTACTTTGTCCCTCTGTGGGATCGAATCACCGCCTTGGTGCTTTTTATATTTCATGCCACGTTGATTTGATTTCTTTGCTCCGGTTCCAATATTAAACACGCCAAATTCTGTCTTTCTGATTTTAAACATTCAGTTCGCATCCAAAGGGTTAATGAATATGAATTTGAATTACCATAGAGAGACATTCACCAAATAGCAACAGTGGGATGAAAGGTTCTTAGATTTTTCTCTTTGGATCAAAGAGGGCGAGACGGCGAATGAGAGACGCTCCAAAGTTCAACTGGTATGAGGGCGGAGATGTTGAGTCGTAGATGTGAGAGAAAGTTGGTTTGCACTGACAATATTCAGGAATGAGAGGAAAGGGATACAGAATGGGGCAGCGCGGTCGCACAAGTGATTAGCACTGTGGCTTCACAGCGCCAGGGTCCCAGGTTCGATTCCCCGCTGGGTCACTGTCTGTGCGGAGTTTGCACGTTCTCCCCGTGTCCGCGTGGGTTTCCTCCGGGTGCTCCGGTTTCCTCCCACAGTCCAAAGACGTGCAGGTTAGGTGGATTGGCCATGCTAAATTACCCGTAGTGTCCATAAGGGTTGGGAGGGGTTATTGGGTTGCGGGGATAAGGTGGAAGTGAGGGATTAATGTGGGTCGGTGCAGACTCGATGGGCCGAATGGCCTCCTTCTGCACTGTATGTTCTATGTAATAAAATGGTTTTTAAAAAATCAGCAGGGGTCTTCGTGATCAAGCTCCTCCGTAGAATGCCAGTCACCTGGCACGTTGATCTTGGCCAATCCAGCGAAACTGCTAGTCTATGGACAATCTGGCACACTTTAGCATGGCCAATCCACCGAACCTTCACATCTTTGGACTATGGGAGGGACCTCGAGCAGGCGGAGAAAATCGATGCAGAGACGGGAGAAAGTCCAAATGCCATATATTTGGGCTGAATGTCGAAATTGTTATGTGTTATCTATTATAGCGGTTCTTTTTATCAGCGTGGGTTAAAATGTATATACCCTTGTTGCAGGAACATTACTCTGGAACCAAAGTTGAGGTATCCAAACTGTGTATCTACGAAACTTGTAATGAGAGAGTCATAAAGTGTTGGCCATGATAGATTCCAAACAGTTGATGATCAAGTACATCGGCAGTCACTGTGCACCTCGGCGGGAACGTGTGGCGTCGTGATCGTATAGTGGTTAGTACTTTGAGCTGTGGCTGCATCAACCTCACTTCGACTCCGAGTCACGACAGCGGTAAGTTAATGTGTATCTCGAAAATTAACGGGTGCGGAATTCTCTGTGTAAGGCCTCTTTAAAGCGGGTCACAACTGAGTGCATGTTTCTGCTCCTGTGAGAGGCACCTGAATTCAAACTGTTGTGAATACGAGAATCTCCTCAGATCACGGCTTTATATTTTAAGTATTTTCATCTATCATACTCCTCCGGGTCTTTTATTTTTGCAAGTGAAAACAGTCTCTCTCAATTTGTTACATCAGCTTCTTCGGCTATTCTCCCAAAACTTTCAAGTGTCTCAACCAAATACCCACTGAACCTTCTTTATACGCGGAGAATAATCTTGGTCTCGATAGTCCCTCCATGGAAATGAATTTCCTGACATCTGGTCATGAAGCAGTGAGGAGGAGTGGGCAGAATTCTGAGAAATAGAGTCACTTGGCAGTGGAGAAAAGGAAACGAAGCAACACACGAAAATCAAGCACTTTGTGAATGTTGGGAAAGACTTCGAGAAAGAGACTCCGGGGAGAACGAAGGGCGCTGCCCGACTGATCGTCGACAGTCAAGACACATTTCCTTTGGTTAGAATGAGAAATCAACTGATATTTAGAAACTAAGAAAACTGTCCTAACTGCACATCAGAAAATACAGTTTTGTTATAGTTTCACTGCGAATATCTGGAAGTAGAAAATACAAAAATGGCTCGAATGTAAAATGGTGGAGGAGCGTTATTGACAGGGCTACGGATAATGGTGTAGTCTTTGTTCTGTAACACAAAGTCACCCTGTCTTGAACCACAGACTCCGTTCTGACTTCTCAGATGCTGTAAGACCTGCCGAGATTGCCCAACCTTTTGTGTTTTTGTTCCAGATTTGTGCATGGACAATAATTTGCTCTTATGACGTGGCCAGGATGAGATTGTTTCCATCATTATGTGGCATGTTTATTCGAGCAACGAGAGCAGTTGTCGTCTCTGTGGCGCAATCGGTTAGCGCGTTCGGCTGTTAACCGAAAGGTTGGTGGTTCAATCCCACCCGGAGACGAAATGATATCCATCCCGAGGATGCTTTATTTTGTATACTTCGTCTCTCAGTGGGATCGAATCACCGCCTTGGTGCTTTTTATATTTCATGCCACGTTGATTTGATTTATTTTCTCCGGTTCCAATATTAAACACGCCAAATGCTGTCTTTATGATTTCAAACAGTCAGTTCGCATCCAAAGGTTTAATCAATATGAATTTGAACCACCATGGAGAGACATTCACCTAACAGCAACAGTGGAACGAAAGGGGCCTAGATTTTTCTCTTCAGATCAAAGAGTGTGAGACGGCGAAAGAGAGGCTCTCCAACGCGCAACTGGTATTTGGGCGGAGAAAGACAATCGTGGAAATAGAGAGAGAGTTTGTTTGCACTTGCAATATTCAAGAATGAGAGGAAAGGAATGCTGGGAGAAATGGTTTCAAAAAATCAGCAAGAGACAAAGAGACCAAGTTCCTCCGTAGAATACCCGTAATCCCGCAAATTGATCACGGCCAATCCAGCGAAACTGTTAATCCATGAACAATCTGGCTCATTTTAGCATGGCCAATACACCGAACGTTCACATCTTTGCACTGCGGGAGGGACCTCGAGCAGGTAGAGAAAACCGATGCAGACACCGGGAGAACGTCCAAATACCATAAGTTTGGGATGAATATCGGAATTGTTATGTATTATATATTATAGCCATTGCATTGTTATTTTTATGAGCCCGGTTAATTATCCTTGTTGCAGGAACATTATTATGGAACCAAAGTTAAGGCATCCAAACTTGTGTATCTACTAAAGTTGTTTTTAGGGAGTCATAAACTGTGCGTCATGATAGATTCCAAACAGTTGATGACCAAGTACATCGACAGTTACAGACGTGCTTCGCCGGTGACGTGTGGCGCCGTGATCGTCTCGTGGTTAGTGCTCTGCGTTGTGGCCGCAGCAATTTCGATTCAGAGTCACGGCAGCGATAATTTGATGAGTTTTTCGCAAATGAACTGATGAGGAATTCTCTGAGGAAAGGACTCTTTAAAACTGGCTCACATCTGAGTGCATGCTTCTGCTCCTGTTTGATGCTCCAGAATTCAAACGGTTGTGAATACGAGAATCTCTTCAGCTCCCAGTTTTTTATTTTAACTATTATCATCAAGCATACTCCTCAGGTTCTTGTCTGGTTGGAAGTGAAAACAGTCTCTCTCAATTTGCTGCATCAGCTTCTTTGGCCATTCACCCAAAACGTTCAAGTGTCTCAAGTAAAGACCCACGGAACTTTCTGTATACGCGGAGAATATTCTTGGTCTGGATGGTCCCTCCATCTCCATGAATTTCCTGACATCTGTCATGATGCAATGAAGAGGAGCGGGCAGGATTTTGGGAGATAATGCCAGTTGGCAATGGAGAAAATGGAAAAGAAGCGACACAAGAAAATCAAGCACTAGTTTTGTGAATGATGGGAAACACTTCGAGAAAGAGACACCGGGGAGAACGAAGGGCGCTGCCCGACTGCTCATCGACAGTGACGTCACATTTCCTTTGGTTAGAATGATTCGAGAAATCAACTGATATTTAGAATCTAAGAAAACTGTCCTTACTGCACATCAGAATATACAGTTTAATTATAGTTTCATTGCGAATATCTGGAAGCAGAAAATACAACAATGGCTCGAATGTAGAAGGCTGGAGGGCGTTATTGACAGGGCTATGGATAATGGCGTAGTCTTTGTTCTGTGACACATAATCAACGTGGCTTGAAACACAGACTCCGTTCTCTCTCCACAGATGCGGTCAGACCTGCTGAGATTGCCCAGCATCTTGTGTTTTTGTTCCAGATTGGTTAGGGTTAGGGTTAGGGTTAGGGTCCTTTTCTCCGATTTAAGATTTCTTTTCTCCGGTTCCAATATTAAACACGCCAAATTCTGTCTTTTTGATTTTAAACATTCAGTTCGCATCCAAAGGGTTAATGAATATGAATTTGAATTACCATAGAGAGACATTCACCCAATAGCAACAGTGGGATGAAAGGATCTTAGATTTTTCTCTTTGGATCAAAGAGGGCGAGACGGCGAATGAGAGACGCTCCAAAGTTCAACTGGTATGCGGGCGGAGATGTTGAGTCGTAGAAATAGAGAGAAAGTTCGTTTGCACTGACAATATTCAGGAATGAGAGGAAAGGGATACAGGATGTAATGGTTTTTAAAAAATCAGCAGGGGTCTTCGTGATCAAGCTCCTCCGTAGAATGCCAGTCACCTGGCACGTTGATCTTGGCCAATCCAGCGAAACTGCTAGTCTATGGACCATCTGGCACACTTTAGCATGGCCAATCCACCGAACCTTCACATCTTTGGACTGTGGGAGGGATCTCGAGCAGGCGGAGAAAATCGATGCAGAGAAGGGAGAAAGTCCAAATGCCATAAATTTGGGCTGAATGTCGAAATTGTTATGTGTTATCTATTATAGCGGTTCTTTTTATCAGCGTGGGTTAAAATGTATATATCCTTGTTGCAGGAACATTACTCTGGAACCAATGTTGAGGTATCCAAACTGTGTATCTACGAAACTTGTAATGAGAGAGTCATAAAGTGTTGGCCATGATAGATTCCAAACAGTTGATGATCAAGTACATCGGCAGTCACTGTGCACCTCGGCGGTAACGTGTGGCGTCGTGATCGTATAGTGGTTAGTACTTTTCGCTGTGGCTGCAGCAACCTTCTTCGACTCCGAGTCACGACAGCGGTAAGTTAATGTGTATCTCGGAAAGGAACGGGTGTGGAATTCTCTTTGTAAGGCCTCGTTAAAGCGTGTCACAACTGAGTGCATGTTTCTGCTCCTGTTGGAGGCACCTGAATTCAAACTGTTGTGAATACGAGAATCTCCTCAGATCACGGTTTTATATTTTAACTATTTTCATCTATCATACTCCTCCGGGTCTTTTATTTTTGCAAGTGAAAACAGTCTCTCTCAATTTGTTCCATCAGCTTCTTCGGCTATTCACCCAAAACTTTCAAGTGTCTCAACCAAATACCCACTGAACCTTCTTTATACGCGGAGAATAACCTTGGTCTCGATAGTCCCTCCATGGAAATGAATTTCCTGACATCTGGTCATGAAGCAGTGAGGAGTGGGCAGAATTCTGAGAAATAGAGCCACTTAGCAGTGGAGAAAAGGATACGAAGCAACACACGAAAATCAAGCACTAGGTTTGTGAATGTTGGGAAACACTTCGAGAAAGAGACTCCGGGAAGAACGAAGGGCGCTGCCCGACTGATCGTCGACAGTCAAGACACATTTCCTTTGGTTAGAATGAGAAATCAACTGATATTTAGAAACTAAGAAAACTGTCCTAACTGCACATCAGAAAATACAGTTTTATTATAGTTTTACTGCGAATATCTGGAAGCAGAAAATACAAAAATGGCTCGAATGTAAAAGGCTGGAGGCGCGTTATTGACAGGGCTACGGATAATGGTGTAGTCTTTGTTCTGTAACACAAAGTCACCCTGTCTTGAACCACAGCCTCCGTTCTGACTTCTCAGATGCTGTAAGAACTGCCGAGATTGCCCAACCTTTTGTGTTTTTGTTCCAGATTTGTGCATGGACAATAATTTGCTCTGAGGACGTGTCCAGGATGAGATTGTTTCCATCATAATTTGGCATGTTTGTTTGAGTGACGTGAGCAGTTGCCGTCTCTGTGGCGCAATCGGTTAGCGCGTTCGGCTGTTGACCGAAAGGTTGGTGTTCAATCCCACCGAGAGACGTAATGATATCCCTACTGAGGATCAAATGTTTTGTCTACTTCGTCCCTCTGTGGGATCGAATCACCGCCTTGGTGCTTTTTATATTTCATGCCACGTTGATTTGATTTATTTTCTCCGGTTCCAATATTAAACACGCCAAATGCTGTCTTTATGATTTCAAACAGTCAGTTCGCATCCAAAGGTTTATCAATATGGATTTGAACCACCATGGAGAGACATTCACCTAACAGCAACAGTGGAACGAAAGGGGCCTAGATTTTTCTCTTTAGATCAAAGAGTGTGAGACGGTGAATGAGAGGCACTGCAACGCGCAACTGGTATTTGGGCGGAGAAAGACAATCGTGGAAATAGAGAGAGAGTTTGTTTGCACTTGCAATATTCAAGAATGAGAGGAAAGGAATGCTGGGAGAAATCGTTTCAAAAAATCAGCAAGAGACAAAGAGACCAAGTTCCTCCGTAGAATACCCGTAATCCCGCAAATTGATCCCGGCAATCCAGCGAAACTGTTAATCCATGGACAATCTGGCTCATTTTAGCATGGCCAATACACCGAACGTTCACATCTTTGCACTGCGGGTGGGACCTCGAGCAGGGGAAGAAAACCGATGCAGACACCGGGAGAACGTCCAAATACCATAAGTTTGGGATGAATATCGGAATTGTTATGTATTATATATTACAGCCATTGCATTGTTATTTTTATGAGCCCGGTTAATTATCCTTGTTGCAGGAACATTATTATGGAACCAAAGTTAAGGCATCCAAACTTGTGTATCTACTAAAGTTGTTTTTAGGGAGTCATAAACTGTGCGTCATGATAGATTCCAAACAGTTGATGACCAAGTACATCGACAGTTACAGACATGCTTCGCCGGTGACGTGTGGCGCCGTGATCGTCTCGTGGTTAGTGCTATCCGTTGTGGCCGCAGCAATTTCGATTCAGAGTCACGGCAGCGATAATTTGATGAGTTTTTCGAAAATGAACTGATGAGGAATTCTCTGAGGAAAGGACTCTTTAAAACGGGCTCACATCTGAGTGCATGCTTCTGCTCCTGTTTGATGCTCCAGAATTCAAACGCTTGTGAATACGAGAATCTCTTCAGCTCCCAGTTTTTTATTTTAACTATTATCAGCAAGCATACTCCTCAGGTTCTTGTCTGGTTGGAAGTGAAAACAGTCTCTCTCAATTTGCTGCAACAGCTTCTTTGGCCATTCACCCAAAATGTTCAAGTGTCTCAAGTAAAGACCCACGGAACCTTCTGTATACGCGGAGAATATTCTTGGTCTGGATGGTCCCTCCATCTCCATGAATTTCCTGACATCTGTCATGATGCAATGAAGAGGAGCGGGCAGGATTTTGGGAGATAATGCCAGTTGGCAATGGAGAAAATGGAAAAGAAGCGACACACGAAAATCCAGCACTAGTTTTGTGAATGATGGGAAACACTTCAAGAAAGAGACACCGGGGAGAACGAAGGGCGCTGCCCGACTGCTCATCGACAGTGACGTCACATTTCCTTTGGTTCGAATGATTCGAGAAATCAACTGATATTTAGAATCTAAGAAAACTGTCCTTACTGCACATCAGAATATACAGTTTAATTATAGTTTCATTGCGAATATCTGGAAGCAGAAAATACAACAATGGCTCGAATGTAGAAGGCTGGAGGGCGTTATTGACAGGGCTATGGATAATGGCGTAGTCTTTGTTCTGTGACACATAATCAACGTGGCTTGAAACACAGACTCCGTTCTCTCTCCACAGACGCTGTCAGACCTGCTGAGATTGCCCAGCATCTTGTGTTTTTGTTCCAGATTGGTTAGGGTTAGGGTTAGGGTTCTTTTCTCCGATTTAAGATTTATTTTCTCCGGTTCCAATATTAAACACGCCAAATTCTGTCTTTCTGATTTTAAACATTCAGTTCGCATCCAAAGGGTTAATGAATATGAATTTGAATTACCATAGAGAGACATTCACCCAATAGCAACAGTGGGATGAAAGGATCTTAGATTTTTCTCTTTGGATCAAAGAGGGCGAGACGGCGAATGAGAGACGCTCCAAAGTTCAACTGGTATGCGGGCGGAGATGTTGAGTCGTAGAAATAGAGAGAAAGTTCGTTTGCACTGACAATATTCAGGAATGAGAGGAAAGGGATACAGGATGAAATGGTTTTTAAAAAATCAGCAGGGGTCTTCGTGATCAAGCTCCTCCGTACAATGCCAGTCACCTGGCACGTTGATCTTGGCCAATCCAGCGAAACTGCTAGTCTATGGACAATCTGGCACACTTTAGCATGGCCAATCCACCGAACCTTCACATCTTTGGACTATGGGAGGGACCTCGAGCAGGCGGAGAAAATCGATGCAGAGACGGGAGAAAGTCCAAATGCCATATATTTGGGCTGAATGTCGAAATTGTTATGTGTTATCTATTATAGCGGTTCTTTTTATCAGCGTGGGTTAAAATGTATATACCCTTGTTGCAGGAACATTACTCTGGAACCAATGTTGAGGTATCCAAACTGTGTATCTACGAAACTTGTCATGAGAGAGTCATAAAGTGTTGGCCATGATAGATTCCAAACAGTTGATGATCAAGTACATCGGCAGTCACTGTGCATCTCGGCGGGAACGTGTGGCGTCGTGATCGTATAGTGGTTAGTACTTTGCGCTGTGGCTGCATCAACCTCGCTTCGACTCCGAGTCACGACAGCGGTAAGTTAATGTGTATCTCGAAAATTAACGGGTGCGGAATTCTCTGTGTAAGGCCTCTTTAAAGCGGGTCACAACTGAGTGCATGTTTCTGCTCCTGTGAGAGGCACCTGAATTCAAACTGTTGTGAATACGAGAATCTCCTCAGATCACTGTTTTATATTTTAACTATTTTCATCCATCATACTCCTCCGGGTCTTTTATTTTTGCAAGTGAAAACAGTCTCTCTCAATTTGATACATCAGCTTCTTCGGCTATTCGCCCAAAACTTTCAAGTGTCTCAACCAAATACCCTCTGAACCTTCTTTATACGCGGAGAATAATCTTGGTCTCGATAGTCCCTCCATGGAAATGAATTTCCTGACATCTGGTCATGAAGCAGTGAGGAGTGAGCAGAATTTTGAGAAATAGAGCCACTTGGCAGTGGAGAAAAGGATACGAAGCAACACACAAAAATCAAGCACTAGGTTTGTGAATGTTGGGAAACACTTCGAGAAAGAGACTCCGGGGAGAACGAAGGGCTCTTCCCGACTGACCGTCGACAGTCAAGACACATTTCCTTTGGTTAGAATGAGAAATCAACTGATATTTAGAAACTAAGAAAACTGTCCTAACTGCACATCAGAAAATACAGTTTTATTATAGTTTCACTGCGAATATCTGGAAGCAGAAAATACAAAAATGGCTCGAATGTAAAATGGTGGAGGAGCGTTATTGACAGGGCTACGGATAATGGTGTAGTCTTTGTTCTGTAACACAAAGTCACCCTGTCCTGAACCACTGACTCCGTTCTGACTTCTCAGATGCTGTAAGACCTGCCGAGATTGCCCAACTTTTTGTGTTTTTGTTCCAGATTTGTGCATGGACAATAATTTGCTCTTCTGACGTGGCCAGGATGAGATTGTTTCCATCATAATTTGGCATGTTTATTCGAGTGACGTGACAGTTGTCGTCTCAGTGGCGCAATCGTTTTCCGCGTTCGGCTGTTAACCGAAAGGTTGGTGGTTCAATCCCACCCAGAGACGAAATGATATCCCTCCCGAGGATGAAAGGTTTTGTATACTTCGTCCCTCTGTGGGATCGAATCACCGCCTTGGTGCTTTTTATATTTCATGCCACGTTGATTTGATTTATTTTCTCCGGTTCCAATATTAAATACGCCAAATGCTGTCTTTATGATTTCAAACAGTCAGTTCGCATCCAAAGGTTTAATCAATATGTATTTGAACCACCATGGAGAGACATTCACCTAACAGCAACAGTGGAACGAAAGGGGCCTAGATTTTTCTCTTTAGATCAAAGAGTGTGAGACGGCGAATGAGAGGCACTGCAACGCGCAACTGGTATTTGGGCGGAGAAAGTCAATCGTGGAAATAGAGAGAGAATTAGTTTGCACTTGCAATATTCAAGAATGAGAGGAAAGGAATGCTGGGAGAAATCGTTTCAAAAAATCAGCAAGAGACAAAGAGACCAAGTTCCTCCGTAGAATACCCGTAATCCCGCAAATTGATCACGGCCAATCCAGCGAAACTGTTAATCCATGGACAATCTGGCTCATTTTAGCATGGCCAATACACCGAACGTTCACATCTTTGCACTGCGGGAGGGACCTCGAGCAGGTAGAGAAAACCGATGCAAACACCGGGAGAACGTCCAAATACCATAAGTTTGGGATGAATATCGGAATTGTTATGTATTATATATTATAGCCATTGCATTGTTATTTTTATGAGCCCGGTTAATTATCTTTGTTGCAGGAACATTATTATGGAACCAAAGTTAAGGCATCCAAACTTGTGTATCTACTAAAGTTGTTTTTAGGGAGTCATAAACTGTGCGTCATGATAGATTCCAAACAGTTGAAGACCAAGTACATCGACAGTTACAGACATGCTTCACTGGTGACGTGTGGCGCCGTGATCGTCTCGTGGTTAGTGCTATCCGTTGTGGCCGCAGCAATTTCGATTCAGAGTCACGGCAGCGATAATTTGATGAGTTTTTCGCAAATGAACTGATGAGGAATTCTCTGAGGAAAGGACTCTTTAAAACGGGCTCACATCTGAGTGCATGCTTCTGCTCCTGTTTGATGCTCCAGAATTCAAACGCTTGTGAATACGAGAATCTCTTCAGCTCCCAGTTTTTTATTTTAACTATTATCAGCAAGCATACTCCTCAGGTTCTTGTCTGGTTGGAAGTGAAAACAGTCTCTCTCAATTTGCTGCATCAGCTTCTTTGGCCATTCACCCAAAATGTTCAAGTGTCTGAAGTAAAGACCCACGGAACCTTCTGTCTCCGCGGAGAATATTCTTGGTCTGGATGGTCCCTCCACCTCCATGAATTTCCTGACACCTGTCATGATGCAATGAGGAGGAGCGGGCAGGATTTTGGGAGATAATGCCAGTTGGCAATGGAGAAAATGGAAAAGAAGCGACACACGAAAATCAAGCACTAGTTTTGTGAATGTTGGGAAACACTTCTAGATAGAGACACCGGGGAGAACTAAGGGCGCTGCCCGACTGCTCATCGACAGTGACGTCACATTTCCATTGGTTAGAATTATTCGAGAAATCAACTGATATTTAGAAGCTAATAAAACTGTCCTTACTGCACAATAGAAAATACAGTTTAATTATAGTTTCATTGCGAATATCTGGAAGCAGAAAATACAACAATGGCTCGAATGTAGAAGGCTGGAGGGCGTTATTGACAGGGCTACGGATAATGGCGTAGTCTTTGTTCTGTGACACATAATCAACCTGGCTTGAAACACAGACTCCGTTCTCTCTCCACAGATGCTGTCAGACCTGCTGAGATTGCCCAGCATTTTGAGTTTTTGTTCCAGATTGGTGCATCAACAAGAAGGAACTGTTACGATGTGGACAAGATGAGACTGTGTCCATCTTAAATTGGCCTTTTTATTGGAGCTGAAGTAGCATTTGTCGTCTCTGTGGCGCAATCGGTCAGCGCGTTCGGCTGTTAACTGAAAGGTTGGTGGTTCGATCCCACCCAGAGACGGAATGTTATCCCACCCCGCGTGAACCGCATTTTACTTTGTCCCTCTGTGCGATCGAAACACCGCCTTGGTGCTTTTAATATTTCATTCCACGTTGATTTGATTTCTTTTCTCCGGTTCCAATATTAAACACGCCAAATTCTGTCTTTCTGATTTTAAACATTCAGTTCGCATCCAAAGGGTTAATGAATATGAATTTGAATTACCATAGAGAGACATTCATCCAATAGCAACAGTGGGATGAAAGGATCTTAGATTTTTCTCTTTGGATCAAAGAGGGCGAGACGGCGAATGAGAGACGCTCCAAAGTTCAACTGGTATGCGGGCGGAGATGTTGAGTCGTAGAAATAGAGAGAAAGTTGGTTTGCACTGACAATATTCAGGAATGAGAGGAAAGGGATACAGAATGAAATGGTTTTTTTAAAATCAGCAGGGGTCTTCGTGATCAAGCTCCTCCGGAGAATGCCAGTCACCTGGCACGTTGATCGTGGCTAATCCAGCGAAACTGCTAGTCTATGGACAATCTGGCACACTTTAGCATGGCCAATCCACCGAACCTTCACATCTTTGGACTATGGGAGGGACCTCGAGCAGGCGGAGAAAATCGATGCAGAGACGGGAGAAAGTCCAAATGCCATATATTTGGGCTGAATGTCGAAATTGTTATGTGTTATCTATTATAGCGGTTCTTTTTATCAGCGTGGGTTAAAATGTATATACCCTTGTTGCAGGAACATTACTCTGGAACCAATGTTGATGTATCCAAACTGTGTATCTACGAAACTTGTAATGAGAGAGTCATCAAGTGTTGGCCATGATAGATTCCAAACAGTTGATGATCAAGTACATCAGCAGTCACTGTGCACCTGGTCGGGAACGTGTGGCGTCGTGATCGTATAGTGGTTAGTACTTTGAGCTGTGGCTGCATCAACCTCGCTTCGACTCCGAGTCACGACAGCGGTAAGTTAATGTGTATCTCGAAAATTAACGGGTGCGGAATTCTCTGTGTAAGGCCTCTTTAAAGCGGGTCACAACTGAGTGCATGTTTCTGCTCCTGTGAGAGGCACCTGAATTCAAACTGTTGTGAATACGAGAATCTCCTCAGATCACTGTTTTATATTTTAACTATTTTCATCCATCATACTCCTCCGGGTCTTTTATTTTTGCAAGTGAAAACAGTCTCTATCAATTTATTACATCAGCTTCTTCGGCTATTCACTCAAAACTTTCAAGTGTCTCAACCAAATACCCACTGAACCTTCTTTATACGCGGAGCATAATCTTGGTCTCGATAGTCCCTCCATGGAAATGAACTTCCTGACATCTGGTTATGAAGCAGTGAGGAGTGGGCAGAATTTTGAGAAATAGAGCCACTTGGCAGTGGAGAAAAGGATACGAAGCAACACACGAAAATCAAGCACTAGGTTTGTGAATGTTGGCAAACACTTCGAGAAAGAGACACCGGGGAGAACGAAGGGCGCTGCCCGACTGCTCATCGACAGTGACGTCACATTTCCTTTGGTTAGAAAGATTCGAGAAATCAACTGATATTTAGAATCTAAGAAAACTGTCCTTACTGCACATCAGAATATACAGTTTAATTATAGTTTCATTGCGAATATCTGGAAGCAGAAAATACAACAATGGCTCGAATGTAGAAGGCTGGAGGGCGTTATTGACAGGGCTATGGATAATGGCGTGGTCTTTGTTCTGTGACACATAATCAACGTGGCCTGAAACACAGACTCCGTTCTCTCTCCACAGATGCTGTCAGACCTGCTGAGATTGCCCAGCATCTTGTGTTTTTGTTCCAGATTGGTTAGGGTTGGGGTTAGGGTTAGGGTTAGGGTTAGGGTTCTTTTCTCCGGTTTTAGATTTATTTTCTCCGGTTCCAATATTAAACACGCCAAGTTCTGTCTTTCTGATTTTAAACATTCAGTTCGCATCCAAAGGGTTAATGAATATGAATTTGAATTACCATAGAGAGACATTCACCCAATAGCAACAGTGGGATGAAAGGAACTTAGATTATTCTCTTTGGATCAAAGAGTGCGAGACGGCGAATGAGAGACGCTCCAAAGTTCAACTGGTATGCGGGAGGAGATGTTGAGACGTAGAAATAGAGAGAAAGTTGGTTTGCACTGACAATATTCAGGAATGAGAGGAAAGGGATACAGAATGAAATGGTTTTTAAAAAATCAGCAGGGGTCTTCGTGATCAAGCTCCTCCGTAGAATTCCAGTCACCTGGCACGTTGATCTTGGCCAATCCAGCGAAACTGCTAGTCTATGGACAATCTGGCACACTTTAGCATGGCCAATCCACCGAACCTTCACATCTTTGGACTATGGGAGGGACCTCGAGCAGGCGGAGAAAATCGATGCAGAGACGGGAGAAAGTCCAAATGCCATATATTTGGGCTGAATGTCGAAATTGTTATGTGTTATCTATTATAGCGGTTCTTTTTATCAGCGTGGGTTAAAATGTATATACCCTTGTTGCAGGAACATTACCCTGGAACCAATGTTGAGGTATCCAAACTGTGTATCTACGAAACTTGTAATGAGAGAGTCATAAAGTGTTGGCCATGATAGATTCCAAACAGTTGATGATCAAGTACATCGGCAGTCACTGTGCATCTCGGCGGGAACGTGTGGCGTCGTGATCGTCTGGTGGTTAGTACTTTGCGCTGTGGCTGCATCAACCTCGCTTCGACTCCGAGTCACAACAGCGGTAAGTTAATGTGTATCTCGAAAATTAACGGGTGCGGAATTCTCTGTGTAAGGCCTCTTTAAAGCGGGTCACAACTGAGTGCATGTTTCTGCTCCTGTGAGAGGCACCTGAATTCAAACTGTTGGCAATACGAGAATCTCCTCAGATCACTGTTTTATATTTTAACTATTTTCATCCATCATACTCCTCCGGGTCTTTTATTTTTGCAAGTGAAAACAGTCTCTCTCAATTTGTTACATCAGCTTCTTCGGCTATTCACCCAAAACTTTCAAGTGTCTCAACCAAATACCCTCTGAACCTTCTTTATACGCGGAGAATAATCTTGGTCTCGATAGTCCCTCCATGGAAATGAATTTCCTGACATCTGGTCATGAAGCAGTGAGGAGTGGGCAGAATTTTGAGAAATAGAGCCACTTGGCAGTGGAGAAAAGGATACGAAGCAACACACGAAAATCAAGCACTAGGTTTGTGAATGTTGGGAAACACTTCGAGAAAGAGACACCGGGGAGAACGAAGGGCGCTTCCCGACTGATCGTCGACAGTCAAGACACATTTCCTTTGGTTACAATGAGAAATCAACTGATATTTAGAAACTAAGAAAACTGTCCTAACTGCACATCAGAAAATACAGTTTTATTGTAGTTTCACTGCGAATATCTGGCAGCAGAAAATACAAAAATGGCTCGAATGAAAAAGGCTGGAGGCGCGTTATTGACAGGGCTACGGATAATGGTGTAGTCTTTGTTCTGTAACACAAAGTCACCCTGTCTTGAACCACAGACTCCGTTCTGACTTCTCAGATGCTGTAAGACCTGCGGAGATTGCCCAACCTTTTGTGTTTTTGTTCCAGATTTGTGCATGGACAATAATTTGCTCTTTTGACGTGGCCAGGATGAGATTGTTTCCATCATTATTTGTCATGTTTATTCGAGTAACGAGAGCAGTTGTCATCTCTGTGGCGCAATCGGTTAGCGCGTTCGGCTGTTAATCGAAAGGTTGGTGGTTCAATCCCACCCGAAGACGAAATGATATTCCTCCCGAGGCTGAAATGTTTTGTATACTTCGTCCCTCTGTGGGATCGAATCACCACCTTGATGCTTTTTATATTTCATGCCCCGTTGATTTGATTTATTTTCTCCGGTTCCAATTTTAAACACGCCAAATGCTGTCTTTATGATTTCAAACAGTCAGTTCGCATCCAAAGGTTTAATCAATATGAATTTGAACCACCATGGAGAGACATTCACCTGACAGCAACAGTGGAACGAAAGGGGCCTAGATTTTTCTCTTTAGATCAAAGAGTGTGAGACGGCGAATGAGAGGCACTGCAACGCGCAACTGGTATTTGGGCGGAGAAAGACAATCGTGGAAATAGAGAGAGAGTTTGTTTGAACTTGCAATATTCAAGAATGGGAGGAAAGGAATGCTGGGAGAAATGGTTTCAAAAAATCAGCAAGAGACAAAGAGACCAAGTTCCTCCGTAGAATACCCGTAATCCGGCAAATTGATCACGGCCAACACAGCGAACCTGTTAATCCATGGACAATCTGGCTCATTTTAGCATGGCCAATACACCGAACGTTCACATCTTTGCACTGCGGGGGGATCTCGAGCAGGTAGAGAAAACCGATGCAGACACCGGGAGAACGTCCAAATACCATAAGTTTGGGATGAATATCGGAATTGTTATGTATTATATATTACAGCCATTGCATTGTTATTTTTATGAGCCCGGTTAATTATCCTTGTTGCAGGAACATTATTATGGAACCAAAGTTAAGGCATCCAAACTTGTGTATCTACTAAAGTTGTTTTTAGGGAGTCATAAACTCTGCGTCATGATAGATTCCAAACAGTTGATGACCAAGTACATCGACAGTTACAGACATGCTTCGCCGGTGACGTATGGCGCCGTGATCGTCTCGTGGTTAGTGCTCTGCGTTGTGGCCGCAGCAATTTCGATTCAGAGTCACGGCAGCGATAATTTGATGAGTTTTTCACAAATGAACTGATGAGGAATTCTCTGAGGAAAGGACTCTTTAAAACGGGCTCACATCTGAGTGCATGCTTCTGCTCCTGTTTGATGCTCCAGAATTCAAACGCTTGTGAATACGAGAATCTCTTCAGCTCCCAGTTTTTTATTTTAACTATTATCAGCAAGCATACTCCTCAGGTTCTTGTCTGGTTGGAAGCGAAAACAGACTCTCTCAATTTGCTGCATCATCTTCTTTGGCCATTCACCCAAAATGTTCAAGTGTCTCAAGTAAAGACCCACGGAACCTTCTGTATACGCGGAGAATATTCTTGGTCTGGATGGTCCCTCCATCTGCATGAATTTCCTGACATCTGACATGATGCAATGAAGAGGAGCGGGCAGGATTTTGGGAGATAATGCCAGTTGGCAATGGAGAAAATGGAAAAGAAGCGACACACGGAAATCAAGCACTAGTTTTGTGAATGTTGGGAAACACTTCGAGAAAGAGACACCGGGGAGAACGAAGGGCGCTGCCCGACTGCTCATCGACAGTGACGTCACATTTCCATTGGTTAGAATGATTCGAGAAATCAACTGATATTTAGAATCTAAGAAAACTGTCCTTACTGCACATCAGAATATACAGTTTAATTATAGTTTCATTGCGAATAGCTGGAAGCAGAAAATACAACAATGGCTCGAATGTAGAAGGCTGGAAGGCGTTATTGACAGGGCTACGGATAGTGGCGTAGTCTTTGTTCTGTGACACATAATCAACGTGGCTTGAAACACAGACTCCGTTCTCTCTCCACAGATGCTGTCAGACCTGCTGAGATTGCCCAGCATTTTGTGTTTTTGTTCCAGATTGGTGCATCAACAAGAAGGAACTGTTACGATGTGGACAAGATGAGACTGTGTCCATCTTAAATTGGCTTGTTTATTGGAGCTAAAAGAGCATTTGTCGTCTCTGTGGCGCAATCGGTCAGCGCGTTCGGCTGTTAACTGAAACAATCCATGGACAATCTGGCTCATTTTAGCATGGCCAATACACCGAACGTTCACATCTTTGCACTGCGGGTGGGATCTCGAGCAGGTAGAGAAAACCGATGCAAACACCGGGAGAACGTCCAAATACCATAAGTTTGGGATGAATATCGGAATTGTTATGTATTATATATTACAGCCATTGCATTGTTATTTTTATGAGCCCGGTTAATTATCCTTGTTGCAGGAACATTATTATGGAACCAAAGTTAAGGTATCCAAACTTGTGTATCTACTAAATTTGTTTTTAGGGAGTCATAAACTGTGCGTCATGATAGATTCCAAACAGTTGATGACCAAGTACATCGACAGTTACAGACATGCTTCGCCGGTGACGTGTGGCGCCGTGATCGTCTCGTGGTTAGTGCTCTGCGTTGTGGCCGCAGCAATTTCGATTCAGAGTCACGGCAGCGATAATTTGATGAGTTTTTCGCAAATGAACTGATGAGGAATTCTCTGAGGAAAGGACTCTTTAAAACGGGCTCACATCTGAGTGCATGCTTCTGCTCCTGTTTGATGCTCCAGAATTCAAACGCTTGTGAATACGAGAATCTCTTCAGCTCCCAGTTTTTTATTTTATCTATTATCAGCAAGCATACTCCTCAGGTTCTTGTCTGGTTGGAAGTGAAAACAGTCTCTCTCAATTTGCTGCATCAGCTTCTTTGGCCATTCACCCAAAATGTTCAAGTGTCTCAAGTAAAGACCCACGGAACCTTCTGTATACGCGGAGAATATTCTTGGTCTGGATGGTCCCTCCATCTCCATGAATTTCCTGACTTCTGGCATGATGCAATGAAGAGGAGCGGGCAGGATTTTGGGAGATAATGCCAGTTGGCAATGGAGAAAATGGAAAAGAAGCGACACACGAAAATCAAGCACTAGTTTTGTGAATGTTGGGAAACACTTCGAGAAAGAGACACCGGGTAGAACGA
Source organism: Scyliorhinus torazame (assembly GCF_047496885.1). Taxonomy (NCBI): domain Eukaryota; kingdom Metazoa; phylum Chordata; class Chondrichthyes; order Carcharhiniformes; family Scyliorhinidae; genus Scyliorhinus; species Scyliorhinus torazame. Next base: position 175,710,815 of record NC_092720.1, on the reverse strand, counting down.
AGGGCGCTGCCCGACTGCTCATCGACAGTGACCTCACATTTCCTTTGGTTAGAATGATTCGAGAAATCAACTGATATTTAGAATCTAAGAAAACTGTCCTTACTGCACATCAGAATATACAGTTTAATTATAGTTTCATTGCGAATATCTGGAAGCAGAAAATACAACAATGGCTCGAATGTAGAAGGCTGGAGGGCGTTATTGATAGGGCTACGGATAATGGCGTAGTCTTTGTTCTGTGACACATGATCAACGTGGCTTGAAACACAGACGCCGTTCTCTCTCCACAGATGCTGTCAGACCTGCTGAGATTGCCCAGCATTTTGTGTTTTTGTTCCAGATTGGTGCATCAACAAGAATGAGCTGTTACGATGTGGACAAGATGAGACTGTGTCCATCTTAAATTGGCTTGTTTATTGGTGCTAAACGAGCGTTGATCGTCTCTGTGGCGCAATCGGTCAGCGCGTTCGGCTGTTAACGGAAAGTTTGGTGGTTCGATCCCACCCAGCGACGTAGGGTTATCCCACCCCGGGTGAAGCGTATTTTACTTTGTCCCTCTGTGGGATCGAATCAACGCCTTGGTGCTTTTTATATTTCATGCCACGTTGATTTGATTTCTTTTCTCCGGTTCCAATATTAAACACGCCAAATGCTGACTTTCTGATTTTAAAAATTCAGTTCGCATCCAAAGAGTTAATGAATATCAATTTGAATTACCATTGAGAGACATTCACCCAATAGCAACAGTGTGATGAAAGGATCTTACATTTTTCTCTTTGGATCAAAGAGGGCGAGACGGCGAATGAGAGACGCTCCAAAGTTTAACTGGAATGCGGGCGGAGATGTTGAGTCGTAGAAATAGAGAGAAAGATGGATTGCACTGACAATATTCAGGAATGAGAGGAAAAGGACACAGGATGAAATGGTTTTTAAAATATCAGCAGGGGTCTTCGTGATCAAGCTCCTCCGTCGAATGCCAGTCACCTGGCACGTTGATCTTGGCCAATCCAGCGAAAGTGCTAGTCTATGGACAATCTGGCACACTTTAGCATGGCCAATCCACCGAACCTTCACATCTTTGGACTATGGGAGGGACCTCGAGCAGGCGGAGAAAACCGGTGCAGAGACGGGAGAAAGTCCAAATGCCATATATTTGGGCTGAATGTCGAAATTGTTATGTGTTATGAATTATGGCGGTTCTTTTTATCAGCGTGGTTTAAAATGTATATATCCTCGTTGCAGGAATATTACTCTGGAACCAATGTTGAGGTATCCAAACTGTGTATCTACGAAACTTGTAATGAGAGAGTCATAATGTGTTAGCCATGATAGATTCCAAACAGTTGATGACCAAGTACATCGGCAGTCACAGTGCACCGAGGCGGTAACGTGTGGCGTCGTGATCGGAAAGTGGTTAGTACTTTGCGCTGTGGCTGCATCAACCTCGCTTCGACTCCGAATCACGTCAGCGATAAGTTAATGTGCATCTCGGAAATGAACGAGTGCGGAATTCTCTGTATAAGGCCTCTTTAAAGCGGGTCACAACTGAGTTCATGTTTCTGCTCCTGTTAGAGGCTCCTGAATTCAAACTGTTGTGAATACGAGAATCTCCTCAGATCACGGTTTTATATTTTAACTAGTATCATCTATCATACTCCGCCGGGTCTTTTATTTTTGCAAGTGAAACAGTCTCTCTCAATTTGTTCCATCAGCCTCTTCGGCTATTCACCCAAAACTTTCAAGTGTCTCAACCAAATACCCACTGAACCCTCTTTATACGCGGAGAATAATCTTGGTCTCGATAGTCCCTCCATGGAAATGAATTTCCTGACATCTGGTCATGAAGCAGTGAGGAGGAGAGGGCAGAATTCTGAGAAATGGAGCCACTTGGCAGTGGAGAAAAGGAAACGAAGCAACACATGAAAATCAAGCACTAGTTTTGTGAATGTTGGGAAACACTTCGAGAAAGAGACTCCGAGGAACGAAGGGCGCTGCCCGACTGATCGTCGACAGTCAAGACACATTTCCTTTGGTTAGAATGAGAAATCAACTGATATTTAGAAACTAAGAAAACTGTCCTAACTGCACATCAGAATTTACAGTTTTATTATAGTTTCACTGCGAATATCTGGAAGCAGAAAATACAAAAATGGCTCGAATGTCAAAGGCTGGAGGAGCGTTATTGACAGGGCTACGGATAATGGTGTAGTCTTTGTTCTGTAACACAAAGTCACCCTGTCTTGAACCTTAGACTCCGTTCTGACTTCTCAGATGCTGTAAAACCTGCCGAGATTGCCCAACCTTTTGTGTTTTTGTTCCAGATTTGTGCATGGACAATAATTTGCTCTTATGACGTGGCCAGGATGAGATTGTTTCCATCATAATTTGGAATGTTTATTCGAGCGAAGTGAGCAGTTGTCGTCTCTGTGGCGCAATCGGTTTGCGCCTTCGGCTGTTAACCGAAAGGTTGGTGATTCAATCCCACCCGGAGACGGAATGATATCCCTCCCAAGGATGAAATATTTTGTATACTTCGTCCCTCTGTGGGATCGAATCACCGCCTTGGTGCTTTTTATATTTCATGCCACGTTGATTTGATTTCTTTTCTCTGGTTCCAATATTAAACACGCCAAATGCTGCCTTTATGATTTTAAACAGTCAGTTCGCATCCAAAGGTTGAACCAATATGAATTTGAACCACCATGGAGAGACATTCAACTAACAGCAACAGTGGAACGAAAGGGGCCTAGATTTTTCTCTTTCGATCAAAGAGTGTGAGACTGCGAATGAGAGGCGCTCCAACGCGCAACTGGTATTTGGGCGGAGAAAGTCAATCGTGGAAATAGAGAGAGAGTTTGTTTGCACTTGCAATATTCAAGAATGGGAGGAAAGGAATGCTGGGAGAAATGGTTTTTAAAAATCAGCAAGAGACAAAGAGACCAAGTTCCTCCGTAGAATACCCGTAATCCCGCAAATTGATCACGGCCAATCCAGCGAAACTGTTAATCCATGGACAATCTGGCTCATTTTTGCATGGCCAATACACCGAACGTTCACATCTTTGCACTGCGGGAGGGACCTCGAGCAGGTAGAGAAAACCGATGCAGACACCGGGAGAACGTCCATATACCATAAGTTTGGGATGAATATCGGAATTGTTATGTATTATATATTATAGCCATTGCATTGTTATTTTTATGAGCCCGGTTAATTATCTTTGTTGCAGGAACATTATTATGGTACCAAAGTTAAGGCATCCAAACTTGTGTATCTACTAAAGTTGTTTTTAGGGAGTCATAAACTGTGCGTCATGATAGATTCCAAACAGTTGATGACCAAGTACATCGACAGTTACAGACATGCTTCACTAGTGACGTGTGGCGCTGTGATCGTCTCGTGGTTAGTGCTCTGCGTTGTGGCCTCAGCAATTTCGATTCAGAGTCACGGCAGCGATAATTTGATGAGTTTTTCGCAAATGAACTGATGAGGAATTCTCTGAGGAAAGGACTCTTTAAAACGGGCTCACATCTGAGTGCATGCTTCTGCTCCTGTTTGATGCTCCAGAATTCAAACGCTTGTGAATACGAGAATCTCTTCAGCTCCCAGTTTTTTATTTTAACTATTATCAGCAAGCATACTCCTCAGGTTCTTGTCTGGTTGGAAGTGAAAACAGTCTCTCTCAATTTGCTGTATCAGCTTCTTTGGCCATTCACCCAAAATGTTCAAGTGTCTGAAGTAAAGACCCACGGAATCTTCTGTCTCCGCGGAGAATATTCTTGGTCTCGATGGTCCCTCCATCTCCATGAATTTCCTGACACCTGTCATGATGCAATGAGGAGGAGCGGGCAGGATTTTGGGAGATAATGCCAGTTGGCAATGGAGAAAATGGAAAAGAACCGACACACGAAAATCAAGCACTAGTTTTGTGAATGTTGGGAAACACTTCGAGAAAGAGACACCGGGGAGAACTAAGGGCGCTGCCCGACTGCTCATCGACAGCGACGTCACATTTCCTTTGGATTGAATGTTTCGAGAAATCAACTGATATTTAGAAGCTAAGAAAACTGTCCTTACTGCACATCAGAAAATACAGTTTAATTATAGTTTCATTGCGAATATCTGGAAGCAGAAAATACAACAATGGCTCGAATGTAGAAGGCTGGAGGGCGTTATTGACAGGGCTACGGATAATGGCGTAGTCTTTGTTCTGTGAGACATAATCACCCTGGATTGAAACACAGACTCTCTCCAGAGATGCTGTCTGACCTGCTGAGATTGCCCAGCATTTTGTGTTTTTGTTCCAGATTGGTGCATCAACAAGAATGAGCTGTTGCGATGTGGACAAGATGAGACTGTGTCCATCTTAAACTGGCTTGTTTATTGGAGCTAAAAGAGCATTTGTTGTCTCTATAGCGCGTTCGGCCATTAACCGAAAGTTTTGTGGTTCGATCCCATCCAGAGACGAAGTGTTCTCCCACCCCGGGTGAAGCGTATTTTACTTTGTCCCTCTGTGGGATCGAATCACTGCCTTGGTGCTTTTTATATTTCATGCCACGGTGATTTGATTTATTTTCTCTGGTTCCAATATTAAACACGCCAAATGCTGTCTTTCCGATTTTAAAAAGTCAGTTCGCATCCAAAGGGTTAATGAATATGAATTTGAATTACCAGAGAGAGACATTCACCCAATAGCAACTGTGGGATGAAAGGATCTGAGATTTTTCTCTTTGGATCAAAGAGGGCGGGACGGCGAATGAGAGACGCTCCAAAGTTCAACTGGTATGCGGGCGGAGATGTTGAGTCGTAGAAATAGAGAGAAAGTTGGTTTGCACTGACAATATTCAGGAATGAGAGGAAAGGGATACAGGATGAAATGGTTTTTAAAAAATCAGCAGGGGTCTTCGTGATCAAGCTCCTCTGTAAAATGCCAGTCACCTGGCACGTTGATCTTGGCCAATCCAGCGAAACTGCTATTCTATGGACAGTCTGGCACACTTTAGCATGGCCAATCCACCGAACCTTCACATCTTTGGACTATGGGAGGGACCTCGAGCAGGCGGAGAAAACCGATGCAGAGACGGGAGAACGTCCAAATGCCATATATTTGGGATGAATGTCGAAATTGTTATGTATTATCTATTATAGCGGTTCTTTTTTTCAGCGTCGGTTAAAATGTATATATCCTTGTTGCAGGAACATTACTCTGGAACCAATGTTGAGGTATCCAAACTGTGTATCTACGAAACTTGTAATGAGAGAGTCATAAAGTGTTGGCCACGATAGATTCCAAACAGCTGATGATCAAGTACATCGGCAGTCACTGTGCACCTCGGCGGCAACGTGTGGCGTTGTGATCGTGTAGTGGTTTGTACTTTGCGCTGTGGCTGCATCAACCTTCTTCGACTCCGAGTCACGACAGCGGGAAGTTAATGTGTATCTCGGAAATGAACGGGTGCGGAATTCTCTGTGTAAGGCCTCTTTAAAGCGGGTCACAACTGAGTGCATGTTTCTGCTCCTGTTAGAGGCTCCTGAATTCAAACTGTTGTGAATACGCGAATCTCCTCAGATCACGGTTTTATATTTTAACTATTATCATCTATCCTACTCCTCCGGGTCTTTTATTTTTGCAAGTGAAAACAGTCTCTCTCAATTTGTTACATCAGCTTCTTCGGCTATTCACCCAAAACTTTCAAGTGTCTCAACCAAATACCCACTGAACCTTCTATATACGCGGAGAATGATCTTGGTCTCGATAGTCCCTCCATGGAAATGAATTTCCTGACATCTGGTCATGAAGCAGTGAGGAGTGGGCAGAATTTTGAGAAATAGAGCCACTTGGCAGTGGAGAAAAGGATACGAAGCAACACACGAAAATCAAGCACTAGGTTTGTGAATGTTGGGAAACACTTCGAGAAAGAGACACCGGGGAGAACGAAGGGCGCTTCCCGACTGATCGTCGACAGTCAAGACACATTTCCTTTGGTTACAATGAGAAATCAACTGATATTTAGAAACTAAGAAAACTGTCCTAACTGCACATCAGAAAATACAGTTTTATTATAGTTTCACTGCGAATATCTGGAAGCAGAAATACAAAAATGGCTCGAATGTAAAAGTTTGGAGGCGCGTTATTGGCAGGGCTACGGATAATGGTGTCGTCTTTGTTCTGTAACAAAAAGTCACCCTGTCTTGAACCACAGACTCCGTTCTGACTTCTCAGATGCTGTAAGACCTGCCGAGATTGCCCAACCTTTTGTGTTTTTGTTCCAGATTTGTGCATGGACAATAATTTGCTCTTATGACGTGGCCAGGATGAGATTGTTTCCATCATAATTTGGCATGTTTATTCTAGCGATGTGAGCTATTGTCGTCTCTGTGGCGCAATCGGTTATCGCGTTCGGCTGCTAACCGAAAGGTTGGTGGTTCAATCCCACCCGGAGATGAAATGATATTCCTCCCGAGGATGAAATTTTTTGTATACTTCGTCCCTCTGTGGGATCGAATCACCGCCTTGGTGCTATTTATATTTCATGCCACATTGATTTGATTTCTTTCCTCCGGTTCCAATATTAAACAGGCCAAATGCTGACATTATGATTTTAAACAGTCATTTCACATCCAAAGAGCTAATCAATATTACTTTGAACTACCAGAGGGAGACATTTATCCCAATAGCAACAGTGAAACGATAGGGGCCTCGATTTTTCTCTTTGGTTCAAAGAGGGTGAGACGGCGATTGTGAGGCGTTCCATAGTGTAACTGGTATCTAGGCGAAATAGTTCAATCGTGGAAATAGAGAGAGAGTTTATTCGCACTGGCAATATTCAGGAATGAAAGGAAAAGGACAGAGGGTGAAACGGTTTCAAAAAAATCAGCAGGGAACGACGTGACGAAGTTCCTCCGTAGAATGCCGTAACCCGGCATGTTGATCTGGACCAATCCAGCGAAACTGCTGATGTATGGACAATCTGGCACACTTTAGCATGGCTAATCACCGAACCTTCACATCTTTGGATGTGGTAGGGACCAGGAACAGGCGGAGAAACTCGATACAGACACCGGGAGAACGTCCAGATACCATATGTTTGGGATAAATATCGAAATTGTTATGTATTGTGTATTACCAGAATGTTGCCTGGTATGGAGGGCATTAGCTATGAGGAGCGGTTGAATAAACTCGGTTTGTTCTCACTGGAACAAAGGAGGTTGAGGGGAGACCTGATAGAGGTATACAAAAGTATGAGGGGCATAGACAGAGTGGATAGTCAGAGGCTTTTCCCCAGGGTAGAGTGGTCAATTACTAGGGGGCACAGGGTTAAGGTGAGAGGGGCAAGGTTTAGAGTAGATGTACGATGCAAGTTTTTTACGCAGAGGGTAGAGGGTGCCTGGAACTCGCTACCGGAGGAGGTAGTGGAAGCAGGGACGATAGGGACATTTAAGGGGCATCTTGACAAATATATGAATAGGATGGGAATAGAAGGATACGGACCCAGGAAGTGTAGAAGATTGTAGTTTAGTCGGGCAGCATGGTCGGCACGGGCTTGGAGGGCCGAAGGGCCTGTTCCTGTGCTGTACATTTCTTTGTTCTTTGTTCTTTGTTATCTGCTACTCTGCACCTTTTTAGCCCATCTCAGGACCTCTTCTCTATCCTTAAGGCAGTAAAATCGCGCGATTACCGCCCTGGGTGGTTCTCCCGCTTTTGGTCTTCTCGCCGGAATCCGATTTGCCCACTCCACCTCCAAGGGGCCCGTAGGGGCCTCAGCACCCATCAGTGAGCTCAGCATCGTACTTGCGTACGCTCCACAGTCCACTCCTTCCACACCCTCAGGGAGACCCTGTATCCGAAGGTTCTTCCTTCGCGCTCCATTTTCTAGGGCCTCGATCCTTTCAGTACAATTTTTATGAAGTGCCTCGTGCGTCTGTGTCTTAACCGCCAGGCCCAGGATCTCGTCCTCAATATCTGTCACCTTCTGCTCCACCACGCGGAGCTCTGTCTCCTGGGTCTTTAGTGTCTCCTTGAGCCCCTCAATTGCCTGTAGCAACGGGGTCAGCACCTCCCTCTTCAGCAGCTCCGCGCACCGTCTCACAATTTCATCCTGCTCAGGCCCCCATGTCGCCTGCGCTTTCTCCCCCGCCATCTTGTACTTCTCTCTTTCTGACCCTTTGGTCGACGATTCCTCGCGCTGCAGCCGCCGCCGCCGGTTTTTTCTTCCTTCGTTTGGGGGTGGGGGGGTGGGGGGTGGAGACTCTCTTCCCACACACCCCACACCGGGTTGCGTCGTCAAAAAATTCCCCGTTGGGGCTCTTAAAAGAGCCAGAAGGTCCGTCGGAGCTGGAGCCGCCGAAACGTGCGGCTAGCTAGGCATCACCGCAACCGGAAGTCCCTTCAGTGGCCTTGATGAGATCTTTTCACAGTTGTTCCCTCTGCTGCTAGAATTCACCTTTGATACAGGCCCTCAGGTCAGCTTGCAGCTTTAAGCTTGCCCTTCCCCCGCCTGGATGCTGGAAGAGGCCCTGTTTATCCTGCAGTTGCAGCCAAATCCTTTACTGTTTCTGCTGTGTCTGGCACCCAAGAGACATACCGTTCCTGGGGGACACTGTCGGGGGAATATTGCAGCCTTCTTCCCACACCGGGAAATGTCAAACAAATGCCGTGGGGGCCCTGCAAAAGAGCCCAAAAGTCCGTTCCAAGCAGGAGCTACCGAATATGCGACCTAGCTCTGCATAGCCGCACCCGGAAGTCTCAATGGCCACTAAACATGACAGTCAGTTAAAATTTGCAGATGGAAAGGGAAACGTACAGTTGGATCATATTGATGAGGATATTGAGAAAAACCGTCAAAGTCGAAGGCTTGGCGTGGATCGATTAAATATGTCCAAGCTTTTCCAAGGTTTGACGAGAAGGAAGTGCAAGCTTTTTTCATTTCATTTGACAAGGTAGCTAAACAAATGAAATGGCCACAGGACATGTGGGTATTGCTGATTCAAACAAAGCTGGGAGGTAGAGTTAGTGAAGTCTTCGCATCATTACCGGTGGAGTTATCTGGGACGTATGAGGAGGTGAAAACATCTATCTTGGGTGCATCTGAACTAATGCCAGAAGTCTACAGACAAAGGTTTAGAAATTTAAGGAAAGCATTTGGGCAAACATACATGGAGTTTGAAAGGCTCAAACAGAGTAATTTTGGTAGGTGGATGAGGGGTTTGAAAATAGACCAAACGTATGAAGCTCTCAGAGAAATTATAATTTTAGAGGAGTTTAAAAATTCAATTCCTGATGTTATGAGAACTCATAAGAACATAAGAACTAGGAGCAGGAGTAGGCCATCTGGCACCTCGAGCCTGCTCCACCATTCAATGAGATCATGGCTGATCTTTTGTGGACTGAGCTCCACTTTCCTGCCCGAACACCATAACCCTTAATCCCTTTATTCATCAAAAAACTATCTATCTTTATCTTAAAAACATTTAATGAAGGAGCCTCTACTGCTTCACTGGGCAAGGGATTCCATAGATTCACAACCCTTTGGGTGACGACGTTCCTCTGAAACTCAGTCCTAAATCTACTTCCCCTTATTTTGAGGCTATGCCCCCTAGTTCTGCTTTCACCCGCCAGTGGAAACAACCTGCCCGCATCTATCCTATCTATTCCCTTCATAATCTTATATGTTTCTATAAGATCCCCACCTCATCCTTCTAAATTCCAACGAGTACAGTCCCAGTCTACTCAACCTCGCCTCGTAATCCAACCCCTTCAGGTCTGGGATTAACCTAGTGAATCTCCTCTGCACACCCTCCAGTGCCAGTACGTCCTTTCTCAAGTAAGGAGGCCAAAACTGAACACAGTACTCCAGGTGTGGCCTCACTAACACCTTATACAATTGCAGCAGAGCCTCCCTATTCTTAAACTCCATCCCTCTAGCAATGAAGGACAAAATTCCATTTGCCTTCTTAATCACCTGTTGCACCTGAAAACCAACATTTTGCGACTCATGCACTAGCACACCCAGGTCACTCTGCACAGCAGCATGTTTTAATATTTTATCATTTAAATAATAATCCCTTTTGCTGTTATTCCTACCAAAATGGATAACCTCACATTTGTCAACATTGTATTCCATCTGCCAGACCCTACCTCATTCACTTAGCCTCATGTTGGAGAGCAGAGGGTTAAAACTGCGAGATTAGCAGCAGAAATGGCAGGTGATTATGAATTAGGTCATAAATCAAAGCTTGGTTTCCGACATCAGTTTCAGCCTGTGAGGGATAGAAATTGGGACATGAGAAATGCTCAAGTGGTAAAGGTAAAGGTGATCTGATGGGAGGTAATAAGGAGAGTTAAAATTAAAAAGATTTTAAAAGATTAACAAGGAAATTCAGGAGGATGGAAAAGAAATGAAAAGTTTAAATGTTTTCACTGTAATAAACTAGGCCATGTAAAGTCACAGTGTTGGTGATTGAACTTGGAAGGCTGATGTGGTAAAACAGAAGAGGACCAGGTGGAGGATGAGGCGCATATTTTTAGTTCAGGAATATTGGCGGAGATACAACAGAAAGATATGGAAATAAAACGGATGTATCAGAAAGCATACACGGAAGAGGATTCTGAATGTATACCAGAGCGTTATTACCGCAAAAGTAATGTCTTGATGTGAAAATGGAGACCTTTACATATGCAGGCGGATGAAAAGTGTGCAGAAGTTCATCAAGTAGTATTGCCGGTAGGGTGTAGAAAGGATGTGTTGCGAGTTGCAAATAAGGTACCAGTGGGAGGTCTTTTGGGGCAATGGAAAACTCAAGTTAAAATCCAAAAACATTTTTATTTGCCTGGACTACATAAAGATGTAGTTAAATGTTGTCAATCATGTCACACATGTCAAGTGACAGGGAAACCTCAAGTGGTGATAAAACCAGCGCCCTTAATACCATTCCAGCATTTGAGGAACCTTTTACCAAGGTCCTAATTGATTGCATCGAACCGCTTCCGAAAACAAAAAGTGGGAATCAATGTCTTTTGACTACAATGGATGCGTCCACTAGGTTTCCAGAGGCCATTCCAGTACGTAATGTTACAGCTAAAAGGATTGTGGAGGAATTAATTAAATACTTTACTGGACATGGACTACCCACGGAGATACTATCGGATCATGGATCAAATTTTATCTCGAGGTTATTCAAAGAAGTTTTGAATAGCTTAGGAATAAAATAATTTAAATCAACTGCCTACCATCCAGAATCGCAGGGAGCGTTAGAAAGGTGGCATCAGACATTAAAGACAATGTTGAGGGCTTATTGTCAAGATTATCCAGGGGATTGCGATAAAGGAATTCCATTCATCTGTTTGCAATTAGGGATGCAACTAATGAGTCAACATAATTTAGTCCTTTTGAACTTTTGGTCATGAGGTAAGAGGACCACTTAAATTGATTAAGGAAAAATTGGTGAGGGAGATATCGGAAAATAGATTTTTGGATTGCCTTTCAAATTTTAGGGAACGATTAAATAGAGCAGGTGAATTGGCTAGACAGCATTTAAAAGTTGCACAAAATGTGATTAAATGGGTAGCGGGCAAGAAATCCAAAGTTTGTTGTTTTGCCAGTGGAGAAACTGTTTGAGTATTGTTCCCCGTGGTAGGTGAACCTTTAAAAGTTAGGTTTTGTGGAACTTATCAAATTGAGAGGTAATTAAGTGAGGTGAATTATGTGGCAAAAATACCAGATAGAAGGAAGAATCACCGAGTGTATCACGTGAATATGCTTAAAAGTTACTTTGAAAGGGGAGGAGAGAAAAAGGAGGAGGTTTTAATGATTCAACTCAAAGTATCGAACCACATCCAGATGACTGTAAATTTCACATACCTCAAATTAAATTGGAAAATGAGGATGTTCTTAAAAATTGGGATAAATTGTTGAGTTATCTTCCAGGGGAAAAACGAACTGACCTGAAAGAGTTATTGATATCACATGGACAAGTTTGCGGAGATAAATTGCGAAGTACTAAAATAGCTATACATGATGTAGATGTGGGAAATGCTATTCCAATCAAACAACATCCATATGGACTTAACCCTTTACAATTGGCACAGATTAACAAAGAGAGTGAGAGTGTGCTTAATGATGGCACAAACGAAGTGGGTTGCAGCCAATGTAGCTCACCCATAGTGATGGTACCAAAGCCAGGCGGTACCCAACGGTTATGTGTGGACTATGGAAAGGTTAATGCAGTTAGAGGAACGGACTCTGATCCTATCCCACGTTTGGAGGATTGCATTGAGAAAGTGGGCCAATCAGTGCTTATTTCTAAATTGGATTTACTTAAACGTTGAGGGCATGTACCTTTACCCGAAAGGGCGAAGGAGATTTCAGCTTTTGTGACTCCAGGTGGTATATACCAATTCAAAGTTATGCCATTTGGCAGGAAAAACGCACCAGTCACATTTCAACGGTTAACAGGATTACCCAATTGTGCGGTATACATCGATGATCTGTTAATTTTCAGCTAGTCATGGAAAGAACATTTAACACATCTGATAGGGTTATTCGATCAACTTCAAGAGGCGGGTTTGATAATAAGCCTAGCCAAAAGTGAATTTGTCACTTTCCTTGGCCATACAATCGGACAGGGTCGAACGGTCCCACGGGATGTGAAAACGAAAGTCATTGGGGAGTTTCCGATACCCTCGGCACGACGGGAAATAATGCGATTTCTTGGTATGAGTGGATTTTACCAGAAATTTTTACCCAATTTTAGCAGTGTGGTCGCACCACTGACTGACTTACTCAAGACGCGTCACAAATTCCATTGGACAGCGGAGTGTCAACAGGCATTTCACGGCCTGAATGCGGTGTTAACCACTGCTTCTGTGTTAGCCATCCCAAATTACACCAAAGCATTCAAAGTGGCGGTTGATGCGAGTGATGTGGGTGTAGGTGCGATGCTTCTACAGAACGACGACGAAGCGCTCGAGCGGCCTTTTGGTTATTTTTCAAAGAAATTGAATTCTCCCCAGAAAAGGTATTCCACGATTGAGAAGGCGATTTTGAGTTTGGTGCTGGCTTTGTAACATTTTCACATTTACGTAACTAGCAATCCATCTCACACCGTTATATATACTGATCATAATCCGTTTGCAATTTTGGGAGCGATTCCAGAACAACAATGCAAGGCTGTTTCGCTGGAGTTTACTGTTACAGACATTTCATTTAAAAATATTCGATGTGGCAGGACGAGCAAACTTGATAGCTGATGCTCTGTCACGAATGTGATGAACGGAAGCAATTTAAGTAGGAGGAAGATGAAGGGAAAAAATGTACTATATTATTGTACCTGTTTGCGTGTGTTGTTCATTTGAAACGAAACGTTTATTTACTGTGTGCAATTCTTAAAGGATGGTGAAAGGGTGAAAAATGAAACCATCTTGAAGTTACGGTTGCGGTTTTTCTCTTGGGAGGGGGAGGTGTCACGTGAGAGTAAGCTTTAATCAATGGGTCTTTAAGAAATGTACCTTTGAGAAATTGAGCTGTTCATGTTACAGGAGTGGTGTCACAGTGTGGGTGGAGCTGAGCTTCACTTCTGCTTTATTTAGTTTCAGTTTGAGAAAGAGCTTGGATGTGTCTGTGGGCTGCACTGCTGTTGATCTCTGACATGAAGGACCATCTCTTAGTCATTTGGTGAATTCAGAATAATTATAAATGTTTTCAGTCTTGAAGGTAAACCCTAATATGCTCTTGTTTGGAGGGTTGTTAAGTCTTTTGAATGTTAAAAGGAAAGCATACAGATCACTTAGTGTTGTATTCTTTGGCGGTATATTTGATTTACTGGTTGCTAAAATATTAACTGTTTGTTTTAAGAAGGTTGATCTGAGTTCATAGAATAAACATTGTTTAGTTTTAAAAAAACACTTTTTTTCTGCTTTTCCATACCTGTAGAGTGAACCGTGTGCTCCCCATACCACAATCTACTAAAAGTTGTGGGTCAGGTGAACTCCATGATGCACTTTGGGTTTCTCTAAACCCTAGCCCATAGCAATTTAAATGTATTTGCTGACATCTGGTCATGGTGCAATGAGGAGGAGTGGGCAAACGTTTGGGAAATAGAGCTAGTTGGCAGTGGAGAAAACGGAAATGAAGCGAAACGTGAAAATCAAGCACCAGTTTTGTGAGGGAAACACTTCGAGAAACAAATCCGGGGAGAACGAAGGGCGCTCCCCGACTGATCAAAGACAGTCAAGACACATTTACGTTGTTTCGATTGAGTCGAGAATTAACTGATATTTAGAAACTAAGAAAACTGTCCTGACTGCACATCATTAAATACAGATTAATATTGGTTTCATTGCGAATATCTGGAAGCAGAAAATACGACAATGGCTCGAATGTGGAAGGTTGGAGGCGCGTTATTGACAGGGCAACGGGTCATGGTTCAGTCTTCGTTCTGTGACACACAGTCACCCTTCCTTGAAACATAGACTGCATTCTCTCTCCACAGCTGCTGTCAGACCTGCTGAGATTACCCAGCCATTTGTGTTTTTGTTCCAGATTGGTGCATCAGCCATAATTCGCTATTATGATGTGGACAAGATTAGACTGTTTCCATCATAATTTGGCATGTTTATTCGAATATGAGGCAGCGGTTGTCGTCTCCGTTGCCCAATCGGTTAGCGCGTTCGTCTGGTAACTGAAACGTTGTTGGATCGATTCCACCCACAGCCGAAGTTCTGTCGCACCCCTGATGAAGCGTTTTCTATACTTCCTCTCTCTGTGGGATCGAATCACCCATCTTGAGTTTTTTTTTTGTACTTCTTGCCATGTTGGTTTGATTTAATTCCTCAGGTTCCAATATTAAACACGCCAAATGCTGTCATTCTGATTTTAAACAGTCAGTTCACACCCAAGGAGTGAATCAATATTAATTTGAATTCCGATAGACAGACATTCACCCGAATAGCAATAGTGGGACGAAAGGGGCCGTGGCTTTTCTCTTTGGATCAATGAGGGTGAGAAGGCGAAATAGAGGCGCCCCAAAGTGCAAATGGTATGAGGGCGGTGAAGTTCAATCGTGGAAATAAAGAGAGAGTGTTTTTCCCAAATGAACGGATGAGGAATACTCGGTGTAAAGGCCTTTTTTAAACTGGTTCGCAACTGTGTACATGCTTCTGCTCTTTTTTGATGCACCAGAATTTAAATTGTTGTGAACACGAGAATCACGGAAGAGGGGGAGGAGTTGGTGTGCGAATTAAAAGGAAAGTGGGAAGAAGAGCTAGGGGAGGAGATAGAGGAGGGTATGTGGGCTGATGCCCTATGCAGGGTAAATTCCTCTTCCTCGTTCGCCAGGCTTAGCCTGATTCAATTCAAAGTGCTACATAGAGCACACATAACGGGAGAAAGACTGAGCAGGTTCTTTGGAGTGGAGGACAAGTGTGGGATGTGCGGCGGAAGCCGGTCAAACCACAAACATATGTTTTGGTCGTGCCCGGCACTGAAGGGGTATTGGAAGGGAGTGACGGGAGTGATTTCCAAGGTGGTGAAGGCCCGGGTTAAACCAGGCTGGGGGCTAGCTCTATTTGGAGTTGCGGATGAGCCCAGCGTAGGATTCTACTCATGTGGAAGGAGGCGAAACCCTCCGGACTGGAGGCCTGGGTAAACGATATGGCGGGGTTCATAAAACTGGAGCGGATAAAGTTTGCCCTGAGAGGATCGGCTCAAGGGTGCACCAGGCGGTGGCAGCCATTCCTCGACTACCTAGGGGAACGTTGGAGGGAAGACAGATGACCAGCAGCAGCATCCCAGGGGGGAGGGGGGGTGGAAGTTTTAGTTAATGTTAAACGATTAGATGACCATGTTGATTAGTCATTTGTTTATTGTTAAACTTTCTTTACTGTTATGTTTGATCTGTAAAGGGAAAAAATTTTGATCGAAAAAATTTTCAATAAAACATATTTAAAAAAACAAAAAAACACGAGAATCACCTCAGCTCCCCGTTTTATACTTTAGCTATTATCATCAATAATACTCATCCGGTTCATGTCTTTTTGGAAGTGAAAACTGCCTCTCTCAATTAGCTGCAACAGCTTCTTCTGCTATTCACCCCGAATTTTGAAGTGTCTCAACCAAATACCCACTGAATCTGCTGTCCACGAGGAGAATAATTTTGGTCTCGATGGTCTCTCCATATAATTGAATTTCCTGACATCGGAGCATGATGCAATGAGGAGGAGAGGGCAGAATTTTGGAAAATAGAGCCAGATGGCAGTGGAGAAAACGGAAACGAAGCGACACACGAAAATCAAGCACCAGTTTTGCGAATGTTGGGAAATACCTCGAGAAACAAAATCCGGGGGCAACGAAGGGTGCTGTGCGACTGACCAGAGACAGTCAAGACACATTTGCCTTGTTTCGAATGATTGGAGAATTTAACTGATATTTAGGAACTAAGAAAACTGTCCCTACTGCACATCATGAAATACAGATTTATATTGATTTCATTGCGAATATCTAGAAGCAGAAATAACGACAATGGCTCTAATGTGGAAGGCTGGAGGCGCGTTTTTGACAGGTCTCCGGATAATGGTGCAGTCTTCGTTCTGTAACTGGTGTTGTCTTTATTCTGTGACACAAAGTCACCCTGGCTTGAAACACAGACTGTGTTATCTCTCCACAGATGCTGTCGGACCTGCTAAGATTGTCCAGCCTTTTGTGTTTTTGTTCCAGATTGGTGCATCAACACTCATTTGCTATTGTAATGTGGATCAGATGAGACTGTTTCCATCATAATTTGGCATGTCTATTCGAGGAAAAGCTAGCAGTTGTCGTCTCCGTGGCGCAATCGTGGTGTTAGCCGAAAGGTTGGTGGTTTGTTCCCACCCAGAGACGAAGAGTTGTCCCACCCCTGTATGAAAAGCACCCCTGCTTTTTATTCTTCATGCCACATTGATTTGATTTATTTCCTCCTGTCCCAGTATAAAACACGCCAAATGCTATAATTCTGATTTTAAACAGTAAGATCATCCCCAAAGAGTAAATCAATATTAATTTGAACTACGATAGACAGACATTCATCTCAATAGCAACAGTGGGACGAACGGGGCCTAGATTTTTCTCTTTCGATCAAAGAGGGTTAGACGGCGAATGACAGGCGTTCCAAAGTGCAGAATGAGAGGAAAGGGATGCAGGATTAAATGGTTCAAAATAATCAGCATGGGACGCCATGTCCAAGATCCCCCGCAGTATACCCAGAACCCGGCATGTTGATCATGGCCAATCCAGCTAAACTGCTAACCTCTGGACAATCTGGCACACTTTAGCATGACCAATCCACCGAACCTTCACGTCTTTGGACTGTGGAAGGGACTTCGAGCAGGAGGAGAAAACCGATGCAGACACCGGGAGAACGTCCGAATTCCATATGTTTGGGATGAATATCGAAATTGTTTTGTATTATATATTATAGCGGTTGCATGATTATTTTTATGAGCCTCGGTTAAAGTGCATAAATCCTTGTTGCAGGAACATTATTATAGAACCGTATTTAATGCATCCAAACTCTATATCTACTAAAGTTGTAATTAGGGAGTCGTAATGTGTGGGCCATGATAGATTCCAAACAGTTGACGACCAAGTACATCCACAGTCGCAAGTCTACTCGGCGGTAACGTGTGGTGCGTGATCGTATACTGGTTAGTACTCTGCGTTGTGGCCGCAGTAACCTCGATTAGAATCCGAACCACAGCAGCGATAAGTTGATATGTTTTTCGAAAATAAATGGATGAGGAATTCTCTGTGTAAAGGCTTCTTTAAAACGGGTTCACAACTGAATGCGTGCTTCTTCTCCTGTTTGATGCTCCATGATGCGCAATCAATTGCACAAAGACGCAGATTTGGTACAACTGTGGCTTTATTGCAGTCAGATGCGTGGCCTCCTGCTGCAGCTGACGAAATGGCAAGGCAATGCAGGCCATGCATATTTACACAGATCTTAGTGGGCGGAGGCAGTCGGCAGGGGCGACCGGCGAACCTGAAGAGCAGGTCCTACCTTACATCCCCGAATACAATTGTTCACCACATTCACCCCCTGTTAAAAATGGCTCCGGCGGGCGGGGGGCGGGGGGGGGGGGGGGGGGTGATGTGAAATTATATACAAACAGTGCAATTATGTACAGTTTTAAGAAGAAAAAAAAGAAAGGTCCATGTTGACCGTCCGGAGTCTGTCAAAGGTTCAGACAATCCTGTGCTTTGGTGCTTCGTTGGGAGTGGCATAATGGTGGCGGCGAAGTCGGTGGTGGAGGTGGCACCGATGGCAGTGGTGGTGGTGCTGATGCTGGCCAGTCATCGGGGAAATCCGTGTGCGTGCCGATATCCTCTACGTCCTCTTGTGCAGAAGGCGGGGGGGGGGGGGGGTCTGGTGGGGTCAATGTTGGCGGCGTGGTGGGAGGGGGGCGCATGGGTGGGGGATTGTGTTGGGGTGGTACCTGGCGGTGCCAGGTCCCTGAGTGAGACAGTATCTTGGCGGTCGTCGGGGAACTCCACGTAGGCATATTGAGGGACGGCGTGGAGCAGTTGAACGCTGTCCACCAAGTGCTCCGCCTTGTGGAGTCGGACGTGCCTACAGGGAGGGACCGGTCGTGGAGTGGCGAGCCTAGTCGGCAGCGAAACCCCGAATGTGTACTTCCTGGGGAAGGTAAAAACACCTTCATGGGGTGTGGTATTAATGGCTGTGCACAATAGTGACCGGATGGAGTGCAGAGCGTCAGGGGTGATCTCCTGCGAGCGAGAGGCTGGGAGGTTCCTGGACCGTAGGGCCAGCTGAATTGCCCTCCTAACCATCACATTCTGCCGTTCTACTTGCCCGTTTACCCTGGGGTTGTAGCTGGTTGCCCTGTTGGAGGCTATGCTGCTGAGCAGGAACTGACGCAGCTCATCACTCATGAAGGAGGATCCCCTGTCACTGTGGGTGTAAGCGGGGAAACCAAACAGAGTGAAGATGGTGTTGAGGGTCTTGATGATGGTGGAAGACGTCATAGCGGCATGGGATGGCGTAGGGGAACCTGGAGTACTCATCGACCATACTAAGAATGTACGTGTTACAGTCGATGGACGGAAGGGGTCCTTTGAAATCCACGCTGAGGAGTTCGAAGAGGCGGGAAGCCTTCACCAGGCATGCATGGTCCGGCTAGTAGAAGTGTGGCTAGCACTCCGCACAGACCTGGCAGTCCCTGGTGACTGTCCTTACTTCCTCGATGGAGTCGGGCAGATTGCGAGCTTTGACCAGGTGGTCCAATCGACTCACTGCCGGGTGACAACCGCTGTCGTGTCAGGACCGGAGTTGGTCCACTTGTGCGCTGGCACATGTACCTTGGGAGAGGGCGTCTGGGGGGCTCGTTGAGTTTACCAGGGCGATACAAAATCCCGTAATTATAGGTGGAGTGCTCGATTCTCCACCACAAGGTTTTATCATTTTTGATCTTGCCTCGATGTGTGTTCTTGAACATGAAGGCTACCGACCGTTGGTCCGTAAGGAGAGTGAATCTCTTACCGGCCAGGTTATGCCTACAATGCCGCAGAGCTTCAGCTGTAGCTTGGGCCTCCTTTTCGACGGATGAGTGTCGAATTTCAGAGGCATGAAGGGTGCGGGAAAAGAATGCCACGGGTCTGACTGCTTGGTTTAGAGTGGCAGCAAGGGCAATGTCTGAAGCGTTGCTTTCTACTTGAAAATGCAATGACTCCTCCACTGCGCCTTGGCGATGTCTGCTCTGATGCAGGCGAAAGCGTGTTGTGCGTCGGCTGCAAGAGGGAATTGGGTGGACTGAATGAGTGGGCGGGCCTTGCCCGCATAGTTTGGGAGCAACTGGGCATAGTAGGAAAAGAACCCCTGGCAGCGTTTGAGGGCCTTGGGGCAGTGGGGTAGGGGGAGCTCTATGAGGGGGTGCATGCAGTCAGGGTCGGGCCTGAGAAGTCCGTTTAGGACTACATAGCCAAGAATGGCTAACCGGGTCATGCTGAACACGCACTTCTCTTTGTTATAGGTCACGTTGAGAAGAATTGCAGTGTGGAGGAATTTATCGAGTTTGGCATCGTGGTCCTGCTGGTCATGGGCGCAGATGGTGATATTATCTAAGTGCGGAAATGTGGCCCGCAAACCGTACTGGTCGACCATTCGGTCCATTTCCCTTTGGAAGACCGAGATCCCGTTTGTGATGCTGAAAAGGACACTAAGGAAGTGATAGAGGCGATGGTGCACCACGAAGGCAGTGTATGGACGGTCCGACTTCTGGAAGGGGAGCTGGTGGTAGGTGGATTTCAGGTCAATTGTTACAAAGACCCGGTACTGCGCAATCTGATTAATCATATCAGATATGAACATAGAACATAGAATATTACAGCGCAGTACAGGTCCTTCGGCCCTCGATGTTGCGCCGACCTGTGAAACCACTCTAAAGCCTATCTACACTATTCCCTTACTGTCCATATGTCTATCCAATGACCATTTGAATGCACTAAGTGTTGGCGAGTCCACTACTGCTGCAGGCAGGGCATTCCACGCACTTACTACTCTCTGAGTAAAGAACCTACATGTGACATCTGTCTTATATCTATCTCCCCTCAATTTAAAGCTATGTACCCTTGTGCTAGACATCAGCATCCGAGGAAAAAGGCTCTCGCTGTCCACCCTATCCAATCCTCTGATCATCTTGTATGCCTCAATTAAGTCACCTCTTAACCTTCTTCTCTCTAACAAAAACAGCCTCAAGTCCTTCAGCCTTTCCTCATAAGATCGTCCCTCCATAC
Source organism: Scyliorhinus torazame (assembly GCF_047496885.1). Lineage (NCBI taxonomy): Eukaryota > Metazoa > Chordata > Chondrichthyes > Carcharhiniformes > Scyliorhinidae > Scyliorhinus > Scyliorhinus torazame. The sequence continues at coordinate 175,690,032 of NC_092720.1, read as the reverse complement.
CAGGCAACATTCTGGTAAATCTCCTCTGCACCCTTTCCAATGCTTCCACATCCTTCCTATAATGCGGCGACCAGAATTGCACGCAATACTCCAAATGCGGCCGCACCAGAGTTTTGTACAGCTGCAACACGACCTCATGGCTCCAAAACTCAATCCCTCTACCAATAAAAGCTAACACACCGTACGCCTTCTTAACAACCCTCTCGACCTGGGTGGCAAATTTCAGGGACCTATGTACATGGACACCGAGATCTCTCTGCTCATCCACACTTCCAAGAATCTTACCATTAGCCCAGTACTCTGTCTTCCTGTTATTCCTTCCAAAACGAATCCTCTCACACTTTTCTGCATTAAACTCCATTTTCCACCTCTCAGCCCAGCGCTGCAGTTTAGCTATGTCCCTCTGTAACTGGTAACATCCTTCCACACTGTCCACAACTCCACCGACTTTAGTGTCATCTGCAAATTTACTCACTCATCCTTCTACGCCCTCCTCCAGGTCATTTATAAAAATGACAAACAGCAGTGGCCCCAAAACAGATCCTTGTGGTACACCACTAGTAACTGGACTCCAGGGTGAACACTTCCCATCAACCACCACCCTTTGTCTTCTTCCAGTTAGCCAATTTCTGATCCAAACTGCAAAATCTCCCTGAATCCCATGCTTCCGTATTTTCAGCAGTAGCGTATGGGAACATTATCAAACGCTTTACTGAAATCCATATACATCACATCAACTGCTTTACCGTCATCCACCTGTTTGGTCACCTTCTGAAATAACTCAATAAGGTTTGTGAGGCACGACCTACCCTTCACAAAACCGTGTTGACTATCCATAATCAAATTATTCCTTTCCAGATGATTATACATCCTATCTCTTATAAACCTTTCCAAGATTTTGCCCACAACAGACGTAGGGCTCACTGGTCTATAGTTACCGGGATTGTCTCTACTTCCCTTCTTGAACAAGCGGACAACATTTGCTATCCTCCAGTCTTCTGGCACTATTCCTGTACACAAAGATGACTTAAAGATCAAAGCCAAAGGCTCAGCAATCTCCTCCCTAGCTTCCCAGAGAATCCTAGGATAAATCCGATCCGGCCCAGGGGATTTATCTATATTCACACTTTCCAGAATTGTTCACACCTCCTCCTTATGAACCTCAAGCCCTTCTAGTCTAGGAGCCTGAATCTCAGTATTCTCCTCGACAGCATTGTCTTTTTCCTGTGTGAATACTGACGAAAAATATTCATTTAGCACCGCTCCTGTCTCCTCGGACTCCAAGCACAACTTCCCACTACTGTCCTTGACTGGCCCTACTCTTACTCTAGTCATTCTTTTATTCCTGACATATCTACAGTAAGCTTTAGGATTATCCTTGATCCTACCTTCCAAAGACTTCTCATGCCCCCTCCTGGCTCTTCTTAGCTCTCTCTTTAGATCCTTCCTAGCTAACGTGGAACTCTCGAGCGCCCTAACTGAACCTGCATGTCTCATCTTTACATAAGCCTCCTTCTTCCTCTTGACAAGTGTTTCGAGTGTCTTAGTAAACCACGGTTCCCTTGCTCGACCACTTCCTCCCTGCCTGACAGGTACATACTTATCAAGGACACGCAGTAGCTGTTCCTTGAACAAGCTCCACATTTCCATTGTGCCCGTCCCCTGCAGTTTTCCTCTCCATCCGAGGCATACTAAGTCTTGCCTCATCGCATCATAATTGCCTTTCCCCCAGATATAACTCTTGCCCTGCGGTATATACCTATTCCTTTCCATCACTAAAGTAAACGTAATGTAATCGAATTGTGGTCACTATCACCAAAGTGCTCACCTATCTCCAAATCTAACACCTGTCCTGGTTCATCGCCCAGTACCAAATCCAATACGGCCTCGCCTCTCGTTGGCCTATCTACATACTGTGTCAGGAAACCCTCCTGCACACATTGGACAAAAACGGACCCATCTAAAGTACTCGAACCATAGTGTTTCCAGTCAATATTTGGAAAGTTAAAGTCCCCTATTTCAACTACCCTGTTGCTTTCGCTCCTATCCAGGATCATCTTTGCAATCCTTTCCTCTACATCTCTGGAACTTTTCGTAGGCCTATAGAAAACCCCTAACAGGGTGACCTCTCCTTTCCTGTTTCTAACCTCAGCCCATACTACGTCAGTAGACGAGTCCTCATCAAACCTCCTTTCTGCCACCGTAATACTGTCCTTGACTAACAATGCCACCGCTCCCCCTCTTTTACCACCTTCCTTGAACTTACTGAAATATCTAAGCCCCGGCACCAGCAACAACCATTGCTGTCCCTGCTCTATCCATGTCTCCGAAATGGCCACAACATCGAAGTCCCAGGTACCAACCCATGGCGCAGGTTCAGCCACCGTATTCCGGATGCTCCTGGCATTAAAGAAGACATATTTTAAACCACCTTCCTGCCTGCCAGTACACTCCTGCAACTTTTAAACCTTACTCATGACCTCACTGCTCTCAACCTCCTGTATACTGGAGCTACAATTCAGGATCCCAAGCACCTGCTGAACTAGTTTAAACCCTCCCGAAGAGGATTAGCAAATTCCCCCCTGAGGATATTGGTACCCATCTGGCCCAGGTGTAGTCCATCCCGTTTGTAGAGGTCCCACCGACCCCAGAATTAGCCCCAATTATCCAGAAATCGGAAATCCTCCCTCCTGCACCATCCCTGTAACCACGTGTTCAACTCCTCTCTTTCCCTATTCCTCTGCTCGCTATCACACGGCAGGGGTAACAACCCAAAGATAATAACTCTGTTTGTCCTAGATCTAGGTTTTCACCCTAGCTCCCTGAATTTCTGCTTTACATCCCAATCCCTTTTCCTTCCTATGTCGTTGCTGCCTATGTGGACCACGACTTGGGCTGCTTCCCCTCCCACTTAAGGATCCCGAAAACACGATCCGAGACATCACGCACCCTGGCACCTGGGAGGCAACACACCAACCGCGATTCTCTCTCGTTCCCACAGAATCCCCTATCTATCCCCCTAACTATGGAGTCTCCAATGACGAATGCTCTACTCCTCTCCCCCCTTCCCTTCTGAGCAACAGGGACAGACTCTGTGCCGGAGACCTGCACCCCATGGCTTTCCCCTAGAAATGTATGGGAGGGGGTACGCATCGAGCTGCGTGTACCAATTGATGGTCTGGCTGCAGTCCACGACCATTCTGTGTTTCTCCCCAGTTTTAACCACTACCACTTGGGCTCTCCAGGGGCTGTTGCTGGCCTCGATAATACCTTCCTTAAGCAGTCGTTGGACTTCGAACCTGATCAAGGTCTTGTCCTGGGTGCTGTACCGTCTGCTCCTGGTGGCAACGTGCTTGCAATCTGCAGTTAGATTGGCAAAAATCGAGGTGGGATCGACCTTGAAGGTCGCGTGGCCGCAAACGGTGAGGGGGAGGGGCGGGTCAGGGCCCGCCGAATTTGAGGGTGAGGCTCTGGAGATTGCACTGGAAGTCCAGGCCCAACAGGAGTGCAGCGCAGAGGTTAGGAAGGACATAGAGGCGGAAGTTATTACATTCTACACCCTGGACAGTGAGGGTGACTGTACAGTAGCCTTGGATCGGGACGGAGTGGGATCCGGAGGCCAGTGACATACTTTGATTGGCAGGATGGACCGCTAGGCAGCAGCGTCTTAGCGTATCTGGGTGTATGAAGCTGTTGGTGCTCCCGGAGTCCAGCAGGCATGAGGTCGCGTGGCCGTTGATTTTCACCATCTTCGACACGGTGGCCTGGTTGTGCGGGCGAGATTGGTCCAGCGTCATGGAAGCGAGCTCCAGTTAGTTGTCGGATGCTGCGGATGGCGAGCGTGTGCGGTTCCGTTCTCGGGATGTCTGAAGACCCTGTGAGAAATAAGATGGCGGCGCCCAAGGTGTGCATATTGCGGGGTCGGGACAAGTTGTCGGCGCCGATGGGGCGCACGTGGCCTAAGGGGGACAGGATGACGGCGCCCATTGTTCGCCCATGGCTCTGGGAGGAGAAGATGGTGGCCCCCATTGTGCGTTTGGTGTGGGGAAGATGGCGATAGCGGGCGCGATCACAGCGGCTGCACGGGCCTGGCACAAAGCCGCGAAGTGGCCCATCGTACTGCAGGATTCACAAACAGCAGTGTGGGTCGGGCAGGGTTGGCGGGGTGCTTCTGCTGACCGCAGAAGTAGCAGCGGGGACCCACGGGGCGCGCGGGTCGGCGTGCGGTGCAGGCATATTGGAAGGCAGGGCCCAGTCTGAGGACGTCGCCGGCGGGGTCCAGGGACAATAGGAATTGGTAGACGGGTGGGCAGCGCGGCGGGAGAGATAGGACTGTACATTACAGGATGCGACCATCATGGAGAGCTCCAAGGTTTTTGTCTCAGCCAGTTCGAGCGTGGCCCCTTCCAGTAATCGTTCTCGGATGCGGTCCGATGCAAATCCCGTCACAAAAGCATCGCGCATGAGGAGGTTCACGTGTTCAGCGCCGTTAATGGCCTAACATTCACAGTCCCGAACAAGTGGAATTAGTGCATGCCAGAAATCTTCGATGGACTCACCAGGTAGTTGCGAGCGGGTGGCAAGTACATGCCTGGCGAAGAGCATGTTTGTCTTCTGAGCAGAGTGTTCTTTAAGGAATGCCATTGCTTTCGCGTAATTCGAGGCGTCTTGGATCAACGGGAACACGCTGGAGCTCAGCCTGGAGCACAGGACGTTTTTCTTCTGAGCCTCCATTGGGGCGGGTCTGCAGCGTTGATATAGGCCTCAAAACACGCTATCCAGTGAGTAAAGTCTTTTCTGGCGTGGGGCGACTGCGGATCCAGCTGCAGGCGATCTGGTTTGATTCTGACATCCATTCTGTGGAAAAATATGACTGCAATACATTGATGTGCAATCATTTGCACAAAGACGCAGATTGGGTACCACTGTGGATTTATTGCAGTCAGGTGCGTGTCCTCCTGCTGCAGCAGGCGAAATGGCAGGGCAATGGAGGTCATGCATACTTATAGAGATCTTAGTGGGCGGAGCCAGCCGGCAGGGCCTACCGGCGAACCTGTAGTGCAGGTCCTACCTTACATCCCCTAATGCAGTGGTACACGACACTCCAGAATTCAAACTGTTGTGAAGACGAGAATCTCCTCAGCTCCCGGTTTAATATTTTAACTATTATCACCAATCATACACCTCCGGTTCTTGTCTTTTTGGAAGCGAAAACAGTCTCTCTCAATTTGCTGCATTAGCTTCTGCGGGCATTCACCCAAAATGTTCAAGTGTCTCAACCAAATACGCACAGCACCTCGATAGTTTCTCCATATAAATGTATTTCCTGACATCTGGTCATGATGCAATGAGGAGGAGTGAGCACAATTTTGAGAAATAAAGCCAGTTTGCAGTGGACAATACGGAAGCGAAGCGACACACGAAAATCAAGCACCAATTTTGTGGATGTTGAGAAACACTTCGAGAAACATAATCCGTGGAGAACGAAGAGCGCTGTCCGACTTATCAGGGACAGTGAAGAAACATTTCCCTTCTTTGGAAAAATTCGAGAAATTAACTGACATTTAGAATCCACGAAAACTGTCCTTACTGCACATCAGAAAACACAGTCTAATATTGGTTTCATTGCGAATATCTGGAAGCAGAAAATACAACAATGGATCGAATGGAGAAGGCTGAAGGCGTGCAATTGACAGGGCTACGGCTAATGGTGTAGTCTTCGTTCTGTGACACGCAGTCACCCTGGCTTGAAACACAGACTGCGATCTCTCTCCACAGATGCTGTCAGACCTGATGAGATTGCCCAGCCTTTTATGTTTTTGTTCCAGATTGGTGCATCATCAATAATTTGCGATTATCATGTGGGCAAAATTAGACTGTTTGCATGTTTATTGGAGGGAGAGCAGCTATTGTCGTCTTTATGGCGCAATCGAGTAGCGCGTTCGTCTATTAACCGAAAGAATTGTGATTCGATTCCAGCAAAAGACGAACTGTTATCCCACCCCCAACTGAATTGTTATTGCACTTCGTATCTCTGTGGGATCAAATCACCGACCTTGGTGGTTTTTATACTTCATGCCATATTGATTAGAGTTCTTTCCTCCGGTTCCAATATTACCCACGCCACATGCAGTCAGTCTGATTATAAACAGTCAGTTCACACCACAAGAGTTAATCAATATTAATTTGAACTACGATAGACAGACATTCACCCAAATAGCAACAGTGGAACGAAAGGGGCCGCGATTTTTCTCTTTGGATTAAAGAGGTTTAGACGTCGAACGAGACGCGTTCCAAAGTGCAACTGGCATGTGGGCGGAGAAGTTCAGTCGTGGAAATAGAGAGAGAGATTGTTTGCACTGACAATATTCAGGAATGAGAGGAACGGCATACAGGATTAAATGGTTTCAAAAAATCTTCAGGTGCCGAAGTGACCACGTTTCTCCGCAGTATACCCGTAACCCGGGACGTTGATTATGTCCAATCCAGCTAAACTGCTAATCAATGGACAATTTGGCACACTTTAGCATGGAAAACCCACCGAAGTTTCACATCTTTGGACTGTGGGAGGGACCTCGAGCACGAGGACAACACTATGCAGACACCAGGAGAACGTCCAAATTCCATATGTTTGGGATGAATGTCGAAAGTGTTATGTATTACATATTATAGCGGTTGCATGATTATTTTTATGAGCTTGGCTTTAAGTGCATATTTCCTTGTTGCAGGAACATTATTATGGAACCATGTTTAAGGCATCCAAACTGTGTATCTACGAAAGGTGTAATGAGGGAGTCAGAAAGCGTGGGCCATGTTGGATTCCAAACAGTTGATGACCAAGCACATCGACAGTTGCAGGTTGCCTCGGCGATAACGTGAGGCACCGTAATCATACAGTCGATCGTGCTTTGCGTTGAGGCTGCAGCAACCGCGGTTCCAATCCAAGGCAGGGCAGTGATAAGTTGACGTGTTCGTCTGAATAAACTCTGTGGAACTTTCTATGCAAAGGCCTCTTTAAAACGGGCTCACCACTGAGTGCGTGCTTCTGCTCCTGTTTGATGCTCCAGAATTCAAAATGTTGTGAAAAAGAGAATCTGCTCAGTTCCCCGTTTAAAACTTTAACTATAATATTCAATCATACTCCTCCGGTTCTTGTCTTTTTGGAACTGAAACAGTCTCCCTCGATTTGCTGCATTAGCTTCTTCGGCAATTCACCCAATATTTCAAAGTGTCTTAAGCAAATACGCACTGAACCTTCTGTATCCGCGAAGAATAATCTTGGTTTCGATAGTCACCATATAAATGTATTTCCTGACGTCTGTTCATGTCGCAATGAGGAGGAGTGGGTAGAATTTTGGGAAATAGAGCCACTTTGCAGTGGAGAAAACGGAAACGACGCCACACACGAAAATGAAGTACCAGTTTTGTGAATGTTGGGAAACACTTCGAGAAACAGAATCCGAGGAGAACGAAGGGCGCTATCTGACTGATCAGAGACAGTCAAGACACATTTCCCTTGTTTGGAATGATTTGAGAAATTAACTGATATTTAGAGACTATGTCCTCACTGCACATCAGAAAATACAGTTGAATATCGGTTTTATTGCAAATATCTGGAACCAGAAATTACAACAATGGCTCGAATGTAGAAGGCTGGAGGCGCGTAATTGACAGGGCCACAGCAAATGGTGTCGACTTCGTTCTGTGACACACAGTCACCCTGGTTTGAAGCACAGACTGCGTTCTGTCTCCACAGATGCTGTCAGATATGCTGCGATTGCCCACCAGCCTTTCGTGTTTTTGTTCCAGATTGGTGCATCAACAATTATTTGCGAATATCATGTGGAGAAGATCAGACTGTTTCCATCATAACTTGGCATGTTTATTCGATGAACAACAGCAGTTGTCGTCTCTGTAGCGCAATCGGTTAGCGCGTTCGGCTATAAACCGAAAGATTAGTGGTTCTATCCCACCCAGCGACGAAGTGTTATCCCACGCCTCGCTAAAGTGTTTTTATACTTCGTATCTATGTGGGGTCAAATCATCCACCTGGGTAGTGTTTATACTTCAAGCCACACTGATTGATTTCTTTCCTCCGGTTCCAATCTTAAACACGCTATATGCTGTCATTCTGATTATAAACAGGCAGTTCACATCCCAAGAGTTAATCGATATAATTTGAACTACGATAGACAGTCATTCACCCCAGGAGCAACAGTGGGACGAAAGCAGCCCAGATTTCTCTCTCGATTAAAGAGGGTTAGACGGCGAATGAGAGGCGATCCGAAGTACAACTTCGGCGAAAAAGTTCAATCGTGGAAGTAGAGAGAGTGTGTGTTTTCACTGACAAAATTCAGGAATGAGAGGAAAGGCACACATGATGAAATGGTTTCAAAAAATCAGCAGAGGACGACGTGACCACGTTCCTGCGCTGTATACCCGTAACCCGGCACGTTGATGATGTCCAATCCAGCTAAACTGCTAATCAATGGACAAAATGGCACACACACAAATTACCTTTTCAAATTGTGTGTGTGTGTGTGTGTGTGTGGTGGTGGGTGGGGGGGGGTTGGGGGGGTTGGGGGGGGGGGTTGGGGGGGTGGGGGGGGTGGGGGGGGGGGTGGGGGGGTGGGGGGGGGGTGGGGGGGGGGGGGTGGGGGGGGGTGGGGGGGGGTGGGGGGGGGTGGGGGGGGGTGGGGGGGGGTGGGGGGGGGTGGGGGGGGGACTGAAGTGACATGACAGAAAAGCTGTGACCTGAGTGACTGGTTGGGAATGTACACTGAATTAAAAAAATTAAGCATTGGTAACTAATTAAATATACTTACTTTATTATAATTTAGGGGGGGTATCTAAGCCAGAGATCGGAGAGTACTATATTTAGCTTTCACATTTATAGTAGAAATCTAGTGCTAGGAAACAGTTAGTTAACAGTAACTTTTTTTTAAATTTAACTTTTCATTTTAATTTACTAATTAATTGACGCATTGTCAGTTAGAGGGGTGCAGTGCTCTGACTATGAGATGTGGCAGGTGCGGGAGGCTTCCAGCGTTCCGGATGGCTTGATCTGCAGATAGTGCACCCAACTGGAGCTCCTCACAGACCGTATGGTTCGGTTGGAGCGGCAATTGGATGCACTTAGGAGCATGCAGGTGGCGGAAAACGTCATAGATCGCAGTTATATAAAGGAGGTCACACCCAAGCTGCAGGCAGAGAAATGGGTGACCACCAAAAAGGGCAGGCAGTCAGTGCAGGAATCCCCTGTGGTTGTGATCCTCTCGAATAGGTATACCCCTTTGCATACGGTCGGGGAGGATAGCCTATCAGGGGAAAACAGCAGCAGCCAGAGCAGTGGCACCACGGCTGGCTCTGATGTTCAGAAGGGAGGTTAAAGCGCAGACGAACAATAGTAATTAGTGACTCTATAGACAGGGGCACAGATAGGCGCTTCTGTGAACGTGAAAGAGACTCCAGGATGGTATGTTGCCTCCCTGGTGCCAGGGTCCAGGATGTCTCCGAACTGGTAGAGGGCATCCTGAAGCGGGAGGGCCAACAGGCAGAGACCGTTGTACATATTGGTACTAACGACATAGGCAGGACGGGGTATGAGATCCTGCCACAGGAATTCGGGGAACTAGGCAGAAAGTTAAAAGAAAGGACCTCTAGGGTTGTAATCTCGGGATTACTCCCTGTGTCACGTGCCTGTGAGGCTAGGACTAGGAAGATAGAGCAGCTAAACACGTGGCTAAACAGCTGGCGTAGGAGGGATGGTTTCCGTCATCTGGACCACTGGAAGCTCTTCCGGAGCAGGCGTGACCCATATAAGAAGGACGGGTTGCATCTAAACTGGAGAGGCGGAAATATCCTGGCTGCGAGATTTGCTAGTGTGACACGGGAGGGTTTAAACTAGTATGACAGGGGGTGGGCACGGGAGCAATAGGTCAGAACGGGAGAGCATTGAGGGAGAACTAGGGAAATGAGGCAGAGCAGACAGGGAGACGTTGCTGAACACAGCGGGTCTGGTGGCCTGAAGTGCATATGTTTTAATGCAAGAAGTATTAAGGGTAAGGCAGATGAACTTAGAGTTTGGATTAGTACTTGGAACTATGATATTGTTGCCATTACAGAGACCTGGTTGAGGGAAGAGCAGGATTTGCAGCTAAACGTTCCAGGATTTAGACGTTTCAGGCAGGATAGAGGCGGATGTAAAAGGGGAGACGGAGTTGCGCTACTGGTTAGGGAGGATATCACAGCTGTACTGCGGGAGGACACCTCAGAGGGCCGTGAGGCTATATGGGTAGAGATCAGGAATAAGAAGGGTGCAGTCACAATGTTGGGGGTTTACTACAGGCCTCCCAACAGCCAGCGGGAGATAGAGGAGCAGATAGGTAGACAGATTTTGGAAAAGAGTAAAAACAACAGGGTTGTGGTGATGGGAGACTTCAACTTCTCCAATATTGACTGGGACTCACTTGGTGCCCGGGGCTTAGACGGGGCAGGGTTTGTAAGGAGCATCCAGGAGGGCTTCTTAAAACAATATGTAGACAGTCCAACTAGTGAAGGGGCGGTACTGGACCTGGTATTGGGGAATGAGCCCGGCCAGGTGGTAGAAGTTTCAGTAAGGGAGCATTTCGGGAACAGTGACCACAATTCAGTAAGTTTTAAAGTGCTGGTGGACAAGGATAAGAGTGGTCCTACGGTGAATGTACTAAATTGGGGGAAGGCTAATTATGATAATATTAGGCGGGAACTGAATAACCTAGATTGGGGGCGGTTGTTTGAGGGCAAATCAACATCTGACATGTTGGCAGGCTTTCAAGTGTCATTTGAAAGGAATTCAGGACCGGCATGTTCCTGTGAGGATATCGAGTGATATTGTTGGCCTCGTCAACAAGAAAAAAAGAGGCATTTGTCAGGGCTGAAAGCCTGGGAACAGACGATGTCTGTGTGGAATATAAGGAAAGTAGGAAGGAACATAAGAAAGGAGTCAGGAGGGCTAGAATATGTCACGAAAAGTCATTGGCAAATAGGGTTAAGGAAAATCCCAAGGCTTTTTACACGTACATAAAAAGCAAGAGGGTAGCCAGAGAAAGGGTTGGCCCACTGAAGGATAGGCAAGGGAATCTATGTGTGGAGCCAGAGGAAATGGCCGCCGTATTAAATGAATACTTTGCATCAGTATTCACCAATGAAAAGGAATTGGTAGATGTTGAGTCGCGAGAAGGGTGTGTAGAGAGCCTGGATCACATTGAGATCCAAAAAGACGAGGTGTTGGGAGTCTTAAAATATATTAAGGGAGATAAGTCCCCAGGGCCTGATGGGATCTACCTCAGAATACTGAAGGAGGCTGCAGAGGAAATTCCTGAGGCCTTGTCAGAAATCCTGCAATCCTCACTGGCTTCAGGTGATGTCCCAGAAGACCGGAGAATAGCCAATGTTGTTCCTCTGTTTAAGAAGGGTAGCAAGGGTAATCCAGGGAACTACAGGCCGGTGAGCCTTACTTCAGTGGTCGGGAAATTATTAGAGAAAATTCTTCGAGACAGGCTCTACACGCATTTGGAAGCAAATGGACGTATTAGTAAGAGACAGCATGGTTTTGTGAAGGGGAGGTCGTGTCTCACTAACTTGATAGAGTTTTTCGAGGAGGTCACAAAAATGATTGATGCAGGTAGGGCAGTGGCTGTTGTCTATATGGACTTCAGTAAGGCCTTTGACAAGGTCCCTCATGGTATACTAGTACAAACCGTGAAGTCACACAGGATCAGGGGTGAGCTGGCAAGGTGGATACAGAACTGGCTAGGTCATAGAAGGCAGAGAGTAGCAATGGAAGGATGCTTTTCGAATTGCAGGGCTGTGACCAGTGGTGTTCCGCAAAGATCAGTCCTGGGGCCTTTGCTGTTTGTAGTATATATAAATGATTTGGAGGAAAATGTAAACTGATCTGATTAGTAAGTTTGCAGACAACACAATGGTTGGTGGAATTGCAGAAAGCGATGAGTGCTGTCAGAGGATACAGCAGGATTTAGATTGTTTGGAGACTTGGGTGGAGAGATGGCAGATGGAGTTTAATCCGATCAAATGTGAGGTGATGCATTTTGGAAGGTCTAATGCCGGTAGGGAATATACAGTGAATGGTAGAACCCTCAAGAGTATTGAAAGTCAGAGAGATCTAGGAGTACAGGTCCACAGGTCATTGAAAGGGGCAACACAGGTGGAGAAGGTAGTCAAGAAGGCATAGGGCATGCTTGCCTTCATTGGCCCGTGCATTGAGTATAAGAATTGGCAAGTCATGTTGCAGCTGTGTAGAACCTTAGTTATGTCACACTTGGAGTATAATGTTCAATTCTGGTCGCCACACTACCAGAAGGATGTGGAGGCTTTAGAGAGGGTGCACAAGAGATTTACCAGAATGTTGCCTGATATGGAGGGCATTAGCTACGAGGAGCGGTTCAATAAAATCGGTTTGTTCTGACTGGAACGACGGAGGTTGAGGGGCGACCTGATAGAGGTCTACAACATTATGAGGGGCATAGACAGAGTGGATAGTCAGAGGCGTTTTCCCAGGGTAGAGGGGTCAATTACTGGGGGGCATAGGTTTAAGGTGAGAGGGGCAAGGTTTAGAGTAGATGTACGAGACAAGTTTTTTACACAGAGGGTCGTGGGTGCCTGGAAGTCGCTACCGCAGAAGGTGGTGGAAGCAGGGACGATAGTGACATTTAAGGGGCATCTTGACAAATCCATGAATAGGATGGGAATAGAGGGATACGGACCCAGGAAGTGTAGAAGATTATAGTTTAGTCGGACAGCACGGTCGGCACGGGCTTGGAGGGCGGAAGGGCCTGTTCCTGTGCTGTACATTTCTTTGTTCTTTGTTTAGCATGGCCACTCCACCGAACCTTCACGTCTTTGGACTGTGGGAGGGACTTCGAGCACGAGGACGAAAGGTGCCGAGATTTTTCTCTTTGGATCAAAGAGGGTTAGAAGGCAAATAAGAGTCGTTCCAAATTATAACTGGTATGTGGGCGGAGAAGTCGATATTCTCGCCATATAAATGTATTTCCTGACATCTGTTCATGATGCAACGAGGAGCAGCGGGCAGAATTTGGGGAAATAGAACCAGTTGGCAGTGGAGAAAACGGAAACGCAGCGACGCACGAAAATCAAGCACCAGTTTTGTGAATGTTGAGAAACACTTCGAGAATCAGAATCCGGGGAGAACGAAGGGCGCTGCCGACTGATCAGAGGCAGTCAAGACACATTTCCCATGTTTAGAATAATTCGAGAAATTAACTGATATTTAGAAGTCACAAAAACTGTCCTTACTGCACATCAGAAAAAACAGTTTAATATTGGTTTCATTGCGAATATTTGGAAGCAGAAAATACAACAATGGCTCGAAATCAGAAGGCTGGAGGCGCGGTATTGACATGGAGACTGAAAATGGCGTGGTCTTAGTTCTGTGACACAAGTCACCCTGGCTTGAAACGGTAGCATTGTGGGGCACAATTGCTTCACAGCTCTAGGGTCCCGTTCTAGATTCGATTCCGGCTTGGGTCACTGTAAGTACGGAGTCTGCACATCCTCCCGTGTGTGCCTGGGTTTCCTCCGGGTGCTCCGGTTTCCTCCCACAGTCCAAAGATGTGCCGGTTAGGTGGATTGGCCATGAAAATTCCCCTTAGTGTCCAAAACTGCCCTTAGTGTGGGTGGGGCTACTGGGTTATGGGGATAGGGTGGAGGTGTTGACCTTGGGTAGGGTGCTCTTTCCAAGAGCCGGTGCAGACACGATGGGCCGAATTGCCTCCTTCTGCACTGTAAATTCTATGATAATCTATGGAACACAGACTGCGTACTCTCTCCACAGATGCTGTCAGACCTGGTGAGATTGCCCAGCCTTTGGTGTTTTTGTTCCAGATTCGTGCATCATCAATAATTTGCTATTGCGATGTGGAGCAGGTGTGACTGTTTCGATCATAATTTGTCATGTTTATTCGAGTAAACGCAGGGGTTGTTGTCTCTGTGGCACAATCGGTTAGAGTGTTCAGCTATTAATCTAAAAGTTGGTGGTTCGATCCCACCCGGAATCGGAGTGTTATCCCGGCTGACGTGTTTTTTATACTTCGTATCTCTGTGGGAGGAAATCACCCTCCATGGTGGTTTTTATACTTCGAGCCACATTGATGTGATTTCTTTCCTCCGATTCCAATATTAAACGCGCCAAATGCTATAATTCTGATTTTAAACAGTCAGTTCTCACCCCAAGAGTAAATCAATATTAATTTGAACTACGATAGACAGAAATTCACCCCAATAGCAACAGTGGGTGAAAGGGGCCGAGATTTTTCTCTTTCGATCAAAGAGGTTTAGACGGCAAATGAGAGGCGTTCCAAAGTGCAACTGCTATGTGGTCGGGAGAAGTTGAATCGTGGAAATAGAGAGATTGTTTGCACTGGCAATATTCAGAAATGAGAGGAAAGGCATCCAGGATGAAATGGTTTCAAATAATCAGCAAGGGACGACATGATCAAGTTCACCCGCAGTATACCTGTAACCCGGCACGTTGATCATGTCCAATCAAGCCAAACTGCTAATCCATGGACAATCTGGCACACTTTAGCATGGGCCAATCCACCGAACTTTCACATCATTGGACTGTGGGAGGGATCTCCAGCAGGCGGAGAAAACCCAGACAGTCACCGGGAGAACATCCAAATTCCATATGTTTGGGATGAATATCGAAATTGTTATGTAATAAATATTAGAGCGATTGCATGATTATTTTTGTGAGCCTGGGTTAAAGTGCATATATCCGTGTTGCAGGAACATTATTATGGAACCATGTTTAAGGCATCTAAACTGTGTACCTGCTAAGCTGTAATTAGGGAGCCATAAAACGTGTGCCATGATCGACGCCAAACTGTTGATGATCAGGTACATCGAAAGTTGCAGGTTGCCTCAGCTGTAACGTGTGGCGCCGTGGTCGTATAGTGGTTAGTATTCTGCATTGTGGCCACAGCTACCACGGTTCGAATTCGAATCACTGCAGTGATAAGTTGATGTGTTTTTCCAAAATGAATGGATGACGATTTCCCTGTGCCAAGGCCTCTTTAAAACGATTTCACAACTGTGTGCATGCTTCTGCTCCTGTTTGATGCTCCCGATTTCACACTGTTGTGAATACGAGAATCTCGTCAGCCCCCGGTTTTATATTTTAACTATTATCATCAATCATACTCCTCCGGTTCTTATCTTTTTGGGAGTGAAAACTATCACTCTCAATTTGCTGCATCAGGCTTCCGGGTGCGGCTATGCAGAGCTAGGTCGCATATTCGGTAGCTCCCGCTTATAACGGACTTTTGGGCTCTTTTACAGGGCCCCACGACATTTGTTTGACATTTTCCGGTGTGGGAAGAAGACTGCAGCAGTCCCCTGACAGTGTCCCCCAGGAATGTTATGTCTTTTGGCTGCCAGACCCGGCAGAAACAGTAAAATATTTGGCTTTGGCTGCAGGTTTGGACAAAAGCCTCTTCCAGCATGCAGGCGGGGGAAGGGCAAGCTTAAAGTTGCAATCTGACTTGACTCTATCAAAGGTGAATTCTAGCAGCAGAGGGAACAACTGTGAAAAGATCTACCGAGGCCATTAAAGAAGCAGGGACGAGGCTTCCGGGGGCAGCCATGGAGGAGTAGGTCGCGCATTTGGCAGCTACCGTCTGGAACCGACTCTCAGACCTTTTTCAGGAGTTTCCATAGACTTTTTGGGGCAGACTGGTGAAGCAAACACTGCCAAATTTTATGAAACGGACCAGAAGTGTAACGGCCAAAAGAGCGGCACTGGAGCAACGGGAGAAGCGAGGGAAAGAAAGCAAAATGGCGGCGGCCAGGGACAAAGGGGAGCTGCAGGAGTTCATCAAGCGCTGCTTCGAGGAGCAGCGCGAGGAGATGCGCAAGGAGATGTTGGCGCCTATGTTTTCGGCAGTTGAAGGACTCGGGCTCACGCAGAAGGCCCACGAAGCTAAGATCCAGGAGGTACAGAAAAGAGTCAGTCAGAACGAGGACGAACTCGTGGGCCTGGCGGTGAGAGTGGAGCAGAACGAGGTGCTACACAAGAGGTGGGCGGGAAGAATCGAAGACGTGGAGAACAGGTCGAGGAGAAAGAATCTGCGAATCCTGGGTCTCCCTGAGGGAGTGGAGGGGGCTGATGCCAGGGCATACGCGAGCATGATGCTCGAGGCGATGATGGGAACGAAGGCCACTTCGAGGCCGCTGGAGTTGAACGGGGCACATCGGGTGCTGGCGAAGAAGCCCCAGGCAAATGAGCCGCCAAGGCGATGGTGGTGAGGTTTCACTGGTTCACGGACAGAGAGTGGGTCCTGAGATGGGCCAAGAAGGAGCGGAGCAGTAAGTGGGACAATGCAGCAATCCGAATATACACGGACTGGAGCACGGAGGTTGCAAAGCGGAGAGCAGGTTTCAAACGGGCCAAAGCGGCGTTGTACTGGAAAGAAGTGAAATTCGAATGCTGCAGCCAGCGCGACTGTGGGTCACATACAAGGGCCAACACTGTTACTTCGAAACGCCAGAAGAGGCGTGGACATTGTACTAGCCGAAAAGTTGGACTCTAACTGAGGGTTTGTGAGGGTGGCGGGGGGGGGGGATGTTTTGGGGTTTGATGTGTGATGGTTGTTGTATATATGGGGTCAATCACACGCAGGAAATGGTACATGGGCTGGAGGAGAGAGACAAGGCCGCGACAGGAGCTGCGCCAGATGGGGCAGAGCGGGCTTTGGAAAGTGCGGGGTGTTTTCCCACGCGCGGGAAGAAAGGTGGGAAGGGGAACAAATGAATGCATATGGATTGGGAGACTCCCACGCGGGGAGGTCAATGGGACGGAGGGGGAAGTCGGGGTCAGCAGGCGTCAGGTGACTTATGGGAGTGACATGGGGGAGCAAAAAAGGTAGATAGGGGTCTAGCTGGGGGAGGGGGGGAAGGGTGGGGGCGAAAAGGGTTGCTGCTGCACTGGCCGATAGGGAATGGGACACAGAAGAGGTGGTCGGGACGGGGTTCCCCCTCTGGTTGACTGGAGGGTGAGGGAGGCGTGGACACGGGACTGGCCAGGAAAAGGAGATGGCTAGTCGGTGGGGCGTGCGGGGGTTGGGGGTGTGAGAGCCCCTCCAATCCGGCTGATAACGTGGAATGTGAGGGGCCTGAATGGGCCGGTAAAGAGGGCTCGATGACGTGGCCATGCTCCAAGAGACACATCTGAAGGTGGCGGACAAGGTCAGGTTAAGAAAGGGATGGGTAGGACAGGTATTCCACTCGGGACTGGATGTGAAGAATAGAGGGGTGGCAATATTGGTGGGAAAGTGGGTGTCATTTGAGGCCAAGACTATTGTAGCGGACAATGGAGGGCGATATGTAATGGTGAGCGGTAGGCTGTAAGGGACGTGGATGGTGTTGGTAAACGTATACGCCCCGAACTGGGATGATGCAGGATTCATGAAGCGCATGCTGGGGCGCATTCCGGACCTGGAGATAAGAGGCCTGATAATGGGAGGGGACTCCAATACAGTATTGGATCTAGCACTGGACCACTCCAAATCAAGGACTGGAAAGTTGCCGGCGGCGGCCAAGGTACTTCGGGGGTTTATGGATCAGATGGAGGGAGTGGACGCATGGCGGTTTGCAAGGCCGCAGGCCAGGGAATTTTCTTTCTTCTTCTCCCATGTACACAAAGCCTACTCCCGGATAGATTTCTTTGTTCTGGGTAGGGCGCTCATCCCGAGGGTGGAGGGGACGGAGTATTCGGCTACTGCCGTTTCGGACCATGCCCCGCACTGGGTGGAACTGGAGCTAGGAGAGGAGAGGGACCAACGCCCGTTGTGGCGGCTGGATGTGGGACTGCTGGCGGACGAGGTGGTGTGTCGGAAGGTGAGGGGGTGGATCCAAAGGTACTTGGAGGCCAACGACAACGGGGAGGTGCGGGTGGGGGTGGAATGGGAGGCGTTGAAGGCGGTGATCAGGGGAGAGCTAATTTCCATTAGGGCTCATAGGGAGAAGACAGATGGTACGGAAAGGGAGAGGTTAGTGGGGGAGATTTTGAGAGTGGACAGGAGATACGCAGAGGCCCCGGAGGAAAGATTACTTGGGGAAAGACGATGGCTCCAGACGGAGTTTGACCTGTTGACCACAGGGAAGGCGGAGGCACAGTGGAGGAAAGCACAGGCGGCAACCTACGAGTGTGGGGAAAAGGCTAGTCGGATGCTGGCACACCAGCTCTGTAAGAGGGTGGCAGCGAGGGAAATAGGGGGAGTCAAAGATGGAAGGGGAGGCACGGTTCGGAGTGCGACGAAAATAAAAGAGGTATTCAAGGTCCTTTATGAAGAGCTGTACAGATCTCAGCCCCCAGCGGGGGAAGAAGTATGAGACAATTCCTAGATCAGCTGAGATTCCCGAGGGTGGAGGAGCAAGAGCTGGCTGGTTTGGGGGCACCAATTGGGTTGGAGGAGCTGAGCAAGGGTTTGGGGAGCATGCAGGCGGGGAAGGCCCGGGGACCGGACGGATTCCCGGTGGAGTTCTACAGGAAGTACGCAGACCTGTAGGCCCCACTACTGGTGAGGACCTTTAATGAGGCAAGAGAGGAGGGGACCCTGCCCCTGACAATGTTGGAAGCGACAATTTGTTTGATCCAAAGCGGGACAAGGACCCACTGCAATGTGGATCTTACAGGCCGATCTCGCTCCTCAACGTGGATGCAAAGTTGCTGGCAAAAGTGCTGGCCACGAGGATTGAGGACTGTGTCCCGGGGGTAATCCACGACGACCAGACGGGATTTGTAAAGGGCAGGCACCTAAACACCAATGTGCGGCGGCTCTTAAACGTGATAATGATGCCATCGGAGGAGGGAGAGGCGGAGATAGTGGCAGCTATGGACGCGGAGAAGGCCTTTGATTGAGTAGAGTGGGAGTACCTCTGGGAGGTGCTGCGTAGGTTTGGGTTCGGAGTAGGGTTTATCAATTGGGTTAAGCTCCTTTACAGAGCCCCGATGGCGAGTGTAGTGACGAACCGGCGGAGGTTGGAGTACTTTTGATAGTACCGAGGGACGAGGCAGGGGTGCCCCCTGTCCTTCCTATTGTTCGCATTGGCGATCGAACCATTGGCCATGTCATTGAGGGAGTCTAATAAATGGAGGGGGGTGGTCCGAGGGGGAGAAGAGCATCTGGTGTCACTATATGCGGATGACCTGTTGCTGTACGTGGCGGATCCAATGGAGGGGATGTTGGAGGTCATGCAGACTGTAAGGGAGTTTGGGGAGTTTTCGGGCTATAAGCTCAATGTAGGGAAGAGTGAGCTCTTTGTATTACAGGCGGGGGACCAAAAAAGAGGGATAGGGGACCTACCACTGAGGTGGGCGGAGGGGAGCTTTCCGTATCTGGGGATCCAGATAGCCAGGAGTTGGGGGACCCTACATAAACTGAATCTGACGAGGTTGGTGGAACAAATGGAGGAGGATTTCAAAAGATGGGACATGTTACCGCTCTCGTTGGCGGGTAGAGTGCAGTCGGTCAAAATGGTGGTCCTTGCGACGTTTCTGTTTGTGCTTCAGTGCCTTCCCATCGTGATCAGTAAGGCCTTTTTTAAGAGAGTAGGAAGGAGTATTATGGGGTTTGTGTGGGCGAATAAGACCCCGAGAGTAAGGAGAGGGTTCCTGGAACGCAGTATGGACCGAGGAGGGTTGGCGCTGCCAAACCTGGGGAGCTACTACTGGCAGCAAATGTGGCGATGATCCGCAAGTGGGTTACGGAGGGAGTGGGGGCGGCATGGAAGAGGATGGAGATGGCGTCCTGTAAAGGAACGAGCCTGGGGGCGTTGGTGACGGCACCGCTGCCGCTCTCGCCGACAAAGTATACCACGAGCCCGGTGGTGGCGGCAACGCTAAGGATCTGGGGCCAGTGGAGACGCCACCGGGGTGTAATGGGAGCATCGGTGTGGTCCCCGATCAGGGGTAACCACCGGTTTGTCCTGGGAAAGATGGACGGATGGTTCCAGAGCTGGCATCGGGCGGGGATTGGAAGTATGGGGGACCTGTTCATCGACGGGACGTTTGCGAGCCTAGGGGCACTGTAGGAGAAGTTCGAGTTACCCCCGGGAAATGCCTTTAGATATATGCGGGTGAGGGCTTTTGTGAGGCGGCAGGTGAGGGAATTCCCGCTGCTCCCGGCACAAGAAGTTCAAAATAGGGTGATCTCGGGTGTATGGGTCAGGGAGGGCAAGGTGTCGGAAATACACCAGGAGTTGAAAGAAGAGGGGGAAGCGCTGGTAGAAGAGTTGAAGGGCAAATGGGAGGAGGAGCTGGGGGAGGAGATCGAAGGAGGTCTGTGGGCTGATGCCCTAGGTAGGGTTAATTCCTCCTCCTTGTGTGCCAGGCTCAGCCTGATACAATTTAAGGTGGTCCACAGAGCGCACTTGATGGGGGCGAGGTTGAGTAGGTCCTTTGGAGTAGAGAACAGATGTGGAAGGTGCTCAGGGAACCCGGCGAACCATGTCTATATGTTTTGGTCATGCCCGGCACTGGCGGGGTTCAGCAGAGGAGTGGCGGGAGCAATATCTCAGGTGGTGAAAGTCCTGGTCAAGCCAAGCTGGGGGCTAGCAATATTTGGACTAGTGGATGAACCGGGAGTGCAGGAGGCGAAAGAGGCCGGCATTCTCGCCTTTGCGTCCCTAGTAGCCCGGCGAAGGATCTTGCTAATGTGGAAGGAGGCGAAGCCCCCCAGCCTGGAGGCCTGGATAAATGATATGGCTGGGTTCATAAAGTTGGAGAGGATTAAGCTCGCCTTGAGAGGGTCTGCGCAGGGGTTCTACAGGCAGTGGCAACCGTTCCTAGACTATCTCGCGGAGCGTTAGAGGAAGGTCAGCAGCAGCATCCTTGGCGGGGTGGGGGGGTGGGTGGAGGGGACGTCCTTGGAGGGGGGCGAGAGGGGGGGATAGGGGGGACTGCCTGGGAGGGTGGATGAGCAAGAGAAAACATGAAGGGTTGGGGAAACTGGCACGTATGGGTGAGGGCCAGTGTACATATGTCATTTTGCCATGTATATATCTTGCTCTGCGCGATTTCTCTTTTTTTTTGGTTACGGGGAGGGGGGGGGTGGTTATTGATTGTAAGGGAGAAAAATTGTGTTAAAAAACTTTAATAAATATATATATATTTTTTAAAATTTGCTGCATCATCTTCTAAGGCTATTCACCCAAATCGTTCAAATGTCTCAACCAAATACGCACTGAACCTTATACGCTAAGAATAATCTGGGTCTCGATGGTCTCTCAGAGACGAACCGTGATCCCACCCCCGGATGAAGTGTTTTTTATACTTCGTCTCTCTGTGGGACCAAATCACACACCTTGGTGGTTTTTATACTTCATGCCACATTGATTTGCTTTCTTTCCACCGGTTCCAATAGAAAACACGACAAATGCTGTCATCCTGATTTTAAACAGTCAGTTCACACCCCAGGAGTTAATCAATATTTATTTCAACTACGATAGACTGACATTCACCCCAGTAGCAACAGTGGGACGAAAGGTGCCGAGATTTTTCTCTTTGGCTCAAAGAGGGTTAGAGGGCGAATGGGAGACGTTTCAAAGTATAACTGGTATGCGGGCGGAGAAGTCGACAGTCCCTCCATGTAAATGTATTTCCTGTCATCTGGTCATGATGCAATGAGCAGGAGTGGGTAGAATTTTTGTGAAATAGAACCAGTTGGCAGTGGAGAAAATGGAGACGCAGAGACGCACGAAAATCAAGCACCAGTTTTGTGAATGTTGAGGAACACTTCGAGAATCAGAATCCGGGGAGAACGAAGGGCGCTGCCCGACTGATCAGCGGCAGTCAAGACACATTTCCGTTGTTTAGAATAATTCGAGAAATTAACTGATATTTAGAAACCACGAAAACTGTCCTTACTGCACATCAGAAAACACAGTTTAATATTGGTTTAATTGTGAATATCTGGAAGCAGAAAATACAACAATGGCTCGAATGTAGAAGGCTGGAGGCGCGTTATTGACATGGCGACTGAACATGGTGTGGTCTTAGTTCTGTGACACAAGTCACCCTGGCTTGCAACACAGACTACGTTCTCTCTCCACAGATGCTGTCGGGTAGGGTGCTCTTTCCAAGGGCCGGTGGAGACTCGATGGGCCGAATGGCCTCCTTCTGCACTGTAAATTCTATGCTGTCAGACCTGCTGAGATTGCCCAGCGTTTGGTGTTTTTGATCTAGATTTGTGCATCATCAATAATTTGCTATTCTGATGTGGACTAGATGAGACTGTTGCGATCGTAATTTGTCATGTTTATTCGAGGCCGATCCGCTGTTGTCTTTGTGGCGCAATCGGTGAGCGCGTTTGGCTGCGAATCGAAGGGGTGGTGGTTCGATTCCACCCAAAAAGGGGCTGTTATCCCACCCCGGCTGATGTGTTTTTTAATACTTCGTATCTCTGTGGGACCAAATCACCCACCTTGGTGGTTTTTATATTTCATGCCACATTGATTTGCTTTCTTTCCACCGGTTCCAAGAGAAAACACGACAAATGCTGTCATCCTGATTTTAAGCAGTCAGTTCACACCCCAGGAGTTAATCAATATTTATTTCAACTACGATAGACAGACATTCACCCCAGTAGCAACAGTGGGACGAAAGGTGCCGGGATTTTACTCTTTGGCTCAAAGAGGGTTAGAGGGCGAATGGGAGACGTTCCAAAGTATAACTGGTATGTGGGCGGGAGAAGTTCAATCGTGGAAATAGAGACAGATTGGTTGCACTGACAATATTCAGGAATGAGAGGAAAGGCGTACAGAATGAAATGGCTTCAAAAAATCAGCAGGGGGCGATGCGATCAAGTTCGCCCGCATATACCCGTAACCCGGCACATTGAGCATGTCCAATACAGCTAAACCTCTAATCCATGGACAATGTGGCACACTTTAGCATTGGCCAATCCACCGAACTTTCACATCATTGGTCTGTGGGAGGGATCTCTGGCAAGCGGAGAAAACCCAGACAAACACCGGGACAACGTCCAAATACCATATGTTTGGGATGAATATCGAAATTGTTATGTATTAAATATTATAGCGGTTGCATGATTATTTTTATGAGCCTGGGTTAAAGTGCACATATCATTGTTGCAGGAACATTATGATGGAACCACGTTTAAGGCATCCAAACTGTGTATCTACTAAAGTTGTAATCAGGAAGTCATAAAGTGTGGGCCATGATAGATTCCAAACAGTTGATGACCAAGTACATCGGCAGTTGCAAGTTGCCTTCGGCGGTAACGATATAGTGGTTAGTACTGTGCGTTGTGACCGCATCAACCTCTGTTCGAATCTGATTCACAACAGCGATAAATTGATGTGTTTTTCCCAAATGAACGGATGAGGAATTCTGTGTGTCAGGGACTCTTGAAAACGGGTTCACAGCTGAGTGCACGCTTCTGCTCCAGTTTGGTGCTCCAGAATTCAAGCGGTTGTGAATGCGAGAATCTCCTCGGCTCCCGGTTTTATATATTAACTATTATCATCAAGCATACTCCTCCGGTTCTTTCCTTTTTGGAAGTGAAAACGGTCTCTCTAAATTTGCTGCATCAGCTTCTTCGGCCATTCACCCAAAATGTTTAAGTGTCTCAACCAAATACCCGCTGAACCTTCTGTATACGCGGATAATAATCTTGGTCTCGATAGTTTCTCCATATAATTGAATCTCCAGACATCTGGTCATAATGCAATGAGGAGGAGTGGGCAGGGTTTTGGGAAATAGAGCCAGCTGGCAGTGGAGAAAACGGAAACAAAGCGACACACGAAAATCAAGCACCAGATTTGTGAATGTTGGGAAACACTTCGAGAAACCGAATCCAAGGAGAAACAAGGGCGCTGCCCGTCTCAACAGCGACAGTCAAGACGTATTTCCCTTGTTTAGAATGATTCGAGAAATTAACTGATGTTTAGAAAATAAGAAAACTGTCCTTCCTGCACATCAGAAAATACAATTACATTTTAGTTTCAATGCGAATATTTGGAAGCAGAAAATACAACAATGGCTCGAATGTAGAAGGCGCGTAGGCGCGTTATTGACAGGCCTACGGAAAACAGTGTAGTCTTCGCACTGGGGCACACAAAGTCACCCTGGCTTGAAACACCAATTCTCTCTCCACAGATGCTTTCAGTCCTGCTGAGATTGCACACCTGTTTGTGTTTTTGTTCCAGATTGGTGCATCGGTAATAATTTGTTATTATGTTGTGGAGAAGATGAGATTGTTTCCATCATAAATTGGCATGTGAATTCGAGAGAAAATGCAGCTCTTTTCGTCTCTGTGGCGCAATCGGTTTGCGCGTTCGACTGTTAAACGAAAGGTTGGAGGTTCGATCGCACCCAGAGAAGGAGTGTTATCCCACCACCTGTGAATTGCTTTTGAAACTGCGTCCCTCTGTCGGATCGTATCAGCCACCCTGGTTCCTTTGATATTTCATGCCACATTGATTTGATTTATTTCCTCCGGTTCCAATATTAAACACGCCGAATGCTGTCATTCTGAATTTAACCAGTCAGTTCACATCCAAAGACTGAATCCATGTTAATTTGACCTTCCACAGCGAGACATTCACCCCAAGAGCAACAGTGGGACCAAGGGAGCGGTGATGTTTCTCTTTGGATCAAAGAGAGTGAGACGGCCAATGAGAGGCGCTCCAAAGTGCAACTGGTGTGTGGGCGGAGAAGTTCAATCGTGCACAGAGAGAGAGAATTTGTCTGCACTGACAATATTCAGGAATGAGAGGAAAGGGATACAGGGTGAAATGGTTTCCAAAAAATCAGCAGGGGACGACGTGACCAAGTTCCTCCGTAGAATACCCGTCACCCGGCACGTTGATCATGACAGATGCAGCGAAACTGCTAATCCATGGACAATCTGGCACACTTTAGCATGGCCAGTCACCGAACCTTCACATATTTGGAATGTGAGGGGGACCTCGAGCAGGCAGAGAAACCTGATGCAGACACCAGGTGAACGTCCAAATACCATATGTTCGGGATGAATATCGAAATTGTAATGTATTGTATATTATAGCGGTTGCATTGTTATTTTTATGAGCCTGGGTTAAAGCGTATATATACCTTGTTGCAGGAACATTAGTATGGAACCAAGGTGAAGGCGTCCAAAATGTGTTTGTACTAAAGTGGTAATTGGAGAGTCATAAAGTGTGGGCAATGATGCATTCCAAACAGTTGATGACCAAGTGCTTCGACAGTTACACGTTACGTCGGCGGTAACGTAATACGCCGTGTTCGGATAGTGGTTCGGCTCTGCGTTGTGGCCGCAGCAAGCTCGGTTCGAATCCGAATCACGTCAGTGATAAATTAATGTGTTTTTCCCAAATGAACCGATGAGGTTTTCTCTGAGTAAAGGACTCATTAAAACGGGTTCACAGCTGAGCACATGTTTCTGCTCCTGTTTGATGCTCCAGAATTCAAACTGATGAGAATACGAGAATCTCCTCAGCTCCCGGTTTTATATTTTAACTATCATCATCAAACATGTCCAATGTGTGCAGGAGGGTTTTCTGACACAGTATGCAGATAGTCCAACGAGAGGCGAGGCCATATTGGACTTGGTACTGGGAAATGAACCAGGACAGGTATTAGATATGGAGGTAGGTAAGCACTTTGGTGATAGTGACCACATTTCGATTCCGTTTACTTTAGCTATGGAAAGGGATAGGTAAATACCGCAGGGCGAGAGTTATAGCTGGGGGAACGGCAATTATGATATTAGGATGCATAGGATGGGGAGGGAAACTGCAGGGGATGGGCACAATTGAAATGTGGAGCTTGTTCAAGGAACAGCTACAGCGTGTCCTTGATAATTATGTACCTGTCAGGCAGGGAGGAAGTGGCCGAGCGAGGGAACCGTGGTTTACTAAAGTAGTTGAATCACTTGTCAAGAGGAAGAAGGAAGCTTACGTAATGATGAGACGTGAAGGTTCAGTTAGTTCGAGAGTTACAAGTTAGCGAGGAAGGACCTAAAAGGAGAGGCAGGAAGAGCCAGGAGGGGACATGAGAAGTCTTTGGCAGGTAGGATCAAGGATAACCCTAAAGCTTTCTACCGATATGTCAGGAATAAAAGAATGACTCGGGTCAGAGTAGGGCCAGACAAGGACAGTAGTGGAAAGTTGTGCATTGAGTCTGAGGAGATAGAAGAGGTGTTAAATGAAAAATTTCCGTCAGCATTCCCGCACGAAAAAGACAATGTTGTCGTCGAGAATACTGAGATACAGGCTACTAGACAAGAACGGCTTTGAGTTAATAAGGAGGAGGTGTTAACAATTCTGGAAAGTTTGAAAATAGATAAGTCCACTGTGCCGGATGGTATTTATCCTAGGATTCTCTGGCAAGCTAGAAGGAAATTGCTGCGCCTTTGGCTTTGATCTTTATGTCATCATTGTCTATAGGAATAGTACCAGAAGATTGGAGGATAGCAAATGTTGTCCGCTTGTTCAAGAAGGGGGGTAGAGGCAACCCCGGTAACTATAGACCAGTGAGCGATTTTTCTGTTGTGGATGAAGTCTTGGAAAGGTTTATGAGAGGTATGATGTATAATCATCTGGAAAGGAATAATTTGATTAGAGATAGTCAACCCAGTTTTGTGAAGGCTAGGTCGTGCCTGACAAACCTCATTGAGTTCTTTGAGAAGGTCACCAAACACTTGGACGAGGGTTAAGCAGTTGATGTGATGTATATGGATTTGAGTAAAGCGTTTGAGAAGGTTCCCCACGGTAGGCTATTACAGAAAATACGGAGGCATGGGATTCACGGTGATTTAGGAGTTTGGATCAGGAATTGGCTAGCTGGAAGAAGACAAAGGTTGGTGGGAAATGTTCAGACTGGAGTCCAGTTACTAGTGGTATACCACAAGGATCTGTTTTGGTGCCATTGCTGTTTGGCATTTTTATAAATGGCCTGGAGGAGGGCGTAGAAGGATGGGTGAGTAAATTTGCAGATGATACTTAAGTCGTTGGAGTTGTGGACAGTGTGGAAGGATGTTACAAGTTACAGAGGGACATAGATAAGCTGCAGCACTGGGCTGAGAGGTGGCAAATGGAGTTTAATGCAGATAAATGTGAGGTGATTCATTTTGGAAGGAATAACAGGAAGACAGAGTACTGGGCTAATGGTAAGATTCTTGGCAGTGTGGATGAGCAGAGAGATCTCGGTGTCCATGTACATAGATCCCTGAAATTTGCCCGCCAGGTTGAGAGGGTTGTTAAGAAGGCGTACGGTGTGTTAGCTTTTATTGGTAGATGGATTGTGTTTCTGAGCCATGAAGTCATGTTGCAGCTGTACAAAACTCTGGTGCGGCCGCATTTGGAGTATTGCGTGCAATTCTGGTCGCCGCATTATAGGAAGGATGTGGAAGCATTGGAAAGCATGCTGAGGAGATTTACCAGAATGATGGTGACTTAATTGAGGCATACAGGATGGTAAGTGAGAGCGTTTTTCCTCGGATGGTGATTTCTAGCACGAGCGGACATAGCTTTAAATTGAGGGGAGATAGATATAAGACAGATGTCAGAGGTAGGTTCTTTACTCAGAGAGTAGTATGGGCGTGGAATGCCCTGCCTGCTACAGTAGTGGACCCGCCAACACTAGGAGCATTCAAATGGTCATTGGATAGACATATGGACGATAAGGGAATAGTGTAGATGGGTTTTCGAGTGGTTTCACGGCTCGGCGCAACATCGAGAGCCGAAGGGCCTGTACTGCTCTGTAATGTTCTACGTTCTATGTTCTATGCTTTCACTTCCAAACAGACAATAACCTGAGGAGTATGCTTTATGATAATAGTTAAAATAAATAACAGGGAGCTGAAGAGATTCTCGTATTCATAATCGTTTGAATTCTGGAACATCAAACAGGAGAAGAAGCATGCACTCAGCTGTGAACCCGTTTTAAAGAGTCCTTCATATAGAGAATTCCTCATCCGTTCATTTGTGAAAAACACATCAACTTATCGCTGCCCTGACTCGGATTCGAACCGAGGTTGCTGCGTCAACAACGCAGAGTAATAACCACTAAACAATTACGGCGCCTCACGTTTCCGCCGAAGCAAGCTGTAACTGTCGATGTATTTGGTCATCAACTGTTTGGAATCTATCATGACCCACACTTTATGACTCTAGAATTACAACTTTAGTAGATACATAGTTAGGATGCCTTTTCCTTGGTTCCATAAAAGCAATCGCTATAATATATAATCTGTCACAATTTCGATATTCATCCCAAGCAGATGGTATTTGCACGTGCTGCCGGTGTCTGCATCGGTTTTCTCCACCTGCTCGCGGTCCCTCCCTCCCAGATGTGAAGGTTCGGTGGATTGGCCATGCTAAAGTGTGCCAGATTGTCCATCGATTAGCAGTTTCGCTGGATTGGCCATGATCAACGTGCCGGGTGACGGGTATTCTACAGAGGAGCTTGGTCACGTCGACCCCTGCTGATTTGTTAAAAACCATTTCATCCTGTATCCCTTTCCTCTCCTTCCTGAATATTGTCAGTTCAAACAAACTCTCTCTCTATTTTCGCGATTGAACATCTCCACCCACATACCAGTTGAACTTTGGACCGTCTCTCATTCGCCGTCTCAGCCTCTTTGAGCCAAAGAGAATATTCTCGGCCCCTTTCGTCCCACTGTTGCTATTGGGGTGAATGTCTCTCTATGGTAATTCAAGTTAATATTGATTAACTCTTTGGATGTGAACTGACTGTTTAAAATCAGAATGACAGCATTTGGCGTTTTTAATATGGTAACAAAGAACAAAGAAATGTAAAGCACAGGAACAGGCCCTTCGGCCCTCCAAGCCCGTGCCGACCATGCTGCCCGACTAAACTACAATCTTCTACACTTCCTGGGTCCGTATCCTTCTATTCCCATCCTATTCATATATTTGTCAAGATGCCCCTTAAATGTCCTTATCGTCCCTGCTTCCACTACCTCCTCCGGTAGTGAGTTCCAGGCACCCACTACCCTCTGCGTAAAAAACTTGCCTCGTACATCTACTCTAAATCTTGCCCCTCTCACCTTAAACCTATGCCCCCTAGTAATTGACCCCTCTACCCTGGGGAGAAGCCTCTGACTATCCACTCTGTCTATGCCCCTCATAATTTTGTATTCCTCTATCAGGTCGCCCCTCAACCTCCTTCGTTCCAGTGAGAACAAACCGAGTTCATTCAATCGCTCCTCATAGCTTATGCCCTCCATACCAGGCAACATTCTGGTAAATCTCTTCTGCACCCTCTCTAAAGCCTCCACATCCTTCTGGTAGTGTGGCGACCAGAATTGAACACTATACTCCAAGTGTGGCCTAACCATGGTTCTATACAGCTGCAACATGACTTGCCAATTCTTATACTCAATGCCCCGGCAAATGAAGGCAAGCATGCCGTATGCCTTCTTGACTACCTTCTCCACCTGTGTTGCCCCTTTCAATGACCTGTGGACCTGTACTCCTAGATCTCTTTGACTTTCAATACTCTTGAGGGTTCTACCATTCACTGTATATTCCCTACCTGCATTAGCCCTTGCATAATGCATTACCTCACATTTGTCCGGATTAAACTCCATCTGCCATCTCTCCGCCCAAGTCTCCAGACAATCTAAATCCTGCTGTATCCTCTGACAGTCCTCATCGCTATCCGCAATTCCACCAACCTTTGTGTCGTCTGCAAACTTACTAATCAGACCAGTTACATTTTCCTCCAAATCATTTATATATACTACAAACAGCAAAGGTCCCAACACTGATCCCTGTGGAACACCACTGGTCACAGCCCTCCAATTAGAAAAGCATCCCTCCATTGCTACCCTCTGCCTTCTATGGCCTAGCCAGTTCTGTACCCACCTTGCCAGTTCACCCCTGATCCCGTGTGACTTCACCTTTTGTACTAGTCTACCATGAGGGACCTTGTCAAAGGCCTTACTGAAGTCCATATAGACAACATCTACTGCCCTACCTACATCAATCATCTTAGTGACCTCCTCGAAAAACTCTATCAAGTTAGTGAGACACGACCTCCCCTTCACAAAACCGTGCTGCCTCTCACTAATACGTCCATTTGCTTCCAAATGGGAGTAGATCCTGTCTCGAACAATTCTCTCCAGTAATTTCCCTACCACTGAAGCAAGGCTCACCGGCCTGTAGTTCCCGGGATTATCCTTGCTACCCTTCTTAAACAGAGGAACAACATTGGCTATTCTCCAGTCCTCCGGGACATCCCCTGAAGACAGCGAGGATCCAAAGAGTTCTGTCAAGGCCTCAGCAATTTCCTCTCCAGCCTCCTTCAGTATTCTGGGGTAGATCCCATCAGGCCCTGGGGACTTATCTACCTTAATATGTTTTAAGACACCCAACACCTCGTCTTTTTGGATCACAATGTGACCCAGGCTATCTACACCCCCTTCTCCAGACTCAACATCTACCAATTCCTTCTCTTTGGTGAATACTGATGCAAAGTATTCATTTAGTACCTCGCCCATTTCCTCTGGCTCCACACATAGATTCCCTTGCCTATCGTTCAGTGGGCCAACCCTTTCCCTGGCTACCCTCTTGCTTTTTATGTATGTGTAAAAAGCCTTGGTATTTTCCTTATCCCTATTTGCCAATGACTTTTCATGACCCCTTCTAGCCCTCCTGACTCCTTGCTTAAGTTCCTTCCTACTTTCCTTATATGCCACACAGGCTTCGTCTGTTCCCAGCCTTTTAGCCCTGATAAATGCCTCCTTTTTCTTTTTGACGAGGCCTACAATATCACTCGTCATCCAAGGTTCCCGAAAATTGCCGTATTTATCTTTCTTCCTCACAGGAACATGCCTGTCCAGTATTCCTTTCAACTGACACTTGAAAGCCTCCCACATGTCAGATGTTGATTTGCCCTCAAACATCCGCCCACAATCTATGTTCTTCAGTTCCCGCCTAATATTGTTATAATTAGCCTTCCCCCAATTTAGCACATTCATCCTCGGCCCACTCTTATCCTTGTCCACCAGTACTTTAAAACTTACTGAATTGTGGTCACTGTTCCCGAAATGCTCCCTTACTGAAACATCTACCACCTGGCCGGGCTCATTCCCCAATACCAGGTCCAGTACCGCCCCTTCCCTAGTTGGACTGTTTACATATTGTTTTAAGAAGCCCTCCTGGATGCTCCTTACAAACTCCGCCCCGTCTAAGCCCCTGGCACTAAGTGAGTCCCAGTCAATATTGGGGAAGTTGAAGTCTCCCATCACCACAACCCTGTTCTTTTTACTCTTTTCCAAAATCTGTCTACCTATCTGCTCCTCTATCTCCCGATGGCTGTTGGGAGGCCTGTAGTATACCCCCAACATTGTGACTGCACCCTTCTTATTCCTGATCTCTACCCATATAGCCTCACTGCCCTCTGAGGTGTCCTCTCGCAGTATAACCGGAGGAAAGAAATCAAATCTATGTGGCATGAAATATAAAAAAGCACTAAGGTGGCTGATTCGTTCCCACAGAGGGATAAAGTATAAAAAACACTTCATCCGGGGGTGGGATAACACTGAGATCCCCGGGTGGGATTGATCCACCAACCATTCGTTTAATAACCGAGCGCGCGAACCGATTTTACCACAAAGACGACGACTGTTCCTTTTTCTCGAATAAACTTGCCAAATTATGATGGTAACAATCTCATCTTGCCCACGTCATAATGGCAAATTATTGCCGATGCACCAATCTGGAACAAAAATAAAAAAGGCTGGGAAATCTCAGCAGGTCTGACAGCGTCTGTGGAGAGAGAGCGGAGTCTGTGTTTCAAGCCAACGTGACTTTGTGTCACAGAACAAAGACTACACCATTATCCGTAGCCCTGTCAATAACACGCCTTTTACATTCGAGCCATTGTTGTATTTTCTGCTTCCAGATATTCGCAATGAAACTATATTTAATCTGTATATTCTGATGTGCAGTAAGGCCAGTTTTCTTAGTTTCTAAATATCAGTTAATTTCTCGAATCATTCTAATCAAATGACTGTCGCTGATCAGTCGGGCAGCGCCCTTCGTTCTCCCCGGATTCTGTTTGTCGAAGTGTTTCCCAACATTCACAAAACTGGTGCTTCGTGTCCGTGTTCCCCACTGCCACGTGGCTCTATTTCCCAGCATTCTGTCCACTCCTCCTCATTGTATCATGACCAGCTGTCAGGAAATTCATTTATATGGACAGACTATCGAGAACAAGATTATTCTCCACGACTGCAGCAGGCTCAGTGGGTATTTGGTTGAGACGCTTGAACATTTTGTGTGAATGGCCGAAGAAGCTGATGCAGCAAATTGAGGGAGACTGCTTTCACTTCCAAAAAGACAAGAACCGGAGTAGTATGCTTGATGATAATAGATAAAAATATAAAAACGGGAGCTTCGGAGATTCTCGTATCCACAACCGTTTTAATTCTGGAGCATTAAACAGGAGCAACAGCATGCACTCAGCTGTGAACCCGTTGTAAAGAGTCCTTTACACAGATAATTCCTCATCCGTTCATTTTGGAAAAACACATCAACTTATCGCTGAGGTGATTCGAATTCGAATCGAGATTGTTGCGACCACAACGCAGCGTACTAACCACGAGACAAACACGGCGCCACACGTCACCGCCGAAGCACATCTGTAGCTATCGATGTACTTGGTCATCAACTGTTTGGAATCTATCATGACCCACAGTTTATGACGCCCTAATTACAACTTTAGTAGATATACAAGTTTGGATGCCTTAACCTTGGTTCCATAATAATGTTCCTGTAACAAAGATATATACACTTTAACCCAGGCTTATAAAAATAGCAACGCAGCGGCTGTAATATATAATACATAACAATTTCGATATTCGTCCCAAACATATGGTATTTGGACGATCTCACGGTGTCTGCATCGGTTTCCTCCACCTGCTCGAGGTAGCTCCCACAGTTCAAAGATGTGAAGGTTCGGTGAATTGGTCATGCTAGAGTGTGCCAGATTGTCCACAGGTTAGCAGTTTCGCTGGATTGCCCGTGATCAATGTGCCGGATTACGGGTATCCTTCGGAGGAACTTTGCCACGTCGAACCCTGCTGGTTTAAAAAAAAATCATTTCATCCTGAACATTGCCAGTGCAAACAAACTCCCTCTCTTTTTCCACGATTGACCTTTTCCGCCCACATATCATTTGCACTTTGGAGCGCCTCTCCTTCGCCATCTCACCCTCTTTGATCCAAAGAGAAAAATCTCGGCCCCTTTCGTTCCACTGTTACCATTTGGGTGAATGTCTCTCTCTGGTAGTTCAAATTAATATTGATTAACTATTTGGATGTGAACTGATTGTTTAACCCGTAATCCGGCACATTGATCACGGACCTTCAACCGACGTTACACACCAGATACATCGATGACATTTTTTTCCTTTGGACCCATGGCGAAGAATCACTGAAACGACTACACGATGACATTAATAAGTTCCATCCAACCATCAGACCCACCATGGACTACTCTCCAAAATCAGTTGCATTCTTGGACACACTCGTCTCCATCAAGGACGGTCACCTCAGCACGTCGCTTTACCGCAAACCCACGGATAACCTCATGATTCTCCACTTCTCCAGCTTCCACCCTAAACACATTAAAGAAGCCATCTCCTATGGACAAGCGCTCCGTACACACAGGATCTGCTCAGACGAAGAGGAGCGTAACAGACATCTACAAACGTTGAAAGATGCCCTCGAACGAACGGGATATGGCACTTGACTCATCGATCGACAGTTCCAACGCGCCACAGCGAAAAACCGGACCGACCTCCTCAGAAGACAAACATGGGACACAACCGACAGAATAGTCCAAAGATGTGCGGGTTAGATGAATTGGCCAATGATAAATTGCCCTTAATGTCCAAATTGCCCTTGGTGTTGGGTGGAGGTGTTGAGTTTGGGTAGGGTGCTCTTTCCAAGAGCTGGTGCAGACTCAAAGGGCCGAATGGCCTTCTTCTGCACTGTAAATTCAATGATAATCTATGGTTAATCTAGGACAAAGGTTCGGCACAACATCGTGGGCCGAAGGGCCTGTTCTGTGCTATATGTTCTATGTTCTATGTTAATACCCTTCGTCGTCCAGTACTTCCCCGGAGCGGAGAAACTACGTCATCTTCTTCACAGCCTTCAACACGTCATTGATGACGATAAACATCTTGCCAAGGTCATCCCCACACCCCCACTACTTGCCTTCAAACAACCGCGCAATCTCAAAAGAACCATTGTTTGCAGCAAACTACCCAGTCTTCAGAACAGTGACCACGACACCACACAACCCTGTCATGGCAATCTCTGCAAGACGTGCCAGATCATTGACATGGATACCACTATTACACGTGAGAACACCACCCACCAGGTACGTGGTACATACTCGTGCGACTCGGCCAACGTTGTCTACCTCATACGCTGCAGGAAAGGATGTCCCGAAGCATGGTACATTGGCGAGACCATGCAGACGCTGCGACAACGGATGAACGGACATCGCGTGACAATCACCAGGCAGGAATGTTCCCTTCCAGTCGGGGAACACTTCAGCAGTCAAGGGCATTCAGCCTCTGATTTCCGGGTAAGCGTTCTCCAAGGCGGCCTTCAGGACCCGCGACAACGCAGAATCGCCGAGCAGAAACTTATAGCCAAGTTCCGCACACATGAGTGCGGCCTCAACCGGGACCTGGGATTCATGTCGCATTACATTCATCCCCCACCATCTGGCCTGCGAAATCCTACCAACTGTCCTGGCTTGATGCAATTCATCCTCTTTAACCTGGGGTTACCCCATCTCTGGATCTGTAAAGATTTAATCACCTGCTCATGCTCGCATTCCTAGCATTGTTTGGCATCTTTGAATTTGTCTATATATGTGTTTCTGGAACAGACCTCTGCATTCACCTGAGGAAGGAGAAGCGCTCCGAAAGCTAGTGACATCGAAACAAACCTGTTGGACTTTAACCTGGTGTTGTAAGACTTCGTACTGATTGTTTAAGTGCTTTACCACTCATCTTAGTGTCGTCTGCAAACTTTGTCACATTGCACTTGGTCCCCAACTCCAAATCCTCTATGTAAATTGTGAACAACTGCGGGCCCAACATTGATCCTTGAGGGACCCCACTAGTTACAGGTTGCCAACCAGAGAAACACCCAATTATCCCCACTCTCTGCTTTCTGTTAGTTAACCAATGCTCTACCCATGCTACCGCTTTACCCTTAATGCCATGCATTTTTGTTTATGCAGCAACCTTTTGTGTGGCACCTTGTCAAAAGCTTTCTGGAAATCCAGATATACCACATCCATTGGCTCCCCGTTATCTACTGCACTGGTAACGTCCTCAAAAAATGCTAACAAATTAGTCAGACACGACCTACCCTTTGTGAACCCATGCTGCAACCCAATGGGACAATTTCCCTCCAGGTAGACTGGGAGCAAAGACTTCATGGTGAAGCAGTTGAGGAACAGTGGAGAACCTTCCGAGCGGTCTTTCACAGCGTTCAGAAAAGGTTCATACCGACAAAAAAGAAACAATGTAGAAAGGGGAAAAATCGACCGTGGATATCTTAGGAGGTGAGGGAGAGTATCAAATTGAAGGAAAAAACATACAAAGTGGCATATATTAGTTGGAGACTAGAGGACTGTGAAGTCTTTAGGGGACAACAGAAAGCTACTAAAAAGCTATAAAGAAGAGTAAGGTAGACTATGAAAGTAAACTGGCTCAGAACATAAAAGCAGATAGTAAAAGCTTCTACAAATATATGAGACAAAAAAGAGTGGCTAAGGTAAATATTGGTCCTTTGGAAGGTGAGAAGGGAGATTTAACAATAGGAGACGAGGAAATGGCTGAGGAGCTGAACTGTATTTTGGGTCAGTATTCACAGTGGAGGACACAAATTACATGCCAGTGACTGATGGAAATAAAGATATGATTGGTGAGGACCTTGAGATGATCACTAAGGAGGCAGTATTGGGCAAGCTAATGGGGCTAAAGGTAGACAAGTCTCTTGGCCCTGATGGGATGCATCCCAGAGTGTTAAAAGAGATGGCTAGGGAAATTGTAAACGCACTAGTGGTAATTTATGAAAATTCAGTAGACTCTGGGGTGGGCCCAGAGGATTGGAAAGTAGCAAACGTGACACCACTGTTTAAAAAAGGATGTCGGCAGAAAGCGGGTAACGAGAGGCGGGTAAGCTTAACTTCGGTTGTAGGGAAAATGCTGGAATCTATCATTAAGGAGGAAATAGCGGGGCACCTGGAGGGAATGTGTCCCATTGGGCAGACGCAGCATGGGTTCACAAAGGGTAGGTCGTGTCTGACTAATTTGGTTGCATTTTTTGAGGACGTTACCAGTGCAGTAGGTAACGGGGAGCCAATGGATGTGGTACATCTGGATTTCCAGAAAGCTTTTTACAAGATGCCACACAAAAGGTTGCTGCATAAACTAAAGATGCATGGCATTGAGGGTACAGTGGTAGCATGGGTAGAGGATTGGTTAACTAACAGAAAGCAGAGAGTGGGGCTAAATGGGTGTTTCTCTGGTTGGCAACCTGTAACTAGTGGGGGTCCCTCAAGGATCAGTGTTGGGTCCGCAGTTGTTCACAATTTACATCGACGATTTGGAGTTGGGGACCAAGTGCAATGTAGCAAAGTTTGCAGGCGACACTAAGATGAGTGGTAAAGCAAAAAGTGCAGAGGATACCGGAGGTCTGCAGAAGGATTTGGATAGGTTGGGTGAATGGGCTAGGGTCTGGCAGATGGAATTCAATGTTGCCAAGTGCGAGGCTATCCATTTAGGGAGGAATAACAGCAGAATGGATTATTATTTAAACGGTAAGATGTTAAAAAATGCTGCTGTGCAGAGGGACCTGGTTGTGCTGGTGCACGAGTCACAAAAAGTTGGTGTGCCGGTGCAACAGGTGATTAAGAAGGCTAATCGAGTTTTGTCTTTCGTTGCGAGAGGGATGGAGTTCAAGACTAGGGAGGTTATGCTGCAATTGTATAGGGTGTTGGTGAGGCCGCATCTGGAGTATTGTGTTCAGTTTGGTCTCCTTACCTGAGAAAGGACATATTGGCACTGGAGGAAGTGCAGAGGAGATTGACTAGGTTGACCCCAGAGTTGAGGGGATTAGATTATGAGGAGAGGTTGAGTAGACTGGGACTGTGCTCATTGGAGTTTAGAAGGATGCGGGGGGGGGGGGGGGGGGTCTTATTGAAACATATCAAATTATGGCGGGAATAGATAGGATAGACGCGGGCAGGTTGTTTCCACTGGTCGGGGAAAGCAGAACTAGGGGGTATAGCCTCAAAATAAGGGGAAGTAGATTTAGGACGGAGTGTAGGAGGAACTTCATCACCCAAAGGGTTGTGAATCTCTGGAATTCCTTGCCCAGTGATGCAGTTGAGCCTCCTTCTTTAAACGTCTTTAAGAAAAAGATAGATACCTTTTTAAAGAATCAAGGGATTCGGGGATATGGTGTACGGGCCGGAGAGTGGAGCTGAGTCCACAAAGATCAGCCATGATCTCATTGAATGGCGGAGCAGGCTCGTGGGGCCAGATGGCCTACTCCTGTTCCTAGTTCTTATGTTCGTATGTCTCTCATCGCCGCCTGACCCTCTTTGATCCAAACAGAAAAATGTAACCTCCTTTCATCCCACTGTTGCTATTGGGTGAATGTCTCTCTATGATAATTCAAATTAATATTGATGAACTCTTTGGATGTGAACTGACTGTTTAAAATCAGAATGACAGCATTTGGCGTGTTTAATATTGGAACCGGAGGAAAGAAATCAAATCAACGTAGCATGAAATATAAAAAGCAGCAAGGTGGGTGATTCGCTCCCACAGAGGGACAAAGTATAAAATACACTGCATCCGGGGGTGGTATAACACTTCGTCTCTGGGTGGGATAGAAGCGCCTTTCGGTTAACAGCCGAACGCGCTCACCGACTGCGCCACAGAGACGACAACTGATCCTTTTTCTCGAATCATTAAGCCGATTGATGATCGAAACAGTCTCATCTTGTCCACATCCTAACAGCAAATTCTTGCTGAATCACCAATCTGGAACAAAAACACAAAAGGCTGGGCAATATGAGCAGGTCTGACAGCGTCTGTGGAGAGAGCACGGAGCCTGTGTTTCAAGCCAGGCCGACTGTGTCAAAGAACGAAGGGTACGCCATTATCCGTATTCCTGTCAATAACGCGCCTCCAGCCTTTTTACATTCGAGCCATTGTTGTATTATACGCTTCACGATATTCGCAATAATTAAACTCTATTTTCTTATGTGCAGTCAGGACAGTTTTCTTAGTTTCTAAATATCAGTTAATTTCTCGAATCATTCTAATCAAAGCAAATGTGTCTTGACTGCCGCTGATCAGTTGGGCAGATCCCTTCGTTCTCCCCGGATTCTGTTTGTCGAAGTGTTACCCAACATTCACGAAACTAGTGCTTGGTGTTCCTGTGTCGCTACGTTTCCGTTTTCTCCATTGCCAATTGGCATTATTTCCCAAGATTCTGCCCGCTCCTCCTCGTCGTATCATGAACAGATGTCAGGAAATTCATTTATATGGAGGGACTACAGAGATCAAGTTTATTCTCCGCGTACATAGAAGGTTCAGTGAGTATTTGGTTGAGACACTTGAACATTTTGCGTGAATGGCTAAAGAAGCTGATGCAGCAAATTGAGAGAGACTGTTTTCACTTCCAAACAGACAGGAACCTGAGGAGTATGCTTGATGATAATAGTTAATATAAAAAACCGGGAGCTGAAGAGATTCTCGTATTCACAACCGTTTGAATTACAGAGCTTTAAACGGGAGCAGAAGAATGTACTCAGCTGTGAACCCGTTTTAAAGAGTCCTTTATACAGATAATTCGTCATCCGTTCATTTGGGTAAAACACATCAACGTACCGCTGCCGTGACTCGGATTCGAACAGAGGTTGCTGCGGTGAAAACGCAGAGTGCTAACCACTACACGATCACGGCGCCGCACGTCACCGGCGAGCCACATCTGTCACTGCCGATGTGCTTCGTCATCAACTGTTTGGAATCTATCATGTCCCACACTTTATGACTCTCTAATTACAACATGAGTAGATAAACAGTTTGGATGCCTTAACCTTGGTTCCACAATAATGTTCCTGCAAAAAGGATATATACACATTCACCCAGGCTCATAAAAATAACAATGCAGCGGCTGTAATAGATAATACGTAACAATTTCAAAATTCATCCCAAACATATGATTTTTGGACGTACTCCCGGTGTCTGCATCGGTTTTCCCCGCCTGCTCGAGGTCCCTCCCACAGTCCGAAGATGTGACATTTCGATGGATTGGCCATGCTAAAGTGTGCCAGATTGCCTATAGATTAGCAGTTTTGCTGGATTAGCCATGAACAACGTGCCGAGTGACGGGTATTCTACGGAGGAGCTTGGTCACAACGAGCCCTGCTGTTTTTTAAAAAAACATTTATTTTATCCTGTATCAGTTTCCTCTTATTCCTGAATATTGTCAGTGCAAACAAACTCTCTCTATCTCCATTTCAACGATTGAACCTCTCCGCCCACATACCAGTTGCACTTTCTAGTGCCTCTCATTCGCCGTCTCGCCTTCTTTGATCCAAAGAGAAAAGTCTAGGCCCTTTTCGTTCCACTGTTGCTATTAGGGTGAATGTCTCTCTCTGGTAGTTCAAATTAATATTAATTAATTCTTTGGATGTGAACTGACTGTTTCAAATCAGAATGACAGCATTTGGCGTGTTTAATATTGGAACCGGAGGAAAGAAATCAAATCAATGTGGCATGAAATATAAAAAGCACCAAGGTGGGTGATTCGATAACACAAAGGGACTCAGTATTTTAAAAAATCCATCGGCGGTGGGACAACACTTCGTCTCGTGGTGGGGTCGAACTACCAACTTTTCAATTAACAGCCGAACGCGCTAATCGATTGCGCTAATTGCACAGAGGCAAAAAATCCTGCTTTGCTCGAATAAACATGTCAAATTATGGTGGCAACAGTCTCATCTAGTCCACATGGGAACAGCAAATTCTTGCTGATGCACCAATCTGGAACAAAAACACAAAACGCTGGACAATCTCAGCGGACCTGAAAGCCTCTGTGGAGAGAGAACGGAGTCTGTGATTCAAGCTAGGGTGACATTGTGTCAGTGAGCGAAGACTACGCCATTATCCGGAGCCCTGTCAATAACGCCTTCTAACCTTCTAACCTCCAGCCTTCTAACTTCGAGCCATTATTGTATTTTCTGCCACCAGATATTCGCAATGAAACTAAAATGAAACTGTATTTTCTGATGTGCAGTAAGGACAGTTATCTTAGTTTCTAAATATCAGTTAATGCCTCGAATCATTCGAAACAAGGGAAATGTCTCTTGACTGTCGCTGTTCAGTCGGGCTGCGCCCTTCATTCTCCCCGGATTCTGTTTCTCTAAGTGTTTCCCAACATTCACAAAACTGGTGCATGATTTTCGTGTGTCGCTTCGTTTCCGTTTTCTCCACCGCCACCTGGCTCTATTTCCCAAGGTTCTGCCCACTCCTCCTCATTGCATCATGGCCAGATGTCAGGAAATTCATTTATATGGAGAGACATAAGAACATAAGAACTAGGAGCAGGAGTAGGCCGTCTGGCGCCGCGAGCCTGCTCCGCCATTCAATGACATCATGGCTGATCTTTTGTGGACTCAGCTCCACTTTCCGGCCCGAACACCATCACCCTTAATCCCTTTATTCTTCATAAAACTATCTATCTTTATCTTTAAAACATTTAATGAAGGAGCCTCTTCTGCTTCACTGGGCAAGGAATGCCATGGAATCACAACCCTTTGGATAAAGAAGTTCCTCCTAAACTCAGTCCTAAATCTACTTCCACTTATTTTGCGGCTAAGCCCACTAGTTCTGCTTTCACCCGCCAGTGGAACATACCTGCCTGCATCTATCCTATCTATTCGCTTCATAATTTTATAAGTTTCTGTAAGATCCCCCCTCCTCCATCTAAATTCCAGCGAGTACAGTCCCAGTCTACTAATCCTCTCCTCGTAATCCAACCCCTTCAGCCCTGGGATTAACCTAGTGAATCTCCTCTGCACATCCTCCAGTGCCAGTACGTCCTTGCACAAGTAAGGAGACCAAAACTGAACACAATACCCCAGGTGCGGCCTCACTAACAACTTTTACAATTACAGCATAACCTCCCTAGTCTTAAACTCCATCCCTCTAGCAATGATGGAAAACATTCCATTCGCCTTCTTATTCACCTGTTGCACCTGTTAACCAACTTTTTGCGACTCATGCACCAGCACACCCAGGTCTCTCTGCACAGCAGCATGTTTTACTATTTTATCATTTAAATAATAATCCCTTTTGCTGTTATTCCTACCAAAATGGATAACCTCACATTTGTCA
Source organism: Scyliorhinus torazame (assembly GCF_047496885.1). Lineage (NCBI taxonomy): Eukaryota > Metazoa > Chordata > Chondrichthyes > Carcharhiniformes > Scyliorhinidae > Scyliorhinus > Scyliorhinus torazame. The sequence continues at coordinate 175,648,508 of NC_092720.1, read as the reverse complement.
ACATTGTATTCCATCTGCCAGACCCTAGCCCATTCACTTAGCCTATCCAAATCCCTCTGCAGACGTCCAGTATCCACAGCACGTTTTGCTTTACCACTCATCTTTCTGTCGTCTGCAAACGTGGACACATTGCCCTTGGTCCCCAACTCCAAATCAACCATGGAAATTGTGAACAATTGTGGGCCCAACACTGATCCCAGAGGGACATAACTATCTACAGATTGCCAACCAGAGTAACACACATTAATCCACACTATTTGCTTTCTATTAATTAACCAATCCTCTATCCATGCTTCTGTTTTCCCCTTAATGCCATGCATCTTTATCTTATGCTGCAACCTTTTGTGTACCAACTTACCAAAGGCTTTCTGGAAATCCAGATATATCACTATTATTGGCTCCCCGTTATCTTCCACATTGGTAATGTCCTCAAAAAAATCCACTAAATTAGTCAGGCACGCCCTGCCCATTTATGAACCCGTGCTGCTTCTGCCCAGTGGGACAGTTTTCATTCAGATGCCTCGCTATTTCTTCCTTGATGATAGATTCCAGCATCTTCCCTACTACCGATGTTAAGCTCACTGGCCTATAATTACCCACTTTCTGCCTATGGCCTTTATTAAACAATGGTGTTACATTTGCTAATTCCCAATCCGCCGTGACCACCTCAGATTCTTGTGAATTTTCGTAAATTATCACTAGTGCATTTGCAATTTCCCTAGCCATCTCTTTTAGCACTCTGGGATGCATTCCATCGGGGTCAGGAGACTTGTCTACCTTTAGCCCCATTAACTTGCCCATCAATACCACCTTAGTGAAAGCAATCCTCTCAAGGTCCTCACCCGTTATAGCCTCATTTCTATCAGTCACTGGCATGTTATTTGTGTCTTCCACTGTGAAGACAGACCCCAAAAACCTGTTCAGTTACTCAGCCATTTCACATCATTAAATCTCCCTTCTCATCATCGAAAGGACAAATATTTACCTTAGCCACTCTTTTTGTTTTATATTTTTCTAGAAACATTTACTATTTTAAAAAAATATTCTGAGCAAGTTTACTCTCATAATCTTCTTACTCTTCTATATAGCTTTTTTAGTAGCTTTCCATTGCCCCCTAAAGACTTTCCAGTACTCTAGTCTCCCACTAATCTTTGCTACTGTATACTTTTTCCTTCAATTTGATACTCTCCCTTATTTCCTTAGATATCCACGGTCTATTTTTGCTCTTTATACCCGCCTTCCTATTTGTTGGTATAAACCTTTGCTGAACACTGTGAAAAATCGTTTGGAAGATTCTCCACTGTTCCTCAACCATGTCACCATAAAGTATTTGCTCCCAGTCTACGTCAGCAAGTACTTCTCTCGTCCCATTATAATTTCCTTTGTTTAAGAACAAAACACGAGTGTTTGAATTTAACCTCTCACACTCCATCTGTATTTTAAATTCCGCCATATTCTGTTAGGTCCTTCCGAGGGGATCCGTAACTATGAGATCATGAATCAATCCTGTCTCATTTCGCTGGACCAGACCGAGGCCCGCTTGTTCCCTCGTAAGTTCCATTACATACTGGTCTGGGAAACTATCGCGGATACATTCTATAAACTCCTCCTCAAAGCTGCCTTGACCGACCTGTTTAGACCAATCGACATGTAGATTAAAATCTCCCATGATAACTGCTGCACCATGTCTACATGCATCTGTTATTTCTTGGTTTATTGCGTGCCCCACCATAATGTTACTATTTCTTGGCCTATCGACTACTCTTATCAGTGATACTTTCGCCTTCCTATTCCTGATTTCCACCTAAATGGATTCAACCTTACCCTCCACAGCACCGATGTCATCCCTTACTATTTCCCGGATGTCATCTTTAAATAACAGAGCTACACCACCTCCCTTACCATCCACTCTGTCCTTCCGAATAGTTTGATACCCTTGGATATTTAACTCCCAGTCGTGACCATCCTTTAACCATGTGTCAGTAATGGCCACTCAATCATAGTCATTCACGATGATATGCGCCATCAATTCATTTACATTATTCTGAATACTACTGGCATTCAGGTAAAGTACTCTTTTGTTGGCTTTTTTTTTTACCTCTGTTCGAAATCTTAACACCTCGATCATTAAGTTATAATTCCTCTTAACTTTTGTCATAATTTTCCTTGTCATTGAACCCATATCTTCATGCAACAACCTGCCACATCGCTTACCATTAATGTTTTTACTTACCTTTTAATTCCTTTTAGTATTACTTGCCCTATTGACTGAGCTCCCCTCAGAATTCTACAGAGAATTCCTCATTCGTTCAGTTGGGGAAAACACGTCAACTGATCGTTGCCGTGATTCGGATTCGAACCGCGGTTGCAGCAACCACAACGCAGAGTACGAACCACGATACTATCACGGCTTCACAAGCTGTAACTATAGACACACTTGATCATCAACTGTTTGGAACCTATCATGGCCCACACTTTATGACTCTCGAATTACAACTTTAGTAGATACACAGTTTTCTGCGCCTGCTCGAGGTCCCTCCCACAGTCCAAAGATGTGAAGGTTCGGTAGATTGGCCATGCTGAAGTGTGCCAGATTGTCTATGGATAAAGTTTCGCTGGATTGGCCATGATCAACATGCCGGGTTAAGGGTATTCTACGGAGAAACTTGGTCAAGTCGACACCTGCTGAATTTTTGAAAGCATTCACCCTGTATCGCTTTCCTCTCATTCCTGAATAGTGTCAGTGCCAACAAACTCTCTCTCTCTGTTTCCACGATTCAACTCTCCGTCCACGTATCAGTTGCACTTTGGAGCGCCTCTAATGCACCATCTCACTCTCTTTGATCCACAGCGAAAAATCTAGGCCCCTTTCCTCCCACTGTTGGTGTTGGGGTGAATCTCTCTCTCTGGTAATTCAAATTATTATTGATTCACACTTTAGATGTGAACTGAATGTTTGAAATCAGAATGACAGCATTTGGCGTGTTTACCATTGGAACCGGAGGAAAGAAATCAAATAAATGTGGCATGAAATGTAAAAAGCACCAAGGTGGGTAGATGTGATCCCACAGAGGGACTAAGTACAAAAAACACTTCATCCGGGGGTGGGATAATAAATCGTCTCTGGGTGGAATTGAACAACCAACTTTTCGGTTAATAGCCAAATGTGCTAGCCGATAGCGCCACAGAGAAGACAAATGCTGCTTTTGCATGAATAAACAAGTCAAATCATGATGGAAACAGTCTCATCTTGTCCTCATCGAAACTGCAAATTCTTGCTGATGCACCAATCTGGAACAAAAGCACAAAAGGCTGGGCAATCTCAGCAGATATGTCAACATCTGTGGAGAGAGAACGGAGGTTGTGTTTCAAGCCAGGGTGACTTTGTGTCATAGAACGAAGACGATACCATTATCCGTAGCCCTGTCAATAACGCGCCTCCAGTTTCTACATTCGAGCCATTGTTGTATTTTTTGCCTCCAGATATTCGCAATGAAACTAAAATGAAACTGTCTTTTCTGATGTGCAGTATGGACAGTTTTCTTAGTTTATCAATATCTGTTAATTTCTCGAATCATTCTAAGCAAGGGAAATGTGTCTTGACTGTCGCTGATCAGTCGGGCAGCGCCCTTCGTTCTCCCGGGATTCTGTTTGTTGAAGTGTTACCCAACATTCACGAAACTGGGGCTTGATTTTCGTGTGTCGCGTCGTTTCCGTTTTCTCTACTGCCAACTGGCACTATTTCCAAAAATTTAGCCCACTCATCCTCATTGCATCATGACCAGATATCAGGTATACACTCATCCCTAGAGCATCTCGAAAACAAGGACTACATCAGACTCCTATTTATTGACTACAGCTCCGCCTTCAACACCATAATCCCAGCCACGCTTACATCAAAGCTCCAAAACCTAGGACTTGGCTCTCCACTCTGGAACTGTATCCTCGATCTTCTGACCAAAAGACCACAATCATTAAGAATGAACAACAACATCTCCACAATAGTTCTCAACACCAGTGCCCCTCAAGGCTGCGTACTTATCCCCCTACTCTACTCGCTGTACGCAGACGACTGCGTGGCGAAACTGGGTTCCAACTCTATCTATTTGCTGACGATACGACCATAGTGGGCAGGATCTCGAATAACGACGAGTCACAATACAGGCGGGAGATAGAGAGCCTAGTGGAGTGCTGTAGCGACAACAATCTCTCCCTCAATGCCAGCAAAACTAAACAGCTGGTCACTAACTTCAGGAAGCAAATTACTGTACACACCCCTGTGAGCATCAACGGGGCCAAGGTGGAGACGGTTACCAATTTCAAATTCCTTGAGGTGCACATCTCCAAAACTCTGTCCTGGTCCACCCACGTCGACGCTACCACCACGAAAGCACAACAGCACCCAGACTTGTTCAGGAAACTAAGGAAATTCAGTATGTCCACATTAGCCCTTAGCAACATTTACAGATTCTTCGCATCAGTATTCACCGAAGAGAAGAAATTGGTAGATGTTGAGTCCGGAGAAGGTTGTGTCGATAGGCTGGGTCACATCGAGATCCAAAAAGACGAGGTGTTGGATGTCTTAAAAAATATTACGGTAGATAAGTCCCCAGGGCCTGATGGGATCTACCACAGAATACTGAAGGAGGCTGGAGAGGAAATTGCTGAGGCCTTGACAGATCTCTTTGGATCCTCACTGTCTTCAGGGGTTGTCTCGGAGGACTGGAGAATAGCCAATGTTGTTCCTCTGTTTAAGAAGGGTAGCAAGGATAATCCAGGGAACTACAGGCCGGTGAGCCTTAGTTCAGTGGTAGGGAAATTACTGGAGAGAATTCTTCGAGACAGGATCTACTCCCATTTGGAAGCAAATGGACGTATTAGTGAGAGGCAGCATGGTTTTGTGAAGGGGAGGTCGTGTCTCACTAACTTGATAGAGTTTTTCGAGGAGGTCACTAAGATGATTGATGCAGGTAGGGCAGTGGATGTTGTCTATATGGACTTCAGTAAGGCTTTTGACAAGGTCCCTCATGGTAGACTAATACAAAAGGCGAAGTCACACGGGATCAGGGGTGAGCTGGCAAAGTGGACACAGAACTGGCTAGGTCATAGAAGGCAGAGAGTAGCAATGGAAGGATGCTTTTCTAATTGGAGGGCTGTGACCAGTGGTGTTCCACAGGGATCAGTGCTGGGACCTTTGCTCTTTGTAGTATATATAAATGATTTGGAGGAAAATGTAACTGGTCTGATTAGTAAGTTTGCAGACGACACAAAGGTTGGTGGAATTGCAGATAGCGATGAGGACTGTCAGAGGATACAGCAGGATTTAGATTGTTTGGAGACTTGGGCGGAGAGATGGCAGATGGAGTTTAATCCGGACAAATGTGAGGTAGTGCATTTTGGAAGGTCTCATGCAGGTAGGGAATATACAGTGAACGGTAGAACCCTCAAGAGTATTGAAAGTCAGAGAGATCTAGGAGTACAGGTCCACAGGTCATTGAAAGGGGCAACACAGGTGGAGAAGGTAGTCAAGAAGGCATACGGCATACGTGCCTTCATTGGCCGGGGCATTGAGTATAAGAATTGGCAAGTCATGTTGAAGCTGTATAGAACCTTAGTTATGCCACACTTGGAGTATAGTGTTCAATTCTGGTCGCCACACTACCAGAAGGATGTGGAGGCTTTAGAGAGGGTGCAGAAGAGATTTACCAGAATGTTGCCTGGTATGGGGGGCATGAGCTCTGAGGAGCGGTTGAATAACCTCGGTTTGTTCTCACTGGAACGAAGGAGGTTGAGGGGAGAACTGATAGAGGTCTACAAAATTATGAGGGGCATAGGCAGAGTGGATAGTTTTTCCCCAGGGTAGAGGGATCAATTACTAGGGGGCAGAGGTTTAAGGTGAGAGGGGCAAGGTTTAGATTAGATGTACGCGGCAAGTTTTTTACGCAGAGGGTAGTGGGTGCCTGGAACTCGCTACCGGAGGAGGTGCTGGAAGCAGGGACGATAGTGACATTTAAGGGGCATCTTGACAAATACATGAATAGGATGGGAGTAGAGGGATACGGACCCAGGAAGTGTAGAAGATTGTGGTTTAGTCGGACGGCACGGGCTTGGATGGCTGAAGGGCCTGTTCCTGTGCTGTACATTTCTTTGTTCTTTATTCTGTGTTCTTTGATGCACCATAGAAAGCATCCTATCGGGCTGCATCACAGCCTGGTACGGCAACTGCTCGGTCCAGGACGGCAAGAAACTTCAGAGCGTCGTGAACACCGCCCAGTCCATCACAGGAACCTGCCTCCCAACCATTGACTCCATCTACACCTCCCGCTGCCTGAGGAAAGCGGACAGCATAATCAAAGATCCATCCCACCCGGCGTACTCACTCTTCCAACTTCTTCCATCGGGCAGGAGATACAGACGTCTGAGAACACGCACGAACAGGCTCAAAAGCAACTTCTTCCCCACTGTTACCAGACTCCTAAGTGACCCTCTTATGGACTTACCTCATTAACACTACACCCTGTATGCTTCATCCGATGCCACTGCTTATGTAGTTACATTTTATATGTTGCGTTGCCATATTATGTATTTTCTTTTCTTCCAATGGACTTAATGATCTATTGAGCTGCTCGCAGAAAAATACGTTTCACTGTACCTCGGTACATGTGACAATAAGCAAATCCAATCCAATCCAATTAATTTCTATGGGGAGACTATCACGATCAAGATTATTCTGCGCCTTACAGAAGATTCAGTGGGTATTTGGTTGCGACACATGAACATTTTGGGGCGATGACCGAAGAAGCTGATGCAGCAAATTGAGAGAGAATGTTTTCACTTCCAAAAAGATTAGAACCTGAGGAGTATGCTTGATGATATTAGTTAAAATACAGAATCGGGAGCTGAGGAGATTCTCGCATTCACAATTGTTTGATTTCTGGAGCATCAAACAGAAGCAGAAGCATGCACTGAGCTGTGAACCCGTTTTAAAGAGTGCTTCACACAGAGAATTACTCATCCGTTCATTTAAGAAAATCTATTTCCGCGGCTGAATTCTTCACCCACGTACCAGTTGCACTTGGGAGCGCCTCTAATTCACCATCTCACTCTCTTTGATCCACAGAGAAAAATCTAGGCCCCTTTCGTCCCACTGTTGCTATTGGGGTGAATGTCTCTCTCTGGTAAGTCAAATGAATATTGATTCACTTTAGATGTGAACTGACTGTTTGAAATCAGAATGAAAGAATGTGGCGTGTTTACTATTGGAACCGGTGGAAAGAAATCAAATAAATGTGGTATGAAATGTAAAAAGCACCAAGGTGGGTGGATTTGATCCCACAGAGGGACAAAGTACAAAAAACACCTTAATCCGGGGGTGGGATAATAGCTCGTCGCTGGGTGGAATCGAACCACCCAATTTCCGGTTAACAGCAGAACGTGCTAACCGATAGTGCCACAGAAAAGACAAATGCTGCTCCGGCGTGAATAAACAACTCAAATCATGATGGAAACAGTCTCATCTTGTCCTCTTCGTAACAGCAAATTCTTGCTGAATCACCAATCTGGAAGAAAAGCACAAAAGGCTCGTTAATCTCAGTAGGTATGACAGCATCTGTGGAGAGAGAATGGAGGCTGTGTTCAAGCGAGGGTGACTTTGTGTCACATAACGCGCCTCCAGGTTCTACATTCGAGCCATTGTTGTATTTTCTGCCTCAAGATATTCGCAACGAAACTAAAATGAAACTGTCTTTTCTGATGTGCAGTAAGGACGTTTTGCTTTGTTTCTAAATATCTGTTAATTTCTCGAATCATTCTAAACAAGGGAAATGTGTCTTGACTGTCGCTGATCAGTCGCCAGCGGACTTCGTTCTCCCTGACTTCTGTTTGTCGAAGTGTTACCCAACATTCACGAAACTGGTGCTTGATTTTCGTGTGTCGCTTCATTTCCGTTTTCTCCACTGCCAACTGGCTCTCTTTCCAGAAAATTGGCCAACTCATCCTCATTGCATCATGACCAGATGTCAGGTATACACTCATCCCTAGAGCATCTCGAAAGCAAGGACTCCTACATCAGACTCCTATCTATTGACTACAGCTCCGCCTTCAACACCACAATCCCAGCCACGCTCACAGCAAAGCTCCAAAACCTAGGACTTGGCTTTCCAACCTGCAACTGGATCCTCGATTTTCTGACCAACAGACCACAATCAGTAAGAATGAACAACAACATCTCCTCCACAGTTGTTCTCAACACCGGTGCCCCTCAAGGCTGCGTACTTATCCTCCTACTCTACTCGTTGTACGCAGACGAATGCGTGGCGAAACTGGGTTCCAACTCAATCTACAAGTTTGCTGACGATACGACCATAGTGGGCAGGACCTCGAATAACGACGAGTCAGAATACAGGCGGGCGATAGAGAACCTAGTGGAGTGGTGTAGCGACAACAATCTCTCCCTGAATGCCAGCAACACTAAACAACTGGTCATTGACTTCAGTTAGCAAAGTACTGTACACACCCCTGTGAGCATCAACGGGGCCGAGGTGGAGATGGTTACCAATTTGAAATTCCTTGAGGTGCACAGCTCGAAAGATCTGTCCTGGTCCACCCACGTCGACGCTACCACCACGAAAGCACAACAGCACCTATACTTGTTCAGGAAACTAAGGAAATTCGGCATGTCCACATTAACCCTTAGCAACCTTTACAGATGCACCATAGAAAGCATCCTATCGGGCTGCATCACAGCCTGGTACGGCAACAGCTCGGTCCAGGACGCCAAGAAACTTCAGAGCGTCGTGAACACCGCCCAGTTCATCACAGGAACCTGCCTCCCAACCATTGACTCCATCTACACCTCCCGCTGCCTGAGGAAAGCGGGCAGCATAATCAAAGATCCACCCCACCCGGCGTACTCACTCTTCCAACTTCTTCCATCGGGCAGGAGATACAGACGTCTGAGAACACGCACGAACAGACTCAAAAGCAGCTTCTTCCCCACTGTCACCAGACTCCTAAATGACCCTCTTATGGACTTACCTCAGTAACACTGCACCCTGTATGCTTCATCCGATGCCAGTGCGTATGTAGTTACATTGTATATGTTGCATTGCCCTATTAAATATTTTCTTTTCTTCCCTTTTCTACCAATGGACTTCATGATCTATTGAGCTGCTCGCAGAAAAATACTTTTCAATGTACCTCGGTACACGTGACAATAAGCAAATCCAATCCTATCCAATTCATTTATATGGGGAGACTATCAAGATCAAGATTATTCTCCGCCTTCCAGAAGATTCAGTGGGTATTTGGTTGCGACACATGAACATTTTGGGGCGATGACCGAAGAAGCTGATGCAGCAAATTGAGAGAGACTGTTTTCACTTCCAAAAAGACTAGAACCGGAGGAGTATGCTTGATGATGAGAGTTAAAATATAAAATCGGGAGCTGAGGACATTCTCGCATTCACAACTGTTTGAATTCTGGAGCATCAAACAGAAGCAGAAGCATGCACTCAGCTGTGAACCCGTTTTAAAGAGTGCTTCACACAGAGAATTACTCATCCGTTCATTTAAGAAAAACGTGTCAATTGGTCACTGCCGTGACTCGGATTCGTACCGAGGTTGCTGCGGCCACAACGCAGAGTACTAACCACTATGCGATCACGGCGCCACACGTTACCGCTGAGGCAAGCTATGACTGTCGATGCACTGGGTCGTCAACTGTTTGGAACCTATCATGGCCCACACTTTATGACTCTCGAGTTACAACTTTCGTAGATACACAGTTTTGATGCCTGAAACTTGGTTCCATAATAATTTTCCTGCAACAAGGATATATACACTTTAACCCAGGCTCTATAAAAATAACTATGCAACCGCCATAATATATAATACATAGCAAATTCGATATTCGTCTCAAACATATGGTATTTGGACGTTCTTCCGGTGTCTGCATCAGTTTTCTGTGTATGCCTACTCGAGGTCCCTCCCACAGTCCAAAAATGTGAAGGTTCGGTAGATTGGCCATGCGGAAGTGTGCCAGATTGTCCATAGATTAAGTTTCGCAGGATTGGCCATGATCAACATGCCGGATTCCGGGTATTCTACCGAGAAACTTGGTCACGTCGTCCGCTGCTGATTTCATGAATCCATTTCACCCTGTATCCCTTTCCTCTCATTCCTGAATATTGTCAGTGCTAACAAGCTCTCTCTCTATTTCCCCGGCTGAATTCTCCGACCACGTATCAGTTGCACTTTGGAGCGCCTCTCATTCACCATCTCACTCGCTTTGATCCACAGAGAAAATTCTAGGCCCCATTCGTCCCACTGTTCCTATTGGGGTGAATATCTCTCTTTGGTAATTCAAATTAATATTGAATCACTTTAGATGTGAACTGACTGTTTGAAATCAGAATGAAAGAATGTGGCGTGTTTAATATTGGAACCGGAGGAAAGAAATCAAATAAATGTGGCATGAAATGTAAAAAGCACCAAGGTGGGTGGATTTGATCCCACAGAGGGACGAAGTCCAAAAAACACTTCATCCGGGGGTGGGATAATATCTCGTCGCTGGGTGGAATCGAACCACCTAATTTTCGGTTAACAGCCGAACGTGCTCACCGGTAGCGCCACGGAGACGACAAATGCTGTTCCTGCATGAATAAACAACTCAAATCATGATGGAAACAGTCTCATCTTGTCCTCTTCGTAACAGCAAATTCTTGCTGATGCACCAATCTGGAACAAAAGCACAAAAGGCTGGTTAATCTCAGCAGGTATGACAGCATCTGTGGAGAGAGAACGGAGGCTGTGTTTCAAGCGAGGGTGACTTTGTGTCACATAACGCGCCTCCAGGTTCTACATTCGAGCCATTGTTGTATTTTCTGCCTCAAGATATTCGCAATGAAACTAAAATGAAACTGTCTTTTCTGATGTGCAGTAAGGACAGTTTTCTTAGTTTCTAAATATCTGTTAATTTCTCGAATCATTCTAAACAAGGGAAATGTGTCTTGACTGTCGCTGATCAGTCGCCAGCGGCCTTCGTTCTCCCCGGATTCTGATTGTCGAAGTGTTACCCGACATTCACGAAACTGGTGCTTGATTTTCGTGTGTCGCTTCATTTCCGTTTTCTCCACTGCCAGCTGGCTTTATTTCCAGAAAATTGGCCCACTCATCCTCATTGCATCATGACCAGATGTCAGGTATACACTCATCCCTGGAGCATCTCGAAAGCAAGGACTCCTACATCAGACTCCTATCTATTGACTACAGCTCTGCCTTCAACACCACAATCCCAGCCACGCTCATATCAAAGCTCCAAAACCTCGGACTTGGCTTTCCACCCTGCAACTGGATCCTCGATTTTCTGACCAACAGATCACAATCGGTAAGAATGAACAACAACATCTCCTCCACAGTTGTTCTCAACACCGGTGCCCCTCATGGCTGCGTACTTATCCTCCTACTCTACTCGCTGTACGCAGACGACTGCGTGGCGAAACTGGGTTCCAACTCTATCTACAAGTTTGCTGATGATACGACAATAGTGGGCAGGATCTCGAATAACGACGAGTCAGAATACAGGCGGGAGATAGAGAACCTAGTGGAGTGGTGTAGCGACAACAATCTCTCCCTCAAATCCAGCAACACTAAACAGCTGTTCATTGACTTCAGGAAGCAAAGTACTGTACACACCCCTGTGAGCATCAAGGGGCCGAGGTGGAGATGGTTACCAATTTGAAATTCCTTGAGGTGCACAGCTCGAAAGATCTGTCCTGGTCCACCCACGTCGACGCTACCACCACGAAAGCACAACAGCGCCTATACTTGTTCAGGAAACTAAGGAAATTCGGCATGTCCACATTAACCCTTAGCAACGTTTACAGATGCACCAGAGAAAGCATCCTATCGGGCTGCATCACAGCCTGGTACGGCAACTGCTCGGTCCAGGACGGCAAGAAACTTCAGAGCGTCGTGAACACCGCCCAGTCCATCACAGGAACCTGCCTCCCAACCATTGACTCCATCTACACCTCCCGCTGCCTGTGAAAAGCGGGCCGCATAATAAAGATCCACCCCGCCCGGCGTACTCACTCTTCCAACTTCTTCCATCGGGCAGGAGATACAGACGTCTGAGAACACGCACGAACAGACTCAAAAGCAGCTTCTTCCCCACTGTCACCAGACTCCTAAATGACCCTCTTATGGACTTACCTCAGTAACACTGCACCCTGCATGCTTCATCCGATGCCAGTGCGTATGTAGTTACATTGTATATGTTGCATTGCCCTATTAAATATTTTCTTTTCTTCCCTTTTCTACCAATGGACTTCATGATCTATTGAGCTGCTCGCAGAAAAATACTTTTCAATGTACCTCGGTACACGTGACAATAAGCAAATCCAATCCAATCCAATTCATTTATATGGGGAGACTATCAAGATCAAGATTATTCTCCGCCTTACAGAAGATTCAGTGGGTATTTGGTTGCCTTGAGGTGCACAGCTCCAAAGATCTGTCCTGGTCCACCCACGTCGACGCTACCACCACGAAAGCACAACAGCACCTATACTTGTTCAGGAAACTAAGGAAAGTCGGCATGCCCACATTAACCCTTAGCAACGTTTACAGATGCACCATAGAAGGCATCCTATCGGGCTGCATCACAGCCTGGTACGGCAACTGCTCGGTCCCGGACGGCAAGAAACTTCAGAGCGTCGTGAACACCGCCCAGTCCATCACAGGAACCTGCCTACCAACCATTGACTCCATCTACACCTCCCGTTGCCTGAGGAAAGCGGGCAGCATAATAAAGATCCACCCCACCCGGCGTACTCACTCTTCCAACTTCTTCCATCGGGCAGGAGATACAGACGTCTGAGAACACGCACGAACACACTCAAAAGCAGCTTCTTCCCCACTGTCACCAGACTCCTAAATGAACCTCTTATGGACTTACCTCATTAACACTGCACCCTGTATGCTTCATCCGATGCTAGTGCGTATGTAGTTACATTGTATATGTTGCATTGCCCTATTAAATATTTTCTTTTCTTCCCTTTTCTACCAATGGACTTCATGACCTATTGAGCTGCTCGCAGAAAAATACTTTTCAATGTACCTCGGTACACGTGACAATAAGCAAATCCAATCCAATCCAATCCAATTCATTTATATGGGGAGACTATCAAGATCAAGGTTATTCTCCGCCTTACAGAAGATTCAGTGGGTATTTGGTTGCCACACATGAACATTTTGGGTCGATGACCGAAGAAGCTGATGCAGAAAATTGAGAGAGACTGTTTTCACTTCGAAAAAGACTAGAACCGGAGGAGTATGCTTGATGATGATAGTTAAAATATAAAATCAGGAGCTGTGGACATTTTCGCATTCACAACTGTTTGAATTCTGGAGCAACAAACAGAAGCAGAAGCATGCACTCAGCTGTGAACCCGTTTTAAAGAGTGCTTCACACAGAAAATTACTCATCCGTTCATTTCAGAAAACACGTCAACTGGTCACTGCTGTGACTCGGATTCGAACCGAGGTTGCTGCGGCCACAACGCAGAGTACTAACCACTATACGATCACGGCGCCACACGTTACCGCTGAGGCAACCTGTAACTGTCGATGCACTAGGTCGCAAATGTTTGGAACCTATCATGGCCCACACTGTATGACTCTCGAGTTACAACTTTCGTAGATACACAGTTTTGATGCCTGAAACTTGGTTGCATAATAATTTGCCTGCAACAAGGATATATACACTTTAACCCAGGCTCTATAAAAATAACTATGCAACCGCTATAATATATAATACATAGCAAATTCGATATTCGTCTCAAACATATGGTATTTGGACGTTCTCCCGGTGTCTGCATCAGTTTTCTGTGTGTGCCTGCTCGACGTCCCTCCCCCAGTCCAAAAATGTGAAGGTTCGGTAGATTGGCCATGCTGAAGTGTGCCAGATTGTCCATAGATTAAGTTTCGCAGGATTGGCCATGATCAACATGCCGGGTTCCGGGTATTCTACCGAGAAACTTGGTCACGTCGTCCGCTGCTGATTTCTTGAATCCATTTCACCCTGTATCCCTTTCCTCTCATTCCTGAATATTGTCAGTGCTAACAAGCTCTCTCTCTATTTCCCCGGCTGAATTGTCCGACCACGTATCAGTTGCACTTTGGAGCGCCTCTAATTCACCATCTCACTCTCTTCGATCCACAGAGAAAATTCTAGGCCCCATTCGTCCCACTGTTGCTATTGGGTTGAATGTCTCTCTTTGGTAATTCAAATGAATATTGATTCACTTTAGATGTGAACTGACTGTTTGAAATCAGAATGAAAGAATGTGGCGTGTTTAATATTGTAACCGGAGGAAAGAAATCAAATAAATGTGGCATGAAATGTAAAAAGCACCAAGGTGGGGGGATTTGATCCCACAGAGGGACGAAGTACAAAAAACACTTCATCCGGGGGTGGGATAATATCTCGTCGCTGGGTGGAATCGAACCACCTAATTTTCGATTAACAGCCGAATGTGCTAACCGATGGCGCCACAGAGACGACAAATGCTGTTCCGGCATGAATAAACAACTCAAATCATGATGGAAACAGTCTCCTCTTGTCCTCTTCGTAACAGCAAATTCTTGCTGATGCACCAATCTGGAACAAAAGCACAAAAGGCTGGTTAATCTCAGCAGGTATGACAGCATCTGTGGAGAGAGAACGGAGGCTGTGTTTCAAGCGAGGGTGACTTTGTGTCACATAACGCGCCTCCAGGTTCTACATTCGAGCCACTGTTGTATTTTCTGCCTCAAGATATTCGCAATGAAACTAAAATGAAACTGTCTTTTCTGATGTGCAGTAAGGACAGTTTTCTTAGTTTCTAAATATCTGTTAATTTCTCGAATCATTCTAAACAAGGGAAATGTGTCTTTACTGTCGCTGATCAGTCGCCAGCGGCCTTCGTTCTCCCCGGATTCTGAATTTCGAAGTGTTACCCGACATTCACGAAACTGGTGCTTGATTTTCGTGTGTCGCTTCATTTCCGTTTTCTCCACTGCCAACTGGCTCTATTTCCAGAAAATTGGCCCACTCATCCTCATTGCATCATGACCGGATGTCAGGTATACACTCATCCCTCGAGCATCTCGAAAGCAAAGACTCCTACATCAGACTCCTATCTATTTGCTACAGCTCCGCCTTCAACACCACAATCCCAGCCACGCTCATATCAAAGCTCCAAAACCTAGGACTTGGTTTTCCACCCTGTAACTGGATCCTCGATTTTCTGACCAACAGACCACAATCAGTAAGAATGAACAACAACATCTCCTCCACAGTTGTTCTCAACACCGGTGCCCCTCAAGACTGCGTACTTATCCTCCTCCTCTACTCGCTGGACGCAGACGACTGCGTGGCGAAACTGGGTTCCAACTCTATCTACAAGTTTGCTGACGATACGACAATAGTGGGCAGGATCTCGAATAACGATGAGTCAGAATACAGGCTGGAGATAGAGAACCTAGTGGGGTGGTGTAGCGACAACAATCTCTCCCTCGATGCCAGCAACACTAAACAGCTGGTCATTGACTTCAGGAAGCAAAGTACTGTACACACCCCTGTGAGCATCAACGGGGCCGAGGTGGAGATGTTTACCAATTTGAAATTCCTTGAGGTGCACAGCTCCAAAAATCTGTCCTGGTCCACCCACGTCGACGCAACCGCCACGAAAGCACAACAGCACCTATACTTGTTCAGGAAACTAAGGAAATTCGGCATGTCCACATTAACCCTTAGCAACTTTTACAGATGCACCATCGAAAGCATCCTATCGGGCTGCATCACAGCCTGGTACGGCAACTGCTCGGTCCAGGACGGCAAGAAACTTCAGAGCATCGTGAACACCCCCCAGTCCATCACAGGCACCTGCCTCCCAACCATTGACTCCATCTACACCTCCCACTGCCTGAGGAAAGCGGGCAGCATAATCAAAGATCCACCCCACCCGGCGTACTCACTCTTCCAACTTCTTCCATCGGGCAGGAGATACAGACGTCTGAGAACACGCACGAACAGACTCAAAAGCAGCTTCTTCCCCACTGTCACCAGACTCCAAAATGACCCTCTTATGGACTTACCTCATTAACACTACACCCTGTATGCTTCATCCGATGCCAGTGCGTATGTAGTTACATTGTATATGTTGCGTTGCCCTATTATGTATTTTCTTTTCTTCCCTTTTCTACCAATGGACTTCATGATCTATTGAGCTGCTCGCAGAAAAATACTTTTCAATGTACCTCGGTACACGTGACAATAAGCAAATCCAATCCAATCCAATTCATTTATATGGGGTGACTATCAAGATCAAGATTATTCTCCGTCTTACAGAAGATTCAGTGGGTATTTCGTTGCGACAGATGAACATTTTGGGGCGATGACCGAAGAAGCTGATGCAGCAAATTGAGAGAGACTGTTTTCACTTAAAAAAAGACTAGAACCGGAGGAGTATGCTTGATGATGACAGTTAAAATATAAAATCGGGAGCTGTTTGAATTCTGGAGCATCAAACAGAAGCAGAAGCATGCACTCAGCTGTGAACCCGTTTTAAAGAAAGCTTCACACAGAGAATTACTCATCCGTTCATTTAAGATAAACACGCCAACTGGTCACTGCCGTGACTCGGATTCGAACCGAGGTTGCTGCGGCCACAACGCAGAGTACTAACCACTATACGATCACGGCGCTACACGTTACCGCTGAGGCAAGCTATAACTGTCGATGCACTAGGTCGCAAATGTTTGGAACCTATCATGGCCCACACTGTATGACTCTCGAGTTACAACTTTCGTAGATACACAGTTTTGATGCCTGAAACTTGGTTCCATAATAATTTTCCTGCAAAAAGGATATATACACTTTAACCCAGGCTCTATAAAAATAACTATGCAACCGCTATAATATATAATACATAGCAAATTCGATATTCGTCTCAAACATATGGTATTTGGACGTTCTCCCTGTGTCTGCATCAGTTTTCTGTGTGTGCCTGCTCGAGGTCCCTCCCACAGTCCAAAAATGTGAAGGTTCGGTAGATTGGCCATGCTGAAGTGTGCCAGATTGTCCATAGATTAAGTTTCGCAGGATTGGCCATGATCAACATGCCGGGTTCCGGGTATTCTACCGAGCAACTTGGTCACGTCGTCCGCTGCTGATTTCTTGAATCCTTTTCACCCTGTATCCCTTTCCTCTCATTCCTGAATATTGTCAGTGCTAACAAGCTCTCTCTCTATTTCCCCGGCTGAATTATCCGACCACGTATCAGTTGCACTTTGGAGCGCCTCTAATTCACCATCTCACTCTCTTCGATCCACAGAGAAAATTCTAGGCCCCATTCGTCCCACTGTTGCTATTGGGGTGAATGTCTCTCTTTGGTCATTCAAATGAATATTGATTCACTTTAGATGTGAACTGACTGTTTGAAATCAGAATGAAAGAATGTGGCGTGTTTAATATTGGAACCGGAGGAAAGAAATCAAATAAATGTGGCATGAAATGTAAAAAGCACCAAGGTGGGTGGATTTGATCCCACAGACGGACGATGTATAAAAAGCACTTCATCCGGGGGTGGGATAATATCTCGTCGCTGGGTGGAATCGAACCACCTGATTTTCGGTTAACAGCCGAACGTGCTAACCGATAGCGCCACAGAAAAGACAAATGCTGTTCCTGCATGAATAAACAACTCAAATCATGATGGAAACAGTCTCATCTTGTCCTCTTCGTAACAGCAAATTCTTGCTGATGCACCAATCTGGAACAAAAGCACAAAAGGCTGGTTAATCTCAGCAGGTATGACAGCATCTGTGGAGAGAGAACGGAGGCTGTGTTTCAAGCGAGGGTGACTTTGTGTCAAATAAGGCGCCTCCAGGTTCTACATTCGAGTCATTGTTGTATTTTCTGCCTCAAGATATTCGCAATGAAACTAAAATGAAACTGTCTTTTCTGATGTGCAGTAAGGACAGTTTTCTTAGTTTCTAAATATCTGTTAATTTCTCGAATCATTCTAAACAAGGGAAATGTGTCTTGACTGTCGCTGATCAGTCGCCAGTGGCCTTCGTTCTCCCCGGATTCTGATTGTCGAAGTGTTACCCGACATTCACGAAACTGGTACTTGATTTTCGTGTGTCGCTTCATTTCCGTTTTCTCCACTGCCAACTGGCTCTATTTCCAGAAAATTGGCCCACTCATCCTCATTGCATCATGACCAGATGTCAGGTATACACTCATCCCTAGAGCATCTCGAAAGCAAGGACTCCTACATCAGACTCCTGTCTATTGACTACAGCTCCGCCTTCAACACCACAATCCCAGCTACGCTCATATCAAAGCGCCAAAACCTAGGACTTAGCTTTCCACCCTGCAACTGGATCCTCGATTTTCTGACCAACAGACCACAATCAGTAAGAATGAACAACAACATCTCCTCCACAGTTGTTCTCAACACCGTTGCCCCTCATGGCTGCAGACTTATCCTCCTACTCTACTCGCAGTACGCAGACGACTGCGTGGCGAAACTGGGTTCCAACTCTATCTACAAGTTTGCTGACGATACGACAATAGTGGGCATGGTCTCGAATAACGACGAGTTAGAATACAGGCGGGAGATAGAGAACCTAGTGGAGTGGTGTAGCGACAACAATCTGTCCCTCAATGCCAGCAACACTAAACAGCTGTTCATTGACTTCAGGAAGCAAAGTACTGTACACACCCCTGTGAGCATCAACGGGGCCGAGCTGGAGATGGTAACCAATTTGAAATTCCTTGAGGTGCACAGCTCCAAAGATCTGTCCTGGTCCACCCACGTCGACGCTACCACCACGAAAGCACAACAGCACCTATACTTGTTCAGGAAACTAAGGAAATTCGGCATGTCCACATTAACCTTAGCAGCTTTTACAGATGCACCATAGAAAGCATCCTATCGGGCTGCATCACAGCCTGGTACGGCAACTGCTCGGTCCAGGACGGCAAGAAACTTCAGAGCGTCGTGAACACCGCCCAGTCCATCACAGGAACCTGCCTCCCAACCATTGACTCCATCTACACCTCCCGCTGCCTGAGGAAAGCGGGCAGCATAATAAAGATCCACCCCACCCGGCGTACTCACTCTTCCAACTTCTTCCATCGGGCAGGGGATACAGACGTCTGAGAACAGGCACGAACAGACTCAAAAGCAGCTTCTTCCCCACTGTCACCAGACTCCTAAATGACCCTCTTATGGACTTACCTCATTAACACTGCACCCTGTATGCTTCATCCGATGCCAGTGCGTATATAGTTACATTGTATATGTTGCATTGCCCTATTAAATATTTTCTTTTCTTCCCTTTTCTACCAATGGACTTCATGATCTATTGAGCTGCTCGCAGAAAAAAAATACTTTTCAATGTACCTCGGTACACGTGACAATAAGCAAATCCAATTCAATCCAATCCAATTCATTTATATGGGGAGACTATCAAGATCAAGATTATTCTCCGCCTCACAGAAGATTCAGTGGGTATTTGGTTGCGACACATGAACATATTGGGGCGATTATCGAAGAAGCTGATGCAGCAAATTGAGAGAGACTGTTTTCACTTCCAAAAAGACTAGAACCGGAGGAGTATGCTTGATGATGATAGTTAAAATATAAAATCGGGAGCTGAGGACATTCTCGCATTCACAACTGTTTGAATTCTGGAGCATCAAACCGAAGCAGAAGCATGCACTCAGCTGTGAACCCGTTTTAAAGAGTGCTTCACACAGAGAATTACTCATCCGTTCATTTAAGAAAAACAGGTCAACTGGTCACTGCCATGACTCGGATTTGAACCGAGGTTGCTGCGGCCACAACGCAGAGTACTAACCACTATACGATCACGGCGCCACACTTTACCGCTGAGGCAAGCTATGACTGGCGATGCGTTAGGTCGTCAACTGTTTGGAACCTATCATGGCCCACACTGTATGACTCTCGAGTTACAACTTTCGTAGATACACAGTTTTGATGCCTGAAACTTGGTTCCATAATAATTTTCCTGCAACATGGATATATACACTTTAACCCAGGCTCTATAAAAATAACTATGCAACCGCTATAATATATAATACATAGCAAATTCGATATTCGTCTCAAACATATGGCATTTGGACGTTCTTCCGGTGTCTGCATCAGTTTTCTGTGTGTGCCTACTCGAGGTCCCTCCCACAGTCCAAAAATGTGAAGGTTCGGTAGATTGGCCATGCTGAAGTGTGCCAGATTGTCCATAGATTAAGTTTCGCAGGATTGGCCTTTATCAACATGCCGGGTTCCGGGTATTCTACCGAGAAACTTGGTCACGTCGTCCGCTGCTGATTTCTTGAATCCATTTCACCCTGTATCCCTTTCCTCTCATTCCTGAATATTGTCAGTGCTAACAAGCTCTCTCTCTATTTCCCCGGCTGAATTATCCGACCACGTATCAGTTGCACTTTGGAGCGCCTCTAATTCACCATCTCACTCTCTTTGATCCACAGAGAAAATTCTAGGCCCCATTCGTCCCACTGTTGCTATTGGGGTGAATGTCTCTCTTTGGTAATTCAAATGAATATTGATTCACTTTAGATGTGAACTGACTGTTTGAAATCAGAATGAAAGAATGTGGCGTGTTTAATATTGGAACCGGAGGAACGAAA
The DNA here is from genome assembly GCF_047496885.1 of Scyliorhinus torazame. Lineage (NCBI taxonomy): Eukaryota > Metazoa > Chordata > Chondrichthyes > Carcharhiniformes > Scyliorhinidae > Scyliorhinus > Scyliorhinus torazame. The sequence continues at coordinate 175,627,786 of NC_092720.1, read as the reverse complement.
TCAAATAAATGTGGCATGAAATGAAAAAAGCACCAAGGTGGGTGCATTTGATCCCACAGCGGGACGATGTACAAAAAGCACTTCATCCGGGGATGGGATAATATCTCGTCGCTGGGTGGAATCGAACCACATGATTTTCGGTTAACAGCCGAACGTGCTAACCGATAGCGCCACAGAAAAGGCAAATGCTGTTCCTGCATGAATAAACAACTCAAATCATGATAGAAACAGTCTCATCTTGTCCTCTTCGTAACAGCAAATACTTGCTGATGCACCAATCTGGAACAAAAGCACAAAAGGCTGGTTAATCTCAGCAGGTATGACAGCATCTGTGGAGAGAGAACGGAGGCTGTGTTTCAAGCGAGGGTGACTTTGTGTCACATAACGCGCCTCCAGGTTCTACATTCGAGCCACTGTTGTATTTTCTGCCTCAAGATATTCGCATTGAAACTAAAATGAAACTGTCTTTTCTGATGTGCAGTAAGGACAGTTTTCTTAGTTTCTAAATATCTGTTAATTTCTCGAATCATTCTAAACAAGGGAAATGTGTCTTGACTGTCGCTGATCAGTCGCCAGCGGCCTTCGTTCTCCCCGGACTCTGTTTATCGAAGTGTTACCCGACATTCACGAAACTGGTGCTTGATTTTCGTGTGTCGCTTCATTTCCGTTTTCTCCACTGCCAACTGGCTCTATTTCCAGCAAATTGGCCCACGCATCCTCATTGCATCATGACCAGATGTCAGGTATACACTCATACCGAGAGCATCTCGAAAGCAAGGACTCCTACATCAGACTCCTATCTATTGACTACAGCTCCGCCTTCAACACCACAATCCCAGCCACGCTCATATCAAAGCTCCAAAACCTAGGACTTGGCTTTCCACCCTGCAACTGGATCCTCGATTTTCTGACCAACAGACCACAATCAGTAAGAATGAACAACAACATCTCCTGCACAGTTGTTCTCAACACCGGTGCCCCTCATGGCTGCGTACCTATCCTCCTACTCTACTCGCTGTACGCAGACGACTGCGTGGCGAAACTGGGTTCCAACTCTATCGACAAGTTTGCTGACGATACGACAATAGTGGGCAGGATGTCGAATAACGACGAGTCAGAATACAGGCGGGAGATAGAGAACCTAGTGGAGTGGTGTAGCGACAACAATCTCTCCCTCAATGCCAGCAACACTAAACAGCTGTTCATTGACTTCAGGAAGCAAAGTACTGTACACACCCCTGTGAGCATCAACGGGGCCGAGGTGGAGATGGTCACCAAATTGAAATTCCTTGAGGTGCACAGCTCCAAAGATCTGTCCTGGTCCACCCACGTCGACGCTACCACCACGAAAGCACAACAGCACCTATACTTGTTCAGGAAACTAAGGAAATTCGGCATGTCCACATTAACCCTTAGCAACTTTTACAGATGCACCATAGAAAGCATCCTATCGGGCTGCATCACAGCCTGGTACGGCAACTGCTCGGTCCAGGACGGCAAGAAACTTCAGAGCGTCGTGAACACCGCCCAGTCCATCACAGGAACCTGCCTCCCAACCATTGACTCCATCTACACCTCCCGCTGCCTGAGGAAAGCGGGCAGCATAATCAAAGATCCACCCCACCCGGCGTACTCACTCTTCCAACTTCTTCCATCGGGCAGGAGATACAGACGTCTGAGAACACGCACGAACAGACACAAAAGCAGCTTCTTCCCCACTGTCACCAGACTCCTAAATGACCCTCTTATGGACTTACCTCATTAACACTGCACCCTGTATGCTTCATCCGATGCCAGTGCGTATGTAGTTACATTGTATATGTTGCATTGCCCTATTAAATATTTTCTTTTCTTCCCTTTTCTACCAATGGACTTCATGACCTATTGAGCTGCTCGCAGAAAAATACTTTTCAATGTACCTCGGTACACGTGACAATAAGCAAATCCAATCCAATCCAATCCAATTCATTTATATGGGGAGACTATCAAGATCAAGATTATTCTCCGCCTTACAGAAGATTCAGTGGGTATTTGGTTGCGACACATGAACATTTTGGGGCGATGACCGAAGAAGCTGATGCCGCCTATTGAGAGAGACTGTTTTCACTTCCAAAAAGACTAGAACCGGAGATGTATGCTTGATGATGATAGTTAAAATATAAAATCGGGAGCTGAGGACATTCTCGCTTTCACAACTGTTTGAATTCTGGAGCATCAAACAGAAGCAAAAGCATGCACTCAGCCGTGAACCCGTTTTAAAGAGTGCTTCACACAGAGAATTTCTCATCCGTTCATTTAAGAAAAACACGTCAATTGATCACTGCCGTGACTGGAACTCGAACCGAGGTTGCTGCGGCCACAACGCAGAGTGTTAACTCCTAGACGATCACGGCGCTACACGTTACCGCCGAGGCAAGCTATAACTGTCGATGCCCTCGGTCGTCAACTGTTTGGAACCTATCATGGCCCACACTGTACGACTCTCGAGTTACAACTTTCGTAGATACACAGTTTTGATGCCTGAAACTTGGTTCCATAATAATTTTCTTGCAACAAGGATATATACACTTTAACCCAGGCTCTATAAAAATAACTATGCAACTGCTATAATATATAATACATAGCAAATTCGATATTCGTCCCAAACATATGGAATTTGGACGTTCTCCCGGTGTCTGCATGAGTTTTCTGTGTGTGCCTGATCGAGGTCCTTCCCACAGTCCAAAAATGAGAAGGTTCGGTAGATTGGCCATGCTGAAGTGTGCCAGATTGTCCATAGATTACGTTTCGCTGGATTGGCCATGATCAACATGCCGGGTTCCGGTTATTCTACCGAGAAACTTGGTCTCGTCGTCCGCTGCTGACTTTTTGAATCCATTTCACCCCGTATTCCTTTTCTCTCATTCCTGATTATTGTCAGTGCTAACAAGCTCTGTCTCTATTTCCCCGGCTGAATTCTCCGCCCACGTATCAGTTGCACTTTGGAGCGCCTCTAATTCACCATCTCACTCTCTTAGATCCACAGAGAAAAATCTAGGCCCCTTTCGTCCCACTGCTGCTGTTGGGGTGAATGTCTCTCTCCGGTAATTCAAATGAATAATGATTCACTTTAGATGTGAACTGACTGTTTGAAATCAGAATGACAGAATTTGGCGGGTTTAATATTGGAACAGGAGGAAAGAAATCAAATAAATGTGGTATGAAATGTAAAAAGCACCCAGGTGGGTGGATTTGATCCCACAGAGGGACGAAGTACAAAAAACACTTCATCCGGGGGTGGGACAACATCTCGTTTCTGCGTGGAATCGAACCACCAATTATTCGGCTAACAGCCGAAAGTGTTAACCGACAGCTGCCACAGAAACGGAAAACGCTGTTGCTGCATGAATAAACAACTCAAATCATGATGGAAACAGTCTCATCTTGTCCTCTTCGTAACAGCAAATTCTTGCTGATGCACCAATCTGGAACAAAAGCGCAAAAGGCTGGTCAATCTCAGCAGGTATGACAGCATCTGTGGAGAGAGAACGGAGGCTGTGTTTCAAGCGAGGGTGACTTTGTGTCACATAACGCGCCTCCAGGTTCTACATTCGAGCCATTTTGGTATTTTTTGCCTCAAAATATTTGCAATGAAACTAAAATGAAACTGTCTTTTCTTATGTGCAGTAAGGACAGTTTTCTTAGTTTCTAAATATATGTTAATTTCTCGAATCATTCTAAACAAGGGAAATGTGTCTTGACTGTCGCTGATCAGTCGCCAGCGGCCTTCGTTCTCCCCGGATTCTGTTTGTCGAAATGTTACCCGACATTCACGAAACTGGTGCTTGATTTTCGTGTGTCGCTTCATTTCCGTTTTCTCCACTGCCAATTGGCTCTATTTCCAGAAAATTGGCCCACTCATCCTCATTGCATCATGACCAGATGTCAGGTATACACTCATCCCTAGAGCATCTCGAAAGCAAGGACTCCAACATCAGACTCCGATCTATTGACTACAGCTCCGCCTTCAACACCACAATCCCAGCCACGCTCACAGCAAAGCTCCAAAACCTAGGACTTGGCTTTCCACCCTGCAACTGGATCCTCGATTTGCTGACCAACAGACCACAATCAGTAAGAATGAACAACAACATCTTCTCGGGACTTCTGGTTGCGGCGATGCCCAGCTAAGCCTCACGTTTCGGCGGCTCCAGCTCAAACGGACCTTCGGGCTCTTTTAAGAGCCCCAACGGGGAATTTTTTCAGGACGAAACCCGGTGTGGGGTGAGTTAACAGGGAGTCCCCCCCCCCCCCAACGAAAGAGAAGAATATCGGCGGAGGTGGCTACATCGCGAAGAATCCTCGAGGATAGGGACAGGAGGAAAAAAGAAGCAAGATGGCGGCGGAGAAAGCCCAGGTGACATGGGGGCCCGATCAAGACGAATTCTTAAGAAGGTATGTGGAGCTACTTAAGAAGGAGGTGCTGACCCCGATGCTTCAGTCAATTGAGGCGCTTAAGGAGGCACAAAGGACCCAGGAGACGGAGCTCCGCGTGGTGGAGCAGAAGGTGACGGATAATGAAGACGAGATCCTGGGCCTGGCGGTCAAAACACAGACGCACGAGGCGCTCCACAAAAAGTGCATTGAAAGGATTGAGGCCCTAGAAAACAGAGCACAAAGGAAGAACCTTCGGATCCTGGGTCTCCCCGAGGGAGTGGAAGGAGCGGACTGCGGGGCTTACGTGAGCACGATGCTAAGCTCGCTGATGGGAGCTGAGGCCCCTTCGGGCCCCTTGGATGTGGATGGGGCTCATCGGGTCCCTGCGAGGAGACCAAAGGCGGGAGAACCACCTAGGGCGACAATCGTGCGATTTCATCGCTTCAATGATAGAGAAGTGGTTCTGAGATTGGCCAAAAAGGTACGGAGTAGTAGATGGGAGAATGCGGTGGTACGGGTGTACAAGGATTGGACTGCGGAGGTGGCGAGAAGGAGGGTGATTTTTAATCGAGCCAAGGAGGTGCTACACAAGAAGAAGGTGAAGTTCGGGATGCTGCAGCCGGCGCGACTATGGGTCACGTACCAGGAGAGACATCACTACTTCGAAACGGCGGAAGAAGCATGGACCTTTATTAAAGACGAGAAACTGGATTGGAACTGAGGGACTGATCTTAGAGGGGAAATGACACTGTCGATGTATTTTGGGATGTAAATTGGGAAAGGGAGGACACTAAGAAATGTGGGCGCCGGTGTGGGGAAAGAAGAGACCTAGGCAGGGGATGAGGAATGGGAGAGGGGCGGTAGAGGGAGCTGCGTCACAAGGGGCGGGACAACTACAGAGAATATGGGGCCTACTGTCCTTGTTCCCGCGCCAGAAAGGTGATGGCGGGAAGATAGGCACAAGGTAGATGGGATTTCCCCACACAGGGGGGGTCAAAGAGTGAGTGGGAGAAGCCAGGGTCAGTTGAAGTCAGCTGACTTTCGGAAGTAATATGGGGGGAGCAATCACGCTAGATGAGGATCTAGCGGGGGGGGGAGGGGGGAAGGATAACTGGGTTGCTGCTGCAGAAATCAAAGAGGAACTGGTTAAAGAAAGGGTGATCGGGGCTGGAATGCGCCACCTGGGGAACGGGTGGGAGCGCGGAATCGGGACGTGGGACTGGCATAGATAGGGTGATGGCTAGTCGACACAGGAAGGGGGCAGATATGTGATGGTGAGTGGCAGACTGGAGGGAACGGAGGTCGTGTTGGTTAACGTATATGCCCCGAATTGGGATGATGCGGGATTCATGAAGCGGATGCTGGGATGTATCCCGGACCTGGAGGTAGGAAACTTGATAATGGGGGGAGACTTCAGCACCGTGCTGGACCCAGGGTTAGATAGATCTAGATCTAAGACCGGAAGAAGGCCGGCAGCGGCCAAGGTGCTTAAGGGGTTTATGGACCAAATGGGGGGGAGTGGATCCATGGCGATTTGTTAGACCGAAGGCCAGAGAGTTCTCCTTCTTCTCCCATGTTCACAAGGTGTACTCCCGGATAGATTTTTTTGTTTTGTGAAGGTCGTTGATCTCGAGGGTGGAATAAATTGAGTATTCAGCCATAGCTATCTCAGATCATGCCCCACATTGGGTGGACCTAGAACTAGGAGAGGAGAGGGAGCAGCGTGCACTCTGGCGATTAGATGTGGGATTGTTGGCGGATGAGGGAGGGTGCGGGGATGTATCGAGAGATACCTGGAGGCCAATGACGACGGGGAGGTCCGAGTGGGAGTGGTATGGGAAGCACTAAAGGCGGTGGTCAGAGGAGAGCTGATCTCCATCAGGGCCCATAAAGGGAAAACAGAGGCCAAGGAAAGGGAAAGATTACTGGGGGAGATTTTAAGGGTGGATAAAGAATATGCAGAGGCCCCGGAGGAGGGACTATACAGGGAGCGACGACGACTCCAGACGGAGTTCGACCTGCTGACCACTAGGAGGGCGGAGGTGCAGTGGAGGAAGGCACAGGGGATGAGATATGAATATGGGGAAAAGGCTAGTCGCCTGTTGGCCCATCAGCTGTGAAAGAGGACAGCGGCGAGGGAGATAGGGGGAATTAGAGACGAAAAGGGAGCTACGGTGCGGAGAGCAGGGAAGATAAACGAGGTGTTTAAGACTTTTTACGAAAGACTTTATAGGTCCCAACCGCCGGAGGGAAAAGAAGAGCCGTGGCAGCTTTTGGACAAATTAAGGTTCCATGGGTGGAGGAGCAGGAGGTGGAAGGCCTGGGGGCACCAATTGGGGTGGTCGAGGTTACCAAGGGGATGGGGAATATGCAGGCAGGGAAGGCCCCGGGACCAGATGAGTTCCCGGTGGAATTTTATAGAAAATATGTGGACATGCTGGCCCCGCTGTTGGTGGGGACTTTTAACGAGGCCAGGGAAGGGGGAACTCTACCCCCGACAATGTCGGAGGCGATGATATCGCTAATTTTGAAGCGGGATAACGATCCGCTGCAGTGCGGGTCCTATAGGCCTATTTCACTACTAAATGTGGACGCCAAATTGCTAGCAAAGGTGCTGGCAGCGAGGATAGAGGACTGTGTCCCGGGGGTGGTGCACGAAGACCAGACAGGATTCGTAAAGGGGAGACAACTAAATGTCAACGTGCGATGGCTATTAGGGGTGATAATGATGCCCCCAGCAGAGGGGGAGGCAGAGATAGTGGCGACAATGGATGCAGAGAAGGCATTTGATAGGGTGGAGTGGGAGTATCTATAGGAGGTGCTGAGGAGTTTCGGGTTCGGGGACAGGTTTGTTAGCTGGGTCAAACTCCTCTATGGGGCCCCAACGGCAAGTCTGGTCATGGGTCGGCAAAGATCGGAGTATTTCCGACTATACAGGGGAACAAGACAGGGATGCCCGCTATCTCCATTACTGTTCGTGTTGGCAATTGAACCACTGGCCATGGCGCTGAGAGACTCCAGAAAATGGAGAGGGGTGATTAGAGGGGGAGAAGAACACCGAGTGTCATTCTACGCGGATGACCTACTGCTGTATGTGACGGACCCAGTGGGGGGGGATGACAGAGGTCATGCAGACATTGAGGGAGTTAGAAGATTTCTCGGGATATAGGCTTAACATGGGAAAGAGTGAACTTTTTGTGATACACCCTGGGGACCAGAGTAGAGGGATAGATGGCCTGCCTTTAAGGAGAGTGGAAAGAAACTTTCGATACCTGGGGATTCAGATAGCCAGGAGCTGGGGAACATTGCACAGACTTAATCTGACACGACTGGTGGAACAAATGGAAGAGGACTGCAAGAGGTGGGACATGCAGCCACTGTCACTGGCGGGCAGAGTGCAGGCAATTAAGATGATGGTCCTCCCGAGGTTCCTATTTGTATTCCAATGTCTCCCTATACTGATCACTAAGGCCTTCTTTAAAAGAAAAGACAGGAGCATCGCGAGCTTCGTGTGGGCAGGGAAAGTTCCGAGGGTAAGGAGGGGGTTCTTACAACGTAGTAGAGTCAGAGGGGGACTGGCGCTGCCGAATTTGGGCGACTACTACTGGGCCGCCAATGTGGCGATGATCCGTAAATGGATGATAGAAGGAGAGGGAGTGGCGTGGAAAAGATTAGAGAGGAAGTCCTGTAAAGGGACGAGTCTAGAGGCGCTGGTGACGGCGCCACTACCGTTCTCACCAAAATAATTTACCACAAACACAGTGGTGGCGGCAACATTAAATATTTGAGGACAATGGAGGCGACAGAGAGGTGTGCTGGGAGCCTTGGTGGGGTCCCCAATTAGGAACAACCATAGGTTTGCCCCAGGGAGAATGGATGGAGGATTCAAGAGCTGGCACCAGTTGGGAATTAGGAGGGTGGGAGATTTATTTATAGACGGGACGTTTGCGAGCTTGGGTGCGTTGGTGGAAAAGTATAAGTTGCCCCGGGGAAACTTCTTTAGGTATATGCAGGTGAGGGCGTTCACAAGACAACAGGTGAGGGAATTTCCATTGCTCCCGACACAGGGGATCCAGGATAGAATGCTCTCGGGGGTGTGGGTCGGGGAGGGCAAGGTGTCAGAGATATACCGAGAGATGAGAGAAGAGGGGGAGGAGCCGGTGGGCGAACTGAAAGGAAAATGGGAAGAAGAGCTCGGGGAGGAGATAGAGGAGGGTCTGTGGGCTGATGCCCTAAGCAGGGTAAATTCCTCTTCCTCGTGTGCCAGGCTTAGCCTGATTCAATTTAAGGTGCTGCATAGAGCACACATAACGGGAGCAAGGTTGAGCAGGTTCTTCGGAGTGGAGGACAAGTGTGGGAGGTGCGGCGGAAGCCCGGCAAACCACACGCATATGTTTTGGTTGTGTCCGGCACTGGAGGGGTATTGGAGGGGAGTGACGGGAGTGATCTTGAAGGTGGTGAAGGTCCGGGTCAAACCAGCCTGGGGGTTAGCTTTATTTGGAGTTGCAGATGAGCTGGGAGTGCAGGAGGCGAAAGAGGCCGATGTCGTGGCCTTTGCGTCCCTAGTAGCCCGGCGTAGGATTTTACTCATGTGGAAGGAAGCGAGACTGGAGGCCTGAATAAACGATATGGCGGGGTTCATAAAACTGGAGCAGATTAAGTTTGCGCTGAGAGGATGGGCTCAAGGGTTCACCAGACGGTGGCAACCGTTCCTCGACTACCTAGCGGAATGTTAGAGGGAAGATAGATGACCAGCAGCAGCAACCCAGGGGGGAGGGGGGGAAGGGAGGGGGGGGGGAAGTTTCATTTTATGTTATTTGGTTAGTTTACCATGTTAGTTAGTTACTCCTTATTAGATTGTAGTTATCATGTTACTTGTACTGTTAACTTTTCTTTTTGTTTGATGTGTAAGGGGAAAAAATTGTGAATGAAAAATTTCAATAAAATATATATTTTTTAAAAACATCTTCTCCACAGTTGTTCTCAAAACCAGTGCCCCGCAAGGAAATTCGGCATGTCCACATTAACCCTTAGCATCTTTTACAGATGCACCATAGAAAGCAACCTATCAGGCTGCATCACAGATGGTACGGCAACTGCTAGGTCCAGGACGGCAAGAAAGTTCAGAGCGTCGTGAACACTGCCCAGTCTATCACAGGAACCTGCCTCCCAACCACTGACTCCATCATCACCTCCCGCTGCCTGAGGAAAGCGGGCAGCATAATCAAAGATCCATCCCACTCGGCGTACTCACTCTTCCAACTTCTTCCATCCGGCAGGAGATACAGACGTATGTGAACACGCACGAACAGACTCAAAAGCAGCTTCTTCCCCACTGTCACCCGACTCTTAAATGACTCTCTTATGGACTTACCTCATTAACACTACACCCTGTATGCCTCATCCGATGCCAGTGCGTATGTAGTTACATTGTATATGTTGCATTGCCCTATTATGTATTTTCTTTTCTTCCCTTTCCTTCCAATGGACTTAATGATCTATTGAGCTGCTCGCTGAAAAATACTTTTCACTGTGCCTCGGTACACGTGACAATAAGCAAATCCAATCCAATTCATTCCAATTCATTTATATGGGGAGACTGTCAAGATCAAGATTATTCTCCGCCTTACAGAAGATTCAGTGGGTATTTGGTTGCGACACATGAACATTTTGGGGCAATGACCGAAGAAGCTGATGCAGCAAATTGAGAGAGACTGTTTTCACTTCCAAAAAGACTAGAACCGGAGGAGTATGCTTGATGATGACAGTTAAAATATAAAATCGGGAGCTGAGGAGATTCTCGCATTCACAACTGTTTGAATCCAGGAGCATCAAACAGAAGCAGAAACATGCACTCAGCTGTGAACCCGTTTTAAAGAGTGCTTCACACTGAGAATTACTCATCCGTTAATTTGGGAAAAACACGTCAACTGATCACTGCCGTGACTCGGATTCGAACCGAGGTTGCTGCGGCCACAACGCAGAGTACTAACCACTATACGATCACGGCGCCACACGTTACCGCTGAGAAAAGATATAACTGTCGATGCACTAGGTCGTCAACTGTTTGGAACCTATCATGGCCCACACTGTATGACTCTCGAGTTACAACTTTCGTAGATGCACAGTTTTGATGCCTGAAACTTGGTTCCATAATACTTTTCCTGCAACAAGGATATATACACTTTAACCCAGGCTCTATAAAAATAACTATGCAAACGCTATAATATATAATACATAGCAAATTCGATATTCGTCCCAAACATATGGTATTTGGACGTTCTCCCGGTGTCTGCATCAGTTTTCTGTGTGTGCCTGCTCGAGGTCCCTCCCACAGTCCAAAAATGTGAAGGTTCGGTAGATTGGCCATGCTGAAGTGTGCCAGATTGTCCATAGATTACGTTTCGCTGGATTGGCCATGATCAACATGCCGGGTTCCGGGTATTCTACCGAGAAACGTGGTCACGTCGTCCGCTGCTGATTTTTTGAATCCATTTCACCCTGTATCCCTTTCCTCTCATTCCTGAATATTTTCAGTGCTAACAAGCTCTCTCTCTATTTCTCCGGCTGAATTCTCCACCCACGTATCAGTTGCACTTTGGAGCGCCTCTAATTCACCATCTCACTCTCTTTGATCCACAGAGAAAATTCAAGGCCCCATTCGTCCCAGTGTTGCTATTGGGGTGAATGTTTCTCTCTGGTAATTCAAATGAATATTGATTCACTTTAGATGTGAAGTGATTGTTTGAAATCAGAATGAAAGAATGTGGCGTGTTTAATATTGGAACCGGAGGAAAGAAATCAAATAAATGTGGCATGAAATGTAAAAAGCACCAAGGTGGGTGGATTTGATCCCACAGAGGGACGAAGTACAAAAAACACTTCATCCGGGGGTGGAATAATATCTCGTCGCTGGGTGGAATCGAACCACCTAAATTTCGGTTAACAGCCGAACGTGCTAACCGATAGCGCCACAGAGACGACAAATGCTGTTCCGGCGTGAATAAACAACTCAAATCATGATGGAAACAGTCTCATCTTGTCCTCTTCGTAACAGCAAATTCTTGCTGAATCACCAATCTGGAACAAAAGCACAAAAGGCTCGTTAATCTCAGTAGGTCTGACAGCATCTGTGGAGAGAGAACGGAGGCTGTGTTTCAAGCGAGGGTGACTTTGTGTCACATAACGCGCCTCCAGGTTTTACATTCGAGCCATTGTTGTATTTTCTGCCTCAAGATATTCGCAATGAAACTAAAATTAAGCTGTCTTTTCTGATGTGCAGTAAGGACGGTTTGCTTAGTTTCTAAATATCTGTTACTTTCTCGAATCATTCTAAACAAGGGAAATGTGTCTTGACTGTCGCTGATCAGTCGCCAGCGGCCTTCGTTCTCCCCGGATTCTGTTTGTCGAAGTGTTACCCGACATTCACGAAACTGGTGCTTGATTTTCGTGTTTCGCTTCATTTCCGTTTTCTCCACTGCCAACTGGCTCTATTTCCAGAAAATTGGCCCACAAATCCTCATTGCATCATGACCAGATGTCAGGTATACACTCATCCCTAGAGCATCTCGAAAGCAAGGACTCCTACATCAGACTCCTATCTATTGACTACAGCTCCGCCTTCAACACCTCAATCCCAGCGACGCTCATATAAAAGCTCCAAAACCTAGGACTTGGCTTTCCACCCTGCAACTGGATCCTCGATTTTCTGACCAACAGACCACAATCAGTAAGAATGAACAACAACATCTCCTCCACAGTTGTTCTCAACACTGGTGCCCCTCAAGGCTGCGTACCTATCCTCCTAATCTACTCGCTGTACGCAGACGACTGCGTGGCGAAACTGGGTTCCAACTCTATCTACAAGTTTGCTGACGATACGACCATAGTGGGCAGGATCTCGAATAACGACGAGTCAGAATACAGGCGGGAGATAGAGAACCTAGTGGAGTGGTGTAGCGACAACAATCTCTCCCTCAATGCCAGCAACAGTAAACAGCTGGTCATTGACTTCAGGAAGCAAAGTACTGTACACACCCCTGTGAGCATCAACGGGGCCGAGGTGGAGATGGTTACCAATTTGAAATTCCTTGAGGTGCACAGCTCCAAAGATCTGTCCTGGACCACCCACGTCGACGCGACCACCACAAAAGCACAACAGCAGCTATACTGGTTCAGGAAACAAAGGAAATTCGGCATGTCCACATTAACACTTAGCAACCTTTACAGATGCACCATAGAAAGCATCCTATCGGGCAGCATCACAGCCTGGTGCGGCAACTGCTCGGTCCAGGTCGGCAAGAAACTTCAGAGAGTCGTGAACACCGCCCAGTCCATCACAGGAACCTGCCTCCCAACCATTGACTCCATCTACACCTCCCGCTGCCTGAGGAAAGCGGGCAGCATAATCAAAGATCCACCCCACCCGGCGTACACACTCTTCCAACTTCTTCCATCGGGCAGGAGATACAGACGTCTGAGAACACGCACGAACAGACTCAAAAGCAGCTTCTTCCCCACTGTCACCAGACTCCTAAATGACCCTCTTATGGACTTACCTCATCAACACTACACCCTGTATGCTTCATCCGATGCCAGTGCGTATGTGGTTCCATTGTATATGTTGCATTGCCCTATTATGTATTTTCTTTTCTTCCCTTTTCTACCAATGGACTTCAAGATCTATTGAGCTGCTCGCAGAAAAATACTTTCCAATGTACCTCGGTACACGTGACAATAAGCAAATCCAATCCAATTCATTTATATGGGGAGACTATCAAGATCAAGATTATTCTCCGCCTTACAGAAGATTCAGTGGGTATTTGGTGGCGACACATGAACATTTTGGGGCGATGACAGAAGCAGCTGATGCAGCAAATTGAGAGAGACTGTTTTCACTTCCAAAAAGACGAGAACCGGAGGAGTATGCTTGATGATGATAGTTAAAATTAAAAAATCGGGAGCTGAGGACATTCTCGCATTCACAACTGTTTGAATTCTGGAGCATCAAACAGAAGCAGAAGCATGCACTTAGCTGTGAACCCGTTTTAAAGAGTGCTTCACACAGAGAATTACTCATCCGTTCATTTAAGAAAAACACGTCAACTGATCGCTGCCGTGACTCGGATTCGAAACGAGGTTGCTGCGGCCACAACGCAAAGTACTAACCACTATACGATCACGGCGCCACACGCTACCGCTGAGGCAACTTATAACTGCCGATGCCCTCGGTCGCAAATGTTTGGAACCTATCATGGCCCACACGGTATGACTCTCGAGTTACAACTTTCGTAGATACACAGTTTTGATGCCTGAAACTTGGTTCCATAATAATTTTCCTGCAACAAGGATATATACACTTTAACCCAGGCTCTATAAAAATAACTATGCAACCGCTATAATATATAATACATAGCAAATTCGATATTCGTCTCAAACATATGGTATTTGGACGTTCTCCCGGTGTCTGAATCAGTTTTCTGTGTGTGCCTGCTCGAGGTCCCTCCCACAGTCCAAAAATGTGAAGGTTCGGTAGATTGGCCATGCTGAAGTGTGCCAGATTCTCCATAGATTAAGTTTCGCAGGATTGGCCATGTTCGACATGCCGGCTTCCGGGTATTCTACCGAGAAACTTGGTCACGTCGTCCGCTGCTGATTTCTTGAATCCATTTCACCCTGTATCCCTTTCCTCTCATTCCTGAATATTGTCAGTGCTAACAAGCTCTCTCTCTATTTCCCCGGCTGAATTATCCGACCACGTATCAGTTGCACTTTGGAGCGCCTCTAATTCACCATCTCACTCTCTTCGATCCACAGAGAAAATTCTAGGCCCCATTCGTCCCACTGTTGCTATTGGGGTGAATGTCTCTCTTTGGTGATTCAAATGAATATTGATTCACTTTAGATGTGAACTGACTGTTTGAAATCAGAATGAAAGAATGTGTCGTGTTTAATATTGGAACTGGAGGAAAGAAATCAAATAAATGTGGCATGAAATGTAAAAAGCACCAAGGTGGGTGGATTTGATCCCACAGAGGGACGAAGTACAAAAAACACTTCATCCGGGGGTGGGATAATATCTCGTCGCTGGGTGGGACCGAGCCACCTAATTTTCGGTTAACAGCCGAACTCGCTAACCGATAGCGCCACAGAGACGACAAATGCTGCTCCTGTATGAATAAACAACTCAAATCATGATGGAAACAGTCTCATCTTGTCGTCTTCGTATCAGCAAATTCTTGCTGATGCACCAATCTGCAACAAAAGCACAAAAGGCTGGTTAATCTCAGCAGGTATGACAGCATCTGTGGAGAGAGAACGGAGGCTGTGTTTCAAGCGAGGGTGACTTTGTGTCACATAAGGCGCCTCCAGGTTCTACATTCGAGACATTGTTGTATTTTCTGCCTCAAGATATTCGCAATGAAACTAAAATGAAACTGTCTTTTCTGATGTGCAGAAAGGACAGTTTTCTTAGTTTCTAAATATATGTTAATTTCTCGAATCATTCTAAACAAGTGAAATGTGTCTTGACTGTCGCTGATCAGTCGCCAGCGGCCTTCGTTCTCCCCGAATTCTGTTTGTCGAAGTGTTACCCGACATTTCCGAAACTGGTGCTTGATTTTCGTGTGTCGCTTCATTTCCGTTTTTTCCACTGCCAACTGGCTCTATTTCCAGAAGATAGGCCCACTCATCCTCATTGCATCATGACCAGACGTCAGGTATACACTCATCCCTACAGCATCTCGAAAGCAAGGACTCCCAGATCAGAATCCTATCTATTGACTACAGCTCCGCCTTCAACACCACAATCCCAGCCACGCTCATATCAAAGCTCCAAAACCTAGGACTTGGCTTCCCACCCTGCAACTGGATCCTCGATTTTCTGACCAACAGACCACAATCAGTAAGAATGAACAACAACATCTCCTCCACAGTTGGTCTCAACACCGGTGCCCCTCAAGGCTGCGTACTTATCCTCCTACTCTACTCGCTGTACGCAGACGACTGCGTAGCGAAACTGGGTTCGAACTCTATCTACAGGTTTGCTGACGGTACGACCATAGTGGGCAGGATCTCGAATAACGACGAGTCAGAATACAGGCGGAAGATAGAGAACCTAGTGGAGTGGTGTAGCGACAACAATCTCTCCCTCAATGCCAGCAACACTAAACAACAGGTCATTGACTTCAGGAAGCAAAGTACTGTACACACCCATCGTGGAGATGGTTACCAATTAGAAATTCCTTGAGGTGCACAGCTCCAAAAATCTGTCCTGGTCCACCCACGTCGACGCTACCACCACGAAAGCACAACAGCACCTATACTTGTTCAGGAAACTAAGGAAATTCGGCATGTCCACATTAACCCTGCGCAACTCTTACAGATGCACCATAGAAAGCATCCTATCGGGCTGCATCACAGCCTGGCACGGCAACTGCTCGGTCCAGGACGGCAAGAAACTTCAGAGAATCGTGAACACCGCCCAGTCCATCACAGGAACCTGCCTCCCAACCATTGACTCCATCTACACCTCCCGCTGCCTGAGGAAAGCGGGCAGCACAATCAAAGATCCACCCCACCCGGCGTACTCACTCTTCCAACTTCTTCCATCGGGCAGGAGATACAGACGTCTGAGAACACGCACGAACAGACTCAAAAGCAGCTTCTTCCCCACTGTCACCAGACTCCTAAATGACCCTCTTATGGACTTACCTCATCAACACTACACCCTGTATGCTTCATCCAATGCCAGTGCGTATGTGGTTCCATTGTATATGTTGCATTGCCCTATTATGTATTTTCTTTTCTTCCCTTTTCTACCAATGGACTTCATGATCTATTGAGCTGCTCGCAGGAAAATACTTTTCAATGTACCTCGGTACACGTGACAATAAGCAAATCCAATCCGATCCAATTCATTTATATGGGGTGACTATCAAGATCAAGATTATTCTCCGCCTTACAGAAGATTCAGTGGGTATTTCGTTGCTACAGATGAACATTTTGGGGCGATGACCGAAGAAGCTGATGCAGCAAATTGAGAGAGACTGTTTTGACTTAAAAAAAGACTAGAACCGGAGGAGTATGCTTGATGATGATAGTTAAAATATAAAATCGGGAGCTGAGGAGATTCTCGCATTCACAACTGTTTGAATTCTGGAGCAGCAAACAGAAGCATAAGCATGCACTCAGCTGTGAACCCGTTTTAAAGAGTGCTTCACACAGAGAATTACTCATCCGTTCATTTAAGAAAAATACGTCAACTGATCACTGCCGTGACGCGGATTCGAACCGAGGTTGCTGCGGCCACAACGCAGAGTACTAACCACTGTACGATCACGGCGACACACGTTACCGCTGAAGCAACTTATAACTGCCGATGCCCTAGGTCGCAAATGTTTGGAACCTATCATGGCCCACACTGTATGACTCTCGAGTTACAACTTTCGTAGATACACAGTTTTGATGCCTGAAACTTGGTTCCATAATAATTTTCCTGCAACAAGGATATATACACTTTAACCCAGGCTCTATAAAAATAACTATGCAACCGCTATAATATATAATACATAGCAAATTCGATATTCGTCTCAAACATATGGTATTTGGACGTTCTCCCGGTGTCTGAATCAGTTTTCTGTGTGTGCCTGCTCGAGGTCCCTCCCACAGTCCAAAAATGTGAAGGTTCGGTAGATTGGCCATGCTGAGGTGTGCCAGATTGTCCATAGATTAATTTTCGCAGGATTGGCCATGATCAACAAGCCGGGTTCCGGGTATTCTACCGAGAAACTTGGTCACGTCGTCCGCTGCTGAATTCTTGAATCCATTTCACCCTGTACCCCTTTCCTCTCATTCCTGAATATTGTCAGTGCTAACAAGCTCTCTCTCTATTTCCCCGGCTGAATTATCCGACCACGTATCAGTTGCACTTTGGAGCGCCTCTAATTCACCATCTCACTCTCTTTGATCCACAGAGAAAATTCTAGGCCCCATTCGTCCCACTGTTGCTATTGGGGTGAATGTCTCTCTTTGGTAATTCAAATGAATATTGATTCACTTTAGATGTGAACTGACTGTTTGAAATCAGAATGAAAGAATGTGGCGTGTTTAATATTTGAACCGGAGGAAAGAAATCAAATAAATGTGGCATGAAATGTAAAAAGCACCAAGGTGGGTGGATTTGATCCCACAGAGGGACGAAGTACAAAAAGCACGTCATCCGGGGGTGGGATAATATCTCGTCGCTGGGTGGAATCGAACCACCTAATTTTCGGTTAACAGCCGAACGTGCTGACCGATAGCGCCACAGAGACGGCAAAGGCTGCTCCTGCATGAACAAGCAACTCAAATCATGATGGAAACAGTCTCATCTTGTCCTCTTCGTAACAGCAAATTCTTGCTGATGCACCAATCTGGAACAAAAGCACAAAAGGCTGGTTAATCTCAGCAGGTATGACAGCATCTGTGGAGAGAGAACTGAGGCTGTGTTTCAAGCGAGGGTGACTTTGTGTCACATAAGGCGCCTCCAGGTTCTATATTCGAGCCACTGTTGTATTTTCTGCCTCAAGATATTCGCAATGAAACTAAAATGAAACTGTCTTTTCTGATGTGCAGTAAGGACAGTTTTCTTAGTTTCTAAATATCTGTTAATTTCTCGAATCATTCTAAACAAGGGAAATGTGTCTTGACTGTCGCTGATCAGTCGCCAGCGGCCTTCGTTCTCCCCGGATTCTGTTTGTCGAAGTGTTACCCGACATTCACGAAACTGGTGCTTGATTTTCGTGTGTCGCTTCATTTCCGTTTTCTCCACTGCCAACTGGCTCTATTTCCAGAAAATTGGCCCACTCATCCTCATTGCATCATGACCAGGTGTCAGGTATACACTCATCCCAAGAGCATCTCGAAAGCAAGGACTCCTACATCAGACTCCTATCTATTGACTACAGCTCCGCCTTCAACACCACAATCCCAGCCACGCTCATATCAAAGCTCCAAAACCTAGGACTTGGCTTCCCACCCTGCAACTGGATCCTCGATTTGCTGACCAACAGACCACAATCATTAAGAATGAACAACAACATCTCCTCCACAGTTGTTCTCAACACCGGTGCCCCTCAAGGCTGCGTACTTATCCTCCTACTCTACTCGCTGTACGCAGACGACTGCGTGGCGAAACTGGGTTCCAACTCTATCTACAAGTTTGCTGATGATACGACCATAGTGGGCAGGATCTCGAATAACGACGAGTGAGAATACAGGCGGGAGATAGAGAACCTAGTGGAGTGGTGTAGCGACAACAATCTCTCCCTCAATGCCAGCAACACTAAACAGCTGGTCATTAACTTCAGGAAGCAAAGTACTGTACACACCCCTGTGAGCATCAACGGGGCCGAGGTGGAGATGGTTACCAATTTGAAATTCCTTGAGGTGCACAGCTCCAAAGATCTGTCCTGGTCCACCCACGTCGACGCTACCTCCACGAAAGCACAACAGCACCTATACCTGTTCAGGAAACTAAGGAAATTCGGCATGTCCACATTAACACTTAGCAACTTTTACAGATGCACCATAGAAAGCATTCTATCGGGCTGCATCACAGCCTGGTGCGGCAACTGCTCGGTCCAGGACGGCAAGAAACTTCAGAGCGTCGTGAACACCGCCCAGTCCATCACAGGAACCTGCCTCCCAACCATTGACTCCATCTACACCTCCCGCTGCCTGAGGAAAGCGGGCAGCATAATCAAAGATCCACCCCACACGGCGTACTCACTCTTCCAACGTCTTCCATCGGGCAGGAGATACAGACGTCTGAGAACACGCACGAACACACTCAAAAGCAGCTTCTTCCCCACTGTCACCAGACTCCTAAATGACCCTTTTATAGACTTACCGCATCAACACTACACCGTGTATGCTTCATCCGATGCCAGTGCGTATGTAGTTACATTGTATATGTTGCATTGCCCTATTATGTATTTTCTTTTCTTCCCTTTTCTACCAATGGACTTCATGATCTATTGAGCTGCTCGCAGAAAAATACTTTCCAATGTACCTCGGTACACGTGACAATAAGCAAATCCAATCCAATTCATTTATATGGGGAGACTATCAAGATCAAGATTATTCTCCGCCTTACAGAAGATTCAGTGGGTATTTGGTGGCGACACATGAACATTTTGGGGCGATGACCGAAGAAGCTGATGCAACAAATTGAGAGAGACTGTTTTCACTTCCAAAAAGACTAGAACCGGAGGAGTATGCTTGATGATGATAGTTAAAATTAAAAAATCGGGAGCTGAGGACATTCTCGCATTCACAACTGTTTGAATTCTGGAGCATCAAACAGAAGCAGAAGCATGCACTTAGCTGTGACCCCGTTTTAAAGAGTGCTTCACACAGAGAATTACTCATCCGTTCATTTAAGAAAAACACGTCAACTGATCGCTGCCGTGACTCGGATTCGAACCGAGGTTGCTGCGGCCACAACGCAGAGTACTAACCACTATAAGATCACGGCGCCACACGTTACCGCTGAGGCAAGCTATAACTGTCGATGCACTCGAGCGTCAACTGTTTCGAACCTATCATGGCCCACACTGGATGACTCTCGAGTTACAACTTTCGGAGATACACAGTTTTGATGCCTGAAACTTGGTTCCATAATAATTTTCCTGCAACAAGGATATATACACTTTAACCCAGGCTCTATAAAAAGACTATGCAACCGCTATAATATATAATACATAGCAAATTCGATATTCGTCTCAAAAATATGGTATTTGGACGTACTCCCGGTGTCTGCATCAGTTTTCTGTGTGTGCCTGCTCGAGGTCCCTCCCACAGTCCAAAAATGTGAAGGTTCGGTAGATTGGCCATGCTGAAGTGTGCCAGATTCTCCATAGATTAAGTTTCGCAGGATTGGCCATGTTCGACATGCCGGGTTCCGGGTATTCTACCGAGAAACTTGGTCACGTCGTCCGCTGCTGATTTCTTGAATCCATTTCACCCCGTATCCCTTTCCTCTCATTCCTGAATATTGTCAGTGCTAACAAGCTCTCTCTCTATTTCCCCGGCTGAATTATCCGACCACGTATCAGTTGCACTTTGGAGCGCCTCTAATTCACCATCTCACTCTCTTTGATCCACAGAGAAAATTCTGTCCCAATGTTGCTGTTGGGGTGAATGTCTCTCTATCGTAGTTCAAATACATATTAATAAACTCGTTGGGTGGGAACTGGCTGTTTAAAATCAGAATGACAGCATTTGGCGTGTTTAATATTGGAATCGGGGGAAATAAATCAAATGAATGTGGCATGAAATACAAAAAGCACCAAGGTGGCTGATTCGATCCCACAGAGGGACGAAGTATAAAAAACACTTCACCCAGGGGTGGGATCGAACCACCAACCTGTCGGTTAACAACCGACCGCGCTAACGGATTGCGCCATAGAGGCGATAAATGTGGCTTTGCTCGAATAAGCATTTCAAATTATCGTGGAAACAGTCTCATCTTGTCCACATCGGAACAGCAAATTCTTGCTGATGCAACAATCGGGAACAAAAACACAAAACACTGGGCAATCTCAGCATGCCTGAAAGCCTCTGTGGAGAGAGAACGGAGTCTGTGATTCATACCAGGGTGACTTTGAGTCACAGAACGAAGACTACACCATTATTCATAGCCCTGTCAATAACGCGCCTCGAGCCTTCTACATTCGAGCCATTGTTGTATTTTCTGCCACTAGATATTCGCAATGAAACTAAAATGAAACTGTATTTTCTGATGTGCAGTAAGGACAATTTTCTTAGTTTCTAAATCTCAGTTAATTTCTCGAATCATTCTAAACACGGAAATGTTTCTTGACTGTCGCTGTTCAGTCGGGCTGAGCCCTTCATTGTCCCCGGATTCAGTTTCTCGAAGTGTTTCCCAACATTGTCAAAACTGGTGCATGATTTTCGTTTGTCGCTTCGTTTCCGGTTTCTCCACTGCCAACTGGATCTATTTCCCAAGATTCAGCCGACTCCTCCACATTGCATCATGACCAGATATAAGGAAATTCATTTATATGGAGAGACATAAGAACGTAAGAACTTAAGAACTAGGAGCAGGAACTGGTGCCTCAAGCCTGCTCCGCCATTCAATGAGATCATGGCTGGTCTTTTGTGGCCCCAGCTCCACTTTCCGGCCTGAACACCATAACCCTGATTCCCTTTATTCTTCAAAAAATGTGGCCTCCTTCTGCACTTTACATTCTATGATAAATTCTATGATAATTCTATGAAAAAACTATCTATCTTTCCCTTAAAAACATTTAATGAAGGAGCCACTACTGCTTCATTGGGCAAGTAATTCCATAGATTCACAACACTTTGGGTGAAGAATTTCCTCCGAAACTCAGTCCTAAATCTACTTCCCCTTATTTTGAGGCTATGCCCCCTAGTTCTGCTTTCACCCACCGGTGGAAACAACCTGCCCGCATCTATCATATCTATTCCTTTCATAATTTTATATGTTTCGATAAGATCCCCCCTCATCCTTCTAAATTCCAGCGAGTACAGTCCCAGTCTACTCATCCGCTCCTCGTAATCCAACCCCTTCAGATCTGGGATTAACCTAGTGAATCTCCTCTGCACATCCACCAGTGCCAGTACGTCCTTTCTCAAGTAAGGAGACCAAAACTGAACACAATACTTCATGTGTGGCCTCACTAACACCTTATGCAATTGCAGCATAACCTCCCTAGTCTTAAACTCCAACCCTCTAGCAATAAAGGAAAAAATTCCGTTCGCCTTCTTAATTACCTGTTGCACCTGTAAACCTACGTTTTGCGACTCATGCACTAGCACACCCAGATCTCTCTGCACAGCAGCATGTTTTAATATTTTATCATTTAAATAATAATCCCTTTTGCTGTTAGTCCTACCAAAATGGATAACCTCAGATTTGTCAACATTGTATTCTATATATCAGACCCTAGCCCATTCACTTAGCCGATACAAATCCCTCTGCAGACTTCCAGTATCCACTGTACTTCTTGCTTTACCACTCATCTTAGAGTCGTCTGCAAACTTGGACACATTGCCCTTGGTCCCCAACTCCAAATCATCTAGGTAAATTGTGAACACTTGTGGGCCCAAGACTGATCCCTGAGGGACATCACTATCTACTGATTGCCAACCAGAGCAACACCCATTAATTCCCACTCTTTGCTTTCTATTAATTAACCAATCCTCTGTCCATGCTACTACTTTCCCCTTAATGCCATGCATCTTTATCTTATGCTGCAATCTTTTGTGTGGCACCTTGTCAAAGGCTTTCTGGAAATCCAGATATACCACATTCCTTGGCTCCCCGTTATCTACCGCACTGGTAATGTCCTCAAAATATTCCACTAAATTAGTTAGGCACGACCTGCCCTTTATGAACCCGTGCTGCATCTCCCCAATGGGACAATTTCCATCCAGATGCCTCGCTATTTCTTCTATGATGATAGATTCCAGCATCTTCCCTACTTCCGAAGTTAAGCTCACTGGCCTATAATTCACCGCTTTCTGCCTACCTCCTTTTTTAAACAATAGTGTTACGTTTGCTAATTTCCAATCCGCCGGGACCACCCCAGAGTCTAGTGAATTTTGATAAATTATCGCTAGTGCATTTGCAATTTCCCCAGCCACCTCTTTTAGCACTCTGGGATGCATTCCATCAGGGCCAGGAGACTTGTCTACCTTTAGTCCCATTAGCTTGCAAATCACTACCTCCTTAGTGATAACAATCCTCTCAAGGTCCTCATCTGTTATAGCCTCATTTCTATCAGTCACTGGCATGTTATTTGTGTCTTCCACTGTGAAGATAGACCCAAAAAACCTGTTCAGTTCCTCAGCCATTTCCTCATTTCACATTATTAAATCTCCCTTCTCATCCTCTAAAGGACCAATATTTACCTGAACCACTCTTTTTTGTTTTATATATTTGTAGAAACATTTACTATTTAAAAAAAATATTCTGAGCAAGTTTACTCTCATAATCTATCTTACTCTTCTTCATAGCTTTTTTTTTAGAAGTGTTCTGTTGCCCCCTAAAGAGTTCCAAGTCCTCTAGTCTCCCACCAATCTTTGCTACGTTGTATGCTTTTTCCTTCAATTTGAAACTCTCCCTTATTTCCTTAGATATCCACAGTCGATTTTCCCTCTTTCTACCGGCCTTCCTTTTTGTTGGTATAAACCTTTGCTGAACACTGTGAAAAATCGCTTGGAAGGTTCTCCACTGTTCCTCAACTGTTTCACCATAAAGTCTTTGCACCCCGTCTACCTAAGCATGTTCTTCTCTCATCCCATCATAATATCCTTTGTTTAAGCACAAAACACTAGTGTTTGATTTCACCTTCTCACCCTCCATCTGTATTTTAAATTCCACAATACTGTGGTAGATCCTTCCGAGAGGATCCCTAACTATGAGATCATGAATCAATCCTGTCTCATTACACAGGACCAGATATAGGACCACGTGTTCCCTCGTAGGTTCCATTACATATTGTTCTAGGAAACTATCGCGGATACATTCTATAAACTCCTCCTCAGGGCTACCTTGACCGACCTGTTTAAACCAATCGACATGTTGATTGAAAACCCCCAAGACAACTGCTGTTCCATGTCTACATGCATCCGTTATTACTTTGCTTGTTGCCTGCCCCACCATAATGTTACTATTTCTTGGCCTATAGACTTCTCCTATCAGTGACATTTTCACCTTACTAGTCCTGATTTCCACCTAAATGGATTCAACCTTATCCTCCATAGCACCGATGTTATCCCTTACTATTGCCCGGATGTCATCCTTAAATAACAGAGCTACACCACCTCCCTTACCATCCACTCTGTCCTTCCGAATAGCTTGATACCCTTGGATATTTAACTCCCAGTCGTGACCATCCTTCAACCATGCTTCAGTAATGGCCACTAACTCACAGTCATTCACGATGATTTGCGCCATCAACTCATTTACCTTATTCCGAATACTATGAGCATTCAGGTAAAGTACACTTATGTTGGCTTTTTTTTTAAACTTCTGTTCTGAATCTTAACACCTCGATCAGTAACCTCTCCTATGTTATATTTCCTCTTAGCTTTTATCATAATTTTCCTTGTCATTGAACCCATATCTTCATGCAACAACCTGCCACGTCGCTTACCATTAATGTTTTTACTGACCGTTTTATTCCTTTTTGTATTACTGGTCCTATTCACTGAGCCACCCCTCAGTCACTGTACCTTGTATTGTCGCCCTTTTTGATTTTTGACAATGACTTCTCTGCCTTACACTTTCCCCCTTACTGCCTTCTGCTTCTGTCCCTGTTTTAGCACCTTCCAACTTCCTGCATCGGTTCCCATCCCCCTGCCATACTAGTTTAAACCCTTCCCAACAGCTCTAACAAACACCTCCCCCTCCTAGGACATCGGTTCCAGTCCTGGCCAGGTGCAGACCGTCCGGTTTCTACTGGTCCCACCTCCCCCAGAACCGGTTCCAATGCCTCAGGAATTTGAATGCCTCCCTCTCGCACCATCTCGCATGCCACGCATTCATCCTATCTATCCTGATATTCCTACTCTGACTAGCTCGTGGCACTGGTAGCAATCCTGAGATTACTGCCTTTGAGGTCCTACTTTTTAGTTTAACTCCTAACTCCCTGAATTCAGCTTGTAGGACCTTGTCCCATTTTGTCCCTAAATCGTTGGTCCCTATGTGCACCAAGGCAGCTAGCTGTTCACCGCCCCCCCCCCCCCCCCCCCCCCCCCCACACACACACACACACACACACACACACACAATGTCCTGCAGCCGCTCCGAGACATCCTTGACCCTTGCACCAGGGAGGCAACATGCCATCCTGGAGTCTCGATTGCATCTGCAGAACCGCCTGTCTATTCCCCTTATGATTGAGTCCCCTATCACTATAGCCCTGCCAAACATCTTCCTGCCAGCCACGGTGCCATGAACCTGGCTGCTGCTGCCTCCGCCTGGTGAGCCATCTCCCTCAACAGCATCATAGATCATAGAATCTACAGTGCGGAAGGAGGCCATTCGGCCCATCGAGTCTGCTCCGGCTCTTAGAAAGAGCACCCTACCCAAGATCAACACCTCCACTCTATCCCCATAACCCAGTAACCCCACCCAACACTAAGGGCAATTTTGTACACTAAGGGCAATTTATCATGGCCAATCCACCTAACCTGCACATCTTTGGACTGTGGGAGGAAACCAGAGCACCCGGAGGAAACCCACACACACACGGGGAGGATGTGCAGACTCCCCACAGACAGTGACCCAAGCCGGAATCGAACTTGGGACCTTGAAGTTGTGAAGCAATTGTGCTATCCACAATGCTAACGTGCTATCCAAAGCGGTATATCTGTTTTGCAGGGAGATTACCGCAGCAGACTCCTGCATTGCCTTCCTACTCTTGCTCTGTCTTTTCGTCACCCATTTTCTATCTCCCTCAGTACCTTTCACCTGCGGTGTGACCAAGCTGGTAAACGTGCTATCCACGACGTTCTCAGCATCGTGGATGCTCCAAAGTGAGTCCATCCGCATCTCCAGAAACGCCAAGCGGTCTAACAGGAGCTGAAACTGGACGCACTTCTTGCACGTGAAGTAGCCAGGTACAGTGGACGTGTCCCTGAGCTCCCACATCGCTCACGTCGAGCATGACACGGGTCTGAAATCTCCTACCATGTCTTAAACCTTAGGTTAACTTATACAACTATAATTCCAAAAAATGATAGAAAAAATATATAAATTAGACAACGAAATGAAAAACTACTAACCAGTCACTTACCAGGGATAAAATGCACCACCTCCCCACCCAGCTTCGAAGTCCCACCAAGATTCAAATTGCCAAACTCACTCTTTGCCGTCTCACTCTGGCTGTATCACTTCTCGCTCACTGGGAGACTATCGAGACGAAGATTATTCTCCACGTATACAGAAAGTTCGGTGGGTATTTGGTTGAGACACTTGAACATTTTGGGTGAATGGCCGAAGAAGCTGATGCAGCAAATTGAGAGACACTGTTTTCACTTCCAAAAAGACAAGAACCGGACGAGTACGCTGGATGATATTAGTTAAATTATAAAACTGGAGGTGACGAGATTCTCGTACTCACAACCGTATGAATTATTGAGCACCAAACAGGAGCAGAAGCATGCACTCAGCTGCGACCCCGTTTCAATGAGTCCTTAACACAGAAAATTCCTCATCCGTTCATTTGTGAAAAGATATCAACTTATCACTGCCATGACTCGGCTTCGAACCGCTGTTGCTGCGGCCACAACGCAGAGTGCTAACCACTATACGATCACGGGGCCTTACGTTACCGCCGAGGCAAACTGTAACTGTCGATGTACTTGGTCATCAAATGTTTGGAATCTGTCATGGCTCACACTTCATAACTCTCTAATTACAACTTTAGTAAATACACAGTTTGGCTATCTTAACCTTGGTTCCATAATAATTTTCCTGCAACAAGGCTTTATATACTTTAGCCCCAGGCTCATATAAATAGCAAAGTAACCGCTAAAATATATAATACATAACAATTACGATAGTCGTCCCAAACATATGGTATTCGGACGTTCTCCCGGTGTCTGCATCGGTTTTCCCCGCCTGCTCGAGGTCCATCCCACAGTCCAAAGATGTGAAGTTTCGGTGGATTGGCCGTGCTAAAGTGTCCAGATTGTCCGTAGATTAGCAAATACTGGATTGGCCATGATCAACGTGCCAGGTTACGGGTATTCTACGGAGGAACTTGGTCACGTCGTCCCCTGCTGATTTTTTTGAAACCATTTCACCCTGTATCTCTTTCCTCTCATTCCTGAATATTGTCAGTGCAAACAAACTCTCTCTCTCTATTTCCCCGATTGAACTTATCCGCCCACATTCCCGTTGCACTTTTAAGCGCCTCTCATTTGCCGTCTCACTCTCTGTGATCCAAAGAGAAAAATCCAGGCCCCTTTCGTACCACTGTTGTTATTGGGCTGAATGTCCCTCTCTGGTAGCTCAAATTAATATTAATTATCTCTTTGGATGTGAACTGACTGTTTAAAATCAGAATGTGGAGATGCTGGCGTTGGACTGGGGTGAGCACAGTAAACAGTCTTACAACACCCGGTTAAAGTCCAACAGGTTTGTTTCGATATCACTAGCTTTCGGAACGCCGTTCCTTCCACAGCAGCGCTCCGAAAGCTGGTGATATCGAAACAAACCTGTTTGACTTTACCCTGGAGTTGTAAGGCTTCTTACTAAAATCAGAATGACAGCATTTGGCGTGTTTAATATTGAAACCGGAGGAAAGATATCAGATCAATGTGGCATGAATTATAAAAAGCACCAAGGTGGGTGATTCGTTCCCACAGAGGGATAAAAACAACTCCTTCAGGCGGTGGGATAACACTTCGTCCCTGGGTGGTATCGAACCACCACCTTTCCAGTTAACAGCCGAACGCGCTAATCGATTGCGCCACAGAGACGACAAACGCTGCAGCTCCTCGAAAAAACATGTCAAATTATGATCGAAAAAGTCTCATCTTGTCCACATCCGAACAGCAAATTCTTGCTGATGCACCAATCTGGAACAAAAACACAAAACGCTGGGCAATCTCAGCAGGTGTGAAATCCTCTGTGGAGCGAGAACGTAGTCTGTGTTTCAAGCCAGGTTGACGTTGTGTCACAGAACGAAGACTACACTATTTAGCCCAGTCAATAACGCGCCTCGAGCCTTCTACATTCGAGCCATTCTTGCATTTTCTGCCACTAGATATTCGCAATGAAACTAAAATGAAACTATTTTCTGATGTTCAGTAAGGACAGTTTTCTTAGTTTATAAATCTCAGTTAATTTCTCAAATCATTCTAAATAAGGGAAATGTCTCTTGACTGTCGCTGATCAGTCGGGCTGCGTCCTTCATTCTCACCGGATTCTGTTTCTCGAAGTGTTTCCCAACATTGTCAAAACTGGTGCTTGGTTTTCGTGTGTCGCTTCGTTTTCGTTTTCGCCACTGCCAGCTGGCTCTATTTCCCAAGATTCGGCCCACTCCTCCTCATTGCATCATGACCAGATGTCAGGAAATTCATTTATATGGAGAGACTATCGAGGCCAAGATTATTCTCCAGGTATACAGAATGTTCAGTGGGTATTTGGTTGAGACACCTGAACATTTTGGGTGAATGGGCGAAGAAGCTGATGCAGCAAATTGAGGCTGTTCTCACTTCCAAAAAGACAAGAACCGGAGGATTATGTTTGATGAGACTCGTTAAAATATAACACCTGGAAATGAGGAGATTCTCGTATTCACAACAGTTTGGATTCTAGTGCCTCAAACAGGAGCACACACATGCACTCAGTTGCGAACCCGTTTTAAAGAGGCCTTTACACAGAGAATTCCTCATCCATTCATTTGGGAAAAACACATCAACTTAACGCTGCCGTGACTCGGATTCGGACAGAGGTTGCTGCGGACCCCAACGCAGAGTAGTCACCACGAGACGATCACGGCGCAACACGTTACCGCCGATGCAACCTGTAACTGTCGATGTACTTCGTCATCAACTGTTTGTAATCTTTCATGGCCCACACTTTACGACTCTCTAATTACAACTTTAGTAGATACACAGTTTGGACGCCTTTACATTGGTTCCATAATAATTTTCCTGCAACAAGGTCACTTTGGGACAAGTGACCATAACTCCATTAGTTTTAAGATACCTATGGAGAATGATAGGTCTGGCCCAAGAGTTAAAATTCTTAATTGGGGCAAGGCCAATTTTGATGGTATCAGACAGGAACTTTCAGAGGTAGATTGGGGGGGACTGTTGGCAGGCAAAGGGACGGCTGGTAAATGGGAGGCTTTTAAAAATGTGTTAACCAGGGTTCAGGGTAAGCACATTCCTTTTAGAGTAAAGGGCAAGGCTGGTAGAAGTAGGGAACCCTGGATGACTCGAGATATTGAGACTCTGGTCAAAAAGAAGAAGGAGGCATATGATGTACATAAACAACTGGGATCAAGTGGATCCCTTGAAGAATATAGAGATTGTCGAAATAGAGTTAAGAGGGAAATCAGGAGGGCAAAAAGGGGACATGAAATTGCTTTGGCAAATAATGCAAAGGAGAATCCAAAGAGCTTCTACAGATACATAAAGGGAAAAAGAGTAACTAGGGACACAGTAGGGCCTCTTAAGGATCAACAAGGACATCTATGTGCAGAGCCACAAGAGTTGGGTGAGATCCTGAATGAATATTTCTCATCGGTATTCACGGTGGAGAAAGGCATGGATGTTAGGAAACTAAGGGAAATAAATAGTGATGTCTTGAGAAGTGTGCATATTACAGAGGAGGAGGTGCTGGAAGTCTTAAAGCGAATCAAGGTAGATAAATCCCCGGGACCTGATGAAATGTATCCCAGGATGTTGTGGGAGGCTAGGGAGAAAATTGCGGGTCCCCAAACAGAGATATTTGAATCATCGGCAGCCACAGGTGAGGTGCCTGAAGATTGGAGAGTGGCGAATGTTGTGCCCTTGTTTAAGAAGGGCAGCAGGGAAAAGCCTAGGAACTACAGACCGGTGAGCCTAACGTCTGTAGTAGGTAAGTTGCTAGAAGGTATTTTGAGAGACAGGATCTACAAGCATTTAGAGAGGCAAGGACTGATTCGGGTCAGTCAGCGTGGCTTTGTGCGTGGAAAATCATGTCTCACAAATCTGATTGAGTTTTTTGAGGGGGTGTCCAAGAAGGTAGATGAGGGCAGTGCAGTAGACGTAGTCTACATGGACTTTAGCAAAGCCTTTGACAAGATACCGCATGGTAGGTTGTTGCAGAAGGTTAAAGCTCACGGGATCCAGGGTGAGGTTGCCAATTGGATTCAAAATTGGCTGGACGACAGAAGACAGAGGGTGGTTGTAGAGGGTTGTTTTTCAAACTGGAGGCCTGTGACCAGTGGTATGCCTCAGGGATCGGTGCTGGGTGTACTGTTATTTGTGATTTATATTAATGATTTGGATGAGAATTTAGGAGGCATGGTTAGTAAGTTTGCAGATGGCACGAAGATTGGTGGCACAGTGGATAGCGAAGAAGGTTATCTAGGATTGCAACGGGATCTTGATCAATTAGGCCAGTGGGCCGACGAATAGCAGATGGAGTTTAATTTAGATAAATGTGAGGTGATGCATTTTGGCAGATCGAATCAGGCCAGGACCTACTCAGTTAATGGTATGGCGTTGGGGAGAGTTATAGAACAAAGAGATATAGGAGTACAGGTTCATAGCTCCTTGAAGGTGGAGTCGCAGGTGGACAGGGTGGTGAAGAAAGCATTCGGCATGCTTGGTTTCATTGGTCAGAACATTGAATACAGGAGTTGGGACGTCTTGTTGAAGTTGTACAAGACATTGGTACGGCCACACTTGGAATACTGTGTGCAGTTCTGGTCACCCTATTATAGAAAGGGTATTATTAAACTAGAAAGAGTGCAGAAAAGATTTACTAGGATGTTGCCGG
Organism: Scyliorhinus torazame; assembly: GCF_047496885.1. Taxonomy (NCBI): domain Eukaryota; kingdom Metazoa; phylum Chordata; class Chondrichthyes; order Carcharhiniformes; family Scyliorhinidae; genus Scyliorhinus; species Scyliorhinus torazame. The sequence continues at coordinate 175,596,831 of NC_092720.1, read as the reverse complement.
GACTTGATGGTTCGAGTTATAAGGAGAGGCTGGATAGACTGGGACTTTTTTCCCTGGAGCGTAGGAGGCTTAGGGCTGATCTTATAGAGGTCTATAAAATAATGAGGGGCATAGATAAGGTAGATAGTCAACATCTTTGCCCAAAGGTAGGGGAGTCTAGAACTAGAGGGCATAGGTTTAAGGTGAGAGGGGAGAGATTCAGAAGGACCCAGAGGGGCAATTTCTTCACTCAGAGGGTAGTGAGTGTCTGGAATGTGCTGCCAGAGGTAGTAGTAGAGGTGGGTACAATTGTGTCTTTTAAAAAGCATTTAGATAGTTACATGGGTAAGATGGGTATAGAGGGTTATGGGCCAAGTGCGGGCAACTGGGATTAGCTTAATGGTAAAAACTGGGCGGCATGGACTGGTTAGGCCGAAGGGCCTGTTTCCATGCTGTAAACTTCTATGATTCTATGATTCTAAGGTATATATACGCTTTAGCCTTTGCTCATAAAAATAACAATGCAACCGCTATAATTTCTAATACAGAACAATTTCGATATTCATCCCAAAAATATGCTATTAGGACGTTCTCCCGGTGACTGCATCGGTTTTCTCCGCGTTCTGGAGGTCCCTCCCACAGTCCAAAGATGTGAACGTTCGGTGGATTGGCCATGCGAAAGTGTGCCATATTGTACATAGATTGGCAGGTGAGCTGGACTGGCCATGATCAACGTACCAGGTTACGGGTATTCTACGGAGGAACTTGGTCACGTCGTCCCCTGCTGATTTTTTGAAACGAGTTCACCCTGTATTCCTTTCCTCTCATTCCTGAATATTGTCAGTGCAAACAAACTCTCTCTCTATTTCCACGATTGAACTTCTCCGCCCACAAACCAGCTGCACTTTTAAGCCCCTCTCATTCGCCGTCTCTTTGATCCAAAGAGAAAAATCTAGGGCGCTTTGGTCCCACTGTTGCTATTGGGGCGAATGTCTTTCTCTGGCAATTCAAATTAATATTGATTCACTCTTTGGATGTGAACTGACTGTTTAAAATTAGAATGACAGCATTTGGCGTGTTTAATATTGGAACCGGAGGAACGAAATCAAATCAATGTGACATGAAATGTAAAATGCTCCAAGGTGGGTGAATTCGATCCCACAGAGGTACGAAGTACAAAAAACACTTCATCCGTGGGTGGGATAACACTTCGTCTCTGGGTGGGAGCGAACCACTAACTTTGCGATAAACAGCCGAACGCACTCTCCGACTGCGCCACAGAGACGACAAATGCAGCTTTTACTCTAATAAACAAGACAAATTATAATGGAAGGAATTCATCTTGTCCACATCGTAATAACAAATTCTTGCTGATGCACCAATCTGGAACAAAAAGACAAAAGGCTGGGTAATCTCAACAGGTCTGACAGCATCTGTGGAGAGCGAACGGAGTCTGTGTTTCAAGCCAGGGTGACATTGTGTCGCAGAACGAAGACTACATCATTATCGGTAGCCCTGTCAATAACGCGCCTCCTGTTTCTTCATTCGAGCCATTGTTGTATTTTCTGCCTCCAGATCTTCGCAATGAAACTAAAATGAAAGTGTATTATCTGATGTGAAGTAAGGACAGTTTTCTTAGTTTCTAAATATCAGTTAATTTCTCGAATAATTCTAAACAAGGGAAATGTGTCTTGACTGTCGCTCATCAGTCGGGCAGCGCGCTTCGTTCTCCCCAGATTCTGTTTGTCGAAGAGTTATCCAATATTCACAAAACTGGTGCTCGATCTTCGTGTGTCGCTTCGTTTCCGTTTTCTCCACTGCCAACTGGCTCTATTTGCCCAAAATCCGCCCACTCCTCCTCATTGCATCATGACCAGATGTCAGGAAATTCATTTATATGGAGAGGCTATCGAGACCAAGATTATTCTCCGCGTATACAGAAGGTTCAGTGGGGATTTGGCGCCTCTCATTTGCCGTCTCACCCTCTGTGATAAAAAGAGAAAATTCTAGGCCCCTTTTGTCCCATTGTTGCTTTTGGGGCTAATGTCTCTCTCTGGTCATTCACTCTTTGGATGTGAACTGACTGTTTAAAATGAGAATGAAAGCATTTGGCGTGTTTAATATTGGAAGTGGAGGAAAGAAATCAAATCAATGTGGCATGAAATGTAAAAAACACCAACGTGGGTGGATTCGATCTCACAGAGGGACGAAGTACAAAAAACACTTCATCCGGGGGTGGGATAATACTTCGTCACTGGGTGGGATCGAACCACCAACCTTTGGGTTAACAGCCGAATGAGGCAACCGATTGCGCAACAGAGACGACAAACGCTGCTTTTGCTTTAATAAAACAGCCAAATTGTAATGGAAACAATTCATCTTGTCCACGTCGTAACAGCAAATCCTTGCTGATGCACCAATCTGGAACAAAGCTCAAAAGGCTGGGCAATCTCAGGAGGTCTGACAGCATAAACAAAGAACAAAGAACAAAGAAAAGTCCAGCATAGGAACAGGCCCTTCGACCCTCCAAGCCCGTGCCGACCATGCTGCCCGACTAACCTACAATCTCCGACACTTCCTGGGTCCGTATCACTCTATTCCCAGTCCATTCATGTATTTCTCAAGATGCCCCTTAAATGTCACTATCGTCCCCGCTTGCACCTCCTCCTCTGGTAGCATGTTCCAGGCACCCACTACCCTCTGTGTAAAAAACTTGCTCGTACATCTACTGGCAACCTTGCCCCTCACACCTTAAACCTATGCCCCCTAGTAATTGACCCCTCTACCCTGGGGAAAAGCCTCTGACTATCCACTCAGTCTATGCCCCTCATAATTTTGTAGACCTCTATCAGGTCGCCCCTCAACCTCCATCATTCCAGTGAGAACAAACCGAGTTTATTCAACCGCTCCTCATAGCTAATGCCCTCCATACCAGGCAACATTCTGGCAAATCTCTTCTGCACCCTCTCTAAAGCCTCCTCATCCTTCTGGATGTATGGCGACCAGAATTGAACACTATACTCCAAGTGTGGCCAAACTAAGGTTCTATACAGCTGCAACATTGCTTGCCAATTCTTATACTCAATGCCCCGGCCAATGAAGGCAAGCATGCCGTATGCCTTCTTGACTACCTTCACCACCATGTTGCCCCATTCAGCGACCTGTGGACCAGTACACCTAGATCTCTCTGACTTTCAAAATTCTTGAGTGTTCTACCATTCACTGTATATTTCCTACCTGCATTAGACTTTCCAAAATGCATTACCTCACATTTGTCCGGATTAAACTCCATCTGCCATCTCTCCGCCCAAGTCTCCAAATAATCTAAATCCTGCCGTATTCTTTGACAGCCCTCATCGCTATCCGGAATTCCACCAACCTTTGTGTCGTCTGCAAACTTACTAATCAGACCAGTTACATTTTCCTCCAAATCATTTATATATAGTACAAACAGCAAAGGTCCCAGCATTGATCCCTGCGGAACACCACTAGTCACAGCCCTCCAATTAGAAAAGCAACCTTCCATTGCTACTGTCTGCAGTCTATGACCTAGCCAGTTCAATATCCACCTTGCCAGCTCACCCCTGAACCCATGTGACTTCACCTTTTGTACTAGTCTACCATGAGGGACCTTGTCAAAGGCCTTACTGAAGTCCATATATACAACATCCACTGCCCTACCTGCACCAATCATCTTTGTGACCTCCTCGAAAAACTCTATCAAGTTAGTGAGACACAACCACCCCTTCACAAAACCATGCTGCCTCTCACTAATACGTCCATTTGCTTCCAAATGGGGGTAGATCCTGTCTCGAAGAATTCTCTCCAGTAATTTCCCTACCACTGACGTAAGGCTCACCGGCCTGTAGTTCCCTGGATGATCCTTGTTACCCTTCTTAAACAAATGAACAACAATGGCTTTTCTCCGTTCCTCCGGGACATCCCCTGAAGACAGTGAGGATCCAAAGATTTCTGTCAAGGCCTCAGCAATTTCCTCTCCAGCCTCCTGGGGTAGATCCCATCAGGCCCTGGGGACGTATCTACCTTAATATTTTTTAAGACACCCAACAGCTCGTCTTTTTGGATCTCAATGTGACCCAGGCTACCACACTCTTCTCCAGACTCAACATCATAGATTATCATAGAATTTACAGTGTAGAATGTGGCCATTCGGCCCATCAAGACTGCACCGGCTCTTGGAAAGAGCACCCTACCCAAGATCAACACCTCCACCCTATCCCCACAACCCAGTAACCCTACCCAACACGAAGTTTCAATTTTGGACACTAAGGGCAATTTATCGTGGCCAATCCATCTAACCTGCACATCTTTGGACCCTGGGGGGAAACCGGAGCACCCGGAAGAAACACACGCACACACGGCGAGGATGTGCAGACTCCACACAGACAGTGACCAAAGGCGGAATCGAACCTGGGACTCTGGAGCTGTGAAGCAATTGTGCTATCCACGATGCTACAATGCTGCCCTACCAATTCCTTCGCTTTGGTGAATACTGATGCAAAGTATTCATTTAGTACCTCGCCCATTTCCTCTGGCTCCACACATAGATTCCCTTGCCTATCCTTCAGTGGGCCAACCTTTCCCTGGTTAACCTTGTGCTTTTTATGTACGTGTAAAAACCTTGGGATTTTCCTTCACCCTATTTGCCAATGACTTTTCGTGACCCCTTCTAGCCCTCCTGACTCCTTGTTTAGGTTGCTCCCAACTTTCCTTATATTCCACACAGGCTTCTTCTGTTCCCAGCCTTTTAGCCCTGACAAATGCCTCCTTTTTCTTTTTGACGTGGCCTACAATATCTCTCATTATCCAAGGTTCCCGAAAATTGCCGTATTTATCCTTCTTCCTCACAGGAACATGCCGGTCCTGAATTCCTTTCAACTGACACTTGAAAGCCTCCCACATGTCAGATGTTGATTTACCCTCAAACATCCGCCCCCAATCAAGGTTCTTCAGTTCCCGACTAATATTGTTATAATTAGCCTTCCTCCAATTTAGCACATTCACCCTTGGTCAACTCTTATCCTTGTCTACCAGCACTTTAAAACTTACTGAATTGTGGTCACTGTTCACGAAATGCTCCCCTACTGAGACTTCTACCACCTGATCGGGCTCATTCCCCAATACCAGGTCCAGTACCGCCCCGTCCCTGGTTGTACTGTCTACATGTTGTTTTAAGGAGCCCTCCTGGATGCTCCTTACAAACTCTGCCCCGTCTAAGCCCCTGGCACTAAGTGAGTCCCAGTCAATATTGGGGAAGTTGAAGTCTCCCATCACCACAACCCTGTTGTTTTTGCTTTTTTCCAAAATCTGTCTACCCATCTGCCACTCTATCTCCCGCTGGCTGTTGGGAGGCCTGTAGTAAACCCCCAACATTGTGACTGCACCCTTCTTACTCCTGATCTCTACCCATATAGCCTCACTGCCCTCTGAGGTGTCCTCCCGTAGTACAGCTGTGATATCCTCCCTAACCAGTAGCGCAACTCCGCCAACCCTTTTACATCCCCCTCTACCCGCCTGAAACATCTAAATCCTGGAACGTTTAGCTGCCAATCCTGCCCTTCCCTCAACCAGGTCTCTGTAATGGCAACAACACCATAGTTCCAAGTACTAATCCAAGCTCTAAGTTAATCTGCCTTCCCCATAATACTCCTTGCATTACAACATATGCACTTCAGGCCACCAGAACTGCTGTGTTCAGCAACTTCACCCTGTCTGCTCTGCCTCAGAGCCATACTGTCTTTATTCCCTAGTTCTCCCTCAATGCTCTCACCTTCTGACCTATTGCTCCCTTGCCCACCCCCCTGCCATACTAGTTTAAACCCTCCCGTGTGACACTAGCAAACCTCGCAGCCAGGATATTTATGTCTCTCCAGTTTAGGTGCAACACGTCCTTCCTATATCGGTCACACCTGCCCCTGAAGGGCTCCCTGTGGTCCAGATAACAGAAACCCTCCCTCCTACACCAGCTGTTTAGCCACGTGTTTAGTTGCTCTATCTTCCTATTTCTAGCCTCACTAGCACGTGGCACATGGAGTAATCCCGAGATTACAACCCTAGAGGTCCTGTCTTTTCACTTTCTGCCGAGCTCCCTGAACTCCTGCTGCAGGACCTCATGCCCCTTCTATGTCGTTAGTACCAATATGTACAACGACCTCTGCCTGTTTGCCCTCCCCCTTCAGGATGCCCTCTACCCGTTCGGAGGCATCCTGGACCCTGGCACCAGGGAGGCAAATTACCATCCCGGAGTCTCTTTCACGTCCACAGAATCGCCTATCTGTGCCACTGACTACAGAGTCCCCTATGACTTTTGCTCTTCTGCGCTTTGACCCTCCCTTCTGAACAGCAGAGCCAGCCGTGGTGCCACTGCTCTGGCTGCTGCTGTTATCCCCCCCCCCGACAGTATCCAAAGGGGTATACCTGTTCGAGAGGGGGACAGCACAAGGGATTCTTGCACTGACTGCCTGCCCTTTCTGGTGGTCACCCATTTCTCTGCCTGCACCTTGGGTGTGACCACATTTATATACCTGCTATCTGTGACGCTTTCCGCCACCTGCATGCTCCGAAGTGCATCCAATTGATGCTCCAACCGAACCATGCGGTCTGTAAGGAGCTCCAGTTAGGTGCAGTTTCTGCAGATGAAGCCATCCGGGACTCTGGAAGCCTCCCGGGCCTGCCACATCTCACAGTCAGAGCACTGCACCCCTCTAACTGACATTGCGTCAATTAATTCGTAAATTAAAGTTAAATGTTAAAATTTGAAGAAAAAAAAGTTACTGTTCACTACCTGTTTCCTAGCAGTAGATTTATACTATAAATGTGAAGGCTTAATACAGTACTCTCCGATCTCTGGTTTAGATACCCCTCTAAATTATAATTAAGTAATTTACATGTTTAATTAGTTTCCCAATGCTTAATTTTTTTAATTTCTTAAGATTCCCAACCAGCCACTCAGGTCACAGCTTTTCTCTGATGTCACTTCAGTCCCCCCCCCCCCTCTCCACCCCCCCCCCCCCCCCCCACACACACACACACACAATTTGAAAAGGAATAAAAATAAAAATGAGTAAAACTCACTTTCTTACCTTCTGAGGGTCTCATATGCTCTCTGGTTCTCTCCCTTTCCTGGTTACCTCACTGCCCCAAATTACCAAGTTTCCAATTCCCTCGCTGGATGTGTCTTACTCACTCAGGCTGTGTCTCTTTGACCTGCGCAACGCTTCTGTGGAGAGAGAACGGGGTCTGTGTTTCAAGCCAGTTTAGCAGTTTCGCTGGATTGGCCATGATCAACATGCCACGTTCAGGATATTCTCTGGAGGGACTTGGTCACGTCATCCCTTGCTGATTTTTTGGAATCCATTTCACCCTGTATCCCTTTCCTCTCATTCCAGAATATTGTCAGTGCAAACAAAATCTCTCTATTTCCACGATTGAATTCACCGCCGCCATACCAGTTGCACTTTGGAGCGCCTTTCATTCGCTGTCTCACCCACTTTGATCCAAAGAGAAAAATCTAGTCCCCTTTCGTCCCACTATTGCTATTGGGGTGAATGTCTCTCTTTGGTAGGTCAAATTAACGTTGATTAATTCTTTGGATGTGAACTGACTGTTCAAAACCAGAATGACAGCATTTGGTGTGTTTAATATTGGAACCGGACAAAAGAAATCAAATCAATGTGGCATGAAATATAAAAAACACCAAAGTGGGTGATTCGATCCAACAGAGGGACAAAGTATAAAAAACACATCATACGGGGGTGGGATAACACGTCATCTCCGGGTGGGATCGAACCACCAACCCTTCGGTTAATAACCGAACGCGCTATCCGATTGCGCCACAGAAACAACAAATGCTGCTTTTGCTCGAATAAGCAAGCCAAATTACGATGGAAACCATCTCACCTTGTCCATATCGCAACAGCAACTGCTGATGCACCAATCTGGAACAAAAACACAAACGGCTGGGCAATCTCAGCAGGTCTGACAGCATCTGTGGAGAGAGAACGGAGTCTGTGTTTCAAGCCAGGGTGACTGTGTAACAGAACGAAGAGTACACCATTATCCGTAGCCCTGTCAATAGCGCGCCTCCGGCCTTTTTACATTCGATCCATTGTTGTATTTTGCGCTTCCCGATATTCGCAATGAAACTAGAATTAAACTGTATTTTCTGATGTGCAGTAAGGACTGTTTTCTTAGTTTCTAAATATCAGTTAATTTCTCGAACCATTCTAATCAAAGGAAATGTGTCTTGACTGTCGCTGATCAGTCGGGCAGCGCCCTTCGTTCTCCCCGGATTCTGTTTCTCGAAGTGTTTCCCAACATTCACAAAACTGGTGCTTGATGTTCGTGTGTCGCTTCGTTTCCGTTTTCTCCATTGCCAACTGGCTCTCTTTCCAGAAAATTGGCTCACTCATCCTCATTGGATCATGACCAGATGTCAGTAAATTCATTTATATGGATGGACGATCGAGACCAAGATTATTCTCCGCGTATACAGAAGGTTAAGTGGGTATTTGGTTGAGACACTTGTACATTTTGGGTTAATGGCAAAGGAAGATGCAGCAAATTAAGAGAGACTGTTTTCACTTCCAAACAGACCAAAGCCTGAGGAGTATGCTTGATGATAATAGTTAAAATAAAAAACCGGGAGCTGAAGAGATTCTCGCATTATCAACCGTTTTTACAAAAGAACAAAGAACAAAGAAATGTACAGCACAGGAACAGGCCCTTCGGCCCTCCAAGCCCGTGACGACCATGCTGCCCGACTAAACTACAATCTTCTACACTTCCTGGGTCCGTATCCTTCTATTCCCATCCTATTCATATATTTGTCAAGATGCCCCTTAAATGTCCCTATCGTCCCTGCTTCCACTACCTCCTCCGGTAGCGGGTTCCAGGCACCCACTACCCTCTGCGTAAAAATCTTGCCCCGTACATTTACTCTAAACCTTGCCCCTCTCACCGTAAACCTATGTCCCCTAGTAATTGACCCCTCTACCCTGGGGAAAAGCCTCTGACTATCCACTCTGTCTATGCCCCTCATAATTTTGTATACCTCTATCAGGTCTCCCCTCAACCTCCTTCGTTCCAGTGAGAACAAATCGAGTTTATTCAATCGCTCCTCATAGCTAATGCCCTCCATACCAGGCAACATTCTGGTAAATCTCTTCTGCACCCTCTCTAAAGCCTCCACATCCTTCTGGTAGTGAGGCGACCAGAATTGAACACTATACTCCAAGTGTGGCCTAACTAAGGTTCTATACAGCTGCAACATGACTTGCCAATTCTTATACTCAATGCCCCGGCCAATGAAGGCAAGCATGCCGTATGCCTTCTTGACTACCTTCTCCACCTGTGTTGCCCCTTTCAATGACCTGTCGACCTGTACTCCTAGATCTCTTTGACTTTCAATACTCTTGAGGGTTCTACCATTCACTGTATATTCCCTACCTGCATGAGACCTTCCAAAATGCATTACCTCACATTTGTCCGGATTAAACTCCATCTGCCATCTCTCCGCCCAAGTCTCCAGACAATCTAAATCCTGCTGTATCCTCCGACAGTCCTTATCGCTATTCGCAATTCCACAAACCTTTGTGTCATCTGCAAACTTACTAATCAGGCCAGTTACATTTTCCTCCAAATCATTTATATATACTACAAAGAGCAAAGGTCCCAGCACTGATCCCTGTGGAACACCACTGGTCACAGCCCTCCAATTAGAAAAGCATCCCTCCATTGCTACTCTCTGCCTTCTATGGCCTAGCCAGTTCTGTATCCACCTTGCCAGCTCACCCCTGATCCCGTGTGACTTCACCTTTTGTACTAGTCTACCATGAGGGACCTTGTCAAAGGCCTTACTGAAGTCCATATAGACAACATCTACTGCCCTACCTGCATCAATCATCTTAGTGACCTCCTCGAAAAACTCTATCAAGTTAGTGAGACACTAAGTTGTCTCCCCTTCACAAAACCGTGCTGCCTCTCACTAATACGTCCATTTGCTTCCAAATGGGAGTCGATCCTGTCTCGAAGAATTCTCTCCAGTAATTTCCCTTACACTGAAGTAAGGCTCACCGGCCTGTAGTTCCCGGGATTATCCTTGCTACCCTTCTTAAACAGAGGAACAACATTGGCTATTCTCCAGTCCTCCGGGACATCAAACTGTAGCAGAAGCATGCACTCAGCTGTGAACCCGTTTTAAAGAGTGCTTCGCACAGAGCATTCCTCATCCGTTCATTTAGGAAAAACACGTCAACTGACCATTGCCGTGACTTGGATTCGAACCGAGGTTGCTGCGCCCACAACGCAGAGCACTAACCACTATACGATCATGGCGCCACACGTTACCGCCGAGGCAAGCTACAACTGTTGAGGTACTTAGTCATAATTGTTTGGAACCTATCATGGCCCATACTTTGTGACTCTCGAATTACAACTTTCGTAGATACACAGTTTTGATGCCTTAACCTTGGTTCCATAATAATTTTCCTTTAACAAGGATATATGCACTTTAACCCAGGCTCATAAAAATAACAATGCTACCGCTGTAATATATAATACATAACAATTTCAATAATCGTCCCAAACATATGGCATTTGGACGTTCTCATGGTGTCTGCATCGGTTTTCTCCGCCTGTTCGAAGTCCCTCCCACAGTTCAAAGATGTGTAGGTTCGGTGGATTGGCCATGCTAAAGTGTGCCAGATTGTACATAGATTAGCAGTTTCGCTGGATTGGCCATGATCAACGTGCTGGATTACGGGTATTCTACGGTGGAGCTTGGTCACGTCGACCCCTGCTAATTAAAAAAAAAACATTTCGTCCTGTATCCCTTTCCTCACATTCTTGAATATTGTCAGTGCAAACAAACTCTCTCTATTTCCACGATTGAACTTCTCCGCCCGCATACCTGTTGCACTTTGGAGCGTCTCCCATTCGCCGTCTCACCCTCTTGATCCAAAGAGAAAAATCTCGGGCCTTTCGTCCCACTGTTGCTATTGGGGTGAATGTCTCTCTTTGGTAGGTCAAATTAATATTGATTAATTCTTTGGATGTGAACTGATTGTTTAAAATCATAATGACAGCATTTGGCGTGTTTAATATTGGAACCGGAGGAAGGAAATCAAATCAGTGTGGCATGAAATATAAAAAGCACCAAGTGGGTGATTCGATCCCACAAAGGGACAAAGTCCAAAATACAATTCATCCGGGGGTGGGATAACACTTCGTAACTGGGTGAAATCGAACCACCAAACTTTTGGTTAACTGCCGAACGCGCTAACCGATTGCGCCACAGAGACGACAAATGCTGCTCTGGCTCGAATAAAGAACCCAAATTATGATGGAAACAGTCTCCCCTTGTCCACTTCGTAACAGTAAATTCTTGCTGATGCACCAAACTGGAACAAAAGCACAAAAGGCTGAGCAATCTCACCAGGTCTGACAGCATCTGTGGAGAGAGAACGGAGTCTGTTTTTGAAGCCAAGTTGACTGTGTCACAGAACGAAGAGTACCCCATTATCCGGAGCCCTGTCAATAACGCGCCTCCAGCCTTTTTACATTCGAGCCTTTGTTGTATTTTCCGTTTCCCGATATTCGCAATAAAACTATAATTAAACTGTATTTTCTGATGTGCAGTAAGGACAGCGTTCTTAGTTTCTAAATATCAGTTAATTTCTCGAAACATTCTAACGAAAGAAAATGTGTCTTGACTGTCGCTGATCTGTCGTGCAGCGCTACGGAATCTGTTTCTCAAAGTGTTTCCCAACATTCACAAAACGGTTCCTTGATGTTCGTGTACCACTTCGTTTCCGTTTTCCCCATTACGAACTGTCATTATTTCGCAAAATTCTGCCCACTCCTCCTCATTGCATCATGACCAGATGTCAGGAAATTCATTTATATGGATGGACTATCGAGACCAAGATTATTCTCCGCGTATACAGAAGGTGCAGTGGGTATTTTGTTAAGACACTTGAACATTTTGCGTGAATGGCCAAAGTAAGCGATGCAGCAAATTGAGAGAGACTTCCTGCTTGATAATAATAGTTAAAATAAAAAACCGGGAGCTGAGGAGATTTTCGTATTCACAACCGTTTGAATTCTGGAGCATCAAGCAGGAGCAGAAGCATGCACTCTGCTGTGAACCCGTTTTAACGAGTCCTTCATACAGAGAATTCCTCATCCGTTCATTTGGGAAAAATACATCAACTTATCGCTGCCGTGACTCGGATTCGAACCGAAATTGGTTCGGCCACAACGCAGACTACTAACCAATACACGATCACGGCACCACACGTTCCAGCAAAGGCTCATCTGCAACTGTCGATGTACTTGATTATCAACGGTGTGGCATGCATCATGGCCAACAGTTCATGACTCTCTAATTACAATTTTAGTAGATACACAGTTTGGATGCCTTAACCTTGGTTCCATAATGATGTTCCTGCAACAAGGATATATACACTTTAAACCAGGCTCATAAAAATAACAATGCAATCGCTATAATCTATAATACACAACAATTTCGATATTCATCCCAAACATATGGTATTTGGACGTTCTCCCGGTGCCTGCATCGGTTTTCTCCGCCTGCTCGACGTCGCTCCCACAGTCCAAAGATATGAAGGTTCGGGTGGATTGGCCACGGCAACGTGTGCCAGATTGTCCATTGATTAGCAGTTTCGCTGGATTGGTCATGATCTCCGTGCCGGATGAGGGGTATTGTACGGAGGAACTTCGTCATTTCGACTCCTGCTGATTTTTCGAAACCATTTCACACTGTATCCCTTTCCTCTCATTCCTGAATATTGTCAGTGCAAACAAACTCTCTCTCTATTTCCACGATTGAACTTCTCCGCCCACATACCAATTGCACTTTGGAGCGCCTCTCAGTCGCCGCCTCACCCTCATTGATCCAAAGAGAAGAATCGAGGCCATTTTCATTCCACTGTTGCAATTAGGGTGAATATCTCTCTCTGGTCGTTCAAAGTAATATTGCTGAATTCTTTGGATGGGAACTGGCTGTTTAAAATCAAAATGATAGCATTCGGCGTGTTTAATATTGGAACCGGAGGAAAGAAATCAAATCAATGTGGCATGAAACATAAAAAGCACCACGGTGGGTGATTCTTTCCCACAGAGGGACAAAGTCTCATAAACACTTCATCCATGGGGTGGGAAAACACTTCATCACTGGGTGGAATCAAACTGCCAACCTTTTAGTTAACAGCCGAACGCGCTAACCGATTGCTCCACAGAGATGACAACCTCTGCTTTTGCTCGGATTAACATATCAAATTCCGATGGAAACAGTCTCATCTTGTCCACATCGGAACAGCAAATTCTTGTTCTTGCATCAATCTGCAACAAAAACACAAAAGGCTGGGCAATCTCAGCCGGTCTGACAGCATCTGCGGAGAGAAAACTGAGTCTGTGTTTCAAGCCAGGGTGACTGTGTAACAGAACAAAGACTACACCATTATCCGTAGCCCTGTCAATAACGCGCCTCCAGACTTCTACATTCGAGCCATTGTTGTATTTTGCGCTTCCCGATACTCGCGATGAAACTATAATTAAACTGTATTTTCTGATGTGCAGTAAGGACTGTTTTCTTAGTTTCTAAATATCAGTTAGTTTCTCGAATCATTCTAATCAAAGGAAATGTGTCTTGACTGTCGCTGATCAGTCGGGCAGCGCCCTTCGTTCTCCCCACATTCTGTTTCTCGAAATGTTTCCCAACATTCACAAAACTGGTGCTTGATGTTCGTGTGTCGCTTCGTTTCCGTTTTCTCCATTGCCAACTGGCATTATTTCCCTAAATTCTGTCCGCTCCTCCTCATTGCATCATGACCAGATGTCAGGAAATGAATTTATATGGTGGGACTATCGAGACCAAGATTATTCTCCGGGTATACAGAAGGTTCAGTGGGTATTTGGTTGAGACACTTGAAAATTTTGGGTGAATGACCAAAGAAGCTGATGCAGCAAATTGAGAGAGACTGTTTTCCCTTCCAAACAGACAAGAACCTGAGGAGTATGCTTGATGATAATAGTTAAAATAAAAAACAGGGAGCTGAAGACATTCTCGTATTCACAACCGTTTGAATTCTCGAGCACCAAACAAGCACTCAGCTGTGAACCCATTTTAAAGAGTCCTTTCCTCAGAGAATTCTTCATTAGTTCTTTTGAGAAAACCCCATCAACTTATTGCTGCCATGACTCGGATTCGAACCGAGTTTGCTGCAGCCACAACCATGAGTACGAAACACGGGACGATCACTGCGCCACACGTATCCGCCGAGGCAGAAGTGTAACTGTCGATAAGTCATAATTCCTCATCCGTTCATTTGGGAAAAACAGATCAACTTTTGTGGCGTGTACACTCTTTACTCCGGGGACATTAGGATGAGATTTCTAAATTCTTGGAAGTGCAGGGTCGGATTCGGACAAGTCAGCTTGGATTTAGTAAGGGGAGGCCGTGCCTGACAAACCTGTTAGAGTTCTTTGAAAAGATAACAAATAGGTTGTACCAAGGAGAGCCAATGGATGTTATCTATCTTGACTTCCAAAAGGCCTTTGATAAGGTACCTCATGGGAGACTGATGAGTAAAATAAGGGCCCATGGTGTTCGAGGCAAGGTACTAACATGGATTGACGATTGGCTGTCAGGCAGAAGGCAGAGAGTTGGGATAAAAGGTTCTTTTTCGGAATGGCAACCGGTGACGAGTTGTGTCCCACAGGGTTCAGTGTTGGGGCCACAGCAGTTCTCTTTATATCTTAACGATCTAGATGACGGGACTGGGGACATTCTGGCTAAGTTTGCCGATGATACAAAGATAGGTGGAGGGGCAGGTAGTATGAAGGAGGTGGGGAGGCTGCAGAAAGATTTAGGCAGTTTAGGAGAGTAGTCCAAGAAATGGCTGATGAAATTCAACGTGGGCAAGTGCGAGGTCTTGCATTTTGGAAAAAAGTATAGAGGCATGGACTATTTTCTAAACGGTGACAAAATTCATAATGCTGAAGTGCAAAGGGACTTGGGAGTCCTAGTCCAGGATTCTCTAAAGGTAAACTTGCAGGTTGAGTCCGTAATTAAGAAAGCAAATGCAATGTTGCCATTCATCTCAAGAGGCTTGGAATATAAAAGCAGGGATGTACTCCTGAAGCTTTATAAAGCATTAGTTAGGCCCCATTTAGAATACTGTGAGCAATGTTGTGCCCCACACCTCATGAATGACATACTGGCACTGGAGCGGGTCCAGCGGAGATTCACATGGATGATCCCAGGAATAGTAGGCCTAACATACGCTGAACGTCTGAGGATCCTGGGATTATATTCATTAGAGTTTAGGAGGTTGAGGGGAGATCTAATAGAAACTTACAAGATAATGAATGGCTTAGATAGGGTGGATGTAGGGAAGTTGTTTCTATTAGCAGGATAGACTAGGACACGGGGGCACAGCCTTAGAATAAAAGGTAGTCACTTTAGAACAGAGATGAGGAGAAATGTCTTCAGCCAGAGAGTGGTGGGTCTGTGGAATTTATTGCCACAGAGGGCGGTGGAGGCCGGGACGTTGAGTGTCTTTAAGACAGAAGTTGATAAATTCTTGATTTCTCGAGGAATTAAGGGCTATGGAGAGAGAGCGGGTAAATGGAGTTGAAATCAGCCATGATTGAATGCTGGAGTGGACTCGATGGGCCGAATGGCCTTACTTCCACTCCTATGTCTTATGGTCTTATGGTCTTATGGACATTGCTTTCAATGCAGGCACACAGTTTCCCCATTTTAATGCACTATTAATGCAGGTTTTGCCTGACCGCTTAGCATCCAGTATTACAACTAATAACATGGACTGGTCTGACAATTCCAAACCTCAAATGAAACGTGGGGTGAGACCTGTTACAAAGACACTTTGCCCAAAGTTAAATTCGAATTCATCCAATGTCCCTCTCAAAGAAGAGCTCCTTAAGGTCAGAACTCTCAGACAGATTAACGTTACTATCGCCCAGATTGCACGGACCCTCCTGAATTTGGTTACCACTGACAGGCTCCTTAGCCCTTCACTCCATACATGCAGGATTTCGACAGCGCTCCTCCGCATCGTCCTGCTGCCAAATATAATGTCACTTGCTCCAACTGTCAACGTACAGGCCACTATGCTAGGGATTGTCCAGTACCCCGACGACAAAGTAGATTTCAACCCTGTCGGCAGACACCCTTTACTACCTCTAACCCCTACTGACTAGCCAGATCGAACTTTCCGCTCCTCTGAACAGACCACTCTGACGAGCCCACCGCTACGATTTGCATAGAGGGCATGCCTATCCCCTTCCTGATTGACACCGGCGTGACTCATTCTACGCTGGACTGGACATTAATTCAGAAACAGTGCTTTCCCCTTTCTGATAAGCATGTGGAACTTGCTGGTTTCATGGGGGAAGGTGCTGTTTATCCGCTTACGAAGCCACTCTCTGTTCAATTTGAGGGCCAGGAATGTTGCATCCCTTTCACAGTTACCCGCGTCCTTGGAGTAAACCTGGTCAGACGTGACTTGCTGTGTCCCTTGCAGGTGGAAATTGTTTGCCTTGATAACGGCATTACTATATCAGCTATCCCGCAGGCCCAGCTTCGAAATTTTCCCCTTTTCACTACTCCACAGTGGTGGTCGGTTGATTTTTATCCCTCACACTTTTCAACTCCCTTAGATATTCCCGATCCACATGTCACTCTTTGCTACGATCATACAGGATGCTCACCTGATTTGGAGAGCATGTACCAAGACACCCTCGGTTCTCTAAAATCTGTATCATTTGTTGGCCTCGCTCAGGGAAAAGAAGGGTCTGCCTTTCTTGTCAATTTACCCCATGGCCTCTGGCATCAGTCGGGACTTGTGTCACCCCACGTGATCCTTTCTGTGAACGAAGGCTACAGTGCCAAGTCCTTGGGATTTCTGGCAGTTGCATTACGAGGACAAGCAGATCCTTTCTTTAATGGAAGTCAAATACTACCCGCAGGCACTTTACAATATTTTCAACGCCCATTTGTCCTCATTGGCACACTGCACCACCATCGTTCAGTCCAATCAACGACTTCTGAACTACCCGCAGATTTATGGGCGGCATCGAAACACGAAGTTGGTCTCACTAATGTCCCTCCCGTTGTTATTAAAGTTATACCCGACATGCCCTTTCCCTCGATTTCACAGTACCCTTTGCGCCCCGAGGTTGAAGAAGGAGTCTTGGTCATGATTCAATCGTTGCTTCAACAGGGAATTGTGGTACCATGCCAATCGCCCTGTAACACCCCGATTCTTCCAGTTCCTGAGATAGCAAGACATCCGAATGGCGTTTGGTCCAAGACCTCTGACGTATTAATCAGATAGTAGAACCCTTACATCCTATTGTTCCAAACCCGGTGACAATCCTGAGTAATGTCCCACCACAGGCGGCTGTTTTCACCCTTGTTGATTTACAACATGCCTTTTTGCAATACCCCTCGCCCCTGAATCACAGTATTTGTTTGCCTTTACATTTAAAGGCAACCAATACACTTGGACTAGGCTCCAACAGGGCTTCATTCATTCTCCAACCCTTTTCTCACAAGCATTGCACTCCCAGTTAGCGACATTATCAACTCCTGGTGGCTCCACCATCATCCAATATGTTGATGACTTACTCCTTGCCAGCCCTGACTTCACCACTAACCAGCATGACACCGTTTACCTGCTCATCCGTCTCCATTCATGGGGGTATGTGATCCCACCCACTAAAGTTCATAAAGGCCAACGGCAGGTCAAATGTTTGGGTGTCCTAATAAGTGCTACGGATCGCTCCCCTACTCAGGAACGCATTACTCCTTCACTGCAGACCCTATTTCCTACATCGCCCAAGCAGGTGCGAGCCATTTTTGGATTGGTGAACTTTTGCAGACAATGGATTGCGAATGTTACTGTCCATACTAAAGAGTTAACTCTGTACTCCTCTCAAAATGCTTCTCTTAAGTTTGAACTTCCTGATTCAGCAAAACAATCTTTTGTTACTCTGAAAAACGCCCTGGCAGCCGCCTCAGCGCCAGGACGACCTATGTATGACAGACCCTTTCAGTTGTACGTTAATGTTCTTGATGAATATGCCACGAGTGTTCTAACACAAGAACACGGTGACCGGCGTCGCCCGGTCGCCTACTATTCTACGAAATTGGACCCTGTAGCTTGCAGTCTACCTCCCTGCACCCAAATTCTTATGGCTGTCCATTTGTTAGCTCACGCAGCCTCTAATCTGACCCTTTACCAGCCAGTACAAGTGCATACCTCACACTCTATTGTGGCTCTCCTAACGTCTCAGCAAACCCAGCATCTGACTCAAGCCCGCTTGAGCCGCTATGAGGTTTCACTATTGCAAAACCTTTACCTCTCTTTTCATTACTGTTCGACCTTAAATCCTGCTGTGTTCCTCGAACAGCCCCCCGATAACCTTGTGGACCCGCCACACGATTGTTTGCTTCGGAATCACTTCCTTACCGCGCGTCGCCCGGATTTAACGGACCGGCCTATTGATAATCCAGATCTAATTTTTTATGTTAATGGCAGTTCCTCCATTTCTCTCACTGGCATCCCACAGTCGGGATATGCCGTGGTAACCGACACTGACGTGCAGGAAGCAGCAGCCTTCGAGACCCCTGTCTCCGCACAAGCTATTTGCCCGTATTCAAGCATGTATTTTGGCCACATGTAAAAGTACTAATGTTTACACTGATTCTAGGTATGCCTTTGGCGTGACGCACGCTTTCGGTCGCCTCTGGCAACAGCCTCACCTCTGCGGGAGCTCCCATTCAAAATGCTCTTTGGATTAAAAATATCCTCGATGCTAATCAGCTTCCCCATCAATTGGCAATTATTAAATGTGTTGCGCACACAAAGCGGGACACTCCCGTTCAATTAGGAAATGCCCGTGCTGATTCGGCTGCTTTAGCTGCGGCTGATTGTTCCCAGTGGGGCTAATCAGGCTCTAAAGCAGGTACCTGCATTAGGAACGAAGGGCATGCCAGACATAACGAAGTTCAAAATTTACAGAGGGACGCCTCTGACTCCGCGCGCACACTATGGAAGTCAATGGGGTGTTCACAAACCTTGACACGAGACCTCAGGCTTACTCCCGTTGGTCAAGTTTGTATTCCGAATTCTTTATTGCCGGTACTTATTGATTATTTGCATTCTTGTACCCATCTTGGCAAGGAGGGAATGGCACAGCTACTCCTGAAAACCTGGTGGCACCCAGATTTGAATACAGCAACGCAAACGCGGCTGGATCGATGCGTTATTTGCGTGAAACATAATAAGGGTAAAGGCATTAAATGCCCTCCAGGAACCACTCCCTTGCCAGATGGCCCTTTTGCCTGTATACAGCTTGATTTTATCGAATTGCCAAAAGCACAGTGCCATAAATATTGTTTAGTAATAATCAATGTATTTAGTAAATGGATTGAAGCCTTCCCCACCACTAATTGTACGGCACATACACTGGTGAAGTGGTTGTTAACGGAAGTCATTCCTCGTTTTGGGGTACCCAAAATGGTGAACTCAGACAATGGACCATATGCTGTAGCTCGGATCAATACTGAATTGTGTGAAGCACTCGTAATTAAACAGCAACTGCACTGCGCATATCACCCGCAGGCTGAGGGAATTGTGGAAAGAGCCAACGGGACATTAAGAGAAAAATTATCTAAATTAACTGAAAAAACTGGGTTAAATTGGCTAAAAGTTGGCACTATTTCACATGCGTGTGACTCCCCATTCGCGGACCGGACTGTCAGCTACAGAGATAGTCTATGGTTGGCCAATGAGAACTCCCTGGGATGCCCATGAAAAATTCCCAGAGGGAGTAGACCTCCACATGATCGGGGAACAAATGCAGAAGAATTTGAAGCAATTAACACATTCTCTGAAGTTTCTCCACTCACAGGTAAAACAGGCACATCTCCCAGTAATGGCAGAGACAGCCGTCCCTCGATATCCAGTGAATAAACACGGAGACCACATGTTGGTTAAAAACTGGGACAGAAAGAAACTAGGATAGTGCTGGAGTGGACCCTTCCGCGTACTGCTGACTACACCGACTTCCGTCAAACTTGAAGGACGTTCAAGTTGGATACATCCATCCGATTGCAAGAAGATAGTCTCCAAACCAGACGAGAACACAGGATGAAGATCTTCATTATAATTTTTGGACTATTTAGCCTTAATGGCCACTCGGTAGTGAAAAAAACGACCGAAACGAGACCTGCCTTCCAATACCTATTTATGTATGTCATATCTTTATGCCGAAAAATTGAATGTAAGCAAGTGTTGGGTTTGTACCCACATCCCCGTCCATTCGAGGGAATGAATACCTCTCCAATCCCTCCCCTTTCATATCGCAGAGACGGTTGAATGGATTTTATGACAAAATCAAACAGGGAGCAGGGGAAATAGGGGGGATATGGAAATATGGAGATCTGCTGGCTATGACATGACTAAATTTTCAGCTTCATATCAACCTACCTATAATCATGCCTTGACTCCACCCTCCCTCACTGTCCACTCGTATAATGTTCAAGGTTCCATGTGTTTTAATAAATCAGGGAAAGGAAAGTTAATGGGGCAAAGTAGGTGCAACCTTACAGTTGACTGGCAAGGACCGGTACCAGGCATATCCAACAAGGGCATGTTTAACTGTGATTGGTCCAAGGTATGAAATATAACTTCTAACATTTCATGGGGACAGACATCCCCAATCCCCTGGATGACATCAGCTGATGATTTTACGGCCTATAATGGAACCTATTTCATATGCGGCACGAAAGGACATCCATGGCTTCCCATTGATTGGACAGGATCCTGCTTTTTGGGATATGTTGTACTTCAAATGCGTCACCTACCCACCTTTAAGCACTCCCCCTCGTGAGCAAAAAGGACTATTTCTAAAATGGAACAGTTCTTTATGATGGCCTTTCCCTTGTACAGAATGGGCAAGGCATCCGACTAACTGATCCACATGGCCACAGCATTGGAACAACTGGCGTACGTAATGGCAGCAGAAGCCAGGGAAACTGGACAGGCATTCGCTGAGGTCTCAGCTGAGCTAGTAGCTGTCGGGACTGTGGCATTACAAAATCGACTGGCTTTGGATTATTTGTTAGCCTCGCAGGGAGGAACGTGCGCTATCATAGGTCAGGAGTGCTGTACTTATATTCCAGATGGCTCGGAAAATATCACTAACCTGGTCGACCGTATAAAGAGACAGGCTTCTCAAATTCAAGAGATTGACAGTGTATTTCATGACAAAAACCCACTGGGTTGGCTAGGATGGCTGGGTCACGGAGTATTTGATTGGACCTTTAAGGCCTTCATTTTATTACTATTAATTCTACTAGGGATAGGATTGCCTGGTTGCTTGTGGAAATGCATTTTCAAACGAGTCATGGATATATCTATTTAACTAGTGGTCATGATATGACGAAAGGAGGGAATGTGATATGGTACGAATTAAGTAATGGCATGATGGGAAAACTGGTCAATGGGAAGACTGGTCAAAAGGTTTGATACAATACAAGAAAGGCTGAAACTGCTCATTCCAGCTTGCCAGGCCCAGGGAAACAATGCTGCCCTAACCATTTTCAGACTAGTATGGCCATAGGCCAATTCTGCATACCTTGAAGTCTCAAAATATTAGCGAACGTCGAGCCATTCCAAAACACCGGACCTCGGCAACTCCTGTGTAAACTAACTCGTCATAACCCAGGGCCGTAGGAATTTAAAACAAAGGTAAGTTCAGGAAGAAACAAGTCTATTCTGAACTTTCAGTGTTCCCTCCGAGGACTAAATAATGGTATGAGTGATATGACCAAACATGGTCTGGTCTTTGCTTCCGTTTGTTTTTCCGATCAAACTCCTGACCATACTGTTGTCACATAATCTTGATAAAGTTAATGTATAAATATGGAGCTAATTCTCAACGAAAGCGCGGAACTTGTGAAGACTGAGCAGTTTTGTTGACTGCTCTCTGACTTCAAGTTTCAGCCATTACTTCATGCAGTTGTTTTCGACAATAAAGCTTGTTATTCTGTCATAACGAGTGTGTTGAAATTTTCTTCTACAGAAGCGGGAAAATATTGACTTTGACAGATTTCACTTCCAAAATGGCAAGAACCGGAGGAGTATGCTTGATGATGATAGTTAAAATATAAAATCGTGAGCTGAGGAGATTCTCGCATTCACAACAGTTTGAATTCTGGAGCATCAAACAGAAGCAGAAGCATGCACTCAGCTGTGAACCCGTTTTAAAGAGTGCTTCACACAGAGAATCACTCATTCGTTCATTTAAGAAAAACACGTTAACTGATCACTGCCGTGACTCGGATTCGTACCGAGGTTGCTGCAGCCACAATGCAGAGGACTAACCACTAGACGAATACGGCGCCTCACGTTACCGCCAAGGCAACCTGTAACTCTCGATATGCTTGGTCATCAACTGTTTGGAATCTATCATGGCCCACACTTTATGACTCTCTAAATACAACTTTAGTAGATACACAGTTTGGATGCCTGAACCTTGGTTCCATATTAATGTTCCTGCAAAATGGAGAAATACACGTTAACACAGGCTCATAAAAATAACAATGCAATCCCTATAATATATTATCCGTCACAATTGTGATATTCATCCCAAACAGATGGTATTTGGACGTTCTCCCAGTGTCTGCATCGGTTTTCTCCGCCTGCTAGACGTCCCACCCGCAGTCCAAAGATGTGAAGGTTCGGCAGATTGGCCATGCTAAAGTATACCAGATTGCCCATAGATTAGCAGTTTCGCAGGATTGGCCATGATCAACGTGACGGGTGACGGGCATTCTAACGAGGAGCTTGGTCACGTCGACCCCTGCTGATTTCTTAAAACCATTTCACCCTGTACCACTTTCCTCACATTCCTGAATATTGTCAGTGCAAACAAACTCTCGCTCAATTTCCACGATTGAACTTCTCCGCCCACATACAGTTGTGCATTCTCCCATTCGCCGTCTCACCCTCTTTGAGCCAAAGAGAACATTCTTGGCCCCTTTCGTTCCTCTGTTGCTATTGGGGTGAATGTCTCTCTATGGTAATTCAAGTTAATATTGATTAACTCTTTGGATGTGAACTGACTGTTTAAAATCAGAATGAAAGCATTTGGCGTGTTTAATATTGAAACCGCAGAAAGGAAATTAAATCAACGTGGCATGAAATATAAAATGCTCCAAGGTGGTGATTCGATCCCACAGAGGGACGACGTAAAAAACGGCTTCATTCGGGGGTGGAATGACACTTCGTCTCCGGGTGGGGGGGGGGGGGTCGATCCACCAACCTTTACAGAGACGACAACTGCTCCCTTTGCTCGAATAAATATGCCAAATTTAATGGAAACAATCTCATCTTGCCCACGTCACAATAGCAAATTATTGCCGATGCACCAATCTGGAAAAAATTTAAAAAGGCTGAGCAATCTCACCAGGTCTGACAGCATTTGTGGAGATGGAACGAGTCTGTGTTTCAAGCCAGGGTGACTTTGTGTCACAGAACAAAGACTACAACATTATCCGTAGCCCTGTCAATAACGTGCCTCCAGCCTTCTATATTCGAGCCATTGTTGTATTTTCTGCTTTCAGATATTCGCAATGAAACTACATTTAAACTGTATTTTCTGATGTGCAGTGAGAACAGTTTTCTTAGTTTCTAAATATCAGTTAATTTCTCGAATCATTCTAATCAAAGGAAATGGGTCTTGACTGTCGCTCATCAGTCGGGCAGCGCCCTTCGTTCTCCCCGAATTCTGTTTCACAAAACTGATGCTGAATGTTCGTGTGTCGCTTCGTTTCCATTTCCTCCTTTGCCAACTGGCATTATTTCCCAAAACTCTGCGTGCTCCTGCTCATTGCATCATTTCCAGACGTCAGCAAATTCATTTATATGGAGGGACTATCGAGACCAAGATTATTCTCCGCGTAAACAGTAAATTCAGTGGTTATTTGGTTGTGACACGTGAACATTTTGGGTGATTGGCCAAAGAAGCTGATGCAGCAAATTGAGAGAGACTGTCGGGCAGAGGGCTGGTGAGCGGAGCTGCTGATTGGTTGTTGCGGGGGCAATTTGCATACGTCCGTGTGCTCACCCTAACTTGAAGGTGTACCTGAGCAAGAGATCCGAGCTGTTCTAGTGAAGACAAGCATCCAGCAGAGGGCAGTAGAGCGGAGCTGCTGATTGGTTGTTGCGTGGGAAATTTGCATACGTCCGTGTGCTCACCCTAACTTGAAGGTGGTTTGTAGAGGAGCTGTTCTCCTCTACAGCTCGGGTTTAGAAACACTTCTTTAGTGGTTCCCTCCCTACCCCCCTCTACTAACAAAAAAAACCCCAACCGCTGTCAAGATCAAGAGGAAGGCTCGAGGGCAGGTAGAAATAGAAAGAAGTTGAACTGTGACGTCACAGCCTGCAGGTAAGAGATTGGCTGGTGACTGGTAAGAAGTTTTTCTTTTATTTTCCCTCAGGTGTTATCGTGCGGGGCGCAGATGTGGCTGAGTGATAACTTGCTGAAAAGGGCAGTGAATAACAGGTAAGCTCTATCTTTCTTTTTTATCGTGAAGGAATGGCAGGGAACGTAGTGCATTGTCCCTCCTGCAGATTGTTTGAGGTGAGGTACGCCGTCAGTGTCCCTGCTGATTTCACCTGTGGGAAGTTCAGACATCTCCAGCTACTCAGAAACCGCGTTAGTGAACTGGAGCTGGAGCTGAATGAACTTCGGATCATTCGGGAGGGAGACGTGGACATAGATAGAAGCTTCAGGGATGTAGTTACTCCGAAGAATAAAGATAGATGGATGACGGTGAGAGGGGCTGAGAGGAAGCAGTCAGTACAGGGATTCCCTGTGGTCATTCCCCTTAGTAAAAAGTATACCGCTTTGGATACTGTTGGGGGAGTGGCTTACCAGGGGTAAGCCATGTGGCACAGGTCTCTGGCACAGAGTCTGTCCCTGTTGCTCAGAATGGAAGGGGGGAGAGGAGTAGAGCATTAGTCATTGGAGACTCCATAGTTAGGGGGACAGATAGGAGATTCTGTGGGAACGAGAGAGACTCGCGGTTGGTATGTTGCCTCCCAGGTGCCAGGGTGCGTGATGTCTCAGATCGTGTTTTCGGGATCCTTAAGGGGGAGGGGGAGCAGCCCCAAGTCGTGGTCCACATAGGTACCAACGACATAGGTAGGAAAAGGGATAGGGATGTAAGGCAGGAATTCAGGGAGCTAGGGTGGAAAGTTAGATCTAGGACAAACAGAGTTATTATCTCTGGGCTGTTACCCCTGCCATGTGATAGCGAGACGAGGAATAGGGAGAGAGAGGAGTTGAACACGTGGCTACAGGGATGGTGCAGGAGGGAGGGTTTCAGAATTCTGGATAATTGGGGCTCATTCTGGGGTCGGTGGGACCTCTTCAAACTGGATGGTCTACAACTGGACCAGAGGGGTACCAATACCCTGCGGGGTAAATTTGCTAATGCTCTTTGGGAGGGTTTAAACTAGTTCAGCAGGGGCTTGGGATCCTGAATTGTAGCTCCAGTACACAGGAGGTTGAATGTAGTGAGGTCATGAATAAGGTTTCAAATTTGCAGGAGTGTACCGGCAGGCAGGAAAGTGGTTTAAAGTGTGTCTTCTTCAATGCCAGGAGCATCCGGAATATGGTGGGTGAACTTGTGTCATGGGTTGGTACCTGGGACTTCGATGTTGTGGCGATTTCAGAGACATGGATAGAGCAGGGACAGGAATGGTTGTTGTCGGTGTCGGGGTTTAGATATTTCAGTAAGCTCAGGGAAGGTAGTAAAAGAGGGGGAGGGGTGGCATTGTTAGTCAAGTTTCAGTATTACGGTGGCCGAAAGGACTCGTCTACTGAGGCAGTATGGGCTGAGGTTAGAATCTGGAAACTAGAGGTCACCCTGTTCGGGGTTTTCTATAGGCCTCCGAAAAGTTCCAGAGATGTAGAGGAAAGGATTGTAAAGATGATTCTGGATAGGAGCGAAAGCAACAAGGTAGTTGTTATGGGGGACTTTAACTTTCCAAATATTGACTGGAAACGGTATAGTTGGAGTACATTAGATGGGTCCGTTTTTGTCCAATGTGTGCAGGAGGGTTTCCTGATACGGTATGTAGATAGGCCAACGAGAGGCCAGGCCATATTGGAATTGGTACTGGGTAATGAAACAGATTTAGAGTTAGGTGAGCACTTTGGTGATAGTGACCACAATTCGATTACGTTCACTTTAGTGATGGAAAGGGATAGATATATACCGCAGGGCAAGAGTTGTATCTGGGGGAAAGGCAATTATGGTGCGATGAGGCATGACTTAGGATGCATCGGATGGAGAGGAAAACGGCAGGTGATGGGCACAATGGAAATGTGGAGCTTCTTCAAGGAACAGCTACTGTGTGTCCTTGAGAAGTATGTACCTGTCAGGCAGGGAGGAAGTGCTCGAGCAAGGGAACCGTGGTTTACAAAAGCAGTCGAAACACTTGTCATGAGGAAAAAGGAGGCTTATGTAAAGATGAGACATGACAGTTCAGCTTAGGGCGCTCGAGAGTTACAAGTTATCTAGGAAGGCCCTAAAGAGAGCAAAGAAGAGCCAGAAGGGGACATGAGAAGTCTTTGGCAGGTAGGATCAAGGATAACCCTAAAGCTTTCTATAAATATGTCAGGAATAAAGGAATGACTGGGGTAAGAGTATGGCTAGTGAAGGACAGTAGTGGGAAGTTGAACTTGGAGTCTGAGGAGACAGGAGAGGTGCCAAATGAATATTTTGTCATCAGTATTCACACAGGAAAAAGACAATGTTGTCGAGGAGAATACTGAGATTCAGGCTAATAGAGTAGAAGGGCTTGAGGTTCATAAGGAGCAGGTGTTAGCAATTCTGGAAAGTGTAAAAATAGATAAGTCCCATGGGCCGGATGGGATTGATCCTAAGATTCTCTGGGAAGCAATGGAGGAGATTGCTGAGCCTTTGGCTTTGATCTTTAAGTCATCATTGTCTACAGGAATAGTGCCAAAAGACTGGAGGATAGCAAATATTGTCCCCTTGTTCAAGAAGGGGAGTAGAGACAACCCCGGTATCTATAGACCAGTGAGCCTTACTGCTGTTGTGGGCAAAATCTTGGAAAGGTTTACAAGAGACAGGATGTATAATTATCTGGAAGGGAATAATTTGATTAGAGATAGTCAACACGGTTTTGTGAAGGGTAGGTCGTGCCTCACAAACCTTATTGAGTTATTTGAGAAGGTGACCAAACAGGTGGATGAGGGTAAAGCAGTTGATGTGGTGTTTATGGATTACAGTAAAGCGGTTGATAAGGTTCCCCACGGTAGGATACTGCAGACATTACGGAGGCATGTGATTCAGGATGATTTAGCAGTTTGGATCAGAAATTGGCTAGCTGGAAGAAGACAAAGGGTGGTGGTTGATGGGAAATGTTCAGACTGGAGTCCAGTTACTAGTGGTGTACCACAAGGATATGTTTTGTGCCATTGCTGTTTGTCATGTTTATAAATGGCCTGGAGGAGGGTGTAGAAGGATGGGTGAGTAAACTTGCAGATGACACTAAAGTCGGTGGAGTTGTGGACAGTGCGGAAGGATGTTACAAGTTACAGATGGACATAGATAAGCTGCAGAGCTGGGCTGAGAGGTGGCAAATGGAGTTTAATGCAGAAAAGTGTGAGGTGATTCATTTTGGAAGGAATAACAGGGCTAATGGTAAGATTCTTGGCAGTGTGGATGAGCAGAGAGATCTCGGTGTCCATGTACAAAGATCACTGAAATTTGCCACCCAGGTTGAGAGGGTTGTTGAAAAGGCGTATGGTGTGTTAGCTTTTGTTGGTTGAGGGATTGAATTTTGGAGCCATGAAGTCATCTCGCAGCTGTACAAAACTCTGGTGCGGCCGCATTTGGAGTATTGCGTGCAATTCTGGTCGTCACATTATAGGAAGGATGTGGAAGCATTGGAAAGGATGCAAAGGAGATTTACCAGAATGATGCCTGGTATGGAGGGAAGATCTTACGAGGAAAGGCTGAGGGCCTTGAGGCTGTTGTCGTTAGAGAAAAGACGGTTAAGAGGTGACGTAATTGAGGCATACAAGGTGATCAGAGGATTGGATAGGGTGCGAAGTGAGAGCCTTTTTCCTCGGATGGAGATGTCTAGCACGAGGGTACATAGCTTTAAATTGAGGGGAGATAGATATAAGACAGATGTCACAGGTAGGTTCTTTATTCAGAGAGTAGTAAGGGCGTGGAATGCCCTGCCTGCAACAGTAGGGGACTCGCCAACACTAAGAGCATTCAAATGGTCATTGGATCGACATATGGACGATAAGGGAATAGTGTAGATGGGTTTTAGAGTGGTTTCACGGGTATGTGGAACATCGAGGGCCGAAGGGCCTGTACTCCTCTGTAATGTTCTATGTTCTATGTTTTCACTTCCAAACAGACAAGAACCTGAGGAGTATGCTTGATGATAATAGTTAAAATAAAAAACAGGGAGCCGAAGACATTCTCGTATTCACAACCGTTTGAATTCTGGAACATCAAACAAGACCAGAAGCATGCACTCAGCTGTGACCCCGTTATAAAGAGCCCTTCATACAGAGAATTCCTCATCCGATCATTTGGGAGAAACACATCAACATATCGCTGCCGTGATTCGGATTCGAACCGAGGTTGCTGCGGCCACAACGCAGAATGATAACTACGGTACGATCACGGCGCCTCAAGTTACCGCCGCAGCAACCTGTAACTGCCGCTGTACTTGGTCATCAACTGTTTGGAATCTGTCATGGCCCACACTTTATGACTTTCTAATTACAACTTTAGTAGATACATAGTTTGGATGCCTTATCTTTGGTTCCATAATAATATTCCTGCAAAAAGGTTATATACACTTTAACACAGGCTCGCAAAAATAACAAAGCAATCGCTTTAATATATAATCCATCACATTTTCGATATCCATCCCAAACATATGGTATTTGGACGGTGTCTGCATCAGTTTTCTCCGCCTGCTCGAGGTCCCTCCCACAGTTCAAAGATGTGAAGTTTCGATGGATTGGCCATGCTAAAGTGTGCCAGATTGTCTATAGATTAGCAGTTTCGCTGGATTAGCCATGAACAACGTGCCGGGCGACGGGCATTCTACGGAGAAGCTTGGTTACATCGAGCCCTTCTGTTTTGTAAAAAAACATTTATTTTATCCTGTATCCCTGTCCTCTCATTCCTGAATATTGTCACTGCAAACAAACGCTCTCTCTATTTCCACGATTGAACTTCTCCGCCCACATACCAGTTGCACTTTGGAGCGCCTCTCATTCGCCGTCTGACTCACTTTGATACAAAGAGAAACATCTAGGCCCCTTAGGTCCCACTGTTGCTATTGGGGCGAATGTCTCTCGCTGGTAATTCAAATTAATATTGGTTGACTCCTTGGATGTGAACTCACTGTTAAAAATCAGAATGACAGCATTTGGCGTGTTCAATATTGGAACCGGAGGAAAGAAATCAAATCAATGAGCATGAAATGTAAAAAGCACCAAGGTGGGTGGATTCGATCCCACAGAGGGACGAAGTACAAAAAAAAGTTATCCGTGTGTGGGATAATACTCCGGCTGTTGGTGGGATCGGACCACAAATTTTCAGTTAACAGTCGAACGCGCTAACCGTTCGCGCCACAGAGGCGACGAATGTTGGTTTGGCACTAATACACAAGCTAAATTATAATGGTAACATTTCACCTTGTCCACATCGTGCCAGGAAATCCTTGCGGCTGCAGCAATCTGGAACAAAAACACAAAAGGCTGGGCAATCTCAGCAGGTCTGACAGCATCTGTGGAGAGAGAACGGAATCAGTATTTCAAGCCAGGGTGACTGTGTCACAGGACGAAGAGTACACCATTGTATAGCCATGTCAATAACGCGCCTCCAGCCTTTTTACATTCGAACCATTGTTGTGTTTTCCGCTTCCCGATATTCGCAATGAAACTATAATTAAACTGTATTTTCTGATGTGCAGTAAGGACAGTTTTCTTAGTTTCTAAATATCAGTTAATTTCTCGAATCACTCGAATCAAAGGAAATGTGTCGTGACTGTCTCTGATCAGTCGGGCAGCGCCCTTCGTTCTCCCCGGATTCTCTTTCTCGACTTATTTCCCAACATTCATAAAACTGGTGCTTGATGTTCGTATGTCGCATCCTTTCTGTTTTCTCCATTGCCAACTGGCATTATTTCCGAAAATTCTGCCTGCTCCTCTTCATTACATCATGACCAGATGTCAGGAAATTCATTTATATGGAGGCACTATCGAGACCAAGATTACTCTCCACGTATGCAGAAGGTTCAGTGGGTATTTGGTTGAGACACTTGAAAAGTTTGGGTGAATGGCCAAAAAAGCTGATGCAGCAAATTGAGAGAGACTGTTTTCACTTCCAAACAGTCAAGAACCTGAGGAATAGGCTTGATGATAAGAGTTAAAATAAAAACCGCGAGCTGAAGAGATTCTCGTATTCACAACCGTTTTCATTCTGGAACATCAACAGGAGGAGAAGCATGCATTCAGCTGTGAACCCGTTTTAAAGAGTCCTTTACACAGAGAATTCCTCATCAGTTCTTTTGAGAAAAATTCATCAATTTATCGCAGCTGTGACTCGGATTCAAAACGAGATTGGTGCGGCCAGGACGCAGGGTACTAACCACGAGACGATCACGGCTCCACACGTCAACGGCGGAGCACATTGGATCCTTTCGTTCCACTGTTGCGATTAGGGTGAATGCTCTATCTGTCGATGTATTTGGTCATCAACTGTTTGGAGTCTATCATGACCCACAGTTTATGACTCCCTAATTACAACTTTCGCAGATACACAAGTTTGGATGCCTTAACTTTGGTTCCATAATAATGTTCCTGCAACAAGGACATATACACTTTAACCCAGACTCATAAGAATAACAATGCAACAGTTGTAATATATACTTCATAACAATTTCGATATTCGTCCCAAACGTATGCATTTGGACGTTCTCCCGATATCTGCATTGGTTTTCTCCGCCTGCTCGGAGTCCCTCCCACAGTCCAAAGATGTGAAAGTTCGGTGGATTGGCCATGCTAAAGTGTGCCTGATTGTCCTTGGATTAGCAGTTTCGCCGGATTGGCCATGATCAACGTGCCGGATTACGGGTATTCTACGGAGGAACTTGGTCACTTTGTCTCCTGCTGATTTTTTGAAACCATTTCTCCCTGTATTCCTTTTCTCTCATTCCTGAATATTGCCACTGCAAACACACTCTCTCTCTATTTCAACGATTTACTTTCTCCGCCCACATACCAGTTGCACATTGAAAAGCCTCTAATTCGCCGTCTCACCTTCTTTGATCCAAAGAAAAAAATCCAGGCCCCTTTCGTTCCATTGTTGCTATTAGGGTGAATGTCTCTCTCTGGTCGTGCAAATTAATATTGATTAACTCTTCGGATGCGAAACGACTGTTTAAAATCAGAATTACAGCATTGGGCGTGTTTAATATTGGAACCGGAGAAATGAAATCAAATCAATGTGGCATGAAATATAAAACGCACCAAGGTGGTGATTCGATCCCGCAGAACGACAAAGTATAAAAAACTGTTAATCCGGAGGTGGTATAACACATCGTCTCCGGGTGGGATCGAAATACCTACTTTTCGGTTAACAGCCGAACGCGTTAACCGAGTGCGCCCCAGCGACGCCAACTGCACCCTCAGCTCGAAATAACAATCCAAATTATGATAGAAACAATCACATCTTGCCCACGTCATAATAGCAATTTTTTTAACATGCACCAATCTGGAACAAAAACACAAAAGGCTGGGCAATCTCAGCAGCTCTGACAGCATCTGTGGAGACAGAACGGAGTCTGTGTTTCAAGCCAGGGTGACTATGTGTCACAGAGCAAAGTCTACATTATCCATTATCCGTAGCCCTGTCAATAACGCGCCTCCAGCCTTCTACATTCGAGCCATTGTTGTACTTTCTGCTTCCAGATCTTCGCAATCAAACTACAATTAAACTTTATTTTCTGATGTGCAGTAAGTACAGTTTTCTCAGTTTCTAAATATCTGTTAATTTCTCGAATCATTCTAATTGAAGGAAATGGGTCTTGACTATCCCTGATCAGTCGGGCAGCGCCCTTCGTTCTCCCCGGAGTCTGTTTCTCGATGTGTTTCCCACCATTCACAAAGCTGGTGCTTGATTTTCGTGTGTCGCTTCTTTACCGTTTTCGCCACTGCCAGTGGCTCTATTTCCCAACGTTCTGCCCACTCCTCCTCATGGCATCATGACAAGATGTCAGGAAATTCATTCATATGGAGAGACTATCGAGACCAAGGTTACTCTCCGCGTATACAGAAGGCTCAGTGGGTATTTGGCCGAAGAAGCTGATGTAGCACATTGAGTGACACTGTTTTCACTTTCAAAAAGACAAGAACCGGAGTAGTATGCTTGGTGATAATAGATAAAATATAAAACCGGGAGCTGAAGAGATTCTTCTCTTCACAACCGTTTGAATTCTGGAGCATCAAACAGGAGCAGAAGCATGCACTCAGCTGTGAACCCGTTTTAAAGAGTCCCTGACACAGAGAGTTCCTCATCCGTTCATTTGGGAAAAACACACCAACTTATCGCTGCCGTTACTCGGATTTGAACCGAGGCTGCTGGGGCCGCAACGCAGAGTACGAACCACTATATGATCACGGCGCCGCAAGTTACCGTCGAAGGCAACCTGCAACTGTCGACGTACTTGGTCATCAATTGTTTGGAATCTATCATGTCCCACACTTTATGACTCTCTAATTACAACTTTAGTAGATACATAGTTTGGATCCCTTAACCTTGGTTCCATAATAATGTTCCTGCAACAAGGATATATACACTTTAACCCAGGATCATAAAAATAACAATGCAGCACCTATAATATATAATAAATAACAATTTCGATATTCATCCCAACAGATGGTATTTGGAGGTTCTCCCGGTGTCTGCATCGGTATTCTCCGCATGCTCCAAGTCCCTCCCACCGTCCAAAAATATGAGGGTTCGCTGGCTTGACGATGCTAAAGTGTGCCAGATTGTCCATAGAGTAGCAGTTTCGCTGGATTGGCCATGATGGAAGTGCAAGTGACGGATATTCTACGGAGGAGCTTGGTCACGTCGACCCAGGCTGATTTAAAAAAAAAACATTTCATCCTGCATCCCTTTCCTCTCATTCCTGAACATTTTCAGTGCAAACAATCTCTCTCTCAATTTCTACGATTGAACTTCTCCGTCCGCATACCAGTTGCACTTTGCAGCGTCTCTCATTCGCTGTCTCACACTCTATAACCCAAAGAGAAAAATCTAAGGTCCTTTCATCCCACTGTTGCTCTTGTGTGAATGTCTCTCTGTGGTATTCAAATTAATATTGATTTACTCTTTGTATATGAACTGACTGTTTAAAACCAGAAAGACAGCATTTGGTGAGTTTAATATTGGAACTGGAGGAAAGAAATCAAATCAATGTGGCATGAAATATAAAAAGCACCAAGTTGGATAATTCGATGCCACAGAGGGACAAAGTATAAGAAACACTTTATCCAGGTGTGGGATAACCGTCTCTTGGTGGGATAACCGCTTCTGGGTGGGATCAAACCACCAACTTTTCGGTTAACAGCCGAACGCGCGAACCGATTGCGCCATAGAGACCACAAATGCTTGCTTTGCTCGAATAAAAAAGCTAAATTATGATGGAAACAGTCTCATCTTGTCCACATTGAAATAAAAAATTCTTGCTGATGCACCAATCTGGAACAAAAACAAAAAAGGCTGGACAATCTCAGCAGGTCCGACAGCATCTGTTGTGAGAGAACATAGAACATAGAACAGTACAGCACAGAACAGGCCCTTCGGCCCTCGATGTTGTGCCGAGGTTTGTCCGAAACCAAGATCAAGCTATCCTCCTCCCTGTCATTCAAGAGCGTAAATGAAAAAGCCCCGGGAAAATTGACGTACAGAGAGATCTGGGTGTTCAGGTCCATTGTACCCTGAAGGTGGCTGCACAGGTCGATAGAGTGGTTCAGAAGGCATACGGCATGCTGTCCTTCATCGGAAGGGGAAATGAGTACAAGAGTTGGCAGGTCATGTTACAGTTGTATAAGACTTTGGTTCGGCCACATTTGGAATACTGCATACAGTTCTGGTCGCCACATTACCAAAAGGATGTGGATGCTTTGGCGAGGGTGCAGAGGAGCTTCATCAGGATGTTGCCCGGGGAGTCTGTGTTTCAAATAAGGGTGACTGTGTCACAGAACGAAGAGTACACCATTATCCGTAGCCCTGTCAATAACGCGCCTCCAGCCTTTTTACATTCGAGCCATTGTTGTATATTCCGCATCCCGATCTTCGCAATGAAACTATAATTAAACTGTATTTTCTGATGTGCAGTAAGGACAGTTTTCATAGTTTCTAAATATCAGTTAATTTCTCGAGTCATTCTAATCAAAGGAAATGTGTCTTGACTGTCGCTGATCAGTCGGGCAGGGCCCTTCGTTCTCCACGGAATCTGTTTCTCGAAGTGTTTCCCAACATTCACAAAACTGGTGCTTGATATTCGTGTGTCGCTTCGTTTCCGTTTTCTCCATTGCCAACTGTCATTATTTCCCAAGATTCTGCCCGCTCCTCCTCATTGCATCATGACCAGGTGTCAGGAAATTCATTTATAGGGAGGGACTATCAAGATCCGGATTATTCTCCGCGTATACAGAAGGTTCAGAGGGTATTGCTGGAGGCACTTGAACATTTTGGGTGAATGGCCGAAGATGATGCAGCAAATTGAGAGAGAGTGTTGCACATCCAAAAAGAAAAGAACCAGAGGATTATGATTGATGAGACTAGTCAAAATGTAAAACTGGAGCTGAGGAGATTCTCGTATTTAAAACAGTTTGAATTCGAGAGCATCAAACAGGAGCAGAAAGATGCACTCAGTTGTGAACCCGCTTTAAAGAGGCCTTTCACAGAGAATTCCTCATCCGTTCATTTGGGAAAACACATCAACGTATCGCTGCCGATATTCGGATTGGAACCGAGGTTGCTGCGGCCACAACGCAGAGTACTAACGACTATACGACGACCGCGCAGCACGTTACCGCCGAAGCAACGTGTAACTGTCGATGTACTTCGTCATCAACTGTTTGGAATCTATTATGGCCCACACTTATGACTCTCCAA
Organism: Scyliorhinus torazame; assembly: GCF_047496885.1. Lineage (NCBI taxonomy): Eukaryota > Metazoa > Chordata > Chondrichthyes > Carcharhiniformes > Scyliorhinidae > Scyliorhinus > Scyliorhinus torazame. The sequence goes on along the minus strand of NC_092720.1, from coordinate 175,561,514 downwards.
TTACAACTTTAGTACATACACGGTTTGGACGCCTTAACCTTAGTTCCATAATAATGTCCCTGCAACAAGATAAATATACACTTTAACCCAGGCTCATAAAAATAATAATGCAAATGCTATAATATACAATACATAACAATTTCGATATTCATCCCAAACATATAGTATTTGGACGTTCTCCCGGTGTCTGCATCGGTTTTCTCCGCCGCTCGAGGCCATTCACCCAAAATGTTCAAGTGTCTCAAGTAAAGACCCACGGAACCTTCTGTATACGCGGAGAATATTCTTGGTCTGGATAGTCCCTCAATATAAATTAATTTCCTGACATCTGGTCATGATTGCAATGAGGAGGAGCGGGCAGAATGTTGGGAGATAATGCCAGTTCGCAATGGAGAAAACGGAAAAGAAGCGACACACGAAAATCAAGCACTAGTTTTGAGAATGTTGGGAAAAACTTCGAGAAGAGACACCGGGGAGAACGAAGGGCGCTGCGCGACTGATCATCGACAGGCACTTCACATTTCCTTTGGTTAGAATGATTCGAGAAATCAACTGATATTAAGAAACTAAGAAAACTCTCCTTACTGTACATCAGAAAATACAGTTTAATTATAGTTTCATTGCGAATATCTGGAAGCAGAAAGTACAACAATGGCTCGAATGTAGAAGGCCGGAGGCGCGTTATTGACAGGGCTACGGATAATGGTGTAGTCTATGTTCTGTGACACATAATCACCCTGGCTTGAAACACAGACTCTGTTCTCTCGCCACAGATGCTGTCAGACCTGCTGAGATTGCCCAGCATTTTGTGTTTTTGTTCCAGATTGGTGCATCAGCAAGAATGAGCTGTTACGATGTGGACAAGATGAGACTGTGTCCATCATACATTGGCTTGCTTATTCGAGCAAAAGTGGCGTTTGTCGTCTCTGTGGCGCAATCGATGAGCGCGTTCGGCTGTTAAATGCAACGTTGGTGGTTCGATCCCACCCAGAAACGAAGTGTTATCCCACCCCCGGTTGAAGCGTATTTTACTTTGTCGCTCTGTGGGATCGAATCAACGCCTTAGTGATTTTTATATTTCATGCCACGTTGATTTGATTTATTTTCTCCGGTTCCAATATTAAGCACGCCAAATGCTGTCTTTATGATTTCAAACAGTCAGTTCGCATCCAAAGGTTTAATCAATATGAATTTGAACCACCATGGAGAGACATTCACCTAACAGCAACAGTGGAACGAAAGGGGCCTAGATTTTTCTCTTTAGATCAAAGAGTGTGAGACGGCGAATGAGAGGTGCTCCAACGCGCAACTGGTATTTGGGTGGAGAAAGTCAATCGTGGAAATAGAGAGAGAGTTTGTTTGCACTTGCAATATTCAAGAATGAGAGCAAAGGAATGCTGGGAGAAATGGTTTCAAAAAATCAGCAAGAGACAAAGAGACCAATTTCCTCCGTAGAATACCCGTAATCCCGCAAATTGATCAGGGCCAATCCAGCGAAACTGTTAACCCATGGACAATCTGGCTCATTTTAGCATGGCCAATACACCGAACGTTCACATCTTTGCACTGCGGGAGGGACCTCGAGCAGGTAGAGAAAAACGATGCAGACACCGGGAGAACGTCCAAATACCATAAGTTTGGGATGAATATCGGAATTGGTATGTATTATATATTATAGCCATTGCATTGTTATTTTTATGAGCCCGGTTAATTATCCTTGTTGCAGGAACATTATTATGGAACCAAAGTTAAGGCATCCAAACTTGTGTATCTACTAAAGTTGTTTTTAGGGAGTCATAAACTGTGCGTCATGATAGATTCCAAACAGTTGATGACCAAGTACATCGACAGTTACAGACATGCTTCGCCGGTGACGTGTGGCGCCGTGATCGTCTCGTGGTTAGTGCTCTGCGTTGTGGCCGCAGCAATTTCGATTCAGAGTCACGACAGCGATAATTTGATGAGTTTTTCGCAAATGAACTGATGAGGAATTCTCTGAGGAAAGGAATCTTTAAAACGGGCTAACATCTGAGTGCATGTTTCTGCTCCTGTTTGATGCTCCAGAATTCAAACGCTTGTGAATACGAGAATCTCTTCAGCTCCCAGTTTTTTATTTTAACTATTATCAGCAAGCATACTCCTCAGGTTCTTGTCTGGTTGGAAGTGAAAACAGTCTCTCTCAATTTGCTGCATCAGCTTCTTTGGCCATTCACCCAAAATGTTCAAGTGTCTCAAGTAAAGACCCACGTAACCTTCTGTATACGCGGAGAATATTCTTGGTCTAGATGGTCCCTCCAACTCCATGAATTTCCTGACATCTGTCATGATGCAATGAGGAGGAGCGGGCAGGATTTTGGGAGATAATGCCAGCTGGCAATGGAGAAAATGGAAAAGAAGCGACACACGAAAATCAAGCACTAGTTTTGTGACTGTTGGGAAACACTTCGAGAAAGAGACACCGGGGAGAACGAAGGACGCTGCCCGACTGCTCATCGACAGTGACGTCACATTTCCTTTGGTTAGAATGATTCGAGAAATCAACTGATATTTAGAAACTAAGAAAACTGTCCTTACTGCACATCAGAAAATACAGTTTAATTACAGTTTCATTGCGAATATCTGGAAGCAGAAAATACAACAATGGCTCGAATGTAGAAGGCTGGAGGGCGTTATTGACAGGGCTACAGATAACGGCGTAGTCTTTGTTCTGTGACACATAATCACCCTGGCTTGAAACACAGACTCCGTTTTCTCTCCACAGATGCTGTCAGACCTGCTGAGATTGCCCAGCATTTTGTGTTTTTGTTCCAGATCGGTGCATCAACAAGAATGAGCTGTTACGATGTGGACAAGATGAGACTGTGTCCATCTTAAATTGGCTTGTTTATTGGAGCTAACAGAGCATTTGTCGTCTCTGTGGCGCAATCGTTTCGCGCGTTCGGCTGTTAATCGAAAGGTTGGTGGTTCGATCCCACCCAGAGACGGAGTGTTATCCCACCCCGGGTGAAGCGTATTTTACCTTGTCCCTCTGTATGGTCGATTTTATATTTCATGCCACGTTGATTTGATTTCTTTTCTCCGGTTCCAATATTAAACACGCCAAATGCTGTCTTTCTGATTTTAAACAGTCAGTTCGCATCCAAATGGTTAATCAATATGAATTTGAATTTCCATAGAGAGACATTCACCCAATAGCAACAGTGGGATGAAAGGATCTTAGATTTTTCTCTTTGGATCAAAGAGGGCGAGACGGCGAATGAGAGACGCTCCAAAGTTCAACTGGTATGCGGGCGGAGATGTTGAGTCGTAGAAATAGAGAGAAAGTTGGTTTGCCCTGACAATATTCAGGAATGAGAGGAAAGTGAGACAGGATGAAATGGTTATTTTAAAATCAGCAGGGGTCTTCGTGATCAAGCTCCTCCGTAGAATGCCAGTCACCTGGCACGTTGATCTTGGCCAATCCAGCAAAACTGGTATTCTATGGACAATCTGGCACACTTTAGCATGGCCAATCAACCGAACCTTCCCATCTTTGGACTATGGGAGGGACCTCGAGCAGGCGGAGAAAACCGATGCAGAGACGGGAGAACGTCCAAATGCCATATATTTGGGATGAATGTCGAAATTGTTATGTATTATCTATTATAGCGGTTCTTTTTATCAGCGTGGGTTAAAATATATATCTCCTTGTTGCAGGAACATTACTCTGGAACCAATGTTGAGGTATCCAAACTGTGTATCTACGAAACTTGTAATGAGAGAGTCATAAAGTGTTGGCCATGATAGATTCCAAACAGTTGGTGATCAAGTACATCGGCAGTCACTGTGCACCTCGGCGGTAACGTGTGGCGTCGTGATCGTGTAGTGGTTAGTAATTTGCGCTGTGGCTGCATCAACCTCGCTTCGACTCCGAGTCACGACAGCGGTAAGTTAATGTGTATCTCGGAAATGAACGGGTGCGGAATTCTCTGTGTAAGGCCTCTTTAAAGTCGGTCACAACTGAGTGCATGTTTCGGCTCCTGAATTCAAACTGTTGTGAATACGAGAATCTCCTCAGATCACGGTTTTATATTTTAACTATTATCATCTATCATACTCCTACGGGTCTTTTAGTTTTGCAAGTGAAAACAGTCTCTCTCAATTTGTTCCATCAACTTCTTCGGCAATTCACCCAAAACCTTCAAGTGCCTCAACCAAATACCCACTGAACCTTCTTAATACGCGGAGAATAATCTTGGTCACGATAGTCCCTCCATGGAAATGAATTTCCTGACATCTGGTCATGAAGCAGTGAGGAGGAGTGGGCAGAATTCTGAGAAATAGAGCCACTTGGCAGTGGAGAAAAGGATACGAAGCAACACACGAAAATCAAGCACTAGGTTTGTGAATGTTGGGAAACACTTCGAGAAAGAGACTCCGGGGAGAACGAAGGGCGCTGCCCGACTGATCGTCGACAGTCAAGACACATTTCCTTTGGTTAGAATGAGCAATTAACTGATATTTAGAAACTAAGAAAACTGTCCTAACTGCACATCAGAAAATACAGTTTTATTATAGTTTCACTGCTAATATCTGGAAGCAGAAAATACAAAAATGGCTCGAATGTAAAATGGTGGAGGAGCGTTATTGACAGGGCTACGGATAATGGTGTAGTCTTTGTTCTGTAACACAAAGTCACCCTGTCTTGAACCACAGACTCCGTTCTGACTTCTCAGATGCTGTAAGACCTGCCGAGATTGCCCAACCTTTTGTGTTTTTGTTACAGATTTGTGCATGGACAATAAGTTGCTCTGAGGACGTGGCCAGGATGAGATTGTTTCCATCATAATTTGGCATGTTTATTCGAATGACTTGAGCAGTTGCCGTCTCTGTGGCGCAATCGGTTAGCGCGTTCGGCTGTTAACCGAAAGGTTGGTGGTTCAATCCCACCCGGAGACGAAATGATATCTCTCCTGCGGAGGAACTATTTTGTATACTTCGTCTCTCAGTGGGATCGAATCAACGCCTCAGTGCTTTTTATATTTCATGCCACGTTGATTTGATTTATTTTCTCCGGTTCCAATATTAAGCACGCCAAATGCTGGCTTTATGATTTCAAACAGTCAGTTCGCATCCAAAGGTTTAATCAATATGAATTTGAACCACCATGGAGAGACATTCACCTAACAGCAACAGTGGAACGAAAGGGGCCTAGATTTTTCTCTTTAGATCAAAGAGTGTGAGACGGCGAATGAGAGGTGCTCCAACGCGCAACTGGTATTTGGGCGGAGAAAGTCAATCGTGGAAATAGAGAGAGAGTTTGTTTGCACTTGCAATATTCAAGAATAGGGGGAAAGGAATGCTGGGAGAAATCGTTTCAAAAAATCAGCAAGAGACAAAGAGACCAAGTTCCTCCGTAGAATACCCGTAATCCCGCAAATTGATCAAGGCCAATCCAGCGAAACTGTTAATCCATGGACAATCTGGCTCATTTTAGCATGGCCAATACACCGAACGTTCACATCTTTGCACTGCGGGAGGGACCTCGAGCAGGTAGAGAAAACCGATGCAGACACCGGGAGAACGTCCAAATACCATAAGTTTGGGATGAATATCGGAATTGTTATGTATTATATATTATAGCCATTGCATTGTTATTTTTATGAGCCCGGTTAATTATCCTTGTTGCAGGAACATTATTATGGAACCAAAGTTAAGGCATCCAAACTTGTGTATCTACTAAAGTTGTTTTTAGGGAGTCATAAACTGTGCGTCATGATAGATTCCAAACAGTTGATGACCAAGTACATCGACAGTTACAGACATGCTTCGCCGGTGACGTGTGGCGCCGTGATCGTCTCGTGGTTAGTGCTCTGCGTTGTGGCCGCAGCAATTTCGATTCAGAGTCACGGCAGCGATAATTTGATGAGTTTTTCGCAAATGAACTGATGAGGAATTCTCTGAGGAAAGGACTCTTTAAAACGGGCTCACATCTGAGTGCATGCTTCTGCTCCTATTTGATGCTCCAGAATTCAAACGCTTGTGAATACGAGAATCTCTTCAGCTCCCAGTTTTTTATTTTAACTATTATCAGCAAGCATACTCCTCAGGTTCTTGTCTGGTTGGAAGTGAAAACAGTCTCTCTCAATTTGCAGCATCAGCTTCTTTGGCCATTCACCCAAAATGTTCAAGTGTCTCAAGTAAAGACCCACGGAACCTTCTGTATACGCGGAGAATATTCTTGGTCTGGATGGTCCCTCCATCTCCATGAATTTCCTGACATCTGTCATGATGCAATGAAGAGGAGCGGGCAGGATTTTGGGAGATAATGCCAGTTGGCAATGGAGAAAATGGAAAAGAAGCGACACACGAAAATCAAGCACTAGTTTTGTGAATGTTGGGATACACTTCGAGAAAGAGACACCGGGGAGAACGAAGGGCGCTGCCCGACTGCTCATCGACAGTGACGTCACATTTCTTTTGGTTAGAATGATTCGAGAAATCAACTGATATTTAGAATCTAAGAAAACTGTCCTTACTGCACATCAGAATATACAGTTTAATTATAGTTTCATTGCGAATATGTGGAAGCAGAAAATACAACAATGGCTCGAATGTAGAAGGCTGGAGGGCGTTATTGACAGGGCTACGGATAATGGCGTAGTCTTTGTTCTGTGACACATAATCAACCTGGCTTGAAACACAGACTCCGTTCCCTCTCCACAGATGCTGTCAGACCTGCTGAGATTGCCCAGCATTTTGTGTTTTTGTTCCAGATTGGTGCATCAACAAGAAGGAACTGTTACGATGTGGACAAGATGAGACTGTGTCCATCTTAAATTGGCTTGTTTATTGGAGCTAAAAGAGCATTTGTCGTCTCTGTGGCGCAATCGGTCAGCGCGTTCGGCTGTTAACTGAAAGGTTGGTGTTTCAATCCCACCCAGAGACGAAGTGTTATCCCACCCCGCGTGAACCGCATTTTACTTTGTCCCTCTGTGGGATCGAATCACCGCCTTGGTGCTTTTTATATTTCATGCCACGTTGATTTGATTTCTTTGCTCCGGTTCCAATATTAAACACGCCAAATTCTGTCTTTCTGATTTTAAACATTCAGTTCGCATCCAAAGGGTTAATGAATATGAATTTGAATTACCATAGAGAGACATTCACCAAATAGCAACAGTGGGATGAAAGGTTCTTAGATTTTTCTCTTTGGATCAAAGAGGGCGAGACGGCGAATGAGAGACGCTCCAAAGTTCAACTGGTATGCGGGCGGAGATGTTGAGTCGTAGATGTGAGAGAAAGTTGGTTTGCACTGACAATATTCAGGAATGAGAGGAAAGGGATACAGGATGAAATGGTTTTTAAAAAATCAGCCGGGGTCTTCGTGATCAAGCTCCTCCGTAGAATGCCAGTCACCTGGCACGTTGATCTTGGCCAATCCAGCGAAACTGCTAGTCTATGGACATTCTGGCACACTTTAGCATGGCCAATCCACCGAACCTTCACATCTTTGGACTATGGGAGGGACCTCGAGCAGGCGGAGAAAATCGATGCAGAGACGGGAGAAAGTCCAAATGCCATATATTTGGGCTGAATGTCGAAATTGTTATGTGTTATCTATTATAGCGGTTCTTTTTATCAGCGTGGGTTAAAATGTATATATCCTTGTTGCAGGAACATTACTCTGGAACCAATGTTGAGGTATCCAAACTGTGTATCTACGAAACTTGTCATGAGAGAGTCATAAAGTGTTGGCCATTATAGATTCCAAACAGTTGATGATCAAGTACATCGGCAGTCACTGTGCACCTCGGCGGGAACGTGTGGCGTCGTGATCGTATAGTGGTTAGTACTTTGCGCTGTGGCTGCATCAACCTCGCTTCGACTCCGAGTCACGACAGTGGTAAGTTAATGCGTATCTCGAAAATTAACGGGTGCGGAATTCTCTGTGTAAGGCCTCTTTAAAGCCCGTCACAACTGAGTGCATGTTTCTGCTCCTGTTAGAGGCCCCTGAATTCAAACTGTTGTGTCTACGAGAATCTCCTCAGATCACGGCTTTATATTTTAAGTATTTTCATCTATCATACTCCTCCGGGTCTTTTATTTTTGCAAGTGAAAACAGTCTCTCTCAATTTGTTACATCAGCTTCTTCGGCTATTCTCCCAAAACTTTCAAGTGTCTCAACCAAATACCCACTGAACCTTCTTTATACGCGGAGAATAATCTTGGTCTCGATAGTCCCTCCATGGAAATGAATTTCCTGACATCTGGTCATGAAGCAGTGAGGAGGAGTGGGCAGAATTCTGAGAAATAGAGTCACTTGGCAGTGGAGAAAAGGAAACGAAGCAACACACGAAAATCAAGCACTTTGTGAATGTTGGGAAAGACTTCGAGAAAGAGACTCCGGGGAGAACGAAGGGCGCTGCCCGACTGATCGTCGACAGTCAAGACACATTTCCTTTGGTTAGAATGAGAAATCAACTGATATTTAGAAACTAAGAAAACTGTCCTAACTGCACATCAGAAAATACAGTTTTGTTATAGTTTCACTGCGAATATCTGGAAGTAGAAAATACAAAAATGGCTCGAATGTAAAATGGTGGAGGAGCGTTATTGACAGGGCTACGGATAATGGTGTAGTCTTTGTTCTGTAACACAAAGTCACCCTGTCTTGAACCACAGACTCCGTTCTGACTTCTCAGATGCTGTAAGACCTGCCGAGATTGCCCAACCTTTTGTGTTTTTGTTCCAGATTTGTGCATGGACAATAATTTCCTCTTATGACGTGGCCAGGATGAGATTGTTTCCATCATTATGTGCCATGTTTATTCGAGTAACGAGAGCAGTTGTCGTCTCTGTGGCGCAATCGGTTAGCGCGTTCGGCTGTTAACCGAAAGGTTGGTGGTTCAATCCCACCCGGAGACGAAATGATATCCATCCCGAGGATGCTTTATTTTGTATACTTCGTCTCTCAGTGGGATCGAATCACCGCCTTGGTGCTTTTTATATTTCATGCCACGTTGATTTGATTTATTTTCTCCGGTTCCAATATTAAACACGCCAAATGCTGTCTTTATGATTTCAAACAGTCAGTTCGCATCCAAAGGTTTAATCAATATGAATTTGAACCACCATGGAGAGACATTCACCTAACAGCAACAGTGGAACGAAAGGGGCCTAGATTTTTCTCTTCAGATCAAAGAGTGTGAGACGGCGAAAGAGAGGCTCTCCAACGCGCAACTGGTATTTGGGCGGAGAAAGACAATCGTGGAAATAGAGAGAGAGTTTGTTTGCACTTGCAATATTCAAGAATGAGAGGAAAGGAATGCTGGGAGAAATGGTTTCAAAAAATCAGCAAGAGACAAAGAGACCAAGTTCCTCCGTAGAATACCCGTAATCCCGCAAATTGATCACGGCCAATCCAGCGAAACTGTTAATCCATGAACAATCTGGCTCATTTTAGCATGGCCAATACACCGAACGTTCACATCTTTGCACTGCGGGAGGGACCTCGAGCAGGTAGAGAAAACCGATGCAGACACCGGGAGAACGTCCAAATACCATAAGTTTGGGATGAATATCGGAATTGTTATGTATTATATATTATAGCCATTGCATTGTTATTTTTATGAGCCCGGTTAATTATCCTTGTTGCAGGAACATTATTATGGAACCAAAGTTAAGGCATCCAAACTTGTGTATCTACTAAAGTTGTTTTTAGGGAGTCATAAACTGTGCGTCATGATAGATTCCAAACAGTTGATGACCAAGTACATCGACAGTTACAGACGTGCTTCGCCGGTGACGTGTGGCGCCGTGATCGTCTCGTGGTTAGTGCTCTGCGTTGTGGCCGCAGCAATTTCGATTCAGAGTCACGGCAGCGATAATTTGATGAGTTTTTCGCAAATGAACTGATGAGGAATTCTCTGAGGAAAGGACTCTTTAAAACTGGCTCACATCTGAGTGCATGCTTCTGCTCCTGTTTGATGCTCCAGAATTCAAACGGTTGTGAATACGAGAATCTCTTCAGCTCCCAGTTTTTTATTTTAACTATTATCATCAAGCATACTCCTCAGGTTCTTGTCTGGTTGGAAGTGAAAACAGTCTCTCTCAATTTGCTGCATCAGCTTCTTTGGCCATTCACCCAAAACGTTCAAGTGTCTCAAGTAAAGACCCACGGAACTTTCTGTATACGCGGAGAATATTCTTGGTCTGGATGGTCCCTCCATCTCCATGAATTTCCTGACATCTGTCATGATGCAATGAAGAGGAGCGGGCAGGATTTTGGGAGATAATGCCAGTTGGCAATGGAGAAAATGGAAAAGAAGCGACACAAGAAAATCAAGCACTAGTTTTGTGAATGATGGGAAACACTTCGAGAAAGAGACACCGGGGAGAACGAAGGGCGCTGCCCGACTGCTCATCGACAGTGACGTCACATTTCCTTTGGTTAGAATGATTCGAGAAATCAACTGATATTTAGAATCTAAGAAAACTGTCCCTACTGCACATCAGAATATACAGTTTAATTATAGTTTCATTGCGAATATCTGGAAGCAGAAAATACAACAATGGCTCGAATGTAGAAGGCTGGAGGGCGTTATTGACAGGGCTATGGATAATGGCGTAGTCTTTGTTCTGTGACACATAATCAACGTGGCTTGAAACACAGACTCCGTTCTCTCTCCACAGATGCGGTCAGACCTGCTGAGATTGCCCAGCATCTTGTGTTTTTGTTCCAGATTGGTTAGGGTTAGGGTTAGGGTTAGGGTCCTTTTCTCCGATTTAAGATTTCTTTTCTCCGGTTCCAATATTAAACACGCCAAATTCTGTCTTTTTGATTTTAAACATTCAGTTCGCATCCAAAGGGTTAATGAATATGAATTTGAATTACCATAGAGAGACATTCACCCAATAGCAACAGTGGGATGAAAGGATCTTAGATTTTTCTCTTTGGATCAAAGAGGGCGAGACGGCGAATGAGAGACGCTCCAAAGTTCAACTGGTATGCGGGCGGAGATGTTGAGTCGTAGAAATAGAGAGAAAGTTCGTTTGCACTGACAATATTCAGGAATGAGAGGAAAGGGATACAGGATGTAATGGTTTTTAAAAAATCAGCAGGGGTCTTCGTGATCAAGCTCCTCCGTAGAATGCCAGTCACCTGGCACGTTGATCTTGGCCAATCCAGCGAAACTGCTAGTCTATGGACCATCTGGCACACTTTAGCATGGCCAATCCACCGAACCTTCACATCTTTGGACTGTGGGAGGGATCTCGAGCAGGCGGAGAAAATCGATGCAGAGACGGGAGAAAGTCCAAATGCCATAAATTTGGGCTGAATGTCGAAATTGTTATGTGTTATCTATTATAGCGGTTCTTTTTATCAGCGTGGGTTAAAATGTATATATCCTTGTTGCAGGAACATTACTCTGGAACCAATGTTGAGGTATCCAAACTGTGTATCTACGAAACTTGTAATGAGAGAGTCATAAAGTGTTGGCCATGATAGATTCCAAACAGTTGATGATCAAGTACATCGGCAGTCACTGTGCACCTGGGCGGTAACGTGTGGCGTCGTGATCGTATAGTGGTTAGTACTTTTCGCTGTGGCTGCAGCAACCTTCTTCGACTCCGAGTCACGACAGCGGTAAGTTAATGTGTATCTCGGAAAGGAACGGGTGTGGAATTCTCTTTGTAAGGCCTCGTTAAAGCGTGTCACAACTGAGTGCATGTTTCTGCTCCTGTTGGAGGCACCTGAATTCAAACTGTTGTGAATACGAGAATCTCCTCAGATCACGGTTTTATATTTTAACTATTTTCATCTATCATACTCCTCCGGGTCTTTTATTTTTGCAAGTGAAAACAGTCTCTCTCAATTTGTTCCATCAGCTTCTTCGGCTATTCACCCAAAACTTTCAAGTGTCTCAACCAAATACCCACTGAACCTTCTTTATACGCGGAGAATAACCTTGGTCTCGATAGTCCCTCCATGGAAATGAATTTCCTGACATCTGGTCATGAAGCAGTGAGGAGTGGGCAGAATTCTGAGAAATAGAGCCACTTAGCAGTGGAGAAAAGGATACGAAGCAACACACGAAAATCAAGCACTAGGTTTGTGAATGTTTGGAAACACTTCGAGAAAGAGACTCCGGGAAGAACGAAGGGCGCTGCCCGACTGATCGTCGACAGTCAAGACACATTTCCTTTGGTTAGAATGAGAAATCAACTGATATTTAGAAACTAAGAAAACTGTCCTAACTGCACATCAGAAAATACAGTTTTATTATAGTTTTACTGCGAATATCTGGAAGCAGAAAATACAAAAATGGCTCGAATGTAAAAGGCTGGAGGCGCGTTATTGACAGGGCTACGGATAATGGTGTAGTCTTTGTTCTGTAACACAAAGTCACCCTGTCTTGAACCACAGCCTCCGTTCTGACTTCTCAGATGCTGTAAGAACTGCCGAGATTGCCCAACCTTTTGTGTTTTTGTTCCAGATTTGTGCATGGACAATAATTTGCTCTGAGGACGTGTCCAGGATGAGATTGTTTCCATCATAATTTGGCATGTTTGTTTGAGTGACGTGAGCAGTTGCCGTCTCTGTGGCGCAATCGGTTAGCGCGTTCGGCTGTTGCCCGAAAGGTTGGTGTTCAATCCCACCGAGAGACGTAATGATATCCCTCCCGAGGATCAAATGTTTTGTCTACTTCGTCCCTCTGTGGGATCGAATCACCGCCTTGGTGCTTTTTATATTTCATGCCACGTTGATTTGATTTATTTTCTCCGGTTCCAATATTAAACACGCCAAATGCTGTCTTTATGATTTCAAACAGTCAGTTCGCATCCAAAGGTTTATCAATATGGATTTGAACCACCATGGAGAGACATTCACCTAACAGCAACAGTGGAACGAAAGGGGCCTAGATTTTTCTCTTTAGATCAAAGAGTGTGAGACGGTGAATGAGAGGCACTGCAACGCGCAACTGGTATTTGGGCGGAGAAAGACAATCGTGGAAATAGAGAGAGAGTTTGTTTGCACTTGCAATATTCAAGAATGAGAGGAAAGGAATGCTGGGAGAAATCGTTTCAAAAAATCAGCAAGAGACAAAGAGACCAAGTTCCTCCGTAGAATACCCGTAATCCCGCAAATTGATCACGGCCAATCCAGCGAAACTGTTAATCCATGAACAATCTGGCTCATTTTAGCATGGCCAATACACCGAACGTTCACATCTTTGCACTGCGGGAGGGACCTCGAGCAGGTAGAGAAAACCGATGCAGACACCGGGAGAACGTCCAAATACCATAAGTTTGGGATGAATATCGGAATTGTTATGTATTATATATTATAGCCATTGCATTGTTATTTTTATGAGCCCGGTTAATTATCCTTGTTGCAGGAACATTATTATGGAACCAAAGTTAAGGCATCCAAACTTGTGTATCTACTAAAGTTGTTTTTAGGGAGTCATAAACTGTGCGTCATGATAGATTCCAAACAGTTGATGACCAAGTACATCGACAGTTACAGATATGCTTCGCCGGTGACGTGTGGCGCCGTGATCGTCTCGTGGTTAGTGCTCTGCGTTGTGGCCGCAGCAATTTCGATTCAGAGTCACGGCAGCGATAATTTGATGAGGTTTTCGCAAATGAACTGATGAGGAATTCTCTGAGGAAAGGACTCTTTAAAACGGGCTCACATCTGAGTGCATGCTTCTGCTCCTGTTTGATGCTCCAGAATTCAAACGCTTGTGAATACGAGAATCTCTTCAGCTCCCACTTTTTTATTTTAACTATTATCATCAAGCATACTCCTCAGGTTCTTGTCTGGTTGGAAGTGAAAACAGTCTCTCTCAATTTGCTGCATCAGCTTCTTTGGCCATTCACCCAAAACGTTCAAGTGTCTCAAGTAAAGACCCACGGAACTTTCTGTATACGCGGAGAATATTCTTGGTCTGGATGGTCCCTCCATCTCCATGAATTTCCTGACATCTGTCATGATGCAATGAAGAGGAGCGGGCAGGATTTTGGGAGATAATGCCAGTTGGCAATGGAGAAAATGGAAAAGAAGCGACACACGAAAATCAAGCACTAGTTTTGTGAATGTTGGGGAAAACTTCGAGAAAGAGACACCGGGGAGAACGAAGGGCGCTGCCCGACTGCTCATCGACAGTGACGTCACATTTCCTTTGGTTCGAATGATTCGAGAAATCAACTGATATTTAGAATCTAAGAAAACTGTCCTTACTGCATATCAGAAAATACAGTTTAATTATAGTTTCATTGCGAATATCTGGAAGCAGAAAATACAACAATGGCTCGAATGTAGAAGGCAGGAGGGCGTTTTTGGCAGGGCTGCGGATAATGGCGTAGTCTTTGTTCTGTGACACATAATCACCCTGGCTTGAAACACAGACTCCATTCTCTCTCCACAGATGCTGTCAGACCCGCTGAGATTGCTCAGCAATTTGTGTTTTTGTTCCAGATTGGTGCATCAACAAGAAGGAACTGTTACGATGTGGACAAGATGAGACTGTGTCCATCTTAAACTGGCTTGTTTATTTAAGCTAAAAGAGCATTTGTCGTCTCTGGGGCGCAATCGGTCAGCGCGTTCGGCTGTTAACTGAAAGGTTGGTGGTTCGATTCCACCCAGAGACGAAGTGTTATCCCACCCCGCGTGAACCGCATTTTACTTTGTCCCTCTGTGCGATCGAATCACCGCCTTGGTGCTTTTAATATTTCATGCCAGGTTGATTTGATTTCTTTTCTCCAGTTCCAATATTAAACACGCCAAATTCTGTCTTTCTGATTTTAAACATTCAGTTCGCATCCAAAGGGTTAATGAATATGAATTTGAATTACCATGGAGAGACATTCACCCAATAGCAACAGTGGGATGAAAGGATCTTAGATTTTTCTCTTTGGATCAAAGAGGGCGAGACGGCGAATGAGAGACGCTCCAAAGTTCAACTGGTATGCGGGCGGAGATGTTGAGTCGTAGAAATAGAGAGAAAGTTGGTTTGCACTGACAATATTCAGGAATGAGAGGAAAGGGATACAGAATGGGGCAGCGCGGTCGCACAAGTGATTAGCACTGTGGCTTCACAGCGCCAGGGTCCCAGGTTCGATTCCCCGCTGGGTCACTGTCTGTGCGGAGTTTGCACGTTCTCCCCGTGTCCGCGTGGGTTTCCTCCGGGTGCTCCGGTTTCCTCCCACAGTCCAAAGACGTGCAGGTTAGGTGGATTGGCCATGCTAAATTACCCGTAGTGTCCATAAGGGTTGGGAGGGGTTATTGGGTTGCGGGGATAAGGTGGAAGTGAGGGATTAATGTGGGTCGGTGCAGACTCGATGGGCCGAATGGCCTCCTTCTGCACTGTATGTTCTATGTAATAAAATGGTTTTTAAAAAATCAGCAGGGGTCTTCGTGATCAAGCTCCTCCGTAGAATGCCAGTCACCTGGCACGTTGATCTTGGCCAATCCAGCGAAACTGCTAGTCTATGGACAATCTGGCACACTTTAGCATGGCCAATCCACCGAACCTTCACATCTTTGGACTATGGGAGGGACCTCGAGCAGGCGGAGAAAATCGATGCAGAGACGGGAGAAAGTCCAAATGCCATATATTTGGGCTGAATGTCGAAATTGTTATGTGTTATCTATTATAGCGGTTCTTTTTATCAGCGTGGGTTAAAATGTATATACCCTTGTTGCAGGAACATTACTCTGGAACCAAAGTTGAGGTATCCAAACTGTGTATCTACGAAACTTGTAATGAGAGAGTCATAAAGTGTTGGCCATGATAGATTCCAAACAGTTGATGATCAAGTACATCGGCAGTCACTGTGCACCTCGGCGGGAACGTGTGGCGTCGTGATCGTATAGTGGTTAGTACTTTGAGCTGTGGCTGCATCAACCTCACTTCGACTCCGAGTCACGACAGCGGTAAGTTAATGTGTATCTCGAAAATTAACGGGTGCGGAATTCTCTGTGTAAGGCCTCTTTAAAGCGGGTCACAACTGAGTGCATGTTTCTGCTCCTGTGAGAGGCACCTGAATTCAAACTGTTGTGAATACGAGAATCTCCTCAGATCACGGCTTTATATTTTAAGTATTTTCATCTATCATACTCCTCCGGGTCTTTTATTTTTGCAAGTGAAAACAGTCTCTCTCAATTTGTTACATCAGCTTCTTCGGCTATTCTCCCAAAACTTTCAAGTGTCTCAACCAAATACCCACTGAACCTTCTTTATACGCGGAGAATAATCTTGGTCTCGATAGTCCCTCCATGGAAATGAATTTCCTGACATCTGGTCATGAAGCAGTGAGGAGGAGTGGGCAGAATTCTGAGAAATAGAGTCACTTGGCAGTGGAGAAAAGGAAACGAAGCAACACACGAAAATCAAGCACTTTGTGAATGTTGGGAAAGACTTCGAGAAAGAGACTCCGGGGAGAACGAAGGGCGCTGCCCGACTGATCGTCGACAGTCAAGACACATTTCCTTTGGTTAGAATGAGAAATCAACTGATATTTAGAAACTAAGAAAACTGTCCTAACTGCACATCAGAAAATACAGTTTTGTTATAGTTTCACTGCGAATATCTGGAAGTAGAAAATACAAAAATGGCTCGAATGTAAAATGGTGGAGGAGCGTTATTGACAGGGCTACGGATAATGGTGTAGTCTTTGTTCTGTAACACAAAGTCACCCTGTCTTGAACCACAGACTCCGTTCTGACTTCTCAGATGCTGTAAGACCTGCCGAGATTGCCCAACCTTTTGTGTTTTTGTTCCAGATTTGTGCATGGACAATAATTTGCTCTTATGACGTGGCCAGGATGAGATTGTTTCCATCATTATGTGGCATGTTTATTCGAGCAACGAGAGCAGTTGTCGTCTCTGTGGCGCAATCGGTTAGCGCGTTCGGCTGTTAACCGAAAGGTTGGTGGTTCAATCCCACCCGGAGACGAAATGATATCCGTCCCGAGGATGCTTTATTTTGTATACTTCGTCTCTCAGTGGGATCGAATCACCGCCTTGGTGCTTTTTATATTTCATGCCACGTTGATTTGATTTATTTTCTCCGGTTCCAATATTAAACACGCCAAATGCTGTCTTTATGATTTCAAACAGTCAGTTCGCATCCAAAGGTTTAATCAATATGAATTTGAACCACCATGGAGAGACATTCACCTAACAGCAACAGTGGAACGAAAGGGGCCTAGATTTTTCTCTTCAGATCAAAGAGTGTGAGACGGCGAAAGAGAGGCTCTCCAACGCGCAACTGGTATTTGGGCGGAGAAAGACAATCGTGGAAATAGAGAGAGAGTTTGTTTGCACTTGCAATATTCAAGAATGAGAGGAAAGGAATGCTGGGAGAAATGGTTTCAAAAAATCAGCAAGAGACAAAGAGACCAAGTTCCTCCGTAGAATACCCGTAATCCCGCAAATTGATCACGGCCAATCCAGCGAAACTGTTAACCCATGGACAATCTGGCTCATTTTAGCATGGCCAATACACCGAACGTTCACATCTTTGCACTGCGGGAGGGACCTCGAGCAGGTAGAGAAAACCGATGCAGACACCGGGAGAACGTCCAAATACCATAAGTTTGGGATGAATATCGGAATTGTTATGTATTATATATTATAGCCATTGCATTGTTATTTTTATGAGCCCGGTTAATTATCCTTGTTGCAGGAACATTATTATGGAACCAAAGTTAAGGCATCCAAACTTGTGTATCTACTAAAGTTGTTTTTAGGGAGTCATAAACTGTGCGTCATGATAGATTCCAAACAGTTGATGACCAAGTACATCGACAGTTACAGACGTGCTTCGCCGGTGACGTGTGGCGCCGTGATCGTCTCGTGGTTAGTGCTCTGCGTTGTGGCCGCAGCAATTTCGATTCAGAGTCACGGCAGCGATAATTTGATGAGTTTTTCGCAAATGAACTGATGAGGAATTCTCTGAGGAAAGGACTCTTTAAAACTGGCTCACATCTGAGTGCATGCTTCTGCTCCTGTTTGATGCTCCAGAATTCAAACGGTTGTGAATACGAGAATCTCTTCAGCTCCCAGTTTTTTATTTTAACTATTATCATCAAGCATACTCCTCAGGTTCTTGTCTGGTTGGAAGTGAAAACAGTCTCTCTCAATTTGCTGCATCAGCTTCTTTGGCCATTCACCCAAAACGTTCAAGTGTCTCAAGTAAAGACCCACGGAACTTTCTGTATACGCGGAGAATATTCTTGGTCTGGATGGTCCCTCCATCTCCATGAATTTCCTGACATCTGTCATGATGCAATGAAGAGGAGCGGGCAGGATTTTGGGAGATAATGCCAGTTGGCAATGGAGAAAATGGAAAAGAAGCGACACAAGAAAATCAAGCACTAGTTTTGTGAATGATGGGAAACACTTCGAGAAAGAGACACCGGGGAGAACGAAGGGCGCTGCCCGACTGCTCATCGACAGTGACGTCACATTTCCTTTGGTTAGAATGATTCGAGAAATCAACTGATATTTAGAATCTAAGAAAACTGTCCTTACTGCACATCAGAATATACAGTTTAATTATAGTTTCATTGCGAATATCTGGAAGCAGAAAATACAACAATGGCTCGAATGTAGAAGGCTGGAGGGCGTTATTGACAGGGCTATGGATAATGGCGTAGTCTTTGTTCTGTGACACATAATCAACGTGGCTTGAAACACAGACTCCGTTCTCTCTCCACAGATGCGGTCAGACCT
The DNA here is from genome assembly GCF_047496885.1 of Scyliorhinus torazame. NCBI lineage: Eukaryota > Metazoa > Chordata > Chondrichthyes > Carcharhiniformes > Scyliorhinidae > Scyliorhinus > Scyliorhinus torazame. Next base: position 175,542,786 of record NC_092720.1, on the reverse strand, counting down.
GCTGAGATTGCCCAGCATCTTGTGTTTTTGTTCCAGATTGGTTAGGGTTAGGGTTAGGGTTAGGGTCCTTTTCTCCGATTTAAGATTTCTTTTCTCCGGTTCCAATATTAAACACGCCAAATTCTGTCTTTTTGATTTTAAACATTCAGTTCGCATCCAAAGGGTTAATGAATATGAATTTGAATTACCATAGAGAGACATTCACCCAATAGCAACAGTGGGATGAAAGGATCTTAGATTTTTCTCTTTGGATCAAAGAGGGCGAGACGGCGAGTGAGAGACGCTCCAAAGTTCAACTGGTATGCGGGCGGAGATGTTGAGTCGTAGAAATAGAGAGAAAGTTCGTTTGCACTGACAATATTCAGGAATGAGAGGAAAGGGATACAGGATGTAATGGTTTTTTAAAAATCAGCAGGGGTCTTCGTGATCAAGCTCCTCCGTAGAATGCCAGTCACCTGGCACGTTGATCTTGGCCAATCCAGCGAAACTGCTAGTCTATGGACCATCTGGCACACTTTAGCATGGCCAATCCACCGAACCTTCACATCTTTGGACTGTGGGAGGGATCTCGAGCAGGCGGAGAAAATCGATGCAGAGAAGGGAGAAAGTCCAAATGCCATAAATTTGGGCTGAATGTCGAAATTGTTATGTGTTATCTATTATAGCGGTTCTTTTTATCAGCGTGGGTTAAAATGTATATATCCTTGTTGCAGGAACATTACTCTGGAACCAATGTTGAGGTATCCAAACTGTGTATCTACGAAACTTGTAATGAGAGAGTCATAAAGTGTTGGCCATGATAGATTCCAAACAGTTGATGATCAAGTACATCGGCAGTCACTGTGCACCTCGGCGGTAACGTGTGGCGTCGTGATCGTATAGTGGTTAGTACTTTTCGCTGTGGCTGCAGCAACCTTCTTCGACTCCGAGTCACGACAGCGGTAAGTTAATGTGTATCTCGGAAAGGAACGGGTGTGGAATTCTCTTTGTAAGGCCTCGTTAAAGCGTGTCACAACTGAGTGCATGTTTCTGCTCCTGTTGGAGGCACCTGAATTCAAACTGTTGTGAATACGAGAATCTCCTCAGATCACGGTTTTATATTTTAACTATTTTCATCTATCATACTCCTCCGGGTCTTTTATTTTTGCAAGTGAAAACAGTCTCTCTCAATTTGTTCCATCAGCTTCTTCGGCTATTCACCCAAAACTTTCAAGTGTCTCAACCAAATACCCACTGAACCTTCTTTATACGCGGAGAATAACCTTGGTCTCGATAGTCCCTCCATGGAAATGAATTTCCTGACATCTGGTCATGAAGCAGTGAGGAGTGGGCAGAATTCTGAGAAATAGAGCCACTTAGCAGTGGAGAAAAGGATACGAAGCAACACACGAAAATCAAGCACTAGGTTTGTGAATGTTTGGAAACACTTCGAGAAAGAGACTCCGGGAAGAACGAAGGGCGCTGCCCGACTGATCGTCGACAGTCAAGACACATTTCCTTTGGTTAGAATGAGAAATCAACTGATATTTAGAAACTAAGAAAACTGTCCTAACTGCACATCAGAAAATACAGTTTTATTATAGTTTTACTGCGAATATCTGGAAGCAGAAAATACAAAAATGGCTCGAATGTAAAAGGCTGGAGGCGCGTTATTGACAGGGCTACGGATAATGGTGTAGTCTTTGTTCTGTAACACAAAGTCACCCTGTCTTGAACCACAGCCTCCGTTCTGACTTCTCAGATGCTGTAAGAACTGCCGAGATTGCCCAACCTTTTGTGTTTTTGTTCCAGATTTGTGCATGGACAATAATTTGCTCTGAGGACGTGTCCAGTATGAGATTGTTTCCATCATAATTTGGCATGTTTGTTTGAGTGACGTGAGCAGTTGCCGTCTCTGTGGCGCAATCGGTTAGCGCGTTCGGCTGTTGCCCGAAAGGTTGGTGTTCAATCCCACCGAGAGACGTAATGATATCCCTCCCGAGGATCAAATGTTTTGTCTACTTCGTCCCTCTGTGGGATCGAATCACCGCCTTGGTGCTTTTTATATTTCATGCCACGTTGATTTGATTTATTTTCTCCGGTTCCAATATTAAACACGCCAAATGCTGTCTTTATGATTTCAAACAGTCAGTTCGCATCCAAAGGTTTATCAATATGGATTTGAACCACCATGGAGAGACATTCACCTAACAGCAACAGTGGAACGAAAGGGGCCTAGATTTTTCTCTTTAGATCAAAGAGTGTGAGACGGTGAATGAGAGGCACTGCAACGCGCAACTGGTATTTGGGCGGAGAAAGACAATCGTGGAAATAGAGAGAGAGTTTGTTTGCACTTGCAATATTCAAGAATGAGAGGAAAGGAATGCTGGGAGAAATCGTTTCAAAAAATCAGCAAGAGACAAAGAGACCAAGTTCCTACATAGAATACCCGTAATCCCGCAAATTGATCCCGGCAATCCAGCGAAACTGTTAATCCATGGACAATCTGGCTCATTTTAGCATGGCCAATACACCGAACGTTCACATCTTTGCACTGCGGGTGGGACCTCGAGCAGGGGAAGAAAACCGATGCAGACACCGGGAGAACGTCCAAATACCATAAGTTTGGGATGAATATCGGAATTGTTATGTATTATATATTACAGCCATTGCATTGTTATTTTTATGAGCCCGGTTAATTATCCTTGTTGCAGGAACATTATTATGGAACCAAAGTTAAGGCATCCAAACTTGTGTATCTACTAAAGTTGTTTTTAGGGAGTCATAAACTGTGCGTCATGATAGATTCCAAACAGTTGATGACCAAGTACATCGACAGTTACAGACATGCTTCGCCGGTGACGTGTGGCGCCGTGATCGTCTCGTGGTTAGTGCTATCCGTTGTGGCCGCAGCAATTTCGATTCAGAGTCACGGCAGCGATAATTTGATGAGTTTTTCGAAAATGAACTGATGAGGAATTCTCTGAGGAAAGGACTCTTTAAAACGGGCTCACATCTGAGTGCATGCTTCTGCTCCTGTTTGATGCTCCAGAATTCAAACGCTTGTGAATACGAGAATCTCTTCAGCTCCCAGTTTTTTATTTTAACTATTATCAGCAAGCATACTCCTCAGGTTCTTGTCTGGTTGGAAGTGAAAACAGTCTCTCTCAATTTGCTGCAACAGCTTCTTTGGCCATTCACCCAAAATGTTCAAGTGTCTCAAGTAAAGACCCACGGAACCTTCTGTATACTCGGAGAATATTCTTGGTCTGGATGGTCCCTCCATCTCCATGAATTTCCTGACATCTGTCATGATGCAATGAAGAGGAGCGGGCAGGATTTTGGGAGATAATGCCAGTTGGCAATGGAGAAAATGGAAAAGAAGCGACACACGAAAATCCAGCACTAGTTTTGTGAATGATGGGAAACACTTCAAGAAAGAGACACCGGGGAGAACGAAGGGCGCTGCCCGACTGCTCATCGACAGTGACGTCACATTTCCTTTGGTTCGAATGATTCGAGAAATCAACTGATATTTAGAATCTAAGAAAACTGTCCTTGCTGCACATCAGAATATACAGTTTAATTATAGTTTCATTGCGAATATCTGGAAGCAGAAAATACAACAATGGCTCGAATGTAGAAGGCTGGAGGGCGTTATTGACAGGGCTATGGATAATGGCGTAGTCTTTGTTCTGTGACACATAATCAACGTGGCTTGAAACACAGACTCCGTTCTCTCTCCACAGACGCTGTCAGACCTGCTGAGATTGCCCAGCATCTTGTGTTTTTGTTCCAGATTGGTTAGGGTTAGGGTTAGGGTTCTTTTCTCCGATTTAAGATTTATTTTCTCCGGTTCCAATATTAAACACGCCAAATTCTGTCTTTCTGATTTTAAACATTCAGTTCGCATCCAAAGGGTTAATGAATATGAATTTGAATTACCATAGAGAGACATTCACCCAATAGCAACAGTGGGATGAAAGGATCTTAGATTTTTCTCTTTGGATCAAAGAGGGCGAGACGGCGAATGAGAGACGCTCCAAAGTTCAACTGGTATGCGGGCGGAGATGTTGAGTCGTAGAAATAGAGAGAAAGTTCGTTTGCACTGACAATATTCAGGAATGAGAGGAAAGGGATACAGGATGAAATGGTTTTTAAAAAATCAGCAGGGGTCTTCGTGATCAAGCTCCTCCGTACAATGCCAGTCACCTGGCACGTTGATCTTGGCCAATCCAGCGAAACTGCTAGTCTATGGACAATCTGGCACACTTTAGCATGGCCAATCCACCGAACCTTCACATCTTTGGACTATGGGAGGGACCTCGAGCAGGCGGAGAAAATCGATGCAGAGACGGGAGAAAGTCCAAATGCCATATATTTGGGCTGAATGTCGAAATTGTTATGTGTTATCTATTATAGCGGTTCTTTTTATCAGCGTGGGTTAAAATGTATATACCCTTGTTGCAGGAACATTACTCTGGAACCAATGTTGAGGTATCCAAACTGTGTATCTACGAAACTTGTCATGAGAGAGTCATAAAGTGTTGGCCATGATAGATTCCAAACAGTTGATGATCAAGTACATCGGCAGTCACTGTGCATCTCGGCGGGAACGTGTGGCGTCGTGATCGTATAGTGGTTAGTACTTTGCGCTGTGGCTGCATCAACCTCGCTTCGACTCCGAGTCACGACAGCGGTAAGTTAATGTGTATCTCGAAAATTAACGGGTGCGGAATTCTCTGTGTAAGGCCTCTTTAAAGCGGGTCACAACTGAGTGCATGTTTCTGCTCCTGTGAGAGGCACCTGAATTCAAACTGTTGTGAATACGAGAATCTCCTCAGATCACTGTTTTATATTTTAACTATTTTCATCCATCATACTCCTCCGGGTCTTTTATTTTTGCAAGTGAAAACAGTCTCTCTCAATTTGATACATCAGCTTCTTCGGCTATTCTCCCAAAACTTTCAAGTGTCTCAACCAAATACCCTCTGAACCTTCTTTATATGCGGAGAATAATCTTGGTCTCGATAGTCCCTCCATGGAAATGAATTTCCTGACATCTGGTCATGAAGCAGTGAGGAGTGAGCAGAATTTTGAGAAATAGAGCCACTTGGCAGTGGAGAAAAGGATACGAAGCAACACACAAAAATCAAGCACTAGGTTTGTGAATGTTGGGAAACACTTCGAGAAAGAGACTCCGGGGAGAACGAAGGGCTCTTCCCGACTGACCGTCGACAGTCAAGACACATTTCCTTTGGTTAGAATGAGAAATCAACTGATATTTAGAAACTAAGAAAACTGTCCTAACTGCACATCAGAAAATACAGTTTTATTATAGTTTCACTGCGAATATCTGGAAGCAGAAAATACAAAAATGGCTCGAATGTAAAATGGTGGAGGAGCGTTATTGACAGGGCTACGGATAATGGTGTAGTCTTTGTTCTGTAACACAAAGTCACCCTGTCCTGAACCACAGACTCCGTTCTGACTTCTCAGATGCTGTAAGACCTGCCGAGATTGCCCAACTTTTTGTGTTTTTGTTCCAGATTTGTGCATGGACAATAATTTGCTCTTCTGACGTGGCCAGGATGAGATTGTTTCCATCATAATTTGGCATGTTTATTCGAGTGACGTGACAGTTGTCGTCTCAGTGGCGCAATCGTTTTCCGCGTTCGGCTGTTAACCGAAAGGTTGGTGGTTCAATCCCACCCAGAGACGAAATGATATCCCTCCCGAGGATGAAAGGTTTTGTATACTTCGTCCCTCTGTGGGATCGAATCACCGCCTTGGTGCTTTTTATATTTCATGCCACGTTGATTTGATTTATTTTCTCCGGTTCCAATATTAAATACGCCAAATGCTGTCTTTATGATTTCAAACAGTCAGTTCGCATCCAAAGGTTTAATCAATATGTATTTGAACCACCATGGAGAGACATTCACCTAACAGCAACAGTGGAACGAAAGGGGCCTAGATTTTTCTCTTTAGATCAAAGAGTGTGAGACGGCGAATGAGAGGCACTGCAACGCGCAACTGGTATTTGGGCGGAGAAAGTCAATCGTGGAAATAGAGAGAGAATTAGTTTGCACTTGCAATATTCAAGAATGAGAGGAAAGGAATGCTGGGAGAAATCGTTTCAAAAAATCAGCAAGAGACAAAGAGACCAAGTTCCTCCGTAGAATACCCGTAATCCCGCAAATTGATCACGGCCAATCCAGCGAAACTGTTAATCCATGGACAATCTGGCTCATTTTAGCATGGCCAATACACCGAACGTTCACATCTTTGCACTGCGGGAGGGACCTCGAGCAGGTAGAGAAAACCGATGCAGACACCGGGAGAACGTCCAAATACCATAAGTTTGGGATGAATATCGGAATTGTTATGTATTATATATTATAGCCATTGCATTGTTATTTTTATGAGCCCGGTTAATTATCTTTGTTGCAGGAACATTATTATGGAACCAAAGTTAAGGCATCCAAACTTGTGTATCTACTAAAGTTGTTTTTAGGGAGTCATAAACTGTGCGTCATGATAGATTCCAAACAGTTGAAGACCAAGTACATCGACAGTTACAGACATGCTTCACTGGTGACGTGTGGCGCCGTGATCGCCTCGTGGTTAGTGCTCTGCGTTGTGGCCGCAGCAATTTCGATTCAGAGTCACGGCAGCGATAATTTGATGAGTTTTTCGCAAATGAACTGATGAGGAATTCTCTGAGGAAAGGACTCTTTAAAACGGGCTCACATCTGAGTGCATGCTTCTGCTCCTGTTTGATGCTCCAGAATTCAAACGCTTGTGAATACGAGAATCTCTTCAGCTCCCAGTTTTTTATTTTAACTATTATCAGCAAGCATACTCCTCAGGTTCTTGTCTGGTTGGAAGTGAAAACAGTCTCCCTCAATTTGCTGCATCAGCTTCTTTGGCCATTCACCCAAAATGTTCAAGTGTCTGAAGTAAAGACCCACGGAACCTTCTGTCTCCGCGGAGAATATTCTTGGTCTGGATGGTCCCTCCACCTCCATGAATTTCCTGACACCTGTCATGATGCAATGAGGAGGAGCGGGCAGGATTTTGGGAGATAATGCCAGTTGGCAATGGAGAAAATGGAAAAGAAGCGACACACGAAAATCAAGCACTAGTTTTGTGAATGTTGGGAAACACTTCTAGATAGAGACACCGGGGAGAACTAAGGGCGCTGCCCGACTGCTCATCGACAGTGACGTCACATTTCCTTTGGATAGAATGTTTCGAGAAATCAACTGATATTTAGAAGCTAATAAAACTGTCCTTACTGCACAATAGAAAATACAGTTTAATTATAGTTTCATTGCGAATATCTGGAAGCAGAAAATACAACAATGGCTCGAATGTAGAAGGCTGGAGGGCGTTATTGACAGGGCTACGGATAATGGCGTAGTCTTTGTTCTGTGACACATAATCACCCTGGATTGAAACACAGACTCTCTCCAGAGATGCTGTCAGACCTGCTGAGATTGCCCAGCATTTTGTGTTTTTGTTCCAGATTGGTGCATCAACAAGAAGGAACTGTTACGATGTGGACAAGATGAGACTGTGTCCATCTTAAATTGGCTTGTTTATTGGAGCTAAAAGAGCATTTGTTGTCTCTATAGCGCGTTCGGCCATTAACCGAAAGTTTTGTGGTTCGATCCCATCCAGAGACGAAGTGTTATCCCACCCCGGGTGAAGCGTATTTTACGTTGTCCCTCTGTGGGATCGAATCACCGCCTTGGTGCTTTTTATATTTCATGCCACGTTGATTTGATTTATTTTCTCTGGTTCCAATATTAAACACGCCAAATGCTGTGTTTCTGATTTTAAACAGTCAGTTCGCATCCAAAGGGTAAATGAATATGAATTTGAATTACCATAGAGAGACATTCACCCAATAGCAACAGTGGGATGAAAGGATCTTAGATTTTTCTCTTTGGATCAAAGAGGGCGAAACGGCGAATGAGAGACGCTCCAAAGTTCAACTGGTATGCGGGCGGAGATGTTGAGTCGTAGAAATAGAGAGAAAGTTGGTTTGCACTGACAATATTCAGGAATGAGAGGAAAGGGATACAGGATGAAATGGTTTTTTAAAAATCAGCAGGGGTCTTCGTGATCAAGCTCCTCCGTACAATGCCAGTCACCTGGCACGTTGATCTTGGCCAATCCAGCGAAACTGCTATTCTATGGACAATCTGGTACACTTTAGCATGGCCAGTCCACCGAACCTTCACATCTTTGGACTATGGGAGGGACCTTGAGCCGGCGGAGAAAACCGATGCAGAGACGGGAGAACGTCCAAATGCCATATATTTGGGATGAATGTCGAAATTGTTATGTATTATCTATTATAGCGGTTCTTTTTTTCAGCGTCGGTTAAAATGTATATATCCTTGTTGCAGGAACATTACTCTGGAACCAATGTTGAGGTATCCAAACTGTGTATCTACGAAACTTGTAATGAGAGAGTCATAAAGTGTTGGCCACGATAGATTCCAAACAGCTGATGATCAAGTACATCGGCAGTCACTGTGCATCTCGGCGGCAACGTGTGGCGTCGTGATCGTCTGGTGGTTAGTACTTTGCGCTGTGGCTGCATCAACCTCGCTTCGACTCCGAGTCACAACAGCGGTAAGTTAATGTGTATCTCGAAAATTAACGGGTGCGGAATTCTCTGTGTAAGGCCTCTTTAAAGCGGGTCACAACTGAGTGCATGTTTCTGCTCCTGTGAGAGGCACCTGAATTCAAACTGTTGTGAATACGAGAATCTCCTCAGATCACTGTTTTATATTTTAACTATTTTCATCCATCATACTCCTCCGGGTCTTTTATTTTTGCAAGTTAAAACAGTCTCTCTCAATTTGTTACATCAGCTTCTTCGGCTATTCACCCAAAACTTTCAAGTGTCTCAACCAAATACCCTCTGAACCTTCTTTATACGCCGAGAATAATCTTGGTCTCGATAGTCCCTCCATGGAAATGAATTTCCTGACATCTGGTCATGAAGCAGTGAGGAGTGGGCAGAATTTTGAGAAATAGAGCCACTTGGCAGTGGAGAAAAGGATACGAAGCAACACACGAAAATCAAGCACTAGGTTTGTGAATGTTGGGAAACACTTCGAGAAAGAGACACCGGGGAGAACGAAGGGCGCTTCCCGACTGATCGTCGACAGTCAAGACACATTTCCTTTGGTTACAATGAGAAATCAACTGATATTTAGAAACTAAGAAAACTGTCCTAACTGCACATCAGAAAATACAGTTTTATTGTAGTTTCACTGCGAATATCTGGCAGCAGAAAATACAAAAATGGCTCGAATGTAAAAGGCTGGAGGCGCGTTATTGACAGGGCTACGGATAATGGTGTAGTCTTTGTTGTGTAACACAAAGTCACCCTGTCTTGAACCACAGACTCCGTTCTGACTTCTCAGATGCTGTAAGACCTGCCGAGATTGCCCAACCTTTTGTGTTTTTGTTCCAGATTTGTGCATGGACAATAATTTGCTCTTATGTCGTGGCCAGGATGAGATTGTTTCCATCAGAATTTGGCATGTTTATTCGAATGACGAGTTAAGTTGTCGTCTCTGTGGCGCAATCGGTTAGCGCGTTCGGCTGTTAACCGAAAGGTTGGTGGTTCAATCCCACCCAGAGACGAAATGATATCCCTCCCGAGGATGAAATGTTTCGTATACTTCGTCCCTCTGTGGGATCGAATCACCGCCTTGGTGCTTTTTATATTTCATGCCACGTTGATTTGATTTATTTTCTCCGGTTCCAATATTAAACACGCCAAATGCTGTCTTTATGATTTCAAACAGTCAGTTCGCATCCAAAGGTTTAATCAATATGAATTTGAACCACCATGGAGAGACATTCGCCTAACAGCAACAGTGGAACGAAAGGGGCCTAGATTTTTCTCTTTAGATCAAAGAGTGTGAGACGGCGAATGAGAGGCACTCCAACGCGCAACTGGTATTTGGGCGAAGAAAGTCAATCCTGGAAATAGAGAGAGAGTTTGTTTGCACTTGCAATATTCAAGAATGAGAGGAAAGGAATGCTGGGAGAAATCGTTTCAAAAAATCAGCAAGAGACAAAGAGACCAAGTTCCTCCGTAGAATACCCGTAATCCCGCAAATTGATCACGGCCAATCCAGCGAAACTGTTAATCCATGGACAATCTGGCTCATTTTAGCATGGCCAATAAACCGAATGTTCACATCTTTGCACTGCGGGTGGGACCCCGAGAAGGTAGAGAAAACCGATGCAGACACCGGGAGAACGTCCAAATACCATAAGTTTGGGATGAATATCGGAATTGTTATGTATTATATATTACAGCCATTGCATTGTTATTTTTATGAGCCCGGTTAATTATCCTTGTTGCAGGAACATTATTATGGAACCAAAGTTAAGGTATCCAAACTTGTGTATCTACTAAATTTGTTTTTAGGGAGTCATAAACTGTGCGTCATGATAGATTCCAAACAGTTGATGACCAAGTACGTCGACAGTTACAGACATGCTTCGCCGGTGACGTGTGGCGCCGTGATCGTCTCGTGGTTAGTGCTCTGCGTTGTGGCCGCAGCAATTTCGATTCAGAGTCACGGCAGCGATAATTTGATGAGTTTTTCGCAAATGAACTGATGAGGAATTCTCTGAGGAAAGGACTCTTTAAAACGGGCTCACATCTGAGTGCATGCTTCTGCTCCTGTTTGATGCTCCAGAATTCAAACGCTTGTGAATACGAGAATCTCTTCAGCTCCCAGTTTTTTATTTTATCTATTATCAGCAAGCATACTCCTCAGGTTCTTGTCTGGTTGGAAGTGAAAACAGTCTCTCTCAATTTGCTGCATTAGCTTCTTTGGCCATTCACCCAAAATGTTCAAGTGTCTCAAGTAAAGACCCACGGAACCTTCTGTATCCGCGGAGAATATTCTTGGTCTGGATGGTCCCTCCATCTCCATGAATTTCCTGACATCTGACATGATGCAATTTAGAGGAGCGGGCAGGATTTTGGGAGATAATGCCAGTTGGCAATGGAGAAAATGGAAAAGAAGCGACACACGGAAATCAAGCACTAGTTTTGTGAATGTTGGCAAACACTTCGAGAAAGAGACACCGGGGAGAACGAAGGGCGCTGCCCGACTGCTCATCGACAGTGACGTCACATTTCCATTGGTTAGAATTATTCGAGAAATCAACTGATATTTAGAATCTAAGAAAACTGTCCTTACTGCACATCAGAATATACAGTTTAATTATAGTTTCATTGCGAATATCTGGAAGCAGAAAATACAACAATGGCTCGAATGTAGAAGGCTGGAAGGCGTTATTGACAGGGCTACGGATAATGGCGTAGTCTTTGTTCTGTGACACATAATCAACCTGGCTTGAAACACAGACTCCGTTCTCTCTCCACAGATGCTGTCAGACCTGCTGAGATTGCCCAGCATTTTGAGTTTTTGTTCCAGATTGGTGCATCAACAAGAAGGAACTGTTACGATGTGGACAAGATGAGACTGTGTCCATCTTAAATTGGCCTTTTTATTGGAGCTGAAGTAGCATTTGTCGTCTCTGTGGCGCAATCGGTCAGCGCGTTCGGCTGTTAACTGAAAGGTTGGTGGTTCGATCCCACCCAGAGACGGAATGTTATCCCACCCCGCGTGAACCGCATTTTACTTTGTCCCTCTGTGCGATCGAAACACCGCCTTGGTGCTTTTAATATTTCATTCCACGTTGATTTGATTTCTTTTCTCCGGTTCCAATATTAAACACGCCAAATTCTGTCTTTCTGATTTTAAACATTCAGTTCGCATCCAAAGGGTTAATGAATATGAATTTGAATTACCATAGAGAGACATTCATCCAATAGCAACAGTGGGATGAAAGGATCTTAGATTTTTCTCTTTGGATCAAAGAGGGCGAGACGGCGAATGAGAGACGCTCCAAAGTTCAACTGGTATGCGGGCGGAGATGTTGAGTCGTAGAAATAGAGAGAAAGTTGGTTTGCACTGACAATATTCAGGAATGAGAGGAAAGGGATACAGAATGAAATGGTTTTTTAAAAATCAGCAGGGGTCTTCGTGATCAAGCTCCTCCGGAGAATGCCAGTCACCTGGCACGTTGATCGTGGCTAATCCAGCGAAACTGCTAGTCTATGGACAATCTGGCACACTTTAGCATGGCCAATCCACCGAACCTTCACATCTTTGGACTATGGGAGGGACCTCGAGCAGGCGGAGAAAATCGATGCAGAGACGGGAGAAAGTCCAAATGCCATATATTTGGGCTGAATGTCGAAATTGTTATGTGTTATCTATTATAGCGGTTCTTTTTATCAGCGTGGGTTAAAATGTATATACCCTTGTTGCAGGAACATTACTCTGGAACCAATGTTGATGTATCCAAACTGTGTATCTACGAAACTTGTAATGAGAGAGTCATCAAGTGTTGGCCATGATAGATTCCAAACAGTTGATGATCAAGTACATCAGCAGTCACTGTGCACCTGGTCGGGAACGTGTGGCGTCGTGATCGTATAGTGGTTAGTACTTTGAGCTGTGGCTGCATCAACCTCGCTTCGACTCCGAGTCACGACAGCGGTAAGTTAATGTGTATCTCGAAAATTAACGGGTGCGGAATTCTCTGTGTAAGGCCTCTTTAAAGCGGGTCACAACTGAGTGCATGTTTCTGCTCCTGTGAGAGGCACCTGAATTCAAACTGTTGTGAATACGAGAATCTCCTCAGATCACTGTTTTATATTTTAACTATTTTCATCCATCATACTCCTCCGGGTCTTTTATTTTTGCAAGTGAAAACAGTCTCTATCAATTTATTACATCAGCTTCTTCGGCTATTCACTCAAAACTTTCAAGTGTCTCAACCAAATACCCACTGAACCTTCTTTATACGCGGAGCATAATTTGGTCTCGATAGTCCCTCCATGGAAATGAACTTCCTGACATCTGGTTATGAAGCAGTGAGGAGTGGGCAGAATTTTGAGAAATAGAGCCACTTGGCAGTGGAGAAAAGGATACGAAGCAACACACGAAAATCAAGCACTAGGTTTGTGAATGTTGGCAAACACTTCGAGAAAGAGACACCGGGGAGAACGAAGGGCGCTGCCCGACTGCTCATCGACAGTGACGTCACATTTCCTTTGGTTAGAAAGATTCGAGAAATCAACTGATATTTAGAATCTAAGAAAACTGTCCTTACTGCACATCAGAATATACAGTTTAATTATAGTTTCATTGCGAATATCTGGAAGCAGAAAATACAACAATGGCTCGAATGTAGAAGGCTGGAGGGCGTTATTGACAGGGCTATGGATAATGGCGTGGTCTTTGTTCTGTGACACATAATCAACGTGGCCTGAAACACAGACTCCGTTCTCTCTCCACAGATGCTGTCAGACCTGCTGAGATTGCCCAGCATCTTGTGTTTTTGTTCCAGATTGGTTAGGGTTGGGGTTAGGGTTAGGGTTAGGGTTAGGGTTCTTTTCTCCGGTTTTAGATTTATTTTCTCCGGTTCCAATATTAAACACGCCAAGTTCTGTCTTTCTGATTTTAAACATTCAGTTCGCATCCAAAGGGTTAATGAATATGAATTTGAATTACCATAGAGAGACATTCACCCAATAGCAACAGTGGGATGAAAGGAACTTAGATTATTCTCTTTGGATCAAAGAGGGCGAGACGGCGAATGAGAGACGCTCCAAAGTTCAACTGGTATGCGGGAGGAGATGTTGAGACGTAGAAATAGAGAGAAAGTTGGTTTGCACTGACAATATTCAGGAATGAGAGGAAAGGGATACAGAATGAAATGGTTTTTAAAAAATCAGCAGGGGTCTTCGTGATCAAGCTCCTCCGTAGAATTCCAGTCACCTGGCACGTTGATCTTGGCCAATCCAGCGAAACTGCTAGTCTATGGACAATCTGGCACACTTTAGCATGGCCAATCCACCGAACCTTCACATCTTTGGACTATGGGAGGGACCTCGAACAGGCGGAGAAAATCGATGCAGAGACGGGAGAAAGTCCAAATGCCATATATTTGGGCTGAATGTCGAAATTGTTATGTGTTATCTATCATAGCGGTTCTTTTTATCAGCGTGGGTTAAAATGTATATACCCTTGTTGCAGGAACATTACTCTGGAACCAAAGTTGAGGTATCCAAACTGTGTATCTACGAAACTTGTAATGAGAGAGTCATAAAGTGTTGGCCATGATAGATTCCAAACAGTTGATGATCAAGTACATCGGCAGTCACTGTGCACCTCGGCGGGAACATGTGGCGTCGTGATCGTATAGTGGTTAGTACTTTGAGCTGTGGCTGCATCAACCTCACTTCGACTCCGAGTCACGACAGCGGTAAGTTAATGTGTATCTCGAAAATTAACGGGTGCGGAATTCTCTGTGTAAGGCCTCTTTAAAGCGGGTCACAACTGAGTGCATGTTTCTGCTCCTGTGAGAGGCACCTGAATTCAAACTGTTGTGAATACGAGAATCTCCTCAGGTCACTGTTTTATATTTTAACTATTTTCATCCATCATACTCCTCCGGGTCTTTTATTTTTGCAAGTGAAAACAGTCTCTCTCAATTTGTTACATCAGCTTCTTCGGCTATTCACCCAAAACTTTCAAGTGTCTCAACCAAATACCCACTGAACCTTCTTTATACGCGGAGAATAATCTTGGTCTCGATAGTCCCTCCATGGAAATGAATTTCCTGACATCTGGTCATGAAGCAGTGAGGAGTGGGCATAATTTTGAGAAATAGAGCCACTTGGCAGTGGAGAAAAGGATACGAAGCAACACACGAAAATCAAGCACTAGGTTTGTGAATGTTGGGAAACACTTCGAGAAAGAGACACCGGGGAGAACGAAGGGCGCTTCCCGACTGATCGTCGACAGTCAAGACACATTTCCTTTGGTTACAATGAGAAATCAACTGATATTTAGAAACTAAGAAAACTGTCCTAACTGCACATCAGAAAATACAGTTTTATTGTAGTTTCACTGCGAATATCTGGCAGCAGAAAATACAAAAATGGCTCGAATGTAAAAGGCTGGAGGCGCGTTATTGACAGGGCTACGGATAATGGTGTAGTCTTTGTTGTGTAACACAAAGTCACCCTGTCTTGAACCACAGACTCCGTTCTGACTTCTCAGATGCTGTAAGACCTGCCGAGATTGCCCAACCTTTTGTGTTTTTGTTCCAGATTTGTGCATGGACAATAATTTGCTCTTATGTCGTGGCCAGGATGAGATTGTTTCCATCAGAATTTGGCATGTTTATTCGAATGACGAGTTAAGTTGTCGTCTCTGTGGCGCAATCGGTTAGCGCGTTCGGCTGTTAACCGAAAGGTTGGTGGTTCAATCCCACCCAGAGACGAAATGATATCCCTCCCGAGGATGAAATGTTTCGTATACTTCGTCCCTCTGTGGGATCGAATCACCGCCTTGGTGCTTTTTATATTTCATGCCACGTTGATTTGATTTATTTTCTCCGGTTCCAATATTAAACACGCCAAATGCTGTCTTTATGATTTCAAACAGTCAGTTCGCATCCAAAGGTTTAATCAATATGAATTTGAACCACCATGGAGAGACATTCACCTAACAGCAACAGTGGAACGAAAGGGGCCTAGATTTTTCTCTTTAGATCAAAGAGTGTGAGACGGCGAATGAGAGGCACTCCAACGCGCAACTGGTATTTGGGCGAAGAAAGTCAATCCTGGAAATAGAGAGAGAGTTTGTTTGCACTTGCAATATTCAAGAATGAGAGGAAAGGAATGCTGGGAGAAATCGTTTCAAAAAATCAGCAAGAGACAAAGAGACCAAGTTCCTCCGTAGAATACCCGTAATCCCGCAAATTGATCACGGCCAATCCAGCGAAACTGTTAATCCATGGACAATCTGGCTCATTTTAGCATGGCCAATACACCGAACGTTCACATCTTTGCACTGCGGGTGGGACCCCGAGCAGGTAGAGAAAACCGATGCAGACACCGGGAGAACGTCCAAATACCATAAGTTTGGGATGAATATCGGAATTGTTATGTATTATATATTACAGCCATTGCATTGTTATTTTTATGAGCCCGGTTAATTATCCTTGTTGCAGGAACATTATTATGGAACCAAAGTTAAGGTATCCAAACTTGTGTATCTACTAAATTTGTTTTTAGGGAGTCATAAACTGTGCGTCATGATAGATTCCAAACAGTTGATGACCAAGTACATCGACAGTTACAGACATGCTTCGCCGGTGACGTGTGGCGCCGTGATCGTCTCGTGGTTAGTGCTCTGCGTTGTGGCCGCAGCAATTTCGATTCAGAGTCACGGCAGCGATAATTTGATGAGTTTTTCGCAAATGAACTGATGAGGAATTCTCTGAGGAAAGGACTCTTTAAAACGGGCTCACATCTGAGTGCATGCTTCTGCTCCTGTTTGATACTCCAGAATTCAAACGCTTGTGAATACGAGAATCTCTTCAGCTCCCAGTTTTTTATTTTATCTATTATCAGCAAGCATACTCCTCAGGTTCTTGTCTGGTTGGAAGTGAAAACAGTCTCTCTCAATTTGCTGCATTAGCTTCTTTGGCCATTCACCCAAAATGTTCAAGTGTCTCAAGTAAAGACCCACGGAACCTTCTGTGTACGCGGAGAATATTCTTGGTCTGGATGGTCCCTTCATCTCCATGAATTTCCTGACATCTGACATGATTCAATTTAGAGGAGCGGGCAGGATTTTGGGAGATAATGCCAGTTGGCAATGGAGAAAATGGAAAAGAAGCGACACACGGAAATCAAGCACTAGTTTTGTGAATGTTGGCAAACACTTCGAGAAAGAGACACCGGGGAGAACGAAGGGCGCTGCCCGACTGCTCATCGACAGTGACGTCACATTTCCATTGGTTAGAATGATTCGAGAAATCAACTGATATTTTGAATCTAAGAAAACTGTCCTTACTGCACATCAGAATATACAATTTAATTATAGTTTCATTGCGAATATCTGGAAGCAGAAAATACAACAATGGCTCGAATGTAGAAGGCTGGAAGGCGTTATTGACAGGGCGACGGATAATGGCGTAGTCTTTGTTCTGTGACACATAATCAACCTGGCTTGAAACACAGACTCCGTTCTCTCTCCACAGATGCTGTCAGACCTGCTGAGATTGCCCAGCATTTTGAGTTTTTGTTCCAGATTGGTGCATCAACAAGAAGGAACTGTTACGATGTGGACAAGATGAGACTGTGTTCCTCTTAAATTGGCCTGTTTATTGGAGCTAAAGGAGCATTTGTCGTCTCTGTGGCGCAATCGGTCAGCGCGTTCGGCTGTTAACTAAAAGGTTGGTGGTTCGATCCCACCCAGAGACGGAATGTTATCCCACCCCGCGTGAACCGCATTTTACTTTGTCCCTCTGTGCGATCGAAACACCGCCTTGGTGCTTTTAATATTTCATGCCACGTTGATTTGATTTCTTTTCTCCGGTTCCAATATTAAACACGCCAAATTCTGTCTTTCTGATTTTAAACATTCAGTTCGTATCCAAAGGGTTAATGAATATGAATTTGAATTACCATAGAGAGACATTCATCCAATAGCAACAGTGGGATGAAAGGATCTTAGATTTTTCTCTTTGGATCAAAGAGGGCGAGACGGCGAATGAGAGACGCTCCAAAGTTCAACTGGTATGCGGGCGGAGATGTTGAGTCGTAGAAATAGAGAGAAAGTTGGTTTGCACTGACAATATTCAGGAATGAGAGGAAAGGGATACAGAATGAAATGGTTTTTAAAAAATCAGCCGGGGTCTTCGTGATCAAGCTCCTCCGGAGAATGCCAGTCACCTGGCACGTTGATCTTGGCCAATCCAGCGAAACTGCTAGTCTATGGACAATCTGGCACACTTTAGCATGGCCAATCCACCGAACCTTCACATCTTTGGACTATGGGAGGGACCTCGAGCAGGCGGAGAAAATCGATGCAGAGACGGGAGAAAGTCCAAATGCCATATATTTGGGCTGAATGTCGAAATTGTTATGTGTTATCTATTATAGCGGTTCTTTTTATCAGCGTGGGTTAAAATGTATATACCCTTGTTGCAGGAACATTACCCTGGAACCAATGTTGAGGTATCCAAACTGTGTATCTACGAAACTTGTAATGAGAGAGTCATAAAGTGTTGGCCATGATAGATTCCAAACAGTTGATGATCAAGTACATCGGCAGTCACTGTGCATCTCGGCGGGAACGTGTGGCGTCGTGATCGTCTGGTGGTTAGTACTTTGCGCTGTGGCTGCATCAACCTCGCTTCGACTCCGAGTCACAACAGCGGTAAGTTAATGTGTATCTCGAAAATTAACGGGTGCGGAATTCTCTGTGTAAGGCCTCTTTAAAGCGGGTCACAACTGAGTGCATGTTTCTGCTCCTGTGAGAGGCACCTGAATTCAAACTGTTGGCAATACGAGAATCTCCTCAGATCACTGTTTTATATTTTAACTATTTTCATCCATCATACTCCTCCGGGTCTTTTATTTTTGCAAGTGAAAACAGTCTCTCTCAATTTGTTACATCAGCTTCTTCGGCTATTCACCCAAAACTTTCAAGTGTCTCAACCAAATACCCTCTGAACCTTCTTTATACGCGGAGAATATTCTTGGTCTCGATAGTCCCTCCATGGAAATGAATTTCCTGACATCTGGTCATGAAGCAGTGAGGAGTGGGCAGAATTTTGAGAAATAGAGCCACTTGGCAGTGGAGAAAAGGATACGAAGCAACACACGAAAATCAAGCACTAGGTTTGTGAATGTTGGGAAACACTTCGAGAAAGAGAAACCGGGGAGAACGAAGGGCGCTTCCCGACTGATCGTCGACAGTCAAGACACATTTCCTTTGGTTACAATGAGAAATCAACTGATATTTAGAAACTAAGAAAACTGTCCTAACTGCACATCAGAAAATACAGTTTTATTGTAGTTTCACTGCGAAT
This sequence comes from Scyliorhinus torazame, assembly GCF_047496885.1. NCBI lineage: Eukaryota > Metazoa > Chordata > Chondrichthyes > Carcharhiniformes > Scyliorhinidae > Scyliorhinus > Scyliorhinus torazame. The sequence goes on along the minus strand of NC_092720.1, from coordinate 175,523,790 downwards.
ATCTGGCAGCAGAAAATACAAAAATGGCTCGAATGAAAAAGGCTGGAGGCGCGTTATTGACAGGGCTACGGATAATGGTGTAGTCTTTGTTCTGTAACACAAAGTCACCCTGTCTTGAACCACAGACTCCGTTCTGACTTCTCAGATGCTGTAAGACCTGCGGAGATTGCCCAACCTTTTGTGTTTTTGTTCCAGATTTGTGCATGGACAATAATTTGCTCTTTTGACGTGGCCAGGATGAGATTGTTTCCATCATTATTTGTCATGTTTATTCGAGTAACGAGAGCAGTTGTCATCTCTGTGGCGCAATCGGTTAGCGCGTTCGGCTGTTAATCGAAAGGTTGGTGGTTCAATCCCACCCGAAGACGAAATGATATTCCTCCCGAGGCTGAAATGTTTTGTATACTTCGTCCCTCTGTGGGATCGAATCACCACCTTGATGCTTTTTATATTTCATGCCCCGTTGATTTGATTTATTTTCTCCGGTTCCAATTTTAAACACGCCAAATGCTGTCTTTATGATTTCAAACAGTCAGTTCGCATCCAAAGGTTTAATCAATATGAATTTGAACCACCATGGAGAGACATTCACCTGACAGCAACAGTGGAACGAAAGGGGCCTAGATTTTTCTCTTTAGATCAAAGAGTGTGAGACGGCGAATGAGAGGCACTGCAACGCGCAACTGGTATTTGGGCGGAGAAAGACAATCGTGGAAATAGAGAGAGAGTTTGTTTGAACTTGCAATATTCAAGAATGGGAGGAAAGGAATGCTGGGAGAAATGGTTTCAAAAAATCAGCAAGAGACAAAGAGACCAAGTTCCTCCGTAGAATACCCGTAATTCCGCAAATTGATCACGGCCAACACAGCGAACCTGTTAATCCATGGACAATCTGGCTCATTTTAGCATGGCCAATACACCGAACGTTCACATCTTTGCACTGCGGGGGGATCTCGAGCAGGTAGAGAAAACCGATGCAGACACCGGGAGAACGTCCAAATACCATAAGTTTGGGATGAATATCGGAATTGTTATGTATTATATATTACAGCCATTGCATTGTTATTTTTATGAGCCCGGTTAATTATCCTTGTTGCAGGAACATTATTATGGAACCAAAGTTAAGGCATCCAAACTTGTGTATCTACTAAAGTTGTTTTTAGGGAGTCATAAACTCTGCGTCATGATAGATTCCAAACAGTTGATGACCAAGTACATCGACAGTTACAGACATGCTTCGCCGGTGACGTATGGCGCCGTGATCGTCTCGTGGTTAGTGCTCTGCGTTGTGGCCGCAGCAATTTCGATTCAGAGTCACGGCAGCGATAATTTGATGAGTTTTTCACAAATGAACTGATGAGGAATTCTCTGAGGAAAGGACTCTTTAAAACGGGCTCACATCTGAGTGCATGCTTCTGCTCCTGTTTGATGCTCCAGAATTCAAACGCTTGTGAATACGAGAATCTCTTCAGCTCCCAGTTTTTTATTTTAACTATTATCAGCAAGCATACTCCTCAGGTTCTTGTCTGGTTGGAAGCGAAAACAGACTCTCTCAATTTGCTGCATCATCTTCTTTGGCCATTCACCCAAAATGTTCAAGTGTCTCAAGTAAAGACCCACGGAACCTTCTGTATACGCGGAGAATATTCTTGGTCTGGATGGTCCCTCCATCTGCATGAATTTCCTGACATCTGACATGATGCAATGAAGAGGAGCGGGCAGGATTTTGGGAGATAATGCCAGTTGGCAATGGAGAAAATGGAAAAGAAGCGACACACGGAAATCAAGCACTAGTTTTGTGAATGTTGGGAAACACTTCGAGAAAGAGACACCGGGGAGAACGAAGGGCGCTGCCCGACTGCTCATCGACAGTGACGTCACATTTCCATTGGTTAGAATGATTCGAGAAATCAACTGATATTTAGAATCTAAGAAAACTGTCCTTACTGCACATCAGAATATACAGTTTAATTATAGTTTCATTGCGAATAGCTGGAAGCAGAAAATACAACAATGGCTCGAATGTAGAAGGCTGGAAGGCGTTATTGACAGGGCTACGGATAGTGGCGTAGTCTTTGTTCTGTGACACATAATCAACGTGGCTTGAAACACAGACTCCGTTCTCTCTCCACAGATGCTGTCAGACCTGCTGAGATTGCCCAGCATTTTGTGTTTTTGTTCCAGATTGGTGCATCAACAAGAAGGAACTGTTACGATGTGGACAAGATGAGACTGTGTCCATCTTAAATTGGCTTGTTTATTGGAGCTAAAAGAGCATTTGTCGTCTCTGTGGCGCAATCGGTCAGCGCGTTCGGCTGTTAACTGAAACAATCCATGGACAATCTGGCTCATTTTAGCATGGCCAATACACCGAACGTTCACATCTTTGCACTGCGGGTGGGATCTCGAGCAGGTAGAGAAAACCGATGCAAACACCGGGAGAACGTCCAAATACCATAAGTTTGGGATGAATATCGGAATTGTTATGTATTATATATTACAGCCATTGCATTGTTATTTTTATGAGCCCGGTTAATTATCCTTGTTGCAGGAACATTATTATGGAACCAAAGTTAAGGTATCCAAACTTGTGTATCTACTAAATTTGTTTTTAGGGAGTCATAAACTGTGCGTCATGATAGATTCCAAACAGTTGATGACCAAGTACATCGACAGTTACAGACATGCTTCGCCGGTGACGTGTGGCGCCGTGATCGTCTCGTGGTTAGTGCTCTGCGTTGTGGCCGCAGCAATTTCGATTCAGAGTCACGGCAGCGATAATTTGATGAGTTTTTCGCAAATGAACTGATGAGGAATTCTCTGAGGAAAGGACTCTTTAAAACGGGCTCACATCTGAGTGCATGCTTCTGCTCCTGTTTGATGCTCCAGAATTCAAACGCTTGTGAATACGAGAATCTCTTCAGCTCCCAGTTTTTTATTTTATCTATTATCAGCAAGCATACTCCTCAGGTTCTTGTCTGGTTGGAAGTGAAAACAGTCTCTCTCAATTTGCTGCATCAGCTTCTTTGGCCATTCACCCAAAATGTTCAAGTGTCTCAAGTAAAGACCCACGGAACCTTCTGTATACGCGGAGAATATTCTTGGTCTGGATGGTCCCTCCATCTCCATGAATTTCCTGACTTCTGGCATGATGCAATGAAGAGGAGCGGGCAGGATTTTGGGAGATAATGCCAGTTGGCAATGGAGAAAATGGAAAAGAAGCGACACACGAAAATCAAGCACTAGTTTTGTGAATGTTGGGAAACACTTCGAGAAAGAGACACCGGGTAGAACGAAGGGCGCTGCCCGACTGCTCATCGACAGTGACCTCACATTTCCTTTGGTTAGAATGATTCGAGAAATCAACTGATATTTAGAATCTAAGAAAACTGTCCTTACTGCACATCAGAATATACAGTTTAATTATAGTTTCATTGCGAATATCTGGAAGCAGAAAATACAACAATGGCTCGAATGTAGAAGGCTGGAGGGCGTTATTGATAGGGCTACGGATAATGGCGTAGTCTTTGTTCTGTGACACATGATCAACGTGGCTTGAAACACAGACGCCGTTCTCTCTCCACAGATGCTGTCAGACCTGCTGAGATTGCCCAGCATTTTGTGTTTTTGTTCCAGATTGGTGCATCAACAAGAATGAGCTGTTACGATGTGGACAAGATGAGACTGTGTCCATCTTAAATTGGCTTGTTTATTGGTGCTAAACGAGCGTTGATCGTCTCTGTGGCGCAATCGGTCAGCGCGTTCGGCTGTTAACGGAAAGTTTGGTGGTTCGATCCCACCCAGCGACGTAGGGTTATCCCACCCCGGCTGAAGCGTATTTTACTTTGTCCCTCTGTGGGATCGAATCAACGCCTTGGTGCTTTTTATATTTCATGCCACGTTGATTTGATTTCTTTTCTCCGGTTCCAATATTAAACACGCCAAATGCTGACTTTCTGATTTTAAAAATTCAGTTCGCATCCAAAGAGTTAATGAATATCAATTTGAATTACCATAGAGAGACATTCACCCAATAGCAACAGTGTGATGAAAGGATCTTACATTTTTCTCTTTGGATCAAAGAGGGCGAGACGGCGAATGAGAGACGCTCCAAAGTTTAACTGGAATGCGGGCGGAGATGTTGAGTCGTAGAAATAGAGAGAAAGATGGATTGCACTGACAATATTCAGGAATGAGAGGAAAAGGACACAGGATGAAATGGTTTTTAAAATATCAGCAGGGGTCTTCGTGATCAAGCTCCTCCGTCGAATGCCAGTCACCTGGCACGTTGATCTTGGCCAATCCAGCGAAAGTGCTAGTCTATGGACAATCTGGCACACTTTAGCATGGCCAATCCACCGAACCTTCACATCTTTGGACTATGGGAGGGACCTCGAGCAGGCGGAGAAAACCGGTGCAGAGACGGGAGAAAGTCCAAATGCCATATATTTGGGCTGAATGTCGAAATTGTTATGTGTTATGAATTATGGCGGTTCTTTTTATCAGCGTGGTTTAAAATGTATATATCCTCGTTGCAGGAATATTACTCTGGAACCAATGTTGAGGTATCCAAACTGTGTATCTACGAAACTTGTAATGAGAGAGTCATAATGTGTTAGCCATGATAGATTCCAAACAGTTGATGACCAAGTACATCGGCAGTCACAGTGCACCGAGGCGGTAACGTGTGGCGTCGTGATCGGAAAGTGGTTAGTACTTTGCGCTGTGGCTGCATCAACCTCGCTTCGACTCCGAATCACGTCAGCGATAAGTTAATGTGCATCTCGGAAATGAACGAGTGCGGAATTCTCTGTATAAGGCCTCTTTAAAGCGGGTCACAACTGAGTTCATGTTTCTGCTCCTGTTAGAGGCTCCTGAATTCAAACTGTTGTGAATACGAGAATCTCCTCAGATCACGGTTTTATATTTTAACTAGTATCATCTATCATACTCCGCCGGGTCTTTTATTTTTGCAAGTGAAACAGTCTCTCTCAATTTGTTCCATCAGCCTCTTCGGCTATTCACCCAAAACTTTCAAGTGTCTCAACCAAATACCCACTGAACCCTCTTTATACGCGGAGAATAATCTTGGTCTCGATAGTCCCTCCATGGAAATGAATTTCCTGACATCTGGTCATGAAGCAGTGAGGAGGAGAGGGCAGAATTCTGAGAAATGGAGCCACTTGGCAGTGGAGAAAAGGAAACGAAGCAACACATGAAAATCAAGCACTAGTTTTGTGAATGTTGGGAAACACTTCGAGAAAGAGACTCCGAGGAACGAAGGGCGCTGCCCGACTGATCGTCGACAGTCAAGACACATTTCCTTTGGTTAGAATGAGAAATCAACTGATATTTAGAAACTAAGAAAACTGTCCTAACTGCACATCAGAATTTACAGTTTTATTATAGTTTCACTGCGAATATCTGGAAGCAGAAAATACAAAAATGGCTCGAATGTCAAAGGCTGGAGGAGCGTTATTGACAGGGCTACGGATAATGGTGTAGTCTTTGTTCTGTAACACAAAGTCACCCTGTCTTGAACCTTAGACTCCGTTCTGACTTCTCAGATGCTGTAAAACCTGCCGAGATTGCCCAACCTTTTGTGTTTTTGTTCCAGATTTGTGCATGGACAATAATTTGCTCTTATGACGTGGCCAGGATGAGATTGTTTCCATCATAATTTGGAATGTTTATTCGAGCGAAGTGAGCAGTTGTCGTCTCTGTGGCGCAATCGGTTTGCGCCTTCGGCTGTTAACCGAAAGGTTGGTGATTCAATCCCACCCGGAGACGGAATGATATCCCTCCCAAGGATGAAATATTTTGTATACTTCGTCCCTCTGTGGGATCGAATCACCGCCTTGGTGCTTTTTATATTTCATGCCACGTTGATTTGATTTCTTTTCTCTGGTTCCAATATTAAACACGCCAAATGCTGCCTTTATGATTTTAAACAGTCAGTTCGCATCCAAAGGTTGAACCAATATGAATTTGAACCACCATGGAGAGACATTCAACTAACAGCAACAGTGGAACGAAAGGGGCCTAGATTTTTCTCTTTCGATCAAAGAGTGTGAGACTGCGAATGAGAGGCGCTCCAACGCGCAACTGGTATTTGGGCGGAGAAAGTCAATCGTGGAAATAGAGAGAGAGTTTGTTTGCACTTGCAATATTCAAGAATGGGAGGAAAGGAATGCTGGGAGAAATGGTTTTTAAAAATCAGCAAGAGACAAAGAGACCAAGTTCCTCCGTAGAATACCCGTAATCCCGCAAATTGATCACGGCCAATCCAGCGAAACTGTTAATCCATGGACAATCTGGCTCATTTTTGCATGGCCAATACACCGAACGTTCACATCTTTGCACTGCGGGAGGGACCTCGAGCAGGTAGAGAAAACCGATGCAGACACCGGGAGAACGTCCATATACCATAAGTTTGGGATGAATATCGGAATTGTTATGTATTATATATTATAGCCATTGCATTGTTATTTTTATGAGCCCGGTTAATTATCTTTGTTGCAGGAACATTATTATGGTACCAAAGTTAAGGCATCCAAACTTGTGTATCTACTAAAGTTGTTTTTAGGGAGTCATAAACTGTGCGTCATGATAGATTCCAAACAGTTGATGACCAAGTACATCGACAGTTACAGACATGCTTCACTGGTGACGTGTGGCGCTGTGATCGTCTCGTGGTTAGTGCTCTGCGTTGTGGCCTCAGCAATTTCGATTCAGAGTCACGGCAGCGATAATTTGATGAGTTTTTCGCAAATGAACTGATGAGGAATTCTCTGAGGAAAGGACTCTTTAAAACGGGCTCACATCTGAGTGCATGCTTCTGCTCCTGTTTGATGCTCCAGAATTCAAACGCTTGTGAATACGAGAATCTCTTCAGCTCCCAGTTTTTTATTTTAACTATTATCAGCAAGCATACTCCTCAGGTTCTTGTCTGGTTGGAAGTGAAAACAGTCTCTCTCAATTTGCTGTATCAGCTTCTTTGGCCATTCACCCAAAATGTTCAAGTGTCTGAAGTAAAGACCCACGGAATCTTCTGTCTCCGCGGAGAATATTCTTGGTCTCGATGGTCCCTCCATCTCCATGAATTTCCTGACACCTGTCATGATGCAATGAGGAGGAGCGGGCAGGATTTTGGGAGATAATGCCAGTTGGCAATGGAGAAAATGGAAAAGAACCGACACACGAAAATCAAGCACTAGTTTTGTGAATGTTGGGAAACACTTCGAGAAAGAGACACCGGGGAGAACTAAGGGCGCTGCCCGACTGCTCATCGACAGCGACGTCACATTTCCTTTGGATTGAATGTTTCGAGAAATCAACTGATATTTAGAAGCTAAGAAAACTGTCCTTACTGCACATCAGAAAATACAGTTTAATTATAGTTTCATTGCGAATATCTGGAAGCAGAAAATACAACAATGGCTCGAATGTAGAAGGCTGGAGGGCGTTATTGACAGGGCTACGGATAATGGCGTAGTCTTTGTTCTGTGAGACATAATCACCCTGGATTGAAACACAGACTCTCTCCAGAGATGCTGTCTGACCTGCTGAGATTGCCCAGCATTTTGTGTTTTTGTTCCAGATTGGTGCATCAACAAGAATGAGCTGTTGCGATGTGGACAAGATGAGACTGTGTCCATCTTAAACTGGCTTGTTTATTGGAGCTAAAAGAGCATTTGTTGTCTCTATAGCGCGTTCGGCCATTAACCGAAAGTTTTGTGGTTCGATCCCATCCAGAGACGAAGTGTTCTCCCACCCCGGGTGAAGCGTATTTTACTTTGTCCCTCTGTGGGATCGAATCACTGCCTTGGTGCTTTTTATATTTCATGCCACGGTGATTTGATTTATTTTCTCTGGTTCCAATATTAAACACGCCAAATGCTGTCTTTCCGATTTTAAAAAGTCAGTTCGCATCCAAAGGGTTAATGAATATGAATTTGAATTACCAGAGAGAGACATTCACCCAATAGCAACTGTGGGATGAAAGGATCTGAGATTTTTCTCTTTGGATCAAAGAGGGCGGGACGGCGAATGAGAGACGCTCCAAAGTTCAACTGGTATGCGGGCGGAGATGTTGAGTCGTAGAAATAGAGAGAAAGTTGGTTTGCACTGACAATATTCAGGAATGAGAGGAAAGGGATACAGGATGAAATGGTTTTTAAAAAATCAGCAGGGGTCTTCGTGATCAAGCTCCTCTGTAAAATGCCAGTCACCTGGCACGTTGATCTTGGCCAATCCAGCGAAACTGCTATTCTATGGACAGTCTGGCACACTTTAGCATGGCCAATCCACCGAACCTTCACATCTTTGGACTATGGGAGGGACCTCGAGCAGGCGGAGAAAACCGATGCAGAGACGGGAGAACGTCCAAATGCCATATATTTGGGATGAATGTCGAAATTGTTATGTATTATCTATTATAGCGGTTCTTTTTTTCAGCGTCGGTTAAAATGTATATATCCTTGTTGCAGGAACATTACTCTGGAACCAATGTTGAGGTATCCAAACTGTGTATCTACGAAACTTGTAATGAGAGAGTCATAAAGTGTTGGCCACGATAGATTCCAAACAGCTGATGATCAAGTACATCGGCAGTCACTGTGCACCTCGGCGGCAACGTGTGGCGTTGTGATCGTGTAGTGGTTTGTACTTTGCGCTGTGGCTGCATCAACCTTCTTCGACTCCGAGTCACGACAGCGGTAAGTTAATGTGTATCTCGGAAATGAACGGGTGCGGAATTCTCTGTGTAAGGCCTCTTTAAAGCGGGTCACAACTGAGTGCATGTTTCTGCTCCTGTTAGAGGCTCCTGAATTCAAACTGTTGTGAATACGCGAATCTCCTCAGATCACGGTTTTATATTTTAACTATTATCATCTATCCTACTCCTCCGGGTCTTTTATTTTTGCAAGTGAAAACAGTCTCTCTCAATTTGTTACATCAGCTTCTTCGGCTATTCACCCAAAACTTTCAAGTGTCTCAACCAAATACCCACTGAACCTTCTATATACGCGGAGAATGATCTTGGTCTCGATAGTCCCTCCATGGAAATGAATTTCCTGACATCTGGTCATGAAGCAGTGAGGAGTGGGCAGAATTTTGAGAAATAGAGCCACTTGGCAGTGGAGAAAAGGATACGAAGCAACACACGAAAATCAAGCACTAGGTTTGTGAATGTTGGGAAACACTTCGAGAAAGAGACACCGGGGAGAACGAAGGGCGCTTCCCGACTGATCGTCGACAGTCAAGACACATTTCCTTTGGTTACAATGAGAAATCAACTGATATTTAGAAACTAAGAAAACTGTCCTAACTGCACATCAGAAAATACAGTTTTATTATAGTTTCACTGCGAATATCTGGAAGCAGAAATACAAAAATGGCTCGAATGTAAAAGTTTGGAGGCGCGTTATTGGCAGGGCTACGGATAATGGTGTCGTCTTTGTTCTGTAACAAAAAGTCACCCTGTCTTGAACCACAGACTCCGTTCTGACTTCTCAGATGCTGTAAGACCTGCCGAGATTGCCCAACCTTTTGTGTTTTTGTTCCAGATTTGTGCATGGACAATAATTTGCTCTTATGACGTGGCCAGGATGAGATTGTTTCCATCATAATTTGGCATGTTTATTCTAGCGATGTGAGCTATTGTCGTCTCTGTGGCGCAATCGGTTATCGCGTTCGGCTGTTAACCGAAAGGTTGGTGGTTCAATCCCACCCGGAGATGAAATGATATTCCTCCCGAGGATGAAATTTTTTGTATACTTCGTCCCTCTGTGGGATCGAATCACCGCCTTGGTGCTATTTATATTTCATGCCACATTGATTTGATTTCTTTCCTCCGGTTCCAATATTAAACAGGCCAAATGCTGACATTATGATTTTAAACAGTCATTTCACATCCAAAGAGCTAATCAATATTACTTTGAACTACCAGAGGGAGACATTTATCCCAATAGCAACAGTGAAACGATAGGGGCCTCGATTTTTCTCTTTGGTTCAAAGAGGGTGAGACGGCGATTGTGAGGCGTTCCATAGTGTAACTGGTATCTAGGCGAAATAGTTCAATCGTGGAAATAGAGAGAGAGTTTATTCGCACTGGCAATATTCAGGAATGAAAGGAAAAGGACAGAGGGTGAAACGGTTTCAAAAAAATCAGCAGGGAACGACGTGACGAAGTTCCTCCGTAGAATGCCGTAACCCGGCATGTTGATCTGGACCAATCCAGCGAAACTGCTGATGTATGGACAATCTGGCACACTTTAGCATGGCTAATCACCGAACCTTCACATCTTTGGATGTGGTAGGGACCAGGAACAGGCGGAGAAACTCGATACAGACACCGGGAGAACGTCCAGATACCATATGTTTGGGATAAATATCGAAATTGTTATGTATTGTGTATTACCAGAATGTTGCCTGGTATGGAGGGCATTAGCTATGAGGAGCGGTTGAATAAACTCGGTTTGTTCTCACTGGAACAAAGGAGGTTGAGGGGAGACCTGATAGAGGTATACAAAAGTATGAGGGGCATAGACAGAGTGGATAGTCAGAGGCTTTTCCCCAGGGTAGAGTGGTCAATTACTAGGGGGCACAGGGTTAAGGTGAGAGGGGCAAGGTTTAGAGTAGATGTACGATGCAAGTTTTTTACGCAGAGGGTAGAGGGTGCCTGGAACTCGCTACCGGAGGAGGTAGTGGAAGCAGGGACGATAGGGACATTTAAGGGGCATCTTGACAAATATATGAATAGGATGGGAATAGAAGGATACGGACCCAGGAAGTGTAGAAGATTGTAGTTTAGTCGGGCAGCATGGTCGGCACGGGCTTGGAGGGCCGAAGGGCCTGTTCCTGTGCTGTACATTTCTTTGTTCTTTGTTCTTTGTTATCTGCTACTCTGCACCTTTTTAGCCCATCTCAGGACCTCTTCTCTATCCTTAAGGCAGTAAAATCGCGCGATTACCGCCCTGGGTGGTTCTCCCGCTTTTGGTCTTCTCGCCGGAATCCGATTTGCCCACTCCACCTCCAAGGGGCCCGTAGGGGCCTCAGCACCCATCAGTGAGCTCAGCATCGTACTTGCGTACGCTCCACAGTCCACTCCTTCCACACCCTCAGGGAGACCCTGTATCCGAAGGTTCTTCCTTCGCGCTCCATTTTCTAGGGCCTCGATCCTTTCAGTACAATTTTTATGAAGTGCCTCGTGCGTCTGTGTCTTAACCGCCAGGCCCAGGATCTCGTCCTCAATATCTGTCACCTTCTGCTCCACCACGCGGAGCTCTGTCTCCTGGGTCTTTAGTGTCTCCTTGAGCCCCTCAATTGCCTGTAGCAACGGGGTCAGCACCTCCCTCTTCAGCAGCTCCGCGCACCGTCTCACAATTTCATCCTGCTCAGGCCCCCATGTCGCCTGCGCTTTCTCCCCCGCCATCTTGTACTTCTCTCTTTCTGACCCTTTGGTCGACGATTCCTCGCGCTGCAGCCGCCGCCGCCGGTTTTTTCTTCCTTCGTTTGGGGGTGGGGGGGTGGGGGGTGGAGACTCTCTTCCCACACACCCCACACCGGGTTGCGTCGTCAAAAAATTCCCCGTTGGGGCTCTTAAAAGAGCCAGAAGGTCCGTCGGAGCTGGAGCCGCCGAAACGTGCGGCTAGCTAGGCATCACCGCAACCGGAAGTCCCTTCAGTGGCCTTGATGAGATCTTTTCACAGTTGTTCCCTCTGCTGCTAGAATTCACCTTTGATACAGGCCCTCAGGTCAGCTTGCAGCTTTAAGCTTGCCCTTCCCCCGCCTGGATGCTGGAAGAGGCCCTGTTTATCCTGCAGTTGCAGCCAAATCCTTTACTGTTTCTGCTGTGTCTGGCACCCAAGAGACATACCGTTCCTGGGGGACACTGTCGGGGGAATATTGCAGCCTTCTTCCCACACCGGGAAATGTCAAACAAATGCCGTGGGGGCCCTGCAAAAGAGCCCAAAAGTCCGTTCCAAGCAGGAGCTACCGAATATGCGACCTAGCTCTGCATAGCCGCACCCGGAAGTCTCAATGGCCACTAAACATGACAGTCAGTTAAAATTTGCAGATGGAAAGGGAAACGTACAGTTGGATCATATTGATGAGGATATTGAGAAAAACCGTCAAAGTCGAAGGCTTGGCGTGGATCGATTAAATATGTCCAAGCTTTTCCAAGGTTTGACGAGAAGGAAGTGCAAGCTTTTTTCATTTCATTTGACAAGGTAGCTAAACAAATGAAATGGCCACAGGACATGTGGGTATTGCTGATTCAAACAAAGCTGGGAGGTAGAGTTAGTGAAGTCTTCGCATCATTACCGGTGGAGTTATCTGGGACGTATGAGGAGGTGAAAACATCTATCTTGGGTGCATCTGAACTAATGCCAGAAGTCTACAGACAAAGGTTTAGAAATTTAAGGAAAGCATTTGGGCAAACATACATGGAGTTTGAAAGGCTCAAACAGAGTAATTTTGGTAGGTGGATGAGGGGTTTGAAAATAGACCAAACGTATGAAGCTCTCAGAGAAATTATAATTTTAGAGGAGTTTAAAAATTCAATTCCTGATGTTATGAGAACTCATAAGAACATAAGAACTAGGAGCAGGAGTAGGCCATCTGGCACCTCGAGCCTGCTCCACCATTCAATGAGATCATGGCTGATCTTTTGTGGACTGAGCTCCACTTTCCTGCCCGAACACCATAACCCTTAATCCCTTTATTCATCAAAAAACTATCTATCTTTATCTTAAAAACATTTAATGAAGGAGCCTCTACTGCTTCACTGGGCAAGGGATTCCATAGATTCACAACCCTTTGGGTGACGACGTTCCTCTGAAACTCAGTCCTAAATCTACTTCCCCTTATTTTGAGGCTATGCCCCCTAGTTCTGCTTTCACCCGCCAGTGGAAACAACCTGCCCGCATCTATCCTATCTATTCCCTTCATAATCTTATATGTTTCTATAAGATCCCCACCTCATCCTTCTAAATTCCAACGAGTACAGTCCCAGTCTACTCAACCTCGCCTCGTAATCCAACCCCTTCAGGTCTGGGATTAACCTAGTGAATCTCCTCTGCACACCCTCCAGTGCCAGTACGTCCTTTCTCAAGTAAGGAGGCCAAAACTGAACACAGTACTCCAGGTGTGGCCTCACTAACACCTTATACAATTGCAGCAGAGCCTCCCTATTCTTAAACTCCATCCCTCTAGCAATGAAGGACAAAATTCCATTTGCCTTCTTAATCACCTGTTGCACCTGAAAACCAACATTTTGCGACTCATGCACTAGCACACCCAGGTCACTCTGCACAGCAGCATGTTTTAATATTTTATCATTTAAATAATAATCCCTTTTGCTGTTATTCCTACCAAAATGGATAACCTCACATTTGTCAACATTGTATTCCATCTGCCAGACCCTACCTCATTCACTTAGCCTCATGTTGGAGAGCAGAGGGTTAAAACTGCGAGATTAGCAGCAGAAATGGCAGGTGATTATGAATTAGGTCATAAATCAAAGCTTGGTTTCCGACATCAGTTTCAGCCTGTGAGGGATAGAAATTGGGACATGAGAAATGCTCAAGTGGTAAAGGTAAAGGTGATCTGATGGGAGGTAATAAGGAGAGTTAAAATTAAAAAGATTTTAAAAGATTAACAAGGAAATTCAGGAGGATGGAAAAGAAATGAAAAGTTTAAATGTTTTCACTGTAATAAACTAGGCCATGTAAAGTCACAGTGTTGGTGATTGAACTTGGAAGGCTGATGTGGTAAAACAGAAGAGGACCAGGTGGAGGATGAGGCGCATATTTTTAGTTCAGGAATATTGGCGGAGATACAACAGAAAGATATGGAAATAAAACGGATGTATCAGAAAGCATACACGGAAGAGGATTCTGAATGTATACCAGAGCGTTATTACCGCAAAAGTAATGTCTTGATGTGAAAATGGAGACCTTTACATATGCAGGCGGATGAAAAGTGTGCAGAAGTTCATCAAGTAGTATTGCCGGTAGGGTGTAGAAAGGATGTGTTGCGAGTTGCAAATAAGGTACCAGTGGGAGGTCTTTTGGGGCAATGGAAAACTCAAGTTAAAATCCAAAAACATTTTTATTTGCCTGGACTACATAAAGATGTAGTTAAATGTTGTCAATCATGTCACACATGTCAAGTGACAGGGAAACCTCAAGTGGTGATAAAACCAGCGCCCTTAATACCATTCCAGCATTTGAGGAACCTTTTACCAAGGTCCTAATTGATTGCATCGAACCGCTTCCGAAAACAAAAAGTGGGAATCAATGTCTTTTGACTACAATGGATGCGTCCACTAGGTTTCCAGAGGCCATTCCAGTACGTAATGTTACAGCTAAAAGGATTGTGGAGGAATTAATTAAATACTTTACTGGACATGGACTACCCACGGAGATACTATCGGATCATGGATCAAATTTTATCTCGAGGTTATTCAAAGAAGTTTTGAATAGCTTAGGAATAAAATAATTTAAATCAACTGCCTACCATCCAGAATCGCAGGGAGCGTTAGAAAGGTGGCATCAGACATTAAAGACAATGTTGAGGGCTTATTGTCAAGATTATCCAGGGGATTGCGATAAAGGAATTCCATTCATCTGTTTGCAATTAGGGATGCAACTAATGAGTCAACATAATTTAGTCCTTTTGAACTTTTGGTCATGAGGTAAGAGGACCACTTAAATTGATTAAGGAAAAATTGGTGAGGGAGATATCGGAAAATAGATTTTTGGATTGCCTTTCAAATTTTAGGGAACGATTAAATAGAGCAGGTGAATTGGCTAGACAGCATTTAAAAGTTGCACAAAATGTGATTAAATGGGTAGCGGGCAAGAAATCCAAAGTTTGTTGTTTTGCCAGTGGAGAAACTGTTTGAGTATTGTTCCCCGTGGTAGGTGAACCTTTAAAAGTTAGGTTTTGTGGAACTTATCAAATTGAGAGGTAATTAAGTGAGGTGAATTATGTGGCAAAAATACCAGATAGAAGGAAGAATCACCGAGTGTATCACGTGAATATGCTTAAAAGTTACTTTGAAAGGGGAGGAGAGAAAAAGGAGGAGGTTTTAATGATTCAACTCAAAGTATCGAACCACATCCAGATGACTGTAAATTTCACATACCTCAAATTAAATTGGAAAATGAGGATGTTCTTAAAAATTGGGATAAATTGTTGAGTTATCTTCCAGGGGAAAAACGAACTGACCTGAAAGAGTTATTGATATCACATGGACAAGTTTGCGGAGATAAATTGCGAAGTACTAAAATAGCTATACATGATGTAGATGTGGGAAATGCTATTCCAATCAAACAACATCCATATGGACTTAACCCTTTACAATTGGCACAGATTAACAAAGAGAGTGAGAGTGTGCTTAATGATGGCACAAACGAAGTGGGTTGCAGCCAATGTAGCTCACCCATAGTGATGGTACCAAAGCCAGGCGGTACCCAACGGTTATGTGTGGACTATGGAAAGGTTAATGCAGTTAGAGGAACGGACTCTGATCCTATCCCACGTTTGGAGGATTGCATTGAGAAAGTGGGCCAATCAGTGCTTATTTCTAAATTGGATTTACTTAAACGTTGAGGGCATGTACCTTTACCCGAAAGGGCGAAGGAGATTTCAGCTTTTGTGACTCCAGGTGGTATATACCAATTCAAAGTTATGCCATTTGGCAGGAAAAACGCACCAGTCACATTTCAACGGTTAACAGGATTACCCAATTGTGCGGTATACATCGATGATCTGTTAATTTTCAGCTAGTCATGGAAAGAACATTTAACACATCTGATAGGGTTATTCGATCAACTTCAAGAGGCGGGTTTGATAATAAGCCTAGCCAAAAGTGAATTTGTCACTTTCCTTGGCCATACAATCGGACAGGGTCGAACGGTCCCACGGGATGTGAAAACGAAAGTCATTGGGGAGTTTCCGATACCCTCGGCACGACGGGAAATAATGCGATTTCTTGGTATGAGTGGATTTTACCAGAAATTTTTACCCAATTTTAGCAGTGTGGTCGCACCACTGACTGACTTACTCAAGACGCGTCACAAATTCCATTGGACAGCGGAGTGTCAACAGGCATTTCACGGCCTGAATGCGGTGTTAACCACTGCTTCTGTGTTAGCCATCCCAAATTACACCAAAGCATTCAAAGTGGCGGTTGATGCGAGTGATGTGGGTGTAGGTGCGATGCTTCTACAGAACGACGACGAAGCGCTCGAGCGGCCTTTTGGTTATTTTTCAAAGAAATTGAATTCTCCCCAGAAAAGGTATTCCACGATTGAGAAGGCGATTTTGAGTTTGGTGCTGGCTTTGTAACATTTTCACATTTACGTAACTAGCAATCCATCTCACACCGTTATATATACTGATCATAATCCGTTTGCAATTTTGGGAGCGATTCCAGAACAACAATGCAAGGCTGTTTCGCTGGAGTTTACTGTTACAGACATTTCATTTAAAAATATTCGATGTGGCAGGACGAGCAAACTTGATAGCTGATGCTCTGTCACGAATGTGATGAACGGAAGCAATTTAAGTAGGAGGAAGATGAAGGGAAAAAATGTACTATATTATTGTACCTGTTTGCGTGTGTTGTTCATTTGAAACGAAACGTTTATTTACTGTGTGCAATTCTTAAAGGATGGTGAAAGGGTGAAAAATGAAACCATCTTGAAGTTACGGTTGCGGTTTTTCTCTTGGGAGGGGGAGGTGTCACGTGAGAGTAAGCTTTAATCAATGGGTCTTTAAGAAATGTACCTTTGAGAAATTGAGCTGTTCATGTTACAGGAGTGGTGTCACAGTGTGGGTGGAGCTGAGCTTCACTTCTGCTTTATTTAGTTTCAGTTTGAGAAAGAGCTTGGATGTGTCTGTGGGCTGCACTGCTGTTGATCTCTGACATGAAGGACCATCTCTTAGTCATTTGGTGAATTCAGAATAATTATAAATGTTTTCAGTCTTGAAGGTAAACCCTAATATGCTCTTGTTTGGAGGGTTGTTAAGTCTTTTGAATGTTAAAAGGAAAGCATACAGATCACTTAGTGTTGTATTCTTTGGCGGTATATTTGATTTACTGGTTGCTAAAATATTAACTGTTTGTTTTAAGAAGGTTGATCTGAGTTCATAGAATAAACATTGTTTAGTTTTAAAAAAACACTTTTTTTCTGCTTTTCCATACCTGTAGAGTGAACCGTGTGCTCCCCATACCACAATCTACTAAAAGTTGTGGGTCAGGTGAACTCCATGATGCACTTTGGGTTTCTCTAAACCCTAGCCCATAGCAATTTAAATGTATTTGCTGACATCTGGTCATGGTGCAATGAGGAGGAGTGGGCAAACGTTTGGGAAATAGAGCTAGTTGGCAGTGGAGAAAACGGAAATGAAGCGACACGTGAAAATCAAGCACCAGTTTTGTGAGGGAAACACTTCGAGAAACAAATCCGGGGAGAACGAAGGGCGCTCCCCGACTGATCAAAGACAGTCAAGACACATTTACGTTGTTTCGATTGAGTCGAGAATTAACTGATATTTAGAAACTAAGAAAACTGTCCTGACTGCACATCATTAAATACAGATTAATATTGGTTTCATTGCGAATATCTGGAAGCAGAAAATACGACAATGGCTCGAATGTGGAAGGTTGGAGGCGCGTTATTGACAGGGCAACGGGTCATGGTTCAGTCTTCGTTCTGTGACACACAGTCACCCTTCCTTGAAACATAGACTGCATTCTCTCTCCACAGCTGCTGTCAGACCTGCTGAGATTACCCAGCCATTTGTGTTTTTGTTCCAGATTGGTGCATCAGCCATAATTCGCTATTATGATGTGGACAAGATTAGACTGTTTCCATCATAATTTGGCATGTTTATTCGAATATGAGGCAGCGGTTGTCGTCTCCGTTGCCCAATCGGTTAGCGCGTTCGTCTGGTAACTGAAACGTTGTTGGATCGATTCCACCCACAGCCGAAGTTCTGTCGCACCCCTGATGAAGCGTTTTCTATACTTCCTCTCTCTGTGGGATCGAATCACCCATCTTGAGTTTTTTTTTTGTACTTCTTGCCATGTTGGTTTGATTTAATTCCTCAGGTTCCAATATTAAACACGCCAAATGCTGTCATTCTGATTTTAAACAGTCAGTTCACACCCAAGGAGTGAATCAATATTAATTTGAATTCCGATAGACAGACATTCACCCGAATAGCAATAGTGGGACGAAAGGGGCCGTGGCTTTTCTCTTTGGATCAATGAGGGTGAGAAGGCGAAATAGAGGCGCCCCAAAGTGCAAATGGTATGAGGGCGGTGAAGTTCAATCGTGGAAATAAAGAGAGAGTGTTTTTCCCAAATGAACGGATGAGGAATACTCGGTGTAAAGGCCTTTTTTAAACTGGTTCGCAACTGTGTACATGCTTCTGCTCTTTTTTGATGCACCAGAATTTAAATTGTTGTGAACACGAGAATCACGGAAGAGGGGGAGGAGTTGGTGTGCGAATTAAAAGGAAAGTGGGAAGAAGAGCTAGGGGAGGAGATAGAGGAGGGTATGTGGGCTGATGCCCTATGCAGGGTAAATTCCTCTTCCTCGTTCGCCAGGCTTAGCCTGATTCAATTCAAAGTGCTACATAGAGCACACATAACGGGAGAAAGACTGAGCAGGTTCTTTGGAGTGGAGGACAAGTGTGGGATGTGCGGCGGAAGCCGGTCAAACCACAAACATATGTTTTGGTCGTGCCCGGCACTGAAGGGGTATTGGAAGGGAGTGACGGGAGTGATTTCCAAGGTGGTGAAGGCCCGGGTTAAACCAGGCTGGGGGCTAGCTCTATTTGGAGTTGCGGATGAGCCCAGCGTAGGATTCTACTCATGTGGAAGGAGGCGAAACCCTCCGGACTGGAGGCCTGGGTAAACGATATGGCGGGGT
The DNA here is from genome assembly GCF_047496885.1 of Scyliorhinus torazame. Classification (NCBI taxonomy): domain Eukaryota; kingdom Metazoa; phylum Chordata; class Chondrichthyes; order Carcharhiniformes; family Scyliorhinidae; genus Scyliorhinus; species Scyliorhinus torazame. The sequence goes on along the minus strand of NC_092720.1, from coordinate 175,504,837 downwards.
TCATAAAACTGGAGCGGATAAAGTTTGCCCTGAGAGGATCGGCTCAAGGGTGCACCAGGCGGTGGCAGCCATTCCTCGACTACCTAGGGGAACGTTGGAGGGAAGACAGATGACCAGCAGCAGCATCCCAGGGGGGAGGGGGGGTGGAAGTTTTAGTTAATGTTAAACGATTAGATGACCATGTTGATTAGTCATTTGTTTATTGTTAAACTTTCTTTACTGTTATGTTTGATCTGTAAAGGGAAAAAATTTTGATCGAAAAAATTTTCAATAAAACATATTTAAAAAAACAAAAAAACACGAGAATCACCTCAGCTCCCCGTTTTATACTTTAGCTATTATCATCAATAATACTCATCCGGTTCATGTCTTTTTGGAAGTGAAAACTGCCTCTCTCAATTAGCTGCAACAGCTTCTTCTGCTATTCACCCCGAATTTTGAAGTGTCTCAACCAAATACCCACTGAATCTGCTGTCCACGAGGAGAATAATTTTGGTCTCGATGGTCTCTCCATATAATTGAATTTCCTGACATCGGAGCATGATGCAATGAGGAGGAGAGGGCAGAATTTTGGAAAATAGAGCCAGATGGCAGTGGAGAAAACGGAAACGAAGCGACACACGAAAATCAAGCACCAGTTTTGCGAATGTTGGGAAATACCTCGAGAAACAAAATCCGGGGGCAACGAAGGGTGCTGTGCGACTGACCAGAGACAGTCAAGACACATTTGCCTTGTTTCGAATGATTGGAGAATTTAACTGATATTTAGGAACTAAGAAAACTGTCCCTACTGCACATCATGAAATACAGATTTATATTGATTTCATTGCGAATATCTAGAAGCAGAAATAACGACAATGGCTCTAATGTGGAAGGCTGGAGGCGCGTTTTTGACAGGTCTCCGGATAATGGTGCAGTCTTCGTTCTGTAACTGGTGTTGTCTTTATTCTGTGACACAAAGTCACCCTGGCTTGAAACACAGACTGTGTTATCTCTCCACAGATGCTGTCGGACCTGCTAAGATTGTCCAGCCTTTTGTGTTTTTGTTCCAGATTGGTGCATCAACACTCATTTGCTATTGTAATGTGGATCAGATGAGACTGTTTCCATCATAATTTGGCATGTCTATTCGAGGAAAAGCTAGCAGTTGTCGTCTCCGTGGCGCAATCGTGGTGTTAGCCGAAAGGTTGGTGGTTTGTTCCCACCCAGAGACGAAGAGTTGTCCCACCCCTGTATGAAAAGCACCCCTGCTTTTTATTCTTCATGCCACATTGATTTGATTTATTTCCTCCTGTCCCAGTATAAAACACGCCAAATGCTATAATTCTGATTTTAAACAGTAAGATCATCCCCAAAGAGTAAATCAATATTAATTTGAACTACGATAGACAGACATTCATCTCAATAGCAACAGTGGGACGAACGGGGCCTAGATTTTTCTCTTTCGATCAAAGAGGGTTAGACGGCGAATGACAGGCGTTCCAAAGTGCAGAATGAGAGGAAAGGGATGCAGGATTAAATGGTTCAAAATAATCAGCATGGGACGCCATGTCCAAGATCCCCCGCAGTATACCCAGAACCCGGCATGTTGATCATGGCCAATCCAGCTAAACTGCTAACCTCTGGACAATCTGGCACACTTTAGCATGACCAATCCACCGAACCTTCACGTCTTTGGACTGTGGAAGGGACTTCGAGCAGGAGGAGAAAACCGATGCAGACACCGGGAGAACGTCCGAATTCCATATGTTTGGGATGAATATCGAAATTGTTTTGTATTATATATTATAGCGGTTGCATGATTATTTTTATGAGCCTCGGTTAAAGTGCATAAATCCTTGTTGCAGGAACATTATTATAGAACCGTATTTAATGCATCCAAACTCTATATCTACTAAAGTTGTAATTAGGGAGTCGTAATGTGTGGGCCATGATAGATTCCAAACAGTTGACGACCAAGTACATCCACAGTCGCAAGTCTACTCGGCGGTAACGTGTGGTGCGTGATCGTATACTGGTTAGTACTCTGCGTTGTGGCCGCAGTAACCTCGATTAGAATCCGAACCACAGCAGCGATAAGTTGATATGTTTTTCGAAAATAAATGGATGAGGAATTCTCTGTGTAAAGGCTTCTTTAAAACGGGTTCACAACTGAATGCGTGCTTCTTCTCCTGTTTGATGCTCCATGATGCGCAATCAATTGCACAAAGACGCAGATTTGGTACAACTGTGGCTTTATTGCAGTCAGATGCGTGGCCTCCTGCTGCAGCTGACGAAATGGCAAGGCAATGCAGGCCATGCATATTTACACAGATCTTAGTGGGCGGAGGCAGTCGGCAGGGGCGACCGGCGAACCTGAAGAGCAGGTCCTACCTTACATCCCCGAATACAATTGTTCACCACATTCACCCCCTGTTAAAAATGGCTCCGGCGGGCGGGGGGCGGGGGGGGGGGGGGGGGGGTGATGTGAAATTATATACAAACAGTGCAATTATGTACAGTTTTAAGAAGAAAAAAAAGAAAGGTCCATGTTGACCGTCCGGAGTCTGTCAAAGGTTCAGACAATCCTGTGCTTTGGTGCTTCGTTGGGAGTGGCATAATGGTGGCGGCGAAGTCGGTGGTGGAGGTGGCACCGATGGCAGTGGTGGTGGTGCTGATGCTGGCCAGTCATCGGGGAAATCCGTGTGCGTGCCGATATCCTCTACGTCCTCTTGTGCAGAAGGCGGGGGGGGGGGGGGGTCTGGTGGGGTCAATGTTGGCGGCGTGGTGGGAGGGGGGCGCATGGGTGGGGGATTGTGTTGGGGTGGTACCTGGCGGTGCCAGGTCCCTGAGTGAGACAGTATCTTGGCGGTCGTCGGGGAACTCCACGTAGGCATATTGAGGGACGGCGTGGAGCAGTTGAACGCTGTCCACCAAGTGCTCCGCCTTGTGGAGTCGGACGTGCCTACAGGGAGGGACCGGTCGTGGAGTGGCGAGCCTAGTCGGCAGCGAAACCCCGAATGTGTACTTCCTGGGGAAGGTAAAAACACCTTCATGGGGTGTGGTATTAATGGCTGTGCACAATAGTGACCGGATGGAGTGCAGAGCGTCAGGGGTGATCTCCTGCGAGCGAGAGGCTGGGAGGTTCCTGGACCGTAGGGCCAGCTGAATTGCCCTCCTAACCATCACATTCTGCCGTTCTACTTGCCCGTTTACCCTGGGGTTGTAGCTGGTTGCCCTGTTGGAGGCTATGCTGCTGAGCAGGAACTGACGCAGCTCATCACTCATGAAGGAGGATCCCCTGTCACTGTGGGTGTAAGCGGGGAAACCAAACAGAGTGAAGATGGTGTTGAGGGTCTTGATGATGGTGGAAGACGTCATAGCGGCATGGGATGGCGTAGGGGAACCTGGAGTACTCATCGACCATACTAAGAATGTACGTGTTACAGTCGATGGACGGAAGGGGTCCTTTGAAATCCACGCTGAGGAGTTCGAAGAGGCGGGAAGCCTTCACCAGGCATGCATGGTCCGGCTAGTAGAAGTGTGGCTAGCACTCCGCACAGACCTGGCAGTCCCTGGTGACTGTCCTTACTTCCTCGATGGAGTCGGGCAGATTGCGAGCTTTGACCAGGTGGTCCAATCGACTCACTGCCGGGTGACAACCGCTGTCGTGTCAGGACCGGAGTTGGTCCACTTGTGCGCTGGCACATGTACCTTGGGAGAGGGCGTCTGGGGGGCTCGTTGAGTTTACCAGGGCGATACAAAATCCCGTAATTATAGGTGGAGTGCTCGATTCTCCACCACAAGGTTTTATCATTTTTGATCTTGCCTCGATGTGTGTTCTTGAACATGAAGGCTACCGACCGTTGGTCCGTAAGGAGAGTGAATCTCTTACCGGCCAGGTTATGCCTACAATGCCGCAGAGCTTCAGCTGTAGCTTGGGCCTCCTTTTCGACGGATGAGTGTCGAATTTCAGAGGCATGAAGGGTGCGGGAAAAGAATGCCACGGGTCTGACTGCTTGGTTTAGAGTGGCAGCAAGGGCAATGTCTGAAGCGTTGCTTTCTACTTGAAAATGCAATGACTCCTCCACTGCGCCTTGGCGATGTCTGCTCTGATGCAGGCGAAAGCGTGTTGTGCGTCGGCTGCAAGAGGGAATTGGGTGGACTGAATGAGTGGGCGGGCCTTGCCCGCATAGTTTGGGAGCAACTGGGCATAGTAGGAAAAGAACCCCTGGCAGCGTTTGAGGGCCTTGGGGCAGTGGGGTAGGGGGAGCTCTATGAGGGGGTGCATGCAGTCAGGGTCGGGCCTGAGAAGTCCGTTTAGGACTACATAGCCAAGAATGGCTAACCGGGTCATGCTGAACACGCACTTCTCTTTGTTATAGGTCACGTTGAGAAGAATTGCAGTGTGGAGGAATTTATCGAGTTTGGCATCGTGGTCCTGCTGGTCATGGGCGCAGATGGTGATATTATCTAAGTGCGGAAATGTGGCCCGCAAACCGTACTGGTCGACCATTCGGTCCATTTCCCTTTGGAAGACCGAGATCCCGTTTGTGATGCTGAAAAGGACACTAAGGAAGTGATAGAGGCGATGGTGCACCACGAAGGCAGTGTATGGACGGTCCGACTTCTGGAAGGGGAGCTGGTGGTAGGTGGATTTCAGGTCAATTGTTACAAAGACCCGGTACTGCGCAATCTGATTAATCATATCAGATATGAACATAGAACATAGAATATTACAGCGCAGTACAGGTCCTTCGGCCCTCGATGTTGCGCCGACCTGTGAAACCACTCTAAAGCCTATCTACACTATTCCCTTACTGTCCATATGTCTATCCAATGACCATTTGAATGCACTAAGTGTTGGCGAGTCCACTACTGCTGCAGGCAGGGCATTCCACGCACTTACTACTCTCTGAGTAAAGAACCTACATGTGACATCTGTCTTATATCTATCTCCCCTCAATTTAAAGCTATGTACCCTTGTGCTAGACATCAGCATCCGAGGAAAAAGGCTCTCGCTGTCCACCCTATCCAATCCTCTGATCATCTTGTATGCCTCAATTAAGTCACCTCTTAACCTTCTTCTCTCTAACAAAAACAGCCTCAAGTCCTTCAGCCTTTCCTCATAAGATCGTCCCTCCATACCAGGCAACATTCTGGTAAATCTCCTCTGCACCCTTTCCAATGCTTCCACATCCTTCCTATAATGCGGCGACCAGAATTGCACGCAATACTCCAAATGCGGCCGCACCAGAGTTTTGTACAGCTGCAACACGACCTCATGGCTCCAAAACTCAATCCCTCTACCAATAAAAGCTAACACACCGTACGCCTTCTTAACAACCCTCTCGACCTGGGTGGCAAATTTCAGGGACCTATGTACATGGACACCGAGATCTCTCTGCTCATCCACACTTCCAAGAATCTTACCATTAGCCCAGTACTCTGTCTTCCTGTTATTCCTTCCAAAACGAATCCTCTCACACTTTTCTGCATTAAACTCCATTTTCCACCTCTCAGCCCAGCGCTGCAGTTTAGCTATGTCCCTCTGTAACTGGTAACATCCTTCCACACTGTCCACAACTCCACCGACTTTAGTGTCATCTGCAAATTTACTCACTCATCCTTCTACGCCCTCCTCCAGGTCATTTATAAAAATGACAAACAGCAGTGGCCCCAAAACAGATCCTTGTGGTACACCACTAGTAACTGGACTCCAGGGTGAACACTTCCCATCAACCACCACCCTTTGTCTTCTTCCAGTTAGCCAATTTCTGATCCAAACTGCAAAATCTCCCTGAATCCCATGCTTCCGTATTTTCAGCAGTAGCGTATGGGAACATTATCAAACGCTTTACTGAAATCCATATACATCACATCAACTGCTTTACCGTCATCCACCTGTTTGGTCACCTTCTGAAATAACTCAATAAGGTTTGTGAGGCACGACCTACCCTTCACAAAACCGTGTTGACTATCCATAATCAAATTATTCCTTTCCAGATGATTATACATCCTATCTCTTATAAACCTTTCCAAGATTTTGCCCACAACAGACGTAGGGCTCACTGGTCTATAGTTACCGGGATTGTCTCTACTTCCCTTCTTGAACAAGCGGACAACATTTGCTATCCTCCAGTCTTCTGGCACTATTCCTGTACACAAAGATGACTTAAAGATCAAAGCCAAAGGCTCAGCAATCTCCTCCCTAGCTTCCCAGAGAATCCTAGGATAAATCCGATCCGGCCCAGGGGATTTATCTATATTCACACTTTCCAGAATTGTTCACACCTCCTCCTTATGAACCTCAAGCCCTTCTAGTCTAGGAGCCTGAATCTCAGTATTCTCCTCGACAGCATTGTCTTTTTCCTGTGTGAATACTGACGAAAAATATTCATTTAGCACCGCTCCTGTCTCCTCGGACTCCAAGCACAACTTCCCACTACTGTCCTTGACTGGCCCTACTCTTACTCTAGTCATTCTTTTATTCCTGACATATCTACAGTAAGCTTTAGGATTATCCTTGATCCTACCTTCCAAAGACTTCTCATGCCCCCTCCTGGCTCTTCTTAGCTCTCTCTTTAGATCCTTCCTAGCTAACGTGGAACTCTCGAGCGCCCTAACTGAACCTGCATGTCTCATCTTTACATAAGCCTCCTTCTTCCTCTTGACAAGTGTTTCGAGTGTCTTAGTAAACCACGGTTCCCTTGCTCGACCACTTCCTCCCTGCCTGACAGGTACATACTTATCAAGGACACGCAGTAGCTGTTCCTTGAACAAGCTCCACATTTCCATTGTGCCCGTCCCCTGCAGTTTTCCTCTCCATCCGAGGCATACTAAGTCTTGCCTCATCGCATCATAATTGCCTTTCCCCCAGATATAACTCTTGCCCTGCGGTATATACCTATTCCTTTCCATCACTAAAGTAAACGTAATGTAATCGAATTGTGGTCACTATCACCAAAGTGCTCACCTATCTCCAAATCTAACACCTGTCCTGGTTCATCGCCCAGTACCAAATCCAATACGGCCTCGCCTCTCGTTGGCCTATCTACATACTGTGTCAGGAAACCCTCCTGCACACATTGGACAAAAACGGACCCATCTAAAGTACTCGAACCATAGTGTTTCCAGTCAATATTTGGAAAGTTAAAGTCCCCTATTTCAACTACCCTGTTGCTTTCGCTCCTATCCAGGATCATCTTTGCAATCCTTTCCTCTACATCTCTGGAACTTTTCGTAGGCCTATAGAAAACCCCTAACAGGGTGACCTCTCCTTTCCTGTTTCTAACCTCAGCCCATACTACGTCAGTAGACGAGTCCTCATCAAACCTCCTTTCTGCCACCGTAATACTGTCCTTGACTAACAATGCCACCGCTCCCCCTCTTTTACCACCTTCCTTGAACTTACTGAAATATCTAAGCCCCGGCACCAGCAACAACCATTGCTGTCCCTGCTCTATCCATGTCTCCGAAATGGCCACAACATCGAAGTCCCAGGTACCAACCCATGGCGCAGGTTCAGCCACCGTATTCCGGATGCTCCTGGCATTAAAGAAGACATATTTTAAACCACCTTCCTGCCTGCCAGTACACTCCTGCAACTTTTAAACCTTACTCATGACCTCACTGCTCTCAACCTCCTGTATACTGGAGCTACAATTCAGGATCCCAAGCACCTGCTGAACTAGTTTAAACCCTCCCGAAGAGGATTAGCAAATTCCCCCCTGAGGATATTGGTACCCATCTGGCCCAGGTGTAGTCCATCCCGTTTGTAGAGGTCCCACCGACCCCAGAATTAGCCCCAATTATCCAGAAATCGGAAATCCTCCCTCCTGCACCATCCCTGTAACCACGTGTTCAACTCCTCTCTTTCCCTATTCCTCTGCTCGCTATCACACGGCAGGGGTAACAACCCAAAGATAATAACTCTGTTTGTCCTAGATCTAGGTTTTCACCCTAGCTCCCTGAATTTCTGCTTTACATCCCAATCCCTTTTCCTTCCTATGTCGTTGCTGCCTATGTGGACCACGACTTGGGCTGCTTCCCCTCCCACTTAAGGATCCCGAAAACACGATCCGAGACATCACGCACCCTGGCACCTGGGAGGCAACACACCAACCGCGATTCTCTCTCGTTCCCACAGAATCCCCTATCTATCCCCCTAACTATGGAGTCTCCAATGACGAATGCTCTACTCCTCTCCCCCCTTCCCTTCTGAGCAACAGGGACAGACTCTGTGCCGGAGACCTGCACCCCATGGCTTTCCCCTAGAAATGTATGGGAGGGGGTACGCATCGAGCTGCGTGTACCAATTGATGGTCTGGCTGCAGTCCACGACCATTCTGTGTTTCTCCCCAGTTTTAACCACTACCACTTGGGCTCTCCAGGGGCTGTTGCTGGCCTCGATAATACCTTCCTTAAGCAGTCGTTGGACTTCGAACCTGATCAAGGTCTTGTCCTGGGTGCTGTACCGTCTGCTCCTGGTGGCAACGTGCTTGCAATCTGCAGTTAGATTGGCAAAAATCGAGGTGGGATCGACCTTGAAGGTCGCGTGGCCGCAAACGGTGAGGGGGAGGGGCGGGTCAGGGCCCGCCGAATTTGAGGGTGAGGCTCTGGAGATTGCACTGGAAGTCCAGGCCCAACAGGAGTGCAGCGCAGAGGTTAGGAAGGACATAGAGGCGGAAGTTATTACATTCTACACCCTGGACAGTGAGGGTGACTGTACAGTAGCCTTGGATCGGGACGGAGTGGGATCCGGAGGCCAGTGACATACTTTGATTGGCAGGATGGACCGCTAGGCAGCAGCGTCTTAGCGTATCTGGGTGTATGAAGCTGTTGGTGCTCCCGGAGTCCAGCAGGCATGAGGTCGCGTGGCCGTTGATTTTCACCATCTTCGACACGGTGGCCTGGTTGTGCGGGCGAGATTGGTCCAGCGTCATGGAAGCGAGCTCCAGTTAGTTGTCGGATGCTGCGGATGGCGAGCGTGTGCGGTTCCGTTCTCGGGATGTCTGAAGACCCTGTGAGAAATAAGATGGCGGCGCCCAAGGTGTGCATATTGCGGGGTCGGGACAAGTTGTCGGCGCCGATGGGGCGCACGTGGCCTAAGGGGGACAGGATGACGGCGCCCATTGTTCGCCCATGGCTCTGGGAGGAGAAGATGGTGGCCCCCATTGTGCGTTTGGTGTGGGGAAGATGGCGATAGCGGGCGCGATCACAGCGGCTGCACGGGCCTGGCACAAAGCCGCGAAGTGGCCCATCGTACTGCAGGATTCACAAACAGCAGTGTGGGTCGGGCAGGGTTGGCGGGGTGCTTCTGCTGACCGCAGAAGTAGCAGCGGGGACCCACGGGGCGCGCGGGTCGGCGTGCGGTGCAGGCATATTGGAAGGCAGGGCCCAGTCTGAGGACGTCGCCGGCGGGGTCCAGGGACAATAGGAATTGGTAGACGGGTGGGCAGCGCGGCGGGAGAGATAGGACTGTACATTACAGGATGCGACCATCATGGAGAGCTCCAAGGTTTTTGTCTCAGCCAGTTCGAGCGTGGCCCCTTCCAGTAATCGTTCTCGGATGCGGTCCGATGCAAATCCCGTCACAAAAGCATCGCGCATGAGGAGGTTCACGTGTTCAGCGCCGTTAATGGCCTAACATTCACAGTCCCGAACAAGTGGAATTAGTGCATGCCAGAAATCTTCGATGGACTCACCAGGTAGTTGCGAGCGGGTGGCAAGTACATGCCTGGCGAAGAGCATGTTTGTCTTCTGAGCAGAGTGTTCTTTAAGGAATGCCATTGCTTTCGCGTAATTCGAGGCGTCTTGGATCAACGGGAACACGCTGGAGCTCAGCCTGGAGCACAGGACGTTTTTCTTCTGAGCCTCCATTGGGGCGGGTCTGCAGCGTTGATATAGGCCTCAAAACACGCTATCCAGTGAGTAAAGTCTTTTCTGGCGTGGGGCGACTGCGGATCCAGCTGCAGGCGATCTGGTTTGATTCTGACATCCATTCTGTGGAAAAATATGACTGCAATACATTGATGTGCAATCATTTGCACAAAGACGCAGATTGGGTACCACTGTGGATTTATTGCAGTCAGGTGCGTGTCCTCCTGCTGCAGCAGGCGAAATGGCAGGGCAATGGAGGTCATGCATACTTATAGAGATCTTAGTGGGCGGAGCCAGCCGGCAGGGCCTACCGGCGAACCTGTAGTGCAGGTCCTACCTTACATCCCCTAATGCAGTGGTACACGACACTCCAGAATTCAAACTGTTGTGAAGACGAGAATCTCCTCAGCTCCCGGTTTAATATTTTAACTATTATCACCAATCATACACCTCCGGTTCTTGTCTTTTTGGAAGCGAAAACAGTCTCTCTCAATTTGCTGCATTAGCTTCTGCGGGCATTCACCCAAAATGTTCAAGTGTCTCAACCAAATACGCACAGCACCTCGATAGTTTCTCCATATAAATGTATTTCCTGACATCTGGTCATGATGCAATGAGGAGGAGTGAGCACAATTTTGAGAAATAAAGCCAGTTTGCAGTGGACAATACGGAAGCGAAGCGACACACGAAAATCAAGCACCAATTTTGTGGATGTTGAGAAACACTTCGAGAAACATAATCCGTGGAGAACGAAGAGCGCTGTCCGACTTATCAGGGACAGTGAAGAAACATTTCCCTTCTTTGGAAAAATTCGAGAAATTAACTGACATTTAGAATCCACGAAAACTGTCCTTACTGCACATCAGAAAACACAGTCTAATATTGGTTTCATTGCGAATATCTGGAAGCAGAAAATACAACAATGGATCGAATGGAGAAGGCTGAAGGCGTGCAATTGACAGGGCTACGGCTAATGGTGTAGTCTTCGTTCTGTGACACGCAGTCACCCTGGCTTGAAACACAGACTGCGATCTCTCTCCACAGATGCTGTCAGACCTGATGAGATTGCCCAGCCTTTTATGTTTTTGTTCCAGATTGGTGCATCATCAATAATTTGCGATTATCATGTGGGCAAAATTAGACTGTTTGCATGTTTATTGGAGGGAGAGCAGCTATTGTCGTCTTTATGGCGCAATCGAGTAGCGCGTTCGTCTATTAACCGAAAGAATTGTGATTCGATTCCAGCAAAAGACGAACTGTTATCCCACCCCCAACTGAATTGTTATTGCACTTCGTATCTCTGTGGGATCAAATCACCGACCTTGGTGGTTTTTATACTTCATGCCATATTGATTAGAGTTCTTTCCTCCGGTTCCAATATTACCCACGCCACATGCAGTCAGTCTGATTATAAACAGTCAGTTCACACCACAAGAGTTAATCAATATTAATTTGAACTACGATAGACAGACATTCACCCAAATAGCAACAGTGGAACGAAAGGGGCCGCGATTTTTCTCTTTGGATTAAAGAGGTTTAGACGTCGAACGAGACGCGTTCCAAAGTGCAACTGGCATGTGGGCGGAGAAGTTCAGTCGTGGAAATAGAGAGAGAGATTGTTTGCACTGACAATATTCAGGAATGAGAGGAACGGCATACAGGATTAAATGGTTTCAAAAAATCTTCAGGTGCCGAAGTGACCACGTTTCTCCGCAGTATACCCGTAACCCGGGACGTTGATTATGTCCAATCCAGCTAAACTGCTAATCAATGGACAATTTGGCACACTTTAGCATGGAAAACCCACCGAAGTTTCACATCTTTGGACTGTGGGAGGGACCTCGAGCACGAGGACAACACTATGCAGACACCAGGAGAACGTCCAAATTCCATATGTTTGGGATGAATGTCGAAAGTGTTATGTATTACATATTATAGCGGTTGCATGATTATTTTTATGAGCTTGGCTTTAAGTGCATATTTCCTTGTTGCAGGAACATTATTATGGAACCATGTTTAAGGCATCCAAACTGTGTATCTACGAAAGGTGTAATGAGGGAGTCAGAAAGCGTGGGCCATGTTGGATTCCAAACAGTTGATGACCAAGCACATCGACAGTTGCAGGTTGCCTCGGCGATAACGTGAGGCACCGTAATCATACAGTCGATCGTGCTTTGCGTTGAGGCTGCAGCAACCGCGGTTCCAATCCAAGGCAGGGCAGTGATAAGTTGACGTGTTCGTCTGAATAAACTCTGTGGAACTTTCTATGCAAAGGCCTCTTTAAAACGGGCTCACCACTGAGTGCGTGCTTCTGCTCCTGTTTGATGCTCCAGAATTCAAAATGTTGTGAAAAAGAGAATCTGCTCAGTTCCCCGTTTAAAACTTTAACTATAATATTCAATCATACTCCTCCGGTTCTTGTCTTTTTGGAACTGAAACAGTCTCCCTCAATTTGCTGCATTAGCTTCTTCGGCAATTCACCCAATATTTCAAAGTGTCTTAAGCAAATACGCACTGAACCTTCTGTATCCGCGAAGAATAATCTTGGTTTCGATAGTCACCATATAAATGTATTTCCTGACGTCTGTTCATGTCGCAATGAGGAGGAGTGGGTAGAATTTTGGGAAATAGAGCCACTTTGCAGTGGAGAAAACGGAAACGACGCCACACACGAAAATGAAGTACCAGTTTTGTGAATGTTGGGAAACACTTCGAGAAACAGAATCCGAGGAGAACGAAGGGCGCTATCTGACTGATCAGAGACAGTCAAGACACATTTCCCTTGTTTGGAATGATTTGAGAAATTAACTGATATTTAGAGACTATGTCCTCACTGCACATCAGAAAATACAGTTGAATATCGGTTTTATTGCAAATATCTGGAACCAGAAATTACAACAATGGCTCGAATGTAGAAGGCTGGAGGCGCGTAATTGACAGGGCCACAGCAAATGGTGTCGACTTCGTTCTGTGACACACAGTCACCCTGGTTTGAAGCACAGACTGCGTTCTGTCTCCACAGATGCTGTCAGATATGCTGCGATTGCCCACCAGCCTTTCGTGTTTTTGTTCCAGATTGGTGCATCAACAATTATTTGCGAATATCATGTGGAGAAGATCAGACTGTTTCCATCATAATTTGGCATGTTTATTCGATGAACAACAGCAGTTGTCGTCTCTGTAGCGCAATCGGTTAGCGCGTTCGGCTATAAACCGAAAGATTAGTGGTTCTATCCCACCCAGCGACGAAGTGTTATCCCACGCCTCGCTAAAGTGTTTTTATACTTCGTATCTATGTGGGGTCAAATCATCCACCTGGGTAGTGTTTATACTTCAAGCCACACTGATTGATTTCTTTCCTCCGGTTCCAATCTTAAACACGCTATATGCTGTCATTCTGATTATAAACAGGCAGTTCACATCCCAAGAGTTAATCGATATAATTTGAACTACGATAGACAGTCATTCACCCCAGGAGCAACAGTGGGACGAAAGCAGCCCAGATTTCTCTCTCGATTAAAGAGGGTTAGACGGCGAATGAGAGGCGATCCGAAGTACAACTTCGGCGAAAAAGTTCAATCGTGGAAGTAGAGAGAGTGTGTGTTTTCACTGACAAAATTCAGGAATGAGAGGAAAGGCACACATGATGAAATGGTTTCAAAAAATCAGCAGAGGACGACGTGACCACGTTCCTGCGCTGTATACCCGTAACCCGGCACGTTGATGATGTCCAATCCAGCTAAACTGCTAATCAATGGACAAAATGGCACACACACAAATTACCTTTTCAAATTGTGTGTGTGTGTGTGTGTGTGTGGTGGTGGGTGGGGGGGGGTTGGGGGGGTTGGGGGGGGGGGGGGGTTGGGGGGGTGGGGGGGTGGGGGGGGGGGGTGGGGGGGTGGGGGGGGTGGGGGGGGGGTGGGGGGGGGTGGGGGGGGGGGGGTGGGGGGGGGGTGGGGGGGGGTGGGGGGGGGTGGGGGGGGGGTGGGGGGGGGGTGGGGGGGGGGTGGGGGTGGGGTGGGGGGGGGGACTGAAGTGACATGACAGAAAAGCTGTGACCTGAGTGACTGGTTGGGAATGTACACTGAATTAAAAAAATTAAGCATTGGTAACTAATTAAATATACTTACTTTATTATAATTTAGGGGGGGTATCTAAGCCAGAGATCGGAGAGTACTATATTTAGCTTTCACATTTATAGTAGAAATCTAGTGCTAGGAAACAGTTAGTTAACAGTAACTTTTTTTTAAATTTAACTTTTCATTTTAATTTACTAATTAATTGACGCATTGTCAGTTAGAGGGGTGCAGTGCTCTGACTATGAGATGTGGCAGGTGCGGGAGGCTTCCAGCGTTCCGGATGGCTTGATCTGCAGATAGTGCACCCAACTGGAGCTCCTCACAGACCGTATGGTTCGGTTGGAGCGGCAATTGGATGCACTTAGGAGCATGCAGGTGGCGGAAAACGTCATAGATCGCAGTTATATAAAGGAGGTCACACCCAAGCTGCAGGCAGAGAAATGGGTGACCACCAAAAAGGGCAGGCAGTCAGTGCAGGAATCCCCTGTGGTTGTGATCCTCTCGAATAGGTATACCCCTTTGCATACGGTCGGGGAGGATAGCCTATCAGGGGAAAACAGCAGCAGCCAGAGCAGTGGCACCACGGCTGGCTCTGATGTTCAGAAGGGAGGTTAAAGCGCAGACGAACAATAGTAATTGGTGACTCTATAGACAGGGGCACAGATAGGCGCTTCTGTGAACGTGAAAGAGACTCCAGGATGGTATGTTGCCTCCCTGGTGCCAGGGTCCAGGATGTCTCCGAACTGGTAGAGGGCATCCTGAAGCGGGAGGGCCAACAGGCAGAGACCGTTGTACATATTGGTACTAACGACATAGGCAGGACGGGGTATGAGATCCTGCCACAGGAATTCGGGGAACTAGGCAGAAAGTTAAAAGAAAGGACCTCTAGGGTTGTAATCTCGGGATTACTCCCTGTGTCACGTGCCTGTGAGGCTAGGACTAGGAAGATAGAGCAGCTAAACACGTGGCTAAACAGCTGGCGTAGGAGGGATGGTTTCCGTCATCTGGACCACTGGAAGCTCTTCCGGAGCAGGCGTGACCCATATAAGAAGGACGGGTTGCATCTAAACTGGAGAGGCGGAAATATCCTGGCTGCGAGATTTGCTAGTGTGACACGGGAGGGTTTAAACTAGTATGACAGGGGGTGGGCACGGGAGCAATAGGTCAGAACGGGAGAGCATTGAGGGAGAACTAGGGAAATGAGGCAGAGCAGACAGGGAGACGTTGCTGAACACAGCGGGTCTGGTGGCCTGAAGTGCATATGTTTTAATGCAAGAAGTATTAAGGGTAAGGCAGATGAACTTAGAGTTTGGATTAGTACTTGGAACTATGATATTGTTGCCATTACAGAGACCTGGTTGAGGGAAGAGCAGGATTTGCAGCTAAACGTTCCAGGATTTAGACGTTTCAGGCAGGATAGAGGCGGATGTAAAAGGGGAGACGGAGTTGCGCTACTGGTTAGGGAGGATATCACAGCTGTACTGCGGGAGGACACCTCAGAGGGCCGTGAGGCTATATGGGTAGAGATCAGGAATAAGAAGGGTGCAGTCACAATGTTGGGGGTTTACTACAGGCCTCCCAACAGCCAGCGGGAGATAGAGGAGCAGATAGGTAGACAGATTTTGGAAAAGAGTAAAAACAACAGGGTTGTGGTGATGGGAGACTTCAACTTCTCCAATATTGACTGGGACTCACTTGGTGCCCGGGGCTTAGACGGGGCAGGGTTTGTAAGGAGCATCCAGGAGGGCTTCTTAAAACAATATGTAGACAGTCCAACTAGTGAAGGGGCGGTACTGGACCTGGTATTGGGGAATGAGCCCGGCCAGGTGGTAGAAGTTTCAGTAATGGAGCATTTCGGGAACAGTGACCACAATTCAGTAAGTTTTAAAGTGCTGGTGGACAAGGATAAGAGTGGTCCTACGGTGAATGTACTAAATTGGGGGAAGGCTAATTATGATAATATTAGGCGGGAACTGAATAACCTAGATTGGGGGCGGTTGTTTGAGGGCAAATCAACATCTGACATGTTGGCAGGCTTTCAAGTGTCATTTGAAAGGAATTCAGGACCGGCATGTTCCTGTGAGGATATCGAGTGATATTGTTGGCCTCGTCAACAAGAAAAAAAGAGGCATTTGTCAGGGCTGAAAGCCTGGGAACAGACGATGTCTGTGTGGAATATAAGGAAAGTAGGAAGGAACATAAGAAAGGAGTCAGGAGGGCTAGAATATGTCACGAAAAGTCATTGGCAAATAGGGTTAAGGAAAATCCCAAGGCTTTTTACACGTACATAAAAAGCAAGAGGGTAGCCAGAGAAAGGGTTGGCCCACTGAAGGATAGGCAAGGGAATCTATGTGTGGAGCCAGAGGAAATGGCCGCCGTATTAAATGAATACTTTGCATCAGTATTCACCAATGAAAAGGAATTGGTAGATGTTGAGTCGCGAGAAGGGTGTGTAGAGAGCCTGGATCACATTGAGATCCAAAAAGACGAGGTGTTGGGAGTCTTAAAATATATTAAGGGAGATAAGTCCCCAGGGCCTGATGGGATCTACCTCAGAATACTGAAGGAGGCTGCAGAGGAAATTCCTGAGGCCTTGTCAGAAATCCTGCAATCCTCACTGGCTTCAGGTGATGTCCCAGAAGACCGGAGAATAGCCAATGTTGTTCCTCTGTTTAAGAAGGGTAGCAAGGGTAATCCAGGGAACTACAGGCCGGTGAGCCTTACTTCAGTGGTCGGGAAATTATTAGAGAAAATTCTTCGAGACAGGCTCTACACGCATTTGGAAGCAAATGGACGTATTAGTAAGAGACAGCATGGTTTTGTGAAGGGGAGGTCGTGTCTCACTAACTTGATAGAGTTTTTCGAGGAGGTCACAAAAATGATTGATGCAGGTAGGGCAGTGGCTGTTGTCTATATGGACTTCAGTAAGGCCTTTGACAAGGTCCCTCATGGTATACTAGTACAAACCGTGAAGTCACACAGGATCAGGGGTGAGCTGGCAAGGTGGATACAGAACTGGCTAGGTCATAGAAGGCAGAGAGTAGCAATGGAAGGATGCTTTTCGAATTGCAGGGCTGTGACCAGTGGTGTTCCGCAAAGATCAGTCCTGGGGCCTTTGCTGTTTGTAGTATATATAAATGATTTGGAGGAAAATGTAAACTGATCTGATTAGTAAGTTTGCAGACAACACAATGGTTGGTGGAATTGCAGAAAGCGATGAGTGCTGTCAGAGGATACAGCAGGATTTAGATTGTTTGGAGACTTGGGTGGAGAGATGGCAGATGGAGTTTAATCCGATCAAATGTGAGGTGATGCATTTTGGAAGGTCTAATGCCGGTAGGGAATATACAGTGAATGGTAGAACCCTCAAGAGTATTGAAAGTCAGAGAGATCTAGGAGTACAGGTCCACAGGTCATTGAAAGGGGCAACACAGGTGGAGAAGGTAGTCAAGAAGGCATAGGGCATGCTTGCCTTCATTGGCCCGTGCATTGAGTATAAGAATTGGCAAGTCATGTTGCAGCTGTGTAGAACCTTAGTTATGTCACACTTGGAGTATAATGTTCAATTCTGGTCGCCACACTACCAGAAGGATGTGGAGGCTTTAGAGAGGGTGCACAAGAGATTTACCAGAATGTTGCCTGATATGGAGGGCATTAGCTACGAGGAGCGGTTCAATAAAATCGGTTTGTTCTGACTGGAACGACGGAGGTTGAGGGGCGACCTGATAGAGGTCTACAACATTATGAGGGGCATAGACAGAGTGGATAGTCAGAGGCGTTTTCCCAGGGTAGAGGGGTCAATTACTGGGGGGCATAGGTTTAAGGTGAGAGGGGCAAGGTTTAGAGTAGATGTACGAGACAAGTTTTTTACACAGAGGGTCGTGGGTGCCTGGAAGTCGCTACCGCAGAAGGTGGTGGAAGCAGGGACGATAGTGACATTTAAGGGGCATCTTGACAAATCCATGAATAGGATGGGAATAGAGGGATACGGACCCAGGAAGTGTAGAAGATTATAGTTTAGTCGGACAGCACGGTCGGCACGGGCTTGGAGGGCGGAAGGGCCTGTTCCTGTGCTGTACATTTCTTTGTTCTTTGTTTAGCATGGCCACTCCACCGAACCTTCACGTCTTTGGACTGTGGGAGGGACTTCGAGCACGAGGACGAAAGGTGCCGAGATTTTTCTCTTTGGATCAAAGAGGGTTAGAAGGCAAATAAGAGTCGTTCCAAATTATAACTGGTATGTGGGCGGAGAAGTCGATATTCTCGCCATATAAATGTATTTCCTGACATCTGTTCATGATGCAACGAGGAGCAGCGGGCAGAATTTGGGGAAATAGAACCAGTTGGCAGTGGAGAAAACGGAAACGCAGCGACGCACGAAAATCAAGCACCAGTTTTGTGAATGTTGAGAAACACTTCGAGAATCAGAATCCGGGGAGAACGAAGGGCGCTGCCGACTGATCAGAGGCAGTCAAGACACATTTCCCATGTTTAGAATAATTCGAGAAATTAACTGATATTTAGAAGTCACAAAAACTGTCCTTACTGCACATCAGAAAAAACAGTTTAATATTGGTTTCATTGCGAATATTTGGAAGCAGAAAATACAACAATGGCTCGAAATCAGAAGGCTGGAGGCGCGGTATTGACATGGAGACTGAAAATGGCGTGGTCTTAGTTCTGTGACACAAGTCACCCTGGCTTGAAACGGTAGCATTGTGGGGCACAATTGCTTCACAGCTCTAGGGTCCCGTTCTAGATTCGATTCCGGCTTGGGTCACTGTAAGTACGGAGTCTGCACATCCTCCCGTGTGTGCCTGGGTTTCCTCCGGGTGCTCCGGTTTCCTCCCACAGTCCAAAGATGTGCCGGTTAGGTGGATTGGCCATGAAAATTCCCCTTAGTGTCCAAAACTGCCCTTAGTGTGGGTGGGGCTACTGGGTTATGGGGATAGGGTGGAGGTGTTGACCTTGGGTAGGGTGCTCTTTCCAAGAGCCGGTGCAGACACGATGGGCCGAATTGCCTCCTTCTGCACTGTAAATTCTATGATAATCTATGGAACACAGACTGCGTACTCTCTCCACAGATGCTGTCAGACCTGGTGAGATTGCCCAGCCTTTGGTGTTTTTGTTCCAGATTCGTGCATCATCAATAATTTGCTATTGCGATGTGGAGCAGGTGTGACTGTTTCGATCATAATTTGTCATGTTTATTCGAGTAAACGCAGGGGTTGTTGTCTCTGTGGCACAATCGGTTAGAGTGTTCAGCTATTAATCTAAAAGTTGGTGGTTCGATCCCACCCGGAATCGGAGTGTTATCCCGGCTGACGTGTTTTTTATACTTCGTATCTCTGTGGGAGGAAATCACCCTCCATGGTGGTTTTTATACTTCGAGCCACATTGATGTGATTTCTTTCCTCCGATTCCAATATTAAACGCGCCAAATGCTATAATTCTGATTTTAAACAGTCAGTTCTCACCCCAAGAGTAAATCAATATTAATTTGAACTACGATAGACAGAAATTCACCCCAATAGCAACAGTGGGTGAAAGGGGCCGAGATTTTTCTCTTTCGATCAAAGAGGTTTAGACGGCAAATGAGAGGCGTTCCAAAGTGCAACTGCTATGTGGTCGGGAGAAGTTGAATCGTGGAAATAGAGAGATTGTTTGCACTGGCAATATTCAGAAATGAGAGGAAAGGCATCCAGGATGAAATGGTTTCAAATAATCAGCAAGGGACGACATGATCAAGTTCACCCGCAGTATACCTGTAACCCGGCACGTTGATCATGTCCAATCAAGCCAAACTGCTAATCCATGGACAATCTGGCACACTTTAGCATGGGCCAATCCACCGAACTTTCACATCATTGGACTGTGGGAGGGATCTCCAGCAGGCGGAGAAAACCCAGACAGTCACCGGGAGAACATCCAAATTCCATATGTTTGGGATGAATATCGAAATTGTTATGTAATAAATATTATAGCGATTGCATGATTATTTTTGTGAGCCTGGGTTAAAGTGCATATATCCGTGTTGCAGGAACATTATTATGGAACCATGTTTAAGGCATCTAAACTGTGTACCTGCTAAGCTGTAATTAGGGAGCCATAAAACGTGTGCCATGATCGACGCCAAACTGTTGATGATCAGGTACATCGAAAGTTGCAGGTTGCCTCAGCTGTAACGTGTGGCGCCGTGGTCGTATAGTGGTTAGTATTCTGCATTGTGGCCACAGCTACCACGGTTCGAATTCGAATCACTGCAGTGATAAGTTGATGTGTTTTTCCAAAATGAATGGATGACGATTTCCCTGTGCCAAGGCCTCTTTAAAACGATTTCACAACTGTGTGCATGCTTCTGCTCCTGTTTGATGCTCCCGATTTCACACTGTTGTGAATACGAGAATCTCGTCAGCCCCCGGTTTTATATTTTAACTATTATCATCAATCATACTCCTCCGGTTCTTATCTTTTTGGGAGTGAAAACTATCACTCTCAATTTGCTGCATCAGGCTTCCGGGTGCGGCTATGCAGAGCTAGGTCGCATATTCGGTAGCTCCCGCTTATAACGGACTTTTGGGCTCTTTTACAGGGCCCCACGACATTTGTTTGACATTTTCCGGTGTGGGAAGAAGACTGCAGCAGTCCCCTGACAGTGTCCCCCAGGAATGTTATGTCTTTTGGCTGCCAGACCCGGCAGAAACAGTAAAATATTTGGCTTTGGCTGCAGGTTTGGACAAAAGCCTCTTCCAGCATGCAGGCGGGGGAAGGGCAAGCTTAAAGTTGCAATCTGACTTGACTCTATCAAAGGTGAATTCTAGCAGCAGAGGGAACAACTGTGAAAAGATCTACCGAGGCCATTAAAGAAGCAGGGACGAGGCTTCCGGGGGCAGCCATGGAGGAGTAGGTCGCGCATTTGGCAGCTACCGTCTGGAACCGACTCTCAGACCTTTTTCAGGAGTTTCCATAGACTTTTTGGGGCAGACTGGTGAAGCAAACACTGCCAAATTTTATGAAACGGACCAGAAGTGTAACGGCCAAAAGAGCGGCACTGGAGCAACGGGAGAAGCGAGGGAAAGAAAGCAAAATGGCGGCGGCCAGGGACAAAGGGGAGCTGCAGGAGTTCATCAAGCGCTGCTTCGAGGAGCAGCGCGAGGAGATGCGCAAGGAGATGTTGGCGCCTATGTTTTCGGCAGTTGAAGGACTCGGGCTCACGCAGAAGGCCCACGAAGCTAAGATCCAGGAGGTACAGAAAAGAGTCAGTCAGAACGAGGACGAACTCGTGGGCCTGGCGGTGAGAGTGGAGCAGAACGAGGTGCTACACAAGAGGTGGGCGGGAAGAATCGAAGACGTGGAGAACAGGTCGAGGAGAAAGAATCTGCGAATCCTGGGTCTCCCTGAGGGAGTGGAGGGGGCTGATGCCAGGGCATACGCGAGCATGATGCTCGAGGCGATGATGGGAACGAAGGCCACTTCGAGGCCGCTGGAGTTGAACGGGGCACATCGGGTGCTGGCGAAGAAGCCCCAGGCAAATGAGCCGCCAAGGCGATGGTGGTGAGGTTTCACTGGTTCACGGACAGAGAGTGGGTCCTGAGATGGGCCAAGAAGGAGCGGAGCAGTAAGTGGGACAATGCAGCAATCCGAATATACACGGACTGGAGCACGGAGGTTGCAAAGCGGAGAGCAGGTTTCAAACGGGCCAAAGCGGCGTTGTACTGGAAAGAAGTGAAATTCGAATGCTGCAGCCAGCGCGACTGTGGGTCACATACAAGGGCCAACACTGTTACTTCGAAACGCCAGAAGAGGCGTGGACATTGTACTAGCCGAAAAGTTGGACTCTAACTGAGGGTTTGTGAGGGTGGGGGGGGGGGGGGGATGTTTTGGGGTTTGATGTGTGATGGTTGTTGTATATATGGGGTCAATCACACGCAGGAAATGGTACATGGGCTGGAGGAGAGAGACAAGGCCGCGACAGGAGCTGCGCCAGATGGGGCAGAGCGGGCTTTGGAAAGTGCGGGGTGTTTTCCCACGCGCGGGAAGAAAGGTGGGAAGGGGAACAAATGAATGCATATGGATTGGGAGACTCCCACGCGGGGAGGTCAATGGGACGGAGGGGGAAGTCGGGGTCAGCAGGCGTCAGGTGACTTATGGGAGTGACATGGGGGAGCAAAAAAGGTAGATAGGGGTCTAGCTGGGGGAGGGGGGGAAGGGTGGGGGCGAAAAGGGTTGCTGCTGCACTGGCCGATAGGGAATGGGACACAGAAGAGGTGGTCGGGACGGGGTTCCCCCTCTGGTTGACTGGAGGGTGAGGGAGGCGTGGACACGGGACTGGCCAGGAAAAGGAGATGGCTAGTCGGTGGGGCGTGCGGGGGTTGGGGGTGTGAGAGCCCCTCCAATCCGGCTGATAACGTGGAATGTGAGGGGCCTGAATGGGCCGGTAAAGAGGGCTCGATGACGTGGCCATGCTCCAAGAGACACATCTGAAGGTGGCGGACAAGGTCAGGTTAAGAAAGGGATGGGTAGGACAGGTATTCCACTCGGGACTGGATGTGAAGAATAGAGGGGTGGCAATATTGGTGGGAAAGTGGGTGTCATTTGAGGCCAAGACTATTGTAGCGGACAATGGAGGGCGATATGTAATGGTGAGCGGTAGGCTGTAAGGGACGTGGATGGTGTTGGTAAACGTATACGCCCCGAACTGGGATGATGCAGGATTCATGAAGCGCATGCTGGGGCGCATTCCGGACCTGGAGATAAGAGGCCTGATAATGGGAGGGGACTCCAATACAGTATTGGATCTAGCACTGGACCACTCCAAATCAAGGACTGGAAAGTTGCCGGCGGCGGCCAAGGTACTTCGGGGGTTTATGGATCAGATGGAGGGAGTGGACGCATGGCGGTTTGCAAGGCCGCAGGCCAGGGAATTTTCTTTCTTCTTCTCCCATGTACACAAAGCCTACTCCCGGATAGATTTCTTTGTTCTGGGTAGGGCGCTCATCCCGAGGGTGGAGGGGACGGAGTATTCGGCTACTGCCGTTTCGGACCATGCCCCGCACTGGGTGGAACTGGAGCTAGGAGAGGAGAGGGACCAACGCCCGTTGTGGCGGCTGGATGTGGGACTGCTGGCGGACGAGGTGGTGTGTCGGAAGGTGAGGGGGTGGATCCAAAGGTACTTGGAGGCCAACGACAACGGGGAGGTGCGGGTGGGGGTGGAATGGGAGGCGTTGAAGGCGGTGATCAGGGGAGAGCTAATTTCCATTAGGGCTCATAGGGAGAAGACAGATGGTACGGAAAGGGAGAGGTTAGTGGGGGAGATTTTGAGAGTGGACAGGAGATACGCAGAGGCCCCGGAGGAAAGATTACTTGGGGAAAGACGATGGCTCCAGACGGAGTTTGACCTGTTGACCACAGGGAAGGCGGAGGCACAGTGGAGGAAAGCACAGGCGGCAACCTACGAGTGTGGGGAAAAGGCTAGTCGGATGCTGGCACACCAGCTCTGTAAGAGGGTGGCAGCGAGGGAAATAGGGGGAGTCAAAGATGGAAGGGGAGGCACGGTTCGGAGTGCGACGAAAATAAAAGAGGTATTCAAGGTCCTTTATGAAGAGCTGTACAGATCTCAGCCCCCAGCGGGGGAAGAAGTATGAGACAATTCCTAGATCAGCTGAGATTCCCGAGGGTGGAGGAGCAAGAGCTGGCTGGTTTGGGGGCACCAATTGGGTTGGAGGAGCTGAGCAAGGGTTTGGGGAGCATGCAGGCGGGGAAGGCCCGGGGACCGGACGGATTCCCGGTGGAGTTCTACAGGAAGTACGCAGACCTGTAGGCCCCACTACTGGTGAGGACCTTTAATGAGGCAAGAGAGGAGGGGACCCTGCCCCTGACAATGTTGGAAGCGACAATTTGTTTGATCCAAAGCGGGACAAGGACCCACTGCAATGTGGATCTTACAGGCCGATCTCGCTCCTCAACGTGGATGCAAAGTTGCTGGCAAAAGTGCTGGCCACGAGGATTGAGGACTGTGTCCCGGGGGTAATCCACGACGACCAGACGGGATTTGTAAAGGGCAGGCACCTAAACACCAATGTGCGGCGGCTCTTAAACGTGATAATGATGCCATCGGAGGAGGGAGAGGCGGAGATAGTGGCAGCTATGGACGCGGAGAAGGCCTTTGATTGAGTAGAGTGGGAGTACCTCTGGGAGGTGCTGCGTAGGTTTGGGTTCGGAGTAGGGTTTATCAATTGGGTTAAGCTCCTTTACAGAGCCCCGATGGCGAGTGTAGTGACGAACCGGCGGAGGTTGGAGTACTTTTGATAGTACCGAGGGACGAGGCAGGGGTGCCCCCTGTCCTTCCTATTGTTCGCATTGGCGATCGAACCATTGGCCATGTCATTGAGGGAGTCTAATAAATGGAGGGGGGTGGTCCGAGGGGGAGAAGAGCATCTGGTGTCACTATATGCGGATGACCTGTTGCTGTACGTGGCGGATCCAATGGAGGGGATGTTGGAGGTCATGCAGACTGTAAGGGAGTTTGGGGAGTTTTCGGGCTATAAGCTCAATGTAGGGAAGAGTGAGCTCTTTGTATTACAGGCGGGGGACCAAAAAAGAGGGATAGGGGACCTACCACTGAGGTGGGCGGAGGGGAGCTTTCCGTATCTGGGGATCCAGATAGCCAGGAGTTGGGGGACCCTACATAAACTGAATCTGACGAGGTTGGTGGAACAAATGGAGGAGGATTTCAAAAGATGGGACATGTTACCGCTCTCGTTGGCGGGTAGAGTGCAGTAGGTCAAAATGGTGGTCCTTGCGACGTTTCTGTTTGTGCTTCAGTGCCTTCCCATCGTGATCAGTAAGGCCTTTTTTAAGAGAGTAGGAAGGAGTATTATGGGGTTTGTGTGGGCGAATAAGACCCCGAGAGTAAGGAGAGGGTTCCTGGAACGCAGTATGGACCGAGGAGGGTTGGCGCTGCCAAACCTGGGGAGCTACTACTGGCAGCAAATGTGGCGATGATCCGCAAGTGGGTTACGGAGGGAGTGGGGGCGGCATGGAAGAGGATGGAGATGGCGTCCTGTAAAGGAACGAGCCTGGGGGCGTTGGTGACGGCACCGCTGCCGCTCTCGCCGACAAAGTATACCACGAGCCCGGTGGTGGCGGCAACGCTAAGGATCTGGGGCCAGTGGAGACGCCACCGGGGTGTAATGGGAGCATCGGTGTGGTCCCCGATCAGGGGTAACCACCGGTTTGTCCTGGGAAAGATGGACGGATGGTTCCAGAGCTGGCATCGGGCGGGGATTGGAAGTATGGGGGACCTGTTCATCGACGGGACGTTTGCGAGCCTAGGGGCACTGTAGGAGAAGTTCGAGTTACCCCCGGGAAATGCCTTTAGATATATGCGGGTGAGGGCTTTTGTGAGGCGGCAGGTGAGGGAATTCCCGCTGCTCCCGGCACAAGAAGTTCAAAATAGGGTGATCTCGGGTGTATGGGTCAGGGAGGGCAAGGTGTCGGAAATACACCAGGAGTTGAAAGAAGAGGGGGAAGCGCTGGTAGAAGAGTTGAAGGGCAAATGGGAGGAGGAGCTGGGGGAGGAGATCGAAGGAGGTCTGTGGGCTGATGCCCTAGGTAGGGTTAATTCCTCCTCCTTGTGTGCCAGGCTCAGCCTGATACAATTTAAGGTGGTCCACAGAGCGCACTTGATGGGGGCGAGGTTGAGTAGGTCCTTTGGAGTAGAGAACAGATGTGGAAGGTGCTCAGGGAACCCGGCGAACCATGTCTATATGTTTTGGTCATGCCCGGCACTGGCGGGGTTCAGCAGAGGAGTGGCGGGAGCAATATCTCAGGTGGTGAAAGTCCTGGTCAAGCCAAGCTGGGGGCTAGCAATATTTGGACTAGTGGATGAACCGGGAGTGCAGGAGGCGAAAGAGGCCGGCATTCTCGCCTTTGCGTCCCTAGTAGCCCGGCGAAGGATCTTGCTAATGTGGAAGGAGGCGAAGCCCCCCAGCCTGGAGGCCTGGATAAATGATATGGCTGGGTTCATAAAGTTGGAGAGGATTAAGCTCGCCTTGAGAGGGTCTGCGCAGGGGTTCTACAGGCAGTGGCAACCGTTCCTAGACTATCTCGCGGAGCGTTAGAGGAAGGTCAGCAGCAGCATCCTTGGCGGGGTGGGGGGGTGGGTGGAGGGGACGTCCTTGGAGGGGGGCGAGAGGGGGGGATAGGGGGGACTGCCTGGGAGGGTGGATGAGCAAGAGAAAACATGAAGGGTTGGGGAAACTGGCACGTATGGGTGAGGGCCAGTGTACATATGTCATTTTGCCATGTATATATCTTGCTCTGCGCGATTTCTCTTTTTTTTTGGTTACGGGGAGGGGGGGGGGTGGTTATTGATTGTAAGGGAGAAAAATTGTGTTAAAAAACTTTAATAAATATATATATATTTTTTAAAATTTGCTGCATCATCTTCTAAGGCTATTCACCCAAATCGTTCAAATGTCTCAACCAAATACGCACTGAACCTTATACGCTAAGAATAATCTGGGTCTCGATGGTCTCTCAGAGACGAACCGTGATCCCACCCCCGGATGAAGTGTTTTTTATACTTCGTCTCTCTGTGGGACCAAATCACACACCTTGGTGGTTTTTATACTTCATGCCACATTGATTTGCTTTCTTTCCACCGGTTCCAATAGAAAACACGACAAATGCTGTCATCCTGATTTTAAACAGTCAGTTCACACCCCAGGAGTTAATCAATATTTATTTCAACTACGATAGACTGACATTCACCCCAGTAGCAACAGTGGGACGAAAGGTGCCGAGATTTTTCTCTTTGGCTCAAAGAGGGTTAGAGGGCGAATGGGAGACGTTTCAAAGTATAACTGGTATGCGGGCGGAGAAGTCGACAGTCCCTCCATGTAAATGTATTTCCTGTCATCTGGTCATGATGCAATGAGCAGGAGTGGGTAGAATTTTTGTGAAATAGAACCAGTTGGCAGTGGAGAAAATGGAGACGCAGAGACGCACGAAAATCAAGCACCAGTTTTGTGAATGTTGAGGAACACTTCGAGAATCAGAATCCGGGGAGAACGAAGGGCGCTGCCCGACTGATCAGCGGCAGTCAAGACACATTTCCGTTGTTTAGAATAATTCGAGAAATTAACTGATATTTAGAAACCACGAAAACTGTCCTTACTGCACATCAGAAAACACAGTTTAATATTGGTTTAATTGTGAATATCTGGAAGCAGAAAATACAACAATGGCTCGAATGTAGAAGGCTGGAGGCGCGTTATTGACATGGCGACTGAACATGGTGTGGTCTTAGTTCTGTGACACAAGTCACCCTGGCTTGCAACACAGACTACGTTCTCTCTCCACAGATGCTGTCGGGTAGGGTGCTCTTTCCAAGGGCCGGTGGAGACTCGATGGGCCGAATGGCCTCCTTCTGCACTGTAAATTCTATGCTGTCAGACCTGCTGAGATTGCCCAGCGTTTGGTGTTTTTGATCTAGATTTGTGCATCATCAATAATTTGCTATTCTGATGTGGACTAGATGAGACTGTTGCGATCGTAATTTGTCATGTTTATTCGAGGCCGATCCGCTGTTGTCTTTGTGGCGCAATCGGTGAGCGCGTTTGGCTGCGAATCGAAGGGGTGGTGGTTCGATTCCACCCAAAAAGGGGCTGTTATCCCACCCCGGCTGATGTGTTTTTTAATACTTCGTATCTCTGTGGGACCAAATCACCCACCTTGGTGGTTTTTATATTTCATGCCACATTGATTTGCTTTCTTTCCACCGGTTCCAAGAGAAAACACGACAAATGCTGTCATCCTGATTTTAAGCAGTCAGTTCACACCCCAGGAGTTAATCAATATTTATTTCAACTACGATAGACAGACATTCACCCCAGTAGCAACAGTGGGGCGAAAGGTGCCGGGATTTTACTCTTTGGCTCAAAGAGGGTTAGAGGGCGAATGGGAGACGTTCCAAAGTATAACTGGTATGTGGGCGGGAGAAGTTCAATCGTGGAAATAGAGACAGATTGGTTGCACTGACAATATTCAGGAATGAGAGGAAAGGCGTACAGAATGAAATGGCTTCAAAAAATCAGCAGGGGGCGATGCGATCAAGTTCGCCCGCATATACCCGTAACCCGGCACATTGAGCATGTCCAATACAGCTAAACCTCTAATCCATGGACAATGTGGCACACTTTAGCATTGGCCAATCCACCGAACTTTCACATCATTGGTCTGTGGGAGGGATCTCTGGCAAGCGGAGAAAACCCAGACAAACACCGGGACAACGTCCAAATACCATATGTTTGGGATGAATATCGAAATTGTTATGTATTAAATATTATAGCGGTTGCATGATTATTTTTATGAGCCTGGGTTAAAGTGCACATATCATTGTTGCAGGAACATTATGATGGAACCACGTTTAAGGCATCCAAACTGTGTATCTACTAAAGTTGTAATCAGGAAGTCATAAAGTGTGGGCCATGATAGATTCCAAACAGTTGATGACCAAGTACATCGGCAGTTGCAAGTTGCCTTCGGCGGTAACGATATAGTGGTTAGTACTGTGCGTTGTGACCGCATCAACCTCTGTTCGAATCTGATTCACAACAGCGATAAATTGATGTGTTTTTCCCAAATGAACGGATGAGGAATTCTGTGTGTCAGGGACTCTTGAAAACGGGTTCACAGCTGAGTGCACGCTTCTGCTCCAGTTTGGTGCTCCAGAATTCAAGCGGTTGTGAATGCGAGAATCTCCTCGGCTCCCGGTTTTATATATTAACTATTATCATCAAGCATACTCCTCCGGTTCTTTCCTTTTTGGAAGTGAAAACGGTCTCTCTAAATTTGCTGCATCAGCTTCTTCGGCCATTCACCCAAAATGTTTAAGTGTCTCAACCAAATACCCGCTGAACCTTCTGTATACGCGGATAATAATCTTGGTCTCGATAGTTTCTCCATATAATTGAATCTCCAGACATCTGGTCATAATGCAATGAGGAGGAGTGGGCAGGGTTTTGGGAAATAGAGCCAGCTGGCAGTGGAGAAAACGGAAACAAAGCGACACACGAAAATCAAGCACCAGATTTGTGAATGTTGGGAAACACTTCGAGAAACCGAATCCAAGGAGAAACAAGGGCGCTGCCCGTCTCAACAGCGACAGTCAAGATGTATTTCCCTTGTTTAGAATGATTCGAGAAATTAACTGATGTTTAGAAAATAAGAAAACTGTCCTTCCTGCACATCAGAAAATACAATTACATTTTAGTTTCAATGCGAATATTTGGAAGCAGAAAATACAACAATGGCTCGAATGTAGAAGGCGCGTAGGCGCGTTATTGACAGGCCTACGGAAAACAGTGTAGTCTTCGCACTGGGGCACACAAAGTCACCCTGGCTTGAAACACCAATTCTCTCTCCACAGATGCTTTCAGTCCTGCTGAGATTGCACACCTGTTTGTGTTTTTGTTCCAGATTGGTGCATCGGTAATAATTTGTTATTATGTTGTGGAGAAGATGAGATTGTTTCCATCATAAATTGGCATGTGAATTCGAGAGAAAATGCAGCTCTTTTCGTCTCTGTGGCGCAATCGGTTTGCGCGTTCGACTGTTAAACGAAAGGTTGGAGGTTCGATCGCACCCAGAGAAGGAGTGTTATCCCACCACCTGTGAATTGCTTTTGAAACTGCGTCCCTCTGTCGGATCGTATCAGCCACCCTGGTTCCTTTGATATTTCATGCCACATTGATTTGATTTATTTCCTCCGGTTCCAATATTAAACACGCCGAATGCTGTCATTCTGAATTTAACCAGTCAGTTCACATCCAAAGACTGAATCCATGTTAATTTGACCTTCCACAGCGAGACATTCACCCCAAGAGCAACAGTGGGACCAAGGGAGCGGTGATGTTTCTCTTTGGATCAAAGAGAGTGAGACGGCCAATGAGAGGCGCTCCAAAGTGCAACTGGTGTGTGGGCGGAGAAGTTCAATCGTGCACAGAGAGAGAGAATTTGTCTGCACTGACAATATTCAGGAATGAGAGGAAAGGGATACAGGGTGAAATGGTTTCCAAAAAATCAGCAGGGGACGACGTGACCAAGTTCCTCCGTAGAATACCCGTCACCCGGCACGTTGATCATGACAGATGCAGCGAAACTGCTAATCCATGGACAATCTGGCACACTTTAGCATGGCCAGTCACCGAACCTTCACATATTTGGAATGTGAGGGGGACCTCGAGCAGGCAGAGAAACCTGATGCAGACACCAGGTGAACGTCCAAATACCATATGTTCGGGATGAATATCGAAATTGTAATGTATTGTATATTATAGCGGTTGCATTGTTATTTTTATGAGCCTGGGTTAAAGCGTATATATACCTTGTTGCAGGAACATTAGTATGGAACCAAGGTGAAGGCGTCCAAAATGTGTTTGTACTAAAGTGGTAATTGGAGAGTCATAAAGTGTGGGCAATGATGCATTCCAAACAGTTGATGACCAAGTGCTTCGACAGTTACACGTTACGTCGGCGGTAACGTAATACGCCGTGTTCGGATAGTGGTTCGGCTCTGCGTTGTGGCCGCAGCAAGCTCGGTTCGAATCCGAATCACGTCAGTGATAAATTAATGTGTTTTTCCCAAATGAACCGATGAGGTTTTCTCTGAGTAAAGGACTCATTAAAACGGGTTCACAGCTGAGCACATGTTTCTGCTCCTGTTTGATGCTCCAGAATTCAAACTGATGAGAATACGAGAATCTCCTCAGCTCCCGGTTTTATATTTTAACTATCATCATCAAACATGTCCAATGTGTGCAGGAGGGTTTTCTGACACAGTATGCAGATAGTCCAACGAGAGGCGAGGCCATATTGGACTTGGTACTGGGAAATGAACCAGGACAGGTATTAGATATGGAGGTAGGTAAGCACTTTGGTGATAGTGACCACATTTCGATTCCGTTTACTTTAGCTATGGAAAGGGATAGGTAAATACCGCAGGGCGAGAGTTATAGCTGGGGGAACGGCAATTATGATATTAGGATGCATAGGATGGGGAGGGAAACTGCAGGGGATGGGCACAATTGAAATGTGGAGCTTGTTCAAGGAACAGCTACAGCGTGTCCTTGATAATTATGTACCTGTCAGGCAGGGAGGAAGTGGCCGAGCGAGGGAACCGTGGTTTACTAAAGTAGTTGAATCACTTGTCAAGAGGAAGAAGGAAGCTTACGTAATGATGAGACGTGAAGGTTCAGTTAGTTCGAGAGTTACAAGTTAGCGAGGAAGGACCTAAAAGGAGAGGCAGGAAGAGCCAGGAGGGGACATGAGAAGTCTTTGGCAGGTAGGATCAAGGATAACCCTAAAGCTTTCTACCGATATGTCAGGAATAAAAGAATGACTCGGGTCAGAGTAGGGCCAGACAAGGACAGTAGTGGAAAGTTGTGCATTGAGTCTGAGGAGATAGAAGAGGTGTTAAATGAAAAATTTCCGTCAGCATTCCCGCACGAAAAAGACAATGTTGTCGTCGAGAATACTGAGATACAGGCTACTAGACAAGAACGGCTTTGAGTTAATAAGGAGGAGGTGTTAACAATTCTGGAAAGTTTGAAAATAGATAAGTCCACTGTGCCGGATGGTATTTATCCTAGGATTCTCTGGCAAGCTAGAAGGAAATTGCTGCGCCTTTGGCTTTGATCTTTATGTCATCATTGTCTATAGGAATAGTACCAGAAGATTGGAGGATAGCAAATGTTGTCCGCTTGTTCAAGAAGGGGGGTAGAGGCAACCCCGGTAACTATAGACCAGTGAGCGATTTTTCTGTTGTGGATGAAGTCTTGGAAAGGTTTATGAGAGGTATGATGTATAATCATCTGGAAAGGAATAATTTGATTAGAGATAGTCAACCCAGTTTTGTGAAGGCTAGGTCGTGCCTGACAAACCTCATTGAGTTCTTTGAGAAGGTCACCAAACACTTGGACGAGGGTTAAGCAGTTGATGTGATGTATATGGATTTGAGTAAAGCGTTTGAGAAGGTTCCCCACGGTAGGCTATTACAGAAAATACGGAGGCATGGGATTCACGGTGATTTAGGAGTTTGGATCAGGAATTGGCTAGCTGGAAGAAGACAAAGGTTGGTGGGAAATGTTCAGACTGGAGTCCAGTTACTAGTGGTATACCACAAGGATCTGTTTTGGTGCCATTGCTGTTTGGCATTTTTATAAATGGCCTGGAGGAGGGCGTAGAAGGATGGGTGAGTAAATTTGCAGATGATACTTAAGTCGTTGGAGTTGTGGACAGTGTGGAAGGATGTTACAAGTTACAGAGGGACATAGATAAGCTGCAGCACTGGGCTGAGAGGTGGCAAATGGAGTTTAATGCAGATAAATGTGAGGTGATTCATTTTGGAAGGAATAACAGGAAGACAGAGTACTGGGCTAATGGTAAGATTCTTGGCAGTGTGGATGAGCAGAGAGATCTCGGTGTCCATGTACATAGATCCCTGAAATTTGCCCGCCAGGTTGAGAGGGTTGTTAAGAAGGCGTACGGTGTGTTAGCTTTTATTGGTAGATGGATTGTGTTTCTGAGCCATGAAGTCATGTTGCAGCTGTACAAAACTCTGGTGCGGCCGCATTTGGAGTATTGCGTGCAATTCTGGTCGCCGCATTATAGGAAGGATGTGGAAGCATTGGAAAGCATGCTGAGGAGATTTACCAGAATGATGGTGACTTAATTGAGGCATACAGGATGGTAAGTGAGAGCGTTTTTCCTCGGATGGTGATTTCTAGCACGAGCGGACATAGCTTTAAATTGAGGGGAGATAGATATAAGACAGATGTCAGAGGTAGGTTCTTTACTCAGAGAGTAGTATGGGCGTGGAATGCCCTGCCTGCTACAGTAGTGGACCCGCCAACACTAGGAGCATTCAAATGGTCATTGGATAGACATATGGACGATAAGGGAATAGTGTAGATGGGTTTTCGAGTGGTTTCACGGCTCGGCGCAACATCGAGAGCCGAAGGGCCTGTACTGCTCTGTAATGTTCTACGTTCTATGTTCTATGCTTTCACTTCCAAACAGACAATAACCTGAGGAGTATGCTTTATGATAATAGTTAAAATAAATAACAGGGAGCTGAAGAGATTCTCGTATTCATAATCGTTTGAATTCTGGAACATCAAACAGGAGAAGAAGCATGCACTCAGCTGTGAACCCGTTTTAAAGAGTCCTTCATATAGAGAATTCCTCATCCGTTCATTTGTGAAAAACACATCAACTTATCGCTGCCCTGACTCGGATTCGAACCGAGGTTGCTGCGTCAACAACGCAGAGTAATAACCACTAAACAATTACGGCGCCTCACGTTTCCGCCGAAGCAAGCTGTAACTGTCGATGTATTTGGTCATCAACTGTTTGGAATCTATCATGACCCACACTTTATGACTCTAGAATTACAACTTTAGTAGATACATAGTTAGGATGCCTTTTCCTTGGTTCCATAAAAGCAATCGCTATAATATATAATCTGTCACAATTTCGATATTCATCCCAAGCAGATGGTATTTGCACGTGCTGCCGGTGTCTGCATCGGTTTTCTCCACCTGCTCGCGGTCCCTCCCTCCCAGATGTGAAGGTTCGGTGGATTGGCCATGCTAAAGTGTGCCAGATTGTCCATCGATTAGCAGTTTCGCTGGATTGGCCATGATCAACGTGCCGGGTGACGGGTATTCTACAGAGGAGCTTGGTCACGTCGACCCCTGCTGATTTGTTAAAAACCATTTCATCCTGTATCCCTTTCCTCTCCTTCCTGAATATTGTCAGTTCAAACAAACTCTCTCTCTATTTTCGCGATTGAACATCTCCACCCACATACCAGTTGAACTTTGGACCGTCTCTCATTCGCCGTCTCAGCCTCTTTGAGCCAAAGAGAATATTCTCGGCCCCTTTCGTCCCACTGTTGCTATTGGGGTGAATGTCTCTCTATGGTAATTCAAGTTAATATTGATTAACTCTTTGGATGTGAACTGACTGTTTAAAATCAGAATGACAGCATTTGGCGTTTTTAATATGGTAACAAAGAACAAAGAAATGTAAAGCACAGGAACAGGCCCTTCGGCCCTCCAAGCCCGTGCCGACCATGCTGCCCGACTAAACTACAATCTTCTACACTTCCTGGGTCCGTATCCTTCTATTCCCATCCTATTCATATATTTGTCAAGATGCCCCTTAAATGTCCTTATCGTCCCTGCTTCCACTACCTCCTCCGGTAGTGAGTTCCAGGCACCCACTACCCTCTGCGTAAAAAACTTGCCTCGTACATCTACTCTAAATCTTGCCCCTCTCACCTTAAACCTATGCCCCCTAGTAATTGACCCCTCTACCCTGGGGAGAAGCCTCTGACTATCCACTCTGTCTATGCCCCTCATAATTTTGTATTCCTCTATCAGGTCGCCCCTCAACCTCCTTCGTTCCAGTGAGAACAAACCGAGTTTATTCAATCGCTCCTCATAGCTTATGCCCTCCATACCAGGCAACATTCTGGTAAATCTCTTCTGCACCCTCTCTAAAGCCTCCACATCCTTCTGGTAGTGTGGCGACCAGAATTGAACACTATACTCCAAGTGTGGCCTAACCATGGTTCTATACAGCTGCAACATGACTTGCCAATTCTTATACTCAATGCCCCGGCAAATGAAGGCAAGCATGCCGTATGCCTTCTTGACTACCTTCTCCACCTGTGTTGCCCCTTTCAATGACCTGTGGACCTGTACTCCTAGATCTCTTTGACTTTCAATACTCTTGAGGGTTCTACCATTCACTGTATATTCCCTACCTGCATTAGCCCTTCCATAATGCATTACCTCACATTTGTCCGGATTAAACTCCATCTGCCATCTCTCCGCCCAAGTCTCCAGACAATCTAAATCCTGCTGTATCCTCTGACAGTCCTCATCGCTATCCGCAATTCCACCAACCTTTGTGTCGTCTGCAAACTTACTAATCAGACCAGTTACATTTTCCTCCAAATCATTTATATATACTACAAACAGCAAAGGTCCCAACACTGATCCCTGTGGAACACCACTGGTCACAGCCCTCCAATTAGAAAAGCATCCCTCCATTGCTACCCTCTGCCTTCTATGGCCTAGCCAGTTCTGTACCCACCTTGCCAGTTCACCCCTGATCCCGTGTGACTTCACCTTTTGTACTAGTCTACCATGAGGGACCTTGTCAAAGGCCTTACTGAAGTCCATATAGACAACATCTACTGCCCTACCTACATCAATCATCTTAGTGACCTCCTCGAAAAACTCTATCAAGTTAGTGAGACACGACCTCCCCTTCACAAAACCGTGCTGCCTCTCACTAATACGTCCATTTGCTTCCAAATGGGAGTAGATCCTGTCTCGAACAATTCTCTCCAGTAATTTCCCTACCACTGAAGCAAGGCTCACCGGCCTGTAGTTCCCGGGATTATCCTTGCTACCCTTCTTAAACAGAGGAACAACATTGGCTATTCTCCAGTCCTCCGGGACATCCCCTGAAGACAGCGAGGATCCAAAGAGTTCTGTCAAGGCCTCAGCAATTTCCTCTCCAGCCTCCTTCAGTATTCTGGGGTAGATCCCATCAGGCCCTGGGGACTTATCTACCTTAATATGTTTTAAGACACCCAACACCTCGTCTTTTTGGATCACAATGTGACCCAGGCTATCTACACCCCCTTCTCCAGACTCAACATCTACCAATTCCTTCTCTTTGGTGAATACTGATGCAAAGTATTCATTTAGTACCTCGCCCATTTCCTCTGGCTCCACACATAGATTCCCTTGCCTATCGTTCAGTGGGCCAACCCTTTCCCTGGCTACCCTCTTGCTTTTTATGTATGTGTAAAAAGCCTTGGTATTTTCCTTATCCCTATTTGCCAATGACTTTTCATGACCCCTTCTAGCCCTCCTGACTCCTTGCTTAAGTTCCTTCCTACTTTCCTTATATGCCACACAGGCTTCGTCTGTTCCCAGCCTTTTAGCCCTGATAAATGCCTCCTTTTTCTTTTTGACGAGGCCTACAATATCACTCGTCATCCAAGGTTCCCGAAAATTGCCGTATTTATCTTTCTTCCTCACAGGAACATGCCTGTCCAGTATTCCTTTCAACTGACACTTGAAAGCCTCCCACATGTCAGATGTTGATTTGCCCTCAAACATCCGCCCACAATCTATGTTCTTCAGTTCCCGCCTAATATTGTTATAATTAGCCTTCCCCCAATTTAGCACATTCATCCTCGGCCCACTCTTATCCTTGTCCACCAGTACTTTAAAACTTACTGAATTGTGGTCACTGTTCCCGAAATGCTCCCTTACTGAAACATCTACCACCTGGCCGGGCTCATTCCCCAATACCAGGTCCAGTACCGCCCCTTCCCTAGTTGGACTGTTTACATATTGTTTTAAGAAGCCCTCCTGGATGCTCCTTACAAACTCCACCCCGTCTAAGCCCCTGGCACTAAGTGAGTCCCAGTCAATATTGGGGAAGTTGAAGTCTCCCATCACCACAACCCTGTTCTTTTTACTCTTTTCCAAAATCTGTCTACCTATCTGCTCCTCTATCTCCCGATGGCTGTTGGGAGGCCTGTAGTATACCCCCAACATTGTGACTGCACCCTTCTTATTCCTGATCTCTACCCATATAGCCTCACTGCCCTCTGAGGTGTCCTCTCGCAGTATAACCGGAGGAAAGAAATCAAATCTATGTGGCATGAAATATAAAAAAGCACTAAGGTGGCTGATTCGTTCCCACAGAGGGATAAAGTATAAAAAACACTTCATCCGGGGGTGGGATAACACTGAGATCCCCGGGTGGGATTGATCCACCAACCATTCGTTTAATAACCGAGCGCGCTAACCGATTTTACCACAAAGACGACGACTGTTCCTTTTTCTCGAATAAACTTGCCAAATTATGATGGTAACAATCTCATCTTGCCCACGTCATAATGGCAAATTATTGCCGATGCACCAATCTGGAACAAAAATAAAAAAGGCTGGGAAATCTCAGCAGGTCTGACAGCGTCTGTGGAGAGAGAGCGGAGTCTGTGTTTCAAGCCAACGTGACTTTGTGTCACAGAACAAAGACTACACCATTATCCGTAGCCCTGTCAATAACACGCCTTTTACATTCGAGCCATTGTTGTATTTTCTGCTTCCAGATATTCGCAATGAAACTATATTTAATCTGTATATTCTGATGTGCAGTAAGGCCAGTTTTCTTAGTTTCTAAATATCAGTTAATTTCTCGAATCATTCTAATCAAATGACTGTCGCTGATCAGTCGGGCAGCGCCCTTCGTTCTCCCCGGATTCTGTTTGTCGAAGTGTTTCCCAACATTCACAAAACTGGTGCTTCGTGTCCGTGTTCCCCACTGCCACGTGGCTCTATTTCCCAGCATTCTGTCCACTCCTCCTCATTGTATCATGACCAGCTGTCAGGAAATTCATTTATATGGACAGACTATCGAGAACAAGATTATTCTCCACGACTGCAGCAGGCTCAGTGGGTATTTGGTTGAGACGCTTGAACATTTTGTGTGAATGGCCGAAGAAGCTGATGCAGCAAATTGAGGGAGACTGCTTTCACTTCCAAAAAGACAAGAACCGGAGTAGTATGCTTGATGATAATAGATAAAAATATAAAAACGGGAGCTTCGGAGATTCTCGTATCCACAACCGTTTTAATTCTGGAGCATTAAACAGGAGCAACAGCATGCACTCAGCTGTGAACCCGTTGTAAAGAGTCCTTTACACAGATAATTCCTCATCCGTTCATTTTGGAAAAACACATCAACTTATCGCTGAGGTGATTCGAATTCGAATCGAGATTGTTGCGACCACAACGCAGCGTACTAACCACGAGACAAACACGGCGCCACACGTCACCGCCGAAGCACATCTGTAGCTATCGATGTACTTGGTCATCAACTGTTTGGAATCTATCATGACCCACAGTTTATGACGCCCTAATTACAACTTTAGTAGATATACAAGTTTGGATGCCTTAACCTTGGTTCCATAATAATGTTCCTGTAACAAAGATATATACACTTTAACCCAGGCTTATAAAAATAGCAACGCAGCGGCTGTAATATATAATACATAACAATTTCGATATTCGTCCCAAACATATGGTATTTGGACGATCTCACGGTGTCTGCATCGGTTTCCTCCACCTGCTCGAGGTAGCTCCCACAGTTCAAAGATGTGAAGGTTCGGTGAATTGGTCATGCTAGAGTGTGCCAGATTGTCCACAGGTTAGCAGTTTCGCTGGATTGCCCGTGATCAATGTGCCGGATTACGGGTATCCTTCGGAGGAACTTTGCCACGTCGAACCCTGCTGGTTTAAAAAAAAATCATTTCATCCTGAACATTGCCAGTGCAAACAAACTCCCTCTCTTTTTCCACGATTGACCTTTTCCGCCCACATATCATTTGCACTTTGGAGCGCCTCTCCTTCGCCATCTCACCCTCTTTGATCCAAAGAGAAAAATCTCGGCCCCTTTCGTTCCACTGTTACCATTTGGGTGAATGTCTCTCTCTGGTAGTTCAAATTAATATTGATTAACTATTTGGATGTGAACTGATTGTTTAACCCGTAATCCGGCACATTGATCACGGACCTTCAACCGACGTTACACACCAGATACATCGATGACATTTTTTTCCTTTGGACCCATGGCGAAGAATCACTGAAACGACTACACGATGACATTAATAAGTTCCATCCAACCATCAGACCCACCATGGACTACTCTCCAAAATCAGTTGCATTCTTGGACACACTCGTCTCCATCAAGGACGGTCACCTCAGCACGTCGCTTTACCGCAAACCCACGGATAACCTCATGATTCTCCACTTCTCCAGCTTCCACCCTAAACACATTAAAGAAGCCATCTCCTATGGACAAGCGCTCCGTACACACAGGATCTGCTCAGACGAAGAGGAGCGTAACAGACATCTACAAACGTTGAAAGATGCCCTCGAACGAACGGGATATGGCACTTGACTCATCGATCGACAGTTCCAACGCGCCACAGCGAAAAACCGGACCGACCTCCTCAGAAGACAAACATGGGACACAACCGACAGAATAGTCCAAAGATGTGCGGGTTAGATGAATTGGCCAATGATAAATTGCCCTTAATGTCCAAATTGCCCTTGGTGTTGGGTGGAGGTGTTGAGTTTGGGTAGGGTGCTCTTTCCAAGAGCTGGTGCAGACTCAAAGGGCCGAATGGCCTTCTTCTGCACTGTAAATTCAATGATAATCTATGGTTAATCTAGGACAAAGGTTCGGCACAACATCGTGGGCCGAAGGGCCTGTTCTGTGCTATATGTTCTATGTTCTATGTTAATACCCTTCGTCGTCCAGTACTTCCCCGGAGCGGAGAAACTACGTCATCTTCTTCACAGCCTTCAACACGTCATTGATGACGATAAACATCTTGCCAAGGTCATCCCCACACCCCCACTACTTGCCTTCAAACAACCGCGCAATCTCAAAAGAACCATTGTTTGCAGCAAACTACCCAGTCTTCAGAACAGTGACCACGACACCACACAACCCTGTCATGGCAATCTCTGCAAGACGTGCCAGATCATTGACATGGATACCACTATTACACGTGAGAACACCACCCACCAGGTACGTGGTACATACTCGTGCGACTCGGCCAACGTTGTCTACCTCATACGCTGCAGGAAAGGATGTCCCGAAGCATGGTACATTGGCGAGACCATGCAGACGCTGCGACAACGGATGAACGGACATCGCGTGACAATCACCAGGCAGGAATGTTCCCTTCCAGTCGGGGAACACTTCAGCAGTCAAGGGCATTCAGCCTCTGATTTCCGGGTAAGCGTTCTCCAAGGCGGCCTTCAGGACCCGCGACAACGCAGAATCGCCGAGCAGAAACTTATAGCCAAGTTCCGCACACATGAGTGCGGCCTCAACCGGGACCTGGGATTCATGTCGCATTACATTCATCCCCCACCATCTGGCCTGCGAAATCCTACCAACTGTCCTGGCTTGATGCAATTCATCCTCTTTAACCTGGGGTTACCCCATCTCTGGATCTGTAAAGATTTAATCACCTGCTCATGCTCGCATTCCTAGCATTGTTTGGCATCTTTGAATTTGTCTATATATGTGTTTCTGGAACAGACCTCTGCATTCACCTGAGGAAGGAGAAGCGCTCCGAAAGCTAGTGACATCGAAACAAACCTGTTGGACTTTAACCTGGTGTTGTAAGACTTCGTACTGATTGTTTAAGTGCTTTACCACTCATCTTAGTGTCGTCTGCAAACTTTGTCACATTGCACTTGGTCCCCAACTCCAAATCCTCTATGTAAATTGTGAACAACTGCGGGCCCAACATTGATCCTTGAGGGACCCCACTAGTTACAGGTTGCCAACCAGAGAAACACCCAATTATCCCCACTCTCTGCTTTCTGTTAGTTAACCAATGCTCTACCCATGCTACCGCTTTACCCTTAATGCCATGCATTTTTGTTTATGCAGCAACCTTTTGTGTGGCACCTTGTCAAAAGCTTTCTGGAAATCCAGATATACCACATCCATTGGCTCCCCGTTATCTACTGCACTGGTAACGTCCTCAAAAAATGCTAACAAATTAGTCAGACACGACCTACCCTTTGTGAACCCATGCTGCAACCCAATGGGACAATTTCCCTCCAGGTAGACTGGGAGCAAAGACTTCATGGTGAAGCAGTTGAGGAACAGTGGAGAACCTTCCGAGCGGTCTTTCACAGCGTTCAGAAAAGGTTCATACCGACAAAAAAGAAACAATGTAGAAAGGGGAAAAATCGACCGTGGATATCTTAGGAGGTGAGGGAGAGTATCAAATTGAAGGAAAAAACATACAAAGTGGCATATATTAGTTGGAGACTAG
The DNA here is from genome assembly GCF_047496885.1 of Scyliorhinus torazame. Lineage (NCBI taxonomy): Eukaryota > Metazoa > Chordata > Chondrichthyes > Carcharhiniformes > Scyliorhinidae > Scyliorhinus > Scyliorhinus torazame. The sequence goes on along the minus strand of NC_092720.1, from coordinate 175,463,935 downwards.
AGGACTGTGAAGTCTTTAGGGGACAACAGAAAGCTACTAAAAAGCTATAAAGAAGAGTAAGGTAGACTATGAAAGTAAACTGGCTCAGAACATAAAAGCAGATAGTAAAAGCTTCTACAAATATATGAGACAAAAAAGAGTGGCTAAGGTAAATATTGGTCCTTTGGAAGGTGAGAAGGGAGATTTAACAATAGGAGACGAGGAAATGGCTGAGGAGCTGAACTGTATTTTGGGTCAGTATTCACAGTGGAGGACACAAATTACATGCCAGTGACTGATGGAAATAAAGATATGATTGGTGAGGACCTTGAGATGATCACTAAGGAGGCAGTATTGGGCAAGCTAATGGGGCTAAAGGTAGACAAGTCTCTTGGCCCTGATGGGATGCATCCCAGAGTGTTAAAAGAGATGGCTAGGGAAATTGTAAACGCACTAGTGGTAATTTATGAAAATTCAGTAGACTCTGGGGTGGGCCCAGAGGATTGGAAAGTAGCAAACGTGACACCACTGTTTAAAAAAGGATGTCGGCAGAAAGCGGGTAACGAGAGGCGGGTAAGCTTAACTTCGGTTGTAGGGAAAATGCTGGAATCTATCATTAAGGAGGAAATAGCGGGGCACCTGGAGGGAATGTGTCCCATTGGGCAGACGCAGCATGGGTTCACAAAGGGTAGGTCGTGTCTGACTAATTTGGTTGCATTTTTTGAGGACGTTACCAGTGCAGTAGGTAACGGGGAGCCAATGGATGTGGTACATCTGGATTTCCAGAAAGCTTTTTACAAGATGCCACACAAAAGGTTGCTGCATAAACTAAAGATGCATGGCATTGAGGGTACAGTGGTAGCATGGGTAGAGGATTGGTTAACTAACAGAAAGCAGAGAGTGGGGCTAAATGGGTGTTTCTCTGGTTGGCAACCTGTAACTAGTGGGGGTCCCTCAAGGATCAGTGTTGGGTCCGCAGTTGTTCACAATTTACATCGACGATTTGGAGTTGGGGACCAAGTGCAATGTAGCAAAGTTTGCAGGCGACACTAAGATGAGTGGTAAAGCAAAAAGTGCAGAGGATACCGGAGGTCTGCAGAAGGATTTGGATAGGTTGGGTGAATGGGCTAGGGTCTGGCAGATGGAATTCAATGTTGCCAAGTGCGAGGCTATCCATTTAGGGAGGAATAACAGCAGAATGGATTATTATTTAAACGGTAAGATGTTAAAAAATGCTGCTGTGCAGAGGGACCTGGTTGTGCTGGTGCACGAGTCACAAAAAGTTGGTGTGCCGGTGCAACAGGTGATTAAGAAGGCTAATCGAGTTTTGTCTTTCGTTGCGAGAGGGATGGAGTTCAAGACTAGGGAGGTTATGCTGCAATTGTATAGGGTGTTGGTGAGGCCGCATCTGGAGTATTGTGTTCAGTTTGGTCTCCTTACCTGAGAAAGGACATATTGGCACTGGAGGAAGTGCAGAGGAGATTGACTAGGTTGACCCCAGAGTTGAGGGGATTAGATTATGAGGAGAGGTTGAGTAGACTGGGACTGTGCTCATTGGAGTTTAGAAGGATGCGGGGGGGGGGGGGGGGTCTTATTGAAACATATCAAATTATGGCGGGAATAGATAGGATAGACGCGGGCAGGTTGTTTCCACTGGTCGGGGAAAGCAGAACTAGGGGGTATAGCCTCAAAATAAGGGGAAGTAGATTTAGGACGGAGTGTAGGAGGAACTTCATCACCCAAAGGGTTGTGAATCTCTGGAATTCCTTGCCCAGTGATGCAGTTGAGCCTCCTTCTTTAAACGTCTTTAAGAAAAAGATAGATACCTTTTTAAAGAATCAAGGGATTCGGGGATATGGTGTACGGGCCGGAGAGTGGAGCTGAGTCCACAAAGATCAGCCATGATCTCATTGAATGGCGGAGCAGGCTCGTGGGGCCAGATGGCCTACTCCTGTTCCTAGTTCTTATGTTCGTATGTCTCTCATCGCCGCCTGACCCTCTTTGATCCAAACAGAAAAATGTAACCTCCTTTCATCCCACTGTTGCTATTGGGTGAATGTCTCTCTATGATAATTCAAATTAATATTAATGAACTCTTTGGATGTGAACTGACTGTTTAAAATCAGAATGACAGCATTTGGCGTGTTTAATATTGGAACCGGAGGAAAGAAATCAAATCAACGTAGCATGAAATATAAAAAGCAGCAAGGTGGGTGATTCGCTCCCACAGAGGGACAAAGTATAAAATACACTGCATCCGGGGGTGGTATAACACTTCGTCTCTGGGTGGGATAGAAGCGCCTTTCGGTTAACAGCCGAACGCGCTCACCGACTGCGCCACAGAGACGACAACTGATCCTTTTTCTCGAATCATTAAGCCGATTGATGATCGAAACAGTCTCATCTTGTCCACATCCTAACAGCAAATTCTTGCTGAATCACCAATCTGGAACAAAAACACAAAAGGCTGGGCAATATGAGCAGGTCTGACAGCGTCTGTGGAGAGAGCACGGAGCCTGTGTTTCAAGCCAGGCCGACTGTGTCAAAGAACGAAGGGTACGCCATTATCCGTATTCCTGTCAATAACGCGCCTCCAGCCTTTTTACATTCGAGCCATTGTTGTATTATACGCTTCACGATATTCGCAATAATTAAACTCTATTTTCTTATGTGCAGTCAGGACAGTTTTCTTAGTTTCTAAATATCAGTTAATTTCTCGAATCATTCTAATCAAAGCAAATGTGTCTTGACTGCCGCTGATCAGTTGGGCAGATCCCTTCGTTCTCCCCGGATTCTGTTTGTCGAAGTGTTACCCAACATTCACGAAACTAGTGCTTGGTGTTCCTGTGTCGCTACGTTTCCGTTTTCTCCATTGCCAATTGGCATTATTTCCCAAGATTCTGCCCGCTCCTCCTCGTCGTATCATGAACAGATGTCAGGAAATTCATTTATATGGAGGGACTACAGAGATCAAGTTTATTCTCCGCGTACATAGAAGGTTCAGTGAGTATTTGGTTGAGACACTTGAACATTTTGCGTGAATGGCTAAAGAAGCTGATGCAGCAAATTGAGAGAGACTGTTTTCACTTCCAAACAGACAGGAACCTGAGGAGTATGCTTGATGATAATAGTTAATATAAAAAACCGGGAGCTGAAGAGATTCTCGTATTCACAACCGTTTGAATTACAGAGCTTTAAACGGGAGCAGAAGAATGTACTCAGCTGTGAACCCGTTTTAAAGAGTCCTTTATACAGATAATTCGTCATCCGTTCATTTGGGTAAAACACATCAACGTACCGCTGCCGTGACTCGGATTCGAACAGAGGTTGCTGCGGTGAAAACGCAGAGTGCTAACCACTACACGATCACGGCGCCGCACGTCACCGGCGAGCCACATCTGTCACTGCCGATGTGCTTCGTCATCAACTGTTTGGAATCTATCATGTCCCACACTTTATGACTCTCTAATTACAACATGAGTAGATAAACAGTTTGGATGCCTTAACCTTGGTTCCACAATAATGTTCCTGCAAAAAGGATATATACACATTCACCCAGGCTCATAAAAATAACAATGCAGCGGCTGTAATAGATAATACGTAACAATTTCAAAATTCATCCCAAACATATGATTTTTGGACGTACTCCCGGTGTCTGCATCGGTTTTCCCCGCCTGCTCGAGGTCCCTCCCACAGTCCGAAGATGTGACATTTCGATGGATTGGCCATGCTAAAGTGTGCCAGATTGCCTATAGATTAGCAGTTTTGCTGGATTAGCCATGAACAACGTGCCGAGTGACGGGTATTCTACGGAGGAGCTTGGTCACAACGAGCCCTGCTGTTTTTTAAAAAAACATTTATTTTATCCTGTATCAGTTTCCTCTTATTCCTGAATATTGTCAGTGCAAACAAACTCTCTCTATCTCCATTTCAACGATTGAACCTCTCCGCCCACATACCAGTTGCACTTTCTAGTGCCTCTCATTCGCCGTCTCGCCTTCTTTGATCCAAAGAGAAAAGTCTAGGCCCTTTTCGTTCCACTGTTGCTATTAGGGTGAATGTCTCTCTCTGGTAGTTCAAATTAATATTAATTAATTCTTTGGATGTGAACTGACTGTTTCAAATCAGAATGACAGCATTTGGCGTGTTTAATATTGGAACCGGAGGAAAGAAATCAAATCAATGTGGCATGAAATATAAAAAGCACCAAGGTGGGTGATTCGATAACACAAAGGGACTCAGTATTTTAAAAAATCCATCGGCGGTGGGACAACACTTCGTCTCGTGGTGGGGTCGAACTACCAACTTTTCAATTAACAGCCGAACGCGCTAATCGATTGCGCTAATTGCACAGAGGCAAAAAATCCTGCTTTGCTCGAATAAACATGTCAAATTATGGTGGCAACAGTCTCATCTAGTCCACATGGGAACAGCAAATTCTTGCTGATGCACCAATCTGGAACAAAAACACAAAACGCTGGACAATCTCAGCGGACCTGAAAGCCTCTGTGGAGAGAGAACGGAGTCTGTGATTCAAGCTAGGGTGACATTGTGTCAGTGAGCGAAGACTACGCCATTATCCGGAGCCCTGTCAATAACGCCTTCTAACCTTCTAACCTCCAGCCTTCTAACTTCGAGCCATTATTGTATTTTCTGCCACCAGATATTCGCAATGAAACTAAAATGAAACTGTATTTTCTGATGTGCAGTAAGGACAGTTATCTTAGTTTCTAAATATCAGTTAATGCCTCGAATCATTCGAAACAAGGGAAATGTCTCTTGACTGTCGCTGTTCAGTCGGGCTGCGCCCTTCATTCTCCCCGGATTCTGTTTCTCTAAGTGTTTCCCAACATTCACAAAACTGGTGCATGATTTTCGTGTGTCGCTTCGTTTCCGTTTTCTCCACCGCCACCTGGCTCTATTTCCCAAGGTTCTGCCCACTCCTCCTCATTGCATCATGGCCAGATGTCAGGAAATTCATTTATATGGAGAGACATAAGAACATAAGAACTAGGAGCAGGAGTAGGCCGTCTGGCGCCGCGAGCCTGCTCCGCCATTCAATGACATCATGGCTGATCTTTTGTGGACTCAGCTCCACTTTCCGGCCCGAACACCATCACCCTTAATCCCTTTATTCTTCATAAAACTATCTATCTTTATCTTTAAAACATTTAATGAAGGAGCCTCTTCTGCTTCACTGGGCAAGGAATGCCATGGAATCACAACCCTTTGGATAAAGAAGTTCCTCCTAAACTCAGTCCTAAATCTACTTCCACTTATTTTGCGGCTAAGCCCACTAGTTCTGCTTTCACCCGCCAGTGGAACATACCTGCCTGCATCTATCCTATCTATTCGCTTCATAATTTTATAAGTTTCTGTAAGATCCCCCCTCCTCCATCTAAATTCCAGCGAGTACAGTCCCAGTCTACTAATCCTCTCCTCGTAATCCAACCCCTTCAGCCCTGGGATTAACCTAGTGAATCTCCTCTGCACATCCTCCAGTGCCAGTACGTCCTTGCACAAGTAAGGAGACCAAAACTGAACACAATACCCCAGGTGCGGCCTCACTAACAACTTTTACAATTACAGCATAACCTCCCTAGTCTTAAACTCCATCCCTCTAGCAATGATGGAAAACATTCCATTCGCCTTCTTATTCACCTGTTGCACCTGTTAACCAACTTTTTGCGACTCATGCACCAGCACACCCAGGTCTCTCTGCACAGCAGCATGTTTTACTATTTTATCATTTAAATAATAATCCCTTTTGCTGTTATTCCTACCAAAATGGATAACCTCACATTTGTCAACATTGTATTCCATCTGCCAGACCCTAGCCCATTCACTTAGCCTATCCAAATCCCTCTGCAGACGTCCAGTATCCACAGCACGTTTTGCTTTACCACTCATCTTTCTGTCGTCTGCAAACGTGGACACATTGCCCTTGGTCCCCAACTCCAAATCAACCATGGAAATTGTGAACAATTGTGGGCCCAACACTGATCCCAGAGGGACATAACTATCTACAGATTGCCAACCAGAGTAACACACATTAATCCACACTATTTGCTTTCTATTAATTAACCAATCCTCTATCCATGCTTCTGTTTTCCCCTTAATGCCATGCATCTTTATCTTATGCTGCAACCTTTTGTGTACCAACTTACCAAAGGCTTTCTGGAAATCCAGATATATCACTATTATTGGCTCCCCGTTATCTTCCACATTGGTAATGTCCTCAAAAAAATCCACTAAATTAGTCAGGCACGCCCTGCCCATTTATGAACCCGTGCTGCTTCTGCCCAGTGGGACAGTTTTCATTCAGATGCCTCGCTATTTCTTCCTTGATGATAGATTCCAGCATCTTCCCTACTACCGATGTTAAGCTCACTGGCCTATAATTACCCACTTTCTGCCTATGGCCTTTATTAAACAATGGTGTTACATTTGCTAATTCCCAATCCGCCGTGACCACCTCAGATTCTTGTGAATTTTCGTAAATTATCACTAGTGCATTTGCAATTTCCCTAGCCATCTCTTTTAGCACTCTGGGATGCATTCCATCGGGGTCAGGAGACTTGTCTACCTTTAGCCCCATTAACTTGCCCATCAATACCACCTTAGTGAAAGCAATCCTCTCAAGGTCCTCACCCGTTATAGCCTCATTTCTATCAGTCACTGGCATGTTATTTGTGTCTTCCACTGTGAAGACAGACCCCAAAAACCTGTTCAGTTACTCAGCCATTTCACATCATTAAATCTCCCTTCTCATCATCGAAAGGACAAATATTTACCTTAGCCACTCTTTTTGTTTTATATTTTTCTAGAAACATTTACTATTTTAAAAAAATATTCTGAGCAAGTTTACTCTCATAATCTTCTTACTCTTCTATATAGCTTTTTTAGTAGCTTTCCATTGCCCCCTAAAGACTTTCCAGTACTCTAGTCTCCCACTAATCTTTGCTACTGTATACTTTTTCCTTCAATTTGATACTCTCCCTTATTTCCTTAGATATCCACGGTCTATTTTTGCTCTTTATACCCGCCTTCCTATTTGTTGGTATAAACCTTTGCTGAACACTGTGAAAAATCGTTTGGAAGATTCTCCACTGTTCCTCAACCATGTCACCATAAAGTATTTGCTCCCAGTCTACGTCAGCAAGTACTTCTCTCGTCCCATTATAATTTCCTTTGTTTAAGAACAAAACACGAGTGTTTGAATTTAACCTCTCACACTCCATCTGTATTTTAAATTCCGCCATATTCTGTTAGGTCCTTCCGAGGGGATCCGTAACTATGAGATCATGAATCAATCCTGTCTCATTTCGCTGGACCAGACCGAGGCCCGCTTGTTCCCTCGTAAGTTCCATTACATACTGGTCTGGGAAACTATCGCGGATACATTCTATAAACTCCTCCTCAAAGCTGCCTTGACCGACCTGTTTAGACCAATCGACATGTAGATTAAAATCTCCCATGATAACTGCTGCACCATGTCTACATGCATCTGTTATTTCTTGGTTTATTGCGTGCCCCACCATAATGTTACTATTTCTTGGCCTATCGACTACTCTTATCAGTGATACTTTCGCCTTCCTATTCCTGATTTCCACCTAAATGGATTCAACCTTACCCTCCACAGCACCGATGTCATCCCTTACTATTTCCCGGATGTCATCTTTAAATAACAGAGCTACACCACCTCCCTTACCATCCACTCTGTCCTTCCGAATAGTTTGATACCCTTGGATATTTAACTCCCAGTCGTGACCATCCTTTAACCATGTGTCAGTAATGGCCACTCAATCATAGTCATTCACGATGATATGCGCCATCAATTCATTTACATTATTCTGAATACTACTGGCATTCAGGTAAAGTACTCTTTTGTTGGCTTTTTTTTTTACCTCTGTTCGAAATCTTAACACCTCGATCATTAAGTTATAATTCCTCTTAACTTTTGTCATAATTTTCCTTGTCATTGAACCCATATCTTCATGCAACAACCTGCCACATCGCTTACCATTAATGTTTTTACTTACCTTTTAATTCCTTTTAGTATTACTTGCCCTATTGACTGAGCTCCCCTCAGAATTCTACAGAGAATTCCTCATTCGTTCAGTTGGGGAAAACACGTCAACTGATCGTTGCCGTGATTCGGATTCGAACCGCGGTTGCAGCAGCCACAACGCAGAGTACGAACCACGATACTATCACGGCTTCACAAGCTGTAACTATAGACACACTTGATCATCAACTGTTTGGAACCTATCATGGCCCACACTTTATGACTCTCGAATTACAACTTTAGTAGATACACAGTTTTCTGCGCCTGCTCGAGGTCCCTCCCACAGTCCAAAGATGTGAAGGTTCGGTAGATTGGCCATGCTGAAGTGTGCCAGATTGTCTATGGATAAAGTTTCGCTGGATTGGCCATGATCAACATGCCGGGTTAAGGGTATTCTACGGAGAAACTTGGTCAAGTCGACACCTGCTGAATTTTTGAAAGCATTCACCCTGTATCGCTTTCCTCTCATTCCTGAATAGTGTCAGTGCCAACAAACTCTCTCTCTCTGTTTCCACGATTCAACTCTCCGTCCACGTATCAGTTGCACTTTGGAGCGCCTCTAATGCACCATCTCACTCTCTTTGATCCACAGCGAAAAATCTAGGCCCCTTTCCTCCCACTGTTGGTGTTGGGGTGAATCTCTCTCTCTGGTAATTCAAATTATTATTGATTCACACTTTAGATGTGAACTGAATGTTTGAAATCAGAATGACAGCATTTGGCGTGTTTACCATTGGAACCGGAGGAAAGAAATCAAATAAATGTGGCATGAAATGTAAAAAGCACCAAGGTGGGTAGATGTGATCCCACAGAGGGACTAAGTACAAAAAACACTTCATCCGGGGGTGGGATAATAAATCGTCTCTGGGTGGAATTGAACAACCAACTTTTCGGTTAATAGCCAAATGTGCTAGCCGATAGCGCCACAGAGAAGACAAATGCTGCTTTTGCATGAATAAACAAGTCAAATCATGATGGAAACAGTCTCATCTTGTCCTCATCGAAACTGCAAATTCTTGCTGATGCACCAATCTGGAACAAAAGCACAAAAGGCTGGGCAATCTCAGCAGATATGTCAACATCTGTGGAGAGAGAACGGAGGTTGTGTTTCAAGCCAGGGTGACTTTGTGTCATAGAACGAAGACGATACCATTATCCGTAGCCCTGTCAATAACGCGCCTCCAGTTTCTACATTCGAGCCATTGTTGTATTTTTTGCCTCCAGATATTCGCAATGAAACTAAAATGAAACTGTCTTTTCTGATGTGCAGTATGGACAGTTTTCTTAGTTTATCAATATCTGTTAATTTCTCGAATCATTCTAAGCAAGGGAAATGTGTCTTGACTGTCGCTGATCAGTCGGGCAGCGCCCTTCGTTCTCCCGGGATTCTGTTTGTTGAAGTGTTACCCAACATTCACGAAACTGGGGCTTGATTTTCGTGTGTCGCGTCGTTTCCGTTTTCTCTACTGCCAACTGGCACTATTTCCAAAAATTTAGCCCACTCATCCTCATTGCATCATGACCAGATATCAGGTATACACTCATCCCTAGAGCATCTCGAAAACAAGGACTACATCAGACTCCTATTTATTGACTACAGCTCCGCCTTCAACACCATAATCCCAGCCACGCTTACATCAAAGCTCCAAAACCTAGGACTTGGCTCTCCACTCTGGAACTGTATCCTCGATCTTCTGACCAAAAGACCACAATCATTAAGAATGAACAACAACATCTCCACAATAGTTCTCAACACCAGTGCCCCTCAAGGCTGCGTACTTATCCCCCTACTCTACTCGCTGTACGCAGACGACTGCGTGGCGAAACTGGGTTCCAACTCTATCTATTTGCTGACGATACGACCATAGTGGGCAGGATCTCGAATAACGACGAGTCACAATACAGGCGGGAGATAGAGAGCCTAGTGGAGTGCTGTAGCGACAACAATCTCTCCCTCAATGCCAGCAAAACTAAACAGCTGGTCACTAACTTCAGGAAGCAAATTACTGTACACACCCCTGTGAGCATCAACGGGGCCAAGGTGGAGACGGTTACCAATTTCAAATTCCTTGAGGTGCACATCTCCAAAACTCTGTCCTGGTCCACCCACGTCGACGCTACCACCACGAAAGCACAACAGCACCCAGACTTGTTCAGGAAACTAAGGAAATTCAGTATGTCCACATTAGCCCTTAGCAACATTTACAGATTCTTCGCATCAGTATTCACCGAAGAGAAGAAATTGGTAGATGTTGAGTCCGGAGAAGGTTGTGTCGATAGGCTGGGTCACATCGAGATCCAAAAAGACGAGGTGTTGGATGTCTTAAAAAATATTACGGTAGATAAGTCCCCAGGGCCTGATGGGATCTACCACAGAATACTGAAGGAGGCTGGAGAGGAAATTGCTGAGGCCTTGACAGATCTCTTTGGATCCTCACTGTCTTCAGGGGTTGTCTCGGAGGACTGGAGAATAGCCAATGTTGTTCCTCTGTTTAAGAAGGGTAGCAAGGATAATCCAGGGAACTACAGGCCGGTGAGCCTTAGTTCAGTGGTAGGGAAATTACTGGAGAGAATTCTTCGAGACAGGATCTACTCCCATTTGGAAGCAAATGGACGTATTAGTGAGAGGCAGCATGGTTTTGTGAAGGGGAGGTCGTGTCTCACTAACTTGATAGAGTTTTTCGAGGAGGTCACTAAGATGATTGATGCAGGTAGGGCAGTGGATGTTGTCTATATGGACTTCAGTAAGGCTTTTGACAAGGTCCCTCATGGTAGACTAATACAAAAGGTGAAGTCACACGGGATCAGGGGTGAGCTGGCAAAGTGGACACAGAACTGGCTAGGTCATAGAAGGCAGAGAGTAGCAATGGAAGGATGCTTTTCTAATTGGAGGGCTGTGACCAGTGGTGTTCCACAGGGATCAGTGCTGGGACCTTTGCTCTTTGTAGTATATATAAATGATTTGGAGGAAAATGTAACTGGTCTGATTCGTAAGTTTGCAGACGACACAAAGGTTGGTGGAATTGCAGATAGCGATGAGGACTGTCAGAGGATACAGCAGGATTTAGATTGTTTGGAGACTTGGGCGGAGAGATGGCAGATGGAGTTTAATCCGGACAAATGTGAGGTAGTGCATTTTGGAAGGTCTCATGCAGGTAGGGAATATACAGTGAACGGTAGAACCCTCAAGAGTATTGAAAGTCAGAGAGATCTAGGAGTACAGGTCCACAGGTCATTGAAAGGGGCAACACAGGTGGAGAAGGTAGTCAAGAAGGCATACGGCATACGTGCCTTCATTGGCCGGGGCATTGAGTATAAGAATTGGCAAGTCATGTTGAAGCTGTATAGAACCTTAGTTATGCCACACTTGGAGTATAGTGTTCAATTCTGGTCGCCACACTACCAGAAGGATGTGGAGGCTTTAGAGAGGGTGCAGAAGAGATTTACCAGAATGTTGCCTGGTATGGGGGGCATGAGCTCTGAGGAGCGGTTGAATAACCTCGGTTTGTTCTCACTGGAACGAAGGAGGTTGAGGGGAGAACTGATAGAGGTCTACAAAATTATGAGGGGCATAGGCAGAGTGGATAGTTTTTCCCCAGGGTAGAGGGATCAATTACTAGGGGGCAGAGGTTTAAGGTGAGAGGGGCAAGGTTTAGATTAGATGTACGCGGCAAGTTTTTTACGCAGAGGGTAGTGGGTGCCTGGAACTCGCTACCGGAGGAGGTGCTGGAAGCAGGGACGATAGTGACATTTAAGGGGCATCTTGACAAATACATGAATAGGATGGGAGTAGAGGGATACGGACCCAGGAAGTGTAGAAGATTGTGGTTTAGTCGGACGGCACGGGCTTGGATGGCTGAAGGGCCTGTTCCTGTGCTGTACATTTCTTTGTTCTTTATTCTGTGTTCTTTGATGCACCATAGAAAGCATCCTATCGGGCTGCATCACAGCCTGGTACGGCAACTGCTCGGTCCAGGACGGCAAGAAACTTCAGAGCGTCGTGAACACCGCCCAGTCCATCACAGGAACCTGCCTCCCAACCATTGACTCCATCTACACCTCCCGCTGCCTGAGGAAAGCGGACAGCATAATCAAAGATCCATCCCACCCGGCGTACTCACTCTTCCAACTTCTTCCATCGGGCAGGAGATACAGACGTCTGAGAACACGCACGAACAGGCTCAAAAGCAACTTCTTCCCCACTGTTACCAGACTCCTAAGTGACCCTCTTATGGACTTACCTCATTAACACTACACCCTGTATGCTTCATCCGATGCCACTGCTTATGTAGTTACATTTTATATGTTGCGTTGCCATATTATGTATTTTCTTTTCTTCCAATGGACTTAATGATCTATTGAGCTGCTCGCAGAAAAATACGTTTCACTGTACCTCGGTACATGTGACAATAAGCAAATCCAATCCAATCCAATTAATTTCTATGGGGAGACTATCACGATCAAGATTATTCTGCGCCTTACAGAAGATTCAGTGGGTATTTGGTTGCGACACATGAACATTTTGGGGCGATGACCGAAGAAGCTGATGCAGCAAATTGAGAGAGAATGTTTTCACTTCCAAAAAGATTAGAACCTGAGGAGTATGCTTGATGATATTAGTTAAAATACAGAATCGGGAGCTGAGGAGATTCTCGCATTCACAATTGTTTGATTTCTGGAGCATCAAACAGAAGCAGAAGCATGCACTGAGCTGTGAACCCGTTTTAAAGAGTGCTTCACACAGAGAATTACTCATCCGTTCATTTAAGAAAATCTATTTCCGCGGCTGAATTCTTCACCCACGTACCAGTTGCACTTGGGAGCGCCTCTAATTCACCATCTCACTCTCTTTGATCCACAGAGAAAAATCTAGGCCCCTTTCGTCCCACTGTTGCTATTGGGGTGAATGTCTCTCTCTGGTAAGTCAAATGAATATTGATTCACTTTAGATGTGAACTGACTGTTTGAAATCAGAATGAAAGAATGTGGCGTGTTTACTATTGGAACCGGTGGAAAGAAATCAAATAAATGTGGTATGAAATGTAAAAAGCACCAAGGTGGATGGATTTGATCCCACAGAGGGACAAAGTACAAAAAACACCTTAATCCGGGGGTGGGATAATAGCTCGTCGCTGGGTGGAATCGAACCACCCAATTTCCGGTTAACAGCAGAACGTGCTAACCGATAGTGCCACAGAAAAGACAAATGCTGCTCCGGCGTGAATAAACAACTCAAATCATGATGGAAACAGTCTCATCTTGTCCTCTTCGTAACAGCAAATTCTTGCTGAATCACCAATCTGGAAGAAAAGCACAAAAGGCTCGTTAATCTCAGTAGGTATGACAGCATCTGTGGAGAGAGAATGGAGGCTGTGTTCAAGCGAGGGTGACTTTGTGTCACATAACGCGCCTCCAGGTTCTACATTCGAGCCATTGTTGTATTTTCTGCCTCAAGATATTCGCAACGAAACTAAAATGAAACTGTCTTTTCTGATGTGCAGTAAGGACGTTTTGCTTTGTTTCTAAATATCTGTTAATTTCTCGAATCATTCTAAACAAGGGAAATGTGTCTTGACTGTCGCTGATCAGTCGCCAGCGGACTTCGTTCTCCCTGACTTCTGTTTGTCGAAGTGTTACCCAACATTCACGAAACTGGTGCTTGATTTTCGTGTGTCGCTTCATTTCCGTTTTCTCCACTGCCAACTGGCTCTCTTTCCAGAAAATTGGCCAACTCATCCTCATTGCATCATGACCAGATGTCAGGTATACACTCATCCCTAGAGCATCTCGAAAGCAAGGACTCCTACATCAGACTCCTATCTATTGACTACAGCTCCGCCTTCAACACCACAATCCCAGCCACGCTCACAGCAAAGCTCCAAAACCTAGGACTTGGCTTTCCAACCTGCAACTGGATCCTCGATTTTCTGACCAACAGACCACAATCAGTAAGAATGAACAACAACATCTCCTCCACAGTTGTTCTCAACACCGGTGCCCCTCAAGGCTGCGTACTTATCCTCCTACTCTACTCGTTGTACGCAGACGAATGCGTGGCGAAACTGGGTTCCAACTCAATCTACAAGTTTGCTGACGATACGACCATAGTGGGCAGGACCTCGAATAACGACGAGTCAGAATACAGGCGGGCGATAGAGAACCTAGTGGAGTGGTGTAGCGACAACAATCTCTCCCTGAATGCCAGCAACACTAAACAACTGGTCATTGACTTCAGTTAGCAAAGTACTGTACACACCCCTGTGAGCATCAACGGGGCCGAGGTGGAGATGGTTACCAATTTGAAATTCCTTGAGGTGCACAGCTCGAAAGATCTGTCCTGGTCCACCCACGTCGACGCTACCACCACGAAAGCACAACAGCACCTATACTTGTTCAGGAAACTAAGGAAATTCGGCATGTCCACATTAACCCTTAGCAACCTTTACAGATGCACCATAGAAAGCATCCTATCGGGCTGCATCACAGCCTGGTACGGCAACAGCTCGGTCCAGGACGCCAAGAAACTTCAGAGCGTCGTGAACACCGCCCAGTTCATCACAGGAACCTGCCTCCCAACCATTGACTCCATCTACACCTCCCGCTGCCTGAGGAAAGCGGGCAGCATAATCAAAGATCCACCCCACCCGGCGTACTCACTCTTCCAACTTCTTCCATCGGGCAGGAGATACAGACGTCTGAGAACACGCACGAACAGACTCAAAAGCAGCTTCTTCCCCACTGTCACCAGACTCCTAAATGACCCTCTTATGGACTTACCTCAGTAACACTGCACCCTGTATGCTTCATCCGATGCCAGTGCGTATGTAGTTACATTGTATATGTTGCATTGCCCTATTAAATATTTTCTTTTCTTCCCTTTTCTACCAATGGACTTCATGATCTATTGAGCTGCTCGCAGAAAAATACTTTTCAATGTACCTCGGTACACGTGACAATAAGCAAATCCAATCCTATCCAATTCATTTATATGGGGAGACTATCAAGATCAAGATTATTCTCCGCCTTCCAGAAGATTCAGTGGGTATTTGGTTGCGACACATGAACATTTTGGGGCGATGACCGAAGAAGCTGATGCAGCAAATTGAGAGAGACTGTTTTCACTTCCAAAAAGACTAGAACCGGAGGAGTATGCTTGATGATGAGAGTTAAAATATAAAATCGGGAGCTGAGGACATTCTCGCATTCACAACTGTTTGAATTCTGGAGCATCAAACAGAAGCAGAAGCATGCACTCAGCTGTGAACCCGTTTTAAAGAGTGCTTCACACAGAGAATTACTCATCCGTTCATTTAAGAAAAACGTGTCAATTGGTCACTGCCGTGACTCGGATTCGTACCGAGGTTGCTGCGGCCACAACGCAGAGTACTAACCACTATGCGATCACGGCGCCACACGTTACCGCTGAGGCAAGCTATGACTGTCGATGCACTGGGTCGTCAACTGTTTGGAACCTATCATGGCCCACACTTTATGACTCTCGAGTTACAACTTTCGTAGATACACAGTTTTGATGCCTGAAACTTGGTTCCATAATAATTTTCCTGCAACAAGGATATATACACTTTAACCCAGGCTCTATAAAAATAACTATGCAACCGCCATAATATATAATACATAGCAAATTCGATATTCGTCTCAAACATATGGTATTTGGACGTTCTTCCGGTGTCTGCATCAGTTTTCTGTGTATGCCTACTCGAGGTCCCTCCCACAGTCCAAAAATGTGAAGGTTCGGTAGATTGGCCATGCGGAAGTGTGCCAGATTGTCCATAGATTAAGTTTCGCAGGATTGGCCATGATCAACATGCCGGATTCCGGGTATTCTACCGAGAAACTTGGTCACGTCGTCCGCTGCTGATTTCATGAATCCATTTCACCCTGTATCCCTTTCCTCTCATTCCTGAATATTGTCAGTGCTAACAAGCTCTCTCTCTATTTCCCCGGCTGAATTCTCCGACCACGTATCAGTTGCACTTTGGAGCGCCTCTCATTCACCATCTCACTCGCTTTGATCCACAGAGAAAATTCTAGGCCCCATTCGTCCCACTGTTCCTATTGGGGTGAATATCTCTCTTTGGTAATTCAAATTAATATTGAATCACTTTAGATGTGAACTGACTGTTTGAAATCAGAATGAAAGAATGTGGCGTGTTTAATATTGGAACCGGAGGAAAGAAATCAAATAAATGTGGCATGAAATGTAAAAAGCACCAAGGTGGGTGGATTTGATCCCACAGAGGGACGAAGTCCAAAAAACACTTCATCCGGGGGTGGGATAATATCTCGTCGCTGGGTGGAATCGAACCACCTAATTTTCGGTTAACAGCCGAACGTGCTCACCGGTAGCGCCACGGAGACGACAAATGCTGTTCCTGCATGAATAAACAACTCAAATCATGATGGAAACAGTCTCATCTTGTCCTCTTCGTAACAGCAAATTCTTGCTGATGCACCAATCTGGAACAAAAGCACAAAAGGCTGGTTAATCTCAGCAGGTATGACAGCATCTGTGGAGAGAGAACGGAGGCTGTGTTTCAAGCGAGGGTGACTTTGTGTCACATAACGCGCCTCCAGGTTCTACATTCGAGCCATTGTTGTATTTTCTGCCTCAAGATATTCGCAATGAAACTAAAATGAAACTGTCTTTTCTGATGTGCAGTAAGGACAGTTTTCTTAGTTTCTAAATATCTGTTAATTTCTCGAATCATTCTAAACAAGGGAAATGTGTCTTGACTGTCGCTGATCAGTCGCCAGCGGCCTTCGTTCTCCCCGGATTCTGATTGTCGAAGTGTTACCCGACATTCACGAAACTGGTGCTTGATTTTCGTGTGTCGCTTCATTTCCGTTTTCTCCACTGCCAGCTGGCTTTATTTCCAGAAAATTGGCCCACTCATCCTCATTGCATCATGACCAGATGTCAGGTATACACTCATCCCTGGAGCATCTCGAAAGCAAGGACTCCTACATCAGACTCCTATCTATTGACTACAGCTCTGCCTTCAACACCACAATCCCAGCCACGCTCATATCAAAGCTCCAAAACCTCGGACTTGGCTTTCCACCCTGCAACTGGATCCTCGATTTTCTGACCAACAGATCACAATCGGTAAGAATGAACAACAACATCTCCTCCACAGTTGTTCTCAACACCGGTGCCCCTCATGGCTGCGTACTTATCCTCCTACTCTACTCGCTGTACGCAGACGACTGCGTGGCGAAACTGGGTTCCAACTCTATCTACAAGTTTGCTGATGATACGACAATAGTGGGCAGGATCTCGAATAACGACGAGTCAGAATACAGGCGGGAGATAGAGAACCTAGTGGAGTGGTGTAGCGACAACAATCTCTCCCTCAAATCCAGCAACACTAAACAGCTGTTCATTGACTTCAGGAAGCAAAGTACTGTACACACCCCTGTGAGCATCAAGGGGCCGAGGTGGAGATGGTTACCAATTTGAAATTCCTTGAGGTGCACAGCTCGAAAGATCTGTCCTGGTCCACCCACGTCGACGCTACCACCACGAAAGCACAACAGCGCCTATACTTGTTCAGGAAACTAAGGAAATTCGGCATGTCCACATTAACCCTTAGCAACGTTTACAGATGCACCAGAGAAAGCATCCTATCGGGCTGCATCACAGCCTGGTACGGCAACTGCTCGGTCCAGGACGGCAAGAAACTTCAGAGCGTCGTGAACACCGCCCAGTCCATCACAGGAACCTGCCTCCCAACCATTGACTCCATCTACACCTCCCGCTGCCTGTGAAAAGCGGGCAGCATAATAAAGATCCACCCCGCCCGGCGTACTCACTCTTCCAACTTCTTCCATCGGGCAGGAGATACAGACGTCTGAGAACACGCACGAACAGACTCAAAAGCAGCTTCTTCCCCACTGTCACCAGACTCCTAAATGACCCTCTTATGGACTTACCTCAGTAACACTGCACCCTGCATGCTTCATCCGATGCCAGTGCGTATGTAGTTACATTGTATATGTTGCATTGCCCTATTAAATATTTTCTTTTCTTCCCTTTTCTACCAATGGACTTCATGATCTATTGAGCTGCTCGCAGAAAAATACTTTTCAATGTACCTCGGTACACGTGACAATAAGCAAATCCAATCCAATCCAATTCATTTATATGGGGAGACTATCAAGATCAAGATTATTCTCCGCCTTACAGAAGATTCAGTGGGTATTTGGTTGCCTTGAGGTGCACAGCTCCAAAGATCTGTCCTGGTCCACCCACGTCGACGCTACCACCACGAAAGCACAACAGCACCTATACTTGTTCAGGAAACTAAGGAAAGTCGGCATGCCCACATTAACCCTTAGCAACGTTTACAGATGCACCATAGAAGGCATCCTATCGGGCTGCATCACAGCCTGGTACGGCAACTGCTCGGTCCCGGACGGCAAGAAACTTCAGAGCGTCGTGAACACCGCCCAGTCCATCACAGGAACCTGCCTACCAACCATTGACTCCATCTACACCTCCCGTTGCCTGAGGAAAGCGGGCAGCATAATAAAGATCCACCCCACCCGGCGTACTCACTCTTCCAACTTCTTCCATCGGGCAGGAGATACAGACGTCTGAGAACACGCACGAACACACTCAAAAGCAGCTTCTTCCCCACTGTCACCAGACTCCTAAATGAACCTCTTATGGACTTACCTCATTAACACTGCACCCTGTATGCTTCATCCGATGCTAGTGCGTATGTAGTTACATTGTATATGTTGCATTGCCCTATTAAATATTTTCTTTTCTTCCCTTTTCTACCAATGGACTTCATGACCTATTGAGCTGCTCGCAGAAAAATACTTTTCAATGTACCTCGGTACACGTGACAATAAGCAAATCCAATCCAATCCAATCCAATTCATTTATATGGGGAGACTATCAAGATCAAGGTTATTCTCCGCCTTACAGAAGATTCAGTGGGTATTTGGTTGCCACACATGAACATTTTGGGTCGATGACCGAAGAAGCTGATGCAGAAAATTGAGAGAGACTGTTTTCACTTCGAAAAAGACTAGAACCGGAGGAGTATGCTTGATGATGATAGTTAAAATATAAAATCAGGATCTGTGGACATTTTCGCATTCACAACTGTTTGAATTCTGGAGCAACAAACAGAAGCAGAAGCATGCACTCAGCTGTGAACCCGTTTTAAAGAGTGCTTCACACAGAAAATTACTCATCCGTTCATTTCAGAAAACACGTCAACTGGTCACTGCTGTGACTCGGATTCGAACCGAGGTTGCTGCGGCCACAACGCAGAGTACTAACCACTATACGATCACGGCGCCACACGTTACCGCTGAGGCAACCTGTAACTGTCGATGCACTAGGTCGCAAATGTTTGGAACCTATCATGGCCCACACTGTATGACTCTCGAGTTACAACTTTCGTAGATACACAGTTTTGATGCCTGAAACTTGGTTGCATAATAATTTGCCTGCAACAAGGATATATACACTTTAACCCAGGCTCTATAAAAATAACTATGCAACCGCTATAATATATAATACATAGCAAATTCGATATTCGTCTCAAACATATGGTATTTGGACGTTCTCCCGGTGTCTGCATCAGTTTTCTGTGTGTGCCTGCTCGACGTCCCTCCCCCAGTCCAAAAATGTGAAGGTTCGGTAGATTGGCCATGCTGAAGTGTGCCAGATTGTCCATAGATTAAGTTTCGCAGGATTGGCCATGATCAACATGCCGGGTTCCGGGTATTCTACCGAGAAACTTGGTCACGTCGTCCGCTGCTGATTTCTTGAATCCATTTCACCCTGTATCCCTTTCCTCTCATTCCTGAATATTGTCAGTGCTAACAAGCTCTCTCTCTATTTCCCCGGCTGAATTGTCCGACCACGTATCAGTTGCACTTTGGAGCGCCTCTAATTCACCATCTCACTCTCTTCGATCCACAGAGAAAATTCTAGGCCCCATTCGTCCCACTGTTGCTATTGGGTTGAATGTCTCTCTTTGGTAATTCAAATGAATATTGATTCACTTTAGATGTGAACTGACTGTTTGAAATCAGAATGAAAGAATGTGGCGTGTTTAATATTGTAACCGGAGGAAAGAAATCAAATAAATGTGGCATGAAATGTAAAAAGCACCAAGGTGGGGGGATTTGATCCCACAGAGGGACGAAGTACAAAAAACACTTCATCCGGGGGTGGGATAATATCTCGTCGCTGGGTGGAATCGAACCACCTAATTTTCGATTAACAGCCGAATGTGCTAACCGATGGCGCCACAGAGACGACAAATGCTGTTCCGGCATGAATAAACAACTCAAATCATGATGGAAACAGTCTCCTCTTGTCCTCTTCGTAACAGCAAATTCTTGCTGATGCACCAATCTGGAACAAAAGCACAAAAGGCTGGTTAATCTCAGCAGGTATGACAGCATCTGTGGAGAGAGAACGGAGGCTGTGTTTCAAGCGAGGGTGACTTTGTGTCACATAACGCGCCTCCAGGTTCTACATTCGAGCCACTGTTGTATTTTCTGCCTCAAGATATTCGCAATGAAACTAAAATGAAACTGTCTTTTCTGATGTGCAGTAAGGACAGTTTTCTTAGTTTCTAAATATCTGTTAATTTCTCGAATCATTCTAAACAAGGGAAATGTGTCTTTACTGTCGCTGATCAGTCGCCAGCGGCCTTCGTTCTCCCCGGATTCTGAATTTCGAAGTGTTACCCGACATTCACGAAACTGGTGCTTGATTTTCGTGTGTCGCTTCATTTCCGTTTTCTCCACTGCCAACTGGCTCTATTTCCAGAAAATTGGCCCACTCATCCTCATTGCATCATGACCGGATGTCAGGTATACACTCATCCCTCGAGCATCTCGAAAGCAAGGACTCCTACATCAGACTCCTATCTATTTGCTACAGCTCCGCCTTCAACACCACAATCCCAGCCACGCTCATATCAAAGCTCCAAAACCTAGGACTTGGTTTTCCACCCTGTAACTGGATCCTCGATTTTCTGACCAACAGACCACAATCAGTAAGAATGAACAACAACATCTCCTCCACAGTTGTTCTCAACACCGGTGCCCCTCAAGACTGCGTACTTATCCTCCTCCTCTACTCGCTGGACGCAGACGACTGCGTGGCGAAACTGGGTTCCAACTCTATCTACAAGTTTGCTGACGATACGACAATAGTGGGCAGGATCTCGAATAACGATGAGTCAGAATACAGGCTGGAGATAGAGAACCTAGTGGGGTGGTGTAGCGACAACAATCTCTCCCTCGATGCCAGCAACACTAAACAGCTGGTCATTGACTTCAGGAAGCAAAGTACTGTACACACCCCTGTGAGCATCAACGGGGCCGAGGTGGAGATGTTTACCAATTTGAAATTCCTTGAGGTGCACAGCTCCAAAAATCTGTCCTGGTCCACCCACGTCGACGCAACCGCCACGAAAGCACAACAGCACCTATACTTGTTCAGGAAACTAAGGAAATTCGGCATGTCCACATTAACCCTTAGCAACTTTTACAGATGCACCATCGAAAGCATCCTATCGGGCTGCATCACAGCCTGGTACGGCAACTGCTCGGTCCAGGACGGCAAGAAACTTCAGAGCATCGTGAACACCCCCCAGTCCATCACAGGCACCTGCCTCCCAACCATTGACTCCATCTACACCTCCCACTGCCTGAGGAAAGCGGGCAGCATAATCAAAGATCCACCCCACCCGGCGTACTCACTCTTCCAACTTCTTCCATCGGGCAGGAGATACAGACGTCTGAGAACACGCACGAACAGACTCAAAAGCAGCTTCTTCCCCACTGTCACCAGACTCCAAAATGACCCTCTTATGGACTTACCTCATTAACACTACACCCTGTATGCTTCATCCGATGCCAGTGCGTATGTAGTTACATTGTATATGTTGCGTTGCCCTATTATGTATTTTCTTTTCTTCCCTTTTCTACCAATGGACTTCATGATCTATTGAGCTGCTCGCAGAAAAATACTTTTCAATGTACCTCGGTACACGTGACAATAAGCAAATCCAATCCAATCCAATTCATTTATATGGGGTGACTATCAAGATCAAGATTATTCTCCGTCTTACAGAAGATTCAGTGGGTATTTCGTTGCGACAGATGAACATTTTGGGGCGATGACCGAAGAAGCTGATGCAGCAAATTGAGAGAGACTGTTTTCACTTAAAAAAAGACTAGAACCGGAGGAGTATGCTTGATGATGACAGTTAAAATATAAAATCGGGAGCTGTTTGAATTCTGGAGCATCAAACAGAAGCAGAAGCATGCACTCAGCTGTGAACCCGTTTTAAAGAAAGCTTCACACAGAGAATTACTCATCCGTTCATTTAAGATAAACACGCCAACTGGTCACTGCCGTGACTCGGATTCGAACCGAGGTTGCTGCGGCCACAACGCAGAGTACTAACCACTATACGATCACGGCGCTACACGTTACCGCTGAGGCAAGCTATAACTGTCGATGCACTAGGTCGCAAATGTTTGGAACCTATCATGGCCCACACTGTATGACTCTCGAGTTACAACTTTCGTAGATACACAGTTTTGATGCCTGAAACTTGGTTCCATAATA
This sequence comes from Scyliorhinus torazame, assembly GCF_047496885.1. Classification (NCBI taxonomy): domain Eukaryota; kingdom Metazoa; phylum Chordata; class Chondrichthyes; order Carcharhiniformes; family Scyliorhinidae; genus Scyliorhinus; species Scyliorhinus torazame. The sequence continues at coordinate 175,441,253 of NC_092720.1, read as the reverse complement.
ATTTTCCTGCAAAAAGGATATATACACTTTAACCCAGGCTCTATAAAAATAACTATGCAACCGCTATAATATATAATACATAGCAAATTCGATATTCGTCTCAAACATATGGTATTTGGACGTTCTCCCTGTGTCTGCATCAGTTTTCTGTGTGTGCCTGCTCGAGGTCCCTCCCACAGTCCAAAAATGTGAAGGTTCGGTAGATTGGCCATGCTGAAGTGTGCCAGATTGTCCATAGATTAAGTTTCGCAGGATTGGCCATGATCAACATGCCGGGTTCCGGGTATTCTACCGAGCAACTTGGTCACGTCGTCCGCTGCTGATTTCTTGAATCCTTTTCACCCTGTATCCCTTTCCTCTCATTCCTGAATATTGTCAGTGCTAACAAGCTCTCTCTCTATTTCCCCGGCTGAATTATCCGACCACGTATCAGTTGCACTTTGGAGCGCCTCTAATTCACCATCTCACTCTCTTCGATCCACAGAGAAAATTCTAGGCCCCATTCGTCCCACTGTTGCTATTGGGGTGAATGTCTCTCTTTGGTCATTCAAATGAATATTGATTCACTTTAGATGTGAACTGACTGTTTGAAATCAGAATGAAAGAATGTGGCGTGTTTAATATTGGAACCGGAGGAAAGAAATCAAATAAATGTGGCATGAAATGTAAAAAGCACCAAGGTGGGTGGATTTGATCCCACAGACGGACGATGTATAAAAAGCACTTCATCCGGGGGTGGGATAATATCTCGTCGCTGGGTGGAATCGAACCACCTGATTTTCGGTTAACAGCCGAACGTGCTAACCGATAGCGCCACAGAAAAGACAAATGCTGTTCCTGCATGAATAAACAACTCAAATCATGATGGAAACAGTCTCATCTTGTCCTCTTCGTAACAGCAAATTCTTGCTGATGCACCAATCTGGAACAAAAGCACAAAAGGCTGGTTAATCTCAGCAGGTATGACAGCATCTGTGGAGAGAGAACGGAGGCTGTGTTTCAAGCGAGGGTGACTTTGTGTCAAATAAGGCGCCTCCAGGTTCTACATTCGAGCCATTGTTGTATTTTCTGCCTCAAGATATTCGCAATGAAACTAAAATGAAACTGTCTTTTCTGATGTGCAGTAAGGACAGTTTTCTTAGTTTCTAAATATCTGTTAATTTCTCGAATCATTCTAAACAAGGGAAATGTGTCTTGACTGTCGCTGATCAGTCGCCAGTGGCCTTCGTTCTCCCCGGATTCTGATTGTCGAAGTGTTACCCGACATTCACGAAACTGGTACTTGATTTTCGTGTGTCGCTTCATTTCCGTTTTCTCCACTGCCAACTGGCTCTATTTCCAGAAAATTGGCCCACTCATCCTCATTGCATCATGACCAGATGTCAGGTATACACTCATCCCTAGAGCATCTCGAAAGCAAGGACTCCTACATCAGACTCCTGTCTATTGACTACAGCTCCGCCTTCAACACCACAATCCCAGCTACGCTCATATCAAAGCGCCAAAACCTAGGACTTAGCTTTCCACCCTGCAACTGGATCCTCGATTTTCTGACCAACAGACCACAATCAGTAAGAATGAACAACAACATCTCCTCCACAGTTGTTCTCAACACCGTTGCCCCTCATGGCTGCAGACTTATCCTCCTACTCTACTCGCAGTACGCAGACGACTGCGTGGCGAAACTGGGTTCCAACTCTATCTACAAGTTTGCTGACGATACGACAATAGTGGGCATGGTCTCGAATAACGACGAGTTAGAATACAGGCGGGAGATAGAGAACCTAGTGGAGTGGTGTAGCGACAACAATCTGTCCCTCAATGCCAGCAACACTAAACAGCTGTTCATTGACTTCAGGAAGCAAAGTACTGTACACACCCCTGTGAGCATCAACGGGGCCGAGCTGGAGATGGTAACCAATTTGAAATTCCTTGAGGTGCACAGCTCCAAAGATCTGTCCTGGTCCACCCACGTCGACGCTACCACCACGAAAGCACAACAGCACCTATACTTGTTCAGGAAACTAAGGAAATTCGGCATGTCCACATTAACCTTAGCAGCTTTTACAGATGCACCATAGAAAGCATCCTATCGGGCTGCATCACAGCCTGGTACGGCAACTGCTCGGTCCAGGACGGCAAGAAACTTCAGAGCGTCGTGAACACCGCCCAGTCCATCACAGGAACCTGCCTCCCAACCATTGACTCCATCTACACCTCCCGCTGCCTGAGGAAAGCGGGCAGCATAATAAAGATCCACCCCACCCGGCGTACTCACTCTTCCAACTTCTTCCATCGGGCAGGGGATACAGACGTCTGAGAACAGGCACGAACAGACTCAAAAGCAGCTTCTTCCCCACTGTCACCAGACTCCTAAATGACCCTCTTATGGACTTACCTCATTAACACTGCACCCTGTATGCTTCATCCGATGCCAGTGCGTATATAGTTACATTGTATATGTTGCATTGCCCTATTAAATATTTTCTTTTCTTCCCTTTTCTACCAATGGACTTCATGATCTATTGAGCTGCTCGCAGAAAAAAAATACTTTTCAATGTACCTCGGTACACGTGACAATAAGCAAATCCAATTCAATCCAATCCAATTCATTTATATGGGGAGACTATCAAGATCAAGATTATTCTCCGCCTCACAGAAGATTCAGTGGGTATTTGGTTGCGACACATGAACATATTGGGGCGATTATCGAAGAAGCTGATGCAGCAAATTGAGAGAGACTGTTTTCACTTCCAAAAAGACTAGAACCGGAGGAGTATGCTTGATGATGATAGTTAAAATATAAAATCGGGAGCTGAGGACATTCTCGCATTCACAACTGTTTGAATTCTGGAGCATCAAACCGAAGCAGAAGCATGCACTCAGCTGTGAACCCGTTTTAAAGAGTGCTTCACACAGAGAATTACTCATCCGTTCATTTAAGAAAAACAGGTCAACTGGTCACTGCCATGACTCGGATTTGAACCGAGGTTGCTGCGGCCACAACGCAGAGTACTAACCACTATACGATCACGGCGCCACACTTTACCGCTGAGGCAAGCTATGACTGGCGATGCGTTAGGTCGTCAACTGTTTGGAACCTATCATGGCCCACACTGTATGACTCTCGAGTTACAACTTTCGTAGATACACAGTTTTGATGCCTGAAACTTGGTTCCATAATAATTTTCCTGCAACATGGATATATACACTTTAACCCAGGCTCTATAAAAATAACTATGCAACCGCTATAATATATAATACATAGCAAATTCGATATTCGTCTCAAACATATGGCATTTGGACGTTCTTCCGGTGTCTGCATCAGTTTTCTGTGTGTGCCTACTCGAGGTCCCTCCCACAGTCCAAAAATGTGAAGGTTCGGTAGATTGGCCATGCTGAAGTGTGCCAGATTGTCCATAGATTAAGTTTCGCAGGATTGGCCTTTATCAACATGCCGGGTTCCGGGTATTCTACCGAGAAACTTGGTCACGTCGTCCGCTGCTGATTTCTTGAATCCATTTCACCCTGTATCCCTTTCCTCTCATTCCTGAATATTGTCAGTGCTAACAAGCTCTCTCTCTATTTCCCCGGCTGAATTCTCCGACCACGTATCAGTTGCACTTTGGAGCGCCTCTAATTCACCATCTCACTCTCTTTGATCCACAGAGAAAATTCTAGGCCCCATTCGTCCCACTGTTGCTATTGGGGTGAATGTCTCTCTTTGGTAATTCAAATGAATATTGATTCACTTTAGATGTGAACTGACTGTTTGAAATCAGAATGAAAGAATGTGGCGTGTTTAATATTGGAACCGGAGGAACGAAATCAAATAAATGTGGCATGAAATGAAAAAAGCACCAAGGTGGGTGCATTTGATCCCACAGCGGGACGATGTACAAAAAGCACTTCATCCGGGGATGGGATAATATCTCGTCGCTGGGTGGAATCGAACCACATGATTTTCGGTTAACAGCCGAACGTGCTAACCGATAGCGCCACAGAAAAGGCAAATGCTGTTCCTGCATGAATAAACAACTCAAATCATGATAGAAACAGTCTCATCTTGTCCTCTTCGTAACAGCAAATACTTGCTGATGCACCAATCTGGAACAAAAGCACAAAAGGCTGGTTAATCTCAGCAGGTATGACAGCATCTGTGGAGAGAGAACGGAGGCTGTGTTTCAAGCGAGGGTGACTTTGTGTCACATAACGCGCCTCCAGGTTCTACATTCGAGCCACTGTTGTATTTTCTGCCTCAAGATATTCGCATTGAAACTAAAATGAAACTGTCTTTTCTGATGTGCAGTAAGGACAGTTTTCTTAGTTTCTAAATATCTGTTAATTTCTCGAATCATTCTAAACAAGGGAAATGTGTCTTGACTGTCGCTGATCAGTCGCCAGCGGCCTTCGTTCTCCCCGGACTCTGTTTATCGAAGTGTTACCCGACATTCACGAAACTGGTGCTTGATTTTCGTGTGTCGCTTCATTTCCGTTTTCTCCACTGCCAACTGGCTCTATTTCCAGCAAATTGGCCCACGCATCCTCATTGCATCATGACCAGATGTCAGGTATACACTCATACCGAGAGCATCTCGAAAGCAAGGACTCCTACATCAGACTCCTATCTATTGACTACAGCTCCGCCTTCAACACCACAATCCCAGCCACGCTCATATCAAAGCTCCAAAACCTAGGACTTGGCTTTCCACCCTGCAACTGGATCCTCGATTTTCTGACCAACAGACCACAATCAGTAAGAATGAACAACAACATCTCCTGCACAGTTGTTCTCAACACCGGTGCCCCTCATGGCTGCGTACCTATCCTCCTACTCTACTCGCTGTACGCAGACGACTGCGTGGCGAAACTGGGTTCCAACTCTATCGACAAGTTTGCTGACGATACGACAATAGTGGGCAGGATGTCGAATAACGACGAGTCAGAATACAGGCGGGAGATAGAGAACCTAGTGGAGTGGTGTAGCGACAACAATCTCTCCCTCAATGCCAGCAACACTAAACAGCTGTTCATTGACTTCAGGAAGCAAAGTACTGTACACACCCCTGTGAGCATCAACGGGGCCGAGGTGGAGATGGTCACCAAATTGAAATTCCTTGAGGTGCACAGCTCCAAAGATCTGTCCTGGTCCACCCACGTCGACGCTACCACCACGAAAGCACAACAGCACCTATACTTGTTCAGGAAACTAAGGAAATTCGGCATGTCCACATTAACCCTTAGCAACTTTTACAGATGCACCATAGAAAGCATCCTATCGGGCTGCATCACAGCCTGGTACGGCAACTGCTCGGTCCAGGACGGCAAGAAACTTCAGAGCGTCGTGAACACCGCCCAGTCCATCACAGGAACCTGCCTCCCAACCATTGACTCCATCTACACCTCCCGCTGCCTGAGGAAAGCGGGCAGCATAATCAAAGATCCACCCCACCCGGCGTACTCACTCTTCCAACTTCTTCCATCGGGCAGGAGATACAGACGTCTGAGAACACGCACGAACAGACACAAAAGCAGCTTCTTCCCCACTGTCACCAGACTCCTAAATGACCCTCTTATGGACTTACCTCATTAACACTGCACCCTGTATGCTTCATCCGATGCCAGTGCGTATGTAGTTACATTGTATATGTTGCATTGCCCTATTAAATATTTTCTTTTCTTCCCTTTTCTACCAATGGACTTCATGACCTATTGAGCTGCTCGCAGAAAAATACTTTTCAATGTACCTCGGTACACGTGACAATAAGCAAATCCAATCCAATCCAATCCAATTCATTTATATGGGGAGACTATCAAGATCAAGATTATTCTCCGCCTTACAGAAGATTCAGTGGGTATTTGGTTGCGACACATGAACATTTTGGGGCGATGACCGAAGAAGCTGATGCCGCCTATTGAGAGAGACTGTTTTCACTTCCAAAAAGACTAGAACCGGAGATGTATGCTTGATGATGATAGTTAAAATATAAAATCGGGAGCTGAGGACATTCTCGCTTTCACAACTGTTTGAATTCTGGAGCATCAAACAGAAGCAAAAGCATGCACTCAGCCGTGAACCCGTTTTAAAGAGTGCTTCACACAGAGAATTTCTCATCCGTTCATTTAAGAAAAACACGTCAATTGATCACTGCCGTGACTGGAACTCGAACCGAGGTTGCTGCGGCCACAACGCAGAGTGTTAACTCCTAGACGATCACGGCGCTACACGTTACCGCCGAGGCAAGCTATAACTGTCGATGCCCTCGGTCGTCAACTGTTTGGAACCTATCATGGCCCACACTGTACGACTCTCGAGTTACAACTTTCGTAGATACACAGTTTTGATGCCTGAAACTTGGTTCCATAATAATTTTCTTGCAACAAGGATATATACACTTTAACCCAGGCTCTATAAAAATAACTATGCAACTGCTATAATATATAATACATAGCAAATTCGATATTCGTCCCAAACATATGGAATTTGGACGTTCTCCCGGTGTCTGCATGAGTTTTCTGTGTGTGCCTGATCGAGGTCCTTCCCACAGTCCAAAAATGAGAAGGTTCGGTAGATTGGCCATGCTGAAGTGTGCCAGATTGTCCATAGATTACGTTTCGCTGGATTGGCCATGATCAACATGCCGGGTTCCGGTTATTCTACCGAGAAACTTGGTCTCGTCGTCCGCTGCTGACTTTTTGAATCCATTTCACCCCGTATTCCTTTTCTCTCATTCCTGATTATTGTCAGTGCTAACAAGCTCTGTCTCTATTTCCCCGGCTGAATTCTCCGCCCACGTATCAGTTGCACTTTGGAGCGCCTCTAATTCACCATCTCACTCTCTTAGATCCACAGAGAAAAATCTAGGCCCCTTTCGTCCCACTGCTGCTGTTGGGGTGAATGTCTCTCTCCGGTAATTCAAATGAATAATGATTCACTTTAGATGTGAACTGACTGTTTGAAATCAGAATGACAGAATTTGGCGGGTTTAATATTGGAACAGGAGGAAAGAAATCAAATAAATGTGGTATGAAATGTAAAAAGCACCCAGGTGGGTGGATTTGATCCCACAGAGGGACGAAGTACAAAAAACACTTCATCCGGGGGTGGGACAACATCTCGTTTCTGCGTGGAATCGAACCACCAATTATTCGGCTAACAGCCGAAAGTGTTAACCGACAGCTGCCACAGAAACGGAAAACGCTGTTGCTGCATGAATAAACAACTCAAATCATGATGGAAACAGTCTCATCTTGTCCTCTTCGTAACAGCAAATTCTTGCTGATGCACCAATCTGGAACAAAAGCGCAAAAGGCTGGTCAATCTCAGCAGGTATGACAGCATCTGTGGAGAGAGAACGGAGGCTGTGTTTCAAGCGAGGGTGACTTTGTGTCACATAACGCGCCTCCAGGTTCTACATTCGAGCCATTTTGGTATTTTTTGCCTCAAAATATTTGCAATGAAACTAAAATGAAACTGTCTTTTCTTATGTGCAGTAAGGACAGTTTTCTTAGTTTCTAAATATATGTTAATTTCTCGAATCATTCTAAACAAGGGAAATGTGTCTTGACTGTCGCTGATCAGTCGCCAGCGGCCTTCGTTCTCCCCGGATTCTGTTTGTCGAAATGTTACCCGACATTCACGAAACTGGTGCTTGATTTTCGTGTGTCGCTTCATTTCCGTTTTCTCCACTGCCAATTGGCTCTATTTCCAGAAAATTGGCCCACTCATCCTCATTGCATCATGACCAGATGTCAGGTATACACTCATCCCTAGAGCATCTCGAAAGCAAGGACTCCAACATCAGACTCCGATCTATTGACTACAGCTCCGCCTTCAACACCACAATCCCAGCCACGCTCACAGCAAAGCTCCAAAACCTAGGACTTGGCTTTCCACCCTGCAACTGGATCCTCGATTTGCTGACCAACAGACCACAATCAGTAAGAATGAACAACAACATCTTCTCGGGACTTCTGGTTGCGGCGATGCCCAGCTAAGCCTCACGTTTCGGCGGCTCCAGCTCAAACGGACCTTCGGGCTCTTTTAAGAGCCCCAACGGGGAATTTTTTCAGGACGAAACCCGGTGTGGGGTGAGTTAACAGGGAGTCCCCCCCCCCCCCAACGAAAGAGAAGAATATCGGCGGAGGTGGCTACATCGCGAAGAATCCTCGAGGATAGGGACAGGAGGAAAAAAGAAGCAAGATGGCGGCGGAGAAAGCCCAGGTGACATGGGGGCCCGATCAAGACGAATTCTTAAGAAGGTATGTGGAGCTACTTAAGAAGGAGGTGCTGACCCCGATGCTTCAGTCAATTGAGGCGCTTAAGGAGGCACAAAGGACCCAGGAGACGGAGCTCCGCGTGGTGGAGCAGAAGGTGACGGATAATGAAGACGAGATCCTGGGCCTGGCGGTCAAAACACAGACGCACGAGGCGCTCCACAAAAAGTGCATTGAAAGGATTGAGGCCCTAGAAAACAGAGCACAAAGGAAGAACCTTCGGATCCTGGGTCTCCCCGAGGGAGTGGAAGGAGCGGACTGCGGGGCTTACGTGAGCACGATGCTAAGCTCGCTGATGGGAGCTGAGGCCCCTTCGGGCCCCTTGGATGTGGATGGGGCTCATCGGGTCCCTGCGAGGAGACCAAAGGCGGGAGAACCACCTAGGGCGACAATCGTGCGATTTCATCGCTTCAATGATAGAGAAGTGGTTCTGAGATTGGCCAAAAAGGTACGGAGTAGTAGATGGGAGAATGCGGTGGTACGGGTGTACAAGGATTGGACTGCGGAGGTGGCGAGAAGGAGGGTGATTTTTAATCGAGCCAAGGAGGTGCTACACAAGAAGAAGGTGAAGTTCGGGATGCTGCAGCCGGCGCGACTATGGGTCACGTACCAGGAGAGACATCACTACTTCGAAACGGCGGAAGAAGCATGGACCTTTATTAAAGACGAGAAACTGGATTGGAACTGAGGGACTGATCTTAGAGGGGAAATGACACTGTCGATGTATTTTGGGATGTAAATTGGGAAAGGGAGGACACTAAGAAATGTGGGCGCCGGTGTGGGGAAAGAAGAGACCTAGGCAGGGGATGAGGAATGGGAGAGGGGCGGTAGAGGGAGCTGCGTCACAAGGGGCGGGACAACTACAGAGAATATGGGGCCTACTGTCCTTGTTCCCGCGCCAGAAAGGTGATGGCGGGAAGATAGGCACAAGGTAGATGGGATTTCCCCACACAGGGGGGGTCAAAGAGTGAGTGGGAGAAGCCAGGGTCAGTTGAAGTCAGCTGACTTTCGGAAGTAATATGGGGGGAGCAATCACGCTAGATGAGGATCTAGCGGGGGGGGAGGGGGGAAGGATAACTGGGTTGCTGCTGCAGAAATCAAAGAGGAACTGGTTAAAGAAAGGGTGATCGGGGCTGGAATGCGCCACCTGGGGAACGGGTGGGAGCGCGGAATCGGGACGTGGGACTGGCATAGATAGGGTGATGGCTAGTCGACACAGGAAGGGGGCAGATATGTGATGGTGAGTGGCAGACTGGAGGGAACGGAGGTCGTGTTGGTTAACGTATATGCCCCGAATTGGGATGATGCGGGATTCATGAAGCGGATGCTGGGATGTATCCCGGACCTGGAGGTAGGAAACTTGATAATGGGGGGAGACTTCAGCACCGTGCTGGACCCAGGGTTAGATAGATCTAGATCTAAGACCGGAAGAAGGCCGGCAGCGGCCAAGGTGCTTAAGGGGTTTATGGACCAAATGGGGGGGAGTGGATCCATGGCGATTTGTTAGACCGAAGGCCAGAGAGTTCTCCTTCTTCTCCCATGTTCACAAGGTGTACTCCCGGATAGATTTTTTTGTTTTGTGAAGGTCGTTGATCTCGAGGGTGGAATAAATTGAGTATTCAGCCATAGCTATCTCAGATCATGCCCCACATTGGGTGGACCTAGAACTAGGAGAGGAGAGGGAGCAGCGTGCACTCTGGCGATTAGATGTGGGATTGTTGGCGGATGAGGGAGGGTGCGGGGATGTATCGAGAGATACCTGGAGGCCAATGACGACGGGGAGGTCCGAGTGGGAGTGGTATGGGAAGCACTAAAGGCGGTGGTCAGAGGAGAGCTGATCTCCATCAGGGCCCATAAAGGGAAAACAGAGGCCAAGGAAAGGGAAAGATTACTGGGGGAGATTTTAAGGGTGGATAAAGAATATGCAGAGGCCCCGGAGGAGGGACTATACAGGGAGCGACGACGACTCCAGACGGAGTTCGACCTGCTGACCACTAGGAGGGCGGAGGTGCAGTGGAGGAAGGCACAGGGGATGAGATATGAATATGGGGAAAAGGCTAGTCGCCTGTTGGCCCATCAGCTGTGAAAGAGGACAGCGGCGAGGGAGATAGGGGGAATTAGAGACGAAAAGGGAGCTACGGTGCGGAGAGCAGGGAAGATAAACGAGGTGTTTAAGACTTTTTACGAAAGACTTTATAGGTCCCAACCGCCGGAGGGAAAAGAAGAGCCGTGGCAGCTTTTGGACAAATTAAGGTTCCATGGGTGGAGGAGCAGGAGGTGGAAGGCCTGGGGGCACCAATTGGGGTGGTCGAGGTTACCAAGGGGATGGGGAACATGCAGGCAGGGAAGGCCCCGGGACCAGATGAGTTCCCGGTGGAATTTTATAGAAAATATGTGGACATGCTGGCCCCGCTGTTGGTGGGGACTTTTAACGAGGCCAGGGAAGGGGGAACTCTACCCCCGACAATGTCGGAGGCGATGATATCGCTAATTTTGAAGCGGGATAACGATCCGCTGCAGTGCGGGTCCTATAGGCCTATTTCACTACTAAATGTGGACGCCAAATTGCTAGCAAAGGTGCTGGCAGCGAGGATAGAGGACTGTGTCCCGGGGGTGGTGCACGAAGACCAGACAGGATTCGTAAAGGGGAGACAACTAAATGTCAACGTGCGATGGCTATTAGGGGTGATAATGATGCCCCCAGCAGAGGGGGAGGCAGAGATAGTGGCGACAATGGATGCAGAGAAGGCATTTGATAGGGTGGAGTGGGAGTATCTATAGGAGGTGCTGAGGAGTTTCGGGTTCGGGGACAGGTTTGTTAGCTGGGTCAAACTCCTCTATGGGGCCCCAACGGCAAGTCTGGTCATGGGTCGGCAAAGATCGGAGTATTTCCGACTATACAGGGGAACAAGACAGGGATGCCCGCTATCTCCATTACTGTTCGTGTTGGCAATTGAACCACTGGCCATGGCGCTGAGAGACTCCAGAAAATGGAGAGGGGTGATTAGAGGGGGAGAAGAACACCGAGTGTCATTCTACGCGGATGACCTACTGCTGTATGTGACGGACCCAGTGGGGGGGGATGACAGAGGTCATGCAGACATTGAGGGAGTTAGAAGATTTCTCGGGATATAGGCTTAACATGGGAAAGAGTGAACTTTTTGTGATACACCCTGGGGACCAGAGTAGAGGGATAGATGGCCTGCCTTTAAGGAGAGTGGAAAGAAACTTTCGATACCTGGGGATTCAGATAGCCAGGAGCTGGGGAACATTGCACAGACTTAATCTGACACGACTGGTGGAACAAATGGAAGAGGACTGCAAGAGGTGGGACATGCAGCCACTGTCACTGGCGGGCAGAGTGCAGGCAATTAAGATGATGGTCCTCCCGAGGTTCCTATTTGTATTCCAATGTCTCCCTATACTGATCACTAAGGCCTTCTTTAAAAGAAAAGACAGGAGCATCGCGAGCTTCGTGTGGGCAGGGAAAGTTCCGAGGGTAAGGAGGGGGTTCTTACAACGTAGTAGAGTCAGAGGGGGACTGGCGCTGCCGAATTTGGGCGACTACTACTGGGCCGCCAATGTGGCGATGATCCGTAAATGGATGATAGAAGGAGAGGGAGTGGCGTGGAAAAGATTAGAGAGGAAGTCCTGTAAAGGGACGAGTCTAGAGGCGCTGGTGACGGCGCCACTACCGTTCTCACCAAAATAATTTACCACAAACACAGTGGTGGCGGCAACATTAAATATTTGAGGACAATGGAGGCGACAGAGAGGTGTGCTGGGAGCCTTGGTGGGGTCCCCAATTAGGAACAACCATAGGTTTGCCCCAGGGAGAATGGATGGAGGATTCAAGAGCTGGCACCAGTTGGGAATTAGGAGGGTGGGAGATTTATTTATAGACGGGACGTTTGCGAGCTTGGGTGCGTTGGTGGAAAAGTATAAGTTGCCCCGGGGAAACTTCTTTAGGTATATGCAGGTGAGGGCGTTCACAAGACAACAGGTGAGGGAATTTCCATTGCTCCCGACACAGGGGATCCAGGATAGAATGCTCTCGGGGGTGTGGGTCGGGGAGGGCAAGGTGTCAGAGATATACCGAGAGATGAGAGAAGAGGGGGAGGAGCCGGTGGGCGAACTGAAAGGAAAATGGGAAGAAGAGCTCGGGGAGGAGATAGAGGAGGGTCTGTGGGCTGATGCCCTAAGCAGGGTAAATTCCTCTTCCTCGTGTGCCAGGCTTAGCCTGATTCAATTTAAGGTGCTGCATAGAGCACACATAACGGGAGCAAGGTTGAGCAGGTTCTTCGGAGTGGAGGACAAGTGTGGGAGGTGCGGCGGAAGCCCGGCAAACCACACGCATATGTTTTGGTTGTGTCCGGCACTGGAGGGGTATTGGAGGGGAGTGACGGGAGTGATCTTGAAGGTGGTGAAGGTCCGGGTCAAACCAGCCTGGGGGTTAGCTTTATTTGGAGTTGCAGATGAGCTGGGAGTGCAGGAGGCGAAAGAGGCCGATGTCGTGGCCTTTGCGTCCCTAGTAGCCCGGCGTAGGATTTTACTCATGTGGAAGGAAGCGAGACTGGAGGCCTGAATAAACGATATGGCGGGGTTCATAAAACTGGAGCAGATTAAGTTTGCGCTGAGAGGATGGGCTCAAGGGTTCACCAGACGGTGGCAACCGTTCCTCGACTACCTAGCGGAATGTTAGAGGGAAGATAGATGACCAGCAGCAGCAACCCAGGGGGGAGGGGGGGAAGGGAGGGGGGGGGGGGGAAGTTTCATTTTATGTTATTTGGTTAGTTTACCATGTTAGTTAGTTACTCCTTATTAGATTGTAGTTATCATGTTACTTGTACTGTTAACTTTTCTTTTTGTTTGATGTGTAAGGGGAAAAAATTGTGAATGAAAAATTTCAATAAAATATATATTTTTTAAAAACATCTTCTCCACAGTTGTTCTCAAAACCAGTGCCCCGCAAGGAAATTCGGCATGTCCACATTAACCCTTAGCATCTTTTACAGATGCACCATAGAAAGCAACCTATCAGGCTGCATCACAGATGGTACGGCAACTGCTAGGTCCAGGACGGCAAGAAAGTTCAGAGCGTCGTGAACACTGCCCAGTCTATCACAGGAACCTGCCTCCCAACCACTGACTCCATCATCACCTCCCGCTGCCTGAGGAAAGCGGGCAGCATAATCAAAGATCCATCCCACTCGGCGTACTCACTCTTCCAACTTCTTCCATCCGGCAGGAGATACAGACGTATGTGAACACGCACGAACAGACTCAAAAGCAGCTTCTTCCCCACTGTCACCCGACTCTTAAATGACTCTCTTATGGACTTACCTCATTAACACTACACCCTGTATGCCTCATCCGATGCCAGTGCGTATGTAGTTACATTGTATATGTTGCATTGCCCTATTATGTATTTTCTTTTCTTCCCTTTCCTTCCAATGGACTTAATGATCTATTGAGCTGCTCGCTGAAAAATACTTTTCACTGTGCCTCGGTACACGTGACAATAAGCAAATCCAATCCAATTCATTCCAATTCATTTATATGGGGAGACTGTCAAGATCAAGATTATTCTCCGCCTTACAGAAGATTCAGTGGGTATTTGGTTGCGACACATGAACATTTTGGGGCAATGACCGAAGAAGCTGATGCAGCAAATTGAGAGAGACTGTTTTCACTTCCAAAAAGACTAGAACCGGAGGAGTATGCTTGATGATGACAGTTAAAATATAAAATCGGGAGCTGAGGAGATTCTCGCATTCACAACTGTTTGAATCCAGGAGCATCAAACAGAAGCAGAAACATGCACTCAGCTGTGAACCCGTTTTAAAGAGTGCTTCACACTGAGAATTACTCATCCGTTAATTTGGGAAAAACACGTCAACTGATCACTGCCGTGACTCGGATTCGAACCGAGGTTGCTGCGGCCACAACGCAGAGTACTAACCACTATACGATCACGGCGCCACACGTTACCGCTGAGAAAAGATATAACTGTCGATGCACTAGGTCGTCAACTGTTTGGAACCTATCATGGCCCACACTGTATGACTCTCGAGTTACAACTTTCGTAGATGCACAGTTTTGATGCCTGAAACTTGGTTCCATAATACTTTTCCTGCAACAAGGATATATACACTTTAACCCAGGCTCTATAAAAATAACTATGCAAACTCTATAATATATAATACATAGCAAATTCGATATTCGTCCCAAACATATGGTATTTGGACGTTCTCCCGGTGTCTGCATCAGTTTTCTGTGTGTGCCTGCTCGAGGTCCCTCCCACAGTCCAAAAATGTGAAGGTTCGGTAGATTGGCCATGCTGAAGTGTGCCAGATTGTCCATAGATTACGTTTCGCTGGATTGGCCATGATCAACATGCCGGGTTCCGGGTATTCTACCGAGAAACGTGGTCACGTCGTCCGCTGCTGATTTTTTGAATCCATTTCACCCTGTATCCCTTTCCTCTCATTCCTGAATATTTTCAGTGCTAACAAGCTCTCTCTCTATTTCTCCGGCTGAATTCTCCACCCACGTATCAGTTGCACTTTGGAGCGCCTCTAATTCACCATCTCACTCTCTTTGATCCACAGAGAAAATTCAAGGCCCCATTCGTCCCAGTGTTGCTATTGGGGTGAATGTTTCTCTCTGGTAATTCAAATGAATATTGATTCACTTTAGATGTGAAGTGATTGTTTGAAATCAGAATGAAAGAATGTGGCGTGTTTAATATTGGAACCGGAGGAAAGAAATCAAATAAATGTGGCATGAAATGTAAAAAGCACCAAGGTGGGTGGATTTGATCCCACAGAGGGACGAAGTACAAAAAACACTTCATCCGGGGGTGGAATAATATCTCGTCGCTGGGTGGAATCGAACCACCTAAATTTCGGTTAACAGCCGAACGTGCTAACCGATAGCGCCACAGAGACGACAAATGCTGTTCCGGCGTGAATAGACAACTCAAATCATGATGGAAACAGTCTCATCTTGTCCTCTTCGTAACAGCAAATTCTTGCTGAATCACCAATCTGGAACAAAAGCACAAAAGGCTCGTTAATCTCAGTAGGTCTGACAGCATCTGTGGAGAGAGAACGGAGGCTGTGTTTCAAGCGAGGGTGACTTTGTGTCACATAACGCGCCTCCAGGTTTTACATTCGAGCCATTGTTGTATTTTCTGCCTCAAGATATTCGCAATGAAACTAAAATTAAGCTGTCTTTTCTGATGTGCAGTAAGGACGGTTTGCTTAGTTTCTAAATATCTGTTACTTTCTCGAATCATTCTAAACAAGGGAAATGTGTCTTGACTGTCGCTGATCAGTCGCCAGCGGCCTTCGTTCTCCCCGGATTCTGTTTGTCGAAGTGTTACCCGACATTCACGAAACTGGTGCTTGATTTTCGTGTTTCGCTTCATTTCCGTTTTCTCCACTGCCAACTGGCTCTATTTCCAGAAAATTGGCCCACAAATCCTCATTGCATCATGACCAGATGTCAGGTATACACTCATCCCTAGAGCATCTCGAAAGCAAGGACTCCTACATCAGACTCCTATCTATTGACTACAGCTCCGCCTTCAACACCTCAATCCCAGCGACGCTCATATAAAAGCTCCAAAACCTAGGACTTGGCTTTCCACCCTGCAACTGGATCCTCGATTTTCTGACCAACAGACCACAATCAGTAAGAATGAACAACAACATCTCCTCCACAGTTGTTCTCAACACTGGTGCCCCTCAAGGCTGCGTACCTATCCTCCTAATCTACTCGCTGTACGCAGACGACTGCGTGGCGAAACTGGGTTCCAACTCTATCTACAAGTTTGCTGACGATACGACCATAGTGGGCAGGATCTCGAATAACGACGAGTCAGAATACAGGCGGGAGATAGAGAACCTAGTGGAGTGGTGTAGCGACAACAATCTCTCCCTCAATGCCAGCAACAGTAAACAGCTGGTCATTGACTTCAGGAAGCAAAGTACTGTACACACCCCTGTGAGCATCAACGGGGCCGAGGTGGAGATGGTTACCAATTTGAAATTCCTTGAGGTGCACAGCTCCAAAGATCTGTCCTGGACCACCCACGTCGACGCGACCACCACAAAAGCACAACAGCAGCTATACTGGTTCAGGAAACAAAGGAAATTCGGCATGTCCACATTAACACTTGCAACCTTTACAGATGCACCATAGAAAGCATCCTATCGGGCAGCATCACAGCCTGGTGCGGCAACTGCTCGGTCCAGGTCGGCAAGAAACTTCAGAGAGTCGTGAACACCGCCCAGTCCATCACAGGAACCTGCCTCCCAACCATTGACTCCATCTACACCTCCCGCTGCCTGAGGAAAGCGGGCAGCATAATCAAAGATCCACCCCACCCGGCGTACACACTCTTCCAACTTCTTCCATCGGGCAGGAGATACAGACGTCTGAGAACACGCACGAACAGACTCAAAAGCAGCTTCTTCCCCACTGTCACCAGACTCCTAAATGACCCTCTTATGGACTTACCTCATCAACACTACACCCTGTATGCTTCATCCGATGCCAGTGCGTATGTGGTTCCATTGTATATGTTGCATTGCCCTATTATGTATTTTCTTTTCTTCCCTTTTCTACCAATGGACTTCAAGATCTATTGAGCTGCTCGCAGAAAAATACTTTCCAATGTACCTCGGTACACGTGACAATAAGCAAATCCAATCCAATTCATTTATATGGGGAGACTATCAAGATCAAGATTATTCTCCGCCTTACAGAAGATTCAGTGGGTATTTGGTGGCGACACATGAACATTTTGGGGCGATGACAGAAGCAGCTGATGCAGCAAATTGAGAGAGACTGTTTTCACTTCCAAAAAGACGAGAACCGGAGGAGTATGCTTGATGATGATAGTTAAAATTAAAAAATCGGGAGCTGAGGACATTCTCGCATTCACAACTGTTTGAATTCTGGAGCATCAAACAGAAGCAGAAGCATGCACTTAGCTGTGAACCCGTTTTAAAGAGTGCTTCACACAGAGAATTACTCATCCGTTCATTTAAGAAATACACGTCAACTGATCGCTGCCGTGACTCGGATTCGAAACGAGGTTGCTGCGGCCACAACGCAAAGTACTAACCACTATACGATCACGGCGCCACACGCTACCGCTGAGGCAACTTATAACTGCCGATGCCCTCGGTCGCAAATGTTTGGAACCTATCATGGCCCACACGGTATGACTCTCGAGTTACAACTTTCGTAGATACACAGTTTTGATGCCTGAAACTTGGTTCCATAATAATTTTCCTGCAACAAGGATATATACACTTTAACCCAGGCTCTATAAAAATAACTATGCAACCGCTATAATATATAATACATAGCAAATTCGATATTCGTCTCAAACATATGGTATTTGGACGTTCTCCCGGTGTCTGAATCAGTTTTCTGTGTGTGCCTGCTCGAGGTCCCTCCCACAGTCCAAAAATGTGAAGGTTCGGTAGATTGGCCATGCTGAAGTGTGCCAGATTCTCCATAGATTAAGTTTCGCAGGATTGGCCATGTTCGACATGCCGGCTTCCGGGTATTCTACCGAGAAACTTGGTCACGTCGTCCGCTGCTGATTTCTTGAATCCATTTCACCCTGTATCCCTTTCCTCTCATTCCTGAATATTGTCAGTGCTAACAAGCTCTCTCTCTATTTCCCCGGCTGAATTATCCGACCACGTATCAGTTGCACTTTGGAGCGCCTCTAATTCACCATCTCACTCTCTGCGATCCACAGAGAAAATTCTAGGCCCCATTCGTCCCACTGTTGCTATTGGGGTGAATGTCTCTCTTTGGTGATTCAAATGAATATTGATTCACTTTAGATGTGAACTGACTGTTTGAAATCAGAATGAAAGAATGTGTCGTGTTTAATATTGGAACTGGAGGAAAGAAATCAAATAAATGTGGCATGAAATGTAAAAAGCACCAAGGTGGGTGGATTTGATCCCACAGAGGGACGAAGTACAAAAAACACTTCATCCGGGGGTGGGATAATATCTCGTCGCTGGGTGGGACCGAGCCACCTAATTTTCGGTTAACAGCCGAACTCGCTAACCGATAGCGCCACAGAGACGACAAATGCTGCTCCTGTATGAATAAACAACTCAAATCATGATGGAAACAGTCTCATCTTGTCGTCTTCGTATCAGCAAATTCTTGCTGATGCACCAATCTGCAACAAAAGCACAAAAGGCTGGTTAATCTCAGCAGGTATGACAGCATCTGTGGAGAGAGAACGGAGGCTGTGTTTCAAGCGAGGGTGACTTTGTGTCACATAAGGCGCCTCCAGGTTCTACATTCGAGACATTGTTGTATTTTCTGCCTCAAGATATTCGCAATGAAACTAAAATGAAACTGTCTTTTCTGATGTGCAGAAAGGACAGTTTTCTTAGTTTCTAAATATATGTTAATTTCTCGAATCATTCTAAACAAGTGAAATGTGTCTTGACTGTCGCTGATCAGTCGCCAGCGGCCTTCGTTCTCCCCGAATTCTGTTTGTCGAAGTGTTACCCGACATTTCCGAAACTGGTGCTTGATTTTCGTGTGTCGCTTCATTTCCGTTTTTTCCACTGCCAACTGGCTCTATTTCCAGAAGATAGGCCCACTCATCCTCATTGCATCATGACCAGACGTCAGGTATACACTCATCCCTACAGCATCTCGAAAGCAAGGACTCCCAGATCAGAATCCTATCTATTGACTACAGCTCCGCCTTCAACACCACAATCCCAGCCACGCTCATATCAAAGCTCCAAAACCTAGGACTTGGCTTCCCACCCTGCAACTGGATCCTCGATTTTCTGACCAACAGACCACAATCAGTAAGAATGAACAACAACATCTCCTCCACAGTTGGTCTCAACACCGGTGCCCCTCAAGGCTGCGTACTTATCCTCCTACTCTACTCGCTGTACGCAGACGACTGCGTAGCGAAACTGGGTTCGAACTCTATCTACAGGTTTGCTGACGGTACGACCATAGTGGGCAGGATCTCGAATAACGACGAGTCAGAATACAGGCGGAAGATAGAGAACCTAGTGGAGTGGTGTAGCGACAACAATCTCTCCCTCAATGCCAGCAACACTAAACAACAGGTCATTGACTTCAGGAAGCAAAGTACTGTACACACCCATCGTGGAGATGGTTACCAATTAGAAATTCCTTGAGGTGCACAGCTCCAAAAATCTGTCCTGGTCCACCCACGTCGACGCTACCACCACGAAAGCACAACAGCACCTATACTTGTTCAGGAAACTAAGGAAATTCGGCATGTCCACATTAACCCTGCGCAACTCTTACAGATGCACCATAGAAAGCATCCTATCGGGCTGCATCACAGCCTGGCACGGCAACTGCTCGGTCCAGGACGGCAAGAAACTTCAGAGAATCGTGAACACCGCCCAGTCCATCACAGGAACCTGCCTCCCAACCATTGACTCCATCTACACCTCCCGCTGCCTGAGGAAAGCGGGCAGCACAATCAAAGATCCACCCCACCCGGCGTACTCACTCTTCCAACTTCTTCCATCGGGCAGGAGATACAGACGTCTGAGAACACGCACGAACAGACTCAAAAGCAGCTTCTTCCCCACTGTCACCAGACTCCTAAATGACCCTCTTATGGACTTACCTCATCAACACTACACCCTGTATGCTTCATCCAATGCCAGTGCGTATGTGGTTCCATTGTATATGTTGCATTGCCCTATTATGTATTTTCTTTTCTTCCCTTTTCTACCAATGGACTTCATGATCTATTGAGTTGCTCGCAGGAAAATACTTTTCAATGTACCTCGGTACACGTGACAATAAGCAAATCCAATCCGATCCAATTCATTTATATGGGGTGACTATCAAGATCAAGATTATTCTCCGCCTTACAGAAGATTCAGTGGGTATTTCGTTGCTACAGATGAACATTTTGGGGCGATGACCGAAGAAGCTGATGCAGCAAATTGAGAGAGACTGTTTTGACTTAAAAAAAGACTAGAACCGGAGGAGTATGCTTGATGATGATAGTTAAAATATAAAATCGGGAGCTGAGGAGATTCTCGCATTCACAACTGTTTGAATTCTGGAGCAGCAAACAGAAGCATAAGCATGCACTCAGCTGTGAACCCGTTTTAAAGAGTGCTTCACACAGAGAATTACTCATCCGTTCATTTAAGAAAAATACGTCAACTGATCACTGCCGTGACGCGGATTCGAACCGAGGTTGCTGCGGCCACAACGCAGAGTACTAACCACTGTACGATCACGGCGACACACGTTACCGCTGAAGCAACTTATAACTGCCGATGCCCTAGGTCGCAAATGTTTGGAACCTATCATGGCCCACACTGTATGACTCTCGAGTTACAACTTTCGTAGATACACAGTTTTGATGCCTGAAACTTGGTTCCATAATAATTTTCCTGCAACAAGGATATATACACTTTAACCCAGGCTCTATAAAAATAACTATGCAACCGCTATAATATATAATACATAGCAAATTCGATATTCGTCTCAAACATATGGTATTTGGACGTTCTCCCGGTGTCTGAATCAGTTTTCTGTGTGTGCCTGCTCGAGGTCCCTCCCACAGTCCAAAAATGTGAAGGTTCGGTAGATTGGCCATGCTGAGGTGTGCCAGATTGTCCATAGATTAATTTTCGCAGGATTGGCCATGATCAACAAGCCGGGTTCCGGGTATTCTACCGAGAAACTTGGTCACGTCGTCCGCTGCTGAATTCTTGAATCCATTTCACCCTGTACCCCTTTCCTCTCATTCCTGAATATTGTCAGTGCTAACAAGCTCTCTCTCTATTTCCCCGGCTGAATTATCCGACCACGTATCAGTTGCACTTTGGAGCGCCTCTAATTCACCATCTCACTCTCTTTGATCCACAGAGAAAATTCTAGGCCCCATTCGTCCCACTGTTGCTATTGGGGTGAATGTCTCTCTTTGGTAATTCAAATGAATATTGATTCACTTTAGATGTGAACTGACTGTTTGAAATCAGAATGAAAGAATGTGGCGTGTTTAATATTTGAACCGGAGGAAAGAAATCAAATAAATGTGGCATGAAATGTAAAAAGCACCAAGGTGGGTGGATTTGATCCCACAGAGGGACGAAGTACAAAAAGCACGTCATCCGGGGGTGGGATAATATCTCGTCGCTGGGTGGAATCGAACCACCTAATTTTCGGTTAACAGCCGAACGTGCTGACCGATAGCGCCACAGAGACGGCAAAGGCTGCTCCTGCATGAACAAGCAACTCAAATCATGATGGAAACAGTCTCATCTTGTCCTCTTCGTAACAGCAAATTCTTGCTGATGCACCAATCTGGAACAAAAGCACAAAAGGCTGGTTAATCTCAGCAGGTATGACAGCATCTGTGGAGAGAGAACTGAGGCTGTGTTTCAAGCGAGGGTGACTTTGTGTCACATAAGGCGCCTCCAGGTTCTATATTCGAGCCACTGTTGTATTTTCTGCCTCAAGATATTCGCAATGAAACTAAAATGAAACTGTCTTTTCTGATGTGCAGTAAGGACAGTTTTCTTAGTTTCTAAATATCTGTTAATTTCTCGAATCATTCTAAACAAGGGAAATGTGTCTTGACTGTCGCTGATCAGTCGCCAGCGGCCTTCGTTCTCCCCGGATTCTGTTTGTCGAAGTGTTACCCGACATTCACGAAACTGGTGCTTGATTTTCGTGTGTCGCTTCATTTCCGTTTTCTCCACTGCCAACTGGCTCTATTTCCAGAAAATTGGCCCACTCATCCTCATTGCATCATGACCAGGTGTCAGGTATACACTCATCCCAAGAGCATCTCGAAAGCAAGGACTCCTACATCAGACTCCTATCTATTGACTACAGCTCCGCCTTCAACACCACAATCCCAGCCACGCTCATATCAAAGCTCCAAAACCTAGGACTTGGCTTCCCACCCTGCAACTGGATCCTCGATTTGCTGACCAACAGACCACAATCATTAAGAATGAACAACAACATCTCCTCCACAGTTGTTCTCAACACCGGTGCCCCTCAAGGCTGCGTACTTATCCTCCTACTCTACTCGCTGTACGCAGACGACTGCGTGGCGAAACTGGGTTCCAACTCTATCTACAAGTTTGCTGATGATACGACCATAGTGGGCAGGATCTCGAATAACGACGAGTGAGAATACAGGCGGGAGATAGAGAACCTAGTGGAGTGGTGTAGCGACAACAATCTCTCCCTCAATGCCAGCAACACTAAACAGCTGGTCATTAACTTCAGGAAGCAAAGTACTGTACACACCCCTGTGAGCATCAACGGGGCCGAGGTGGAGATGGTTACCAATTTGAAATTCCTTGAGGTGCACAGCTCCAAAGATCTGTCCTGGTCCACCCACGTCGACGCTACCTCCACGAAAGCACAACAGCACCTATACCTGTTCAGGAAACTAAGGAAATTCGGCATGTCCACATTAACACTTAGCAACTTTTACAGATGCACCATAGAAAGCATTCTATCGGGCTGCATCACAGCCTGGTGCGGCAACTGCTCGGTCCAGGACGGCAAGAAACTTCAGAGCGTCGTGAACACCGCCCAGTCCATCACAGGAACCTGCCTCCCAACCATTGACTCCATCTACACCTCCCGCTGCCTGAGGAAAGCGGGCAGCATAATCAAAGATCCACCCCACACGGCGTACTCACTCTTCCAACGTCTTCCATCGGGCAGGAGATACAGACGTCTGAGAACACGCACGAACACACTCAAAAGCAGCTTCTTCCCCACTGTCACCAGACTCCTAAATGACCCTTTTATAGACTTACCGCATCAACACTACACCGTGTATGCTTCATCCGATGCCAGTGCGTATGTAGTTACATTGTATATGTTGCATTGCCCTATTATGTATTTTCTTTTCTTCCCTTTTCTACCAATGGACTTCATGATCTATTGAGCTGCTCGCAGAAAAATACTTTCCAATGTACCTCGGTACACGTGACAATAAGCAAATCCAATCCAATTCATTTATATGGGGAGACTATCAAGATCAAGATTATTCTCCGCCTTACAGAAGATTCAGTGGGTATTTGGTGGCGACACATGAACATTTTGGGGCGATGACCGAAGAAGCTGATGCAACAAATTGAGAGAGACTGTTTTCACTTCCAAAAAGACTAGAACCGGAGGAGTATGCTTGATGATGATAGTTAAAATTAAAAAATCGGGAGCTGAGGACATTCTCGCATTCACAACTGTTTGAATTCTGGAGCATCAAACAGAAGCAGAAGCATGCACTTAGCTGTGACCCCGTTTTAAAGAGTGCTTCACACAGAGAATTACTCATCCGTTCATTTAAGAAAAACACGTCAACTGATCGCTGCCGTGACTCGGATTCGAACCGAGGTTGCTGCGGCCACAACGCAGAGTACTAACCACTATAAGATCACGGCGCCACACGTTACCGCTGAGGCAAGCTATAACTGTCGATGCACTCGAGCGTCAACTGTTTCGAACCTATCATGGCCCACACTGGATGACTCTCGAGTTACAACTTTCGGAGATACACAGTTTTGATGCCTGAAACTTGGTTCCATAATAATTTTCCTGCAACAAGGATATATACACTTTAACCCAGGCTCTATAAAAAGACTATGCAACCGCTATAATATATAATACATAGCAAATTCGATATTCGTCTCAAAAATATGGTATTTGGACGTACTCCCGGTGTCTGCATCAGTTTTCTGTGTGTGCCTGCTCGAGGTCCCTCCCACAGTCCAAAAATGTGAAGGTTCGGTAGATTGGCCATGCTGAAGTGTGCCAGATTCTCCATAGATTAAGTTTCGCAGGATTGGCCATGTTCGACATGCCGGGTTCCGGGTATTCTACCGAGAAACTTGGTCACGTCGTCCGCTGCTGATTTCTTGAATCCATTTCACCCCGTATCCCTTTCCTCTCATTCCTGAATATTGTCAGTGCTAACAAGCTCTCTCTCTATTTCCCCGGCTGAATTATCCGACCACGTATCAGTTGCACTTTGGAGCGCCTCTAATTCACCATCTCACTCTCTTTGATCCACAGAGAAAATTCTGTCCCAATGTTGCTGTTGGGGTGAATGTCTCTCTATCGTAGTTCAAATACATATTAATAAACTCGTTGGGTGGGAACTGGCTGTTTAAAATCAGAATGACAGCATTTGGCGTGTTTAATATTGGAATCGGGGGAAATAAATCAAATGAATGTGGCATGAAATACAAAAAGCACCAAGGTGGCTGATTCGATCCCACAGAGGGACGAAGTATAAAAAACACTTCACCCAGGGGTGGGATCGAACCACCAACCTGTCGGTTAACAACCGACCGCGCTAACGGATTGCGCCATAGAGGCGATAAATGTGGCTTTGCTCGAATAAGCATTTCAAATTATCGTGGAAACAGTCTCATCTTGTCCACATCGGAACAGCAAATTCTTGCTGATGCAACAATCGGGAACAAAAACACAAAACACTGGGCAATCTCAGCATGCCTGAAAGCCTCTGTGGAGAGAGAACGGAGTCTGTGATTCATACCAGGGTGACTTTGAGTCACAGAACGAAGACTACACCATTATTCATAGCCCTGTCAATAACGCGCCTCGAGCCTTCTACATTCGAGCCATTGTTGTATTTTCTGCCACTAGATATTCGCAATGAAACTAAAATGAAACTGTATTTTCTGATGTGCAGTAAGGACAATTTTCTTAGTTTCTAAATCTCAGTTAATTTCTCGAATCATTCTAAACACGGAAATGTTTCTTGACTGTCGCTGTTCAGTCGGGCTGAGCCCTTCATTGTCCCCGGATTCAGTTTCTCGAAGTGTTTCCCAACATTGTCAAAACTGGTGCATGATTTTCGTTTGTCGCTTCGTTTCCGGTTTCTCCACTGCCAACTGGATCTATTTCCCAAGATTCAGCCGACTCCTCCACATTGCATCATGACCAGATATAAGGAAATTCATTTATATGGAGAGACATAAGAACGTAAGAACTTAAGAACTAGGAGCAGGAACTGGTGCCTCAAGCCTGCTCCGCCATTCAATGAGATCATGGCTGGTCTTTTGTGGCCCCAGCTCCACTTTCCGGCCTGAACACCATAACCCTGATTCCCTTTATTCTTCAAAAAATGTGGCCTCCTTCTGCACTTTACATTCTATGATAAATTCTATGATAATTCTATGAAAAAACTATCTATCTTTCCCTTAAAAACATTTAATGAAGGAGCCACTACTGCTTCATTGGGCAAGTAATTCCATAGATTCACAACACTTTGGGTGAAGAATTTCCTCCGAAACTCAGTCCTAAATCTACTTCCCCTTATTTTGAGGCTATGCCCCCTAGTTCTGCTTTCACCCACCGGTGGAAACAACCTGCCCGCATCTATCATATCTATTCCTTTCATAATTTTATATGTTTCGATAAGATCCCCCCTCATCCTTCTAAATTCCAGCGAGTACAGTCCCAGTCTACTCATCCGCTCCTCGTAATCCAACCCCTTCAGATCTGGGATTAACCTAGTGAATCTCCTCTGCACATCCACCAGTGCCAGTACGTCCTTTCTCAAGTAAGGAGACCAAAACTGAACACAATACTTCATGTGTGGCCTCACTAACACCTTATGCAATTGCAGCATAACCTCCCTAGTCTTAAACTCCAACCCTCTAGCAATAAAGGAAAAAATTCCGTTCGCCTTCTTAATTACCTGTTGCACCTGTAAACCTACGTTTTGCGACTCATGCACTAGCACACCCAGATCTCTCTGCACAGCAGCATGTTTTAATATTTTATCATTTAAATAATAATCCCTTTTGCTGTTAGTCCTACCAAAATGGATAACCTCAGATTTGTCAACATTGTATTCTATATATCAGACCCTAGCCCATTCACTTAGCCGATACAAATCCCTCTGCAGACTTCCAGTATCCACTGTACTTCTTGCTTTACCACTCATCTTAGAGTCGTCTGCAAACTTGGACACATTGCCCTTGGTCCCCAACTCCAAATCATCTAGGTAAATTGTGAACACTTGTGGGCCCAAGACTGATCCCTGAGGGACATCACTATCTACTGATTGCCAACCAGAGCAACACCCATTAATTCCCACTCTTTGCTTTCTATTAATTAACCAATCCTCTGTCCATGCTACTACTTTCCCCTTAATGCCATGCATCTTTATCTTATGCTGCAATCTTTTGTGTGGCACCTTGTCAAAGGCTTTCTGGAAATCCAGATATACCACATTCCTTGGCTCCCCGTTATCTACCGCACTGGTAATGTCCTCAAAATATTCCACTAAATTAGTTAGGCACGACCTGCCCTTTATGAACCCGTGCTGCATCTCCCCAATGGGACAATTTCCATCCAGATGCCTCGCTATTTCTTCTATGATGATAGATTCCAGCATCTTCCCTACTTCCGAAGTTAAGCTCACTGGCCTATAATTCACCGCTTTCTGCCTACCTCCTTTTTTAAACAATAGTGTTACGTTTGCTAATTTCCAATCCGCCGGGACCACCCCAGAGTCTAGTGAATTTTGATAAATTATCGCTAGTGCATT
The DNA here is from genome assembly GCF_047496885.1 of Scyliorhinus torazame. NCBI lineage: Eukaryota > Metazoa > Chordata > Chondrichthyes > Carcharhiniformes > Scyliorhinidae > Scyliorhinus > Scyliorhinus torazame. The sequence goes on along the minus strand of NC_092720.1, from coordinate 175,414,351 downwards.
TGCAATTTCCCCAGCCACCTCTTTTAGCACTCTGGGATGCATTCCATCAGGGCCAGGAGACTTGTCTACCTTTAGTCCCATTAGCTTGCAAATCACTACCTCCTTAGTGATAACAATCCTCTCAAGGTCCTCATCTGTTATAGCCTCATTTCTATCAGTCACTGGCATGTTATTTGTGTCTTCCACTGTGAAGATAGACCCAAAAAACCTGTTCAGTTCCTCAGCCATTTCCTCATTTCACATTATTAAATCTCCCTTCTCATCCTCTAAAGGACCAATATTTACCTGAACCACTCTTTTTTGTTTTATATATTTGTAGAAACATTTACTATTTAAAAAAAATATTCTGAGCAAGTTTACTCTCATAATCTATCTTACTCTTCTTCATAGCTTTTTTTTTAGAAGTGTTCTGTTGCCCCCTAAAGAGTTCCAAGTCCTCTAGTCTCCCACCAATCTTTGCTACGTTGTATGCTTTTTCCTTCAATTTGAAACTCTCCCTTATTTCCTTAGATATCCACAGTCGATTTTCCCTCTTTCTACCGGCCTTCCTTTTTGTTGGTATAAACCTTTGCTGAACACTGTGAAAAATCGCTTGGAAGGTTCTCCACTGTTCCTCAACTGTTTCACCATAAAGTCTTTGCACCCCGTCTACCTAAGCATGTTCTTCTCTCATCCCATCATAATATCCTTTGTTTAAGCACAAAACACTAGTGTTTGATTTCACCTTCTCACCCTCCATCTGTATTTTAAATTCCACAATACTGTGGTAGATCCTTCCGAGAGGATCCCTAACTATGAGATCATGAATCAATCCTGTCTCATTACACAGGACCAGATATAGGACCACGTGTTCCCTCGTAGGTTCCATTACATATTGTTCTAGGAAACTATCGCGGATACATTCTATAAACTCCTCCTCAGGGCTACCTTGACCGACCTGTTTAAACCAATCGACATGTTGATTGAAAACCCCCAAGACAACTGCTGTTCCATGTCTACATGCATCCGTTATTACTTTGCTTGTTGCCTGCCCCACCATAATGTTACTATTTCTTGGCCTATAGACTTCTCCTATCAGTGACATTTTCACCTTACTAGTCCTGATTTCCACCTAAATGGATTCAACCTTATCCTCCATAGCACCGATGTTATCCCTTACTATTGCCCGGATGTCATCCTTAAATAACAGAGCTACACCACCTCCCTTACCATCCACTCTGTCCTTCCGAATAGCTTGATACCCTTGGATATTTAACTCCCAGTCGTGACCATCCTTCAACCATGCTTCAGTAATGGCCACTAACTCACAGTCATTCACGATGATTTGCGCCATCAACTCATTTACCTTATTCCGAATACTATGAGCATTCAGGTAAAGTACACTTATGTTGGCTTTTTTTTTAAACTTCTGTTCTGAATCTTAACACCTCGATCAGTAACCTCTCCTATGTTATATTTCCTCTTAGCTTTTATCATAATTTTCCTTGTCATTGAACCCATATCTTCATGCAACAACCTGCCACGTCGCTTACCATTAATGTTTTTACTGACCGTTTTATTCCTTTTTGTATTACTGGTCCTATTCACTGAGCCACCCCTCAGTCACTGTACCTTGTATTGTCGCCCTTTTTGATTTTTGACAATGACTTCTCTGCCTTACACTTTCCCCCTTACTGCCTTCTGCTTCTGTCCCTGTTTTAGCACCTTCCAACTTCCTGCATCGGTTCCCATCCCCCTGCCATACTAGTTTAAACCCTTCCCAACAGCTCTAACAAACACCTCCCCCTCCTAGGACATCGGTTCCAGTCCTGGCCAGGTGCAGACCGTCCGGTTTCTACTGGTCCCACCTCCCCCAGAACCGGTTCCAATGCCTCAGGAATTTGAATGCCTCCCTCTCGCACCATCTCGCATGCCACGCATTCATCCTATCTATCCTGATATTCCTACTCTGACTAGCTCGTGGCACTGGTAGCAATCCTGAGATTACTGCCTTTGAGGTCCTACTTTTTAGTTTAACTCCTAACTCCCTGAATTCAGCTTGTAGGACCTTGTCCCATTTTGTCCCTAAATCGTTGGTCCCTATGTGCACCAAGGCAGCTAGCTGTTCACCGCCCCCCCCCCCCCCCCCCCCACACACACACACACACACACACACACACACAATGTCCTGCAGCCGCTCCGAGACATCCTTGACCCTTGCACCAGGGAGGCAACATGCCATCCTGGAGTCTCGATTGCATCTGCAGAACCGCCTGTCTATTCCCCTTATGATTGAGTCCCCTATCACTATAGCCCTGCCAAACATCTTCCTGCCAGCCACGGTGCCATGAACCTGGCTGCTGCTGCCTCCGCCTGGTGAGCCATCTCCCTCAACAGCATCATAGATCATAGAATCTACAGTGCGGAAGGAGGCCATTCGGCCCATCGAGTCTGCTCCGGCTCTTAGAAAGAGCACCCTACCCAAGATCAACACCTCCACTCTATCCCCATAACCCAGTAACCCCACCCAACACTAAGGGCAATTTTGTACACTAAGGGCAATTTATCATGGCCAATCCACCTAACCTGCACATCTTTGGACTGTGGGAGGAAACCAGAGCACCCGGAGGAAACCCACACACACACGGGGAGGATGTGCAGACTCCCCACAGACAGTGACCCAAGCCGGAATCGAACTTGGGACCTTGAAGTTGTGAAGCAATTGTGCTATCCACAATGCTAACGTGCTATCCAAAGCGGTATATCTGTTTTGCAGGGAGATTACCGCAGCAGACTCCTGCATTGCCTTCCTACTCTTGCTCTGTCTTTTCGTCACCCATTTTCTATCTCCCTCAGTACCTTTCACCTGCGGTGTGACCAAGCTGGTAAACGTGCTATCCACGACGTTCTCAGCATCGTGGATGCTCCAAAGTGAGTCCATCCGCATCTCCAGAAACGCCAAGCGGTCTAACAGGAGCTGAAACTGGACGCACTTCTTGCACGTGAAGTAGCCAGGTACAGTGGACGTGTCCCTGAGCTCCCACATCGCTCACGTCGAGCATGACACGGGTCTGAAATCTCCTACCATGTCTTAAACCTTAGGTTAACTTATACAACTATAATTCCAAAAAATGATAGAAAAAATATATAAATTAGACAACGAAATGAAAAACTACTAACCAGTCACTTACCAGGGATAAAATGCACCACCTCCCCACCCAGCTTCGAAGTCCCACCAAGATTCAAATTGCCAAACTCACTCTTTGCCGTCTCACTCTGGCTGTATCACTTCTCGCTCACTGGGAGACTATCGAGACGAAGATTATTCTCCACGTATACAGAAAGTTCGGTGGGTATTTGGTTGAGACACTTGAACATTTTGGGTGAATGGCCGAAGAAGCTGATGCAGCAAATTGAGAGACACTGTTTTCACTTCCAAAAAGACAAGAACCGGACGAGTACGCTGGATGATATTAGTTAAATTATAAAACTGGAGGTGACGAGATTCTCGTACTCACAACCGTATGAATTATTGAGCACCAAACAGGAGCAGAAGCATGCACTCAGCTGCGACCCCGTTTCAATGAGTCCTTAACACAGAAAATTCCTCATCCGTTCATTTGTGAAAAGATATCAACTTATCACTGCCATGACTCGGCTTCGAACCGCTGTTGCTGCGGCCACAACGCAGAGTGCTAACCACTATACGATCACGGGGCCTTACGTTACCGCCGAGGCAAACTGTAACTGTCGATGTACTTGGTCATCAAATGTTTGGAATCTGTCATGGCTCACACTTCATAACTCTCTAATTACAACTTTAGTAAATACACAGTTTGGCTATCTTAACCTTGGTTCCATAATAATTTTCCTGCAACAAGGCTTTATATACTTTAGCCCCAGGCTCATATAAATAGCAAAGTAACCGCTAAAATATATAATACATAACAATTACGATAGTCGTCCCAAACATATGGTATTCGGACGTTCTCCCGGTGTCTGCATCGGTTTTCCCCGCCTGCTCGAGGTCCATCCCACAGTCCAAAGATGTGAAGTTTCGGTGGATTGGCCGTGCTAAAGTGTCCAGATTGTCCGTAGATTAGCAAATACTGGATTGGCCATGATCAACGTGCCAGGTTACGGGTATTCTACGGAGGAACTTGGTCACGTCGTCCCCTGCTGATTTTTTTGAAACCATTTCACCCTGTATCTCTTTCCTCTCATTCCTGAATATTGTCAGTGCAAACAAACTCTCTCTCTCTATTTCCCCGATTGAACTTATCCGCCCACATTCCCGTTGCACTTTTAAGCGCCTCTCATTTGCCGTCTCACTCTCTGTGATCCAAAGAGAAAAATCCAGGCCCCTTTCGTACCACTGTTGTTATTGGGCTGAATGTCCCTCTCTGGTAGCTCAAATTAATATTAATTATCTCTTTGGATGTGAACTGACTGTTTAAAATCAGAATGTGGAGATGCTGGCGTTGGACTGGGGTGAGCACAGTAAACAGTCTTACAACACCCGGTTAAAGTCCAACAGGTTTGTTTCGATATCACTAGCTTTCGGAACGCCGTTCCTTCCACAGCAGCGCTCCGAAAGCTGGTGATATCGAAACAAACCTGTTTGACTTTACCCTGGAGTTGTAAGGCTTCTTACTAAAATCAGAATGACAGCATTTGGCGTGTTTAATATTGAAACCGGAGGAAAGATATCAGATCAATGTGGCATGAATTATAAAAAGCACCAAGGTGGGTGATTCGTTCCCACAGAGGGATAAAAACAACTCCTTCAGGCGGTGGGATAACACTTCGTCCCTGGGTGGTATCGAACCACCACCTTTCCAGTTAACAGCCGAACGCGCTAATCGATTGCGCCACAGAGACGACAAACGCTGCAGCTCCTCGAAAAAACATGTCAAATTATGATCGAAAAAGTCTCATCTTGTCCACATCCGAACAGCAAATTCTTGCTGATGCACCAATCTGGAACAAAAACACAAAACGCTGGGCAATCTCAGCAGGTGTGAAATCCTCTGTGGAGCGAGAACGTAGTCTGTGTTTCAAGCCAGGTTGACGTTGTGTCACAGAACGAAGACTACACTATTTAGCCCAGTCAATAACGCGCCTCGAGCCTTCTACATTCGAGCCATTCTTGCATTTTCTGCCACTAGATATTCGCAATGAAACTAAAATGAAACTATTTTCTGATGTTCAGTAAGGACAGTTTTCTTAGTTTATAAATCTCAGTTAATTTCTCAAATCATTCTAAATAAGGGAAATGTCTCTTGACTGTCGCTGATCAGTCGGGCTGCGTCCTTCATTCTCACCGGATTCTGTTTCTCGAAGTGTTTCCCAACATTGTCAAAACTGGTGCTTGGTTTTCGTGTGTCGCTTCGTTTTCGTTTTCGCCACTGCCAGCTGGCTCTATTTCCCAAGATTCGGCCCACTCCTCCTCATTGCATCATGACCAGATGTCAGGAAATTCATTTATATGGAGAGACTATCGAGGCCAAGATTATTCTCCAGGTATACAGAATGTTCAGTGGGTATTTGGTTGAGACACCTGAACATTTTGGGTGAATGGGCGAAGAAGCTGATGCAGCAAATTGAGGCTGTTCTCACTTCCAAAAAGACAAGAACCGGAGGATTATGTTTGATGAGACTCGTTAAAATATAACACCTGGAAATGAGGAGATTCTCGTATTCACAACAGTTTGGATTCTAGTGCCTCAAACAGGAGCACACACATGCACTCAGTTGCGAACCCGTTTTAAAGAGGCCTTTACACAGAGAATTCCTCATCCATTCATTTGGGAAAAACACATCAACTTAACGCTGCCGTGACTCGGATTCGGACAGAGGTTGCTGCGGACCCCAACGCAGAGTAGTCACCACGAGACGATCACGGCGCAACACGTTACCGCCGATGCAACCTGTAACTGTCGATGTACTTCGTCATCAACTGTTTGTAATCTTTCATGGCCCACACTTTACGACTCTCTAATTACAACTTTAGTAGATACACAGTTTGGACGCCTTTACATTGGTTCCATAATAATTTTCCTGCAACAAGGTCACTTTGGGACAAGTGACCATAACTCCATTAGTTTTAAGATACCTATGGAGAATGATAGGTCTGGCCCAAGAGTTAAAATTCTTAATTGGGGCAAGGCCAATTTTGATGGTATCAGACAGGAACTTTCAGAGGTAGATTGGGGGGGACTGTTGGCAGGCAAAGGGACGGCTGGTAAATGGGAGGCTTTTAAAAATGTGTTAACCAGGGTTCAGGGTAAGCACATTCCTTTTAGAGTAAAGGGCAAGGCTGGTAGAAGTAGGGAACCCTGGATGACTCGAGATATTGAGACTCTGGTCAAAAAGAAGAAGGAGGCATATGATGTACATAAACAACTGGGATCAAGTGGATCCCTTGAAGAATATAGAGATTGTCGAAATAGAGTTAAGAGGGAAATCAGGAGGGCAAAAAGGGGACATGAAATTGCTTTGGCAAATAATGCAAAGGAGAATCCAAAGAGCTTCTACAGATACATAAAGGGAAAAAGAGTAACTAGGGACACAGTAGGGCCTCTTAAGGATCAACAAGGACATCTATGTGCAGAGCCACAAGAGTTGGGTGAGATCCTGAATGAATATTTCTCATCGGTATTCACGGTGGAGAAAGGCATGGATGTTAGGAAACTAAGGGAAATAAATAGTGATGTCTTGAGAAGTGTGCATATTACAGAGGAGGAGGTGCTGGAAGTCTTAAAGCGAATCAAGGTAGATAAATCCCCGGGACCTGATGAAATGTATCCCAGGATGTTGTGGGAGGCTAGGGAGAAAATTGCGGGTCCCCAAACAGAGATATTTGAATCATCGGCAGCCACAGGTGAGGTGCCTGAAGATTGGAGAGTGGCGAATGTTGTGCCCTTGTTTAAGAAGGGCAGCAGGGAAAAGCCTAGGAACTACAGACCGGTGAGCCTAACGTCTGTAGTAGGTAAGTTGCTAGAAGGTATTTTGAGAGACAGGATCTACAAGCATTTAGAGAGGCAAGGACTGATTCGGGTCAGTCAGCGTGGCTTTGTGCGTGGAAAATCATGTCTCACAAATCTGATTGAGTTTTTTGAGGGGGTGTCCAAGAAGGTAGATGAGGGCAGTGCAGTAGACGTAGTCTACATGGACTTTAGCAAAGCCTTTGACAAGATACCGCATGGTAGGTTGTTGCAGAAGGTTAAAGCTCACGGGATCCAGGGTGAGGTTGCCAATTGGATTCAAAATTGGCTGGACGACAGAAGACAGAGGGTGGTTGTAGAGGGTTGTTTTTCAAACTGGAGGCCTGTGACCAGTGGTATGCCTCAGGGATCGGTGCTGGGTGTACTGTTATTTGTGATTTATATTAATGATTTGGATGAGAATTTAGGAGGCATGGTTAGTAAGTTTGCAGATGGCACGAAGATTGGTGGCACAGTGGATAGCGAAGAAGGTTATCTAGGATTGCAACGGGATCTTGATCAATTAGGCCAGTGGGCCGACGAATAGCAGATGGAGTTTAATTTAGATAAATGTGAGGTGATGCATTTTGGCAGATCGAATCAGGCCAGGACCTACTCAGTTAATGGTATGGCGTTGGGGAGAGTTATAGAACAAAGAGATATAGGAGTACAGGTTCATAGCTCCTTGAAGGTGGAGTCGCAGGTGGACAGGGTGGTGAAGAAAGCATTCGGCATGCTTGGTTTCATTGGTCAGAACATTGAATACAGGAGTTGGGACGTCTTGTTGAAGTTGTACAAGACATTGGTACGGCCACACTTGGAATACTGTGTGCAGTTCTGGTCACCCTATTATAGAAAGGGTATTATTAAACTAGAAAGAGTGCAGAAAAGATTTACTAGGATGTTGCCGGGACTTGATGGTTCGAGTTATAAGGAGAGGCTGGATAGACTGGGACTTTTTTCCCTGGAGCGTAGGAGGCTTAGGGCTGATCTTATAGAGGTCTATAAAATAATGAGGGGCATAGATAAGGTAGATAGTCAACATCTTTGCCCAAAGGTAGGGGAGTCTAGAACTAGAGGGCATAGGTTTAAGGTGAGAGGGGAGAGATTCAGAAGGACCCAGAGGGGCAATTTCTTCACTCAGAGGGTAGTGAGTGTCTGGAATGTGCTGCCAGAGGTAGTAGTAGAGGTGGGTACAATTGTGTCTTTTAAAAAGCATTTAGATAGTTACATGGGTAAGATGGGTATAGAGGGTTATGGGCCAAGTGCGGGCAACTGGGATTAGCTTAATGGTAAAAACTGGGCGGCATGGACTGGTTAGGCCGAAGGGCCTGTTTCCATGCTGTAAACTTCTATGATTCTATGATTCTAAGGTATATATACGCTTTAGCCTTTGCTCATAAAAATAACAATGCAACCGCTATAATTTCTAATACAGAACAATTTCGATATTCATCCCAAAAATATGCTATTAGGACGTTCTCCCGGTGACTGCATCGGTTTTCTCCGCGTTCTGGAGGTCCCTCCCACAGTCCAAAGATGTGAACGTTCGGTGGATTGGCCATGCGAAAGTGTGCCATATTGTACATAGATTGGCAGGTGAGCTGGACTGGCCATGATCAACGTACCAGGTTACGGGTATTCTACGGAGGAACTTGGTCACGTCGTCCCCTGCTGATTTTTTGAAACGAGTTCACCCTGTATTCCTTTCCTCTCATTCCTGAATATTGTCAGTGCAAACAAACTCTCTCTCTATTTCCACGATTGAACTTCTCCGCCCACAAACCAGCTGCACTTTTAAGCCCCTCTCATTCGCCGTCTCTTTGATCCAAAGAGAAAAATCTAGGGCGCTTTGGTCCCACTGTTGCTATTGGGGCGAATGTCTTTCTCTGGCAATTCAAATTAATATTGATTCACTCTTTGGATGTGAACTGACTGTTTAAAATTAGAATGACAGCATTTGGCGTGTTTAATATTGGAACCGGAGGAACGAAATCAAATCAATGTGACATGAAATGTAAAATGCTCCAAGGTGGGTGAATTCGATCCCACAGAGGTACGAAGTACAAAAAACACTTCATCCGTGGGTGGGATAACACTTCGTCTCTGGGTGGGAGCGAACCACTAACTTTGCGATAAACAGCCGAACGCACTCTCCGACTGCGCCACAGAGACGACAAATGCAGCTTTTACTCTAATAAACAAGACAAATTATAATGGAAGGAATTCATCTTGTCCACATCGTAATAACAAATTCTTGCTGATGCACCAATCTGGAACAAAAAGACAAAAGGCTGGGTAATCTCAACAGGTCTGACAGCATCTGTGGAGAGCGAACGGAGTCTGTGTTTCAAGCCAGGGTGACTTTGTGTCGCAGAACGAAGACTACATCATTATCGGTAGCCCTGTCAATAACGCGCCTCCTGTTTCTTCATTCGAGCCATTGTTGTATTTTCTGCCTCCAGATCTTCGCAATGAAACTAAAATGAAAGTGTATTATCTGATGTGAAGTAAGGACAGTTTTCTTAGTTTCTAAATATCAGTTAATTTCTCGAATAATTCTAAACAAGGGAAATGTGTCTTGACTGTCGCTCATCAGTCGGGCAGCGCGCTTCGTTCTCCCCAGATTCTGTTTGTCGAAGAGTTATCCAATATTCACAAAACTGGTGCTCGATCTTCGTGTGTCGCTTCGTTTCCGTTTTCTCCACTGCCAACTGGCTCTATTTGCCCAAAATCCGCCCACTCCTCCTCATTGCATCATGACCAGATGTCAGGAAATTCATTTATATGGAGAGGCTATCGAGACCAAGATTATTCTCCGCGTATACAGAAGGTTCAGTGGGGATTTGGCGCCTCTCATTTGCCGTCTCACCCTCTGTGATAAAAAGAGAAAATTCTAGGCCCCTTTTGTCCCATTGTTGCTTTTGGGGCTAATGTCTCTCTCTGGTCATTCACTCTTTGGATGTGAACTGACTGTTTAAAATGAGAATGAAAGCATTTGGCGTGTTTAATATTGGAAGTGGAGGAAAGAAATCAAATCAATGTGGCATGAAATGTAAAAAACACCAACGTGGGTGGATTCGATCTCACAGAGGGACGAAGTACAAAAAACACTTCATCCGGGGGTGGGATAATACTTCGTCACTGGGTGGGATCGAACCACCAACCTTTGGGTTAACAGCCGAATGAGGCAACCGATTGCGCAACAGAGACGACAAACGCTGCTTTTGCTTTAAGAAAACAGCCAAATTGTAATGGAAACAATTCATCTTGTCCACGTCGTAACAGCAAATCCTTGCTGATGCACCAATCTGGAACAAAGCTCAAAAGGCTGGGCAATCTCAGGAGGTCTGACAGCATAAACAAAGAACAAAGAACAAAGAAAAGTCCAGCATAGGAACAGGCCCTTCGACCCTCCAAGCCCGTGCCGACCATGCTGCCCGACTAACCTACAATCTCCGACACTTCCTGGGTCCGTATCACTCTATTCCCAGTCCATTCATGTATTTCTCAAGATGCCCCTTAAATGTCACTATCGTCCCCGCTTGCACCTCCTCCTCTGGTAGCATGTTCCAGGCACCCACTACCCTCTGTGTAAAAAACTTGCTCGTACATCTACTGGCAACCTTGCCCCTCACACCTTAAACCTATGCCCCCTAGTAATTGACCCCTCTACCCTGGGGAAAAGCCTCTGACTATCCACTCAGTCTATGCCCCTCATAATTTTGTAGACCTCTATCAGGTCGCCCCTCAACCTCCATCATTCCAGTGAGAACAAACCGAGTTTATTCAACCGCTCCTCATAGCTAATGCCCTCCATACCAGGCAACATTCTGGCAAATCTCTTCTGCACCCTCTCTAAAGCCTCCTCATCCTTCTGGATGTATGGCGACCAGAATTGAACACTATACTCCAAGTGTGGCCAAACTAAGGTTCTATACAGCTGCAACATTGCTTGCCAATTCTTATACTCAATGCCCCGGCCAATGAAGGCAAGCATGCCGTATGCCTTCTTGACTACCTTCACCACCATGTTGCCCCATTCAGCGACCTGTGGACCAGTACACCTAGATCTCTCTGACTTTCAAAATTCTTGAGTGTTCTACCATTCACTGTATATTTCCTACCTGCATTAGACTTTCCAAAATGCATTACCTCACATTTGTCCGGATTAAACTCCATCTGCCATCTCTCCGCCCAAGTCTCCAAATAATCTAAATCCTGCCGTATTCTTTGACAGCCCTCATCGCTATCCGGAATTCCACCAACCTTTGTGTCGTCTGCAAACTTACTAATCAGACCAGTTACATTTTCCTCCAAATCATTTATATATAGTACAAACAGCAAAGGTCCCAGCATTGATCCCTGCGGAACACCACTAGTCACAGCCCTCCAATTAGAAAAGCAACCTTCCATTGCTACTGTCTGCAGTCTATGACCTAGCCAGTTCAATATCCACCTTGCCAGCTCACCCCTGAACCCATGTGACTTCACCTTTTGTACTAGTCTACCATGAGGGACCTTGTCAAAGGCCTTACTGAAGTCCATATATACAACATCCACTGCCCTACCTGCACCAATCATCTTTGTGACCTCCTCGAAAAACTCTATCAAGTTAGTGAGACACAACCACCCCTTCACAAAACCATGCTGCCTCTCACTAATACGTCCATTTGCTTCCAAATGGGGGTAGATCCTGTCTCGAAGAATTCTCTCCAGTAATTTCCCTACCACTGACGTAAGGCTCACCGGCCTGTAGTTCCCTGGATGATCCTTGTTACCCTTCTTAAACAAATGAACAACAATGGCTTTTCTCCGTTCCTCCGGGACATCCCCTGAAGACAGTGAGGATCCAAAGATTTCTGTCAAGGCCTCAGCAATTTCCTCTCCAGCCTCCTGGGGTAGATCCCATCAGGCCCTGGGGACGTATCTACCTTAATATTTTTTAAGACACCCAACAGCTCGTCTTTTTGGATCTCAATGTGACCCAGGCTACCACACTCTTCTCCAGACTCAACATCATAGATTATCATAGAATTTACAGTGTAGAATGTGGCCATTCGGCCCATCAAGACTGCACCGGCTCTTGGAAAGAGCACCCTACCCAAGATCAACACCTCCACCCTATCCCCACAACCCAGTAACCCTACCCAACACGAAGTTTCAATTTTGGACACTAAGGGCAATTTATCGTGGCCAATCCATCTAACCTGCACATCTTTGGACCCTGGGGGGAAACCGGAGCACCCGGAAGAAACACACGCACACACGGCGAGGATGTGCAGACTCCACACAGACAGTGACCAAAGGCGGAATCGAACCTGGGACTCTGGAGCTGTGAAGCAATTGTGCTATCCACGATGCTACAATGCTGCCCTACCAATTCCTTCGCTTTGGTGAATACTGATGCAAAGTATTCATTTAGTACCTCGCCCATTTCCTCTGGCTCCACACATAGATTCCCTTGCCTATCCTTCAGTGGGCCAACCTTTCCCTGGTTAACCTTGTGCTTTTTATGTACGTGTAAAAACCTTGGGATTTTCCTTCACCCTATTTGCCAATGACTTTTCGTGACCCCTTCTAGCCCTCCTGACTCCTTGTTTAGGTTGCTCCCAACTTTCCTTATATTCCACACAGGCTTCTTCTGTTCCCAGCCTTTTAGCCCTGACAAATGCCTCCTTTTTCTTTTTGACGTGGCCTACAATATCTCTCATTATCCAAGGTTCCCGAAAATTGCCGTATTTATCCTTCTTCCTCACAGGAACATGCCGGTCCTGAATTCCTTTCAACTGACACTTGAAAGCCTCCCACATGTCAGATGTTGATTTACCCTCAAACATCCGCCCCCAATCAAGGTTCTTCAGTTCCCGACTAATATTGTTATAATTAGCCTTCCTCCAATTTAGCACATTCACCCTTGGTCAACTCTTATCCTTGTCTACCAGCACTTTAAAACTTACTGAATTGTGGTCACTGTTCACGAAATGCTCCCCTACTGAGACTTCTACCACCTGATCGGGCTCATTCCCCAATACCAGGTCCAGTACCGCCCCGTCCCTGGTTGTACTGTCTACATGTTGTTTTAAGGAGCCCTCCTGGATGCTCCTTACAAACTCTGCCCCGTCTAAGCCCCTGGCACTAAGTGAGTCCCAGTCAATATTGGGGAAGTTGAAGTCTCCCATCACCACAACCCTGTTGTTTTTGCTTTTTTCCAAAATCTGTCTACCCATCTGCCACTCTATCTCCCGCTGGCTGTTGGGAGGCCTGTAGTAAACCCCCAACATTGTGACTGCACCCTTCTTACTCCTGATCTCTACCCATATAGCCTCACTGCCCTCTGAGGTGTCCTCCCGTAGTACAGCTGTGATATCCTCCCTAACCAGTAGCGCAACTCCGCCAACCCTTTTACATCCCCCTCTACCCGCCTGAAACATCTAAATCCTGGAACGTTTAGCTGCCAATCCTGCCCTTCCCTCAACCAGGTCTCTGTAATGGCAACAACACCATAGTTCCAAGTACTAATCCAAGCTCTAAGTTAATCTGCCTTCCCCATAATACTCCTTGCATTACAACATATGCACTTCAGGCCACCAGAACTGCTGTGTTCAGCAACTTCACCCTGTCTGCTCTGCCTCAGAGCCATACTGTCTTTATTCCCTAGTTCTCCCTCAATGCTCTCACCTTCTGACCTATTGCTCCCTTGCCCACCCCCCTGCCATACTAGTTTAAACCCTCCCGTGTGACACTAGCAAACCTCGCAGCCAGGATATTTATGTCTCTCCAGTTTAGGTGCAACACGTCCTTCCTATATCGGTCACACCTGCCCCTGAAGGGCTCCCTGTGGTCCAGATAACAGAAACCCTCCCTCCTACACCAGCTGTTTAGCCACGTGTTTAGTTGCTCTATCTTCCTATTTCTAGCCTCACTAGCACGTGGCACATGGAGTAATCCCGAGATTACAACCCTAGAGGTCCTGTCTTTTCACTTTCTGCCGAGCTCCCTGAACTCCTGCTGCAGGACCTCATGCCCCTTCTATGTCGTTAGTACCAATATGTACAACGACCTCTGCCTGTTTGCCCTCCCCCTTCAGGATGCCCTCTACCCGTTCGGAGGCATCCTGGACCCTGGCACCAGGGAGGCAAATTACCATCCCGGAGTCTCTTTCACGTCCACAGAATCGCCTATCTGTGCCACTGACTACAGAGTCCCCTATGACTTTTGCTCTTCTGCGCTTTGACCCTCCCTTCTGAACAGCAGAGCCAGCCGTGGTGCCACTGCTCTGGCTGCTGCTGTTATCCCCCCCCCCGACAGTATCCAAAGGGGTATACCTGTTCGAGAGGGGGACAGCACAAGGGATTCTTGCACTGACTGCCTGCCCTTTCTGGTGGTCACCCATTTCTCTGCCTGCACCTTGGGTGTGACCACATTTATATACCTGCTATCTGTGACGCTTTCCGCCACCTGCATGCTCCGAAGTGCATCCAATTGATGCTCCAACCGAACCATGCGGTCTGTAAGGAGCTCCAGTTAGGTGCAGTTTCTGCAGATGAAGCCATCCGGGACTCTGGAAGCCTCCCGGGCCTGCCACATCTCACAGTCAGAGCACTGCACCCCTCTAACTGACATTGCGTCAATTAATTCGTAAATTAAAGTTAAATGTTAAAATTTGAAGAAAAAAAAGTTACTGTTCACTACCTGTTTCCTAGCAGTAGATTTATACTATAAATGTGAAGGCTTAATACAGTACTCTCCGATCTCTGGTTTAGATACCCCTCTAAATTATAATTAAGTAATTTACATGTTTAATTAGTTTCCCAATGCTTAATTTTTTTAATTTCTGAAGATTCCCAACCAGCCACTCAGGTCACAGCTTTTCTCTGATGTCACTTCAGTCCCCCCCCCCCCCCCTCTCCACCCCCCCCCCCCCACACACACACACACACACAATTTGAAAAGGAATAAAAATAAAAATGAGTAAAACTCACTTTCTTACCTTCTGAGGGTCTCATATGCTCTCTGGTTCTCTCCCTTTCCTGGTTACCTCACTGCCCCAAATTACCAAGTTTCCAATTCCCTCGCTGGATGTGTCTTACTCACTCAGGCTGTGTCTCTTTGACCTGCGCAACGCTTCTGTGGAGAGAGAACGGGGTCTGTGTTTCAAGCCAGATTAGCAGTTTCGCTGGATTGGCCATGATCAACATGCCACGTTCAGGATATTCTCTGGAGGGACTTGGTCACGTCATCCCTTGCTGATTTTTTGGAATCCATTTCACCCTGTATCCCTTTCCTCTCATTCCAGAATATTGTCAGTGCAAACAAAATCTCTCTATTTCCACGATTGAATTCACCGCCGCCATACCAGTTGCACTTTGGAGCGCCTTTCATTCGCTGTCTCACCCACTTTGATCCAAAGAGAAAAATCTAGTCCCCTTTCGTCCCACTATTGCTATTGGGGTGAATGTCTCTCTTTGGTAGGTCAAATTAACGTTGATTAATTCTTTGGATGTGAACTGACTGTTCAAAACCAGAATGACAGCATTTGGTGTGTTTAATATTGGAACCGGACAAAAGAAATCAAATCAATGTGGCATGAAATATAAAAAACACCAAAGTGGGTGATTCGATCCAACAGAGGGACAAAGTATAAAAAACACATCATACGGGGGTGGGATAACACGTCATCTCCGGGTGGGATCGAACCACCAACCCTTCGGTTAATAACCGAACGCGCTATCCGATTGCGCCACAGAAACAACAAATGCTGCTTTTGCTCGAATAAGCAAGCCAAATTACGATGGAAACCATCTCACCTTGTCCATATCGCAACAGCAACTGCTGATGCACCAATCTGGAACAAAAACACAAACGGCTGGGCAATCTCAGCAGGTCTGACAGCATCTGTGGAGAGAGAACGGAGTCTGTGTTTCAAGCCAGGGTGACTGTGTAACAGAACGAAGAGTACACCATTATCCGTAGCCCTGTCAATAGCGCGCCTCCGGCCTTTTTACATTCGATCCATTGTTGTATTTTGCGCTTCCCGATATTCGCAATGAAACTAGAATTAAACTGTATTTTCTGATGTGCAGTAAGGACTGTTTTCTTAGTTTCTAAATATCAGTTAATTTCTCGAACCATTCTAATCAAAGGAAATGTGTCTTGACTGTCGCTGATCAGTCGGGCAGCGCCCTTCGTTCTCCCCGGATTCTGTTTCTCGAAGTGTTTCCCAACATTCACAAAACTGGTGCTTGATGTTCGTGTGTCGCTTCGTTTCCGTTTTCTCCATTGCCAACTGGCTCTCTTTCCAGAAAATTGGCTCACTCATCCTCATTGGATCATGACCAGATGTCAGTAAATTCATTTATATGGATGGACGATCGAGACCAAGATTATTCTCCGCGTATACAGAAGGTTAAGTGGGTATTTGGTTGAGACACTTGTACATTTTGGGTTAATGGCAAAGGAAGATGCAGCAAATTAAGAGAGACTGTTTTCACTTCCAAACAGACCAAAGCCTGAGGAGTATGCTTGATGATAATAGTTAAAATAAAAAACCGGGAGCTGAAGAGATTCTCGCATTATCAACCGTTTTTACAAAAGAACAAAGAACAAAGAAATGTACAGCACAGGAACAGGCCCTTCGGCCCTCCAAGCCCGTGACGACCATGCTGCCCGACTAAACTACAATCTTCTACACTTCCTGGGTCCGTATCC
This sequence comes from Scyliorhinus torazame, assembly GCF_047496885.1. Lineage (NCBI taxonomy): Eukaryota > Metazoa > Chordata > Chondrichthyes > Carcharhiniformes > Scyliorhinidae > Scyliorhinus > Scyliorhinus torazame. Next base: position 175,397,675 of record NC_092720.1, on the reverse strand, counting down.
TTCTATTCCCATCCTATTCATATATTTGTCAAGATGCCCCTTAAATGTCCCTATCGTCCCTGCTTCCACTACCTCCTCCGGTAGCGGGTTCCAGGCACCCACTACCCTCTGCGTAAAAATCTTGCCCCGTACATTTACTCTAAACCTTGCCCCTCTCACCGTAAACCTATGTCCCCTAGTAATTGACCCCTCTACCCTGGGGAAAAGCCTCTGACTATCCACTCTGTCTATGCCCCTCATAATTTTGTATACCTCTATCAGGTCTCCCCTCAACCTCCTTCGTTCCAGTGAGAACAAATCGAGTTTATTCAATCGCTCCTCATAGCTAATGCCCTCCATACCAGGCAACATTCTGGTAAATCTCTTCTGCACCCTCTCTAAAGCCTCCACATCCTTCTGGTAGTGAGGCGACCAGAATTGAACACTATACTCCAAGTGTGGCCTAACTAAGGTTCTATACAGCTGCAACATGACTTGCCAATTCTTATACTCAATGCCCCGGCCAATGAAGGCAAGCATGCCGTATGCCTTCTTGACTACCTTCTCCACCTGTGTTGCCCCTTTCAATGACCTGTCGACCTGTACTCCTAGATCTCTTTGACTTTCAATACTCTTGAGGGTTCTACCATTCACTGTATATTCCCTACCTGCATGAGACCTTCCAAAATGCATTACCTCACATTTGTCCGGATTAAACTCCATCTGCCATCTCTCCGCCCAAGTCTCCAGACAATCTAAATCCTGCTGTATCCTCCGACAGTCCTTATCGCTATTCGCAATTCCACAAACCTTTGTGTCATCTGCAAACTTACTAATCAGGCCAGTTACATTTTCCTCCAAATCATTTATATATACTACAAAGAGCAAAGGTCCCAGCACTGATCCCTGTGGAACACCACTGGTCACAGCCCTCCAATTAGAAAAGCATCCCTCCATTGCTACTCTCTGCCTTCTATGGCCTAGCCAGTTCTGTATCCACCTTGCCAGCTCACCCCTGATCCCGTGTGACTTCACCTTTTGTACTAGTCTACCATGAGGGACCTTGTCAAAGGCCTTACTGAAGTCCATATAGACAACATCTACTGCCCTACCTGCATCAATCATCTTAGTGACCTCCTCGAAAAACTCTATCAAGTTAGTGAGACACTAAGTTGTCTCCCCTTCACAAAACCGTGCTGCCTCTCACTAATACGTCCATTTGCTTCCAAATGGGAGTCGATCCTGTCTCGAAGAATTCTCTCCAGTAATTTCCCTTACACTGAAGTAAGGCTCACCGGCCTGTAGTTCCCGGGATTATCCTTGCTACCCTTCTTAAACAGAGGAACAACATTGGCTATTCTCCAGTCCTCCGGGACATCAAACTGTAGCAGAAGCATGCACTCAGCTGTGAACCCGTTTTAAAGAGTGCTTCGCACAGAGCATTCCTCATCCGTTCATTTAGGAAAAACACGTCAACTGACCATTGCCGTGACTTGGATTCGAACCGAGGTTGCTGCGCCCACAACGCAGAGCACTAACCACTATACGATCATGGCGCCACACGTTACCGCCGAGGCAAGCTACAACTGTTGAGGTACTTAGTCATAATTGTTTGGAACCTATCATGGCCCATACTTTGTGACTCTCGAATTACAACTTTCGTAGATACACAGTTTTGATGCCTTAACCTTGGTTCCATAATAATTTTCCTTTAACAAGGATATATGCACTTTAACCCAGGCTCATAAAAATAACAATGCTACCGCTGTAATATATAATACATAACAATTTCAATAATCGTCCCAAACATATGGCATTTGGACGTTCTCATGGTGTCTGCATCGGTTTTCTCCGCCTGTTCGAAGTCCCTCCCACAGTTCAAAGATGTGTAGGTTCGGTGGATTGGCCATGCTAAAGTGTGCCAGATTGTACATAGATTAGCAGTTTCGCTGGATTGGCCATGATCAACGTGCTGGATTACGGGTATTCTACGGTGGAGCTTGGTCACGTCGACCCCTGCTAATTAAAAAAAAAACATTTCGTCCTGTATCCCTTTCCTCACATTCTTGAATATTGTCAGTGCAAACAAACTCTCTCTATTTCCACGATTGAACTTCTCCGCCCGCATACCTGTTGCACTTTGGAGCGTCTCCCATTCGCCGTCTCACCCTCTTGATCCAAAGAGAAAAATCTCGGGCCTTTCGTCCCACTGTTGCTATTGGGGTGAATGTCTCTCTTTGGTAGGTCAAATTAATATTGATTAATTCTTTGGATGTGAACTGATTGTTTAAAATCATAATGACAGCATTTGGCGTGTTTAATATTGGAACCGGAGGAAGGAAATCAAATCAGTGTGGCATGAAATATAAAAAGCACCAAGTGGGTGATTCGATCCCACAAAGGGACAAAGTCCAAAATACAATTCATCCGGGGGTGGGATAACACTTCGTAACTGGGTGAAATCGAACCACCAAACTTTTGGTTAACTGCCGAACGCGCTAACCGATTGCGCCACAGAGACGACAAATGCTGCTTTGGCTCGAATAAAGAACCCAAATTATGATGGAAACAGTCTCCCCTTGTCCACTTCGTAACAGTAAATTCTTGCTGATGCACCAAACTGGAACAAAAGCACAAAAGGCTGAGCAATCTCACCAGGTCTGACAGCATCTGTGGAGAGAGAACGGAGTCTGTTTTTGAAGCCAAGTTGACTGTGTCACAGAACGAAGAGTACCCCATTATCCGGAGCCCTGTCAATAACGCGCCTCCAGCCTTTTTACATTCGAGCCTTTGTTGTATTTTCCGTTTCCCGATATTCGCAATAAAACTATAATTAAACTGTATTTTCTGATGTGCAGTAAGGACAGCGTTCTTAGTTTCTAAATATCAGTTAATTTCTCGAAACATTCTAACGAAAGAAAATGTGTCTTGACTGTCGCTGATCTGTCGTGCAGCGCTACGGAATCTGTTTCTCAAAGTGTTTCCCAACATTCACAAAACGGTTCCTTGATGTTCGTGTACCACTTCGTTTCCGTTTTCCCCATTACGAACTGTCATTATTTCGCAAAATTCTGCCCACTCCTCCTCATTGCATCATGACCAGATGTCAGGAAATTCATTTATATGGATGGACTATCGAGACCAAGATTATTCTCCGCGTATACAGAAGGTGCAGTGGGTATTTTGTTAAGACACTTGAACATTTTGCGTGAATGGCCAAAGTAAGCGATGCAGCAAATTGAGAGAGACTTCCTGCTTGATAATAATAGTTAAAATAAAAAACCGGGAGCTGAGGAGATTTTCGTATTCACAACCGTTTGAATTCTGGAGCATCAAGCAGGAGCAGAAGCATGCACTCTGCTGTGAACCCGTTTTAACGAGTCCTTCATACAGAGAATTCCTCATCCGTTCATTTGGGAAAAATACATCAACTTATCGCTGCCGTGACTCGGATTCGAACCGAAATTGGTTCGGCCACAACGCAGACTACTAACCAATACACGATCACGGCACCACACGTTCCAGCAAAGGCTCATCTGCAACTGTCGATGTACTTGATTATCAACGGTGTGGCATGCATCATGGCCAACAGTTCATGACTCTCTAATTACAATTTTAGTAGATACACAGTTTGGATGCCTTAACCTTGGTTCCATAATGATGTTCCTGCAACAAGGATATATACACTTTAAACCAGGCTCATAAAAATAACAATGCAATCGCTATAATCTATAATACACAACAATTTCGATATTCATCCCAAACATATGGTATTTGGACGTTCTCCCGGTGCCTGCATCGGTTTTCTCCGCCTGCTCGACGTCGCTCCCACAGTCCAAAGATATGAAGGTTCGGGTGGATTGGCCACGGCAACGTGTGCCAGATTGTCCATTGATTAGCAGTTTCGCTGGATTGGTCATGATCTCCGTGCCGGATGAGGGGTATTGTACGGAGGAACTTCGTCATTTCGACTCCTGCTGATTTTTCGAAACCATTTCACACTGTATCCCTTTCCTCTCATTCCTGAATATTGTCAGTGCAAACAAACTCTCTCTCTATTTCCACGATTGAACTTCTCCGCCCACATACCAATTGCACTTTGGAGCGCCTCTCAGTCGCCGCCTCACCCTCATTGATCCAAAGAGAAGAATCGAGGCCATTTTCATTCCACTGTTGCAATTAGGGTGAATATCTCTCTCTGGTCGTTCAAAGTAATATTGCTGAATTCTTTGGATGGGAACTGGCTGTTTAAAATCAAAATGATAGCATTCGGCGTGTTTAATATTGGAACCGGAGGAAAGAAATCAAATCAATGTGGCATGAAACATAAAAAGCACCACGGTGGGTGATTCTTTCCCACAGAGGGACAAAGTCTCATAAACACTTCATCCATGGGGTGGGAAAACACTTCATCACTGGGTGGAATCAAACTGCCAACCTTTTAGTTAACAGCCGAACGCGCTAACCGATTGCTCCACAGAGATGACAACCTCTGCTTTTGCTCGGATTAACATATCAAATTCCGATGGAAACAGTCTCATCTTGTCCACATCGGAACAGCAAATTCTTGTTCTTGCATCAATCTGCAACAAAAACACAAAAGGCTGGGCAATCTCAGCCGGTCTGACAGCATCTGCGGAGAGAAAACTGAGTCTGTGTTTCAAGCCAGGGTGACTGTGTAACAGAACAAAGACTACACCATTATCCGTAGCCCTGTCAATAACGCGCCTCCAGACTTCTACATTCGAGCCATTGTTGTATTTTGCGCTTCCCGATACTCGCGATGAAACTATAATTAAACTGTATTTTCTGATGTGCAGTAAGGACTGTTTTCTTAGTTTCTAAATATCAGTTAGTTTCTCGAATCATTCTAATCAAAGGAAATGTGTCTTGACTGTCGCTGATCAGTCGGGCAGCGCCCTTCGTTCTCCCCACATTCTGTTTCTCGAAATGTTTCCCAACATTCACAAAACTGGTGCTTGATGTTCGTGTGTCGCTTCGTTTCCGTTTTCTCCATTGCCAACTGGCATTATTTCCCTAAATTCTGTCCGCTCCTCCTCATTGCATCATGACCAGATGTCAGGAAATGAATTTATATGGTGGGACTATCGAGACCAAGATTATTCTCCGGGTATACAGAAGGTTCAGTGGGTATTTGGTTGAGACACTTGAAAATTTTGGGTGAATGACCAAAGAAGCTGATGCAGCAAATTGAGAGAGACTGTTTTCACTTCCAAACAGACAAGAACCTGAGGAGTATGCTTGATGATAATAGTTAAAATAAAAAACAGGGAGCTGAAGACATTCTCGTATTCACAACCGTTTGAATTCTCGAGCACCAAACAAGCACTCAGCTGTGAACCCATTTTAAAGAGTCCTTTCCTCAGAGAATTCTTCATTAGTTCTTTTGAGAAAACCCCATCAACTTATTGCTGCCATGACTCGGATTCGAACCGAGTTTGCTGCAGCCACAACCATGAGTACGAAACACGGGACGATCACTGCGCCACACGTATCCGCCGAGGCAGAAGTGTAACTGTCGATAAGTCATAATTCCTCATCCGTTCATTTGGGAAAAACAGATCAACTTTTGTGGCGTGTACACTCTTTACTCCGGGGACATTAGGATGAGATTTCTAAATTCTTGGAAGTGCAGGGTCGGATTCGGACAAGTCAGCTTGGATTTAGTAAGGGGAGGCCGTGCCTGACAAACCTGTTAGAGTTCTTTGAAAAGATAACAAATAGGTTGTACCAAGGAGAGCCAATGGATGTTATCTATCTTGACTTCCAAAAGGCCTTTGATAAGGTACCTCATGGGAGACTGATGAGTAAAATAAGGGCCCATGGTGTTCGAGGCAAGGTACTAACATGGATTGACGATTGGCTGTCAGGCAGAAGGCAGAGAGTTGGGATAAAAGGTTCTTTTTCGGAATGGCAACCGGTGACGAGTTGTGTCCCACAGGGTTCAGTGTTGGGGCCACAGCAGTTCTCTTTATATCTTAACGATCTAGATGACGGGACTGGGGACATTCTGGCTAAGTTTGCCGATGATACAAAGATAGGTGGAGGGGCAGGTAGTATGAAGGAGGTGGGGAGGCTGCAGAAAGATTTAGGCAGTTTAGGAGAGTAGTCCAAGAAATGGCTGATGAAATTCAACGTGGGCAAGTGCGAGGTCTTGCATTTTGGAAAAAAGTATAGAGGCATGGACTATTTTCTAAACGGTGACAAAATTCATAATGCTGAAGTGCAAAGGGACTTGGGAGTCCTAGTCCAGGATTCTCTAAAGGTAAACTTGCAGGTTGAGTCCGTAATTAAGAAAGCAAATGCAATGTTGCCATTCATCTCAAGAGGCTTGGAATATAAAAGCAGGGATGTACTCCTGAAGCTTTATAAAGCATTAGTTAGGCCCCATTTAGAATACTGTGAGCAATGTTGTGCCCCACACCTCATGAATGACATACTGGCACTGGAGCGGGTCCAGCGGAGATTCACATGGATGATCCCAGGAATAGTAGGCCTAACATACGCTGAACGTCTGAGGATCCTGGGATTATATTCATTAGAGTTTAGGAGGTTGAGGGGAGATCTAATAGAAACTTACAAGATAATGAATGGCTTAGATAGGGTGGATGTAGGGAAGTTGTTTCTATTAGCAGGATAGACTAGGACACGGGGGCACAGCCTTAGAATAAAAGGTAGTCACTTTAGAACAGAGATGAGGAGAAATGTCTTCAGCCAGAGAGTGGTGGGTCTGTGGAATTTATTGCCACAGAGGGCGGTGGAGGCCGGGACGTTGAGTGTCTTTAAGACAGAAGTTGATAAATTCTTGATTTCTCGAGGAATTAAGGGCTATGGAGAGAGAGCGGGTAAATGGAGTTGAAATCAGCCATGATTGAATGCTGGAGTGGACTCGATGGGCCGAATGGCCTTACTTCCACTCCTATGTCTTATGGTCTTATGGTCTTATGGACATTGCTTTCAATGCAGGCACACAGTTTCCCCATTTTAATGCACTATTAATGCAGGTTTTGCCTGACCGCTTAGCATCCAGTATTACAACTAATAACATGGACTGGTCTGACAATTCCAAACCTCAAATGAAACGTGGGGTGAGACCTGTTACAAAGACACTTTGCCCAAAGTTAAATTCGAATTCATCCAATGTCCCTCTCAAAGAAGAGCTCCTTAAGGTCAGAACTCTCAGACAGATTAACGTTACTATCGCCCAGATTGCACGGACCCTCCTGAATTTGGTTACCACTGACAGGCTCCTTAGCCCTTCACTCCATACATGCAGGATTTCGACAGCGCTCCTCCGCATCGTCCTGCTGCCAAATATAATGTCACTTGCTCCAACTGTCAACGTACAGGCCACTATGCTAGGGATTGTCCAGTACCCCGACGACAAAGTAGATTTCAACCCTGTTGGCAGACACCCTTTACTACCTCTAACCCCTACTGACTAGCCAGATCGAACTTTCCGCTCCTCTGAACAGACCACTCTGACGAGCCCACCGCTACGATTTGCATAGAGGGCATGCCTATCCCCTTCCTGATTGACACCGGCGTGACTCATTCTACGCTGGACTGGACATTAATTCAGAAACAGTGCTTTCCCCTTTCTGATAAGCATGTGGAACTTGCTGGTTTCATGGGGGAAGGTGCTGTTTATCCGCTTACGAAGCCACTCTCTGTTCAATTTGAGGGCCAGGAATGTTGCATCCCTTTCACAGTTACCCGCGTCCTTGGAGTAAACCTGGTCAGACGTGACTTGCTGTGTCCCTTGCAGGTGGAAATTGTTTGCCTTGATAACGGCATTACTATATCAGCTATCCCGCAGGCCCAGCTTCGAAATTTTCCCCTTTTCACTACTCCACAGTGGTGGTCGGTTGATTTTTATCCCTCACACTTTTCAACTCCCTTAGATATTCCCGATCCACATGTCACTCTTTGCTACGATCATACAGGATGCTCACCTGATTTGGAGAGCATGTACCAAGACACCCTCGGTTCTCTAAAATCTGTATCATTTGTTGGCCTCGCTCAGGGAAAAGAAGGGTCTGCCTTTCTTGTCAATTTACCCCATGGCCTCTGGCATCAGTCGGGACTTGTGTCACCCCACGTGATCCTTTCTGTGAACGAAGGCTACAGTGCCAAGTCCTTGGGATTTCTGGCAGTTGCATTACGAGGACAAGCAGATCCTTTCTTTAATGGAAGTCAAATACTACCCGCAGGCACTTTACAATATTTTCAACGCCCATTTGTCCTCATTGGCACACTGCACCACCATCGTTCAGTCCAATCAACGACTTCTGAACTACCCGCAGATTTATGGGCGGCATCGAAACACGAAGTTGATCTCACTAATGTCCCTCCCGTTGTTATTAAAGTTATACCCGACATGCCCTTTCCCTCGATTTCACAGTACCCTTTGCGCCCCGAGGTTGAAGAAGGAGTCTTGGTCATGATTCAATCGTTGCTTCAACAGGGAATTGTGGTACCATGCCAATCGCCCTGTAACACCCCGATTCTTCCAGTTCCTGAGATAGCAAGACATCCGAATGGCGTTTGGTCCAAGACCTCTGACGTATTAATCAGATAGTAGAACCCTTACATCCTATTGTTCCAAACCCGGTGACAATCCTGAGTAATGTCCCACCACAGGCGGCTGTTTTCACCCTTGTTGATTTACAACATGCCTTTTTGCAATACCCCTCGCCCCTGAATCACAGTATTTGTTTGCCTTTACATTTAAAGGCAACCAATACACTTGGACTAGGCTCCAACAGGGCTTCATTCATTCTCCAACCCTTTTCTCACAAGCATTGCACTCCCAGTTAGCGACATTATCAACTCCTGGTGGCTCCACCATCATCCAATATGTTGATGACTTACTCCTTGCCAGCCCTGACTTCACCACTAACCAGCATGACACCGTTTACCTGCTCATCCGTCTCCATTCATGGGGGTATGTGATCCCACCCACTAAAGTTCATAAAGGCCAACGGCAGGTCAAATGTTTGGGTGTCCTAATAAGTGCTACGGATCGCTCCCCTACTCAGGAACGCATTACTCCTTCACTGCAGACCCTATTTCCTACATCGCCCAAGCAGGTGCGAGCCATTTTTGGATTGGTGAACTTTTGCAGACAATGGATTGCGAATGTTACTGTCCATACTAAAGAGTTAACTCTGTACTCCTCTCAAAATGCTTCTCTTAAGTTTGAACTTCCTGATTCAGCAAAACAATCTTTTGTTACTCTGAAAAACGCCCTGGCAGCCGCCTCAGCGCCAGGACGACCTATGTATGACAGACCCTTTCAGTTGTACGTTAATGTTCTTGATGAATATGCCACGAGTGTTCTAACACAAGAACACGGTGACCGGCGTCGCCCGGTCGCCTACTATTCTACGAAATTGGACCCTGTAGCTTGCAGTCTACCTCCCTGCACCCAAATTCTTATGGCTGTCCATTTGTTAGCTCACGCAGCCTCTAATCTGACCCTTTACCAGCCAGTACAAGTGCATACCTCACACTCTATTGTGGCTCTCCTAACGTCTCAGCAAACCCAGCATCTGACTCAAGCCCGCTTGAGCCGCTATGAGGTTTCACTATTGCAAAACCTTTACCTCTCTTTTCATTACTGTTCGACCTTAAATCCTGCTGTGTTCCTCGAACAGCCCCCCGATAACCTTGTGGACCCGCCACACGATTGTTTGCTTCGGAATCACTTCCTTACCGCGCGTCGCCCGGATTTAACGGACCGGCCTATTGATAATCCAGATCTAATTTTTTATGTTAATGGCAGTTCCTCCATTTCTCTCACTGGCATCCCACAGTCGGGATATGCCGTGGTAACCGACACTGACGTGCAGGAAGCAGCAGCCTTCGAGACCCCTGTCTCCGCACAAGCTATTTGCCCGTATTCAAGCATGTATTTTGGCCACATGTAAAAGTACTAATGTTTACACTGATTCTAGGTATGCCTTTGGCGTGACGCACGCTTTCGGTCGCCTCTGGCAACAGCCTCACCTCTGCGGGAGCTCCCATTCAAAATGCTCTTTGGATTAAAAATATCCTCGATGCTAATCAGCTTCCCCATCAATTGGCAATTATTAAATGTGTTGCGCACACAAAGCGGGACACTCCCGTTCAATTAGGAAATGCCCGTGCTGATTCGGCTGCTTTAGCTGCGGCTGATTGTTCCCAGTGGGGCTAATCAGGCTCTAAAGCAGGTACCTGCATTAGGAACGAAGGGCATGCCAGACATAACTAAGTTCAAAATTTACAGAGGGACGCCTCTGACTCCGCGCGCACACTATGGAAGTCAATGGGGTGTTCACAAACCTTGACACGAGACCTCAGGCTTACTCCCGTTGGTCAAGTTTGTATTCCGAATTCTTTATTGCCGGTACTTATTGATTATTTGCATTCTTGTACCCATCTTGGCAAGGAGGGAATGGCACAGCTACTCCTGAAAACCTGGTGGCACCCAGATTTGAATACAGCAACGCAAACGCGGCTGGATCGATGCGTTATTTGCGTGAAACATAATAAGGGTAAAGGCATTAAATGCCCTCCAGGAACCACTCCCTTGCCAGATGGCCCTTTTGCCTGTATACAGCTTGATTTTATCGAATTGCCAAAAGCACAGTGCCATAAATATTGTTTAGTAATAATCAATGTATTTAGTAAATGGATTGAAGCCTTCCCCACCACTAATTGTACGGCACATACACTGGTGAAGTGGTTGTTAACGGAAGTCATTCCTCGTTTTGGGGTACCCAAAATGGTGAACTCAGACAATGGACCATATGCTGTAGCTCGGATCAATACTGAATTGTGTGAAGCACTCGTAATTAAACAGCAACTGCACTGCGCATATCACCCGCAGGCTGAGGGAATTGTGGAAAGAGCCAACGGGACATTAAGAGAAAAATTATCTAAATTAACTGAAAAAACTGGGTTAAATTGGCTAAAAGTTGGCACTATTTCACATGCGTGTGACTCCCCATTCGCGGACCGGACTGTCAGCTACAGAGATAGTCTATGGTTGGCCAATGAGAACTCCCTGGGATGCCCATGAAAAATTCCCAGAGGGAGTAGACCTCCACATGATCGGGGAACAAATGCAGAAGAATTTGAAGCAATTAACACATTCTCTGAAGTTTCTCCACTCACAGGTAAAACAGGCACATCTCCCAGTAATGGCAGAGACAGCCGTCCCTCGATATCCAGTGAATAAACACGGAGACCACATGTTGGTTAAAAACTGGGACAGAAAGAAACTAGGATAGTGCTGGAGTGGACCCTTCCGCGTACTGCTGACTACACCGACTTCCGTCAAACTTGAAGGACGTTCAAGTTGGATACATCCATCCGATTGCAAGAAGATAGTCTCCAAACCAGACGAGAACACAGGATGAAGATCTTCATTATAATTTTTGGACTATTTAGCCTTAATGGCCACTCGGTAGTGAAAAAAACGACCGAAACGAGACCTGCCTTCCAATACCTATTTATGTATGTCATATCTTTATGCCGAAAAATTGAATGTAAGCAAGTGTTGGGTTTGTACCCACATCCCCGTCCATTCGAGGGAATGAATACCTCTCCAATCCCTCCCCTTTCATATCGCAGAGACGGTTGAATGGATTTTATGACAAAATCAAACAGGGAGCAGGGGAAATAGGGGGGATATGGAAATATGGAGATCTGCTGGCTATGACATGACTAAATTTTCAGCTTCATATCAACCTACCTATAATCATGCCTTGACTCCACCCTCCCTCACTGTCCACTCGTATAATGTTCAAGGTTCCATGTGTTTTAATAAATCAGGGAAAGGAAAGTTAATGGGGCAAAGTAGGTGCAACCTTACAGTTGACTGGCAAGGACCGGTACCAGGCATATCCAACAAGGGCATGTTTAACTGTGATTGGTCCAAGGTATGAAATATAACTTCTAACATTTCATGGGGACAGACATCCCCAATCCCCTGGATGACATCAGCTGATGATTTTACGGCCTATAATGGAACCTATTTCATATGCGGCACGAAAGGACATCCATGGCTTCCCATTGATTGGACAGGATCCTGCTTTTTGGGATATGTTGTACTTCAAATGCGTCACCTACCCACCTTTAAGCACTCCCCCTCGTGAGCAAAAAGGACTATTTCTAAAATGGAACAGTTCTTTATGATGGCCTTTCCCTTGTACAGAATGGGCAAGGCATCCGACTAACTGATCCACATGGCCACAGCATTGGAACAACTGGCGTACGTAATGGCAGCAGAAGCCAGGGAAACTGGACAGGCATTCGCTGAGGTCTCAGCTGAGCTAGTAGCTGTCGGGACTGTGGCATTACAAAATCGACTGGCTTTGGATTATTTGTTAGCCTCGCAGGGAGGAACGTGCGCTATCATAGGTCAGGAGTGCTGTACTTATATTCCAGATGGCTCGGAAAATATCACTAACCTGGTCGACCGTATAAAGAGACAGGCTTCTCAAATTCAAGAGATTGACAGTGTATTTCATGACAAAAACCCACTGGGTTGGCTAGGATGGCTGGGTCACGGAGTATTTGATTGGACCTTTAAGGCCTTCATTTTATTACTATTAATTCTACTAGGGATAGGATTGCCTGGTTGCTTGTGGAAATGCATTTTCAAACGAGTCATGGATATATCTATTTAACTAGTGGTCATGATATGACGAAAGGAGGGAATGTGATATGGTACGAATTAAGTAATGGCATGATGGGAAAACTGGTCAATGGGAAGACTGGTCAAAAGGTTTGATACAATACAAGAAAGGCTGAAACTGCTCATTCCAGCTTGCCAGGCCCAGGGAAACAATGCTGCCCTAACCATTTTCAGACTAGTATGGCCATAGGCCAATTCTGCATACCTTGAAGTCTCAAAATATTAGCGAACGTCGAGCCATTCCAAAACACCGGACCTCGGCAACTCCTGTGTAAACTAACTCGTCATAACCCAGGGCCGTAGGAATTTAAAACAAAGGTAAGTTCAGGAAGAAACAAGTCTATTCTGAACTTTCAGTGTTCCCTCCGAGGACTAAATAATGGTATGAGTGATATGACCAAACATGGTCTGGTCTTTGCTTCCGTTTGTTTTTCCGATCAAACTCCTGACCATACTGTTGTCACATAATCTTGATAAAGTTAATGTATAAATATGGAGCTAATTCTCAACGAAAGCGCGGAACTTGTGAAGACTGAGCAGTTTTGTTGACTGCTCTCTGACTTCAAGTTTCAGCCATTACTTCATGCAGTTGTTTTCGACAATAAAGCTTGTTATTCTGTCATAACGAGTGTGTTGAAATTTTCTTCTACAGAAGCGGGAAAATATTGACTTTGACAGATTTCACTTCCAAAATGGCAAGAACCGGAGGAGTATGCTTGATGATGATAGTTAAAATATAAAATCGTGAGCTGAGGAGATTCTCGCATTCACAACAGTTTGAATTCTGGAGCATCAAACAGAAGCAGAAGCATGCACTCAGCTGTGAACCCGTTTTAAAGAGTGCTTCACACAGAGAATCACTCATTCGTTCATTTAAGAAAAACACGTTAACTGATCACTGCCGTGACTCGGATTCGTACCGAGGTTGCTGCAGCCACAATGCAGAGGACTAACCACTAGACGAATACGGCGCCTCACGTTACCGCCAAGGCAACCTGTAACTCTCGATATGCTTGGTCATCAACTGTTTGGAATCTATCATGGCCCACACTTTATGACTCTCTAAATACAACTTTAGTAGATACACAGTTTGGATGCCTGAACCTTGGTTCCATATTAATGTTCCTGCAAAATGGAGAAATACACGTTAACACAGGCTCATAAAAATAACAATGCAATCCCTATAATATATTATCCGTCACAATTGTGATATTCATCCCAAACAGATGGTATTTGGACGTTCTCCCAGTGTCTGCATCGGTTTTCTCCGCCTGCTAGACGTCCCACCCGCAGTCCAAAGATGTGAAGGTTCGGCAGATTGGCCATGCTAAAGTATACCAGATTGCCCATAGATTAGCAGTTTCGCAGGATTGGCCATGATCAACGTGACGGGTGACGGGCATTCTAACGAGGAGCTTGGTCACGTCGACCCCTGCTGATTTCTTAAAACCATTTCACCCTGTACCACTTTCCTCACATTCCTGAATATTGTCAGTGCAAACAAACTCTCGCTCAATTTCCACGATTGAACTTCTCCGCCCACATACAGTTGTGCATTCTCCCATTCGCCGTCTCACCCTCTTTGAGCCAAAGAGAACATTCTTGGCCCCTTTCGTTCCTCTGTTGCTATTGGGGTGAATGTCTCTCTATGGTAATTCAAGTTAATATTGATTAACTCTTTGGATGTGAACTGACTGTTTAAAATCAGAATGAAAGCATTTGGCGTGTTTAATATTGAAACCGCAGAAAGGAAATTAAATCAACGTGGCATGAAATATAAAATGCTCCAAGGTGGTGATTCGATCCCACAGAGGGACGACGTAAAAAACGGCTTCATTCGGGGGTGGAATGACACTTCGTCTCCGGGTGGGGGGGTGGGGTCGATCCACCAACCTTTACAGAGACGACAACTGCTCCCTTTGCTCGAATAAATATGCCAAATTTAATGGAAACAATCTCATCTTGCCCACGTCACAATAGCAAATTATTGCCGATGCACCAATCTGGAAAAAATTTAAAAAGGCTGAGCAATCTCACCAGGTCTGACAGCATTTGTGGAGATGGAACGAGTCTGTGTTTCAAGCCAGGGTGACTTTGTGTCACAGAACAAAGACTACAACATTATCCGTAGCCCTGTCAATAACGTGCCTCCAGCCTTCTATATTCGAGCCATTGTTGTATTTTCTGCTTTCAGATATTCGCAATGAAACTACATTTAAACTGTATTTTCTGATGTGCAGTGAGAACAGTTTTCTTAGTTTCTAAATATCAGTTAATTTCTCGAATCATTCTAATCAAAGGAAATGGGTCTTGACTGTCGCTCATCAGTCGGGCAGCGCCCTTCGTTCTCCCCGAATTCTGTTTCACAAAACTGATGCTGAATGTTCGTGTGTCGCTTCGTTTCCATTTCCTCCTTTGCCAACTGGCATTATTTCCCAAAACTCTGCGTGCTCCTGCTCATTGCATCATTTCCAGACGTCAGCAAATTCATTTATATGGAGGGACTATCGAGACCAAGATTATTCTCCGCGTAAACAGTAAATTCAGTGGTTATTTGGTTGTGACACGTGAACATTTTGGGTGATTGGCCAAAGAAGCTGATGCAGCAAATTGAGAGAGACTGTCGGGCAGAGGGCTGGTGAGCGGAGCTGCTGATTGGTTGTTGCGGGGGCAATTTGCATACGTCCGTGTGCTCACCCTAACTTGAAGGTGTACCTGAGCAAGAGATCCGAGCTGTTCTAGTGAAGACAAGCATCCAGCAGAGGGCAGTAGAGCGGAGCTGCTGATTGGTTGTTGCGTGGGAAATTTGCATACGTCCGTGTGCTCACCCTAACTTGAAGGTGGTTTGTAGAGGAGCTGTTCTCCTCTACAGCTCGGGTTTAGAAACACTTCTTTAGTGGTTCCCTCCCTACCCCCCTCTACTAACAAAAAAAACCCCAACCGCTGTCAAGATCAAGAGGAAGGCTCGAGGGCAGGTAGAAATAGAAAGAAGTTGAACTGTGACGTCACAGCCTGCAGGTAAGAGATTGGCTGGTGACTGGTAAGAAGTTTTTCTTTTATTTTCCCTCAGGTGTTATCGTGCGGGGCGCAGATGTGGCTGAGTGATAACTTGCTGAAAAGGGCAGTGAATAACAGGTAAGCTCTATCTTTCTTTTTTATCGTGAAGGAATGGCAGGGAACGTAGTGCATTGTCCCTCCTGCAGATTGTTTGAGCTGAGGTACGCCGTCAGTGTCCCTGCTGATTTCACCTGTGGGAAGTTCAGACATCTCCAGCTACTCAGAAACCGCGTTAGTGAACTGGAGCTGGAGCTGAATGAACTTCGGATCATTCGGGAGGGAGACGTGGACATAGATAGAAGCTTCAGGGATGTAGTTACTCCGAAGAATAAAGATAGATGGATGACGGTGAGAGGGGCTGAGAGGAAGCAGTCAGTACAGGGATTCCCTGTGGTCATTCCCCTTAGTAAAAAGTATACCGCTTTGGATACTGTTGGGGGAGTGGCTTACCAGGGGTAAGCCATGTGGCACAGGTCTCTGGCACAGAGTCTGTCCCTGTTGCTCAGAATGGAAGGGGGGAGAGGAGTAGAGCATTAGTCATTGGAGACTCCATAGTTAGGGGGACAGATAGGAGATTCTGTGGGAACGAGAGAGACTCGCGGTTGGTATGTTGCCTCCCAGGTGCCAGGGTGCGTGATGTCTCAGATCGTGTTTTCGGGATCCTTAAGGGGGAGGGGGAGCAGCCCCAAGTCGTGGTCCACATAGGTACCAACGACATAGGTAGGAAAAGGGATAGGGATGTAAGGCAGGAATTCAGGGAGCTAGGGTGGAAAGTTAGATCTAGGACAAACAGAGTTATTATCTCTGGGCTGTTACCCCTGCCATGTGATAGCGAGACGAGGAATAGGGAGAGAGAGGAGTTGAACACGTGGCTACAGGGATGGTGCAGGAGGGAGGGTTTCAGAATTCTGGATAATTGGGGCTCATTCTGGGGTCGGTGGGACCTCTTCAAACTGGATGGTCTACAACTGGACCAGAGGGGTACCAATACCCTGCGGGGTAAATTTGCTAATGCTCTTTGGGAGGGTTTAAACTAGTTCAGCAGGGGCTTGGGATCCTGAATTGTAGCTCCAGTACACAGGAGGTTGAATGTAGTGAGGTCATGAATAAGGTTTCAAATTTGCAGGAGTGTACCGGCAGGCAGGAAAGTGGTTTAAAGTGTGTCTTCTTCAATGCCAGGAGCATCCGGAATATGGTGGGTGAACTTGTGTCATGGGTTGGTACCTGGGACTTCGATGTTGTGGCGATTTCAGAGACATGGATAGAGCAGGGACAGGAATGGTTGTTGTCGGTGTCGGGGTTTAGATATTTCAGTAAGCTCAGGGAAGGTAGTAAAAGAGGGGGAGGGGTGGCATTGTTAGTCAAGTTTCAGTATTACGGTGGCCGAAAGGACTCGTCTACTGAGGCAGTATGGGCTGAGGTTAGAATCTGGAAACTAGAGGTCACCCTGTTCGGGGTTTTCTATAGGCCTCCGAAAAGTTCCAGAGATGTAGAGGAAAGGATTGTAAAGATGATTCTGGATAGGAGCGAAAGCAACAAGGTAGTTGTTATGGGGGACTTTAACTTTCCAAATATTGACTGGAAACGGTATAGTTGGAGTACATTAGATGGGTCCGTTTTTGTCCAATGTGTGCAGGAGGGTTTCCTGATACGGTATGTAGATAGGCCAACGAGAGGCCAGGCCATATTGGAATTGGTACTGGGTAATGAAACAGATTTAGAGTTAGGTGAGCACTTTGGTGATAGTGACCACAATTCGATTACGTTCACTTTAGTGATGGAAAGGGATAGATATATACCGCAGGGCAAGAGTTGTATCTGGGGGAAAGGCAATTATGGTGCGATGAGGCATGACTTAGGATGCATCGGATGGAGAGGAAAACGGCAGGTGATGGGCACAATGGAAATGTGGAGCTTCTTCAAGGAACAGCTACTGTGTGTCCTTGAGAAGTATGTACCTGTCAGGCAGGGAGGAAGTGCTCGAGCAAGGGAACCGTGGTTTACAAAAGCAGTCGAAACACTTGTCATGAGGAAAAAGGAGGCTTATGTAAAGATGAGACATGACAGTTCAGCTTAGGGCGCTCGAGAGTTACAAGTTATCTAGGAAGGCCCTAAAGAGAGCAAAGAAGAGCCAGAAGGGGACATGAGAAGTCTTTGGCAGGTAGGATCAAGGATAACCCTAAAGCTTTCTATAAATATGTCAGGAATAAAGGAATGACTGGGGTAAGAGTATGGCTAGTGAAGGACAGTAGTGGGAAGTTGAACTTGGAGTCTGAGGAGACAGGAGAGGTGCCAAATGAATATTTTGTCATCAGTATTCACACAGGAAAAAGACAATGTTGTCGAGGAGAATACTGAGATTCAGGCTAATAGAGTAGAAGGGCTTGAGGTTCATAAGGAGCAGGTGTTAGCAATTCTGGAAAGTGTAAAAATAGATAAGTCCCATGGGCCGGATGGGATTGATCCTAAGATTCTCTGGGAAGCAATGGAGGAGATTGCTGAGCCTTTGGCTTTGATCTTTAAGTCATCATTGTCTACAGGAATAGTGCCAAAAGACTGGAGGATAGCAAATATTGTCCCCTTGTTCAAGAAGGGGAGTAGAGACAACCCCGGTATCTATAGACCAGTGAGCCTTACTGCTGTTGTGGGCAAAATCTTGGAAAGGTTTACAAGAGACAGGATGTATAATTATCTGGAAGGGAATAATTTGATTAGAGATAGTCAACACGGTTTTGTGAAGGGTAGGTCGTGCCTCACAAACCTTATTGAGTTATTTGAGAAGGTGACCAAACAGGTGGATGAGGGTAAAGCAGTTGATGTGGTGTTTATGGATTACAGTAAAGCGGTTGATAAGGTTCCCCACGGTAGGATACTGCAGACATTACGGAGGCATGTGATTCAGGATGATTTAGCAGTTTGGATCAGAAATTGGCTAGCTGGAAGAAGACAAAGGGTGGTGGTTGATGGGAAATGTTCAGACTGGAGTCCAGTTACTAGTGGTGTACCACAAGGATATGTTTTGTGCCATTGCTGTTTGTCATGTTTATAAATGGCCTGGAGGAGGGTGTAGAAGGATGGGTGAGTAAACTTGCAGATGACACTAAAGTCGGTGGAGTTGTGGACAGTGCGGAAGGATGTTACAAGTTACAGATGGACATAGATAAGCTGCAGAGCTGGGCTGAGAGGTGGCAAATGGAGTTTAATGCAGAAAAGTGTGAGGTGATTCATTTTGGAAGGAATAACAGGGCTAATGGTAAGATTCTTGGCAGTGTGGATGAGCAGAGAGATCTCGGTGTCCATGTACAAAGATCACTGAAATTTGCCACCCAGGTTGAGAGGGTTGTTGAAAAGGCGTATGGTGTGTTAGCTTTTGTTGGTTGAGGGATTGAATTTTGGAGCCATGAAGTCATCTCGCAGCTGTACAAAACTCTGGTGCGGCCGCATTTGGAGTATTGCGTGCAATTCTGGTCGTCACATTATAGGAAGGATGTGGAAGCATTGGAAAGGATGCAAAGGAGATTTACCAGAATGATGCCTGGTATGGAGGGAAGATCTTACGAGGAAAGGCTGAGGGCCTTGAGGCTGTTGTCGTTAGAGAAAAGACGGTTAAGAGGTGACGTAATTGAGGCATACAAGGTGATCAGAGGATTGGATAGGGTGCGAAGTGAGAGCCTTTTTCCTCGGATGGAGATGTCTAGCACGAGGGTACATAGCTTTAAATTGAGGGGAGATAGATATAAGACAGATGTCACAGGTAGGTTCTTTATTCAGAGAGTAGTAAGGGCGTGGAATGCCCTGCCTGCAACAGTAGGGGACTCGCCAACACTAAGAGCATTCAAATGGTCATTGGATCGACATATGGACGATAAGGGAATAGTGTAGATGGGTTTTAGAGTGGTTTCACGGGTATGTGGAACATCGAGGGCCGAAGGGCCTGTACTCCTCTGTAATGTTCTATGTTCTATGTTTTCACTTCCAAACAGACAAGAACCTGAGGAGTATGCTTGATGATAATAGTTAAAATAAAAAACAGGGAGCCGAAGACATTCTCGTATTCACAACCGTTTGAATTCTGGAACATCAAACAAGACCAGAAGCATGCACTCAGCTGTGACCCCGTTATAAAGAGCCCTTCATACAGAGAATTCCTCATCCGATCATTTGGGAGAAACACATCAACATATCGCTGCCGTGATTCGGATTCGAACCGAGGTTGCTGCGGCCACAACGCAGAATGATAACTACGGTACGATCACGGCGCCTCAAGTTACCGCCGCAGCAACCTGTAACTGCCGCTGTACTTGGTCATCAACTGTTTGGAATCTGTCATGGCCCACACTTTATGACTTTCTAATTACAACTTTAGTAGATACATAGTTTGGATGCCTTATCTTTGGTTCCATAATAATATTCCTGCAAAAAGGTTATATACACTTTAACACAGGCTCGCAAAAATAACAAAGCAATCGCTTTAATATATAATCCATCACATTTTCGATATCCATCCCAAACATATGGTATTTGGACGGTGTCTGCATCAGTTTTCTCCGCCTGCTCGAGGTCCCTCCCACAGTTCAAAGATGTGAAGTTTCGATGGATTGGCCATGCTAAAGTGTGCCAGATTGTCTATAGATTAGCAGTTTCGCTGGATTAGCCATGAACAACGTGCCGGGCGACGGGCATTCTACGGAGAAGCTTGGTTACATCGAGCCCTTCTGTTTTGTAAAAAAACATTTATTTTATCCTGTATCCCTGTCCTCTCATTCCTGAATATTGTCACTGCAAACAAACGCTCTCTCTATTTCCACGATTGAACTTCTCCGCCCACATACCAGTTGCACTTTGGAGCGCCTCTCATTCGCCGTCTGACTCACTTTGATACAAAGAGAAACATCTAGGCCCCTTAGGTCCCACTGTTGCTATTGGGGCGAATGTCTCTCGCTGGTAATTCAAATTAATATTGGTTGACTCCTTGGATGTGAACTCACTGTTAAAAATCAGAATGACAGCATTTGGCGTGTTCAATATTGGAACCGGAGGAAAGAAATCAAATCAATGAGCATGAAATGTAAAAAGCACCAAGGTGGGTGGATTCGATCCCACAGAGGGACGAAGTACAAAAAAAAGTTATCCGTGTGTGGGATAATACTCCGGCTGTTGGTGGGATCGGACCACAAATTTTCAGTTAACAGTCGAACGCGCTAACCGTTCGCGCCACAGAGGCGACGAATGTTGGTTTGGCACTAATACACAAGCTAAATTATAATGGTAACATTTCACCTTGTCCACATCGTGCCAGGAAATCCTTGCGGCTGCAGCAATCTGGAACAAAAACACAAAAGGCTGGGCAATCTCAGCAGGTCTGACAGCATCTGTGGAGAGAGAACGGAATCAGTATTTCAAGCCAGGGTGACTGTGTCACAGGACGAAGAGTACACCATTGTATAGCCATGTCAATAACGCGCCTCCAGCCTTTTTACATTCGAACCATTGTTGTGTTTTCCGCTTCCCGATATTCGCAATGAAACTATAATTAAACTGTATTTTCTGATGTGCAGTAAGGACAGTTTTCTTAGTTTCTAAATATCAGTTAATTTCTCGAATCACTCGAATCAAAGGAAATGTGTCGTGACTGTCTCTGATCAGTCGGGCAGCGCCCTTCGTTCTCCCCGGATTCTCTTTCTCGACTTATTTCCCAACATTCATAAAACTGGTGCTTGATGTTCGTATGTCGCATCCTTTCTGTTTTCTCCATTGCCAACTGGCATTATTTCCGAAAATTCTGCCTGCTCCTCTTCATTACATCATGACCAGATGTCAGGAAATTCATTTATATGGAGGCACTATCGAGACCAAGATTACTCTCCACGTATGCAGAAGGTTCAGTGGGTATTTGGTTGAGACACTTGAAAAGTTTGGGTGAATGGCCAAAAAAGCTGATGCAGCAAATTGAGAGAGACTGTTTTCACTTCCAAACAGTCAAGAACCTGAGGAATAGGCTTGATGATAAGAGTTAAAATAAAAACCGCGAGCTGAAGAGATTCTCGTATTCACAACCGTTTTCATTCTGGAACATCAACAGGAGGAGAAGCATGCATTCAGCTGTGAACCCGTTTTAAAGAGTCCTTTACACAGAGAATTCCTCATCAGTTCTTTTGAGAAAAATTCATCAATTTATCGCAGCTGTGACTCGGATTCAAAACGAGATTGGTGCGGCCAGGACGCAGGGTACTAACCACGAGACGATCAAGGCTCCACACGTCAACGGCGGAGCACATTGGATCCTTTCGTTCCACTGTTGCGATTAGGGTGAATGCTCTATCTGTCGATGTATTTGGTCATCAACTGTTTGGAGTCTATCATGACCCACAGTTTATGACTCCCTAATTACAACTTTCGCAGATACACAAGTTTGGATGCCTTAACTTTGGTTCCATAATAATGTTCCTGCAACAAGGACATATACACTTTAACCCAGACTCATAAGAATAACAATGCAACAGTTGTAATATATACTTCATAACAATTTCGATATTCGTCCCAAACGTATGCATTTGGACGTTCTCCCGATATCTGCATTGGTTTTCTCCGCCTGCTCGGAGTCCCTCCCACAGTCCAAAGATGTGAAAGTTCGGTGGATTGGCCATGCTAAAGTGTGCCTGATTGTCCTTGGATTAGCAGTTTCGCCGGATTGGCCATGATCAACGTGCCGGATTACGGGTATTCTACGGAGGAACTTGGTCACTTTGTCTCCTGCTGATTTTTTGAAACCATTTCTCCCTGTATTCCTTTTCTCTCATTCCTGAATATTGCCACTGCAAACACACTCTCTCTCTATTTCAACGATTTACTTTCTCCGCCCACATACCAGTTGCACATTGAAAAGCCTCTAATTCGCCGTCTCACCTTCTTTGATCCAAAGAAAAAAATCCAGGCCCCTTTCGTTCCACTGTTGCTATTAGGGTGAATGTCTCTCTCTGGTCGTGCAAATTAATATTGATTAACTCTTCGGATGCGAAACGACTGTTTAAAATCAGAATTACAGCATTGGGCGTGTTTAATATTGGAACCGGAGAAATGAAATCAAATCAATGTGGCATGAAATATAAAACGCACCAAGGTGGTGATTCGATCCCGCAGAACGACAAAGTATAAAAAACTGTTAATCCGGAGGTGGTATAACACATCGTCTCCGGGTGGGATCGAAATACCTACTTTTCGGTTAACAGCCGAACGCGTTAACCGAGTGCGCCCCAGCGACGCCAACTGCACCCTCAGCTCGAAATAACAATCCAAATTATGATAGAAACAATCACATCTTGCCCACGTCATAATAGCAATTTTTTTAACATGCACCAATCTGGAACAAAAACACAAAAGGCTGGGCAATCTCAGCAGCTCTGACAGCATCTGTGGAGACAGAACGGAGTCTGTGTTTCAAGCCAGGGTGACTATGTGTCACAGAGCAAAGTCTACATTATCCATTATCCGTAGCCCTGTCAATAACGCGCCTCCAGCCTTCTACATTCGAGCCATTGTTGTACTTTCTGCTTCCAGATCTTCGCAATCAAACTACAATTAAACTTTATTTTCTGATGTGCAGTAAGTACAGTTTTCTCAGTTTCTAAATATCTGTTAATTTCTCGAATCATTCTAATTGAAGGAAATGGGTCTTGACTATCCCTGATCAGTCGGGCAGCGCCCTTCGTTCTCCCCGGAGTCTGTTTCTCGATGTGTTTCCCACCATTCACAAAGCTGGTGCTTGATTTTCGTGTGTCGCTTCTTTACCGTTTTCGCCACTGCCAGTGGCTCTATTTCCCAACGTTCTGCCCACTCCTCCTCATGGCATCATGACAAGATGTCAGGAAATTCATTCATATGGAGAGACTATCGAGACCAAGGTTACTCTCCGCGTATACAGAAGGCTCAGTGGGTATTTGGCCGAAGAAGCTGATGTAGCACATTGAGTGACACTGTTTTCACTTTCAAAAAGACAAGAACCGGAGTAGTATGCTTGGTGATAATAGATAAAATATAAAACCGGGAGCTGAAGAGATTCTTCTCTTCACAACCGTTTGAATTCTGGAGCATCAAACAGGAGCAGAAGCATGCACTCAGCTGTGAACCCGTTTTAAAGAGTCCCTGACACAGAGAGTTCCTCATCCGTTCATTTGGGAAAAACACACCAACTTATCGCTGCCGTTACTCGGATTTGAACCGAGGCTGCTGGGGCCGCAACGCAGAGTACGAACCACTATATGATCACGGCGCCGCAAGTTACCGTCGAAGGCAACCTGCAACTGTCGACGTACTTGGTCATCAATTGTTTGGAATCTATCATGTCCCACACTTTATGACTCTCTAATTACAACTTTAGTAGATACATAGTTTGGATCCCTTAACCTTGGTTCCATAATAATGTTCCTGCAACAAGGATATATACACTTTAACCCAGGATCATAAAAATAACAATGCAGCACCTATAATATATAATAAATAACAATTTCGATATTCATCCCAACAGATGGTATTTGGAGGTTCTCCCGGTGTCTGCATCGGTATTCTCCGCATGCTCCAAGTCCCTCCCACCGTCCAAAAATATGAGGGTTCGCTGGCTTGACGATGCTAAAGTGTGCCAGATTGTCCATAGAGTAGCAGTTTCGCTGGATTGGCCATGATGGAAGTGCAAGTGACGGATATTCTACGGAGGAGCTTGGTCACGTCGACCCAGGCTGATTTAAAAAAAAAACATTTCATCCTGCATCCCTTTCCTCTCATTCCTGAACATTTTCAGTGCAAACAAACTCTCTCTCAATTTCTACGATTGAACTTCTCCGTCCGCATACCAGTTGCACTTTGCAGCGTCTCTCATTCGCTGTCTCACACTCTATAACCCAAAGAGAAAAATCTAAGGTCCTTTCATCCCACTGTTGCTCTTGTGTGAATGTCTCTCTGTGGTATTCAAATTAATATTGATTTACTCTTTGTATATGAACTGACTGTTTAAAACCAGAAAGACAGCATTTGGTGAGTTTAATATTGGAACTGGAGGAAAGAAATCAAATCAATGTGGCATGAAATATAAAAAGCACCAAGTTGGATAATTCGATGCCACAGAGGGACAAAGTATAAGAAACACTTTATCCAGGTGTGGGATAACCGTCTCTTGGTGGGATAACCGCTTCTGGGTGGGATCAAACCACCAACTTTTCGGTTAACAGCCGAACGCGCGAACCGATTGCGCCATAGAGACCACAAATGCTTGCTTTGCTCGAATAAAAAAGCTAAATTATGATGGAAACAGTCTCATCTTGTCCACATTGAAATAAAAAATTCTTGCTGATGCACCAATCTGGAACAAAAACAAAAAAGGCTGGACAATCTCAGCAGGTCCGACAGCATCTGTTGTGAGAGAACATAGAACATAGAACAGTACAGCACAGAACAGGCCCTTCGGCCCTCGATGTTGTGCCGAGGTTTGTCCGAAACCAAGATCAAGCTATCCTCCTCCCTGTCATTCAAGAGCGTAAATGAAAAAGCCCCGGGAAAATTGACGTACAGAGAGATCTGGGTGTTCAGGTCCATTGTACCCTGAAGGTGGCTGCACAGGTCGATAGAGTGGTTCAGAAGGCATACGGCATGCTGTCCTTCATCGGAAGGGGAAATGAGTACAAGAGTTGGCAGGTCATGTTACAGTTGTATAAGACTTTGGTTCGGCCACATTTGGAATACTGCATACAGTTCTGGTCGCCACATTACCAAAAGGATGTGGATGCTTTGGCGAGGGTGCAGAGGAGCTTCATCAGGATGTTGCCCGGGGAGTCTGTGTTTCAAATAAGGGTGACTGTGTCACAGAACGAAGAGTACACCATTATCCGTAGCCCTGTCAATAACGCGCCTCCAGCCTTTTTACATTCGAGCCATTGTTGTATATTCCGCATCCCGATCTTCGCAATGAAACTATAATTAAACTGTATTTTCTGATGTGCAGTAAGGACAGTTTTCATAGTTTCTAAATATCAGTTAATTTCTCGAGTCATTCTAATCAAAGGAAATGTGTCTTGACTGTCGCTGATCAGTCGGGCAGGGCCCTTCGTTCTCCACGGAATCTGTTTCTCGAAGTGTTTCCCAACATTCACAAAACTGGTGCTTGATATTCGTGTGTCGCTTCGTTTCCGTTTTCTCCATTGCCAACTGTCATTATTTCCCAAGATTCTGCCCGCTCCTCCTCATTGCATCATGACCAGGTGTCAGGAAATTCATTTATAGGGAGGGACTATCAAGATCCGGATTATTCTCCGCGTATACAGAAGGTTCAGAGGGTATTGCTGGAGGCACTTGAACATTTTGGGTGAATGGCCGAAGATGATGCAGCAAATTGAGAGAGAGTGTTGCACATCCAAAAAGAAAAGAACCAGAGGATTATGATTGATGAGACTAGTCAAAATGTAAAACTGGAGCTGAGGAGATTCTCGTATTTAAAACAGTTTGAATTCGAGAGCATCAAACAGGAGCAGAAAGATGCACTCAGTTGTGAACCCGCTTTAAAGAGGCCTTTCACAGAGAATTCCTCATCCGTTCATTTGGGAAAACACATCAACGTATCGCTGCCGATATTCGGATTGGAACCGAGGTTGCTGCGGCCACAACGCAGAGTACTAACGACTATACGACGACCGCGCAGCACGTTACCGCCGAAGCAACGTGTAACTGTCGATGTACTTCGTCATCAACTGTTTGGAATCTATTATGGCCCACACTTATGACTCTCCAATTACAACTTTAGTACATACACGGTTTGGACGCCTTAACCTTAGTTCCATAATAATGTCCCTGCAACAAGATAAATATACACTTTAACCCAGGCTCATAAAAATAATAATGCAAATGCTATAATATACAATACATAACAATTTCGATATTCATCCCAAACATATAGTATTTGGACGTTCTCCCGGTGTCTGCATCGGTTTTCTCCGCCGCTCGAGGCCATTCACCCAAAATGTTCAAGTGTCTCAAGTAAAGACCCACGGAACCTTCTGTATACGCGGAGAATATTCTTGGTCTGGATAGTCCCTCAATATAAATTAATTTCCTGACATCTGGTCATGATTGCAATGAGGAGGAGCGGGCAGAATGTTGGGAGATAATGCCAGTTCGCAATGGAGAAAACGGAAAAGAAGCGACACACGAAAATCAAGCACTAGTTTTGAGAATGTTGGGAAAAACTTCGAGAAGAGACACCGGGGAGAACGAAGGGCGCTGCGCGACTGATCATCGACAGGCACTTCACATTTCCTTTGGTTAGAATGATTCGAGAAATCAACTGATATTAAGAAACTAAGAAAACTCTCCTTACTGTACATCAGAAAATACAGTTTAATTATAGTTTCATTGCGAATATCTGGAAGCAGAAAGTACAACAATGGCTCGAATGTAGAAGGCCGGAGGCGCGTTATTGACAGGGCTACGGATAATGGTGTAGTCTATGTTCTGTGACACATAATCACCCTGGCTTGAAACACAGACTCTGTTCTCTCGCCACAGATGCTGTCAGACCTGCTGAGATTGCCCAGCATTTTGTGTTTTTGTTCCAGATTGGTGCATCAGCAAGAATGAGCTGTTACGATGTGGACAAGATGAGACTGTGTCCATCATACATTGGCTTGCTTATTCGAGCAAAAGTGGCGTTTGTCGTCTCTGTGGCGCAATCGATGAGCGCGTTCGGCTGTTAAATGCAACGTTGGTGGTTCGATCCCACCCAGAAACGAAGTGTTATCCCACCCCCGGTTGAAGCGTATTTTACTTTGTCGCTCTGTGGGATCGAATCACCGCCTTGGTGCTTTTTATATTTCATGCCAGGTTGATTTTATTTCCTTTCTGAGTTCCAATATTAAACACGACAAATGCTGTGTTTCTGATTTTCAACAGTCAGTTCGTATCCAAAGGTTTAATCAATATGTATTTGAACCACCATGGAGAGACATTCACCTAACAGCAACAGTGGAACGAAAGGGGCTTAGATCTTTCTCTTTCGATCAAAGAGTGTGAGACGGCGAATGAGAGGCGCTCCAACGCGCAACTGGTATTTGGGCGGAGAAAGTTAATCGTGGAAATAGAGAGAGAGGTTGTTTGCACTTGCAATATTCAAGAATGAGAGCAAAGGAATGCTGGGAGAAATGGTTTCAAAAAATCAGCAAGAGACAAAGAGACCAAGTTCCTCCGTAGAATACCCGTAATCCCGCAAATTGATCACGGCCAATCCAGCGAAACTGTTAACCCATGGACAATCTGGCTCATTTTAGCATGGCCAATACACCGAACGTTCACATCTTTGCACTGCGGGAGGGACCTCGAGCAGGTAGAGAAAAACGATGCAGACACCGGGAGAACGTCCAAATACCATAAGTTTGGGATGAATATCGGAATTGGTATGTATTATATATTATAGCCATTGCATTGTTATTTTTATGAGCCCGGTTAATTATCATTGTTGCAGGAACATTATTATGGAACCAAAGTTAAGGCATCCAAACTTGTGTATCTACTAAAGTTGTTTTTAGGGAGTCATAAACTGTGCGTCATGATAGATTCCAAACAGTTGATGACCAAGTACATCGACAGTTTCAGACATGCTTCGCCGGTGACGTATGGCGCCGTGATCGTCTCGTGGTTAGTGCTCCGCGTTGTGGCCGCAGCAATTTCGATTCAGAGTCACGGCAGCGATAATTTGATGAGTTTTTCGCAAATTAACTGATGAGGAATTCTCTGAGGAAAGGACTCTTTAAAACGGGCTCACACCTGAGTGCGTGCTTCTGCTCCTGTTTGATGCTCCAGAATTCAAACGCTTGTGAATACGAGAATCTCTTCAGCTCCCAGTTTTTTATTTTAACTATTATCAGCAAGCATACTCCTCAGGTTCTTGTCTGGTTGGAAGTGAAAACAGTCTCTCTCAATTTGCTGCATCATCTTCTTTGGCCATTCACCCAACATGTTCAAGTGTCTCAAGTAAAGACACACGGAACCTTCTGTATACGCGGAGAATATTCTTGGTCTGGATGGTCCCTCCATCTCCATGAATTTCCTGACATCTGTCATGATGCAATGAAGAGGAGCGGGCAGGATTTTGGGAGATAATGCCAGTTGGCAATGGAGAAAATGGAAAAGAAGCGACACACGAAAATCAAGCACTAGTTTTGTGAATGTTGGGAAACACTTCGAGAAAGAGACACCGGGGAGAACGAAGGGCGCTGCCCGACTGCTCATCGACAGTGACGTCACATTTCCATTGGTTAGAATTATTCGAGAAATCAACTGATATTTAGAATCTAAGAAAACTGTCCTTACTGCACATCAGAATATACAGTTTAATTATAGTTTCATTGCGAATATCTGGAAGCAGAAAATACAACAATGGCTCGAATGTAGAAGGCTGGAGGGTGTTATTGACAGGGCTACGGATAATGGCGTAGTCTTTGTTCTGTGACACATAATCAACCTGGCTTGAAGCACAGACTCCGTTCTCTCTCCACAGATGCTGTCAGACCTGCTGAGATTGCCCAGCATTTTGTGTTTTTGTTGCAGATTGGTGCATCAACAAGAATGAGCTGTTACGATGAGGACAAGATGCGACATGTGTGCATCTTAAATTGGCTTGTTTATTGGAGCTGAAAGAGCATTTGTCGGCTCTGTGGCGCAATCGGTCAGCGCGTTCGGCTGTTAACTGAAAGGTTGGTGGTTCGATCCCACCCAGAGACGAAATGATATCCCACCCAAAGATGAAATATTTTGTATACTTCTTCCCTCTGTGGGATCGAATCACCGCCTTGGTGCTTTTTATATTTCATGCCACGTTGATTTGATTTATTTTCTCCGGTTCCAATATTAATCACGCCAAATGCTGTCTTTATGATTTCAAACAGTCAGTTCGCATCCAAAGGTTGAACCAATATGAATTTGAACCACCATGGAGAGACATTCACCTAACAGCAACAGTGGAACCAAAGGGGCCTAGATTTTTCTCTTTAGATCAAAGAGTGTGAGACGGCGAATGAGAGGCGCTCCAACGCGCAACTGGTATTTGGGCGGAGAAAGTCAATCGTGGAAATAGAGAGAGAGTTTGTTTGCACTTGCAATGTTCAAGAATGAGAGGAAAGGAATGCTGGGAGATATCGATTCAAAAAATCAGCAAGAGACAAAGAGAGCAAGTTCCTCCGTAGAATACCCGTAATCACGCAAATTGATCACGGCCAATCCAGCGAAACTGTTAATCCATGGACAATCTGGCTCATTTTACCATGGCCAATACACCGAACGTTCACATCTTTGCACTGCAGGAGGGACCTCGAGCAGGTAAAGAAAACCGATGCAGACACTGGCAGAACGTCCAAATACCATAGGTTTGGGATGAGTATCGGATTTGTTATGTATTATATATTATAGCCATTGCATTGTTATTTTTATGAGCCCGGTTAATTATCCTTGTTGCAGGAACATTATGATGGAACCAAAGTTAAGGCATTCAAACTTGTGTATCTACTAAAGTTGTTTTTAGGGAGTCATAAACTGTGCGTCATGATAGATTCAAAACAGTTGATGACCAAGTACATCGACAGTTACAGACATGCTTCGCCGGTGACGTGTGGCGCCGTGATCGTCTCGTGGTTAGTGCTATCCGTTGTGGCCGCAGCAATTTCGAATCAGAGTCACGGCAGCGATAATTTGATGAATTTTTCGCAAATGAACTGATGAGGAATTCTCTGAGGAAAGGACTCTTTAAAACGGGCTCACATCAGAGTGCATGCTTCTGCTCCTGTTTGATGCTCCAGAATTCAAACGCTTGTGAATACGAGAATCTCTTTGGCTCCCACTTTTTTATTTTACCTATTATCATCAAGCATACTCCTCAGGTTCTTGTCTGGTTGGAAGTGAAAACAGTCTCTCTCAATTTGCTGCATCAGCTTCTTTGGCCATTCACCCAAAATGTTCAAGTGTCTCAATTAAAGACCCACGGAACCTTCTGTATACGCGGAGAATATTCTTGGTCTGGATGGTCCCTCCATCTCCATGAATTTCCTGACATCTGTCATGATGCAATGAAGAGGAGCGGGCAGGATTTTGGGAGATAATGCCAGTTGGCAATGGAGAAAATGGAAAAGAAGCGACACACGAAAATCAAGCACTAGTTTTGTGAATGTTGGGAAACACTTCGAGAAAGAGACACCGGGGAGAACGAAGGGCGCTGCCCGACTGCTCATCGACAGTGACGTCACATTTCCTTTGGTTAGAATGATTCGAGAAATCAACTGATATTTAGAATCTAAGAAAACTGTCCTTACTGCACATCAGAATATACAGTTTAATTATAGTTTCATTGCGAATATCTGGAAGCAGAAAATACAACAATGGCTCGAATGTAGAAGGCTGGAGGGCGTTATTGACAGGGCTACGGATAATGGCTTAGTCTTTGTTCTGTGACACATAATCACCCTGGATTGAAACACAGACTCTCTCCAGAGATGCTGTCAGACCTGCTGAGATTGCCCAGCATTTTGTGTTTTTGTTCCAGATTGGTGCATCAACAAGAAGGAACTGTTACGATGTGGACAAGATGAGACTGTGTCCATCTTAAATTGGCTTGTTTATTGGAGCTAAAAGAGCATTTGTCGTCTCTGTGGCGCAATCGGTCAGCGCGTTCGGCTGTTAACTGAAAGGTTGGTGGTTCGATCCCACCCAGAGACGAAGTGTTATCCCACCCCGCGTGAACCGCATTTTACTTTGTCCCTCTGTGCGATCGAATCACCGCCTTGGTGCTTTTAATATTTCATGCCACGTTGATTTGATTTCTTTTATCCGGTTCCAATATTAAACACGCCAAATTCTGTCTTTCTGATTTTAAACATTCAGTTCGCATCCAAAGGGTTAATGAATATGAATTTGAATTACCATAGAGAGACATTCATCCAATAGCAACGGTGGGATGAAAGGATCTTAGATTTTTCTCTTTGGATCAAGAGGGCGAGACGGCGAATGAGAGACACTCCAAAGTTCAACTGGTATGCGGGCGGAGATGTTGAGTCGTAGAAATAGAGAGAAAGTTGGTTTGCACTGACAATATTCAGGAATGAGAGGAAAGGGATACAGAATGAAATGGTTTTTAAAAAATCAGCCGGGGTCTTCTTGATCAAGCTCCTCCGGAGAATGCCAGTCACCTGGCACGTTGATCTTGGCCAATCCAGCGAAACTGCTAGTCTATGGACAATCTGGCACACTTTAGCATGGCCAATCCACCGAACCTTCACATCTTTGGACTATGGGAGGGACCTCGAGCAGGCGGAGAAAATCGATGCAGAGACGGGAGAAAGTCCAAATGCCATATATTTGGGCTGAATGTCGAAATTGTTATGTGTTATCTATTATAGCGGTTCTTTTTATCAGCGTGGGTTAAAATGTATATACCCTTGTTGCAGGAACATTACTCTGGAACCAATGTTGAGGTATCCAAACTGTGTATCTACGAAACTTGTAATGAGAGAGTCATCAAGTTTTGGCCATGATAGATTCCAAACAGTTGATGATCAAGTACATCAGCAGTCACTGTGCACCTGGGCGGGAACGTGTGGCGCCGTGATCGTATAGTGGTTAGTACTTTGCGCTGTGGCTGCATCAACCTCGCTTCGACTCCGAGTCACGACAGCGGTAAGTTAATGTGTATCTCGAAAATTAACGGGTGCGGAATTCTCTGTGCAAGGCCTCTTTAAAGCGGGTCACAACTGAGTGCATGTTTCTGCTCCTGTGAGAGGCACCTGAATTCAAACTGTTGGCAATACGAGAATCTCCTCAGATCACTGTTTTATATTTTATCTATTTTCATCCATCATACTCCTCCGGGTCTTTTATTTTTGCAAGTGAAAACAGTCTCTCTCAATTTGTTACATCAGCTTCTTCGGCTATTCACCCAAAACTTTCAAGTGTCTCAACCAAATACCCACTGAACCTTCTTTATACGCGGAGAATAATCTTGGTCTCGATAGTCACTCCATGGAAATGAATTTCCTGACATCTGGTCATGAAGCAGTGAGGAGTGGGCAGAATTTTGAGAAATAGAGCCACTTGGCAGTGGAGAAAAGGATACGAAGCAACACACGAAAATCAAGCACTAGGTTTGTGAATGTTGGGAAACACTTCGAGAAAGAGACTCCGGGGAGAACGAAGGGCGCTGCCCGACTGATCGTCGACAGTCAAGACACATTTCCTTTGGTTAGAATGAGAAATCAACTGATATTTAGAAACTAAGAAAACTGTCCTAAATGCACATCAGAAAATACAGTTTTATTATAGTTTCACTGCGAATATCTGGAAGCAGAAAATACAAAAATGGCTCGAATGTAAAAGGCTGGAGGCGCGTTATTGACAGGGCTACGGATAATGGTGTAGTCTTTGTTCTGTAACACAAAGTCACCCTGTCTTGAACCACAGACTCCGTTCTGACTTCTCAGATGCTGTAAGACCTGCGGAGATTGCCCAACCTTTTGTGTTTTTGTTCCAGATTTGTGCATGGACAATAATTTGCTCTTATGTCGTGGCCAGGATGAGATTGTTTCCATCATTATTTGGCATGTTTATTCGAGTAACGAGAGCAGTTGTCGTCTCTGTGGCGCAATCGGTTAGCGCGTTCGGCTGTTAACCGAAAGGTTGGTGGTTCAATCCCACCCGAAGACGAAATGATATTCCTCCCGAGGGTGAAATGTTTTGTATACTTCGTCCCTCTGTGGGATCGAATCACCACCTTGGTGCTTTTTATATTTCATGCCCCGTTGATTTGATTTATTTTCTCCGGTTCCAATTTTAAACACAGCCAAATGCTGTCTTTATGATTTCAAACAGTCAGTTCGCATCCAAAGGTTTAATCAATATGAATTTGAACCACCATGGAGAGACATTCACCTGACAGCAACAGTGGAACGAAAGGGGCCTAGATTTTTCTCTTCAGATCAAAGAGTGTGAGACGGCGAATGAGAGGCACTGCAACGCGCAACTGGTATTTGGGCGGAGAAAGACAATCGTGGAAATAGAGAGAGAGTTTGTTTGAACTTGCAATATTCAAGAATGCGAGGAAAGGAATGCTGGGAGAAATGGTTTCAAAAAATCAGCAAGAGACAAAGAGACCAAGTTCCTCCGTAGAATACCCGTAATCCGGCAAATTGATCACGGCCAACCCAGCGAAACTGTTAATCCATGGACAATCTGGCTCATTTTAGCATGGCCAATACACCGAACGTTCACATCTTTGCACTGCGGGAGGGATCTCGAGCAGGTAGAGAAAACCGATGCAGACACCGGGAGAACGTCCAAATACCATAAGTTTGGGATGAATATCGGAATTGTTATGTATTATATATTACAGCCATTGCATTGTTATTTTTATGAGCCCGGTTAATTATCCTTGTTGCAGGAACATTATTATGGAACCAAAGTTAAGGCATCCAAACTTGTGTATCTACTAAAGTTGTTTTTAGGGAGTCATAAACTGTGCGTCATGATAGATTCCAAACAGTTGATGACCAAGTACATCGACAGTTACAGATATGCTTCGCCGGTGACGTGTGGCGCCGTGATCGTCTCGTGGTTAGTGCTCTGCGTTGTGGCCGCAGCAATTTCGATTCAGAGTCACGGCAGCGATAATTTGATGAGTTTTTCACAAATGAACTGATGAGGAATTCTCTGAGGAAAGGACTCTTTAAAACGGGCTCACATCTGAGTGCATGCTTCTGCTCCTGTTTGATGCTCCAGAATTCAAACGCTTGTGAATACGAGAATCTCTTCAGCTCCCAGTTTTTTATTTTAACTATTATCAGCAAGCATACTCCTCAGGTTCTTGTTTGGTTGGAAGTGAAAACAGTCTCTCTCAATTTGCTGCATCAGCTTCTTTGGCCATTCACCCAAAATGTTCAAGTGTCTCAAGTAAAGACACAGGAACCTTCTGTGTACGCGGAGAATATTCTTGGTCTGGATGGTCCCTCCATCTCCATGAATTTCCTGACATCTGACATGATGCAATGAAGAGGAGCGGGCAGGATTTTGGGAGATAATGCCAGTTGGCAATGGAGAAAATGGAAAAGAAGCGACACACGGAAATCAAGCACTAGTTTTGTGAATGTTGGGAAACACTTCGAGAAAGAGACACCGGGGAGAACGTAGGGCGCTGCCCGACTGCTCATCGACAGTGACGTCACATTTCCATTGGTTAGAATGATTCGAGAAATCAACTGATATTTAGAATCTAAGAAAACTGTCCTTACTGCACATCAGAATATACAGTTTAATTATAGTTTCATTGCGAATATCTGGAAGCAGAAAATACAACAATGGCTCGAATGTAGAAGGCTGGAAGGCGTTATTGACAGGGCTACGGATAATGGCGTAGTCTTTGTTCTGTGACACATAATCAACGTGGCTTGAAACACAGACTCCGTTCTCTCTCCACAGATGCTGTCAGACCGGCTGAGATTGCCCAGCATTTTGTGTTTTTGTTCCAGATTGGTGCATCAACAAGAAGGAACTGTTACGATGTGGACAAGATGAGACTGTGTCCATCTTAAAATGGCTTGTTTATTGGAGCTGAAAGAGCATTTGTCGTCTCTGTGGCGCAATCGGTCAGCGCGTTCGGCTGTTAACTGAAAGGTTGGTGGTTCGATCCCACCCAGAGACGACGTGTTAACCCGCCCCGCGTGAACCGCATTTTACTTTGTCCCTCTGTGCGATCGAATCCCCGCTTTGATGCTTTTAATATTTCATGCCAGGTTGATTTGATTTCTTTTCTCCGGTTCCAATATTAAACACGCCAAATTCTGTCTTTCTGATTTTAAACATTCAGTTCGCATCCAAAGGGTTAATGAATATGAATTTGAATTACCACAGAGAGACATTCACCCAATAGCAACAGTGGGATGAAAGGATCTTAGATTTTTCTCTTTGGATCAAAGAGGGCGAGACGGCGAATGAGAGACGCTCCAAAGTTCAACTGATATGCGGGCGGAGATGTTGAGTCGTAGAAATAGAGAGAAAGTTGGTTTGCACTGACAATATTCAGGAATGAGAGGAAAGGGATACAGAATGAAATGGTTTTTTTAAAATCAGCAGGGGTCTTCGTGATCAAGCGCCTCCGTAGAATGCCAGTCACCTGGCACGTTGATCTTGGCCAATCCAGCGAAACTGCTAGTCTAAGGACAATCTGGCACACTTTAGCATGGCCAATCCACCGAACCATCACATCTTTGGACTATGGGAGGGACCTCGAGCAGGCGGAGAAAATCGATGCAGAGACGGGAGAAAGTCCAAATGCCATACATTTGGGCTGAATGTCGAAATTGTTATGTGTTATCTATTATAGCGGTTCTTTTTATCAGCGTGGGTTAAAATGTATATACCCTTGTTGCAGGAACATTACTCTGGAACCAATGTTGAGGTATCCAAACTGTGGAGCTCCGAATCTTGTAATGAGAGAGTCATCAAGTGTTGGCCATGATAGATTCCAAACAGTTGATGATCAAGTACATCAGCAGTCACTGTGCACCTGGGCGGGAACGTGTGGCGTCGTGATCGTATAGTGGTTAGTACTTTGAGCTGTGGCTGCATCAACCTCGCTTCGACTCCGTGTCACGACAGCGGTAAGTTAATGTGTATCTCGAAAATTAACGGGTGCGGAATTCTCTGTGTCAGGCCTCTTTAAAACGGGTCACAACTGAGAGCATGTTTCTGCTCCTGTGAGAGGCACCTGAATTCAAACTGTTGTGAATACGAGAATCTCCTCAGATCACTGTTTTATATTTTAACTATTTTCATCCATCATACTCCTCCCGGTCTTTTATTTTTGCAAGTGATAACAGTCTCTCTCAATTTGTTACATCAGCTTCTTCGGCTATTCACCCAAAACTTTCAAGTGTCTCAACCAAATACCCACTGAACCTTCTTTATACGCGGAGAATAATCTTGGTCTCGATAGTCCCTCCATGGAAATGAATTTCCTGACATCTGGTCATGAAGCAGTGAGGAGTGGGCAGAATTTTGAATAATAGAGCCACTTGGCAGTGGAGAAAAGGATACGAAGCAACACACGAAAATCAAGCACTAGGTTTGTGAATGTTGGGAAACACTTCGAGAAAGAGACTCCGGGGAGAAGGAAGGGCGCTGCCCGACTGATCGTCGACAGTCAAGACACATTTCCTTTGGTTAGAATGAGAAATCAACTGATATTTAGAAACTAAGAAAACTGTCCTAACTGCACATCAGAAAATACAGTTTTATTATAGTTTCACTGCGAATATCTGGAAGCAGAAAATACAAAAATGGCTCGAATGTAAAAGGCTGGAGGCGCGTTATTGACAGGGCTACGGATAATGGTGTAGTCTTTGTTGTGTAACACATAATCAACGTGGCTTGAAACACAGACGCCGTTCTCTCTCCACAGATGCTGTCAGACCTGCTGAGATTGCCCAGCATTTTGTGTTTTTGTTCCAGATTGGTGCGTCAACAAGAATGAGCTGTTACGATGTGGACAAGATGAGACTGTGTCCATCTTAAATTGGCTTGTTTATTGGTGCTAAACGAGCGTTTATCGTCTCTGTGGCGCAATCGGTCAGCGCGTTCGGCTGTTAACGGAAAGGTTGGTGGTTCGATCCCACCCAGCGACGTAGGGTTATCCCACCCCGAGTGAAGCGTATTTTACTTTGTCCCTCTGTGGGATCGAATCAACGCCTTGGTGCTTTTTATATTTCATGCCACGTTGATTTGATTTCTTTTCTCCGGTTCCAATATTAAACACGCCAAATGCTGACTTTCTGATTTTAAAAATTCAGTTCGCATCCAAAGAGTTAATGAATATCAATTTGAATTACCATAGAGAGACATTCACCCAATAGCAACAGTGTGATGAAAGGATCTTACATTTTTCTCTTTGGATCAAAGAGGGCGAGACGGCGAATGAGAGACGCTCCAAAGTTTAACTGGAATGCGGGCGGAGATGTTGAGTCGTAGAAATAGAGAGAAAGATGGATTGCACTGACAATATTCAGGATTGAGAGGAAAAGGACACAGGATGAAATGGTTTTTAAAATATCAGCAGGGGTCTTCGTGATCAAGCTCCTCCGTCGAATGCCAGTCACCTGGCACGTTGATCTTGGCCAACCCAGCGAAAGTGCTAGTCTATGGACAATCTGGCACACTTTAGCATGGCCAATCCACCGAACCTTCACATCTTTGGACTATGGGAGGGACCTCGAGCAGGCGGAGAAAACCGGTGCAGAGACGGGAGGAAGTCCAAATGCCATATATTTGGGCTGAATGTCGAAATTGTTATGTGTTATCAATTATGGCGGTTCTTTTTATCAGCGTGGGTTAAAATGTATATATCCTTGTTGCAGGAATATTACTCTGGAACCAATGTTGAGGTATCCAAACTGTGTATCTACGAAACTTGTAATGAGAGAGTCATAATGTGTTAGCCATGATAGATTCCAAACAGTTGATGACCAAGTACATCGGCAGTCACAGTGCACCGAGGCGGTAACGTGTGGCGTCGTGATCGGAAAGTGGTTAGTACTTTGCGCTGTGGCTGCATCAACCTCGCTTCGACTCCGAGTCACGACAGCGGTAAGTTAATGCGCATCTCGGAAATGAACGAGTGCGGAATTCTCTGTATAAGGCCTCTTTAAAGCGGGTCACAACTGAGTGCATGTTTCTGCTCCTGTTAGAGGCTCCTGAATTCAAACTGTTGTGAATACGAGAATCTCCTCAGATCACGGTTTTATATTTTAACTAGTATCATCTATCATACTCCGCCGTGTCTTTTATTTCTGCAAGTGAAACAGTCTCTCTCAATTTGTTCCATCAGCCTCTTCGGCTATTCACCCAAAACTTTCAAGTGTCTCAACCAAATACCCACTGAACCTTCTTTATACGCGGAGATTAATCTTGGTCTCGATAGTCCCTCCATGGAAATGAATTTCCTGACATCTGGTCATGAAGCAGTGAGGAGGAGAGGGCAGAATTCTGAGAAATAGAGCCACTTGGCAGTGGAGAAAAGGAAACGAAGCAACACATGAAAATCAAGCACTAGTTTTGTGAATGTTGGGAAACACTTCGAGAAAGAGACTCCGAGGAACGAAGGGCGCTGCCCGACTGATCGTCGACAGTCAAGACACATTTCCTTTGGTTAGAATGAGAAATCAACTGATATTTAGAAACTAAGAAAACTGTCCTAACTGCACATCAGAAAATACAGTTTTATTATAGTTTCACTGCGAATATCTGGAAGCAGAAAATACAAAAATGGCTCGAATGTCAAAGGCTGGAGGAGCGTTATTGACAGGGCTACGGATAATGGTGTAGTCTTTGTTCTGTAACACAATGTCACCCTGTCTTGAACCTTAGACTCCGTTCTGACTTCTCAGATGCTGTAAAACCTGCCGAGAATGCCCAACCTTTTGTGTTTTTGTTCCAGATTTGTGCATGGACAATAATTTGCTCTTATGACGTGGCCAGGATGAGATTGTTTCCATCATAATTTGGAATGTTTATTCGAGCGAGGTGAGCAGTTGTCGTCTCTGTGGCGCAATCGGTTTGCGCCTTCGGCTGTTAACCAAAAGGTTGGTGATTCAATCCCACCCGGAGACGGAATGATATCCCTCCCAAGGATGAAATATTTTGTATACTTCGTCCCTCTGTGGGATCGAATCACCGCCTTGGTGCTTTTTATATTTC
This sequence comes from Scyliorhinus torazame, assembly GCF_047496885.1. Lineage (NCBI taxonomy): Eukaryota > Metazoa > Chordata > Chondrichthyes > Carcharhiniformes > Scyliorhinidae > Scyliorhinus > Scyliorhinus torazame. The sequence goes on along the minus strand of NC_092720.1, from coordinate 175,358,173 downwards.
ATGCCACGTTGATTTGATTTCTTTTCTCTGGTTCCAATATTAAACACGCCAAATGCTGCCTTTATGATTTTAAACAGTCAGTTCGCATCCAAAGGTTGAACCAATATGAATTTGAACCACCATGGAGAGACATTCAACTAACAGCAACAGTGGAACGAAAGGGGCCTAGATTTTTCTCTTTCGATCAAAGAGTGTGAGACTGCGAATGAGAGGCGCTCCAACGCGCAACTGGTATTTGGGCGGAGAAAGTCAATCGTGGAAATAGAGAGAGAGTTTGTTTGCACTTGCAATATTCAAGAATGGGAGGAAAGGAATGCTGGGAGAAATGGTTTTTAAAAATCAGCAAGAGACAAAGAGACCAAGTTCCTCCGTAGAATACCCGTAATCCCGCAAGTTGATCACGGCCAATCCAGCGAAACTGTTAATCCATGGACAATCTGGCTCATTTTAGCATGGCCAATACACCGAACGTTCACATCTTTGCACTGCGGGAGGGACCTCGAGCAGGTAGAGAAAACCGATGCAGACACCGGGAGAACGTCCATATACCATAAGTTTGGGATGAATATCGGAATTGTTATGTATTATATATTATAGCCATTGCATTGTTATTTTTATGAGCCCGGTTAATTATCTTTGTTGCAGGAACATTATTATGGTACCAAAGTTAAGGCATCCAAACTTGTGTATCTACTAAAGTTGTTTTTAGGGAGTCATAAACTGTGCGTCATGATAGATTCCAAACAGTTGATGACCAAGTACATCGACAGTTACAGACATGCTTCACTGGTGACGTGTGGCGCTGTGATCGTCTCGTGGTTAGTGCTCTGCGTTGTGGCCGCAGCAATTTCGATTCAGAGTCACGGCAGCGATAATTTGATGAGTTTTTCGCAAATGAACTGATGAGGAATTCTCTGAGGAAAGGACTCTTTAAAACGGGCTCACATCTGAGTGCATGCTTCTGCTCCTGTTTGATGCTCCAGAATTCAAACGCTTGTGAATACGAGAATCTCTTCAGCTCCCAGTTTTTTATTTTAACTATTATCAGCAAGCATACTCCTCAGGTTCTTGTCTGGTTGGAAGTGAAAACAGTCTCTCTCAATTTGCTGTATCAGCTTCTTTGGCCATTCACCCAAAATGTTCAAGTGTCTGAAGTAAAGACCCACGGAATCTTCTGTCTCCGCGGAGAATATTCTTGGTCTGGATGGTCCCTCCATCTCCATGAATTTCCTGACACCTGTCATGATGCAATGAGGAGGAGCGGGCAGGATTTTGGGAGATAATGCCAGTTGGCAATGGAGAAAATGGAAAAGAACCGACACACGAAAATCAAGCACTAGTTTTGTGAATGTTGGGAAACACTTCGAGAAAGAGACACCGGGGAGAACTAAGGGCGCTGCCCGACTGCTCATCGACAGCGACGTCACATTTCCTTTGGATTGAATGTTTCGAGAAATCAACTGATATTTAGAAGCTAAGAAAACTGTCCTTACTGCACATCAGAAAATACAGTTTAATTTTAGTTTCATTGCGAATATCTGGAAGCAGAAAATACAACAATGGCTCGAATGTAGAAGGCTGGAGGGCGTTATTGACAGGGCTACGGATAATGGCGTAGTCTTTGTTCTGTGAGACATAATCACCCTGGATTGAAACACAGACTCTCTCCAGAGATGCTGTCAGACCTGCTGAGATTGCCCAGCATTTTGTGTTTTTGTTCCAGATTGGTGCATCAACAAGAATGAGCTGTTACGATGTGGACAAGATGAGACTGTGTCCATCTTAAACTGGCTTGTTTATTGGAGCTAAAAGAGCATTTGTTGTCTCTATAGCGCGTTCGGCCATTAACCGAAAGTTTTGTGGTTCGATCCCATCCAGAGACGAAGTGTTATCCCACCCCGGGTGAAGCGTATTTTACTTTGTCCCTCTGTGGGATCGAATCACCGCCTTGGTGCTTTTTATATTTCATGCCACGTTGATTTGATTTATTTTCTCTGGTTCCAATATTAAACACGCCAAATGCTGTCTTTCTGATTTTAAACAGTCAGTTCGCATCCAAAGGGTTAATGAATATGAATTTGAATTACCATAGAGAGACATTCACCCAATAGCAACTGTGGGATGAAAGGATCTTAGATTTTTCTCTTTGGATCAAAGAGGGCGAGACGGCGAATGAGAGACGCTCCAAAGTTCAACTGGTATGCGGGCGGAGATGTTGAGTCGTAGAAATAGAGAGAAAGTTGGTTTGCACTGACAATATTCAGGAATGAGAGGAAAGGGATACAGGATGAAATGGTTTTTAAAAAATCAGCAGGGGTCTTCGTGATCAAGCTCCTCTGTAAAATGCCAGTCACCTGGCACGTTGACCTTGGCCAATCCAGCGAAACTGCTATTCTATGGACAATCTGGCACACTTTAGCATGGCCAATCCACCGAACCTTCACATCTTTGGACTATGGGAGGGACCTCGAGCAGGCGGAGAAAACCGATGCAGAGACGGGAGAACGTCCAAATGCCATATATTTGGGATGAATGTCGAAATTGTTATGTATTATCTATTATAGCGGTTCTTTTTTTCAGCGTCGGTTAAAATGTATATACCCTTGTTGCAGGAACATTACTCTGGAACCAATGTTGAGGTATCCAAACTGTGTATCTACGAAACTTGTAATGAGAGAGTCATAAAGTGTTGGCCACGATAGATTCCAAACAGCTGATGATCAAGTACATCGGCAGTCACTGTGCACCTCGGCGGCAACGTGTGGCGTCGTGATCGTGTAGTGGTTTGTACTTTGCGCTGTGGCTGCATCAACCTTCTTCGACTCCGAGTCACGACAGCGGTAAGTTAATGTGTATCTCGGAAATGAACGGGTGCGGAATTCTCTGTGTAAGGCCTCTTTAAAGCGGGTCACAACTGAGTGCATGTTTCTGCTCCTGTTAGAGGCTCCTGAATTCAAACTGTTGTGAATACGAGAATCTCCTCAGATCACGGTTTTATATTTTAACTATTATCATCTATCCTACTCCTCCGGGTCTTTTATTTTTGCAAGTGAAAACAGTCTCTCTCAATTTGTTACATCAGCTTCTTCGGCTATTCACCCAAAACTTTCAAGTGTCTCAACCAAATACCCACTGAACCTTCTATATACGCGGAGAATGATCTTGGTCTCGATAGTCCCTCCATGGAAATGAATTTCCTGACATCTGGTCATGAAGCAGTGTGGAGGAGTGGGCAGAATTTTGAGAAATAGAGCCACTTGGCAGTGGAGAAAATGAAACGAAGCAACACACGAAAATCAAGCACTAGTTTTGTGAATATTGGGAAACACTTCGAGAAAGAGACTTCGAGGAGAACGAAGTGCGCTGCCCGACTGATCGTCGACAGTCAAGACACATTTCCTTTGGTTAGAATGAGAAATCAACTGATATTTAGAAACTAAGAAAACTGTCCTAACTGCACATCAGAAAATACAGTTTTATTATAGTTTCACTGCGAATATCTGGAAGCAGAAATACAAAAATGGCTCGAATGTAAAAGTTTGGAGGCGCGTTATTGGCAGGGCTACGGATAATGGTGTAGTCATTGTTCTGTAACAAAAAGTCACCCTGTCTTGAACCACAGACTCCGTTCTGACTTCTCAGATGCTGTAAGACCTGCCGAGATTGCCCAACCTTTTGTGTTTTTGTTCCAGATTTGTGCATGGACAATAATTTGCTCTTATGACGTGGCCAGGATGAGATTGTTTCCATCATAATTTGGCATGTTTATTCTAGCGATGTGAGCTATTGTCGTCTCTGTGGCGCAATCGGTTATCGCGTTCGGCTGTTAACCGAAAGGTTGGTGGTTCAATCCCACCTGGAGATGAAATGATATTCCTCCCGAGGATGAAATTTTTTGTATACTTCGTCCCTCTGTGGGATCGAATCACCGCCTTGGTGCTATTTATATTTCATGCCACATTGATTTGATTTCTTTCCTCCGGTTCCAATATTAAACAGGCCAAATGCTGACATTATGATTTTAAACAGTCATTTCACATCCAAAGAGCTAATCAATATTACTTTGAACTACCAGAGGGAGACATTTATCCCAATAGCAACAGTGAAACGATAGGGGCCTCGATTTTTCTCTTTGGTTCAAAGAGGGTGAGACGGCGATTGTGAGGCGTTCCATAGTGTAACTGGTATCTAGGCGAAATAGTTCAATCGTGGAAATAGAGAGAGAGTTTATTCGCACTGGCAATATTCAGGAATGAAAGGAAAAGGACAGAGGGTGAAACGGTTTCAAAAAAATCAGCAGGGAACGACGTGACGAAGTTCCTCCGTAGAATGCCGTAACCCGGCATGTTGATCTGGACCAATCCAGCGAAACTGCTGATGTATGGACAATCTGGCACACTTTAGCATGGCTAATCACCGAACCTTCACATCTTTGGATGTGGTAGGGACCAGGAACAGGCGGAGAAACTCGATACAGACACCGGGAGAACGTCCAGATACCATATGTTTGGGATAAATATCGAAATTGTTATGTATTGTGTATTACCAGAATGTTGCCTGGTATGGAGGGCATTAGCTATGAGGAGCGGTTGAATAAACTCGGTTTGTTCTCACTGGAACAAAGGAGGTTGAGGGGAGACCTGATAGAGGTATACAAAAGTATGAGGGGCATAGACAGAGTGGATAGTCAGAGGCTTTTCCCCAGGGTAGAGGGGTCAATTACTAGGGGGCACAGGGTTAAGGTGAGAGGGGCAAGGTTTAGAGTAGATGTACGATGCAAGTTTTTTACGCAGAGGGTAGTGGGTGCCTGGAACTCGCTACCGGAGGAGGTAGTGGAAGCAGGGACGATAGGGACATTTAAGGGGCATCTTGACAAATATATGAATAGGATGGGAATAGAAGGATACGGACCCAGGAAGTGTAGAAGATTGTAGTTTAGTCGGGCAGCATGGTCGGCACGGGCTTGGAGGGCCGAAGGGCCTGTTCCTGTGCTGTACATTTCTTTGTTCTTTGTTCTTTGTTCTTTGTTATCTGCTACTCTGCACCTTTTTAGCCCATCTCAGGACCTCTTCTCTATCCTTAAGGCAGTAAAATCGCGCGATTACCGCCCTGGGTGGTTCTCCCGCTTTTGGTCTTCTCGCCGGAATCCGATTTGCCCACTCCACCTCCAAGGGGCCCGTAGGGGCCTCAGCACCCATCAGTGAGCTCAGCATCGTACTTGCGTACGCTCCACAGAGCACTCCTTCCACACCCTCAGGGAGACCCTGTATCCGAAGGTTCTTCCTTCGCGCTCCATTTTCTAGGGCCTCGATCCTTTCAGTACAATTTTTATGAAGTGCCTCGTGCGTCTGTGTCTTAACCGCCAGGCCCAGGATCTCGTCCTCAATATCTGTCACCTTCTGCTCCACCACGCGGAGCTCTGTCTCCTGGGTCTTTAGTGTCTCCTTGAGCCCCTCAATTGCCTGTAGCAACGGGGTCAGCACCTCCCTCTTCAGCAGCTCCGCGCACCGTCTCACAATTTCATCCTGCTCAGGCCCCCATGTCGCCTGCGCTTTCTCCCCCGCCATCTTGTACTTCTCTCTTTCTGACCCTTTGGTCGACGATTCCTCGCGCTGCAGCCGCCGCCGCCGGTTTTTTCTTCCTTCGTTTGGGGGTGGGGGGGTGGGGGGTGGAGACTCTCTTCCCACACACCCCACACCGGGTTGCGTCGTCAAAAAATTCCCCGTTGGGGCTCTTAAAAGAGCCAGAAGGTCCGTCGGAGCTGGAGCTGCCGAAACGTGCGGCTAGCTAGGCATCACCGCAACCGGAAGTCCCTTCAGTGGCCTTGATGAGATCTTTTCACAGTTGTTCCCTCTGCTGCTAGAATTCACCTTTGATACAGGCCCTCAGGTCAGCTTGCAGCTTTAAGCTTGCCCTTCCCCCGCCTGGATGCTGGAAGAGGCACTGTTTATCCTGCAGTTGCAGCCAAATCCTTTACTGTTTCTGCTGTGTCTGGCACCCAAGAGACATACCGTTCCTGGGGGACACTGTCGGGGGAATATTGCAGCCTTCTTCCCACACCGGGAAATGTCAAACAAATGCCGTGGGGGACCTGCAAAAGAGCCCAAAAGTCCGTTCCAAGCAGGAGCTACCGAATATGCGACCTAGCTCTGCATAGCCGCACCCGGAAGTCTCAATGGCCACTAAACATGACAGTCAGTTAAAATTTGCAGATGGAAAGGGAAACGTACAGTTGGATCATATTGATGAGGATATTGAGAAAAACCGTCAAAGTCGAAGGCTTGGCGTGGATCGATTAAATATGTCCAAGCTTTTCCAAGGTTTGACGAGAAGGAAGTGCAAGCTTTTTTCATTTCATTTGACAAGGTAGCTAAACAAATGAAATGGCCACAGGACATGTGGGTATTGATGATTCAAACAAAGCTGGGAGGTAGAGTTAGTGAAGTCTTCGCATCATTACCGGTGGAGTTATCTGGGACGTATGAGGAGGTGAAAACATCTATCTTGGGTGCATCTGAACTAATGCCAGAAGTCTACAGACAAAGGTTTAGAAATTTAAGGAAAGCATTTGGGCAAACATACATGGAGTTTGAAAGGCTCAAACAGAGTAATTTTGGTAGGTGGATGAGGGGTTTGAAAATAGACCAAACGTATGAAGCTCTCAGAGAAATTATAATTTTAGAGGAGTTTAAAAATTCAATTCCTGATGTTATGAGAACTCATAACAACATAAGAACTAGGAGCAGGAGTAGGCCATCTGGCCCCTCGAGCCTGCTCCACCATTCAATGAGATCATGGCTGATCTTTTGTGGACTGAGCTCCACTTTCCTGCCCGAACACCATAACCCTTAATCCCTCTATTCATCAAAAAACTATCTATCTTTATCTTAAAAACATTTAATGAAGGAGCCTCTACTGCTTCACTGGGCAAGGGATTCCATAGATTCACAACCCTTTGGGTGACGACGTTCCTCTGAAACTCAGTCCTAAATCTACTTCCCCTTATTTTGAGGCTATGCCCCCTAGTTCTGCTTTCACCCGCCAGTGGAAACAACCTGCCCGCATCTATCCTATCTATTCCCTTCATAATCTTATATGTTTCTATAAGATCCCCCCCTCATCCTTCTAAATTCCAACGAGTACAGTCCCAGTCTACTCAACCTCGCCTCGTAATCCAACCCCTTCAGGTCTGGGATTAACCTAGTGAATCTCCTCTGCACACCCTCCAGTGCCAGTACGTCCTTTCTCAAGTAAGGAGGCCAAAACTGAACACAGTACTCCAGGTGTGGCCTCACTAACACCTTATACAATTGCAGCAGAGCCTCCCCATTCTTAAACTCCATCCCTCTAGCAATGAAGGACAAAATTCCATTTGCCTTCTTAATCACCTGTTGCACCTGAAAACCAACATTTTGCGACTCATGCACTAGCACACCCAGGTCACTCTGCACAGCAGCATGTTTTAATATTTTATCATTTAAATAATAATCCCTTTTGCTGTTATTCCTACCAAAATGGATAACCTCACATTTGTCAACATTGTATTCCATCTGCCAGACCCTACCTCATTCACTTAGCCTCATGTTGGAGAGCAGAGGGTTAAAACTGCGAGATTAGCAGCAGAAATGGCAGGTGATTATGAATTAGGTCATAAATCAAAGCTTGGTTTCCGACATCAGTTTCAGCCTGTGAGGGATAGAAATTGGGACATGAGAAATGCTCAAGTGGTAAAGGTAAAGGTGATCTGATGGGAGGTAATAAGGAGAGTTAAAATTAAAAAGATTTTAAAAGATTAACAAGGAAATTCAGGAGGATGGAAAAGAAATGAAAAGTTTAAATGTTTTCACTGTAATAAACTAGGCCATGTAAAGTCACAGTGTTGGTGATTGAACTTGGAAGGCTGATGTGGTAAAACAGAAGAGGACCAGGTGGAGGATGAGGCGCATATTTTTAGTTCAGGAATATTGGCGGAGATACAACAGAAAGATATGGAAATAAAACGGATGTATCAGAAAGCATACACGGAAGAGGATTCTGAATGTATACCAGAGCGTTATTACCGCAAAAGTAATGTCTTGATGTGAAAATGGAGACCTTTACATATGCAGGCGGATGAAAAGTGTGCAGAAGTTCATCAAGTAGTATTGCCGGTAGGGTGTAGAAAGGATGTGTTGCGAGTTGCAAATAAGGTACCAGTGGGAGGTCTTTTGGGGCAATGGAAAACTCAAGTTAAAATCCAAAAACATTTTTATTTGCCTGGACTACATAAAGATGTAGTTAAATGTTGTCAATCATGTCACACATGTCAAGTGACAGGGAAACCTCAAGTGGTGATAAAACCAGCGCCCTTAATACCATTCCAGCATTTGAGGAACCTTTTACCAAGGTCCTAATTGATTGCATCGAACCGCTTCCGAAAACAAAAAGTGGGAATCAATGTCTTTTGACTACAATGGATGCGTCCACTAGGTTTCCAGAGGCCATTCCAGTACGTAATGTTACAGCTAAAAGGATTGTGGAGGAATTAATTAAATACTTTACTGGACATGGACTACCCACGGAGATACTATCGGATCATGGATCAAATTTTATCTCGAGGTTATTCAAAGAAGTTTTGAATAGCTTAGGAATAAAATAATTTAAATCAACTGCCTACCATCCAGAATCGCAGGGAGCGTTAGAAAGGTGGCATCAGACATTAAAGACAATGTTGAGGGCTTATTGTCAAGATTATCCAGGGGATTGCGATAAAGGAATTCCATTCATCTGTTTGCAATTAGGGATGCAACTAATGAGTCAACATAATTTAGTCCTTTTGAACTTTTGGTCATGAGGTAAGAGGACCACTTAAATTGATTAAGGAAAAATTGGTGAGGGAGATATCGGAAAATAGATTTTTGGATTGCCTTTCAAATTTTAGGGAACGATTAAATAGAGCAGGTGAATTGGCTAGACAGCATTTAAAAGTTGCACAAAATGTGATTAAATGGGTAGCGGGCAAGAAATCCAAAGTTTGTTGTTTTGCCAGTGGAGAAACTGTTTGAGTATTGTTCCCCGTGGTAGGTGAACCTTTAAAAGTTAGGTTTTGTGGAACTTATCAAATTGAGAGGTAATTAAGTGAGGTGAATTATGTGGCAAAAATACCAGATAGAAGGAAGAATCACCGAGTGTATCACGTGAATATGCTTAAAAGTTACTTTGAAAGGGGAGGAGAGAAAAAGGAGGAGGTTTTAATGATTCAACTCAAAGTATCGAACCACATCCAGATGACTGTAAATTTCACATACCTCAAATTAAATTGGAAAATTAGGATGTTCTTAGAAATTGGGATAAATTGTTGAGTTATCTTCCAGGGGAAAAACGAACTGACCTGAAAGAGTTATTGATATCACATGGACAAGTTTGCGGAGATAAATTGCGAAGTACTAAAATAGCTATACATGATGTAGATGTGGGAAATGCTATTCCAATCAAACAACATCCATATGGACTTAACCCTTTACAATTGGCACAGATTAACAAAGAGAGTGAGAGTGTGCTTAATGATGGCACAAACGAAGTGGGTTGCAGCCAATGTAGCTCACCCATAGTGATGGTACCAAAGCCAGGCGGTACCCAACGGTTATGTGTGGACTATGGAAAGGTTAATGCAGTTAGAGGAACGGACTCTGATCCTATCCCACGTTTGGAGGATTGCATTGAGAAAGTGGGCCAATCAGTGCTTATTTCTAAATTGGATTTACTTAAACGTTGCGGGCATGTACCTTTACCCGGAAGGGCGAAGGAGATTTCAGCTTTTGTGACTCCAGGTGGTATATACCAATTCAAAGTTATGCCATTTGGCAGGAAAAACGCACCAGTCACATTTCAACGGTTAACAGGATTACCCAATTGTGCGGTATACATCGATGATCTGTTAATTTTCAGCTAGTCATGGAAAGAACATTTAACACATCTGATAGGGTTATTCGATCAACTTCAGGAGGCGGGTTTGATAATAAGCCGAGCCAAAAGTGAATTTGTCACTTTCCTTGGCCATACAATCGGACAGGGTCGAACGGTCCCACGGGATGTGAAAACGAAAGTCATTGGGGAGTTTCCGATACCCTCGGCACGACGGGAAATAATGCGATTTCTTGGTATGAGTGGATTTTACCAGAAATTTTTACCCAATTTTAGCAGTGTGGTCGCACCACTGACTGACTTACTCAAGACGCGTCACAAATTCCATTGGACAGCGGAGTGTCAACAGGCATTTCACGGCCTGAATGCGGTGTTAACCACTGCTTCTGTGTTAGCCATCCCACATTACACCAAAGCATTCAAAGTGGCGGTTGATGCGAGTGATGTGGGTGTAGGTGCGATGCTTCTACAGAACGACGACGAAGCGCTCGAGCGGCCTTTTGGTTATTTTTCAAAGAAATTGAATTCTCCCCAGAAAAGGTATTCCACGATTGAGAAGGCGATTTTGAGTTTGGTGCTGGCTTTGTAACATTTTCACATTTACGTAACTAGCAATCCATCTCACACCGTTATATATACTGATCATAATCCGTTTGCAATTTTGGGAGCGATTCCAGAACAACAATGCAAGGCTGTTTCGCTGGAGTTTACTGTTACAGACATTTCATTTAAAAATATTCGATGTGGCAGGACGAGCAAACGTGATAGCTGATGCTCTGTCACGAATGTGATGAACGGAAGCAATGTAAGTAGGAGGAAGATGAAGGGAAAAAATGTACTATATTATTGTACCTGTTTGCGTATGTTGTTCATTTGAAACGAAACGTTTATTTACTGTGTGCAATTCTTAAAGGATGGTGAAAGGGTGAAAAATGAAACCATCTTGAAGTTACGGTTGCGGTTTTTCTCTTGGGAGGGGGAGGTGTCACGTGAGAGTAAGCTTTAATCAATGGGTCTTTAAGAAATGTACCTTTGAGAAATTGAGCTGTTCATGTTACAGGAGTGGTGTCACAGTGTGGGTGGAGCTGAGCTTCACTTCTGCTTTATTTAGTTTCAGTTTGAGAAAGAGCTTGGATGTGTCTGTGGGCTGCACTGCTGTTGATCTCTGACATGAAGGACCATCTCTTAGTCATTTGGTGAATTCAAAATAATTATAAATGTTTTCAGTCTTGAAGGTAAATCCTAATATGCTCCTGTTTGGAGGGTTGTTAAGTCTTTTGAATGTTAAAAGGAAAGCATACAGATCACTTAGTGTTGTATTCTTTGGCGGTATATTTGATTTACTGGTTGCTAAAATATTAACTGTTTGTTTTAAGAAGGTTGATCTGAGTTCATAGAATAAACATTGTTTAGTTTTAAAAAAACACTTTTTTTCTGCTTTTCCATACCTGTAGAGTGAACCGTGTGCTCCCCATACCACAATCTACTAAAAGTTGTGGGTCAGGTGAACTCCATGATGCACTTTGGGTTTCTCTAAACCCTAGCCCATAGCAATTTAAATGTATTTGCTGACATCTGGTCATGGTGCAATGAGGAGGAGTGGGCAAACTTTTGGGAAATAGAGCTAGTTGGCAGTGGAGAAAACGGAAATGAAGCGACACGTGAAAATCAAGCACCAGTTTTGTGAGGGAAACACTTCGAGAAACAAATCCGGGGAGAACGAAGGGCGCTCCCCGACTGATCAAAGACAGTCAAGACACATTTACGTTGTTTCGATTGAGTCGAGAATTAACTGATATTTAGAAACTAAGAAAACTGTCCTGACTGCACATCATTAAATACAGATTAATATTGGTTTCATTGCGAATATCTGGAAGCAGAAAATACGACAATGGCTCGAATGTGGAAGGTTGGAGGCGCGTTATTGACAGGGCAACGGGTCATGGTTCAGTCTTCGTTCTGTGACACACAGTCACCCTTCCTTGAAACATAGACTGCATTCTCTCTCCACAGCTGCTGTCAGACCTGCTGAGATTACCCAGCCATTTGTGTTTTTGTTCCAGATTGGTGCATCAGCCATAATTCGCTATTATGATGTGGACAAGATTAGACTGTTTCCATCATAATTTGGCATGTTTATTCGAATATGAGGCAGCGGTTGTCGTCTCCGTTGCCCAATCGGTTAGCGCGTTCGTCTGGTAACTGAAACGTTGTTGGATCGATTCCACCCACAGCCGAAGTTCTGTCGCACCCCTGATGAAGCGTTTTCTATACTTTCTCTCTCTGTGGGATCGAATCACCCATCTTGGGTTTTTTTTTTGTACTTCTTGCCATGTTGGTTTGATTTAATTCCTCAGGTTCCAATATTAAACACGCCAAATGCTGTCATTCTGATTTTAAACAGTCAGTTCACACCCAAGGAGTGAATCAATATTAATTTGAATTCCGATAGACAGACATTCACCCGAATAGCAATAGTGGGACGAAAGGGGCCGTGGCTTTTCTCTTTGGATCAATGAGGGTGAGAAGGCGAAATAGAGGCGCCCCAAAGTGCAAATGGTATGAGGGCGGTGAAGTTCAATCGTGGAAATAAAGAGAGAGTGTTTTTCCCAAATGAACGGATGAGGAATACTCGGTGTAAAGGCCTTTTTTAAACTGGTTCGCAACTGTGTACATGCTTCTGCTCTTTTTTGATGCACCAGAATTTAAACTGTTGTGAACACGAGAATCACGGAAGAGGGGGAGGAGTTGATGGGCGAATTAAAAGGAAAGTGGGAAGAAGAGCTAGGGGAGGAGATAGAGGAGGGTATGTGGGCTGATGACCTATGCAGGGTAAATTCCTCTTCCTCGTTCGCCAGGCTTAGCCTGATTCAATTCAAAGTGCTACATAGAGCACACATAACGGGAGAAAGACTGAGCAGGTTCTTTGGAGTGGAGGACAAGTGTGGGATGTGCGGCGGAAGCCGGTCAAACCACAAACATATGTTTTGGTCGTGCCCGGCACTGAAGGGGTATTGGAAGGGAGTGACGGGAGTGATTTCCAAGGTGGTGAAGGCCCGGGTTAAACCAGGCTGGGGGCTAGCTCTATTTGGAGTTGCGGATGAGCCCGGCGTAGAATTCTACTCATGTGGAAGGAGGCGAAACCCTCCGGACTGGAGGCCTGGGTAAACGATATGGCGGGGTTCATAAAACTGGAGCGGATAAAGTTTGCCCTGAGAGGATCGGCTCAAGGGTTCACCAGGCGGTGGCAGCCATTCCTCGACTACCTAGGGGAACGTTAGAGGGAAGACAGATGACCAGCAGCAGCATCCCAGGGGGGAGGGGGGGGGGTGGAAGTTTTAGTTTATGTTAAACGATTAGATGACCATGTTGATTAGTCATTTGTTTATTGTTAAACTTTCTTTACTGTTATGTTTGATCTGTAAAGGGAAAAAATCTTGATCGAAAAAATTTTCAATAAAACATATTTAAAAAAACAAAAAAACACGAGAATCACCTCAGCTCCCCGTTTTATACTTTAGCTATTATCATCAATAATACTCATCCGGTTCATGTCTTTTTGGAAGTGAAAACTGCCTCTCTCAATTAGCTGCAACAGCTTCTTCTGCTATTCACCCCGAATTTTGAAGTGTCTCAACCAAATACCCACTGAATCTGCTGTCCACGAGGAGAATAATTTTGGTCTCGATGGTCTCTCCATATAATTGAATTTCCTGACATCGGAGCATGATGCAATGAGGAGGAGAGGGCAGAATTTTGGAAAATAGAGCCAGATGGCAGTGGAGAAAACGGAAACGAAGCGACACACGAAAATCAAGCACCAGTTTTGCGAATGTTGGGAAATACCTCGAGAAACAAAATCCGGGGGCAACGAAGGGTGCTGTGCGACTGACCAGAGACAGTCAAGACACATTTGCCTTGTTTCGAATGATTGGAGAATTTAACTGATATTTAGGAACTAAGAAAACTGTCCCTACTGCACATCATGAAATACAGATTTATATTGATTTCATTGCGAATATCTAGAAGCAGAAATAACGACAATGGCTCTAATGTGGAAGGCTGGAGGCGCGTTTTTGACAGGTCTCCGGATAATGGTGCAGTCTTCGTTCTGTAACTGGTGTTGTCTTTATTCTGTGACACAAAGTCACCCTGGCTTGAAACACAGACTGTGTTATCTCTCCACAGATGCTGTCGGACCTGCTAAGATTGTCCAGCCTTTTGTGTTTTTGTTCCAGATTGGTGCATCAACACTCATTTGCTATTGTAATGTGGATCAGATGAGACTGTTTCCATCATAATTTGGCATGTCTATTCGAGGATAAGCTAGCAGTTGTCGTCTCCGTGGCGCAATCGTGGTGTTAGCCGAAAGGTTGGTTGTTTGTTCCCACCCAGAGACGAAGAGTTGTCCCACCCCTGTATGAAAAGCACCCCTGCTTTTTATTCTTCATGCCACATTGATTTGATTTATTTCCTCCTGTCCCAGTATAAAACACGCCAAATGCTATAATTCTGATTTTAAACAGTAAGATCATCCCCAAAGAGTAAATCAATATTAATTTGAACTACGATAGACAGACATTCATCTCAATAGCAACAGTGGGACGAACGGGGCCTAGATTTTTCTCTTTCGATCAAAGAGGGTTAGACGGCGAATGACAGGCGTTCCAAAGTGCAGAATGAGAGGAAAGGGATGCAGGATTAAATGGTTCAAAATAATCAGCATGGGACGCCATGTCCAAGATCCCCCGCAGTATACCCAGAACCCGGCATGTTGATCATGGCCAATCCAGCTAAACTGCTAACCTCTGGACAATCTGGCACACTTTAGCATGACCAATCCACCGAACCTTCACGTCTTTGGACTGTGGAAGGGACTTCGAGCAGGAGGAGAAAACCGATGCAGACACCGGGAGAACGTCCGAATTCCATATGTTTGGGATGAATATCGAAATTGTTTTGTATTATATATTATAGCGGTTGCATGATTATTTTTATGAGCCTCGGCTAAAGTGCATAAATCCTTGTTGCAGGAACATTATTATAGAACCGTATTTAATGCATCCAAACTCTATATCTACTAAAGTTGTAATTAGGGAGTCGTAATGTGTGGGCCATGATAGATTCCAAACTGTTGACGACCAAGTACATCCACAGTCGCAAGTCTACTCGGCGGTAACGTGTGGTGCGTGATCGTATACTGGTTAGTACTCTGCGTTGTGGCCGCAGTAACCTCGATTAGAATCCGAACCACAGCAGCGATAAGTTGATATGTTTTTCGAAAATAAACGGATGAGGAATTCTCTGTGTAAAGGCTTCTTTAAAACGGGTTCACAACTGAATGCGTGCTTCTTCTCCTGTTTGATGCTCCATGATGCGCAATCAATTGCACAAAGACGCAGATTTGGTACAACTGTGGCTTTATTGCAGTCAGATGCGTGGCCTCCTGCTGCAGCTGGCGAAATGGCAAGGCAATGCAGGCCATGCATATTTACACAGATCTTAGTGGGCGGAGGCAGTCGGCAGGGGCGACCGGCGAACCTGAAGAGCAGGTCCTACCTTACATCCCCGAATACAATTGTTCACCACATTCACCCCCTGTTAAAAATGGCTCCGGCGGGCGGGGGGCGGGGGGGGGGGGGGGGTGATGTGAAATTATATACAAACAGTGCAATTATGTACAGTTTTAAGAAGAAAAAAAAGAAAAGTCCATGTTGACCGTCCGGAGTCTGTCAAAGGTTCAGACAATCCGGTGCTTTGGTGCTTCGTTGAGAGTGGCATAATGGTGGCGGCGAAGTCGGTGGTGGAGGTGGCACCGATGGCAGTGGTGGTGGTGCTGATGCTGGCCAGTCATCGGGGAAATCCGTGTGCGTGCCGATATCCTCTACGTCCTCTTGTGCAGAAGGCGGGGGGGGGTGGGGGTCTGGTGGGGTCAATGTTGGCGGCGTGGTGGGAGGGGGGCGCATGGGTGGGGGATTGTGTTGGGGTGGTACCTGGCGGTGCCAGGTCCCTGAGTGAGACAGTATCTTGGCGGTCGTCGGGGAACTCCACGTAGGCATATTGAGGGATGGCGTGGAGCAGTTGAACGCTGTCCACCAAGTGCTCCGCCTTGTGGAGTCGGACGTGCCTCCAGGGAGGGACCGGTCGTGGAGTGGCGAGCCTAGTCGGCAGCGAAACCCCGAATGTGTACTTCCTGGGGAAGGTAAAAACACCTTCATGGGGTGTGGTATTAATGGCTGTGCACAATAGTGACCGGATGGAGTGCAGAGCGTCAGGGGGGATCTCCTGCGAGCGAGAGGCTGGGAGGTTCCTGGACCGTAGGGCCAGCTGAATTGCCCTCCTAACCATCACATTCTGCCGTTCTACTTGCCCGTTTACCCTGGGGTTGTAGCTGGTTGCCCTGTTGGAGGCTATGCTGCTGAGCAGGAACTGACGCAGCTCATCACTCATGAAGGAGGATCCCCTGTCACTGTGGGTGTAAGCGGGGAATCCAAACAGAGTGAAGATGGTGTTGAGGGCCTTGATGATGGTGGAAGACGTCATAGCGGCATGGGATGGCGTAGGGGAACCTGGAGTACTCATCGACCATACTAAGAATGTACGTGTTACAGTCGATGGATGGAAGGGTTCCTTTGAAATCCACGCTGAGGAGTTCGAAGAGGCGGGAAGCCTTCACCAGGCATGCATGGTCCGGCCAGTAGAAGTGTGGCTTGCACTCCGCACAGACCTGGCAGTCCCTGGTGACTGTCCTTACTTCCTCGATGGAGTCGGGCAGTTTGCGAGCTTTGACCAGATGGTCCAATCGACTCACTGCCGGGTGACAACCGCTGTCGTGTCAGGACCGGAGTTGGTCCACTTGTGCGCTGGCACATGTACCTTGGGAGAGGGCGTCTGGGGGGCTCGTTGAGTTTACCAGGGCGATACAAAATCCCGTAATTATAGGTGGAGAGCTCGATTCTCCACCACAAGGTTTTATCATTTTTGATCTTGCCTCGATGTGTGTTCTTGAACATGAAGGCTACTGACCGTTGGTCCGTAAGGAGAGTGAATCTCTTACCGGCCAGGTTATGCCTACAATGCCGCAGAGCTTCAGCTGTAGCTTGGGCCTCCTTTTCGATGGATGAGTGACGAATTTCAGAGGCATGAAGGGTGCGGGAAAAGAATGCCACGGGTCTGACTGCTTGGTTTAGAGTGGCGGCAAGGGCGATGTCTGAAGCGTCGCTTTCTACTTGAAAATGCAGTGACTCCTCCACTGCGCGAATCCCGGCCTTGGCGATGTCTGCTCTGATGCAGGCGAAAGCGTGTTGTGCGTCGGCTGCAAGAGGGAATTGGGTGGACTGAATGAGTGGGCGGGCCTTGTCCGCATAGTTTGGGAGCAACTGGGCATAGTAGGAAAAGAACCCCTGGCAGCGTTTGAGGGCCTTGGG
The DNA here is from genome assembly GCF_047496885.1 of Scyliorhinus torazame. Classification (NCBI taxonomy): domain Eukaryota; kingdom Metazoa; phylum Chordata; class Chondrichthyes; order Carcharhiniformes; family Scyliorhinidae; genus Scyliorhinus; species Scyliorhinus torazame. The sequence continues at coordinate 175,340,843 of NC_092720.1, read as the reverse complement.
GCAGTGGGGTAGGGGGAGCTCCATGAGGGGGCGCATGCAGTCAGGGTCGGGCCTGATAAGTCCGTTTAGGACTACATAGCCAAGAATGGCTAACCGGGTCATGCTGAACATGCACTTCTCTTTGTTATAGGTCACGTTGAGAAGAATTGCAGTGTGGAGGAATTTATCGAGTTTGGCATCGTGGTCCTGCTGGTCATGGGCGCAGATGGTGATATTATCTAAGTGCGGAAATGTGGCCCGCAAACCGCACTGGTCGACCATTCGGTCCATTTCCCTTTGGAAGACCGAGACCCCGTTTGTGATGCTGAAAAGGACACTAAGGAAGTGATAGAGGCGACGGTGCACCACGAAGGCAGTGTATGGACGGTCCGACTTCTGGAAGGGGAGCTGGTGGTAGGCGGATTTCAGGTCAATTGTTACAAAGACCCGGTACTGCGCAATCTGATTAATCATATCAGATATGAACATAGAACATAGAACATTACAGCGCAGTACAGGCCCTTCGGCCCTCGATGTTGCGCCGACCTGTGAAACCACTCTAAAGCCTATCTACACTATTCCCTTATTGTCCATATGTCTATCCAATGACCATTTGAATGCACTAAGTGTTGGCGAGTCCACTACTGCTGCAGGCAGGGCATTCCACGCACTTACTACTCTCTGAGTAAAGAACCTACCTGTGACATCTGTCTTATATCTATCTCCCCTCAATTTAAAGCTATGTACCCTTGTGCTAGACATCAGCATCCGAGGAAAAAGGCTCTCGCTGTCCACCCTATCCAATCCTCTGATCATCTTGTATGCCTCAATTAAGTCACCTCTTAACCTTCTTCTCTCTAACAAAAACAGCCTCAAGTCCTTCAGCCTTTCCTCATAAGATCGTCCCTCCATAACCAGGCAACATTCTGGTAAATCTCCTCTGCACCCTTTCCAATGCTTCCACATCCTTCCTATAATGCGGCGGCCAGAATTGTACGCAATACTCCAAATGCGGCCGCACCAGAGTTTTGTACAGCTGCAACACGACCTCATGGCTCCAAAACTCAATCCCTCTACCAATAAAAGCTAACACACCGTACGCCTTCTTAACAACCCTCTCGACCTGGGTGGCAAATTTCAGGGATCTATGTACATGGACACCGAGATCTCTCTGCTCATCCACACTTCCAAGAATCTTACCATTAGCCCAGTACTCTGTCTTCCTGTTATTCCTTCCAAAACGAATCCTCTCACACTTTTCTGCATTAAACTCCATTTTCCACCTCTCAGCCCAGCGCTGCAGTTTAGCTATGTCCCTCTGTAACTGGTAACATCCTTCCACACTGTCCACAACTCCACCGACTTTAGTGTCATCTGCAAATTTACTCACTCATCCTTCTACGCCCTCCTCCAGGTCATTTATAAAAATGACAAACAGCAGTGGCCCCAAAACAGATCCTTGTGGTACACCACGAGCAACTGGACTCCAGGCTGAACACTTCCCATCAACCACCACCCTTTGTCTTCTTCCAGTTAGCCAATTTCTGATCCAAACTGCAAAATCTCCCTGAATCCCATGCTTCCGTATTTTCAGCAGTAGCCTATGGGAACCTTATCAAACGCTTTACTGAAATCCATATACATCACATCAACTGCTTTACCCTCATCCACCTGTTTGGTCACCTTCTGAAATAACTCAATAAGGTTTGTGAGGCACGACCTACCCTTCACAAAACCGTGTTGACTATGTCTAATCAAATTATTCCTTTCCAGATGATTATACATCCTATCTCTTATGAACCTTTCCAAGATTTTGCCCACAACAGAAGTAAGGCTCACTGGTCTATAGTTACCGGGGTTGTCTCTACTTCCCTTCTTGAACAAGGGGACAACATTTGCTATCCTCCAGTCTACTGGCACTATTCCTGTACACAAAGATGACTTAAAGATCAAAGCCAAAGGCTCAGCAATCTCCTCCCTAGCTTCCCAGAGAATCCTAGGATAAATCCGATCCGGCCCAGGGGATTTATCTATATTCACACTTTCCAGAATTGTTAACACCTCCTCCTTATGAACGTCAAGCCCTTCTAGTCTAGGAGCCTGAATCTCAGTATTCTCCCCGACAGCATTGTCTTTTTCCTGTGTGAATACTAACGAAAAATATTCATTTAGCACCGCTCCTGTCTCCTCGGACTCCAAGCACAACTTCCCATTACTGTCCTTGACTGGCCCTACTCTTACTCTAGTCACTCTTTTATTCCTGACATATCTACAGTAAGCTTTCGGATTAGCCTTGATCCTACCTTCCAAAGACTTCTCATGTCCCCTCCTGGCTCTTCTTAGCTCTCTCTTTAGATCCTTCCAAGCTAACGTGGAACTCTCGAGCGCCATAACTGAACCTGCATGTCTCATCTTTACATAAGCCTCCTTCTTCCTCTTGAGAAGTGTTTCGAGTGTCTTAGTAAACCACGGTTCCCTTGCTCGACCACTTCCTCCCTGCCTGACAGGTACATACTTATCAAGGACACGCAGTAGCTGTTCCTTGAACAAGCTCCACATTTCCATTGTGCCCGTCCCCTGCAGTATTCCTCTCCATCCGAGGCATACTAAGTCTTGCCTCATCGCATCATAATTGCCTTTCCCCCAGATATAACTCTTGCCCTGCGGTATATACCTATTCCTTTCCATCACTAAAGTAAACGTAATCGAATTGTGGTCACTATCACCAAAGTGCTCACCTATCTCCAAATCTAACACCTGTCCTGGTTCATCGCCCAGTACCAAATCCAATACAGCCTCGCCTCTCGTTGGCCTATCTACATACTGTGTCAGGAAACCCTCCTGCACACATTGGACAAAAACGGACCCATCTAAAGTACTCGAACCATAGTGTTTCCAGTCAATATTTGGAAAGTTAAAGTCCCCTATTTCAACTACCCTGTTGCTTTCGCTCCTATCCAGGATCATCTTTGCAATCCTTTCCTCTACATCTCTGGAACTTTTCGTAGGCCTATATAAAACCCCTAACAGGGTGACCTCTCCTTTCCTGTTTCTAACCTCAGCCCATACTACGTCAGTAGACGAGTCCTCATCAAACCTCCTTTCTGCCACCGTAATACTGTCCTTGACTAACAATGCCACCGCTCCCCCTCTTTTACCACCTTCCTTGAACTTACTGAAATATCTAAGCCCCGGCACCAGCAACAACCATTGCTGTCCCTGCTCTATCCATGTCTCCGAAATGGCCACAACATCGAAGTCCCAGGTACCAACCCATGGCGCAGGTTCAGCCACCGTATTCCGGATGCTCCTGGCATTAAAGAAGACATATTTTAAACCACCTTCCTGCCTGCCAGTACACTCCTGCAACTTTTAAACCTTACTCATGACCTCACTGCTCTCAACCTCCTGTATACTGGAGCTACAATTCAGGATCCCAAGCACCTGCTGAACTAGTTTAAACCCTTCCGAAGAGGATTAGCAAATTCCCCCCTGAGGATATTGGTACCCATCTGGCCCAGGTGTAGTCCATCCCGTTTGTAGAGGTCCCACCAACCCCAGAATTAGCCCCAATTATCCAGAAATCGGAAATCCTCCCTCCTGCACCATCCCTGTAACCACGTGTTCAACTCCTCTCTTTCCCTATTCCTCGTCTCGCTATCACACGGCAGGGGTAACAACCCAAAGATAATAACTCTGTTTGTCCTAGATCTAGGTTTTCACCCTAGCTCCCTGAATTTCTGCTTTACATCCCAATCCCTTTTCCTTCCTATGTCGTTGCTGCCTATGTGGACCACGACTTGGGCTGCTTCCCCTCCCACTTAAGGATCCCGAAAACACGATCCGAGACATCACGCACCCTGGCACCTGGGAGGCAACACACCAACCGCGATTCTCTCTCGTTCCCACAGAATCCCCTATCTATCCCCCTAACTATGGAGTCTCCAATGACGAATGCTCTACTCCTCTCCCCCCTTCCCTTCTGAGCAACAGGGACAGACTCTGTGCCGGAGACCTGCACCCCATGGCTTTCCCCTAGAAATGTATGGGAGGGGGTACGCATCGAGCTGCGTGTACCAATTGATGGTCTGGCTGCAGTCCACGACCATTCTGTGTTTCTCCCCAGTTTTAACCACTACCACTTGGGCTCTCCAGGGGCTGTTGCTGGCCTCGATAATACCTTCCTTAAGCAGTCGTTGGACTTCGAACCTGATCAAGGTCTTGTCCTGGTTGCTGTACCGTCTGCTCCTGGTGGCAACGTGCTTGCAATCTGCAGTTAGATTGGCAAAAATCGAGGTGGGATCGACCTTGAAGGTCGCGTGGCCGCAAACGGTGAGGGGGAGGGGCGGGTCAGGGCCCGCCGAATTTGAGGGTGAGGCTCTGGAGATTGCACTGGAAGTCCAGGCCCAACAGGAGTGCAGCGCAGAGGTTAGGAAGGACATAGAGGCGGAAGTTATTACATTCTACACCCTGGACAGTGAGGGTGACTGTACAGTAGCCTTGGATCGGGACGGAGTGGGATCCGGAGGCCAGTGACATACTTTGATTGGCAGGATGGACCGCTAGGCAGCAGCGTCTTAGCGTATCTGGGTGTATGAAGCTGTTGGTGCTCCCGGAGTCCAGCAGGCATGAGGTCGCGTGGCCGTTGATTTTCACCATCTTCGACACGGTGGCCTGGTTGTGCGGGCGAGATTGGTCCAGTGTCATGGAAGCAAGCTCCAGTTAGTTGTCGGATGCTGCGGATTGCGAGCGTGTGCGGTTCCGTTCTCGGGATGTCTGAAGACCCTGTGAGAAATAAGATGGCGGCGCCCAAGGTGTGCATATTGCGGGGTCGGGACAAGTTGTCGGCGCCGATGGGGCGCACGTGGCCTAAGGGGGACAGGATGACGGCGCCCATTGTTCGCCCATGGCTCTGGGAGGAGAAGATGGTGGCCCCCATTGTGCGTTTGGTGTGGGGAAGATGGCGATAGTGGGCGCGATCACAGCGGCTGCACGGGCCTGGCACAAAGCCGCGAAGTGGCCCATCGTTCTGCAGGATTCACAAACAGCAGTGTGGGTCGGGCAGGGTTGGCGGGGTGCTTCTGCTGACCGCAGAAGTAGCAGCGGGGACCCACGGGGCGCGCGGGTCGGCGTGCGGTGCAGGCATATTGGAAGGCAGGGCCCAGTCTGAGGACGTCGCCGGCGGGGTCCAGGGACAATAGGAATTGGTAGACGGGTGGGCAGCGCGGCGGGAGAGATAGGACTGTACATTACAGGATGCGACCATCATGGAGAGCTCCAAGGTTTTTGTCTCAGCCAGTTCGAGCGTGGCCCCTTCCAGTAATCGTTCTCGGATGCGGTCCGATGCAAATCCCGTCACAAAAGCATCGCGCATGAGGAGGTTCACGTGTTCAGCGCCGTTAATGGCCTAACAGTCACAGTCCCGAACAAGTGGAATTAGTGCATGCCAGAAATCTTCGATGGACTCACCAGGTAGTTGCGAGCGGGTGGCAAGTACATGCCTGGCGAAGAGCATGTTTGTCTTCTGAGCAGAGTGTTCTTTAAGGAATGCCATTGCTTTCGCGTAATTCGAGGCGTCTTGGATCAACGGGAACACGCTGGAGCTCAGCCTGGAGCACAGGACGTTTTTCTTCTGAGCCTCCATTGGGGCGGGTCTGCAGCGTTGATATAGGCCTCAAAACACGCTATCCAGTGAGTAAAGTCTTTTCTGGCGTGGGGCGACTGCGGATCCAGCTGCAGGCGATCTGGTTTGATTCTGACATCCATTCTGTGGAAAAATATGACTGCAATACATTGATGTGCAATCATTTGCACAAAGACGCAGATTGGGTACCACTGTGGATTTATTGCAGTCAGGTGCGTGTCCTCCTGCTGCAGCAGGCGAAATGGCAGGGCAATGGAGGTCATGCATACTTATAGAGATCTTAGTGGGCGGAGCCAGCCGGCAGGGCCTACCGGCGAACCTGTAGTGCAGGTCCTACCTTACATCCCCTAATGCAGTGGTACACGACACTCCAGAATTCAAACTGTTGTGAAGACGAGAATCTCCTCAGCTCCCGGTTTAATATTTTAACTATTATCACCAATCATACACCTCCGGTTCTTGTCTTTTTGGAAGCGAAAACAGTCTCTCTCAATTTGCTGCATTAGCTTCTGCGGGCATTCACCCAAAATGTTCAAGTGTCTCAACCAAATACGCACAGCACCTCGATAGTTTCTCCATATAAATGTATTTCCTGACATCTGGTCATGATGCAATGAGGAGGAGTGAGCACAATTTTGAGAAATAAAGCCAGTTTGCAGTGGACAATACGGAAGCGAAGCGACACACGAAAATCAAGCACCAATTTTGTGGATGTTGAGAAACACTTCGAGAAACATAATCCGTGGAGAACGAAGAGCGCTGTCCGACTTATCAGGGACAGTGAAGAAACATTTCCCTTCTTTGGAAAAATTCGAGAAATTAACTGACATTTAGAATCCACGAAAACTGTCCTTACTGCACATCAGAAAACACAGTCTAATATTGGTTTCATTGCGAATATCTGGAAGCAGAAAATACAACAATGGATCGAATGGAGAAGGCTGAAGGCGTGCAATTGACAGGGCTACGGCTAATGGTGTAGTCTTCGTTCTGTGACACGCAGTCACCCTGGCTTGAAACACAGACTGCGATCTCTCTCCACAGATGCTGTCAGACCTGATGAGATTGCCCAGCCTTTTATGTTTTTGTTCCAGATTGGTGCATCATCAATAATTTGCGATTATCATGTGGGCAAAATTAGACTGTTTGCATGTTTATTGGAGGGAGAGCAGCTATTGTCGTCTTTATGGCGCAATCGAGTAGCGCGTTCGTCTATTAACCGAAAGAATTGTGATTCGATTCCACCAAAAGACGAACTGTTATCCCACCCCCAACTGAATTGTTATTGCACTTCGTATCTCTGTGGGATCAAATCACCGACCTTGGTGGTTTTTATACTTCATGCCATATTGATTAGAGTTCTTTCCTCCGGTTCCAATATTACCCACGCCACATGCAGTCAGTCTGATTATAAACAGTCAGTTCACACCACAAGAGTTAATCAATATTCATTTGAACTACGATAGACAGACATTCACCCAAATAGCAACAGTGGAACGAAAGGGGCCGCGATTTTTCTCTTTGGATTAAAGAGGTTTAGACGTCGAACGTGACGCGTTCCAAAGTGCAACTGGCATGTGGGCGGAGAAGTTCAGTCGTGGAAATAGAGAGAGAGATTGTTTGCACTGACAATATTCAGGAATGAGAGGAACGGCATACAGGATTAAATGGTTTCAAAAAATCTTCAGGTGCCGAAGTGACCACGTTTCTGCGCAGTATACCCGTAACCCGGGACGTTGATTATGTCCAATCCAGCTAAACTGCTAATCAATGGACAATTTGGCACACTTTAGCATGGAAAACCCACCGACGTTTCACATCTTTGGACTGTGGGAGGGACCTCGAGCACGAGGACAACACTATGTAGACACCAGGAGAACGTCCAAATTCCATATGTTTGGGATGAATGTCGAAAGTGTTATGTATTACATATTATAGCGGTTGCATGATTATTTTTATGAGCTTGGCTTTAAGTGCATATTTCCTTGTTGCAGGAACATTATTATGGAACCATGTTTAAGGCATCCAAACTGTGTATCTACGAAAGGTGTAATGAGGGAGTCAGAAAGCGTGGGCCATGTTGGATTCCAAACAGTTGATGACCAAGCACATCGACAGTTGCAGGTTGCCTCGGCGATAACGTGAGGCACCGTAATCATACAGTCGATCGTGCTTTGCGTTGAGGCTGCAGCAACCGCGGTTCCAATCCAAGGCAGGGCAGTGATAAGTTGACGTGTTCGTCTGAATAAACTCTGTGGAACTTTCTGTGCAAAGGCCTCTTTAAAACGGGCTCACCACTGAGTGCGTGCTTCTGCTCCTGTTTGATGCTCCAGAATTCAAAATGTTGTGAAAAAGAGAATCTGCTCAGTTCCCCGTTTAAAACTTTAACTATAATGTTCAATCATACTCCTCCGGTTCTTGTCTTTTTGGAACTGAAACAGTCTCCCTCAATTTGCTGCATTAGCTTCTTCGGCAATTCACCCAATATTTCAAAGTGTCTTAAGCAAATACGCACTGAACCTTCTGTATCCGCGAAGAATAATCTTGGTTTCGATAGTCACCATATAAATGTATTTCCTGACGTCTGTTCATGTCGCAATGAGGAGGAGTGGGTAGAATTTTGGGAAATAGAGCCACTTTGCAGTGGAGAAAACGGAAACGACGCCACACACGAAAATGAAGTACCAGTTTTGTGAATGTTGGGAAACACTTCGAGAAACAGAATCCGAGGAGAACGAAGGGCGCTATCTGACTGATCAGAGACAGTCAAGACACATTTCCCTTGTTTGGAATGATTTGAGAAATTAACTGATATTTAGAGACTATGTCCTCACTGCACATCAGAAAATACAGTTGAATATCGGTTTTATTGCAAATATCTGGAACCAGAAATTACAACAATGGCTCGAATGTAGAAGGCTGGAGGCGCGTAATTGACAGGGCCACAGCAAATGGTGTCGACTTCGTTCTGTGACACACAGTCACCCTGGTTTGAAACACAGACTGCGTTCTGTCTCCACAGATGCTGTCAGATATGCTGCGATTGCCCACCAGCCTTTCGTGTTTTTGTTCCAGATTGGTGCATCAACAATTATTTGCGAATATCATGTGGAGAAGATCAGACTGTTTCCATCATAATTTGGCATGTTTATTCGATGAACAACAGCAGTTGTCGTCTCTGTAGCGCAATCGGTTAGCGCGTTCGGCTATAAACCGAAAAATTAGTGGTTCTATCCCACCCAGCGACGAAGTGTTATCCCACGCCTCGCTAAAGTGTTTTTATACTTCGTATCTATGTGGGGTCAAATCATCCACCTGGGTAGTGTTTATACTTCAAGCCACACTGATTGATTTCTTTCCTCCGGTTCCAATCTTAAACACGCCATACGCTGTCATTCTGATTATAAACAGGCAGTTCACATCCCAAGAGTTAATCGATATAATTTGAACTACGATAGACAGTCATTCACCCCAGGAGCAACAGTGGGACGAAAGCGGCCCAGATTTCTCTCTCGATTAAAGAGGGTTAGACGGCGAATGAGAGGCGATCCGAAGTACAACTTCGGCGAAAAAGTTCAATCGTGGAAGTAGAGAGAGTGTGTGTTTTCACTGACAAAATTCAGGAATGAGAGGAAAGGCACACATGATGAAATGGTTTCAAAAAATCAGCAGAGGACGACGTGACCACGTTCCTGCGCTGTATACCCGTCACCCGGCACGTTGATGATGTCCAATCCAGCTAAACTGCTAATCAATGGACAAAATGGCACACACACAAATTACCTTTTCAAATTGTGTGTGTGTGTGTGTGTGTGGTGGTGGGTGGGGGGGGGGGGTTGGGGGGGTGGGGGGGTGGGGGGGGTTGGGGGGGTGGGGGGGGGTGGGGGGGGGTGGGGGGGGGGTGGGGGGGGTGGGGGGGGGTGGGGGGGTGGGGGGGGGGGTGGGGGGGTGGGGGGGGGTGGGTGGGGGGGTGGGGGGGGGTGGGTGGGGGGGTGGGGGGGTGGGGGGGGGGTGGGTGGGGGGGTGGGGGGGGTGGGGGGGTGGGGGGGTGGGGGGTGGGGGGGTGGGGGGTGGGGGGTGGGGGGGTGGGGGGGTGGGGGGGGGACTGAAGTGACATGACAGAAAAGCTGTGACCTGAGTGACTGGTTGGGAATGTACACTAAATTTAAAAAATTAAGCATTGGTAACTAATTAAACATACTTACTTTATTATAATTTAGGGGGGGTATCTAAGCCAGAGATCGGAGAGTACTATATTTAGCTTTCACATTTATAGTAGAAATCTAGTGCTAGGAAACAGTTAGTTAACAGTAACTTTTTTTTAAAATTTAACTTTTCATTTTAATTTACTAATTAATTGACGCATTGTCAGTTAGAGGGGTGCAGTGCTCTGACTATGAGATGTGGCAGGTCCGGGAGGCTTCCAGCGTTCAGGATGGCTTGATCTGCAGATAGTGCACCCAACTGGAGCTCCTCACAGACCGTATGGTTCGGTTGGAGCGGCAATTGGATGCACTTAGGAGCATGCAGGTGGCGGAAAACGTCATAGATCGCAGTTATATAAATGAGGTCACACCCAAGCTGCAGGCAGAGAAATGGGTGACCACCAAAAAGGGCAGGCAGTCAGTGCAGGAATCCCCTGTGGTTGTGATGCTCTCGAATAGGTATACCCCTTTGCATACTGTCGGGGAGGATAGCCTATCAGGGGAAAACAGCAGCAGCCAGAGCAGTGGCACCACGGCTGGCTCTGATGTTCAGAAGGGAGGTTAAAGCGCAGACGAACAATAGTAATTGGTGACTCTATAGACAGGGGCACAGATAGGCGCTTCTGTGAACGTGAAAGAGACTCCAGGATGGTATGTTGCCTCCCTGGTGCCAGGGTCCAGGATGTCTCCGAACTGGTAGAGGGCATCCTGAAGCGGGAGGGCCAACAGGCAGAGACCGTTGTACATATTGGTACTAACGACATAGGCAGGACGGGGTATGAGATCCTGCCACAGGAATTCGGGGAACTAGGCAGAAAGTTAAAAGAAAGGACCTCTAGGGTTGTAATCTCGGGATTACTCCCTGTGTCACGTGCCTGTGAGGCTAGAACTAGGAAGATAGAGCAGCTAAACACGTGGCTAAACAGCTGGCGTAGGAGGGAGGGTTTCCGTTATCTGGACCACTGGAAGCTCTTCCGGGGCAGGCGTGACCCATATAAGAAGGACGGGTTGCATCTAAACTGGAGAGGCGGAAATATCCTGGCTGCGAGATTTGCTAGTGTGACACGGGAGGGTTTAAACTAGTATGACAGGGGGTGGGCACGGGAGCAATAGGTCAGAACGGGAGAGCATTGAGGGAAAACTAGGGAAATGAGGCAGAGCAGACAGGGAGACGTTGCTGAACACAGCGGGTCTGGTGGCCTGAAGTGCATATGTTTTAATGCAAGAAGTATTAAGGGTAAGGCAGATGAACTTAGAGTTTGGATTAGTACTTGGAACTATGATATTGTTGCCATTACAGAGACCTGGTTGAGGGAAGAGCAGGATTTGCAGCTAAACGTTCCAGGATTTAGACGTTTCAGGCGGAATAGAGGCGGATGTAAAAGGGGAGACGGAGTTGCGCTACTGGTTAGGGAGGATATCACAGCTGTACTGCGGGAGGACACCTCAGAGGGCAGTGAGGCTATATGGGTAGAGATCAGGAATAAGAAGGGTGCAGTCACAATGTTGGGGGTTTACTACAGGCCTCCCAACAGCCAGCGGGAGATAGAGGAGCAGATAGGTAGACAGATTTTGGAAAAGAGTAAAAACAACAGGGTTGTGGTGATGGGAGACTTCAACTTCCCCAATACTGACTGGGACTCACTTGGTGCCCGGGGCTTAGACGGGGCAGGGTTTGTAAGGAGCATCCAGGAGGGCTTCTTAAAACAATATGTAGACAGTCCAACTAGTGAAGGGGCGGTACTGGACCTGGTATTGGGGAATGAGCCCGGCCAGGTGGTAGAAGTTTCAGTAAGGGAGCATTTCGGGAACAGTGACCACAATTCAGTAAGTTTTAAAGTGCTGGTGGACAAGGATAAGAGTGGTCCTACGGTGAATGTACTAAATTGGGGGAAGGCTAATTATGATAATATTAGGCGGGAACTGATTAACCTACATTGGGGGCGGATGTTTGAGGGCAAATCAACATCTGACATGTTGGGAGGCTTTCAAGTGTCATTTGAAAGGAATTCAGGACCGGCATGTTCCTGTGAGGATATCGAGTGATATTGTTGGCCTCGTCAACAAGAAAAAAAGAGGCATTTGTCAGGGCTGAAAGCCTGGGAACAGACGATGTCTGTGTGGAATATAAGGAAAGTAGGAAGGAACATAAGAAAGGAGTCAGGAGGGCTAGAATATGTCACGAAAAGTCATTGGCAAATAGGGTTAAGGAAAATCCCAAGGCTTTTTACACGTACATAAAAAGCAAGAGGGTAGCCAGAGAAAGGGTTGGCCCACTGAAGGATAGGCAAGGGAATCTATGTGTGGAGCCAGAGGAAATGGCCGCGGTATTGAATGAATACTTTGCATCAGTATTCACCAATGAAAAGGAATTGGTAGATGTTGAGTCGCGAGAAGGGTGTGGAGAGAGCCTGGATCACATTGAGATCCAAAAAGACGAGGTGTTGGGAGTCTTAAAATATATTAAGGGAGATAAGTCCCCAGGGCCTGATGGGATCTACCTCAGAATACTGAAGGAGGCTGCAGAGGAAATTCCTGAGGCCTTGTCAGAAATCCTGCAATCCTCACTGGCTTCAGGTGATGTCCCAGAAGACCGGAGAATAGCCAATGTTGTTCCTCTGTTTAAGAAGGGTAGCAAGGGTAATCCAGGGAACTACAGGCCGGTGAGCCTTACTTCAGTGGTCGGGAAATTATTAGAGAAAATTCTTCGAGACAGGCTCTACACGCATTTGGAAGCAAATGGACGTATTAGTAAGAGACAGCATGGTTTTGTGAAGGGGAGGTCGTGTCTCACTAACTTGATAGAGTTTTTCGAGGAGGTCACAAAAATGATTGATGCAGGTAGGGCAGTGGCTGTTGTCTATATGGACTTCAGTAAGGCCTTTGACAAGGTCCCTCATGGTATACTAGTACAAACCGTGAAGTCACACAGGATCAGGGGTGAGCTGGCAAGGTGGATACAGAACTGGCTAGGTCATAGAAGGCAGAGAGTAGCAATGGAAGGATGCTTTTCGAATTGCAGGGCTGTGACCAGTGGTGTTCCGCAAAGATCAGTCCTGTGGCCTTTGCTGTTTGTAGTATATATAAATGATTTGGAGGAAAATGTAAACTGATCTGATTAGTAAGTTTGCAGACAACACAATGGTTGGTGGAATTGCAGAAAGCGATGAGTGCTGTCAGAGGATACAGCAGGATTTAGATTGTTTGGAGACTTGGGTGGAGAGATGGCAGATGGAGTTTAATCCGATCAAATGTGAGGTGATGCATTTTGGAAGGTCTAATGCCGGTAGGGAATATACAGTGAATGGTAGAACCCTCAAGAGTATTGAAAGTCAGAGAGATCTAGGAGTACAGGTCCACAGGTCATTGAAAGGGGCAACACAGGTGGAGAAGGTAGTCAAGAAGGCATAGGGCATGCTTGCCTTCATTGGCCCGTGCATTGAGTATAAGAATTGGCAAGCCATGTTGCAGCTGTATAGAACCTTAGTTATGTCACACTTGGAGTATAATGTTCAATTCTGGTCGCCACACTACCAGAAGGATGTGGAGGCTTTAGAGAGGGTGCACAAGAGATTTACCAGAATGTTGCCTGGTATGGAGGGCATTAGCTACGAGGAGCGGTTGAATAAACTCGGTTTGTTCTGACTGGAACGACGGAGGTTGAGGGGCGACCTGATAGAGGTCTACAAAATTATGAGGGGCATAGACAGAGTGGATAGTCAGAGGCGTTTTCCCAGGGTAGAGGGGTCAATTCCTGGGGGGGAGGGGCATAGGTTTAAGGTGAGAGGGGCAAGGTTTAGAGTAGATGTACGAGGCAAGTTTTTTACACAGAGGGTCGTGGGTGCCTGGAAGTCGCTACCGGAGAAGGTGGTGGAAGCAGGGACGATAGTGACATTTAAGGGGCATCTTGACAAATCCATGAATAGGATGGGAAGAGAGGGATACGGACCCAGGAAGTGTAGAAGATTGTAGTTTAGTCGGGCAGCATGGTCGGCACGGGCTTGGAGGGCGGAAGGGCCTGTTCCTGTGCTGTACATTTCTTTGTTCTTTGTTTAGCATGGCCACTCCACCGAACCTTCACGTCTTTGGACTGTGGGAGGGACTTCGAGCACGAGGACGAAAGGTGCCGAGATTTTTCTCTTTGGATCAAAGAGGGTTAGAAGGCAAATAAGAGTCGTTCCAAATTATAACTGGTATGTGGGCGGAGAAGTCGATATTCTCGCCATATAAATGTATTTCCTGACATCTGTTCACGATGCAACGAGGAGGAGCGGGCAGAATTTGGGGAAATAGAACCAGTTGGCAGTGGAGAAAACGGAAACGCAGCGACGCACGAAAATCAAGCACCAGTTTTGTGAATGTTGAGAAACACTTCGAGAATCAGAATCCGGGGAGAACGAAGGGCGCTGCCGACTGATCAGAGGCAGTCAAGAAACATTTCCCATGTTTAGAATAATTCGAGAAATTAACTGATATTTAGAAGTCACAAAAACTGTCCTTACTGCACATCAGAAAAAACAGTTTAATATTGGTTTCATTGCGAATATTTGGAAGCAGAAAATACAACAATGGCTCGAAATCAGAAGGCTGGAGGCGCGGTATTGACATGGAGACTGAAAATGGCGTGGTCTTAGTTCTGTGACACAAGTCACCCTGGCTTGAAACGGTAGCATTGTGGGGCACAATTGCTTCACAGCTCTAGGGTCCCGTTCTAGATTCGATTCCGGCTTGGGTCACTGTAAGTACGGAGTCTGCACATCCTCCCGTGTGTGCCTGGGTTTCCTCCGGGTGCTCCGGTTTCCTCCCACAGTCCAAAGATGTGCCGGTTAGGTGGATGGGCCATGAAAATTCCCCTTAGTGTCCAAAACTGCCCTTAGTGTGGGTGGGGCTACTGGGTTATGGGGATAGGGTGGAGGTGTTGACCTTGGGTAGGGTGCTCTTTCCAAGAGCCGGTGCAGACACGATGGGCCGAATTGCCTCCTTCTGCACTGTAAATTCTATGATAATCTATGGAACACAGACTGCGTACTCTCTCCACAGATGCTGTCAGACCTGGTGAGATTGCCCAGCCTTTGGTGTTTTTGTTCCAGATTCGTGCATCATCAATAATTTGCTATTGCGATGTGGAGCAGGTGTGACTGTTTCGATCATAATTTGTCATGTTTATTCGAGTAAAAGCAAGGGTTGTTGTCTCTGTGGCACAATCGGTTAGAGTGTTCAGCTATTAATCTAAAAGTTGGTGGTTCGATCCCACCCGGAATCGGAGCGTTATCCCGGCTGACGTGTTTTTTATACTTCGTATCTCTGTGGGAGGAAATCACCCACCATGGTGGTTTTTATACTTCGAGCCACATTGATGTGATTTCTTTCCTCCGATTCCAATATTAAACGCGCCAAATGCTATAATTCTGATTTTAAACAGTCAGTTCTCACCCCAAGAGTAAATCAATATTAATTTGAACTACGATAGACAGAAATTCACCCCAATAGCAACAGTGGGTGAAAGGGGCCGAGATTTTTCTCTTTCGATCAAAGAGGTTTAGACGGCAAATGAGAGGCGTTCCAAAGTGCAACTGCTATGTGGTCGGGAGAAGTTGAATCGTGGAAATAGAGAGATTGTTTGCACTGGCAATATTCAGAAATGAGAGGAAAGGCATCCAGGATGAAATGGTTTCAAATAATCAGCAAGGGACGACATGATCAAGTTCGCCCGCAGTATACCTGTAACCCGGCACGTTGATCATGTCCAATCAAGCCAAACTGCTAATCCATGGACAATCTGGCACACTTTAGCATGGGCCAATCCACCGAACTTTCACATCATTGGACTGTGGGAGGGATCTCCAGCAGGCGGAGAAAACCCAGACAGTCACCGGGAGAACATCCAAATTCCATATGTTTGGGATGAATATCGAAATTGTTATGTAATAAATATTATAGCGATTGCATGATTATTTTTGTGAGCCTGGGTTAAAGTGCATATATCCGTGTTGCAGGAACATTATTATGGAACCATGTTTAAGGCATCTAAACTGTGTACCTGCTAAGCTGTAATTAGGGAGCCATAAAACGTGTGCCATGATCGACGCCAAACTGTTGATGATCAGGTACATCGAAAGTTGCAGGTTGCCTCAGCTGTAACGTGTGGCGCCGTGGTCGTATAGTGGTTAGTATTCTGCATTGTGGCCACAGCTACCACGGTTCGAATTCGAATCACTGCAGTGATAAGTTGATGTGTTTTTCCAAAATGAATGGATGACGATTTCCCTGTGCCAAGGCCTCTTTAAAACGATTTCACAACTGTGTGCATGCTTCTGCTCCTGTTTGATGCTCCCGATTTCACACTGTTGTGAATACGAGAATCTCGTCAGCCCCCGGTTTTATATTTTAACTATTATCATCAATCATACTCCTCCGGTTCTTGTCTTTTTGGGAGTGAAAACTATCACTCTCAATTTGCTGCATCAGGCTTCCGGGTGCGGCTATCCAGAGCTAGGTCGCATATTCGGTAGCTCCCGCTTATAACGGACTTTTGGGCTCTTTTACAGGGCCCCACGACATTTGTTTGACATTTTCCGGTGTGGGAAGAAGACTGCAGCAGTCCCCTGACAGTGTCCCCCAGGAATGTTATGTCTTTTGGCTGCCAGACCCGGCAGAAACAGTAAAATATTTGGCTTTGGCTGCAGGTTTGGACAAAAGCCTCTTCCAGCATGCAGGCGGGGGAAGGGCAAGCTTAAAGTTGCAATCTGACTTGACTCTATCAAAGGTGAATTCTAGCAGCAGAGGGAACAACTGTGAAAAGATCTACCAAGGCCATTAAAGAAGCAGGGACGAGGCTTCCGGGGGCAGCCATGGAGGAGTAGGTCGCGCATTTGGCAGCTACCGTCTGGAACCGACTCTCAGACCTTTTTCAGGAGTTTCCATAGACTTTTTGGGGCAGACTGGTGAAGGAAACACTGCCAAATTTTATGAAACGGACCAGAAGTGTAACGGCCAAAAGAGCGGCACTGGAGCAACGGGAGAAGCGAGGGAAAGAAAGCATAATGGCGGCGGCCAGGGACAAAGGGGAGCTGCAGGAGTTCATCAAGTGCTGCTTCGAGGAGCAGCACGAGGAGATGCGCAAGGAGATGTTGGCGCCTATGTTTTCGGCAGTTGAAGGACTCGGGATCACGCAGAAGGCCCACGAAGCTAAGATCCAGGAGGTACAGAAAAGAGTCAGTCAGAACGAGGACGAACTCGTGGGCCTGGCGGTGAGAGTGGAGCAGAACGAGGTGCTACACAAGAGGTGGGCGGGAAGAATCGAAGACCTGGAGAACAGGTCGAGGAGAAAGAATCTGCGAATCCTGGGTCTCCCTGAGGGAGTGGAGGGGGCTGATGCCAGGGCATACGCGAGCATGATGCTCGAGGCGATGATGGGCACGAAGGCCACTTCGAGGCCGCTGGAGTTGAACGGGGCACATCGGGTGCTGGCGAAGAAGCCCCAGGCAAATGAGCCGCCAAGGCGATGGTGGTGAGGTTTCACTGGTTCACGGACAGAGAGTGGGTCCTGAGATGGGCCAAGAAGGAGCGGAGCAGTAAGTGGGACAATGCAGCAATCCGAATATACACGGACTGGAGCACGGAGGTTGCAAAGCGGAGAGCAGGTTTCAAACGGGCCAAAGCGGCGTTGTACTGGAAAGAAGTGAAATTCGGAATGCTGCAGCCAGCGCGACTGTGGGTCACATACAAGGGCCAACACTGTTACTTCGAAACGCCAGAAGAGGCGTGGACATTGTACTAGCCGAAAAGTTGGACTCTAACTGAGGGTTTGTGAGGGTGGGGGGTGGGATGTTTTGGGGTTTGATGTGTGATGGTTGTTGTATATATGGGGTCAATCACACGCAGGAAATGGTACATGGGCTGGAGGAGAGAGACAAGGCCGCGACAGGAGCTGCGCCAGATGGGGCAGAGCGGGCTTTGGAAAGTGCGGGGTGTTTTCCCACGCGCGGGAAGAAAGGTGGGAAGGGGAACAAATGAATGCATATGGATTGGGAGACTCCCACGCGGGGAGGTCAATGGGACGGAGGGGGAAGTCGGGGTCAGCAGGCGTCAGCTGACTTATGGGCGTGACATGGGGGAGCAAAAAAGGTAGATAGGGGTCTAGCTGGGGGAGGGGGGGAAGGGTGGGGGCGAAAAGGGTTGCTGCTGCACTGGCCGATAGGGAATGGGACACAGAAGAGGTGGTCGGGACGGGGTTCCCCCTCTGGGTGACTGGAGGGTGAGGGAGGCGTGGACACGGGACTGGCCAGGAAAAGCAGATGGCTAGTCGGTGGGGCGTGCGGGGGTTGGGGGTGTGAGAGCCCCTCCAATCCGGCTGATAACGTGGAATGTGAGGGGCCTGAATGGGCCGGTGAAGAGGGCTCGATGACGTGGCCATGCTCCAAGAGACACATCTGAAGGTGGCGGACAAGGTCGGGTTAAGAAAGGGATGGGTAGGACAGGTATTCCACTCGGGACTGGATGTGAAGAATAGAGGGGTGGCAATATTGGTGGGAAAGTGGGTGTCATTTGAGGCCAAGACTATTGTAGCGGACAATGGAGGGCGATATGTAATGGTGAGCGGTAGGCTGTAAGGGACGTGGATGGTGTTGGTAAACGTATACGCCCCGAACTGGGATGATGCAGGATTCATGAAGCGCATGCTGGGGCGCATTCCGGACCTGGAGATAAGAGGCCTGATAATGGGAGGGGACTCCAATACAGTGTTGGATCTAGCACTGGACCACTCCAAATCAAGGACTGGAAAGTTGCTGGCGGCGGCCAAGGTACTTAGGGGGTTTATGGATCAGATGGAGGGAGTGGACGCATGGCGGTTTGCAAGGCCGCAGGCCAGGGAATTTTCTTTCTTCTTCTCCCATGTACACAAAGCCTACTCCCGGATAGATTTCTTTGTTCTGGGTAGGGCGCTCACCCCGAGGGTGGAGGGGACGGAGTATTCGGCTACTGCCGTTTCGGACCATGCCCCGCACTGGGTGGAACTGGAGCTAGGAGAGGAGAGGGACCAACGCCCGTTGTGGCGGCTGGATGTGGGACTGCTGGCGGACGAGGTGGTGTGTGGGAAGGTGAGGGGGTGGATCCAAAGGTACTTGGAGGCCAACGACAACGGGGAGGTGCGGGTGGGGGTGGAATGGGAGGCGTTGAAGGCGGTGATCAGGGGAGAGCTAATTTCCATTAGGGCTCATAGGGAGAAGACAGACGGTACGGAAAGGGAGAGGTTAGTGGGGGAGATTTTGAGAGTGGACAGGAGATACGCAGAGGCCCCGGAGGAAAGATTACTTGGGGAAAGACGATGGCTCCAGACGGAGTTTGACCTGTTGACCACAGGGAAGGCGGAGGCACAGTGGAGGAAAGCACAGGCGGCAACCTACGAGTGTGGGGAAAAGGCTAGTCGGATGCTGGCACACCAGCTCTGTAAGAGGGTGGCAGCGAGGGAAATAGGAGGAGTCAAAGATGGAAGGGGAGGCACGGTTCGGAGTGCGACGAAAATAAAAGAGGTATTCAAGGTCCTTTATGAAGAGCTGTACAGATCTCAGCCCCCAGCGGGGGAAGAAGTATGAGACAATTCCTAGATCAGCTGAGATTCCCGAGGGTGGAGGAGCAAGAGGTGGCTGGTTTGGGGGCACCAATTGGGTTGGAGGAGCTGAGCAAGGGTTTGGGGGAGCATGCAGGCGGGGAAGGCCCGGGGACCGGACGGATTCCCGGTGGAGTTCTACAGGAAGTACACAAACCTGTTGGCCCCACTACTGGTGAGGACCTTTAATGAGGCAAGAGAGGAGGGGACCCTGCCCCTGACAATGTCGGAAGCGACAATTTGTTTGATCCTAAAGCGGGACAAGGACCCACTGCAATGTGGATCTTACAGGCCGATCTCGCTCCTCAACGTGGATGCAAAGTTGCTGGCAAAAGTGCTGGCCACGAGGATCGAGGACTGTGTCCCGGGGGTAATCCACGACGACCAGACGGGATTTGTAAAGGGCAGGCACCTAAACACCAATGTGCGGCGGCTCTTAAACGTGATAATGATGCCATCGGAGGAGGGAGAGGCGGAGATAGTGGCAGCTATGGACGCGGAGAAGGCCTTTGATTGAGTAGAGTGGGAGTACCTCTGGGAGGCGCTGCGTAGGTTTGGGTTCGGAGTAGGGTTTATCAATTGGGTTAAGCTCCTTTACAGAGCCCCGATGGCGAGTGTAGTGACGAACCGGCGGAGGTTGGAGTACTTTTGATAGTACCGAGGGACGAGGCAGGGGTGCCCCCTGTCCCCCCCTATTGTTCGCATTGGCGATCGAACCATTGGCCATGTCATTGAGGGAGTCTGATGAATGGAGGGGGGTGGACCGAGGGGGAGAAGAGCATCTGGTGTCACTATATGCGGATGACCTGTTGCTGTACGTGGCGGATCCAATGGAGGGGATGTTGGAGGTCATGCAGACTGTAAGGGAGTTTGGGGAGTTTTCGGGCTATAAGCTCAATGTAGGGAAGAGTGAGCTCTTTGTATTACAGGCGGGGGACCAAAAAATAGGGATAGGGGACCTACCACTGAGGTGGGCGGAGGGGAGCTTTCCGTATCTGGGGATCCAGATAGCCAGGAGTTGGGGGACCCTACATAAACTGAATCTGACGAGGTTGTTGGACAAATGGAGGAGGATTTCAAAAGATGGGACATGTTACCGCTCTCGTTGGCGGGTAGAGTGCAGTAGGTCAAAATGGTGGTCCTTGCGACGTTTCTGTTTGTGCTTCAGTGCCTTCCCATCGTGATCAGTAAGGCCTTTTTTAAGAGAGTAGGAAGGAGTATTATGGGGTTTGTGTGGGCGAATAAGACCCCGAGAGTAAGGAGAGGGTTCCTGGAACGCAGTAGGGACCGAGGAGGGTTGGCGCTGCCAAACCTGGGGAGCTACTACTGGCAGTAAATGTGGCGATGATCCGCAAGTGGGTTACGGAGGGAGTGGGGGCGGCATGGAAGAGGATGGAGATGGCGTCCTGTAAAGGAACGAGCCTGGGGGCGTTGGTGACGGCACCGCTGCCGCTCTCGCCGACAAAGTATACCACGAGCCCGGTGGTGGCGGCAACGCTAAGGATCTGGGGCCAGTGGAGACGCCACCGGGGTGTAATGGGAGCATCGGTGTGGTCCCCGATCAGGGGTAAGCACCGGTTTGTCCTGGGAAAGATGGACGGATGGTTCCAGAGCTGGCATCGGGCGGGGATTGGAAGTATGGGGGACCTGTTCATCGACGGGACGTTTGCGAGCCTAGGGGCACTGTAGGAGAAGTTCGAGTTACCCCCGGGAAATGCCTTTAGATATATGCGGGTGAGGGCTTTTGTGAGGCGGCAGGTGAGGGAATTCCCGCTGCTCCCGGCACAGGAAGTTCAAAATAGGGTGATCTCGGGTGTATGGGTCAGGGAGGGCAAGGTGTCGGAAATACACCAGGAGTTGAAAGAAGAGGGGGAAGCGCTGGTAGAAGAGTTGAAGGGCAAATGGGAGGAGGAGCTGGGGGAGGAGATCTAAGGAGGTCTGTGGGCTGATGCCCTAGGTAGGGTTAATTCCTCCTCCTTGTGTGCCAGGCTCAGCCTGATACAATTTAAGGTGGTCCACAGAGCGCACTTGATGGGGGCGAGGTTGAGTAGGTCCTTTGGAGTAGAGGACAGATGTGGAAGGTGCTCAGGGAACCCGGCGAACCATGTCTATATGTTTTGGTCATGCCCGGCACTGGCGGGGTTCAGGAGAGGAGTGGCGGGAGCAATATCTCAGGTGGTGAAAGTCCTGGTCAAGCCAAGCTGGGGGCTAGCAATATTTGGACTAGTGGATGAACCGGGAGTGCAGGAGGCGAAAGAGGCCGGCATTCTCGCCTTTGCGTCCCTAGTAGCCCGACGAAGGATCTTGCTAATGTGGAAGGAGGCGAAGCCCCCCAGCCTGGAGGCCTGGATAAATGATATGGCTGGGTTCATAAAGTTGGAGAGGATTAAGCTCGCCTTGAGAGGGTCTGCGCAGGGGTTCTACAGGCAGTGGCAACCGTTCCTAGACTATCTCGCGGAGCATTAGAGGAAGGTCAGCAGCAGCATCCTTGGCGGGGGGGGGGGGGGGTGGGTGGAGGGCACGTCCTTGGAGGGGGGCGAGAGGGGGGGATAGGGGGGACTGCCTGGGAGGGTGGATGAGCAAGAGATAACATGAAGGGTTGGGGAAACTGGCACGTATGGGTGAGGGCCAGTGTACATATGTCATTTTGCCATGTATATATCTTGCTCTGCGCGATTTCTCTTTTTTTTTGGTTACGGGGAGGGGGGGGGGGTTATTGATTGTAAGGGAGAAAAATTGTGTTAAAAAACTTTAATAAATATATATATATTTTTTAAAATTTGCTGCATCATCTTCTAAGGCTATTCACCCAAATCGTTCAAATGTCTCAACCAAATACGCACTGAACCTTATACGCTAAGAATAATCTGGGTCTCGATGGTCTCTCAGAGACGAACCGTGATCCCACCCCCGGATGAAGTGTTTTTTATACTTCGTCTCTCTGTGGGACCAAATCACCCACCTTGGTGGTTTTTATACTTCATGCCACATTGATTTGCTTTCTTTCCACCGGTTCCAATAGAAAACACGACAAATGCTGTCATCCTGATTTTAAACAGTCAGTTCACACCCCAGGAGTTAATCAATATTTATTTCAACTACGATAGACTGACATTCACCTCAGTAGCAACAGTGGGACGAAAGGTGCCGAGATTTTTCTCTTTGGCTCAAAGAGGGTTAGAGGGCGAATGGGAGACGTTTCAAAGTATAACTGGTATGCGGGCGGAGAAGTCGACAGTCCCTCCATGTAAATGTATTTCCTGTCATCTGGTCATGATGCAATGAGCAGGAATGGGTAGAATTTTTGTGAAATAGAACCAGTTGGCAGTGGAGAAAATGGAGACGCAGAGACGCACGAAAATCAAGCACCAGTTTTGTGAATGTTGAGGAACACTTCGAGAATCAGAATCCGGGGAGAACGAAGGGCGCTGCCCGACTGATCAGCGGCAGTCAAGACACATTTCCGTTGTTTAGAATAATTCGAGAAATTAACTGATATTTAGAAACCACGAAAACTGTCCTTACTGCACATCAGAAAACACAGTTTAATATTGGTTTAATTGTGAATATCTGGAAGCAGAAAATACAACAATGGCTCGAATGTAGAAGGCTGGAGGCGCGTTATTGACATGGCGACTGAACATGGTGTGGTCTTAGTTCTGTGACACAAGTCACCCTGGCTTGCAACACAGACTACGTTCTCTCTCCACAGATGCTGTCGGGTAGGGTGCTCTTTCCAAGGGCCGGTGGAGACTCGATGGGCCGAATGGCCTCCTTCTGCACTGTAAATTCTATGCTGTCAGACCTGCTGAGATTGCCCAGCGTTTGGTGTTTTTGATCTAGATTTGTGCATCATCAATAATTTGCTATTCTGATGTGGACTAGATGAGACTGTTGCGATCGTAATTTGTCATGTTTATTCGAGGCCGATCCGCTGTTGTCTTTGTGGCGCAATCGGTGAGCGCGTTTGGCTGCGAATCGAAGGGGTGGTGGTTCGATTCCACCCAAAAAGGGGCTGTTATCCCACCCCGGCTGATGTGTTTTTTTATACTTCGTATCTCTGTGGGACCAAATCACCCACCTTGGTGGTTTTTATATTTCATGCCACATTGATTTGCTTTCTTTCCACCGGTTCCAAGAGAAAACACGACAAATGCTGTCATCCTGATTTTAAGCAGTCAGTTCACACCCCAGGAGTTAATCAATATTTATTTCAACTACGATAGACAGACATTCACCCCAGTAGCAACAGTGGGACGAAAGGTGCCGGGATTTTACTCTTTGGCTCAAAGAGGGTTAGAGGGCGAATGGGAGACGTTCCAAAGTATAACTGGTATGTGGGCGGGAGAAGTTCAATCGTGGAAATAGAGACAGATTGGTTGCACTGACAATATTCAGGAATGAGAGGAAAGGCGTACAGAATGAAATGGCTTCAAAAAATCAGCAGGGGGCGATGCGATCAAGTTCGCCGGCATATACCCGTAACCCGGCACATTGAGCATGTCCAATACAGCTAAACCTCTAATCCATGGACAATGTGGCACACTTTAGCATTGGCCAATCCACCGAACTTTCACATCATTGGTCTGTGGGAGGGATCTCTGGCAAGCGGAGAAAACCCAGACAAACACCGGGACAACGTCCAAATACCATATGTTTGGGATGAATATCGAAATTGTTATGTATTAAATATTATAGCGGTTGCATGATTATTTTTATGAGCCTGGGTTAAAGTGCACATATCATTGTTGCAGGAACATTATGATGGAACCACGTTTAAGGCATCCAAACTGTGTATCTACTAAAGTTGTAATCAGGAAGTCATAAAGTGTGGGCCATGATAGATTCCAAACAGTTGATGACCAAGTACATCGGCAGTTGCAAGTTGCCTTCGGCGGTAACGATATAGTGGTTCGTACTGTGCGTTGTGACCGCATCAACCTCTGTTCGAATCCGATTCACAACAGCGATAAATTGATGTGTTTTTCCCAAATGAACGGATGAGGAATTCTGTGTGTCAGGGACTCTTGAAAACGGGTTCACAGCTGAGTGCACGCTTCTGCTCCAGTTTGGTGCTCCAGAATTCAAGCGGTTGTGAATGCGAGAATCTCCTCAGCTCCCGGTTTTATATTTTAACTATTATCATCAAGCATACTCCTCCGGTTCTTTCCTTTTTGGAAGTGAAAACGGTCTCTCTAAAGTTGCTGCATCAGCTTCTTCGGCCATTCACCCAAAATGTTTAAGTGTCTCAACCAAATACCCGCTGAACCTTCTGTATACGCGGATAATAATCTTGGTCTCGATAGTTTCTCCATATAAATGAATCTCCAGACATCTGGTCATAATGCAATGAGGAGGAGTGGGCAGGGTTTTGGGAAATAGAGCCAGCTGGCAGTGGAGAAAACGGAAACAAAGCGACACCCGAAAATCAAGCACCAGATTTGTGAATGTTGGGAAACACTTCGAGAAACCGAATCCAAGGAGAAACAAGGGCGCTGCCCGTCTCAACAGCGACAGTCAAGACGTATTTCCCTTGTTTAGAATGATTCGAGAAATTAACTGATGTTTAGAAAATAAGAAAACTGTCCTTCCTGCACATCAGAAAATACAATTAAATTTTAGTTTCAATGCGAATATTTGGAAGCAGAAAATACAACAATGGCTCGAATGTAGAAGGCGCGTAGGCGCGTTATTGACAGGCCTACGGAAAACAGTGTAGTCTTCGCACTGGGGCACACAAAGTCACCCTGGCTTGAAACACCAATTCTCTCTCCACAGATGCTTTCAGTCCTGCTGAGATTGCACACCTGTTTGTGTTTTTGTTCCAGATTGGTGCATCGGTAATAATTTGTTATTATGTTGTGGAGAAGATGAGATTGTTTCCATCATAAATTGGCATGTGAATTCGAGAGAAAATGCAGCTCTTTTCGTCTCTGTGGCGCAATCGGTTTGCGCGTTCGACTGTTAAACGAAAGGTTGGTGGTTCGATCGCACCCAGAGAAGGAGTGTTATCCCACCACCTGTGAATTGCTTTTGAAACTGCGTCCCTCTGTCGGATCGTATCAGCCACCCTGGTTCCTTTTATATTTCATGCCACATTGATTTGATTTATTTCCTCCGGTTCCAATATTAAACACGCCGAATGCTGTCATTCTGAATTTAACCAGTCAGTTCACATCCAAAGACTGAATCCATATTAATTTGACCTTCCACAGCGAGACATTCACCCCAAGAGCAACAGTGGGACCAAGGGAGCGGTGATGTTTCTCTTTGGATCAAAGAGAGTGAGACGGCCAATGAGAGGCGCTCCAAAGTGCAACTGGTGTGTGGGCGGAGAAGTTCAATCGTGCACAGAGAGAGAGAATTTGTCTGCACTGACAATATTCAGGAATGAGAGGAAAGGGATACAGGGTGAAATGGTTTCCAAAAAATCAGCAGGGGACGACGTGACCAAGTTCCTCCGTAGAATACCCGTCACCCGGCACGTTGATCATGACAGATGCAGCGAAACTGCTAATCTATGGACAATCTGGCACACTTTAGCATGGCCAGTCACCGAACCTTCACATATTTGGAATGTGAGGGGGACCTCGAGCAGGCAGAGAAACCTGATGCAGACACCAGGTGAACGTCCAAATACCATATGTTCGGGATGAATATCGAAATTGTAATGTATTGTATATTATAGCGGTTGCATTGTTATTTTTATGAGCCTGGGTTAAAGCGTATATATACCTTGCTGCAGGAACATTAGTATGGAACCAAGGTGAAGGCGTCCAAAATGTGTTTGTACTAAAGTGGTAATTGGAGAGTCATAAAGTGTGGGCAATGATGCATTCCAAACAGTTGATGACCAAGTGCTTCGACAGTTACACGTTGCGTCGGCGGTAACGTAATACGCCGTGTTCGGATAGTGGTTAGGCTCTTCGTTGTGGCCGCAGCAAGCTCGGCTCGAATCCGAATCACGTCAGTGATAAATTAATGTGTTTTTCCCAAATGAACCGATGAGGTTTTCTCTGAGTAAAGGACTCATTAAAACGGGTTCACAGCTGAGCACATGTTTCTGCTCCTGTTTGATGCTCCAGAATTCAAACTGATGAGAATACGAGAATCTCCTCAGCTCCCGGTTTTATATTTTAACTATCATCATCAAACATGTCCAATGTGTGCAGGAGGGTTTTCTGACACAGTATGCAGATAGTCCAACGAGAGGCGAGGCCATATTGGACTTGGTACTGGGAAATGAACCAGGACAGGTATTAGATATGGAGGTAGGTAAGCACTTTGGTGATAGTGACCACATTTCGATTCCGTTTACTTTAGCTATGGAAAGGGATAGGTAAATACCGCAGGGCGAGAGTTATAGCTGGGGGAACGGCAATTATGATAGTAGGATGCATAGGATGGGGAGGGAAACTGCAGGGGATGGGCACAATTGAAATGTGGAGCTTGTTCAAGGAACAGCTACAGCGTGTCCTTGATAATTATGTACCTGTCAGGCAGGGAGGAAGTGGCCGAGCGAGGGAACCGTGGTTTACTAAAGTAGTTGAATCACTTGTCAAGAGGAAGAAGGAAGCTTACGTAATGATGAGACGTGAAGGTTCAGTTAGTTCGAGAGTTACAAGTTAGCGAGGAAGGACCTAAAAGGAGAGGCAGGAAGAGCCAGGAGGGGACATGAGAAGTCTTTGGCAGGTAGGATCAAGGATAACCCTAAAGCTTTCTACCGATATGTCAGGAATAAAAGAATGACTCGGGTCAGAGTAGGGCCAGACAAGGACAGTAGTGGAAAGTTGTGCATTGAGTCTGAGGAGATAGAAGAGGTGTTAAATGAAAAATTTCCGTCAGCATTCCCGCACGAAAAAGACAATGTTGTCGTCGAGAATACTGAGATACAGGCTACGAGACAAGAACGGCTTTGAGTTAATAAGGAGGAGGTGTTAACAATTCTGGAAAGTTTGAAAATAGATACGTCCACTGTGCCGGATGGTATTTATCCTAGGATTCTCTGGCAAGCTAGAAGGAAATTGCTGCGCCTTTGGCTTTGATCTTTATGTCATCATTGTCTATAGGAATAGTACCAGAAGATTGGAGGATAGCAAATGTTGTCCGCTTGTTCAAGAAGGGGGGTAGAGGCAACCCCGGTAACTATAGACCAGTGAGCGATTTTTCTGTTGTGGATGAAGTCTTGGAAAGGTTTATGAGAGGTATGATGTATAATCATCTGGAAAGGAATAATTTGATTAGAGATAGTCAACCCAGTTTTGTGAAGGCTAGGTCGTGCCTGACAAACCTCATTGAGTTCTTTGAGAAGGTCACCAAACACTTGGACGAGGGTTAAGCAGTTGATGTGGTGTATATGGATTTGAGTAAAGCGTTTGAGAAGGTTCCCCACGGTAGGCTATTACAGAAAATACGGAGGCATGGGAGTCACGGTGATTTAGGAGTTTGGATCAGGAATTGGCTAGCTGGAAGAAGACAAAGGTTGGTGGGAAATGTTCAGACTGGAGTCCAGTTACTAGTGGTATACCACAAGGATCTGTTTTGGTGCCATTGCTGTTTGGCATTTTTATAAATGGCCTGGAGGAGGGCGTAGAAGGATGGGTGAGTAAATTTGCAGATGATACTTAAGTCGTTGGAGTTGTGGACAGTGTGGAAGGATGTTACAAGTTACAGAGGGACATAGATAAGCTGCAGCACTGGGCTGAGAGGTGGCAAATGGAGTTTAATGCAGATAAATGTGAGGTGATTCATTTTGGAAGGAATAACAGGAAGACAGAGTACTGGGCTAATGGTAAGATTCTTGGCAGTGTGGATGAGCAGAGAGATCTCGGTGTCCATGTACATAGATCCCTGAAATTTGCCCGCCAGGTTGAGAGGGTTGTTAAGAAGGCGTACGGTGTGTTAGCTTTTATTGGTAGATGGATTGTGTTTCTGAGCCATGAAGTCATGTTGCAGCTGTACAAAACTCTGGTGCGGCCGCATTTGGAGTATTGCGTGCAATTCTGGTCGCCGCATTATAGGAAGGATGTGGAAGCATTGGAAAGCATGCTGAGGAGATTTACCAGAATGATGGTGACTTAATTGAGGCATACAGGATGGTAAGTGAGAGCGTTTTTCCTCGGATGGTGATTTCTAGCACGAGCGGACATAGCTTTAAATTGAAGGGAGATAGATATAAGACAGATGTCAGAGGTAGGTTCTTTACTCAGAGAGTAGTATGGGCGTGGAATGCCCTGCCTGCTACAGTAGTGGACCCGCCAACACTAGGAGCATTCAAATGGTCATTGGATAGACATATGGACGATAAGGGAATAGTGTAGATGGGTTTTCGAGTGGTTTCACGGCTCGGCGCAACATCGAGAGCCGAAGGGCCTGTACTGCTCTGTAATGTTCTACGTTCTATGTTCTATGCTTTCACTTCCAAACAGACAATAACCTGAGGAGTATGCTTTATGATAATAGTTAAAATAAATAACAGGGAGCTGAAGAGATTCTCGTATTCATAATCGTTTGAATTCTGGAACATCAAACAGGAGAAGAAGCATGCACTCAGCTGTGAACCCGTTTTAAAGAGTCCTTCATATAGAGAATTCCTCATCCGTTCATTTGTGAAAAACACATCAACTTATCGCTGCCCTGACTCGGATTCGAACCGAGGTTGCTGCGTCAACAACGCAGAGTAATAACCACTAAACAATTACGGCGCCTCACGTTTCCGCCGAAGCAAGCTGTAACTGTCGATGTATTTGGTCATCAACTGTTTGGAATCTATCATGACCCACACTTTATGACTCTAGAATTACAACTTTAGTAGATACATAGTTAGGATGCCTTTTCCTTGGTTCCATAAAAGCAATCGCTATAATATATAATCTGTCACAATTTCGATATTCATCCCAAGCAGATGGTATTTGCACGTGCTGCCGGTGTCTGCATCGGTTTTCTCCACCTGCTCGCGGTCCCTCCCTCCCAGATGTGAAGGTTCGGTGGATTGGCCATGCTAAAGTGTGCCAGATTGCCCATCGATTAGCAGTTTCGCTGGATTGGCCATGATCAACGTGCCGGGTGACGGGTATTCTACAGAGGAGCTTGGTCACGTCGACCCCTGCTGATTTGTTAAAAACCATTTCATCCTGTATCCCTTTCCTCTCCTTCCTGAATATTGTCAGTTCAAACAAACTCTCTCTCTATTTTCGCGATTGAACATCTCCACCCACATACCAGTTGAACTTTGGACCGTCTCTCATTCGCCGTCTCAGCCTCTTTGAGCCAAAGAGAATATTCTCGGCCCCTTTCGTCCCACTGTTGCTATTGGGGTGAATGTCTCTCTATGGTAATTCAAGTTAATATTGATTAACTCTTTGGATGTGAACTGGCTGTTTAAAATCAGAATGACAGCATTTGGCGTTTTTAATATGGTAACAAAGAACAAAGAACAAAGAAATGTACAGCACAGGAACAGGCCCTTCGGCCCTCCAAGCCCGTGCCGACCATACTGCCCGACTAAACTACAATCTTCTACACTTCCTGGGTCCGTATCCTTCTATTCCCATCCTATTCATATATTTGTCAAGATGCCCCTTAAATGTCCTTATCGTCCCTGCTTCCACTACCTCCTCCGGTAGTGAGTTCCAGGCACCCACTACCCTCTGCGTAAAAAACTTGCCTCGTACATCTACTCTAAACCTTGCCCCTCTCACCTTAAACCTATGCCCCCTAGTAATTGACCCCTCTACCCTGGGGAGAAGCCTCTGACTATCCACTCTGTCTATGCCCCTCATAATTTTGTATTCCTCTATCAGGTCGCCCCTCAACCTCCTCCGTTCCAGTGAGAACAAACCGAGTTTATTCAATCGCTCCTCATAGCTTATGCCCTCCATACCAGGCAACATTCTGGTAAATCTCTTCTGCACCCTCTCTAAAGCCTCCACATCCTTCTGGTAGTGTGGCGACCAGAATTGAACACTATACTCCAAGTGTGGCCTAACCATGGTTCTATACAGCTGCAACATGACTTGCCAATTCTTATACTCAATGCCCCGGCAAATGAAGGCAAGCATGCCGTATGCCTTCTTGACTACCTTCTCCACCTGTGTTGCCCCTTTCAATGACCTGTGGACCTGTACTCCTAGATCTCTTTGACTTTCAATACTCTTGAGGGTTCTACCATTCACTGTATATTCCCTACCTGCATTAGCCCTTCCAAAATGCATTACCTCACATTTGTCCGGATTAAACTCCATCTGCCATCTCTCCGCCCAAGTCTCCAGACAATCTAAATCCTGCTGTATCCTCTGACAGTCCTCATCGCTATCCGCAATTCCACCAACCTTTGTGTCGTCTGCAAACTTACTAATCAGACCAGTTACATTTTCCTCCAAATCATTTATATATACTACAAACAGCAAAGGTCCCAACACTGATCCCTGTGGAACACCACTGGTCACAGCCCTCCAATTAGAAAAGCATCCCTCCATTGCTACCCTCTGCCTTCTATGGCCTAGCCAGTTCTGTACCCACCTTGCCAGTTCACCCCTGATCCCGTGTGACTTCACCTTTTGTACTAGTCTACCATGAGGGACCTTGTCAAAGGCCTTACTGAAGTCCATATAGACAACATCTACTGCCCTACCTACATCAATCATCTTAGTGACCTCCTCGAAAAACTCTATCAAGTTAGTGAGACACGACCTCCCCTTCACAAAACCGTGCTGCCTCTCACTAATACGTCCATTTGCTTCCAAATGGGAGTAGATCCTGTCTCGAAGAATTCTCTCCAGTAATTTCCCTACCACTGAAGCAATGCTCACCGGCCTGTAGTTCCCGGGATTATCCTTGCTACCCTTCTTAAACAGAGGAACAACATTGGCTATTCTCCAGTCCTCCGGGACATCCCCTGAAGACAGCGAGGATCCAAAGAGTTCTGTCAAGGCCTCAGCAATTTCCACTCCAGCCTCCTTCAGTATTCTGGGGTAGATCCCATCAGGCCCTGGGGACTTATCTACCTTAATATGTTTTAAGACACCCAACACCTCGTCTTTTTGGATCACAATGTGACCCAGGCTATCTACACCCCCTTCTCCAGACTCAACATCTACCAATTCCTTCTCTTTGGTGAATACTGATGCAAAGTATTCATTTAGTACCTCGCCCATTTCCCCTGGCTCCACACATAGATTCCCTTGCCTATCGTTCAGTGGGCCAACCCTTTCCCTGGCTACCCTCTTGCTTTTTATGTATGTGTAAAAAGCCTTGGGATTTTCCTTAACCCTACTTGCCAATGACTTTTCATGACCCCTTCTAGCCCTCCTGATTCCTTGCTTAAGTTCCTTCCTACTTTCCTTATATGCCACACAGGCTTCGTCTGTTCCCAGCCTTTTAGCCCTGATAAATGCCTCCTTTTTCTTTTTGACGAGGCCTACAATATCACTCGTCATCCAAGGTTCCCGAAAATTGCCGTATTTATCTTTCTTCCTCACAGGAACATGCCTGTCCTGTATTCCTTTCAACTGACACTTGAAAGCCTCCCACATGTCAGATGTTGATTTGCCCTCAAACATCCGCCCACAATCTATGTTCTTCAGTTCCCGCCTAATATTGTTATAATTAGCCTTCCCCCAATTTAGCACATTCATCCTCGGACCACTCTTATCCTTGTCCACCAGTACTTTAAAACGTACTGAATTGTGGTCACTGTTCCCGAAATGCTCCCCTACTGAAACATCTACCACCTGGCCGGGCTCATTCCCCAATACCAGGTCCAGTACCGCCCCTTCCCTAGTTGGACTGTTTACATATTGTTTTAAGAAGCCCTCCTGGATGCTCCTTACAAACTCCGCCCCGTCTAAGCCCCTGGCACTAAGTGAGTCCCAGTCAATATTGGGGAAGTTGAAGTCTCCCATCACCACAACCCTGTTCTTTTTACTCTTTTCCAAAATCTGTCTACCTATCTGCTCCTCTATCTCCCGCTGGCTGTTGGGAGGCCTGTAGTATACCCCCAACATTGTGACTGCACCCTTCTTATTCCTGATCTCTACCCATATAGCCTCACTGCCCTCTGAGGTGTCCTCTCGCAGTATAACCGGAGGAAAGAAATCAAATCTATGTGGCATGAAATATAAAAAAGCACTAAGGTGGCTGATTCGTTCCCACAGAGGGATAAAGTATAAAAAACACTTCATCCGGGGGTGGGATAACACTGCGATCCCCGGGTGGGATTGATCCACCAACCATTCGTTTAATAACCGAGCGCGCTAACCGATTTCACCACAAAGACGACGACTGTTCCTTTTTCTCGAATAAACTTGCCAAATTATGATGGTAACAATCTCATCTTGCCCACGTCATAATGGCAAATTATTGCCGATGCACCAATCTGGAACAAAAATAAAAAAGGCTGGGAAATCTCAGCAGGTCTGACAGCGTCTGTGGAGAGAGAGCGGAGTCTGTGTTTCAAGCCAACGTGACTTTGTGTCACAGAACAAAGACTACACCATTATCCGTAGCCCTGTCAATAACACGCCTTTTACATTCGAGCCATTGTTGTATTTTCTGCTTCCAGATATTCGCAATGAAACTATATTTAATCTGTACATTCTGATGTGCAGTAAGGCCAGTTTTCTTAGTTTCTAAATATCAGTTAATTTCTCGAATCATTCTAATCAAATGACTGTCGCTGATCAGTCGGGCAGCGCCCTTCGTTCTCCCCGGATTCTGTTTGTCGAAGTGTTTCCCAACATTCACAAAACTGGTGCTTCGTGTCCGTGTTCCCCACTGCCACGTGGCTCTATTTCCCAGCATTCTGTCCACTCCTCCTCATTGTATCATGACCAGCTGTCAGGAAATTCATTTATATGGACAGACTATCGAGAACAAGATTATTCTCCGCGACTGCAGCAGGCTCAGTGGGTATTTGGTTGAGACGCTTGAACATTTTGTGTGAATGGCCGAAGAAGCTGATGCAGCAAATTGAGGGAGACTGCTTTCACTTCCAAAAAGACAAGAACCGGAGTAGTATGCTTGATGATAATAGATAAAAATATAAAAACGGGAGCTTAGGAGATTCTCGTATCCACAACCGTTTTAATTCTGGAGCATTAAACAGGAGCAACAGCATGCACTCAGCTGTGAACCCGTTGTAAAGAGTCCTTTACACAGATAATTCCTCATCCGTTCATTTTGGAAAAACACATCAACTTATCGCTGAGGTGATTCGAATTCGAATCGAGATTGTTGCGACCACAACGCAGCGTACTAACCACGAGACAAACACGGCGCCACACGTCACCGCCGAAGCACATCTGTAGCTATCGATGTACTTGGTCATCAACTGTTTGGAATCTATCATGACCCACAGTTTATGACGCCCTAATTACAGCTTTAGTAGATATACAAGTTTGGATGCCTTAACCTTGGTTCCATAATAATGTTCCTGTAACAAAGATATATACACTTTAACCCAGGCTTATAAAAATAGCAACGCAGCGGCTGTAATATATAATACATAACAATTTCGATATTCGTCCCAAACATATGGTATTTGGACGATCTCACGGTGTCTGCATCGGTTTCCTCCACCTGCTCGAGGTAGCTCCCACAGTTCAAAGATGTGAAGGTTCGGTGAATTGGTCATGCTAGAGTGTGCCAGATTGTCCACAGGTTAGCAGTTTCGCTGGATTGCCCGTGATCAATGTGCCGGATTACGCTTATCCTTCGGAGGAACTTTGCCACGTCGAACCCTGCTGGTTTAAAAAAAAATCATTTCATCCTGAACATTGCCAGTGCAAACAAACTCCCTCTCTTTTTCCACGATTGACCTTTTCCGCCCACATATCATTTGCACTTTGGAGCGCCTCTCCTTCGCCATCTCACCCTCTTTGATCCAAAGAGAAAAATCTCGGCCCCTTTCGTTCCACTGTTACCATTTGGGTGAATGTCTCTCTCTGGTAGTTCAAATTAATATTGATTAACTATTTGGATGTGAACTGATTGTTTAACCCGTAATCCGGCACATTGATCACGGACCTTCAACCGACGTTACACACCAGATACATCGATGACATTTTTTTCCTTTGGACCCATGGCGAAGAATCACTGAAACGACTACACGATGACATTAATAAGTTCCATCCAACCATCAGACCCACCATGGACTACTCTCCAAAATCAGTTGCATTCTTGGACACACTCGTCTCCATCAAGGACGGTCACCTCAGCCCGTCGCTTTACCGCAAACCCACGGATAACCTCATGATTCTCCACTTCTCCAGCTTCCACCCTAAACACATTAAAGAAGCCATCTCCTATGGACAAGCGCTCCGTACACACAGGATCTGCTCAGACGAAGAGGAGCGTAACAGACATCTACAGACGTTGAAAGATGCCCTCGAACGAACGGGATATGGCACTTGACTCATCGATCGACAGTTCCAACGCGCCACAGCGAAAAACCGGACCGACCTCCTCAGAAGACAAACATGGGACACAACCGACAGAATAGTCCAAAGATGTGCGGGTTAGATGAATTGGCCAATGATAAATTGCCCTTAATGTCCAAATTGCCCTTGGTGTTGGGTGGAGGTGTTGAGTTTGGGTAGGGTGCTCTTTCCAAGAGCTGGTGCAGACTCAAAGGGCCGAATGGCCTCCTTCTGCACTGTAAATTCAATGATAATCTATGGTTAATCTATCACAAAGGTTCGGCACAACATCGTGGGCCGAAGGGCCTTTTCTGTGCTATATGTTCTATGTTCTATGTTAATACCCTTCGTCGTCCAGTACTTCCCCGGAGCGGAGAAACTACGTCATCTTCTTCACAGCCTTCAACACGTCATTGATGACGATAAACATCTTGCCAAGGTCATCCCCACACCCCCACTACTTGCCTTCAAACAACCGCGCAACCTCAAACGAACCATTGTTTGCAGCAAACTACCCAGTCTTCAGAACAGTGACCACGACACCACACAACCCTGTCATGGCAATCTCTGCAAGACGTGCCAGATCATTGACATGGATACCACTATTACACGTGAGAACACCACCCACCAGGTACGTGGTACATACTCGTGCGACTCGGCCAACGTTGTCTACCTCATACGCTGCAGGAAAGGATGTCCCGAAGCGTGGTACATTGGCGAGACCATGCAGACGCTGCGACAACGGATGAACGGACATCGCGTGACAATCACCAGGCAGGAATGTTCCCTTCCAGTCGGGGAACACTTCAGCAGTCAAGGGCATTCAGCCTCTGATTTCCGGGTAAGCGTTCTCCAAGGCGGCCTTCAGGACCCGCGACAACGCAGAATCGCCGAGCAGAAACTTATAGCCAAGTTCCGCACACATGTGTGCGGCCTCAACCGGGACCTGGGATTCATGTCGCATTACATTCATCCCCCACCATCTGGCCTGCGAAATCCTACCAACTGTCCTGGCTTGACGCAATTCATCCTCTTTAACCTGGGGTTACCCCATCTCTGGATCTGTAAAGATTTAATCACCTGCTCATGCTCGCATTCCTAGCATTGTTTGGCATCTTTGAATTTTTCTATATATGTGTTTCTGGAACAGACCTCTGCATTCACCTGAGGAAGGAGAAGCGCTCCGAAAGCTAGTGACATCGAAACAAACCTGTTGGACTTGAACCTGGTGTTGTAAGACTTCGTACTGATTGTTTAAGTGCTTTACCACTCATCTTAGTGTCGTCTGCAAACTTTGTCACATTGCACTTGGTCCCCAACTACAAATCCTCTATGTAAATTGTGAACAACTGCGGGCCCAACATTGATCCTTGAGGGACCCCACTAGTTACAGGTTGCCAACCAGAGAAACACCCAATTATCCCCACTCTCTGCTTTCTGTTAGTTAATCAATGCTCTACCCATGCTACCGCTTTACCCTTAATGCCATGCATTTTTGTTTATGCAGCAACCTTTTGTGTGGCACCTTGTCAAAAGCTTTCTGGAAATCCAGATATACCACATCCATTGGCTCCCCGTTATCTACTGCACTGGTAACGTCCTCAAAAAATGCTAACAAATTAGTCAGACACGACCTACCCTTTGTGAACCCATGCTGCAACCCAATGGGACAATTTCCCTCCAGGTAAACTGGGAGCAAAGACTTCATGGTGAAGCAGTTGAGGAACAGTGGAGAACCTTCCGAGCGGTCTTTCACAGCGTTCTGAAAAGGTTCATACCGACAAAAAAGAAACAATGTAGAAAGGGGAAAAGTCGACCGTGGATATCTTAGGAGGTGAGGGAGAGTATCAAATTGAAGGAAAAAACATACAAAGTGCATAAATTAGTGGGAGACTAGAGGACTGTGAAGTCTTTAGGGGACAACAGAAAGCTACTAAAAAGCTATAAAGAAGAGTAAGGTAGACTATGAAAGTAAACTGGCTCAGAACATAAAAGCAGATAGTAAAAGCTTCTACAAATATATGAGACAAAAAAGAGTGGCTAAGGTAAATATTGGTCCTTTGGAAGATGAGAAGGGAGATTTAACAATAGGAGACGAGGAAATGGCTGAGGAGCTGAACTGTATTTTGGGTCAGTCTTCACAGTGGAGGACACAAATTACATGCCAGTGACTGATGGAAATAAAGATATGATTGGTGAGGACCTTGAGATGATCACTAAGGAGGCAGTATTGGGCAAGCTAATGGGGCTAAAGGTAGACAAGTCTCTTGGCCCTGATGGGATGCATCCCAGAGTGTTAAAAGAGATGGCTAGGGAAATTGTAAACGCACTAGTGGTAATTTATGAAAATTCAGTAGACTCTGGGGTGGGCCCAGAGGATTGGAAAGTAGCAAACGTGACACCACTGTTTAAAAAAGGATGTCGGCAGAAAGCGGGTAACGAGAGGCGGGTAAGCTTAACTTCGGTTGTAGGGAAAATGCTGGAATCTATCATTAAGGAGGAAATAGCGGGGCACCTGGAGGGAAAGTGTCCCATTGGGCAGACGCAGCATGGGTTCACAAAGGGTAGGTCGTGTCTGACTAATTTGGTTGCATTTTTTGAGGACGTTACCAGTGCAGTAGGTAACGGGGAGCCAATGGATGTGGTACATCTGGATTTCCAGAAAGCTTTTTACAAGATGCCACACAAAAGGTTGCTGCATAAACTAAAGATGCATGGCATTGAGGGTACAGTGGTAGCATGGGTAGAGGATTGGTTAACTAACAGAAAGCAGAGAGTGGGGCTAAATGGGTGTTTCTCTGGTTGGCAACCTGTAACTAGTGGGGGTCCCTCAAGGATCAGTGTTGGGTCCGCAGTTGTTCACAATTTACATCGACGATTTGGAGTTGGGGACCAAGTGCAATGTAGCAAAGTTTGCAGGCGACACTAAGATGAGTGGTAAAGCAAAAAGTGCAGAGGATACCGGAAGTCTGCAGAAGGATTTGGATAGGTTGGGTGAATGGGCTAGGGTCTGGCAGATGGAATTCAATGTTGCCAAGTGCGAGGCTATCCATTTAGGGAGGAATAACAGCAGAATGGATTATTATTTAAACGGTAAGATGTTAAAAAATGCTGCTGTGCAGAGGGACCTGGTTGTGCTGGTGCACGAGTCGCAAAAAGTTGGTGTGCCGGTGCAACAGGTGATTAAGAAGGCTAATCGAGTTTTGTCTTTCGTTGCGAGAGGGATGGAGTTCAAGACTAGGGAGGTTATGCTGCAATTGTATAGGGTGTTGGTGAGGCCGCATCTGGAGTTTTGTGTTCAGTTTGGTCTCCTTACCTGAGAAAGGACATATTGGCACTGGAGGAAGTGCAGAGGAGATTGACTAGGTTGATCCCAGAGTTGAGGGGATTAGATTATGAGGAGAGGTTGAGTAGACTGGGACTGTGCTCATTGGAGTTTAGAAGGATGCGGGGGGGGGGGG
Source organism: Scyliorhinus torazame (assembly GCF_047496885.1). NCBI lineage: Eukaryota > Metazoa > Chordata > Chondrichthyes > Carcharhiniformes > Scyliorhinidae > Scyliorhinus > Scyliorhinus torazame. The sequence continues at coordinate 175,302,528 of NC_092720.1, read as the reverse complement.
GGGGGATCTTATTGAAACATATCAAATTATGGCGGGAATAGATAGGATAGACGCGGGCAGGTTGTTTCCACTGGTCGGGGAAAGCAGAACTAGGGGGTATAGCCTCAAAATAAGGGGAAGTAGATTTAGGACGGAGTGTAGGAGGAACTTCATCACCCAAAGGGTTGTGAATCTCTGGAATTCCTTGCCCAGTGATGCAGTTGAGGCTCCTTCTTTAAACGTCTTTAAGAAAAAGATAGATACCTTTTTAAAGAATCAAGGGATTCGGGGATATGGTGTACGGGCCGGAGAGTGGAGCTGAGTCCACAAAGATCAGCCATGATCTCATTGAATGGCGGAGCAGGCTCGTGGGGCCAGATGGCCTACTCCTGTTCCTAGTTCTTATGTTCGTATGTCTCTCATCGCCGCCTGACCCTCTTTGATCCAAACAGAAAAATGTAACCTCCTTTCATCCCACTGTTGCTATTGGGTGAATGTCTCTCTATGATAATTCAAATTAATATTGATGAACTCTTTGGATGTGAACTGACTGTTTAAAATCAGAATGACAGCATTTGGCGTGTTTAATATTGGAACCGGAGGAAAGAAATCAAATCAACGTAGCATGAAATATAAAAAGCAGCAAGGTGGGTGATTCTCTCCCACAGAGGGACAAAGTATAAAATACACTGCATCCGGGGGTGGTATAACACTTCGTCTCTGGGTGGGATAGAAGCACCTTTCGGTTAACAGCCGAACGCGCTCACCGACTGCGCCACAGAGACGACAACTGATCCTTTTTCTCGAATCAACAAGCCGATTGATGATCGAAACAGTCTCATCTTGTCCACATCCTAACAGCAAATTCTTGCTGAATCACCAATCTGGAACAAAAACACAAAAGGCTGGGCAATATGAGCAGGTCTGACAGCGTCTGTGGAGAGAGCACGGAGCCTGTGTTTCAAGCCAGGCCGACTGTGTCAAAGAACGAAGGGTACGCCATTATCCGTATTCCTGTCAATAACGCGCCTCCAGCCTTTTTACATTCGAGCCATTGTTGTATTATACGCTTCACGATATTCGCAATAATTAAACTCTATTTTCTTATGTGCAGTCAGGACAGTTTTCTTAGTTTCTAAATATCAGTTAATTTCTCGAATCATTCTAATCAAAGCAAATGTGTCTTGACTGCCGCTGATCAGTCGGGCAGATCCCTTCGTTCTCCCCGGATTCTGTTTGTCGAAGTGTTACCCAACATTCACGAAACTAGTGCTTGGTGTTCCTGTGTCGCTACGTTTCCGTATTCTCCATTGCCAATTGGCATTATTTCCCAAGATTCTGCCCGCTGCTCCTCGTCGTATCATGAACAGATGTCAGGAAATTCATTTATATGGAGGGACTACCGAGATCAAGTTTATTCTCCGCGTACATAGAAGGTTCAGTGAGTATTTGGTTGAGACACTTGAACATTTTGCGTGAATGGCTAAAGAAGCTGATGCAGCAAATTGAGAGAGACTGTTTTCACTTCCAAACAGACAGGAACCTGAGGAGTATGCTTGATGATAATAGTTAATATAAAAAACCGGGAGCTGAAGAGATTCTCGTATTCACAACCGTTTGAATTACAGAGCTTTAAACGGGAGCAGAAGAATGTACTCAGCTGTGAACCCGTTTTAAAGAGTCCTTTATACAGATAATTCGTCATCCGTTCATTTGGGTAAAACACATCAACTTACCGCTGCCGTGACTCGGATTCGAACAGAGGTTGCTGCGGTGAAAACGCAGAGTGCTAACCACTACACGATCACGGCGCCGCACGTCACCGGCGAGCCACATCTGTCAGTGCCGATGTGCTTGGTCATCAACTGTTTGGAATCTATCATGTCCCACACTTTATGACTCTCTAATTACAACATGAGTAGATAAACAGTTTGGATGCCTTAACCTTGGTTCCACAATAATGTTCCTGCAAAAAGGATATATACACTTTCACCCAGGCTCATAAAAATAACAATGCAGCGGCTGTAATAGATAATACGTAACAATTTCAAAATTCATCCCAAACATATGATTTTTGGACGTACTCCCGGTGTCTGCATCGGTTTTCGCCGCCTGCTCGAGGTCCCTCCCACAGTCCGAAGATGTGACGTTTCGATGGATTGGCCATGCTAAAGTGTGCCAGATTGCCTATAGATTAGCAGTTTTGCTGGATTAGCCATGAACAACGTGCCGAGTGACGGGTATTCTACGGAGGAGCTTGGTCACAACGAGCCCTGCTGTTTTTTTAAAAAAACATTTATTTTATCCTGTATCAGTTTCCTCTTATTCCTGAATATTGTCAGTGCAAACAAACTCTCTCTATCTCCATTTCAACGATTGAACCTCTCCGCCCACATACCAGTTGCACTTTCTAGTGCCTCTCATTCGCCGTCTCACCTTCTTTGATCCAAAGAGAAAAGTCTAGGCCCTTTTCGTTCCACTGTTGCTATTAGGGTGAATGTCTCTCTCTGGTAGTTCAAATTAATATTAATTAATTCTTTGGATGTGAACTGACTGTTTCAAATCAGAATGACAGCATTTGGCGTGTTTAATATTGGAACCGGAGGAAAGAAATCAAATCAATGTGGCATGAAATATAAAAAGCACCAAGGTGGGTGATTCGATAACACAAAGGGACTCAGTATTTTAAAAAATCCATCGGCGGTGGGACAACACTTCGTCTCGTGGTGGGGTCGAACTACCAACTTTTCAATTAACAGCCGAACGCGCTAATCGATTGCGCTAATTGCACGGAGGCGAAAAATCCTGCTTTGCTCGAATAAACATGTCAAATTATGGTGGCAACAGTCTCATCTAGTCCACATGGGAACAGCAAATTCTTGCTGATGCACCAATCTGGAACAAAAACACAAAACGCTGGACAATCTCAGCGGATCTGAAAGCCTCTGTGGAGAGAGAACGGAGTCTGTGATTCAAGCTAGGGTGACATTGTGTCAGTGAGCGAAGACTACGCCATTATCCGTAGCCCTGTCAATAACGCCTTCTAACCTTCTAACCTCCAGCCTTCTAACTTCGAGCCATTATTGTATTTTCTGCCACCAGATATTCGCAATGAAACTAAAATGAAACTGTATTTTCTGATGTGCAGTAAGGACAGTTATCTTAGTTTCTAAATATCAGTTAATGCCTCGAATCATTCGAAACAAGGGAAATGTCTCTTGACTGTCGCTGTTCAGTCGGGCTGCGCCCTTCATTCTCCCCGGATTCTGTTTCTCTAAGTGTTTCCCAACATTCACAAAACTGGTGCATGATTTTCGTGTGTCGCTTCGTTTCCGTTTTCTCCACCGCCACCTGGCTCTATTTCCCAAGGTTCTGCCCACTCCTCCTCATTGCATCATGGCCAGATGTCAGGAAATTCATTTATATGGAGAGACATAAGAACATAAGAACTAGGAGCAGGAGTAGGCCGTCTGGCGCCGCGAGCCTGCTCCGCCATTCAATGACATCATGGCTGATCTTTTGTGGACTCAGCTCCACTTTCCGGCCCGAACACCATCACCCTTAATCCTTTATTCTTCAAAAAACTATCTATCTTTATCTTTAAAACATTTAATGAAGGAGCCTCTTCTGCTTCACTGGGCAAGGAATGCCATGGAATCACAACCCTTTGGATAAAGAAGTTCCTCCTAAACTCAGTCCTAAATCTACTTCCACTTATTTTGCGGCTAAGCCCACTAGTTCTGCTTTCACCCGCCAGTGGAACTTACCTGCCTGCATCTATCCTATCTATTCGCTTCATAATTTTATAAGTTTCTGTAAGATCCCCCCTCCTCCATCTAAATTCCAGCGAGTACAGTCCCAGTCTACTAATCCTCTCCTCGTAATCCAACCCCTTCAGCCCTGGGATTAACCTAGTGAATCTCCTCTGCACATCCTCCAGTGCCAGTACGTCCTTGCACAAGTAAGGAGACCAAAACTGAACACAATACCCCAGGTGCGGCCTCACTAACAACTTTTACAATTACAGCATAACCTCCCTAGTCTTAAACTCCATCCCTCTAGCAATGATGGAAAACATTCCATTCGCCTTCTTATTCACCTGTTGCACCTGTTAACCAACTTTTTGCGACTCATGCACCAGCACACCCAGGTCTCTCTGCACAGCAGCATGTTTTACTATTTTATCATTTAAATAATAATCCCTTTTGCTGTTATTCCTACCAAAATGGATAACCTCACATTTGTCAACATTGTATTCCATCTGCCAGACCCTAGCCCATTCACTTAGCCTATGCAAATCCCTCTGCAGACGTCCAGTATCCACAGCACGTTTTGCTTTACCACTCATCTTTCTGTCGTCTGCAAACGTGGACACATTGCCCTTGGTCCCCAACTCCAAATCAACCATGGAAATTGTGAACAATTGTGGGCCCAACACTGATCCCAGAGGGACATAACTATCTACTGATTGCCAACCAGAGTAACACACATTAATCCACACTATTTGCTTTCTATTAATTAACCAATCCTCTATCCATGCTTCTGTTTTCCCCTTAATGCCATGCATCTTTATCTTATGCTGCAACCTTTTGTGTACCAACTTCCCACGGCTTTCTGGAAATCCAGATATATCACTATTATTGGCTCCCCGTTATCTTCCACATTGGTAATGTCCTCAAAAAAATCCACTAAATTAGTCAGGCACGCCCTGCCCATTTATGAACCCGTGCTGCTTCTGCCCAGTGGGACAGTTTTCATTCAGATGCCTCGCTATTTCTTCCTTGATGATAGATTCCAGCATCTTCCCTACTACCGATGTTAAGCTCACTGGCCTATAATTACCCACTTTCTGCCTATGGCCTTTATTAAACAATGGTGTTACATTTGCTAATTCCCAATCCGCCGTGACCACCTCAGATTCTTGTGAATTTTCGTAAATTATCACTAGTGCATTTGCAATTTCCCTAGCCATCTCTTTTAGCACTCTGGGATGCATTCCATCGGGGTCAGGAGACTTGTCTACCTTTAGCCCCATTAACTTGCCCATCAATACCACCTTAGTGAAAGCAATCCTCTCAAGGTCCTCACCCGTTATAGCCTCATTTCTATCAGTCACTGGCATGTTATTTGTGTCTTCCACTGTGAAGACAGACCCCAAAAACCTGTTCAGTTACTCAGCCATTTCCCATCATTAAATCTCCCTTCTCATCATCGAAAGGACAAATATTTACCTTAGCCACTCTTTTTGTTTTATATTTTTCTAGAAACTTTTACTATTTTAAAAAAATATTCTGAGCAAGTTTACTCTCATAATCTTCTTACTCTTCTATATAGCTTTTTTAGTAGCTTTCCATTGCCCCCTAAAGACTTTCCAGTACTCTAGTCTCCCACTAATCTTTGCTACTGTATACTTTTTCCTTCAATTTGATACTCTCCCTTATTTCCTTAGATATCCACGGTCTATTTTTGCTCTTTATAGCCGCCTTCCTATTTGTTGGTATAAACCTTTGCTGAACACTGTGAAAAATCGTTTGGAAGATTCTACACTGTTCCTCAACCATGTCACCATAAAGTATTTGCTCCCAGTCTACGTCAGCAAGTACTTCTCTCGTCCCATTATAATTTCCTTTGTTTAAGAACAAAACACGAGTGTTTGAATTTAACCTCTCACACTCCATCTGTATTTTAAATTCCGCCATATTCTGATAGGTCCTTCCGAGGGGATCCGTAACTATGAGATCATGAATCAATCCTGTCTCATTACGCTGGACCAGACCGAGGCCCGCTTGTTCCCTCGTAAGTTCCATTACATACTGGTCTGGGAAACTATCGCGGATACATTCTATAAACTCCTCCTCAAAGCTGCCTTGACCGACCTGTTTAGACCAATCGACATGTAGATTAAAATCTCCCATGATAACTGCTGCACCATGTCTACATGCATCTGTTATTTCTTGGTTTATTGCGTGCCCCACCATAATGTTACTATTTCTTGGCCTATCGACTACTCTTATCAGTGATACTTTCGCCTTCCTATTCCTGATTTCCACCTAAATGGATTCAACCTTACCCTCCACAGCACCGATGTCATCCCTTACTATTTCCCGGATGTCATCTTTAAATAACAGAGCTACACCACCTCCCTTACCATCCACTCTGTCCTTCCGAATAGTTTGATACCCTTGGATATTTAACTCCCAGTCGTGACCATCCTTTAACCATGTGTCAGTAATGGCCACTCAATCATAGTCATTCACGATGATATGCGCCATCAATTCATTTACATTATTCTGAATACTACTGGCATTCAGGTAAAGTACTCTTTTGTTGGCTTTTTTTTTACCTCTGTTCGAAATCTTAACACCTCGATCATTAAGTTATAATTCCTCTTAACTTTTGTCATAATTTTCCTTGTCATTGAACCCATATCTTCATGCAACAACCTGCCACATCGCTTACCATTAATGTTTTTACTTACCTTTTAATTCCTTTTAGTATTACTTGCCCTATTGACTGAGCTCCCCTCAGAATTCTACAGAGAATTCCTCATTCGTTCAGTTGGGGAAAACACGTCAACTGATCGTTGCCGTGATTCGGATTCGAACCGCGGTTGCAGCAGCCACAACGCAGAGTACGAACCACGATACTATAACGGCTCCACAAGCTGTAACTATAGACACACTTGATCATCAACTGTTTGGAACCTATCATGGCCCACACTTTATGACTCTCGAATTACAACTTTAGTAGATACACAGTTTTCTGCGCCTGCTCGAGGTCCCTCCCACAGTCCAAAGATGTGAAGGTTCGGTAGATTGGCCATGCTGAAGTGTGCCAGATTGTCTATGGATAAAGTTTCGCTGGATTGGCCATGATCAACATGCCGGGTTAAGGGTATTCTACGGAGAAACTTGGTCAAGTCGACACCTGCTGAATTTTTGAAAGCATTCACCCTGTATCGCTTTCCTCTCATTCCTGAATAGTGTCAGTGCCAACAAACTCTCTCTCTGTTTCCACGATTCAACTCTCCGTCCACGTATCAGTTGCACTTTGGAGCGCCTCTAATGCACCATCTCACTCTCTTTGATCCACAGCGAAAAATCTAGGCCCCTTTCCTCCCACTGTTGGTGTTGGGGTGAATCTCTCTCTCTGGTAATTCAAATTATTATTGATTCACACTTTAGATGTGAACTGAATGTTTGAAATCAGAATGACAGCATTTGGCGTGTTTACCATTGGAACCGGAGGTAAGAAATCAAATAAATGTGGCATGAAATGTAAAAAGCACCAAGGTGGGTAGATGTGATCCCACAGAGGGACTAAGTACAAAAAATACTTCATCCGGGGGTGGGATAATAAATCGTCTCTGGGTGGAATTGAACAACCAACTTTTCGGTTAATAGCCAAATGTGCTAGCCGATAGCGCCACAGAGAAGACAAATGCTGCTTTTGCATGAATAAACAAGTCAAATCATGATGGAAACAGTCTCATCTTGTCCTCATCGAAACTGCAAATTCTTGCTGATGCACCAATCTGGAACAAAAGCACAAAAGGCTGGGCAATCTCAGCAGATATGTCAACATCTGTGGAGAGAGAACGGAGGTTGTGTTTCAAGCCAGGGTGACTTTGTGTCATAGAACGAAGACGATACCATTATCCGTAGCCCTGTCAATAACGCGCCTCCAGTTTCTACATTCGAGCCATTGTTGTATTTTTTGCCTCCAGATATTCGCAATGAAAATAAAATGAAACTGTCTTTTCTGATGTGCAGTATGGACAGTTTTCTTAGTTTATCAATATCTGTTAATTTCTCGAATCATTCTAAGCAAGGGAAATGTGTCTTGACTGTCGCTGATCAGTCGGGCAGCGCCCTTCGTTCTCCCGGGATTCTGTTTGTTGAAGTGTTACCCAACATTCACGAAACTAGGGCTTGATTTTCGTGTGTCGCGTCGTTTCCGTTTTCTCTACTGCCAACTGGCACTATTTCCAAAAATTTAGCCCACTCATCCTCATTGCATCATGACCAGATATCAGGTATACACTCATCCCTAGAGCATCTCGAAAACAAGGACTACATCAGACTCCTATTTATTGACTACAGCTCCGCCTTCAACACCATAATCCCAGCCACGCTTATATCAAAGCTCCAAAACCTAGGACTTGGCTCTCCACTCTGGAACTGTATCCTCGATCTTCTGACCAAAAGACCACAATCATTAAGAATGAACAACAACATCTCCACAATAGTTCTCAACACCAGTGCCCCTCAAGGCTGCGTACTTATCCCCCTACTCTACTCGCTGTACGCAGACGACTGCGTGGCGAAACTGGGTTCCAACTCTATCTATTTGCTGACGATACGACCATAGTGGGCAGGATCTCGAATAACGACGAGTCACAATACAGGCGGGAGATAGAGAGCCTAGTGGAGTGCTGTAGCGACAACAATGTCTCCCTCAATGCCAGCAAAACTAAACAGCTTGTCACTGACTTCAGGAAGCAAATTACTGTACACACCCCTGTGAGCATCAACGGGGCCAAGGTGGAGACGGTTACCAATTTCAAATTCCTTGAGGTGCACATCTCCAAAAATCTGTCCTGGTCCACCCACGTCGACGCTACCACCACGAAAGCACAACAGCACCCAGACTTGTTCAGGAAACTAAGGAAATTCAGTATGTCCACATTAGCCCTTAGCAACATTTACAGATTCTTCGCATCAGTATTCACCGAAGAGAAGAAATTGGTAGATGTTGAGTCCGGAGAAGGTTGTGTCGATAGGCTGGGTCACATCGAGATCCAAAAAGACGAGGTGTTGGATGTCTTAAAAAATATTACGGTAGATAAGTCCCCAGGGCCTGATGGGATCTACCACAGAATACTGAAGGAGGCTGGAGAGGAAATTGCTGAGGCCTTGACAGATCTCTTTGGATCCTCACTGTCTTCAGGGGTTGTCCCGGAGGACTGGAGAATAGCCAATGTTGTTCCTCTGTTTAAGAAGGGTAGCAAGGATAATCCAGGGAACTACAGGCCGGTGAGCCTTAGTTCAGTGGTAGGGAAATTACTGGAGAGAATTCTTCGAGATAGGATCTACTCCCATTTGGAAGCAAATGGACGTATTAGTGAGAGGCAGCATGGTTTTGTGAAGGGGAGGTCGTGTCTCACTAACTTGATAGAGTTTTTCGAGGAGGTCACTAAGATGATTGATGCAGGTAGGGCAGTGGATGTTGTCTATATGGACTTCAGTAAGGCTTTTGACAAGGTCCCTCATGGTAGACTAATACAAAAGGTGAAGTCACACGGGATCAGGGGTGAGCTGGCAAAGTGGACACAGAACTGGCTAGGTCATAGAAGGCAGAGAGTAGCAATGGAAGGATGCTTTTCTAATTGGAGGGCTATGACCAGTGGTGTTCCACAGGGATCAGTGCTGGGACCTTTGCTCTTTGTAGTATATATAAATGATTTGGAGGAAAATGTAACTGGTCTGATTAGTAAGTTTGCAGACGACACAAAGGTTGGTGGAATTGCAGATAGCGATGAGGACTGTCAGAGGATACAGCAGGATTTAGATTGTTTGGAGACTTGGGCGGAGAGATGGCAGATGGAGTTTAATCCGGACAAATGTGAGGTAGTGCATTTTGGAAGGTCTCATGCAGGTAGGGAATATACAGTGAACGGTAGAACCCTCAAGAGTATTGAAAGTCAGAGAGATCTAGGAGTACAGGTCCACAGGTCATTGAAAGGGGCAACACAGGTGGAGAAGGTAGTCAAGAAGGCATACGGCATACGTGCCTTCATTGGCCGGGGCATTGAGTATAAGAATTGGCAAGTCATGTTGAAGCTGTATAGAACCTTAGTTATGCCACACTTGGAGTATAGTGTTCAATTCTGGTCGCCACACTACCAGAAGGATGTGGAGGCTTTAGAGAGGGTGCAGAAGAGATTTACCAGAATGTTGCCTGGTATGGGGGGCATGAGCTCTGAGGAGCGGTTGAATAACCTCGGTTTGTTCTCACTGGAACGAAGGAGGTTGAGGGGAGACCTGATAGAGGTCTACAAAATTATGAGGGGCATAGGCAGAGTGGATAGTTTTTCTCCAGGGTAGAGGGATCAATTACTAGGGGGCAGAGGTTTAAGGTGAGAGGGGCAAGGTTTAGATTAGATGTACGCGGCAAGTTTTTTACGCAGAGGGTAGTGGGTGCCTGGAACTCGCTACCGGAGGAGGTGCTGGACGCAGGGACGATAGTGACATTTAAGGGGCATCTTGACAAATACATGAATAGGATGGGAGTAGAGGGATACGGACCCAGGAAGTGTAGAAGATTGTGGTTCAGTCGGACGGCACGGGCTTGGATGGCCGAAGGGCCTGTTCCTGTGCTGTACATTTCTTTGTTCTTTATTCTGTGTTCTTTGATGCACCATAGAAAGCATCCTATCGGGCTGCATCACAGCCTGGTACGGCAACTGCTCGGTCCAGGACGGCAAGAAACTTCAGAGCGTCGTGAACACCGCCCAGTCCATCACAGGAACCTGCCTCCCAACCATTGACTCCATCTACACCTCCCGCTGCCTGAGGAAAGCGGACAGCATAATCAAAGATCCATCCCACCCGGCGTACTCACTCTTCCAACTTCTTCCATCGGGCAGGAGATACAGACGTCTGAGAACACGCACGAACAGGCTCAAAAGCAGCTTCTTCCCCACCGTTACCAGACTCCTAAGTGACCCTCTTATGGACTTACCTCATTAACACTACACCCTGTATGCTTCATCCGATGCCACTGCTTATGTAGTTACATTTTATATGTTGCGTTGCCATATTATGTATTTTCTTTTCTTCCAATGGACTTAATGATCTATTGAGCTGCTCGCAGAAAAATACGTTTCACTGTACCTCGGTACATGTGACAATAAGCAAATCCAATCCAATCCAATTAATTTATATGGGGAGACTATCACGATCAAGATTATTCTGCGCCTTACAGAAGATTCAGTGGGTATTTGGTTGCGACACATGAACATTTTGGGGCGATGACCGAAGAAGCTGATGCAGCAAATTGAGAGAGAATGTTTTCACTTCCAAAAAGATTAGAACCTGAGGAGTATGCTTGATGATATTAGTTAAAATACAGAATCGGGAGCTGAGGAGATTCTCGCATTCACAATTGTTTGATTTCTGGAGCATCAAACAGAAGCAGAAGCATGCACTGAGCTGTGAACCCGTTTTAAAGAGTGCTTCACACAGAGAATTACTCATCCGTTCATTTAAGAAAATCTATTTCCGCGGCTGAATTCTTCACCCACGTACCAGTTGCACTTGGGAGCGCCTCTAATTCACCATCTCACTCTCTTTGATCCACAGAGAAAAATCTAGGCCCCTTTCGTCCCACTGTTGCTATTGGGGTGAATGTCTCTCTCTGGTAAGTCAAATGAATATTGATTCACTTTAGATGTGAACTGACTGTTTGAAATCAGAATGAAAGAATGTGGCGTGTTTACTATTGGAACCGGTGGAAAGAAATCAAATAAATGTGGTATGAAATGTAAAAAGCACCAAGGTGGGTGGATTTGATCCCACAGAGGGACAAAGTACAAAAAACACCTTAATCCGGGGGTGGGATAATAGCTCGTCGATGGGTGGAATCGAACCACCCAATTTCCGGTTAACAGCAGAACGTGCTAACCGATAGTGCCACAGAAAAGACAAATACTGCTCCGGCGTGAATAAACAACTCAAATCATGATGGAAACAGTCTCATCTTGTCCTCTTTGTAACAGCAAATTCTTGCTGAATCACCAATCTGGAAGAAAAGCACAAAAGGCTCGTTAATCTCAGTAGGTATGACAGCATCTGTGGAGAGAGAACGGAGGCTGTGTTCAAGCGAGGGTGACTTTGTGTCACATAACGCGCCTCCAGGTTCTACATTCGAGCCATTGTTGTATTTTCTGCCTCAAGATATTCGCAACGAAACTAAAATGAAACTGTCTTTTCTGATGTGCAGTAAGGACGTTTTGCTTTGTTTCTAAATATCTGTTAATTTCTCGAATCATTCTAAACAAGGGAAATGTGTCTTGACTGTCGCTGATCAGTCGCCAGCGGACTTCGTTCTCCCTGAATTCTGTTTGTCGAAGTGTTACCCAACATTCACGAAACTGGTGCTTGATTTTCGTGTGTCGCTTCATTTCCGTTTTCTCCACTGCCAACTGGCTCTCTTTCCAGAAAATTGGCCCACTCATCCTCATTGCATCATGACCAGATGTCAGGTATACACTCATCCCTAGAGCATCTCGAAAGCAAGGACTCCTACATCAGACTCCTATCTATTGACTACAGCTCCGCCTTCAACACCACAATCCCAGCCACGCTCACAGCAAAGCTCCAAAACCTCGGACTTGGCTTTCCAACCTGCAACTGGATCCTCGATTTTCTGACCAACAGACCACAATCAGTAAGAATGAACAACAACATCTCCTCCACAGTTGTTCTCAACACCGGTGCCCCTCAAGGCTGCGTACTTATCCTCCTACTCTACTCGTTGTACGCAGACGACTGCGTGGCGAAACTGGGTTCCAACTCAATCTACAAGTTTGCTGACGATACGACCATAGTGGGCAGGACCTCGAATAACGACGTGTCAGAATACAGGCGGGCGATAGAGAACCTAGTGGAGTGGTGTAGCGACAACAATCTCTCCCTGAATGCCAGCAACACTAAACAACTGGTCATTGACTTCAGTTAGCAAAGTACTGTACACACCCCTGTGAGCATCAACGGGGCCGAGGTGGAGATGGTTACCAATTTGAAATTCCTTGAGGTGCACAGCTCGAAAGATCTGTCCTGGTCCTCCCACGTCGACGCTACCACCACGAAAGCACAACAGCGCCTATACTTGTTCAGGAAACTAAGGAAATTCGGCATGTCCACATTAACCCTTAGCAACGTTTACAGATGCACCAGAGAAAGCATCCTATCGGGCTGCATCACAGCCTGGTACGGCAACTGCTCGGTCCAGGACGGCAAGAAACTTCAGAGCGTCATGAACACCGCCCAGTCCATCACAGGAACCTGCCTCCCAACCATTGACTCCATCTACACCTCCCGCTGCCTGAGAAAAGCGGGCAGCATAATAAAGATCCACCCCGCCCGGCGTACTCACTCTTCCAACTTCTTCCATCGGGCAGGAGATACAGACGTCTGAGAACACGCACGAACAGACTCAAAAGCAGCTTCTTCCCCACTGTCACCAGACTCCTAAATGACCCTCTTATGGACTTACCTCAGTAACACTGCACCCTGTATGCTTCATCCGATGCCAGTGCGTATGTAGTTACATTGTATATGTTGCATTGCCCTATTAAATATTTTCTTTTCTGCCCTTTTCTACCAATGGACTTCATGATCTATTGAGCTGCTCGCAGAAAAATACTTTTCAATGTACCTCGGTACACGTGACAATAAGCAAATCCAATCCAATCCAATTCATTTATATGGGGAGACTATCAAGATCAATATTATTCTCCGCCTTACAGAAGATTCAGTGGGTATTTGGTTGCCTTGAGGTGCACAGCTCCAAAGATCTGTCCTGGTCCACCCACGTCGACGCTACCACCACGAAAGCACAACAGCACCTATACTTGTTCAGGAAACTAAGGAAAGTCGGCATGCCCACATTAACCCTTAGCAACGTTTACAGATGCACCATAGAAAGCATCCTATCGGGCTGCATCACAGCCTGGTACGGCAACTGCTCGGTCCCGGACGGCAAGAAACTTCAGAGCATCGTGAACACCGCCCAGTCCATCACAGGAACCTGCCTACCAACCATTGACTCCATCTACACCTCCCGTTGCCTGAGGAAAGCGGGCAGCATAATAAAGATCCACCCCGCCCGGCGCACTCACTCTTCCAACTTCTTCCATCGGGCAGGAGATACAGACGTCTGAGAACACGCACGAACACACTCAAAAGCAGCTTCTTCCCCACTGTCACCAGACTCCTAAATGACCCTCTTATGGACTTACCTCATTAACACTGCACCCTGTATGCTTCATCCGATGCTAGTGCGTATGTAGTTACATTGTATATGTTGCGTTGCCCTGTTAAATATTTTCTTTTCTTCCCTTTTCTACCAATGGACTTCATGATCTATTGAGCTGCTCGCAGAAAAATACTTTTCAATGTACCTCGGTACACGTGACAATAAGTAAATCCAATCCAATCCAATCCAATTCATTTATATGGGGAGACTATCAAGATCAAGGTTATTCTCCGCCTTACAGAAGATTCAGTGGGTATTTGGTTGCCACACATGAACATTTTGGGGCGATGACCGAAGAAGCTGATGCAGAAAATTGAGAGAGACTGTTTTCACTTCTAAAAAGACTAGAACCGGAGATGTATGCTTGATGATGATAGTTAAAATATAAAAGCGGGAGCTGAGGACATTCTCGCATTCACAACTGTTTGAATTCTGGAGCATCAAACAGAAGCAGAAGCATGCACTCAGCTGTGAACCCGTTTTAAAGAGTGCTTCACACAGAGAATTACTCATCCGTTCATTGAAGAAAAACACGTCAACTGGTCACTGCCGTGACTCGGATTCGAACCGAGGTTGCTGCGGCCACAACGCAGAGTACTAACCACTATACGATCACGGCGCCACACGTTACCGCTGAGGCAAGCTATGACTGTCGATGCACTGGGTCGTCAACTGTTTGGAACCTATCATGGCCCACACTGTATGACTCTCGAGTTACAACTTTCGTAGATACACAGTTTTGATGCCTGAAACTTGGTTCCATAATAATTTTCCTGCAACAAGGATATATACACTTTAACCCAGGCTCTATAAAAATAACTATGCAACCGCTATAATATATAATACATAGCAAATTCGATATTCGTCTCAAACATATGGTATTTGGACGTTCTTCCGGTGTCTGCATCAGTTTTCTGTGTGTGCCTACTCGAGGTCCCTCCCACAGTCCAAAAATGTGAAGGTTCGGTAGATTGGCCATGCGGAAGTGTGCCAGATTGTCCATAGATTAAGTTTCGCAGGATTGGCCATGATCAACATGCCAGATTCCGGGTATTCTACCGAGAAACTTGGTCACGTCGTCCGCTGCTGATTTCATGAATCCATTTCACCCTGTATCCCTTTCCTCTCATTCCTGAATATTGTCAGTGCTAACAAGCTCTCTCTCTATTTCCCCGGCTGAATTCTCCGACCACGTATCAGTTGCACTTTGGAGCGCCTCTCATTCACCATCTCACTCGCTTTGATCCACAGAGAAAATTCTAGGCCCCATTCGTCCCACTGTTGCTATTGGGGTGAATATCTCTCTTTGGTAATTCAAATTAATATTGATTCACTTTAGATGTGAACTGACTGTTTGAAATCAGAATGAAAGAATGTGGCGTGTTTAATATTGGAACCGGAGGAAAGAAATCAAATAAATGTGGCATGAAATGTAAAAAGCACCAAGGTGGGTGGATTTGATCCCACAGAGGGACGAAGTCCAAAAAACACTTCATCCGGGGATGGGATAATATCTCGTCGCTGGGTGGAATCGAACCACCTAATTTTCGGTTAACAGCCGAACGTGCTCACCGGTAGCGCCACAGAGACGACAAATGCTGTTCCTGCATGAATAAACAACTCAAATCATGATGGAAACAGTCTCATCTTGTCCTCTTCGTAACAGCAAATTCTTGCTGATGCACCAATCTGGAACAAAAGCACAAAAGGCTGGTTAATCTCAGCAGGTATGACAGCATCTGTGGAGAGAGAACGGAGGCTGTGTTTCAAGCGAGGGTGACTTTGTGTCACAATACGCGCCTCCAGGTTGTACATTCCAGCCATTGTTGTATTTTCTGCCTCAAGATATTCGCAATGAAACTAAAATGAAACTGTCTTTTCTGATGTGCAGTAAGGACAGTTTTCTTAGTTTCTAAATATCTGTTAATTTCTCGAATCATTCTAAACAAGGGAAATGTGTCTTGACTGTCGCTGATCAGTCGCCAGCGGCCTTCGTTCTCCCCGGATTCTGATTGTCGAAGTGTTACCCGACATTCACGAAACTGGTGCTTGATTTTCGTGTGTCGCTTCATTTCCGTTTTCTCCACTGCCCACTGGCTCTATTTCCAGAAAATTGGCCCACTCATCCTCATTGCATCATGACCAGATGTCAGCTATACACTCATCCCTAGAGCATCTCGAAAGCAAGGACTCCTACATCAGACTCCTATCTATTGACTACAGCTCTGCCTTCAACACCACAATTCCAGCCACGCTCATATCAAAGCTCCAAAACCTAGGACTTGGCTTTCCACCCTGCAACTGGATCCTCGATTTTCTGACCAACAGACCACAATCGGTAAGAATGAACAACAACATCTCCTCCACAGTTGTTCTTAACACCGGTGCCCCTCATGGCTGCTTACTTATCCTCCTACTCTACTCGCTGTACGCAGACGACTGCGTGGCGAAACTGGGTTCCAAATCTATCTACAAGTTTGCTGACGATACGACAATAGTGGGCAGGATCTCGAATAACGACGAGTCAGAATACAGGCGGGAGATAGAGAACCTAGTGGAGTGGTGTAGCGACAACAATCTCTCCCTCAATGCCAGCAACACTAAACAGCTGTTCATTG
This sequence comes from Scyliorhinus torazame, assembly GCF_047496885.1. Classification (NCBI taxonomy): domain Eukaryota; kingdom Metazoa; phylum Chordata; class Chondrichthyes; order Carcharhiniformes; family Scyliorhinidae; genus Scyliorhinus; species Scyliorhinus torazame. The sequence continues at coordinate 175,285,891 of NC_092720.1, read as the reverse complement.
ACTTCAGGAAGCAAAGTACTGTACACACCCCTGTGAGCATCAACGGGGCCGAGGTGGAGATGGTTACCAATTTGAAATTCCTTGAGGTGCACAGCTCGAAAGATCTGTCCTGGTCCACCCACGTCGACGCTACCACCACGAAAGCACAACAGCGCCTATACTTGTTCAGGAAACTAAGGAAATTCGGCATGTCCACATTAACCCTTAGCAACCTTTACAGATGCACCATAGGAAGCATCCTATCGGGCTGCATCACAGCCTAGTACGGCAACTGCTCGGTCCAGGACGGCAAGACACTTCAGAGCGTCGTGGACACCGCCCAGTCCATCACAGGAACCTGCCTCCCAACCATTGACTCCATCTACACCTCCCGCTGCCTGAGGAAAGCGGGCAGCATAATCAAAGATCCACCCCACCCGGTGTACTCACTCTTCCAACTTCTTCCATCGGGCAGGAGATACAGACGTCTGAGAACACGCACGAACACACGCAAAAGCAGCTTCTTCCCCACTGTCACCAGACTCCTAAATGACCCTCTGATGGACTTACCTCAGTAACACTGCACCCTGTATGCTTCATCCGATGCCAGTGCGTATGTAGTTACATTGTATATGTTGCATTGCCCTATTAAATATTTTCTTTTCTTCCCTTTTCTACCAATGGACTTCATGATCTATTGAGCTGCTCGCAGAAAAATACTTTTCACTGTACCTCGGTACACGTGACAATAAGCAAATCCAATCCAATCCAATTCATTTATATGGGGAGACTATCAAGATCAAGATTATTCTCCGCCTTACAGAAGATTCAGTGGGTATTTGGTTGCGACACATGAACATTTTGGGGCGATGACCGAAGAAGCTGATGCAGCCTATTGAGAGAGACTGTTCTCACTTCCAAAAAGACTAGAACCGGAGGAGTATGCTTGATGATGATAGTTAAAATATAAAATCGGGAGCTGAGGACATTCTCGCATTCACAACTGTTTGAATTCTGGAGCATCAAACAGAAGCAGAAGCATGCACTCAGCTGTGAACCCGTTTTAAAGAGTGCTTCACACAGAGAATTACTCATCCGCTCATTTCAGGAAAACACGTCGACTGGTCACTGCCGTGACTCGGATTCGATCCGAGGTTGCCGCGGCCACAACGCAGAGTACTAACCACTATACGATCACGGCGTCACACGTTACCGCTGAGGCGAGCTATAACTGTCGATGCACTAGGTCGTCAACTGTTTGGAACCTATCATGGCCCACACTGTATGACTCTCGAGTTACAACTTTGGTAGATACACAGTTTTGATGCCTGAAACTTGGTTCCATAATAATATTCCTGCAACAAGGATATATACACTTTAACCCAGGCTCTATAAAAATAACTATGCAACCGCTATAATATATAATACATAGCAAATTCGATATTCGTCTCAAACATATGGTATTTGGACGTTCTCCCGGTGTCTGCATCAGTTTTCTGTGTTTGCCTGCTCGAGGTCCCTCCCACAGTCCAAAAATGTGAAGGTTCGGTAGATTGGCCATGCTGAAGTGTGCCAGATTGTCCGTAGATTAAGTTTCGCAGGATTGGCCATGATCAACATGCCGGGTTCCGGGTATTCTACCGAGAAACTTGGTCACGTCGTCCGCTGCTGATTTCTTGAATCCATTTCACCCTGTATCCCTTTCCTCTCATTCCTGAATATTGTCAGTGCGAACAAGCTCTCTCTCTATTTCCCCGGCTGAATTATCCGACCACGTATCAGTTGCACTTTGGAGCGCCTCTAATTAACCATCTCACTCTCTTTGATCCACAGAGAAAATTCTAGGCCCCATTCGTCCCACTGTTGCTATTGGGGTGAATGTCTCTCTTTGGTAATTCAAATGAATATTGATTCACTTTAGATGTGAACTGACTGTTTGAAATCAGAATGACAGCATTTGGCGTGTTTAATATTGGAACCGGAGGAAAGAAATCAAATCAACGTAGCATTAAATATAAAAAGCAGCAAGGTGGGTGATTCGCTCCCACAGAGGGACAAAGTATAAAATACACTGCATCCGGGGGTGGTATAACACTTCGTCTCTTGGTGGGATAGAAGCACCTTTCGGTTAACAGCCGAACGCGCTCACCGACTGCGCCACAGAGACGACAACTGATCCTTTTTCTCGAATCAACAAGCCGATTGATGATCGAAACAGTCTCATCTTGTCCACATCCTAACAGCAAATTCTTGCTGAATCACCAATCTGGAACAAAAACACAAAAGGCTGGGCAATATGAGCAGGTCTGACAGCGTCTGTGGAGAGAGCACGGAGCCTGTGTTTCAAGCCAGGCCGACTGTGTCAAAGAACGAAGGGTACACCATTATCCGTATTCCTGTCAATAACGCGCCTCCAGCCTTTTTTCATTCGAGCCATTGTTGTATTATACGCTTCACGATATTCGCAATAATTAAACTCTATTTTCTTATGTGCAGTCAGGACAGTTTTCTTAGTTTCTAAATATCAGTTAATTTCTCGAATCATTCTAATCAAAGAAAATGTGTCTTGACTGCCGCTGATCAGTCGGGCAGATCCCTTCGTTCTCCCCGGATTCTGTTTGTCGAAGTGTTACCCAACATTCACGAAACTAGTGCTTGGTGTTCCTGTGTCGCTACGTTTCCGTTTTCTCCATTGCCAATTGGCATTATTTCCCAAGATTCTGCCCGCTGCTCCTCGTCGTATCATGAACAGATGTCAGGAAATTCATTTATATGGAGGGACTACCGAGATCAAGTTTATTCTCCGCGTACATAGAAGGTTCAGTGAGTATTTGGTTGAGACACTTGAACATTTTGCGTGAATGGCTAAAGAAGCTGATGCAGCAAATTGAGAGAGACTGTTTTCACTTCCAAACAGACAGGAACCTGAGCAGTATGCTTGATGATAATAGTTAATATAAAAAACCGGGAGCTGAAGAGATTCTCGTATTCACAACCGTTTGAATTACAGAGCTTTAAACGGGAGCAGAAGCATGTACTCAGCTGTGAACCCGTTTTAAAGAGTTCTTTATACAGATAATTCGTCATCCGTTCATTTGGGTAAAACACATCAACTTACCGCTGCCGTGACTCGGATTCGAACAGAGGTTGCTGCGGTGAAAACGCAGAGTGCTAACCACTACACGATCACGGCGCCGCACGTCACCGGCGAGCCACATCTGTCAGTGCCGATGTGCTTGGTCATCAACTGTTTGGAATCTATCATGTCCCACACTTTATGACTCTCTAATTACAACATGAGCAGATGAACAGTTTGGATGCCTTAACCTTGGTTCCACAATAATGTTCCTGCAAAAAGGATATATACACTTTCACCCAGGCTCATAAAAATAACAATGCAACGGCTATAATAGATAATACGTAACAATTTCAAAATTCATCCCAAACATATGATATTTGGACGTACTCCCGGTGTCTGCATCGGTTTTCGCCGCCTGCTCGAGGTCCCTCCCACAGTCCAAAGATGTGACGTTTCGATGGATTGGCCATGCTAAAGTGTGCCAGATTGCCTATAGATTAGCAGTTTTGCTGGATGAGCCATGAACAACGTGCCGAGTGACGGGTATTCTACGGAGGAGCTTGGTCACATCGAGCCCTGCTGATTTTCAAAAAAAACATTTATTTTATCCTGTATCAGTTTCCTCTTATTCCTGAATATTGTCAGTGCAAACAAACTCTCTCTATCTCCATTTCAACGATTGAACCTCTCCGCCCACATACCAGTTGCACTTTCTAGTGCCTCTCATTCGCCGTCTCACCTTCTTTGATCCAAAGAGAAAAGTCTAGGCCCTTTTCGTTCCACTGTTGCTATTAGGGTGAATGTCTCTCTCTGGTAGTTCAAATTAATATTAATTAATTCTTTGGATGTGAACTGACTGTTTCAAATCAGAATGACAGCATTTGGCGTGTTTAATATTGGAACCGGAGGAAAGAAATCAAATCAATGTGGCATGAAATATAAAAAGCACCAAGGTGGGTGATTCGATAACACAAAGGGACTCAGTATTTTTAAAAAATCTATCGGCGGCGGGACAACACTTCGTCTCGCGGTGGGGTCGAACTACCAACTTTTCAATTAACAGCCGAACGCGCTAATCGATTGCGCTAATTGCACAGAGGCGAATAATCCTGCTTTGCTCGAATAAACATGTCAAATTATGGTGGCAACAGTCTCATCTAGTCCACATGGGAACAGCAAATTCTTGCTGATGCACCAATCTGGAACAAAAACACAAAACGCTGGACGATCTCAGCGGATCTGAAAGCCTCTGTGGAGAGAGAACGGAGTCTGTGATTCAAGCTAGGGTGACATTGTGTCAGTGAGCGAAGACTACGCCATTATCCGTAGCCCTGTCAATAACGCCTTCTAACCTTCTAACCTCCAGCCTTCTAACTTCGAGCCATTATTGTATTTTCTGCCACCAGATATTCGCAATGAAACTAAAATGAAACTGTATTTTCTGATGTGCAGTAAGGACAGTTATCTTAGTTTCTAAATATCAGTTAATGCCTCGAATCATTCGAAACAAGGGAACTGTCTCTTGACTGTCGCTGTTCAGTCGGGCTGCGCCCTTCATTCTCCCCGGATTCTGTTTCTCTAAGTGTTTCCCAACATTCACAAAACTGGTGCATGATTTTCGTGTGTCGCTTCGTTTCCGTTTTCTCCACCGCCACCTGGCTCTATTTCCCAAGGTTCTGCCCACTCCTCCTCATTGCATCATGGCCAGATGTCAGGAAATTCATTTATATGGAGAGACATAAGAACATAAGAACTAGGAGCAGGAGTAGGCCGTCTGGCGCCGCGAGCCTGCTCCGCCATTCAATGACATCATGGCTGATCTTTTGTGGACTCAGCTCCACGTTCCGGCCCGAACACCATCACCCTTAATCCCTTTATTCTTCAAAAAACTATCTATCTTTATCTTTAAAACATTTAATGAAGGAGCCTCTTCTGCTTCACTGGGCAAGGAATGCCATGGAATCACAACCCTTTGGATAAAGAAGTTCCCCCTAAACACAGTCCTAAATGTACTTCCACTTATTTTGCGGCTAAGCCCACTAGTTCTGCTTTCACCCGCCAGTGGAACATACCTGCCTGCATCTATCCTATCTATTCGCTTCATAATTTTATATGTTTCTGTAAGATCCCCCCTCCTCCATCTAAATTCCAGCGAGTACAGTCCCAGTCTACTCATCCTCTCCTCGTAATCCAACCCCTTCAGCCCTGGGATTAACCTAGTGAATCTCCTCTGCACATCCTCCAGTGCCAGTACGTCCTTGCACAAGTAAGGAGACCAAAACTGAACACAATACCCCAGGTGCGGCCTCACTAACAACCTTTACAATTACAGCATAACCTCCCTAGTCTTAAACTCCATCCCTCTAGCAATGATGGAAAACATTCCATTCGCCTTCTTATTCACCTGTTGCACCTGTTAACCAACTTTTTGCGACTCATGCACCAGCACACCCAGGTCTCTCTGCACAGCAGCATGTTTTACTATTTTATCATTTAAATAATAATCCCTTTTGCTGTTATTCCTACCAAAATGGATAACCTCACATTTGTCAACATTGTATTCCATCTGCCAGACCCTAGCCCATTCACTTAGCCTATCCAAATCCCTCTGCAGACGTCCAGTATCCACAGCACGTTTTGCTTTACCACTCATCTTTCTGTCGCCTGCAAACGTGGACACATTGCCCTTGGTCCCCAACTCCAAATCAACTATGGAAATTGTGAACAATTGTGGGCCCAACACTGATCCCAGAGGGACATAACTATCTACTGATTGCCAACCAGAGTAACACCCATTAATCCACACTATTTGCTTTCTATTAATTAACCAATCCTCTATCCATGCTTCTGTTTTCCCCTTAATGCCATGCATCTTTATCTTATGCTGCAACCTTTTGTGTACCAACTTACCAAAGGCTTTCTGGAAATCCAGATATATCACTATTATTGGCTCCCCGTTATCTTCCACACTGGTAATGTCCTCAAAAAAATCCACTAAATTAGTCAGGCACGCCCTGCCCATTTATGAACCCGTGCTGCTTCTGCCCAGTGGGACAGTTTTCATTCAGATGCCTCGCTATTTCTTCCTTGATGGTAGATTCCAGCATCTTCCCTACTACCGATGTTAAGCTCACTGGCCTATAATTACCCACTTTCTGCCTATGGCCTTTATTAAACAATGGTGTTACATTTGCTAATTCCCAATCCGCCGTGACCACCCCAGATTCTTGTGAATTTTCGTAAATTATCACTAGTGCATTTGCAATTTCCCTAGCCATCTCTTTTAGCACTCTGGGATGCATTCCATCGGGGTCAGGAGACTTGTCTACCTTTAGCCCCATTAACTTGCCCATCACTACCACCTTAGTGAAAGCAATGCTCTCAAGGTCCTCACCCGTTATAGCCTCATTTCTATCAGTCACTGGCATGTTATTTGTGTCTTCCACTGTGAAGACAGACCGCAAAAACCTGTTCAGTTACTCAGCCATTTCCCATCATTAAATCTCCCTTCTCATCATCGAAAGGACCAATATTTACCTTAGCCACTCTTTTTGTTTTATATTTTTGTAGAAACATTTACTATTTTAAAAAAATATTCTGAGCAACTTTACTCTCATAATCTTCTTACTCTTCTATATAGCTTTTTTAGTAGCTTTCTATTGCCCCCTAAAGACTTTCCAGTACTCTAGTCTCCCACTAATCTTTGCTACTGTATACTTTTTCCTTCAATTTGATACTCTCCCTTATTTCCTTAGATATCCACGGTCTATTTTTGCTCTTTATACCCGCCTTCCTATTTGTTGGTATAAAACTTTGCTGAACACTGTGAAAAATCGTTTGGAAGATTCTCCACTGTTCCTCAACCGTGTCACCATAAAGTCTTTGCTCCCAGTCTACGTCAGCAAGTACTTCTCTCGTCCCATTATAATTTCCTTTGTTTAAGAACAAAACACGAGTGTTTGAATTTAACCTCTCACCCTTCATCTGTATTTTAAATTCCGCCATATTCTGATAGGTCCTTCCGAGGGGATCCGTAACTATGAGATCATGAATCAATCCTGTCTCATTACGCTGGACCAGACCGAGGTCCGCTTGTACCCTCGTAAGTTCCATTACATACTAGTCTGGGAAACTATCGCGGATACATTCTATAAACTCCTCCTCAAAGCTGCCTTGACCGACCTGTTTCGACCAATCGACATGTGGATTAAAATCTCCCATGATAACTGCTGCACCATGTCTACATGCATCTGTTATTTCTTGGTTTATTGCGTGCCCCACCATAATGTTACTATTTCTTGGCCTATCGACTACTCTTATCAGTGATACTTTCGCCTTACTATTCCTGATTTCCACCTAAATGGATTCAACCTTACCCTCCATAGCACCGATGTCATCCCTTACTATTTCCCGGATGTCATCTTTAAATAACAGAGCTACACCACCTCTTACCATTCACTCTGTCCTTCCGAATAGTTTGATACCCTTGGATATTTAACTCCCAGTCGTGACCATCCTTTAACCATGTGTCAGTAATGGCCACTAAATCATAGTCATTCACGATGATATGCGCCATCAATTCATTTACATTATTCTGAATACTACTGGCATTCAGGTAAAGTACTCTTTTGTTGGCTTTTTTTTTTTTTACCTCTGTTCGAAATCTTAACACCGCGATCATTAAGTTATAATTCCTCTTAACTTTTGTCATAATTTTCCTTGTCATTGAACCCATATCTTCATGCAACAACCTGCCACATCGCTTACCATTAATGTTTTTACTTTTAGTATTACTTGCCCTATTGACTGAGCTCCCCTCAGAATTCTACAGAGAATTCCTCATTCGTTCAGTTGGAGAAAACACGTCAACTGATCGTTGCAGTGACTCGGATTCGAACCGCGGTTGCAGCAGCCACAACGCAGAGTACGAACCACGATACTTTCACGGCTTCACAAGCTGTAACTCTTGACACACTTGATCATCAACTGTTTGGAATCTATCATGGCCCACACTTTATGCCTCACTAATTAAATATTTCGTAGATACACAGTTTGGATGCATTAAACTTGGTTCCATAATAATGTTCCTGCAACAAGGGAATATGCACTTTAACCCAGGCTCAGAAAAATAATGATGCACCCGCTATAATATATAATACATAACAATTTCGATATTCATCCCAAACATATAATTTGGACGTTCTCCTGGTGTCTGCCTGGGTTTTCTCCGCGAGCTCGAGGTCACTCCCACAGTCCAAAGACGTGAAGGTTCCATGGATTGGCGAGGCTAAAGTGTGCCAGATTGTCCATGGATTAGCAGTTAAACTGGATTGGACACGACCAACGTGCCCGGTTACGGAAGCACTGCGGGGGAAGTTGGTCCCATCGTCCCCTGCTGATTTTTTGAAACCATTTCATCCTGGAAGCCTTTCCTCACATTGCTGAATATTGTCAGCGCAAACACACACACACTCTATTTCCACGATTGAACTTCTCCGCCCCTTTCGTTCAACTGTTGCTATTGGGGTGAATGTCTGTCTATCGTAGTTCAAATTAATGTGATTAACTCTTGGAGGGTGAACTGACTGTTTAAAATTAGAATGTCAGCATTTTGCGTGCTTAATATTGGAACCGGAGGAACGAAATCAAAGCAATGTGACATGAAATGTAAAATGCACCAAGGTGGGTGAATTCGATCCCACAGAGGTACGAAGTACAAAAAACACTTCATCCGTGGGTGGGAGCGAACCACTAACTTTGCGATAAACAGCCGAACGCGCTCTCCGACTGCGCCACAGAGACGACAAATGCAGCTTTTACTCTAATAAACAAGACAAATTATAATGGAAGGAATTCATCTTGTCCACATCGTAACAACAAATTCTTGCTGATGCACCAATCTGGAACAAAAAGACAAAAGGCTGGGTAATCTCAACAGGTCTGACAGCATCTGTGGAGAGCGAACGGAGTCTGTGTTTCAAGCCAGGGCGACTTTGTGTCGCAGAACGAAGACTACATCATTATCGGTAGCCCTGTCAATAACGCGCCTCCTGTTTCTTCATTCGAGCCATTGTTGTATTTTCTGCCTCCAGATCTTCGCAATGAAACTAAAATGAAAGTGTATTATCTGATGTGAAGTAAGGACAGTTTTCTTAGTTTCTAAATATCAGTTAATTTCTCGAATAATTCTAAACAAGGGAAATGTGTCTTGACTGTCGCTGATCAGTCGGGCAGCGCGCTTCGTTCTCCCCAGATTCTGTTTGTCGAAGAGTTATCCAATATTCACAAAACTGGTGCTCGATCTTCGTGTGTCGCTTCGTTTCCGTTTTCTCCACTGCCAACTGGCTCTATTTGCCCAAAATCCGCCCACTCCTCCTCATTGCATCATGACCAGATGTCAGGAAATTCATTTATATGGAGAGACTATCGAGACCAAGATTATTCTCCGCGTATACAGAAGGTTCAATGGGGATTTGGCGCCTCTCATTTGCCGTCTCACCCTCTTTGATAAAAAGAGAAAATTCTAGGCCCCTTTTGTCCCATTGTTGCTATTGGGGCTAATGTCTCTCTCTGGTCATTCACTCTTTCGATGTGAACTGACTGTTTAAAATGAGAATGAAAGCATTTGGCGTGTTTAATATTGGAAGTGGAGGAAAGAAATCAAATCAATGTGGCATGAAATGTAAAAAACACCAACGTGGGTGGATTCGATCTCACAGAGGGACGAAGTACAAAAAACACTTCATCCGGGGGTGGGATAATACTTCGTCTCTGGGTGGGATCGAACCACCAACCTTTGGGTTAACAGCCGAATGAGGCAACCGATTGCGCAACAGAGACGACAAACGCTGCTTTTGCTTTAATAAAACAGCCAAATTGTAATGGAAACAATTCATCTTGTCCACATCGTAACAGCAAATCCTTGCTGATGCACCAATCTGGAACGAAAGCCCAAAAGGCTGGGCAATCTCAGGAGGTCTGACAGCATAAACAAAGAACAAAGAACAAAGAAAAGTCCAGCATAGGAACAGGCCCTTCGACCCTCCAAGCCCGTGCCGACCATGCTGCCCGACTAACCTACAATCTCCGACACTTCCTGGGTCCGTATCACTCTATTCCCAGTCCATTCATGTATTTCTCAAGATGCCCCTTAAATGTCACTATCGTCCCCGCTTGCACCTCCTCCTCTGGTAGCATGTTCCAGGCACCCACTACCCTCTGTGTAAAAAACTTGCTCGTACATCTACTGGCAACCTTGCCCCTCACACCTTAAACCTATGCCCCCTAGTAATTGACCCCTCTACCCTGGGGAAAAGCCTCTGACTATCCACTCAGTCTATGCCCCTCATAATTTTGTAGACCTCTATCATGTCGCCCCTCAACCTCCGTCATTCCAGTGAGAACAAACCGAGTTTATTCAACCGCTCCTCATAGCTAATGCCCTCCATACCAGGCAACATTCTGGCAAATCTCTTCTGCACCCTCTCTAAAGCCTCCTCATCCTTCTGGAAGTATGGCGACCAGAATTGAACACTATACTCCAAGTGTGGCCAAACTAAGGTTCTATACAGCTGCAACATTACTTGCCAATTCTTATACTCAATGCCCCGGCCAATGAAGGCAAGCATGCCGTATGCCTTCTTGACTACCTTCTCCACCATGTTGCCCCATTCAGCGACCTGTGGACCAGTACACCTAGATCTCTCTGACTTTCAAAATTCTTGAGTGTTCTACCATTCACTGTATATTTCCTACCTGCATTAGACTTTCCAAAATGCATTACCTCACATTTGTCCGGATTAAACTCCATCTGCCATCGCTCCGCCCAAGTCTCCAAATAATCTAAATCCTGCCGTATTCTTTGACAGCCCTCATCGCTATCCGGAATTCCACCAACCTTTGTGTCATCTGCAAACTTACTAATCAGACCAGTTATATTTTCCTCCAAATCATTTATATATAGTACAAACAGCAAAGGTCCCAGCACTGATCCCTGCGGAACACCACTAGTCACAGCCCTCCAATTAGAAAAGCAACCTTCCATTGCTACTCTCTGCAGTCTATGACCTAGCCAGTTCTATATCCACCTTGCCAGCTCACCCCTGAACCCATGTGACTTCACCTTTTGTACTAGTCTACCATGAGGGACCTTGTCAAAGGCCTTACTGAAGTCCATATATACAACATCCACTGCCCTACCTGCACCAATCATCTTTGTGACCTCCTCGAAAAACTCTATCAAGTTTGAGACACAACCACCCCTTCACAAAACCATGCTGCCTCTCACTAATACGTCCATTTGCTTCCAAATGGGGGTAGATCCTGTCTCGAAGAATTCTCTCCAGTAATTTCCCTACCACTGACGTAAGGCTCACCGGCCTGTAGTTCCCTGGATGATCCTTGTTACCCTTCTTAAACAAATGAACAACAATGGCTTTTCTCCATTCCTCCGGGACATCCCCTGAAGACAGTGAGGATCCAAAGATTTCTGTCAAGGCCTCAGCAATTTCCTCTCCAGCCTCCTTCAGTATTCTGGGGTAGATCCCATCAGGCCCTGTGGACGTATCTACCTTAATATTTTTTAAGACACCCAACAGCTAGTCTTTTTGGATCTCAATGTGACCCAGGCTACCACACTCTTCTCCAGACTCAACATCATAGATTATCATAGAATTTACAGTGTAGAATGTGGCCATTCGGCCCATCAAGACTGCACCGGCTCTTGGAAAGAGCACCCTACCCAAGATCAACACCTCCACCCTATCCCCACAACCCAGTAACCCTACCCAACACGAAGTTTCAATTTTGGACACTAAGGGCAATTTATCGTGGCCAATCCATCTAACCTGCACATCTTTGGACCATGGGAGGAAACCGGAGCACCCGGAAGAAACCCACGCACACACGGCGAGGATGTGCAGACTCCACACAGACAGTGACCAAAGGCGGAATCGAACCTGGGACTCTGGAGCTGTGAAGCAATTGTGCTATCCACGATGCTACAATGCTGCCCTACCAATTCCTTCTCTTTGGTGAATACTGATGCAAAGTATTCATTTAGTACCTCGCCCATTTCCTCTGGCTCCACACATAGATTCCCTTGCCTATCCTTCAGTGGGCCAACCTTTCCCTGGTTACCCTCTTGCTTTTTATGTACGTGTAAAAACCTTGGGATTTTCCTTCACCCTATTTGCCAATGACTTTTCGTGAACCCTTCTAGCCCTCCTGACTCCTTGTTTAGGTTGCTCCCAACTTTCCTTATATTCCACACAGGCTTCTTCTGTTCCCAGCCTTTTAGCCCTGACAAATGCCTCCTTTTTCTTTTTGACGTGGCCTACAATATCTCTCATTATCCAAGGTTCCCGAAAATTGCCGTATTTATCCTTCTTCCTCACAGGAACATGCCGGTCCTGAATTCCTTTCAACTGACACTTGAAAGCCTCCCACATGTCAGATGTTGATTTACCCTCAAACATCCGCCCCCAATCAAGGTTCTTCTCTTCCCGACTAATATTGTTATAATTAGCCTTCCTCCAATTTAGCACATTCACCCTTGGTCAACTCTTATCCTTGTCTACCAGCACTTTAAAACTTACTGAATTGTGGTCACTGTTCACGAAATGCTCCCCTACTGAGACTTCTACCACCTGATCGGGCTCATTCCCCAATACCATGTCCAGTACCGCCCCGTCCCTGGTTGTACTGTCTACATGTTGTTTTAAGGAGCCCTCCTGGATACTCCTTACAAACTCTGCCCCGTCTAAGCCCCTGGCACTAAGTGAGTCCCAGTCAATATTGGGGAAGTTGAAGTCTCCCATCACCACAACCCTGTTGTTTTTGCTTTTTTCCAAAATCTGTCTACCCATCTGCCACTCTATCTCCCGCTGGCTGTTGGGAGGCCTGTAGTAAACCCCCAACATTGTGACTGCACCCTTCTTACTCCTGATCTCTACCCATATAGCCTCACTGCCCTCTGAGGTGTCCTCCCGTAGTACAGCTGTGATATCCTCCCGAACCAGTAGCGCAACTCCGCCAACCCTTTTACATCCCCCTCTACCCGCCTGAAACATCTAAATCCTGGAACGTTTAGCTGCCAATCCTGCCCTTCCCTCAACCAGGTCTCTGTAATGGCAACAACACCATAGTTCCAAGTACTAATCCAAGCTCTAAGTTCATCTGCCTTCCCCATAATACTTCTTGCATTACAACATATGCACTTCAGGCCACCAGAACTGCTGTGTTCAGCAACGTCACCCTGTCTGCTCTGCCTCAGAGCCATACTGTCTTTATTCCCTAGTTCTCCCTCAATGCTCTCACCTTCTGACCTATTGCTCCCTTGCCCACCCCCCTGCCATACTAGTTTAAACCCTCCCGTGTGACACTAGCAAACCTCGCAGCCAGGATATTTATGTCTCTCCAGTTTAGGTGCAACACGTCCTTCCTATATCGGTCACACCTGCCCCTGAAGTGCTCCCTGTGGTCCAGATAACAGAAACCCTCCCTCCTACACCAGCTGTTTAGCCACGTGTTTAGTTGCTCTATCTTCCTATTTCTAGCCTCACTAGCACGTGGCACATGGAGTAATCCGGAGATTACAATCCTAGAGGTCCTGTCTTTTCACTTTCTGCCGAGCTCCCTGAACTCCTGCTGCAGGACCTCATGCCCCTTCCTGCCTATGTCGTTAGTACCAATATGTACAACGACCTCTGCCTGTTTGCCCTCCCCCTTCAGGATGCCCTCTACCCGTTCGGAGGCATCCTGGACCCTGGCACCAGGGAGGCAAATTACCATCCCGGAGTCTCTTTCACGTCCACAGAATCGCCTATCTGTGCCACTGACTACAGAGTCCCCTATGACTTTTGCTCTTCTGCGCTTTGACCCTCCCTTCTGAACAGCAGAGCCAGCCGTGGTGCCACTGCTCTGGCTGCTGCTGTTATCCCCTGATAGGCTATCCCCCCCCCCCCCGACAGTATCCAAAGGGGTATACCTGTTCGAGAGGGGGACAGCACAAGGGATTCCTGCACTGACTGCTTGCCCTTTCTGGTGGTCACCCATTTCTCTGCCTGCACCTTGGGTGTGACCACATTTATATACCTGCTATCTGTGACGCTTTCCGCCACCTGCATGCTCCTAAGTGCATCCAATTGATGCTCCAACCGAACCATGCGGTCTGTAAGGAGCTCCAGTTAGGTGCAGTTTCTGCAGATGATGCCATCCGGGACTCTGGAAGCCTCCCGGGCCTGCCACATCTCACAGTCAGAGCACTGCACCCCTCTAACTGACATTGCGTCAATTAATTCGTAAATTAAAGTTAAATGTTAAAATTTGAAGAATTTTTTTTTACTGTTCACTACCTGTTTCCTAGCAGTAGATTTATACTATAAATGTGAAGGCTTAATACAGTACTCTCCGATCTCTGGCTTAGATACCCCTCTAAATTATAATTAAGTAATTTACATGTTTAATTAGTTTCCCAATGCTTAATTTTTTTAATTTCTGAAGATTCCCAACCAGCCACTCAGGTCACAGCTTTTCTCTGATGTCACTTCAGTCCCCCCCCCCCCCTCTCCATCCCCCCCCCCCCCCCCCCCACACACACACACACACAATTTGAAAAGGAATAAAAATAAAAATGAGTAAAACTCATTTTCTTACCTTCTGAGGGTCTCATATGCTCTCTGGTTCTCTCCCTTTCCTGGTTACCTCACTGCCCCAAATTACCAAGTTTCCAATTTCCTCGCTGGATGTGTCTTACTCACTCAGGCTATGTCTCTTTGACCTGCGCAACGCTTCTGTGGAGAGAGAACGGGGTCTGTGTTTCAAGACAGATTAGCAGTTTCGCTGGATTGGCCATGATCAACATGCCGCGTTCAGGGTATTCCATGGAGGGACTTGGTCACGTCATCCCTTGCTGATTTTTTGGAATCCATTTCACCCTGTATCCCTTTCCTCTCATTCCAGAATATTGTCAGTGCAAACAAAATCTCTCTATTTCCACGATTGAATTCACCGCCGCCATACCAGTTGCACTTTGGAGCGCCTTTCATTCGCCGTCTCACCCACTTTGATCCAAAGAGAAAAATCTAGTCCCCTTTCGTCCCACTATTGCTATTGGGGTGAATGTCTCTCTTTGGTAGGTCAAATTAACGTTGATTAATTCTTTGGATGTGAACTGACTGTTCAAAACCAGAATGGCAGCATTTGGTGTGTTTAATATTGGAACCGGAGAAAAGAAATCAAATCAATGTGGCATGAAATATAAAAAACACCAAAGTGGGTGATTCGATCCAACAGAGGGACAAAGTATAAAAAACACTTCATACGGGGAGTGGGATAAACGTCATCTCCGGGTGGGATCGAACCACCAACCCTTCGGTTAATAACGGAACGCGCTATCCGATTGCGCCACAGAAACAACAAATGCTGCTTTTGCTCGAATAAGCAAGCCAAATTACGATGGAAACCATCTCACCTTGTCCATATCGCAACAGCAACTGCTGATGCACCAATCTGGAACAAAAACACAAACGGCTGGGCAATCTCAGCAGGTCTGACAGCATCTGTGGAGAGAGAACGGAGTCTGTGTTTCAAGCCAGGGTGACTGTGTAACAGAACGAAGAGTACACCATTATCCGTAGCCCTGTCAATAACGCGCCTCCGGCCTTTTTACATTCGATCCATTGTTGTATTTTGCGCTTCCCGATATTCGCAATGAAACTAGAATTAAACTGTATTTTCTGATGTGCAGTAAGGACTGTTTTCTTAGTTTCTAAATATCAGTTAATTTCTCGAACCATTCTAATCAAAGGAAATGTGTCTTGACTGTCGCTGAACAGTCGGGCAGCGCCCTTCGTTCTCCCCGGATTCTGTTTCTCGAAGTGTTTCCCAACATTCACAAAACTGGTGCTTGATGTTCGTGTGTCGCTTCGTTTCCGTTTTCTCCATTGCAAACTGGCTCTCTTTCCAGAAAATTGGCTCACTCATCCTCATTGCATCATGACCAGATGTCAGGAAATTCATTTATATGGATGGACGATCGAGACCAAGATTATTCTCCGCGTATACAGAAGGTTAAGTGGGTATTTGGTTGAGACACTTGTATATTTTGGGTTAATGGCAAAGGAAGATGCAGCAAATTAAGAGAGACTGTTTTCACTTCCAAACAGACCAGAGCCTGAGGAGTATGCTTGATGATAATAGTTAAAATAAAAAACAGGGAGCTGAAGAGATTCTCGCATTAACAACCGTTTTTACAAAAGAACAAAGAACAAAGAAATGTACAGCACAGGAACAGGCCCTTCGGCCCTCCAAGCCCGTGCCGACCATGCTTCCCGACTAAACTACAATCTTCTACACTTCCTGGGTCCGTATCCTTCTATTCCCATCCTATTCATATATTTGTCAAGATGCCCCTTAAATGTCCCTATCGTCCCTGCTTCCACTACCTCCTCCGGTAGCGGGTTCCAGGCACCCACTACCCTCTGCGTAAAAAGCTTGCCTCGTACATCTACTCTAAACCTTGCCCCTCTCACCTTAAACCTATGTCCCCTAGTAATTGACCCCTCTACCCTGGGGAAAAGCCTCTGACTATCCACTCTGTCTATGCCCCTCATAATTTTGTATACCTCTATCAGGTCTCCCCTCAACCTCCTTCGTTCCAGTGAGAACAAATCGAGTTTATTCAATCGCTCCTCATAGCTAATGCCCTCCATACCAGGCAACATTCTGGTAAATCTCTTCTGCACCCTCTCTAAAGCCACCACATCCTTCTGGTGGTGAGGCGACCAGAATTGAACACTATACTCCAAGTGTGGCCTACCTAAGGTTCTATACAGCTGCAACATGACTTGCCAATTCTTATACTCAATGCCCCGGCCAATGAAGGCAAGCATGCCGTATGCCTTCTTGACTACCTTCTCCACCTGTGTTGCCCCTTTCAATGACCTGTCGACCTGTACTCCTAGATCTCTTTGACTTTCAATACTCTTGAGGGTTCTACCATTCACTGTATATTCCCTACCTGCATTAGACCTTCCAAAATGCATTACCTCACATTTGTCCGGATTAAACTCTATCTGCCATCTCTCTGCCCAAGTCTCCAGACAATCTAAATCCTGCTGTATCCTCCGACAGTCCTTATCGCTATTCGCAATTCCACAAACCTTTGTGTCGTCTGCAAACTTACTAATCAGGCCAGTTACATTTTCCTCCAAATCATTTATATATACTACAAAGAGCAAAGGTCCCAGCACTGATCCCTGTGGAACACCACTGGTCACAGCCCTCCAATTAGAAAAGCATCCCTCCATTGCTACTCTCTGCCTTCTATGGCCTAGCCAGTTCTGTATCCACCTTGCCAGCTCACCCCTGATCCCGTGTGACTTCACCTTTTGTACTAGTCTACCATGAGGGACCTTGTCAAAGGCCTTACTGAAGTCCATATAGACAACATCTACTGCCCTATCTGCATCAATCACCTTAGTGACCTCCTCGAAAAACTCTATCAAGTTAGTGAGACACTAAGTTCTCTCCCCTTCACAAAACCGTGCTGCCTCTCACTAATACGTCCATTTGCTTCCAAATGGGAGTAGATCCTGTCTGGAAGAATTCTCTCCAGTAATTTCCCTACCACTGAAGTAAGGCTCACCGGCCTGTAGTTCCCGGGATTATCCTTGCTACCCTTCTTAAACAGAGGAACAACATTGGCTATTCTCCAGTCCTCCGGGACATCAAACTGTAGCAGAAGCATGCACTCAGCTGTGAACCCGTTTTACAGAGTGCTTCGCACAGAGCATTCCTCATCCGTTCATTTAGGAAAAACACGTCAACTGACCATTGCCGTGACTTGGATTCGCACCGAGGTTGCTGCGCCCACAACGCAGAGTACGAACCACTATACGATCATGGCGCCACACGTTACCGCCGAGGCAAGCTACAACTGTTGATGTACTTAGTCATAATTGTTTGGAACCTATCATGGCCCATACTTTATGACTCTCGAATTACAACTTTCGTAGATACACAGTTTTGATGCCTTAACCTTGGTTCCATAATAATTTTCCTTTAACAAGGATATATGCACTTTAACCCAGGCTCATAAAAATAACAATGCTACCGCTGTAATATATAATACATAACAATTTCAATATTCGTCCCAAACATATGGCATTTGGACGTTCTCATGGTGTCTGCATCGGTTTTCTCCGCCTGCTCGAAGTCCCTCCCACAGTTCAAAGATGTGAAGGTTCGGTGGATTGGCCATGCTAAAGTGTGCCAGATTGTACATAGATTAGCAGTTTCGCTGGATTGGCCATGATCAACGTGCTGGATTACGGGTATTCTACGGTGGAGCTTGGTCACGTCGACCCCTGCTAATTAAAAAAAAAACATTTCGTCCTGTATCCCTTTCCTCACATTCTTGAATATTGTCAGTGCAAACAAACTCTCTCTATTTCCACGATTGAACTTCTCCGCCCGCATACCTGTTGCACTTTGGAGCGTCTCCCATTCGCCGTCTCACCCTCTTGATCCAAAGAGAAAAATCTCGGGCCTTTCGTCCCACTGTTGCTATTGGGGTGAATGTCTCTCTTTGGTAGGTCAAATTAATATTGATTAATTCTTTGGATGTGAACTGATTGTTTAAAATCATAATGACAGCATTTGGCGTGTTTAATATTGGAACCGGAGGAAGGAAATCAAATCAGTGTGGCATGAAATATAAAAAGCACCAAGTGGGTGATTCGATCCCACAAAGGGACAAAGTCCAAAATACAATTCATCCGGGGGTGGGATAACACTTCGTTCTGGGTGAAAACGAACCACCAAACTTTTGGTTAACTGCCGAACGCGCTAACCGATTGCGCCACAGAGACGACAAATGCTGCTTTGGCTCGAATAAAGAACCCAAATTATGATGGAAACAGTCTCCCCTTGTCCACTTGGTAACAGTAAATTCTTGCTGATGCACCAAACTGGAACAAAAGCACAAAAGGCTGAGCAATCTCACCAGATCTGACAGCATCTGTGGAGAGAGAACGGAGTCTGTTTTTGAAGCCAAGTTGACTGTGTCACAGAACGAAGAGTACCCCATTATCCGGAGCCCTGTCAATAACGCGCCTCCAGCCTTTTTACATTCGAGCCATTGTTGTATTTTCCGTTTCCCGATATTCGCAATAAAACTATAATTAAACTGTATTTTCTGATGTGCAGTAAGGACAGCGTTCTTAGTTTCTAAATATCAGTTAATTTCTCGAAACATTCTAATGAAAGAAAATGTGTCTTGACTGTCGCTGATCTGTCGTGCAGCGCTACGGAATCTGTTTCTCAAAGTGTTTCCCAACATTCACAAAACGGTTCCTTGATGTTCGTGTACCACTTCGTTTCCGTTTTCCCCATTACGAACTGTCATTATTTCGCAAAATTCTGCCCACTCCTCCTCATTGCATCATGACCAGATGTCAGGAAATTCATTTATATGGATGGACTATCGAGACCAAGATTATTCTCCGCGTATACAGAAGGTGCAGTGGGTATTTTGTTAAGACACTTGAACATTTTGCGTGAATGGCCAAAGAAAGCGATGCAGCAAATTGAGAGAGACTTCCTGCTTGATGATAATAGTTAAAATAAAAAACCGGGAGCTGAGGAGATTCTCGTATTCACAACCGTTTGAATTCTGGACCATCAAGCAGGAGCAGAAGCATGCACTCTGCTGTGAACCCGTTTTAACGAGTCCTTCATACAGAGAATTCCTCATCCGTTCATTTGGGAAAAATATATCAACTTATCGCTGCCGTGACTCGGATTCGAACCGAAATTGGTTCGGCCACAACGCAGACTACTAACCAATACACGATCACGGCACCACACGTTCCGGCAAAGGCTCACCTGCAACTGTCGATGTACTTGATTATCAACGGTGTGGCATGCATCATGGCCAACAGTTCATGACTCTCTAATTACAACTTTAGTAGATACACAGTTTGGATGCCTTAACCTTGGTTCCATAATGATGTTCCTGCAACAAGGATATATACACTTTAAACCAGGCTCATAAAAATAACAATGCAATCGCTATAATCTATAATACACAACAATTTCGATATTCATCCCAAACATATGGTATTTGGACGTTCTCCCGGTGCCTGCATCGGTTTTCTCCGCCTGCTCGACGTCGCTCCCACAGTCCAAAGATATGAAGGTTCGGGTGGATTGGCCACGGCAACGTGTGCCAGATTGTCCATTGATTAGCAGTTTCGCTGGATTGGTCATGATCTCCGTGCCGGATTAGGGGTATTGTACGGAGGAACTTCGTCATTTCGACTCCTGCTGATTTTTCGAAACCATTTCACACTGTATCCCTTTCCTCTCATTCCTGAATATTGTCAGTGCAAACAAACTCTCTCTCTATTTCCACGATTGAACTTCTCCGCCCACTTACCAATTGCACTTTGGAGCGCCTCTCAGTCGCCGCCTCACCCTCATTGATCCAAAGAGAAGAATCGAGGCCATTTTCATTCCACTGTTGCAATTAGGGTGAATATCTCTCTCTGGTCGTTCAAAGTAATATTGCTGAACTCTTTGGATGGGAACTGGCTGTTTAAAATCAAAATGATAGCATTCGGCGTGTTTAATATTGGAACCGGAGGAAAGAAATCAAATCAATGTGGCATGAAATATAAAAAGCACCACGGTGAGTGATTCTTTCCCACAGAGGGACAAAGTCTCATAAACACTTCATCCATGGGGTGGGAAAACACTTCATCACTGGGTAGAATCAAACTGCCAACCTTTTAGTTAACAGCCGAACGCGCTAACCGATTGCGCCACAGAGATGACAACCTCTGCTTTTACTCGGATTAACATATCAAATTCCGATGGAAACAGTCTCATCTTGTCCACATCGGAACAGCAAATTCTTGCTCTTGCACCAATCTGCAACAAAAATACAAAAGGCTGGGCAATCTCAGCCGGTCTGACAGCATCTGCGGAGAGAAAACTGAGTCTGTGTTTCAAGCCAGGGTGACTGTGTAACAGAACAAAGACTACACCATTATCCGTAGCCCTGTCAATAACGCGCCTCCAGACTTCTACATTCGAGCCATTGTTGTATTTTGCGCTTCCCGATACTCGCGATGAAACTATAATTAAACTGTATTTTCTGATGTGCAGTAAGAACTGTTTTCTTAGTTTCTAAATATCAGTTAGTTTCTCGAATCATTCTAATCAAAGGAAATGTGTCTTGACTGTCGCTGATCAGTCGGGCAGCGCCCTTCGTTCTCCCCAGATTCTGTTTCTCGAAATGTTTCCCAACATTCACAAAACTGGTGCTTGATGTTCGTGTGTCGCTTCGTTTCCGTTTTCTCCATTGCCAACTGGCATTATTTCCCTAAATTCTGTCCGCTCCTCCTCATTGCATCATGACCAGATGTCAGGAAATGAATTTATATGGTGGGACTATCGAGACCAAGATTATTCTCCGGGTATACAGAAGGTTCAGTGGGTATTTGGTTGAGACACTTGAAAATTTTGGGTGAATGACCAAAGAAGCTGATGCAGCAAATTGAGAGAGACTGTTTTCACTTCCAAACAGACAAGAACCTGAGGAGTATGCTTGATGATAATAGTTAAAATAAAAAACAGGGAGCTGAAGACATTCTCGTATTCACAACCGTTTGAATTCTCGAGCATCAAGCAAGCACTCAGCTGTGAACCCATTTTAAAGAGTCCTTTCCTCAGAGAATTCTTCATTAGTTCTTTTGAGAAAACCCCATCAACTTATTGCTGCCATGACTCGGATTCGAACCTAGTTTGCTGCAGCCACAACCATGAGTACGAAACACGGGACGATCACAGCGCCACACGTATCCGCCGAGGCAGATGTGTAACTGTCGATAAGTCATAATTCCTCATCCGTTCATTTGGGAAAAACAGATCAACTTTTGTGGCGTGTACACTCTTTACTCCGGGGACATTAGGATGAGATTTCTAAATTCTTGGAAGTGCAGGGTCGGATTCGGACAAGTCAGCATGGATTTAGTAAAGGGAGGCCGTGCCTGACAAACCTGTTAGAGTTCTTTGAAAAGATAACAAATAGGTTGTACCAAGGGGAGCCAATGGATGTTATCTATCTTGACTTCCAAAAGGCCTTTGATAAGGTACCTCACGGGAGACTGATGAGTAAAATAAGGGCCCATGGTGTTCGAGGCAAGGTACTAACATGGATTGACGATTGGCTGTCAGGCAGAAGGCAGAGAGTTGGGATAAAAGGTTCTTTTTCGGAATGGCAACCAGTGACGAGTTGTGTCCCACAGGGTTCAGTGTTGGGGCCACAGCAGTTCTCTTTATATCTTAACGATCTAGATGACGGGACTGGGGGCATTCTGGCTAGGTTTGCCGATGATACAAAGATAGGTGGAGGGGCAGGTAGTATGAAGGAGGTGGGGAGGCTGCAGAAAGATTTAGGCAGTTTAGGAGAGTGGTCCAAGAAATGGCTGATGAAATTCAACGTGGGCAAGTGCGAGGTCTTGCATTTTGGAAAAAAGTATAGAGGCATGGACTATTTTCTAAACGGTGACAAAATTCATAATGCTGAAGTGCAAAGGGACTTGGGAGTCCTAGTCAAGGATTCTCTAAAGGTAAACTTGCAGGTTGAGTCCGTAATTAAGAAAGCAAATGCAATGTTGCCATTCATCTCAAGAGGCTTGGAATATAAAAGCAGGGATGTACTCCTGAAGCTTTATAAAGCATTAGTTAGGCCCCATTTAGAATACTGTGAGCAATGTTGTGCCCCACACCTCATGAATGACATACTGGCACTGGAGCGGGTCCAGCGGAGATTCACATGGATGATCCCAGGAATAGTAGGCCTAACATACGATGAACGTCTGAGGATCCTGGGATTATATTCATTAGAGTTTAGGAGGTTGAGGGGAGATCTAATAGAAACTTACAAGATAATGAATGGCTTAGATAGGGTGGATGTAGGGAAGTTGTTTCTATTAGCAGGATAGACTACGACCCGGGGGCACAGCCTTAGAATAAAAGGTAGTCACTTTAGAACAGAGATGAGGAGAAATGTCTTCAGCCAGAGAGTGGTGGGTCTGTGGAATTTATTGCCACAGAGGGCGGTGGAGGCCGGGACGTTGAGTGTCTTTCAGACAGCAGTTGATAAATTCTTGATTTCTCGAGGAATTAAGGGCTATGGAGAGAGAGCGGGTAAATGGAGTTGAAATCAGCCATGATTGAATGGTGGAGTGGACTCGATGGGCCGAATGGCCTTACTTCCACTCCTATGTCTTATGGTCTTATGGTCTTATGGACATTGCTTTCAATGCAGGCACACAGTTTCCCCATTTTAATGCACTATTAATGCAGGTTTTGCCTGACCGCTTAGCATCCAGTATTAAAACTAATAACATGGACTGGTCTGACAATTCCAAACCTCAAATGAAACGTGGGGTGAGACCTGTTACAAAGACACTTTGCCCAAAGTTAAATCCGAATTCATCCAATGTCCCTCTCAAAGAAGAGCTCCTTAAGGTCAGAACTCTCAGACAGATTAACGTTACTATTGCCCAGATTGCACGGACCCTCCTGAATTTGGTAACCACTGACAGGCTCCTTAGCCCTTCACTCCATACATGGAGGATTTCGACAGCGCTCCTCCGCATCGTCCTGCTGCCAAATATAATGTCACTTGCTCCAACTGTCAACGTACAGGCCACTACGCTAGGGGTTGTCCAGCACCCCGACGACAAAGTAGATTTCAACCCTGTCGGCAGACACCCTTTACTACCTCTAACCCCTACTGACTAGCCAGATCGAACTTTCCGCTCCTCTGAACAGACCACTCTGACGAGCCCACCGCTACGATTTGCATAGAGGGCGTGCCTATCCCCTTCCTGATTGACACCGGCGTGACTCATTCTACGCTAGACTGGACATTAATTCAGAAACAGTGCTTTCCCCTTTCTGATAAGCGTGTGGAACTTGCTGGTTTCATGGGGGAAGGTGCTGTTTATCCGCTTACGAAGCCACTCTCTGTTCAATTTGAGGGCCAGGAATGTTGCATCCCTTTCACAGTTACCCGCGTCCTTGGAGTCAACCTGGTCGGACGTGACTTGCTGTGTCCCTTGCAGGTGGAAATTGTTTGCCTTGATAACGGCATTACTATATCAGCTATCCCGCAGGCCCAGCTTCGAAATTATCCCCTTTTCACTACTCCACAGTGGTGGTCGGTTGATTTTTATCCCTCACACTTTT
This sequence comes from Scyliorhinus torazame, assembly GCF_047496885.1. Taxonomy (NCBI): domain Eukaryota; kingdom Metazoa; phylum Chordata; class Chondrichthyes; order Carcharhiniformes; family Scyliorhinidae; genus Scyliorhinus; species Scyliorhinus torazame. The sequence goes on along the minus strand of NC_092720.1, from coordinate 175,261,569 downwards.
CAACTCCCTTAGATATTCCCGATCCACATGTCACTCTTTGCTACGATCATACAGGATGCTCACCTGATTTGGAGAGCATGTACCAAGACACCCTCGGTTCTCTAAAATCTGTATCATTTGTTGGCCTCGCTCAGGGAAAAGAAGGGTCTGCCTTTCTTGTCAATTTACCCCATGGCCTCTGGCATCAGTCGGGACTTGTGTCACCCCACGTGATCCTTTCTGTGAACGAAGGCTACAGTGCCAAGTCCTTGGGATTTCTGGCAGCTGCATTACGAGGACAAGCAGATCCTTTCTTTAATGGAAGTCAAATACTACCCGCAGGCACTTTACAATATTTTCAACGCCCATTTGTCCTCATTGGCACACTGCACCACCATCGTTCAGTCCAATCAACGACTTCTGAACTACCCGCAGATTTATGGGCGGCATCGAAACACGAAGTTGGTCTCACTAATGTCCCTCCCGTTGTTATTAAAGTTATACCCGACATGCCCTTTCCCTCGATTTCACAGTACCCTTTGCGCCCCGAGGTTGAAGAAGGAGTCTTGGTCATGATTCAATCGTTGCTTCAACAGGGAATTGTGGTACCATGCCAATCGCCCTGTAACACCCCGATTCTTCCAGTTCCTAAGATAGCAAGACATCCGAATGGCGTTTGGTCCAAGACCTCTGACGTATTAATCAGATAGTGGAACCCTTACATCCTATTGTTCCAAACCCGGTGACAATCCTTAGTAATGTCCCACCACAGGCGGCTGTTTTCACCCTTGTTGATTTACAACATGCCTTTTTGCAATACCCCTCGCCCCTGAATCACAGTATTTGTTTGCCTTTACATTTAAGGGCAACCAATACACTTGGACTAGGCTCCAACAGGGCTTCATTCATTCTCCAACCCTTTTCTCACAAGCATTGCACTCCCAGTTAGCGACATTATCAACTCCTGGTGGCTCCACCATCATCCAATATGTTGATGACTTACTCCTTGCCAGCCCTGACTTCACCACTAACCAGCATGACACCGTTTACCTGCTCATCCGTCTCCATTCATGGGGGTATGTGATCCCACCCACTAAAGTTCATAAAGGCCAACGGCAGGTCAAATGTTTGGGTGTCCTAATAAGTGCTACGGATCGCTCCCCTACTCAGGAACGCATTACTCCTTCACTGCAGACCCTATTTCCTATATCGCCCAAGCAGGTGCGAGCCATTTTAGGATTGGTGAACTTTTGCAGACAATGGATTGCGAATGTTACTGTCCATACTAAAGAGTTAACTCTGTACTCCTCTCAAAATGCTTCTCTTAAGTTTGAACTTCCTGATTCAGCAAAACAATCTTTTGTTACTCTGAAAAACGCCCTGGCAGCCGCCTCAGCGCCAGGACGACCTATGTATGACAGACCCTTTCAGTTGTACGTTAATGTTCTTGATGAATATGCCACTAGTGTTCTAACACAAGAACACGGTGACCGGCGTCGCTCGGTCGCCTACTATTCTACGAAATTGGACACTGTAGCTTGCAGTCTACCTCCCTGCATCCAAAGTCTTATGGCTGTCCATTTGTTAGCTCAGGCAGCCTCTAATCTGACCCTTTACCAGCCAGTACAAGTGCATACCTCACACTCTATTGTGGCTCTCCTAACGTCTCAGCAAACCCAGCATCTGACTCAAGCCCGCTTGAGCCGCTATGAGGTTTCACTATTGCAAAACCTTTACCTCTCTTTTCATTACTGTTCGACCTTAAATCATGCTGTGTTCCTCGAACAGCCCCCCGATAACCTTGTGGACCCGCCACACGATTGTTTGCTTCGGAATCACTTCCTTACCGCGCGTCGCCCGGATTTAACGGACCGGCCTATTGATAATCCAGATCTAATTTTTTATGTTAATGGCAGTTCCTCCATTTCTCTCACTGACATCCCACAGTCGGGATATGCCGTGGTAACCGACACTGATGTGCAGGAAGCAGCAGCCTTCGAGACCCCTGTCTCCGCACAAGCTATTTGCCCGTATTCAAGCATGTATTTTGGCCACATGTAAAAGTACTAATGTTTACACTGATTCTAGGTATGCCTTTGGCGTGACGCACGCTTTCGGTCGCCTCTGGCAACAGCCTCACCTCTGCGGGAGCTCCCATTCAAAATGCTCTTTGGATTAAAAATCTCTTCGATGCTAATCAGCTTCCCCATCAATTGGCAATTATTAAATGTGCTGCGCACACAAAGCGGGACACTCCCGTTCAATTAGGAAATGCCCGTGCTGATTCGGCTGCTTTAGCTGCGGCTGATTGTTCCCAGTGGGGCTAATCAGGCTCGAAAGCAGGTACCTGCACTAGGAACGAAGGGCATGCCAGACATAACTAAGTTCAAAATTTACAGAGGGACGCCTCTGATTCCGCGCGCACACTATGGAAGTCAATGGGGTGTTCACAAACCTTGACACGAGACCTCAGGCTTACTCCCGTTGGTCAAGTTTGTATTCCGAATTCTTTATTGCCGGTACTTATTGATTATTTGCATTCTTGTACCCATCTTGGCAAGGAGGGAATGGCACAGCTACTCCTGAAAACCTGGTGGCACCCAGATTTGAATACAGCAACGCAAACGCGGCAGGATCGATGCGTTATTTGCGTGAAACATAATAAGGGTAAAGGCATTAAATGCCCTCCAGGAACCACTCCCTTGCCAGATGGCCCTTTTGCCTGTATACAGCTTGATTTTATCGAATTGCCAAAAGCACAGTGCTACAAATATTGTTTAGTAATAATCAATGTATTTAGTAAATGGATTGAAGCCTTCCCCACCACAAATTGTACGGCACATACACTGGTGAAGTGGTTGTTAACGGAAGTCATTCCTCGTTTTGGGGTACCCAAAATAGTGAACTCAGACAATGGACCATATGCTGTAGCTCGGATCAATACTGAATTGTGTGAAGCACTCGTAATTAAACAGCAACTGCACTGCGCATATCACCCGCAGGCTGAGGGAATTGTGGAAAGAGCCAACGGGACATTAAGAGAAAAATTATCTAAATTAACTGAAAAAACTGGGTTAAATTGGCAAAAGGTTGGCACTATTTCACATGCATGTGACTCCCCATTCGCGGACCGGACTGTCAGCTACAGAGATAGTCTATGGTTGGCCAATGAGAACTCCCTGGGATGCCCATGAAAAATTCCTAGAGGGAGTAGACCTCCACATGATCGGGGAACAAATGCAGAAGAATTTGAAGCAATTAACACATTCTCTGAAGTTTCTCCACTCACAGGTAAAACAGGCACATCTCCCAGTAATGGCAGAGACAGTGGTCCCTCGATATCCAGTGAATAAACCCGGAGACCACATGTTGGTTAAAAACTGGGACAGAAAGAATCTAGGATAGCGCTGGAGTGGACCCTTCCGCGTACTGCTGACTACACCGACTTCCGTCAAACTTGAAGGACGTTCAAGTTGGATACATCTATCCGATTGCAAGAAGATAGTCTCCAAACCAGACGAGAACACAGGATGAAGATCTTCATAATAATTTTTGGACTATTTAGCCTTAATGGCCACTCGGTAGTGAAAAAAACGACCGAAACGAGACCTGCCTTCCAATACCTATTTATGTATGTCATATCGTTATGCCGAAAAATTGAATGTAAGCAAGTGTTGGGTTTGTACCCACATCCCCGTCTATTCGAGGGAAGGAATACCTCTCCAATCCCTCCCCTTTCATATCGCAGAGACGGTTGAATGGATTTTATGACAAAATCAAACAGGGAGCAGGGGAAATAGGGGGGATATGGAAATATGGAGATCTGCTGGCTATGACATGACTAAATTTTCAGCTTCGTATCAACCTACCTATAATCGTGCCTTGATTCCACCCTCCCTCACTGTCCACTCGTATAATGTTCAAGGTTCCATGTGTTTTAATAAATCAGGGAAAGGAAAGTTAATGGGGCAAAGTAGGTGCAACCTTACAGTTGACTGGCAAGGACCGGTACCAGGCATATCCAACAAGGGCATGTTTAACTGTGATTGGTCCAAGGTATGAAATATAACTTCTAACATTTCATGGGGACAGACATCCCCAATCCCCTGGATGACATCAGCTGATGATTTTACGGCCTATAATGGAACCTATTTCATATGCGGCACTAAAGGACATCCATGGCTTCCCATTGATTGGACAGGATCCTGCTTTTTGGGATATGTTGTACTTCAAATGCGTCACCTACCCACCTTTAAGCACTCCCCCTCGTGAGCAAAAAGGACTATTTCTAAAACAGAACAGTTCTTTATGACGGCCTTTCCCTTGTACGGAATGGGCAAGGCATCCGACGAACTGATCCACATGGCCACAGCATTGGAACAACTGGCGAACGTAATGGCAGCAGAAGCCAGGGAAACTGGACAGGCATTGGCTGAGGTCTCAGCTGAGCTAGTAGCTGTCGGGACTGTGGCATTACAAAATCGACTGGCTTTGGATTATCTGTTAGCCTCGCAGGGAGGAACGTGCGCTATCATAGGTCAGGAGTGCTGTACATATATTCCAGATGGCTCGGAAAATATCACTAACCTGGCCGACCATATAAAGAGACAGGCTTCTCAAATTCAAGAGATTGACAGTGTATTTCATGACTATAACCCGCCGGGTTGGCTAGGATGGTTGGGTCACGGAGTATTTGATTGGATCTTTAAGGCCTTCATTTTATTACTATTAATTCTACTAGGGATAGGATTGCCTGGTTGCTTGTGGAAATGCATTTTCAAACGAGTCATGGATATATCTATTTAACTAGTGGTCATGATATGACGAAAGGAGGGAATGTGATATGGTACGAATTAAGTAATGGCATGATGGGAAAACTGGTCAATGGGAAGACTGGTCAAAAGGTTTGATACAATACAAGAAAGGCTGAAACTGCTCATTCCAGCTCGCTAGGCCCAGGTAAACAATGCTGCCCTAACCATTTTCAGACTAGTATGGCCATAGGCCAATTCTGCATAACTTGAAGTCTGAAAATATTAGCGAACGTCGAGCCATTCCAAAACACCGGACCTCGGCAACTCCTGTGTAAACTAACTCGTCATAACCCAGGGCCGTAGGAATTTAAAACAAAGGTAAGTTCAGGAAGAAACAAGTCTATTCTGACCTTTCAATGTTCCCTCCGAGGACTAAATAATGGTATGAGTGATATGACCAAACATGGTCTGGTCTTTGCTTCCGTTTGTTTTTCCGATCAAACTCCTGACCATACTGTTGTCACATAATCTTGATAAAGTTAATGTATAAATATGGAGCTAATTCTCGACGAAAGCGCGGAACTTGTGAAAGATTGAGCAGTTTTGTTGACTGCTCTCTGACTTCAAGTTTCAGCCATTACTTCATGCAGTTGTTTTCGACAATAAAGCTTGTTATTCTGTCATAACGAGTGTGTTGAAATTTTCTACTACAGAAGCGTGAAAATATTGACTTTGACAGATTTCACTTCCAAAATGGCAAGAACCGGAGGAGTATGCATGATGATGATAGTTAAAATATCAAATCGGGAGCTGCGGAGATTCTCGCATTCACAACTGTTTGAATTCTGGAGCATCAAACAGAAGCAGAAGCATGCACTCAGCTGTGAACCCGTTTTAAAGAGTGCTTCACACAGAGAATTCCTCATCTGTTCATTTGGGAAAAACACGTTAACTGATCACTGCCGTGACTCGGATTCGAACCGAGGTTGCTGCAGCCACAATGCAGAGTACTAACCACTAGACGATCACGGCGCCTCACGTTACCGCCGAGGTAACCTGTAACTCTCGATATGCTTGGTCATCAACTGTTTGGAACCTATCATGGCCCACACTTTATGACTCTCTAAATACAACTTGAGTAGATACACAGTTTGGATGCCTGAACCTTGGTTCCATATTAATGTTCCTGCAAAATGGAGAAATACACGTTAACACAGGCTCATAAAAATAACAATGCAATCCCTATAATATATTATCCGTCACAATTTCGATATTCATCCCAAACAGATGGTATTTGGACGTTCTCCCAGTGTCTGCATCGGTTTTCTCCGCCTGCTCGACGTCCCACCCGCAGTCCAAAGATGTGAAGGTTCGGCAGATTGGCCATGCTAAAGTATACCAGATTGCCCATAGATTAGCAGTTTCGCAGGATTGGCCATGATCAACGTGCCGGGTGACGGGCATTCTAACGAGGAGCTTGGTCACGTCGACCCCTGCTGATTTCTTAAAAACCATTTGACCCTGTACCACTTTCCTCTCATTCCTGAATATTGTCAGTGCAAACAAACTCTCGCTCTATTTCCACGATTGAACTTCTCCTCCCACATACAGTTGCACATTCTCCCATTCGCCGTCTCACCCTCTTTGAGCCAAAGAGAACATTCTTGGCCCCTTTCGTTCCTCTGTTGCTATTGGGGTGAATGTCTCTCTATGGTAATTCAAGTTAATTTTGATTAACTCTTTGGATGTGAACTGACTGTTTAAAATCAGAATGAAAGCATTTGGCGTGTTTAATATTGAAACCGCAGAAAGGAAATTAAATCAACGTGGCATGAACTATAAAATGCTCCAAGGTGGTGATTCGATCCCACAGAGGGACGACGTAAAAAAACGGCTTCATTCGGGGGTGGAATGACACTTCGTCTCCGGGGGGGGGGCGGTGGGGGAATCTATCCACCAACCTTTACAGAGACGACAACTGCTCCCTTTGCTCGAATAAATATGCCAAATTGTGATCGAAACAATCTCATCTTGCCCACGTCACAATAGCAAATTATTGCCGATGCACCAATCTGGAAAAAAATTTAAAAGGCTGAGCAATCTCACCAGGTCTGACAGCATTTGTGGAGATGGAACGAGTCTGTGTTTCAAGCCAGGGTGACTTTGTGTCACAGAACAAAGACTACAACATTATCCGTAGCCCTGTCAATAACGCGCCTCCAGCCTTCTATATTCGAGCCATTGTTGTATTTTCTGCTTTCAGATATTCGCAATGAAACTACATTTAAACTGTATTTTCTGATGTGCAGTGAGAACAGTTTTCTTAGTTTCTAAATATCAGTTAATTTCTCGAATCATTCTAATCAAAGGAAATGGGTCTTGACTGTCGCTCATCAGTCGGGCAGCGCCCTTCGTTCTCCCCGAATTCTGTTTCACAAAACTGGTGCTTAATGTTCGTGTGTCGCTTCGTTTCCATTTCCTCCTTTGCCAACTGGCATTATTTCCCAAAACTCTGCGTGCTCCTGCTCATTGCATCATTTCCAGATGTCAGCAAATTCATTTATATGGAGGGACTATCGAGACCAAGATTATTCTCCGCGTAAACAGTAAATTCAGTGGTTATTTGGTTGTGACACGTGAACATTTTGGGTGATTGGCCAAAGAAGCTGATGCAGCAAATTGAGAGAGACTGTCGGGCAGAGGGCTGGTGAGCGGAGCTGCTGATTGGTTGTTGCGGGGGCAATTTGCATACGTCCGTGTGCTCACCCTAACTTGAAGGTGGTTTGTAGAGGAGCTGTTCTCCTCTACAGCTCGGGTTTAGAAACACTTCTTTAGTGGTTCCCTCCCTACCCCCCTCTTCTAACAAAAAAACCCCAACCGCTGTCAAGATCAAGAGGAAGGCTCGAGGGCAGGTAGAAATAGAAAGAAGTTGAACTGTGACGTCACAGCCTGCAGGTAAGAGATTGGCTGGTGACTGGTAAGAAGTTTTTCTTTTATTTTCCCTCAGGTGTTATCGTGCGGGGCGCAGATGTGGCTGAGTGATAACTTGCTGAAAAGGGCAGTGAATAACAGGTAAGCTCTTTCTTTCTTTTTTTATCGTGAAGGAATGGCAGGGAATGTAGTGCATTGTCCCTCCTGCACATTGTTTGAGGTGAGGTACGCCGTCAGTGTCCCTGCTGATTTCACCTGTGGGAAGTTCAGACATCTCCAGCTACTCAGAAACCGCGTTAGTGAACTGGAGCTGGAGCTGAATGAACTTCGGATCATTCGGGAGGGAGAGGTGGACATGGATAGAAGCTTCAGGGATGTAGTTACTCCGAAGAATAAAGATAGATGGGTGACGGTGAGAGGGGCTGAGAGGAAGCAGTCAGTACAGGGATTCCCTGTGGTCGTTCCCCTTAGTAAAATGTATACCGCTTTGGATACTGTTGGGGGAGTGGCTTACCAGGGGTAAGCCATGTGGCACAGGTCTCTGGCACAGAGTCTGTCCCTGTTGCTCAGAATGGAAGGGGGGAGAGGAGTAGAGCATTAGTCATTGGAGACTCCATAGATAGGGGGACAGATAGGAGATTCTGTGGGAACGAGAGAGACTCGCGGTTGGTATGTTGCCTCCCAGGTGCCAGGGTGCGTGATGTCTCAGATCGTGTTTTCGGGATCCTTAAGGGGGAGGGGGAGCAGCCCCAAGTCGTGGTCCACATAGGTACCAACGACATAGGTAGGAAAAGGGATAGGGATGTAAGGCAGGAATTCAGGGAGCTAGGGTGGAAACTTAGATCTAGGACAAACAGAGTTATTATCTCTGGGTTGTTACCCCTGCCATGTGATAGCGAGACGAGGAATAGGGCGAGAGAGGAGTTGAACACGTGGCTACAGGGATGGTGCAGGAGGGAGGGTTTCAGATTTCTGGATAATTGGGGTTCATTCTGGGGTCGGTGGGACCTCTTCAAACTGGATGGTCTACACCTGGACCAGAGGGGTACCAATACCCTGCGGGGTAAATTTGCTAATGCTCTTTGTGAGGGTTTAAACTAGTTCAGCAGGGGCTTGGGATCCTGAATTGTAGCTCCAGTACACAGGAGGTTGAATGTAGTGAGGTCATGAATAAGGTTTCAAATTTGCAGGAGTGTACCGGCAGGCAGGAAGGTGGTTTAAAGTGTGTCTTCTTCAATGCCAGGAGCATCCGGAATACGGTGGATGAACTTGTGTCATGGGTTGGTACCTGGGACTTCGATGTTGTGGCGATTTCAGAGACATGGATAGAGCAGGGACAGGAATGGTTGTTGTCGGTGTCGGGGTTTAGATATTTCAGTAAGCTCAGGGAAGGTAGTAAAAGAGGGGGAGGGGTGGCATTGTTAGTCAAGTTTCAGTATTACGGTGGCCGAAAGGACTCGTCTACTGAGGCAGTATGGGCTGAGGTTAGAATCTGGAAACTAGAGGTCACCCTGTTCGGGGTTTTCTATAGGCCTCCGAAAAGTTCCAGAGATGTCGAGGAAAGGATTGTAAAGATGATTCTGGATAGGAGCGAAAGCAACAAGGTAGTTGTTATGGGGGACTTTAACTTTCCAAATATTGACTGGAAACTCTATAGTTGGAGTACATTAGATGGGTCCGTTTTTGTCCAATGTGTGCAGGAGGGTTTCCTGATACGGTATGTAGATAGGCCAACGAGAGGCCAGGCCATATTGGAATTGGTACTGGGTAATGAAACAGATTTGGAGGTAGGTGAGCACTTTGGTGATAGTGACCACAATTCGATTACGTTCACTTTAGTGATGGAAAGGGATAGGTATATACCGCAGGGCAAGAGTTGTATCTGGGGGAAAGGCAATTATGGTGCGATGAGGCACGACTTAGGATGCATCGGATGGAGAGGAAAACGGCAGGTGATGGGCACAATGGAAATGTGGAGCTTCTTCAAGGAACAGCTACTGTGTGTCCTTGAGATGTATGTACCTGTCAGGCAGGGAGGAAGTGCTCGAGCAAGGGAACCGTGGTTTACAAAAGCAGTCGAAACACTTGTCATGAGGAAAAAGGAGGCTTATGTAAAGATGAGACATGAAAGTTCAGCTTAGGGCGCTCGAGAGTTACAAGTTATCTAGGAAGGCCCTAAAGAGAGCTAAGAAGAGCCAGGAGGGGACATGAGAAGTCTTTGGCAGGTAGGATCAAGGATAACCCTAAAGCTTTCTATAAATATGTCAGGAATAAAGGAATGACTGGGGTAAGAGTATGGCTAGTCAAGGACAGTAGTGGGAAGTTGTGCTTGGAGTCTGAGGAGATAGGAGAGGTGCCAAATGAATATTTTTCATCAGTATTCACACAGGAAAAAGACAATGTTGTCGAGGAGAATACTGAGATTCAGGCTAATAGAGTAGAAGGGCTTGAGGTTCATAAGGAGCAGGTGTTAGCAATTCTGGAAAGTGTAAAAATAGATAAGTCCCATGGGCCGGATGGGATTGATCCTAAGATTCTCTGGGAAGCAATGGAGGAGATTGCTGAGCCTTTAGCTTTGATCTTTAAGTCATCTTTGTCTACAGGAATAGTGCCAAAAGACTGGAGGATAGCAAATATTGTCCCCTTGTTCAAGAAGGGGAGTAGAGACAACCCCGGTATCTATAGACCAGTGAGCCTTACTGCTGTTGTGGGCAAAATCTTGGAAAGGTTTACAAGAGACAGGATGTATAATTATCTGGAAGGGAATAATTTGATTAGAGATAGTCAACACGGTTTTGTGAAGGGTAGGTCGTGCCTCACAAACCTTATTGAGTTATTTGAGAAGGTGACCAAACAGGTGGATGAGGGTAAAGCAGTTGATGTGGTGTTTATGGATTACAGTAAAGCGGTTGATAAGGTTCCCCACGGTAGGATACTGCAGAAATTACGGAGGCATGTGATTCAGGATGATTTAGCAGTTTGGATCAGAAATTGGCTAGCTGGAAGAAGACAAAGGGTGGTGGTTGATGGGAAATGTTCAGACTGGAGTCCAGTTACTAATGGTGTACCACAAGGATATGTTTTGTGCCATTGCTGTTTGTCATGTTTATAAATGGCCTGGAGGAGGGTATAGAAGGATGGGTGAGTAAACTTGCAGATGACACTAAAGTCGGTGGAGTTGTGGACAGTGCGGAAGGATGTTACAAGTTACAGAGGGACATAGATAAGCTGCAGAGCTGGGCTGAGAGGTGGCAAATGGAGTTTAATGCAGAAAAGTGTGAGGTGATTCATTTTGGAAGGAATAACAGGGCTAATGGTAAGATTCTTGGCAGTGTGGATGAGCAGAGAGATCTCGGTGTCCATGTACAAAGATCACTGAAATTTGCCACCCAGGTTGAGAGGGTTGTTAAAAAGGCGTGCGGTGTGTTAGCTTTTATTGGTTGAGGGATTGAATTTTGGAGCCATGAAGTCATCTCGCAGCTGTACAAAACTCTGGTGCGGCCGCATTTGGAGTATTGCGTGCAATTCTGGTCGTCACATTATAGGAAGGATGTGGAAGCATTGGAAAGGATGCAAAGGAGATTTACCAGAATGGTGCCTGGTATGGAGGGAAGATCTTATGAGGAAAGGCTGAGGGCCTTGAGGCTGTTGTCGTTAGAGAAAAGACGGTTAAGAGGTGACTTAATTGAGGCATACAAGATGATCAGAGGATTGGATAGGGTGCGAAGTGAGAGCCTTTTTCCTCGGATGGAGATGTCTAGCACGAGGGTACATAGCTTTAAATTGAGGGGAGATAGATATAAGACAGATGTCACAGGTAGGTTCTTTATTCAGAGAGTAGTAAGGGCGTGGAATGCCCTGCCTGCAACAGTAGGGGACTCGCCAACACTAAGAGCGTTCAAATGGTCATTGGATCGACATATGGACGATAACGGAATAGTGTAGATGGGTTTTAGAGTGGTTTCACGGGTAGGTGGAACATCGAGGGCCGAAGGGCCTGTACTCCTCTGTAATGTTCTCTGTTCTATGTTTTCACTTCCAAACAGACAAGAACCTGAGGAGTATGCTTGATGATAATAGTTAAAATAAAAAACAGGGAGCCGAAGACATTCTCGTATTCACAACCGTTTGAATTCTGGAACATCAAACAAGACCAGAAGCATGCACTCAGCTGTGAACCCGTTTTAAAGAGCCCTTCATACAGAGAATTTCTCATCCGTTCATTTGGGAAAAACACATCAACATATCGCTGCCGTGATTCGGATTCGAACCGAGGTTGCTGCGGCCACAACGCAGAATGATAACCACTATACGATCACGGCGCCTCACGTTACCGCCGCAGCAACCTGTAACTGTTGCTGTACTTGGTCATCAACTGTTTGGAATCTGTCATGGCCCACACTTTATGACTTTCTAATTACAACTTTAGTAGATACATAGTTTGGATGCCTTAACTTTGGTTCCATAATAATATTCCTGCAAAAAGGTTATATACACTTTAACACAGGCTCGCAAAAATAACAAAGCAATCGCTTTAATATATAATCCATCACATTTTCGATATCCATCCCAAACATATGGTATTTGGACGGTGTCTGCATCGGTTTTCTCCGCCTGCTCGAGGTCCCTCCCACAGTTCAAAGATGTGAAGTTTCGATGGATTGGCCATGCTAAAGTGTGCCAGATTGTCTATAGATTAGCAGTTTCGCTGGATTAGCCATGAACAACATGCCGGGCGACGGGCATTCTACGGAGAAGCTTGGTTACATCGAGCCCTTCTGTTTTGTAAAAAAACATTTATTTTATCCTGTATCCCTGTCCTCTCATTCCTGAATATTGTCACTGCAAACAAACTCTCTCTCTATTTCCACGATTGAACTTTTCCGCCCACATACCAGTTGCACTTTGGAGCGCCTCTCATTCGCCGTCTGACTCTCTTTGATACAAAGAGAAACATCTAGGCCCCTTAGGTCCCACTGTTGCTATTGGGGCGAATGTCTCTCGCTGGTAATTCAAATTAATATTGATTGACTCCTTGGATGTGAACTCACTGTTAAAAATCAGAATGACAGCATTTGGCGTGTTTAATATTGGAACCGGAGGAAATAAATCAAATCAATGAGCATGAAATGTAAAAAGCACCAAGGTGGGTGGATTCGATCCCACAGAGGGACGAAGTACAAAAAAAAGTTATCCGTGTGTGGGATAATACTCCGGCTGTGGGTGGGATCGGACCAGAAATTTTCAGTTAACAGTCGAACGCGCTAACCGTTCGCGCCACAGAGGCGACGAATGTTGGTTTGGCACTAATACACAAGCTAAATTATAATGGTAACATTTCACCTTGTCCACATCGTGCCAGGAAATCCTTGCGGCTGCAGCAATCTGGAACAAAAACACAAAAGGCTGGGCAATCTCAGCAGGTCTGACAGCATCTGTGGAGAGAGAACGGAATCAGTATTTCAAGCCAGGGTGACTGTGTCACAGGACGAAGAGTACACCATTGTATAGCCATGTCAATAACGCGCCTCCAGCCTTTTTACATTCGAACCATTGTTGTATTTTCCGCTTCCCGATATTCGCAATGAAACTATAATTAAACTGTATTTTCTGATGTGCAGTAAGGACAGTTTTCTTAGTTTCTAAATATCAGTTAATTTCTCGAATCACTCGAATCAAAGGAAATGTGTCGTGACTGTCTCTGATCAGTCGGGCAGCGCCCTTCGTTCTCCCCGGATTCTCTTTCTCGACTTATTTCCCAACATTCATAAAACTGGTGCTTGATGTTCGTATGTCGCATCCTTTCTGTTTTCTCCATTGCCAACTGGCATTATTTCCGAAAATTCTGCCTGCTCCTCTTCATTACATCATGACCAGATGTCAGGAAATTCATTTATATGGAGGCACTATCGAGACCAAGATTACTCTCCACGTATGCAGAAGGTTCAGTGGGTATTTGGTTGAGACACTTGAAAAGTTTGGGTGAATGGCCAAAAAAGCTGATGCAGCAAATTGAGAGAGACTGTTTTCACTTCCAAACAGTCAAGAACCTGAGAAATAGGCTTGATGATAAGAGTTAAAATAAAAACCGCGAGCTGAAGAGATTCTCGTATTCACAACCGTTTTCATTCTGGAACATCAACAGGAGGAGAAGCATGCATTCAGCTGTGAACCCGTTTTAAAGAGTCCTTTACACAGAGAATTCCTCATCAGTTCTTTTGAGAAAAATTCATCAATTTATCGCAGCTGTGACTCGGATTCAAAACGAGATTGGTGCGGCCAGGACGCAGGGTACTAACCACGAGACGATCACGGCTCCACACGTCAACGGCGGAGCACATTGGACCCTTTCGTTCCACTGTTGCGATTAGGGTGAATGCTCTATCTGTCGATGTATTTGGTCATCAACTGTTTGGAGTCTATCATGACCCACAGTTTATGACTCCCTAATTACAAGTTTCGCAGATACACAAGTTTGGATGCCTTAACTTTGGTTCCATAATAATGTTCCTGCAACAAGGACATATACACTTTAACCCAGACTCATAAGAATAACAATGCAACAGTTGTAATATATACTACATAACAATTTCGATATTCGTCCCAAACGTATGCATTTGGACGTTCTCCCGATATCTGCATTGGTTTTCTCCGCCTGCTCGGAGTCCCTCCCACAGTCCAAAGATGTGAAAGTTCGGTGGATTGGCCATGCTAAAGTGTGCCTGATTGTCCTTGGATTAGCAGTTTCGCCGGATTGGCCATGATCAACGTGCCGGATTACGGGTATTCTACGGAGGAACTTGGTCACTTTGTCTCCTGCTGATTTTTTGAAACCATTTCTCCCTGTATTCCTTTTCTCTCATTCCTGAATATTGCCAGTGCAAACACACTCTCTCTCTATTTCAACGATTTACTTTCTCCGCCCACATACCAGTTGCACTTTGAAAAGCCTCTAATTCGCCGTCTCACCTTCTTTGATCCAAAGAAAAAAATCCAGGCCCCTTTCGTTCCACTGTTGCTATTAGGGTGAATGTCTCTCTCTGGTCGTGCAAATTAATATTGATTAACTCTTCGGATGCGAAACGGCTGTTTAAAATCAGAATTACAGCATTGGGCGTGTTTAATATTGGAACCGGAGAAATGAAATCAAATCAATGTGGCATGAAATATAAAACGCACCAAGGTGGTGATTCGATCCCGCAGAACGACAAAGTATAAAAAACTGTTAATCCGGAGGTGGTATAACACATCGTCTCCGGGTGGGATCGAAATACCTACTTTTCGGTTAACAGCCGAACGCGTTAACCGAGTGCGCCCCAGCGACGCCAACTGCACCCTCAGCTCGAAATAACAATCCAAATTATGATAGAAACAATCACATCTTGCCCACGTCATAATAGCAATTTTTTTCACATGCACCAATCTGGAACAAAAACACAAAAGGCTGGGCAATCTCAGCAGGTCTGACAGCATCTGTGGAGACAGAACGGAGTCTGTGTTTCAAGCCAGGGTGACTATGTGTCACAGAGCAAAGTCTACATTCTCCATTATCCGTAGCCCTGTCAATAACGCGCCTCCAGCCTTCTACATTCGAGCCATTGTTGTACTTTCTGCTTCCAGATCTTCGCAATCAAACTACAATTAAACTTTATTTTCTGATGTGCAGTAAGTACAGTTTTCTCAGTTTCTAAATATCTGTTAATTTCTCGAATCATTCTAATTGAAGGAAATGGGTCTTGACTATCCCTGATCAGTCGGGCAGCGCCCTTCGTTCTCCCCGGAGTCTGTTTCTCGATGTGTTTCCTACCATTCACAAAGCTGGTGCTTGATTTTCGTGTGTCGCTTCTTTACCGTTTTCGCCACTGCCAGTGGCTCTATTTCCCAACGTTCTGCCCACTCCTCCTCATGGCATCATGACAAGATGTCAGGAAATTCATTCATATGGAGAGACTATCGAGACCAAGGTTACTCTCCGCGTATACAGAAGGCTCAGTGGGTATTTGGCCGAAGAAGCTGATGTAGCACATTGAGTGACACTGTTTTCACTTTCAAAAAGACAAGAACCGGAGTAGTATGCTTGGTGATAATAGATAAAATATAAAACCGGGAGCTGAAGAGATTCTTCTCTTCACAACCGTTTGAATTCTGTAGCATCAAACAGGAGCAGAAGCATGCACTCAGCTGTGAACCCGTTTTAAAGAGTCCCTGACACAGAGAGTTCCTCATCCGTTCATTTGGGAAAAACACACCAACTTATCGCTGCCGTTACTCGGATTTGAACCGAGGCTGCTGGGGCCGCAACGCAGAGTACGAACCACTATATGATCACGGCGCCGCAAGTTACCGTCGAAGGCAACCTGCAACTGTCGACGTACTTGGTCATCAATTGTTTGGAATCTATCATGTCCCACACTTTATGACTCTCTAATTACAACTTTAGTAGATACATAGTTTGGATCCCTTAACCTTGGTTCCATAATAATGTTCCTGCAACAAGGATATATACACTTTAACCCAGGATCATAAAAATAACAATGCAGCACCTATAATATATAATACATAACAATTTCGATATTCATCCCAACAGATGGTATTTGGAGGTTCTCCCGGTGTCTGCATCGGTATTCTCCGCATGCTCCAAGTCCCTCCCACCGTCCAAAAATATGAGGGTTCGCTGGCTTGACGATGCTAAAGTGTGCCAGATTGTCCATAGAGTAGCAGTTTCGCTGGATTGGCCATGATGAAAGTGCAAGGTGACGGATATTCTACGGAGGAGCTTGGTCACGTCGACCCCGGCTGATTTAAAAAAAAAACATTTCATCCTGCATCCCTTTCCTCTCATTCCTGAACATTTTCAGTGCAAACAAACTCTCTCTCAATTTCTACGATTGAACTTCTCCGTCCGCATACCAGTTGCACTTTGCAGCGTCTCTCATTCGCTGTCTCACACTCTATAACCCAAAGAGAAAAATCTAAGGTCCTTTCATCCCACTGTTGCTCTTGTGTGAATGTCTCTCTGTGGTATTCAAATTAATATTGATTTACTCTTTGTATATGAACTGACTGTTTAAAACCAGAAAGACAGCATTTGGTGAGTTTAATATTGGAACTGGAGGAAAGAAATCAAATCAATGTGGCATGAAATATAAAAAGCACCAAGTTGGATAATTCGATGCCACAGAGGGACAAAGTATAAGAAACACTTTATCCAGGTGTGGGATAACCGTCTCTGGGTGGGATAACCGCTTCTGGGTGGGATCAAACCACCAACTTTTCGGTTAACAGCCGAACGCGCGAACCGATTGCGCCATAGAGACCACAAATGCTTGCTTTGCTCGAATAAAAAAGCTAAATTATGATGGAAACAGTCTCATCTTGTCCACATTGAAATAAAAAATTCTTGCTGATGCACCAATCTGGAACAAAAACAAAAAAGGCTGGACAATCTCAGCAGGTCCGACAGCATCTGTTGTGAGAGAACATAGAACATAGAACAGTACAGCACAGAACAGGCCCTTCGGCCCTCGATGTTGTGCCGAGGTTTGTCCGAAACCAAGATCAAGCTATCCTCCTCCCTGTCATTCAAGAGCGTAAATGAAAAAGCCCCGGGAAAATTGACGTACAGAGAGATCTGGGTGTTCAGGTCCATTGTACCCTGAAGGTGGCTGCACAGGTCGATAGAGTGTTTCAGAAGGCATACGGCATGCTGTCCTTCATCGGAAGGGGAAATGAGTACAAGAGTTGGCAGGTCATGTTACAGTTGTATAAGACTTTGGTTCGGCCACATTTGGAATACTGCATACAGTTCTGGTCGCCACATTACCAAAAGGATGTGGATGCTTTGGCGAGGGTGCAGAGGAGCTTCATCAGGATGTTGCCCGGGGAGTCTGTGTTTCAAATGAGGGTGACTGTGTCACAGAACGAAGAGTACACCATTATCCGTAGCCCTGTCAATAACGCGCCTCCAGCCTTTTTACATTCGAGCCATTGTTGTATATTCCGCATCCCGATCTTCGCAATGAAACTATAATTAAACTGTATTTTCTGATGTGCAGTAAGGACAGTTTTCATAGTTTCTAAATATCAGTTAATTTCTCGAGTCATTCTAATCAAAGGAAATGTGTCTTGACTGTCGCTGATCAGTCGGGCAGGGCCCTTCGTTCTCCACGGAATCTGTTTCTCGAAGTGTTTCCCAACATTCACAAAACTGGTGCTTGATATTCGTGTGTCGCTTCGTTTCCGTTTTCTCCATTGCCAACTGTCATTATTTCCCAAGATTCTGCCCGCTCCTCCTCATTGCATCATGACCAGGTGTCAGGAAATTCATTTATAGGGAGGGACTATCAAGATCCGGATTATTCTCCGCGTATACAGAAGGTTCAGAGGGTATTGCTGGAGGCACTTGAACATTTTGGGTGAATGGCCGAAGATGATGCAGCAAATTGAGAGAGAGTGTTGCACATCCAAAAAGAAAAGAACCAGAGGATTATGATTGATGAGACTAGTCAAAATGTAAAACTGGAGCTGAGGAGATTCTCGTATTTAAAACAGTTTGAATTCGAGAGCATCAAACAGGAGCAGAAAGATGCACTCAGTTGTGAACCCGCTTTAAAGAGGCCTTTCACAGAGAATTCCTCATCCGTTCATTTGGGAAAACACATCAACGTATCGCTGCCGATATTCGGATTGGAACCGAGGTTGCTGCGGCCACAACGCAGAGTACTAACGACTATACGACGACCGCGCAGCACGTTACCGCCGAAGCAACGTGTAACTGTCGATGTACTTCGTCATCAACTGTTTGGAATCTATTATGGCCCACACTTATGACTCTCCAATTACAACTTTAGTACATACACGGTTTGGACGCCTTAACCTTAGTTCCATAATAATGTCCCTGCAACAAGATAAATATACACTTTAACCCAGGCTCATAAAAATAATAATGCAAATGCTATAATATACAATACATAACAATTTCGATATTCATCCCAAACATATAGTATTTGGACGTTCTCCCGGTGTCTGCATCGGTTTTCTCCGCCGCTCGAGGTCCCTACCCCACTCCAAGTATGTGAAGGTTCAGTGGATTAGCGATGCTAAAGTGTACCAGATTGTTCATAGATTGGTAGTTTACCTGGACAGGCCATGATCTACGTGCCGGGTTACGGGTATTCTACGGATGAACTTGGTCCCGTCGTCCCCTGCTTACTTTTTGAAACCACTTCACCCTGTCACCCTTTCGTCTCATTCCTGAATATTGTCAGTGCAAATAAACTTTCTCTCTATTTCCACGATTGAACTTCTCCGCCCACATACCAGTTGCACTTTGGAGCGCCTCTCATTCGTCGTCTCACCCACTTTGAACCAAAGAGAAAAATCTAGGCCCCTGTCATCCCACTGTTGCTGTTGGAGTGAATGTCTCTCTATCGGAGTTCAAATTAATATTGATTACGTTTTTGGGTGTGAACTGACTATTTAAGATCAGAATGACAGCATTTGGCGTGTTTAACATTGGAATCGCAGGAAAGAAATCAAATGAATGTCGCATCTATTATTAAAAGCACCAAGGTGGGTGATCCGACCCCACTGAGGGACGACGTTTAAAAAACACGTCATCCGGGGAGAAATTACTCTTCGTTTCGGGGTGGGATCGATCCACCATCTTAACAGCTGAACGCGCTAATCGATTGCGCCACAGAGACGACAGCTGCTCTCTTCGCTCGAATAAACATGCCAAATTATGATGGAATCAATCACATATTGCCCACGTCATAATGGCAATTATTGCCGTTGCACCAATCTGGAACAAAAACACAAAAGGCTGGGAAATTTCAGCAGGACTGACAGCATTTGTGGAGACAGAACTGAGTCTGTGTTTCAAGCCACGGTGACTTTGTGTCACAGAACAAAGACTACACCATTATCCGTAGCCCAGTCAATAACGCGCCTCCATCCTTCTAAATCCGAGCTATTGTTGTATTTTGTGCTTCCAGGTATTCGCAATGAAACTATAATTAAACTGTATTTTCTGATGTGCAGTAAGGACAGTTTTCTTAGTTCCTAAATATCACTTAATTTCTCGAATCTTTCTAATCAAAGGAAATTGGTCTTGACTGTTGCTGATCAGTCGGGAAGCGCCCTTCGTTCTCCCCGGTGTCTCTTTCTCTAAGTGTTTCTCAACATTCTCAAAACAGGAGCTTGATGTTCGTTTGTCGCTTCGTTTCCGTTTTCTCCATTGCCATCTGTCATTATTTCCCAAAATTCTGCCCGCTCCTCCTCATTGCATCATGACCAGATGTCAGGAAATTCATTTATATGGAGGGACTAGAGACCAAGATTATTCTCCGCGTATACAGAACGTTCAGTGGGTATTTGGTTGAGACATTTGAACACTTTTGGTGAATGGCCAAAGAAGCCGATGCAGCAAATTGAGAGAGACTGTTTTTACTTCCAAACAGACACGAATCTGAGGAATATGCTTGATGATAATAGTTAAACTAAAAAGCCCGGAGCTGAAGAGATTCTCGTACTCACAACCGTTTGAATTCTGGAGCACCAAACAGGAGCAGAAGCATGCACTCAGCTGTGAACCCGTTTTAAAGAGTGCTTTTTACAGAGAATTCCTCATCCGTTCATTTGGGAAAAACACATCAACTTATCGCTGCCGTGACTCGGATTCGAACCGAGGCTGCGACGGCCACAACGCAGATTACAAACCACTCTGTGATCACTGCGCCGCACCTTACCGCCGAGGCAAGCTGCAACTGTCGACGGATTTGGTCGTCAAATGTTTGGAATCTATCGTGGCCCACTTTTTATGACTCTCTAATTACGACTTTAGTAGATACACAGTTTGGTACCTAAACCTTGGTTCCATAATAATGTTCCTGCAAGACGGATATATACACTTTAACACAGGCTCATAAAAATAACAATGCAATCGCTATAATATATAATCCATCACGATTTCGAAATTCATCCCAACAGATATTATTTGGACGTTCTCCCGATTTCTGCATCAGTTTTCCCCGCCTGCTGGAGATCCCGCCCGTAGTCCAAAAATATGGAGGTACGGTGGATTGGCCATGCTAAAGTGTGCCAGATTGTCTATAGATTAGCAGTTTCGCTGGATTGGCCATGAACAACGTGCCGGGTGACGGGTATTCTACGGAGGAGCTTGGTCACGTCGACCTCTGCTGATTTTTAAAAAACCATTTCATCCTGTATCCCTTTCCTCTCATTCCTGAATATTGTCCGTGCAAACAAACTCTCTCTCTATTTCCAAGATTGAGCTTCTCCACCCACATACCAGTTGCACTTAGGCGCGCCTCTCATTCGCAGTCTCACCGTCTTTGATCCAAAGAGAAAAATCTCGGCCTCTTTCGTCCAACTATTGCTGTTGGGGTGAATGTCTCTCTATGGTAATTTATGTTAATATTGATTAACTCTTTGGATGTGAACTGACTGTTTAAAATCAGAATGACAGCATTTGGCGTGTTTAAAATTGGAACCGGAGGAAAGAAATCAAATCAATGTGGCATGAAATATAAAAAGCACCAGTGTGGGTGATTCGACCCCACAGAGGGACAAAGTATAAAAAACGTTTTATTCGGGGGTGGGATAACACTTCGTCTCCGGGGGGGAGGGGGGGGGGTCGAACCACCAACTTTTCGGTTAACAGACGAACGCGCTAAACGATTGCGCCACAGTGATGGCAAATGCTCTACCAGTTCGAATAAACAAGCCAAATTATGATGGAAACAGTCTCATCTTGTCCACATCGTAACAGCAAATTCTTGCTGATGCACCAATCTGGAACAAATACACAAAAGGCTGGGCAATCTCAGCAGGTCTATCAGCATCTGTGGACAGAGAGCGGAGTCTGTGTTTCAAGCCAGGGTGACTGTATCACAGAACGAAGAGTACACGAATTCCGTAGCCCTGTCAATAACGCGCCTCCAGCGTTTTTACATTCGAGCCATTGTCATATTTTCCGCTTCCCGATATTCGCAATGAAACTATAATTAAACTGTATTGTCTGATGTGCAGTAAGGACAGTTTTCTAAATGTCAGTTATTTTCTCGAATAATTCTTTTTTTTTTATTAAATATTTTATTGAAAATTTTTGGTCAACCAACACCATACATTGTGCATCCTTTACACAATATTATAACAACACAAATAACAATGACCTATTTTATAAACAAAAAATGAATAAATAATAAATAACAAAAATGAAAACTAGCCCTAATTGGCAACTGCCTTGTCACAAGTAACACTCTCCAAAAATATAATTTAACAGTCCAATATATAATTATCTGTAGCAACGACCTATACATACTATACAGTATATATTAACAACCCTGAGAGTCCTTCTGGTTCCTCCTCCCCCCCCCCTACCCCTCCCCCCCCCCCCCGATCCTGGGCTGCTGCTGCTGCCTTCTTTTTCCCATTCCGTCTATCTTTCTGCGAGGTATTCGACGAACGGATGCCACCGCCTGGTGAACCCTTGAGCCGACCCCCTTAGGACGAACTTAATCCGCTCTAGCTTCCTAAACCCCGCCATGTCATTTTCCAGGTCTCCACCCCCGGGGGCTTGGCTTCTTTCCACATTAGCAATATCCTGCGCCGGGCTACTAGCGACGCAAAGGCCAAAACATCGGCCTCTCTCGCCTCCTGCACTCCCGGCTCTTGTGCAACCCCAAATATAGCCAACCCCCAGCTTGGTTCGACCCGGACTCCTACTACTTTTGAAAGCACCTTTGTCACCCCCATCCAAAACCCCTGTAGTGCCGGGCATGACCAAAACATATGGGTATGATTCGCTGGGCTTCTCGAGCACCTCGCACACCTATCCTCCACCCCAAAAAATTTACTGAGCCGTGCTCCAGTCATATGTGCCCTGTGTAATACCTTAAACTGAATCAGGCTTAGCCTGGTACACGAGGACGACGAGTTTACCCTGCTTAGGGCATCTGCCCACAGCCCCTCCTCGATCTCCTCCCCCAGCTCTTCTTCCCATTTCCCTTTTAGTTGATCTACCATAGTCTCCCCTTCGTCCCTCATTTCCCTATATATATCTGACACCTTACTATCCCCCACCCATGTCTTTGAGATCACTCTGTCCTGCACCTCTTGTGTCGGGAGCTGCGGGAATTCCCTCACCTGTTGCCTCGCAAAAGCCCTCAGTTACATATACCTGAATGCATTCCCTTGGGGCAACCCATATTTCTCGGTCAGCGCTCCCAGACTCGCGAACTTCCATCCACAAACAGATCTTTCAGTTGCGTTATTCCTGCTCTTTGCCACATTCCATATCCCCATCCATTCCCCCCGGGGCAAACCTATGGTTGTTTCTTATCGGGGACCCCCCCAAGGCTCCAGTCTTTCCCCTATGCCGTCTCCACTGTCCCCAAATCTTCAGTGTAGCCACCACCACCGGGCTTGTGGTGTAGTTCCTCGGTGAGAACGGCAATGGGGCTGTCACCATAGCCTGTAGGCTAGTCCCCCTACAGGACGCCCTCTCTAATCTCTTCCACGCCGCTCCCTACTCCTCTCCCATCCACTTACTCACCATTGAAATATTTGCGGCCCAATAATACTCACTTAGGCTCGGTAGTGCCAGCCCCCCCTATCCCTGCTACGCTGTAAGAATCCCTTCCTCACTCTCGGGGTCTTCCCGGCCCACACAAAACCCATGATGCTCTTTTCAATCCTTTTTAAAAAAGCCTTCGTGATCACCACCGGGAGGCACTGAAACACAAAGAGGAATCTCGGGAGGACCACCATCTTAACCGCCTGCACCCTCCCTGCCATTGACAGGGATACCATATCCCATCTCTTGAAATCCTCCTCCATCTGTTCCACCAACCGCGTTAAATTTAACCTGTGCAATGTGCCCCAATTCTTAGCTATCTGGATCCCCAGGTAACGAAAGTCCCTTGTTACCTTCCTCAACGGTAGGTCCTCTATTTCTCTACTCTGCTCCCCTGGATGCACCACAAACAACTCACTTTTCCCCATGTTCAATTTATACCCTGAAAAATCCCCATACTCCCCAAGTATCCACATTATTTCTGGCAGCCCCTCCGCCGGGTCCGCCACGTATAGTAGCAAATCGTCCGCATACAAAGATACCCGGTGCTCTTCTCCTCCCCTAAGTACTCCCCTCCACTTCTTGGAACCCCTCAACGCTATCGCCAGGGGCTCAATCGCCAGTGCAAACAATAATGGGGACAGAGGGCATCCCTGCCTTGTCCCTCTATGGAGCCGAAAATATGCAGATCCCCGTCCATTCGTGACCACGCTCGCCACTAGGGCCCTATACAACAGCTGCACCCATCTAACATACCCCTCTCCAAAACCAAATCTCCTCAACACCTCCCACAAATAATCCCACTCCACTCTATCAAATGCTTTCTCGGCATCCATCGCCACTACTATCTCCGTTTATCCCTCTGGTGGGGCCATCATCATTACCCCTAACAACCTCCGTATATTCGTGTTCAGCTGTCTCCCTTCACAAACCCAGTTTGGTCCTCGTGGACCACCCCCGGGACACATTCCTCTATTCTCATTGCCATTACCTTGGCCAGGACCTTGGCATCTACATTTAGGAGGGAAATAGGTCTCTAGGACCCGCATTGTAGCGGGTCCTTTTCCTTCTTTAAGAGAAGCGATATCGTTGCTTCAGACATAGTCGGGGGCAGTTGTCCCCTTTCCTTTGCCTCATTAAAGGTCCTCGTCAGTACCGGGGCGAGCAAGTCCACATATTTTCTATAGAATTCGACTGGGAATCCATCCGGTCCCGGGGCCTTTCCCGCCTGCATGCTCCTAATTCCTTTCACCACTTCTTCTACCTCGATCTGTGCTCCCAGTCCCACCCTTTCCTGCTCTTCCACCTTGGGAAATTCCAGCCGATCCAAGAAGCCCATCATGCTCTCCCTCCCATCCGGGGGTTGAGCTTCATATAATTTTTTATAAAATGTCTTGAACACTCCATTCACTCTCTCCGCTCCCCGCTCCATCTCTCCTTCCGCATCCCTCACTCCCCCTATTTCCCTCGCTGCTCCCCTTTTCCTCAATTGGTGTGCCAGCAACCTGCTCGCCTTCTCCCCATATTCGTACTGTACACCCTGTGCCTTCCTCCATTGTGCCTCTGCAGTGCCTGTAGTCAGCAAGTCAAATTCTACATGTAGCCTTTGCCTTTCCCTGTACAGTCCCTCCTCCGGTGCTTCCGCATATTGTCTGTCCACCCTCAAAAGTTCTTGCAGCAACCGCTCCCGTTCCTTACTCTCCTGCTTCCCTTTATGTGCCCTTATTGATATCAGCTCCCCTCTAACCACCGCCTTCAACGCCTCCCAGACCACTCCCACCTGGACCTCCCCATTATCATTGAGTTCCAAGTACTTTTCAATGCACCCCCTCACCCTTAGACACACACCCTCATCTGCCATTAGTCCCATGTCCATTCTCCAGGGTGGGCGCCCTCCTGTTTCCTCCCCTATCTCCAAGTCCACCCAGTGTGGAGCGTGATCCAAAATGGCTATAGCCGTATACTCCGTTCCCCTCACCTTCGGGATCAATGCCCTACCCAGCACAAAAAAGTCTATTCGCGAGTAGACTTTATGGACATAGGAGAAAAACGAGAACTCCTTACTCCTAGGTCTGCTAAATCTCCACGGGTCTACACCTCCCATCTGCTCCATAAAATCTTTAAGTACCTTGGCTGCTGCCGGCCTCCTTCCAGTCCTGGACTTCGACCTATCCAGCCCTGGTTCCAACACCGTATAAAATCTCCCCCCATTATCAGCTTTCCCATCTCTAGGTCCGGAATGCGTCCTAGCATCCGCCTCTTAAAATTGGCACCATCCCAGTTCGGGGCATATACGTTTACCAAAACCACCATCTCCCCCTGTAGTTTGCCACTCACCATCACGTATCTGCCCCCGTTATCCGCCACTATAGTCTTTGCCTCGAACATTACCCGCTTCCCCACTAATATAGCCACCCCCCTGTTTTTCGCATCTAGCCCCGAATGGAACACCTGCCCCACCCATCCTTTGCGTAGCCTAACCTGGTCTATTAGTTTCAGGTGCGTTTCCTGTAACATAACCACATCTGCCTTAAGTTTCTTAAGGTGTGCGAGTACCCGTGCCCTCTTTATCGGCCCGTTCAGCCCTCTCACGTTCCACGTGATCAGCCGAGTTGGGGGGCTTCCTCCCCCACCCCCCCTTGTCGATTAGCCATCACCTTTTTCCAGCTCCTCACCCGGTTCCCACGCAGCTGTATCTCCCCCAGGCGGTGCCCCCCGCCCATCCTCTCCCATACCAGCTCCCCCCTCTCCCCAGCAGCAGCAACCCAGTAATTCCCCCCTCCCACCCCCCCCCCCGCTAGATCCCCCGCTAGCGTAATTACTCCCCCCATGTTGCTCCCAGAAGTCAGCAAACTCTGGCTGACCTCGGCTTCCCCCCGTGACCTCGGCTCGCACCGTGCGACACCCCCTCCTTCCTGCTTCTCTATTCCCGCCATGATTATCATAGCGCAGGAACCAAGCCCGCGCTTCTCCCTTGGCCCCGCCCCCAATGGCCAACGCCCCATCTCCTCCACCTCCCCTCCTCCCCCATCACCAACTGTGGGAGAGAGAAAAGTTACCACATCGCAGGATTAGTACATAAAACCCCTCTTTGCCCCCCACATTCGCCCCACCACTTTGTTCGAACGTTCTTTTTAATAACCCGCTCATTCCAGTTTTTCTTCCACAATAAAAGTACACGCTTCATCCGCCGTCTCAAAGTAGTGGTGCCTCCCTCGATATGTGACCCACAGTCTTGCCGGTTGCAGCATTCCAAATTTTATCTTCTTTTTATGAAGCACCGCCTTGGCCCAATTAAAGCTCGCCCTCCTTCTCGCCACCTCCGCACTCCAGTCTTGATAAACGCGGATCACCGCGTTCTCCCATTTACTGCTCCGAGTTTTCTTCACCCATCTAAGGACCATTTCTCTATACTTAAAACGGAGGAATCTCACCACTATGGCTCTGGGAATTTCTCCTGCTCTCGGTCCTCGCGCCATCACTCGGTATGCTCCCTCCACCTCCAACGGACCCGCCGGGGCCTCCGCTCCCATTAACGAGTGCAGCATCGTGCTCACATATGCCCCGACGACCGCTCCCTCCACACCTTCAGGAAGACCAAGAATCCTCAGGTTGTTCCTCCTTGCGTTGTTTTCCAGTGCCTCCAACCTTTCCACACATCGTTTCTGATGTGCCTCCTGCGTCTCCGTCTTCACCACCAGGCCCTGTATATCGTCCTCATTCTCGGCTGCCTTTGCCGTCACGACCCAAAGCTCCCGCTCCTGGGTCTTTTGTTCCTCCTTTAGCCCTTCGATCGCCTGTAGTATCGGGGCCAACAGCTCTTTCTTCATTTCCTTTTTGATCTCTTCCACACAGCATTTCAAGAACTCTTGTTGTTCAGGGCCCCATGTTAAACTGCCACCTTCTGACGCCATCTTGGTTTTTGCTTGCCTTCCTTGCCGCTGTTCTAAAGGATCCACTGCAATCTGGCCACTCTCTCCTCCTTTTTCCATCCGTATCCAGGGGGGATTCCCTTCTGGTTTACCGCACAGTGATTTTAGCCGTCAAAATTGCCGTTGGGGCTCCGACCAAGAGCCCAAAAGTCCGTTTCACAGGGAGCTGCCGAAACGTGCGACTCAGCTGGTCATCGCCGCACCCGGAAGTTCTTCTCGAATAATTCTAATCAAAGGAAATGTGTCTTGACTGTTGCTGATCAGTCGTGCAGCGCCCTTCGTTCTCCCCGGTGTCTCTTTCTCGAAGTGTTTCCCAACATTCTCAAAACTAGTGCTTGATTTTCGTGTGTCGCTTCTTTTCCGTTTTCTCCATTGCCAACTGGCATTATCTCCCAACATTCTGCCCGCTCCTCCTCATTGCAATCATGACCAGATGTCAGGAAATTAATTTATATGGAGGGACTATCCAGACCAAGAATATTCTCCGCGTTTACAGAAGGTTCCGTGGGTCTTTACTTGAGACACTTGAACATTTTGGGTGAATGGCCGAAGAAGCTGATGCAGCAAATTGAGAGAGACTGTTTTCACTTCCAAACAGACAAGAACCTGCGGAGTATGCTTGATGATAATAGTTAAAATAAAAAACCGGGAGCTGAAGAGATTCTCTTATTCACAACCGTTTGAATTCTGCAGCATCAAACAGGAGCAGAAGCATGCACTCAGCTGTGAACCCGTTTTAAAGAGGCCTTTGCACAAATAATTCCTCATCCGCTCATTTCGGAAAAACACATCAAATTATCGCTGCTCGTATTTCGGATTCGATCTAAGGTTGCTGCGGCCACACCGCAAAATACTGACGAGTAGACGATCACGGCGCCACACGTCGCAGCCGAAACAACGTGTAACTGGCGATGTACTTAGTCATCAACTGTTTGGAATCTATCATGGCCCAAACTTTATGATTCTCTAATAACAACTTTAGTAGATACAGAGTTTGAATGCCTTAACCATGGTTCCATAATAATGTTCCTGCAACAAGGATATATACACTTTAATTCAGGCTCATAAAAATTACCATGCGAACGCTGTAATATACAATACATAACAATTTCGATATTCATCACAAACATATGGTACTTGGACGTTCTCCCGGCGTCTGCATCGGTTTTCTCCGCCTGCTGGAGGTCGCTGCCACAGTCCAAATATGTGAAGGTTCGGTGGATTGGCCATGCTCAAGTGTGCCCGATTTTCCATCGATTAGCAGTTTCGCTGGATTAGCCATCATCAACGAGCCCGGTTACGGGTATTCTCCGGGGGAACTTAGTCACGTCGTGCCCTGCTGACCCGGAGACGAAGTGTTATCCCACCCCAGGATGAAATGTTTTTTATACTTCGTCCCTCTGTGGGATCCAATCACCGCCTTGGTGCTTTTTATATTTCATGCCACGTTGATTTGAATTCTTTTCTCCGGTTCCAATATTAAACAATATTAAAATGCTGTCTTTCTGATTTTAAACAGTCAGGTTGCATCCAAAGAGTTAATCAATATAAATTTGAAGCACCATGGAGAGACATTCACTCTAACAGCAACAGTGGAACGAAAGGGGCCTTGATTTTTCTCTTTCGATCAAAGAGGGTGAGACGGCAAATGAGAGGCGCTCCAACGCGCAACTGGTATGGGGGCGGAGAAAGTAAATCGTGGAAATAGAGAGAGAGTTTGTTTGCACTGGCAATATTCAAGAATGAGAGGAAAGGAATGCTGGTAGAAATGGTTTCAAAAAATCAGCAAGGACAAAGAGGCCAAGTTCCTCCGTAGAATATCCGTAATCCCGCACGTTGATCACGGCCAATCCAGCGAAACTGTTAATCCATGGACAATCTGGCACACTTTAGCATGGCCAATACACCGAACGTTCACATCTTTGCACTGGGAGGGACCTCGAGCAGGCGGAGAAAACCGATGCAGACACCGGGAGAAAGTCCAAATACCATAAATTTGGGATGAATATCGGAATTGGTATGTATTATATATTATAGCCATTGCATTGTTATTTTTATGAGGCTGGGTTAAAGTGTATATATCCTTGTTGCAGGAACATTATTATGGAACCAAGGTTAAGGCATCCAAACTTGTGTATCTACGAAAGTTGTTTTTAGGGAGTCATAAACTGTGCGTCATGATAGATTCCTAACACTTGATGACCAAGTACATCGACAACTCCAGACGAGCTTCGCCGGTGACGTGAGGCGCGGTGATCGTCTCGTAGTTAGAACTCTGCGTTGTTACCTCAGCAATCCCGGTTCGATTCAGAGTCACGCCAGCGATAATTTGATGAGTTTTTCGCAAATGAACTGATGAGGAATTCTCTGAGGAAAGGACTCGATATAACCGTTCCCAGCTGAGTGCATGTTTCTGCTCCTGTTTAATGCTCCAGAATTCAAACGCTTGTGAATACGAGAATCTCTTCAGCTCCCAGTTTTTTATTTTAACTATTATCATCAAGCATAATCCTCAGGTTCTTGTCTGTTTGGAAGTGAAAACAGTCTCTCTCAATTTGCTGCATCAGCTTCTTTGGCCATTCACCCAAAATGTTCAAGTGTCTCAAGTAAAGACCCACGGAACCTTCTGTATACGCGGAGAATATTCTTGGTCTGGATAGTCCCTCCATATAAATTAATTTCCTGACATCTGGTCATGATTGCAATGAGGATGAGCGGGCAGAATGTTGGGAGATAATGCCAGTTCGCAATGGAGAAAACGGAAAAGAAGCGACACACGAAAATCAAGCACTAGTTTTGAGAATGTTGGGAAAAACTTCGAGAAGAGACACCGGGGAGAACGAAGGGCGCTGCGCGACTGATCATCGACAGGCACTTCACATTTCCTTTGGTTAGAATGATTCGAGAAATCAACTGATATTAAGAAACTAAGAAAACTCTCCTTACTGTACATCAGAAAATACAGTTTAATTATAGTTTCATTGCGAATATCTGGAAGCAGAAAGTACAACAATGGCTCGAATGTAGAAGGCCGGAGGCGCGTTATTGACAGGGCTACGGATAATGGTGTAGTCTATGTTCTGTGACACATAATCACCCTGGCTTTAAACACAGACTCTGTTCTCTCGCCACAGATGCTGTCAGACCTGCTGAGATTGCCCAGCATTTTGTGTTTTTGTTCCAGATTGGTGCATCAGCAAGAATGAGCTGTTACGATGTGGACAAGATGAGACTGTGTCCATCATACATTGGCTTGCTTATTCGAGCAAAAGTGGCGTTTGTCGTCTCTGTGGCGCAATCGATGAGCGCGTTCGGCTGTTAAATGCAACGTTGGTGGTTCGATCCCACCCAGAAACGAAGTGTTATCCCACCCCCGGTTGAAGCGTATTTTACTTTGTCGCTCTGTGGGATCGAATCACCGCCTTGGTGCTTTTTATATTTCATGCCAGGTTGATTTTATTTCCTTTCTGAGTTCCAATATTAAACACGACAAATGCTGTGTTTCTGATTTTCAACAGTCAGTTCGCATCCAAAGGTTTAATCAATATGAATTTGAACCACCATGGAGAGACATTCACCTAACAGCAATAGTGGAACGAAAGGGGCTTAGATCTTTCTCTTTCGATCAAAGAGTGTGAGACGGCGAATGAGAGGCGCTCCAACGCGCAACTGGTATTTGGGCGGAGAAAGTTAATCGTGGAAATAGAGAGAGAGGTTGTTTGCACTTGCAATATTCAAGAATGAGAGCAAAGGATTGCTGGGAGAAATGGTTTCAAAAAATCAGCAAGAGACAAAGAGACCAAGTTCCTCCGTAGAATACCCGTAATCCCGCAAATTGATCACGGCCAATCCAGCGAAACTGTTAACCCATGGACAATCTGGCTCATTTTAGCATGGCCAATACACCGAACGTTCACATCTTTGCACTGCGGGAGGGACCTCGAGCAGGTAGAGAAAAACGATGCAGACACCGGGAGAACGTCCAAATACCATAAGTTTGGGATGAATATCGGAATTGGTATGTATTATATATTATAGCCATTGCATTGTTATTTTTATGAGCCCGGTTAATTATCCTTGTTGCAGGAACATTATTATGGAACCAAAGTTAAGGCATCCAAACTTGTGTATCTACTAAAGTTGTTTTTAGGGAGTCATAAACTGTGCGTCATGATAGATTCCAAACAGTTGATGACCAAGTACATCGACAGTTACAGACATGCTTCGCCGGTGACGTGTGGCGCCGTGATCGTCTCGTGGTTAGTGCTCTGCGTTGTGGCCGCAGCAATTTCGATTCAGAGTCACGACAGCGATAATTTGATGAGTTTTTCGCAAATGAACTGATGAGGAATTCTCTGAGGAAAGGAATCTTTAAAACGGGCTAACATCTGAGTGCATGTTTCTGCTCCTGTTTGATGCTCCAGAATTCAAACGCTTGTGAATACGAGAATCTCTGCAGCTCCCAGTTTTTTATTTTAACTATTATCAGCAAGCATACTCCTCAGGTTCTTGTCTGGTTGGAAGTGAAAACAGTCTCTCTCAATTTGCTGCATCAGCTTCTTTGGCCATTCACCCAAAATGTTCAAGTGTCTCAAGTAAAGACCCACGTAACCTTCTGTATACGCGGAGAATATTCTTGGTCTGGATGGTCCCTCCAACTCCATGAATTTCCTGACATCTGTCATGATGCAATGAGGAGGAGCGGGCAGGATTTTGGGAGATAATGCCAGCTGGCAATGGAGAAAATGGAAAAGAAGCGACACACGAAAATCAAGCACTAGTTTTGTGAATGTTGGGAAACACTTCGAGAAAGAGACACCGGGGAGAACGAAGGACGCTGCCCGACTGCTCATCGACAGTGACGTCACATTTCCTTTGGTTAGAATGATTCGAGAAATCAACTGATATTTAGAAACTAAGATAACTGTCCTTACTGCACATCAGAAAATACAGTTTAATTACAGTTTCATTGCGAATATCTGGAAGCAGAAAATACAACAATGGCTGGAATGTAGAAGGCTGGAGGGCGTTATTGACAGGGCTACAGATAACGGCGTAGTCTTTGTTCTGTGACACATAATCACCCTGGCTTGAAATACAGACTCCGTTTTCTCTCCACAGATGCTGTCAGACCTGCTGAGATTGCCCAGCATTTTGTGTTTTTGTTCCAGATCGGTGCATCAACAAGAATGAGCTGTTACGATGTGGACAAGATGAGACTGTGTCCATCTTAAATTGGCTTGTTTATTGGAGCTAACAGAGCATCTGTCGTCTCTGTGGCGCAATCGTTTCGCGCGTTCGGCTGTTAATCGAAGGGTTGGTGGTTCGATCCCACCCAGAGACGGAGTGTTATCCCACCTCGGGTGAAGCGTATTTTACCTTGTCCCTCTGTCGGGTCGATTTTATATTTCATGCCACGTTGATTTGATTTCTTTTCTCCGGTTCCAATATTAAACACGCCAAATGCTGTCTTTCTGATTTTAAACAGTCAGTTCGCATCCAAATGGTTAATCAATATGAATTTGAATTTCCATGGAGAGACATTCACCCAATAGCAACAGTGGGATGAAAGGATCTTAGATTTTTCTCTTTGGATCAAAGAGGGCGAGACGGCGAATGAGAGACGCTCCAAAGTTCAACTGGTATGCGGGCGGAGATGTTGAGTCGTAGAAATAGAGAGAAAGTTGGTTTGCCCTGACAATATTCAGGAATGAGAGGAAAGTGAGACAGGATGAAATGGTTATTTTAAAATCAGCAGGGGTCTTCGTGATCAAGCTCCTCCGTAGAATGCCAGTCACCTGGCACGTTGATCTTGGCCAATCCAGCAAAACTGGTATTCTATGGACAATCTGGCACACTTTAGCATGGCCAATCAACCGAACCTTCACATCTTTGGACTATGGGAGGGACGTCGAGCAGGCGGAGAAAACCGATGCAGAGACGGGAGAACGTCCAAATGCCATATATTTGGGATGAATGTCGAAATTGTTATGTATTATCTATTATAGCGGTTCTTTTTATCAGCGTGGGTTAAAATATATATCTCCTTGTTGCAAGAACATTACTCTGGAACCAATGTTGATGTATCCAAACTGTGTATCTACGAAACTTGTAATGAGAGAGTCATAAAGTGTTGGCCATGATAGATTCCAAACAGTTGGTGATCAAGTACATCGGCAGTCACTGTGCACCTCGGCGGTAACGTGTGGCGTCGTGATCGTGTAGTGGTTAGTACTTTGCGCTGTGGCTGCATCAACCTCGCTTCGACTCCGAGTGACGACAGCGGTAAGTTAATGTGTATCTCGGAAATGAACGGGTGCGGAATTCTCTGTGTAAGGCCTCTTTAAAGTCGGTCACAACTGAGTGCATGTTTCGGCTCCTGAATTCAAACTGTTGTGAATACGAGAATCTCCTCAGATCACGGTTTTATATTTTAACTATTATCATCTATCATACTCCTACGGGTCTTTTAGTTTTGCAAGTGAAAACAGTCTCTCTCAATTTGTTCCATCAACTTCTTCGGCAATTCACCCAAAACCTTCAAGTGTCTCAACCAAATACCCACTGAACCTTCTTAATACGCGGAGAATAATCTTGGTCACGATAGTCCCTCCATGGAAATGAATTTCCTGACATCTGGTCATGAAGCAGTGAGGAGGAGTGGGCAGAATTCTGAGAAATAGAGCCACTTGGCAGTGGAGAAAAGGATACGAAGCAACACACGAAAATCAAGCACTAGGTTTGTGAATGTTGGGAAACACTTCGAGAAAGAGACTCCGGGGAGAACGAAGGGCGCTGCCCGACTGATCGTCGACAGTCAAGACACATTTCCTTTGGTTAGAATGAGCAATCAACTGATATTTAGAAACTAAGAAAACTGTCCTAACTGCACATCAGAAAATACAGTTTTATTATAGTTTCACTGCTAATATCTGGAAGCAGAAAATACAAAAATGGCTCGAATGTAAAATGGTGGAGGAGCGTTATTGACAGGGCTACGGATAATGGTGTAGTCTTTGTTCTGTAACACAAAGTCACCCTGTCTTGAACCACAGACTCCGTTCTGACTTCTCAGATGCTGTAAGACCTGCCGAGATTGCCCAACCTTTTGTGTTTTTGTTACAGATTTGTGCATGGACAATAAGTTGCTCTGAGGACGTGGCCAGGATGAGATTGTTTCCATCATAATTTGGCATGTTTATTCGAGTGACTTGAGCAGTTGCCGTCTCTGTGGCGCAATCGGTTAGCGCGTTCGGCTGTTAACCGAAAGGTTGGTGGTTCAATCCCACCCGGAGACGAAATGATATCTCTCCTGCGGAGGAACTTTTTTGTATACTTCGTCTCTCAGTGGGATCGAATCAACGCCTTCGTGATTTTTATATTTCATGCCACGTTGATTTGATTTATTTTCTCCGGTTCCAATATTAAGCACGCCAAATGCTGTCTTTATGATTTCAAACAGTCAGTTCGCATCCAAAGGTTTAATAAATATGAATTTGAACCACCATGGAGAGACATTCACCTAACAGCAACAGTGGAACGAAAGGGGCCTAGATTTTTCTCTTTAGATCAAAGAGTGTGAGACGGCGAATGAGAGGTGCTCCAACGCGCAACTGGTATTTGGGTGGAGAAAGTCAATCGTGGAAATAGAGAGAGAGTTTGTTTGCACTTGCAATATTCAAGAATGAGAGCAAAGGAATGCTGGGAGAAATGGTTTCAAAAAATCAGCAAGAGACAAAGAGACCAATTTCCTCCGTAGAATACCCGTAATCCCGCAAATTGATCAGGGCCAATCCAGCGAAACTGTTAACCCATGGACAATCTGGCTCATTTTAGCATGGCCAATACACCGAACGTTCACATCTTTGCACTGCGGGAGGGACCTCGAGCAGGTAGAGAAAAACGATGCAGACACCGTTAGAACGTCCAAATACCATAAGTTTGGGATGAATATCGGAATTGGTATGTATTATATATTATAGCCATTGCATTGTTATTTTTATGAGCCCGGTTAATTATCCTTGTTGCAGGAACATTATTATGGAACCAAAGTTAAGGCATCCAAACTTGTGTATCTACTAAAGTTGTTTTTAGGGAGTCATAAACTGTGCGTCATGATAGATTCCAAACAGTTGATGACCAAGTACATCGACAGTTACAGACATGCTTCGCCGGTGACGTGTGGCGCCGTGATCGTCTCGTGGTTAGTGCTCTGCGTTGTGGCCGCAGCAATTTCGATTCAGAGTCACGGCAGCGATAATTTGATGAGTTTTTCGCAAATGAACTGATGAGGAATTCTCTGAGGAAAGGAATCTTTAAAACGGGCTAACATCTGAGTGCATGTTTCTGCTCCTGTTTGATGCTCCAGAATTCAAACGCTTGTGAATACGAGAATCTCTTCAGCTCCCAGTTTTTTATTTTAACTATTATCAGCAAGCATACTCCTCAGGTTCTTGTCTGGTTGGAAGTGAAAACAGTCTCTCTCAATTTGCTGCATCAGCTTCTTTGGCCATTCACCCAAAATGTTCAAGTGTCTCAAGTAAAGACCCACGTAACCTTCTGTATACGCGGAGAATATTCTTGGTCTGGATGGTCCCTCCAACTCCATGAATTTCCTGACATCTGTCATGATGCAATGAGGAGGAGCGGGCAGGATTTTGGGAGATAATGCCAGCTGGCAATGGAGAAAATGGAAAAGAAGCGACACACGAAAATCAAGCACTAGTTTTGTGAATGTTGGGAAACACTTCGAGAAAGAGACACCGGGGAGAACGAAGGACGCTGCCCGACTGCTCATCGACAGTGACGTCACATTTCCTTTGGTTAGAATGATTCGAGAAATCAACTGATATTTAGAAACTAAGAAAACTGTCCTTACTGCACATCAGAAAATACAGTTTAATTACAGTTTCATTGCGAATATCTGGAAGCAGAAAATACAACAATGGCTCGAATGTAGAAGGCTGGAGGGCGTTATTGACAGGGCTACAGATAACGGCGTAGTCTTTGTTCTGTGACACATAATCACCCTGGCTTGAAACACAGACTCCGTTTTCTCTCCACAGATGCTGTCAGACCTGCTGAGATTGCCCAGCATTTTGTGTTTTTGTTCCAGATCGGTGCATCAACAAGAATGAGCTGTTACGATGTGGACAAGATGAGACTGTGTCCATCTTAAATTGGCTTGTTTATTGGAGCTAACAGAGCATCTGTCGTCTCTGTGGCGCAATCGTTTCGCGCGTTCGGCTGTTAATCGAAGGGTTGGTGGTTCGATCCCACCCAGAGACGGAGTGTTATCCCACCTCGGGTGAAGCGTATTTTACCTTGTCCCTCTGTCGGGTCGATTTTATATTTCATGCCACGTTGATTTGATTTCTTTTCTCCGGTTCCAATATTAAACACGCCAAATGCTGTCTTTCTGATTTTAAACAGTCAGTTCGCATCCAAATGGTTAATCAATATGAATTTGAATTTCCATAGAGAGACATTCACCCAATAGCAACAGTGGGATGAAAGGATCTTAGATTTTTCTCTTTGCATCAAAGAGGGCGAGACGGCGAATGAGAGACGCTCCAAAGTTCAACTGGTATGCGGGCGGAGATGTTGAGTCGTAGAAATAGAGAGAAAGTTGGTTTGCCCTGACAATATTCAGGAATGAGAGGAAAGTGAGACAGGATGAAATGGTTATTTTAAAATCAGCAGGGGTCTTCGTGATCAAGCTCCTCCGTAGAATGCCAGTCACCTGGCACGTTGATCTTGGCCAATCCAGCAAAACTGGTATTCTATGGACAATCTGGCACACTTTAGCATGGCCAATCAACCGAACCTTCCCATCTTTGGACTATGGGAGGGACCTCGAGCAGGCGGAGAAAACCGATGCAGAGACGGGAGAACGTCCAAATGCCATATATTTGGGATGAATGTCGAAATTGTTATGTATTATCTATTATAGCGGTTCTTTTTATCAGCGTGGGTTAAAATATATATCTCCTTGTTGCAGGAACATTACTCTGGAACCAATGTTGAGGTATCCAAACTGTGTATCTACGAAACTTGTAATGAGAGAGTCATAAAGTGTTGGCCATGATAGATTCCAAACAGTTGGTGATCAAGTACATCGGCAGTCACTGTGCACCTCGGCGGTAACGTGTGGCGTCGTGATCGTGTAGTGGTTAGTAATTTGCGCTGTGGCTGCATCAACCTCGCTTCGACTCCGAGTCACGACAGCGGTAAGTTAATGTGTATCTCGGAAATGAACGGGTGCGGAATTCTCTGTGTAAGGCCTCTTTAAAGTCGGTCACAACTGAGTGCATGTTTCGGCTCCTGAATTCAAACTGTTGTGAATACGAGAATCTCCTCAGATCACGGTTTTATATTTTAACTATTATCATCTATCATACTCCTACGGGTCTTTTAGTTTTGCAAGTGAAAACAGTCTCTCTCAATTTGTTCCATCAACTTCTTCGGCAATTCACCCAAAACCTTCAAGTGTCTCAACCAAATACCCACTGAACCTTCTTAATACGCGGAGAATAATCTTGGTCACGATAGTCCCTCCATGGAAATGAATTTCCTGACATCTGGTCATGAAGCAGTGAGGAGGAGTGGGCAGAATTCTGAGAAATAGAGCCACTTGGCAGTGGAGAAAAGGATACGAAGCAACACACGAAAATCAAGCACTAGGTTTGTGAATGTTGGGAAACACTTCGAGAAAGAGACTCCGGGGAGAACGAAGGGCGCTGCCCGACTGATCGTCGACAGTCAAGACACATTTCCTTTGGTTAGAATGAGCAATCAACTGATATTTAGAAACTAAGAAAACTGTCCTAACTGCACATCAGAAAATACAGTTTTATTATAGTTTCACTGCTAATATCTGGAAGCAGAAAATACAAAAATGGCTCGAATGTAAAATGGTGGAGGAGCGTTATTGACAGGGCTACGGATAATGGTGTAGTCTTTGTTCTGTAACACAAAGTCACCCTGTCTTGAACCACAGACTCCGTTCTGACTTCTCAGATGCTGTAAGACCTGCCGAGATTGCCCAACCTTTTGTGTTTTTGTTACAGATTTGTGCATGGACAATAAGTTGCTCTGAGGACGTGGCCAGGATGAGATTGTTTCCATCATAATTTGGCATGTTTATTCGAGTGACTTGAGCAGTTGCCGTCTCTGTGGCGCAATCGGTTAGCGCGTTCGGCTGTTAACCGAAAGGTTGGTGGTTCAATCCCACCCGGAGACGAAATGATATCTCTCCTGCGGAGGAACTTTTTTGTATACTTCGTCTCTCAGTGGGATCGAATCAACGCCTTCGTGATTTTTATATTTCATGCCACGTTGATTTGATTTATTTTCTCCGGTTCCAATATTAAGCACGCCAAATGCTGTCTTTATGATTTCAAACAGTCAGTTCGCATCCAAAGGTTTAATCAATATGAATTTGAACCACCATGGAGAGACATTCACCTAACAGCAACAGTGGAACGAAAGGGGCCTAGATTTTTCTCTTTAGATCAAAGAGTGTGAGACGGCGAATGAGAGGTGCTCCAACGCGCAACTGGTATTTGGGTGGAGAAAGTCAATCGTGGAAATAGAGAGAGAGTTTGTTTGCACTTGCAATATTCAAGAATGAGAGCAAAGGAATGCTGGGAGAAATGGTTTCAAAAAATCAGCAAGAGACAAAGAGACCAATTTCCTCCGTAGAATACCCGTAATCCCGCAAATTGATCAGGGCCAATCCAGCGAAACTGTTAACCCATGGACAATCTGGCTCATTTTAGCATGGCCAATACACCGAACGTTCACATCTTTGCACTGCGGGAGGGACCTCGAGCAGGTAGAGAAAAACGATGCAGACACCGGGAGAACGTCCAAATACCATAAGTTTGGGATGAATATCGGAATTGGTATGTATTATATATTATAGCCATTGCATTGTTATTTTTATGAGCCCGGTTAATTATCCTTGTTGCAGGAACATTATTATGGAACCAAAGTTAAGGCATCCAAACTTGTGTATCTACTAAAGTTGTTTTTAGGGAGTCATAAACTGTGCGTCATGATAGATTCCAAACAGTTGATGACCAAGTACATCGACAGTTACAGACGTGCTTCGCCGGTGACGTGTGGCGCCGTGATCGTCTCGTGGTTAGTGCTCTGCGTTGTGGCCGCAGCAATTTCGATTCAGAGTCACGGCAGCGATAATTTGATGAGGTTTTCGCAAATGAACTGATGAGGAATTCTCTGAGGAAAGGACTCTTTAAAACTGGCTCACATCTGAGTGCATGCTTCTGCTCCTGTTTGATGCTCCAGAATTCAAACGGTTGTGAATACGAGAATCTCTTCAGCTCCCAGTTTTTTATTTTAACTATTATCATCAAGCATACTCCTCAGGTTCTTGTCTGGTTGGAAGTGAAAACAGTCTCTCTCAATTTGCTGCATCAGCTTCTTTGGCCATTCACCCAAAACGTTCAAGTGTCTCAAGTAAAGACCCACGGAACTTTCTGTATACGCGGAGAATATTCTTGGTCTGGATGGTCCCTCCATCTCCATGAATTTCCTGACATCTGTCATGATGCAATGAAGAGGAGCGGGCAGGATTTTGGGAGATAATGCCAGTTGGCAATGGAGAAAATGGAAAAGAAGCGACACAAGAAAATCAAGCACTAGTTTTGTGAATGATGGGAAACACTTCGAAAAAGAGACACCGGGGAGAACGAAGGGCGCTGCCCGACTGCTCATCGACAGTGACGTCACATTTCCTTTGGTTAGAATGATTCGAGAAATCAACTGATATTTAGAATCTAAGAAAACTGTCCTTACTGCACATCAGAATATACAGTTTAATTATAGTTTCATTGCGAATATCTGGAAGCAGAAAATACAGCAATGGCTCGAATGTAGAAGGCTGGAGGGCGTTATTGACAGGGCTATGGATAATGGCGTAGTCTTTGTTCTGTGACACATAATCAACGTGGCTTGAAACACAGACTCCGTTCTCTCTCCACAGATGCTGTCAGACCTGCTGAGATTGCCCAGCATCTTGTGTTTTTGTTCCAGATTGGTTAGGGTTAGGGTTAGGGTTAGGGTCCTTTTCTCCGATTTAAGATTTCTTTTCTCCGGTTCCAATATTAAACACGCCAAATTCTGTCTTTTTGATTTTAAACATTCAGTTCGCATCCAAAGGGTTAATGAATATGAATTTGAATTACCATAGAGAGACATTCACCCAATAGCAACAGTGGGATGAAAGGATCTTAGATTTTTTTCTTTGGATCAAAGAGGGCGAGACGGCGAATGAGAGACGCTCCAAAGTTCAACTGGTATGCGGGCGGAGATGTTGAGTCGTAGAAATAGAGAGAAAGTTCGTTTGCACTGACAATATTCAGGAATGAGAGGAAAGGGATACAGGATGAAATGGTTTTTAAAAAATCAGCAGGGGTCTTCGTGATCAAGCTCCTCCGTAGAATGCCAGTCACCTGGCACGTTGATCTTGGCCAATCCAGCGAAACTGCTAGTCTATGGACCATCTGGCACACTTTAGCATGGCCAATCCACCGAACCTTCACATCTTTGGACTGTGGGAGGGATCTCGAGCAGGCGGAGAAAATCGATGCAGAGACGGGAGAAAGTCCAAATGCCATAAATTTGGGCTGAATGTCGAAATTGTTATGTGTTATCTATTATAGCGGTTCTTTTTATCAGCGTGGGTTAAAATGTATATATCCTTGTTGCAGGAACATTACTCTGGAACCAATGTTGAGGTATCCAAACTGTGTATCTACGAAACTTGTAATGAGAGAGTCATAAAGTGTTGGCCATGATAGATTCCAAACAGTTGATGATCAAGTACATCGGCAGTCACTGTGCACCTCGGCGGTAACGTGTGGCGTCGTGATCGTATAGTGGTTAGTACTTTTCGCTGTGGCTGCAGCAACCTTCTTCGACTCCGAGTCACGACAGCGGTAAGTTAATGTGTATCTCGGAAAGGAACGGGTGTGGAATTCTCTTTGTAAGGCCTCGTTAAAGCGTGTCACAACTGAGTGCATGTTTCTGCTCCTGTTGGAGGCACCTGAATTCAAACTGTTGTGAATACGAGAATCTCCTCAGATCACGGTTTTATATTTTAACTATTTTCATCTATCATACTCCTCCAGGTCTTTTATTTTTGCAAGTGAAAACAGTCTCTCTCAATTTGTTCCATCAGCTTCTTCGGCTATTCACCCAAAACTTTCAAGTGTCTCAACCAAATACCCACTGAACCTTCTTTATACGCGGAGAATAACCTTGGTCTCGATAGTCCCTCAATGGAAATGAATTTCCTGACATCTGGTCATGAAGCAGTGAGGAGTGGGCAGAATTCTGAGAAATAGAGCCACTTAGCAGTTGAGAAAAGGATACGAAGCAACACACGAAAATCAAGCACTAGGTTTGTGAATGTTTGGAAACACTTCGAGAAAGAGACTCCGGGAAGAACGAAGGGCGCTGCCCGACTGATCGTCGACAGTCAAGACACATTTCCTTTGGTTAGAATGAGAAATCAACTGATATTTAGAAACTAAGAAAACTGTCCTAACTGCACATCAGAAAATACAGTTTTATTATAGTTTTACTGCGAATATCTGGAAGCAGAAAATACAAAAATGGCTCGAATGTAAAAGGCTGGAGGCGCGTTATTGACAGGGCTACGGATAATGGTGTAGTCTTTGTTCTGTAACACAAAGTCACCCTGTCTTGAACCACAGACTCCGTTCTGACTTCTCAGATGCTGTAAGAACTGCCGAGATTGCCCAACCTTTTGTGTTTTTGTTCCAGATTTGTGCATGGACAATAATTTGCTCTGAGGACGTGGCCAGGATGAGATTGTTTCCATCATAATTTGGCATGTTTATTTGAGTGACGTGAGCAGTTGCCGTCTCTGTGGCGCAATCGGTTAGCGCGTTCGGCTGTTGACCGAAAGGTTGGTGTTCAATCCCACCGAGAGGCGTAATGATATCCCTCCCGAGGATCAAATGTTTTGTCTACTTCGTCCCTCTGTGGGATCGAATCACCGCCTTGGTGCTTTTTATATTTCATGCCACGTTGATTTGATTTATTTTCTCCGGTTCCAATATTAAACACGCCAAATGCTGTCTTTATGATTTCAAACAGTCAGTTCGCATCCAAAGGTTTATCAATATGGATTTGAACCACCATGGAGAGACATTCACCTAACAGCAACAGTGGAACGAAAGGGGCCTAGATTTTTCTCTTTAGATCAAAGAGTGTGAGACGGTGAATGAGAGGCACTGCAACGCGCAACTGGTATTTGGGCGGAGAAAGACAATCGTGGAAATAGAGAGAGAGTTTGTTTGCACTTGCAATATTCAAGAATGAGAGGAAAGGAATGCTGGGAGAAATGGTTTCAAAAAATCAGCAAGAGACAAAGAGACCAAGTTCCTCCGTAGAATACCCGTAATCCCGCAAATTGATCACGGCCAATCCAGCGAAACTGTTAATCCATGAACAATCTGGCTCATTTTAGCATGGCCAATACACCGAACGTTCACATCTTTGCACTGCGGGAGGGACCTCGAGCAGGTAGAGAAAACCGATGCAGACACCGGGAGAACGTCCAAATACCATAAGTTTGGGATGAATATCGGAATTGTTATGTATTATATATTATAGCCATTGCATTGTTATTTTTATGAGCCCGGTTAATTATCCTTGTTGCAGGAACATTATTATGGAACCAAAGTTAAGGCATCCAAACTTGTGTATCTACTAAAGTTGTTTTTAGGGAGTCATAAACTGTGCGTCATGATAGATTCCAAACAGTTGATGACCAAGTACATCGACAGTTACAGATATGCTTCGCCGGTGACGTGTGGCGCCGTGATCGTCTCGTGGTTAGTGCTCTGCGTTGTGGCCGCAGCAATTTCGATTCAGAGTCACGGCAGCGATAATTTGATGAGGTTTTCGCAAATGAACTGATGAGGAATTCTCTGAGGAAAGGACTCTTTAAAACGGGCTCACATCTGAGTGCATGCTTCTGCTCCTGTTTGATGCTCCAGAGTTCAAACGCTTGTGAATACGAGAATCTCTTCAGCTCCCACTTTTTTATTTTAACTATTATCATCAAGCATACTCCTCAGGTTCTTGTCTGGTTGGAAGTGAAAACAGTCTCTCTCAATTTGCTGCATCAGCTTCTTTGGCCATTCACCCAAAACGTTCAAGTGTCTCAAGTAAAGACCCACGGAACTTTCTGTATACGCGGAGAATATTCTTGGTCTGGATGGTCCCTCCATCTCCATGAATTTCCTGACATCTGTCATGATGCAATGAAGAGGAGCGGGCAGGATTTTGGGAGATAATGCCAGTTGGCAATGGAGAAAATGGAAAAGAAGCGACACACGAAAATCAAGCACTAGTTTTGTGAATGTTGGGAAACACTTCGAGAAAGAGACACCGGGGAGAACGAAGGGCGCTGCCCGACTGCTCATCGACAGTGACGTCACATTTCCTTTGGTTCGAATGATTCGAGAAATCAACTGATATTTAGAATCTAAGAAAACTGTCCTTACTGCATATCAGAAAATACAGTTTAATTATAGTTTCATTGCGAATATCTGGAAGCAGAAAATACAACAATGGCTCGAATGTAGAAGGCTGGAGGGCGTTTTTGGCAGGGCTGCGGATAATGCCGTAGTCTTTGTTCTGTGACACATAATCACCCTGGCTTGAAACACAGACTCCGTTCTCTCTCCACAGATGCTGTCAGACCTGCTGAGATTGCTCAGCAATTTGTGTTTTTGTTCCAGATTGGTGCATCAACAAGAAGGAACTGTTACGATGTGGACAAGATGAG
The DNA here is from genome assembly GCF_047496885.1 of Scyliorhinus torazame. Lineage (NCBI taxonomy): Eukaryota > Metazoa > Chordata > Chondrichthyes > Carcharhiniformes > Scyliorhinidae > Scyliorhinus > Scyliorhinus torazame. The sequence continues at coordinate 175,217,526 of NC_092720.1, read as the reverse complement.
ACTGTGTCCATCTTAAACTGGCTTGTTTATTGAAGCTAAAAGAGCATTTGTCGTCTCTGGGGCGCAATCGGTCAGCGCGTTCGGCTGTTAACAGAAAGGTTGGTGGTTCGATTCCACCCAGAGACGAAGTGTTATCCCACCCCGCGTGAACCGCATTTTACTTTGTCCCTCTGTGCGATCGAATCACCGCCTTGGTGCTTTTAATATTTCATGCCAGGTTGATTTGATTTCTTTTCTCCAGTTCCAATATTAAACACGCCAAATTCTGTCTTTCTGATTTTAAACATTCAGTTCGCATCCAAAGGGTTAATGAATATGAATTTGAATTACCATGGAGAGACATTCACCCAATAGCAACAGTGGGATGAAAGGATCTTAGATTTTTCTCTTTGGATCAAAGAGGGCGAGACGGCGAATGAGAGACGCTCCAAAGTTCAACTGGTATGCGGGCGGAGATGTTGAGTCGTAGAAATAGAGAGAAAGTTGGTTTGCACTGACAATATTCAGGAATGAGAGGAAAGGGATACAGAATAAAATGGTTTTTAAAAAATCAGCAGGGGTCTTCGTGATCAAGCTCCTCCGTAGAATGCCAGTCACCTGTCACGTTGATCTTGGCCAATCCAGCGAAACTGCTAGTCTATGGACAATCTGGCACACTTTAGCATGGCCAATCCACCGAACCTTCACATCTTTGGACTATGGGAGGGACCTCGAGCAGGCGGAGAAAATCGATGCAGAGACGGGAGAAAGTCCAAATGCCATATATTTGGGCTGAATGTCGAAATTGTTATGTGTTATCTATTATAGCGGTTCTTTTTATCAGCGTGGGTTAAAATGTATATACCCTTGTTGCAGGAACATTACTCTGGAACCAAAGTTGAGGTATCCAAACTGTGTATCTACGAAACTTGTAATGAGAGAGTCATAAAGTGTTGGCCATGATAGATTCCAAACAGTTGATGATCAAGTACATCGGCAGTCACTGTGCACCTCGGCGGGAACGTGTGGCGTCGTGATCGTATAGTGGTTAGTACTTTGAGCTGTGGCTGCATCAACCTCGCTTCGACTCCGAGTCACGACAACGGTAAGTTAATGTGTATCTCGAAAATTAACGGGTGCGGAATTCTCTGTGTAAGGCCTCTTTAAAGCGGGTCACAACTGAGTGCATGTTTCTGCTCCTGTGAGAGGCACCTGAATTCAAACTGTTGTGAATACGAGAATCTCCTCAGGTCACTGTTTTATATTTTAACTATTTTCATCCATCATACTCCTTCGGGTCTTTTATTTTTGCAAGTGAAAACAGTCTCTCTCAATTTGTTACATCAGCTTCTTCGGCTATTCACCCAAAACTTTCAAGTGTCTCAACCAAATAACCACTGAACCTTCTTTATACGCGGAGAATAATCTTGGTCTCGATAGTCCCTCCATGGAAATGAATTTCCTGACATCCGGTCATGAAGCAGTGAGGAGTGGGCAGAATTCTGAGAAATAGAGCCACTTAGCAGTGGAGAAAAGGATACGAAGCAACACACGAAAATCAAGCACTAGGTTTGTGAATGTTGGGAAACACTTCGAGAAAGAGACTCCGGGGAGAACGAAGGGCGCTGCCCGACTGATCGTCGACAGTCAAGACACATTTCCTTTGGTTAGAATGAGAAATCAACTGATATTTAGAAACTAAGAAAACTGTCCTAACTGCACATCAGAAAATACAGTTTTATTATAGTTTCACGGCGAATATCTGGAAGCAGAAAGTACAAAAATGGCTCGAATGTAAAAGGCTGGAGGAGCGTTATTGACAGGGCTACGGATAATGGTGTAGTCTTTGTTCTGTAACACAAAGTCACCCTGTCTTGAACCACAGACTCCGTTCTGACTTCTCAGATGCTGTAAGACCTGCCGAGATTGCCCAACCTTTTGTGTTTTTGTTCCAGATTTGTGCATGGACAATAATTTGCTCTTATGACGTGGCCACTATGAGATTGTTTCCATCATTATTTGGCATGTTTATTCGAGTAACCAGAGTAGTTGTCGTCTCTGTGGCGCAATCGGTTAGCGCGTTCGGCTGTTAATCGAAAGTTTGGTGGTTCAATCCCACCCAGAGACGAAATGATATACCTCCCGAGTTTGAATTGTTTTGTATACTTCGTCCCTCTGTGGGATCGAATCACCGCCTTGGTGCTTTTTATATTTCATGCCACGTTGATTTGATTTATTTTCTCCGGTTCCAATATTAAACACGCCAAAAGCTGTCTTTATGATTTCAAACAGTCAGTTCGCATCCAAAGGTTTAATCAATATGAATTTGAACCACCAATGAGAGACATTCACCTAACAGCAACAGTGGAACGAAAGGGGCCTAGATTTTTCTCTTTCGATCAAAGAGTGTGAGACGGCGAATGAGAGGCGCTCCAACGCGCAACTGGTATTTGGGCGAAGAAAGTCAATCGTGGAAATAGAGAGAGTGTTTGTTTGCACTTGCAATATTCAAGAATGAGAGGAAAGGAATGCTGGGAGAAATCGTTTCAAAAAATCAGCAAGAGACAAAGAGACCAAGTTCCTCCATAGAATACCCGTAATCCCGCAAATTGATCACGGCCAATCCAGCGAAACTGTTAATCCATGGACAATCTGGCTCATTTTAGCATGGCCAATACACCGAACGTTCACATCTTTGCACTGCGGGTGGGACCTCGAGCAGGGGAAGAAAACCGATGCAGACACCGGGAGAACGTCCAAATACCATAAGTTTGGGATGAATATCGGAATTGTTATGTATTATATATTACAGCCATTGCATTGTTATTTTTATGAGCCCGGTTAATTATCCTTGTTGCAGGAACATTATTATGGAACCAAAGTTAAGGCATCCAAACTTGTGTATCTACTAAAGTTGTTTTTAGGGAGTCATAAACTGTGCGTCATGATAGATTCCAAACAGTTGATGACCAAGTACATCGACAGTTACAGACATGCTTCGCCGGTGACGTGTGGCGCCGTGATCGTCTCGTGGTTAGTGCTATCCGTTGTGGCCGCAGCAATTTCGATTCAGAGTCACGGCAGCGATAATTTGATGAGTTTTTCGCAAATGAACTGATGAGGAATTCTCTGAGGAAAGGACTCTTTAAAACGGGCTCACATCTGAGTGCATGCTTCTGCTCCTGTTTGATGCTCCAGAATTCAAACGCTTGTGAATACGAGAATCTCTTCAGCTCCCAGTTTTTTATTTTAACTATTATCAGCAAGCATACTCCTCAGGTTCTTGTCTGGTTGGAAGTGAAAACAGTCTCTCTCAATTTGCTGCATCAGCTTCTTTGGCCATTCACCCAAAATGTTCAAGTGTCTCAAGTAAAGACCCACGGAACCTTCTGTATACTCGGAGAATATTCTTGGTCTGGATGGTCCCTCCATCTCCATGAATTTCCTGACATCTGTCATGATGCAATGAAGAGGAGCGGGCAGGATTTTGGGAGATAATGCCAGTTGGCAATGGAGAAAATGGAAAAGAAGCGACACACGAAAATCCAGCACTAGTTTTGCGAATGATGGGAAACACTTCAAGAAAGAGACACCGGGGAGAAATAAGGGCGCTGCCCGACTGCTCATCGACAGTGACGTCACATTTCCTTTGGTTAGAATGATTCGAGAAATCAACTGATATTTAGAATCTAAGAAAACTGTCCTTACTGCACATCAGAATATACAGTTTAATTATAGTTTCATTGCGAATATCTGGAAGCAGAAAATACAACAATGGCTCGAATGTAGAAGGCTGGACGGCGTTATTGACAGGGCTATGGATAATGGCGTAGTCTTTGTTCTGTGACACATAATCAACGTGGCTTGAAACACAGACTCCGTTCTCTCTCCACAGATGCTGTCAGACCAGCTGAGATTGCCCAGCATCTTGTGTTTTTGTTCCAGATTGGTTAGGGTTAGGGTTAGGGTTCTTTTCTCCGATTTAAGATTTATTTTCTCCGGTTCCAATATTAAACACGCCAAATTCTGTCTTTGTGATTTTAAACATTCAGTTCGCATCCAAAGGGTTAATGAATATGAATTTGAATTACCATAGAGAGACATTCACCCAATAGCAACAGTGGGATGAAAGGATCTTAGATTTTTCTCTTTGGATCAAAGAGGGCGAGACGGCGAATGAGAGACGCTCCAAAGTTCAACTGGTATGCGGGCGGAGATGTTGAGTCGTAGAAATAGAGAGAAAGTTCGTTTGCACTGACAATATTCAGGAATGAGAGGAAAGGGATACAGGATGAAATGGTTTTTAAAAAATCAGCAGGGGTCTTCGTGATCAAGCTCCTCCGTACAATGCCAGTCACCTGGCACGTTGATCTTGGCCAATCCAGCGAAACTGCTAGTCTATGGACAATCTGGCACACTTTAGCATGGCCAATCCACCGAACCTTCACATCTTTGGACTATGGGAGGGACCTCGAGCAGGCGGAGAAAATCGATGCAGAGACGGGAGAAAGTCCAAATGCCATATATTTGGGCTGAATGTCGAAATTGTTATGTGTTATCTATTATAGCGGTTCTTTTTATCAGCGTGGGTTAAAATGTATATACCCTTGTTGCAGGAACATTACTCTGGAACCAATGTTGAGGTATCCAAACTGTGTATCTACGAAACTTGTCATGAGAGAGTCATAAAGTGTTGGCCATGATAGATTCCAAACAGTTCATGATCAAGTACATCGGCAGTCACGGTGCATCTCGGCGGGAACGTGTGGCGTCGTGATCGTATAGTGGTTAGTACTTTGCGCTGTGGCTGCATCAACCTCGCTTCGACTCCGAGTCACGACAGCGGTAAATTAATGTGTATCTCGAAAATTAACGGGTGCGGAATTCTCTGTGTAAGGCCTCTTTAAAGCGGGTCACAACTGAGTGCATGTTTCTGCTCCTGTGAGAGGCACCTGAATTCAAACTGTTGTTAATACGAGAATCTCCTCAGATCACTGTTTTATATTTTAACTATTTTCATCCATCATACTCCTCCGGGTCTTTTATTTTTGCAAGTGAAAACAGTCTCTCTCAATTTGATACATCAGCTTCTTCGGCTATTCACCCAAAACTTTCAAGTGTCTCAACCAAATACCCTCTGAACCTTCTTTATACGCGGAGAATAATCTTGGTCTCGATAGTCCCTCCATGGAAATGAATTTCCTGACATCTGGTCATGAAGCAGTGAGGAGTGGGCAGAATTTTGAGAAATAGAGCCACTTGGCAGTGGAGAAAAGGATACGAAGCAACACACAAAAATCAAGCACTAGGTTTGTGAATGTTGGGAAACACTTCGAGAAAGAGACTCCGGGGAGAACGAAGGGCTCTTCCCGACTGACCGTCGACAGTCAAGACACATTTCCTTTGGTTAGAATGAGAAATCAACTGATATTTAGAAACTAAGAAAACTGTCCTAACTGCACATCAGAAAATACAGTTTTATTATAGTTTCACTGCGAATATCTGGAAGCAGAAAATACAAAAATGGCTCGAATGTCAAAGGCTGGAGGAGCGTTATTGACAGGGCTACGGATAATGGTGTAGTCTTTGTTCTGTAACACAAAGTCACCCTGTCTTGAACCTTAGACTCCGTTCTGACTTCTCAGATGCTGTAAAACCTGCCGAGATTGCCCAACCTTTTGTGTTTTTGTTCCAGATTTGTGCATGGACAATAATTTGCTCTTATGACGTGGCCAGGATGAGATTGTTTCCATCATAATTTGGCATGTTTATTCGAGTGACGTGACAGTTGTCGTCTCAGTGGCGCAATCGTTTTCCGCGTTCGGCTGTTAACCGAAAGTTTGGTGGTTCAATCCCACCCAGAGACGAAATGATATACCTCCCGAGTTTGAATTGTTTTGTATACTTCGTCCCTCTGTGGGATCGAATCACCGCCTTGGTGCTTTTTATATTTCATGCCACGTTGATTTGATTTATTTTCTCCGGTTCCAATATTAAATACGCCAAAAGCTGTCTTTATGATTTCAAACAGTCACTTCGCATCCAAAGGTTTAATCAATATGAATTTGAACCACCAATGAGAGACATTCACCTAACAGCAACAGTGGAACGAAAGGGGCCTAGATTTTTCTCTTTCGATCAAAGAGTGTGAGACGGCGAATGAGAGGCGCTCCAACGCGCAACTGGTATTTGGGCGAAGAAAGTCAATCGTGGAAATAGAGAGAGTGTTTGTTTGCACTTGCAATATTCAAGAATGAGAGGAAAGGAATGCTGGGAGAAATCGTTTCAAAAAATCAGCAAGAGACAAAGAGACCAAGTTCCTCCATAGAATACCCGTAATCCCGCAAATTGATCACGGCCAATCCAGCGAAACTGTTAATCCATGGACAATCTGGCTCATTTTAGCATGGCCAATACACCGAACGTTCACATCTTTGCACTGCGGGTGGGACCTCGAGCAGGGGAAGAAAACCGATGCAGACACCGGGAGAACGTCCAAATACCATAAGTTTGGGATGAATATCGGAATTGTTATGTATTATATATTACAGCCATTGCATTGTTATTTTTATGAGCCCGGTTAATTATCCTTGTTGCAGGAACATTATTATGGAACCAAAGTTAAGGCATCCAAACTTGTGTATCTACTAAAGTTGTTTTTAGGGAGTCATAAACTGTGCGTCATGATAGATTCCAAACAGTTGATGACCAAGTACATCGACAGTTACAGACATGCTTCGCCGGTGACGTGTGGCGCCGTGATCGTCTCGTGGTTAGTGCTATCCGTTGTGGCCGCAGCAATTTCGATTCAGAGTCACGGCAGCGATAATTTGATGAGTTTTTCGCAAATGAACTGATGAGGAATTCTCTGAGGAAAGGACTCTTTAAAACGGGCTCACATCTGAGTGCATGCTTCTGCTCCTGTTTGATGCTCCAGAATTCAAACGCTTGTGAATACGAGAATCTCTTCAGCTCCCAGTTTTTTATTTTAACTATTATCAGCAAGCATACTCCTCAGGTTCTTGTCTGGTTGGAAGTGAAAACAGTCTCTCTCAATTTGCTGCATCAGCTTCTTTGGCCATTCACCCAAAATGTTCAAGTGTCTCAAGTAAAGACCCACGGAACCTTCTGTATACTCGGAGAATATTCTTGGTCTGGATGGTCCCTCCATCTCCATGAATTTCCTGACATCTGTCATGATGCAATGAAGAGGAGCGGGCAGGATTTTGGGAGATAATGCCAGTTGGCAATGGAGAAAATGGAAAAGAAGCGACACACGAAAATCCAGCACTAGTTTTGCGAATGATGGGAAACACTTCAAGAAAGAGACACCGGGGAGAACGAAGGGCGCTGCCCGACTGCTCATCGACAGTGACGTCACATTTCCTTTGGTTAGAATGATTCGAGAAATCAACTGATATTTAGAATCTAAGAAAACTGTCCTTACTGCACATCAGAATATACAGTTTAATTATAGTTTCATTGCGAATATCTGGAAGCAGAAAATACAACAACGGCTCGAATGTAGAAGGCTGGACGGCGTTATTGACAGGGCTATGGATAATGGCGTAGTCTTTGTTCTGTGACACATAATCAACGTGGCTTGAAACACAGACTCCGTTCTCTCTCCACAGATGCTGTCAGACCTGCTGAGATTGCCCAGCATCTTGTGTTTTTGTTCCAGATTGGTTAGGGTTAGGGTTAGGGTTCTTTTCTCCGATTTAAGATTTATTTTCTCCGGTTCCAATATTAAACACGCCAAATTCTGTCTTTCTGATTTTAAACATTCAGTTCGCATCCAAAGGGTTAATGAATATGAATTTGAATTACCATAGAGAGACATTCACCCAATAGCAACAGTGGGATGAAAGGATCTTAGATTTTTCTCTTTGGATCAAAGAGGGCGAGACGGCGAATGAGAGACGCTCCAAAGTTCAACTGGTATGCGGGCGGAGATGTTGAGTCGTAGAAATAGAGAGAAAGTTCGTTTGCACTGACAATATTCAGGAATGAGAGGAAAGGGATACAGGATGAAATGGTTTTTAAAAAATCAGCAGGGGTCTTCGTGATCAAGCTCCTCCGTACAATGCCAGTCACCTGGCACGTTGATCTTGGCCAATCCAGCGAAACTGCTAGTCTATGGACAATCTGGCACACTTTAGCATGGCCAATCCACCGAACCTTCACATCTTTGGACTATGGGAGGGACCTCGAGCAGGCGGAGAAAATCGATGCAGAGACGGGAGAAAGTCCAAATGCCATATATTTGGGCTGAATGTCGAAATTGTTATGTGTTATCTATTATAGCGGTTCTTTTTATCAGCGTGGGTTAAAATGTATATACCCTTGTTGCAGGAACATTACTCTGGAACCAATGTTGAGGTATCCAAACTGTGTATCTACGAAACTTGTCATGAGAGAGTCATAAAGTGTTGGCCATGATAGATTCCAAACAGTTGATGATCAAGTACATCGGCAGTCACTGTGCATCTCGGCGGGAACGTGTGGCGTCGTGATCGTATAGTGGTTAGTACTTTGCGCTGTGGCTGCATCAACCTCGCTTCGACTCCGAGTCACGACAGCGGTAAGTTAATGTGTATCTCGAAAATTAACGGGTGCGGAATTCTCTGTGTAAGGCCTCTTTAAAGCGGGTCACAACTGAGTGCATGTTTCTGCTCCTGTGAGAGGCACCTGAATTCAAACTGTTGTTAATACGAGAATCTCCTCAGATCACTGTTTTATATTTTAACTATTTTCATCCATCATACTCCTCCGGGTCTTTTATTTTTGCAAGTGAAAACAGTCTCTCTCAATTTGATACATCAGCTTCTTCGGCTATTCACCCAAAACTTTCAAGTGTCTCAACCAAATACCCTCTGAACCTTCTTTATACGCGGAGAATAATCTTGGTCTCGATAGTCCCTCCATGGAAATGAATTTCCTGACATCTGGTCATGAAGCAGTGAGGAGTGGGCAGAATTTTGAGAAATAGAGCCACTTGGCAGTGGAGAAAAGGATACGAAGCAACACACAAAAATCAAGCACTAGGTTTGTGAATGTTGGGAAACACTTCGAGAAAGAGACTCCGGGGAGAACGAAGGGCTCTTCCCGACTGACCGTCGACAGTCAAGACACATTTCCTTTGGTTAGAATGAGAAATCAACTGATATTTAGAAACTAAGAAAACTGTCCTAACTGCACATCAGAAAATACAGTTTTATTATAGTTTCACTGCGAATATCTGGAAGCAGAAAATACAAAAATGGCTCGAATGTCAAAGGCTGGAGGAGCGTTATTGACAGGGCTACGGATAATGGTGTAGTCTTTGTTCTGTAACACAAAGTCACCCTGTCTTGAACCTTAGACTCCGTTCTGACTTCTCAGATGCTGTAAAACCTGCCGAGATTGCCCAACCTTTTGTGTTTTTGTTCCAGATTTGTGCATGGACAATAATTTGCTCTTATGACGTGGCCAGGATGAGATTGTTTCCATCATAATTTGGCATGTTTATTCGAGTGACGTGACAGTTGTCGTCTCAGTGGCGCAATCGTTTTCCGCGTTCGGCTGTTAACCGAAAGGTTGGTGGTTCAATCCCACCCAGAGACGAAATGATATCCCTCCCGAGGATGAAAAGTTTTGTATACTTCGTCCCTCTGTGGGATCGAATCACCGCCTTGGTGCTTTTTATATTTCATGCCACGTTGATTTGATTTATTTTCTCCGGTTCCAATATTAAATACGCCAAATGCTGTCTTTATGATTTCAAACAATCAGTTCGCATCCAAAGGTTTAATCAATATGTATTTGAACCACCATGGAGAGACATTCACCTAAGAGCAACAGTGGAACGAAAGGGGCCTAGATTTTTCTCTTTAGATCAAAGAGTGTGAGACGGCGAATGAGAGGCGCTCCAACGCGCAACTGGTATTTGGGCGGAGAAAGTCAATCGTGGAAATAGAGAGAGAATTAGTTTGCACTTGCAATATTCAAGAATGAGAGGAAAGGAATGCTGGGAGAAATCGTTTCAAAAAATCAGCAAGAGACAAAGAGACCAAGTTCCTCCGTAGAATACCCGTAATCCCGCAAATTGATCACGGCCAATCCAGCGAAACTGTTAATCCATGGACAATCTGGCTCATTTTAGCATGGCCAATACACCGAACGTTCACATCTTTGCACTGCGGGAGGGACCTCGAGCAGGTAGAGAAAACCGATGCAGACACCGGGAGAACGTCCAAATACCATAAGTTTGGGATGAATATCGGAATTGTTATGTATTATATATTATAGCCATTGCATTGTTATTTTTATGAGCCCGGTTAATTATCTTTGTTGCAGGAACATTATTATGGAACCAAAGTTAAGGCATCCAAACTTGTGTATCTACTAAAGTTGTTTTTAGGGAGTCATAAACTGTGCGTCATGATAGATTCCAAACAGTTGAAGACCAAGTACATCGACAGTTACAGACATGCTTCACTGGTGACGTGTGGCGCCGTGATCGTCTCGTGGTTAGTGCTCTGCGTTGTGGCCGCAGCAATTTCGATTCAGAGTCACGGCAGCGATAACTTGATGAGTTTTTCGCAAATGAACTGATGAGGAATTCTCTGAGGAAAGGACTCTTTAAAACGGGCTCACATCTGAGTGCATGCTTCTGCTCCTGTTTGCTGCTCCAGAATTCAAACGCTTGTGAATACGAGAATCTCTTCAGCTCCCAGTTTTTTATTTTAACTATTATCAGCAAGCATACTCCTCAGGTTCTTGTCTGGTTGGAAGTGAAAACAGTCTCTCTCAATTTGCTGCATCAGCTTCTTTGGCCATTCACCCAAAATGTTCAAGTGTCTCAAGTAAAGACCCACGGAACCTTCTGTCTCCGCGGAGAATATTCTTGGTCTGGATGGTCCCTCCATCTCCATGAATTTCCTGACACCTGTCATGATGCAATGAGGAGGAGCGGGCAGGATTTTGGGAGATAATGCCAGTTGGCAATGGAGAAAATGGAAAAGAAGCGACACACGAAAATCAAGCACTAGTTTTGTGAATGTTGGGAAACACTTCGAGAAAGAGACACCGGGGAGAACTAAGGGCGCTGCCCGACTGCTCATCGACAGTGACGTCACATTTCCTTTGGATAGAATGTTTCGAGAAATCAACTGATATTTAGAAGCTAATAAAACTGTCCTTACTGCACAATAGAAAATACAGTTTAATTATAGTTTCATTGCGAATATCTGGAAGAAGAAAATACAACAATGGCTCGAATGTAGAAGGCTGGAGGGCGTTATTGACAGGGCTACGGATAATGGCTTAGTCTTTGTTCTGTGACACATAATCACCCTGGATTGAAACACAGACTCTCTCCAGAGATGCTGTCAGACCTGCTGAGATTGCCCAGCATTTTGTGTTTTTGTTCCAGATTGGTGCATCAACAAGAAGGAACTGTTACGATGTGGACAAGATGAGACTGTGTCCATCTTAAATTGGCTTGTTTATTGGAGCTAAAAGAGCATTTGTTGTCTCTATAGCGCGTTCGGCCATTAACCGAAAGTTTTGTGGTTCGATCCCATCCAGAGACGAAGTGTTATCCCACCCCGGGTGAAGCGTATTTTACTTTGTCCCTCTGTGGGATCGAATCACCGCCTTGGTGCTTTTTATATTTCATGCCACGTTGATTTGATTTATTTTCTCTGGTTCCAATATTAAACACGCCAAATGCTGTCTTTCTGATTTTAAACAGTCAGTTCGCATCCAAAGGGTAAATGAATATGAATTTGAATTACCATAGAGAGACATTCACCCAATAGCAACAGTGGGATGAAAGGATCTTAGATTTTTCTCTTTGGATCAAAGAGGGCGAAACGGCGAATGAGAGACGCTCCAAAGTTCAACTGGTATGCGGGCGGAGATGTTGAGTCGTAGAAATAGAGAGAAAGTTGGTTTGCACTGACAATATTCAGGAATGAGAGGAAAGGGATACAGGATGAAATGGTTTTTTAAAAATCAGCAGGGGTCTTCGTGATCAAGCTCCTCCGTACAATGCCAGTCACCTGGCACGTTGATCTTGGCCAATCCAGCGAAACTGCTATTCTATGGACAATCTGGTACACTTTAGCATGGCCAGTCCACCGAACCTTCACATCTTTGGACTATGGGAGGGACCTTGAGCCGGCGGAGAAAACCGATGCAGAGACGGGAGAACGTCCAAATGCCATATATTTGGGATGAATGTCGAAATTGTTATGTATTATCTATTATAGCGGTTCTTTTTTTCAGCGTCGGTTAAAATGTATATATCCTTGTTGCAGGAACATTACTCTGGAACCAATGTTGAGGTATCCAAACTGTGTATCTACGAAACTTGTAATGAGAGAGTCATAAAGTGTTGGCCACGATAGATTCCAAACAGCTGATGATCAAGTACATCGGCAGTCACTGTGCACCTCGGCGGCAACGTGTGGCGTCGTGATCGTGTAGTGGTTAGTACTTTGCGCTGTGGCTGCAGCAACCTTCTTCGACTCCGAGTCACGACAGCGGTAAGTTAATGTGTATCTCGGAAATGAACGGGTGCGGAATTCTCTGTGTAAGGCCTCTTTAAAGCGGGTCACAACTGAGTGCATGTTTCTGCTCCTGTTAGAGGCTCCTGAATTCAAACTGTTGTGAATACGAGAATCTCCTCAGATCACGGTTTTATATTTTAACTATTATCATCTATCCTACTCCTCCGGGTCTTTTATTTTTGCAAGTGAAAACAGTCTCTCTCAATTTGTTACATCAGCTTCTTAAGCTATTCACCCAAAACTTTCAAGTGTCTCAACCAAATACCCACTGAACCTTCTATATACGCGGAGAATAATCTTGGTCTCGATAGTCCCTCCATGGAAATGAATTTCCTGACATCTGGTCATGAAGCAGTGAGGAGGAGTGGGCAGAATTCTGAGAAATAGAGCCACTTGGCAGTGGAGAAAATGAAACGAAGCAACACACGAAAATCAAGCACTAGTTTTGTGAATATTGGGAAACACTTCGAGAAAGAGACTTCGAGGAGAACGAAGTGCGCTGCCCGACTGATCGTCGACAGTCAAGACACATTTCCTTTGGTTAGAATGAGAAATCAACTGATATTTAGAAACTAAGAAAACTGTCCTAACTGCACATCAGAAAATACAGTTTTATTATAGTTTCACTGCGAATATCTGGAAGCAGAAATACAAAAATGGCTCGAATGTAAAAGGCTGGAGGCGCGTTATTGGCAGGGCTACGGATAATGGTGTAGTCTTTGTTCTGTAACACAAAGTCACCCTGTCTTGAACCACAGACTCCGTTCTGACTTCTCAGATGCTGTAAGACCTGCCGAGATTGCCCAACCTTTTGTGTTTTTGTTCCAGATTTGTGCATGGACAATAATTTGCTCTTATGACGTGGCCAGGATGAGATTGTTTCCATCATAATTTGGCATGTTTATTCTAGCGACGTGAGCTATTGTCGTCTCTGTGGCGCAATCGGTTATCGCGTTCGGCTGTTAACCGAAAGATTGGTGGTTCAATCCCAGCCGGAGACGAAATGATGTTGCTCCCGAGGATGAAATATTTTGTATACTTCGTCCCTCAGTGGGATCGAATCACCGCCTTGGTGCTATTTATATTTCATGCCACATTGATTTGATTTCTTTCCTCCGGTTCCAATATTAAACAGGCCAAATGCTGACATTATGATTTTAAACAGTCATTTCACATCCAAAGAGCTAATCAATATTACTTTGAACTACCAGAGGGTGACATTTATCCCAATAGCAACAGTGAAACGATAGGGGCCTCGATTTTTCTCTTTGGTTCAAAGAGGGTGAGACGGCGAATGTGAGGCGTTCCATAGTGTAACTGGTATCTGGGCGAAATAGTTCAATCGTGGAAATAGAGAGAGAGTTTATTCGCACTGACAATATTCAGGAATGAAAGGAAAAGGACAGAGGGTGAAACGGTTTCAAAAAAATCAGCAGGGGACGACGTGACGAAGTTCCTCCGTAGAATGCCGTAACCCGGCATGTTGATCAGGACCAATCCAGCGAAACTGCTAATGTATGGACAATCTGGCACACTTTACCATGGCTAATCACCGAGCCTTCACATCTTTGGATGTGGTAGGGACCAGGAACAGGCGGAGAAACTCGATACAGACACCGGGAGAACGTCCAGATACCATATGTTTGGGATAAATATCGAAATTGTTATGTATTGTGTATTACCAGAATGTTGCCTGGTATGGAGGACATTAGCTATGAGGAGCGGTTGAATAAACTCGGTTTGTTCTCACTGGAACAAAGGAGGTTGAGGGGAGACCTGATAGAGGTATACAAAATTATGAGGGGCATAGACAGAGTGGATAGTCAGAGGCTTTTCCCCAGGGTAGAGGGGTCAATTACTAGGGGGCACAGGGTTAAGGTGAGAGGGGCAAGGTTTAGAGTAGATGTACGATGCAAGTTTTTTACGCAGAGGGTAGTGGGTGCCTGGAACTCGCTACCGGAGGAGGTAGTGGAAGCAGGGACGATAGGGACATTTAAGGGGCATCTTGACAAATATATGAATAGGATGGGAATAGAAGGATACGGACCCAGGAAGTGTAGAAGATTGTAGTTTAGTCGGGCAGCATGGTCGGCACGGGCTTGGAGGGCCGAAGGGCCTGTTCCTGTGCTGTACATTTCTTTGTTCTTTGTTCTTTGTTGTGTATTATAGCGGTTGCATTGTTATTTTTATGAGCCTGGGTTAAAGTGTATATACACATCTTGTTGCAGGAACATTATTATGGAACCAAGGTTAAGGCGCCCAAACTGCGTATGTACTAAAGTTGCAATTGGAGAGTCATAAAATGTGGGCCATGATAGATTCCACACAGTTGATGATGAAGTACATCGACAGCTACAGGTTGCCTCGGCGGTAACGTGTGGCGCCGTGCTCGGATAGTGGTTTGCACTCTGCGTTGTGGCCACAGCAACCTCGGGTCGGATCCAAACCACCGCAGAAATAAGTTGACGTGTTTTTCCCAAATGAACGGATGCGGAATTCTCTGTCAAAGGCCTCTTTGAAGCGGGTTCACAACTGCGTGCATTTTCTGCTTCTGTTGGTGCTCTTGAATTCAAACTGTTGTGAATACGGGAATCTCCTCAGCTCCCGGCTTTACATTTTAACTAGTCTCATCAATCATAATCGTCTGGTTCTTTTCTTTTTGGAAGTGAAACAGTCTTTCTCAATTTGCATCTTCTTCGGCCATTCACTCAAAATTTTCAAGTTTCTCAACCAAACACCCACTCAACCTTCTGTGTACGCGGAGAATAATCTTGATCTTGATAGTCTCTCCATATAAATGCACTTCCTGATATCTGGCCCTGAAGCAACTGGGAGGAGTGGGCAGAATTTTGGGAAATATAGCCACTTGGCAGTGGAGAAAACGGAAACGAAGCGACACACGAAAATCAAGCACTCTTTTGTGAATGTTGGGAAACACTTCAAGAAACAGAATCCGGTGACAACGAAGGGCGTTGATGTGTTTTTCCCAAATGAACGGATGAAGAATTATCTGTGCAAAGGACTCTTCAAAACTGGTTCACATCTGAGTGCATGCTTCTGCTCCTGTTTGATGAATATGGGAATCTCCACATCTCCCGGTTTTATATTTTAACGATCGTCATCTAACATGTTAAATGTGTGCAGGAAGGTTTCCTGACACAGTATGTAGATAGGCCAACGAGAGGCGATATTGGATTTGGTACTGGAAAGTGAACCAGAACATGTGTTAGATTTGGAGGTAGGTGAGCACTTTGGCGATAGTGACCACAATTCGATAGCGATGGAAGCGATAGGTAAATACCGCAGGGCAAGAGTTATAGCTGGGGAAAAGACAATTATGATGCGATGAGACAAGATTTAGGATGTATAGGATGGGGCGGGAAACTGCAGGGGATGGGCACAATTGAAACGTGGAGCTTGTTCAAGGAACAGCTACTGCGTATCCTTGATAAGTATGTACCTGACAGGCAGGGAGGAAGTGGCCGAGCGAGGTAACCGTGGTTTACTGAAGTTGTTGAATCACCTGTCAAGAGGAAGAAGGAGGCTTACGTAAAGATGAGGCGTGAAGATTCAGTTAGGGCGCTCGAGAGTTACAAGTAAGCGAGGAAGGGCCTTAAGGGAGAGATAAGAAGAGCCAGGAGGGGACATGATAAGTCTTTGGCAGGTAGGATCAAGGATAACACTAAAGTTTTCTATCGCTATGTCAGGAAGAAAAGAATGACTAGGATAAGAGTAGGGCCAGTCAAGGACAGTAGTGGGGAGTTGTGCGTGGAGTCTGAGGAGATAGGGAGGTGCAAAGTGAATATTTTCCGTCAGTATTCACGCACGAAAAAGACAATGTTTTCGAGGAGAATATCGAGATACAGGCTTCTATACAAGAAGGGCTTGAGGTTCATCAGGAGGTGGTGTTAACAATTCTTGAAAGTTTGAAAATAGATAAGTCACCTGGGCCGTATTGGATTTATCCTAGGATTCTCTGGGAAGCTAGAAAGGAGATTGCTGAGCCGTTGGCTTTGATCTTTACGTCATCATTGTCTACAGGAATAGTGCCAGAAGGTTGGAGGATAGAAAATGGTGTCCCCTTGTTCAAGAAGGGGAGTAGAGACAACCACGGTAACTATAGACCAGTGAGTCTTACTTCTGTTGTGGGCAAAGTCTTGGATAGGTTTATAAGAGATAGGATGTATAATCATCTGGAAAGGAAAAATTTAATTAGAGATAGTCAACACGGTTTTGTGAAGGGTAGGTCTGCCTCACAAACCTCATTGAGTTCTTTACGAAGGTCACCAAGCACTTGGACGAGGGTAAAGCAGTTGATGAGGTGTATATGGATTTCAGTAAAGCGTTTGAGAAGGTTCCCGACGGTAGGCTATTACAGAAAATACGGAGGCATGGGATTCAGGGCGATTTAGCAGTTTGGATCAGGAATTGGCTAGCTGGAAGAAGACAAAGGTTGGTGGTTGATGGGAAATGTTCAGCCTGGAGTTCACTTACTAGTGGTGTACCACAAGGATCTGTTCTGGGGCCACGCCTGTTTGTCATTTTTATTAATGACCAGGAGGCGGGCGTAGAAGAATGGGCAATTAAATTTGCAGATGACACTCCAGTCGGTGGGGTTGTGGACAGTGCGGAACATTGTCACAAGTTACAGAGGGACATAGGTAAGCTGAAGAGCTGGGCTGAGAGGTGGCAAATGGAGTTTAATGCAGAAAAGTGTGAGGTGATTCATTTTGGAAGGAATAACAGAAAGACAGTGTACTGGGCTAATGGTAAGATCCTTGCTAGTGTGGATGAGCAGAGAGATCTCGTGTCCATGTACATAGATCCCTGAAATCACCCACCTTGGTGCTTTTTATTCCTTGTTCACACCCCAAGAGTTAATCAATATTAATTTGAACTACGATAGACAGAAATACACTCCAATAGCAACATTGGGACAAAAGGGGCCTCGATTTTTCTATTTCGATCAAAGCAGGTTAGACGGCGAATGAGAGGCGTTCCAAAGTGCAACTGGTATGTGGGCGGTAGAAGTACAATCGTGGAAATAGAGAGAAAGTTTGTTTGCACTGACAGTATTCAGGAATGAGAGGAAAGGGTTACAGGGAGAAGTGGTTTCAAAACATCAGCAGGGAACGACGTGACCAAGTTCCTCCATAGAATACCCGTAACCCATCACGTTGATCATGGCCTGTCCAGCTAAACTGCTAATCTATGGACAATCGGGCACGCTTTAGTTGGCCAGTCCACCGAACCTTCACATCTTTGACTGTGGGGGGGACCTGTCGCACGCAGAGAAAACCCAGGCAGACACCGGGAGAACGTCCAAATTCGATACGTTTGGGATGAATATCGAAATTGTTATGCATTATACATTATAGCTGTTGCATGATTATTTTTATGAGCCTGGGTTTAAAATTCATATATCCTTGTTGCTGGAACATTATTATGGAGCCAGGTTTACGGCACCCAAACTGTATATATACTAAAGTTGTAATTAGTGAGTCATAAAGTGTGGGCATGATAGATTCCAAGCAGTTGATGGCCAAGTACATCGACAGTTGCAGGTTGCCTCGGCGGTAACGTGTGACGCCGTGATCGTATAGTGGCTAGTAGTGTCTCCGTTGTGGCCGCAATAACGTGGGTTCGAATACAAGTCACGGCAGAGGTAAGTTGATGTGTTTTTCAAAATGATCGAATGGGGAATTCTCTGTATCAATGCCTCTTCAAAACGGTTTCACAACTCTGTGCATGCTTCTGCTCCTGTTTGATGCTCCAGAATTCAAACTGTTGTGAATCCGAGAATCTCCTCAGCTCCCGGTTTTATATGTTAACTATTATCATCACTAATAGTTAAATTATATCCGGTTCTTGTCTTTTTGGAAGTGAAAACAGTCTCTCTCAATTTGTTGCATCAGCTTCTTCGGTCACTCACCCCAAAGTTTCAAGTGTCTCAACCACATACGCACTGAACCTTATGTATACGCGGAGAATAATTTTGGTATCGATAGTCTCTCAGAGACGAACTGTTATCCCACCCCCTGATGAATTGTTTTTCATACTTCGTATCTCTGTGGGATGAAATCACCCATCTTGGTGGTTTTTATACTTCATGCCACATTGATTTGATTTCTTTTACTCCGTTTCCAATTTTAAACACGCAAAATGCTGTCATTCTGACTTTAAACAGTCAGTTCCCACCAAAGAGTTAATCAATATATATTTCAGCTACGATAGACAGACATTCGCCCCAAAAGCAACAGAGGGACGAAAGGGGCCTAGATTTTTCTGTTTCGATCAAAGAGGGTTTGACGGCGAATTAGAGGCGTTCCAAAGTGCAACTGGTATATGGGCGGAGAAGTCGATAGTCTCTCCATATAAATGTATTTCCTGACATCTCGTCATGATGAAATGGGCAGTATTTTGGGAAATAGAGCCAATTGGCAGTGGAGAAAACGGAAACGCAGCGACACACGAAAACCAAACACCAGCTGTGCGAATGTTGAGAAACACTTCGAGAAATAGTATCCGGGGAGAACGAAGGGCGCTGCCCGACTGATCAGAGACAGTCAAGACACATTTCCCTTGTTTAGAATAATTCGAGAAATTAACTGATATTTAGACACCACGAAAACTGTCCTTACCGCACAGCAGAAAACACCGTTAAATATTGGTTTAATTGCGAAATCTGAAAGCAGGAAATGCAACAATGGCTTGAATGTAGGAGGCTGGATGCGCGTTATTGGCAGGGCTACAGATAATCGTGTAGTCTTCGTTCTGTGACACATAGTCACCCTGGCTTGAAACACAGACTGTATTCTCTCTCCACAGATTCTGCCAGACCTGCTAAGATTGCCCAGCCTTTTGTGTTTTTGTTCCAGATTGGTGCATCATCAATAATTCGCTATCATGATGTGGACTAGATGAGCCTGTTTACATCATAATTTGGCATGTTTATTCGAGACGCTCGCGCAGTTGTCGTGCCCGTGGAGCAATCGGTTAGCGCGTTCGGCTGTTAACCGAAAGTTGGTGGGTCGACCCCACCCAGAAGCGAGCTGTTGTTTCACCCCCAGATTGCGTGTTGTTTAATACTTCGTATCTCTGTGGGATCAAATCACCCACCTCGGTGGTTTTTATGCTTCATGCCACAGTGATTTGATTTATTTCCTCCGGTTCCAATATTAAGCACGCAAAATGCTGACATTCTAATTTTAAACAGTCAGTTCACCCCCCAAGAGTTAATCAATATTAATTTGAACTACGATAGACAGACATTCACCCCAATTACAATAGTTGAACGAAAGGGGCGGAGAAGTTCAATCGTGGAAATAGAGAGAGCGTTTGCTTGCACTGACCATATTCAGGAATGAGAGGAAAGGCTTACAGGATGAAATGGTTTCAAAAACTCAGCAGGGGACGATGGGACCAAGTTCCCCCGCAGTGTTTCCGTAACCGGGCACGTTAATCATGTCCAATCCAGTTTAACTGCTAATCCATGGACAATCTGGCACACTTTAGCCTGGCCAATCCATGGAACCTTCACGTCTTTGGACTGTGGGAGGGACCTCGAGCTCGCGGAGAAAACCCAGGCAGACACCGGGAGAACGTCCAAATTATATGTTTGGGATGAATATCGAAATTGTTATGTATTATATGTTATAGCGGTTGCATCATTATTTTTATGAGCCTGGGTTAAAGTGCATATTCCTTTGTTGCAGGAACATTATTGTGGAACCAAGTTTAATGCACCCAAACTGTATATCTACTAAAGATTTAATTAATGAGGCATTAAGTGTGGGCCATGATAGATTCCAAACAGTTGATGACCACGTACATCGACAGTTGCAGTTTGCCTCGGCGGCAACATGTGGTGCAGTGATCGAATAGTGAATAGTGCTCTGCCTTATTGCCGCAGTAACCTCGGTTCGAATGAGAGTCACGCGAGTGGTAAGTTGATGTGTCTTTACAAAATGAATGGATGACGAATTCTCTGTGTCAAGGCCTCTTTTAAACGCGTTCTCAACTGTGTGCATGCTTCTGCTCCTGTTTGATGCTCCAGAATTCAAACTATTGTGAATACGAGAATCTCCTCAGCTCCCGGTTTTATATTTTAACTATTATCACCAATTATTCTCCTTCGGTTCTTGTCTTTTGGAAGTGAAAACAGTCCCTCTCAATTTGCTGCATCAGCTTCTTCGGCCATTCACCCAAAATGTTCAAGTGTCTCAACCAAATACCCACGGAACCTTCTGTATACGCGGAGAATAATCTTGGTCTCGATAGTCTCTCCATATTGTCACGTGAGCGTACGCTTTAAGAAATGGGTGTTTATGAAATGTACCTTTAGGAAATGGAGCTGCTCATGTTACTGGAGTGATGTCAGAGTGTGGGTGTAGCTGAGCTCCACTTATGCTTTTTTTACTTTCAGTTTGAGAAAGAGCTTGGGTGTGGCTGTGAGCTGCACTGCTGTTGATCCCTGCCATGAAGGACTATCTCTTAATCATTTGGTGAATTCAGAAGATGTATAAATATTTTCAGGCTTGAATGTAAAACCTAATGTGCTCCTGTTTGGAGGTTTGTTAAGTCTGTTGGATGTGATAAACAGCATACAGGTTATTTAGCTTTGTATTCATTGGATGTATTTGATTTACTGGCTGCTGACAGTTTAAAACTGTTTGTTTTAAAAAGGTGAACTTGAATTCATAGAATAAACATTATTTTGTTTTTAAAAAAACACTGGCCCACTGTTTGCAATACAATACCTGTAGAGTGAGCAGTGTGCTCGCCATAGCACAATCTATTAAAAGTTGTGGGTCAGGTGAACTCCATGATACACTTTGGGATTCTCTAAAACCTGACCCATAACAATTGGGGGCTCGACCGGAATAAAAGCCTATCTACTGGATTGGCTTAGTGAATTTAAAGACAGTGAGGGGTGAGCATACTGTGGTTGCTTTTCCGGTGCAGTATTTTAGTTTAAGTTGGGAGTGTGTTGTGGACAAAGGCTCTTTCAGATGCTCTGAAGATTTTTGGGGTGGGCACTGTCACACGCAGTACATTATGGACAGAGACTAAAAGCAGACTGGTAGATTTGGCAAAAACATTGCAGTTAACATTACCTGACAAAATGGGAAAAGATGAGATAATTATGGCGGTGGTTATGCATTTAAAGTTGCCTGAGATAGAGTTTGACTCATTGAAAATGGCAAAGATCCAGTTGCAAATTAAACAAATGGAACATGTGAAAGAATTAAAACAGCTTGAAGACGAAAGCGAGAGAGAGGAAAAAGAAAAGGGGAGAGAAGAAAGGAGAAAAGAAAGAATAGCCCTAGCAGAACAAAAAGAAAAAGAAAGGGAGATACAGATCAGGGAAAAAGATAAAGAGAGAGTTTGACCTTCAGAAAATGGCCATGAAATATTGTTTTTTTTAAAAAGTATGTTTTATTGAAAATTTGTTCCCAAACAACAATTTTTTCCCTCTTACAAAGCAAACGCAACAATAACAATACAGAAATTTTTAACAATACACAAGTAACAAAACCTCTTTATCTTTGACCTAAACTAAACTAAGCCCCCCCCCCCCCCCCCCGCCTCCCCCTCCCCCCCCTCTTCCCCCTGGGTTGCTGCTGCTGGTCATCTGTCTTCCCTCTAACGTTCCCCTAGGTAGTCGAGAAATGGCTGCCACCGCCTGGTGAACCCTTGGGCCGATCCTCTCAGGGCAAACTTTATCTGCTCCAGATTAATGAACCCCGCCATATCATTTACCCAGGCCTCCAGTCCGGGGGGTTTCGCCTCCTTCCACATGAGTAGGATCCTGCGCCGGGCTACTAGGGACGCAAAGGCCACAACGTCGGCCTCTTTCGCCTCCTGCACTCCCGGCTCTTCTGCAACTCCAAATAGAGCTAACCCCCAGCCTGGTTTGACCCGAGCCTTCATCACCCGCGAAATCACTCCCGTCACTCCCTTCCAATACCCTTCCAGTGCCGGGCACGCCCAAAACATATGTGCGTGGTTTGCCGGGCTCCCGCCACACCTCCCACATTTGTCCTCCACTCCAAAGAACCTGCTCAATCTTGCTCCCGTTATGTGTGCTCTATGTAGCACCTTAAATTGAATCATGCTAAGCCTGGCGCATGAGGAAGAGGAATTTACCCTGCTTAGGGCATCAGCCCACATACCCTCCTCTATCTCCTCCCCTAGTTCTTCTTCCCACTTTCCTTTTAGTTCGCCCACCGACTCCTCCCCCTCTTCCCTCAGCTCTCAGAAAATCTCTGACGCCTTGCCCTCTCCGACCCACACCCCTGAAAGCACCCTGTCCTGTATCCCCTGTGTCGGGAGCAACGGAAATCCCTCACCTGTTGTCTAGTAAACGCCCTCACCTGCATATATCTCAAGAAATTTCCCCGGGGCAACTTATACTTTTCCTCCAATGCTCCCAAGCTCGCAAAAGTCCCATCTATAAATAAATCTCCCACCCTCCTAATTCCCAACTGGTACCAGCTCTGAAATCCTCCATCCATTTTTCCTGGGGCGAACCTATGGTTGTTCCTGATTGGGGACCCCACCAGGGCTCCCCGCGCCCCTCTCTGTCGCCTTCACTGTCCCCAGATATTCAATGTTGCCGCCACAACCGGGTTCGTGGTAAACTTTTTAGGTGAGATCGCTAGCGGCGCCGTCACCAGCGCCCCTAAACTCGTCCCTTTACAGGACTTTCTCTCCAGTCTTTTCCACGCCGCTCCCTCACCCTCCATCATCCATTTACGTATCATTGCCACATTGGCGGCCCAATAGTAATCGCCCAAGTTCGGTAGTGCCAATCCTCCTCTGTCCCTACTACGCTGAAGGAACCCCCTCCTTACTCTCGGAACTTTCCCTGCCCACACGAAGCTCGTGATGCTCCTGTCTATTTTATTAAAAAAGGTCTTAGTGATTAGTATAGGGAGGCATTGAAATACAAATAAGAACCTCGGGAGGACCATCATCTTAATTGCTTGCACCCTGCCCGCCAGCGATAGAGGCTGCATGTCCCATCTCTTGAAGTCCTCCTCCATTTGTTCGACCAACCGTGTCAGATTAAGTCTGTGCAAGGTTCCCCAGCTCCTAGCGATCTGAATCCCCAGGTATCGGAAGTTTCTTTCCACTTTCCTTAGAGGCAAGCCTTCTATCTCTCTACTCTGGTCCCCTGGATGTATCACAAATAATTCACTCTTCCCCATGTATAGCCTATACCCCGAGAAATCCCCGAACCCCCTCAAAATTCGCATAACCTCTATCATCCCCCCGCCCCCCCCCCCCCCCCCCCCCCGCTGGGTCCGACACGTATAACAATAGGTCATCCGCATATAACGAGACTCGTTGTTCTTCTCCCCCTCTAATCACCCCTCTCCATTTCCTGGAGTCTCTCAACGCCATGGCCAGAGGTCCAATTGCCAACGCGAACAACAATGGAGACAGCGGGCATCCCTGTCTTGTTCCCCTATATAGTCGGAAATACTCCGATCTAGGTCGACCTGTAACTACGCTTGCTGTTGGAGCCC
Source organism: Scyliorhinus torazame (assembly GCF_047496885.1). Lineage (NCBI taxonomy): Eukaryota > Metazoa > Chordata > Chondrichthyes > Carcharhiniformes > Scyliorhinidae > Scyliorhinus > Scyliorhinus torazame. The sequence continues at coordinate 175,193,456 of NC_092720.1, read as the reverse complement.
CATAAAGAAGTCTAACCCAGCTAATAAACCCGTTCCCAAACCCAAACCTCCTTAACACTTCCCATAAATACTCCCACTCCACCCTATCAAATGCCTTCTCTGCGTCCATTGCCGCCACTATCTCTGCCTCCCCCTCCACTGGGGGCATCATTATCACCCCTAATAGTCGTCGCACGTTAACATTCAGTTGTTTCCCTTTTACGAACCCTGTCTGGTCTTCGTGCACCATCCCCGGGACACAGTCCTCTATCCTCGATGCCAGTACATTTGCCAACAATTTGGCGTCCACGTTCAATCATGAAACGGGTCTATAGGACCCGCACTGCAACGGATCTTTATCCCTCTTCAAAATTAACGATATCGTCGCCTCCGACATCGTCCGGGGTAGAGTCCCCCCTTTCCTGGCCTCATTGAACGTCCTCACCATCAACGGGGCCAACAAGTCCACATATTTTCTGTAATATTCCACCGGGAACCCGTCTGGTCCCGGGGCCTTCCCTGCTTCCAAGCTTCCCAGTCCCTTAATAACCTCGTCCACCCCAATCGGTGCCCCCAGGCCTACCACCCCCCGCTCCTCCACTTTCGGGAACCTCAATTAGTCCAGGAACTGCCGCATCCCCTCCTCTCCGCCTGGGGGTTGAGACCAATACAGTTCCTCATAGAAGGTCTTGAACACCTCATTTATCTCTCCTGCCCTTCGCACTGTGTCTCCCCTTTCGTCTCTAATTCCTCCTATCTCCCTCGCTGCTGCCCTCTTTCGCAATTGATGAGCCAGCAGGCGACTAGCCTTTTCCCCATATTCATACCTCCTCCCCTGTGCCTTCCTCCACAGTACCTCCGCCTTTCTGGTGGTCAGAAGGTCAAATTCCGTCTGGAGTCGTCTCCTCTCCCTGTACAATTCCTCCTCCGGGGTCTCTGCAAATTCCCTATCGACCCTTAAAATCTCCCCCAGTAAACTTTCCCTTTCCTTGGCCTCTGTTTTCCTTTTGTGGGCCCCAATGGAGATCAGCTCTCCTCTGACCACCGCTTTTAGTGCTTCCCATACCACTCCCACAGGGACCTCGCCCTCGTCATTGACCTCCAGGTATCTCTCAATACACCCCCGCACTCTTGCACACACTCCCTCATCTGCCATCAGTCCCACATCTAATCGCCAGAGTGTTCTCTGCTCCCTTTCCTCTCCTAATTCCAGGTCCACCCAATGTGGGGCATGATCCGAAACCGCTATGGCTGAGTATTCAGCTTCTTCCACCCTAGAGATCAACGACCTTCCCAAAACAAAAAAATCTATCCGGGAGTACACTTTATGGACATGGGAGAAGAAGGAAAACTCCCTAGCCCTAGGTCTAAGAAATCGCCATGGATCCACTCCCCCCATTTGGTCCATAAACGCCTCAAGTACCTTGGCCGCTGCCGGCCTTCTTCCGGTCCTTGAGCTGGATCTATCTAGCCCCGGGTCCAGCACCGTATTAAAGTCCCCTCCTAAAATCAAGTTTCCTACCTCCAGGTCCGGTATACGCCCCAGCATCCGTCTCATAAATCCCGCATCGTCCCAGTTTGGGGCATACACATTAACCAACACGACCTCCATTCCCTCCAGCCTGCCACTCACCATTACATATCTACCTCCGCTATCTGCTACGATGTTCTTTGCTTCAAATGCTACCCGTTTCCCCACCAAAATGGCCACCCCTCTATTCTTTGCGTCTAGTCCTGAGTGGAACACTTGTCCCACCCATCCTTTCCTTAACCTAACTTGGTCCGCCACCTTTAGGTGCGTCTCTTGGAGCATAACCACGTCTGCCCTTAGTCCTTTCAAATGCGCGAGCACTCGGGCCCTTTTTATCGGTCCGTTCAGGCCTCTCACGTTCCACGTGATCAGCCTCACTAGGGGGCTACCTGCCCCCCTCCCGTCTCGACTAGCCATTACCTTCTCTAGGCCAGTCCCATATCCCGCCTCCGCGCTCCCGCTTGCTCCCCCAGCGTCGCAGACCATCCCCGCCCACCCACTCTTTAGCCATTTCCTTTTGGATTTCCGCAGCAGCAACCCAGTTGCCCCCCCCCTCCCCCCCCCCCCGGTAGATCTCTTTCTAGCATGATTGCTCCCCCCATATTACTTACGTAAGTCAGCTGACTTCAACTGACCCCGGCTACTCCTGCTCACTCCTCGACCCCCCCCCCCCCCCGGTGTGGGGAACTCCCATCCGCCTTGCACCTGTCTTCCCGCCTTATTCTTTCTGGTGCGGGAACATCCCTTTACCTGACCCGCCTCTTATGGCGCAGCTCCCTTTCCCCTCCCCCTCCCCTTCCCCATTCTCCAACTATGTCCCGTCTTTCCCCCCTCACCGGCGCCCACATTTCCCCAATGTCTCCCCCCTTCCCAATTTACTTCTCAATTAACTTCAACCATAACATTAACAATAACATTCCCTGCAGCATCAGTCCCTCAGTTCCGATCCAATTTCTCTTCTTTGATGAAGGTCCATGCTTCCTCCGCCGTCTCGAAATAATGGTGTCTCTCCTGATACGTGACCCATAGTCTTGCCGGCTGCAACCCGAACTTCACCTTCCTTTTATGCAACACCTCTTTGGCTCGGTTGAAGCTCGCCCTCCTTCTCGCCACCTCCGCACTCAAATCCTGGTATACCCGTACCACTGCATTCTCCCATCTCCCATGAGGGGCATAGACAGAGTGGATAGTCAGAGGCTTTTCCCCAGGGTAGAGGGGTCAATTACTAGGGGGCATAGGTTTAAGGTGAGAGGGGCAAGGTTTAGAGTAGATGGACGAGGCAAGTTTTTTACGCAGAGGGTAGTGGGTGCGTGGAACTCACTACCGGATGAGGTAGTGGAAGCAGGGACGATAGGGACATTTAAGGGGCATCTTGACAAATATATGAATAGGATGGGAATAGAAGGATACGGACCCAGGAAGTGTAGAAGATTGTAGTTTAGTCGGGCACTATGGTCGGCATGGGCTTGGAGGGCCGAAGGGCCTGTTCCTGTGCTGTACATTTCTTTGTTCTTTATTCTTTGTTATCTGCTACTCCGCACCTTTTTAGCCCATCTCAGGACCTCTTCTCTTTCCTTAAGGCAGTAAAATCGCACGATTATCGCCCTGGGTGGTTCTCCCGCTTTTGGTCTTCTCGCCGGAATCCGATTTGCCCACTCCACCTCCAAGGGGCCCGTAGGGGCCTCAGCACCCATCAGTGAGCTCAGCATCGTACTTGCGTACGCTCCACAGTCCACTCCTTCCACACCCTCAGGGAGACTCTGTATCCGAAGGTTCTTCCTTCGCGCTCCATTTTCTAGGGCCTCGATCCTCTCAGTACACTTTTTATGAAGTGCCTCGTGCGTCTGTGTCTTAACCGCAAGGCCCAGGATCTCGTCCTCAATATCTGTCACCTTCTGCTCCACCATGCGGAGCTCTGTCTCCTGGGTCTTTAGTGTCTCCTTGAGCCCCTCAATTGCCTGTAGCAACGGGGTCAGTACCTCCCTCTTCAGCAGCTCCACGCACCGTCTCACAATTTCATCCTGCTCAGGCCCCCATGTCGCCTGCGCTTTCCCCGCCGCCATCTTGTACTTCTCTCTTTCTGACCCTTTGGTCGACGATTCCTCGCGCTGCAGCCGCCGCCGCCGGTTTTTTCTTCCTTCGTTTGGGGGTGGGGGGGGGAGACTCCCTTCTCACACACCCCACACCGGGTTGCGTCGTCAAAAAATTCCCCGTTGGGGCTCTTAAAAGAGCCCGAAGGTCCGTCGGAGCTGGAGCCGCCGAAACGTGCAGCTAGCTAGGCATCACCGCAATCGGAAGTCCCTTCAGTGGCCTTGATGAGATCTTTTCACAGTTGTTCCCTCTGCTGCTAGAATTCACCTTTGATACAGGCCCTCAGGTCAGCTTGCAGCTTTAAGCTTGCCCTTCCCCCGCCTGCATGCTGGAAGAGGCCCTGTTTATCCTGCAGTTGCAGCCAAATCTTTTACTGTTTCTGCTGTGTCTGGCACCCAAGACACATACCCTTCCTGGGGGACACTGTCGGGGGAATATTGCAGCCTTCTTCCCACACCGGGAAATGTCAAACAAATGCCGTGGGGGCCCTGCAAAAGAGGCCAAAAGTCAGTTCCAAGCAGGAGCTACCGAATATGCGACCTAGCTCTGCATAGCCGCACCCGGAAGTCTCAATGGCCACGAAACATGACAGTCAGTTAAAATTTGCAGATGGAAAGGGAAACGTACAGTTGGATCATATTGATGAGGATATTGAGAAAAACCGTCAAAGTCGAAGGCTTGGCATGGATCGATTAAATATGTCCAAGCTTTTCCAAGGTTTGACGAGAAGGAAGTGCAAGCTTTTTTCATTTCATTTGACAAGGTAGCTAAACAAATGAAATGGCCACAGGACATGTGGGTATTGCTGATTCAAACAAAGCTGGGAGGTAGAGTTAGTGAAGTCTTCGCATCATTACTGGTGGAGTTATCTGGGACGTATGAGGAGGTGAAAACATCTATCTTGGGTGCATCTGAACTAATGCCAGAAGTCTACAGACAAAGGTTTAGAAATTTAAGGAAAGCATTTGGGCAAACATACATGGAGTTTGAAAGGCTCAAACAGAGTAATTTTGGTAGGTGGATGAGGGGTTTGAAAATAGACCAAACGTATGAAGCTCTCAGAGAAATTATAATTTTAGAGGAGTTTAAAAATTCAATTTCTGATGTTATGAGAACTCATAAGAACATAAGAACTAGGAGCAGGAGTAGGCCATCTGGCCCCTCGAGCCTGCTCCACCATTCAATGAGATCATGGCTGATCTTTTGTGGACTGAGCTCCACTTTCCTGCCCGAACACCATAACCCTTAATCCCTTTATTCGTCAAAAAACTATCTATCTTTATCTTAAAAACATTTAATGAAGGAGCCTCTACTGCTTCACTGGGCAAGGGATTCCATAGATTCACAACCCTTTGGGTGACGACGTTCCTCTTAAACTCAGTCCTAAATCTACTTCCCCTTATTTTGAGGCTATGCCCCCTAGTTCTGCTTTCACCCGCCAGTGGAAACAACCTGCCCGCATCTATCCTATCTATTCCCTTCATAATATTATATGTTTCTATAAGATCCCCCCCTCATCCTTCTAAATTCCAACGAGCACAGTCCCAGTCTACTCAACCTCGCCTCGTAATCCAACCCCTTCAGGTCTGGTATTAACCTAGTGAATCTCCTCTGCACACCCTCCAGTGCCAGTACGTCCTTCCTCAAGTAAGGAGGCCAAAACTGAACACAATACTCCAGGTGTGGCCTCACTAACACCTTATACAATTGCAGCAGAACCTCCCTATTCTTAAACTCCATCCCTCTAGCAATGAAGGACAAAATTCCATTTGCCTTCTTAATCACCTGTTGCACCTGAAAACCAACTTTTTGCGACTCATGCACTAGCACACCCAGGTCACTCTGCACAGCAGCATGTTTTAATATTTTATCATTTAAATAATAATCACTTTTGCTGTTATTCCTACCAAAATGGATAACCTCACATTTGTCAACATTGTATTCCATCTGCCAGACCCTAGCTCATTCACTTAGCCTCATGTTGGAGAGCAGAGGGTTAAAACTGCGAGATTAGCAGCAGAAATGGCAGGTGATTATGAATTAGGTCATAAATCAAAGCTTGGTTTCCGACATCAGTTTCAGCCTGTGAGGGATAGAAACTGGGACATGAGAAATGCTCAAGTGGTAAAGGTAAATGTGATCTGATGGGAGGTAATAAGGAGAGATAAAATTAAAAAGATTTTAAAAGATTAAAAAGGAAATCCAGGAGGATGGAAAAGAAATGAAAAGTTTAAATGTTTTCACTGTAATAAACTAGGCCATGTAAAGTCACAGTGTTGGTGATTGAACTTGGAAGGCTGATGTGGTAAAACAGAAGAGGACCAGGTGGAGGATGAGGCGCATATTTTTAGTTCAGGAATATTGCCGGAGATACAACAGAAAGATATGGAAATAAAACGGATGTATCAGAAAGCATACACGGAAGAGGAATCGGAATGTATACCAGAGTGTTATTACCGCAAAAGTAATGTCTTGATGTGAAAATGGAGACCTTTACATATGCAGGCGGATGAAAAGTGGGCAGAAGTTCATCAAGTAGTATTGCCGGTAGGGTGTAGAAAGGATGTGTTGCGAGTTGCAAATAAGGTACCAGTGGGAGGTCTTTTGGGGCAATGGAAAACTCAAGTTAAAATCCAAAAACATTTTTATTTGCCTGGACTACATAAAGATGTAGTTAAATGTTGTCAATCATGTCACACATGTCAAGTGACAGGGAAACCTCAAGTGGTGATAAAACCAGCGCCCTTAATACCATTCCAGCATTTGAGGAACCTTTTACAAGGGTCCTAATTGATTGCATCGAACCGCTTCCGAAAACAAAAAGTGGGAATCAATGTCTTTTGACTATAATGGATGCGTCCACTAGGTTTCCAGAGGCCATTCCAGTACGTAATGTTACAGCTAAAAGGATTGTGGAGGAATTAATTAAATACTTTACTAGACATGGGCTACCCACGGAGATACTATCGGATCATGGATCAAATTTTATCTCGAGGTTATTCAAAGAAGTTTTGAATAGCTTAGGAATAAAATAATTTAAACCAACTGCCTACCATCCAGAATCGCAGGGAGCGTTAGAAAGGTGGCATCAGACATTAAAGACAATGTTGAGGGCTTATTGTCAAGATTATCCAGGGGATTGCGATAAAGGAATTCCATTCATCTGTTTGCAATTAGGGATGCAACTAATGAGTCAACATAATTTAGTCCTTTTGAACTAACTTTTGGTCATGAGGTAAGAGGACCACTTAAATTGATTAAGGAAAAATTGGTGAGGGAGATATCGGAAATTAGATTTTTGGATTACCTGTCAAATTTTAGCGAACGATTAAATAGAGCAGGTGAATTGGCTAGACAGCATTTAAAAGTTGCACAAAATGTGATTAAATGGGTAGCGGGCAAGAAATCCAAAGTGTGTTGTTTTGCTAGTGGAGAAAATGTTTGAGTATTGTTCCCCGTGGTAGGTGAACCTTTAAAAGTTAGGTTTTGTGGAACTTATCAAATTGAGAGGTAATTAAGTGAGGTGAATTATGTGGCAAAAATACCAGATAGAAGGAAGAATCACCGAGTGTGTCACGTGAATATGCTTAAAAGTTACTTTGAAAGGGGAGGAGAGAAAAAGGAGGAGGTTTTAATGATTCAACTCAAAGTATCGAACCACATCCAGATGACTGTAAATTTCACATACCTCAAATTAAATTGGAAAATGAGGATGTTCTTAAAAATTGGGATAAATTGTTGAGTTATATTCCAGGGGAAAAACGAACTGACCTGAAAGAGTTATTGATATCACATGGACAAGTTTGCGGAGATAAATTGCGAAGTACTAAAATGGCTATACATGATGTAGATGTGGGAAATGCTATTCCAATCAAACAACATCCATATGGACTTAACCCTTTACAATTGGCACAGATTAACAAAGAGAGTGAGAGTGTGCTTAAAGATGGCACAATTGAAGTGGGTTGCAGCCAATGTAGCTCACTCATAGTGATGGTACCAAAGCCAGGCGGTACCCAACGGTTATGTGTGGACTATAGAAAGGTTAATGCAGTTAGAGGAACGGACTCTGATCCTATCCCACGTTTGGAGGATTGCATTGAGAAAGTGGACCAATCAGTGCTTATTTCTAAATTGGATTTACTTAAACGTTGCGGGCAGGTACCTTTACCCGGAAGGGCGAAGGAGATTTCAGCTTTTGTGACTCCAGGTGGTATATACCAATTCAAAGTTATGCCATTTGGCAGGAAAAACGCACCAGCCACATTTCAACGGTTAACAGGATTACCCAATTGTGCGGTATACATCGATGATCTGTTAATTTTCAGCTAGTCATGGAAAGAACATTTAACACATCTGATAGGGTTATTCGATCAACTTCAGGAGGCGGGTTTGATAATAAGCCTAGCCAAAAGTGAATTTGTCACTTTCCTTGGCCATACAATCGGACAGGGTCGAATGGTCCCACGGGATGTGAAAACGAAATTCATTGGGGAGTTTCCGATACCCTCGACACGACGGGAAATAATGCGATTTCTTGGTATGATTGGATTTTACCAGAAATTTTTACCCAATTTTTGCAGTGTGGTCGCACCACTGAATGACTTACTCAAGACGCATCACAAATTCCATTGGACAGCGGAGTGTCAACAGGCATTTGACGGCCTGAATGCGGTGTTAACCACTGCTTCTGTGTTAGCCATCCCAAATTACACCAAACCATTCAAAGTGGCGGTTGATGCGAGTGATGTGGGTGTAGGTGCGATGCTTCTACAGAACGACGACGAAGCGCTCAACCGGCCTTTTGGTTATTTTTCAAAGAAATTGACTTCTCCCCAGAAAAGGTATTCCACGATTGAGAAGGCGATTTTGAGTTTGGTGCTGGCTTTGTAACATTTTCACATTTACGTAACTAGCAATCCGTCTCACACCGTTATATATACTGATCATAATCCGTTTGCATTTTTGGGAGCGATTCCAGAACAACAATGCACGGCTGTTTCGCTGGAGTTTACTGTTCCAGACATTTCATTTAAAAATACTCGATGTGGCAGGACGAGCAAACGTGATAGCTGATGCTCTGTCACGAATGTGATGAACGGAAGCAATTTAAGTAGGAGGAAGATGAAGGGAAAAAATGTACTATATTATTGTACCTGTTTGCGTGTGTTGTTCATTTGAAACGAAACGTTTATTTACAGTGTGCAATTCTTAAAGGATGGTGAAAGGGTGAAAAATGAAACCATCTTGAAGTTAATGCGGTTTTTCTCTTGGGAGGGGGAGGTGTCACGTGAGAGTAAGCTTTAATCAATGGGTCTTTAAGAAATGTACCTTTGAGAAATTGAGCTGTTCATGTTACAGGAGTGGTGTCACAGTGTGGGTGGAGCTGAGCTTCACTTCTGCTTTATTTAGTTTCAGTTTGAGAAAGAGCTTGGATGTGTCTGTGGGCTGCACTGCTGTTGATCTCTGACATGAAGGACCATCTCTTAGTCATTTGGTGAATTCAGAATAATTATAAATGTTTTCAGTCTTGAAGGTAAACCCTAATATGCTCCTGTTTGGAGGGTTGTTAAGTCTTTTGAATGTTAAAAGGAAAGCATACAGATCACTTAGTGTTGTATTCTTTGGCGGTATATTTGATTTACTGGTTGCTAAAATATTAACTGTTTGTTTTAAGAAGGTTGATCTGAGTTCATAGAATAAACATTGTTTAGTTTAAAAAAAAAACACTTTTTTCTGCTTTTCCATACCTGTAGAGTGAACCGTGTGCTCCCCATACCACAATCTACTAAAAGTTGTGGGTCAGGTGAACTCCATGATGCACTTTGGGTTTCTCTAAACCCTGGCCCATAGCAATTTAAATGTATTTGCTGACATCTGGTCATGGTGCAATGAGGAGGAGTGGGCAAACTTTTGGGAAATAGAGCTAGTTGGCAGTGGAGAAAACGGAAATGAAGCGACACATGAAAATCAAGCACCAGTTTTGTGAGGGAAACACTTCGAGAAACAAATCCGGGGAGAACGAAGGGCGCTCCCCGACTGATCAAAGACAGTCAAGACACATTTACGTTGTTTCGATTGAGTCGAGAAATTAACTGATATTTAGAAACTAAGAAAACTGTCCTGACTGCACATCATTAAATACAGATTAATATTGGTTTCATTGCGAATATCTGGAAGCAGAAAATACGACAATGCCTCGAATGTGGAAGGTTGGAGGCGCGTTATTGACAGGGCAACGGGTCATGGTTCAGTCTTCGTTCTGTGACACACAGTCACCCTGCCTTGAAACATAGACTGCATTCTCTCTCCACAGCTGCTGTCAGACCTGCTGAGATTGCCCAGCCATTTGTGTTTTTGTTCCAGATTGGTGCATCAGCCATAATTCGCTATTATGATGTGGACAAGATTAGACTGTTTCCATCATAATTTGGCATGTTTATTCGAATATGAGGCCGCGGTTGTCGTCTCCGTTGCCCAATCGGTTAGCGCGTTCGTCTGGTAACTGAAACGGTGGTGGATCGATTCCACCCACAGCCGAAGTTCTGTCGCACCCCTGATGAAGCGTTTTCTATACTTCCTCTCTCTGTGGGATCGAATCACCCATCTTGGTTTTTTTTTTGTACTTCTTGCCATGTTGGTTTGATTTAATTCCTCAGGTTCCAATATTAAACACGCCAAATGCTGTCATTCTGATTTTAAACAGTCAGTTCACACCCAAGGAGTGAATCAATATTAATTTGAACTCCGATAGACAGACATTCACCCGAATAGCAATAGTGGGACGAAAGGGGCCGTGGCTTTTCTCTTTGGATCAATGAGGGTGAGAAGGCGAAATAGAGGCGCCCAAAGTGCAAATGGTACGAGGGCGGTGAAGTTCAATCGTGGAAATAAAGAGAGAGTGTTTTTCCCAAATGAACGGATGAGGAATACTCGGTGCAAAGGCCTTTTTTAAACTGGTTCGCAACTGTGTACATGCTTCTGCTCTTTTCTGATGCACCAGAATTTAAACTGTCGTGAACACGAGAATCACGGAAGAGGGGGAGGAGTTGGTGGGCGAATTAAAAGGAAAGTGGGAAGAAGAGCTAGGGGAGGAGATAGAGGAGGGTATGTGGGCTGATGCCCTAAGCAGGGTAAATTCCTCTTCCTCGTTCGCCAGGCTTAGCCTGATTCAATTCAAGGTGCGACATAGAGCACACATAACGGGAGAAAGACTGAGCAGGTTCTTTGGAGTGGAGGACAAGTGTGGGATGTGTGGCGGAAGCCGGGCAAACCACGAACATATGTTTTGGTCGTGCCCGGCACTGAAGGGGTATTGGAAGGGAGTGACGGGAGTGATTTCCAAGGTGGTGAAGGCCCGGGTCAAACCAGGCTGGGGGCTAGCTCTATTTGGAGTTGCGGATGAGCCCGGCGTAGGATTCTCCTCATGTGGAAGGAGGCGAAACCCCCCGGACTGGAGGCCTGGGTAAACGATATGGCGGGGTTCATAAAACTGGAGCGGATAAAGTTTGCCCTGAGAGGATCGGCTCAAGGGTTCACCAGGCGGTGGCAGCCATTCCTCGACTACCTAGGGGAACGTTAGAGGGAAGACAGATGACCAGCAGCAGCATCCCAGGGGGGAGGGGGTGGGTGGAAGTTTTAGTTTATATTAAACGATTAGATTACCATGTTGATTAGTCATTTGTTTATTGTTAAACTTTCTTTACTGTTATGTTTGATCTGTAAAGGGAAAACATTTTGATCGAAAAGATTTTCAATAAAACATATTTAAAAAAACAAAAAAACACGAGAATCACCTCAGCTCCCCGTTTTATACTTTAGCTATTATCATCAATAATACTCATCCGGTTCATGTCTTTTTGGAAGTGAAAACTGTCTCTCTCAATTAGCTGCAACAGCTTCTTCTGCTATTCACCCCGAATTTTGAAGTGTCTCAACCAAATACCCACTGAATCTGCTGTCCACGAGGAGAATAATTTTGGTCTCGATGGTCTCTCCATATAATTGAATTTCCTGACATCGGATCATGATGCAATGAGGAGGAGAGGGCAGAATTTTGGAAAATAGAGCCAGATGGCAGTGGAGAAAACGGAAACGAAGCGACACACGAAAATCAAGCACCAGTTTTGCGAATGTTGGGAAACACCTCGAGAAACAAAATCCGGGGGCAACGAAGGGCGCTGTGCGACTGATCAGAGACAGTCAAGACACATTTGCCTTGTTTCGAATGATTGGATAATTTAACTGATATTTAGGAACTAAGAAAACTGTCCCTACTGCACATCATGAAATACAGATTTATATTGATTTCATTGCGAATATCTAGAAGCAGAAATTACGACAATGGCTCTAATGTGGAATGCTGGAGGCGCGTATTTGACAGGTCTACGGATAATGGTGCAGTCTTCGTTCTGTAACTGGTGTTGTCTTTATTCTGTGACACAAAGTCACCCTGGCTTGAAACACAGACTGTGTTATCTCTCCACAGATGCTGTCGGACCTGCTAAGATTGCCCAGCCTTTTGTGTTTTTGTTCCAGATTGGTGCATCAACACTCATTTGCTATTGTAATGTGGAGCAGATGAGACTGTTTCCATCATAATTTGGCATGTCTATTCGAGGAAAAGCTAGCAGTTGTCGTCTCCGTGGCACAATCGTGGTGTTAACCGAAAGGTTGGTGGGTTGTTCCCACCCAGAGACGAAGAGTTGTCCCACCCTTGTATGAAAAGCACCCCTGCTTTTTATTCTTCATGCCACATTGATTTGATTTATTTCCTCCTGTCCCAGTATAAAACACGCCAAATGCTATAATTCTGATTTTAAACAGTCAGGTCATCCCCAAAGAGTAAATCAATATTAATTTGAACTACGATAGACAGACATTCATCTCAATAGCAACAGTGGGATGAACGGGGCCTAGATTTTTCTCTTTCGATCAAAGAGGGTTAGACGGCGAATGACAGGCGTTCCAAAGTGCAGAATGAGAGGAAAGGGATGCAGGATTAAATGGTTCAAAATAATCAGCAGGGGACGCCATGTCCAAGATCCCCCGCAGTATACCCAGAACCCGGCATGTTTATCATGGCCAATCCAGCTAAACTGCTAACCTCTGGACAATCTGGCACACTTTAGCATGACCAATCCACCGAACCTTCACGTCTTTGGACTGTGGAAGGGACTTCGAGCAGGAGGAGAAAACCTATGCAGACACCGGGAGAACGTCCGAATTCCATATGTTTGGGATGAATATCGAAATTGTTTTGTATTATATATTATAGCGGTTGCATGATTATTTTTATGAGCCTCGGTTAAAGTGCATAAATCCTTGTTGCAGGAACATTATTATAGAACCGTATTTAATGCATCCAAACTCTATATCTACTAAAGTTGTAATTAGGGAGTCATAATGTGTGGGCCATGATAGATTCCAAACAGTTGACGACCAAGTACATCCACAGTCGCAAGTCTACTCGGCGGTAACGTGTGGTGCGTGATCGTATACTGGTTAGTACTCTGCGTTGTTGCCGCAGTAACCTCGATTAGAATCCGAACCACAGCAGCGATAAGTTGATATGTTTTTCGAAAATAAACGGATGAGGAATTCTCCGTGTAAAGGCTTCTTTAAAACGGGTTCACAACTGAAAGCGTGCTTCTTCTCCTGTTTGATGCTCCATGATGCGCAATCAATTGCACAAAGTCGCAGATTTGGTACAATTGTGGCTTTATTGCAGTCAGATGCGTGGCCTCCTGCTGCAGCTGGCGAAATGGCAAGGCAATGCAGGCCATGCATATTTACACAGATCTTAGTGGGCGGAGGCAGTCGGCAGGGGCGACCGGCGAACCTGTAGAGCAGGTCCTACCTTACATCCCCGAATACAATTGTTCACCACATTCACCCCCTGTTAAAAATGACTCCGGCGGGGGGGGGGGGGGGGGGGGGGGGGGGGTGATGTGAAACTATATACAAACAGTGCAATTATGTACAGTTTTAAGAAGAAAAAAAAAGAAAAGTCCATGTTGACCATCCGGAGTCTGTCAAAGGTTCAGCCAATCCGGTGCTTTGGTGCTTCGTGGGAGTGGCATAATGGTGGCGGCGAAGTCGGTGGTGGAGGTGGCACCGACGGCAGTGGTGGTGGTGCTGATGCTGGCCAGTCATCGGGGAAATCCATGTGCGTGCCGATATCCTATACGTCCTCTTGTGCAGAAGGTGGGGGGGGGGGGTCTGGTGGGGTCAATGTTGGCGGCGTGGTGGGAGGGGGGCGCATGGGTGGGGGATTGTGTTGGTGTGGTACCTGGCGGTGCCAGGTCCCTGAGTGAGACAGTATCTTGGCGGTCATCGGGGAACTCCACGTAGGCATATTGAGGGATGGCGTGGAGCAGTTGAACGCTGTCCACCAAGTGCTCCGCCTTGTGGAGTCGGACGTGCCTCCAGGGAGGGACCGGTCGTGGAGTGGCGAGCCTAGTCGGCAGCGAAACCCCGAATGTGTACTTCCTGGGGAAGGTAAAAACACCTTCATGGGGTGTGGTATTAATGGCTGTGCACAATAGTGACCGGATGGAGTGCAGAGCGTCAGGGGGGATCTCCTGCGAGCGAGAGGCTGGGAGGTTCCTGGACCGTAGGGCCAGCTGAATTGCCCTCCTAACCATCACATTCTGCCGTTCTACTTGCCCGTTTACCCTGGGGTTGTAGCTGGTTGTCCTGTTGGAGGCTATGCTGCTGAGCAGGAACTGACGCAGCTCATCACTCATGAAGGAGGATCCCCTGTCACTGTGGGTGTAAGCGGGGAATCCAAACAGAGTGAAGATGGTGTTGAGGGCCTTGATGATGGTGGAAGACGTCATAGCGGCATGGGATGGCGTAGGGGAACCTGGAGTACTCATCGACCATACTAAGAATGTACGTGTTACAGTCGATGGATGGAAGGGTTCCTTTGAAATCCACGCTGAGGAGTTCGAAGAGGCGGGAAGCCTTCACCAGGCATGCATGGTCCGGCCAGTAGAAGTGTGGCTTGCACTCCGCACAGACCTGCCAGTCCCTGGTGACTGTCCTTACTTCCTCGATGGAGTCGGGCAGTTTGCGAGCTTTGACCAGATGGTCCAATCGACTCACTGCCGGGTGACAACCGCTGTCGTGTCAGGACCGGAGTTGGTCCACTTGTGCGCTGGCACATGTACCTTGGGAGAGGGCGTCTGGGGGGCTCGTTGAGTTTACCAGGGCGATACAAAATCCCGTAATTATAGGTGGAGAGCTCGATTCTCCACCACAAGGTTTTATCATTTTTGATCTTGCCTCGATGTGTGTTCTTGAACATGAAGGCTACTGACCGTTGGTCCGTAAGGAGAGTGAATCTCTTACCGGCCAGGTTATGCCTACAATGCCGCAGAGCTTCAGCTGTAGCTTGGGCCTCCTTTTCGATGGATGAGTGACGAATTTCAGAGGCATGAAGGGTGCGGGAAAAGAATGCCACGGGTCTGACTGCTTGGTTTAGAGTGGCGGCAAGGGCGATGTCTGAAGCGTCGCTTTCTACTTGAAAATGCAGTGACTCCTCCACTGCGCGAATCCCGGCCTTGGCGATGTCTGCTCTGATGCAGGCGAAAGCGTGTTGTGCGTCGGCTGCAAGAGGGAATTGGGTGGACTGAATGAGTGGGCGGGCCTTGTCCGCATAGTTTGGGAGCAACTGGGCATAGTAGGAAAAGAACCCCTGGCAGCGTTTGAGGGCCTTGGGGCAGTGGGGTAGGGGGAGCTCCATGAGGGGGCGCATGCAGTCAGGGTCGGGCCTGATAAGTCCGTTTAGGACTACATAGCCAAGAATGGCTAACCGGGTCATGCTGAACATGCACTTCTCTTTGTTATAGGTCACGTTGAGAAGAATTGCAGTGTGGAGGAATTTATCGAGTTTGGCATCGTGGTCCTGCTGGTCATGGGCGCAGATGGTGATATTATCTAAGTGCGGAAATGTGGCCCGCAAACCGCACTGGTCGACCATTCGGTCCATTTCCCTTTGGAAGACCGAGACCCCGTTTGTGATGCTGAAAAGGACACTAAGGAAGTGATAGAGGCGACGGTGCACCACGAAGGCAGTGTATGGACGGTCCGACTTCTGGAAGGGGAGCTGGTGGTAGGCGGATTTCAGGTCAATTGTTACAAAGACCCGGTACTGCGCAATCTGATTAATCATATCAGATATGAACATAGAACATAGAACATTACAGCGCAGTACAGGCCCTTCGGCCCTCGATGTTGCGCCGACCTGTGAAACCACTCTAAAGCCTATCTACACTATTCCCTTATTGTCCATATGTCTATCCAATGACCATTTGAATGCACTAAGTGTTGGCGAGTCCACTACTGCTGCAGGCAGGGCATTCCACGCACTTACTACTCTCTGAGTAAAGAACCTACCTGTGACATCTGTCTTATATCTATCTCCCCTCAATTTAAAGCTATGTACCCTTGTGCTAGACATCAGCATCCGAGGAAAAAGGCTCTCGCTGTCCACCCTATCCAATCCTCTGATCATCTTGTATGCCTCAATTAAGTCACCTCTTAACCTTCTTCTCTCTAACAAAAACAGCCTCAAGTCCTTCAGCCTTTCCTCATAAGATCGTCCCTCCATAACCAGGCAACATTCTGGTAAATCTCCTCTGCACCCTTTCCAATGCTTCCACATCCTTCCTATAATGCGGCGGCCAGAATTGTACGCAATACTCCAAATGCGGCCGCACCAGAGTTTTGTACAGCTGCAACACGACCTCATGGCTCCAAAACTCAATCCCTCTACCAATAAAAGCTAACACACCGTACGCCTTCTTAACAACCCTCTCGACCTGGGTGGCAAATTTCAGGGATCTATGTACATGGACACCGAGATCTCTCTGCTCATCCACACTTCCAAGAATCTTACCATTAGCCCAGTACTCTGTCTTCCTGTTATTCCTTCCAAAACGAATCCTCTCACACTTTTCTGCATTAAACTCCATTTTCCACCTCTCAGCCCAGCGCTGCAGTTTAGCTATGTCCCTCTGTAACTGGTAACATCCTTCCACACTGTCCACAACTCCACCGACTTTAGTGTCATCTGCAAATTTACTCACTCATCCTTCTACGCCCTCCTCCAGGTCATTTATAAAAATGACAAACAGCAGTGGCCCCAAAACAGATCCTTGTGGTACACCACGAGCAACTGGACTCCAGGCTGAACACTTCCCATCAACCACCACCCTTTGTCTTCTTCCAGTTAGCCAATTTCTGATCCAAACTGCAAAATCTCCCTGAATCCCATGCTTCCGTATTTTCAGCAGTAGCCTATGGGAACCTTATCAAACGCTTTACTGAAATCCATATACATCACATCAACTGCTTTACCCTCATCCACCTGTTTGGTCACCTTCTGAAATAACTCAATAAGGTTTGTGAGGCACGACCTACCCTTCACAAAACCGTGTTGACTATGTCTAATCAAATTATTCCTTTCCAGATGATTATACATCCTATCTCTTATGAACCTTTCCAAGATTTTGCCCACAACAGAAGTAAGGCTCACTGGTCTATAGTTACCGGGGTTGTCTCTACTTCCCTTCTTGAACAAGGGGACAACATTTGCTATCCTCCAGTCTACTGGCACTATTCCTGTACACAAAGATGACTTAAAGATCAAAGCCAAAGGCTCAGCAATCTCCTCCCTAGCTTCCCAGAGAATCCTAGGATAAATCCGATCCGGCCCAGGGGATTTATCTATATTCACACTTTCCAGAATTGTTAACACCTCCTCCTTATGAACGTCAAGCCCTTCTAGTCTAGGAGCCTGAATCTCAGTATTCTCCCCGACAGCATTGTCTTTTTCCTGTGTGAATACTAACGAAAAATATTCATTTAGCACCGCTCCTGTCTCCTCGGACTCCAAGCACAACTTCCCATTACTGTCCTTGACTGGCCCTACTCTTACTCTAGTCACTCTTTTATTCCTGACATATCTACAGTAAGCTTTAGGATTAGCCTTGATCCTACCTTCCAAAGACTTCTCATGTCCCCTCCTGGCTCTTCTTAGCTCTCTCTTTAGATCCTTCCAAGCTAACGTGGAACTCTCGAGCGCCATAACTGAACCTGCATGTCTCATCTTTACATAAGCCTCCTTCTTCCTCTTGAGAAGTATTTCGAGTGTCTTAGTAAACCACGGTTCCCTTGCTCGACCACTTCCTCCCTGCCTGACAGGTACATACTTATCAAGGACACGCAGTAGCTGTTCCTTGAACAAGCTCCACATTTCCATTGTGCCCGTCCCCTGCAGTATTCCTCTCCATCCGAGGCATACTAAGTCTTGCCTCATCGCATCATAATTGCCTTTCCCCCAGATATAACTCTTGCCCTGCGGTATATACCTATTCCTTTCCATCACTAAAGTAAACGTAATCGAATTGTGGTCACTATCACCAAAGTGCTCACCTATCTCCAAATCTAACACCTGTCCTGGTTCATCGCCCAGTACCAAATCCAATACAGCCTCGCCTCTCGTTGGCCTATCTACATACTGTGTCAGGAAACCCTCCTGCACACATTGGACAAAAACGGACCCATCTAAAGTACTCGAACCATAGTGTTTCCAGTCAATATTTGGAAAGTTAAAGTCCCCCATTTCAACTACCCTGTTGCTTTCGCTCCTATCCAGGATCATCTTTGCAATCCTTTCCTCTACATCTCTGGAACTTTTCGTAGGCCTATAGAAAACCCCTAACAGGGTGACCTCTCCTTTCCTGTTTCTAACCTCAGCCCATACTACGTCAGTAGACGAGTCCTCATCAAACCTCCTTTCTGCCACCGTAATCCTGTCCTTGACTAACAATGCCACCGCTCCCCCTCTTTTACCACCTTCCTTGAGCTTACTGAAATATCTAAGCCCCGGCACCAGCAACAACCATTGCTGTCCCTGCTCTATCCATGTCTCCGAAATGGCCACAACATCGAAGTCCCAGGTACCAACCCATGGCGCAGGTTCAGCCACCGTATTCCGGATGCTCCTGGCATTAAAGAAGACATATTTTAAACCACCTTCCTGCCTGCCAGTACACTCCTGCAACTTTTAAACCTTACTCATGACCTCACTACTCTCAACCTCCTGTATACTGGAGCTACAATTCAGGATCCCAAGCACCTGCTGAACTAGTTTAAACCCTCCCGAAGAGGATTAGCAAATTCCCCCCTGAGGATATTGGTACCCATCTGGCCCAGGTGTAGTCCATCCCGTTTGTAGAGGTCCCACCGACCCCAGAATTAGCCCCAATTACCCAGAAATCTGAAATCCTCCCTCCTGCACCATCCCTGTAACCACGTGTTCAACTCCTCTCTTTCCCTATTCCTCGTCTCGCTATCACATGGCAGGGGTAACAACCCAGAGATAATAACTCTGTTTGTCCTAGATCTAGGTTTCCACCCTAGCTCCCTGAATTTCTGCTTTACATCCCAATCCCTTTTCCTTCCTATGTCGTTGTTGCCTATGTGGACCACGACTTGGGCTGCTTCCCCTCCCACTTAAGGATCCCGAAAACACGATCCGAGACATCACGCACCCTGGCACCTGGGAGGCAACACACCAACCGTGATTCTCTCTCATTCCCACAGAATCCCCTATCTATCCCCCTAACTATGGAGTCTCCAATGACTAATGCTCTACTCCTCTCCCCCCTTCCCTTCTGAGCAACAGGGACAGACTCTGTGCCGGAGACCTGCACCCCATAGCTTTCCCCTAGAAATATATGGGAGGGGGTACGCATCGAGCTGCGTGTACCAATTGATGGTCTGGCTGCAGTCCACGACCATTCTGTGTTTCTCCCCAGTTTTAACCACTACCACTTGGGCTCTCCAGGGGCTGTTGCTGGCCTCGATAATACCTTCCTTAAGCAGTCGTTGGACTTCGAACCTGATCAAGGTCTTGTCCTGGGTGCTGTACCGTCTGCTCCTGGTGGCAACGGGCTTGCAATCTGCAGTTAGATTGGCAAAAATCGAGGTGGGATCGACCTTGAAGGTCGCGTGGCCGCAAACGGTGAGGGGGAGGGGCGGATCAGGGCCCGCCGAATTTGAGGGTGAGGCTCTGGAGATTGCACTGGAAGTCCAGGCCCAACAGGAGTGCAGCGCAGAGGTTAGGAAGGACATAGAGGCGGAAGTTATTACATTCTACACCCTGGACAGTGAGGGTGACTGTACAGTAGCCTTGGATCGGGACGGAGTGGGATCCGGTGGCCAGTGAGATACTTTGATTGGCAGGATGGACCGCTAGTCAGCAGCGTCTTAGCGTATCTGGGTGTATGAAGCTGTTGGTGCTCCCGGAGTCCAGCAGGCATGAGGTCGCGTGGCCATTGATTTTCACCATCTTCGACACGGTGGCCTGGTTGTGCGGGTGAGATTGGTCCAGCGTCATGGAAGCGAGCTCCAGTTAGTTGTCGGATGCTGTGGATGGCGAGCATGTGCGGTTCCGTTCTCGGGATGTCTGAAGACCATGTGAGAAATAAGATGGCGGCGCCCAAGGTGCGCATATTGCGGGGTCGGGACAAGTTGTCGGCGCCGATGGGGCGCACGTGGACTAAGGGGGACAGGATGGCGGCGCCCATTGTTTGCCCATGGCTCTGGGAGGAGAAGATGGTGGCCCCCATTGTGCGTTTGGTGTGGGGAAGATGGCGATAGCGGGCGCGATCACAGCGACAGCACGGGCCTGGCACAAAGCCGCGAAGTGGCCCATCTTACTGCAGGATTCACAAACAGCAGTGTGGGTCGGGCAGGGTTGGCGGGGTGCTTCTGCTGACCGCAGAAGTAGCAGCGGGGACCCACGGGGCGCGCGGGTCGGCATGCGGTGCAGGCATTTGGAAGGCAGGGCCCAGTCTGAGGATGTCGCCGGTGGGGTCCAGGTACAATAGGAATTGGTAGACGGGTGGGCAGCACGGCGGGAGGGATAGGACTGTACATTACAGGATGCGACCATCATGGAGAGCTCCAAGGTTTTTGTCTCAGCCAGTTCGAGCGTGGCCCCTTCCAGTAATCGTTCTCGGATGCGGTCCGATGCAAATCCCGTCACAAAAGCATCGCGCATGAGGAGGTTCATGTGTTCAGCGCCGTTAATGGCCTAACAGTCACAGTCCCGAACAAGTGGAATTAGTGCATGCCAGAAATCTTCGATGGACTCACCAGGTAGTTGCGAGCGGGTGGCAAGTACATGCCTGGCGAAGAGCATGTTTGTCTTCTGAGCAGAGTGTTCTTTAAGGAGTGCCATTGCTTTCGCGTAATTCGAGGCATCTTGGATCAACGGGAACACGCTGGAGCTCAGCCTGGAGCACAGGACGTTTTTCTTCGGAGCCTCCATTGGGGCGGGTCTGCAGCGTTGATGTAATCCTCAAAACATGCTATCCAGTGAGTAAAGTCTTTTCTGGCGTGGGGCGACTGCGGATCCAGCTGCGGGCGATCTGGTTTGATTCTGACATCCATTCTGTGGAAAAATATGACTGCAATACATTGATGTGCAATTTGCACAAAGACGCAGATTGGGTACCACTGTGGATTTATTGCAGTCAGGTGCGTGTCCTCCTGCTGCAGCAGGCGAAATGGCAGGGCAATGGAGGTCATGCATACTTATACAGATCTTAGTGGGCGGAGCCAGCCGGCAGGGCCTACCGGCGAACCTGTAGTGCAGGTCCTACCTTACATCCCCTAATGCAGTGGTACACGACACTCCAGAATTCAAACTGTTGTGAAGACGAGAATCTCCTCAGCTCCCGGTTTAATATTTTAAATATTATCACCAATCATACACCTCCGGTTCTTGTCTTTTTGGAAGCGAAAACAGTCTCTCTCAATTTGCTGCATTAGCTTCTTCGGACATTCACCCAAAATGTTCAAGTGTCTCAACCAAATACGCACAGCACCTCGATAGTTTCTCCATATAAATGTATTTCCTGACATCTGGTCATGATGCAATGAGGAGGAGTGCGCACAATTTTGAGAAATAAAGCCAGTTTGCAGTGGACAATACGGAAGCGAAGCGACACACGAAAATCAAGCACCAATTTTGTGGATGTTGAGAAGCACTTCGAGAAACATAATCCGTGGAGAACGAAGAGCGCTGTCCGACTTATCAGGGACAATGAAGAAACATTTCCCTTCTTTGGAAAAATTCGAGAAATTAACTGACATTTAGAATCCACGAAAACTGTCCTTACTGCACATCAGAAAACACAGTCTAATATTGGTTTCATTGCGAATATCTGGAAGCAGAAAATACAACAATGGATCGAATGGAGAAGGCTGAAGGCGTGCAATTGACAGGGCTACGGCTAATGGTGTAGTCTTCGTTCTGTGACACGCAGTCACCCTGGCTTGAAACACAGACTGCGATCTCTCTCCACAGATGCTGTCAGACCTGATGAGATTGCCCAGCCTTTTATGTTTTTGTTCCAGATTGGTGCATCATAAATAATTTGCGATTATCATGTGGGCAAAATTAGACTGTTTGCATGTTTATTGGAGGGAGAGCAGCTATTGTCGTCTTTATGGCGCAATCGAGTAGCGCGTTCGTCTATTAACCGAAAGAATTGTGATTCGATTCCACCAAAAGACGAACTGTTATCCCACCCCCAACTGAATTGTTATTGCACTTCGTATCTCTGTGGGATCAAATCACCGACCTTGGTGGTTTTTATACTTCATGCCATATTGATTAGAGTTCTTTCCTCCGGTTCCAATATTAACCACGCCAAATGCAGTCAGTCTGATTATAAACAGTCAGTTCACACCACAAGAGTAAATCAATATTCATTTGAACTACGATAGACAGACATTCACCCAAATAGTAACAGTGGAACGAAAGGGGCCGCGATTTTTCTCTTTGGATTAAAGAGGTTTAGACGTCGAATGAGACGCGTTCCAAAGTGCAACTGGCATGTGGGCGGAGAAGTTCAGTCGTGGAAATACAGAGAGAGATTGTTTGCACTGACAATATTCAGGAATGAGAGGAACGGCATACAGGATTAAATGGTTTCAAAAAATCTTCAGGTGCCGAAGTGACCACGTTTCTCCGCAGTATACCCGTAACCCGGGACGTTGATTATGTCCAATCCAGCTAAACTGCTAATCAATGGACAATTTGGCACACTTTAGCATGGAAAACCCACCGAAGTTTCACATCTTTGGACTGTGGGAGGGACCTCGAGCACGAGGACAACACTATGCAGACACCAGGAGAACGTCCAAATTACATATGTTTGGGATGAATGTCGAAAGTGTTATGTATTACATATTATAGCGGTTGCATGACTATTTTGATGAGCTTGGCTTTAAGTGCATATTTCCTTGTTGCAGGAACATTATTATGGAACCATGTTTAAGGCGTCCAAACTGTGTATCTACGAAAGGTGTAATGAGGGAGTCAGAAAGTGTGGGCCATGTTGGATTCCAAACAGTTGATGACCAAGCACATCGACAGTTGCAGGTTGCCTCGGCGATAACGTGAGGCGCCGTAATCATACAGTCGATCGTGCTTTGCGTTGAGGCTGCAGCAACCGCGGTTCCAATCCAAGGCAGGGCAGTGATAAGTTGACGTGTTCGTCTGAATAAACTCCGTGGAATTTTCTGTGCAAAGGCCTCTTTAAAACGGGCTCACCACTGAGTGCGTGCTTCTGCTCCTGTTTGATGCTCCAGAATTCAAAATGTTGTGAAAAAGAGAATCTGCTCTGTTCCCCGTTTAAAACTTTAACTATAATGTTCAATCATACTCCTCCGGTTCTTGTCTTTTTGGAACTGAAACAGTCTCCCTCAATTTGCTGCATTAGCTTCTTCGGCAATTCACCCAATATTTCAAAGTGTCTTAAGCAAATACGCACTGAACCTTCTGTATCCGCGAAGAATAATCTTGGTTTCGATAGTCTCCATATAAATGTATTTCCTGACGTCTGTGCATGTCGCAATGAGGAGGAGTGGGTAGAATTTTGGGAAATAGAGCCACTTTGCAGTGGAGAAAACGGAAACGACGCCACACACGAAAATGAAGTACCAGTTTTGTGAATGTTGGGAAACACTTCGAGAAACAGAATCCGAGGAGAACGAAGGGCGCTATCTGACTGATCAGAGACAGTCAAGACACATTTCCCTTGTTTGGAATGATTTGAGAAATTAACTGATATTTAGAGACTATGTCCTCACTGCACATCAGAAAATACAGTTGAATATCGGTTTTATTGCAAATATCTGGAACCAGAAATTACAACAATGGCTCGAATGTAGAAGGCTGGAGGCGCGTATTTGGCAGGGCCACAGCAAATGGTGTCGACTTCGTTCTGTGACACACAGTCACCCTGGTTTGAAACACAGACTGCGTTCTGTCTCCACAGATGCTGTCAGACATGCTGCGATTGCCCACCAGCCTTTCGTGTTTTTGTTCCAGATTGGTGCATCAACAATTATTTGCGAATATCATGTGGAGAAGATGAGACTGTTTCCATCATAATTTGGCATGTTTATTCGATGAAAAACAGCAGTTGTCGTCTCTGTGGCGCAATCGGTTAGCGCGTTCGGCTAATAACCGAAAAATTAGTGGTTCTATCCCACCCAGCGACGGAGTGTTATCCCACTCCTCGCTAAAGTGGTTTGATACTTCGTATCTATGTGGGGTCAAATCATCCACCTGGGTAGTGTTTATACTTCAAGCCACACTGATTGATTTCTTTCCTCCGGTTCCAATCTTAAACACGCCAAACGCTGTCATTCTGATTATAAACAGGCAGTTCACATCCCAAGAGTTAATCGATATAATTTGAACTACGATAGACAGTCATTCACCCCAGCAGCAACAGTGGGACGAAAGCGGCCCAGATTTCTCTCTCGATTAAAGAGGGTTAGACGGCGAATGAGAGGCGATCCGAAGTACAACTTCGGCGAAAAAGTTCAATCGTGGAAGTAGAGAGAGTGTGTGTTTTCACTGACAAAATTCAGGAATGAGAGGAAAGGCACACATGATGAAATGGTTTCAAAAAATCAGCAGAGGACGACGTGACCACGTTCCTCCGCTGTATACCCGTAACCCGGCACGTTGATGATGTCCAATCCAGCTAAACTGCTGATCAATGGACAAAATGGCACACACACAAATTACCTTTTCAAATTGTGTGTGTGTGTGTGTGGTGGTGGGTGGGGGTGGTGGTGGGGGGGGGGGGGGGGGGGCTGAAGCGACATGACAGAAAAGCTGTGACCTGAGTGACTGGTTGGGAATGTACACTAAATTTAAAAAATTAAGCATTGGTAACTAATTAAACATACTTACTTTATTATAATTTAGGGGGGTATCTAAGCCAGAGATCGGAGAGTACTATATTTAGCTTTCACATTTATAGTAGAAATCTAGTGCTAGGAAACAGTTAGTTAACAGTAACTTTTTTAAAAAATTTAACTTTTCATTTTAATTTACTAATTAAATGACGCATTGTCAGTTAGAGGGGTGCAGTGCTCTGACTATGAGATGTGGCAGGTCCGGGAGGCTTCCAGCGTTCCGGATGGCTTGATCTGCAGATAGTGCACCCAACTGGAGCTCCTCACAGACCGTATGGTTCGGTTGGAGCGGCAATTGGATGCACTTAGGAGCATGCAGGTGGCGGAAAACGTCATAGATCGCAGTCATATAAATGAGGTCACACCCAAGCTGCAGGCAGAGAAATGCGTGACCACCAAAAAGGGCAGGCAGTCAGTGCAGGAATCCCCTGTGGTTGTGATCCTCTCGAATAGGTATACCCCTTTGCATACTGTCGGGGAGGATAGCCTATCAGGGGAAAACAGCAGCAGCCAGAGCAGTGGCATCACGGCTGGCTCTGATGTTCAGAAGGGAGGTTTAAAGCGCAGACGAACAATAGTAATTGGTGACTCTATAGACAGGGGCACAGATAGGCGCTTCTGTGAACGTGAAAGAGACTCCAGGATGGTATGTTGCCTCCCTGGTGCCAGGGTCCAGGATGTCTCCGAACGGGTAGAGGGCATCCTGAAGCGGGAGGGCCAACAGGCAGAGGCCGTTGTACATATTGGTACTAACGACATAGGCAGGACGGGGTATGAGATCCTGCTACAGGAATTCGGGGAACTAGGCAGAAAGTTAAAAGACAGGACCTCTAGGATTGTAATCTCGGGATTACTCCCTGTGCCACGTGCCTGTGAGGCTAGAAATAGGAAGATAGAGCAGCTGAACACGTGGCTAAACAGCTGGCGTAGGAGGGAGGGTTTCCGTTATCTGGACCACTGGAAGCTCTTCCGGGGCAGGCGTGACCCATATAAGAAGGACGGGTTGCATCTAAACTGGAGAGGCGGAAATATCCTGGCCGCAAGGTTTGCTAGTGTGACACGGGAGGGTTTAAACTAGTACGACAGGGGGGTGGGCACGGGAGCAATAGGTCAGAACGGGAGAGCATTGAGGGAGAACTAGGGAATAGGGACAGCGTGGCTCTGAGGCAGAGCAGACAGGGAGACGTTGCTGAACACAGCGGGTCTGGTGGCCTAAGTGCATATGTTTTAATGCAAGAAGTATTAAGGGTAAGGCAGATGAACTTAGAGTTTGGATTAGTACTTGGAACTATGATATTGTTGCCATTACAGAGACCTGGTTGAGGCAAGGGCAGGATTTGCAGCTAAACGTTCCAGGATTTAGACGTTTCAGGCGGGATAGAGGCGGATGTAAAAGGGGAGACGGAGTTGCGCTACTGGTTAGGGAGGATATCACAGCTGTACTACGGGAGGACACCTCAGAGGGCAGTGAGGCTATATGGGTAGAGATCAGGAATAAGAAGGGTGCAGTCACAATGTTGGGGGTTTACTACAGGCCTCCCAACAGCCAGCGGGAGATAGAGGAGCAGATAGGTAGACAGATTTTGGAAAAGAGTAAAAACAACAGGGTTGTGGTGATGGGAGACTTCAACTTCCCCAATATTGACTGGGACTCACTTAGTGCCCGGGGCTTAGACGGGGCAGGGTTTGTAAGGAGCATCCAGGAGGGCTTCTTAAAACAATATGTAGACAGTCCAACTAGTGAAGGGGCGGTACTGGACCTGGTATTGGGGAATGAGCCCGGCCAGGTGGTAGAAGTTTCAGTAAGGGAGCATTTCGGGAACAGTGACCACAATTCAGTAAGTTTTAAAGTGCTGGTGGACAAGGATAAGAGTGGTCCTACGGTGAATGTACTAAATTGGGGGAAGGCTAATTATGATTATATTAGGCGGGAACTGAAGAACCTAGATTGGGGGCGGATGTTTGAGGGCAAATCAACATCTGACATGTGGGAGGCTTTCAAGTGTCATTTGAAAGGAATTCAGGACCGGCATGTTCCTGTGAGGAAGAAGGATAAAAACGGCAATTTTCGGGTACCTTGGATAACGAGTGATATTGTAGGCCTCGTCAAAAAGAAAAAAGAGGCATTTGTCAGGGCTGAAAGCCTGGGAACAGACGATGTCTGTGTGGAATATAAGGAAAGTAGGAAGGAACATAAGAAAGGAGTCAGGAGGGCTAGAATGTGTCACGAAAAGTCATTGGCAAATAGGGTTAAGGAAAATCCCAAGGCTTTTTACACGTACATAAAAAGCAAGAGGGTAGCCAGAGAAAGGGTTGGCCCACTGAAGGATAGGCAAGGGAATCTATGTGTGGAGCCAGAGGAAATGGCCAAGGTATTAAATGAATACTTTGCATCAGTATTCACCAATGAAAAGGAATTGGTAGATGTTGAGTCAGGAGAAGGGTGTGTAGAGAGCCTGGATCACATTGAGATCCAAAAAGACGAGGTGTTGGGAGTCTTAAAATATATTAAGAGAGATAAGTCCCCAGGGCCTGATGGGATCTACCTCAGAATACTGAAGGAGGCTGCAGAGGAAATTCCTGAGGCCTTGTCAGAAATCTTGCAATCCTCACTGGCTTCAGGTGATGTCCCGGAAGACCGGAGAATAGCCAATGTTGTTCCTCTGTTTAAGAAGGGTAGCAAGGATAATACAGGGAACTACAGGCCGGTGAGCCTTACTTCAGTGGTCTGCAAATTATTAGAGAAAATTCTTCGAGACAGGCTCTACAAGCATTTGGAAGCAAATGGACGTATTAGTGAGAGACAGCATGGTTTTGTGAAGGGGAGGTCGTGTCTCACTAACTTGATAGAGTTTTTCGAGGAGGTCACAAAAATGATTGATGCAGGTAGGGCAGTGGCTCTTGTCTATATGGACTTCAGTAAAGCCTTTGACAAGGTCCCTCATGGTATACTAGTACAAAACGTGAAGTCACACAGGATCAGGGGTGAGCTGGCAAGGTGGATACAGAACTGGCTAGGTCATAGAAGGCAGAGAGTAGCAATGGAAGGATGCTTTTCGAATTGCAGGGCTGTGACCAGTGGTGTTCCGCAAAGATCAGTCCTGGGGCCTTTGCTGTTTGTAGTATATATAAATGATTTGGAGGAAAATGTAAACTGGTCTGATTCGTAAGTTTGCAGACAACACAATGGTTGGTGGAATTGCAGAAAGCGATGAGTGCTGTCAGAGGATACAGCAGGATTTAGATTGTTTGGAGACTTGGGCGGAGAGATGGCAGATGGAGTTTAATCCGATCAAATGTGAGGTGATGCATTTTGGAAGGTCTAATGCCGGTAGGGAATATACAGTGAATGGTAGAACCCTCAAGAGTATTGAAAGTCAAAGAGATCTAGGAGTACAGGTCCACAGGTCATTGAAAGGGGCAACACAGGTGGAGAAGGTAGTCAAGAAGGCATAGGGCATGCTTGCCTTCATTGGCCCGTGCATTGAGTATAAGAATTGGCAAGTCATGTTGCAGCTGTATAGAACTTGGAGTATAATGTTCAATTCTGGTCGCCACACTACCAGAAGGATGTGGAGGCTTTAGAGAGGGTGCACAAGAGATTTACCAGAATGTTGCCTGGTATGGAGGGCATTAGCTACGAGGAGCGGTTGAATAAACTCGGTTTGTTCTGACTGGAACGACGGAGGTTGAGGGGCGACCTGATAGAGGTCTACAAAATTATGAGGGGCATAGACAGAGTGGATAGTCAGAGGCGTTTTCCCAGGGTAGAGGGGTCAATTCCTGGGGGGGAGGGGCATAGGTTTAAGGTGAGAGGGGCAAGGTTTAGAGTAGATGTACGAGGCAAGTTTTTTACACAGAGGGTCGTGGGTGCCTGGAAGTCGCTACCGGAGAAGGTGGTGGAAGCAGGGACGATAGTGACATTTAAGGGGCATCTTGACAAATCCATGAATAGGATGGGAAGAGAGGGATACGGACCCAGGAAGTGTAGAAGATTGTAGTTTAGTCGGGCAGCATGGTCGGCACGGGCTTGGAGGGCGGAAGGGCCTGTTCCTGTGCTGTACATTTCTTTGTTCTTTGTTTAGCATGGCCACTCCACCGAACCTTCACGTCTTTGGACTGTGGGAGGGACTTCGAGCACGAGGACGAAAGGTGCCGAGATTTTTCTCTTTGGATCAAAGAGGGTTAGAAGGCAAATAAGAGTCGTTCCAAATTATAACTGGTATGTGGGCGGAGAAGTCGATATTCTCGCCATATAAATGTATTTCCTGACATCTGTTCACGATGCAACGAGGAGGAGCGGGCAGAATTTGGGGAAATGGAACCAGTTGGCAGTGGAGAAAACGGAAACGCAGCGACGCACGAAAATCAAGCACCAGTTTTGTGAATGTTGAGAAACACTTCGAGAATCAGAATCCGGGGAGAACGAAGGGCGCTGCCGACTGATCAGAGGCAGTCAAGAAACATTTCCCATGTTTAGAATAATTCGAGAAATTAACTGATATTTAGAAGTCACAAAAACTGTCCTTACTGCACATCAGAAAAAACAGTTTAATATTGGTTTCATTGCGAATATTTGGAAGCAGAAAATACAACAATGGCTCGAAATCAGAAGGCTGGAGGCGCGGTATTGACATGGAGACTGAAAATGGCGTGGTCTTAGTTCTGTGACACAAGTCACCCTGGCTTGAAACGGTAGCATTGTGGGGCACAATTGCTTCACAGCTCTAGGGTCCCAGATTCGATTCCGGCTTTGGTCACTGTAAGTACGGAGTCTGCACATCCTCCCCGTGTGTGCCTGGGTTTCCTCCGGGTGCTCCGATTTCCTCCCACAGTCCAAAGATGTGCAGGTTAGGTGGATTGGCCATGATAAATTCCCCTTAGTGTCCAAAACTGCCCTTAGTGTGGGTGGGGTTACTGGGTTATGGGGATAGGGTGGAGGTGTTGACCTTGGGTAGGGTGCTCTTTCCAAGAGCCGGTGCAGACACGATGGGCCGAATGGCCTCCTTCTGCACTGTAAATTCTATGATAATCTATGGAACACAGACTGCGTACTCTCTCCACAGATGCTGTCAGACCTGGTGAGATTGCCCAGCCTTTGGTGTTTTTGTTCCAGATTCGTGCATCATCAATAATTTGCTATTATGATGTGGAGCAGGTGTGACTGTTTCGATCATAATTTGTCATGTTTATTCGAGTAAAAGCAGGGGTTGTTGTCTCTGTGGCACAATCGGTTAGAGTGTTCAGCTATTAATCTAAAAGTTGGTGGTTCGATCCCACCCGGAATCGGAGCGTTATCCCGGCTGACGTGTTTTTTATACTTCGTATCTCTGTGGGAGGAAATCACCCACCATGGTGGTTTTTATACTTCGAGCCACATTGATGTGATTTCTTTCCTCCGATTCCAATATTAAACGCGCCAAATGCTATAATTCTGATTTTAAACAGTCAGTTCTCACCCCAAGAGTAAATCAATATTAATTTGAACTACGATAGACAGAAATTCACCCCAATAGCAACAGTGGGTGAAAGGGGCCGAGATTTTTCTCTTTCGATCAAAGAGGTTTAGACGGCAAATGAGAGGCGTTCCAAAGTGCAACTGCTATGTGGTCGGGAGAAGTTGAATCGTGGAAATAGAGAGATTGTTTGCACTGGCAATATTCAGAAATGAGAGGAAAGGCATCCAGGATGAAATGGTTTCAAATAATCAGCAAGGGACGACATGATCAAGTTCGCCCGCAGTATACCTGTAACCCGGCACGTTGATCATGTCCAATCAAGCCAAACTGCTAATCCATGGACAATCTGGCACACTTTAGCATGGGCCAATCCACCGAACTTTCACATCATTGGACTGTGGGAGGGATCTCCAGCAGGCGGAGAAAACCCAGACAGTCACCGGGAGAACATCCAAATTCCATATGTTTGGGATGAATATCGAAATTGTTATGTAATAAATATTATAGCGATTGCATGATTATTTTTGTGAGCCTGGGTTAAAGTGCATATATCCGTGTTGCAGGAACATTATTATGGAACCATGTTTAAGGCATCCAAACTGTGTATCTGCTGAGCTGTAATTAGGGAGCCATAAAACGTGTGCCATGATCGACGTCAAACTGTAGATGATCAGGTACATCGAAAGTTGCAGGTTGCCTCAGCTGTAACGTGTGGCGCCGTGGTCGTATAGTGGTTAGTATTCTGCAGTGTGGCCACAGCTACCACGGTTCGAATTCGAATCACTGCAGTGATAAGTTGATGTGTTTTTCCAAAATGAATGGATGACGATTTCCCTGTGCCAAGGCCTCTTTAAAACGATTTCACAACTGTGTGCATGCTTCTGCTCCTGTTTGATGCTCCTGATTTCACACTGTTGTGAACACGAGAATCTCGTCAGCCCCCAGTTTTATATTTTAACTATTATCATCAATCATACTCCTCCGGTTCTTGTCTTTTTGGGAGTGAAAACAGTCACTCTCAAATTGCTGCATCAGGCTTCCGGGTGCGGCTATGCAGAGCTAGGTCGCATATTCGGTAGCTCCCGCTTATAACGGACTTTTGGGCTCTTTTACAGGGCCCCCACGGCATTTGTTTGACATTTTCCGGTGTGGGAAGAAGACTGCAGCAGTCCCCTGACAGTGTCCCCCAGGAATGTTATGTCTTTTGGCTGCCAGACCCGGCAGAAACAGTAAAAGATTTGGCTTTGGCTGCAGGTTTGGACAAAAGCCTCTTCCAGCATGCAGGCGGGGGAAGGGCAAGCTTAAAGTTGCAATCTGACTTGACTCTATCAAAGGTGAATTCTAGCAGCAGAGGGAACAACTGTGAAAAGATCTACCAAGGCCATTGAAGAAGCAGGGACGAGGCTTCCGGTGGCAGCCATGGAGGAGTAGGTCGCGCATTCGGCAGTTCCCGTCTGGAACCGACTCTCAGACCTTTTTCAGGAGTTTCCATAGACTTTTTGGGGCAGACTGGTGAAGCAAACACTGCCAAATTTTATGAAACGGACCAGAAGTGTAACGGCCAAAGGAGCGGCACTGGAGCAACGGGAGAAGCGAGGGAAAGAAAACAAAATGGCGGCAGCCAGGGACAAAGGGGAGCTGCAGGAGTTCATCAAGCGCTGCTTCGAGGAGCAGCGCGAGGAGATGCGCAAGGAGATGTTGGCGCCTATGTTTTCGGCAGTTGAAGGACTCGGGATCACGCAGAAGGCCCACAAAGCTAAGATCCAGGAGGTACAGAAAAGAGTCAGTCAGAACGAGGACGTACTCGTGGGCCTGGCGGTGAGAGTGGAGCAGAACGAGGTGCTACACAAGAGGTGGGCGGGAAGAATCGAAGACCTGGAGGACAGGTCGAGGAGAAAGAATCTGCGAATCCTGGGTCTCCCTGAGGGAGTGGAGGGGGCTGATGCCAGGGCATACGCGAGCATGATGCTCGAGGCGATGATGGGCACGAAGGCCCCTTCGAGGCCGCTGGAGTTGGACGGGGCACATCGGATGCTGGCGAAGAAGCCCCAGGCAAATGAGCCGCCAAGGCGATGGTGGTGAGGTTTCACTGGTTCACGGACAGAGAGTGGGTCCTGAGATGGGCCAAGAAGGAGCGGAGCAGTAAGTGGGACAATGCAGCAATCCGAATATACACGGACTGGAGCACGGAGGTTGCAAAGCGGAGAGCAGGTTTCAAACGGGCCAAAGTGGCGTTGTACTGGAAAGAAGTGAAATTCGGAATGCTGCAGCCAGCGCGACTGTGGGTCACATACAAGGGCCAACACTATTACTTCGAAACGCCAGAAGAGGCGTGGACATTTGTACTAGCCGAAAAGTTGGACTCGAACTGAGGGTTTGTGAGGGTGGGGGGGGGATGTTTTGGGGTTTGATGTGTGATGGTTGTTGTATATATGGGGTCAATCACACGCAGGAAATGTTACATGGGCTGGAGGAGAGAGACAAGGCCGCGACAGGAGCTGCGCCAGATGGGGCAGAGCGGGCTTTGGAAAGTGCGGGGTGTTTTCCCACGCGCGGGAAGAAAGGTGGGAAGGGGAACAAATGAATGCATATGGATTGGGAGCCTCCCACGCGGGGAGGTCAATGGGAAGGAGGGGGAAGTTGGGGTCAGCAGGCGTCAGCTGACTTATGGGAGTGACATGGGGGGAGCAAAAAAGGTAGACAGGGGTCTAGCTGGGGGAGGGGGGGAAGGGTGGGGGCGAAAAGGGTTGCTGCTGCACTGGCCGAAAGGGAATGGGACACAGAAGAGGTGGTCGGGACGGGGTTCCCCCTCTGGGTGACTGGAGGGTGAGGGAGGCGTGGACACGGGACTGGCCAGGAAAAGGAGATGGCTAGTCGGCGGGGCGTGCGGGGGGGTGGTGGGGGGGTGAGAGCCCCTCCAATCCGGCTGATAACGTGGAATGTCGGGGGCCTGAATGGGCCGGTGAAGAGGGCTCGATGACGTGGCCATGCTCCAAGAGACACATCTGAAGGTGGCGGACAAGGTCAGGTTAACAAAGGGATGGGTAGGACAGGTATTCCACTCGGGACTGGATGTGAAGAATAGAGGGGTGGCAATATTGGTGGGAAAGTGGGTGTCATTTGAGGCCAAGACTATTGTAGCGGACAATGGAGGGCGATATGTAATGGTGAGCGGTAGGCTGTAAGGGACGTGGGTGGTGTTGGTAAACGTATACGCCCCGAACTGGGATGTTGCAGGATTCATGAAGCGCATGCTGGGGCGCATTCCGGACCTGGAGATAGGAGGCCTGATAATGGGAGGGGACTTCAATACAGTGTTGGATCCAGCACTGGACCACTCCAAATCAAGGACTGGAAAGTTGCCGGCGGCGGCCAAGGTACTTAAGGGGTTTATGGATCAGATGGGGGGAGTGGACGCATGGCGGTTTGCAAGGCCGCAGGCCAGGGAATTTTCTTTCTTCTTCTCCCATGTACACAAAGCCTACTCCCGGATAGATTTCTTTGTTCTGGGTAGGGCGCTCATCCCGAGGCTGGAGGGGACGGAGTATTCGGTTACTGCCGTTTCGGACCATGCCCCGCACTGGGTGGAACTGGAGCTAGGAGAGGAGAGGGACCAACGCCCGTTGTGGCGGCTGGATGTGGGACTGCTGGCGGACGAGGTGGTGTGTGGGAAGGTGAGGGGTGTATCCAAAGGTACTTGGAGGCCAACGGCAACGGGGAGGTGCGGGTGGGGGTGGTATGGGAGGCGTTGAAGGCGGTGATCAGGGGAGAGCTAATTTCCATTAGGGCTCATAGGGAGAAGACAGACGGTACGGAAAGGGAGAGGTTAGTGCGGGAGATTTTGAGAGTGGACAGGAGATACGCAGAGGCCCCGGAGGAAAGATTACTTGGGGAAAGACGATGGCTCCAGACGGAGTTTGACCTGTTGACCACAGGGAAGGCGGAGGCACAGTGGAGGAAAGCACAGGGGGCAACCTACGAGTGTGGGGAAAAGGCTAGTCGGATGCTGGCACACCAGCTCCGTAAGAGGGTGGCAGCGAGGGAAATAGGGGGAGTCAAAGATGGAAGGGGAGGCACGGTTCGGAGTGCGACGAAAATAAAAGAGGTATTCAAGGTCCTTTATGAAGAGCTGTACAGATCTCAGCCCCGAGCGGGGGAAGAGGGTATGAGACAAATCCTAGATCAGCTGAGATTCCCGAGGGTGGAGGAGCAAGAGGTGGCTGGTTTGGGGGCACCAATTGGGTTGGAGGAGCTGAGCAAGGGTTTGGGGAGCATGCAGGCGGGGAAGGCCCGGGGACCGGACGGATTCCTGGTGGAGTTCTACAGGAAGTACGCAGACCTGTTGGCCCCGCTACTGGTGAGGACCTTTAATGAGGCAAGAGAGGAGGGGACCCTGCCCCTGACAATGTCGGAAGCGACAATTTCTTTGATCCTAAAGCGGGACAAGGACCCACTGCAATGTGGATCTTACAGGCCGATCTCGCTCCTCAACGTGGATGCAAAGTTGCTGGCAAAAATGCTGGCCACGAGGATCGAGGACTGTGTCCCGGGGGTAATCCACGACGACCAGACGGGATTTGTAAAGGGCAGGCACCTAAACACCAATGTGCGGCGGCTCTTAAACGTGATAATGATGCCATCGGAGGAGGGAGAGGCGGAGATAGTGGCAGCTATGGACGCGGAGAAGGCCTTTGATTGAGTAGAGTGGGAGTACCTCTGGGAGGTGCTGCGTAGGTTTGGGTTCGGAGTAGGGTTTATCAATTGGGTTAAGGTCCTTTACAGAGCCCCGATGGCGAGTGTAGTGACGAACCGGCGGAGGTTGGAGTACTTTCGATTGGACCGAGGGACGAGGCAGGGGTGCCCCCTTTACCCCCCTGTTGTTCGCATTGGCGATCGAACCATTGGCCATGTCATTGAGGGAGTCTAATAAATGGAGGAGGGTGGTCCGAGGGGGAGAAGAGCATCTGGTGTCACTATATGCGGATGACCTGTTGCTGTACGTGGCGGATCCAATGGAGGGGATGTTGGAGGTCATGCAGACTGTAAGGGAGTTTGGGGAGTTTTCGGGCTATAAGCTCAATGTAGGGAAGAGTGAGCTCTTTGTATTACAGGCGGGGGACCAAAAAAGAGGGATAGGGGACATACCACTGAGGTGGGCAGAGGGGAGCTTTCCGTATCTG
This sequence comes from Scyliorhinus torazame, assembly GCF_047496885.1. NCBI lineage: Eukaryota > Metazoa > Chordata > Chondrichthyes > Carcharhiniformes > Scyliorhinidae > Scyliorhinus > Scyliorhinus torazame. The sequence continues at coordinate 175,157,916 of NC_092720.1, read as the reverse complement.
GGGATCCAGATAGCCAGGAGTTGGGGGACCCTACATAAACTGAATCTGACGAGGTTGGTGGAACAAATGGAGGAGGATTTCAAAAGATGGGACATGTTACCGCTCTCGTTGGCGGGTAGAGTGCAGTAGGTCAAAATGGTGGTCCTTGCGACGTTTCTGTTTGTGCTTCAGTGCCTTCCCATCGTGATCACAAAGACCTTTTTTAAGAGAGTAGGAAGGAGTATTATGGGGTTTGTGTGGGCGAATAAGACCCCGAGAGTAAGGAGAGGGTTCCTGGAACGCAGTAGGGACCGAGGAGGGTTGGAGCTGCCAAACCTGGGGAGCTACTACTGGCAGCAAATGTGGCGATGATCCGCAAGTGGGTTATGGAGGGAGTGGGGGCGGCATGGAAGAGGATGGAGATGGCGTCCTGTAAAGGAACGAGCCTGGGGGCGTTGGTGACGGCACCGCTGCCGCTCTCGCCGACAAAGTATACCACGAGCCCGGTGGTGGCGGCAACGCTAAGGATCTGGGGCCAGTGGAGACGGCACCGGGGTGCAATGGGAGCATCGGTGTGGTCCCCGATCAGGGATAACCACCGGTTTGACCTGGGAAAGATGGACGGAGGGTTCCAGAGCAGGCATCGGGCGGGGATTGGAAGTATGGGGGACCTGTTCATCGACGGGACGTTTGCGAGCCTAGGGGCACTGGAGGAGAAGTTCGAGTTACCCCCGGGAAATGCCTTTAGATATATGCGGGTGAGGGCTTTTGTGAGGCGGCAGGTGAGGGAATTCCCGCTGCTCCCGGCACAAGAAGTTCAAGATAGGGTGATCTCGGGTGTATGGGTCAGGGATGGCAAGGTGTCGGAAATACACCAGGGGTTGAAAGAAGAGGGGGAAGCGCTGGTAGAAGAGTTGAAGGGTAAATGGGAGGAGGAGCTGGGGGAGGAGATCGAAGGAGGTCTGTGGGCTGATGCTCTAGGTAGGGTTAATTCCTCCTCCTTGTGTGCCAGGCTCAGCCTGATACAATTTAAGGTGGTCCACAGAGCGCACTTGATGGGGGCGAGGTTGAGTAGGTCCGTTGGGGTAGAGGACAGATGTGCAAGGTGCTCAGGGAACCCGGCGAACCATGTCTATATGTTTTGGTCATGCCCGGCACTGGCGGGGTTCTGGAGAGGAGTGGCGGGAGCAATATCTCAGGTGGTGAAAGTCCTGGTCAAGCCAAGCTGGGGGCTAGCAATATTTGGACTAGTGGATGAACTGGGTGTGCAGGAGGCGAAAGAGGCCGGCATTCTCGCCTTTGCGTCCCTAGTAGCCCGGCGAAGGATCTTGCTAATGTGGAAGGAGGTGAAGCCCCCCAGCCTGGAGGCCTGGATAAATGATATGGCTGGGTTCATAAATTTGGAGAGGATTAAGCTCGCCTTGAGAGGGTCTGCGCAGGGGTTCTACAGGCAGTGGCAACCATTCCTAGACTATCTCGCGGAGCGTTAGAGGAAGGTCAGCAGCAGCATCCTTGGCGGGGGAGGGGGGGGCGGTTGGAGGGGACGTCCTGGGAGGGGGGCGAGAGGGGGGGATAGGGGGGACTGCCTGGGAGGGTGGATGAGCAAGAGATAACATGAAGGGTTGGGGAAACTGGCACGTATGGGTGAGGGACAGTGTACAAGGCTGTGTATATATGTCATTTTGCCATATATATATCTTGCTCTGCGCGATTTCTCTTTTTTTTGGTTGGGCGGGGGGGGGGGGGTGGTTATTGTTTGTAAGGGAGAAAAATTGTGTTAAAAAACTTTAATAAATATATATATATTTTTTAAAATTTGCTGCATCAGCTTCTAAGGCTATTCACCCAAATCGTTCAAGTGTCTCAACCAAATACGCACTGAACCTTATACGCTAAGAGTAATCTGGGTCTCGATGGTCTCTCAGAGACGAACCGTGATCCCACCCCCGGATGAAGTGTTTTTTATACTTCGTCTCTCTGTGGGACCAAATCACCCACCTTGGTGGTTTTTATACTTCATGCCACATTGATTTGCTTTCTTTCCACCGGTTCCAATAGAAAACACGACAAATGCTGTCATCCTGATTTTAAACAGTCAGTTCACACCCCAGGAGTTAATCAATATTTATTTCAACTACGATAGACAGACATTCACCCCAGTAGCAACAGTGGGACGAAAGGTGCCGAGATTTTTCTCTTTGGCTCAAAGAGGGTTAGAGGGCGAATGGGAGACGTTTCAAAGTATAACTGGTATGCGGGCGGAGAAGTCGACAGTCTCTCCATGTAAATGTATTTCCTGACATCTGGTCATGATGCAATGAGCAGGAGTGGGTCGAATTTTTGTAAAATAGAACCAGTTGGCAGTGGAGAAAATGGAGACGCAGAGACGCACGAAAATCAAGCACCAGTTTTGTGAATGTTGAGAAACACTTCGAGAATCAGAATCCGGGGAGAACGAAGGGCGCTGCCCGACTGATCAGCGGCAGTCAAGACACATTTCCGTTGTTTAGAATAATTCGAGAAATTAACTGATATTTAGAAACCACGAAAACTGTCCTTACTGCACATCAGAAAACACAGTTTAATATTGGTTTAATTGTGAATATCTGGAAGCAGAAAATACAACAATGGCTCGAATGTAAAAGGCTGGAGGCGCGTTATTGACATGGCGACTGAACATGGTGTGGTCTTAGTTCTGTGACACAAGTCACCCTGGCTTGCAACACAGACTACGTTCTCTCTCCACAGATGCTGTCGGGTAGGGTGCTCTTTCCAAGGGCCGGTGGAGACTCGATGGGCCGAATGGCCTCCTTCTGCTCTGTAAATTCTATGCTGTCAGACCTGCTGAGATTGCCCAGCGTTTGGTGTTTTTGATCTAGATTTGTGCATCATCAATAATTTGCTATTCTGATGTGGACTAGATGAGACTGTTGCGATCGTCATTTGTCATGTTTATTCGAGGCCGATCAGCTGTTGTCGTCTCTGTGGCGCAATCGGTTAGCGCGTTCGGCTGCGAATCGAAGGGATGTTGGTTCGATCCCACCGAAAAAGGGCTGTTATCCCACCCCGGCTGATGTGTTTTTTTATACTTCGTATCTCTGTGGGACCAAATCACCCACCTTGGTGGTTTTTATATTTCATGCCACATTGATTTGCTTTCTTTCCACCGGTTCCAATAGAAAACACGACAAATGCTGTCATCCTGATTTTAAGCAGTCAGTTCACACCCCAGGAGTTAATCAATATTTATTTCAACTACGATAGACAGACATTCACCCCAGTAGCAACAGTGGGACGAAAGGTGCCGGGATTTTACTCTTTGGCTCAAAGAGGGTTAGAGGGCGAATGGGAGACGTTCCTAAGTATAACTGGTATGTGGGCGGGAGAAGTTCAATCGTGGAAATAGAGACAGATTGGTTGCACTGACAATATTCAGGAATGAGAGGAAAGGCGTACAGAATGAAATGGCTTCAAAAAATCAGCAGGGGACGATGCGATCAAGTTCGCCCGCATATACCCGTAACCCGGCACATTGAGCATGTCCAATACAGCTAAACCGCTAATCCATGGACAATGTGGCACACTTTAGCATTAGCCAATCCACCGAACTTTCACATCATTGGTCTGTGGGAGGGATCTCTGGCAAACGGAGAAAACCCAGACAAACACCGGGACAACGTCCAAATACCATATGTTTTGGATGAATATCGAAATTGTTATGTATTAAATATTATAGCGGTTGCATGATTATTTTTATGAGCCTGGGTTAAAGTGCACATATCCTTGTTGCAGGAACATTATGATGGAACCACGTGTAAGGCATCCAAACTGTGTATCTACTAAAGTTGTAATCAGGAAGTCATAAAGTGTGGGCCATGATAGATTCCAAACAGTTGATGACCAAGTACATCGGCAGTTGCAAGTTGCCTTCGGCGGTAACGATATAGTGGTTAGTACTGTGCGTTGTGACCGCATCAACCTCTGTTCGAATCCGATTCACAACATCGATAAATTGATGTGTTTTTCCCAAATGAACGGATGAGGAATTCTCTGTGTCAGGGACTCTTGAAAACGGCTTCACAGCTGAGTGCACGCTTCTGCTCCAGTTTGGTGCTCCAGAATTCAAGCGGTTGTGAATGCGAGAATCTCCTCAGCTCCCGGTTTTATATTTTAACTATTATCATCAAGCATACTCCTCCGGTTCTTTCCTTTTTGGAAGTGAAAACGGTCTCTCTAAATTTGCTGCATCAGCTTCTTCGGCCATTCACCCAAAATGTTTAAGTGTCTCAACCAAATACCCTCTGAACCTTCTGTATACGCGGATAATAATCTTGGTCTCGATAGTTTCTCCATATAAATGAATCTCCAGACATCTGGTCATAATGCAATGAGGAGGAGTGGGCAGGGTTTGGGGAAATAGAGCCAGCTGGCAGTGGAGAAAACGGAAACAAAGCGACACACGAAAATCAAGCACCAGATTTGTGAATGTTGGGAAACACTTCGAGAAACCGAATCCAAGGAGAAACAAGGGCGCTGCCCGTCTGAACAGCGACAGTCAAGACGTATTTCCCTTGTTTAGAATGATTCGAGAAATTAACTGATGTTTAGAAAATAAGAAAACTGTCCTTCCTGCACATCAGAAAATACAGTTTAATTTTAGTTTCAATGCGAATATTTGGAAGCAGAAAATACAACAATGGCTCGAATGTAGAAGGCGCGTAGGCGCGTTATTGGCAGGCCTACGGAAAACAGTGTAGTCTTCGTACTGGGGCACACAAAGTCACCCTAGCTTGAAACACAAATTCTCTCTCCACAGATGCTTTCAGTCCTGCTGAGATTGCACACCTGTTTGTGTTTTTGTTCCAGATTGGTGCATCGGTAATAATTTGTTATTATGTTGTGGAGAAGATGAGATTGTTTCCATCATAAATTGGCATGTGAATTCGAGAAGAAATGCGGCTCTTTTCGTCTCTGTGGCGCAATCGGTTTGCGCGTTCGACTGTTGAATGAAAAGTTGGTGGTTCGATCCCACCCAGAGAAGGAGTGTTATCCCACCACCTGTGAATGGCTTTTGAAACTGCGTCCCTCTGTCGGATCGTATCACCCAGCCTGGTTCCTTTTATATTTCATGCCACATTGATTTGATTTATTTCCTCCGGTTCCAATATTAAACACGCCAAATGCTGTCATTCTGAATTTAACCAGTCAGTTCACATCCAAAGACTGAATCCATATTAATTTGACCTTCCACAGCGAGACATTCACCCCAAGAGCAACAGTGGGACCAAGGGAGCGGTGATGTTTCTCTTTGGATCAAAGAGAGTGAGACGGCCAATGAGAGGCGCTCCAAAGTGCAACTGGTATGTGGGCGGAGAAGTTCAATCGTGCACAGAGAGAGAGAATTTGTCTGCACTGACAATATTCAGGAATGAGAGGAAAGGGATACAGGGTGAAATGGTTTCCAAAAAATCAGCAGGGGACGACGTGACCAAGTTCCTCCGTAGAATACCCGTCACCCGGCACGTTAATCATGACAGATGCAGCGAAACTGCTAATCTATGGACAATCTGGCACACTTTCGCATGGCCAGTCACCGAACCTTCACATATTTGGAATGTGAGGGGGACCTCGAGCAGGCAGAGAAACCTGATGCAGACACCAGGTGAACGTCCAAATACCATATGTTCGGGATGAATATCGAAATTGTAATGTATTGTATATTATAGCGGTTGCATTGTAATTTTTATGAGCCTGGGTTAAAGCGTATATATACCTTGTTGCAGGAACATTAGTATGGAACCAAGGTGAAGGCGTCCAAAATGTGTTTGTACTAAAGTGGTAATTGGACAGTCATAAAGTGTGGGCAATGATGCATTCCAAACAGTTGATGAGCAAGTGCCTCGACAGTTACACGTTGCGTCGGCGGTAACGTAATACGCCGTGTTCGGATAGTGGTTAGGCTCTGCGTTGTGGCCGCAGCAAGCTCGGTACGAATCCGAATCACGTCAGCGATAAATTAATGTGTTTTTCCCAAATGAACCGATGAGGTTTTCTCTGAGTAAAGGACTCATTAAAACGGGTTCACAGCTGAGCACATGTTTCTGCTCCTGTTTGATGCTCCAGAATTCAAACTGATGAGAATACGAGAATCTCCTCAGCTCCCGGTTTTATATTTTAACTATCATCATCAAACATGTCCAATGTGTGCAGGAGGGTTTTCTGACACAGTATGCAGATAGTCCAACGAGAGGCGAGGCCATATTGGATTTGGTACTGGGAAATGAACCAGGACAGGTATTAGATATGGAGGTAGGTAAGCACTTTGGTGATAGTGACCACATTTCGATTCCGTTTACTTTAGCTATGGAAAGGGATAGGTAAATACCGCAGGGCGAGAGTTATAGCTGGGGGAACGGCAATTATGATATTAGGATGCATAGGATGGGGAGGGAAACTGCAGGGGATGGGCACAATTGAAATGTGGAGCTTGTTCAAGGAACAGCTACAGAGTGTCCTTGATAAGTATGTACCTGTCAGGTAGGGAGGAAGTGGCCGAGCGAGGGAACCGTGGTTTACTAAAATAGTTGAATCACTTGTCAAGAGGAAGAAGGAGGCTTACGTAATGATGAGACGTGAAGGTTCAGTTAGGGCGCTCGAGAGTTACAAGTTAGCGAGGAAGGACCTAAAGGGAGAGGCAGGAAGAGCCAGGAGGGGACATGAGAAGTCTTTGGCAGGTAGGATCAAGGATAACCCTAAAGCTTTCTATCGATATGTCAGGAATAAAAGAATGACTCGGGTCAGAGTAGGGCCAGTCAAGGACAGTAGTGGAAAGTTGTGCATTGAGTCTGAGGAGATAGAAGAGGTGCTAAATGAAAAATTTCCGTCAGTATTCCCGCACGAAAAAGACAATGTTGTCGTGGAGAATACTGAGATACAGGCTACTAGACAAGAACGGCTTTGTGTTAATAAGGAGGAGGTGTTAACAATTCTGGAAAGTTTGAAAATAGATAAGTATTTATCCTAGGATTCTCTGGCAAGCTAGAAGGAAATTGCTGCGCCTTTGGCTTTGATCTTTATGTCATCATTGTCTATAGGAATAGTACCAGAAGATTGGAGGATAGCAAATGTTGTCCGCTTGTTCAAGAAGGGGAGTAGAGGCAACCCCGGTAACTATAGACCAGTAAGCGATTTTTCTGTTGTGGGTGAAGTCTTGGAAAGGTTTATGAGAGGTATGATGTATAATCATCTGGAAAGGAATAATTTGATTAGAGATAGTCAACCCGGTTTTGTGAAGGCTAGGTCGTGCCTGACAAACCTCATTGAGTTCTTTGAGAAGGTCACCAAACACTTGGACGAGGGTTAAGCAGTTGATGTGGTGTATATGGATTTGAGTAAAGCGTTTGAGAAGGTTCCCCACGGTAGGCTATTACAGAAAATACGGAGGCATGGGATTCACGGTGATTTAGGAGTTTGGATCAGGAATTGGCTAGCTGGAAGAAGACAAAGGTTGGTGCGAAATGTTCAGACTGGAGTCCAGTTACTAGTGGTATACCACAAGGATCTGTTTTGGTGCCATTGCTGTTTGGCAATTTTATAAATGGCCTGGAGGAGGGCGTAGAAGGATGGGTGAGTAAATTTGCAGATGATACTTAAATCGTTGGAGTTGTGGACAGTGTGGAAGGATGTTACAAGTTACAGAGGGACATAGATAAGCTGCAGCACTGGGCTGAGAGGTGGCAAATGGAGTTTAATGCAGATAAATGTGAGGTGATTCATTTTGGAAGGAATAACAGGAAGACAGAGTACTGGGCTAATGGTAAGATTCTTGGCAATGTGGATGAGCAGAGAGATCTCGGTGTCCATGTACATAGATCCCTGAAATTTGCCCGCCAGGTTGAGAGGGTTGTTAAGAAGGCGTACGGTGTGTTAGCTTTTATTGGTAGATGGATTGTGTTTCTGAGCCATGAAGTCATGTTGCAGCTGTACAAAAGTCTGGTGCGGCCGCTTTTGGAGTATTGCGTGCAATTCTGGTCGCCGCATTATAGGAAGGATGTGGAAGCATTGGAAAGCATGCTGAGGAGATTTACCAGAATGATGGTGACTTAATTGAGGCATACAGGGTGGTAAGTGAGAGCGTTTTTCCTCGGATGGTGATTTCTAGCACGAGCGGACATAGCTTTAAATTAAGGGGAGATAGATATAAGACAGATGTCAGAGGTAGGTTCTTTACTCAGAGAGTAGTAAGGGCGTGGAATGCCCTGCCTGCTACAGTAGTGGACCCGCCAACACTAGGAGCATTCAAATGGTCATTGGATAGACATATGGACGATAAGGGAATAGTGTAGATGGGTTTTCGAGTGGTTTCACGGGTCGGCGCAACATCGAGAGCCGAAGGGCCTGTACTGCTCTGTAATGTTATACGTTCTATGTTCTATGCTTTTACTTCCAAACAGACAATAACCTGAGGAGTATGCTTTATGATAATAGTTAAAATAAATAACAGGGAGCTGAAGAGATTCTCGTATTCATAATCGTTTGAATTCTGGAACATCAAACAGGAGAAGAAGCATGCACTCAGCTGTGAACCCGTTTTAAAGAGTCCTTCATATAGAGAATTCCTCATCCGTTCATTTGTGAAAAACACATCAACTTACCGCTACCCTGACTCGGATTCGAACCGAGGTTGCTGCGTCAACAACGCAGAGTAATAAACACTAAACAATTACGGCGCCTCACGTTACCGCCGAAGCAAGCTGTAACTGTCAATGTATTTGGTCATCAACTGTTTGGAATCTATCATGACCCACACTTTATGACTCTAGAATTACAACTTTAGTAGATACATAGTTAGGATGCCTTTTCCTTGGTTCCATAAAAGCAATCGCGAAAATATATAATCTGTCACAATTTCGATATTCATCCCAAGCAGATGGTATTTGCACGTCCTGCCGGTGTCTGCATCGGTTTTCTCCACCTGCTCGAGGTCCCTCCCTCCCAGATGTGAAGGTTCGGTGGATTGGCCATGCTAAAGTGTGCCAGATTGTCCATCGATTAGCAGTTTCGCTGGATTGGCCATGATCAACGTGCCAGGTGACTGGCATTCTACAGAGGAGCTTGGTCACGTCGACCCCTGCTGATTTGTTAAAAACCATTTCATCCTGTATCCCTTTCCTCTCCTTCCTGAATATTGTCAGTTCAAACAAACTCTCTCTCTATTTTCACGATTGAACATCTCCACCCACATACCAGTTGAACTTTGGAACGTCTCTCATTCGCCGTCTCAGCCTCTTTGAGCCAAAGAGAATATTCTCGGCCCCTTTCGTCCCACTGTTGCTATTGGGGTGAATGTCTCTCTATGGTAATTCAAGTTAATATTGATTAACTCTTTGGATGTGAACTGACTGTTTAAATTCAGAATGACAGCATTTGGCGTTTTTAATATGGTAACCGGAGGAAAGAAATCAAACCTATGTGGCATGAAATATAAAAAGCACTAAGGTGGCTGATTCGTTCCCACAGAGGGATAAAGTATAAAAAACACTTCATCCGGGGGTGGGATAACACTGCGTCCCCGGGTGGGATCGATCCACCAACCATTCGTTTAATAACCGAGCGCGCTAACCGATTTCACCACAAAGACGACGACTGTTCCTTTTTCTCGAATAAACTTGCCAAATTATGATGGAAACAATCTCATCTTGCCCACGTCATAATGGCAAATTATTGCCGATGCACCAATCTGGAACAAAAATAAAAAAGGCTGGGAAATCTCAGCAGGTCTGACAGCGTCTGTGGAGAGAGAGCGGAGTCTGTGTTTCAAGCCAAGGTGACTTTGTGTCACAGAACAAAGACTACACCATTATCCGTAGCCCTGTCAATAACACGCCTTTTACATTCGAGCCATTGTTGTATTTTCTGCTTCCAGATATTCTCAATGAAACTATATTTAATCTGTATATTCTGATGTGCAGTAAGGCCAGTTTTCTTAGTTTCTAAATATCAGTTAATTTCTCGAATCATTCTAATCAAATGAAATGGGTCTTGACTGTCGCTGATCAGTCGGGCAGCGCCCTTCGTTCTCCCCGGATTCTGTTTGTCGAAGTGTTTCCCAACATTCACAAAACTGGTGCTTCGTTTCCGTGTTCCCCACTGCCACGTGGCTCTATTTCCCAGCATTCTGCCCACTCCGCCTCATTGCATCATGACCAGCTGTCAGGAAATTCATTTATATGGACAGACTATCGAGAACAAGATTATTCTCCGCGACTGCAGCAGGCTCAGTGGGTATTTGGTTGAGACACTTGAACATTTTGTGTGAATGGCCGAAGAAGCTGATGCAGCAAATTGAGGGAGACTGCTTTCACTTCCAAAAAGACAAGAACCGGAGTAGTATGCTTGATGATAATAGATAAAAATATAAAAACGGGAGCTTAGGAGATTCTCGTATCCACAACCGTTTTAATTCTGGAGCATTAAACAGGAGCATCAGCATGCACTCAGCTGTGAACCCGTTGTAAAGAGTCCTTTACACAGATAATTCCTCATCCGTTCATTTTGGAAAAACACATCAACTTATCGCTGAGGTGATTCGAATTCGAATCGAGATTGTTGCGACCACAACGCAGCGTACTAACCACGAGACAAACACGGCGCCACACGTCACCGCCGAAGCACATCTGTAGCTATCGGTGTACTTGGTCATCAACTGTTTGGAATCTATCATGACCCACAGTTTATGACGCCCTAATTACAGCTTTAGTAGATATACAAGTTTGGATGCCTTAACCTTGGTTCCATAATAATGTTCCTGCAACAAAGATAAATACACTTTAACCCAGGCTTATAAAAATAGCAACGCAGCGGCTGTAATATATAATACATAACAATTTCGATATTCGTCCCAAACATATGATATTTGGACGATCTCACGGTGTCAGCATCGGTTTCCTCCACCTGCTCGAGGTAGCTCCCACAGTTCAAAGATGTGAAGGTTCGGTGGATTGGTCATGCTAGAGTGTGCCAGATTGTCCACAGGTTAGCAGTTTCGCTGGATTGCCCGTGATCAATGTGCCGGATTACGGGTATCCTTCGGAGGAACTTTGCCACGTCGAACCCTGCTGGTTTAAAAAAAAATCGTTTCATCCTGAACATTGCCAGTGCAAACAAACTCCCTCTCTTTTTCCACGATTGACCTTTTCCGCCCACATATCATTTGCACTTTGGAGCGCCTCTCCTTCGCCATCTCACCCTCTTTGATCCAAAGAGAAAAATCTCGGCCCCTTTCGTTCCACTGTTACTATTTGGGTGAATGTCTCTCTCTGGTAGCTCAAATTAATATTGATTAACTATTTGGATGTGAACTGATTGTTTAACCCGTAATCCGGCACATTGATCACGGACCTTCAACCGACGTTACACACCAAATACATTGATGACATTTTTTTCCTTTGGACCCATGGCGACGAATCACTGAAACGACTACACGATGACATTAATAAGTTCCATCCAACCATCAGACTCACCATGGACTACTCTCCAAAATCAGTTGCATTCTTGGACACACTCGTCTCCATCAAGGACGGTCACCTCAGCACTTCGCTTTACCGCAAACCCACGGATAACCTCATGATGCTCCACTTCTCCAGCTTCCACCCTAAACACATTAAAGAAGCCACCCCCTATGGACAAGCGCTCCGTACACACAGGATCTGCTCAGACGAAGAGGAGCGTAACAGACATCTACAGACGTTGAAAGATGCCCTCGAACGAACGGGATATGGCACTTGACTCATCGATCGACAGTTCCAACGCGCCACAGCGAAAAACCGGACCGACCTCCTCAGAAGACAAACATGGGACACAACCGACAGAATAGTCCAAAGATGTGCGGGTTAGATGAATTGGCCAATGATAAATTGCCCTTAATGTACAAATTGCCCTTGGTGTTGGGTGGAGGTGTTGAGTTTGGGTAGGGTGCTCTTTCCAAGAGCTGGTGCAGACTCAAAGGGCCGAATGGCCTCTTTCTGCACTGTAAATTCAATGATAATCTATGGTTAATCTAGGACAAAGGTTCGGCACAACATCGTGGGCCGAAGGGCCTGTTCTGTGCTGTATTTTCTATGTTCTATGTTAATACCCTTCGTCGTCCAGTACTTCCCCGGAGCAGAGAAACTACGTCATCTTCTTCACAGCCTTCAACACGTCATTGATGACGATAAACATCTTGCCAAGGTCATCCCCACACCCCCACTACTTGCCTTCAAACAACCGCGCAACCTCAAACGAACCATTTTTTGCAGCAAACTACCCAGTCTTCAGAACAGTGACCACGACACCACACAACCCTGTCAAGGCAATCTCTGCAAGACGTGCCAGATCATTGACATGGATACCACTATTACACGTGAGAACACCACCCACCAGGTATGCGGTACATACTCGTGCGACTCGGCCAACGTTGTCTACCTCATACGCTGCAGGAAAGGATGTCCCGAAGCGTGGTACATTGGCGAGACCATGCAGACGCTGCGACAACGGATGAACGGACATCGCGTGACAATCACCAGGCAGGAATGTTCCCTTCCAGTTGAGGAACACTTCAGCAGTCAAGGGCATTCAGCCTCTGATCTCCGGGTAAGCATTCTCCAAGGCCGCCTTCAGGACCCGCGACAACGCAGAATCGCCGAGCAGAAACTTATAGCCAAGTTCCGCACACATGAGTGCGGCCTCAACTGGGACCTGGGATTCATGTCGCATTACATTCATCCCCCACCATCTGGCCTGCGAAATCCTACCAACTGTCCTGGCTTGACGCAATTCACACCTCTTTAACCTGGGGTTACCCCATCTCTGGATCTGTAAAGATTTCATCACCTGCTAATGCTCGCATTCCTAGCATTGTTTGGCATCTTTGAATTTGTCTATATATGTGTTTCTGGAACAGACCTCTGCATTCACCTGAGGAAGGAGCAGCGCTCCGAAAGCTAGTGACATCGAAACAAACCTGTTGGACTTTAACCTGGTGTTGTAAGACTTCGTACTGATTGTTTATGTGCTTTACCACTCATCTTAGTGTCGTCTGCAAACTTTGCCACATTGCACTTGGTCCCCAACTCGAAATCCTCCATGTAAATTGTGAACAACTGCGGGCCCAACATTGATCCTTGAGGGACCCCACTAGTTACAGGTTGCCAACCAGAGAAACACCCATTTATCCCCACTCGCTGCTTTCTGTTAGTTAACCAATCCTCTACCCATGCTACCACTTTACCCTTAATGCCATGCATTTTTGTTTATGCAGCAACCTTTTGTGTGGCACCTTGTCAAAAGCTTTCTGGAAATCCAGATATACCACATCCATTGGCTCCCCGTTATCTACTGCACTGGTAACGTCCTCAAAAAATGCTACCAAATTAGTCAGACACGACCTACCCTTTGTGAACCCATGCTGCTTCTGCCCAATGGGACAATTTCCCTCCAGGTAGACTGGGAGCAAAGACTTCATGGTGAAGCAGTTGAGGAACAATGGAGAACCTTCCGAGCAGTCTTTCACAGTGTTCAGAAAAGGTTCATACCGACAAAAAAGAAAGAATGTAGAAAGGGGAAAAATCGACCGTGGATATCTAAGGAGGTGAGGGAGAGTATCAAATTGAAGGAAAAAACATACAAAGTGGCATAGATTAGTGGGAGACTAGAGGACTGTGAAGTCTTTAGGGGACAACAGAAAGCTACTAAAAAGCTATAAAGAAGAGTAAGGTAGACTATTAAAGTAAACTGGCTCAGAAAATAAAAGCAGATAGTAAAAGCTTCTACAAATATATGAGACAAAAAAGAGTGGCTAAGGTAAATATTGGTCCTTTGGAAGATGAGAAGGGAGATTTAACAATAGGAGACGAGGAAATGGCTGAGGAGCTGAACTGTATTTTGGGTCAGTCTTCACAGTGGAGGACACAAATTACATGCCAGTGACTGATGGAAATAAAGATATGATTGGTGAGGACCTTGAGATGATCACTAAGGAGGCAGTATTGGGCAAGCTAATGGGGCTAAAGGTAGACAAGTCTCTTGGCCCTGATGGGATGCATCCCAGAGTGTTAAAAGAGATGGCTAGGGAAATTGTAAACGCACTAGTGGTAATTTATGAAAATTCAGTAGACTCTGGGGTGGGCCCAGAGGATTGGAAAGTAGCAAACGTGACACCACTGTTTAAAAAAGGATGTCGGCAGAAAGCGGGTAACTATAGGCGGGTAAGCTTAACTTCGGTTGTAGGGAAAATGCTGGAATCTATCATTAAGGAGGAAATAGCGGGGCACCTGGAGGGAAAGTGTCCCATTGGGCAGACGCAGCATGGGTTCACAAAGGGTAGGTCGTGTCTGACTAATTTGGTTGCATTTTTTGAGGACGTTACCAGTGCAGTAGGTAACGGGGAGCCAATGGATGTGGTACATCTGGATTTCCAGAAAGCTTTTTACAAGATGCCACACAAAACGTTGCTGCATAACCTAAAGATGCATGGCATTGAGGGTACAGTGGTAGCATGGGTAGAGGATTGGTTAACTAACAGAAAGCAGAGAGTGGGGCTAAATGGGTGTTTCTCTGGTTGGCAACCTATAACTAGTGGGGGTCCCTCAAGGATCAGTGTTGGGTCCGCAGTTGTTCACAATTTACATCGACGATTTGGAGTTGGGGACCAAGTGAAATGTAGCAAAGTTTGCAGACGACACTAAGATGAGTGGTAAAGCAAAAAGTGCAGAGGATACCGGAAGTCTGCAGAAGGATTTGGATAGGTTGGGTGAATGGGCTAGGGTCTGGCAGATGGAATTCAATGTTGCCAAGTGCGAGGCTATCCATTTTGGGAGGAATAACAGCAGAATAGATTATTATTTAAACGGTAAGATGTTAAAACATACTGCTGTGCAGAGGGACCTGGGTGTGCTGGTGCACGAGTCGCAAAAAGTTGGTGTGCAGGTGCAACAGGTGATTAAGAAGGCTAATCGAGTGTTGTCTTTCGTTGCGAGAGGGATGGAGTTCAAGACTAGGGAGGTTATGCTGCAATTGTATAGGGTGTTGGTGAGGCCGCATCTGGAGTCTTGTGTTCAGTTTTGGTCTCCTTACCTGAGAAAGGACATATTGGCACTGGAGGAAGTGCAGAGGAGATTGACTAGGTTGATCCCAGAGTTGAGGGGATTAGATTATGAGGAGAGGTTGAGTAGACTGGGACTGTGCTCATTGGAGTTTAGAAGGATGCGGGGGGGGGGGGGATCTTATTGAAACATATCAAATTATGACGGGAATAGATAGGATAGACGCGGGCAGGTTGTTTCTACTGGTCGGGGAAAGCAGAACTAGGGGGTATAGCCTCAAAATAAGGGGAAGTAGATTTAGGACTGAGTGTAGGAGGAACTTCATCACCCAAAGGGTTGTGAATCTCTGGAATTCCTTGCCCAGTGATGCAGTTGAGGCTCCTTCTTTAAACATCTTTAAGAAAAAGATAGATACCTTTTTAAAGAATCAAGAGATTCGGGGATATGGTGTACGGGCCGGAGAGTGGAGCTGAGTCCACAAAGATCAGCCATGATCTAATTGAATGGCGGAGCAGGCTCGTGGGGCCAGATGGCCTACTCCTGTTCCTAGTTCTTATGTTCGTATGTCTCTCATCGCCGCCTGACCCTCTTTGATCCAAACAGAAAAATTTAACCTCCTTTCATCCCACTGTTGCTATTGGGTGAATGTCTCTCTATGATAATTCAAATTAATATTGATGAACTCTTTGGATGTGAACTGACTGTTTAAAATCAGAATGACAGCATTTGGCGTGTTTAATATTGGAACCGGAGGAAAGAAATCAAATCAACGTAGCATGAAATATAAAAAGCAGCAAGGTGGGTGATTCGCTCCCACAGAGGGACAAAGTATAAAATACACTGCATCCGGGGGTGGTATAACACTTCGTCTCTGGGTGGGATAGAAGCACCTTTCGGTTAACAGCCGAACGCGCTCACCGACTGCGCCACAGAGACGACAACTGATCCTTTTTCTCGAATCAACAAGCCGATTGATGATCGAAACAGTCTCATCTTGTCCACATCCTAACAGCAAATTCTTGCTGAATCACCAATCTGGAACAAAAACACAAAAGGCTGGGCAATATGAGCAGGTCTGACAGCGTCTGTGGAGAGAGCACGGAGCCTGTGTTTCAAGCCAGGCCGACTGTGTCACAGAACGAAGGGTACACCATTATTCCTATTCCTGTCAATAACGCGCCTCCAGCCTTTTTACATTCGAGCCATTGTTGTATTATACGCTTCACGATATTCGCAATAATTAAACTCGATTTTCTTATGTGCAGTCAGGACAGTTTTCTTAGTTTCTAAATATCAGTTAATTTCTCGAATCATTCTAATCAAAGCAAATGTGTCTTGACTGCCGCTGATCAGCCGGGCAGATCCCTTCGTTCTCCCCGGATTCTGTTTGTCGAAGTGTTACCCAACATTCACGAAACTAGTGCTTGGTGTTCCTGTGTCGCTACGTTTCCGTTTTCTCCATTGCCAATTGGCATTATTTCCCAAAATTCTGCCCGCTGCTCCTCGTCGTATCATGAACAGATGTCAGGAAATTCATTTATATGGAGGGACTACCGAGATCAAGATTATTCTCCGCGTACACAGAAGGTTCAGTGAGTATTTGGTTGAGACACTTGAACATTTTGCGTGAATGGCTAAAGAAGTTGATGCAGCAAATTGAGAGAGACTGTTTTCACTTCCAAACAGACAGGAACCTGAGGAGTATGCTTGATGATAATAGTTAATATAAAAAACCGGGAGCTGAAGAGATTCTCGTATTCACAACCGTTTGATTACAGAGCTTTAAACGGGAGCAGAAGCATGTACTCAGCTGTGAACCCGTTTTAAAGAGTCCTTTTTTCAGATAATTCGTCATCCGGTCATTTGGGTAAAACACATCAACTTACCGCTGCCGTGACTCGGATTCGAACAGAGGTTGATGCGGTGAAAACGCAGTGTACTAACCACTACACGATCACGGCGCCGCAGGTCACCGGCGAGCCACATCTGTCACTGCCGATGTGCTTGGTCATCAACTGTTTGGAATCTATCATGTCCCACACTTTATGACTCTCTAATTACAACATGAGTAGATAAACAGTTTGGATGCCTTAACCTTGGTTCCACAATAATGTTCCTGCAAAAAGGATATATACACTTTCACCCAGGCTCATAAAAATAACAATGCAACGGCTATAATAGGTAATACGTAACAATTTCAAAATTCATCCCAAACATATGACATTTGGACGTTCTCCCGGTGTCTGCATCGGTTTTCGCCGCCTGCTCGAGGTCCCTCCCACAGTCCAAAGATGTGACGTTTCGATGGATTGGCCATGCTAAAGTGTGCCAGATTGCCTATAGATTAGCAGTTTTGCTGGATTAGCCATGAACAACGTGCCGAGTGACGGGTATTCTACGGGCGAGCTTGGTCACATCGAGCCCTGCTGTTTTTTAAAAAAACATTTATTTTATCCTGTATCAGTTTCCTCTTATTCCTGAATATTGTCAGTGCAAACAAACTCTCTCTATCTCCATTTCCACGATTGAACCTCTCCGCCCACATACCAGTTGCACTTTCTAGTGCCTCTCATTCGCCGTCTCACCTTCTTTGATCCAAAGAGAAAAGTCTAGGCCCTTTTCGTTCCACTGTTGCTATTAGGGTGAATGTCTCTCTCTGGTAGTTCAAATTAATATTAATTAATTCTTTGGATGTGAACTGACTGTTTCAAATCAGAATGACAGCATTTGGCGTGTTTAATATTGGAACCGGAGGAAAGAAATCAAATCAATGTGGCATGAAATATAAAAAGCACCAAGGTGGGTGATTCGATAACACAAAGGCACTCAGTATTAAAAGAAATCCTTCGGCGGTGGGACAACACTTCGTCTCGTGGTGGGGTCGAACTACCAACTTTTCAATTAACAGCCGAACGCGCTAATCGATTGCGCTAATTGCACAGAGTCAAAACATCCTGCTTTGCTCGAATAAACATGTCAAATTATGGTGGCAACAGTCTCATCTTGTCCACATGGGAACAGCAAATTCTTGCTGATGCACCAATCTGGAACAAAAACACAAAACGCTGGACAATCTCAGCGGATCTGAAAGCCTCTGTGGAGAGAGAACGGAGTCTGTGATTCAAGCTAGGGTGACATTGTGTCAGTGAGCGAAGACTACGCCATTATCCGTAGCCCTGTCAATAACGCCTTCTAACCTTCTAACCTCCAGCCTTCAAACTTCGAGCCATTATTGTATTTTCTGCCACCAGATATTCGCAATGAAACTAAAATGAAACTGTATTTTCTGATGTGCAGTAAGGACAGTTATCTTAGTTTCTAAATATCAGTTAATGCCTCGAATCATTCGAAACAAGGGAAATGTCTCTTGACTGTCGCTGTTCAGTCGGGCTGCGCCCTTCATTCTCCCCGGATTCTGTTTCTCTCAGTGTTTCCCAACATTCACAAAACTGGTGCATGATTTTCGTGTGTCGCTTCGTTTCCGTTTTCTCCACCGCCACCTGGCTCTATTTCCCAAGGTTCTGCCCACTCCTCCTCATTGCATCATGACCAGATGTCAGGAAATTCATTTATATGGAGAGACATAAGAACATAAGAACTAGGAGCAGGAGTAGGCCGTCTGGCGCCGCGAGCCTGCTCCGCCATTCAATGACATCATGGCTGATCTTTTGTGGACTCAGCTCCACTTTCCGGCCCGAACACCATCACCCTTAATCGATTTATTCTTCAAAAAACTATCTATCTTTATCTTTAAAACATTTAATGAAGGAGCCTCTTCTGCCTCACTGGGCAAGGAATGCCATGGAATCACAACCCTTTGGATAAAGAGGTTCCTCCTAAACTCAGTCCTAAATCTACTTCCACTTATTTTGAGGCGATGCCCACTAGTTCTGCTTTCACCCGCCAGTGGAACATACCTGCCTGCATCTATCCTATCTATTCGCTTCATAATTTTATATGTTTCTGTAAGATCCCCCCTCCTCCATCTAAATTCCAGCGAGTACAGTCCCAGTCTACTCATCCTCTCCTCGTAATCCAACCCCTTCAGCCCTGGGATTAACCTAGTGAATCTCCTCTGCACATCCTCCAGTGCCAGTACGTCCTTGCACAAGTAAGGAGACCAAAACTGAACACAATACCCCAGGTGCGGCCTCACTAACAACTTTTACAATTACAGCATAACCTCCCTAGTCTTAAACTCCATCCCTCTAACAATGATGGAAAACATTCCATTCGCCTTCTTATTCACCTGTTGCACCTGTTAACCAACTTTTTGCGACTCATGCACCAGCACACCCAGGTCTCTCTGCACAGCAGCATGTTTTACTATTTTATCAATTAAATAATAATCCCTTTTGCTGTTATTCCTACCAAAATGGATAACCTCACATTTGTCAACATTGTATTCCATCTGCCAGACCCTAGCCCATTCACTTAGCCTATCCAAATCCCACTGCAGACGTCCAGTATCCACAGCACGTTTTGCTTTACCACTCATCTTTCTTTCGTCTGCAAACGTGGACACATTGCCCTTGGTCCCCAACTCCAAATCAACTATGGAAATTGTGAACAATTGTGGGCCCAACACTGATCCCAGAGGGACATAACTATCTACTGATTGTCAACCAGAGTAACACCCATTAATCCACACTATTTGCTTTCTATTAATTAACCAATCCTCTATCCATGCTTCTGTTTTCCCCTTAATGCCATGCATCTTTATCTTATGCTGCAACCTTTTGTGTACCAACTTACCAAAGGCTTTCTGGAAATCCAGATATATCACTATTATTGGCTCCCCATTATCTTCCACACTGGTAATGTCCTCAAAAAAATCCACTAAATTAGTCAGGCACGCCCTGCCCATTTATGAACCCGTGCTGCGTCTGCCCAATGGGACAGTTTTCATTCAGATGCCTCGCTATTTCTTCCTTGATGATAGATTCCAGCATCTTCCCTACTACCGATGTTAAGCTCACTGGCCTATAATTACCCACTTTCTGCCTATGGCCTTTATTAAACAATGGTGTTACATTTGCTAATTCCCAATCCGCCGTGACCACCCCAGATTCTTGTGAATTTTCGTAAATTATCACTAGTGCATTTGCAATTTCCCTAGCCATCTCTTTTAGCACTCTGGGATGCATTCCATCGGGGTCAGGAGACTTGTCTACCTTTAGCCCCATTAACTTGCCCATCACTACCACCTTAGTGAAAGCAATCCTCTCAAGGTCCTCACCCGTTATAGCCTCATTTCTATCAGTCACTGGCATGTTATTTGTGTCTTCCACTGTGAAGACAGACCCCAAAAACCTGTTCAGTTACTCAGCCATTTCCCATCATTAAATCTCCCTTCTCATCCTCGAAAGGACCAATATTTACCTTAGCCACTCTTTTTGTTTTATATTTTTGTAGAAACATTTACTATTTTAAAAAATATTCTGAGCAAGTTTACTCTCATAATCTTCTTACTCTTCTATATAGCTTTTTTAGTAGCTTTCCATTGCCCCCTAAAGACTTTCCAGTCCTCTAGTCTCCCACTAATCTTTGCTACTGTATACTTTTTCCTTCAATTTGATACTCTCCCTTATTTCCTTAGATATCCACGGTCTATTTTTGCTCTTTATACCCGCCTTCCTATTTGTTGGTATAAAACTTTGCTGAGCACTGTGAAAAATCGTTTGGAAGATTCTCCACTGTTCCTCAACCGTGTCACCATAAAGTCTTTGCTCCCAGTCTACGTCAGCAAGTACTTCTCTCGTCCCATTATAATTTCCTTTGTTTAAGAACAAAACACGAGTGTTTGAATTTACCCTCTCACCCTCCATCTGTATTTTAAATTCCACCATATTGTGATAGATCCTTCCGAGGGGATCCATAACTATGAGATCATGAATCAATCCTGTCTCATTACGCTGGACCAGACCGAGGCCCGCTTGTTCCCTCGTAAGTTCCATTACATTCTGGTCTGGGAAACTATCGCGGATACATTCTATAAACTCCTCCTCAAAGCTGCCTTGACCGACCTGTTTAGACCAATCCACATGTAGATTGAAATCTCCCATGATAACTGCTGCACCATGTCTACATGCATCTGTTATTTCTTGGTTTATTGCGGGCCCCACCATAATGTTACTATTTCTTGGCCTATCGACTACTCTTATCAGTGATACTTTCGCCTTACTATTCCTGATTTCCACCTAAATGGATTCAACCTTACCCTCCATAGCACCGATGTCATCCCTTACTATTTCCCGGATGTCATCTTTAAATAACAGAGCTACACCACCTCCCTTACCATCCACTCTGTCCTTCCGAATAGTTTGATACCCTTGGATATTTAACTCCCAGTCGTGACCATCCTTTAACCATGTGTCAGTAATGGCCACTAAATCATATTCATTCACGATGATATGCGCCATCAATTCATTTACATTATTCTGAATACTACTGGCATTCAGGTAAAGTACTCTTTTGTAGGCTTTTTTTTTTACCTCTGTTCGAAATCTTAACACCTCGATCAGTAAGTTATAATTCCTCTTAACTTTTGTCATAATTTTCCTTGTCATTGAACCCATATCTTCATGCAACAACCTGCCGCATTGCTTACCATTAATGTTTTTACTTACCTTATTATTCCTTTTAGTATTACTTGCCCTATTGACTGAGCTCCCCTCAGTCACTGTACCTTATACTGTCGCCCTTTTTGATTTTGACTCTGGCTTCTCTGCCTTACACTTTCCTCCTTAGTGCCTTCTGTTTCTGTCCCTGTTTTACTACCTTCCAATTTCCTGCGTCGGTTCCCATCCCCCTGCCACATTAGTTTAAACCCTGCTCAACATCTCTAGCAACCCCCCCCCCCCCCCGCCCCGCACCCCAGGACATCGGTTCCACTCCTGCCCAGGTGCAGACCATCCGGTTTGTACTGGTGCCACCTCCCGAGAACCGGAACCAAAGCCCCAGGAATTTGAATCCGTCCCTCTTGCACCACGCGTTCATCCTATCTAACCTGACATTCCTACTCTGACTAGCTCGTGGCACTGTTAGCAATCCTGAGATTACTACCTTTGAGATCCTCCTTTTTAGTTTAACTCCTAACTCCCTGAATTCAGCTTGTAGGACCTCGTCCCGTTTTTTCCTTATATCGTTGGTGCCTATGCGCACCACAACAACTGGCTGGTCACCCCCCCCCCCCCCCCACCCCCAAAGAATGTCCTGCAGCCGCTCCGAGACATCCTTGACACCCTTGCACCAGGGAGGCCACATACCATCCTGGAGTCTCGATTGCGTCCGCAGAACCGCCTGTCTATTCCCCTTACGATTGAGTCCCCTATTACTTTAGCCCTGCAAATCTTCTTCCTGCCCAGCTGCGCGGCAGAGTCAGCCACGGTGCCATGAACATGGCTGCTGCCGTCCCCTGGTGAGCCATCTCCCACAACATGATCCAAAGCGGTATATCTGTTTTGCAGGGAGATGACATAAGCAGACAGCTGAACTGCCTTTCTACTCTTCCTCTGTTTTTTGGTCACCAATTTTCTATCTCCCTCAGTACCGTTCACCTGCGGTGTGACCAACTTGCTAAACGTGCTATCCACGACGTCCTCAACATCGCGGATGCTCCAAAGTGAGTCCATCTGCATCTCCAGAGCCGTTTCGCGGTCTAACAGGAGCTGCAGCTGGACACACTTCTTGCACGTGAAGGAGCCAGGGACAGTGGACGTGTCCCTGAGCTCCCACTTCGCACACGAGGAGCATGACACAGGTCTGAGGTCTCCTGCCATGTCGTAAACCTTAGGTTAACTTATACAACTACAAATCCAAAAAACGAAAGAAAAATAAATAAATTAGATAAATAAAAGAAAAACTACTTACCCGTCATTTACCAGGGATAAAAAGCACCTCCTCCCCACCCAGCTTCGAATTCCCACCTAGATTCAAATTCCCAAACTCCCTCTTTGCGTCTCACTCTGGCCGTGGCTTCTCTGGCTTAATGGTAGACTATCGAGACCAAGATTATTCTCCGCGTATACAGAAAGTTCAGTGGGTATTTGGTTGAATCACTTGAACATTTTGGGTTAATGGCCGAAGAAGCTGCTGCAGCAAATTGAGAGAGACTGTTTTCACTTCCAAAAAGACAAGAACCGGAGGAGGACGCTTGATGATATTAGTTAAAATATAAAACCGCGCGGTGAGGAGATTCTCGTATTCACAAGAGTTTCAATTCTGGAGCATCAAACAGGAGCAGAAGCATACACTCAGCTGCGAACCCGTTTAATGAGTCCTTTACACAGAGAATTCCTCATATGTTCATTTTGGAAAACACATCAATTCATCACTGCCATGACTCGGATTCGAACCGAGGTTGCTGCGGCCAGAACGCAGAATACTAACCACTGTACGATCACCGTGTCTCACGTGACTGCTGAGGCACACTGTAACTGCCGATGTACTTGGTCATTAACTGTTTGGAATCTGTCATCCCAAACATATGGTATTCGGATGTTCTCCCGGTGTCTGCATCGGTTTTCTCCGCCTGCTCGAGGTCCCTCCCACAGTCCAAAGATATGAAGTTTCGGTGGATTGGGATGCTGAAGTGTGCCAGATTGTCCATAGATGAGCAGTTTCGCTGGATTGGCCATGATCAACGTGTCGGGTTACGTATTCTACGGAGGAACTTGGTCACGCCGTCCACTGCTGATTTTTTTGAAACCATTTAACCCTGTATTCCTTTCCTCTCATTCCTGAATATCGTCAGTGCAAACAAACTCTCTCCCTATTTCCACGATTGAACTTCTCCGCCCACATACCAGTTGCACTTTGGAGCGTCTCTCATTCACCGCCTCACCCTCTTTGATCCAAAGAGAAAAACTAGGTCCCTTTCGTCCCACTGTTGCTATTGGGATGAATGTCTCTCTCTGGCAGCTCAAATTAATATTAATTAACTCTTTGGATGTGAACTGACCGGTTAAAATCCGAATGTGGAGATGCCGGCTTTGGATAGGGGTGAGCACAGTTAGAAGTCTTACAACACCAGGTTAAAGTCCAACAGGTTTGTTTCGATATCACTCGCTTTCAAGCGCTGCTCCTTCCACAGGTGAATCTGAGAAAGGAGCAGCGCACCGAAAGCTAGTGATATCGAAACAAACCTGTTGGACTTTAACCTGGTGTTGTAAGATGTCTTACTAACATCAGAATGACAGCATTTGGCGTGTTCAATATTGGAACCGGAGGAAAGAAATCAGTTCAATTTGGCATGAAGTATAAAAAGCACCAAGGTGAATGATTCGTTCTCACAGAGGGAAGCAGTCTAAAAAGAACGTCTTCTGGCGGTGGGATAACACTTCGTCCCTTGGTGGGATCAAAACACCAAACTTTCAGTTTGCAGTCGAACGCGCTAACCGATCGCGCCACAGGGACGACAAACCCTGCTTCCCACCGAACAAACATGTCAGATTATGGTGGAAAAAGTCTCATCTTGTCCACATCGGAACAGCAAATTCTTGCTGATGCACCAATCTGGAACAAAAACGCAATTCGTTCAGTTGGGGAAAACACGTCAACCATTTCACCCTGTATCGCTTTCCTCTCATTCCTGAATATTGTCAGTGCCAACAAACTCTCTCTCTGTTTCCACGATTGAACTCTCCGCCCACGTATCAGTTGCACTTTGGAGCGCCTCTAATGCACCATCTCACTCTCTTTGATCCACAGCGAAAAATCTAGGCCCCTTTCCTCCCACTGTTGGTGTTGGGTAGAATCTCTCTCTCTGGTAATTCAAATTATTATTGATTCACACTTTAGATGTGAACTGAATGTTTGAAATCTGAATGACAGCATTTGGCGTGTTTACCATTGGAACCGGAGGAAAGAAATCAAATAAATGTGGCATGAAATGTAAAAAGCACCAAGGTGGGTAGATGTGACCCCACAGAGGGACTAAGTACAAAAAACACTTCATCCGAGGGTGGGATAATAAATCGTCTCTGGGTGGAATCGAACAACCAACTTTTCGGTAAATAGCCAAATGTGCTAGCCGATAGCGCCACAGAGAAGACAAATGCTGCTTTTGCATGAATAAACAAGTCAAATCATGATGGAAACAGTCTCATCTTGTCCTCATCGTAACAGCAAATTCTTGCTGATGCATCAATCTGGAACAAAAGCACAAAAGGCTGGGCAATCTCAGCAGATATGTCAACATCTGTGGAGAGAGAACGGAGGTTGTGTTTCAAGCCAGGGTGACTTTGTGTCATAGAACGAAGACGATACCATTATCCGTAGCCCTGTCAATAACGCGCCTCCAGTTTCTACATTCGAGCCATTGTTGTATTTTTTGCCTCCAGATATTCGCAATGAAACTAAAATGAAACTGTCTTTTCTGATGTGCAGTATGGACAGTTTTCTTAGTTTATCAATATCTGTTAATTTCTCGAATCATTCTAAGCAAGGGAAATGTGTCTTGACTGTCGCTGATCAGTCGGGCAGCGCCCTTCGTTCTCCCGGGATTCTGTTTGTTGAAGTGTTACCCAACATTCACGAAACTGGGGCTTGATTTTCGTGTGTCGCTTCGTTTCCGTTTTCTCTACTGCCAACTGGCACTATTTCCAAAAATTTAGCCCACTCATCCTCATTGCATCATGACCAGATATCAGGTATACACTCATCCCTAGAGCATCTCGAAAACAAGGACTACATCAGACTCCTATTTATTGACTACAGCTCCGCCTTCAACACCATAATCCCAGCCACGCTCATATCAAAGCTCCAAAACCTAGGACTTGGCTCTCCACTCTGGAACTGTATCCTCGATTTTCTGACCAAAAGACCACAATCAGTAAGAATGAACAACAACATCTCCACAATAGTTCTCAACACCAGTGCCCCTCAAGGCTGCGTACTTATCCCCCTACTCTACTCGCTGTACGCAGACGACTGCGTGGCGAAACTGGGTTCCAACTCTATCTATTTGCTGACGATACGACCATAGTGGGCAGGATCTCGAATAACGACGAGTCACAATACAGGCGGGAGATAGAGAGCCTAGTGGAGTGCTGTAGCGACAACAATCTCTCCCTCAATGCCAGCAACACTAAACAGCTGGTCATTGACTTCAGGAAGCAAATTACTGTACACACCCCTGTGAGCATCAACGGGGCCAAGATGGAGACGGTTACCAATTTCAAATTCCTGAAGGTGCACATCTCCAAAAATCTGTCCTGGTCCACCCACGTCGACGCTACCACCACGAAAGCACAACAGCACCCAGACTTGTTCAGGAAACTAAGGAAATTCAGTATGTCCACATTAACCCTTAGCAACATTTACAGATTCTTCGCATCAGTATTCCCCAAAGAGAAGAAATTGGTAGATGTTGAGTCCGGAGAAGGTTGTGTCGATAGGCTGGGTCATATTGAGATCCAAAAAGACGAGGTGTTGGATGTCTTAAAAAATATTAAGGTAGATAAGTCCCCAGGGCCTGATGGGATCTACCCCAGAATACTGAAGGAGGCTGGAGAGGAAATTACTGAGGCCTTGACAGAAATCTTTGGATCCTCACTGTCTTCAGGGGATGTCCCGGAGGACTGGAGAAGATCCAATGTTGTTCCTCTGTTTAAGAAGGGTAGCAAGGATAATCCATGGAACTACAGGCCGGTGAGCCTTAGTTCAGTGGTAGGGAAATTACTGGAGAGAATTCTTCGAGACGGGATCTACTCCCATTTGGAAGCAAATGGACGTATTAGTGAGAGGCAGCATGGTTTTGTGAAGGGGAGGTCGTGTCTCACTAACTTGATAGAGTTTTTCGAGGAGGTCACTAAGATGATTGATGCAGGTAGGGCAGTGGCTGTTGTCTATATGGACTTCAGTAAGGCTTTTGACAAGGTCCCTCATGGTAGACTAATACAAAAGGTGAAGTCACACGGGATCAGGGGTGAGCTGGCAAAGTGGATACAGAACTGGCTAGGTCATAGAAGGCAGAGAGTAGCAATGGAAGGATGCTTTTCTAATTGGAGGGCTGTGACCAGTGGTGTTCCACAGGTATCAGTGCTGGGACCTTTGCTCTTTGTAGTATATATAAATGATTTGGAGGAAAATGTAACTGGTCTGATTAGTAAGTTTGCAGACGACGCAAAGGTTGGTGGAATTGCGGATAGCGATGAGGACTGTCAGAGGATACAGCAGGATTTAGATTGTCTGGAGACTTGGGCGGAGAGATGGCAGATGGAGTTTAATCCGGACAAATGTGAGGTAATGCATTTTGGAAGGTCTAATGCAGGTAGGGAATATACAGTGAACGGTAGAACCCTCAAGAGTATTGAAAGTCAGAGAGATCTAGGAGTACAGGTCCACAGGTCATTGAAAGGGGCAACACAGGTGGAGAAGGTAGTCAAGAAGGCATACGGCATACTTGCCTTCATTGGCCGGGGAATTGAGTATAAGAATTGGCAAGTCATGTTGAAGCTGTATAGAACCTTAGTTATGCCACACTTGGAGTATAGTGTTCAATTCTGGTCGCCACTCTACCAGAAGAATGTGGAGGCTTTAGAGAGGGTGCAGAAGAGATTTACCAGAATGTTGCCTGGTATGGAGGGCATGAACTCTGAGGAGCGGTTGAATAACCTCGGTTTGTTCTCACTGGAACGAAGGAGGTTGAGGGGAGACCTGATAGAGGTCTACAAAATTATGAGGGGTATAGACAGAGTGGATAGCTTTTCCCCAGGGTAGAGGGATCAATTACTAGGGGGCAGAGGTTTAAGGTGAGAGGGGCAAGGTTTAGAGTAGATGTACGCGGCAAGTTTTTTACGCAGAGGGTAGTGGGTGCCTGGAACTCGCTACCGGAGGAGGTGCTGGAAGCAGGGACGATAGTGACATTTAAGGGGCATCTTGACAAATACATTAATAGGATGGGATTAGAGGGATACGGACCCAGGAAGTGTAGAAGATTGTGGTTTAGTCGGGCGGCACGGGCTCGGATGGCCGAAGGGCCTGTTCCTGTGCTGTACATTTCTTTGTTCTTTATTCTGTGTTCTTTGATGCACCATAGAAAGCATCCTATCGGGCTGCATCACAGCCTGGTACGACAACTGCTCGGTCCAGGACGGCAAGAAACCTCAGAGCGTCGTGAACACCGCCCAGTCCATCACAGGAACCTGCCTCCCAACCATTGACTCCATCTAGACCTCCCGCTGCCTGAGGAAAGTGAACAGCATAATCAAAGATCCAACCCACCCGGCGTACTCACTCTTCCAACTTCTTCCATCGGGCAGGGGATACAGACGTCTGAGAACACGCACGAACACACTCAAAAGCAGCTTCTTCCCCACTGTTACCAGACTCCTAAGTGACCCTCTTATGGACTTACCTCATTAACACTACACCCTGTATGCTTCATCCGATGCCACTGCTTATGTAGTTACATTTTATATGTTGCATTGCCATATTATGTATTTTCTTTTCTTCCAATGGACTTAATGATCTATTGAACTGCTCCCAGAAAAATACTTTTCACTGTACCTCGGTACATGTGACAATAAGCAGATCCAATCCGATCCAATTAATTTATATGGGGAGACTATCACGATCAAGATTATTCTCCGCCTTACAGAAGATTCAGTGGGTATTTGGTGGCGACACATGAACATTTTGGGGCGATGACCGAAGAAGCTGATGCAGCAAATTGAGAGAGACTGTTTTCACTTCCAAAAAGATTAGAACCTGAGGAGTATGCTTGATGATATTAGTTAAAATACAGAATCGGGAGCTGAGGAGATTCTCGCATTCACAACCGTTTGAATTCTGGGGCATCAAACAGAAGCAGAAGCATGCACTCAGCTGTGAACCCGTTTTAAAGAGTGCTTCACACAGAGAATTACTCATCTGTTCATTTGGGAAAAACACGTCAACTGATGACTGCTGTAACTCGGATTCGAACCGAGGATGCTGCGACCACAACGCAGAGTACTAACCACTATACGATCACGGCTCACCACGCTACCGCCGAGGCCCGCTCTAGCTATCGATGCACTTGGTCGTCAACTGTTTGGAACCTATCATGGCCCACACTGTATGACTCTCGAGTTACAACTTTCGTAGATACACAGTTTTGATGCCTGAAACTTGGTTCCATAATAATTTTCCTGCAACAAGGATATATACACTTTAACCCAGGCTCTATGAAAATAACTATGCAACCGCTATAATATATAATACAAAGCAAATTCGATATTCGTCCCAAATATATGGTATTTGAACGTTCTCCCGGTGTCTGCATCAGTTTTTTGTGTGTGCCTGCTCGAGGTCCCTCCCACAGTCCAAAAATGTGAAGGTTCGGTCGATTGGCCATGCTGAAGTGTGCCAGATTGTCCATAGATTAAGTTTCGCAGGATTGGCCATGATCAACATGCCGGGTTCCGGGTATTCGACCGAGAAACTTGGTCACGTCGTCCGCTGCTGATTTTTTGAATCCATTTCACCCTGTATTCCTTTCCTCTCATTCCTGAATATTGTCAGTGCTAACAAGCTCTCTCTCTATTTCCGCCCACGTACCAGTTGCACTTGGGAGCGCCTCTAATTCACCATCTCACTCTCTTTGATCCACAGAGAAAAATCTAGGCCCCTTTCGTCCCACTGTTGCTATTGGGGTGAATGTCTCTCTCTGGTAATTCAAATGAATATTGATTCACTTTAGATGTGAACTGACTGCTCGAAATCAGAATGAAAGAATGTGACGTGTTTACTATTGGAACCGGTGGAAAGAAATCAAATAAATGTGGTACGAAATGTAAAAAGCACCAAGGTGGGTGGATTTGATCCCACAGAGGGACAAAGTACAAAAAACACCTTCATCCGGGGGTGGGATAATATCTCGTCGCTGGGTGGATTCGAACCACCCAATTTTCGGTTAACAGCCGAACGTGCTAGCCAATAGCGCCACAGAAAAGACAAATGCTGTTTTTGCATGAATAAAAAAGTCAAATCATGATGGAAACAGTCTCATCTTGTCCTCTTCGTAACAGCAAATTCTTGCTGATGAACCAATCTGGAACAAAAGCACAAAACGCTGGTTAATCTCAGCAGTTATGACGGCATCTGTGGAGAGAGAACGGAGGCTGCGTTTCAAGCGAGGGTGACTTTGTGTCACATAACGCGCCTCCAGTTTCTACATTCGAGCCATTGTTGTATTTTCTGCCACAACATATTCGCAATGAAACTAAAATGAAACTGTAATTTCTGATGTGCAGTAAGGACAGTTTTCTTAGTTTCTAAATAACTGTTAATTTCTCGAATCATTCGAAACAAGGGAAATGTGTCTTGACTGTCGCTGATCAGTCGGGCAGCGCCCTTCGTTCTCCCCGGATTCTGTTTGTCGAAGTGTTACCCGACATTCACGAAACTGGTGCTTGATTTTCGTGTGTCGCTTCGTTTCCGTTTTCACCACTGCCAACTGGCTCTATTTCCAAAAAATTGACCCACTCATCCTCATTGCATCATGACCAGATGTCAGGTATACACTCATCCCTAGAGCATCTCGAAAGCAAGGACTCCTACATCAGACTCCTATCTTTTGACTACAGCTCCGCCTTCAACACCACAATCCCAGCCACGCTCATATCAAAGCTCCAAAACCTAGGACTTGGCTTTCCACCCTGCAACTGGATCCTCGATTTTCTCACCAACAGACCGCAATCAGTAAGAATGAACAACAACATCCCCTCCACAGTTGTTCTCAACACCGGTGCCCCGCAAGGCTGCATACTTATCCCCCTACTCTACTCGCTGTACGCAGACGACTGCATGGCGAAATTGAGTTCCAACTCTATCAACAAGTTTGCTGATGATACGACCATAGTGGGCAGGATCTCGAATAACGACGAGTCAGAATACAGGCGGGAGATAGAGAACCTAGTGGAGTGGTGTAGAGACAACAATCTCTCCCTCAATGTCAGCAACAGTAAACAGCTGGTCATTGACTTCAGGAAGCAAAGTACTGGACACACCCCTGTGAGCATCAACGGGGCCGAGGTGGAGATGGTTACCAAATTGAAATTCCTTGAGGTGCACATCTCCAAAAATCTGTCCTGGTCCACTCACGTCGATGCTACCACCACGAAAGCACAAAAGCACCTATATTTGTTCAGGAAACTAAGGAAATTCGGCATGTGCACATGAACCCTTAGCAACTTTTACAGATGCACCATAGAAAGCATCCTATCGGGCTGCATCACAGCCTGGTACGGCAACTGCTCGGTCTAGGACGGCAAGAAACTTGAGAGCGTCGTGAACACCGCCCAGTCCATCACAGGAACCTGCCACCCAACCAATGACTCCATCTACACCTCCCGCTGCCTGAGGAAAGCGGGCAGCATAATCAAATTTCCATCCCACCCCGCGTACTCACTCTTCCAACTTCTTCCATCAGGCAGGAGATACAGACGTCTGAGAACACGCACGAACAGACTCAAAAGCAGCTTCTTCCCCACTGTCACCAGACTCCTAAATGACCCTCTTATGGACTTACCTCATTAACACTACACCCTGTATGCTTCATCCGATGCCACTGCTTATGTAGTTACATTTTATATGTTGCGTTGCCATATTATGTGTTTTCTTTTCTTCCCTTTTCTACCAATGGACTTCATGATCTATTGAGCTGCTCGCAGAAAAATACTTTTCACTGTACCTCGGTACGTGTGACAAGAAGCAAATCAAATCCAATCCAATTCATTTATATGGGGAGACTATCACGATCAAGATTATTCTCCGCCTTACAGAAGATTCAGTGGGTATTTGGTTGCGATACATGAACATTTCGGGGCGATGACCGAAGAAGCTGATGCAGCAAATTGAGAGAGACTGTTTTCACTTCCAAAAAGACTAGAACCTGAGGAGTATGCTTGATGATGTTACTTAAAATATAGAATCGGGAGCTGAGGAGATTCTCGCATTCACAACTGTTTGAATTCTGGAGCATCAAACAGAAGCAGAAGCATGGACTCAGCTGTGAACCCATTTTAAAGAGTGCTTCACACAGAGAATTACTCATCCGTTCATTTGGGAAAAACACGTCAACTGATCACTGCCGTTGTTGAATCCTAAATTTCTTTATCCGTCAGTCTGGCTTCAATAAAAGTCGAGATGGATTTGCAAGTATAACAATAGTTATTTTATTCAGCTTGCAAGCTACCTAGTCCACAGTGATACAGATAACATGTTGCTCTCTGCAGCACCGGGACTAAGTGAATGTCCCAGACAAAGAGATCAGTACTGATACATTCAAATGGCATCAAGTTTCACATGCTCGATACCCATAGGTCATCCTATGTCCCTCCTGACTTATTTGATCTATTCTGATTGGCTCACTTCCAATCCCTTTCTCCGGCCCCTATCAATTCAGCATCACTCTCATAGACACGCCTCTTCCTGCTTTTTTTCCATGCAGTCTAAAATCCTTTGTCTCTACTTGCCAGAATCAAAGTGGCTTATTTCTACATTACATTAACTAATATCTCTAAAGTAACTATTTTATATCACATTCGTCATTCCCTCCTTTTATCATTCCATGATAATCGAACTATCCAATCCATAGCTACGGTTCCTCATCTAAAAAGATCTGTCACTGCATTTCCAATTCGTGGCGTAGCCCCCCTTCATCTGCTGCACCCTCATGAATTTTGACAGCTAAGATTTTAGAGGCGTTGATCTGATCCAGTGCACCCCGCATTCTACCCATCACACATTTAAGGATGGCTGGGCCCACAAAGATGCAGCCGATAGCCACCACTAAATACATGACCATATTTATCAACCAGTCCTTCCACCCTCCAAATCCCCAGTTACCCCAAGAGCCAGGATCCTGCATCCCGTCTAAGTGATCCCGTATGCGATCCATAAATTTAGTGATGTTAGCGGTCAAGTCCTAAACTCCCATGATACACTTGCACTGCACTATGGTGCATACCCCACCCTCACGGGCCAGAAGATAGTCAAGAGCATACCGGTTCTGCATTGCAAACAACCGTAGCTGAGACAAATCCTTGGTTATTGCCCCGAGGGCTCCCAAGGTTTACTACCCGGGTTTTCCTCAGTTTGGCCTTTAACTAACTTAAGTGTATCTCCCGGTAACCTACGTTCTAGCTGTACTTCCCTTCTCATACGCCCTATCCTCTCTAGTCCCTTTCACTTTGTCATAGCCTCTTCCTACGCTCTTCTGACAGCCTGATTTTACCTTTATTGTACCACTCTTAACACATCCAAAATCAAATTTACATGTATTCCAAAAACAAGGCAATGTCCATATAATGTTCCCTTCCCATCGCTGGGACCGGTGCAACTGCTTCATGACTCCTGCATTCTTCTTAAATTTGATGACCTTCCATGAGTCGATACCATGTCCTCGTATATGGGGGCAGCGAAGAACATCACCTTTGCAGAGGTGATGTAACCTTGTAGATTGGTTGGGGCTACACAGATACATAATATTCCCCTTTTCCATGTCCATCGCCAATAACACGCCAAGCGAAGTGAGGCCAAATATCATACAGACGATGCGTAGCCACTCCATCATGCTCCACACCTGCAAAATAGCACTGGAGAAGGGAGGCAGGTTAGTATCCGACCTTTTACAGTAGTGGAGATGGGCTCAATTTACAGTGATGTAGGTGGACCCAAGCACTTCGCCCCTCCACTTTAACTGCTGTGGGGGTGGCAAGGAGAACTTGGAAGGGCCCGTCCCATCGCGGCTCCGACCCCTTCCTAGTCCAATTTTTGACCATTACATAACTACCGGGCTGGACTGAAAGTGAGCTAGGTACTGGGGGCGATGGCTGGTGAGCCGCGCGGACCTGGCCATGGAGTTCCTTGAGCACTTGCGTGAGGGTTAGAACATAGGTGGTCATCTCTTCAGTCATCTGATGAAACTGAACCAGTCTGGGAACCTGCAGGCTCCAGGGAGTTCTAAGAGGCCTGCCATAAAGAATCTTGGCGGGAGAGAGCCGGGCCGGTCCCGCAGGTGTAACCCGCAGCTGGAAGAGGGCAACCGTGAGCAACTTAAGCCATGTCAGTCCCGTGTCTGCTCTTAATTTAGCCAATTTAATTTTGAGGGTCTGATTGTGTCTCTCAACCAACCCGGTCTCCTGCGGTCTATAAGCACAGTGTAACTGCTGCCGTATGCCCAACTAGGAGCAAAACTCCTTGTTAATTTGTCCAATAAAATGAGGCCCATTATCAGAACTTAACTGAGCTGGTATACCGTACCGGGGAATGATTTCCCTCATCAAGACTTTAACCACAGTAGCAGCTTTATTATCGATAGTCGGATACGCCTCGACCCATCTGCTGAGCACATCCACAATGACCAAAACATATCATTGACACCTTTCCAACTCAATGTAATCCATTTGGAGCGTCTCAAAGGGACCACTGGGCAACGGGGTTTGCCCCATCCCACAAGGGATACCTTTTCCGGTGTTATATTGCTGACAAATCAAACACCGATTACTGTTACTTTGGGCCAACCCCTGCATTTTAGGGTGCCACCAAGTGTCCAGCAACAAATCACTAGTCCCTCGAGCCCCACAATGAGTTGCAAAGTGTACACATTCAATGACCCATAAAGCCAGCACATCAGACATACAAGTCTGATGTGCAGGCGTGGTCCATAGAGAGGAAACAGAATCATATGTACAACCTAACCGTTTCCACATTTGTTTATCACTCTCAGGAGCGTCCTCCTGTAACCTTATGACGTCTTGGATGGTTGGCATTGACTTGTCAGAACCAGACATATTTATAGTAGATCGTTTAGTCTCACTTGCTGAATTTACGCGGCTGTTCGCGCTGCACAATCTGCTCGTTCATTACCAACGTCAACTGGGGTTGTACCATTCGTGTGGGCAGCGCATTTAATAACGGAAATCTGCGCGGGCATAAGGAGGGCCTGCAGTAGGTCATTAACTAAACCCCGGTGGGATATTTGACCACACATAATCATGTCAGGTTGTTCTGACGAAATGTCACTCAAATCGCCCCTTATTGTGGTAGTTTCCTGAATCAAGGCTAAACAGTCGTGGCCAGGTGCGTCTTCATGGACAGGGGGGCCACTAAGAAAACAGGCTGGATTGATCGTGGTACAGTGGTTAAATGTCAGACGTGGATTGTTCAAAAGGTATATCTCATACCTATTCTGACGAGCTGCGGTATGATGCTGAGTCTGCAGTTGCCCCAATAGTGCGATTACCGAGTGGGAGCTATACACCATGATATCCTGTTGGAGGGTGAGAGCATGTAACAGCTATGCGATGGCATTGATTGAACGTAAATCCTGTACTAATCGGTACTGGTCTGGTTTGGCTGGTTTAGGCACAGCAAGTATGGGGGTATTACATTCTGATTGGCAAGGGACCAAAATACCCTGTTTCAACAGCTCTTGAATTAATTTATCTATGGATGGAGCAGCTTGAGATTTCAAGGGGTATTGTCGAATGGAAGGTAGCTTTACATGATCCTTAATCATCACCTTAATAGGTGTAACATTTGTCTTTCCCACTTGTGATGGGTACTCCGCCCAGACCTGTGGATTGACATATTCCAACACATCATGTCCCCTGTGATGCTGCAGTCGAGTGTTAATTGTTTCAGGGACCTCAAATTTTTTTTATGGTAGTGCCGTCCGGCATGACTTGAAGTGCGTACTCTGTTGGATCCGAATGATCCACTGCCCTCCTGACCATTCGCCCCATATCCCTGGCATGGTACTGGTCATGGACCTGACGTGTAATATGAGGGCTTACCGAAGCTGACTGTGGCCATAAATGTGGTGATATTGTAACAAAATCGGCTGTACCTTCTTTTCCCGTGACTGTGGCTGTAACCTTGACTGGCCATTCGGTCTCAAGTAATGGCCGGTATTTGTCCTCCAACTCCCTGTTTCGTCCAGTTCTGTCATAGGCCAGGGTAACGTGATGCAGTGACTGTTCAACGTCTAACGTCCACCACTGGGGGGTGATAGAAATATAGCACTGTTGTCTCATCCTCCATGATGTAACCGTTACCCCCTCATCTCCGCATTCTAGCTGTAGCTGGAAGATACACAGTAAATCTCGGGCCAACAAGTTACAGTCCAATCCAGTAGTCACTACAAACTGATGCTCTGCAGACTTATTCTCGTAAGTGACTGTCACAGGTTCAGAAATAGGATACTCACACACCTGTCTTTGGAACCCTGACAATTGCTGCGTGTGGTCGGATAATGGTAATTTAAGTGCTGATTGCACAGAAGACATGGCTGCCCCGGTGTCGATTACAAATGAGTGATGTTGAGCTCCTTTCTGCAGAGAGATAATAGGTTCCCTGTCCGATTGGAGAGTCCTTATGGCTAAATTAGCTAGTCAATCCTGTGTTGGGAAAGGTTTTTCCTGGGAGAAGTCAGTGTATCTCGTCTGTCCTCCCCTTGGTGGGTACCCTCTCCTTCTGCTGCCTGTCTTTTAAAGGGGCATTCCTGTTGCCAGTGATCTGCACGGCCGCAATTAAAACATGCA
The DNA here is from genome assembly GCF_047496885.1 of Scyliorhinus torazame. Taxonomy (NCBI): domain Eukaryota; kingdom Metazoa; phylum Chordata; class Chondrichthyes; order Carcharhiniformes; family Scyliorhinidae; genus Scyliorhinus; species Scyliorhinus torazame. The sequence goes on along the minus strand of NC_092720.1, from coordinate 175,121,321 downwards.
TTCCTCCCTCTATATCTGCCCCGTCCTCTTCTTCCAGTAGACCAATGGCCCCTCAGAGGGGCTGCGGTTGTAGAGCTGTTGATTCATTCGGTGGCCCATGAAAAGGAGCTGAGGGTCCCTTTGGGTGGGTTTGATATCCTCCCCCTCGCTGATCCACCTACCCAAAGTCACAATATTGGGGCTCCTGCTGGTAAACTACCATTTCTGCCGCTTGTTGGGGTCGCAGATCATACTTTTTCATTACATACTCAGTCTTAACCTTTGTAACTGAGCCTCCTTCCTGGCCTACACCCTCCTTCCAATAAAATCTGACTGCTCTTGCCATCTGGGAAGGGTCGTTCTCTGTCCAATTCATGTTATTGCATTTCACAGCAGTAACCACAGAAGGTGGTAGGCAATGCATTAACATAGCACAATATTGAGGGGAATTCTGACCATTTTGATGTGGCAAGTCGCCTGACTGCCCACAGTAGATTTCATTAAAACGCTCCAGAAATTCCTCTGGCTCTTCAGTCTTCTTAGGTTTTAGGTCTAAGATAACAGAAAGATGTATGGGCCTTTGAAATGTGCTATTCAACGCATTCAGGATCTGTGTCCTTCTATTGTCGTCTAACGCATAGGCCTGCTGAAGTGCAGCATGACTAGCATAATTCAGGTGGTTAAGATAATTGCGGTACTCTGCTGGGGTTAAAATCTGCTGGACTAGGGCCCAGAGGTCCCTTGACTCAGCTTGATAAATTGAGATGGTAGTTCTCAAGGAATCCACGAAGGCAGCAGGAGATTTTTTTCTATCTGGGATTGTAGCCATAATAGCCATCATCTCACTAGGTGTCCATGGGAAGTAAACGTCTATCGTGGGGTTCGCTCCCGCAGTCACTGCATCGGGGTTTCGCATCTTCCTAATCGGTAACTATCTCCGATTGTCACCAGGGGGCACTCTAGCTATTTCCCCTGGTTGTTCCAGGACTTCAACATCTCTCCCTGTCACTAGGGGGAGTTCTTTCTCTTCAAAAGAATCTGTTTCAGCTTCCTTTGTTCCCGAATATTGTGGTTTCTGCTTAGTTTGGAGAGACTTCGGTGATATGCTTACTTTTCCAAATTATTGAATTTTTCTTTTTCTGTCAATTCAAGGCCAGCCATTGAACTACGTAGCTCATCTCTTGTTTGACCTGCGTCTTTCCTGTCTCGACTTGCGCTTTTTTTTTAAACTTAAAAATGTTTGAAAATTCAAATTGAATTACTGCAACTTGCAAGCTTAGCTCTGATCTCAACTCAGAACCAAATTTACAATTTGCTTAACACAAACTTGTATAAAATTTACAACTTAATTATTTCTTTATCTTAACAATTTTTCTTTTAACAAGTTTTTTTTTCTTTTACATTCACATAAGTGTTGTCAAAATCAACTATCATCTCCAGATTTACCCTTTTTTAAAAAAATGCTGTCCGTGACCTCCTTTAAGTTTCTATTAATCTCCTGATAAAATGAGATAAACATTATTTCAAGTAAGTAAAACTTAAGATTCTGGCAATTTCAATCAATTGCTTTCGAAAATAATAACTTTTATCAAAGAGGTGGAGAAACCCACTGGTTTCCTTTAATTAATTCAAAACGTAACTTTGCTGGTGTTCACTGACTCAAAGGAAAGGTATCCGATTACACTACAGGCTGCTGCTGTTATCTCAAAGCCTGAGTGAGAAGCACAGTCTGTCTTTTGATGTTGCCTGCTGCTGTTAACCCTTTGAGAGACTTCTGCTTCAACCAATATGCAGCATTCCCCACAATCTCAACTAGTCCTCGGAACTGCGTTTTTCGCCAATACAGTCCAAGGAGACAATTTTAGCTTAATCAACTATATATTTAAAACACTCACACATAGAGTTGAACCATCTTCAGATTTAAAAACAGTTATACTGGGCTGAACCTTCAGTACTGAAGTCCCATCAGCCCCTGAACCCATATAATAGACTGAACCTTCATTACTGAAGTCCCATCAGCCTCTGAACCCTTATACTTGGAATTGAATCATCATTTGAGATGTCACATCAACCCAAAACCCTAACCCAAGCCGAATCAACAATATGAAATCCCATCAATTAAATTGCTAATCCCCAGACTGACCTGTGATTTCGTCGAGGCGGTCTTTCTGTGCCAACCGCGAGTGACCAGACTAATCAGACGGTAAGAAGAGGGGAACAATCAATGCGCGGTCATTTTCCAGTTCTACATTGAGGGCCCTCGTTCCCCATCCTCCTGTTCATAATCAGTCTAATTCTGATTTCGCAGTTGGACCAGGATCGCCCTGAGAAATCCCGGTTTCCGGCACCAAATGTTGAACCCCAAATTTCTTTATCCGTCAGTCTGGCCTCAATAAAAGTCGAGATGGATTTGTAAGTATAACAATAGTTATTTTATTCAGCTTGCAAGCTACCTAGTCCACAGTGATACAGATAACATGTTGCTCTCTGCAGCCCCGGGACGAAGTGAATGTCCCAGACAAAGAGATCAGTACTGATACATTCAAATGGCATCAAGTTTCACATAGTCGACACCCATAGGTCATCCTATGTCCCTACTGACTTGTTTGATCTATTCTGATTGGCTCACTTCCAATCCCTGTCTCAGGCCCCTATCAATTCAACATCACTCTCGTAGACACACCTCGTCCTGATTTTTTCCATGCGTTCTAAAATCCTTTGTCTCTACTTGCCAGAATCAAAGTGGCTTATTGCTACATCACATTAACTAATATCTCTAAAGTAACTATTTTGTATCACATTCGTCACCGTGACTCCGTTTCGAACCGAGGTTGCTGCGTCCACAACGCAGAGTACTAACCACTATACGATCACGGCGCCACACGTTACCGCTGAGGCAAGCTATAACTATCGATGCACTAGGTCGTCAACTTTTTGGATCCTATCATGGCCCACACTGTATGACTCTCGAGTTACAACTTTCGTAGATACACAGTTTTGATTGCTGAAACTTGGTTCCATAATAATTTTCCTGCAACAAGGATATATACACTTTAACCCAGGCTCTATAAAAATAACTATGCAACCGCAATAATATATTATACAGAGCAAATTCGATATTCGTCCGTAACATATGGTATTTGGACGTTCTCCCGGTGTCTGCATCAGTTTTCTGTGTGTGCCTGCTCGACGCCCCTCCCACAGTCCAAAAATGCGAAGGTTCGGTAGATTGGCCATGCTGAAGTGTGCCAGATTGTCCATAGATTAAGTTTCGCTGGATTGGCCATGATCAACATGCCGGGTTCCGGGTATTCTACCGAGAAACTTGGTCACGTCGTCCGCTGCTGATTTTTTGAATCCATTTCACCCTGTATCCCTTTCCTCTCATTCCTGACTATTGTCAGTGCTAACAAGCTCTCACTCTATTTCCACGGCTGAATTCTCCGACCACGTATAAGTTGCACTTAGGAGCACCTCTAATTCACCATCTCACTCTCTTTGATCCACAGAGAAAATTCAAGGCCCCATTCGTCCCACTGTTGCTATTGGGGTGAATGTCTCTCTTTGGTAATTCAAATGAATATTGATTCACTTTAGATGTGAACTGACTGTTTGAAATCAGAATGAAAGAATGTGGCGTGTTGAATGTTGGAACCGGAGGAAACAAATCAAATAAATGGAGCATGAAATGTAAAAAGCACCAAGGTGGGTGGATTTGATCCCACAGAGGGACGAAGTACAAAAAACACTTCATCCGGGGGTGGGATAATATCTCGTCGCTGGGTTGAATCGGACCACCGAATCTTCGGTTAACAGCCGAACGTGCTAACCGATAGCGCCACAGAGACGACAAATGCTGTTTCTGCATGAATAAACAACTCAAATCATGATGGAAACAGTCTCATCTTGTCCTCTTCGTAACAGCAAATTCTTGCTGATGCACCAATCTGGAACAAAAGCACAAAAGGCTGGTTAATCTCAGCAGGTATGACAGCATCTGTGGAGAGAGAACGGAGGCTGTGTTTCAAGCGAGGGTGACTTTGTGTCACATAACGCGCCTCCAGGTTCTACATTCGAGCCATTGTTGTATTTTCTGCCTCAAGATATTCGCAATGAAACTAAAATGAAACTGTCTTTTCTGATGTGCAGTAAGGACAGTTTTCTTAGTTTCTAAATATCTGTTAATTTCTCGAATCATTCTAAACAAGGGAAATGTGTCTTGACTGTCGCTGATCAGTCGCCAGCGGCCTTCGTTCTCCCCGGATTCTGATTGTCGAAGTGTTACCCGACATTCACGAAACTGGTGCTTGATTTTCGTGTGTCGCTTCATTTCCGTTTTCTCCACTGCCAACTGGCTCTATTTCCAGAAAATTGGCCCACTCATCCTCATTGCATCATGACCAGATGTCAGCTATACACTCATCCCTAGAGCATCTCGAAAGCAAGGACTCCTACATCAGACTCCTATCTATTGATGACAGCTCCGCCTTCAACACCACAATCCCAGCCACGCTCATATCAAAGCTCCAAAACCTAGGACTTGGCTTTCCACCCTGCAACTGGATCCTCGATTTTCTGACCAACAGACCACAACCAGTAAGAATGAACAACAACATCTCCTCCACAGTTGTTCTCAACACCGGTGCCCCTCATGGCTGCGTACCTATCCTCCTACTCTACTCGCAGTACGCAGATGACTGCGTGGCGAAACTGGGTTCCAACTCTATCTACAAGTTTGCTGACGATACGACAATAGTGGGCAGGATCTCGAATAATGACGAGTCAGAATACAGGCGGGAGATAGAGAACCTAGTGGAGTGGTGTAGCGACAATAATCTCTCCCTCAATGCCAGCAACACTAAACAGCTGCTCATTGACTTCAGGAAGCAAAGTACTGTACACACCCCTGTGAGCATCAACGGGGCCGAGGTGGAGATGGTTACCAATTTGAAATTCCTTGAGGTGCACAGCTCCAAAGATCTGTCCTGGTCCACCCACGTCGACGCTACCACCACGAAAGCACAACAGCACTTATACTTGTTCAGGAAATTAAGGAAATTCGGCATGTCCACATTAACCCTTAGCAACTTTTACAGATGCACCATAGAAAGCATCCTATCGGGCTGCATCACAGCCTGGTACGGCAACTGCTCGGTCCAGGACGGCAAGAAACTTCAGAGCGTCGTGAACACCGCCCAGTCCATCACAGGAACCTGCCTCCCAACCATTGACTCCATCTACACCTCCCGCTGCCTGAGGAAAGCGGGCAGCATAATCAAAGATCCACCCCACCCGGCGTACTCACTCTTCCAACTTCTTCCATCGGGCAGGAGATACAGACGTCTGAGAACACGCACGAACAGACTCAAAAGCAGCTTCTTCCCCACTGTCACCAGACTCCTAAATGACCCTCTTATGGACTTACCTCATTAACACTGCACCCTGTATGCTTCATCCGATGCCAGTGCGTATGTAGTTACATTGTATATGTTGCATTGCCCTATTAAATATTTTCTTTTCTTCCCTTTTCTACCAATGGACTTCATGATCTATTGAGCTGCTCGCAGAAAAATACTTTTCAATGTACCTCGGTACACGTGACAATAAGCAAATCCAATCCAATCCAATTCATTTATATGGGGAGACTATCAAGATCAAGATTATTCTCCGCCTTACAGAAGATTCAGTGGGTATTTGGTTGCGACACATGAACATTTTGGGGCGATGACCGAAGAAGCTGATGCAGCAAATTGAGAGAGACTGTTTTCACTTCCAAAAAGACTAGAACCGGAGGAGTATGCTTGATGATGATAGTTAAAATATAAAATCGGGAGCTGAGGACATTCTCGCATTCACAACTGTTTGAATTCTGGAGCATCAAACCGAAGCAGAAGCATGCACTCAGCTGTGAACCCGTTTTAAAGAGTGCTTCACACAGAGAATTACTCATCCGTTCATTTAAGAAAATCACGTCAACTGATCACTGCCGTGACTCGGATTCGAACCGAGGTTGCTGCGGCCATAACGCAGAGTACTAACCACTATACGATCACGGCGCCATACGTTACCGCTGAGGCAAGCTATAACTGTCGATGCACTCGGTCGTCAACTGTTTGGAACCGATCATGGCCCACACTGTATGACTCTCGAGTTACAACTTTCGTAGATACACAGTTTTGATGCCTGAAACTTGGTTCCATAATAATTTTCCTGCAACAAGGATATATACACTTTAACCCAGGCTCTATAAAAATAACTATGCAACCGCTATAATATATAATACATAGCAAATTCGATATTCGTCTCAAACATATGGCATTTGGACGTTCTTCCGGTGTCTGCATCAGTTTTCTGTGTGTGCCTACTCGAGGTCCCTCCCACAGTCCAAAAATGTGAAGGTTCGGTAGATTGGCCATGCTGAAGTGTGCCAGATTGTCCATAGATTAAGTTTCGCAGGATTGGCCATGATCAACATGCCGGGTTCCGGGTATTCTACCGAGAAACTTGGTCACGTCGTCCGCTGCTGATTTCTTGAATCCATTTCACCCTGTATCCCTTTCCTCTCATTCCTGAACATTGTCAGTGCTAACAAGCTCTCTCTCTATTTCCCGGGCTGAATTCTCGGACCACGTATCAGTTGCACTTTGGAGCGCCTCTAATTCACCATCTCACTCTCTTTGATCCACAGAGAAAATTCTAGGCCCCATTCGTCCCACTGTTGCTATTGGGGTGAATGTCTCTCTTTGGTAATTCAAATGAATATTGATTCACTTTAGATGTGAACTGACTGTTTGAAATCAGAATGAAAGAATGTGGCGTGTTTAATATTGGAACCGGAGGAAAGAAATCAAAAAAATGTGGCATGAAATGTAAAAAGCACCAAGGTGGGTGGATTTGATCCCACAGAGGGACGAAGGACAAAAAGCACTTCGTCCGGGGGTGGGATAATATCTCGTCGCGGGGTGGAATCGAACCACCTGATTTTCGGTTAACAACCGAACGTGCGAACCGATAGTGCCACAGAAAAGACAAATGCTGCTCCTGCATGAATAAACAACTCAAATCATGATGGAAACAGTCTCATCTTGTCCTCTTCCTAACAGCAAATTCTTGCTGATGCACCAATCTGGAACAAAAGCACAAAAGGCTGGTAAATCTCAGCAGGTATGACAGCATCTGTGGAGAGAGAACGGAGGCTGTGTTTCAAGCGACGGTGACTTTGTGTCACATAACGCGCCTCCAGGATCTACATTCGAGCCATTGTTGTATTTTCTGCCTCAAGATATTCGCAATGAAATTAAAATGAAACTGTCTTTTCTGATGTGCAGTAAGGACAGTTTTCTTAGTTTCTAAATATCTGTTAATTTCTCGAATCATTCTAAACAAGGGAAATGTGTCTTTACTGTCGCTGATCAGTCGCCAGCGGCCTTCGTTCTCCCCGGATTCTGATTGTCGAAGTGTTACCCAACATTCACGAAACTGGTGCTTGATTTTCGTGTGTCGCTTCATTTCCGTTTTCTCCACTGCCAACTGGCTCTATTTCCAGAAAATTGGCCCACTCATCCTCATTGCATCATGACCAGATGTCAGGTCTTCACTCATCCCTAGAGCATCTCGAAAGCAAGGACTCCTACATCAGACTCCTATCTATTGGCTACAGCTCCGCCTTCAACACCACAATCCCAGCCACGCTCATATCAAAGCTCCAAAACCTAGGACTTGGCTTTCCACCCTGCAACTGGATCCTCGATTTTCTGACCAACAGACCACAATCAGTAAGAATGAACAACAACATCTCCTCCACAGTTGTTCTCAACACCGGTGCCCCTCAAGACTGCGTACCTATCCTCGTACTCTACTCGCTGTACACAGACGACTGCGTGGCGAAACTGGGTTCCAACTCTATCTACAAGTTTGCTGACGATATGACAATAGTATGCAGGATCTCGAATAACGACGAGTCAGAATACAGGCGGGAGATAGAGAACCTAGTGGAGTGGTGTAGCGACAATAATCTCTCCCTCAATGCCAGCAACACTAAACAGCTGTTCATTGACTTCAGGAAGCAAAGTACTGTACACACCCCTGTGAGCATCAATGGGGCCGAGGTGGAGATGGTTACCAATTTGAAATTCCTTGAGGTGCACAGCTCCAAAGATCTGTCCTGGTCCACCCACGTCGACGCTACCACCACGAAAGCACAACAGCACTTATACTTGTTCAGGAAATTAAGGAAATTCGGCATGTCCACATTAACCCTTAGCAACTTTTACAGATGCACCATAGAAAGCATCCTATCGGGCTGCATCACAGCCTGGTACGGCAACTGCTCGGTCCAGGACGGCAAGAAACTTCAGAGCGTCGTGAACACCGCCCAGTCCATCACAGGAACCTGCCTCCCAACCATTGACTCCATCTACACCTCCCGCTGCCTGAGGAAAGCGGGCAGCATAATCAAAGATCCACCCCACCCGGCGTACTCACTCTTCCAACTTCTTCCATCGGGCAGGAGATACAGACGTCTGAGAACACGCACAAACAGACTCAAAAGCAGCTTCTTCCCCACTGTCACCAGACTCCTAAATGACCCTCTTATGGACTTACCTCATTAACACTGCACCCTGTATGCTTCATCCGATGCCAGTGCGTATGTAGTTACATTGTATATGTTGCATTGCCCTATTAAATATTTTCTTTTCTTCCCTTTTCTACCAATGGACTTCATGATCGATTGAGCTGCTCGCAGAAAAATACTTTTCAATGTACCTCGGTACACGTGACAAAAAGCAAATCCAATCCAATCCAATCCAATTCATTTATATGGGGAGACTATCAAGATCAAGATTATTCTCTGCCTTACAGAAGATTCAGTGGGTATTTGGTTGCGACACATGAACATTTTGGGGCAATGACCGAAGAAGCTGATGCAGCAAATTGAGAGAGACTGTTTTCACTTCCAAAAAGACTAGAACCGGAGGAGTATGCTTGATGATGATAGTTAAAATATAAAATCGGGAGTTGAGGACATTCTCGCATTCACAACTGTTTGAATTCTGGAGCATCAAACAGAAGCAGAAGCATGCACTCAGCTGTGAACCCGTTTTAAAGAGTGCTTCACACAGAGAATTACTCATCCGTTCATTTAAGAAAATCACGTCAACTGATCACTGCTGTGACTCGGATTCGAACCGAGGTTACTGCGGCCACACTGCAGAGTACTAACCACTATACGATCACGGCGCCATACGTTACCGCTGAGGCAAGCTAGAACTGTTGATGCACTAGGTCGTCAACTGTTTGGAACCGATCATGCCCCACACTGTATGACTCTCGAGTTACAACTTTCGTAGATACACAGTTTTGATGCCTGAAACTTGGTTGCATAATAATTTTCCTGCAACAAGGATATATACACTTTAACCCAGGCTCTATAAAAATAACTATGCAACCGCTATAATATATAATACATAGCAAATTCGATATTCGTCTCAAACATATGGTATTTGGACGTTCTCCCGGTGTCATCATCAGTTTTCTGTGTGTGCCTGCTCGAGGTCCCTCCCACAGTCCAAAAATGTGAAGGTTCGGTAGATTGGCCATGCTGAAGTGTGCCAGATTGTCCATAGATTAAGTTTCACAGGATTGGCCATGATCAACATGCCGGGTTCCGGGTATTCTACCGAGAAACTTGGTCACGTCGTCCGCTGCTGATTTCTTGAATCCATTTCACCCTGTATCCCTTTCCTCTCATTCCTGAATATTGTCAGTGCTAACAAGCTCTCTCTCTATTTCCCCGGCTGAATTATCCGACCACGTATCAGTTGCACTTTGGAGCGCCTCTAATTCACCATCTCACTCTCTTCGATCCACAGAGAAAATTCTAGGCCCCATTCGTCCCACTGTTGCTATTGGGGTGAATGTCTCTCTTTGGTAATTCAAATGAATATTGATTCACTTTAGATGTGAACTGACTGTTTGAAATCAGAATGAAAGAATGTGGCGTGTTTAATATTGGAACCGGAGGAAAGAAATCAAATAAATGTGGCATGAAATGTAAAAAGCACCAAGGTGGGTGGATTTGATCCCACAGAGGGACGAAGTACAAAAAACACTTCATCCGGGGGTGGGATAATATCTCGTTGCTGGGTGGAATCGAACCACCTAATTTACGGTTAACAGCCGAACGTGCTAACCGGTAGCGCCACAGAGACGACAAATGCTGTTCCTGCATGAATAAACAACTCAAATCATGATGGAAACAGTCTCATCTTGTCCTCTTCCTAACAGCAAATTCTTGCTGATGCACCAATCTGGAACAAAAGCACAAAAGGCTGGTAAATCTCAGCAGGTATGACAGCATCTGTGGAGAGAGAACGGAGGCTGTGTTTCAAGCGACGGTGACTTTGTGTCACATAACGCGCCTCCAGGATCTACATTCGAGCCATTGTTGTATTTTCTGCCTCAAGATATTCGCAATGAAATTAAAATGAAACTGTCTTTTCTGATGTGCAGTAAGGACAGTTTTCTTAGTTTCTAAATATCTGTTAATTTCTCGAATCATTCTAAACAAGGGAAATGTGTCTTTACTGTCGCTGATCAGTCGCCAGCGGCCTTCGTTCTCCCCGGATTCTGATTGTCGAAGTGTTACCCAACATTCACGAAACTGGTGCTTGATTTTCGTGTGTCGCTTCATTTCCTTTTTCTCCACTGCCAACTGGCTCTATTTCCAGAAAATTGGCCCACTCATCCTCATTGCATCATGACCAGATGTCAGGTCTTCACTCATCCCTAGAGCATCTCGAAAGCAAGGACTCCTACATCAGACTCCTATCTATTGGCTACAGCTCCGCCTTCAACACCACAATCCCAGCCACGCTCATATCAAAGCTCCAAAACCTAGGACTTGGCTTTCCACCCTGCAACTGGATCCTCGATTTTCTGACCAACAGACCACAATCAGTAAGAATGAACAACAACATCTCCTCCACAGTTGTTCTCAACACCGGTGCCCCTCAAGACTGCGTACCTATCCTCGTACTCTACTCGCTGTACACAGACGACTGCGTGGCGAAACTGGGTTCCAACTCTATCTACAAGTTTGCTGACGATACGACAATAGTATGCAGGATCTCGAATAACGACGAGTCAGAATACAGGCGGGAGATAGAGAACCTAGTGGAGTGGTGTAGCGACAATAATCTCTCCCTCAATGCCAGCAACACTAAACAGCTGTTCATTGACTTCAGGAAGCAAAGTACTGTACACACCCCTGTGAGCATCAATGGGGCCGAGGTGGAGATGGTTACCAATTTGAAATTCCTTGAGGTGCACAGCTCCAAAGATCTGTCCTGGTCCACCCACGTCGACGCTACCACCACGAAAGCACAACAGCACCTATACTTGTTCAGGAAACTAAGGAAATTCGGCATGTCCACATTAACCCTTAGCAACTTTTACAGATGCACCATAGAAAGCATCCTATCGGGCTGCATCACAGCCTGGTACGGCAACTGCTCGGTCCAGGACGGCAAGAAACTTCAGAGCATCGTGAACACCGCCCAGTCCATCACAGGAACCTGCCTCCCAACCATTGACTCCATCTACACCTCCCGCTGCCTGAGGAAAGCGGGCAGCATAATCAAAGATCCACCCCCACCCGGCGTACTCACTCTTCCAACTTCTTCCATCGGGCAGGAGATACAGACGTCTGAGAACACGCACAAACAGACTCAAAAGCAGCTTCTTCCCCACTGTCACCAGACTCCTAAATGACCCTCTTATGGACTTACCTCATTAACACTGCACCCTGTATGCTTCATCCGATGCCAGTGCGTATGTAGTTACATTGTATGTGTTGCATTGCCCTATTAAATATTTTCTTTTCTTCCCTTTTCTACCAATGGACTTCATGATCTATTGAGCTGCTCGCAGAAAAATACTTTTCAATGTACCTCGGTACACGTGACAAAAAGCAAATCCAATCCAATCCAATCCAATTCATTTATATGGGGAGACTATCAAGATCAAGATTATTCTCTGCCTTACAGAAGATTCAGTGGGTATTTGGTTGCGACACATGAACATTTTGGGGCAATGACCGAAGAAGCTGATGCAGCAAATTGAGAGAGACTGTTTTCACTTCCAAAAAGACTAGAACCGGAGGAGTATGCTTGATGATGATAGTTAAAATATAAAATCGGGAGTTGAGGACATTCTCGAATTCACAACTGTTTGAATTCTGGAGCATCAAACAGAAGCAGAAGCATGCACTCAGCTGTGAACCCGTTTTAAAGAGTGCTTCACACAGAGAATTACTCATCCGTTCATTTAAGAAAATCACGTCAACTGATCACTGCTGTGACTCGGATTCGAACCGAGGTTGCTGCGGCCACAATGCAGAGTACTAACCACTATACGATCACGGCGCCATACGTTACTGCTGAGGCAAGCTATAACTGTCGATGCACTAGATCGTCAACTGTTTGGAACCGATCATGGCCCACACTGTATGACTCTCGAGTTACAACTTTCGTAGATACACAGTTTTAATGCCTGAAACTTGGTTGCATAATAATTTTCCTGCAACAAGGATATATACACTTTAACCCAGGCTCTATAAAAATAACTATGCAACCGCTATAATATATAATACATCGCAAATTCGATATTCGTCTCAAACATATGGTATTTGGACGTTCTCCCGGTGTCATCATCAGTTTTCTGTGTGTGCCTGCTCGAGGTCCCTCCCACAGTCCAAAAATGTGAAGGTTCGGTAGATTGGCCATGCTGAAGTGTGCCAGATTGTCCATAGATTAAGTTTCACAGGATTGGCCATGATCAACATGCCGGGTTCCGGGTATTCTACCGAGAAACTTGGTCACGTCGTCCGCTGCTGATTTCTTGAATCCATTTCACCCTGTATCCCTTTCCTCTCATTCCTGAATATTGTCAGTGCTAACAAGCTCTCTCTCTATTTCCCCGGCTGAATTATCCGACCACGTATCAGTTGCACTTTGGAGCGCCTCTAATTCACCATCTCACTCTCTTCGATCCACAGAGAAAATTCCAGGCCCCATTCGTCCCACTGTTGCTATTGGGGTGAATGTCTCTCTTTGGTAATTCAAATGAATATTGATTCACTTTAGATGTGAACTGACTGTTTGAAATCAGAATGAAAGAATGTGGCGTGTTTAATATTGGAACCGGAGGAAAGAAATCAAATAAATGTGGCATGAAATGTAAAAAGCACCAAGGTGGGTGGATTTGATCCCACAGAGGGACGAAGTACAAAAAACACTTCATCCGGGGGTGGGATAATATCTCGTTGCTGGGTGGAATCGAACCACCTAATTTACGGTTAACAGCCGAACGTGCAAACCGGTAGCGCCACAGAGACGACAAATGCTGTTCCTGCATGAATAAACAACTCAAATCATGATGGAAACAGTCTCATCTTGTCCTCTTCGTAACAGCAAATTCTTGCTGATGCACCAATCTGGAACAAAAGAACAAAAGGCTGGTTAATCTCAGCAGGTATGACAGCATCTGGGGAGAGAGAACGGAGGCTGTGTTTCAAGCGAGGGTGACTTTGTGTCACATAACGCGCCTCCAGGTTCTACATTCGAGCCATTGTTGTATTTTCTGCCTCAAGATATTCGCAATGAAACTAAAATGAAACTGTCTTTTCTGATGTGCAGTAAGGACAGTTTTCTTAGTTTCTAAATATCTGTTAATTTCTCGAATCATTCTAAACAAGGGAAATGTGTCTTTACTGTCGCTGATCAGTCGCCAGCGGCCTTCGTTCTCCCCGGATTCTGAATTTCGAAGTGTTACCCGACATTCACGAAACTGGTGCTTGATTTTCGTGTGTCGCTTCATTTCCGTTTTCTCCACTGCCAACTGGCTCTATTTCCAGAAAATTGGCCCACTCATCCTCATTGCATCATGACCGGATGTCAGGTATACACTCATACCGAGAGCATCTCGAAAGCAAGGACTCCTACATCAGACTCCTATCTATTGGCTACAGCTCCGCCTTCAACACCACAATCCCAGCCACGCTCATATCAAAGCTCCAAAACCTAGGACTTGGCTTTCCACCCTGTAACTGGATCCTCGATTTTCTGACCAACAGACCACAATCAGTAAGAATGAACAACAACATCTCCTCCACAGTTGTTCTCAACACCGGTGCCCCTCAAGACTGCGTACTTATCCTCCTCCTCTACTCGCTTTACGCAGACGACTGCGTGGCGAAACTGGGTTCCAACTCTATCTACAAGTTTGCTGACGATACGACAATAGTGGGCAGGATCTCGAATAACGATGAGTCAGAATACAGGCGGGAGATAGAGAACCTAGTGGGGTGGTGTAGCGACAACAATCTCTCCCTCAATGCCAGCAACACTAAACAGCTGGTCATTGACTTCAGGAAGCAAAGTACTGTACACACCCCTGTGAGCATCAACGGGGCCGAGGTGGAGATGTTTACCAATTTGAAATTCCTTGAGGTGCACAGCTCCAAAAATCTGTCCTGGTCTACCCACGTCGACGCAACCGTCACGAAAGCACAACAGCACCTATACTTGTTCAGGAAACTAAGGAAATTCGGCATGTCCACATTAACCCTTAGCAACTTTTACAGATGCACCATAGAAAGCATCCTATCGGGCTGCATCAGAGCCTGGTACGGCAACTGCTCGGTCCAGGACGGCAAGAAACTTCAGAGCATCGTGAACACCCCCCAGTCCATCACAGGCACCTGCCTCCCAACCATTGACTCCATCTACACCTCCCGCTGCCTGAGGAAAGCGGGCAGCATAATCAAAGATCCACCCCACCCGGCGTACTCACTCTTCCAACTTCTTCCATCGGGCAGGAGATACAGACGTCTGAGAACACGCACGAACAGACTCAAAAGCAGCTTCTTCCCCACTGTCACCAGACTCCAAAATGACCCTCTTATGGACTTACCTCATTAACACTACACCCTGTATGCTTCATCCGATGCCAGTGCGTATGTAGTTACATTGTATATGTTGCGTTGCCCTATTATGTATTTTCTTTTCTTCCCTTTTCTACCAATGGACTTCATGATCTATTGAGCTGCTCGCAGAAAAATACTTTTCAATGTACCTCGGTACACGTGACAATAAGCAAATCCAATCCAATCCAATTCATTTATATGGGGTGACTATCAAGATCAAGATTATTCTCCGTCTTACAGAAGATTCAGTGGGTATTTCGTTGCGACAGATGAACATTTTGGGGCGATGACCGAAGAAGCTGATGCAGCAAATTGAGAGAGACTGTTTTCACTTAAAAAAAGACTAGAACCGGAGGAGTATGCTTGATGATGACAGTTAAAATATAAAATCGGGAGCTGAGGAGATTCTCGCATTCACAACTGTTTGAATGCTGGAGCATCAAACAGAAGCAGAAGCATGCACTCAGCTGTGAACCCGTTTTAAAGAAAGCTTCACACAGAGAATTACTCATCCGTTCATTTAAGATCAACACGCCAACTGGTCACTGCCGTGACTCGGATTCGAACCGAGGTTGCTGTGGCCACAACGCAGAGTACTAACCACTATACGATCACGGCGCTACACGTTACCGCTGAGGCAAGCTATAACTGTCGGTGCACTAGGTCGTCAACTGTTTGGAACCGATCATGGCCCACACTGTATGACTCTCGAGTTACAACTTTCGTAGATACACACTTTTGATGCCTGAAACTTGGTTGCATAATAATTTTCCTGCAACAAGGATATATACACTTTAACCCAGGCTCTATAAAAATAACTATGCAACCGCTATAATATATAATACATAGCAAATTCGATATTCGTCTCAATCATATGGTATTTGGATGTTCTCCCGGTGTCTGCATCAGTTTTCTGTGTGTGCCTGCTCGAGGTCCCTCCCACAGTCCAAAAATGTGAAGGTTCGGTAGATTGGCCATGCTGAAGTGTGCCAGATTGTCCATAGATTAAGTTTCGCAGGATTGGCCATGATCAACATGCCGGGTTCCGGGTATTCTACCGAGAAACTTGGTCACGTCGTCCGCTGCTGATTTCTTGAATCCATTTCACCCTGTATCCCTTTCCTCTCATTCCTGAAAATTGTCAGTGCTCAGAAGCTCTCTCTCTATTTCCCCGGCTGAATTCTCCGACCACGTATCAGTTGCACTTTGGAGCGCCTCTAATTCACCATCACACTCGCTTTGATCCACAGAGAAAATTCTAGGCCCCATTCGTCCCACTGTTGCTATTGGGGTGAATGTCTCTCTTTGGTAATTCAAATGAATATTGATTCACTTTAGATGTGAACTGACTGTTTGAAATCAGAATGAAAGAATGTGGCGTGTTTAATATTGGAAGCGGAGGAAAGAAATCAAATAAATGTGGCATGAAATGTAAAAAGCACCAAGGTGGGTGGATTTGATCCCACAGAGGGACGAAGTACAAAAAACACTTCATCCGGGGGTGGGATAATATCTCATCGCTGGGTGGAATCGAACCACCTAATTTTCGGTTAACAGCCGAACGTTCTAACCGATAGCGCCACAGAGACGACAGTTGTCGCTCCTGCATGAATAAACAACTCAAATCATGATGGAAACAGTCTCATCTTGTCCTCTTCGTAACAGCAAATTCTTGCTGATGCACCAATCTGGGACAAAAGCACAAAAGGCTGGTTAATCTCAGCAGGTATGACAGCATCTGTGGAGAGAGAACGGAGACTGTGTTTCAAGCGGGGGTGACTTTGTGTCATATAACGCGCCTTCAGTTTCTACATTCGAGCCATTGTTGTATTTTCTGCCTCAAGATATTCGCAATGAAACTAAAATGAAACTGTCTTTTCTGATGTGCAGTAAGGACAGTTTTCTTAGTTTCTAAATATCTTTTAATTTCTCGAATCATTCTAAACAAGGGAAATGCGTCTTGACTGTCGCTGATCAGTCGCCAGCGGCCTTCGTTCTCCCCGGATTCTGATTGTCGAAGTGTAACCCGACATTCACGAAACTGGTGCTTGATTTTCGTGTGTCGCTTCATTTCCGTTTTCTCCACTGCCAACTGGCTCTATTTCCAGAAAATTGGCCCACTCATCCTCATTGCATCATGACCAGATGTCAGGTATACACTCATCCCTAGAGCATCTCGAACGCAAGGACTCCTACATCAGACTCCTATCTATTGACTACAGCTCCGCCTTCAACACCACAATCCCAGCCACGCTCATATCAAAGCTCCAAAACCTCGGACTTGGGTTTCCACCCTGCAACTGGATCCTCGATTTTCTGACCAGCAGACCACAATCAGTAAGAATGAACAACAACATCTCCTCCACAGTTGTTCTCAACACCGGTGCCCCTCATGGCTGCGTACCTATGCTCCTACTCTACTCGCTGTACGCAGACGACTGCGTGGCGAAACTGGGTTCCAAATCTATCTACAAGTTTGCTGACGATACGACAATAGTGGGCAGGATCTCGAATAACGACGAGTCAGAATACAGGCGGGAGATAGAGAACCTAGTGGAGTGGTGTAGCGACAACAATCTCTCCCTCAATGCCAGCAACACTAAACAGCTGTTCATTGACTTCAGGAAGCAAAGTCCTGTACACACCCCTGTGAGCATCAACGGGGCCGAGGTGGAGATGGTTACCAATTTGAAATTCCCTGAGGTGCACAGCTCCAAAGATCTGTCCTGGTCCACCCACGTCGACGCTACCACCACGAAAGAACAACGGCACCTATACTTGTTCAGGAAACTAAGGAAATTCGGCATGTCCACATTAACCCTTAGCAACTTTTACAGATGCACCATAGAAAGCATCCTATCGGGCTGCATCACAGCCTGGTACGGCAACTACTCGGTCCAGGACGGCAAGAAACTTCAGAGGGTCGTGAACCCCGCCCAGTCCATCACAGGAACCTGCCTCCCAACCATTGACTCCATCTACACCTCCCGCTGCCTGAGGAAAGCGGGCAGCATAATAAAAGATCCACCCCACCCGGCGTACTCACTCTTCCAACTTCTTCCATCGGGCAGGAGATACAGACGTCTGAGAACACGCACGAACAGACTCAAAAGCAGCTTCTTCCCCACTGTCACCAGACTCCTACATGACCCTCTTATGGACTTACCTCATTAACACTGCACCCTGCATGCTTCATACGATGCCAGTGCGTATGTAGTTACATTGTATATGTTGCATTGCCCTATTAAATATTTTCTTTTCTTCCCTTTTCTACCAATGGACTTCATGATCTATTGAGCTGCTCGCAGAAAAATACTTTTCAATGTACCTCGGTACACGTGACAATAAGCAAATCCAATCCAATCCAATCCAATTTATTTATATGGCGAGACTATCAAGATCAAGATTATTCTCCGCCTTACAGAAGATTCAGTGGGTATTTGGTTGCGACACATGAACATTTTGGGGCGATGACCGAAGAAGCTGATGCAGCCTATTGAGAGAGACTGTTTTCACTTCCAAAAAGACTAGAACCGGAGGAGTATGCTTGATGATGATAGTTAAAATATAAAATCGGGAGCTGAGGAGATTCTCGCATTCACAACTGTTTGAATTCTGGAGCATCAAACAGAAGCAGAAGCATGTACTCAGCTGTGAACCCGTTTTAAAGAGTGCTTCACACAGAGAATTACTCATCCGTTCATTTAAGAAAAACACATCAACTGTTCATTGCCGTGACTCGGATTTGAACCGAGGTTGCTGCGGCCACAACGCAGAGTACTAACCACTATACGATCACGGCGCCACACGTTACCGCTGAGGCAAGCTTTGACTGGCGATGCGTTAGGTCGTCAACTGTTTGGAACCTATCATGGCCCACACTGTATGACTCTCGAGTTACAACTTTCGTAGATACACAGTTTTGATGCCTGAAACTTGGTTCCATAATAATTTTCCTGCAACATGGATATATACACTTTAACCCAGGCTCTATAAAAATAACTATGCAACCGCTATAATATATAATACATAGCAAATTCGATATTCGTCTCAAACATATGGCATTTGGACGTTCTTCCGGTGTCTGCATCAGTTTTCTGTGTGTGCCTACTCGAGGTCCCTCCCACAGTCCAAAAATGTGAAGGTTCGGTAGATTGGCCATGCTGAAGTGTGCCAGATTGTCCATAGATTAAGTTTCGCAGGATTGGCCATGATCAACATGCCGGGTTCCGGGTATTCTACCGAGAAACTTGGTCACGTCGTCCGCTGCTGATTTCTTGAATCCATTTCACCCTGTATCCCTTTCCTCTCATTCCTGAATATTGTCAGTGCTAACAAGCTCTCTCTCTATTTCCCCGGCTGAATTCTCCGACCACGTATCAGTTGCACTTTGGAGCGCCTCTAATTCACCATCTCACTCTCTTTGATAATCAGAGAAAATTCTAGGCCCCATTCGTCCCACTGTTGCTATTGGGGTGAATGTCTCTCTTTGGTAATTCAAATGAATATTGATTCACTTTAGATGTGAACTGACTGTTTGAAATCAGAATGAAAGAATGTGGCGTGTTTAATATTGGAACCGGAGGAACGAAATCAAATAAATGTGGCATGAAATGAAAAAAGCACCAAGGTGGGTGGATTTGATCCCACAGAGGGACGATGTACAAAAAGCACTTCATCCGGGGATGGGATAATATCTCGTCGCTGGGTGGAATCGAACCACATGATTTTCGGTTAACAGCCGAACGTGCTAACCGATAGCGCCACAGAAAAGGCAAATGCTGTTCCTGCATGAATAAACAACTCAAATCATGATGGAAACAGTCTCATCTTGTCCTCTTCGTAACAGCAAATTCTTGCTGATGCACCAATCTGGAACAAAAGCACAAAAGGCTGGTTAATCTCAGCAGGTATGACAGCATCTTTGGAGAGAGAACGGAGGCTGTGTTTCAAGCGAGGGTGACTTTGTGTCACATAACGCGCCTCCAGGTTCTACATTCGAGCCATTGTTGTATTTTCTGCCTCAAGATATTCGCAATGAAACTAAAATGAAACTGTCTTTTCTGATGTGCAGTAAGGACAGTTTTCTTAGTTTCTAAATATCTGTTAATTTCTCGAATCATTCTAAACAAGGGAAATGTGTCTTGACTGTCGCTGATCAGTCGCCAGCGGCCTTCGTTCTCCCGGATTCTGATTGTCGAAGTGTTACCCGACATTCACGAAACTGGTGCTTGATTTTCGTGTGTCGCTTCATTTCCGTTTTCTCCACTGCCAACTGGCTCTAATTCCAGAAAATTGGCCCACTCATCCTCATTGCATCATGACCAGATGTCAGCTATACACTCATCCCTAGAGCATCTCGAAAGCAAGGACTCCTACATCAGACTCCTATCTATTGATGACAGCTCCGCCTTCAACACCACAATCCCAGCCACGCTCATATCAAAGCTCCAAAACCTAGGACTTGGCTTTCCACCCTGCAACTGGATCCTCGATTTTCTGACCTACAGACCACAATCAGTAAGAATGAACAACAACATCTCCTCCACAGTTGTTCTCAACACCGGTGCCCCTCATGGCTGCGTACCTATCCTCCTACTCTACTCGCTGTACGCAGACGACTGCGTGGCGAAACTGGGTTCCAACTCTATCGACAAGTTTGCTGACGATACGACAATAGTGGGCAGGATGTCGAATAACGACGAGTCAGAATACAGGCGGGAGATAGAGAACCTAGTGGAGTGGTGTAGCGACAATAATCTCTCCCTCAATGCCAGCAACACTAAACAGCTGTTCATTGACTTCAGGAAGCAAAGTACTGTCCACACCCCTGTGAGCATCAACGGGGCCGAGGTGGAGATGGTCACCAAATTGAAATTCCTTGAGGTGCACAGCTCCAAAGATCTGTCCTGGTCCACCCACGTCGACGCTACCACCACGAAAGCACAACAGCACCTATACTTGTTCAGGAAACTAAGGAAATTCGGCATGTCCACATTAACCCTTAGCAACTTTTACAGATGCACCATAGAAAGCATCCTATCGGGCTGCATCACAGCCTGGTACGGCAACTGCTCGGTCCAGGACGGCAAGAAACTTCAGAGCGTCGTGAACACCGCCCAGTCCATCACAGGAACCTGCCTCCCAACCATTGACTCCATCTACACCTCCCGCTGCCTGAGGAAAGCGGGCAGCATAATCAAAGATCCACCCCACCCGGCGTACTCACTCTTCCAACTTCTTCCATCGGGCAGGAGATACAGACGTCTGAGAACACGCACGAACAGACTCAAAAGCAGCTTCTTCCCCACTGTCACCAGACTCCTAAATGACCCTCTTATGGACTTACCTCATTAACACTGTACCCTGTATGCTTCATCCAATGCCAGTGCGTATGTAGTTACATTGTATATGTTGCATTGCTCTATTAAATATTTTCTTTTCTTCCCTTTTCTACCAATGGACTTCATGATCTATTGAGCTGCTCGCAGAAAAATACTTTTCAATGTACCTCGGTACACGTGACAATAAGCAAATCCAATCCAATCCAATCCAATTCATTTATATGGGGAGACTATCAAGATCAAGATTATTCTCCGCCTCACAGAAGATTCAGTGGGTATTTGGTTGCGACACATGAACATTTTGGGGCGATGACCGAAGAAGCTGATGCAGCAAATTGAGAGAGACTGTTTTCACTTCCAAAAAGACTAGAACCGGAGGAGTATGCTTGATGATGATAGTTAAAATATAAAATCGGGAGCTGAGGACATTCTCGCATTCACAACTGTTTGAATTCTGGAGCATCAAACCGAAGCAGAAGCATGCACTCAGCTGTGAACCCGTTTTAAAGAGTGCTTCACACAGAGAATTACTCATCCGTTCATTTAAGAAAATCAGGTCAACTGATCATTGCCGTGACTCGGATTCGAACCGATGTTGCTGCGGCCACAACGCAGAGTACTAACCACTATACGATCACGGCGCCATACGTTACCGCTGAGGCAAGCTATAACTGTCGATGCACTAGGTCGTCAACTGTTTGGAACCGATCATGGCCCACACCGTATGACTCTCGAGTTACAACTTCCGTAGATACACAGTTTTGATGCCTGAAACTTGGTTCCATAATAATTTTCCTGCAACAAGGATATATACACTTTAACCCAGGCTCTATAAAAATAACTATGCAACCGCTATAATATATAATACATAGCAAATTCGATATTCGTCTCAATCATATGGTATTTGGACGTACTCCCGGTGTCTGCATCAGTTTTCTGTGTGTGCCTGCTCGAGGTCCCTCCCACAGTCCAAAAATGTGAAGGTCCGGTAGATTGGCCATGCTGAAGTTTGCCAGATTGTCCATAGATTAAGTTTCGCAGGATTGGCCATGATCAACATGCCGGGTTCCGGGTATTCTACCGAGAAACTTGGTCACGTCGTCCGCTGCTGATTTCTTGAATCCATTTCACCCTGTATCCCTTTCCTCTCATTCCTGAATATTGTCAGTGCTAACAAGCTCTCTCTCTATTTCCCCGGCTGAATTCTCCGACCACGTATCAGTTGCACTTTGGAGCGCCTCTAATTCACCATCTCACTCGCTTTGATCCACAGAGAAAATTCTAGGCCCCATTCGTCCCACTGTTGCTATTGGGGTGAATGTCTCTCTTTGGTAATTCAAATGAATATTGATTCACTTTAGATGTGAACTGACTGTTTGAAATCAGAATGAAAGAATGTGGCGTGTTTAATATTGGAAGCGGAGGAAAGAAATCAAATAAATGTGGCATGAAATGTAAAAAGCACCAAGGTGGGTGGATTTGATCCCACAGAGGGACGAAGTACAAAAAACACTTCATCCGGGGGTGGGATAATATCTCGTCGCTGGGTCGAATCAAACCACCTAATTTTCGGTTAACAGCCGAACGTTCTAACCGATAGCGCCAAAGAGACGACAAATGTCGCTCCTGCATGAATAAACAACTCAAATCATGATGGAAACAGTCTCATCTTGTCCTCTTCGTAACAGCAAATTCTTGCTGATGCACCAATCTGGGACAAAAGCACAAAAGGCTGGTTAATCTCAGCAGGTATGACAGCATCTGTGGAGAGAGAACGGAGGCTGTGTTTCAAGCGGGGGTGACTTTGTGTCACATAACGCGCCTCCAGGTTCTAACATTCGAGCCATTGTTGTATTTTCTGCCTCAAGATATTCGCAATGAAACTAAAATGAAACTGTCATTTCTGATGTGCAGTAAGGACAGTTTTCTTAGTTTCTAAATATCTGTTAATTTCTCGAATCATTCTAAACAAGGGAAATGTGTCTTGACTGTCGCTGATCAGTCGCCAGCGGCCTTCGTTCTCCCCGGATTCTGATTGTCGAAGTGTTACCCGACATTCACGAAACTGGTGCTTGATTTTCGTGTGTCGCTTCATTTCCGTTTTCTCCACTGCCAACTGGCTCTATTTCCAGAAAATTGGCCCACTCATCCTCATTGCATCATGACCAGATGTCAGCTATACACTCATCCCTAGAGCATCTCGAAAGCAAGGACTCCTACATCAGACTCCTATCTATTGATGTCAGCTCCGCCTTCAACACCACAATCCCAGCCACGCTCATATCAAAGCTCCAAAACCTAGGACTTGGCTTTCCACCCTGCAACTGGATCCTCGATTTTCTGACCAACAGACCACAATCAGTAAGAATGAACAACAACATCTCCTCCACAGTTGTTCTCAACACCGGTGCCCCTCATGGCTGCGTACCTATCCTCCTACTCTACTCGCTGTACGCAGACGACTGCGTGGCGAAACTGGGTTCCAACTCTATCGACAAGTTTGCTGACGATACGACAATAGTGGGCAGGATGTCGAATAACGACGAGTCAGAATACAGGCGGGAGATAGAGAACCTAGTGGAGTGGTGTAGCGACAATAATCTCTCCCTCAATGCCAGCAACACTAAACAGCTGTTCATTGACTTCAGGAAGCAAAGTACTGTACACACCCATTTGAGCATCAACGGGGCCGAGGTGGAGATGGTCACCAATTTGAAACTCCTTGAGGTGCACAGCTCCAAAGATCTGTTCTGGTCCACCCACGTCGACGCTACCACCACGAAAGCACAACAGCACCTATACTTGTTCAGGAAACTAAGGAAATTCGGCATGTCCACATTAACCCTTAGCAACTTTTACAGATGCACCATAGAAAGCATCCTATCGGGCTGCATCATAGCCTGGTACGGCAACTGCTCGGCCCAGGACGGCAAGAAACTTCAGAGCGTCGTGAACACCGCCCAGTCCATCACAGGAACCTGCCTCCCAACCATTGACTCCATCTACACCTCCCGCTGCCTGAGGAAAGCGGGCAGCATAATCAAAGATCCACCCCACCCGGCGTACTCACTCTTCCAACTTCTTCCATCGGGCAGGAGATACAGACGTCTGAGAACACGCACGAACACACTCAAAAGCAGCTTCTTCCCCACTGTCACCAGACTCCTAAATGACCCTCTTATGGACTTACCTCATTAAAACTGCACCCTGTATGCTTCATGCAATGCCAGTGCGTATGTAGTTACATTGTATATGTTGCATTGCCCTATTAAATATTTTCTTTTCTTCCCTTTTCTCCCAATGGACTTCATGATCTATTGAGCTGCTCGCAGAAAAATACTTTTCAATGTACCTCGGTACACGTGACAATAAGCAAATCCAATCCAATCCAATCCAATTCATTTATATGGGGAGACTATCAAGATCAAGATTATTCTCCGCCTTACAGAAGATTCAGTGGGTATTTGGTTGCGACACATGAACATTTTGGGGCGATGACCGAAGAAGCTGATGCAGCAAATTGAGAGAGACTGTTTTCACTTCCAAAAAGACTAGAACCGGAGGAGTATGCTTGATGATGATAGTTAAAATATAAAATCGGGAGCTGAGGACATTCTCGCATTCACAACTGTTTGAATTCTGGAGCATCAAACCGAAGCAGAAGCATGCACTCAGCTGTGAACCCGTTTTAAAGAGTGCTTCACACAGATAATTACTCATCCGTTCATTTAAGAAAATCACGTCAACTGATCACTGCCGTGACTCGGATTCGAACCGAGGTTGCTGCGGCCACAACGCAGAGTACTAACCACTATACGATCACGGCGCCATACGTTACCGCTGAGGCAAACTGTAACTGTCGATGCACTAGGTCGTCAACTGTTTGGAACCGATCATGGCCCACACTGGATGACTCTCGAGTGACAACTTTCGTAGATACACAGTTTTGATGCCTGAAACTTGGTTGCATAATAATTTTCCTGCAACAAGGATATATACACTTTAACCCAGGCTCTATAAAAATAACTATGCAACCGCTATAATATATAATACATAGCAAATTCGATATTCGTCTCAATCATATGGTATTTGGACGTTCTCCCGGTGTCTGCATCAGTTTTCTGTGTGTGCCTGCTCGAGGTCCCTCCCACAGTCCAAAAATGTGAAGGTTCGGTAGATTGGCCATGCTGAAGTGTGCCAGATTATCCATAGATTAAGTTTCGCAGGATTGGCCATGATCAACATGCCGGGTTCCGGGTATTCTACCGAGAAACTTGGTCACGTCGTACGCTGCTGATTTCTTGAATCCATTTCACCCTGTATCCCTTTCCTCTCATTCCTGAATATTGTCAGTGCTAACAAGCTCTCTCTCTATTTCCCCGGCTGAATTCTCCGACCACGTATCAGTTGCACTTTGGAGCGCCTCTAATTCGCCACCTCACTCGCTTTGATCCACAGAGAAAATTCTAGGCCCCATTCGTCCCACTGTTGCTATTGGGGTGAATGTCTCTCTTTGGTAATTCAAATGAATATTGATTCACTTTAGATGTGAACTGACTGTTTGAAATCAGAATGAAAGAATGTGGCGTGTTTAATATTGGAAGCGGAGGAAAGAAATCAAATAAATGTGGAATGAAATGTAAAAAGCACCAAGGTGGGTGGATTTGATCCCACAGAGTGACGAAGTACAAAAAACACTTCATCCGGGGGTGGGTTAATATCTCGACCCTGGGTGGAATCGAACCACCTAATTTTCGGTTAACAGCCGAATGTGCTAACCGATGGCGCCACAGAGACGACAAATGCTGTTCCTGCATGACTAAACAACTCAAATCATGATGGAAACAGTCTCATCTTGTCCTCTTCGTAACAGCAAATTCTTGCTGATGCACCAATCTGGAACAAAAGCACAAAAGGCTGGTTAATCTCAGCAGGTATGACAGCATCTGTGGAGAGAGAACGGAGGCTGTGTTTCAAGCGAGGGTGACTTTGTGTCACATAAGGCGCCTCCAGGTTCTACATTCGAGCCACTGTTGTATTTTCTGCCTCAAGATATTCGCATTGAAACTAAAATGAATCTGTCTTTTCTGATGTGCAGTAAGGACAGTTTTCTTAGTTTCTAAATATCTGTTAATTTCTCGAATCATTCTAAACAAGGGAAATGTGTCTTGACTGTCGCTGATCAGTCGCCAGCGGCCTTCGTTCTCCCCGGATTCTGATTGTCGAAGTGTTACCCGACATTCACGAAACTGGTGCTTGATTTTCGTGTGTCGCTTCATTTCCGTTTTCTCCACTGCCAACTGGCTCTATTTCCAGAAAATTGGCCCACTCATCCTCATTGCATCATGACCAGATGTCAGCTATACACTCATCCCTAGAGCATCTCGAAAGCAAGGACTCCTACATCAGACTCCTATCTATTGATGTCAGCTCCGCCTTCAACACCACAATCCCAGCCACGCTCATATCAAAGCTCCAAAACCTAGGACTTGGCTTTCCACCCTGCAACTGGATCCTCGATTTTCTGACCAACAGACCACAATCAGTAAGAATGAACAACAACATCTCCTCCACAGTTGTTCTCAACACCGGTGCCCCTCATGGCTGCGTACCTATCCTCCTACTCTACTCGCTGTACGCAGACGACTGCGTGGCGAAACTGGGTTCCAACTCTATCGACAAGTTTGCTGACGATACGACAATAGTGGGCAGGATGTCGAATAACGACGAGTCAGAATACAGGCGGGAGATAGAGAACCTAGTGGAGTGGTGTAGCGACAACAATCTCTCCCTCAATGCCAGCAACACTAAACAGCTGTTCATTGACTTCAGGAAGCAAAGTCCTGTACACACCCCTGTGAGCATCAACGGGGCCGAGGTGGAGATGGTTACCAATTTGAAATTCCTTGAGGTGCACAGCTCCAAAGATCTGTCCTGGTCCACCCACGTCGACGCTACCACCACGAAAGAACAACAGCACCTATACTTGTTCAGGAAACTAAGGAAATTCGGCATGTCCACATTAACCCTTAGCAACTTTTACAGATGCACCATAGAAAGCATCCTATCGGGCTGCATCACAGCCTGGTACGGCAACTACTCGGTCCAGGACGGCAAGAAACTTCAGAGCGTCGTGAACACCGCCCAGTCCATCACAGGAACCTGCCTCCCAACCATTGACTCCATCTACACCTCCCGCTGCCTGAGGAAAGCGGGCAGCATAATCAAAGATCCACCCCACCCGGCGTACTCACTCTTCCAACTTCTTCCATCGGGCAGGAGATACAGACGTCTGAGAACACGCACGAACAGACTCAAAAGCAGCTTCTTCCCCACTGCCACCAGACTCCTAAATGACCCTCTTATGGACTTACCTCATTAACACTGCACCCTGCATGCTTCATACGATGCCAGTGCGTATGTAGTTACATTGTATATGTTGCATTGCCCTATTAAGTATTTCCTTTTCTTCCCTTTTCTACCAATGGACTTCATGATCTATTGAGCTGCTCGCAGAAAAATACTTTTCAATGTACCTCGGTACACGTGACAATAAGCAAATCCAATCCAATCCAATCCAATTTATTTATATGGCGAGACTATCAAGATCAAGATTATTCTCCGCCTTACAGAAGATTCAGTGGGTATTTGGTTGCGACACATGAACATTTTGGGGCGATGACCGAAGAAGCTGATGCAGCCTATTGAGAGAGACTGTTTTCACTTCCAAAAAGACTAGAACCGGAGGAGTATGCTTGATGATGATAGTTAAAATATAAAATCGGGAGCTGAGGAGATTCTCGCATTCACAACTGTTTGAATTCTGGAGCATCAAACAGAAGCAGAAGCATGTACTCAGCTGTGAACCCGTTTTAAAGAGTGCTTCACACAGAGAATTACTCATCCGTTCATTTAAGAAAAACACATCAACTGGTCATTGCCGTGACTCGGATTTGAACCGAGGTTGCTGCGGCCACAACGCAGAGTACTAACCACTATACGATCACGGCGCCACACGTTACCGCTGAGGCAAGCTATGACTGGCGATGCGTTAGTTCGTCAACTGTTTGGAACCTATCATGGCCCACACTGTATGACTCTCGAGTTACAACTTTCGTCGATACACAGTTTTGATGCCTGAAACTTGGTTCCATAATAATTTTCCTGCAACATGGATATATACACTTTAACCCAGGCTCGATAAAAATAACTATGCAACCGCTATAATATATAATACATAGCAAATTCGATATTCGTCTCAAACATATGGCATTTGGACGTTCTTCCGGTGTCTGCATCAGTTTTCTGTGTGTGCCTACTCGAGGTCCCTCCCACAGTCCAAAAATGTGAAGGTTCGGTAGATTGGCCATGCTGAAGTGTGCCAGATTGTCCATAGATTAAGTTTCGCAGGATTGGCCATTATCAACATGCCGGGTTCCGGGTATTCTACCGAGAAACTTGGTCACGTCGTCCGCTGCTGATTTCTTGAATCCATTTCACCCTGTATCCCTTTCCTCTCATTCCTGAATATTGTCAGTGCTAACAAGCTCTCTCTCTATTTCCCCGGCTGAATTATCCGACCACGTATCAGTTGCACTTTGGAGCGCCTCTAATTCACCATCTCACTCTCTTTGATCCACAGAGAAAATTCTAGGCCCCATTCGTCCCACTGTTGCTATTGGGGTGAATGTCTCTCTTTGGTAATTCAAATGAATATTGATTCACTTTAGATGTGAACTGACTGTTTGAAATCAGAATGAAAGAATGTGGCGTGTTTAATATTGGAACCGGAGGAACGAAATCAAATAAATGTGGCATGAAATGAAAAAAGCACCAAGGTGGGTGGATTTGATCCCACAGAGGGACGATGTACAAAAAGCACTTCATCCGGGGATGGGATAATATCTCGTCGCTGGGTGGAATCGAACCACATGATTTTCGGTTAACAGCCGAACGTGCTAACCGATAGCGCCACAGAAAAGGCAAATGCTGTTCCTGCATGAATACACAACTCAAATCATGATGGAAACAGTCTCATCTTGTCCTCTTCGTAACAGCAAATACTTGCTGATGCACCAATCTGGAACAAAAGCACAAAAGGCTGGTTAATCTCAGCAGGTATGACAGCATCTGTGGAGAGAGAACGGAGGCTGTGTTTCAAGCGAGGGTGACTTTGTGTCACATAACGCGCCTCCAGGTTCTACATTCGAGCCATTGTTGTATTTTCTGCCTCAAGATATTCGCAATGAAACTAAAATGAAACTGTCTTTTCTGATGTGCAGTAAGGACAGTTTTCTTAGTTTCTAAATATCTGTTAATTTCTCGAATCATTCTAAACAAGGGAAATGTGTCTTGACTGTCGCTGATCAGTCGCCAGCGGCCTTCGTTCTCCCCGGATTCTGATTGTCGAAGTGTTACCCGACATTCACGAAACTGGTGCTTGATTTTCGTGTGTCGCTTCATTTCCGTTTTCTCCACTGCCAACTGGCTCTATTTCCAGAAAATTGGCCCACTCATCCTCATTGCATCATGACCAGATGTCAGCTATACACTCATCCCTAGAGCATCTCGAAAGCAAAGACTCCTACATCAGACTCCTATCTATTGATGACAGCTCCGCGTTCAACACCACAATCCCAGCCACGCTCATATCAAAGCTCCAAAACCAAGGACTTGGCTTTCCACCCTGCAACTTGATCCTCGATTTTCTGACCTACAGACCACAATCAGTAAGAATGAACAACAACATCTCCTCCACAGTTGTTCTCAACACCGGTGCCCCTCATGGCTGCGTACCTATCCTCCTACTCTACTCGCTGTACGCAGACGACTGCGTGGCGAAACTGGGTTCCAACTCTATCGACAAGTTTGCTGACGATACGACAATAGTGGGCAGGATGTCGAATAACGACGAGTCAGAATACAGGCGGGAGATAGAGAACCTAGTGGAGTGGTGTAGCGACAATAATCTCTCCCTCAATGCCAGCAACACTAAACAGCTGTTCATTGACTTCAGGAAGCAAAGTACTGTACACACCCATTTGAGCATCAACGGGGCCGAGGTGGAGATGGTCACCAATTTGAAACTCCTTGAGGTGCACAGCTCCAAAGATCTGTTCTGGTCCACCCACGTCGACGCTACCACCACGAAAGCACAACAGCACCTATACTTGTTCAGGAAACTAAGGAAATTCGGCATGTCCACATTAACCCTTAGCAACTTTTACAGATGCACCATAGAAAGCATCCTATCGGGCTGCATCATAGCCTGGTACGGCAACTGCTCGGCCCAGGACGGCAAGAAACTTCAGAGCGTCGTGAACACCGCCCAGTCCATCACAGGAACCTGCCTCCCAACCATTGACTCCATCTACACCTCCCGCTGCCTGAGGAAAGCGGGCAGCATAATCAAAGATCCACCCCACCCGGCGTACTCACTCTTCCAACTTCTTCCATCGGGCAGGAGATACAGACGTCTGAGAACACGCACGAACACACTCAAAAGCAGCTTCTTCCCCACTGTCACCAGACTCCTAAATGACCCTCTTATGGACTTACCTCATTAAAACTGCACCCTGTATGCTTCATGCAATGCCAGTGCGTATGTAGTTACATTGTATATGTTGCATTGCCCTATTAAATATTTTCTTTTCTTCCCTTTTCTCCCAATGGACTTCATGATCTATTGAGCTGCTCGCAGAAAAATACTTTTCAATGTACCTCGGTACACGTGACAATAAGCAAATCCAATCCAATCCAATCCAATTCATTTATATGGGGAGACTATCAAGATCAAGATTATTCTCCGCCTTACAGAAGATTCAGTGGGTATTTGGTTGCGACACATGAACATTTTGGGGCGATGACCGAAGAAGCTGATGCAGCAAATTGAGAGAGACTGTTTTCACTTCCAAAAAGACTAGAACCGGAGGAGTATGCTTGATGATGATAGTTAAAATATAAAATCGGGAGCTGAGGACATTCTCGCATTCACAACTGTTTGAATTTTGGAGCATCAAACCGAAGCAGAAGCATGCACTCAGCTGTGAACCCGTTTTAAAGAGTGCTTCACACAGATAATTACTCATCCGTTCATTTAAGAAAATCACGTCAACTGATCACTGCCGTGACTCGGATTCGAACCGAGGTTGCTGCGGCCACAACGCAGAGTACTAACCACTATACGATCACGGCGCCATACGTTACCGCTGAGGCAAACTGTAACTGTCGATGCACTAGGTCGTCAACTGTTTGGAACCGATCATGGCCCACACTGGATGACTCTCGAGTGACAACTTTCGTAGATACACAGTTTTGATGCCTGAAACTTGGTTGCATAATAATTTTCCTGCAACAAGGATATATACACTTTAACCCAGGCTCTATAAAAATAACTATGCAACCGCTATAATATATAATACATAGCAAATTCGATATTCGTCTCAATCATATGGTATTTGGACGTTCTCCCGGTGTCTGCATCAGTTTTCTGTGTGTGCCTGCTCGAGGTCCCTCCCACAGTCCAAAAATGTGAAGGTTCGGTCGATTGGCCATGCTGAAGTGTGCCAGATTATCCATAGATTAAGTTTCGCAGGATTGGCCATGATCAACATGCCGGGTTCCGGGTATTCTACCGAGAAACTTGGTCACGTCGTACGCTGCTGATTTCTTGAATCCATTTCACCCTGTATCCCTTTCCTCTCATTCCTGAATATTGTCAGTGCTAACAAGCTCTCTCTCTATTTCCCCGGCTGAATTCTCCGACCACGTATCAGTTGCACTTTGGAGCGCCTCTAATTCGCCACCTCACTCGCTTTGATCCACAGAGAAAATTCTAGGCCCCATTCGTCCCACTGTTGCTATTGGGGTGAATGTCTCTCTTTGGTAATTCAAATGAATATTGATTCACTTTAGATGTGAACTGACTGTTTGAAATCAGAATGAAAGAATGTGGCGTGTTTAATATTGGAAGCGGAGGAAAGAAATCAAATAAATGTGGAATGAAATGCAAAAAGCACCAAGGTGGGTGGATTTGATCCCACAGAGTGACGAAGTACAAAAAACACTTCATCCGGGGGTGGGTTAATATCTCGACCCTGGGTGGAATCGAACCACCTAATTTTCGGTTAACAGCCGAATGTGCTAACCGATGGCGCCACAGAGACGACAAATGCTGTTCCTGCATGACTAAACAACTCAAATCATGATGGAAACAGTCTCATCTTGTCCTCTTCGTAACAGCAAATTCTTGCTGATGCACCAATCTGGAACAAAAGCACAAAAGGCTGGTTAATCTCAGCAGGTATGACAGCATCTGTGGAGAGAGAACGGAGGCTGTGTTTCAAGCGAGGGTGACTTTGTGTCACATAAGGCGCCTCCAGGTTCTACATTCGAGCCACTGTTGTATTTTCTGCCTCAAGATATTCGCATTGAAACTAAAATGAATCTGTCTTTTCTGATGTGCAGTAAGGACAGTTTTCTTAGTTTCTAAATATCTGTTAATTTCTCGAATCATTCTAAACAAGGGAAAAGTGTCTTGACTGTCGCTGATCAGTCGCCAGCGGCCTTCGTTCTCCCCGGACTCTGTTTATCGAAGTGTTACCCTACATTCACGAAACTGGTGCTTGATTTTCGTGTGTTGCTTCATTTCCGTTTTCTCCACTGCCAACTGGCTCTATTTCCAGAAAATTGGCCCACGCATCCTCATTGCATCATGACCAGATGTCTGGTATACACTCATACCGAGAGCATCTCGAAAGCAAGGACTCCTACATCAGACTCCTATCTATTGACTACAGCTCCGCCTTCAACACCACAATCCCAGCCACGCTCATATCAAAGCTCCAAAACCTAGGACTTGGCTTTCCACCCTGCAACTGGATCCTCGATTTTCTGACCAACAGACCACAATCAGTAAGAATGAACAACAACATCTCCTCCACAGTTGTTCTCAACACCGGTGCCCCTCATGGCTGCGTACCTATCCTCCTACTCTACTCGCTGTACGCAGACGACTGCGTGGCGAAACTGGGTTCCAACTCTATCGACAAGTTTGCTGACGATACGACAATAGTGGGCAGGATGTCGAATAACGACGAGTCAGAATACAGGCGGGAGATAGAGAACCTAGTGGAGTGGTGTAGCGACAACAATCTCTCCCTCAATGCCAGCAACACTAAACAGCTGTTCATTGACTTCAGGAAGCAAAGTACTGTACACACCCCTGTGAGCATCAACGGGGCCGAGGTGGAGATGGTCACCAATTTGAAATTCCTTGAGGTGCACAGCTCCAAAGATCTGTCCTGGTCCACCCACGTCGACGCTACCACCACGAAAGCACAACAGCACCTATACTTGTTCAGGAAACTAAGGAAATTCGGCATGTCCACATTAACCCTTAGCAACTTTTACAGATGCACCATAGAAAGCATCCTATCGGGCTGCATCACAGCCTGGTACGGCAACTGCTCGGTCCAGGACGGCAAGAAACTTCAGAGCGTCGTGAACACCGCCCAGTCCATCACAGGAACCTGCCTCCCAACCATTGACTCCATCTACACCTCCCGCTGCCTGAGGAAAGCGGGCAGCATAATCAAAGATCCACCCCACCCGGCGTACTCACTCTTCCAACTTCTTCCATCGGGCAGGAGATACAGACGTCTGAGAACACGCACGAACAGACTCAAAAGCAGCTTCTTCCCCACTGTCACCAGACTCCTAAATGACCCTCTTATGGACTTACCTCATTAACACTGCACCCTGTATGCTTCATCCAATGCCAGTGCGTATGTAGTTACATTGTATATGTTGCATTGCCCTATTAAATATTTTCTTTTCTTCCCTTTTCTACCAATGGACTTCATGATCTATTGAGCTGCTCGCAGAAAAATACTTTTCAATGTACCTCGGTACACGTGACAATAAGCAAATCCAATCCAATCCAATCCAATTCATTTATATGGGGAGACTATCAAGATCAAGATTATTCTCCGCCTTACAGAAGATTCAGTGGGTATTTGGTTGCGACACATGAACATTTTGGGGCGATGACCGAAGAAGCTGATGCCGCCTATTGAGAGAGACTGTTTTCACTTCCAAAAAGACAATAACCGGAGATGTATGCTTGATGATGATAGTTAAAATATAAAATCGGGAGCTGAGGACATTCTCGCTTTCACAACTGTTTGAATTCTGGAGCATCAAACAGAAGCAGAAGCATGCACTCAGCCGTGAACCCGTTTTAAAGAGTGCTTCACACAGAGAATGTCTCATCCGTTCATTTAAGAAAAACACGTCAACTGGTCACTGCCGTGACTCGGATTTGAACCGAGGTTGCTGCGGCCACAACGCAGAGTACTAACCACTATACGATCACGGCGCCACACGTTACCGCGGTGGCAAGCTATAACTGTCGATGCACTAGGTCGTCAACTGTTTGGAACCTATCATGGCCCACACTGTGTGACTCTCGAGTTACAACTTTCGGAGATACACAGTTTTGATGCCTGAAACTTGGTTCCATAATAATTTTCCTGCAACAAGAATATATACACTTTTACCCAGGCTCTATAAAAATAACTATGCAACCGCTATAATATATAATACATAGCAAATTCGATATTCGTCTCAAACATATGGTATTTGGACGTTCTCCCGGTGTCTGCATCAGTTTTCTGTGTGTTCCTGCTCGAGGTCCCACCCACAGTCCAAAAATGTGAAGGTTCGGTAGATTGGCCATGCTGAAGTGTGCCAGATTGTCCATAGATTAAGTTTCGCAGGATTGGCCATGATCAACATGCCGGGTTCCGGGTATTCTACCGAGAAACTTGGTCACATCGTCCGCTGCCGATTTCTTGAATCCATTTCACCCTGTATCCCTTTCCTCTCATTCCTGAATATTGTCAGTGCTAACAAGCTCTCTCTCTATTTCCCGGGCTGAATTCTCCGACCACGTATCAGTTGCACTTTGGAGCGCCTCTAATTCACCATCTCACTCTCTTTGATCCACAGAGAAAATTCTAGGCCCCATTCGTCCCACTGTTGCTATTGGGGTGAATGTCTCTCTTTGGTAATTCAAATGAATATTGATTCACTTTAGATGTGAACTGACTGTTTGAAATCAGAATGAAAGAATGTGGCGTGTTTAATATTGGAACCGGAGGAAAGAAATCAAATAAATGTGGCATGAAATGTAAAAAGCACCAAGGTGGGTGGATTTGATCCCACAGAGGGACGAAGTCCAAAAAACACTTCATCCGGGGGTTGGATAATATCTCGTCGCTGGGTGGAATCGAACCACCGAAGTTTCGGTTAACAGCCGAATGTGTTAACCGATGGCGCCACAGAGACGACAAATGCTGTTCCTGCATGAATAAACAACTCAAATCATGATGGAAACAGTCTCATCTTGTCCTCTTCGTAACAGCAAATTCTTGCTGATGCACCAATCTGGAACAAAAGCACAAAAGGCTGGTTAATCTCAGCAGGTATGACAGCATCTGTGGAGAGAGAACGGAGGCTGTGTTTCAAGCGAGGGTGACTTTGTGTCACATAACGCGCCTGCAGGATCTACATTCGAGCCATTGTTGTATTTTCTGCCTCAAGATATTCGCAATGAAACTAAAATGAAACTGTCTTTTCTGATGTGCAGTAAGGACAGTTTTCTTAGTTTCTAAATATCTGTTAATTTCTCGAATCATTCTAAACAAGGGAAATGTGTCTTTACTGTCGCTGATCAGTCGCCAGCGGCCTTCGTTCTCCCCGGATTCTGAATTTCGAAGTGTTACCCGACATTCACGAAACTGGTGCTTGATTTTCGTGTGTCGCTTCATTTCCGTTTTCTCCACTGCCAACTGGCTCTATTTCCAGAATATTGGCCCACTCATCCTCATTGCATCATGACCAGATGTCAGGTTTACACTCATCCCAAGAGCATCTCGAAAGCAAGGACTCCTACATCAGACTCCTATCTATTGATGACAACTCCGCCTTCAACACCACAATCCCAGCCACGCTCATATCAAAGCTCCAAAACCTAGGATTTGGCTTTCCACCCTGCAACTGGATCCTCGATTTTCTGACCAACAGACCACAATCAGTAAGAATGAACAACAACATCTCCTCCACAGTTGTTCTCAACACCGGTGCCCCTCATGGCTGCGTACTTATCCTCCTACTCTACTCGCTGTACGCAGATGACTGCGTGGCGAAACTGGGTTCCAACTCTATCTACAGGTTTGCTGACGATACGACAATAGTGGGCAGGATCTCGAATAACGACGAGTCAGAATACAGGCGGGAGATAGAGAACCTAGTGGAGTGGTGTAGCGACAACAATCTCTCCCTCAATGCCAGCAACACTAAACAGCTGGTCATTGACTTCAGGAAGCAAAGTACTGTACACACCCCTGTGAGCATCAACGGGGCCGAGGTGGAGATGGTTACCAATTTGAAATTCCTTGAGGTGCACAGCTCCAAAGTTCTGTCCTGGTCCATCCACGTCGACGCTACCACCACGAAAGCACAACAGCACCTATACTTGTTCAGGAAACTAAGGAAATTCGGCATGTCCACATTAACCCTTAGCAACTTTTACAGATGCACCATAGAAAGCATCCTATCGGGCTGCATCACAGCCTGGTACGGCAACTGCTCGGTCCAGGACGGCAAGAAACTTCAGAGCGTCGTGAACACCGCCCAGTCCATCACAGGAACCTGCCTCCCAACCATTGACTCCATCTACACCTCCCGCTGCCTGAGGAAAGCGGGCAGCATAATCAAAGATCCACCCCACCCGGCGTACTCACTCTTCCAACTTCTTCCATCGGGCAGGAGATACAGACGTCTGAGAACACGCACGAACAGACTCAAAAGCAGCTTCTTCCCCACTGTCACCAGACTCCTAAATGACCCTCTTATGGACTTACCTCATTAACACTGCACCCTGTATGCTTCATCCGATGCCAGTGCGTATGTAGTTACATTGTATATGTTGCATTGCCCTATTAAATATTTTCTTTTCTTCCCTTTTCTACCAATGGACTTCATGATCTATTGAGCTGCTCGCAGAAAAATACTTTTCAATGTACCTCGGTACACGTGACAATAAGCAAATCCAATCCAATTTATTTATATGGGGAGACTATCAAGATCAAGATTATTCTCCGCTTACAGATGATTAAGTGGGTATTTGGTTGCGACACATGAACATTTTGGGGCGATGACCGAAGAAGCTGATGCAGCAAATTGAGAGAGACTGTTTTCACTTCCAAAAAGACTAGAACCGGAGGAGTATGCTTGATGATGGTAGTTAAAATATAAAATCGGGAGCAGAGGACATTCTCGCATTCACAACTGTTTGAATTCTGGAGCATCAAACCGAAGCAGAAGCATGCACTCAGCTGTGAACCCGTTTTAAAGAGCGCTTCACACAGAGAAATACTCATCCGTTCATTTAAGAAAAACACGTCAACAGGTCATTGCCGTGACTCGGATTCGAACCGAGGTTGCTCCGGCCACAATGCAGAGTACTAATTACTATACGATCACGGCGCCACACGTTACCGCTGAGGCAAGCTATAACTGTCGATGCATTAGGTCGTCAACTGTTTGGAACCTATCATGGCCCACACTGTATGACTCTCGAGTTACAACTTTCGTAAACACACAGTTTTGATGCCTGAAACTTGGTTCCATAATAATTTTCCTGCAACAAGGATATATACACTTTAACCTCTATAAAAATAACTATGCAACCGCTATAATATATAATACATAGCAAATTCGATATTCGTCTCAAACATATGGTATTTGGACGTTCTCCCGGTGTCTGCATCAGTTTTCTGTGTGTGCCTTCTCGAGGTCCCTCCCACAGTCCAAAAATGTGAAGGTTCAGTAGATTGGCCATGCTGAAGTGTGCCAGATTGTCCATAGATTAAGTTTCGCAGGATTGGCCTTGATCAACATGCCGGGTTCCGGGTATTCTACCAAGAAACTTGGTCACGTCGTCCGCTGCTGATTTCTTGATTCCATTTCACCCTGTATCCCTTTCCTCTCATTCCTGAATATTGTCAGTGCTAACAAGCTCTCTCTCTATTTCCCCGGCTGAATTCTCCGACCACGTATCAGTTGCACTTTGGAGCGCCTCTAATTCACCATCTCACTCTCTTTGATCCACAGAGAAAATTCTAGGCCCCATTCGTCCCACTGTTGCTATTGGGGTGAATGTCTCTCTTTGGTAATTCAAATGAATATTGATTCACTTTAGATGTGAACTGACTGTTTGAAATCAGAATGAAAGAATGTGGCGTGTTTAATATTGGAACCGGAGGAAAGAAATCAAATAAATGTGGCATGAAATGTAAAAATCACCAAGGTGGGTGGATTTGATCCCACAGAGGGACGAAGTACAAAAAACACTTCATCCGGGGGTGGGATAATATCTCGTCGCTGGGTGGAATCGAACCACCTAATTTTCGGTAACAGCCGAATGTGCTAACCGATGGCGCCACAGAGACGGCAAATGCTGTTCCTGCATGAATAATCAACTCAAACCATGATGGAAACAGTCTCATCTTGTCCTCTTCGTAACAGCAAATTCTTGCTGATGCACCAATCTGGGACAAAAGCACAAAAGGCTGGTTAATCTCAACAGGTATGACAGCATCTGTGGAGAGAGAATGGAGGCTGTGTTTCAACCGAGGGTGACTTTGTGTCACATAACGCGCCGCCAGGTTCTACCTTCGAGCCATTGTTGTATTTTCTGCCTCATGATATTCGCAATGAAACTAAAATGAAACTGTCTTTTCTGATGTGCAGTAAGGACAGTTTTCTTAGTTTCTAAATATCTGTTAATTTCTCGAATCATTCTAAATAAGGGAAATGTTTCTTGACTTTCGCTGATCAGTCGCCAGCGGCCTTCGTTCTCCCCGGATTCTGTTTGTCGAAGTGTTACCCGACATTCACGAAACTGTTGCTTGATTTTCGTGTGTCGCTTCATTTCCGTTTTCTCCACTGCCAACTGGCTCTAATTCCAGAAAATTGGTCCACTCATCCTCATTGCATCATGACCAGGTGTCAGGTATACACTCATCCCTAGAGCATCTCGAAAGCAAGGACTCCTACATCAGACTCCTATCTATTGACTACAGCTCCGCCTTCAACATCACAATCCCAGCCACGCTCATATCAAAACTCCAAAACCTAGGACTTGGCTTTCCACCCTGCAACTGGATCCTCGATTTTCTGACCAACAGACCACAATCAGTAAGAATGAACAACAACATCTCCTCCACAGTTGTTCTCAACACCGGTGCCCCTCAAGGCTGCGTACTTATCCTCCTACTCTACTCGCGTTACGCACATGACTGCGTGGCGAAACTGAGTTCCAACTCTATCTACAAGTTTGCTCACAATACGACCATAGTGGGCAGGATCTCGAATAACGACGATTCAGAATACAGGCGGGAGATAGAGAACCAAGTGGAGTGGTGTAGCGACAACAATCGCTCCCTCAGTGCCAGCAATACTAAACAGCTGGTCGTTGACTTCAGGAAGCAAAGTACTGTACACACCCATGGTGGAGATGGTTACCAATTCGAAATTCCTTGAGGTGCACAGCTCCAAAAATCTGTCCTGGTCCACCCACGTCGACGCTACCACCACGAAAGCACAACAGCACCTATACTTGTTCAGGAAACTAAGGAAATTCGGCATGTCGACATCAGCCATTAGCAACTTTTACAGATGCACCATAGAAAGCATCCAATCGGGCTGCATCACAGCCTGGTACGGAATCTGCTCGGTCCAGGACGGCAAGAAATTCAGAGCGTCGTGAACACCGCCCAGTCCATCACAGGAACCTGCCTCCCAACCATTGACTCCATCTACACCTCCCACTGCCTGAGGAAAGCGGGCAGCATAATCAAGGATCCACCCCATCCGGCGTACTCACTCTTCCAACTTCTTCCATCGGGCAGGAGAGACAGACGTCTGAGAACACGCACGAACAGATTCAAAAGCAGCTTCTTCCCCACTGTCACCAGACTCCTAAATGACCCTCTTATGGACTTACCTCATTAACACTACACCCTGTATGCTTCATCCGATGCCAGTGCGTATGTAGTTACATTGTATATGTTGCGTTGCCCTATTATGTATTTTCTTTTCTTCCCTTTTCTACCAATGGACTTAATGATCTATTGAGCTGCTCGCAGAAAAGTACTTTTCAATGTACCTCGGTACACGTGACAATAAGCAAATCCAATACGATCCAATTCATTTATATGGGGAGACTATCAAGATCAAGATTATTCTCCGCCTTACAGAAGATTCAGTGGGTATTTGGTTGCGACAGATGAACATTTTGGGGCGATGACCGAAGAAGCTGATGCAGCAAATTGAGAGAGACTGTTTTCACTTCCAAAAAGACTAGAACCGGAGGAGTATGCTTGATGATGATAGTTAAAATATAAAATCGGGAGCTGAGGATATTCTCGCATTCACAACTGTTTGAATTCTGGAGCATCAAACAGAAGCAGAAGCATGCACTCAGCTGTGAACCCGTTTTAAAGAGTGCTTCACACATTGAATGACTCATCCGTTCATTTGGGAAAAACACGTCAATTGATCACTGCCGTGACCGGAACTCGAACCGAGGTTGCTGCGGCCACAACGCAGAGTATTAACTCCTAGACGATCACGGCGCTACACGTTACCGCCGAGGCAAGCTATAACTGTCGATGCACTCGGTCGTCAACTGTTTGGAACCTATCATGGCCCACACTGTACGACTCTCGAGTTACAACTTTCGTAGATACACAGTTTTGATGCCTGAAACTTGGTTCCATAATAATTTTCTTGCAACAAGGATATATACACTTTAACCCAGGCTCTAGAAAAATAACTATGCAACCGCTATAATATATAATACATAGCAAATTCGATATTCGTCCCAAACATATGGTATTTGGACGTTCTCCCGGTGTCTGCATGAGTTTTCTGTGTGTGCCTGATCGAGGTCCTTCCCACAGTCCAAAAATGAGAATGTTCGGTAGATTGGCCATGCTGAAGTGTGCCAGATTGTCCATAGATTACGTTTCGCTGGATTGGCCATGATCAACATGCCGGGTTCCGGGTATTCTACCGAGAAACTTGGTCACGTTGTCCGCTGCTGACTTTTTGCCCCGTTTCACCCCGTATTCCTTTTCTCTCATTCCTGATTATTGTCAGTGCTAACAAGCTCTGTCTCTATTTCGCCGGCTGAATTCTCCGCCCACGTATCAGTTGCACTTTGGAGCGCCTCTAATTCACCATCTCACTCTCTTTGATCCACAGAGAAAAATCTAGGCCCCTTTCGTCCCACTGCTGCTATTGGGGTGAATGTCTCTCTCCGGTAATTCAAATGAATAATGATTCACTTTAGATGTGAACTGACTGTTTGAAATCAGAATGACAGAATTTGGCGGGTTTAATATTGGAACAGGAGGAAAGAAATCAAATAAATGTGGTATGAAATGTAAAAAGCACCCAGGTGGGTGGATTTGATCCCACAGAGGGACGAAGTACAAAAAACTCTTCATCCGGGGGTGGGACAACATCTCGTTTCTGCGTGGAATCGAACCACCAACTATTCGGCTAACAGCCGAACGTGTTAACCGACAGCTGCCACAGAAACGGAAAATGCTGTTGCTGCATGAATAAACAACTCAAATCATGATGGAAACAGTCTCATCTTGTCCTCTTCGTAACAGCAAATTCTTGCTGATGCACCAATCTGGAACAAAAGCGCAAAAGGCTGGTCAATCTCAGCAGGTATGACAGCATCTGTGGAGAGAGAACGGAGGCTGTGTTTCAAGCGAGGGTGACTTTGTGTCACATAACGCGCCTCCAGGTTCTACATTCGAGCCATTTTGGTATTTCTTGCCTCAAAATATTTGCAATGAAACTAAAATGAAACTGTCTTGTCTTATGTGCAGTAAGGACAGTTTTCTTAGTTTCTAAATATCTGTTAATTTCTCGAATCATTCTAAACAAGGGAAATGTGTCTTGACTGTCGCTGATCAGTCGCCAGCGGCCTTCTTTCTCCCCGGATTCTGTTTGTCGAAATGTTACCCGACATTCACGAAACTGGTGCTTGATTTTCGTGTGTCGCTTCATTTCCGTTTTCTCCACTGCCAATTGGCTCTATTTCCAGAAAATTGGCCCACTCATCCTCATTGCATCATGACCAGATGTCAGGTATACACTCATCCCTAGAGCATCTCGAAAGCAAGGACTCCAACATCAGACTCCGATCTATTGACTACAGCTCCGCCTTCAACACCACAATCCCAGCCACGCTCATATCAAAGCTCCAAAACCTAGGACTTGGCTTTCCACCCTGCAACTGGATCCTCGATTTGCTGACCAACAGACCACAATCAGTAAGAATGAACAACAACATCTTCTCGGGACTTCTGGTTGCGGCGATGCCCAGCTAAGCCTCACGTTTCGGCGGCTCCAGCTCAAACGGACCTTCGGGCTCTTTTAAGAGCCCCAACGGGGAATTTTTTCAGGACGAAACCCGGTGTGGGGTGAGTTAACATGGAGTCCCCCCCCCCAACGAAAAAGAAGAATATCGGCGGAGGTGGCTACATCGCGAAGAATCCTCGAGGATAGGGACAGGAGGAAAAAAGAAGCAAGATGGCGGCGGAGAAAGCCCAGGTGACATGGGGGCCCGATCAAGACGAATTCTTAAGAAGGTATGTGGAGCTACTTAAGAAGGAGGTGCTGACCCCGATGCTTCAGTCAATTGAGGCGCTTAAGGAGGCACAAAGGACCCAGGAGACGGAGCTCCGCGTGGTGGAGCAGAAGGTGACGGATAATGAAGACGAGATCCTGGGCCTGGCGGTCAAAACACAGACGCACGAGGCGCTCCACAAAAAGTGCATTGAAAGGATTGAGGCCCTAGAAAACAGAGCACGAAGGAAGAACCTTCGGATCCTGGGTCTCCCCGAGGGAGTGGAAGGAGCGGACTGCGGGGCTTACGTGAGCACGATGCTAAGCTCGCTGATGGGAGCTGAGGCCCCTTCGGGCCCCTTGGATGTGGATGGGGCTCATCGGGTCCCTGCGAGGAGACCAAAGGCGGGAGAACCACCTAGGGCGACAATCGTGCGATTTCATCGCTTCAATGATAGAGAAGTGGTTCTGAGATTGGCCAAAAAGGTACGGAGTAGTAGATGGGAGAATGCGGTGGTACGGGTGTACCAGGATTGGACTGCGGAGGTGGCGAGAAGGAGGGTGATTTTTAATCGAGCCAAGGAGGTGCTGCACAAGAAGAAGGTGAAGTTCGGGATGCTGCAGCCGGCGCGACTATGGGTCACGTACCAGGAGAGACATCACTACTTCGAAACGGCGGAAGAAGCATGGACCTTTATTAAAGACGAGAAACTGGATTGGAACTGAGGGACTGATC
The DNA here is from genome assembly GCF_047496885.1 of Scyliorhinus torazame. NCBI lineage: Eukaryota > Metazoa > Chordata > Chondrichthyes > Carcharhiniformes > Scyliorhinidae > Scyliorhinus > Scyliorhinus torazame. The sequence continues at coordinate 175,077,559 of NC_092720.1, read as the reverse complement.
TTAGAGGGGAAATGACACTGTCGATGTATCTCGGGATGTAAATTGGGAAAGGGGGGACACTAAGAAATGTGGGCGCCGGTGTGGGGAAAGAAGAGACCTAGGCAGGGGATGAGGAATGGGAGTGGGGCGGTAGAGGGAGCTGCGTCACAAGGGGCGGGACAACTACAGAGAATATGGGGCCTACTGTCCTTGTTCCCGCGCCAGAAAGGTGATGGCGGGAAGATAGGCACAAGGTAGATGGGATTTCCCCACACAGGGGGGGTCAAAGAGTGAGCGGGAGAAGCCAGGGTCAGTTGAAGTCAGCTGACTTTCGGAAGTAATATGGGGGGAGCAATCACGCTAGATGAGGATCTAGCGGGGGGGTGGGGGGAAGGATAACTGGGTTGCTGCTGCAGAAATCAAAGAGGAACTGGTTAAAGAAAGGGTGATCGGGGCTGGAATGCGCCACCTGGGGAATGGGTGGGAGCGCGGAATCGGGACGTGGGACTGGCATAGAGAGGGTGATGGCTAGTCGACACGGGAAGGGGGCAGATATGTGATGGTGAGTGGCAGACTGGAGGGAACGGAGGTCGTGTTGGTTAACGTATATGCCCCGAATTGGGATGATGCGGGATTCATGAAGCGGATGCTGGGATGTATCCCGGACCTGGAGGTAGGAAACTTGATAATGGGGGGAGACTTCAGCACCGTGCTGGACCCAGGGTTAGATAGATCTAGATCTAAGACCGGAAGAAGGCCGGCAGCGGCCAAGGTGCTTAAGGGGTTTATGGACCAAATGGGGGGGAGTGGATCCATGGCGATTTGTTAGACCGAAGGCCAGAGAGTTCTCCTTCTTCTCCCATGTTCACAAGGTGTACTCCCGGATAGATTTTTTTGTTTTGTGAAGGTCGTTGATCTCGAGGGTGGAATAAATTGAGTATTCAGCCATAGCTATCTCAGATCATGCCCCACATTGGGTGGACCTAGAACTAGGAGAGGAGAGGGAGCAGCGTGCACTCTGGCGATTAGATGTGGGATTGTTGGCGGATGAGGGAGGGTGCGGGGATGTATCGAGAGATACCTGGAGGCCAATGACGACGGGGAGGTCCGAGTGGGAGTGGTATGGGAAGCACTAAAGGCGGTGGTCAGAGGAGAGCTGATCTCCATCAGGGCCCACAAAGGGAAAACAGAGGCCAAGGAAAGGGAAAGATTACTGGGGGAGATTTTAAGGGTGGATAAAGAATATGCAGAGGCCCCGGAGGAGGGACTATACAGGGAGCGACGACGACTCCAGACGGAGTTCGACCTGCTGACCACTAGGAGGGCGGAGGTGCAGTGGAGGAAGGCACAGGGGATGAGATATGAATATGGGGAAAAGGCTAGTCGCCTGTTGGCCCATCAGCTGCGAAAGAGGACAGCGGCGAGGGAGATAGGGGGAATTAGAGACGAAAAGGGAGCTACGGTGCGGAGAGCAGGGAAGATAAACGAGGTGTTTAAGACTTTTTACGAAAGACTTTATAGGTCCCAACCGCCGGAGGGAAAAGAAGAGCCGTGGCAGCTTTTGGACAAATTAAGGTTCCATGGGTGGAGGAGCAGGAGGTGGAAGGCCTGGGGGCACCAATTGGGGTGGTCGAGGTTACCAAGGGGATGGGGAACATGCAGGCAGGGAAGGCCCCGGGACCAGATGAGTTCCCGGTGGAATTTTATAGAAAATATGTGGACATGCTGGCCCCGCTGTTGGTGGGGACTTTTAACGAGGCCAGGGAAGGGGGAACTCTACCCCCGACAATGTCGGAGGCGATGATATCGCTAATTTTGAAGCGGGATAACGATCCGCTGCAGTGCGGGTCCTATAGGCCTATTTCACTACTAAATGTGGACGCCAAATTGCTAGCAAAGGTGCTGGCAGCGAGGATAGAGGACTGTGTCCCGGGGGTGGTGCACGAAGACCAGACAGGATTCGTAAAGGGGAGACAACTAAATGTCAACGTGCGATGGCTATTAGGGGTGATAATGATGCCCCCAGCAGAGGGGGAGGCAGAGATAGTGGCGACAATGGATGCAGAAAAGGCATTTGATAGGGTGGAGTGGGAGTATCTATAGGAGGTGCTGAGGAGTTTCGGGTTCGGGGACAGGTTTGTTAGCTGGGTCAAACTCCTCTATGGGGCCCCAACGGCAAGTCTGGTCATGGGTCGGCAAAGATCGGAGTATTTCCGACTATACAGGGGAACAAGACAGGGATGCCCGCTATCTCCATTACTGTTCGTGTTGGCAATTGAACCACTGGCCATGGCGCTGAGAGACTCCAGAAAATGGAGAGGGGTGATTAGAGGGGGAGAAGAACACCGAGTGTCATTCTACGTGGATGACCTACTGCTGTATGTGACGGACCCAGTGGGGGGGATGACAGAGGTCATGCAGACATTGAGGGAGTTAGAAGATTTCTCGGGATATAGGCTTAACATGGGAAAGAGTGAACTTTTTGTGATACACCCTGGGGACCAGAGTAGAGGGATAGATGGCCTGCCTTTAAGGAGAGTGGAAAGAAACTTTCGATACCTGGGGATTCAGATAGCCAGGAGCTGGGGAACATTGCACAGACTTAATCTGACACGACTGGTGGAACAAATGGAAGAGGACTGCAAGAGGTGGGACATGCAGCCACTGTCACTGGCGGGCAGAGTGCAGGCAATTAAGATGATGGTCCTCCCGAGGTTCCTATTTGTATTCCAATGTCTCCCTATACTGATCACTAAGGCCTTCTTTAAAAGAAAAGACAGGAGCATCGCGAGCTTCGTGTGGGCAGGGAAAGTTCCGAGGGTAAGGAGGGGGTTCTTACAACGTAGTAGAGTCAGAGGGGGACTGGCGCTGCCGAATTTGGGCGACTACTACTGGGCCGCCAATGTGGCGATGATCCGTAAATGGATGATAGAAGGAGAGGGAGTGGCGTGGAAAAGATTAGAGAGGAAGTCCTGTAAAGGGACGAGTCTAGAGGCGCTGGTGACGGCGCCACTACCGTTCTCACCAAAATAATTTACCACAAACACAGTGGTGGCGGCAACATTAAATATTTGAGGACAATGGAGGCGACAGAGAGGTGTGCTGGGAGCCTTGGCGGGGTCCCCAATTAGGAACAACCATAGGTTTGCCCCAGGGAGAATGGATGGAGGATTCAAGAGCTGGCACCAGTTGGGAATTAGGAGGGTGGGAGATTTATTTATAGACGGGACGTTTGCGAGCTTGGGTGCGTTGGTGGAAAAGTATAAGTTGCCCCGGGGAAACTTCTTTAGGTATATGCAGGTGAGGGCGTTCACAAGACAACAGGTGAGGGAATTTCCATTGCTCCCGACACAGGGGATCCAGGATAGAATGCTCTCGGGGGTGTGGGTCGGGGAGGGCAAGGTGTCAGAGATATACCGAGAGATGAGAGAAGAGGGGGAGGAGCCGGTGGGCGAACTGAAAGGAAAATGGGAAGAAGAGCTCGGGGAGGAGATAGAGGAGGGTCTGTGGGCTGATGCCCTAAGCAGGGTAAATTCCTCTTCCTCGTGTGCCAGGCTTAGCCTGATTCAATTTAAGGTGCTGCATAGAGCACACATAACGGGAGCAAGGTTGAGCAGGTTCTTCGGAGTGGAGGACAAGTGTGGGAGGTGCGGCGGAAGCCCGGCAAACAACACGCATATGTTTTGGTTGTGTCCGGCACTGGAGGGGTATTGGAGGGGAGTGACGGGAGTGATCTTGAAGGTGGTGAAGGTCCGGGTCAAACCAGCCTGGGGGTTAGCTTTATTTGGAGTTGCAGATGAGCTGGGAGTGCAGGAGGCGAAAGAGGCCGATGTCGTGGCCTTTGCGTCCCTAGTAGCCCGGCGTAGGATTTTACTCATGTGGAAGGAAGCGAGACTGGAGGCCTGAATAAACGATATGGCGGGGTTCATAAAACTGGAGCAGATTAAGTTTGCGCTGAGAGGATGGGCTCAAGGGTTCACCAGACGGTGGCAACCGTTCCTCGACTACCTAGCGGAATGTTAGAGGGAAGATAGATGACCAGCAGCAGCAACCCAGGGGGGAGGGGGGGAAGGGAGGGGGGGGGAAGTTTCATTTTATGTTATTTGGTTAGTTTACCATGTTAGTTAGTTACTCCTTATTAGATTGTAGTTATCATGTTACTTGTACTGTTAACTTTTCTTTTTGTTTGATGTGTAAGGGGAAAAAATTGTGAATGAAAAATTTCAATAAAATATATATTTTTTAAAAACATCTTCTCCACAGTTGTTCTCAAAACCAGTGCCCCGCAAGGAAATTCGGCATGTCCACATTAACCCTTAGCATCTTTTACAGATGCACCATAGAAAGCAACCGATCAGGCTGCATCACAGATGGTACGGCAACTGCTAGGTCCAGGACGGCAAGAAAGTTCAGAGCGTCGTGAACACCGCCCAGTCTATCACAGGAACCTGCCTGCCAACCACTGACTCCATCATCACCTCCCGCTGCCTGAGGAAAGCGGGCAGCATAATCAAAGATCCATCCCACTCGGCGTACTCACTCTTCCAACTTCTTCCATCCGGCAGGAGATACAGACGTATGTGAACACGCACGAACAGACTCAAAAGCAGCTTCTTTCCCACTGTCACACGACTCTTAAATGACTCTCTTATGGACTTACCTCATTAACACTACACCCTGTATGCCTCATCCGATGCCAGTGCGTATGTAGTTACATTGTATATGTTGCATTGCCCTATTATGTATTTTCTTTTCTTCCCTTTCCTTCCAATGGACTTAATGATCTATTGAGCTGCTCGCTGAAAAATACTTTTAACTGTGCCTCGGTACACGTGACAATAAGCAAATCCAATCCAATTCATTCCAATTCATTTATATGGGGAGACTGTCAAGATCAAGATTATTCTCCGCCTTACAGAAGATTCAGTGGGTATTTGGTTGCGACACATGAACATTTTGGGGCAATGACCGAAGAAGCTGATGCAGCAAATTGAGAGAGACTGTTTTCACTTCCAAAAAGACTAGAACCGGAGGAGTATGCTTGATGATGACAGTTAAAATATAAAATCGGGAGCTGAGGAGATTCTCGCATTCACAACTGTTTGAATCCAGGAGCATCAAACAGAAGCAGAAACATGCACTCAGCTGTGAACCCGCTTTAAAGAGTGCTTCACACTGAGAATTACTCATCCGTTCATTTGGGAAAAACACGTCAACTGATCACTGCCGTGACTCGGATTCGAACCGAGGTTGCTGCGGCCACAACGCAGAGCACTAACCACTATACGATCACGGCGCCACACGTTACCGCTGAGAAAAGATATAACTGTCGATGCACTAGGTCGTCAACTGTTTGGAACCTATCATGGCCCACACTGTATGACTCTCGAGTTACAACTTTCGTAGATGCACAGTTTTGATGCCTGAAACTTGGTTCCATAATACTTTTCCTGCAACAAGGATATATACACTTTAACCCAGGCTCTATAAAAATAACTATGCAAACGCTATAATATATAATACATAGCAAATTCGATATTCGTCCCAAACATATGGTATTTGGACGTTCTCCCGGTGTCTGCATCAGTTTTCTGTGTGTGCCTACTCGAGGTCCCTCCCACAGTCCAAAAATGTGAAGGTTCGGTAGATTGGCCATGCTGAAGTGTGCCAGATTGTCCATAGATTACGTTTCGCTGGATTGGCCATGATCAACATGCCGGGTTCCGGGTATTCTACCGAGAAACGTGGTCACGTCGTCCGCTGCTGATTTTTTGAATCCATTTCACCCTGTATCCCTTTCCTCTCATTCCTGAATATTTTCAGTGCTAACAAGCACTCTATCTATTTCTCCGGCTGAATTCTCCACCCACGTATCAGTTGCACTTTGGAGCGCCTCTAATTCACCATCCCACTCTCTTTGATCCACAGAGAAAATTCAAGGCCCCATTCGTCCCAGTGTTGCTATTGGGGTGAATGTTTCTCTCTGGTAATTCAAATGAATATTGATTCACTTTAGATGTGAAGTGATTGTTTGAAATCAGAATGAAAGAATGTGGCGTGTTTAATATTGGAACAAGAGGAAAGAAATCAAATAAATGTGGCATGAAATGTAAAAAGCACCAAGGTGGGTAGATTTGATCCCACAGAGGGACGAAGTACAAAAAACACTTCATCCGGGGGTGGAATAATGTCTCGTCGCTGGGTGGAATCGAACCACCTAAATTTCGGTTAACAGCCGAACGTGCTAACCGATAGCGCCACAGAGACGACAAATGCTGTTCCGGCGTGAATAAACAACTCAAATCATGATGGAAACAGTCTCATCTTGTCCTCTTCGTAACAGCAAATTCTTGCTGAATCACCAATCTGGAACAAAAGCACAAAAGGCTCGTTAATCTCAGTAGGTCTGACAGCATCTGTGGAGAGAGAACGGAGGCTGTGTTTCAAGCGAGGGTGACTTTGTGTCACATAACGCGCCTCCAGGTTTTACATTCGAGCCATTGTTGTATTTTCTGCCTCAAGATATTCGCAATGAAACTAAAATTAAGCTGTCTTTTCTGATGTGCAGTAAGGACGGTTTGCTTAGTTTCGAAATATCTGTTAATTTCTCGAATCATTCTAAACAAGAGAAATGTATCTTGACTGTCGCTGATCAGTCGCCAGCGGCCTTCGTTCTCCCTGAATTCTGTTTGTCGAAGTGTTACCGAACATTCACGAAACTGGTGCTTGATTTTCGTGTGTCGCTTCATTTCCGTTTTCTCCACTGCCAACTGGCTCTATTTCCAGAACATTGGCACACTCATCCTCATTGCATCATGACCAGATGTCAGGTATACACTCATCCCTAGAACATCTCGAAAGCAAGGACGCCTAAATCAGTCTCCTATCTATTGACTACAGCTCCGCCTTCAACACCACAATCCCAGACACGCTCATATCAAAGCTCCAAAACCTAGGACTTGGCTTTCCACCCTGCAACTGGATCCTCGATTTTCTGACCAACAGACCACAATCATTAAGAATGAACAACAACATCTCCTCCACAGTTGTTCTCAACACCGGTGCCCCTCAAGGCTGCGTACTTATCCTCCTACTCTACTCGCTGTACGCAGACGACTGCGTGGCGAAACTGGGTTCGAACTCTACCTACAAGTTTGCTGACGATACGGCCATAGTGGGCAGGATCTCGAATAACGACGAGTCAGAATACAGGCGGGTGATAGAGAACCTAGTGGAGTGGTGTAGCGACAACAATCTCTCCCTCAATGCCAGCAATACTAAACAGCTGGTCATTGACTTCAGGAAGCAAAGTACTGTACACACCCCTGTGAGCATCAATGGGGCCGAGGCGGAGATGGTTACCAATTTGAAATTCCTTGAGGTGCACAGCTCCAAAAATCTTTCCTGGTCCACCCACGTCGACGCTACCACCACGAAAGCACAACAGCACCTATACTTGTTCAGGAAACTAAGGAAATTCGGCATATCCACATTAACCCTTAGCAGTTTTTACAGATGCACCATAGAAAGCATCCTATCAGGCTGCATCACAGCCTGGTCCGGCAACTGCTCGGACCAGGACGGCAAGAAACTTCAGAGCATCGTGAACACCGCCCAGTCCATCACAGGAACCTGCCTCCCAACCATTGACTCCATCTACACCTCCCGCTGCCTGAGGAAAGTGGGCAGCATAATCAAAGATCCATCCCACTCGGCGTACTCACTCTTCCAACTTCTTCCATCCGGCAGGAGATACAGACGTATGTGAACACGCACGAACAGACTCAAAAGCAGCTTCTTCCCCACTGTCACCCGACTCTTAAATGACTCTCTTATGGACTTACCTCATTAACACTACACCCTGTATGCCTCATCCGATGCCAGTGCGTATGTAGTTACATTGTATATGTTTCGTTGCCCTATTATGTATTTTCTTTTCTTCCCTTTCCTTCCAATGGACTTAATGATCTATTGAGCTGCTCGCGGAAAAATACTTTTCACTGTGCCTCGGTACACGTGGCAATAAGCAAATCCAATCCAATTCATTCCAATTCATTTTTATGGGGAGACTATCAAGATCAAGATTATTCTCCGCCTTACAGAAGATTCAGTGGGTATTTGGTTGCGACACATGAACATTTTGGGGCGATGACCGAAGAAGCTGATGCAGCAAATTGAGAGAGACTGTTTTCACTTCCAAAAAGACTAGAACCGGAGGAGAATGCTTGATGATGACAGTTAAAATATAAAATCGGGAGCTGAGGAGATTCTCGCATTCACAACTGTTTGAATCCAGGAACATCAAACAGAAGCAGAAACATGCACTCAGCTGTGAACCCGTTTTAAAGAGTGCTTCACACAGAGAATTACTCATCCGTTAATTTGGGAAAAACACGTCAACTGATCGCTGCCGTGACTCGGATTCGAACCGACGTTGCTGCGGCCACAACGTAGAGTACTAACGACTATACGATCACGGCGCCACACGTTACCGCTGAGAAAAGATATAACTGTCGATGCACTAGGTCGCCAACTGTTTGGAACCTATCATGGCCCACACTGTATGACTCTCGAGTTACAACTTTCGTAGATGCACAGTTTTGATGCCTGAAACTTGGTTCCATAATACTTTTCCTGCAACAAGGATATATACACTTTAACCCAGGCTCTATAAAAATAACTATGCAAACGCTATAATATATAATACATAGCAAATTCGATATTCGTCCCAAACATATGGTATTTGGACGTTCTCCCGGTGTCTGCATCAGTTTTCTGTGTGTGCCTGCTCGAGGTCCCTCCCACAGTCCAAAAATGTGAAGGTTCGGTAGATTGGCCATGCTGAAGTGTGCCAGATTGTCCATAGATTACGTTTCGCTGGATTGGCCATGATCAACATGCCGGGTTCCGGGTATTCTACCGAGAAACGTGGTCACGTCGTCCGCTGCTGAATTTTTGAATCCATTTCACCCTGTATCCCTTTCCTCTCATTCCTGAATATTTTCAGTGCTAACAAGCACTCTATCTATTTCTCCGGCTGAATTCTCCACCCACGTATCAGTTGCACTTTGGAGCGCCTCTAATTCACCATCTCACTCTCTTTGATCCACAGAGAAAATTCAAGGCCCCATTCGTCCCAGTGTTGCTATTGGGGTGAATGTTTCTCTCTGGTAATTCAAATGAATATTGATTCACTTTAGATGTGAACTGATTGTTTGAAATCAGAATGAAAGAATGTGGCGTGGTTAATATTGGAACCGGAGGAAAGAAATCAAATAAATGTGGCATGAAATGTAAAAAGCACCAAGGTGGGTGGATTTGATCCCACAGGTGGACGAAATACAAAAAACACTTCATCCGGGGGTGGGATAATATCTCGTCGTTGGGTGGAATCGAACCACCTAAATTTCGGTTAACAGGCGAACGTACTAACCGATAGCGCCACAGAGACGACAAATGCTGCTCCGGCGTGAATAAACAACTCAAATCATGATGGAAACAGTCTCATCTTGTCCTCTTCGGAACAGCAAATTCTTGCTGAATCACCAATCTGGAACAAAAGCACAAAAGGCTCGTTAATCTCAGTAGGTCTGACAGCATCTGTGGAGAGAGAACTGAGGCTGTGTTTCAAGCGAGGGTGACTTTGTGTCACATAAGGCGCCTCCAGGTTCTACATTCGAGCCACTGTTGTATTTTCTGCCTCAAGATATTCGCAATGAAACTAAAATGAAACTGTCTTTTCTGATGTGCAGTAAGGACAGTTTTCTTAGTTTCTAAATATCTGTTAATTTCTCGAATCATTCTAAACAAGGGAAATGTGTCTTGACTGTCGCTGATCAGTCGCCAGCGGCCTTCGTTCTCCCCGGATTCTGTTTGTCGAAGTGTTACCCGACATTCACGAAACTGGTGCTTGATTTTCGTGTTTCGCTTCATTTCCGTTTTCTCCACTGCCAACTGGCTCTATTTCCAGAAAATTGGCCCACTCATCCTCATTGCATCATGACCAGATGTCAGGAATACACTCATCCCTAGAGCATCTCGAAAGCAAGGACTCCTACATCAGACTCCTATCTATTGACTACAGCTCCGCCTTCAACACCACAATCCCAGCGACGCTCATATAAAAGCTCCAAAACCTAGGACTTGGCTTTCCACCCTGCAACTGGATCCTCGATTTTCTGACCAACAGACCACAATCAGTAAGAATGAACAACAACATCTCCTCCACAGTTGTTCTCAACACTGGTGCCCCTCAAGGCTGCGTACCTATCCTCCTAATCTACTCGCTGTACCCAGACGACTGCGTGGCGAAACTGGGTTCCAACTCTATCTACAAGTTTGCTGACGATACGACCATAGTGGGCAGGATCTCGAATAACGACGAGTCAGAATACAGGCGGGAGATAGAGAAACTAGTGGAGTGGTGTAGCGACAACAATCTCTCCCTCAATGCCAGCAACACTAAACAGCTGGTCATTGACTTCAGGAAGCAAAGTACTGTACACACCCCTGTGAGCATCAACGGGGCCGAGGTGGAGATGGTTACCAATTTGAAATTCCTTGAGGTGCACAGCTCCAAAGATCTGTCCTGGACCACCCACGTCGATGCGACCACCACGAAAGCACAACAGCACCTATACTGGTTCAGGAAACAAAGGAAATTCGGCATGTCCACATTAACACTTAGCAACCTTTACAGATGCACCATAGAAAGCATCCTATCGGGCAGCATCACAGCCTGGTGCGGCAACTGCTCGGTCCAGGTCGGCAAGAAACTTCAGAGAGTCGTGAACACCGCCCAGTCCATCACAGGAACCTGCCTCCCAACCATTGACTCCATCTACACCTCCCGCTGCCTGAGGAAAGCGGGCAGCATAATCAAAGATCCACCCCACCCGGCGTACACACTCTTCCAACTTCTTCCATCGGGCAGGAGATACAGACGTCTGAGAACACGCACGAACAGACTCAAAAGCAGCTTCTTCCCCACTGTCACCAGACTCCTAAATGACCCTCTTATGGACATACCTCATCAACACTACACCCTGTATGCTTCATCCGATGCCAGTGCGTATGTGGTTCCATTGTATATGTTGCATTGCCCTATTATGTATTTTCTTTTCTTCCCTTTTCTACCAATGGACTTCATGATCTATTGAGCTGCTCGCAGAAAAATACTTTTCAATGTACCTCGGTACACGTGACAATAAGCAAATCCAATCCAATCCAATTCATTTATATGGGGTGACTATCAAGATCAAGATTATTCTCCGCCTTACAGAAGATTCAGTGGGTATTTGGTGGCGACACATGAACATTTTGGGGCGATGACAGAAGCAGCTGATGCAGCAAATTGAGAGAGACTGTTTTCACTTCCAAAAAGACTAGAACCGGAGGAGTATGCTTGATGATGATAGTTAAAATTAAAAAATCGGGAGCTGAGGACATTCTCGCATTCACAACTGTTTGAATTCTGGAGCATCAAACAGAAGCAGAAGCATGCACTTAGCTGTGAACCCGTTTTAAAGAGTGCTTCACACAGAGAATTACTCATCCGTTCATTTAAGAAAAACACGTCAACTGATCGCTGCCGTGACTCGGATTCGAACCGAGGTTGCTGCGGCCACAACGCAGAGTACTAACCACTATAAGATCACGGCGCCACACGTTACCGCTGAGGCAAGCTATAACTGTCGATGCACTCGAGCGTCAACTGTTTCGAACCTATCATGGCCCACACTGTATGACTCTCGAGTTACAACTTTCGGAGATACACAGTTTTGATGCCCGAAACTTGGTTCCATAATAATTTTCCTGCAACAAGGATATATACATTTTAACCCAGGCTCTATAAAAATAACTATGCAACCGCTATAATATATAATACATAGCAAATTCGATATTCGTCTCAAACATATGGCATTTGGACGTTCTTCCGGTGTCTGCATCAGTTTTCTGTGTGTGCCTACTCGAGGTCCCTCCCACAGTCCAAAAATGTGAAGGTTCGGTAGATTGGCCATGCTGAAGTGTGCCAGATTCTCCATAGATTAAGTTTCGCAGGATTGGCCATGTTCGGCATGCCGGGTTCTGGGTATTCTACCGAGAAACTTGGTCACGTCGTCCGCTGCTGATTTCTTGAATCCATTTCACCCTGTATCCCTTTCCTCTCATTCCTGAATATTGTCAGTGCTAACAAGCTCTCTCTCTATTTCCCCGGCTGAATTCTCCGACCACGTATCAGTTGCTCTTTGGAGCGCCTCTAATTCACCATCTCACTCTCTTTGATCCACAGAGAAAATTCTAGGCCCCATTCGTCCCACTGTTGCTATTGGGGTGAATGTCTCTCTTTGGTGATTCAAATGAATATTGATTCACTTTAGATGTGAACTGACTGTTTGAAATCAGAATGAAAGAATGTGTCGTGTTTAATATTGGAACTGGAGGAAAGAAATCAAATAAATGTGGCATGAAATGTAAAAACCACCAAGGTGGGTGGATTTGATCCCACAGAGGGACGAAGTACAAAAAACACTTCATCCGGGGGTGGGATAATATCTCGTCGCTGGGTGGGACCGAGCCACCTAATTTTCGGTTAACAGCCGAACGTGCTAACCGATAGCGCCACAGAGACGACAAATGCTGCTCCTGTATGAATAAACAACTCAAATCATGATGGAAACAGTCTCATCTTGTCCTCTTCGTAGCAGCAAATTCTTGCTGATGCACCAATCTGCAACAAAAGCACAAAAGGCTGGTTAATCTCAGCAGGTATGACAGCATCTGTGGAGAGAGAACGGAGGCTGTGTTTCAAGCGAGAGTGACTTTGTGTCACATAAGGCGCCTCCAGGTTCTACATTCGAGACATTATTTTATTTTCTGCCTCAAGATATTCGCAATGAAACTAAAATGAAACTGTCTTTTCTGATGTGCAGAAAGGACAGTTTTCTTAGTTTCTAAATATATGTTAATTTCTCGAATCATTCTAAACAAGGGAAATGTGTCTTGACTGTCGCTGATCAGTCGCCAGCGGCCTTCGTTCTCCCCGAATTCTGTTTGTCGAAGTGTTACCCGACATTTCCGAAACTGGTGCTTGATTTTCGTGTGTCGCTTCATTTCCGTTTTTTCCATTGCCAACTGGCTCTATTTCCAGAAGATAGGCCCACTCATCCTCATTGCATCATGACCAGACGTCAGGTATACACTCATCCCTACAGCATCTCGAAAGCAAGGACTCCTAGATCAGAATCCTATCTATTGACTACAGCTCCGCCTTCAACACCACAATCCCAGCCACGCTCATATCAAAGCTCCAAAACCTAGGACTTGGCTTCCCACCCTGCAACTGGATCCTCGATTTTCTGACCAACAGACCACAATCAGTAAGAATGAACAACAACATCTCCTCCACAGTTGTTCTCAACACCGGTGCCCCTCAAGGCTGCATACTTATCCTCCTACTCTACTCGCTGTACGCAGACGACTGCGTAGCGAAACTGGGTTCCAACTCTATCTACAGGTTTGCTGACGGTACGACCATAGTGGGCAGGATCTCGAATAACGACGAGTCAGAATACAGGCGGGAGATAGAGAACCTAGTGGAGTGGTGTAGCGACAACAATCTCTCCCTCAATGCCAGCAACACTAAACAACAGGTCATTGACTTCAGGAAGCAAAGTACTGTACACACCCATCGTGGAGATGGTTACCAATTTGAAATTCCTTGAGGTGCACAGCTCCAGAAATCTGTCCTGGTCCACCCACGTCGACGCTACCACCACGAAAGCACAACAGCACCTATACTTGTTCAGGAAACTAAGGAAATTCGGCATGTCCACATTAACCCTGCGCAACTCTTACAGATGCACCATAGAAAGCATCCTATCGGGCTGCATCACAGCCTGGTACGGCAACTGCTCGGTCCAGGACGGCAAGAAACTTCAGAGAATCGTGAACACCGCCCAGTCCATCACAGGAACCTTCCTCCCAACCATTGATTCCATCTACACCTCCCGCTGCCTGAGGAAAGCGGGCAGCACAATCAAAGATCCACCCCACCCGGCGTACTCACTCTTCCAACTTCTTCCATTGGGCAGGAGATACAGACGTCTGAGAACACGCACGACAGACTCAAAAGCAGCTTCTTCCCCACTGTCACCAGACTCCTAAATGACCCTCTTATGGACTTACCTCATCAACACTACACCCTGTATGCTTCATCCGATGCCAGTGCGTATGTGGTTCCATTGTATATGTTGCATTGCCCTATTATGTATTTTCTTTTCTTCCCTTTTCTACCAATGGACTTCATGATCTATTGAGCTGCTCGCAGAAAAATACTTTTCAATGTACCTCGGTACACGTGACAATAAGAAAATCCAATCCGATCCAATTCATTTATATGGGGTGACTATCAAGATCAAGATTATTCTCCGCCTTACAGAAGATTCAGTGGGTATTTCGTTGCTACAGATGAACATTTTGGGGCGATGACCGAAGAAGCTGATGCAGCAAATTGAGAGAGACTGTTTTGACTTAAAAAAAGACTAGAACCGGAGGAGTATGCTTGATGATGATAGTTAAAATATAAAATCGGGAGCTGAGGAGATTCTCGCATTCACAACTGTTTGAATTCTGGAGCAGCAAACAGAAGCATAAGCATGCACTCAGCTGTGAACCCGTTTTAAAGAGTGCTTCACACACAGAATTACTCATCCGTTCATTTAAGAAAAATACGTCAACTGACCACTGCCGTGACTCGGATTCGAACCGAGGTTGCTGCGGCCACAACGCAGAGTACTAACCACTATACGATCACGGCGCCACACGTTACCGCTGAGGCAACTTATAACTGCCGATGCCCTAGGTCGCAAATGTTTGGAACCTATCATGGCCCACACTGTATGACTCTCGAGTTACAACTTTCGTAGATACACAGTTTTGATGCCTGAAACTTGGTTCCATAATAATTTTCCGCCAACAAGGATATATACACTTTAACCCAGGCTCTATAAAAATAACTATGCAACCGCTATAATATATAATACATAGCAAATTCGATATTCGTCTCAAACATATGGTATTTGGACGTTCTCCCGGTGTCTGAATCAGTTTTCTGTGTGTGCCTGCTCGAGGTCCCTCCCACAGTCCAAAAATGTGAAGGCTCGGTAGATTGGCCATGCTGAGGTGTGCCAGATTGTCCATAGATTAATTTTCGCAGGATTGGCCATGATCAACAAGCCGGGTTCCGGGTATTCTACCGAGAAACTTGGTCACGTCGTCCGCTGCTGAATTCTTGAATCCATTTCACCCTGTACCCCTTTCCTCTCATTCCTGAATATTGTCAGTGCTAACAAGCTCTCTCTCTATTTCCCCGGCTGAATTATCCGACCACGTATCAGTTGCACTTTGGAGCTCCTCTAATTCACCATCTCACTCTCTTTGATCCACAGAGAAAATTCTAGGCCCCATTCGTCCCACTGTTGCTATTGGGGTGAATGTCTCTCTTTGGTAATTCAAATGAATATTGATTCACTTTAGATGTGAACTGACTGTTTGAAATCAGAATGAAAGAATGTGGCATGTTTAATATTTGAACCGGAGGAAAGAAATCAAATAAATGTGGCATGAAATGTAAAAAGCACCAAGGTGGGTGGATTTGATCCCACAGAGGGACGAAGTACAAAAAGCACTTCATCCGGGGGTGGGATAATATCTCGTCGCTGGGTGGAATCGAACCACCTAATTTTCGGTTAACAGCCGAACGTGCTGACCGATCGCGTCACAGAGACGGCAAAGGCTGCTCCTGCATGAACAAGCAACTCAAATCATGATGGAAACAGTCTCATCTTGTCCTCTTCGTAACAGCAAATTCTTGCTGATGCACCAGTCTGGAACAAAAGCACAAAAGGCTGGTTAATCTCAGCAGGTATGACAGCATCTGTGGAGAGAGAACTGAGGCTGTGTTTCAAGCGAGGGTGACTTTGTGTCACATAAGGCGCCTCCAGGTTCTACATTCGAGCCACTGTTGTATTTTCTGCCTCAAGATATTCGCAATGAAACTAAAATGAAACTGTCTTTTCTGATGTGCAGTAAGGACAGTTTTCTTAGTTTCTAAATATCTGTTAATTTCTCGAATCATTCTAAACAAGGGAAATGTGTCTTGACTGTCGCTGATCAGTCGCCAGCGGCCTTCGTTCTCCCCGGATTCTATTTGTCGAAGTGTTACCCGACATTCACGAAACTGGTGCTTGATTTTCGTGTGTCGCTTCATTTCCGTTTTCTCCACTGCCAACTGGCTCTATTTCCAGAAAATTGGCCCACTCATCCTCATTGCATCATGACCAGATGTCAGGTATACACTCATCCCTAGAGCATCTCGAAAGCAAGGACTCCTACATCAGACTCCTATCTATTGACTACAGCTCCGCCTTCAACACCACAATCCCAGCCACGCTCATATCAAAGCTCCAAAACCTAGGACTTGGCTTTCCACCCTGCAACTGGATCCTCGATTTTCTGACCAACAGACCACAATCAGTAAGAATGAACAACAACATCTCCTCCACAGTTGTTCTCAACACTGGTGCCCCTCAAGGCTGCGTACCTATCCTCCTAATCTACTCGCTGTACGCAGACGACTGCGTGGCGAAACTGGGTTCCAACTCTATCTACAAGTTTGCTGACGATACGACCATAGTGGGCAGGATCACGAATAACGACGAGTCAGAATACAGGCGGGAGATAGAGAACCTAGTGGAGTGGTGTAGCGACAACAATCTCTCCCTCAATGCCAGCAACACTAAACAGCTGGTCATTGACTTCAGGAAGCAAAGTACTGTACACACCCCTGTGAGCATCAACGGGGCCGAGGTGGAGATGGTTACTAATTTGAAATTCCTTGAGGTGCACACCTCCAAAGATCTGTCCTGGACCACCCACGTCGACGCTACCACCACGAAAGCACAACAGCACCTATACTGGTTCAGGAAACAAAGGAAATTCGGCATGTCCACATTAACACTTAGCAACCTTTCCAGATGCACGATAGAAAGCATCCTATCGGGCAGCATCACAGCCTGGTGCGGCAACTGCTCGGTCCAGGTCGGCAAGAAACTTCAGAGAGTCGTGAACACCGCCCAGTCCATCACAGGAACCTGCCTCCCAACCATTGACTCCATCTACACCTCCCGCTGCCTGAGGAAAGCGGGCAGCATAATCAAAGATCCACCCCACCCGGCGTACACACTCTTCCAACTTCTTCCATCGGGCAGGAGATACAGACGTCTGAGAACACGCACGAACAGACTCAAAAGCAACTTCTTCCCCACTGTCACCAGACTCCTAAATGACGCTCTTATGGACTTACCTCATCAACACTACACCCTGTATGCTTCATCCGATGCCAGTGCGTATGTGGTTCCATTGTATATGTTGCATTGCCCTATTATGTATTTTCTTTTCTTCCCTTTTCTACCAATGGACTTCATGATCTATTGAGCTGCTCGCAGAAAAATACTTTTCAATGTACCTCGGTACACGTGACAATAAGCAAATCCAATCCGATCCAATTCATTTATATGGGGTGACTATCAAGATCAAGATTATTCTCCGCCTTACAGAAGATTCAGTGGGTATTTCGTTGCTACAGATGAACATTTTGGGGCGATGACCGAAGAAGCTGATGCAGCAAATTGAGAGAGACTGTTTTGACTTAAAAAAAGACTAGAACCGGAGGAGTATGCTTGATGATGATAGTTAAAATATAAAATCGGGAGCTGAGGAGATTCTCGCATTCACAACTGTTTGAATTCTGGAGCATCAAACAGAAGCATAAGCATGCACTCAGCTGTGAACCCGTTTTAAAGAGTGCTTCGCACAGAGAATTACTCATCCGTTCATTTAAGAAAAATACGTCAACTGATCACTGCCGTGACTCGGATTCGAACCGAGGTTGCTGCGGCCACAACGCAGAGTACTAACCACTATACGATCACGGCGCCACACGTTACCGCTGAGGCAACTTATAACTGCCGATGCACTAGGTCGCAAATGTTTGGAACCTATCATGGCCCACACTGTATGACTCTCGAGTTACAACTTTCGTAGATACACAGTTTTGATGCCTGAAACTTGGTTCCATAATAATTTTCCTGCAACAAGGATATATACACTTTAACCCAGGCTCTATAAAAATAACTATGCAACCGCTATAATATATAATACATAGCAAATTCGATATTCGTCTCAAACATATGGTATTTGGACGTTCTCCCGGTGTCTGAATCAGTTTTCTGTGTGTGCCTGCTCGAGGTCCCTCCCACAGTCCAAAAATGTGAAGGCTCGGTAGATTGGCCATGCTGAGGTGTGCCAGATTGTCCATAGATTAATTTTCGCAGGATTGGCCATGATCAACAAGCCGGGTTCCGGGTATTCTACCGAGAAACTTGGTCACGTCGTCCGCTGCTGATTTCTTGAATCCATTTCACCCTGTACCCCTTTCCTCTCATTCCTGAATATTGTCAGTGCTAACAAGCTCTCTCTCTATTTCCCCGGCTGAATTATCCGACCACGTATCAGTTGCACTTTGGAGCGCCTCTAATTCACCATCTCACTCTCTTTGATCCACAGAGAAAATTCTAGGCCCCATTCGTCCCACTGTTGCTATTGGGGTGAATGTCTATCTTTGGTAATTCAAATGAATATTGATTCACTTTAGATGTGAACTGACTGTTTGAAATCAGAATGAAAGAATGTGGCGTGTTTAATATTGGAACCGGAGGAAAGAAATCAAATAAATGTGGCATGAAATGTAAAAAGCACCAAGGTGGGTGGATTTGATCCCACAGAGAGACGAAGGACAAAAGACACTTCATCCGGGCGTGGGATAATATCTCGTCGCTGGGTGGAATCGAACCACCTAATTTTCGGTTAACAGCCGAACGTGCTAACCGACAGCGCCACAGAGACGACAAATGCTGCTCCTGCATGAACGAACAACCCAAATCATGATGGAAACAGTGTCATCTTGTCGTCTTCGTAACAGCAAATTCTTGCTGATGCACCAATCTGGAACAAAAGCACAAAAGGCTCGTTAATCTCAGCAGGTATGACAGCATCTGTGGAGAGAGAACTGAGGCTGTGTTTCAAGCGAGGGTGACATTGTGTCACATAAGGCGCCTCCAGGTTCTACATTCGAGCCACTGTCGTATTTTCTGCCTCAAGATATTCGCAATGAAACTAAAATGAAACTGTCTTTTCTGATGTGCAGTAAGGAGAGTTTTCTTAGTTTCTAAATATCTGTTAATTTCTCGAATCATTCTAAACAAGGGAAATGTGTCTTGACTGTCGCTGATCAGTCGCCAGCGGCCTTCGTTCTCCCCGGATTCTGTTTGTCGAAGTGTTACCCGACATTCACGAAACTGGTGCTTGATTTTCGTGTGTCGCTTCATTTCCGTTTTCTCCACTGCCAACTGGCTCTATTTCCAGAAAATTGGCCCACTCATCCTCATTGCATCATGACCAGATGTCAGGTATACACTCATCCCTAGAGCATCTCGAAAGCAAGGACTCCTACATCAGACTCCTATCTATTGACTACAGCTCCGCCTTCAACACCACAATCCCAGCCACGCTCATATCAAAGCTCCAAAACCTAGGACTTGGCTTTCCACCCTGCAACTGGATCCTCGATTTTCTGACCAACAGACCACAATCAGTAAGAATGAACAACAACATCTCCTCCACAGTTGTTCTCAACACTGGTGCCCCTCAAGGCTGCGCACTTATCCTCCTAATCGACTCGCTGTACGCAGACGACTGCGTGGCGAAACTGGGTTCCAACTCTATCTACAAGTTTGCTGACGATACGACCATAGTGGGCAGGATCTCGAATAACGACGAGTCAGAATACAGGCGGGAGATAGAGAACCTAGTGGAGTGGTGTAGCGACAACAATCTCTCCCTCAATGCCAGCAACACTAAACAGCTGGTCATTGACTTCAGGAAGCAAAGTACTGTACACACCCCTGTGAGCATCAACGGGGCCGAGGTGGAGATGGTTACCAATTTGAAATTCCTTGAGGTGCACAGCTCCAAAGATCTGTCCTGGACCACCCACGTCGACGCTACCACCACGAAAGCACAACAGCACCTATACTGGTTCAGGAAACAAAGGAAATTCGGCATGTCCACATTAACACTTAGCAACTTTTACAGATGCACCATAGAAAGCATCCTATCGGGCAGCATCACAGCCTGGTGCGGCAACTGCTCGGTCCAGGTCGGCAAGAAACTTCAGAGAGTCGTGAACACCGCCCAGTCCATCACAGGAACCTGCCTCCCAACCATTGACTCCATCTACACCTCCCGCTGCCTGAGGAAAGCGGGCAGCATAATCAAAGATCCACCCCACCCGGCGTACTCACTCTTCCAACTTCTTCCATCGGTTATGAGATACAGACGTCTGAGAACACGCACGAACAGACTCAAAAGCAGCTTCTTCCCCACTGTCACCAGACTCCTAAATGACCCTCTTGTGGACTTACCTCATCAACACTACACCCTGTATGCATCATCCGATGCCAGTGCGTATGTAGTTCCATTGTATATGTTGCATTGCCCTATTATGTATTTTCTTTTCTTCCCTTTTCTACCAATGGACTTCATGATCTATTGAGCTGCTCTCAGAAAAATACTTTTCAATGTACCTCGGTACACGTGACAATAAGCAAATCCAATCCAATCCAATTCATTTATATGGGGTGACTATCAAGATCAAGATTATTCTCCGCCTTACAGAAGATTCAGTGGGTATTTCGTTGCTACAGATGAACATTTTGGGGCGATGACCGAAGAAGCTGATGCAGCAAATTGAGAGAGACTGTTTTGACTTAAAAAAAGACTAGAACCGGAGGAGTATGCTTGATGATGATAGTTAAAATATAAAATCGGGAGCTGAGGAGATTCTCGCATTCACAACTGTTTGAATTCTGGAGCATCAAACAGAAGCATAAGCATGCACTCAGCTGTGAACCCGTTTTAAAGAGTGCTTCACTCAGAGAATTACTCATCCGTTCATTTAAGAAAAACACGTCAATTGATCACTGCCGTGACTCAGAACCGAACCGAGGTTGCTGCGGCCACAACGCAGAGTACTAACCACTATACGATCACGGCGACACACGTTACCGCTGAGGCAAGCTATAACTGTCGATGCACTAGGTCGCAAATGTTTGGAACCTATCATGGCCCACACTGTATGACTCTCGAGTTACAACTTTCGTAGATGCACAGTTTTGATGCCTGAAACGTGGTTCCATAATAATTTTCCTGCAACAAGGATATATACACTTTAACCCAGGCTCTATAAAAATAACTATGCAACCGCTATAATATATAATACATAGCAAATTCGATATTCGTCTCAAACATATGGTATTTGGACGTTCTCCCGGTGTCTGCATCAGTTTTCTGTGTGTGCCTGCTCGAGGTCCCTCCCACAGTCCAAAAATGTGAAGGTTCGGTAGATTGGCCATGCTGAAGTGTGCCAGATTGTCCATAGATTAAGTTTCGGAGGATTGGCCATGATCAACATGCCGGGTTCCGGGTATTCTACCGAGAAACTTGGTCACGTCGTCCGCTGCTGATTTCTTGAATCCATTTCACCCTGTATCCCTTTCCTCTCATTCCTGAATATTGTCAGTGCTAACAAGCTCTCTCTCTATTTCCCGGGCTGGATTCTCCGACCACGTATGAGTTGCACTTTGGAGCGCCTCTAATTCACCATCTTTGATCCACAGAGAAAATTCTAGGCCCCATTCGTCCCACTGTTGCTATTGGGGTGAATGTCTCTCTTTGGTAATTCAAATGAATATTGATTCACTTTAGATGTGAACTGACTGTTTGAAATCAGAATGAAAGAATGTGGCGTGTTTAATATTGGAACCGGAGGAAAGAAATCAAATAAATGTGGCATGAAATGTAAAAAGCACCAAGGTGGGTGGATTTGATCCCACAGAGAGACGAAGGACAAAAGACACTTCATCCGGGCGTGGGATAATATCTCGTCGCTGGGTGGAATCGAACCACCTAACTTTCGGTTAACAGCCGAACGTGCTAACCGACAGCGCCACAGAGACGACAAATGCTGCTCATGCATGAACGAACAACCCAAATCATGATGGAAACAGTCTCATCTTGTCGTCTTCGTAACAGCAAATTCTTGCTGATGCACCAATCTGGAACAAAAGCACAAAAGGCTCGTTAATCTCAGCAGGTATGACAGCATCTGTGGAGAGAGAACGGAGGCTGTGTTTCAAGCGAGGGTGACTTTGTGTCACATAAGGCGCCTCCAGGTTCTACATTCGAGCCACTGTTGTATTTTCTGCCTCAAGATATTCGCAATGAAACTAAAATGAAACTGTCTTTTCTGATGTGCAGTAAGGACAGTTTTCTTAGTTTCTAAATATCTGTTAATTTCTCGAATCATTCTAAACAAGGGAAATGTGTCTTGACTGTCGCTGATCAGTCGCCAGCGGCCTTCGTTCTCCCCGGATTCTGTTTGTCGAAGTGTTACCCGACATTCACGAAACTGATGCTTGATTTTCGTGTGTCGCTTCATTTCCGTTTTCTCCACTGCCAACTGGCTCTATTTCCAGAAAATTGGCCCACTCATCCTCATTGCATCATGACCAGATGTCAGGTATTCACTCATCCCTAGAGCATCTCGAAAGCAAGGACTCCTACATCAGACTCCTATCTATTGACTACAGCTCCGCCTTCAACACCACAATCCCAGCCACGCTCATATCAAAGCTCCAAAACCTACGACTTGGCTTTCCACCCTGCAACTGGATCCTCGATTTTCTGACCAACAGACCACAATCAGTAAGAATGAACAACAACATCTCCTCCACAGTTGTTCTCAACACTGGTGCCCCTCAAGGCTGCATACTTATCCTCCTAATCGACTCGCTGTACGCAGACGACTGCGTGGCGAAACTGGGTTCCAACTCTATCTACAAGTTTGCTGACGATACGACCATAGTGGGCAGGATCTCGAATAACGACGAGTCAGAATACAGGCGGGAGATAGAGAACCTAGTGGAGTGGTGTAGCGACAACAATCTCTCCCTCAATGCCAGCAACACTAAACAGCTGGTCATTGACTTCAGGAAGCAAAGTACTGTACACACCCCTGTGAGCATCAACGGGGCCGAGGTGGAGATGGTTACCAATTTGAAATTCCTTGAGGTGCACAGCTCCAAAGATCTGTCCTGGACCACCCACGTCGACGCTACCACCACGAAAGCACAACAGCACCTATACTGGTTCAGGAAACAAAGGAAATTCGGCATGTCCACATTAACACTTAGCAACTTTTACAGATGCACCATAGAAAGCATCCTATCGGGCAGCATCACAGCCTGGTGCGGCAACTGCTCGGTCCAGGTCGGCAAGAAACTTCAGAGAGTCGTGAACACCGCCCAGTCCATCACAGGAACCTGCCTCCCAACCATTGACTCCATCTACACCTCCCGCTGCCTGAGGAAAGCGGGCAGCATAATCAAAGATCCACCCCACCCGGCGTACTCACTCTTCCAACTTCTTCCATCGGGCAGGAGATACAGACGTCTGAGAACACGCACGAACAGACTCAAAAGCAGCTTCTTCCCCACTGTCACCAGACTCCTAAATGACCCTCTTATGGACTTACCTCATCAACACTACACCCTGTATGCTTCATCCGATGCCAGTGCGTATGTGGTTCCATTGTATATGTTGCATTGCCCTATTATGTATTTTCTTTTCTTCCCTTTTCTACCAATGGGCTTCATGATCTATTGAGCTGCTCGCAGAAAAATACTTTTCAATGTACCTCGGTACACGTGACAATAAGCAAATCCAATCCGATCCAATTAATTTATATGGGGTGACTATCAAGATCAAGATTATTCTCCGCCTTACAGAAGATTCAGTGGGTATTTCGTTGCTACAGATGAACATTTTGGGGCGATGACCGAAGAAGCTGATGCAGCAAATTGAGAGAGACTGTTTTGACTTAAAAAAAGACTAGAACCGGAGGAGTATGCTTGATGATGATAGTTAAAATATAAAATCGGGAGCTGAGGAGATTCTCGCATTCACAACTGTTTGAATTCTGGAGCATCAAACAGAAGCATAAGCATGCACTCAGCTGTGAACCCGTTTTAAAGAGTGCTTCTCACACAGAATTACTCATCCGTTCATTTAAGAAAAATACGTCAACTGATCACTGCTGTGACTCGGATTCGAACCGAGGTTGCTGCGGCCACAACGCAGAATACTAACCACTATACGATCACGGCGCCACACGTTACCGCTGAGGCAACTTATAACGGCCGATGCCCTAGGTCGCAAATGTTTGGAACCTATCATGGCCCACACTTTATGACTCTCGAGTTACAACTTTCGTAGATACACAGTTTTGATGCCTGAAACTTGGTTCCATAATAATTTTCCTGCAACAAGGATATATACACTTTAACCCAGGCTCTATAAAAATAACTATGCAACCGCTATAATATATAATACATAGCAAATTCGATATTCGTCTCAAACATATGGTATTTGGACGTTCTCCCGGTGTCTGAATCAGTTTTCTGTGTGTGCCTGCTCGAGGTCCCTCCCACAGTCCAAAAATGTGAAGGTTCGGTAGATTGGCCATGCTGAAGTGTGCCAGATTGTCCATAGATTAATTTTCGCAGGATTGGCCATGATCAACAAGCCGGGTTCCGGGTATTCTACCGAGAAACTTGGTCACGTCGTCCGCTGCTGAATTCTTGAATCCATTTCACCCTGTACCCCTTTCCTCTCATTCCTGAATATTGTCAGTGCTAACAAGCTCTCTCTCTATTTCCCCGGCTGAATTATCCGACCACGTATCAGTTGCACTTTGGAGCGCCTCTAATTCACCATCTCACTCTCTTTGATCCACAGAGAAAATTCTAGGCCCCATTCGTCCCACTGTTGCTATTGGGGTGAATGTCTCTCTTTGGTAATTCAAATGAATATTGATTCACTTTAGATGTGAACTGACTGTTTGAAATCAGAATGAAAGAATGTGGCGTGTTTAATATTTGAACCGGAGGAAAGAAATCAAATAAATGTGGCATGAAATGTAAAAAGCACCAAGGTGGGTGGATTTGATCCCACAGAGGGACGAAGTACAAAAAGCACTTCATCCGGGGGTGGGATAATATCTCGTCGCTGGGTGGAATCGAACCACCTAATTTTCGGTTAACAGCCGAACGTGCTAACCGATAGCGCCACAGAGACGGCAAAGGCTGCTCCTGCATGAATAAGCAACTCAAATCATGATGGAAACAGTCTCATCTTGTCGTCTTCGTAACAGCAAATTCTTGCTGATGCACCAATCTGGAACAAAAGCACAAAAGGCTCGTTAATCTCAGCAGGTATGACAGCATCTGTGGAGAGAGAACGGAGGCTGTGTTTCAAGCGAGGGTGACTTTGTGTCACATAAGGCGCCTCCAGGTTCTACATTCGAGCCACTGTTGTATTTTCTGCCTCAAGATATTCGCAATGAAACTAAAATGAAACTGTCTTTTCTGATGTGCAGTAAGGACAGTTTTCTTAGTTTCTAAATATCTGTTAATTTCTCGAATCATTCTAAACAAGGGAAATGTGTCTTGACTGTCGCTGATCAGTCGCCAGCGGCCTTCGTTCTCCCCGGATTCTGTTTGTCGAAGTGTTACCCGACATTCACGAAACTGGTGCTTGATTTTCGTGTGTCGCTTCATTTCCGTTTTCTCCACTGCCAACTGGCTCTATTTCCAGAAAATTGGCCCACTCATCCTCATTGCATCATGACCAGATGTCAGGTATACACTCATCCCTCGAGCATCTCGAAAGCAAGGACTCCTACATCAGACTCCTATCTATTGACTACAGCTCCGCCTTCAACACCACAATCCCAGCGACGCTCATATCAAAGCTCCAAAACCTAGGACTTGGCTTTCCACCCTGCAAATGGATCCTCGATTTTCTGACCAACAGACCACAATCAGTAAGAATGAACAAAAACATCTCCTCCACAGTTGTTCTCAACACTGGTGCCCCTCAAGGCTGCGTACCTATCCTCCTAATCTACTCGCTGTACGCAGACGACTGCGTGGCGAAACTGGGTTCCAACTCTATCTACAAGTTTGCTGACGATACGACCATAGTGGGCAGGATCTCGAATAACGACGAGTCAGAATACAGGCGGGAGATAGAGAACCTAGTGGAGTGGTGTAGCGACAACAATCTCTCCCTCAATGCCAGCAACACTAAACAGCTGGTCATTGACTTCAGGAAGCAAAGTACTGTACACACCCCTGTGAGCATCAACGGGGCCGAGGTGGAGATGGTGACCAATTTGAAATTCCTTGAGGTGCACAGCTCGAAAGATCTGTCCTGGACCACCCACGTCGACGCTACCACCACGAAAGCACAACAGCACCTATACTGGTTCAGGAAACAAAGGAAATTCGGCATGTCCACATTAAAACTTAGCAAACTTTACAGATGCACCATAGAAAGCATTCTATCGGGCAGCATCACAGCCTGGTGCGGCAACTGCTCGGTCCAGGTCGGCAAGAAACTTCAGAGAGTCGTGAACACCGCCCAGTCCATCACAGGAACCTGCCTCCCAACCATTGACTCCATCTACACCTCCCGCTGCCTGAGGAAAGCGGGCAGCATAATCAAAGATCCACCCCACCCGGCGTACACACTCTTCCAACTTCTTCCATCGGGCAGGAGATACAGACGTCTGAGAACACGCACGAACAGACTCAAAAGCAGCTTCTTCCCCACTGTCACCAGACTCCTAAATGACCCTCTTATGGACTTACCTCATCAACACTACACCCTGTATGCTTCATCCGATGCCAGTGCGTATGTGGTTCCATTGTATATGTTGCATTGCCCTATTATGTATTTTCTTTTCTTCCCTTTTCTACCAATGGACTTCATGATCTATTGAGCTGCTCGCAGAAAAATACTTTTCAATGTACCTCGGTACACGTGACAACAAGCAAATTCAATCCGATCCAATTCATTTATATGGGGTGACTATCAAGATCAAGATTATTCTCCGCCTTACAGAAGATTCAGTGGGTATTTCGTTGCTACAGATGAACATTTTGGGGCGATGACCGAAGAAGCTGATGCAGCAAATTGAGAGAGACTGTTTTGACTTAAAAAAAGACTAGAACCGGAGGAGTATGCTTGATGATGATAGTTAAAATATAAAATCGGGAGCTGAGGAGATTCTCGCATTCACAACTGTTTGAATTCTGGAGCATCAAACAGAAGCATAAGCATGCACTCAGCTGTGAACCCGTTTTAAAGAGTGCTTCACACAGAGAATTACTCATCCGTTCATTTAAGAAAAATACGTCAACTGATCACTGCCGTGACTCGGATTCGAACCGAGGTTGCTGCGGCCACAACGCAGAGTACTAACCACTATACGATCACGGCACGACACGTTACCGCTGAGGCAACTTATAACTGCCGATGCCCTAGGTCGCAAATGTTTGGAGCCTATCATGGCCCACACTGTATGACTCTCGAGTTACAACTTTCGTAGATACACAGTTTTGATGCCTGAAACTTGGTTCCATAATAATTTTCCTGCAACAAGGATATATACACTTTAACCCAGGCTCTATAAAAATAACTATACAACCGCTATAATATATAATACATAGCAAATTCGATATTCGTCTCAAACATATGGTATTTGGACGTTCTCCCGGTGTCTGAATCAGTTTTCTCTGTGTGCCTGCTCGAGGTCCCTCCCACAGTCCAAAAATGTGAAGGTTCGGTAGATTGGCCATGCTGAGGTGTGCCAGATTGTCCATAGGTTAATTTTCGCAGCATTGGCCATGATCAACAAGCCGGGTTCTGGGTATTCTACCGAGAAACTTGGTCACGTCGTCCGCTGCTGAATTCTTGAATCCATTTCACCCTGTACCCCTTTCCTCTCATTCCTGAATATTGTCAGTGCTAACAAGCTCTCTCTCTATTTCCCCGGCTGAATTATCCGACCACGTATCAGTTGCACTTTGGAGCGCCTCTAATTCACCATCTCACTCTCTTTGATCCACAGAGAAAATTCTAGGCCCCATTCGTCCCACTGTTGCTATTGGGGTGAATGTCTCTCTTTGGTAATTCAAATGAATATTGATTCACTTTAGATGTGAACTGACTGTTTGAAATCAGAATGAAAGAATGTGGCGTGTTTAATATTTGAACCGGAGGAAAGAAATCAAATAAATGTGGCATGAAAAGTAAAAAGCACCAAGGTGGGTGGATTTGATCCCACAAGTACAAAAAGCACTTCATCCGGGGGTGGGATAATATCTCGTCGCTGGGTGGCATCGAACCACCTAATTTTCGGTTAACAGCCGAACGTGCTGACCGATAGCGCTACAGAGACGGCAAAGGCTGCTCCTGCATGAACAAGCAACTCAAATCATGATGGAAACAGTCTCATCTTGTCCTCTTCGTAACAGCAAATTCTTGCTGATGCACCAATCTGGAACAAAAGCACAAAAGGCTGGTCAATCTCAGCAGGTATGACAGCATCTGTGGAGAGAGAACTGAGGCTGTGTTTCAAGCGAGGGTGACTTTGTGTCACATAAGGCGCCTCCAGGTTCTACATTCGAGCCACTGTTGTATTTTCTGCCTCAAGATATTCGCAATGAAACTAAAATGAAACTGTCTTTTCTGATGTGCAGTAAGGACAGTTTTCTTAGTTTCTAAATATCTGTTAATTTCTCGAATCATTCTAAACAAGGGAAATGTGTCTTGACTGTCGCTGATCAGTCGCCAGCGGCCTTCGTTCTCCCCGGATTCTGTTTGTCGAAGTGTTACCCGACATTCACGAAACTGGTGCTTGATTTTCGTGTGTCGCTTCATTTCCGTTTTCTCCACTGCCAACTGGCTCTATTTCCAGAAAATTGGCCCACTCATCCTCATTGCATCATGACCAGATGTCAGGTATACACTCATCCCTAGAGCATCTCGAAAGCAAGGACTCCTACATCAGACTCCTATCTATTGACTGCAGCTCCGCCTTCAACACCACAATCCCAGCCACGCTCATATCAAAGCTCCAAAACCTAGGACTTGGCTTCCCACCCTGCAACTGGATCCTCGATTTGCTGACCAACAGACCACAATCATTAAGAATGAACAACAACATCTCCTCCACAGTTGTTCTCAACACCGGTGCCCCTCAAGGCTGCGTACCTATCCTCCTACTCTACTCGCTGTACGCAGACGACTGCGTGGCGAAACTGGGTTCCAACACTATCTACAAGTTTGCTGATGATACGACCATAGTGGGCAGGATCTCGAATAACGACGAGTGAGAATACAGGCGGGAGATAGAGAACCTAGTGGAGTGGTGTAGCGACAACAATCTCTCCCTCAATGCCAGCAACACTAAACAGCTGGTCATTGACTTCAGGAAGCAAAGTACTGTACACACCCCTGTGAGCATCAACGGGGCCGAGGTGGAGATGGTTACCAATTTGAAATTCCTTGAGGTGCACAGCTCCAAAGATCTGTCCTGGTCCACCCACGTCGACGCTACCTCCACGAATGCACAACAGCACCTATACCTGTTCAGGAAACTAAGGAAATTCGGCATGTCCACATTAACACTTAGCAACTTTTACAGATGCACCATAGAAAGCATTCGATCGGGCTGCATCACAGCCTGGTGCGGCAACTGCTCGGTCCAGGACGGCAAGAAACTTCAGAGCGTCGTGAACACCGCCCAGTCAATCACAGGAACCTGCCTCCCAACCATTGACTCCATCTACACCTCCCGCTGCCTGAGGAAAGCGGGCAGCATAATCAAAGATCAACCCCACACGGCGTACTCACTCTTCCAACGTCTTCCATCGGGCAGGAGATACAGACGGCTGAGAACACGCACGAACACACTCAAAAGCAGCTTCTTCCCCACTGTCACCAGACTCCTAAATGACCCTTTTATAGACTTACCGCATCAACACTACACCGTGTATGCTTCATCCGATGCCAGTGCGTATGTAGTTACATTGTATATGTTGCATTGCCCTATTATGTATTTTCTTTTCTTCCCTTTTCTACCAATGGACTTCATGATCTATTGAGCTGCTCGCAGAAAAATACTTTCCAATGTACCTCGGTACACGTGACAATAAGCAAATCCAATCCAATTCATTTATATGGGGAGACTATCAAGATCAAGATTATTCTCCGCCTTACAGAAGATTCAGTGGGTATTTGGTGGCGACACATGAACATTTTGGGGCGATGACAGAAGCAGCTGATGCAGCAAATTGAGAGAGACTGTTTTGACTTAAAAAAAGACTAGAACCGGAGGAGTATGCTTGATGATGATAGTTAAAATATAAAATCTGGAGCTGAGGAGATTCTCGCATTCACAACTGTTTGAATTCTGGAGCATCAAACAGAAGCATAAGCATGCACTCAGCTGTGAACCCGTTTTAAAGAGTGCTTCACACAGAGAATTACTCATCCGTTCATTTAAGAAAAATACGTCAACTGATCACTGCCGTGACTCGGATTCGAACCGAGGTTGCTGCGGCCACAACGCAGAGTACTAACCACTATACGATCACGGCACGACACGTTACCGCTGAGGCAACTTATAACTGCCGATGCCCTAGGTCGCAAATGTTTGGAACCTATCATGGCCCACACTGTATGACTCTCGAGTTACAACTTTCGTAGATACACAGTTTTGATGCCTGAAACTTGGTTCCATAATAATTTTCCTGCAACAAGGATATATACACTTTAACCCAGGCTCTATAAAAATAACTATGCAACCGCTATAATATATAATACATAGCAAATTAGATATTCGTCTCAAACATATGGTATTTGGACGTTCTCCCGGTG
This sequence comes from Scyliorhinus torazame, assembly GCF_047496885.1. Classification (NCBI taxonomy): domain Eukaryota; kingdom Metazoa; phylum Chordata; class Chondrichthyes; order Carcharhiniformes; family Scyliorhinidae; genus Scyliorhinus; species Scyliorhinus torazame. The sequence continues at coordinate 175,046,614 of NC_092720.1, read as the reverse complement.
TCTGAATCAGTTTTCTGTGTGTGCCTGCTCGAGGTCCCTCCCACAGTCCAAAAATGTGAAGGTTCGGTAGATTGGCCATGCTGAGGTGTGCCAGATTGTCCATAGATTAATTTTCGCAGTATTGGCCATGATCAACAAGCCGGGTTCTGGGTATTCTACCGAGAAACTTGGTCACGTCGTCCGCTGCTGAATTCTTGAATCCATTTCACCCTGTACCCCTTTCCTCTCATTCCTGAATATTGTCAGTGCTAACAAGCTCTCTCTCTATTTCCCCGGCTGAATTATCCGACCACGTATCAGTTGCACTTTGGAGCGCCTCTAATTCACCATCTCACTCTCTTTGATCCACAGAGAAAATTCTAGGCCCCATTCGTCCCACTGTTGCTATTGGGGTGAATGTCTCTCTTTGGTAATTCAAATGAATATTGATTCACTTTAGATGTGAACTGACTGTTTGAAATCAGAATGAAAGAATGTGGCGTGTTTAATATTTGAACCGGAGGAAATAAATCAAATAAATGTGGCATGAAATGTAAAAAGCACCAAGGTGGGTGGATTTGATCCCACAGAGGGACGAAGTACAAAAAGCACTTCATCCGGGGGTGGGATAATATCTCGTCGCTGGGTGGCATCGAACCACCTAATTTTCGGTTAACAGCCGAACGTGCTGACCGATAGCGCCACAGAGACGGCAAAGGCTGCTCCTGCATGAACAAGCAACTCAAATCATGATGGAAACAGTCTCATCTTGTCCTCTTCGTAACAGCAAATTCTTGCTGATGCACCAATCTGGAACAAAAGCACAAAAGGCTGGTCAATCTCAGCAGGTATGACAGCATCTGTGGAGAGAGAACTGAGGCTGTGTTTCAAGCGAGGGTGACTTTGTGTCACATAAGGCGCCTCCAGGTTCTACATTCGAGCCACTGTTGTATTTTCTGCCTCAAGATATTCGCAATGAAACTAAAATGAAACTGTCTTTTCTGATGTGCAGTAAGGACAGTTTTCTTAGTTTCTAAATATCTGTTAATTTCTCGAATCATTCTAAACAAGGGAAATGTGTCTTGACAGTCGCTGATCAGTCGCCAGCGGCCTTCGTTCTCCCCGGATTCTGTTTGTCGAAGTGTTACCCGACATTCACGAAACTGGTGCTTGATTTTCGTGTGTCGCTTCATTTCCGTTTTCTCCACTGCCAACTGGCTCTATTTCCAGAAAATTGGCCCACTCATCCTCATTGCATCATGACCAGATGTCAGGTATACACTCATCCCTAGAGCATCTCGAAAGCAAGGACTCCTACATCAGACTCCTATCTATTGACTGCAGCTCCGCCTTCAACACCACAATCCCAGCCACGCTCATATCAAAGCTCCAAAACCTAGGACTTGGCTTCCCACCCTGCAACTGGATCCTCGATTTGCTGACCAACAGACCACAATCATTAAGAATGAACAACAACATCTCCTCCACAGTTGTTCTCAACACCGGTGCCCCTCAAGGCTGCGTACTTATCCTCCTACTCTACTCGCTGTACGCAGACGACTGCGTGGCGAAACTGGGTTCCAACTCTATCTACAAGTTTGCTGATGATACGACCATAGTGGGCAGGATCTCGAATAACGACGAGTGAGAATACAGGCGGGAGATAGAGAACCTAGTGGAGTGGTGTAGCGACAACAATCTCTCCCTCAATGCCAGCAACACTAAACAGCTGGTCATTGACTTCAGGAAGCAAAGTACTGTACACACCCCTGTGAGCATCAACGGGGCCGAGGTGGAGATGGTTACCAATTTGAAATTCCTTGAGGTGCACAGCTCCAAAGATCTGTCCTGGTCCACCCACGTCGACGCTACCTCCACGAAAGCACAACAGCACCTATACCTGTTCAGGAAACTAAGGAAATTCGGCATGTCCACATTAACACTTAGCAACTTTTACAGATGCACCATAGAAAGCATTCGATCGGGCTGCATCACAGCCTGGTGCGGCAACTGCTCGGTCCAGGACGGCAAGAAACTTCAGAGCGTCGTGAACACCGCCCAGTCAATCACAGGAACCTGCCTCCCAACCATTGACTCCATCTACACCTCCCGCTGCCTGAGGAAAGCGGGCAGCATAATCAAAGATCCACCCCACACGGCGTACTCACTCTTCCAACGTCTTCCATCGGGCAGGAGATACAGACGGCTGAGAACACGCACGAACACACTCAAAAGCAGCTTCTTCCCCACTGTCACCAGACTCCTAAATGACCCTTTTATAGACTTACCGCATCAACACTACACCGTGTATGCTTCATCCGATGCCAGTGCGTATGTAGTTACATTGTATATGTTGCATTGCCCTATTATGTATTTTCTTTTCTTCCCTTTTCTACCAATGGACTTCATGATCTATTGAGCTGCTCGCAGAAAAATACTTTCCAATGTACCTCGGTACACGTGACAATAAGCAAATCCAATCCAATTCATTTATATGGGGAGACTATCAAGATCAAGATTATTCTCCGCCTTACAGAAGATTCAGTGGGTATTTGGTGGCGACACATGAACATTTTGGGGCGATGACAGAAGCAGCTGATGCAGCAAATTGAGAGAGACTGTTTTATCTTCCAAAAAGACTAGAACCGGAGGAGTATGCTTGATGATGATAGTTAAAATTAAAAAATCGGGAGCTGAGGACATTCTCGCATTCACAACTGTTTGAATTCTGGAGCATCAAACAGAAGCAGAAGCATGCACTTCGCTGTGAACCCGTTTTAAAGACTGCTTCACACAGAGAATTACTCATCCGTTCATTTAAGAAAAACACGTCAACTGATCGCAGCCGTGACTCGGATTCGAACCGAGGTTGCTGCGGCCACAACGCAGAGTACTAACCACTATAAGATCACGGCGCCACACGTTACATCTGAAGCATGCTATAACTGTCGATGCACTCGGGCGTCAACTGTTTCGAACCTATCATGGCCCACACTGTATGACTCTCGAGTTACAACTTTCGGAGATACACAGTTTTGATGCCTGAAACTTGGTTCCATAATAATTTTCCTGCAACAAGGATATATACACTTTAACCCAGGCTCTATAAAAAGACTATGCAACCGCTATAATATATAATACATAGCAAATTCGATATTCGTCTCAAACATATGGTATTTGGACGTACTCCCGGTGTCTGCATCAGTTTTCTGTGTGTGCCTGCTCGAGGTCCCTCCCACAGTCCAAAAATGTGAAGGTTCGGTAGATTGGCCATGCTGAAGTGTGCCAGATTCTCCATAGATTAAGTTTCGCAGGATTGGCCATGTTCGACATGCCGGCTTCCGGGTATTCTACCGAGAAACTTGGTCACGTCGTCCGCTGCTGATTTCTTGAATCCATTTCACCCTGTATCCCTTTCCTCTCATTCCTGAATATTGTCAGTGCTAACAAGCTCTCTCTCTATTTCCCCGGCTGAATGCTCCGACCACGTATCAGTTGCTCTTTGGAGCGCCTCTAATTCACCATCTCACTCTCTTTGATCCACAGAGAAAATTCTAGGCCCCATTCGTCCCACTGTTGCTATTGGGGTGAATGTCTCTCTTTGGTGATTCAAATGAATATTGATTCACTTTAGATGTGAACTGACTGTTTGAAATCAGAATGAAAGAATGTGTCGTGTTTAATATTGGAACTGGAGGAAAGAAATCAAATAAATGTGGCATGAAATGTAAAAACCACCAAGGTGGGTGGATTTGATCCCACAGAGGGACGAAGTACAAAAAACACTTCATCCGGGGGTGGGATAATATCTCGTCGCTGGGTGGGACCGAGCCACCTACTTTTCGGTTAACAGCCGAACGTGCTAACCGATAGCGCCACAGAGACGACAAATGCTGCTCCTGTATGAATAAACAACTCAAATCATGATGGAAACAGTCTCATCTTGTCCTCTTCGTAGCAGCAAATTCTTGCTGATGCACCAATCTGGAACAAAAGCACAAAAGGCTGGTTAATCTCAGCAGGTATGACAGCATCTGTGGAGAGAGAACGGAGGCTGTGTTTCAAGCGAGGGTGACTTTGTATCACATAAGGCGCCTCCAGGTTCTACATTCGAGACATTGTTGTATTTTCTGCCACAACATATTCGCAATGAAACTAAAATGAAACTGTCTTTTCTGATGTGCAGAAAGGACAGTTTTCTTAGTTTCTAAATATCTGTTAATTTCTCGAATCATTCTAAACAAGGGAAATGTGTCTTGACTGTCGCTGATCAGTCGCCAGCGGCCTTCGTTCTCCCCGAATTCTGTTTGTCGAAGTGTTACCCGACATTTCCGAAACTGGTGCTTGATTTTCGTGTGTCGCTTCATTTCCGTTTTTTCCACTGCCAACTGGCTCTATTTCCAGAAGATAGGCCCACTCATCCTCATTGCATCATGACCAGACGTCAGGTATACACTCATCCCTACAGCATCTTGAAAGCAAGGACTCCTAGATCAGAATCCTATCTATTGACGACAGCTCCGCCTTCAACACCACAATCCCAGCCACGCTCATATCAAAGCTCCAAAACCTACGACTTGGCTTTCCACCCTGCAACTGGATCCTCGATTTTCTGACCAACAGACCACAATCAGTAAGAATGAACAACAACATCTCCTCCACAGTTGTTCTCAACACCGGTGCCCCTCAAGGCTGCGTACTTATCCTCCTACTCTACTCTCTGTACGCAGACGACTGCGTAGCGAAACTGGGTTCCAACTCTATCTACAGGTTTGCTGACGGTACGACCATAGTGGGCAGGATCTCGATTAACGACGAGTCAGAATACAGGCGGGAGATAGAGAACCTAGTGGAGTGGTGTAGCGACAACAATCTCTCCCTCAATGCCAGCAACACTAAACAACAGGTCATTGACTTCAGGAAGCAAAGTACTGTACACACCCATCGTGGAGATGGTTACCAATTTGAAATTCCTTGAGGTGCACAGCTCCAAAAATCTGTCCTGGTCCACCCACGGCGACGCTACCACCACGAAAGCACAACAGCACCTATACTTGTTCAGGAAACTAAGGAAATTCGGCATGTCCACATTAACCCTGCGCAACTCTTACAGATGCACCATAGAAAGCATCCTATCGGGCTGCATCACAGCCTGGTACGGCAACTGCTCGGTCCAGGACGGCAAGAAACTTCAGAGAATCGTGAACACCGCCCAGTCCATCACAAGAACCTGCCTCCCAACCATTGACTCCATCTACACCTCCCGCTGCCTGAGGAAAGCGGGCAGCACAATCAAAGATCCACCCCACCCGGCGTACTCACTCTTCCAACTTCTTCCATCGGGCAGGAGATACAGACGTCTGAGAACACGCACGAACAGACTCAAAAGCAGCTTCTTCCCCACTGTCACCAGACTCCTAAATGACCCTCTTATGGACTTACCTCATTAACACTACACCCTGTATGCTTCATCCGATGCCAGTGCGTATGTAGTTACATTGTATATGTTGCGTTGCCCTATTATGTATTTTCTTTTCTTCCCTTTTCTACCAATGGACTTAATGATTATTGAGCTGCTCGCAGAAAAATACTTTTCAATGTACCTTGGTACACGTGACAATAAGCAAATCCAATCCATTCCAATCCAATTCATTTATATGGGGAGACTATCAAGATCAAGATTATTCTCCGATTTACAGAAGTTTCAGTGGGTATTTGGTTGCGACACATGAACATTTTGGGGCGATGACCGAAGCAGCTGATGCAGCAAATTGAGAGAGACTGTTTTCACTTCCAAAAAGACTAGAACCGGAGGAGTATGCTTGATGATGATAGGTAAAACATAAAATCGAGAGCTGAGAAGATTCTCGCATTCACAACTGTTTGAATTCTAGAGCATCAAACAGAAGCAGAAGCATGCACTCAGCTGTGAACCCGTTTTCAAGAGTGCTTCACACAGATAATTCCTCATCCGTTCATTTGGGAAAAACACGTCAACTGATCACTGCCGTGACTCGGATTCGAACCGAGGCTGCTGCGGCCACAACGCAGAGTACTAACCACTACACGATCACGGCGCCACACGTTACCGCTGAGGCAAGCGATAACTGTCGATACAGTAGGTCGTCAACTGTTTGGAACCTATCATGGCCCACACTGTATGACTCTCGAGTTACAACTTTCGTAGATACACAGTTTTGATGCCTGAAACTTGGTTCCATAATAATTTTCCTGCAACAAGGATATATACACTTTAACCCATGCCCTGTAAAAATAACTATGCAACCGCTATAATATATAATACATAGCAAATTCGATATTCGTCCCAAACATATGGTATTTTGACGTTCTCCCGGTGTCTGCATCAGTTTTCTGTGTGTGCCTGCTCGAGGTCCCTCCCACAGTCCAAAAATGCGAAGGTTCGGTAGATTGGCCATGCTGAGGTGTGCCAGATTGTCCATAGATTAATTTTCGCAGTATTGGCCATGATCAACAAGCCGGGTTCCGGGTATTCTACCGAGAAACTTGGTCACGTCGTCCGCTGCTGAATTCTTGAATCCATTTCACCCTGTACCCCTTTCCTCTCATTCCTGAATATTGTCAGTGCTAACAAGCTCTCTCTCTATTTCCCCGGCTGAATTATCCGACAACGTATCAGTTGCACTTTGGAGCGCCTCTAATTCACCATCTCACTCTCTTTGATCCACAGAGAAAATTCTAGGCCCCATTCGTCCCACTGTTGCTATTGAGGTGAATGTCTCTCTTTGGTAATTCAAATGAATATTGATTCACTTTAGATGTGAACTGACTGTTTGAAATCAGAATGAAAGAATGTGGCGTGTTTAATATTTGAACCGGAGGAAAGAAATCAAATAAATGTGGCATGAAATGTAAAAAGCACCAAGGTGGGTGGATTTGATCCCACAGAGGGACGAAGTACAAAAAGCACTTCATCCGGGGGTGGGATAATATCTCGTCGCTGGGTGGCATCGAACCACCTAATTTTCGGTTAACAGCCGAACGTGCTGACCGATAGCGCCACAGAGACGGCAAAGGCTGCTCCTGCATGAACAAGCAACTCAAATCATGATGGAAACAGTCTCATCTTGTCCTCTTCGTAACAGCAAATTCTTGCTGATGCACCAATCTGGAACAAAAGCACAAAAGGCTGGTAAATCTCAGCAGGTATGACAGCATCTGTGGAGAGAGAACTGAGGCTGTGTTTCAAGCGAGGGTGACTTTGTGTCACATAAGGCGCCTCCAGGTTCTACATTCGAGCCACTGTTGTATTTTCTGCCTCAAGATATTCGCAATGAAACTAAAATGAAACTGTTTTTTCTGATGTGCAGTAAGGACAGTTTTCTTAGTTTCTAAATATCTGTTAATTTCTCGAATCATTCTAAACAAGGGAAATGTGTCTTGACTGTCGCTGATCAGTCGCCAGCGGCCTTCGTTCTCCCCGGATTCTGTTTGTCGAAGTGTTACCCGACATTCACGAAACTGGTGCTTGATTTTCGTGTGTCGCTTCATTTCCGTTTTCTCCACTGCCAACTGGCTCTATTTCCAGAAAATTGGCCCACTCATCCTCATTGCATCATGACCAGATGTCAGGTATACACTCATCCCTAGAGCATCTCGAAAGCAAGGACTCCTACATCAGACTCCTATCTATTGACTACAGCTCCGCCTTCAATACCACAATCCCAGCCACGCTCATATCAAAGCTCCAAAACCTAGGACTTGGCTTCCCACCCTGCAACTGGATCCTCGATTTGCTGACCAACAGACCACAATCATTAAGAATGAACAACAACATCTCCTCCACAGTTGTTCTCAACACCGGTGCCCCTCAAGGCTGCGTACTTATCCTCCTACTCTACTCCCTGCACACAGACGACTGCGTGGCGCAACTGGGTTCCAACTCTATCTACAAGTTTGCTGATGATACGACCATAGTGGGCAGGATCTCGAATAACGACGAGTGAGAATACAGGCGGGAGATAGAGAACCTAGTGGAGTGGTGTAGCGACAACAATCGGTCCCTCAGTGCCAGCAATACTAAACAGCTGGCCATTGACTTCAGGAAGCAAAGTACTGTACACACCCCTGTGAGCATCAACGGGGCCGAGGTGGAGATGGTTACCAATTTGAAATTCCTTGAGGTGCACAGCTCCAAAAATCTGTCCCGGTCCACCCACGTCGACGCTACCACCACAAAAGCACAACAGCCCCTATACTTGTTCAGGAAACTAAGGAAATTCGGCATGTCCACATTAACCCTGCGCAACTCTTACAGATGCACCATAGAAAGCATCCTATCGGGCTGCATCAAAGCCTGGTGCAGCAACTGCTCGATCCAGGACGGCAAGAAACTTCAGAGCGTCGTGAACACCGCCCAGTCCATCACAGGAACCTGCCTCCCAACCATTGACACCATCTACACCAATCCAATTCATTTATATGGGGAGACTATCAAGATCAAGATTATTCTCCGCCTTACAGAAGATTCAGTGGTTATTTGGTTGCGACACATGAACATTTTGGGGCGATGACCGAAGAAGCTGATGCAGCAAATTGAGAGAGACTGTTTTCACTTCCAAAAAGACTAGAACCGGAGGAGTATGCTTGATGATGATAGTTAAAATATAAAATCGGGAGCTGAGGAGATTCTCGCATTCACAACTGTTTGAATTCTGGAGCATCAAACAGAAGCAGAAGCATGCACTCAGCTGTGAACCCGTTTTAAAGAGTGCTTCACACAAAGAATCACTCATCGGTTCATTTGGGAAGAACACGTCAACTGACCACTGCCGAAACTTGGATTCGAACCGAGGTTGCTGCGGCCACAACGCAGAGTACTAACCACTATACGATCACGGCGCCACACGTTACCGCTGAGGAAAGCTATAACTGTCGATGCACTAGGTCGTCAACTGTTTGGAACCTATCATGGCCCACACTGTATGACTCTCGAGTTACAACTTTCGTAGATACACTGTTTTGATGCCTGAAATTTGGTTCCATAATAATTTTCCTGCAACAAGGATATATACACTTTAACCCAGGCTCTATAAAAATAACTATGCAACCGCTATAATATATAATACATAGCAAATTCGATATTCGTCCCAAACATATGGTATTTGGACGTTCTCCCGGTGTCTGCATCAGTTTTCTGTGTGTGCCTGCTCGAGGTCCCTCCCACAGTCCAAAAATGTGAAGGTTCGGTAGATTGGCCATGCTGAAGTGTGTCAGATTGTCCATAGATTAAGTTTCGCTGGATTGGCCATGATCAACATGCCGGGATCCGGGTATTCTACCGAGAAACTTGGTCACGTCGTCCGTGCTGATTTTTTGAATCCATTTCACCCTGTATCCCTTTCCTCACATTCCTGAATATTGTCAGTGCTAACAAGCTCTCTCTCTATTTCCCCGGCTGAATTCGCCGCCACGTATCAGTTGCACTTTGGAGCGCTTCTAATTCACCATCTCACTCTCTTTGATCCACAGAGAAAATTCTAGGCCCCATTCGTCCCACTGTTGCTATTGGGGTGAATGTCTCTCTTTGGTAATTCAAATGAATATTGATTCACTTTAGATGTGAACTGACTGTTTGAAATCAGAATGAAAGAATGTGGCGTGTTTAATATTGGAACCGGAAGAAAGAAATCAAATAAGATTCAGTGGGTATTTGGTTGAGACACATGAAAATTTTGGGACGATGACCGAAGAAACTGATGCAGCAAATTGAGAGAGACTGTTTTCACTCCCAAAATGTCAAGAACCGGAGGAGTATGCTTGATGATGATAGTTAAAATTTTCATTTACAAATATAAAATCAGGAGCTGAGGTGATTCTCGCATTCACAACTGTTTGAATTCTGGAGCATCAAACAGAAGCAGAAGCATGCACTCAGCTGTGAACCCGTTTTAAAGAGTGCTTCACACAGAGAATTACTCATCCGTTCATTTGGGAAAAACACGTTAACTGATCACTGCCGTGATTCAGATTCGAACCGAGATTGTTGCGGCCACAACGCAGAGTGCAAATCACTACACGACGACGGCACCACACGTTACCGCCGAGGCAAGCTATAACTGCCGAAGCATTTGGTCATCAACTGTTTCGAACCTATTACGGCACACACTTTATAACTCTCGAATTACAACTTTCGTAGATACACAGTTTTGTTGCCTTAACCTTGGTTCCATAATAATTTTCCTGCAACAAGGATATAGACACTTTAACCCAGGCTCTATAAAAATAACTATGCAACCGCTGTAATATATAATACATTATAAATTCGATATTGGTCCCAGACATATGGTATTTGGACGTTCTCCCGCTGTCTGCATCAGTTTTCTGTGCCTGCTCGAGATCCCTCCCACAGTCCCGAGTTGGGTAGGGTGCTCTTTCCAAGAGCTGGTGCAGACTCTATGGGCCGAATGGCCTCCTTCTGCACGGTAAATTCTATCTATGAAATCCAAAGATGAAAATGAATGAAATCCGCTTATTGTCACAAGTAGGCTTCAATGGAGTTACTGTGAAAAGCCCCTAGTCTCCACATTCTGGCGCCTGTTCGGGGAGGCTGGTACGGGAAGGTGTGAAGGTTCGGTAGATTGGCCATGCTGAAGTTTGCCAGATTATCCATAGATTAAATTTCGCTGGATTGGCTATGATCAACCTGCCGGGTTCCGAGTGCTCTACGGAGAAGCTTGGTCACGTCGTCCCCTGCTGATTTTTTTGAATCCATTCCACCCTGCATCCCTTTCCTCTCATTCCTGAATATTGTCAGTGCCAACAAGCTCTCTCTCTATTTCCACGATTAAATTCTCCCCCGATGTATCAGTTACACTTTGGAGCGCCTCTAATTCACCATCTCACTCTCTTTGATCCACAGAGCAAAATCTAGGCCCCTTTCGTCCCACTGTTGCTATTGGGGTGACTGTCTCTCTCTGGTAATTCAAATTAATATTGATTCACTGTTTAGATGTGAACTGACTGTTTCAAATCAGAATGACAGCATTTGGCGTGTTTAATATTGGAACCGGATGAAAGAAATCAAATCAATGAAGCATGAAATGTAAAAAGCACCAAGGTGGGTGAATTCGATCCCACAGAGAGACGAAGTACAAAAAAAAGTTATCCGGGAGTGGGATAACACTTCGTCTGTGGGTCGAATCGAACCACAACCACCAACTTTTACGGTGAACAGTCGTATGCACTAACCGATTGCGCCACAGAGACGGCAAATGCGGTTTTAGCACTAACGCACAAGCTAAGATATAATGGAAACTATTCAACCTGTCCACATCGTGCCAGGAAATCCTTGCCGATGCACCAATCTGGAACATAAACACAAAAGGCTTAGCAATCTCAGCAGGTCTGACAGCATCTGTGGAGAGAGAACGGAGTCTGTGTTTCAAGCCAGGGTGACTTTCTGTCATAGAACAAAGATTACACCATTACCCGTTAGCCATGTCAATAACGCGCCTCCAGCCTTCTACATTCGAGCCATTGTTGTATTTTCTGCTTCCCGATATTCGCAATGAAATTGTAATTAAACTGTATTTTCTGATGTGCGGTAAGGACAGTTTTCTTAGTTTCTAAATATCAGTTAATTTCTCGAATCATTCTCATCAAAGGAAATGGGTCTTGACTGTCGCTGGTCAGTCGGGCAGCGCCCTTCGTTCTCCCCGGATTCTGTTTCTCGAAGTGTTTCCCAACATTCACAAAACTGGTGCTTGATTTTCGTGTGTCGCTTCGTTTCCGTTTTCCCCACTGTCAAGTGGCTCTACTTCCCAACATTCTGCCCATTCCTCCGCATTGCATCATTACCAAATGTCAGGAAATTCATTTATATGGAGAGACTATCGAGACGAAGATTATTCTCCGCGTTCCAGAAGATTCAGTGGATATTTGGTTGAGAGACTTGAAAATTTTGGGTGAATCACCGAAGAAGCTGATGCAGCAAATTGAGAGAGACTGTTTTCACTTTCAAAACGACAAGAACCGGAGCAATATGCTTGACGATGATAGTTAAAATATGACCCCGCGAGCTGAGCGCATTCTCGTATTCACAATCGATTGAATTCTGGAGCATCAAGCAGGAGCAGAAGCATGCACTCAGTTGTGAACCCATTTAAAAGAGTCCTTGACACAGAGGTTTCCTCATCCGTTCATTTGTGAAATGCACATCAACTGATCGCTGCCGTGACTCGGATTCCAGCCGAGTTTGCTGCGGCCACAACGCAGAGTGCAAACCACAATACAATCACGGCGCCACACGTTCCCGCCCAGGAAAACAGTAACTGTCGAGTCCTTGGTCATAAATTTTTTGGAATCGATCATGGCCCACAATTTATGACTCTCTAGTTACAACTTTAGTAAATACACAGTTTGGATACCTTAACCTTGGTTCCATAACAATGCCCCTGCAACAAGGATATATACACTGTAACCCAGGTTCATAAACTTAACAGTGCAACCGCAAAAATATAGATAGCATAACAATTTCGATTTTCGTGCCAAACATACGGTATTTGGATGCTTCTGCTCCTGTTTGATGCTCCAGAATTAAAACGGTTGTGAATACGAGAATCTCCTCAGCTCCCGGTTTTATATTTGAACTATTATCATCATGCATACTACTCCGGTTCTTGAATTTTTCGAAGAGAAAACAATCTCGCTCAATGTGCTGCATCAGCTTCTTCGGCCATTCACCCAAAATATTCAAGCGTCTCAACCAAATATCCACTGAACATTCTGATTACGCGGAGAATAATCTTTGTCTCGGTAGTCTCTCCATATAAAGGAATTTTCTGACATCTGGTCATTATGCAATGAGGAGGAGTGGGCAGAATGTTGGGAAACAGAGCCACTTGGAAGTGGAGAAAACTGAAACGAAGCGACACACGAAAATCAAGCACTATTTTGTGAATTTTGTGAGACACTTTGAGAAACGGAATCCGGGGAGAACGAATGGCGCTGCCCGACTTACCAGAGGCAGTCAAGACACATTTCCCTTGTTTAGAATGATTCGATAATTAACTGATATTTAGTAATTAAGAAAACTGTCCTTACTGCACATCAGAAAATACATATTTCATTTTAGTTTCATTGCGAATATCTGGGAGCAGAAAATACAACAATGGCTCGAATGTAGAAGGCTTGAGACGCGTTGTTGACAGGCCTCGGGATAATGGTGTAGTCTTCGTTCCGTGACACAATGTCACCCTGGCTTGAAACACAGACTCCGTTCTCTCTCCACAAATGCTGTCAGATCTGGTGAGTTCCCCAGCGTTTTGTGTTTTTGTTCCAGATTGGTGCATCAGCAAGAATTTGCTGTTCCGATGTGGACAAGATGAGACTGTTTCCATCATAATTTGGCTTGTTATTTCGAGCAAAAGCCGCATTTGTCGTCTCTGTGCCGCAATCGGTTAGTGGGTTCGGCTGTTAATCAAAACATTGATGGTTCGATCCCAACCAGTGACGATGTGTTATCCCACTCCCGGATGAAGTGTTTTTCATACATTGTCCTTCTGTGCCACGGAATCACCCACCTTGGTGGTGATCAAGGTGTTAGGATTCATAACAAAGACATAAAAAACAGCATAAGTGTACTTTACCTGAATGCTCGTTGTATACAAAATAAGGTAAATGAGTTGATGGCGCAAATCATCCTGAATGACTATGATTTAGTGGCCATTACTGAAACATGGTTAAAATATGGTCACGACTGGGAGTTAAATATCCAAGTATATCAGACTGTACGAAAGGATAGAATGGACGGTAAGGGCGGTGGTGTAGCTTTGTTGTTTAAGGATGGCATCCGGGCAATAGTAAGGGATAATGTTGGTGCTATGGAGGACAAGGTTAAATCAATTTGGGTGGAAATCAGGAATAGTAAGGCGAAAAGGTCACTGATAGGAGTAGTCTATAGGCCACCAAATAGTAACAGGATGGTAGGGCAGGCAATATGCAAAGAAATAAAGGATGCATGTAGAAATGGTACAGCGGTTATCATGGGAGATTTGAATCTGCATATCGATTGGTTTAACAAGGTTGGTAAAGGCAGCCTTGAGGAGGAGTTTATAAAATGTGCCCGGGATAATTTCCTGGAATAGTGTGTAATGGAACCTACAAGGGAACAAGCGGTCCTAGATCTGGTCCTGTGTAATGAGGCAGGATTGATTAATGATCTCATAGTTCGGGATCCTCTTGGAACGAGCGACCACAATATGGTGGAATTTAAAATACAGTTGGAGGATGACAAGGTAAAATCAAACACTAGTGTTTTGTGCTTAAACAAAGGCGATTACAATGGTATGAGAGAAGAGATAGCTAAGGTAGACTGGGAGCAAAGACTTCACGGTGAAGCAGTTGAGGAACAGTGGAGAACCTTCCGAGCGATCTTTCTCAGTGTTCAGAAAAGGTTCATACCGACAAAAAAGAAAGACGGCAGAAAGGGGAAAACTCGACCGTGGATATCTAAGGAGGTGAGGGAGAGTATCAAATTGAAGGAAAACACATACAAAGTGCAAAATGTGGTGGGAGACTAGAGGACTGGGAAATCTTTAGGGGACAACAAACAGCTACTAAAAAAAGTCATAAAGAAGAGTAAGGTAGACTATGCAAGTAAACTGGCTCAGAACTTAAAAGCAGATAGTAAAAGTTTCTACAAATATATAAGACAAAAAAAGAGTGGCTAAGGTAAATATTGGTCCTTTGGAAGATGAGAAGGGAGATTTAATAATAGGAGACGAGGAAATGGCTGAGGAGCTGAACTGTTTTTTGGGTCAGTCTTCACAGTGGAGGACACAAATAACATGCCAGTGACTGATGGAAATAAAGATATGATAGGTGAGGACCTTGAGATGATTGTAATCACTAAGGAGGCAGTATTGGGCAAGCTAATGGGGCTAAAGGTAGACAAGTTTCCTGGCCCTGATGGGATGCATCCCAGAGTGTTAAAAGAGATGGCTAGGGAAATTGTGAACGCACTAGTGACAATTTATCAAAATTCACTAGACTCTGGGGTGGTCCCAGAGGATTGGAAAGTAGCAAACGTGACACCACTGTTAAAAAAAGGAGGTCGGCGGAAATCGGGTAATTATAGGCCGGTAAGCTTAACTTCGGTTGCAGGGAAAATGATGGAATCTATCATTAAGGAGGAAATAGCGGGGCACCTGGAGGGAAATTGTCCCATTGGGCAGACGCAGCATGGGTTCACAAAGGGTAGGTCGTGTCTGACTAATTTGGTAGAATGTTTTGAGGACGTTACCAGTGCAGTAGATAACGGGGAGCCAATGGATGTGGTATATCTGGATTTTCAGAACGCTTTTGACAAGGTGCCACACAAAAGGTTGCTGCATAAACTAAAGATGCATGGCATTGAGGGTAAAGTGGTAGCATGGGTAGAGGATTGGTTAACTAAGAGAAAGCAGAGAGTGGGGATAAATGGGTGTTTCTCTGGTTGGCAACCTGTAACTAGTGGGGTCCCTAAAGGATCAGTGTTGGGCCCGCAGTTGTTCACAATTTACATAGACGATTTGGAGTTGGGGACCAAGTGCAATGTGTCAAAGTTTGCAGACGACACTAAGATGAGTGGTAAAGCAAAAAGTGCAGAGGATAAAGGAAGTCTGCAGAAGGATTTGGATAGGTTAGGTGAATGGACTAGGGTCTGGCAGATGGAATTCAATGTTGTCAAGTGTGAGGCTATCCATTTTGGGAGGAATAACAGCAGAATGGATTATTATTTAAACGGTAAGATGCTAAAACATGCTGCTGTGCAGAGGGACCTGGGTGTGCTGGTGCACGAGTCACAAAAAGTTGGTGTGCAGGTGCAATAGGTGATTAAGAAGGCTAATCGAGTTTTGTCTTTCATTGCTATAGGGATGGAGTTCAAGGCTAGGGATGTTATGCTGCAATTGGATAGGGTGTTGGTGAGGCCGCATCTGGAGTATTGTGTTCAGTTTTGGTCTCCTTACCTGAGAAAGGACATATTGGCACTGGAGGGAGTGCAGAGGAGATTCACGAGGTTGATCCCAGAGTTGAGGGGATTAGATTATGACGACAGGTTGAGTAGACTGGGACTGTACTCATTGGAGTTTAGAAGGATGTGGGGGGATCTTATTGAAACATATAAAATTATGAAGGGAATAGATAGGATAGATGCGGGCAGGTTGTTTCCACTGGTCGGGGAAAGCAGAACTAGGGGGCATAGCCTCAAAATAAGGGGAAGTAGATTTAGGACGGAGCGTAGGAGGAACTTCTTCACCGAAAGGGTTGTGAATCTCTGGAATTCCTTGCCCAGTGAAGAAGTTGAGGCTCCATCTTTAAACGTTTTTAAGAAAAAGATAGATACCTTTCTAAAGAATAAAGGGATTCGGGGATATGGTGTACGGGCCGGAGAGTGGAGCTGAGTCCACAAAGATCAGCCATGATCTCATTAAATGGCGGAGCAGGCTCGAGGGGCCAGATGGCCTACTCCTGTTCCTAGTTCTTATGTTCTTATGTTTGGTGCTTTTTAAATTTCATGCCACATTGATTTGATTTCTCTCCTCCGGTTCCAATATTAATCATGCCAAATGCTGTAATTCTGATTTTAAACAGTCAGTTCACAACCAAAGAGTTAATCAATATTTATTTGAACTACCATAGTGAGACATTCACCCCAATAGCAACAGTGGGACGAACGGGGCCTGGATTTTTCTCTTTGGATCAAAGAGGGCGAGACGGCGAATGAGAGCCGCTGAAAAGTGCAACTGGTATGTGGGCGGAGTAGTTCAATCGTGGAAATAGAGAGAGAATTGGGCTTTACCAAGATGGCGCCGGAGCGAGGCGACTCTCTGCGAGCTCTCACAAACAGATCAACTTTTAACTTAACTTATCCTCGTTCTAATCTTTTAAAATTTAATTCTAAACATTATTACTAACCTCTCTCTTTTATCCTCTCTTGCAGACTTGAACATCCTCCGAGGCCCTTGGAGACCTTTTGACCCGACCCGACCTGACTTCCGCGACCTGGAAGAAGATCGGGCCCAAACCGGAAGTGAAGCCCCGACCTCGATTTGGAGACGATCCGGACCTCGCAGCTCCAAAGCCGGCCTAACTACCGATGCCAGCCCCCGGATCGCCTTGCCCAGTCCCCGGAGCACCCGACCCGACCCCTGACGGCAAGACCTGGCCCAACGCGACCCCGAGAGACCTGCCCAGCGACCCGACCCCGAGAGGCCCGCCCAGCGACCCGATCTACCTGGTGAATGAAGAAAGAAAAATCCACGTGGAGGCTCGACCGGGCCTACTTCAAGATCCGACCCCAGGAGCGCCCAGGGCGGGAACAGACCACGGAACCCAACCCAACCTGCCTCAGGAAGCCCGTGCCCATGACCCAGGATCCCCGAAACGGCGGAGACCACGCGCAAGGACCCAAATGCGCTGCAATTTATTCCCACGCCCACAGAACGCCGGGACACATCCGGACCGCAAACGTGCCCCCTAGCAATCCCTCTACCTCAACCAGTGCCCAGGATCCTGTCAAACACGACCCCAGATACGTAGTCAGTGCCCTGGTCCCCGCCAGCACCCTGGACCCCGCCAGACGCAACCACTTACCTTCCACAAGAGCAGACATTGGCCATCGGATCCCAGGATCATCCAGCAGCAGCCGCCGACCGAGGAAGCGAGGGAAACACGGCGGTCTGCAGGTTAGACTGAAGCAATGCGGTTTCAAGACCCCTCTCCCCAGCATACTCCTGGCAAACGTCCAAACAATCGATGACAAGCTGGATGAACTTAACGCCAGACTTACCTCTCAGAGGGAAGTAACGGACTGCTGTGTGCTCTGTTTCACAGAGACATTGCTCACCCCTGCCTCACCGGACTCTGCCATACAACCTGAAGGCTTCTCAATTCACCGGATGGACCGCACGGCATCATCAGGCAAAGCGAAGGGTGGAGGGGTTTGCCTCCTCATCACCTCCTCCTGGTGCTTGGATGTGGCGACTCTGGCGACCTACTGCTCCCCAGACCTGGAATACCAGACCATGAAATGCCGCCCATATTATCTTCCACGCAAATTCACCAGCCATTATCACAGTGGTCTACATCACACCCCAGGCAGTAGTGAGGAAGGCGCTGGACAAACTATACACAGTAATAAACAACTATGAAACAGAACACCCGGAGGCCTTGTTCATCATGGCCGGAGACTTCAACAAGGCCAACCTCAAGAGTGTACTGCCAAAATTCCACCAGCAAATCTCCTGTCCCACCAGTGGTGACAACACTCTTGACCACTGCTACTCAAAAATCAAGGGCGCCTACCGTTCCATCCCCCGACCGCACTTTGGGAAATCAGACCAAAAGACGGTGCTCCTTCTCCCGGCATACAAGCAGAAACTCAAGCGGGAGAATCCAGCTAAGAAGGTTGTGCAGTGCTGGTCCGAGGAGACAGAAGAGCTCTTACGTGACTTCTTAGAGACAGTGGACTGGTCCATATTTAAGAACTCAGCGACCAGCTTAAATGAGTATGCCACCACCGTCACAGACTTCATCAGCAAATGTGTGGACGACTGCATGCCAAAGAAAGCAGTACGTGCGTTCCCCAACCGGAAACCATGGCTCAATCGCGAGATTGACTCCCTACTGAAGGACAGATCTGAGGCGTTCAAGGCAGACGACCTTGACCTATACAAGAAATCCAGGTACGACCTCCGCAAAGCCATCCGGAATGCCAAGAGAGAATATCAAACCAAGATAGAGTCTCAGACAGACTCTCGGCGGTTGTGGCAAGGACAAAACAACATAACGGGCTGCAAAGCGAAGCCGAACAGTATCTCTGGCAGCAGCGCACCCCTCCCCGATGAACTCAATGCATTCTATGCTTGGTTCGAGCAGGTAACCAACAATCCGCTGGCGAGTGCCCCAGTAGCCCATAATTCACCTATACCCACCATCACAGCTTCCGAAGTCAGATTGGCCTTCCTGAAAGTGAACCCTCGGAAGGCGACGGGCCCAGACGGGATCCCTGGTCGTGCACTCAGAGCCTGCATGGACCAGCTGGCAGAGGTATTCACGGACATCTTTAACCTGTCCCTACTCCACTCCGAGGTCCCCACCTGCTTCAAGAAGACCACCATCATACCGGTACCAAAGAAGAACCAGGCAACGTGCCTCAATGACTACCGACCAGTGGCCCTGACTTCAGTCGTAATGAAGTGCTTCGAGAGGTTGATAATGATGCGCATCACCTCCATACTCCCAGAACACCTTGATCCACTGCAATTCGCATACCGCTGCAACCGGTCCACATCAGACACCATTTCCCTGGCCCTACACACATCCCTAGAGCATCTCGAAAACAAGGACTCCTACATTATACTCCTATTTAGTGACTACAGCTCCGCCTTCAACACCATAATCCGAGCCAAGCTCATATCAAAGCTCAAAAACCGAGGACTTGGCTCCCCACTCTGCAACTGGATCCTCAATTTTCTGACCAACAGACCACAATCAGTAAGAATGAACAACAACACCTCCTCCACAATAGTCCTCAACACCGGCGCCCCGCAAGGCTGCGTACTTAGCCCCCTACTCTACTCCGTGTACACAAATGACTGCATGGCAAAACTTGGTTCCAACTCCATCTACAAGTTTGCTGACGATACAACCATAGTGGGCTGGATCTCGAATAACGATGAGTCCAAATACAGGAGGGAGATGGAAAACCTAGTGGAGTGGTGTAGTGGCAACAATCTCTCCCTCAATGCCAGCAAAAATAAAGAGCTGGTAATTGACTTCAGGAAGCAAAGTACTGTACACACCCCTGTCAGCATCAACGGGGCCGAGGTGGAGATGGTTAGCAGTTTCAAATTCCTAGGTATGCACATCTCCAAAAGTCTGTCCTGGTCCACCCACGTGGATGCTACCACCAAGAAAGCACAACAGCGCCTATACTTCCTCAGGAAACGTAAGAAATTCGGCATGTCCACATTGACTCTGACCAACTTTTACAGATGCACCATAGAAAGCATCCTATCAGGCTGCATCACAGCCTGGTATGGCAACTGCTCGGCCCAGGACCGCAAGAAACTTCAGAGAGTGGTGAACACCGCCCAGTCCATCACACGAACCTTCCTCCCATCCATTGACTCCATCTACACCTCCCGCTGCCTGGGGAAAGCGGGCAGTATAATCAAAGATCCCTCCCACCCGGCTTACTCACTCTTCCAACTTCTTCCATCGGGCAGGAGATACAGAAGTCTGAGAACACGCGCAAACAGACTCAAAAACAGCTTCTTCCCCACTGTCATCAGACTCCTAAATGACCCTCTTATGGACTGATTTCATGAACACTACACCCTGTATGCTTCATCCGATGCCAGTGCTTTTGTAGTTACATTGTATATGTTGTGTTGCCCTATTATGTATTTTCTTTTATTCCCTTTTCTTCTCATGTACTTAATGATCTGTTGAGCTGCTCGCAGAAAAATACTTTTCACTGTACCTCGGTACACGTGACAATAAAAAAATCCAATCCAATCCAATCCAGTTTGTTTGTGCTGACAATATTCAGGAATGAGAGGAAAGGGATACAGGGTGAAATGGTTTCAAAAAATCAGCAAGGGACGACGTGACCAAGCTCCTCCGTAGAATACCCGTAAGCTGGCACGTTGATCATGGCCAATCCAGCGAAACTGCTAATCGATGGACATCTGGGACTCTTTAGCATGGCCAATCCACCGAACCTTCACATCTTTGTAATGTGGGGGGCCCCCGAGCAGTCGGCGAAAACAGATGCAGACCCCGGGAGAACGTCCAAAAACCAGATGTTTGGGATGTATATGGAAATTGTTATGTATTATATATTATAGCGGGTTGCATTGTTATTTTGATGAGCCTTGGTTAAAATGTATATATCGTGGTTGCAGGAACATTATCATGGAACCAAGGTTACGGCATCCAAACTGTGTATCTCCTAAAGCTGTAATTAGAGAGTCATAAACTGTGGGCCATGATAGATTCCAAACAGTTTCATCGACATATACTTCCTCAGGAAACTTAGGAAATTCGGCATGTCCACATTGACTCTTACCAACTTTTACAGATGCACCATAGAAAGCATCCTGTCAGGCTGCATCACAGCCTGGTACGGCAACTGCTCGGTCCAGGACGGCAAGAAACTTCAGAGAGTGGTGAACACCGCCCAGTCCATCACACGAACCTGCCTCCCATCCATTGACTCCGTCTACACCTCCCGCTGCCTGGGGAAAGCGGGCAGTATAATCAAAGATCCCTCCCACCTCCCACATCGACAGTTATACCTTCCCTCGGCGGTAATGTCTGTTTGGAAGTGAAAACAGTCTCTCTCCATTTGCTGCGTCAGCTTCTTTGGCCATTCACCCAAAATGTTCAAGTGTCTCAACCAAATACCCACTGAACATTCAGTATAGGCGGAGAATAATCTTGGCCTCGAGAGTCTCTCCCTATAAATGAATTTCCTGACATCTGGTCATGAAACAATGAGGAGGTGTGGGCAGAATGTTGGTAAATGGAGCCACTTGGCAGTGGAGAAAACGGAAATGAAGCGCCACACGAAAGCCAAGCACTATTTACTGAATTTTGGGAAACACTTCGAGAAACAGAATCCGGCGAGAACGAAGGCCACTGCCCGACTGATCAAAGGCAGTCAAGACACATTTCTCTTGATTAGAATGATTCGAGAAATGAACTTGCATTTTGAAACTAAGAAAACATTCCTTACTGCACATTAGTAAATGCTGTTTATTCGTAGTTTCATTGCGAATATCTGGATGCAGGAAATACAACAATGGCACGAATGTAGAAGGCTGGAGGCACGTGATTGAGGTCGACGGATAACGGTGTACTCTTCGTTCTGTGACACAGTCACCCTGGCTTGAAACACAGACGCCGTTCTCTCTCTACAGATGCTGTCAGACGCTGAAATAGCCCAGCCTTTTGTATTTTTGTTCAAGATTGGTGCATCGGCAATTATTTGCTATTATGATGTGGACAAGATGAGATTGTTTCCATCATTATTTGGCATGTTAATTCGAGGGAAAGCAATATTTCTTGTCTCTGTGGCGCAATCAGTTAGCGCGTTCGGCTGTTAACCGAAATGTTGATGGTTCGGTCCCACCCAGAAACGAAATGTCATACCACACCCGGATGACGAGTTTTTTTATACTTCGTTCCTCTGTGGGATCGAATCACCCACCTTGCTGCTTTTTATATTTCATGCCACATTGAGTTGATTTCTTTCCTCCAGTACCAATATTAAACAAGCCAAATGCTGTCATTCTGATTTTAAACAGTCAGTTCACATCCAAAAGTTAATCAATATTAATTTGAACTACCAGAGAGAGACATCACCCCAATAGCAACAGTGGGGCGAAAGGGGCCTAGATTTTTCTCTTTTGATCAAAGAGGGCGGGACCGCGAATGGGAGGCGCTCCAAAGTGCAACTGGTATGTGGGCGGATAAGTTCAATCGTGGAAATAGAGAGAGAGAGTTTGTTTGCACGAACAATATTCAGGAATGAGAGGAAATGTATACAGAGTGAAATGGTTCCAAGAAAATCAGCAGGAGACGACGTGACCAAACTCCTCCGTAGAATACCCGTAACCCGGCACGTTGATCATGGCCGAGCCAGCGAAACTGCTAATGCATGGACAATCTGGCACTCTTTAGTACAGAACATAGAACATTACAACGCAGTACAAACCACTCTAAAGCCCATCTACACTATTGCCTTATCGTCCATAAGTCTATCCAATGGCCATTCGAATGCCCTTCGTGTTGGCAAGTCCACTACTGTTGCAGGCAGGGCATTCCACGCCCTTACTAATCTCTGAATAAAGAACCGACCTCTGACATCTGTCCTCTATCTATCCCCTCAATTTAATGCTATGTCCCCTCGTGCTAGACATCACCATCCGAGGAAAAAGGCTCTCACTGTCCACCCGATCCAATCCTCTGATCATCTAGTATGCCCCAATTAAGTCACCTCCTAACCGTCTTCTCTCTAACGAAAACAGCCTCAAGTCCCTCAGCCTTTCCTCATAAGATGTTCCCTCCATACCAGGCAACATTCTGTTAAATCTCCTCTGCACCCTTTCCTATGCTTCAACATCCTTCCTATAATGCATTGACCAGAATTGCACGCAATTCTCCAAATGCACCAGAGTTTTGTACATCTGCAACATGACCTCATGGCTCCGAAACTCAATCCCTCTACCAATAAAAGCTAACACACCGGAGGCCGTCTTAACAACCCTCTCAACCTGGGTGGCAACTTTCAGGGATATATCTGCATGGACACCGAGATCTCTCTGCTCATCCACACTGCCAAGAATCTTACCATTAGCCCAGTACTCTGTCTTCCTGTTATTCCTTCCAAAATGAATCACCTCATACTTTTCTGCATTAATCTCCATTTGCCACCTCTGACCCCAGCGCTGCAGCCTATCTACGTCCCTCTGTAACTTGTAACATCCTTCCGCACTGTCCACAACTCCACCAATTTTAGTGTCAGTAAAAAAAATGACAAACAGCAGTGGCCCCAAAGCAGATGCTTCTGGTACACCACTAGTAACAGGACTCCAGTCTGAAAATTTCCCATCAACCGCCACCCTTCTTCCCGCTAGCCAATTTCTGATCCAAACTGCTAAATCACCCTGAATCCCATGCCTCTGTATTTTCTGCAGGAGCCTACCGTGGGGAACCTTATCAAATGCTTTACTGAAATCCATATACACCACATCAACTGCTTTACCCTCATCCACCTATTTGGTCACGTTCTCAATGAACCCAATAAGGTTTGTGAGGCACGACCTACCCTTCACAAAACCGTGTTGACTATCTCTAATCAAATTATTCCTTTCCAGATGATTATACATCCTATCTCTTATAAACCTTCACAATATTTTGACCACAACAGAAGTAAGGCTCACTGGTCTATAGTTACCGAGGTTGTCTCTACCCCCCCCCCCCCTTCTTGAACAAGGGGACAACATTTGCTATCCTCCAGTCTTCAGGCTCTATTCCTGGAGACAAAGATAACTTAAAGATCAAAGCCAAAGGCTCAGCAATCTCCTCCCTCGCTTCCCAGAGAATATGATGATCTATCCCATCCGGTCCAGGGGACTTATCTATTTTCACACTTTCCAGAATTGCTAACACCTCCTCTTTATGAACCTCAAGCCCTTCTAGTCTAGTAGCCTGAATCTCAGTATTCCCCTCGACATCATTGTCTCTTTCCTGTGTGAATACTGACAAAAAATATTCATTTATCACGTCTCCTATCTCCTCGAACTAGACGCACAACTTCCCACTACTGTCCTTGACTGGCCCTACTCTTACCTTAGTCATTCTTTTATTCCTGACATATCTGTAGAAAACTTTAGGGTTATCCTTGATCCTACGTGCCAAAGACTTCTCATGTCCCCTCCTAGCTCTTCTTAGCTCTCTCTTTAGGTCCTTCCCAGCTAACTTGTAACTCTCGAGCGCCCTAACTGAACCTTCATGTCTCATCTTTACATATGCCTCCTTCTTCCTCTTGACAAGTGTTTCGACTGCTTTAGTAAACCACGGTTCCCTTGCTCGTCCACTTCCTCCCTGCCTGACAGGTACATACTTATCAACGACACCCAGTAGCTGTTCCTTGAACAAGCTCCACATTTCCATTGTGCCCATCCCCTGCAGTTTTCCTCTCCATCGGAGGCATCCTAAGTCTTGCCTCGTCGCATCATACTTGCGTTTCCCCCAGATATAACTCTTGCCCTGCGGTATATACCTATTCCGACCATCACTAAAGTAAACGTAATCGAATTGCGGTCATTATGACCAAAGTGCTCACCTACCTCCAAATCTAACACCTGTCCTGGTTCATTACCCAGTACCAAATCCAATATGGCGTCGCTTCTCGTTGGCCTATCTACATACTTTGTCAGGAAACCCTCCTGCACACATTGGACAAAAAAGGAACCATCTAAAGTACTCGAACTGTAGCATATCCAGTCAATATTTGGAAAGTTAATGTCCCCCTTAACAGCTACCCTGTTGCTTTCGCTCCTATACAGAATCATCTTTGCAATCGTTTCCTCTACATCTCTGGAACCTTTCGGAGGCTTAAAGAAAACCCCTAACACGGTGACCTCTCCTTTCCTGTTTCTAACCTCAGCCCATACTACCTCAGTAGACGAGTCCTCATCAAACATCCTTTCTGCCACCTTAATACTGACCTTGACTAACAATGCCACCCCTCCCCTTCTTTTACCACCTTCTCTGAGCTTACTGAAATGCTAAGCACCGGCACCTGCAACAACCATTCCTATCCCTGCTCTATCCATGTCTCCAAAATGGCCACAACATCGAAGTCCCAGGTATCAACCCATGCCGCAAGTTCACCCACCTTATTGAAGATACTCCTGGCATTGAAGAAGACACACTTTAAACCACCTTCCTGCCTGCCGGTACACTCCTGCAACTTTCAAACCTTACTCATGACCTCACTATTCTCAACCGCCTGTATACTGGAGCTACAATTCAGGTTCCCAAACCCCTGCTGAACCAGTTTAAACCCTCTCGAAGAGCATTAGCATATCACCCCCCCCCCCCGCCCCCCAGGGATATTGGTATCCCTTTGGTCCAGGTGTAGACCATCCCGTTTGTAGAGGTCCCACCGACCCCAGAATGAGTCCCAATTATCCAGAAATCTGAAACCCTCCCTTCTGCACCATCCCTGTAGCCACATTTTCAACTCCTCTTTCTCCCTAGTCCTCGTGTCGCTATCACGTGGCACGGGTAACAACCCAGAGATAATAACTCTGTTTGTCCTAGATCTAAGTTTCCACCCTAGCTCCCTGAATTCCTGCCTTACATCCCTATCCCTTTTCCTACCTACATCGTTGGTACCTTTGTGGACCACGACTTGGGGCTCCTCCCCCTCCCCCTTTGGGATCCCGAAAACATGATCCGAGACATCACGCACCCTAGCACCTGGGAGGCAACACACCAACCGCGAGTCTCTCGTTCCCACATAATCTACTATCTATCCCCCTAACTATGGAGTCTCCAATGACTAATGCTCTACTCCTCTCCCACTTCCCTTCTGAGCAACAGGTAAAGACTCTGTGCCAGAGACCTGGATTCCATGGCTTACCCCTGGGAAGTCCCGCTCCCCCCCCCCCCCAACATTATCCAAAGTGGTATACTTGTTACTAAGGGGAACGACCAAAGGGGATCCCTGTACTGACTGCTTCCTCTCAGCCCCTCTCACTGTCACTCATTTATCTTTATTCTTCCGAGTAACCACATCCCTGAAGCTTCTATCTATGACCACCTCTGCCTCCCGAATGATTCGAAGTTCATCCAGCTCCAGTTCCCTAACGCGGTTTCAGAGGATCTGGAGATGGTTGCACTTTCCACAGATGAAATCAGCAGGGACGCGGACGGCATCCCTCACCTCAAATATCCTGCAGGAGGAACATTGCACTACCTTCCGTGCCAGCCCCTCTAGATAAAAAAGAAAAAGAAAGAAAGAGCTTATCTGTTATTAGTATGGCCAATCCACCGAACTTCCACATCTTTGGACTGCGGGACGGACCTCGAGCAGGAGGAGAAAACCGTTGCAGACACCGGGAGTACGTCCAAATAACATAATATCGAAATTGTTATGCAGTAGATATAATAGGGGTTGCATTGTTATTTTTATGAATCTGGTTAAAGTGTATATATCCTTGTTGGTGGTTCGATCTCACCCAGAGACGAAGTGTTATCCCAGCCCCGGATGAAGTATTCTTTATACTTCCTCCGTCTGTGGAATCGAATCACCCACCGTGGTGCTTTTTATATTTCATGCCACGTTGATTTGATTTCTTTCCTCCGGCTCCAACATTAAACACGCCAAATGCTTTCATTCTGATTTTAAACAGTCAGTTCACATCCAATGAGTTGAGCAATATTAATTTGAACTACCATCGAGAGACATTTACCCCAATAGCAACAGTGGGACAAAAAGGATCCCATTTTACTCTTTGGATCAATGAGGGTGAGACGGTGCATGAGATGCGCTCCAAAGTGCAACTGGTATTGATGATGGAGGGTCAGATGATGTGGAGTCTGTGTGGGTAGAGTTGAGGAACCGCAAAGGCAAAAAAAACATAATGGGAGTTATGTACAGGCCTCCTAACAGTGGTTAGGACCGGGGGCACAAAATGCACCACGAAATAGAAAGTGCATGTCAGAAAGGCAAGGTCACAGTGATCATGGGGGACTTTAATATGCACGTGGACTGGGTAAATAATGCTGCCAGTGGACCCAAGGAAAGGAAATTCATTGAATGTTTACAGGAGGGCTTTTTGGAACAGCTTGTGATGGAGCCCACGAGGGAACAGGCCATTCTGGACTTAGTGTCATGTAATGAGCCAGACTTGATTAAAGATCTTAAAGTAAGGGAGCACTTAGGAGGCAGTGATCATAATATGGTCGAATTCAATCTCCAATTTGAAAGAAAGAAGGTAGAATCTGATGTAAAGGTGCTACAGTTAAACAAAGGTAACTACAGGGGCATGAGGGAGGAACTGACGAAACTCGACTGGGAGCAGAGCCTAGTGGGAAAGACAGTAGAACAGCAATGGCAGGAATTTCTGGGGTAATTGAGGACACAGTACAGAGGTTCATCCCAAAGAAAAGAAAGGTTATCAGAGGGGGGATTAGGCAGCCATGGCTGACAAAGGAAGTTAGGGAATGCATCAAAGCAAAAGAGAAAGCCTATAATGGGGCAAAGAGTAGTGGGAAGTCAGAAGATTGGGAAGGTTACAAAAACAAACAGAGGATAACAAAGAGAGAAATAAGGAAAGAGAGGATCAAATATGAAGGCAGGCTAGCCAGTAACATTAGGAATGATAGTAAAATTTTCTTTAAATACAATAAAAACAAACGGGAGGCAAAAGTTGACATTGGGCCGCTCCAAAATGACGCTGGTAATTTTGTGATGGGAGTCAAGGAAATAGTTGAGGAACTGAATAAGTACTTTGCGTCAGTCTTCACAGTAGAAGACATGAGTAATATCCCAACAATACCAGAGAGTCAGGGGGCAGAGTTGAATATGGTAGCCATCACAAAGGAGTAAGTGCTCGAGAAATTAAGAGGTCTAAAAATTGATAAATCTCCGGGCCCAGATGGGCTACATCCTAGAGTTCTAAAGGAGATAGCTGAAGAAATACTGGAGGCGTTAGTTATGATCTTTCAAAAGTCACTGGAGTCGGGGAAAGTCCCAGAGGATTGGAAAATCGCTGTTGTAACCCCCCTGTTCAAGAAGGGAACAAGGAAAAAGATGGAAAATTATAGGCCAATTAGCCTAACCTCGGTTGTTGGCAAGATTCTAGAATTCATTGTTAAGGATGAGATTTCTAAATTCTTGGAAGTGCAGGGTCGGATTAGGACAAGTCAGCATGGATTTAGTAAGGGGAGGTCGTGCCTGACAAACCTGTTAGAGTTCTTGGAAGAGATAACAAATAGGTTAGACCAAGGAGAGCCAATGGATGTTATCTATCTTGACTTCCAAAAGGCCTTTGATAAGGTGGCTCACGGGAGACTGCTGAGTAAAATAAGGACCCATGGTATTCGAGGCAAGGTACTAACATGGATTGACGATTGGCTGTCAGGCAGAAGGCAGAGAGTTGGGATAAAAGGTTCTTTTTCGGAATGGCAACCGGTGACGAGTGGTGTCCCGCAGGGTTCAGTGTTGGGGCCACAGCTGTTCTCTTTATACATTAACGATCTAGATGACGGGCCTGGGGGCATTCTGGCTAAGTTTGCAGATGATACAAAGATAGGTGGAGGGGCAGGTAGTATGGAGGAGGTGGGGAGGCTGCAGAAAGATTTAGACAGTTTAGTAGAGTGGTCCAAGAAATGGCTGATGAAATTCAACGTGGGCAGGTGCGAGGTCTTGCACTTTGGAAAAAAGAATAGAGGCATGGACTATTTTCGAAACGGTGACAAAATTCATTTTGCTGAAGTGCAAAGGGACTTGGGAGTCCTAGTCCAGGATTCTCTAAAGGTAAACTTGCAGGTTGAGTCCGTAATTAAGAAAGCAAATGCAATGTTTTCATTCATCTCAAGAGGCTTGGAATATAAAAGCAGGGATGTACTTCTGAAGCTTTATAAAGCATAAGTTAGGCCCATTTAGAATACTGTGAGCAATTTTGGGCCCCACACCACAGGAAGGACATACTGGCACTGGAGCTGGTCCAGCGGAGATTCACATGGATGATCCCAGGAATGGTAGGCCGAACATACGATGAACGTCTGAGGATCCTGGGATTATATTCATTGGAGTTTAGGAGATTGAGGGGAGATCTAATAGAAACTTACAAGATAATGAATGGCTTAGATAGGGTGGACGTAGGGAAGTTGTTTCCATTAGCAGGGGAGACTAGGACCCGGGGCCACAGCCTTAGAATAAAAGGGAGTCACTTTAGAACAGAGATGAGGAGTAATGTCTTCAGCCAGAGAGTGGTGGGTCTGTGGAATTCAATGCCACAGAGGGCGGTGGAGGCCAGGACGTTGAGTGTCTTTAAGACAGAAGTTGATAAATTCTTGATTTCTCGAGGAATTAAGGGCTATGGAGAGAGAGCGGGTAAATGGAGTTGAACTCAGCCATGATTGAATGGTGGAGTGGACTCGATGGGCCGAATGGCCTTACTTCCGCTCCTATGTCTTATGGTCTTATGGTCTTATGGTATGTGGGCGAAGAAGTTCAATCGCGGAAAAAAGAGAGGGTTTGTTTGCACTGACAATATTCAGGAATGAGAGGAACGGGATACAGGGTGAAATGGTTTCAAAAAATCAGCAGGGGACGACGTGACCAAGTTCCTCCTTAGAATACCCCCAACCCGGCACGTTGATCATGGCCAATCCAGCGAAACTGCTAATCTATGGACAACCTGGCACACCTTAGCACGGCTAATCCACCGAACCGTCATATCTTTGTACTGTGTGAGGGACCTCCAGCAGGCGGATAAAACCGATGCAGACACCGGGAGAACGTCCAAATACCATATGTTTGAGATGAATATCCAAATTGTTTTGTATTATATAATACAGCGGTTGCATTGTTATTTTTATGAGCCTGGGTTAAAGTGTGGCAGGAACATTATTATGGAACCAAGGTTAAGGCATCCAAACTGTGTGTCTATTAAGTTGCAATTGGAGAGTAATAAAATGTGGGACATGATAGATTCCAAACAGTTGATGAACAAGTACATCGACAGTTATAGGTTGCCTCTGCGGTAACGTGTGGCAC
Source organism: Scyliorhinus torazame (assembly GCF_047496885.1). Classification (NCBI taxonomy): domain Eukaryota; kingdom Metazoa; phylum Chordata; class Chondrichthyes; order Carcharhiniformes; family Scyliorhinidae; genus Scyliorhinus; species Scyliorhinus torazame. The sequence goes on along the minus strand of NC_092720.1, from coordinate 175,016,304 downwards.
CGTCATCGTATAGTGGTTAGTACTCTGCGTTTTGGCGCAGCAACCTCGGTTCCCATCCTAATCACGGCAGCGAAAAGTTGATGTCTTTTTCCCAAATGACCGGATGAGGAATTCTCTGTGTAAAGGACTCTTTAAAACGGTTTCACAGCTGAGTGCATGCTTCTGCTCCTGTTTGATGCTCCAGAATTCAAACGGTTGTGAATACGAGAATTCCCTCAGCTCCCTGTTTTATATTGTAACTAGTCTCATCAATCACAATAGTCCGGTTCTTTTCTTTGTCGAAGTGAAAATAGTCTCGCTCAATTTGCTGCATCATCTTCTTCGGCCATTCACCCAAAACTTTCAAGTGTTTCAACCAAATACCCACTGAACCTTCAGAATACACGGAGAATAAACTTGGCCTCGATAGCCTCTCCATATAAGTGAATTTCCTGACATCTGGTCATGAAGCAATGAGCAGGTGTGGGCGGAATGTTGGTAAATGGAGCCACATGGCAGTGGATAAAACGGAACCGAAGCCACACACGAAAATCAAGCACTATTTTGCGAATTTTGGGAAACATTTCGAGAAACAGAATCCGGGGAGAACGAAGGCCACTGCCCGACTAATCAGAGCCAGTCAAGACACATTTCCCTTGTTTAGAATTATTCGAAAAATGAACTTATATTTAGAAATGAAGAAAACAGTACTTACAGCACATTAGAAAATGAAGTTTATTATTAGTTTCATTGCGAATATCTGGAAGCAGAAAATACAACAAAGGCACGAATGTAGAAGGCTGGAGGCACGTCTTCGAGAGGGCTACGGATAATGGTGTACTCTAACTTCTGCGACACAGTCACCCTGGCTTGAAACACAGACTCCGGTTCCCTCCCCACAGATGCTGTCAGACCTGCTGAAATTGCACAGCCTTTTATATTTTTTTCAAAATTGGTGCATCGGCAATTATTTATGTTATGATGCGGGGAAGATGAGATTGTTTCCATCATAATTTAGTATGTTAATTCAAGCAAAGACAGAGTTTGTCGTCTCTGTGGTACAATCAGTTAGCGCGTTCGACTGTTAACCGGAAGTTTTGTGGTTCTATCCCACCCAAATCCGAAGTGTTTTCCAATCGCGGATGAAGTATTTTCTACACTTCGTCCCTCTGTGGGATATAATCACCCACCTTGCTGCTTTTTATATTCTATGCCACATTGATTTGATTTCTTTCCTCCGGTTCCAATATTAAACACGCCAAATGCTGTCATTCTGATTTTAAACAGTCAGTTCACATCTAAAGATTTAGTCAATATTAATTTTACCTACTATAGATAGACATTCACCTCAACAGCAACAGGGGGCCGAAAGGGACCTGGATTTTTCTCTTTGGACAAAGAGAGTGAGCCGGCGAATGAGAGGCGCTCCAAAGTGCAACTGGTATCTGGGCGGAGAAGTTCAATCGTGGAAATAGAGAAAGAGTTTGTTTGCACTGACAATAGTCAGGAATGAGAGGAAAGGGATACCGGGTTAATGGTTTCAAAAAATCAGCGTGGGTCGACGTGAGCAAGTTCTTCCGTACAATACCCCTAACCCGGCACGTTGATCATGGAGAATCCTGCGAAACTGCTAATCTATGGACTATCTGGCACACGTTAGCATGTCTAATCCACCGAACCTTCACATATTTGGACTATGGGAGGGACCTCGAGCAGGAGGGAAAACCGATGCAGACACCGGGAGAACGTCCAAATGCCATATGTTTGCGATGAATATCGAAACTGTTATGTATTATGTATTATAGCGGTTGCATTGTTATTTTTAGGAGCCTGAGTTAAAGTGTATATATCCTTGTTGCAAGAACATTATTATGGAACCAAGGTTACGGCATCCAAACTGTATATCTACTAAAGTTGTAATTAGAGAGTCATAAACTGAGGGCCATGATAGATTTGAAACAGTTAATGCCCAAGTACGTCGACAGTTACCGTTTGCCTCCGCGGAAACGTGTGGTGCCGTGATCGTATAGTGGTTAGTACTCTGCCTTGTGGCCGCCGCAACCTCGGTTCCAATCCGAATTAAGGCAGCGATAAGTTGATGGGTTTTATCCCAAATGAATGGATGAGGAATTCTCTGTGCAAAGCACTATTTAAAACGGGTGCACAGCTGAGTGCATGCTTCTGCTCCTGTTTGATGCTCCAGAATTGAAGCGGTTGTGAATACGATAATTCCCCTCAGTTCCCGGTTTCATAGTTTAACTAGACTCATCAATCATAATACACCGGTTCTTGTCTTTTTGGAAGTGAAAACAGTTTCGCCCAATTTGCTGCATCATCTTCTTCGGCCATTCACCCAAAAATTTCAAGTGTCTCAACCAAATACCCACTGAACCTGCTTTGTACGCGGAGGATAATCTTGCTCTCGATAGTCTCTCCATATAAATGAATTTTCTGACATCTGGTCATGAAGCAATGAGGAGGTGTGGGCAGAATGTTGGTGAATAGAGCCACTTGGTAGTGGCGAAAACGGAAACGAAGCGACACACGAAAATTAAGCACTATTTTGTGAATGTGCGGAAAAACTTCGAGAAACAGAATCCGGGGAGAACGAAGGGCACTGTCCGACTGATCAGAGGCAGTCAAGCCACATTTCCCTTGTTTAGAATGATTCGAGAAATGAACTGATATTTAGTAACTAAGAAAACTGTCCTGACTGCACATAAGAAAATACAGTTTAATATTAGTTTCATGCGAATATTTGGAAGCAGAAAATGCAACAATGGCACGAATGTAGAAGGCTGGCGGCACGTCATTGAGAGGTCGACGGATAATGGTGTAGTCTTCGTTCTGTGACACAGTCACCCGGGCTTGAAACACAGACGCCGTTCCCTCTCCACAAATTCTGTCAGAATAGCTGAAATAGCCCAGCCAATTGTATTTTTGTTCAAGATTGGTGCATCGACATTTATTTGCTATTATGATGGGGACAAGATGAGATTGTTTCCATCATAATTTGGCATGTTAATTCGGGAAAAAAGCAGCAGTTGTCGTCTCTGTGGCGCAATCGCTTAGTGCGTTCGGCTATTAACCAAAAGGTTGGTGATTCGATCCCACAAAGAGATGAAGTGTTATCCCACCCCCGGTGAGTGTTTTTTGTGCGTCGTCCCTCTGTGGGATCGAATCCACCCACCTTGGTGCTTTTTACATTTAATGCCACATTGATTTGATTTCTTTCCTCCGGTTCCAATATTAAACACGCCAAATGCTGTCATTAGAATTTCAAAAAGTCAGTTCACACCCAAAGAGTTAAGAAATATTAATCTGAACTACGATAGAGAGACATTCACCCCAACAGCCACAGTGAGACGCCAAGGGCCTTGATTTTTCTCTTTGGATCAAAGAGGGGGAGACGGCGAATGAGAGGCGCTCCAAAGTGCAACTGGTATGTGGGCGGAGAAGTTCAATCGTGGAAATAGAGAGAGTTTGTTTGCCCTGACAATATTCAGGAATGCGAGGAAAGGGTACAGGGTGAAATGGAATCAAGAAATCAGCAGCGGACGACGCGACCAAGTTCCTCCGTAGAATACCCGTAACCCGGCACGTTGATCATGACCAGTCCAGCTAAACTGATAATCTATGGACAATCTGGTACACTTTAGCATTGCCAATCCACCGAACCTTCAATTGTTTGGACTGGGGGAGGGACCTCGAGCAGGCGGAGAAAACCGATGCAGACACCGGGAGAACGTCCAAATACCATCTGTTTCGGATGAATATCGAAATTGTGATGGTTTATATATTATAGCGATTGCATTGTTATTTTTAGGAGCCTGTGTTAAAGCGTATATATCCTTTTTGTAGGAAAATTATTATGGAAACAAAGTTAAGGCATCCTAACTGTATCTAATAAAGTTGTAATTAGGGAGTCAAAAAGTGTGGGCCATGATAGATTCCAAACAGTTGATGACCAAGTACATCGACAGTTGCAGATTGCTTCGGCGGTAACATCCGGCGCCGTGATCGTATAGTGGTCAGTGCTTTGCGTTGTGGCCCCAGTAATCTCGGTTCGAATCCGAGTCACGGCAGCGATAAGTTGATGTGTTTTTCCCAAATGAACCGATGAGGAATTTTCTGTATGAAGGAATCTTTAAAACGGGTTCACAGCTGAATGCATGCTTCTGCTTCTGTTTGATGCTCCAGCGTTCAAACGGTTGTGAATACGAGAATCTTTTAGCTCCCGGTTTTTTTGTTTGACTATTATCATCAAGCATACTCCTCAGGTTCTTGTCTGTTTGGAAGTGAAAAATGACTCTCTGAATTTGTTGCATCAGCTTCTTTGGCCATTCACCCAAAATGTTCAAGTGTCTCAACCAAATACCCACTGAATCTTCTGGAACGCGGAGAATAACGTTGGTCTCAATAGTCCCTCAATATAAATGAATTTCCTTACATTTGGTCATGGTGCAATGATGTGGAGCGGGCAGAATTTGGGGAAATAATGCCAGTTGGCAATGGAGAAAACGGAAACGAAGCGACACACGAACATCACCACCAGTTTTGTGAATGTTGGGAAACACTTCGAGAAACAGAATCTGGGGAGAACGATGGACGCTGCCCGACTGATCAGCGACAGTCAAGATCCATTTCCTTTGATTGGAATGATTCGAGAAATTAACTGATATTTAGAAAGTAAGAAAACGGCCTTTACTGCACATCAGAAAATACAGTTTAATTATAGTTTCATTGCGAATATCTGGAAGCGGAAAATACATCACTTGCTCGAATGTAAAAAGGTTGGAGGCGCGTTATTGAGAGGGCGAGGGATAATGGTGTGCTCTTCGTTCTGTGACACAGTCACCCTGGCTTGAAACAGAGACTCAGTTCTCCCTCCACAGATGCTGTCAGACCTGCTGATATTGCTCAGCCTATTGTGTTTTTGTTCCAGATTGGTGCATTAACAAGAATTTGCTGTTACGATGTGGACAAGACTGTTTCCATCATAGTTTGACTTGCTTATTAGAGAAAAAGCAGCATTTGTCGTCTCTGTGGCGCAATCGGTTAGAGAGTTCGGTTGTTAACCGAAGAGTTGGCGGATCGATCCCACCCGGAGGCGATGTGTTATCCCATCCACTGATGGAGTGTTTTTTATACTTCGTCCGTCTGTGGGATCGAGCACCACATGGGTGCTTTTTATATTTCATGCCACATTGATTTGATTTCTTTTCTGCGGTTCCAATATTAAACACGGCAAATGCTGTCATTCTGAACAGTCAGTTCACATCCAAAGAGTTAATCAATATTAATTTGAACTACCAGAGAGAGACATTCACCCTAATAGCAACAGTGGAACGAAAGGGGCCAAGATTTTTCTCTTTGGATCAAAGAGGGTGAGACGGCGAAGGAGAGATGGTCCAAACTGTAACTGGCATGTGGGCGGAGAAGCACAATCGTGGAAATAGAGAGCGAGTTTGTTTGCACTGACAATACTCACCAATGAGATTAAAGTGATACAGGATGAAATGTTTTTAAATAAATAGTCAGGTGCCGACGGGACCAAGTTCCTCCGAAGAATACCTGTAACACGGCACGTTGATCATGGCCAATCCAGCGAAACTGCCAATCTATGGACAATCTGGCACACTTTAGCATGGCCAATCCACTGACTCTTCACATATTTGGACTGTGGGCGAGACCTCGAGCAGGCGGAGAAAACCCATACAGACACTGGGAAAACGTCCAAATGCCGTGGGCGGGATTCTCCACCGCCACGCCGAAGTGGCCGCGCCGTCGTGAACGCCGTCGAGGTTCACGATGGAGCGGAATGGCCCCGGTCCCGGCCAATTCAGGCCCTGACAATGGGCCCGTATCGAGGCCGCGTCATCTACATGCGCCAGGCCTTGTCGCCCGTGTAAAGGCGGCACCGAATAGATGACGTGGCTGGCATCGCATAACCGGAACCAACCCGCGCATGCGTGTTTGCCGTCCTGTCCAAATCCGCCCCGCAAGAAGATGGGGACGGATCTTGCGGGGTGGTGGAAGGAAGGAGGTCCTCCTTCAGAGAGGACGGCCCGACGATCGGTGGGCACCGATCGCAGGCCACCCCACATTTAAGGTACCCCCCGGTGCAGGATCCGCCCTCGCCCCCCCACAGGCCGCCGCCCCAGCGTTCACACACCGCCCACGACTGTAGCGACCAGGAGTGGACGGCGCCGGGTGGAACCCGCCGTTTTGGCCTGGCCGCTCGGCCCATCCGGGCCTCAGAATTGCGGGGGTGCCGGAGAATCGCCATTTTCGGTGTCTCCGGCGATTCTCCGGCCTGCGCCCCGCGAAACTCGACCGGGCTGTTCCCGCCGCTTGGGAGAATCGCGGGAAGGCGTCGGACCAGCGTCCCCGGACATTTTGGCGGCCCAGGCAATTCTCCCAACCGGCGTGGGAGTGGAGAATCGCGCCCGGTATGTTTGGGATGAATATCGAAATTGTTATGTTTTATATATTATAACGGCTGCATTGTTATTTTTATGAGCCTGAGTTAAAGTGTATATATCCTTGTTGCAGGAATATTATTATGAACCGAAGGATAAGGCATCCAAACTAGCGTATCTGCTAAAGTTGTAATTAGGGGGTCATAAACTGTGGGTCATGCTGGATTCCAAACAGTTGATGACCAAGTACATCGACAGTTAGAGATGTGCCTCGGCGGTGACGTCTGGCGCCGTGATCGTCTCGTGGTTAGTAGTCTGCGTTGTGGCTGCAGCAATCTCGATTCGAATCCGAGACTCGGCAGCGACAAGTTGATGTGTTTATCCCAAGTGAACGGATGAGAAATTCTCTGTGTAAAGGACTCTTTAAAACGGGTTCACAGCTGAGTGCATGCTCCTGCTCGTGTTTCAGGCTCCTGAATGCAAACGTTTGTGAAAACGGGAATCTCCTCAGTTCCCGGTTTTATATTTTATCTATTATCATCAAGCATACTCCTCAGGTTCTTGTCTTTTTGGAATTGAACACAGTCTCGCTCAATGTGCTGCATCAGCTTCTTCGGCCATTCACACAAAAAGTTCAAGTGTCTCAACCAAAGACCCACTGAACCTTCTGTACAAGCGGAGGATAATCCTGGTCTTGATAGGGCGGCACGATAGGGTGCAGCACGGTAGCATTGTGGATAGCACAATTGCTTCACAGCTCCATATTCCCTGGTTCGATTCCGGCTTGGGTCACTGCCTGTGTGCAGTCTGCACATCCTCCCAGTGTGTGCGTGGGTTTCCTCCGGGTGCTCCGGTTTCCTCCCACAGTCCAAAGATGTGCAGGTTAGGTGGATTGGCCATGATAAATTGTCCTTAGTGTCCAAAATTTCCCTTAGTGTTGGGTGGGGTTACTGGGTTGTGGGGATAGGGTGGAGGTGTTGACCTTGGGTAGGGTGCTCTTTCCAAGAGCCGATGCAGACTCGATGGGCCAAATGGCCTCCTTCTGCACTGTAAATTCTATGATAATCTATGATAGTCTCTCCATATAAATGAATTTCCTGACATCTGGTCATGATACAAAGAGGAGGAGTGGGCAGAATGTTGGGAAATAGAGCCACTTGACAGTGGATAAAACGGAAACGAAGCGACACACGAAAATCCAGCACCAGTTTTGTGAATGTTGGGAAACACTTCGAGGAACAGAAGCCGGGGAGAACGAAGGGCGCTGCCCGACTGATCAGCGACAGTCAAGACCCATTTCCTTTGATGCGAATGATTCGAGAAATTAACTGATATTTAGAAACTGAGAAAACTGTCTTTACTGCACATCAGAAAATACAGTTTAATTATAGTTTCATTGCAAATATTTGGAAGCAGAAATACAACAATGGCTCGAATGTAGAAGGCTGTAGGCGCGTTATTGACAGGGCTACGGATAATGGTGTAGTCTTTGTTCTGTGACACAAAGTCATCCTGGCTTGAAATAGAGACTCTGTCCTGTCACGACAGATGCTGCCAGACGTGCTGAGACTGCCCAGTCTTTTGTGTTTTCGTTCCAGATTGGTGCATCGGCAATAATGTGCTGTTATGACGTGGGCAAGGTGAGGTTGTTTCCATCATAATTTGGCATGTTTATTCGAGCATTGACCGTAGTTATGTCTCTGTGGAGCAATCGGTTACCGCGTTCGGCTGTTAATCGAGAGCGTTGTGGTTCGATTCCACCCGGAGACAAAGCGTTATCCCAACACTGAATGAAGTGCTTTTTATACTTCGTCCCTCTGTGGGATCGAATCACCACCTTGGGGCTTCTTATATTTCATGCCGCATTGATTTGATTTATTTTCTCCGGTTCCAATATTAAACACGCCAAATGCTGTCATTCTGATTTTAAACAGTCAGTTGACATCCAAAGAGTTAATTAATATTAATTTGAACTACCAGAGAGAGACATTCACCCTGACAGCAACAGTGGAACGAAAGGGGGCTAGATTTTTCTCTTTGGATCAAAGAGTGTGAGACGGCGAATGAGAGGCGCTCCAAAGTGCAACTGGTATGTGGGCGGAGAAGGTCAATCGTATAAATAGAGAGAGTGTTTGTTTGCACTGGCAATATTCAGGAATGAGAGGAAAGGGATACAGGATGAAATGGTTTTTTAAAAACCAGCAGTGATCGACGTGACCAAGCTCCTATATATAATATCCGTCACTCGGCACGTTGATCATGGTCAATCCAGCGAAACTGCTAACCTCTGGACAAACTGGCACACTTTAGCATGGCCAATATACCGAATCTTTGGACTGTGCGAAGGACCTCGAGCAGCCGGAGAAAACCGTTGCAGACACCGGATGAACGTCCAAATACCATCTGTTTCGGATGAATATCGAAATTGTGATGGTTTATGTATTATAGCGATTGTATTGTTATTTTTAGGAGCCTGTGTTAAAGCGTATATATCCTTTTTGCAGGAAAATTATTATGGAAACAAAGTTAAGGTATCCAAACTGTGTATCTATTTAAGTTGTAATTCGAGAGTCATAAAGTATGGGCCATGATAGGTTCCAAACAGTTGATGATCAATTGCATCGACAGTTATAGCTTGCCTCGGCGGTATGGCGTGGCGCCGTGATCGTGTGTTGGTTAGTACTCTGCGCTGTGGTCCCAGTAACCTCGATTCGAATCCGAGTCACGACAGTGATACGTTGATGTGTTTTTCCCAAATGAACGGATGAGGAATTCTCTTCATGAAGGACTCTTTAAAACGGGTTCACAGCTGAGTGCATGCTTCTGCTCCTGTTTGATGCTCCAGAATTCAAACGGTTGTGAAGACGAGAATCACTTCGGCTCCCTGTTTTTTTATTTTAACTTTTAGCATCAAGCATACTCCTCAGGTTCTTGTCTGTTTGGAAGTGAAAACAGTCTCTCTCAATTTGCTGCATCATCTTCTTCGGTCATCCTCCCAAAATGTTCCTGTGTCTCAACCAAATCCACACTGAATCTTCTGGAACGCGGCGAATAATCTTGGTCACGATAGTCTCTCCATATATAAGAATTGGATTGGATTTGTTTATTGTCACGTGTACCGAGTTACAGTGAAAAGTATTTTTCTGTGAGCTGCTCAATAGATCATTAAGTCCATGGGAAGAAAATGGAACAAAAGAAAATACATAATAGGGCAACGCCACATATACAATGGAACTACATAAGGACTGGCATCGGATGAAGCACACATGGTTAAATGTTAATAAGATCAGTCCATAAGAGTGTCATTTAGGAGTCTGGTGACAGTGGGGAAGAAGCTGCTTTTGAGTCTGTTCGTGCGTGTTCTTGGACTTCTGTGTCTCCTGCCCGATGGAAGAAGTTGGAAGAGTGAGTACGCCGGGTGGGAGGGATCATTGATTATGCTGCCCGCTTTCCCCAGGCAGCGGGAGGTGTAGATGGAATCAGTGGTTGGGAGGCAGGTTTCTGTGATGGACTGGGCAATGTTTACGACTCTCCGAGGTTTCTTGCGGTCCGGGACCGAGCCGTTGCCATAACAGGCTGTGATGCAGCCCGATTAGTGGGCAGCATGGTAGCATTGTGGATAGCACAATTGCTTCACAGCTCCAGGGTCCCAGGTTCAATTCCGGCTTGGGTCACTGTCTGTGCGGAGTCTGCACATCCTCCCCGTGTGTGCGTGGGTTTCCTCCGGGTGCTCCGGTTTCCTCCCACAGTCCAAAGATGTGCAGGTTAGGTGGATTGGCCATGATAAATCGTCCTTCGTGTCCAAAATTGCCCTTAGTGTTGGGTGGGATTTATGGGTTATGGGGATAGGGTGGAGGTGTTGACCTTGGGTAGGGTGCTCTTTCCAAGAGTCGGTGCAGAATCGATGGGCCGAATGGCCTCCTTCTGCACTGTAAATTCTATGATGATGATAGGATGCTTTCTATGGTGCATCTGTAAAACGTTGATAAGGGTTTATGTGGACATGCCAAATTTCCTTCGTTTCCTGAGTAAGTCTAGGCGCTGTTGTGCTTTCTTGGTAGTAACGTCGATGTGGGTGGTCCAGGACAGGTTTTTGGAGATGTGCACCCCTAGGAATTTGAAACTTCTATCCATCTCCACTTCGGCCCCGGTGATGCTTGCAGCTGTGTGTACATTACTTTGATTGCTGAAGTCAATGACTAGCTCTTGGGTTTTGCTGGCATTGAGGGAGAGTTTGTTGTCGCTATACCACTCCACTAGGTTCTCTGTCTCCCGCCTGTATTCTGACTCGTCGTTGTTCGAGATCCTGGCCACTATGGTCGTATCGTCAGGAAACTTGTAGATAGAGTTGGAACCAAGTTTTGCCACGCAGTCGTGTGCGTACGGTGAGTAGAGTAGGGGGCTAAGTACGCAGCCTTGCGGGGTCCCGTTGTTGAGAATTATTGTGGAGGAGATGTTGTTGTTCACACTTACTGATTATGGTCTGTTGGACAGAACATCGAGGATCCAGTTGCAGAGTGGGGAGCAAGTCCTAGGTTTTGGAGCTTTGATATGAGCTTGGCTGGGATTATGGTGTTGAAGGCGGAGCTGTAGTCAATAAATAGGAGTCTGATGTAGTAGTCCTTGTTTTCGAGATGCTTAGGGATGTGTGTATTCCTGGCATCTGGTCGTATTGCAAGGAGGATGAGTGGGCCAAATTTTGGGAAATAGAGCCAGTTGGCAGTGGAGAAAGCGGAAACGAAGCGACACACAAAAACCAAGCACCAGTTTCGTGAATTTTGGGTAACACTTCGACAAACAGAATCCGGGGAGAACGAAGCAGGCTGCCCGACTGATCAGCGACAGTCAAGACACATTTCCTTATTTAGAATGATTAACTGGTACTGAGAAACTGAGAAAACTGTCCTTACTGCACATCAGAAAAGACAGTTTCATTTTAGTTTCATTGTGAATATCTGGAGGCAGAAAATACAACAATGGCTCGAATGTAGAAACTGGAAGCCTGTTATTGACAGGGTTACGGATAATAATGTAGTCTTCGTTCTGCGACACAAAGTCACCCTGGCATGAAGCACAGACCCCATTCTGTCTGCACAGATGCTGTCAGGCCTGCTGTGATTGCCCAACCTTTTGTGTTTTTGTGGCAGATTGGTGCATCAGCAAGGATTTCCTGGCACGATATGGACAAGATGAATTGTTTCCATTATAATTTAGCTTGGGTATGAGCGCCGAAGCAGCATTTGTCGCCTCTCTGGCGCAATCGGTTAGCGCGGTCGGCTGTTAACCGAAAAGTTGGTGCTTCGCTCCCGCCCACCGACGAAGCTTTATCCCACCCCCGGATGAAGTGTTTTTTGTACTTCGTCCGTCTGTGGGATCGAATCCACCCACCTTGGTGCTTTTTACATTTCATGCTTCATAGATTTGATTTATTTCCTCTGGTTCCAATATTAAACACGGCAAATGCTGTCATTCTTAGTTTAAACAGTCAGTTCACATCCAAAGAGTCAATCAATATTAATTTGACTTACCAGAGAGAGACATTCGCCCCAATAGCAACATTCAGACCAAAGGGGCCTAGACTTTTCTCTTTGGATCAAAGAGGGTGAGACGGCGAATGAGAGGGAGCAAATACCCACTGACCCTTCTGTATACGCGGAGAATAATCTTGGTCTCAATAGCCTCTCCAAATAAATTAATTTCTTGACATCTGGTCATGATGCAATGAGGAGGAGTGGGCTGATTTTGGGCAAATAGAGCCAATTGGCAGTGGAGAAAACGGAAACGAAGCGACGCACGAAAATCATGCGAACATCTTGTGAATGTTGGGAAATACTTCGAGAAACAGAATCCGGGGAGAACGAAGAACGCTGCCCCACTGATCAGCGACAGTCAAGACACATTTCCATTGTTTAGAATGATTCGAGAAATTAACTGACATTTACAAACTAAGAAAACTGTCCTTACTGCCCATCAGAAAATACAGTTTCATTTTAGTTTCATTGCGAATATCTGGAGGCAGAAAATACACCAATGGCTCGAATGTAGAAGGCTGGAGGAGCGTTATTGACAGGGCTACGGATAATGGTGTCGCCTTCGCTCTGTGACACAAAGTCGCCCTGGCTTGAAACACAGACTCCGTTCTCTCTCCACTGATGCTGTCAGACCTGCTGAGATTGCCCAGCCTTTTGCAGAGTGGGGAGCCGAGTCCTAGGTTTCGGAGCTTTGATATGAGCTTGGCTGGGATTATGGTGTTGAAGGCGGAGCTGTAGTCAATAAATAGGAGTCTGATGTAGTAGTCCTTGTTTTCGAGATGCTCTAGGGATGTGTGTATTTCTGGCATCTGGTCGGAATGCAAGGAGGATGAGTGGGCCAAATTTTGGGAAATAGAACCAGTTGACAGTGGAGAAAATGGAAACGAAGCGACACACGAAAATCATGCACCCATCTTGTGAATGTAACAGTAATGTATCTTCCCGTAACATCCTCTCCGAACCGGCGCCGGATGTGGCGACTCGGGGCTTTTCACAGTAACTTAATTTGAAGCCTACTTGTGACAATAAACGATTTTCATTTCATTTCATTTTTCATTTCATGTTGGGAAATACTTCGAGAAACAGAATCCTGGGAGAACGAAGGACGCTGCCCCACTGATCAGCGACAGACAAGACACATTTCCATTGTTTAGAATGATTCGAGAAATTAACTGACATTTAGAAATTAAGAAAACTGTCCTTACTGCACATCAGAAATGACAGTTTCATTTCAGTTTCATTACGAATATCTGGGGGCAGAAAATACAACAATGGTTCGAATGTAGAAGGCTGGAGGAGCGTTATTGACAGGGCTACGGATAATGGTGTCGTCTTCGTTCTGTGACACAAAGTCACCCTGGCTTGAAACACAGACTCCGTACTCTCTCCACTGATGCTGTAACTCCTGCTGAGATTGCCCAGACCTTTGTGTTTTTGTTCCAGATTGGTACATCAGCAAGAATTTGCTGTTACAATGTGAACAAGGTGAGACTGTTTCCACCAAATTTGGCTTGTTTATTCGAGTAAAAGCGGCACTTGCCGTCTCTGTGGCGCAATCGGGTAGCGCGTTCGGCTGTAAACCGAAAGATTGGTGGTTCGATCCCACCCAGAGACGAAGTGTTCTCCCACCCCTGGATGAAGTGTTTTTAATGCATTGTCCCTCTGTGGGATCGAAGCACCCACCTTGGTGCTTTTTACATTTCATGCCACATTAATTTGATATCTTTCCTTCGTTTCCAATATTAAACACGCCAAATGCTGTCATTCTGATTTTAAACAGTCAGTTCACATCCAAAGAGTGAATCAATATTAATTTGAATTACCATAGAGCGACATTCACCCCAACAGCAACAATGGGACGAAAGGGAAATAGATTTTTCTCTTTGGGTCAAAGAGGGTGACACGGCGAATGAAAGACGCTCCAAAGTGCAACAGGTATGCGGGCGGAGAAGTTCAATCGTTGAAATAGAGAGAGAGTTTGTTTGCACTGACAATATTCAGGAATGAGAGGAAAGGGATACAGGGTGAAATGCTTCTTTAAAAATCAGCAGCGGTCGACGTGACCAAGCTCCTCTGTAGAATACCCGTCACCCGGCATGGTCAATCCAGCGAAATTGCTAATCTATGGCCAATCCACCGAACCATCACATCTTTGGACTGTGGGAGGGAGCTCGAGCAGGTGGAGAAAACCGATGCAGACACCGGGAGAACGTCCAAATACCATCTGTTTTGGATGAATATCGAAATTGTGATGGATTATCTATTATAGCGGTTGCATTTTTATTCTCATCAGCGTGGGTTAAAATGTATATATCCTTGTTGCAGGAACATTATTCTGGAACCAGTGTTGATGCATCCAAACTGTGTATCTACGAAAGTTGTAATGAGAGAGTCATAAAGTGTTGGCCATGATAGATTCCAAACAGTTGATGATCAAGTGCATCAGCAGTCACAGGGTTCCTCGGCGGTAACGTGTGGCGCCGTGATGGTCTAGTGGTTAGTACTCTGCGTTGTGACCGCAGCAACCTCCGTTCGAATCCGAGTCACAGCAGTGATAAGTCGATGTGTTTTTCCCAAATGAACGGATGAGGAATTCTTTGTGTAAAGGACTCTTTAAAACGAATTCACAGCTGAGTGCATGCTTCTGCTCCTGTTTGATGCTCCAGAATTCAAATTGTTGAGGATACGAGAATCACCTCAGCTCCCGGTTTTATATTTTAACTATCATCATCAAACATGTCCAATGTGTGCAGGAGGTTTTCCTGACACAGTACGTAGATAGGCCAAAGAGAGGCGAGGCCATTTTGGATTTGGTACTGGGAAATGAACCAGGACAGGTGAGGGATTTGGAGGTAGGTGAGCACTTTGGTGATAGTGGCCACAATTCCATTACGTTTACTTTAGAGATGGAAAGTGCGGTAAATTCCGCAAGGCAAGAGTTATAGCTGGGGGAAAGGCAATTATGATGAGATGAGACAAGACCTCGGACGCATCGGATGGGGAGGTAATCTGCAGGGGATGGGCACAATTGAAATGTGGAGCTTGTTCAAGGAACAGCTACAGCGTGTCCTTGATAAGTATGTAACTGTCAGGCAGGGAGGACGTGGCCGAGCGAAGGGACCGTGGTTTACTAAAGTAGTTGAATCACTTGTCAAGAGGAAGAAGCAGGCTTACATAAAGATGATACGTGAAGGTTCAGTTAGTGCGCTCGAGAGTTACAAGTTAGCGAGGAAGGACCTAAAGGGAGAGGTAAGGAGAGCCAGGAGGGGACATGAGAAGCCTTTGGCAGGTAGGATCAAGGATAACCCTAAAGCTTTCTATCGATATGTCAGGAATAAAATAATGACTAGTGTAAGAGTAGGGCCAGTTACGGACAGTAGTGTAAGTTGTGTGTGGAGTCTGAGGAGATAGAAGAGATGCTAAATGACTATTTCCCATCAGTATTCACGCACGAAAAAGACAATGTTGTCGCGGAGAATAATTAGGCTACGAGACAAGAAGGGCTTGAAGTTCATAAGAGGAGGTGGTAACAATTCTGGAAAGTTTGAAAATAAATAAGTCCCCGGGGCCAGATGGGATTTATCCTAGGATTCTCGGGAAGCGAGGAAGGAAATTGCTGAGCCTTTGGCTTTGACCTTTATGTCATCATTGTCTATAGGAATAGTGCCAGAAGATTGGAGGTTAGCAAATGTTGTCCGCTTGTTAAAAAAGGGGAGTAGAGATTACCCCGGTAACTATAGACCAGTGAGCCATACTTCTGTCGTGGGAAAAGTCTTGGAAACATTTATAAGAAAGTCACCCTGGCTTCTCTCCGCAGATGCTGTCAGACCTGCTGAGGTTGCCCAGCCTTTTGTGGTTTTGTTCCAGATTGGTACCTCAGCAAGAATTTGCTGTTGCGATGTGGACAAGATGAGACTCTTTCCATCATAATTTGGCTTGTATATTCGAAAAACGTAAGTGTTTGACGTCTCTGTGGCGCAATCGGTTAGCGCGTTCGGCTATTAACCGAAAAGTTGATAGTTCGATCCCACCCAGAGACGAAGTGTTATCCCACCCCCGGATGCAGTGTTTTCTATGCTTTGTCCCTCTGTGGGATTGAATCACCCACTTTGGTGCTTTTTAGATTTCATGCCACATTGATTTGATTTATTTCCTCCGGTTCCAGTATTAAACACGGCAAATGCTGTCATTCTGATTTTAAACAATCAGTTCACATCCAAGGAGTTAATCAATATTAATTGTATTACCATAGAGAGACATTCACCCAATAGGAACAGTGGGATGAAAGGAGCTTAGATTTTTCTCTTCGGATCAAAGAGGGTGAGACAGCGAATGAGAGACGCTGCAAAGTGGAACAGGTTTGCGGGCGGAGAAGTTCAATCGTAGAAATAGAGAGAGAGTTTGTTTGCACTGACAATATTCAGGAATGAGAGGAAAGGGAAACAGGATGAAATGGTTTTTTTAAAATCAGCAGGGGTCGACGTGACCAAGCTCCTCGGTAGAATAACCGTCACCCGGCACGTTGTTCATGGCCAATCCAGCGAAACTTCTAATCTACAGACAATCTGGCACACTTTAGCTTGGCCAATCCACCGAACCTTCATATCTTTGGACTATGGGCGGGATCTCCAGCAGGCGGGGAAACCCGATTCAGACACCGGGAGAACGTCCAAATACCATCTGTTGGGATGAATTTCGAAATTGTGATGGGTTATATATATTATAGCGATTGCATTGTTATTTTTATGAGCCTTTGTTAAAGTGTTTATATCCTTTTTGCAGGAACAATATTATGGAAGCAAGGTTAAGGAACCCAAACTGTGTATTTACTAAACTTGTAATTAGAGAGTCATACAGTGTGGGCCATGATAGATTCCAAACATTTGATGACCAAGGAATTCTCTGTGTAAAGCACTCTTTAAAACGGGTTCACAGCTGAGTGCATGCTTCTGCTCCTGTTTGATGCTCCAGGATTCAAAAGGTTGTGAATACGAGAATCGCTTCAGTTCCCGGCTTTTTATTTTAACTATTATCACCAAGCATACTCCTCAGGTTCTTGTCTGTTTGGAAGTGAAAACAGTCTCTCTCAATATGCTGCATCATCTTCTTTGGCCATTCACCCAAAATGTTCAAGTGTCTCAACCAAATACCCACTGAACCTTCTGTGTATGCGTAGAATAATCTTGGTCTCTAGTCCCTCCATATAAATGAATTTCCTCACATCTAGTCATGATGCAATGAGGAAGAGCGGGCAGAATTTTGGGAAATAATGACTGTTGGCAATGGAGAAAACGGAAACGAAGCGACACACGAACATCAAGCATCAGGTTTGTGAATGTTGGGAAACACTTCGAGAAACAGAATCCGGGAGAACGAAGGGCGCTGCCCGACTGATCAGCGACAGTCACGACACATTTCCTTTGGTTAGAATGATCCGAGAAATCAACTGATATTTAGAAACTAAGAAAACTGTCCTTACTGCACATCAGAAAATACAGTTTAATTATAGTCTCATTGCGAATATCTGGAAGCACAAAATACAACAAAGGCTCCAATGTAGAAGGATGGAGGCGCGTTATTGACAGGGCTGCGGGTAATGGTGTAGTCTTTGTTCTGTGACACAAAGTCACCCTGGCTTGAAACACAAATGCTGTCAGACCTCCTGAGATTGCCCTGCCTTTCGTGTTTTTGTTCCAGATTGGTGCATCAGCAAGAGTTTGATGTTACGATGTGGACAAGATGACACTGTTTCCACCATAATTTGGCTCGTTTATTCGAGTGACAGAAGCGTTTGTCGTCTCTGTGGCGCAATCGGTTAGCGCGTTCGGCTGTTAATCGAAAAGTTGGTGGTTTGATCCTTCCCAGAGACGAAGTGTTAACCCACCACCGGATGAAGATGTTTTTTATATACTTTGTCCCTCTTTGGGATCGAATCACCCACCTTGGTGCTTTTTATATTTCATGCCGCATTGTTTTGATTTATTTCCTCCGGTTCCAATATTAAACACGCCAAACGCTGTCATTCTGATTTTAAACAGGTAGTTCTCATCCAAAGAGTTAATCAATATTAATTTGAATTACCATAGAGAGACATTCATCCAATAGCAACAGTGGGTTGAAATGAGTTTAGATTTTTCTCTTGGCCTCCAAGAGGATGAGGCGGCGAATGAGAGGCGCTCCAAAGTGCAACTGGTATGTGGTCGGAGAAGGTCAATCGTGGAAATCGAGAAAGACTTTGTTTGCACTGGCAATATTCAGGAATCAGATAAAAGGGATAAAGGATGAAATGGTTTTTAAAAACTCAGCAGGGGTCGACGTGACCAAGTTCCTCCGTAGAATACCCGTAATCCGGCACGTTAATCATGGCCAATCCAGCGAAACTGCTAATCTATGGACAATCTGGCACACTTTAGCATGGCCAATCCACCGAACCTTCACATCTTTGGACTGTGGGAGGGACCTCGAGCAGTCGGAGAAAACCGATGCAGACATCGGGAGGACGTCCAAAGATCATATGTTTGGGATGAATATCGAAATTGCTATGTATTATATATTATAGCCGTTGCATTGTTATTTTTATGAGCCTGAGTTAAAGTTTATACATCCTTGTTGAAGGACATTATTATGTAACCAAGGTTAAGGCATCCAAACTGTATATCTACTAAAGTTGCAATTAGCGAGTCATAGAGTCTGGGCCATGATAGATTCCAAAGAATCAACGACGCATCCATCGACAGTTGCCGGTGTGCCTCGGCGGTAACGTTTTTCGTATTCTGGGTTGTGGCCGCAGCAACTTCGGTTCGAATGCGAGTCACGGCAGCGATACGTTGATTGGTTTTTCACAAACGAACTGATGAGGAATTCTCTGTGCAAAGAATTCTTTAAAACGGTTTCACAGCTGAGTGCATGCTTCGGCTCCTGCCTGATGCCTCAGAATTCAAACGGTTGTGAAGACAAGAATCTCTTCAGCTCGCGGTTTTTTATTTTAACTATTATCATCAAGCATACTCCTCAGGTCCTTGTCTGTTTGGAAGTGAAAACAGTCTCTCTGAATTTGCTGCATCAGCTCCTTTGGCCATTCACCCAAACTTTTCATGTGTCTCAACCAAATACCCACTGAACCTTCTGTAAAGCCGGAGAATAATCTTGGTCTCGATCTTCCCTCCATATGAATTCATTTCCTGACATCTGGTCATGATGCAATGAGGAAGAGAGGGCAGAGCTTTGGGAAATAATGCCAATTGGTAATGGAGAAAACGGGAACGAAGCGACGCACGAACGTCAAGCACCAGTGAAGTTTTGTGAATGTTGGGAAATACTTTGAGAAACAGAATCCGGGACAACGAAGGGCGCTGCCCGACTCATCAGCGACAGTCTCGACACATTTCCTTTGGTTAGAATTATTCTAGAAATCAACTGAAATTTAGAAACTAAGAAAACTGTCCCAACTGCACATCAGAAAATACAGTTTAATTTTAGTTTAATTGCGATGATCGGGAGGCAGAAAATACAACAATGCTCGAATGTAGAAGGATAGAGGCGCATTATTGACAGGGCTACGGATAATGGTGTAGTCTTTATTTTGTGACACAAAGTCACCCTGACCTGAAACACTGACTCTGTTCTCTCGCCACACATGCTGTCAGACCTGCTGAGATTGCCCAGCGTATTGTGTTTTTGTTCCAGATTGGTGCATCGGCCATCATTTGCTGTTCCGATGTGGACAAGATGAGACTGTTTCCATGATAATTTGGAATACTTATTCGTGCAGAACAAACATTTGTCGTCTTTGTGGCGCAATCGGTTCGCGCGATCGGCTGCCAATCGCGCAATTAGCGGTTCGATCCCTCCCAGAGATCAACTATTATCCCACCCTCGGATAGTGTTTTTTATATCTCATCCCTCTGTGGGATCGAATCACCCACCATTGTGCTTTTTATATTTCATGCCACATTGATTTGATATCTTTCCCCCGGTTCCAATATTAAACACGCCAAATGTTGTCATTCTGATTTTATGCATGCAGTTCACACCCAAAGAGATAATGAGTATTAATTTGAACTACCATAGAGAGACATTCACCGCCAATTAGAGGCGCTCCTACGTGCAACTGGTATGTGGGCGGAGAAGTTCAACCTTGGAAATAGAGAGAGAGTTTGTTTGCACTGACAATATTCAGGAATGAGAGAAAAGGGATACAGGGTGGAATGGTTTCAAAATATCTGCAGGGGTCGACGTGACCAAGGTCTTCCGTAGAGTATCCGTCACCCGACACGTTGATCATGGCCGATCCAGCGAAACTGCTAATCTATGGACAATCTGGCACACTTTAGTATGGCCAATCCACCGAACCTTCAAATCTTTGGACTGTGGGAGGGACCTTGAGCAGCGGGAGAAAACGAATGCAAGCACCGGGAGAACGTATGAACTCAGCTATGAACCCGTTTTGAAGAGTCCTTTCCACAGAGAATTCCTCATATGTTCATCTTTGAAAAACAGATCAACTTATCACTGCTGTGATTCGGATTCGAACCGAGGTTGCTGCGGTTATAACGCAGTGGACTAACCACTATACGATCACGGCCCGCACGTTACCGCCGAATTAACCAGCAACTGTCGATGTACTGGGTCATCAACTGTGTGGGATCTGTCATGGCCCACACTTGATGAGTAATTACAACTTTAGGAGAGTCACAGTTTGGATGCCTTAAACTTGGTTCCATAATAATGTTCCTGCAACAAGGATATATACACTTTAACCAAGGCCCATAAAAGTAAGAATGCAATCGCTATAATATACAACACATAACAATTTCGATATTCATCCCAAACATATGGTATTTGAACGTTCTCCCGGTGTCTGCATCGGTTGTCTCCGCCTGCTCCAGGTCCCTCCCACAATCCCAAGATGAGAAGGTTCGGTGGATCGGCCATGCTAAAGTGTGCCTGATTGTCAATTGATTAGCAGTTTCGGTGGATTGGCCATGATCAACGGGTTACGGGTATTCTCCGGAGGAACTTGGTCCGGAGAAACTAAAAATAAACTGTATTTTCTGATGTGCAGTAAGGACAGTTTTCTTAGTTTCTAAATATCAGTTAATTTCTCGAATCATTATAACAAGGGAAATGTGTCTTGACTGTCGCTGATCAGTCGGGCAGCGCCCTTCATTCTCCCCGGAATCTGTTTCTCGAAGTATTTCCCAACATTCACAAAACTGGTGCTTGATTTTCGTGTCGCTTCGTCCGTTTTCTCCATTGCCAACTGGCTCTATTTCCCAAAATTCTGCCCACCCCTCTTCATTGCATCATGACCAGATATCAGGAAATTCATTTTTATGTAGAGACTATCGAGACCATGAATATTCTCCGCGTTCCAGAAGATTCAGTGTGTACTTGGTCGAGACACTTGAATATTTTGGGTGAATGACCGAAGAAGCTGATGCAACAAATTGAGAGAGACTGTTGTCACTTCCAAAAAGACAAGAACCGGTGGAGTATGCTTGATGATTGTAGTTAAAATATAAAGCCGGGAGCTGAGGTGATTCTCGTATTCTCAAGCGTTTGAATTCTGGAGCATCAAACAGGAGCAGAAGCATGCACTCAGTTGTGAACCCGTTTTCAAGAGTTCTTTCCACAGAGAATGCCTCATCTGTCCATTTGGGAAAACAGATCAACTTATCGCTGCCGTGGACTTCCGGTTGCGGCTCAGCCTGGGTCGGTCGTACGTTCGGGAGCTCCCGCCGTGAACGGACGTTTGGGCCCTTTTAAGGAGCCCTAGCGGCGATTCCCGGTGCGGGAAGGAAGCAGTGACGTTCCCCCAGCACTGTATGGAGTGGACCAGTAGCGGAGCGGTCAAAAAAGTGGTATTAGAGAAGAGAGGAGAACGGGTGCGAAAAAACAAGATGGCAGCGGGCGGAGACCAGGCAGCGTGGGCTCAGTGGTCGCGGGAGCAGCAGGAGTTTTTGAAAAGCTGCTTTGGGGAATTGAAAGCGGAGTTGCTTGCCCCTATGAAGGCGTCGATTGAGAGGCTGGTGGAGATCCAGAGGATGCAAGGGACGGCGATTAAGGAGGTGCAGCAGAAGTCCTCTGATAAAGAGGACGAGAAACTGGGCCTATCGCTGAAAGTGGAGGCGGACGAGGCTCTGCATAAAAAATGGCAGGAGAAATTCGAGGGTCTGGAGAACAGGACGAGTAGAAAGAATCTGCAGATTCTGGGTCTCCATGAAGGTGTGGAGCGGTCGGGTACTGGGGTGGACGTGGCTACAATGCTGGGCATGCTGATGGGGGCAGGAGCCTTCCCGAGGCCCCTGGAGCTGGATGGGGTGCATAGAGTCCTGGCGAGGAGGCCGAGGGCGAATGAGCCGCCGAGGGCTGTGGTGGTGAGGTTTCACCATTTCACTGACAGGGAGTCTGTCTTGAGATGGGCGAAGGCGGTGCAGAGCAGCAGGTGGGAGAATCCTGAAATCCATATTTACCAGGACTGGAGTGCAGAGCTGGCCAAGAAGAGGGCAAGGCCATTCTCCACCGAAAGGGTGTGAAGTTTGGGCTGCTGCAGACAGCGCCGCTGTGGGTCACGTATCAGGACCGACACCACTACTTTGATACGCCGGACGAGGTGTGGACATTTATCAAAAATGAGATGCTGGACTCAAATTAGTGGTTCTTAGAATGTCATGTGGATGTTGGGGAGTGGGAGGGGGCGATTTGTGTGTTTTCTCAGTATGTGTACTGATTGGGAGGGGTTGTTCCCCGCGTTCGATGGGGGGCGTGGGGGCCGGAGGCCCTAGGCTTTGGGGATCGGGGTGAGGCTTCAGGAGAAAGGAGCTGCGCCACAGGGGGCATGGTAGCCCAGGCAGGGAATGTGGGCTTTTTCCCATGGAAAGGGGCGGCGGGGCCTGACGCGGGGGGGGGGGGGGGGGGGGGTGGGTGGTACCAGACTGGAGCTCACACTGGTTCGTGGGGGGAGTGGAGGTGGGAACTTGGGCCATTCCACTTTGATTAGGGGAGGGTGGGGGACTTTGAGTGGGAATCCAACTGGGGGATTGCCGGCAGAGGCGGGAGCAGCCGGGGTCAGCAGGGGTCGGCTGACTTATGGGAGTGCAATGGGGAGCAGGGGGATTAAGCAATTACCTGGCCGGGGAGGGGTGTTGGGAGGAGTGGGAGCTGGGTTGCTGCTGTCCTGACGGAGGGGAAACTGGAGGTAAGAGGGAGAGTTGGGGCAGGGAGCCTCCGCCTGGTGGGCTGGAGAATGCGGGTGGTGTGGGCACGTGGCTGGCTTTAAAAAGGAGATGGCTAGTCAGCAAGTGGGGGGTGCGGGTTGTCCCCCAATTCAGCTGATCACGTGGAATGTCAGAGGCTTGAATGGGCCAGTCAAGAGGGCCCAGGTGTTTGCGCACTTGACGGGACTAAAGGCAGATGTAGACATGCTACAGGAGATGCACAGGAAGGTTGCAGACCATACCAGGCTGAGGAAGGGATGGGTGGAGCAAGTCTTTCATTCTGGTCTGGATGCGAAGATCGGGGGGTCGCAATCTTGGTGAGCAAGCGGGTGACATTTGAGGCAGCGGGTATCGTGGCGGATAAAGGCGGCTGATATGTGATGGTGAGTGATAGGCTGCAGGTGGCCCGCGTGGTGTTGCTGAATCTATATGCCCCAAATTGGGACGATGTAGGGTTCATGAAGCACATGTTAAGCCTGATCCCAGATGTGCAGGCAGGGAATCTGATAAGGGGGGTGGACTTTAATACAGTACTGCACCCAGCACTGGATCAGCCTCGGTCAAGGACAGGCAAGAGGCTGGCTGCAGCCAAGCTCCGGAGGGGGTTCATGGATCAGATGGGGGGAGTAGATCCATCGAGGTTTGCGAGGGCGAGGGAGTTTTCCTTCTTCTCACACGTGCACAAGGCCTACTCACAGATAGACTTTTTCATGGTGAGCAGGGTGCTGATCCCGAGAGTGGAGGGGACGGAGTATTCGGCCATAGCGATTTCGGATCACCCCCGCACTGGATGGAGCTGGAGTTGGGGGAAGTGAGGGGCTGACGAATGTGATATAAAATAGATACTTTAAATATTAGTTACTGTAATTTAGATATAGGCCGATCTAATTCATGTTAGTTCACAGACAAAGGATTTCAGAGAGCATGGCAAGGGAAGGGGGATGGGGTGTCTAGTGTAGGAGGAGAAAAGGATGCTGGGTAACAAGAGGCCAGGGGAAGGAATGAGAAGTGAGCCAATTAGGATGTTGGCCAGGTCTGGAGGGTATGGAATGACCGATGGGAATCGTGTATGTGAAACATGATGCCATTTGAATGTGTTGGTAGAGATTTCTTTGTTCTCCAGAAGCACTCGATTCTGGAGACCGAGGAGACTGCTTGTATTCTGGGTTTTTGTGAAACGAGTCAGACTTGCAAGTCGAATAAAAATAACTAATGCTATGCCTACAAATCCATCTCGAGTTTTATTGAGGCCAGACTGACGGGTACAGAAAGTTATGTTTTGTCAGGGCCAGCGCCCGCTGTGGCGCATGGATGTGGGATTGTTGGCGGATGAGGAGGTCTATGGGCGGGACCGGGGGTGCATCAAAGGTAGATGGAGCCAATGAGATTGGGGAGGTATTGGTGAGCATGGTCTGGGAGGTGCTGAAGGCAGTGGTCAGGGGGGAGCTAATTTCAATCAGGGCTCACAGGGAGAAGAGGGATAGGGAGATATTAGTGGGGGAGATTCTGAGGGTGGATAGAAGATCCGTGGAAGCCCCTGAAGAGGGGCTGCTGAAGGAGCGCAGGAGCCTCCAAACGGAGTTTGACTTGCTGACTACGGGGAAAGCTGAGGCCCAGTGGAGGAAGGTGCAGGGTGCAGCATACGAGTATGGGGAGAAGGCGAGTCGGATGCTGTCGCATCAGCTATGAAGGAAGGAGGCGGCTAGGGAAATTTGGGGAATCAGGGAGGGGGGGGAACATGGTGAGGGTTCAGACAAAATAAATGAGGTCTTTAGGGACTTCTATGGGAACTTGTACAAGTCAGAGCCTCCGGAGGGGGTGGGGGTGGGGAGGGGATGTGGCAGTTCCTGGACCAATTGAGGTTTCCAAGGGTGGAGGAGGGGCAGGTAGAAGGTTTGGAGGCACCGATCGGGATGGAGGAGCTGGTTAAGGGGTTAGGGAGCATGCAGGAGGGCAAGGCCCCAGGACCTCTTGGGTTCCCGGTTGTGTCCTACAGGAAGTTCGTGGAATGGTTGGGCCTGTTGCTGGTGAGAACCTTCAACGAGGCAAAGGAAAAAGGGATACTTCACCCGACAATGTCGCGGGCTCTGATCTCGCTTAGTCTCAAGTGGGACAAGGACCCGCTGCAGTGTGGCTCGTACAGGCCGATGTCGCTCCTCAATGTGGATGCCAAGTTGCTGGCGAAGGTCCTGGGCACTAGGATTGAGGATTGCGTCCCAGGAGTGATACATGAGGATCAGACGGAGTTTGTGAAGGGCAGGCAACTGAATGCAAATATGCGGAGGTTCCTGAATGTGAGTATGATGCCCTCGGAGGGGGGGGGGGAGGCGGAAGTAGTGGCAGCAATGGACGCGGAGAAGGCCTTTGACCGGGTGGAGTGGGAGTACCTGTGGGAGATGCTGGGCAGGTTTGGGTTCGGGGAGGGGTTCATAGGGTGGTTTAAATTGTTGCACCAGGCCCCAGTGGCGCGTGTATCGACGAACCGGCTGAGGTCAGAGTACTTAAGTTTGTACCGTGAAATGAGGCAGAGGTGCCCCCTGTCCACCCTGCTGTTTGGTCTGGCGAATGAGCCGTTGGCCATGGCGCTGAGGGAGTCCAGAAACTGGAGGGGGTTGGTCCGGAGTGGGGCGGGGGGGTGAGGAGCACCGTGTCTCACTATACGCGGATGACCTGCTTCTGTATATCGCGCTCCAGTGGAAGGGATGGGGGAGGTCATGCAGACCCTTAGGGAGTTTGGAGACTTCTCGGGATACAAGCTCAATGTTGGGAAGAGCGAGCTCTTTGTGGTGCATGTGAGTGGCCAGGAAAAGAGTTTGGAGGAGCTGCCACTCAAGATGGTGGAGAGGTGTTTTCGGTATTTGGGTATCCAGGTGGTCAAGAGCTGGGGGGTCTTGCATAAGCACAATCTGGCGTGGTTGGTGGACCAGATGGAGGAGGACTTCAAGAGGTGAGACATGCTGCCACTCTCTCTGGCGGGCAGGGTGCAGTCTGTTAAGATGACTGTCCTCCCTCGGTTCTTGTTCATGTTTCAGTGCCTGCCCATCCTCATCCCTAAGGACCTTTTCAAGCGGCTCAGCAAGAGTATTATGGGATTTGTGTGGGCAAATAAAACCCGAGGCTTAAGAGACTGTTCTTGGAGCACAGTCGGAGGGGTGGGAAGGGGGGGGCGGGGGCGGGTGAGGGTTGGCACTGCCGAACCTGTGCAGCTACTACTGGGCAGCAAATATGTCAATGATTCAGAAATGGGTAATGGAAGGAGAGGGGGCGGCGTGGAAAAGACTAGGGGCGGTGTTCTGTGTAGGTACTAGCCTGGGGGCACTGGTGACGGCACCGTTGCC
The DNA here is from genome assembly GCF_047496885.1 of Scyliorhinus torazame. NCBI lineage: Eukaryota > Metazoa > Chordata > Chondrichthyes > Carcharhiniformes > Scyliorhinidae > Scyliorhinus > Scyliorhinus torazame. Next base: position 174,989,815 of record NC_092720.1, on the reverse strand, counting down.
GCTCCCGCCGAAGCGGTACACCACGAGCCCGGTGCTGGCGGCGACATTGAGGATTTGGGGGCAGTGTAGACGGCACAGGAGGGAGGTGGGGGACTCAGTCTGGTCCCCGATACAAACCAACCCTAGGTTTGCTCCGGGCAGGATCGATGGCGGGTTCCTAAGTTGGCACCGGGAGGGAAGTAGATAGATGGGGGATTTATTCATCAACGGGATTTTTGCCAGTCTGAGGGCGCTGAAGAAGAAATTTGGGTTACCCCCGGGAGATGCCTTCAGGTATATGCAGGTTTGGGCTTTTGTGCGGAGGCAGGTTGGGGAATTCCCGCTGCTGCCTGCCCGGAGGATACAGGACAGGGTGATCTCGGGCATGTGGGTCGGAGAGGGTAAGGTCTCGATGATATACCAGGAGCTGCAGGAGGCGGAGGATTCCCCGGTGGAGGGTCTGAAGGCAAGAGGGAGGAGGAGCTGGGTAAGGAGCTGGATGAGGGCCTGTGGGCTGATGCACTTCGCAGGGTCAATACCTCCTCATCTTTCGTCAGGCTCAGCTTGATCCAGTTTAAAGTTCTGCACGGGGCGCATATGACAGGGGCGAGGCTGTGAAAGTTTTTCGGGGTAGAGGACAGGTGTGTGAGGTGTTCGGGGAGCACAGCAAACCACGCCCATATGCTCTAGCCATGCCCGGCACTGGCAGAGTTTTGGAAGGGCTTTGCAAAGTCTCTGTCCAAGGTCTTAGATACTCAGGTGAAACCGAGTTGGGGGTTAGCGATATTTGGGGTGTCGGATGATCCAGGAATGTAGGAGCCGAAAGAGGCCGGAGTTCTGGCCTTTGCCTCATTGTTGGCCCAGAGAAGGCTCTTGTTAATGTGGAGGGACGCAAAGCCCCCAAGCGTAGAGGCTTGGGTCAATGACTTGGCGGGGTTTCTTAGGTTGGAGAAGATAAAGTTTGCATTTTGTGGGTCATTGCAGGGGTTCTCCGGCGGTAGCAACCGTTCCTTTTCTTTCCCGTGGAACAATAGGTGGAGGTCAAAAGCAGCAGCAACCCGGGTTGGGGGGCGGATTTCTTTTCTTTTTTGTAAGGGGCGCATGCCCCACTCTGTTCTGAGTTGGGTGTTAAGTTGTTAAACAGTTTATCGTTTAGAGGATTAAGTTGTTTTGTTTTGTTGGCTTGTTGCCTTTCTTTCTTTGTATTATTTTCATTTTTGGAGTGGTTTGTAAAATTATTGAAAAACTTTGAATAAATACATTTAAAAGAAAACTAGTCGCTGCCGCGACTTGGATTCGAACCATGGTTGCTACGAACGCAACGTAGAGCATTAAGCACTATACGATCACGACGCCACACGTTACCGCCGAGGCAAACTGTAACTGTCGATGTGCTTGATCATCAACTGTTTGGAATCTACCATGGCCCACACTTTATGACTCTCTAATTACAACTTTAGTAAATACACAGTTTGGACGCCTTAACCTTGGTTCCATAATAATGTAATAATGTATAATAATATATACACTTTAACCCAGACTCATAAAAATAACAATGCAACCGCTATAATATATACTACATAACAATTTCGATACTCATCCTAAACATATGGTATTTGGACGTTCTCCCGGTGTCTCCATCGGTTTTCTCCGGCTCCTCGAGGTTCCTCCCTCAGTCCAAAGATGTGAAGTTTGGTGGATTGCCCATGCTACAATGTACCAGGTTGTCCATAGATTAGTTGTCCATAGTTTCGCTGGATTGCTATGATCAACGTGCCGGGTGACGGGTATTCTACGGAGGAACTTGGTCATGTTGTCCCCTGGTGATTATTTTGAAACCATTTCACCCTGTATCGCTTTCCTCTCATTCCTGAATATTGTCAGTGCAAACAAACTCTCTCTCTATTTCCACGAGTGAATTCTCCGCCAACATAGCAGTTGCACTTTGGAGCGCCTCTCATTCGCTGTCTCACCCTCTTTGATCCAAAAAGAATAATCTAGGACCCTTTCGTCCCAGTGTTGCTGTTGGGGTGAAAGTTTCTCTCTGGTAGTTCAAATTAATATTGATTCACTCTTTGGATGTGAACTGTCTGTTTAAAATCAGAAAGACTGCATTTGGCGTGTTTAATATTGGAAACGGAGGAAATAAATCAAATCAATGTGGCATGAAATGTAAAAGCAGCAAGGTGGGTGGATTCGATCCAACAGAGGGACGAAGTATAAAAAACACTTGATCCAGGAGTGGGATCGAACCACCAACTTATCGATTAACAACCGAACGTGCTAACCGATTGCGCCACAGAGACGACAAATGCTGCTTTCGATCAAATAAACAAGCCAAAGTATGATGGAAACAGTCTCATCTTGTCCAAACCGTAACAGCAAATTCTTGCTGATGCACCAATCTAAAACAAAAACATAAATGGCTGGGCAAAATCTGCAGTTCTGACAACATTTTTGGAGAGAGAACGGAGGCTGTGTTTCAAGCCAGTGTGACTTTGTGTCACAAAACGAAGGCGACACCATTATCCGTAGCCCTGTCAATACCGCACCTCCAGCCTTCTCCATTCAAGCCATTGGTGCATTTTCTGCCTCCAGATATTCGCAATGAAACTTAAATTAAACTGTATTTTCTGATGTGCAGAAAGGACAGTTTCCTTAGTTTCTAAATATCAGTTAATTTCTCGAATCATTCTAAACAAGGGAAATGTGTCTTGACTGTTGCTGATCAGTCGCGCAGCGCCCTGCGTTCTTCCCCGATTCTGTTTCTCGAAGTATTTCCCAACATTCACAAAACTGGTGCTTGATTTTCTTGTGTCGCTTCGTTTCCATTTTCTCCACTGCCAAATGGCTCTATTTTCCAAAATTCTGCCCACTCCTCCTCATTGCATCATGACCAGATGCCAGAAAATGCATTTATATGGAGAGACTATCGAGACCAAGATTATTCTCCGCGTTCCAGAAGATTCAGTGGGTATTTGGTTGAGACACTTGAACATTTTGGGTGAATGACCGATGAAGCTGATGCAGCAAATTGAGAGATTCTGTTTTCACCTTCAAAAAGATAAGAACCGGGGAGGGGGGGGGGGTTTGTTTGATGATAATAGAACATAGAAAAATACAGAACAGAACAGGCCCTTCGGCCCACGATGTTGCGCCGAACCTTTGTCCTAGATTAATCACAGATTATCATTGAATTAACAGTGCAGAACGAGGCCATTCGGCCCACTGAGTCTGCACCGGCTCTTGAAAAGAGCACCCTACCCAAAGTCAACACCTCCACCCAACACTAAGGGCAATTTTGGAAACTAAGGGAAATTTATCATGGCCAATCTACCTAACCTGCACATCTTTGGACTGTGGGAGGAAACCGGAGCAGCTGGAGGAAACCCACGCAGACACAGGGAGAGTGTGCAGTCTCTGCACAGACAATGACCCAAGCCGGAATCGAACCTGGGACCCTGGAGCTGTGAAGCAGTTGTGCTATCCACAATGCTACCGTGCTGCCCTTAAAAACAAATAAATCTACACTATATCATTTTACCGTAATCCATGTATCCATTCAATAGCTGTTTGAAGGTCCCTAATGTTTCCGACTCATCTACTTCCACAGGCAGTGCATTCCATGCCCCCACTACACTCTGTGTAAAGAACCTACCTCTGACATCCCCCCTATATCTTCCACCATTCATCTTAAATTTATGTCCCCTTGTAATGGTTTGTTCCACCGGGGAAAAAGTCTCTGACTGTCTACTCTATCTATCCCCTGATCATCTTATAAACCTCTATCAAGTCGCCCCTCATCCTTCTCCGTTCTAATGAGAAAAGGCATAGCACCCTCAACCTTTTCTCGTAAGACCTACTCTCCATTCCAGGCAACATCCTGGTGAATCTCCTTTGCACCTTTTCCAAAGCTTTCACATCCTTCCTAAAATGAGGCGACCAGAACTGTACACAGTATCCAAATGTGGCCTTACCAAAGTTTTGTACAGCTGCATCATCACCTCACAGCTCTTAAATCCCTGTGATAATGAACGCTAGCACACCATAGGGCTTCTTCACAGCTCTATACACTTGAGTGGCAACTTTCAAAGATGTATGAACATAGATCCCAAGATCTCACTGCTCCTCCACATTGCCAAGAACTCTACCGTTAACCCTGTATTCCGTATTCATATTTGTCCTTCCAAAATGAACAACCTCACACTTTTCAGGGTTAAACTCCATCTTCCACGTCTTAGCCCAGCTCTGCATCCTATCTATGTCTCTTTGCAGCCGACAACAGCTCTCCTTACTATCCACAACTCCACCAATCTTCGTATCATCTGCAAGTTTACTGACCCACCCTTCAACTCCCTCATCCAAGTCATTAATGAAAATCACAAACAGCAGAGGACCCAGAACTGATTCCTGCAGTACGCCACTCGTAACTGGGATCCAGGCTGAATAATTGCCATCCACCACCACTCTCTGACTTCTATCGGTTAGCCAGTTTGTTATCCAACTGGCCAAATTTCCCACTATCCCTTGCCTCCTTACTTTCTGCAGAAGCCTACCATGGGGAACCTTATCAAATGCCTTACTAAAATCCATGTACACTACATCCACTGCTTTACCTTCATCCACATGCTTGGTCACCTCATCAAAGAATTCAATAAGACTTGTAAGGCAAGACCTACACCTCACAAATCCGTGCTGACTATCCCTAATCACGCAGTGTCTTTCCAGATGCTCAGAAATCCTATCGTTCAGTACACTTTCCATGACTTTGCCTAACACCGAAGTAAGACTAACTGGCCTGTAATTTCCAGGGTTATCCCTATTCCCTTTTTTGAACAAGGGCACGACATTCGCCACTCTCCAATCCCCTGGTACCACTCCTGTTGACAGTGAGGACGAAAAGATCATTGCCAACGGCTCTGCAATTTCATTTCTTGCCTCCCAGAGAATCCTTGCATATATCCCGTCAGGCCTGGGGGACTTATCTCTCCTCAAGTTTTTCAAAATGCCCAACACATCTTCCTTCCTAACAAGTATTTCCTCGAGCTTACCAGTCTGTTTCACACTGTCCTCTCCAACAATATGGCCCCTTTCATTGTAAATACAGAAGAAAAGTACTCGTTCAAGACCTCTCCTATCTCTTCAGACTCAATACACAATCTCCCGCTACTGTCCTTGATCGGACCTACCCTCGCTCTCGTCATTCTCATATTTCTCACATATGTGTAAAAGGCCTTGGGGTTTTCCTTGATCCTACCCGCCAAAGATTGTTCATGCCCTCTCTTGGCTCTCCTAATCCCTTTCTTCAGTTCCGTCCTGGCTATCTTGTATCCGTCCAACGCCCTGTCTGCACCTTGTTTCCTCAGCCTTACATAAGTCTCCTTTTTCCTCTTAGCTAAAATATAAAACCGGGAGCTATGGAGATTCTTGCACTCACAACCGTTTGAATTCTGGAGCATCAAACAGGAGCAGAAGCATGCACTCAACTGCGAACGAGTTTTAAAGAGACCCTTACACAGAGAATTCCTCATCCGTGCATTTGGGAAAATCATAATTTTAACGCTGCCATGTTTCGGATTCGAGCCGAGTTTGCTGCGGCCAAAACGCAGAGTATTAACCACCAGACAATCACGGCGCCACACGTTACCGCCGAGGCAACTTGTAACTATCGATGTACTTGGGTCATCAACTGTTTGGAATCTAACATGCCCCACACTTTATGATTCTCTAATTACAACTTTAGTAGATATACAGTTTGGATGCCTTAACCTTGGTTCCATAATAATGTTCCTCCAACAAGGATATGTACACTTTAACCCAGGCTCATGAAAATAACAATGCAACCGCAAAATATATAATACATAACAATTTCGATATTCATCCCAAACATACGGTTTTTGGACGTTCTCCCGGTGTCTGCCTGGGCTTTCTCCGCGTGCTCGAGCTCCCTCCCACAGTCCAAAGTTGTGAAGATTCGGTGGATTGGCCATGCTAAGTGCGCAAGATTATCCAAAGATTAGCAGTGAAACTGGATTGGCCATGATCAACGTGCCGGGTCAGGGGGATCTTCGTCACAACGTCCCCTGGTGATTTTTTGAAACCATTTTATCCTGTATCCCTTAATTTCATTCTAGAACATTGTCAGTGCAAACGAACTCTTTCTCTATTTCCACGAATGAACTTCTCCGCCCACATTCCTATTGCATTTTGGAACGCCTCTCATTCGCCCGCCTAACCCTCTTTGATCCAAAGAGAAAAGTCTCGGTATATTTCGTCCCACTGTTGCTATTGGGGTGGATGTCTGGCTATCGGAGTCCCATTTAACATTGATTAATTATTTGGGTTGGAACTGACTGGTTTAAGTGCATTTGAACCCTGCCAGTAACATCGCTTCCAACTTTCTACATTCGAGCCGTTGTTGGCGTATCTGCTTTCAGATATTCGCAAGTGATTTTCTTTTATGCTAAACTTGGAGCACGCAATTCAGTTTTTCCAATAAAGGGGCACTTCAGCGTTGTCAATCCATCTAATTTGCACATGGGTTGTGGGGGCGAAACCCACCCAAACTCCACACGGACAGAGACCCAGAGCCGGGACCGAACCTGGGACCTCAGCGTCGTGAGGCTGCAGGGCTAACCCCCTGCGCCACCGTGCTGCTCGATGAAACACATATTAAACGATATTTTCTGATGCACGTGACGGACAGTCATCTCAGTTTCGAAATATCAGTTAATTCACGAATCATTCGAAACAACGGCAATGTGTCTTGACCGTCTCTGATCAGTCAGGCAGCGCCCATCGTTCTCCCAGGATTTTGTTTCTCAAAATGTTTCCTAACATTCACAAAACTGGAGTTTGAGTTTCGTAAGTCGCTTCGTTTCATTTTCTCCGCTGCCAACTGGCTCTATTTCCCAAAACTCTTCGCACTCCTCCTCGTTGCATCATGACCAGGTGTCAGGAAATTCGTGTGCATGGGGAGACTATCGAAACCAAAATTATTGTAGTTGATTATTCATCGTGGGCTCGTGGTTTCTGCGACGCTTAACGTTCCCATCCTTTCCGTAGCTGTCGGTAATCAGCGGATGTTCTGTGGCATTCTTGATAAGCCTATGTTTCTGCTCAACAAAATATCCGTCGCATAAGCCATACCAGATTGAAACCTCGAATGTTGCTGCTCTTCTGATATAATACTTCACAGGACAATGTCTAATGCATTCTGGCAACTCTGATGTTCCCCAATGAGTTACTTCTGAGGTACTTTTCAGTCTTTATTTTTACAATGAACTAAATGTGCAACAGATAGAAACATCAGTGCTCTTAGTTGTGTGCTAAGATAAGACAATACACTCGATGACAATATAATACCTTCTTACATCTTGTATAATAAATAAACTACTGATGCCATATCTCAGGGTACACTCTAAATTTGCACGGCACCAGGGTCCTGGCTACGTTCGCAATTTTTTGTTTCCAGGTTTTCCCAGCTGACTATCTTCCCCATGCATTTGACCCAATGTTATACCTTGTTACATCTTTTAACTGCGGCATCAGCCTGCACACGGATAAAGTCCCAGCGCGGTGGTGATTTCCAGCACAGGGTCATGAGGAAATTGATTGTTTTGACGGCTGTTGTAGAGTGCTTGGAGAATCAGGTACGAGTGGCGATGGGACTTGTGGTGTGCCACAAGGGTCAGTGTTGTGGCATCAACATAATATAATTTACATAAATCATTTGCATGAAGGGACTGAAGGTATGTTTTGATGACGACTCAAATAGGTAGGAAAGTATATTGTGACGGCGATGTCAGGAGGCTGCAAAATGATATATATAGATTAAGTGAGTAGTCAAAATGTGGCAGAGGCTGGGCACCTCGGGAAACAATGATATTGTCAATATTGGCAGGAAGGAAGAACATTTTCATAGAATTAACATAGAATTTACAGTGCAGAAGGAGGCCATTCGGCCCATCGAGTCTGCACCGGCTCTTGGAAAGAGCACCCTACCCAAGGTCAACACCTCCACCCTATCCCCATAACCCAGTAGCCCCACCCAATACTAAGGGCAATTTGGGGCACTAAGGGGAATTTATCATGGCCAATCCACCTAACCTGCACATCCTTGGACTGTGGGAGGAAACCGGAGCACCCGGAGGAAACTCACGCACACACGGGGAGGATGTGCAGACTCCGCACAGACAGTGACCCAAGCGGGAATCGAATCTGGGACCCTGGAGCTGTGAAGCAATTGTGCTATCCACGCTGTTACCGTGTTGCCCCTAATGAAAATCGTTTATTGTCACAAGTAGGCTTCAAATGAAGTTACTGTGAAAAGCCCCTAGTTGCCACATTACGGCGCCTGTTCGGGCAGGCTGGTACGGGAATTGAACTGTGCTGTTGGCCTGCCTTGGTCTGCTTTAAAAGCCAGCTATTTAGCCCAGTGTGCCCAACCAGCACAAAGAAGCTCATTGTCGTAATGAGTGGAGATTGAGGAACTCTGAGTCAGAGGGATCTCCATAACTAAGTGCATTATCCACAAGAGACGACCATACGGAGACAGCAAGGACTCAGGAAAACTAATCCAATGTTATAGTTTGTTGTGAGAGGAATTGATTACGAAAGTAGTGAGGAGTTTTCAAAGGCTTTGGTGAAACCACATCTGTGTATTGTGTACAGCATTTGTCTATTTATTGACCAGGAACGATCACAACATGGTAGAATTTAAAATACAGAAGGAGCGTGAGAAGGGAAAATCAAACTCTAGAATGTTGTGCTTAACCAAAGGAGATTACAGTGGGATGAGAGAAGAACTGGCTAAGGTAGACTGGGAGCAAATACTTTATGGTGAAACAGTTGAGGAACAGTGCAGACCTTTCCGAGCGATTTTCCACAGTGCTCAGCAAACGTTTCTACCAACAAAAAGGAAGGACGGCAGAAGGAGGAAAATGGACCATGGACATCTCAGGAAACAAGGGACAGTATCAAATTGAAGCAAACAGTATACTACGTGGCAACGATTAGTGGGAGACTAGAGGATTGGGAAATCTTTAGGGGGCAACAGAAAGCTAGCAGAAAAACTGTAAAGAGTAAGATAGATTATGAGAGTAAACTTGCTCAGAATATAAAAACAGATCGTAAATGTTTTACAGAGTATATAAAAAGAAAGAGTGGCTAAGATAAATTGGTCCTTTAGAGGATGAGAGGGGAGATCTAATAATGGCAGATGAGGAAATGGCTGAGGAACTGAACAGGGATTTTGGGTCGGCTTCCGCAGTGGAAGACACAAATAACATGCCAGTGACTGATGGAAATAAGGCTCTGACAGGTGAGGACCTTGAGACGATTGTTATCACTAACGAAGTAGTGATGGGCAAGCTAATAGGGCTAAGGGTAGACAGGTCTCTTGGCCCTGATGGAATGCATCCGATGGTACTAAAAGAGATGGCTTGGGAAATTGCAAATGCACTCATGATAATTTACGAAATTTCACTAGACTCTGGAGTAGTTCGGGCGAATTGGAAATTAGCAAACGTGACACCACTGTTTCGAAAAAGGAGACAGGCAGAAAGCAAAAATTATAGGCCAGTTAACTTACCTTCGGTAGTAGAGAAGATGCCGGAATCTATAATCAAGGAAGAAATAGCGAGGCATCTGGATGGAATTTGTCCCATTGGACAGACGCAGCATGGATTCAGAAAGGGTAGATCGTGCCTAATTCAAAGCACCAGAAAAAAGGTGCACTCGCTCTTGATGCTCCCCAAGCAGCCTGCCACCAATTCCAACAAAACATTTGAAAGGGGAAAAAGAGAAAAATTTCTCCATCAACGACCAAGAGGCAACTCCTCCAAGTTCAATGTCCTCCTCCTCCTGCCAGTCCATTGTCTCTCAAAACCCCATTGCCTCCAAAATAGTATTCCCAATTCTGGAATGTCACCCAGAGGCTGGTCGGGTACAGCACTACAAACTTCACCATCTTCTTGAAGAGGGCAACCTTGTTCCGGTTAAACCCAGCCCACCTCTTTGCCAGTTCTACGTCCAGGTCCTGATCCCACAGATCATTTCCCTCCCAGGTGCATGTCCAAGGTGCATGTCCTCGTCTGTCTCGCCCACTGCAGAATTTTCTCCTTGTCCAAGTAGTGGTGCAGCTGCACCACCAACGCCCTCGCAGGCTCGCGCCTGTGGCCTCCTCAGAGCACCCTGTGCCCTCGGGCAACATCCCGGGGCCGGCCCACGACCCCTTCTCGCCATCAGTTTTTCCAACATCTTGGGGCCCATACATGAGAGCCTCTACTTCATCAATGTCTTCGAGCGTTGCCACGATCCGCATGTTGTGTCTTCTGGAGCGCTTCTCCACATTCTCCACTTTCTCCTTCAGCCTCTATTGGGTCTCCAGAATCATTCCCATCTCAGCCACCAATGAGGCCATCGTGCTCCCCACCGTCTCCTCCACCTTCTGGATCACCTGGGCCGGGGACTCCAGCCTCTGCTCCAGATGCCAATCCCCACTTTAAGAGACTCAACGACATTGGCTGGGTCCTCCTGGGCTTCTTTTCAGCTGGCTGAAGTTTAATTTAACAACACCACTAGCTGCTCCATTGATCACTGGGTGGGCAGGGCAGGCTTTTGCCGTCCGACATCTTGACCGGTGGTGCAGAAAGATTCTCCTGCTCCACCAGCTCCCTTAATCTCGAGCCACTCCTGCACCGTGGATCAATCCCCCAACCACACCAGAGGAGTCTCTCTCCTGGCACTCCTGCACTTTTTCCATCCAAACGTCCATCCTATGAACAGGGAAAAGACCAAAAGCAGTTCCTCTTTGCGTTTTCCCTCCAAGGAGAACAGTCCTCATCACTGAATGTTCTCATCCCTGGAACAATTCTTGTAAACCCCTCCTGCACTCATTATAATCCGGTCACATCCTTCCTATAGTGCGGTACCTAGAACTGTATGCAATATTCCACCTGAGGCCGAACTGGTTCTTGTGTAAGCTGAGTATAGCCTCTTTGCTCTTGAACGCTATGCCCCTATTAATAAAGCCAGAATATTATCTGCTCTCCCACCTGTCCTGCCACCTTCACTGATCTATGCACAAATATACCCAGGTCCTTCTGCACCTGCACCCCTGCAAGAGTTTTATTGTTTGTTTCTATTGCTTCTCCCTGTTGTTCCAACGAAAATGCATCACCTTACACTTCTCCCCATTGAGCTTCATCTGCCATCTAACTGCGCACTCCACCAACTTCTGATATTCTCCACTGTCCTCTTCACAGTTATACTTCCAAATTTTGTGTCATCCACAAACTTGAAAATTGTCGCCAGCACACCGAGGTCCACATCATGAATATATAATCAGGAAAAGCAAGGTTTGAAAATCACAACCGCCAGGAACACCGTTGCAAATCTTCCTCCAGCCCCAAAAAGATCCATTGGCCCTAACTTTCTGCTTTTCATTATTCAGCCAATTTTGTACCAATGTTGCAACTGTCATATTTTATATCATGAGCTACAATATTTCTCACAAGTCTGTTGTGTGGCACTGTTCGAGAATTGGGAAAACTCTCTGCTGGTTGGAGTCATACCTGGCATAAAGGAAGATGGTTGTGGTGATTGAATGTCAACCATCTCCGCTCCAGGACATCTGCACAAATTCCTCAGGATAGTGTCCTAGGTTCAACCATCTTCAGCTGCTTCATCAATTACCTCCCTTCCATCATAAGGTCTGAAATGGAGATGTTTGTGGATGACTGCACAATGTTCAGCACCATTCGTGACTCCTCAGATACTAAATCAGTCCATGTCAAAATGCAGCAAGACCTGGACAATATCCAGCTTGGGTTGACAAGAAGCAAGTTACATTCGCACCACACAAGTGCCAGGTAATGACCATCTCTGACAAGAGAGGATCTAACCACTGTCCCTATGACATTCATTGGCATTGCCATCGCTGAATCCCCCACAATCAATATCCAAGGGTTACCATTGATCAGAAACGGAACCTGACTAGCCATATTAATACTGTGGCTACCAGGGCAGGTGAAAGGCTAGGAATCCTTCGGCGAATAACTCACCTCCTGAACCCCAAAAGCCTGTCCATCATCTACAATGCACAAGTTAAGAGTGTAATGTAGTACTCTCCACTTGCCTGGATGAGTGCAGCTCCAACGACAATCAAGACGTTCGACATCACCTAGGACAAACCAACCGCTTAATTGCTCCCCCTTCCAGAAATGTTCACGCCCTCCAGCACCAATGAAGCGTGGCAGCCGGGTGTACTATCCACAAGATGCTTTGCAGTAACTCACCGAGGATCCTTAGACAGCACCATCCAAACCCACGGCCACTATCATCCAGAAAGACAAGAGCAGTATGGATACCTGGGTACCCCACCACCTGGAGGTTCCCCTCCAAGTCACACATCACCCTTCCTTGTAAATATATTACCGTTCCTTCACTGTCACTGGAGGAAGATTCCAGCGGTTCAAGCAAGCAACTCGCTGCCATCTTCTGAAGGGCTGAAAGATAAATGATGGTCTGACCAGTGACACCCACATCCTGGAAAAGAATTTTTTATAAAAACTTCAAAACACTTCAAGAAGTTGGATTTCCCCTTTAGAAATCCAGGAAAACGTCCTATTCAATTTTCGCAATGTTACCAGTAATTCCATCCCAAATAGTTGTTTCTAGAAGTTTGCCCACCACTGATGCTAAACTGACTGACTATAATTGTTGAGGCTATCCTTTCTAACTTTTTTTGAACAAGAGCATAGCATTTGCAATTCTCCAATATCCCCTGGCAGCTCCTCTGAGAATAGAGAGGAATGAAAGATTATGGCACCTGCAATTTCCATTCTCACTTTCTTCAACATCCTTGGATGCAGGTCAGGGAATGCGACAAACTCATTTTAAACTGATTAGAAAATAGACCCTGAGTTCACCATCACTTGCACACTTGCAGACTCTCAGGGCACTCCTGCTTTTCCAACTGACAATCCACCTTTCACTCACTCTCAGGGTCTCAGTTCTTGTTCTCCAACCTTCAGATATATTTTCAGTGACTCGATGCACTTCTGCTCCAGGTAACGTTTCACATGGTGGTTGAAGCCTGGGGCCTGATCCCGCTTGCTATTGCTCACTTCTCCCCACTTCACACGAGTTACCCAGACCATGTGATTCTTGTCAAAGTTGACGTAATCTTTCCCGTCCCAGCCGAACTGTTCAAATCCATTGGTGCTCCCATTATCCCACATCTCACAACCGTACATCAGCTGATATGTGTAGGCCCCTGTCAATCAAATACACACAGAGCCAATTAGAGTCTGCTTCACAAAGACAGCGATTACCCACCGCAGAGGAGACAGAGAGACATTGACATGAGGGGGAGGAGGAGGGAGTGATGCAGAGAGAGAGAGAGATTATCCACCATAGACATGTGGGAGAGGGGTGGGGGTGCAGAGAGAGAGATTTTCCACCACAGAGAGAGAGACGTTGACATGTGGGAGGGAGGGGGGTGTGGAGAGGGAGAGTGAGAGAGAAAGATGGAGGGGATGGGGCAGAGAAAGCCACTGGGATAGCAGTAGTCGGGATGTGGGGCAGAAAATAAATCAGGAGATAGAAAAGGCATGTCAAGAAGACAATATTTAATATGCGGGTGGACTGGGGAAATCAAGTTGGTAGTGGATCCTAAGAAAAGGAATTTGTGGAATGTCTACGAGATGTTTTTTTGGAGCAGCTTGTGACAGAGCCGACTAGGGAACAGGCAATTCTGAACTTAGTGATGTGTAATGAGGCAGACTTGATTAAGGAACTTAAGGTGAAGAAACCCGAAGGGAGCATTGACCACAATATGATAGAATTTACCCCGCAGTTTGAGAGGGAGAAGGTGCAATCAGATGTAACGGTATTACAATTAAACAACGGTAACTACAAAGGCATGAGGGAGGAGATGGCCAGAGTTGATTGGTAAAGGAGCGTAGCAGGGAAGACAGTGGAACAGCAATGGCAGGAGTTTTGGGGGGTTATTCGGGAGGCACACAGAAATTCATCCCAAGGTGGAAGAAACATGCTAAAGGGAGGACAAGGCATCCATGGCTGACGAGCGAAGTCAAGAACAGCATAAAAGCTAAAGAAAAAGCCCCTTTCCTGCACCCCTCAATTAGTCACGTGTTTATTTCGCTAATTTTCTCATTCTTATGCCAATTTACATCTGGCTCGGATAGTAAACCGGAGACTACACCCCAAGAGGACCTGTTCTTTACTTTTGTTCCTAGTTCCTAATAATCCCCAAACAGGTGCTCTTTCCAAGTCTTGCCTCTGTTGTGCGTCCCAACGTGGACCACAACAACTGGATCCTTCCCCTCCCACAGCAATATCTTTTCAAGTCGCTTAGTGATGGCCCTCACCCTGGCACCACTTCTTCTGTTTGTTGATCTGTATCTGTCTTCGACTTATTTCCTGCTTCATTCCTTTATCCTGCACTCAGCTGTTTTAATATAACAATTTGCGCTTCATTTGAACACATCATTCGTTACTTGCAGTGTGCATTGCTTTTGGATGCTGGAATCATTGAAGGACATCGACCTGAATTGTCGATTACGTTTCTCTCCACAGAATGCCGAATTTCTTCAGTTTTGCTTTCTTCCAAAGCCCGACATCCAGCATCGAGAGTATTTTGCTCCCAATTTGTCCCGAGTCAGATGAAGGTCCAGTTTTCCTTCATTGTAATTCAACTTAACATTGATAAAATATCTGCGCGTGACCTCACTGGAACGTAGCAGATTTGCAAATCCACGGAGAATATTTATTTCAAACAAAGATTTGGAACGAGAAACTCTTCGCCCTGCCGTACTAAAAGGTAAATAGATTTGTCCTTCGTGGGATGACACCACCGACATTCCGACGGGTCTTCTAACCCACAAAAAAGTACGTCACATAAGCCACATCCTTGGAAGCCTTGAAGTAATATGAAACATGGATACATGGAATTGGTCGAATTTGGCCCAGTGGACAAAGCTGTGTTCAAGAAGTTTCTCACTCTGTCTCCCAAAGCTGATGAATTAGGCGTGAAGTATTACGCAAACAACGTGCTGTTTCGTCGTTAAGATGGCCTGCATTGGTAGATTTCCAAGTAAACGCCATCAATATTCCACTTTAACTTTGAAGCCTGAGTTTTCGCACAGATGGAAATACGTTGGTTAATTTGAAAGCATATACCATAAATTTCTGGCCCATCTCTTCGTGCCAGTGACAAAGACAGGTCGGCAGCAGTACAGGGCTAACGCAACAGTGAACGTATGGCACCGCTATAGTATCGTGATTAGTCCTCTGCGTTCCGGCCGCAGCAATCTCGGTTCGAATCCGAATCACGGCAATGTGACTGTTTTGCTGAGTCAGGGCAATGTTACTGTTTTGCTCCCTGTGAAAAAATCAGCAACAACATTTGTGCCTGTTTTTCCCTTTACACCTGCAAGACATAATCCTCCCAAGCGACTGTGCTGGCTAATCCAGACTTCAAGCGCATCGCTACTCGGAGATTTTTTCTCCTTTCCACTATCAGAAACCTGTCTTAATCCTCCATCAATTATATTTTCAGTTGATTCCGGCATTGCCTAAACTAAAACCTATTTTCAATATTAGCGCCGGGTAGTTCTTTCTGCTGCCGTAGCTGTTGCACGGAGTACCTGTCCCAATTTCACCAAAGGTACCTCGAAACCAGTCATAGAATTTAAAATTTACAGTGTAGAAGACCATTCGGCCCATCGAGTCTGCACTGGCCCTTCGAACGAGCACCCTACTTAAGCCCACAGCTACACCTTTGCCCTGTAACCCGACCTAACCTTTTTTTGCCCACGAGAGCAATTTAGCATGGCCAAGCCTCCTAACCTGCACACCTTTGGACAGTGGGAGGAAACCGGAGCACCAGAGGAAACCCACGCAGACACTGGGAGAACGTGGAGACTGCTCGCAGACAGTAACCCAAGCCGTGAATCGAACCCGGGACCCTGGAGTTGTGAAGCAATAGCGCTGCCGTGCGGCCCAAAAGTTGTTTTGTTCCCTAACCCGGAAGTGAACGCGGGCCGCAGTGGTGAAAGCTCCGAATCCAAACCACTAGACCACCAAAGACAACAGGCAGCGTTTGTAAATACAGGTCTCTCTCTCGGGTAATTTAAGAGCTGTGATGCTTCCGCTGCTCCATCAACCAGTACTAAAAAAGCTTATTGTGCTGTCATTGTCACGTGTTGTTTCGAGTCGATTGCTGGACGGTGCGCAGTTACCGAAATTCTGCCTTAATTTATTGGCTGCAACAATTTTCTTTGCACCATCGCACATTTCCAAGAATCATAACATTCGAATGCTTCTTTGAAATCCTTTAGTCGGGGAGATACCGAAGACAGTTGCAGTTAAGAATGAACTTATTGCCCATCCCTTCTCGTTGCTCGCCGAGTTCGAGAAACCTCTTAGCCTTCTAAAGTCTGCTGGATACAAACTTAACCGCTTCAATCATTCCTCAAAAGACAATAACATAGCACTGGTATTAGATTAATAACTTTCCCTCAGCTGTTTCTGATGTATTTACATGTTTCCATAAATAAGGAGACCATTACTGTTCACAATATTGCAGATGAGTTCTCATTGATGGCCTTTAAACTGAAACATAATCTCCCGATGTTGTATTCTTTTTTTTAAATTGTTTAATGAATAATATTTTAAATCAATAAACAATAATATTCTATTAGTTTTCCTCATTACTTGCCGTGCATGTCCACTGGCCTTGTGTGTTTCATGCCCCGACACCCAGATCCCTCAGCAGCTCAGAGCTCTGCAATCTCTCATCATTTACATAATTGCGCAAAACTTCATTTGTGTTCTCATCAAAATTCCCTAAAATTGCAGCAACTCTTCATCACTCATAAATTCCAAACTGCTTGCAATCAAGGCTGACACAGCATTTCATATAATCATAGAATGTACAATGCAGAAGGAGGTCATTCGGCCCATCGAGTCTGCACCAGCCCTTGGAAGGAGAACTCGACTTGAGGCCACACCACCACCCTACCACCGGAACCCAGTAACCCCACCGTTTGTATTTTGGACACAAAAGAAAATTTATCATGGCCAATCCACCAATTCCGCACATCTTTGGACTGTGGGAGGAAACCAGCGCACCCGGAGGAAACCCTCGCAGACGCAAGGAGAATGTGTAGACTCCCCTGAGTTGCTTGCTATACTTGCTCTGAATCGTGCGCCAAATCTATCTAAACAGTTAAAGTTGACATGCTCCCTCTTTTTCTTCCATTTTTTAATGTACATTGTTTGTTTCACCTCCTCCAATCATTCCTTTCTGTCTCACTCTTTGTTATCCACTATCCAAATAATCTAATATAGGACACTCAGCAACTTTTCCTGTCGTTGTTGCGGTGGCCAAGTGGGAAGGCATTGGTCTCGTGATCACGGGTTCGATTCCTGTCTGTGCCTAGTTGCGTTGGTTTGGGTTTTGTGTTTTAGTTCCACGCTTCATTTGTTCTGAAACATTCAAAATTGTTTGTCGTGTTTCGCATTTGCACACGGACAAGCAGAGCATGATTTCCTTCATGCTCGGCCAAACAACAGAAACTGAAATCGTTCATTTTCTATCCCTTTTGTCTGTGTCACTCTTTCAGCGAAACATTAATTTTCGCAGCAACTTCTGCAGCACCGGACACAATCCCAGGATGGTCTGCTCACTCCTTGGTGGCAGAAGCACAGGGAATACACCATCTCCATCTGTGACTACGCCACATCATGCTGCAACAGTGCCTCCACCTTCTGGGTCTGTGTCACATCAGTCAGTGTCCGTCCCATCTCCCTCTGGGACTGGCAACCTCCCTCTGTGTCTGTGCCACGTCGGCTAGTGGCTGGATAATGCTGCCAACATTCCCAGCCATGGCTTGCTGTGACTGGGCCACGCTCGGCCAGCGTCTGATCAGAATGCCGCAGGTCTTGGACATGCTGATACATAGACAAAACACTTGCCGCAATGTCACCATGCACATCACCCATGTGGTGTTGGCCTGTGTGGCACACATGGTCGGTATCACCTCCTTCTCCTGCACGCGGTTGGACTCCCCCAACTGCACCTGCAGGTTCTGGACGCTCGCCGACAACCCTGATGTAACCCCTGGCTCTGAGGCTGCACGTTCTGTATAAATGGGACTGTCCTTCCATAAACCTAAAGCCCGTCTAAACGGCAGCTATTGTCTGGGGACAGCATGCCCTGCGACCGTTCGCCCTCTTGGTGTTCCTACCTCCACCCAAAGTACCGGAGCAGCTGTGTGGTGCACATCAGAGAATGTCCCAGGAGCCACTTCATTAAAATGCTCAAATCAGGTGTGTGTCTCTGGGATGGTGGAAGGTGTTCGAGACAGCTGTCGGCAAATCTGTGTCATCCCTGGATTCGAGCTCCGGGGTAATTTGAGTCGAGTGTCGAGGGCTCCTGTCTGTGCAGCTGTCCTCGTCACTGCTCGGCACACGAAAGGGGAGTGTTGTTTCAGGCTGTGGCACTAGCTGGGGGCGGGGGACACCAGCTGGACCTGCCTCATCACCAGGAGGTCCTACAAGACACAAGACAAGGCTTACGATTAGACCGCATGCCGTGAGGCAAGTGGGGCTGGTGGGGGTGAGGACGGTGTGGGTGCGAGGTAGAGGGTGCGGGTGTGGATGGTGTGTGACTGAGGATGATGGAGGGGTGAGGGTAATGTTGTGGGGTGTTGACACAGATGTCACGACGAACCGCAAATAAGCGAGTCTCACTCCATCGCCAGCAGCCGACCTCCACCCCAGCGACTTCCCTTTGCACTGGCCACCAACCACGTCCATTGCCCTCTGCGCATGCAGCCATGGTAAGGGGCTGCAGGGCCTGTGGTCCTCCTCCAATTTTCTCCAGCTCCCGGTGGTTATGGGTGGCTGACAGTGTGAGACAGTCCGTCACCATTTCTCATTGATATCCATTGTGTTCCACGTGGCGCTGGTGCTAGCCCCTTAACAGTCACTGAATAGGTCCAGGTGCGGCACCAGTTTTGCTGTGGTTGATGTCCACGAATCCTGCCCATGCATCAACACAGTCTGAGGAACAGAGAATCCCGCCGAATGGGTGGGATTCTCCATTGGCCGATGCTGAAATCGGGAAAGGCCATAGGGCGGATAATTGGTCGAGAGGACCAAACCATGGCTAGCGCTATGCGCACGACAGAATGCCGTGCTCCAGTGCCTCGAAAGCGGCGTCAATGCACTCTACTCCACAGGCACAGTAAAAGCAGTGCACGTATCATTATCGGACCTGGCCTGGTGTTCTCTGGGGCTTCCATGATGATCTGTCAGCGGCGGCAGGAACTACCGATGGTGAGTTTCAATTGCGGTTTTAATAATTGGGAAAGAAGTGCCGTGGCCGATAAGGGATGGAGGGGAGGTAGTGCATGCAGAGATGCGACTATGGGTCCCCGGACATGCCGCTGGCAGGGCTGGTTGGAGGGGGCGGGCATCTTCCTGTCCAGGGGGGTGTAGCAGGGGGAGAGGGGGGCACGATGTGACCGGTAAATGGACCGTGGAGTCGGAGTGATCCACCCATGGGACTGGGGTTGCCCAGCCAGATCGCCATTGCCGTGTGCTACAAGGAAGCCAGCTTGCTGTGCACCCCACTGATCCCCCTCAGTGGCCCATGCTTGTGCTAAGTGACAATGGCCATATGGGTGCCCCTGCACCACCATCCCCGCTCCCATCACCACTTTCCACCCCACCAAACCCGCACGCCATTCCCCAGCCTCCACCCCAAAACCCTCAATCCCACCAACCCTGCACCCCAGTCTGTGGGGAGTGGAGTGCTAATATGCGAATTCAGTTTGTCAGCCACTCGATTGTCAATCCCGACTCCATTTCTCATTGGGGTCGCCCATGTTCCACGTGGTGCTGGTGTTAGCCCTTGAACAGTTGTGGAATTGCTCAGAGAGCGATGCCAATTTTGCTGTTGTCGATGTCCACCGATTCTGTCCCGGCGTCAGCACTTAGTCTTTGGAACAGAGAATTCCGCCCAATGTGTTGTTCCTAAACTCCCTCAAGATTCTAGATTTTACTGTAAATTTCAGCCAATGTTATATGTTTAGAAACATAAATTATTGGGTTCAATATCTAGACAGTTAGAATATCTGCTTGTATGGAACGCGAAAACATCATATATGAAGCGACATTGAATTTGTAGCTGTAATATCAGCGAAGATAACAAAATTGAACACATCCAAGAATTGTGTTAATGTCTTACCTGCGTGTAACATCTTAATTCCTCTGAATCGACAATTAGAAAAAAAATACAGTCCCTCTCTAGGTGTGCTTGTCCCTAAGTACTCAGGCCTTGTCCTACTCTCTATAGCTTCTTGTCCAGCCATGTAAATTCCTGGTACGCCAGAAAAGCTTCGCTTATCATAAATCTGTACATTTTCGCAATAATGTTACAGCCTGGAAAAGTGATTTTGATAAGATCTGTTTATGACGCCGAGAAAAGAAAGTCGTTATGACATTTGCCACACTCAGAGACAGAATGGGGTTTCGCAAAGGTGGCAGATGATGGAATCCATCGAAAGGGTTTCTAACGAGATTGATCTGATTCTGTAGGTTGAGGGAAGTTAATTCGAAAGTTCCTTCGGAAATGTAATGACTTTGCAATGTGAATTTTCCCCGTGTGACTCAGGTGGCTTGACGCAGCGAACAGGGGAACATTGGAATTTTGTACAATAGTCGCATATTCAGCCCCTCGAGCCCGCTGTGCCATTTAATGTATCGTGATTAATCAGTCTGTTGCTTCAACCGTACTTTTCGCTCTATCTGCCTTGACAACTAAGAATCCACAGATGATGACTGTACCTGCCCGATTTCTCCAATTTTCCTTTGTTGCAAAGTCCGATTTCCAGTAACTGCAGTAATTTGCATCTGCACATATTCGTGCCGAGTTAGATGATGAAGGTACAATTTTTCTTCATTTTAATTCAACTGAACACTCATAGAATTTCTGCGCGTAACGTTACTGGAACGCAACAGAGTTGCAAATCCACTGAGAATATTTATTTCCAACCAAGAGTTGGATCGAGAAAGTCAGCACCGTGCCGTCCTTAACAGTAAATGGATTCCTCCTTGGTGGGTTTACACCACAAACATTACGAAAGGTTTCAAAACACAGGAACAATTACGTCACATAAATCACAAGCTTGGAACCCTTGAATTAATATGAAACGTGGTACATGGAATTGGTTTAATTCCGCCCAAAGTGGACAAAGCTGTGTTCAAGAATTTTCTCCTTCACTCTCCTCTCACTCAGTCTCCCGAAGCTGATACATTAGGCGAGAAGTATTGCGCAAACAAAGCGCTGTTTCGTCGTTAGGATGGTCTGTATTGGTAGATTTCCAATCAGATGCCATTAACAATTCGCTTTAAGTTTTTGAAGCCTATGTTTTCGCACAGATGTAAATATGTTGGTTGGTTTGAGGGGACAAACTATGAATTGGTGGCCCATCGCTTCATGGCAGTGTCAATGACAGGTCAGCAGCAGGCTAGAGCTAATGCAACAGTGACCATGTGGCACTCGACTTTAGCCTGCACCTTCGCCATACCCCGCAACCCAGTCTCCCCACCTAAAGGTTTTGGCACTAACGGAAATTTATTATGGACAATCCACCTAACCCGCACATCGTTGGACTATGGGAGGAAACCGGAGCACCCGGAGGAAACCCACGCAGACACGGGGACAACGTGCAGACTCCGGTGAGTTGCTCCCTATCCTTGCTCTGAATCGTGCACTACAGCATTCCAATCCGTCTAAACAATTCAATTTGAATTGTTTTCCATTCCATCCTTTCCTCCATTTTGTTAAGTACATTTTTCGTTTCACCTCCTCCAATCAGTCCTTTCTATCTCGCTCTTTGTTATCTACTTTACAAATACTCGAATTTAGGGCACGCAAAATCACTGTATGTTCATGGTGCGGTGGCCATCCCTTTGTTCATCTTCGGCGTTTTATTTCCGCGCTTCACTGGTCCTGATCCATTCAAAATTGTTTGTCCTGTTTCGCATTCGCCCATGGGCAAGCTGAGCGTGGTTTCGTTCATGCTGGGCCAAACAATAGAAACTGAAATAGTTCATTTTCTGACGCTGTCGTCTGTGTCACTCTTTCAGCGAAACGTTGATTTTGCAGGAACTTCTGCAGCTCCGGACAAAATCCCAGAATGGTCTGCTCACTCTTTGGTATCAGAAGCACAGGGAGTGGACCATCTCCATCTGGGACTGCGTCACATCATGCTGCGACTGGGCCACCTTATGGGCCTGCATTACATTAGTCAGTCACTGTGCCATCTCCCTCTGGGACTGGGCAACCTCCCTGTGTGACTGTGCCACTCCGGCGAGCGGCTGGTCAATGCCGCCAACATTCCCAGCCATGGCCTGCAGTGACTGCATCATGTTCAGGAGTGCAGTTGCAATGTCCAAGTGGCTCTGGTACAGTGTGACCTGTGAGCCGGAAGCCCTATCCTGGGCCTTGGCCAGTGCCAGCACAGGATGCCCCAGGCATTGGACATGCTGATCTAAAGACAAAACTCACGCCCACAATGCCATCCTATACACCACACATAGGGTTCTCTCCTGTGTGGCACACATGGTCGGTACCACCTCCTGCACCTGCACACAGTTGAACACCTCCAACTGCACCTGCAGATGTAGGATGCTCGCCGACATCCCTCATGTAGGTTCTGGCTCTGTGACTGCATTTCCAGTATAGATGGGACTGTCCATTCCAGAAGCCCAAAACCGATCTGAAAAGCCGCCAGTGCTTGGGGACGGCCTACACTCCGACCGTCCATGCACTTGGTGTTACTACCTACACCCGATGTACCGGAACAGCAGTGTGGTGCGCGCCAGTGAATGTGCCAAGTGCCTCTTCACTAAAATGCACAAACCAGGTATGTCTCTCTGGAATGGTGGAGGGTGTTGGAGACAGCTGGTGGGAAATCTGTGTCATCTCCGGACTCGAGCTCTGGAATAACTTGAGTCTCCCGTTGAGGGTTCCTGTCGGTGCAGCTGTCTTTGACGCTGCTCGGCACGGTGGGGAGGGGCTCTCAATTGTGGCACTGGCTGGGGGCGGGGGACACCTGATGCATCCAACTCATCACTCGGAGGTCCTGCAAGACACAAGACAAGACACACGATTAGACCGCAGGCCGGGGGTTGGTGGGGGTGAGGATGTCAGAGTCGAAATGAAGGGAAGGAGCAGCTGCTTCAATGTGAAAGGGAAGCAGATACATTAGTGTAGAACTGGTGGGTGGAAAATAATGCATTAGAATGAAATTGTATGGAGAGTGAAGGTACACGATAGTGAAAGTGAAGGGAGCAAGCAAGTGCATCAGTGTGAAAATGGAGGGAGGGAGAAAGTGTGATACTCTGAAATTGAAGTGGGGGTTAGGTGCAGTATTTCAAAAGTGAGGGAGTGAGCAGTTGCTTCAGTGCAAACCGAGAGGGAGGGAGATCGTGTAACAGTGTAAAGGAAAGGCAAAGAGCATGTGTATTAGTGTAAAGCTGGACAGTAGATGATGCATTAATGTGACAGTGACGGGGTGGAACAGATGCATCAACAGTAATCTGGAGGAAGGGAGAAGCTGTAGTAGTGTGAAAGTGAAGGAAGGGAGCAGATGCGTCGGTGTGGAATTAGAGGGGAAGGAAGATGCATTCGTGTGAAAATAGGGAGAGGCTGCATCTTTGTGAAACCAGAGGGAGGGAGCACATGCAAATTGCATGGAACGTAATGGGTGTATCGCCATTAAATTGAAGTGATGGAGAAGATGAATGCCTGTGAAATTTGAAGGACGGCGAAGGCGTATTGGCGTGAAAGTGAAGGAATGAAACAGGTGCATCACTATGTAACTGGAGGGAGGGATATGGTGCAATAGGATGAAAGCATAGGGACTGAGGGTGGAGATATACAAGTGCGAAATTGGAGAGAAATGTATTTGTGTAAAAGTGAACGCAGAGAGCTGGTGAGTCAGTGTGAAAGTGAAGCGAGAGAGTACCTTGTATGAAATTGCAAAGAGGAAGGAGGTATATCACTGTGAAATTAAAGGGAACGAGCAGGTGCAGCAGTGTGAAAGTCAAGGGAGGGAGAAGGTGTAGCATAGCAACAGAGAAGGGAGGAAATAGGTGCATCAGTATGACACTGGGCGCAGGGAGCAGCTGCATCAGTATGAAATTGGAGGGAGGGAGAAGGTTTATCAGGGTGAAATTGGAGGGAGCAGATATATTCGTGGGGAATTGGATGGAGGATGTTGGTGCAATATTATGAAAGTGAAGGAACAAGCAGGTACAACAGTGTGAAAATTATATGGAGGGAGCAGGTGCATCAGTATGCAATTGGGGGAAGGGAGAGGGTGAATTAGTGTGAAAGTAAACGCAGGGAGCAGGTGTATCAGCCTGAAAGGTATGGGAGGGAGGAGTTAGATCAGTATGAAAATGAAGGGCTGGGGTGGGGGAGAAGGTGAGTTAGTGTGAACGTGAAGAGGGCGAGCAACTGTATGAGTATGAATTTGAAGGGGCATTAGGGTTAACGTTAGGGTTAGGGTTAGGAAAGTTAGGTGTATCAGTATTAAATTCGAGGAAAGAAAAGCTGTTTGAGTGTGAAAGTGAAGGCGGAGCAGATGCATCAGTATTAAACTGTAAGGAAGTACAAGTTGTAGCAATGTGAATGTGAAGACGGTGCAGGTGTATCAGTTCGAAAGTGAAGGGAGGTACAGGTGAATCTCTAAGAAATTGGAGGGAGGGGGTCACGTGTTTCTATATGAAATTAGAGGGGGAAGAATGTGTATTATTGTGAAAGTGAAGTGAGGGAGCAGCTGCATCAGTTGGCTTTGAAAGGAGGGAGAATGCGTATTTCTGCGAAATTGAAGAAGGGGCGGATTTATCAGTGTGAAATTGAAAAGAGGGAGAAGGTGTATTAACGTAACGTTGCAACGAGGGATCAGATGCATTTCTGTGCAAGAGAAGGGAGGGAGCAGGTGAATTTGTGCGAAAGTGAAGGCGGGTGTACTTGCATCACGGCGCAACTGGAGCGGGGGAACCGATGCCTCAACAGGAAATTGAAGAGAGAGAGCAGGTGAATTGATGAAAGGGAGAATCGGTATTAGTGTAACATTGGAATGAGGGTGAATGTGTATTTCTGTGAACGTAAAGGGAGGGGGCAGTTGCAACAGTATGAAACTGGATGGGGAGCAGGTGAATGTGCATAATTAGATACATAGAAGATAGGAGCGGGAGGAGGCCTTCCGGTCCTTCGAGTCTGGTCCGCCATTTATCACGATCATGACTGATCATCCACCTCAATAGCCTGATCCTGTTTTATCCCCATAGCCTTTGTTCCCATTCTCACGAAGTGCTATATCCAACCTCCTCTTGTCTGTCCGAAATAGTTAACCCTGAATCCTTAGGCTCTGACCCCTGGTTCTGGACACACCTATTATTGTCAACATCTTCCCTGCATCTGCCGTGTCTAGTCTTGTTAGAATTTTATAAGTCTCTATAGGATTCCCCCCTCATTCTTCTGAACTCCAGCAAGACCAATCCCAACCTTGTCAATCTCTCCTCATATGACAGTCCCGCCATCCCTTGAATCAGTCTGGTAAACCATCGCTGCCCTCCCTCGACAGCAAGAACATCCTTCCTCAGAGAAGGAGACCAAAACTGCACACAATACTCGAAGTGCGTCCTCACCAAGGCACTGTACAATTGTAGTAACACATCCCTGCTTCTATACTCGAAACCTCTTGCAATGAAGGCCAACATACCATTAGCCTTCTTTAACGCCTGCTGCACCTGCATGCTTACCTTCAGCGAATGGTGCACAAGGACACCCAGGTCCCGCAGCGCACTCCCCTCTCCCAATTTACAACCATTCAGGTAGTAATCTGCGTTCCTGTTTTTGCTTCCAAAATGAATAACCTCATACTTAGCCAAATTATACTGCATCTGCCATTGATTTGCCCACTCGCACAACCTGTCCAGATCTTGCTATAGGATCCCTGCATCATGGTGACAATTCACCCTTCCACCTAATTTGGCATCATCTGCAAACTTTGAGATGTTAAATTTTGTTCCCTCATCGAATCTACACTAAATTAAAAAAAATTAAGCATTGGTAAACTAATTAAACGTAATTACTTAATTATAATTTAGAGGGGGTTCTAAGCCAGAGACCGGAGATAACTGTATTTAGCTTTCACATTTATAGTAGAAATCTAGTGCTAGGAAACAGATAGTTAACAGTAACCTTTTTTTTTAAATTAACTTTAATTTACTAATTAATTGACGAAATGTCAGTTAGAGGGGTGCAGTGCTCTGACTGTGAGATGTGGCAGGTCCGGGAGGCTTCCAGCGCCCCGGATGACTTCATCTACAGAAAGTGAATCTAACTGGAGCTCCTCACAGACCGCATGGTTCTGTTGGACAGCAATTGGATGCAGTTAGGAGCATGGAGGTGGTGGAAAGCGTCATAGATCGCAGTTATATAAATGTGGCCACACCCAAGGTGCAGGCAGAGAAATGGGTGACCACCAGAAAGGGCAGGCAGTCAGTGCAGGAATCCCCTGTGGTTGTCCCCCTCTCGAACAGGTATACCCCTTTGGATACTGTCGGGGGGGAGAGCCTATCAGGGGAAAACAGCAGCACCACAGCAGTGGCACCACGGCTGGCTCTGATGTTCAGAAGGGAGGGTCAAAGCGCAGAAGAGCAATAGTCATAGGGGAGTCTATAGTCAGTAGCACAGATAGGCGCTTCTGTGGACGTGAAAGAGACTCCAGGATAGTATGTTGCCTCCCTGGTGCCAAATTCCAGGATGTCTCCGCACGGGTAGAGGGCATCATGAAGGGGGAGGGCAAACAGGCAGAGGTCGTTGTACATATTGGTACTAACGACATAGGTAGGAAGGGGCATGAGGTCCTGCAGCAGGAGTTCAGGGAGCTAGGCAGAAAGTTAAAAGACAGGACCTCTAGGATTGTAATCTTGGGATTACACCCTGTGCCACGTGCCAGTGAGGCTAGATATAGGAAGATAGAGCAGCTAAACACGTGGCTAAACACCCGGTGTAGGAGGGGAGGGTATGTTATCTGGACCAGTGGGAGCTCTTCCGGGGCAAGTATGACCTATATAAGAAGGATGTGTTGCATCTAAACTGGAGAGGCATAAATATCCTGGCCGCGAGGTTTGCTAGTGTCACACGGGAGGCTTTAAACTAGTATGGCAGGGGGGTGGGCACGGGAGCAATAGGTCAGAAGGTGAGAGCATTGAGGGAGTACTAGGGAATATGAACAGTATGGCTCTGAGGAAGAGCAGACAGGGGCAGGGTGAAGTTGCTGAACACAGCGGGTCTGGTGGCCTGAAGTGCATATGTTTTAATGCAAGAAGTATTACGGGTAAGGCAGATGAACTTAGAGCTTGGATTACTACTTGGAACTATGATGTTGTTGCCATTACAAAGACCTGGTTTAGGGAAGGGCAGGATTGGCAGCTAAACGTTCCATTGTTTAGATGTTTCAGGTGGGATAGAGGGGGATGTAAAAGGGGTGGCGGAATTGCGCTACTGGTTAGGGGGGATATCACAGCTGTACTGCGGGAGGACACCTCAGAGGGCAGTGAGGCTATATGGGTAGAGATCAGGAATACGAAGGGTGCAGTCACAATGTTGGGGGTTTACTACAGGCCTCCCAACATCCAGCGGGAGATAAAGGGGCAGATAGGTAGACAGATATCGGAAAAGAATAAAAACAAGAGGGTTATGGTGATGGGAGACTTCAATTTCCCCAATATTGACTGGGGCTCACTTAGTGCCAGGGGCTTAGACGGGGCAGAGTTTGTAAGGAGCATCCAGGAGGGCTTCTTAAAACAATATGTAGACAGTCCAACGAGGGAAGGGGCGGTACTGGACCTGGTATTGGGGAAGGAGCCCGGCCAAGTGGTAGAAGTTTCAGTAGGGGAGCATTTCGGGAACAGTGACCACAATTCAGTAAGTTTTAAAGTGCTGGTGGACAAGGATAAGAGTGGTCCTAGGGTGAATGTGTTAAATTGGGGGAAGGCGAATTATAACAATATTAGGCGGGAACTGAAGAACCTAGATTGGGGGCGGGTGTTTGAGGGTAAATCAACATCTGACATGTGGGAGGTTATCAAGTGTCAGTTGAAAGGAATTCAGGACTGACATGTTCCTGTGAGGAAGAAGGATAAATACGGAAATTTTCGGGAACCTTGGATAACGAGAGATATTGTAGGCCTCGTCTAAAAGAAAAAGGAGGCATTTGTCAGGGCTAGAAGGCTAGGAACAGACGAAGCCTGTGTGGGATATAAGGAAAGTAGGAAGGAACTTCAGCAGGGAGTCAGGAGGGCTAGAAGGGGGTCATGAAAAGTCATTGGCAAATAGGGTTAAGGAAAATCCCAAGGCTTTTTACAGGTGCATAAAAAGTAAGACGGTAGCCAGGGAAAGGGTTGGCCCACTGAAGGATAGGCATGGGAATCTACGTGTGGAGCCAGAGGAAATGGGCGAGGTACTAAATGAATACTTTGCATCAGTATTCACCAAAGAGAAGAAATTGGTAGATGTTGAGTCTGGAGAAGGGTATGTAGATAGCCTGGGTCACATTGAGATCCAAATAGACGAGGTGTTTGGCGTCTTGAAAAATATTAAGATAGATAAGTCCCCAGGGCCTGATGGGATCTACCCCAGAATACTGAAGGAGGCTAGAGAGGAAATAGCTGAGGCCTTGACATAAATCTTTGGACCCTCACTGTCTTCAGGTGATGTCCCGGATGACTGGAGAATAGCCAATGTTCTTCCTCTGTTTAAGAAGGGTAGCAAGCATAATCCAGGGAACTACAGGCTGGTGAGCCTTACGTCAGTGGTAGGGAAATTACTGGAGAGAATTCTTCGAGACAGGATCTACTCCCATTTGGAAGCAAATGGACGTATTAGCGAGGGGCAGCATGGTTTTGTGAAGGTGAGGTCGTGTCTCACTAACTTGATAGAGTTTTTCGAGGAGGTAACAAAGATGATTGATGCAGGTAAGGCAGTGGATGTTGTCTGTGTGGACTTCAGTAAGGCCTTTGACAAGGACCCTCATGGTAGACTAGTACAAAAGGTGAAGTCACACATGATCACGGGTGAGCTGACAAGATGGATACAAAACTGGCTAGGTCATAGAAGGCAGAGAGTGGCAATGGAAGGATGCTTGTCTAATTGGAGGGCTGTGACTAGTGGTGTTCCGCAGGGATCAGTGCTGGGACCTTTGCTGTTTGTAGTATATATAAATGATTTGGAGGAAAATGTAACTGTTCTGATTAGCAAGTTTGCAGACGACACAAAGGTTGGTGGAATTGCGGATAGCGATGAGGACTGTCAGAGGATGCAGCAGGATTTAGATTGTTTGGAGACTTGGGCGGAGAGATGGCAGGTGGAGTTTAATCCGGACAAATGTGAGGTAATGCATTTTGGAAGGAATAATGCAAGTAGGGAATATACAGTGAGTGGTAGAACCCTCAAGTGTATTGAAAGTCAGAGAGATCTAGGTGTACAGGTCCACAGGTCACTGAAAGGGGCAACACATGTGGAGATGGTAGTCAAGAAGGTATATGGCATGCTTGCCTTCATTGGCCGGGGCATTGAGTATAAGAATTGGCAAGTCATGTTGCAGTTGTATAGAACCTTAGTTAGGCCACACTTGGAGTATAGTGTTCAATTCTGGTCGCCACATTAGCAGAAGGATGTGGAGGCTTTAGAGAGGGTGCAGAAGAGATTTTCCAGAATGTTGCCTGGTATGGAGGGCATTAGCTATGAGGAGCGGTTGAATAAACTCGGTTTGTTCTCACTGGAACGACGGAGGTTGAGGGGCGACCTGATAGAGGTCTACAAAATTATGAGGGGCGTGGACAGAGTGGATAGTCAGAGGCTTTTCCCCAGGGTAGAGGGGTCAATTACGAGGGGGCATTGGTTTAAGGTGCGAGGGGCAAGGTTTAGAGTAGATGTACGAGGCAAGTTTTTTACACAGAGGGTAGTGGGTGCCTGGAACTCGCTACCGGAGGAGGTGGTGGAACAGGGACGATAGTGACATTTAAGGGGCATCTTGACAAATACATGAATAGTATAGGAATAGAGGGATACGGACCCAGGAAGTGTAGAAGATTGTAGTTTAGTCGGGCAGCATGGTCGGCACGGGCTTGGAGGGCCGAAGGCCTGTTCCTGTGCTGTACTTTTCTTTGAAATCATTAACATATATTGTGAATAGCTGGGGTCCCAGCACCGATCCCTGTGGTAACCCACTGGTTACCTTTGCCAATGTGAATAGGACCCTGTAATCCCATATCTTTGTTTCCTCTCTGCCAACCAGTTTCTATCCAACTTAATACATTTCCCACAATCCCATGCACTTTAATTTAACACAATAATCTCTTATGCGGGACTTTCTCAAACGCCTTCTGAAAGTCCAAATATACCACATCGACTGGCTACTCCTGGTCGACTGTACTGGTTATGTCTTCAAAGAATTCCAACAGATTTGTCAAGCATGATTTTCCCTTCATAAATCCATGCTGACTCTGACTGACCATGACTCTACTTTCTAAATGTTCCGAAATAAAGTCCTTGATAATGGATTCAAGCATTTTCCCCACTACCGATGTTAGACTTACTGGTCTATAATTCACCACTTTCTCCCTACCTCACTTTTCGAATATCAGAGTGACGTGATCTACACTCCAATCTGCAGGGACAGTTACAGAGTCTATAGAATACCGGAAGATAACCACCAATGCATCCACTATTTCCAGAGCAACCTCCTTAAGCAGTCTGGGGTGCAGATTCTCAAGCCCTGGGGATTTATACGCCTTCAATCACATCAGTTTTTCCAGCACCATCTCTCTTCTAATGTTGATCTCCCTCAGTTCTTCCCTCTCACTAAAACTTTCATACTCCAACATTTCTGGGATCTGATTTGTGTCCTCATTTGTGACGACAGAACCAAACTATGCATTTAATTGCTCAGCCATTTCTTTGTCCCTTATTATGCATTCCTCCGTTTCTGTCTGCAGTGGGCCTACATTTCTCTTTACCAATCACTTTCTCTTCACATATCTGTAGAAACTCTTAGTGTCAGTCTTTATGTCCCTGCAAGCTTCCTTTCGTACTGTACTTTCCCCTTCTTAATCAATCCCTTTGTCCTTCTTTGCTGAATTTTAATCTGCTCTCAATGATCATACCTATTACTTTTCTTGGCCAGTCTGTATGATTCTTACTTAGATCGGATACCATTTCTAATTTCCATTGTAAGCCATGGATTGGCCCTCTTACCCCATTTGCTTTTGTGGCATACAGGATTGAACATGTAGTTCCTCCATGCGTTCCTTGAATGTTTGCCATTGTCTATCCACTGTGATCCCTTTAAGTAACTCTCCCCAATCTATAAAGGCCAACTCACGCCTCATATCCTCATAATTCCCTTTAGTAAGATTCAGCACACTGGTCTCCGAATCAATTACTTCACTCTCCATCTTGAAAAAAAATTCTATCACGTTATGGTCGCTCATCCCCAAGGAGTCTCGTACAGCCAGATTGGCAATAATCCCCTCCTCATTACACAGAAACCAGTCTAAGATGGCCTGCTTTCTAATTGGTTCCTCCACATACATTTCAAGAAAACCATCCCGTACACACTCCAGGAATTTCTCCTCTACGGCACTGTGGCTAGTTTGATTTGCGCAATCTGTGTGAAGATTAAAATCACCCATGATCACCGATATTCCCTTATTACATGCATCACTAATTTCTTGTTTAATGCCATTCCCAAACTCACCAGTGTGTTTTGGGATCTATATATGACACCCACTAATGTTTTTTGTCCCTTGGTATTTCTCAACTCTACCCATACAGATTCCACATTGTCAGAGCTAATATCCTTTCTCACTATTGTGTTAATTTCCTCTTTAACCAGCAGTGCCACGCCACCACCTTTTCTTTTATGCCTGTCCTTCCTAAATACTGAGAACCCTGGGACATTCAGTTCCCATGCCTGTTCACCCTGCAGCTATGTCTCCGTAATCCCAATTATATCATGCCCATTTATATCTCTCTGCGCGATTAGTTCGTCCACTTAATGTGTGTGAACTTTTGCGGGGAGCATGTCTATCAATAGGAAATTGGATTGAGGCCAGATGTATTATTGTGGAAGTGAACGGAGGGCACAGGTGCACCATAATTAATTTGGAGGGAAGAAGCAGCTGCATCAGTATGAAATTGGAGGGGCCTCCGCAAGTTTACGCTATTCAACGGTGTTTTCGGGTTCTTTATAACCAGCTTATAACCAACTAAATAATTTTCCAAATTCACATTTCCGGCATCTTCAGTAGTTTGCATTTGGACTCATACATTTTTGACCAGTTGAATGGAGGTCGATGATACATCGTTGTTCCGCACAGTAATGCAATTGCACATTCATAACATATCTGCGCTTGACCTTACGGGAAAGCAGCAGAGCTGCAAATCCTCGGAGAATATTTATTTGAAACCAGGCTGCACCACACAGCCCCAAATGGTAAATTAATTCGACCTACGTTGATTAACCCACCAGCGTTCCTAATAGCAACGGAACCCAATAACAGATTACTGCGCAGTAACCACAACCCTTCGAGCCTTTGAAGTGACATTACACATGTATGGTCTTTGCATGGAATTGGTCTAATTTCACCCACTACATACAAAGCTGTTTTCAAATATTGGCCCCTTTCATTGTCCTCTTACTCCGTATCCCGAAGTTGGTCATTTAGGCGCGAACTATTATGCAAACAAAACGCAGTTTCTCGTTTAGAGTGGGCTGTATCTCTAGATTTCCAAGAAAATGCCCTTAACCATCTATTTTAAGGTTGCTGCCTGGTTTAACAGTGCCAGTTAGACGGTCGCCGAGATGGGAATATGTTGATTCGTTGAAAATACAGATTGTATGCTGGTGGCCCCTCCCTTCGAGACAGTGACCCCTGCAAAATATGAGCATG
Source organism: Scyliorhinus torazame (assembly GCF_047496885.1). NCBI lineage: Eukaryota > Metazoa > Chordata > Chondrichthyes > Carcharhiniformes > Scyliorhinidae > Scyliorhinus > Scyliorhinus torazame. The sequence continues at coordinate 174,956,761 of NC_092720.1, read as the reverse complement.
AAACGCCGGAAGCACGCGTGGCACCGTCATCGTGCAATGATTAGTACTCTGTGTTGTGCCCGCAATAAAGTTCGAATCTGAGTCACAACAGCGTTACTGCAAAGGTGAAACCTGTGAATCCGCTTTAAAATGTGAAACCCTCTTACCCTGTGAAAGCCGCTAAAAAATATCAGTAACAATATTGCCTCAAGACTTTTTTTGTCGCTGAAAAACAATTTACACCTTCAAGATCCAGCCCATCCAAGTGCGTGTTGGATGACTCTTATGTCATCCGTCTATGTACTCCCTCATTTGTCTCCTTTGGCAATAAGGAGCCCTCCTTTAATCCTTCATCCATTTTGTTGTTGCTTCGCTACAATATTACCGAAACTATAACTTACTTTCAATATTTGCGCCGTTTAGTTCGTTCTGGTCCATAGATGTTGCAGGGAATGCCTCGACGAAATCTCAACAAAAGTACCTCGGAACCAGTGGGTATATTTCAATCTCGGATTCAAGTATCACTCTGGGGAAATTGAAGAGCAGCGGAGATTGCCGTGCTATCTCTTTACCGCTCCTCCAGCACTGCTGTTTTGGGGCGATTGATGTGAGCAACAGTGACCAAAATTCAGGCTTAGTTTATTAGCAACACTTATTTGGACCACCGCACGTCTCCAAGAAACATTACATTGGAATGCATCTTTGAAGGCTTGCAGTGGAAGAGATGCCGGGTGTGGTTGCAGTTACAGCTACCAAACGAGTCGCCTGGGTGGAGTCAAATGTGTATCCATCAGAGCACGTTGCTCCCCCAATCCTATATCGACCCTGTCTCTACGCGTCAGGGCCTCAAATGTTTCGATCGAGTGGCCTCTTACTCTTTTAAACTCTGGTGGATGCAAAACTAATCTCGTCAACCTTTCCTCACAGGTCAACAAACCCAGATCAGGCATTACCATGGTAAACCTCCTCTGACCTGCTCCTAATGCATTTACATTTTTCCTCAAATAAGGTGACTAATCCTGTATACAACACTCCAAATGAAGTCTCATCAATGTTCTGTACAACTGAAGCATAATCCCTCTACGTTTATAATCAATGACTATACATTATATTAGCGTTCCCAATTCTTTGCTGTGAATTTACACTAGACTTGTATGAATCATGCGCTCGAGTCCAGGATCTCTCTCAGCTCAGAGCGCACCATTTTGATAAAAAGTCATATTTGCCCACATTGTACTCCATTTAGCATTTCGCCTAATTCACTTAACCTAGCGTTGTCCCATTCATTACATCACTTCTGTTGCAAATACTTCCTTCTCCGGTTAAGATTGTAATTTCGCCGAACTTCATCTATATTCTCAGCAAAATACACTAAAAATGCAGCTCATCTACCTCATTCTTATATTCCAACCTGGTTGAGTCAAGGCTGGCACAGAATTTTCCTCCTCCGTTGATTACTATCCTTGCTCTGATTCGTGCGCCATGAATTTCAACTTAGTCTGAACAATGCGATTCGCTATTGCGTTACTACCTCTGCATAGTCGTTCATTCTATTATACTCTACCTTCTCCTCACATGCTGACCTGCTGCTCTGGTTCCCATTTACCATTCTACCAGTCTCTGCAGTTTTACGCTTCCCTTACACCCACTTGCTAATTTAAAGACATTGTGACCACCCGATCTATCATTTCCACTGGAACACTGGTCCGAGTTCGGGTCAGGTGGAAATCTTCACAACGGTACAGATCACTCCTGCGCAAATACTTGCCCCATGAAATGCGCCCTTTCCTGCACCGCTCCTTTAGGCACGTGTTTACAACCCAAAATTTCTCATTCCAATGCCAATTTACACGTGGTTCGGATAGTAAACCAGAGATTATAACCCTTGAGGACCTGTTTTTTAAATTTTGTTCCTAGTCCCTAATAATCCGCCAACAGGTCCTCCCTCCTAGCTTTGCCTATGTTGTACGTCCCAATATGGACCACAACACTTAGGTCCTCCCCCTCCAATATCCTTTCAAATCGGTTAGAGACGTCGCTCACCCTGGAACCTCTTTTACTGTTTTGCTTTGCTGGATCGCTCATCGACTTCTTTCAGAGTCCACCCCTTTATCTTTCACTCAGCTTTTTCAATAAAACAATTTGCGCTTCATTTGGACTCATCATTCGTTACTTCTTAGTATAAATTGCCTTTAGCAGTTGGAATCATGTAACGACATCGACCTGAATTGTCGATTATGTTTCTCTCCGCAGATGATGACTGTTCATGCCGACTTTCTCTAGTTTTGCTTTGTTTCAAAGCCCGATTTCCAGCACCTGGAGTATTTTGCATGTGCACTCACATTTGTGCCGAGTTAGATGAAGGTACAATTTTCCTTAATTGTAATTCGACTGAGCATTCATAAAATATCTGCGTGTGATCTAGCTGGTCGACTGCAGAGTTGCAAAAGCACTGAAAATATTTATTTCCAACCAAGACTTGGAACGAGAAACTCTGCACCGTGCTGGCTTGACGCAGCGAACAGGTGAACATTGGAATTTTGTACAATAGTCGCATATTCAGCCCCTCAAGCCTGCTGTGCCATTTAATGTATCGTGATTAATCAGTCTGTTGCTTCAACCTACTTTTCGCTCTATCTGCCTTGTCAACTAAGAATCCACAGATGATGACTGTACCTGCCCGATTTCTCCAATTTTCCTTTGTTGCAAAGTCCGATTTCCAGTAACTGCAGTAATTTGCATCTGCACATATTCGTGCCGTGTTAGATGATGAAGGTACAATTTTTCTTCATTTTAATTCAACTGAACACTCATAAAATTTCTGCGCGTGACGTTACTGGAACGCAACAGAGTTGCAAATCCACTGAGAATATTTATTTCCAACCAAGAGTTGGATCGAGAAAGTCAGCACCGTGCCGTCCTGAACAGTAAATGGATTCCTCCTTGATGGGTTTACACCACCGACCTTCCGAAAGGTATCCGAACCCACGAACAGTTACGTCACATAAACCACAAGCTTTGAAACTTTGAATTAATATGAAACATGGATACATGGAATTGGTTTAATTTCGTCCACAGTGGACAAAGCTGTGTTCAAGAATTTTCACCTTCATTCTCGTCTCACGCAGTCTACCGAAGCTTATAAATTAGGCGAGAAGTATTGCGCAGACAAAGCGCTGTTTCTTCTGAAGATCTGTATTGGTAGATTTCCAAACAAATGCCATAACAATGCACTTTAAGTTTGAAGTCTGGGTTTTGGCACAGATGTAAATATGTTGGTTGGTGTGAGAGGACATACTAAAAATTGGTCGCCCTTCCCTTCATGTCAGTGTCAATTACAGGTGGGCAGCAGGCGAGAGCTAATGCATCAGTGAACGTGTGGCGCCGTGACAGTATAGTGGTTAGTACTCTGCCTTGTGGCCGCAGCAACCTGGCTCAAATCCGAGTCACGGCAACGTTACTGCTCTGCTCCCTGTGAAAAAAGTCAGCAACAACATTTGTGTCTGTTTATCTCTTTACACCTGCAAGCCATAATCCTCTCACGTGACTGGTCTGGATAATCCAGACTGCAAACCCATCTCTGCTCGGAACTTCGTCTTAATTCTCCATCAATTTTATTTGCACCATTCTAGGGCATTGCTTAAACAAAAAAATATTTTAAATCCTTCCCCACCAAATCATACCCATTTGTCTTTTTTGTGTCGTCAGATCATTGACCTTATTCTGAATACTGCGTGCATTTAGGGTTTTAAATATGTCCCACTGATGTGTCTTTCCCATGAAGGATTGTGTCGTGCACTACACTTTTCAAAACATCAATTTAGTCAATGCATATGTTTTATTGTAAGACAAATCCGAGCAGCCGTCCTTTCATACCCATGTTACAAAAAGTGCAAAAGACTGCTAAAATCCAACAGCTTATTCAGCATCTAAGAATGCTGTGCAACAAGAGATTTCAGCTTTCTCATCGAAGACACGCAAATAATTGTAAGAAGTTCGAAGTGAAGGGATTTAAAAGTACATGAAACGTGTGCTGGGGTTCTATAAAAAGGGCTGTGTGCGGGTGGGCAAAACATATTAGAGTTTCATCTGAAGAATTAATTTGTGGTGTATTTCCAGGGGGACTGGCAAATCACATTGCCTCCATATATATTTGAAATTCCTTTATTCTTCCGTTGCTCTTGCGGAGATCTAGAAGCGTCAGAACGGTCCAAAAGACATCATTCTCAGCTGTGCTCATTCTATGATCCTGTATTTTTTAAGTTCATTTGCTGGAATGAATAAATAAAAAGTACAATTGAATAATCACGGCGAGAATGAAGTCCTTCGGATAGTTTGTCGCTTCCAGGTGTCCGTCAGTGTAAGATCGTAAAGGAGAATAAATGTGTAAAATAAGAGAAAGCCAAGTCGCGGCAGTAATAAAATCTGATTTGTAAACTTCGTGCTTCTTCTGGAAGACTGTAGAATATATTTTTGGAATATGAGTTGTACCTCTGCAGCGTACCCTGATCTTCACTGGAAAACTACAGGAGGCCGAGGATCAGGATGTCAGCGGTGAGAAGCAGGTCATCAGTCATAGAATTTACAGTGCCAAAGGAGGCCATTCGGCCCATCGAATCTGCACCGGCTCCTGGCAAGGGCACCCTACCCAAGCCTGCACGCTGTTCTCACAACCCAGTAACCCCACCCAACACTAAAGGGAAATCTTGCACACTAAGGGCAATTTAACATGGCAAATCCACCTAACTTACTCATCTTTGGACAGTGGAAGGAAACTGGACCACCCGGAGGAAACCCACGCACACATAGGGAGAACGTGCAGACTCCGCGCAGACAGTGACCCAAGCTGGCAATTGAACCCGGGACACTGGAGCTGTGAAGCAATTGTGCTAACCACTATGCTACCGTGCGATCCTCTCGGTACTGAAGTGTTCATTCTGAATATTCCTGATAAATTCAGGAACGAATTCAACAAACTGCCGTTCATGCACATTCTGTCTTCAGCAACTACTCTGCCAACGCTTACCGAACAATAAATCTCACCCTTTGGCACCTGCAGCCCAACTGTCGATTTCAGAATTCATCCAATTTCCTCTGCGTTAATTTCTCAGAAACTGCAGCATAACAGTTTCAATCACGCTCATGAAAGCAAATACACGATGGTCAAATTAAAATGTCGCGCAAGCAATGGCATGATGCTGCAACGCAAATGTGCCCAATCCACAATCGGATACTTAAAAGGCTCGTCCGGGATTCGAACCCGGGACCTCTCGCATTTTCGTCACACAAACACACCCGAAGCGAGAATCATACCTCTAGACCAACGAGCCGACCGTCGTATCGATCAGTATATGAACTAGGTCCATGAAAGGGTGCATCAGATAAGATTAATTGCAGGAAGCGAGAAAGGAAGCCGACTGCTTGGCTGAAAAAAAACGGGATCTGAGGAGGGAAATAGCGAATCGCATTGTTGAGACGAAGTTGCAATTCATGGTGCACGATTCAGAGCAAGGATAGCAAACAACTGAGGAGGAAATGCTGTCCGCGCCTTGACTGCAAGTAGGTTGGAATGTAAGAATGAAGATTTGCTGCATTTTTACAGCGTTTTGTCTGAGAATGCAGATGAAGTTCGGCGTAATTACAATCTGCACCGGAGTAGGAAGTATTTGCAACAGAGGTCATGTAATGAATGGGACAACGATAGGTTAGGTGAGTTTGGCGAAAGGCTAAATGGAATACAGTGCGGGCAAATTTGACATTGTTATCTAAATGGTGCACTCTGAGGTGCAGAGAGATCTGGGGTTCCGAGCGCATGATGCACAAAAGGCTCGTGTACATTCACAGCAAGGAATTGGGAAAGCTAATAGAATGTTTCTTCATTATAAACGTAGAAGGATTATGCTTCAGTTGTACAGAACACTCATGTGGCTTGATTTGGAGTATTATGTACAGTATTAGTCACCTTATTTAAGGAAAGATGTAAATGCATTAGAAGCAGGTCAGAGTAGGTTTACCTGTGCAATACCTGATCTGGGTTGGTTATCTTTTGAGGAAAGATTGCCGAGGTTAGGTTTGCATCCACCACAGTTTAGAAGAGTAACAGGCTACTCGGACGGTACATTTCAGCCCCTGAAGCGTATAGACCGTGTGGAGATAGAAGTGGGGGAGCAACGTGCTCGGATGGATATAAATTTGATTCCACTCACGCGACTCGTTTTGGTAACCGTAACTGCAACCACCTCAGGGATCTCTCCCGCTGCAGTCTTCAAAGGCGCATTCCAATGTAATGGTACTTGGAGACGTGCGTTGTTCCAAATAAGTGTTGCTAATAAATTAAGCCCGAGCATCGGTCATTTTTGCTCACATCAATCTCTCCAAAACAGCAGTGCTGGTGGAGGGACAACGAGAGAGTAGGGTAAACTGCGCTGCTCTTCAATTGCCACAGAGTGAGACCTGAACCCGAGATTTAAATATACTCACTGGTTCCGAGGTACTTTTGGTGAGATTGGGACAGGCACTCCCTACAACAACTACAGCAGCAGAACGAACTAAACGGCGCAAATATTGAAAGTAAGTTTTAGTTTCGTAATATTGCAGCGAAGTAAAAATAAAATGGATGGAGGATTAGCCGAGGGCTCCTCATTGCGGAAAGGAGACAAATCACGGAGCAGATATACGTAATGCGTAAGGATCATCCGGCATAGTCACTTGGGAGAGCTGGATCTTGAAGGTATAAATCAGTTTTCAGTGACAAAAAAAGTTTTCACGCAATATTTTTGCTTACTTTTTTCAGCGGGTTTCACAGGGTGCAAAACCTTTGCAGTAATGCTGTCGTGACTCAGATTGGAACGTTACTGTGGCACAACACTGAGTACTAAGCACGAGACGACCACAGTGCCACGCGTGCTTCAGCTGTTTCTGCTCCGACTTTGCAGAGGTCACTGTCTCGAAGGGAATGGCCACCAGCATACAATCTGTGTTTTCAAATCAATCAACATGTTCCCATCTCTGCGACCATCTAACTACACTGTGAGTGCAGGCTTCAACCTTAAAGCAGATAGTTAAGGCCGTTTTCCTGGAAATCTAACGATACGGCCCGCCTAACCGAGAAACTGCGTTTTGTTTGCATAATAGTTTGCTCCTAATGAAAGTGGCAAATACTTGAAAATAGCTTTGTTTGTAGTGGGTGGAATTAGACCAATTCAATGCAAAGACCATAAATGCGTAATGTTACTTCAAGGGCTCCAAGGGTTGTGGTTTATGCGATGCAATTTGTAATTGAGTTAAGTTACTGTTTGGAACGTTGGACGGTTAATCAACGCAGAGACGAATTAATTTGCTAGTTGCGATTGCCTGGTACAGAGCTTCTCGTTCTAAATCGTGGTTGCAAAGAAATATTCTCCGAGAATCTGCAGCTCTGCTGCTTTCCCGTAAGGTCAATCGCCGATATTTTATGAATGTGTAAGCGAATTACAGCGAGGAACAATGATGTGTCATTTACCTCCATCCAACTCGTCAAAAATGGAGCAGTCCAAATGCAAAATGCTTAAGTTGCTGGAAATGTGAAATTGGAAAATTAATTTATACCTGTGTATAAAGAACCCGAAAACATCGTTGAATGGCATGAACTGGCATAGGCCCCTCCAATTTCACATTGATGAAGCTGTTTTTTTTCCTCCAGATTAATTCTGGTGCACCTGTTCCCTCGTTTCACGTTCACAATAATTCATCCGTTCCCACTCCAATTTCCAATTGATTGACATGCTCCAACCACAATTTCACACTAAAGCACCTGCTCCCCCTCCAGTTTCATACTGATGCAAGTGTCCCCTTCCTTCACGTTCGCACAAATACACCTGCTCCCTCCCTTCTCTTTCACAGAAATAGACCTTGACACTCATTGCAATGTTTCGTTAATGCACATCCTCCCTCTTTTGAATTTTACACACATAAATTTGCATCCTCTCTTCAATTTAACAGAAATACGCATTCTCCCCCCCTTCAATGTCATGCTACTAACCTTAACATTCACACTAAGATATCTTCTCTCTCTCTCCGGTTTCATACTGATGCAGCTGACCACCACCTCTTCAACTTCATACTGATGCAAATGCTCCCCCATCCCTTTACCTGCACCCTGCCTTTACTTTCACAATGCATACTGATACACCTGCTCCCTCCCTCTAATTTTCACAATGATGCAACTGTTTGTTCCTTCACTTTCATAATACTGCACCAACATCCTCCATCAAATTCCCTACGAATATATCTGCTTCCTCCAATTTCATCCTGATAAAACTTCTCCATCCCTCCAATGTCATACTGATGCAGCTGCTCATTGCGTCCAGTTTCATACTGATGCACCTATTTCCTCCCTTCACTGTTACTATGCTACACCTTCTCCCTCACTTCACTTTCACTCTCCTGAGCCTGCTTGTTCCCTTTAATTTCACAGTGATATACCTGCTTCCGCTTTCCAATTTCATCCAAATGCAGCTGCTCCCTCGCTTCATTTTCACACTGAAAAACCTGCTGTCTGCCTTCACTTTCACACAAATACATTTCTCTCCAATTTCGCACTTATACATCTCCACTCCTCTAATTTCATACTAATGCATCTGCTCACTCCCTACACGTTTATTCTACTACACCTTCTCCCTCCCTTCAATTACATAGTGATACACCTGTTTCCTTCCTTCACTTTCACGCCGATATGCCTTCGCCCTCCTTCAAATTTTACGCTCATAGATCTTGTCCATCACTTGAATTTCATGGCGATACACCTGGTATGTTCCATGCAATTTGCATGTGATCTCTCCCTCCGGTTTCAGAATGATGCAGCCTCTCCCCACTTTCACTTTCACACCAACGCATCTTCTTCCCCCTCCAATTCCACACCGACACACCTGCTCCCTTCCTTCAAGTTCTCAATACTACAACTTCTCCCCCCTCTAGTTTAATGATGATGCATCTGCTCCACCCCGTGACTTACACATTAATGCACCACCTACTGCCCAGCATTACAAAACTACACCTGCTCTTTGCCTTCACCTTACACTAATGCACGATCACCTTCCCTCTAGTTCTGTACTGATGCAGCTGCTCACTCCCTTCACCTTCACAATACTGCACCTGACCCCCCACTTCAAGTTCAGACAAGTAAACTTTCTCCCTCCCTCCATTTTGACACTGATGCTCTTGCTTGCTATCTTCACTTTCATAATACTGTACCTTTACCCTCCATACAATATCATACAAATGCACTTTTTCCCACCCTCCTGTTCCATACTGATGTACATGCTCATCCCCTTCCCTTTCACACTGAAGCAGCTGTTCCTATCCCTTCAATTCCAACCTGCCACACCTCCTCATATCCTTTCCTTTCACACTGATGCACCAGTTTCCTCCCTTCACATTCCTATGGATGCATCTACTCCCTCCCTTCACTTTCAGAATACTCGTACCCACATCGTCCTCACCTTCACGACCCCCTCACCTTCCGCCCTGCGTTCTAATCATGTGTCTTGTCTAGTGGCTTGCAGGACATCCTGGTGATGAGGCAGATCCATCTGGGGTCCCGCCCCCAGCCAGTGCCATAGCCTGAGACCCCCCTCCATCGGGTGGAGGGAGGAATACCAAGGGGGCGGACGGTCGGAACGCACGCCGTCCCAATGCACTAGATGCTGTCCAGACTGGTTTTGGGCTTCTGGACCGGACAGTCCCATCTATACTGCAGTCACAGAGCCAGGGACTGCATGAGGGTTGTCGGCGAGCATCTTTCACCTGCAGGTGTAGGTGGAGGAGTCCGAGCGCGTGCAGGAGCAGGAGTTGGTAACGACCATGTGTGCCACACAGGCCAGCACTGAATGGGTGATGTACGTTGTGGCATTGGGGCGAGGGTTTTGTCTATGGACCAGCATGTCCAAGACCAGGGTCATTTTGTGCAGGCGCTGACCGACGCTCAGGTCAGGGCTGCCGTCTCACAGATACCACTTTGCAAGATCCACTTGGACAATGCAAATGCACTTCTCAGCGTGGCCCAGTAACAGCAGGCCATGGTTCGGAATGTTGGCGGCATTGTTCAGCCGCTAGCAGACGTGGCACAGACACAGAGAGAGGTTGCCAAGTCCCAGAGGGAGATTGCACAGTTACTGAATGATGTGACACGATCCCAGAAGGTAGTGGCGCAGTCGCAGCATGATATGGCACAGTTCCAGATGAAGGTGGCCCATTCCCTGTGTTTCTGACACCAAGGAGTGAGCAGACCATCCTGGGATTGTGTCCGGAGCTGCAGAATTCCTGCAAAAAGTAACGGGTCGCTGAAAGAGAGATACAGACAAAAGCGACAGAAAATGAACAATTTCAGTTTCTCCTGTTTGGCAGCAGCATGAAAGAAATGCCGCTCTGCTTGTGCATGGGCGAATGCGAAACACGACAAACAACCTTCAATGGATCAGTGTCAATGAAGTACTGATCCATTAATATCATGTAAATAAAATACTGAAGCCGGACGAACGCTCTCAAGAACGGGCAGAAACCGAAACCAGTATCTTTGGTTTATAAGACGAACGACTTCCCACTTAGCCACCGCACAGGCAGTGTGTCTGTGCGTTCTATATTAGAGTATTTGGAAGTGGATAACAAAGAGCGAGACGGAGAGGGCTGATTGGAAGAAGTGAAACGAACAATGTGCTTTAAAAATGGATGGAAAGGAGGGGGGATAACAAATTGAATTATTTTGACGGATTTGATGCCGAGGTGCACAATTCAGAGCAAGGATAGCAAGCAACGCAGGAGTGTCTTCACGTTCTCCCGGTGTCTGCGTGGGTTTCCTCCGGGAGCTCCGGTTTCCTCACACAGTCCAAAGATGTGCGGGTTAGATGGATTGGCCATACTAAATCCCCGTGAGTGTCCAAAACGTATAGATGTGGTTACTGGATTAAGGGGATAGGGTGGAGGTGTGGACTCAAGTAGCGTGCTGTTTCCAAAGGCCGGTGCAGACTCGATGGGCCGAATGGCCTCCTTCTGCACTGCAAATTCTTTGATTCTATGAAATGCTGTGTCAGCCTTGATTGCAAGCAGGTTGGAATTTATGATTGAGGAAGATTTGCTGCAATTTTACGGAATTTTGATGAGAACACAGATGAAGTTCTGCGAAATTATCTGAATGATGACAGATTGCAGAGCTCAGAGCTGCTGAGGGATCTTGGTGTCGAGGCCTGAATCACACAAGGGCAGTAGAGATGCACAGCAAGTAATGAGGAAAAGGATAGAATATTATTGTTTATTGATTAATTATAATAACAATCTTCAAAAAAGCTAACAAAAGTGGGAAGATTATGCTTAACATGTAAGGAACATTAATGAGACCTCATCTGCAGTATTGTGAACAGTATTGGTCTCCTTATTTATGAAAACATGTTCTGCACTATAAATTCTAAATTCTATGACTGGTTCCGAGGTATCTTTGGTGAGATTGGGACAGGTACACCGTGCAACAGCTACGGCAGCAGAAAGAACTAACCGGCGCTAATATTGTAAATAAGTTTTAGTTTTGGCAATGCCGCAGTGAAGTGAAAATTCAATTGATGGAGGATTAAGAGAGGTTTCTGATTGTGGAAAAGATAAAAATCTCCGAGTAGAGATGGGTTTGAAGTCTGGATTGTCCAGCATAGTCACTTGGGAGGATTATGTCTTGCAGGTCTAAAGAGAAAAATAGACACAAATGTTGTTGCTGAATCTTTTTCACAGGGAGCAAAACAGAAAGGTTGCCGTGACTCCGATTCGAACCAAGGTTGCTCCGGCCACAGCGTAGAGTAATAATCACTATACCATCACGGCGCCACAACGTATGTGCTCTCAAACCAACCAACTTATGTTCATGTGTGCAAAAACTCAGGCTTCAAACATAAAGCGGATTATTGATGGCATTTGCTTGAAAGTTTACCAATACAGACCATCGGAACGAAGAAAAAGCGCTTTGGTTGCGTAATACTTCTCGCCTAAGTCATCATCTTAGGGGAAAAAATCTGGAACACAGCTTTGACCACTGGGCAGAATTAGACCAACTCCATGTTCCCACGTTTCATATTATATCAAGGGTTCCAAGGATGTGATTTATGTGACGTAATTGTTCGTGGTTTCGGATACCTTTCAAATGTCGGTGGTGTAAACCCACCAAGGACGAATCCATTTACCCATTAGGGCGGCAAAGTGCAGAGTTTCTCGATCCAAATCTTGTTTGGAAATAAATATTCTCCGTGGATTTGCAACTCTGCTGCGTTCCACGGACTGATATTTTATGAATGCTCAGTTCAATTACATCTAACTCGGCACAAATGTGAGTGCAGATGCAAGATACTCCAGATGCTGGAAATCGGACTTTGGAACAAAGGAAAATTGGACAAATTCGGCATGTAAAGGCATCATTTGTGGAGAGAAACATAATCGACAATTCAGGTCGATGTCCTTTCATGATTCCAACAGCTAAAAGCAATGTATACTGCCAAGTAACGAATTGTGTGTCCAAATGAGGCGCAAATTGTTATATAAAAAAGTTGAGTGCAACATAAAGGGATGGAGCAAGAAAGAGGCCGAAGAGAGATCCAGCAAAACAAAACAGAAGAAGTGCTGCCAGGGCGAGGGAAGTCTCTAACCGACTTGAAAGGATATTGGGAGTGTGAGGGGGTGGAGCCAGTTATTGTGGTAACGTTGGGACGTACAACATAGGCAAGCGTAGGAAAGAGAACCTGTTTGGGGATTATTAGGAACTTGGAACAAAAGGTCCTCAAGCATTATAATCTCTGATTTACAATGCGAGCCGATGTAATTTTGCATAGGAATGAGAAAATTAGGGAAGCAAACACGTGGCTAAAGCAGGAAAGGGATGTTCCATTTCATGGGACAAGTATTGGGACAGGAGGGATATGTACCGTTGGGAACACTTCACCTGAACCGATCTGGGGACAGTGTTCCAGTGGAAAACATACATCGGGTGGTCCCAAGGATCTTTCAATATGCAAGTGGTGGTAAGGAAGTGTAAAACAGCAAGAAGTAGAATGGTTAAGGGAACCGGAGCAGCACGTAAGCATGTGAGGAGAAAGTAGAGGTTAATAGAATGAACGACTACGCAGGGGGCAGGAAAACATAAAAAATTGATTTTCAGGCGACTGCGGAGTGCAATGCTAGGCTGAGGCGCAGGGTTATCAGAGATTCATCAAAGAGGTCAGAATGTGCAAAATGTACAGTGCACAAGAAAATCGTGGGGCACGTTTAAAAACCATATACCTAAGTGCACGCAGTATTGAGAATAGCGTTAATGAGCTGATGGCACAAATATAGACAAATGGGTATGCTATGGTGGGGATCACTGAAACGTGGTTGCAGGAGGACCGGGCTGGGAATTAAGTACTCAGAATAAAGGAAGGATAGAAAGGATGGAACAGGAGATAGGACCATAAGACCATAAGACAGAGGAGCAGAATTAGGCCACTTGGTCCATCGAGTCTGCTCCGCCATTCAATCATGGCTGATAATTTCTCATCCCCGTTCTCCTGCCTTCTCCCCATAACCCCTGATCCCCTTATTAATCAAGATAGTAGTTGCTTTCTTGCTTACAGATGACATCTAAGCTGTGTTAAGAAATGATATTGGCACTCAGGGACAAGATGTTGAATCGATATGGGTGGGTAAAAGAAGCAAGGGGAAAAACTCTTTGTAACGAAGAAGGGTTGATAAATAGTCTTGTTATTAAGGATCCATTGGAAGGAGTGATCACAATATACTAGAATTTCAAACTCATATTGGGCAAGAGATGCCAGAGTACCATACTAGAGTTTTAGTGTTGGGCAAAGGTAATAGTACAGGCCCAAGTGCTCTGGTTAGCACTACTGCCTACGGCGTTGAGGATCCGGTTTTGTTACCGGCCCTGGTTCACTCTCTGTGCGGAGTTTGTACATTTTCCCCATGCCGAGTGGGACTTACTTGAGACTTTAACGTGTGCAATTGCGAGTTTAACCATGGGGCACAAGGAGACAGTTTGGTGATGTAGCTCAGAGATCATAGAATTTACAGTGCAGATATAGGCCAGTCGGCCTATCGAGTCTGCACCGGCCCTTGGAAAGAGCACCCTTCTTAAGCCACCCTATCCCCCCCTAGCCCAGTAACCCCACCTAACACTGTTCGGACACTAAGGGGCAATTTATCACGGCCGATCCATCGAACCTGAACATCTTTGGACTGTGGACGGAAACTGGAGCACGTGGAGGAAACCCACGCAGGCACGGGAGAAGCTCCACACAGACAATTAACCGAGGCCGGAATTGAACTCGGGTCGCTAGAGCTGTGATGTGGCAGTGCTACCCACTGTGCCACCGTTCCGCCGAAGTTTTGACCGAGTTTAAGGTTAATGCTCATAAAAAGAGTGGAGGACTTGACTTGGCTAGCATCACTTTTGCTTTAACTTCTCGTTTACCTTGGGCGTATGTTGGCACTCGTTATCTGTTTTCTCTCCATAACTTTTGCTTCCTGGTAGAATCAGGCACTGCAAACAAACTTAATTTTCAAATATCATGCTCAACTTTCTCATTGAAAGCTGCTGTTTATTAATGCATTGCAACCCACAACCAAGAGCGTCAAGGATGTTGTTGCATTCTGATTAGCCAATAATGAGGTGGGGTTTTAGAGGAGCGTGTTCAATTTGCGATTGGTTTCCCGAAATTGATGGTCATTTATTCATTTCATTTCCGTTTTCTCCTGACTGCCCCTAAGCTGTCAATTACATCTGGGACCATCCCTCTCATTGATGTGCCTTTATTACTACTCGTATATATTATTGCTAAGATTAAAGAATCTCCCCTGCGCATTTGTTCAAGATAGGGAATAGGTTTTTATGCCCTCATGATTGATATCATGAGCTTATTGTCTCTGTCGTTACTTAATTTGGGTTAAGACAGACGCCTGTAAGTCACTGTTTTTAGAGCCATTTTGGGTGATGCGAAAGTTGCTTATAATCCTTAGCATTAATAAATAAAATTACAAAATATTACAAAAATGCAAAATGGTAGTACCTAATTGTTTTCCGAATTTGTGACAGATATAGATGCAGAGAAGTGATCCGTGTTTATAAAGTAAGATATGCAGATTCCTTATGCATTCAATTAATCCACAGTCTTGTGTGATAAAAGTCGAAAACGAGTACACATTCACACATCTAGTCAGACACTCTTGCAAAAAATAACTGGAATAGAAGGAATACGTTCAGCCAAATGCATTTTTAAATTATCATTAGAGTTACACCTCCAGATTTCTGTTGAATTCAAATTCCACCATCGGTCCTGGTGATTTACCCTGGGTCGCTGGATCACGAGTCCGGCGAATATCACAACGCCACTTCTAAACAAACAGGTGTCGTGAGCAGAATTAGAACATTCGTGAGGAGACCCCAATGGATTTCAAGTCCATCGCCTTAACCACTCGACCACGACAACATGCAAACTTAAAAGCGTTCTTGTCTGTGAGAACTGCACATTAAATAAATTGCGCCCTTCCAGGTACGTTGTGGCTTGTTCGGTAAATAGTGATAGCATATCCGTAAGAAGCAACCACCGGGAACGCTCAGCAGGTCAGGCGTCACTTGTTGGTTCACCTACCAGAAGGAATTATTTGTATCGCCCCATTCGAATCCCTTTAACATTTTAAGACTTCGATTTAAGCCCATTCACCTGAAAACAAAATCAAATCTAGAAGGGAACCAAAACTCTGTCGTCACAATTCTTCCTTTGGAATCTGTGGATTTATTGCTTAACATTTCTGGTGTGTTAAATGAAAATCTTGGTTATCAATTCTCCCCGCAATCCGCCGTTAACGCACCTTCTGTCACCAGGGACTTCCACTGCAACATAGAGAGCAAAATTAGCCGCTCACTTTGATACTTGCTTTTGATTCCAGTCTTGCTTGATTATCCTGGGACCTAACTGCCGCTGCAATGCATAATCGGACTGAATGAAAGTTTATTTCGTTGCTTAGTGCAAATCCTAGAACGCAAATAAGTTATGGTCACATCAAAATCGAACTGTACGTTTCCAGCTCTGTGAAACTGCATATTTCTCCTGATATGATTTCTACTGACCATAATGGTCCCGATACAAAAACCGTCAAACATGGACATCATTCGAACTGCTGTATTGAGACAGAGGCGCAATCCGAATTCGTGAGCAAATTAAACTTTTTCTTTTCTTTCCACGTGTGTTATTCTTATAAGCACTCTGACTTATGTTCTTACTTCACAAAGCTTCCTTATGCTTTGAAAATATATTTTAAAATGCCAAACAGGGATTTTGACTCCGAGAATATAGAGAACAAGGTATTAGTCGAGGATTTGAATTATTGACATCTTGCACAGCCAATCGCTAAAACTCACAAAACGGGAACCCAATTCAGTCAATGCATATGATTTATTGTGAGACAAAGCGGACCAGCCGCCTTTCATACTCCTCTCACAAAATGCGCAAAAGACTGCAAAACTCCAACAGCTCATTCAGCAGCGGAGACTGCTGGGTAACAAGAGAGCTCAGCTTTCACCTCGAGCAACTCTAATAATTGTAGTTCGAAGTGAAGGGATTTAATAGTACCCGAAACGGGGGCGTGGGGTTCCATAAAAGGATGGTGTGCGCGTGGGCAAAACATATCAGAGAGTGACCTGAAGAAAGGGTAGGTGGTGCATTTCCCGGGGCACTGGCAAATCACATTGCCTCCATATACATTTGAAATTCCTTTATTCTTCCTTGCTCTTACGGAGATCTAGAAGCGTCAGAAGGGTCCAAAAGCCATCATTCTCAGCTGTGCCCATTCCATGATCCTGTATTATTTCAAGTTCACTTGCTGAAATGAATAAATGGAAAAGTATAATTGAATATTCACGGCGAAGAATTAAATCATTCGGATAGTTGTGTCGGTTCCAGATGTCCATCAGCGTAAGATGGAAAATGAGAGTAATACGCAAATATGTAATACAAGAGAAAGCCAAACCGCTGCTATATTAAAATCTGATTTGTAAACATTGTGCTTCTTCTGAGCACTGTTGAAAATATTTTTGAAATATGAGGTGATATCTCAGCAGCGTCCCCTGATCTTCACTGGAACACCACAGAAGGCCGGAGAAGAGGATGTTAGCGGTGAGAACCAGGTCATCAGTCCTCTTGGCTCTGAAGAGTTCGTTGTGAGCATCACTGTTAAATTCAGGAACGAATTTAACAAACCGCCGTTCATGCACAGTCTGTCTTCAGCAACTACTCTCCCCAAGCTAACCGAACAATGAATCTCATCCTTTGACACCTGCAGCCCAACTGTCGATTTCAAAATTCATCGAATTTCCTCAGCTTTAATATCTCAGAATAGGGTAGGCGTGCATCATAACAGTTTTACTCACGCTCATGAAAGCAAATAAACGATGGTCAAATTAAACTGTCGCGCACGAAATGGCACGATGCTGCAGAAAAGAGTGCCACTGCAGTGCTCCAGGTGCCCAATCCGCAGTCGGATCGGAAACGGTCTGGTCTCGGAATTTGAACCCGAGACCTCTCGCAGCCTCAATACACAGACGCAACCGAAGCGAGAATCATACCTCTAGACCAACGAGCCAACCGTTCGAGGAAGGGAACAATATATACAAACCAACTGTTCAGCCACCTGTGCTCACGCATCGTACAGGTGTAAAGCACCCGAATGCCCTAAGTTAGAATGTTCGCCCTTCGATAACAAAGAATCAGAGAAGAGTAATTGGAGGACGCAGAATGCTTGGCTGAAATAAAAGGGATGTTAAGGATGGAAATGGCGAATCGCATTATTTAGACCAAGTTGAAATTGATGGTGCACGATTCAGAGCAAGGATAGCACTCAACCGGGGAGGAAAATGCTGTGCCAGCCTTGACTGCAATCAGGTTGAAAAGTAAGAATGAGGAAGATTTGCTGTATTTTTACAGCGTTTTTCTGAGAATACAAATGAAGTTCGGCGTAATTACAATCTTAACCGGAGAAGGAATTATTAGCAACAGAGGTGATGTAATGAATGGGACAACGATAGGTTAAGTGAGATAGGCTAAATGTAGTACAATATTGGCAAATATGAAATTCTTATCTAAATGGCGCGCTCTGAGGTGCAGAGAGATCTGGGGGTCCGAGCGCATGATTCACAAAAGGTGAGTGCACATTCAAACCAACGAACTGGGAAAGCAACTAGAATGTATAGTTTATTGATTATAAACATAGAGAGATTATGCTTAAGTTGTACTGAACGTTGAAGAGACTTGATTTGGAGTATTGTGTACAGTATTAGTCACCTTATTTAAGGAAAGATGTAAATGCATTAGAAGCAGGTCTGAGGAGTTTTACCAGAGTAATACCTGACCTGGGTTGGTTGTCTTGTGAGGAAAGGTTGACGAGCTTAGGTTTACATCCACCAGAGTTTAGAAGATCTAAACATTTCAGGCCCCGATGAGTACAGACAGGGCGGATGTAGAAGTCGGGGATGGATATAAATTTGATTCCACTCAGGCCACTCGTTTGCTAAGCTTAACTACAACCACCTCCGATGTCTCTTCCACTTCAGGCCTTCAAAGACGCATTCCAATGTAATGGTACTTGGAGACTTTCGCTGTTCCAAATAAGTGTTGCTCATAAATTAAGCCTGAATTTCGGTCATTGTTGCTCACACCAATCTCTCCAAAACAGCAATGCTGGTGGAGGGATAAAGAGAGAGCAGGGTAAATTCCTGGCTGCTCTTCAATTGTTCCAGAGTGTGATCTGAACCCGAGATTTAAATAGACCCACTGGTTCTGAGGTAATTTTGGTGAGATTGAGACAGGCACTTCCTGCAACAACTACAGCAGCAGAACGAACTGAACAGCGTAAATATTGAAATTAAGTTTTAGTTCAGTTAATATTGCTGCGAAGTAAAAATAAAATGGTTGGAGGATTAAAGGAGGGGGAGAGTTCCACATTGCGGAAAGGAGACATATCACAGAGCAGATATACGTATAATGTAAGGATCATCCAGCACAGTCACTTGGGAGGGCTGGATCTTGGTTTTCAGCGAAAAAAAAGGCTTCGCGCAATATTTTTACGGACTTTCTTTTAGCGGGTTTCACAGGGTGCAAAACCTTTGCAGCAGCGCTGTCGTGACTCAGGTTCGAACGTTACTGACGGCACAAAGCAGAGTACTAACGACTATACGATCATGGTGCCACGCGTGCTTCAGGTGTTTCCTGTTCCTAATTTGCAGAGGTCACTGCCTCGAAGGGAAGGGCCACCAACCGACAATCTGGTTTTCAAACCAATCAACTTATTTCCATCTCTGTCACCATTTAACTGCCACTGTGAAACCAGGCATCAACCTTAAAGGAGATTGTTAAGGGCATTTTCTTGGAAATCTAGCGATACAGCCCAACGTAACCGAAAAACTGCGTTTTGTTTGCATAATAGTTCGCGCCCAAATGACGAACTTCGGGAAACGGGGTAAGAGGAGAATGAAAAGGGTAAATATTTGAAAACAGCTTTGAAATTAGACCAATTCCATGCAAAGACCATACTTGTGCCATGTTGCTCCAAGGGTTGTGGTTTATGCGCAGTAATTTGTAATAGGGTTTGATTAGTATTTGGAACGTTGGTGGGTTAATCAATGCAGCGGTGAATTAATTTGCCATTTAGGACTGCCTGCTGCAGAGCTTCTCATTCCAAATCTTGGTTGCAAAGAAATATTCTCACAGGATTTGCAGCTCTGCTGCTTTCCCTTAAGGTCAATCGCAGAAATTTTATGAACGTTCAATTGAATTACAGTGAAAATCAATGATGTGTCATCTACCTCCATTCAACTCGTCAAATATTATGGGTCGAAATGCAAAATACTGAAGATGCTGGAAATGTGAAATTGGAAAATTAATTAATACCTGGATATAAAGAACCAGAAAACACTGTCGATTGGCGTGAACTGGCATAGGTCCCTCCAATTTCATGTTGATGCAACTGCTTCTTCTCTCCAGTTTAATTCTGGTGCACCTGCTTCCTCCGTTCACCATCACAATAATACACCTGTTCCCATTAAATTTTTTATTTGATACATATGCTCCCCTCACACACAATTTCACACTCATGCACCTGCTCCCCCTCTAGTTTTATACAGATGCAAGTGCCCCCCTTCACTTTCACAGAAATACACTTTAACCCTCACTCCAATGTTATACAAATATAGCTTCTCCCTCTCATCAATTCCAGACTGATACACCGCTCCCTCTCTTCAGTTTTATACTGAGACATCGGCTCCCTTGCTCCAGTTGAGTCCTCATACAAATGCTCCGGCCTTCACTTTCGCACAGATACACGTGCGCCCTCCCATTTCTTTCACAGAAATACACCTTCACACTCATTGCAATGTTACGTCAATACACCTTCTCCCTCTCTTCAATTCAGGCTGATAAATCTGCACACTCTCTTCAATTTCACAGATAGACGCATTCTCCCTCCTTTCAATGTCATACTGATACACCTGCTCCTTACATTAACTTTTACACTAAGATATCGTCTCTCTTTGTCCGGTTCCATATTCATGTAGCTGCTCGCTCCCTTCACTTTCACACTTATACACCTTCGTCTCCTTTTAATTTCATACAGATACACCTGACTCCTACCTCCAATTTCACGGAGATTTACCTGCTCTCTCCATTCACTTTAAGACTGATACACATGCAACGTCTTCACATTATCATTGCTACAACTTGTACTTCCTTCCAGTTTAATACTGATGCATCTGCTCCCCCTTTTACTTTCACACACATAGCTTTCCTTCCCTGAAATATCATACTCATACACCTATCTTCAGTTACACACAATGCACCTACTCGCGCCCTCTTCAAATTCACACAGATATACTTGCTCACCCTCTTCACTTTTACACTAACTCACCTTCTCCGCCTCTCTTTCAATTTCATACTGATCTAACTGTTCCCTCCCACCCCTTTCAGGCTGATATGCCTGCTCCCTGCCTTTACTTTCACACTAATTCACCCTCTCCCGTTCTCCAATTGCATACTGATGCACGTGCTCCCTTCCTTTAATTTCCACACAGATGCACCTGCTTGCTCCCGTCACTTTCATAATACTGCACCAACATCCTCCAACCCATTCCCCACGAATAAATCTGCTCCCTCCAATTTTATCCTGATAAAGCTTCTCCTTCCCTCCAATTTCAAACTGATGCAGCTGCTCCCTGCGTCCTGTTTAATACTGATGCACCTATTTCCTCCATTCACTGCTACTATGCTACACATTCTCCCTCCCTTCGCTTTCACACTGCTGCACCTGCTCGTTGCCTTTAATTGCACAGTGATTTACCTGCTTCCACCTACACCTCCTACTTTCCAGATGTACACTAATGCACATGCTATTTGCCTTCACTTTACACTAATACACGATCTCCCTCCCTCTAATTTTGTACTGATGCAGCTGCGCACTCCCTTCAGAATTCTGCACCTAACCTCCACTTCAAGTTCAGACTAATGCACTTTCTCCCTCCCTCCATTTTCACACTGATGCACTGATGCACTTGCTTGCTCTCTTCACGTTTACAATACTGTACCTTCACCCTCATACAATTTCACACGAATGCACTTTCTCCCACCCTCCAGTTCCATACTGATGTACCCCCTTCCCTTTCACACTGAGGCAGCTGCTACTTCCCTTCATTTTGCGGTCTAATCATTTGCTTTGTCTTGGATTCTTGCAGGACCTCCTGCGGATGAGGCGAGTCCACGACCTTAGCCAGTGCTGCAGCCTGAGACACTCCTCTCCTACCATGTGCCGAGCAGCGACGAGGGCAGCTGCATGGACAGGAACCCTCAACGGGAGACTCAAGTTATTCCAGAGCTCAAGTCCGTGGATGACACAGATTTCCCGTCAGCTGTCTCCAACACCCTCCACCATGCAAGAGACACTCACATGGATTGTGCATTTTAGGGAAGAGGCTCCTGTGATATTCTGTGGCACGCACCACACAGCTGCTCCCGTACATCGGGCGGAGTTAGGAACACCAAGGGTGTAGACGGTCGGAGGGCAGGAGGTCCCCAGGCACTAGCTCCTGTCCAGACGCGTTTTGGGCTTCTGGAACGGACAGTCCCATCTATACTGAAGATGCAGTCAGAGAGCCAGGGACTGCAGGAGTGTTGTCGACGAGCATCCTGCACCTGCAGGTGCAGTTGGAGCAATCCAACCGCACGCAGGAGCAGGAGGTGGTGCCGTATACATGTGGCTCGCAGGCCAGCACTGCATGTGTGGAGTCCGTGCTGGATTGGGGGCATTGGTTTTGTCTATGGATCAGCATGTCCAAGACCTGGGGCATTCTGTGCAGGCGCTGGCCGAGTCCTTGGATAGGGCTGCGATATCACAGGTATCGCTGTGCAAGAGCCACTTGGACTTTGCTACGGCACTCCTGAGCGTGGCCCAGTCACAGCAGGCCATGGCTGGGAATGTTGGCGGCATTGCCCAGATGACAGCCGACGTGGCACAGACACCGTGCGAGGTTCCCCAGTCCCAGAGGGAGATGGCACAGTCACTGACTGATGGGGCACACACCCAGAACGTGGTGGCAGAGCCGTTCCGTGCTGTGTCACTGTCCCAGATTGAGATGGCCCATTCCCTATGTATCTGACACCAAATAGTGAGCAGACCATCCTGGGATTCTGTCCGGAGCTGCAGGAGTTCCTGCAAAAAGTTGAAAGAGTGACACAGAGAAAATAGACAGAAAATAAACGATTTCAATTCCTATTGTTTCGCCCAGCATGAAAGAAATCACGCTGTGCTTGTCCATGAGCGAATGCGAAACACGACAAACAATTTTGAATGGATCAGTACCAATGAAGCGCGGAAATTAAACACATAAGCCGAACAAAAGCTCAAGTCGTGGACAAGAATTAACCTCGCGATCTTTGGGTTAAGTGACCAACGCCGTCCTTTTTTGTAATAGCACCATGCACATGTAGTGCTACTGCGTGTCCGATATTAGAATATTTGCAAAGTGGATGACAAAGAGATAGACAGAAAGGAATGATTGGAGGAGGTGAAACTTAGAAATGAATGGAAAGGAGGGAGAATATCAAATTGAATTGTTTAGACGGATCTGAATAACGTGGTGCACGATTCTGAGCAAGGACAGCTAGCAACTTAGGCGAGTCTGCACGTTCTCACCCTGTCTGCGTGGTGTTCCTCCGGGTGATCCGGCTTCCTCCCACAATCCAAAGAAGTGCAGGTTAGGTGGATTGGCCATGCCAAATTACCATTAGGTTAGGTGGGATTCCGGGGATAGGGTAGAGGTATGGGCTTAAGTAGGGTGCTCTTTCCAAGGCCTGTGCAGACTCGATGGGCCGAATGTCATCCTCCTGCACTGTAAAGTCTATGATTCTATGAAATGTTGTGTCGGCCTTGATTGCAAGCAGGTTGAGATTTATGAATGAGGAAGATATTCTGCAATATTACGGAATTTTGATGAGACCACAGATGATGTTCTGCGCAATTATCTAAATGATGAGAGACTGCAGATCTCCGAGCTGCTGAGGGATCTGAGTGTCATAGTATGAATCACACAAGACCAGTAGACTTTTAAACAATCTTTCAAATAGATTACAAAAGTAGGGAAATTATGCTTCAGTTATAAAGAACATTAATGAGACGACATCTGCAGTATTAGTGAACAGTATTGGTCTCCTTATTTATAGAAACATGTAAAGACGTCAGAAACAGTTGAGTGAAGGTTCATTAGACTAATACCAGGACTGGGTTTGTTGTCTTGTGAGGAATGGTTGAAGCGGTTAGGTTTGTATCCAGCAGAGTTTAGAAGACTAAGAGGCTACTCGAACTCAGGGAGCAATGGGATGGGATGGACAAAAAGGTCCTTGTTAACTGCAACTCTCTTCGGTATCTCCCCCACTAAAGGATTTCAAAGAATACTCGAATGTAATGATTCTTAGAGGTGTGCGGTGGTCCAAATAAATTTGTTGCAGCCAATAAATTAAGGCTGAATTTCGGTAACTATGCACCGTCGAGTAATCTCCCCGAAAAAACACGTGACAATGCCAGCATAATAAGCCTTTTTAGTGCTGTTTGGGGAAGAAGCGTAAGCATCACTGCTCTTAAATTACCCGAGACCTGAATTGATAAGCCCTGACTGTTGTCCCTGGTGTCCTAGTGATTAGGATTCAGCGCTTTCACCGCTGCGACTTGGGTACCATTCCCAGTCAGGGAAAAAAGTTATTTTTGTGCCGCTCGGCAGCACTGTTGCTTCTCAGCTCCAGGGTCCCAGCTTCCATTCCGGGTTTGCTTTCTGTGTGCGTGGAGCGTTCACCTCCTCGTGTCTGCGTGGGTTTCCTCCGGGAGCTCCGGTTTCGTCCGACAGTCCAAAGATGTGCATGTTCGGTGGATTGGCCATGTTAGATTGCTCAGTGTCCAAAAAAGGTTCGGTAGGGTTACAGGGATAGGTTGGATGTGTGGACTTCAGCAGGGCCCTCTTTCTAAGGTCCAGTGCCGGCTCAATAGGCCGAATGGTCTCCTTCTGCACTGTAAATTCTATGACTGGTTCCTTGGTACATTTGGTGAAATTTGGACAGGTACTCCATGCAACAGCAACGGCAGCAGAAATAAATAACCGGCGCTAATATTGAAAATAGGTTTGAGTTTAGGCAATGCCGCAGTGAAGTAAAAATAAAATTGATGGCGGATGAGGAGAGGTTTCTGATAGTGGTAAGGAGAAAAAACTCCGAGCAGAGATGGGATTGAAGTCTGCAATTAACCAGCATATTCACTTGTGAGGATGATGTCTTGCAGGTCTCAAGAGAAAAATAGACGTATTTTTAACAGAATGCAAGACCGTAACGTTGCCGTGACTCGGATTCGAATCGAGGATGCTGCGGTTACCACTTATAGCACTAACCACGATTCGATCACGACGCCACAAGTTCCCTATTGCATTAATGTTGTCCTGCTGCCTACCTGTCATTGTTACTGCCATGAAGGGATGGGTCACCAATTTATGGAATGTGCTCTCAATGTATTCATCTGTGCGAAACTCCCAGTTTCAAACTTCAAGCCGATTATTGATGGCATTTGTTTTGAAATCTATCAATACAGACCTTCCTAACGAAGAAAGTGCGCTTTGTTTGTGTAATACTTCTCGCCTAATTCAACAGTTTCGTGAGACAGAGTGAGAAGAGAGTGAAGGGGGAGATTCTTAAACGCAGCTTTGTCCACTGGGCGTAATCAGACCAATTCAATGTGTCCATATTTCATATTACTTCAAGGGTTACAAGGTTATGTTTTATGTGACGTAATTGTTCGTGGGTTCGGATACATTTCGGAATGTCGGTGGTGTAAACCCAGCAAGGACGAATCCAGTTACCGTTTAGGACGGAACGGTGCTGAGTTTCTCGTTCCAAATCTTGGTTGGAAATAAATATTCTCCGTCGAGTTCCAGTAAAGTCACGCGCAGATATTTTATGAATGCTCAGTTGAATTGCAATGAAGATAAATTGCTCCTTTATCTAAGTCGGCACAAATGTGAGTGCAGATGCAAAATACTCCAGATGGTGGCAATCGGACATTGGAACATGGCAAAACTGGGGCCATTCGGCATGTACAGCACCATCTGTGGAACGAAACTTCATGGATAATTCAGGTCGACGTCGTTTCATGATTCCAACAGCCAAAAGCAATGTATACTGCCAAGTAACGAATGATGCGTCCAAATGAGGCGCAAATTGTTATATTTAAAAAGCTGAGCGCAAGATAAAGGGATAGAGCAGGAAAGAGGTCAAAGAGAGATCCAGCAAAACAAAACAGAAGTGGTGCCAGGGTGAGGGACGACTCTAACCGACTTGAAAGAATAGTGGAGTGGGAGGATCTAGATATTGTGGTCCACGTTGGGACATACGACACAGGCAAGACGAGGAAAGAGGTCCTGATTGGGAGTTATTAGGAACAGAATTAAATGAACATCGCCTATTGTTACAAGTAGGTTTCAATCACGTTACTGTGAATAGCCCGCAGTCGCCACGCTCCGGCGCTTGTTCAGGGAGGCTGGTATGGGAATCGAGCCGTGCTGCTGGGCTGTCTTTGTCTGCTTTAAAAGCTAGCGATTTAGCCTAGTGTGCTAAACCAGCTCCTACTACCCGGTGAGAAGTAGAACGATTAATGGGAACCAGAGCAGCAGGTCAGAATGTACGGACAAGGTCGGGGTTAATAGCACGAACTGCCAGGACCAGTCTAACGACTACGCAGGGGTAGGAAAACATGAAGAATTAAACTGTAAGGTGACTGGGGGCTGAAAGTTGGAGATGAAGTTCAGTGTTATCAGAGATTCATGAAGGAGGTCAGAATGTGTGAAAAGTGTAGTGCACAAGACAGTGCTGAATGGTAAAGACAAATCATTGCGGCATATTTAAAACCCTTGTACCTAAATTCACTCAGCATTCAGAATGAGGTCAATGAGCTGACGGCACAAATATAGACAAATGGGTATGACTTGATGGGGATCACTGAAACGTGGTTGCAGGAGGATCGGGGCTGGGACTTATACGACAAAGGGTACTCGGTGTTCAGAAAGGATAGACAGGATGGAACAGCACATGTAGTTGTTTTATTGGTTAAAGCTGACATCTAGGCTGTATTAAGAAATTATATTGGCACTAAGGGCCAAGATATTGAATCGATATGGGTGGAAATAAAAAACTAGGGGCAAAAGCACTTTGGTAGGAGTAACTTGCAAGCACCGAGCAAACTGTCCAAAATGGCACACAGTATCAGGCAAAAGATAATGAGTGCTTGTGACAAGAGCAGAATGGTAATGATGGGTAATTGTAACATGCATATTGACTGGATTAATCAAACTGCCAAGGGTAGCCCCGAGAGAGATTTCATTGTGTGCATGAGGATTTGTTTCTCAGAGGAATATGTTGTGGAGCCAATCATGTAACAAATATTTGAGATTTTGTATTGTGTAACGACGAAGGGTTGATAATCTTGTCATTCAGGATCCTCTGGAAGGAGTGATCACAACATACTAGATTTGGAAGAGATGACAAGAGTGCCATACTAGGGATTTATTGTTGGGCAGAGGAAATTGTAAAGGCCTGAGGATAGAGTAGGACCAAATGGACTGGGCACAAATAATTGAGGGTTGGACAGTTGAGGCACAATGGCGGATATTCATGCAGATATTAAACATCTCTCAATTAAAGTATATTCCTGAGAGGAAGAGGGATGTTAAATGGGGGGGGGGGGAAACTACAATAACTAAACAAGGAAGTTAGGGTGGCATGGGTGCAGTGGTTATCACTGTTGTCTATGGCGTTGAGATCCGGGTTCAAATCCGGCCCCGGGTTACTGTCTGTGTGGAGTTTATACATTCTCCCCATGTACGAGTGGGTTTTACTTGAAACTTTAACATGTGCAATTGAGGAAAGTGGGAAGAAGAACTAGGGGAGGAGATAGAGGAGGGTATGTGGGCTGATGCCCTAAGCAGGGTAAATTCCTCTTCCTCATGCGCCAGGCTTAGCCTGATTCAATTTAAGGTGCTACATAGAGCACACATAACGCGAGCAAGATTGAGCAGGTTCTTTGGAGTGGAGGACAAATGTGGGAGGTGTGGCGGGAGCCCGGCAAAGCACGCACATATGTTTTGGGCGTGCCCGGCACTGGAAGGGTATTGGAAGGGAGTGACGGGAGTGATTCCGTGGGTGGTGAAGGCCCGGGTCAAACCAGGCTGGGGGTTAGCTCTATTTGGAGTTGCGGAAGAGCCGGGAGTGCAGGAGGTGAAAGAGGCCGAAGTTGTGGCCTTTGCGTCCCTAGTAGCCCGGCGCAGGATCCTACTCATGTGGAAGGAGGCGAAACCCCCCGGACTGGAGGCCTGGGTAAATGATATGGCGGGGTTCATTAAACTGGAGCAGATAAAGTTTGCCCTGAGAGGATCGGCTCAAGGGTTCACCAGGCGGTGGCAGCCATTTCTCGACTATCTAGGGGAACGTTAGAGGGAAGACAGATGACCAGCAGCAGCAACCCAGG
This sequence comes from Scyliorhinus torazame, assembly GCF_047496885.1. Lineage (NCBI taxonomy): Eukaryota > Metazoa > Chordata > Chondrichthyes > Carcharhiniformes > Scyliorhinidae > Scyliorhinus > Scyliorhinus torazame. The sequence goes on along the minus strand of NC_092720.1, from coordinate 174,928,687 downwards.
GGGAAGGGGGGGGGGAGGGGGGAGGGGGGAGGGGTGGGGGGGGTTTAGTTTAGTTTAGGTCAAAGATAAAGGGGTTTTGTTACTTGTGTATTGTTAAAAATTTCTGTATTGTTATTGTTGCGTTTGCTTTGTAAGAGGGGGAAAATTGTTGTTTGGGAAAAAAAATTTCAATAAAACATATTTTTTTAAAAAACATGTGCAATTGAGAGCTTAACCATGGGGTAACAGGGATCATAGAATTTACAGTGCAAAAACTGGTCATCCGGCCTATCGAGTCTGCACCGCAGAGCACCTTTCTTAAGTCACCCTCTCCTCCTAAACCCGTAACGCCACCTAATTTTTTGTGACACTAAGGGGGAATTTAGAACGGCCAATCCACCTAACTTGCACATCTTTGGACTGTGAGATGAAACCAGAGGGTATCCGTATAGTCACGGGGAGAACGGTCAGACTCCACACAGTCACCGGAGGCCGGAATTGAAATCGGGTCGCTGGAGCTGTGAAGCAGCAGTGCAAACACTGTGCCACTGTTCCGCCGAAGTTTGGAATACGTTGAAGGTTAATGCTTATAAAAAGACGGGAGGACTTGACTAGACTAGTATCACTTTTGCTTTTCATTCCTAATTACATTGGGCGTATGTGACACTCGTTATCTGTTTTCTCCCCATCACTTTGCTTCCATGTAGACTTCAGGCACTGCAAGCAAACTTAATTTTCAAATATTATGCTCAACTTTCTCATTGAAAACTGCTGTTTATTAATGCATTGCAATCCACAACCAAGAGCGTCAAGGATGTTGTTGCATTCTGATTGGCCAATAATGAGGTGAGGTTTTAGAGGTGCATGGTCAATTTGCGATTGGTTTCCCGAGATTGATGGTCATTTATTGATTCCACTTACCTTTTCTCCTGACTGCCCCTAAGGTGTCAATTATTTCTGGGACCATCCCTCTCATTAATGTGTCTTCATTATTACTCTTATGGCTTCTTGCTAAGATTAAAGAATCTCCCCTGCGCATTTGTTCAAGATAGGGAATAGGTTTTTATGACCTCATGATTGATATCATGAGCTTATCGTCTCAGCCGTCATTTAATTTGCATTAAGTCAGACCCCAGTCAGTGACTGTTTTAGAGCCATTTTGGGTGATGTTATTTATCTCAGTGTTTAATTAGAAGGTGTTATTTTACGTTTAAAACAAACGATAGAATAGAAAAGTTGCTTATAATCTGGAACATTAATAAATAAAATTACAACATACCAATATTTTTAAAAATGAAAAAAAGATAGCACTTAATAGTTTGCCGAATTTGATACAGATATAGGTGCAGAGAAGTGATCAGTGTTTATAAAGATAGGAGAGTGCATTTGCTTAATACACAGGCTTGAGTGATAACAGTCTGGAACGAGTAGACCGTCACACATCTAGTCAGACACACTTACAAAAACTAACTGGAATAGAAGGAATACGTTGAGCAAAATGCATTGTTTTAATTAACTACTATAAATTAAAACTAACTTCAAAAAGAACGAACCTGTTGTTATTATTCCCTCCTTCCAACCTGCTTCATTCGTTCTAACGTTCCTTCGCTAATAGCGCCCTTTTGGGGCAATTATCAATGGTTTCATGGTCATCATTAGACTTTTTACTCCAGATTTCTGTTTAATTCAAATTCCACCATCTGGCCTGGTGATTTACCCTACGTCTCTGGATCACTCGTCCAACGAATATCACAACGCCACTGCCAAAACAAACATGCATAGTTGGGAAGATTCGGAGCTACCTGTGGCGACACATTGGATTTATAGTCCATCGACATAACCACTCGGCTACGACTCCAGACAAACTCAAAAGCGCTCTTGTCTGTGGGAATTTCACAATAAAGGAATTGCACCCTTTCAGGTAAGTTGTGGATTGTTCGGTAAATAGTGAAAGCATATCTATAACAAGCAACCACCGGCAACACTCAGCAGGTCAGGCATCACAAGTTGTTTCACCTACCTGAAGGTATTATTTGTAACGGCCCCTTCGAATACCTTTAGTATTTTAAGACTTCCATTTCAAGCCAGTTCACCTGAAAACAGAATCAAATCTAAAAGAGAACCAAAGGCTTGTCATCACAATTCTCCCGTTCGACTGTGTGGATTTTCTGCTTCACATTTCTGGTAAATTAAATGAAGATCTTGGTGATCAATTCGATTAAGCCATGGCTTCCAGTTTGGGAACGTACGTACTGCTTTCTTTGGCGTGCAGTCGTCCACACATTTGCTGCTGTCGTCTGTGACAGTGGTGGCATACTCGTTTGGAGTGATCGCTGAGTTCTTAAATATGGACCTGTCCACTGTCCCCCAGCAGTGACGAAGTAGCTCTTCTGTTTCCTCGGACCAGCACTGCACGACCTTCTTACCCGGTTTCTCCCGCTTATCTTTCTCCTTGTCTGCTGGAAGAAGGAGCACCGTCTTGATCGGAAGGACAAAACACAGAAACACGAACCAAACATAGCATTGAGCCATTTTGGTTCATTGTTCTTTGAAACCATCGAAGGGCAAAGTTCACGAATGACCAGAGAAATGCGAGGCATGATTTCCGTCGTTGGGTAACTGCCCCAGAAGCCTTTGTTGTAATTAACTACCGGACAAGTTTTTCTCACCACATATAAGGAAGTCTTCTTGGCTTCCAGGAAATCCGAACATATGATGACATAAATTGAGATGAGATTGCGGAAGCCAGATGCCGGAGCTCGGGGATAGCTTATTTACTGAGGTGGGGCGCGTCTGCAGTGCGCAGAATCAGAGAGCTTCCACACTTATTGTTCCAATACTTTGCTTTGGGGTTCCTGTCCCCTCATTCCACAAGCCGGCCTTCAACTGCACCCCGTCCCTTCACCCCGCCAACGCGGCAAGGCGTCCCCACACCGCCCATCCCCAAGCTATTCGAGCTTTCGTTTGTTTCCCCAAAATGGTCATTCGAAGAAGGTATCCATTCTTTCCTTGGCTCCTTTTTCTGGGCGGCATTCGTTCGTGACAATCCTGCCCGGATGCAACATGAATATTAATTTGAATCAATGACAAAAATGTATTTCCCATATAACTGGAAATAATTTATTATAGATACGCAAGTTATTCGGTTCAAAGTAACTTGTTTTCCGTATCGGAAGAATGTAGTCACAGGAGTAAATCGGCGCATGCAATGAAGGGGGGGAGGGGGGAGGGGGGAGGGGGGAGGGAGGGGAGGGGGAGGGAGGGGGGAGGGGAGGGGGAGGGGGGAGGGAGGGGGAGGGAGGGAGGGGGAGGGAGGGAGGGGGGAGGGAGGGGGAGGGGGAGGGAGGGGGGAGAAGGAGGGGAGGAGGGGGAGGGGGAGGGGAGGGGGAGGGGAGGGAGGGGAGGGGGGAGAGGGGGAGGGGGAGGAGGGGAGGGGGGAGGGGGGAGAGGGGGGAGAGGGGAGGAGGGGGAGGGGAGGGGAGGGGGAGGGGCAGGGGAGGGAGGGAGGGAGGGAGGGGGAGGGGGAGGGAGGGGGGAGGGAGGGAGGGAGGGGGAGGGGGAGGGGGAGGGGGAGGGGGGAGGGGAGGGGGAGGGAGGGGGAGGGGGAGGGGGAGGGGAGGGGGAGGGGAGGGGGGAGGGGAGGGGGAGATGGATGGGGGGAGGGGAGATGTTTGTGGAGGGGGAGGGGGAAGGGGAGGGGGAGGGGGGAGTGGGGAGGGAGGGAGGGGGAGGGAAGGGGTGAGGGGGGAGGGGGGTGAGGGGGAGGGGGGAGGGAGGGGGGGAGGGGGAGGAGGGGGGAGGGGGAGAGGAGGGGAAGGGGGCGGGGGGAGGGGGAGGGGGAGGGGGGAGAGGGGAGGAGGGGAGGGGGAGAGGGGAGGGGAGGAGGGAGGGGCAGGGGAGGGAGGGAGGGAGGGGGAGAGGGAGGGGAGGGGAGGGGGCGGGGCAGGGGGAGGGAGGGAGGGGGGAGGGAGGGGGAGGGTGGAAGGGGAAGGGGGGAGGGGGAGGGGAGGGGGAGGGGAAGGGGAGGGGGGGAGGGGGAGGGGGAGGGGAGGGGGAGGGGAGGGGGAGGGGGAGGGGGAGGGGAGGGGAGGGGGAGATGGATGGGGGAGATGAATGGGGAGGGGGACGGGGAGGGAGAGGGGAGGTGGGAGTGGGGAGGGGAGGGGGGAGGGGGAGGGGAGGGGGAGGGGGGAGGGAGGGATGGGGGAGGGGGAGGGGGGAGGGGGAGGGGGAGGGGGGAGGTGGAGGGGGAGGGGAGGGTGGAGGGGGGAGGGGAGGGGGAGGGGGAAGGTGGAGGGGGAGATGGATGGAGGGAGGGGGAGGGGGGAGGGAGGGGAGAGGAGGGAGGGGGGAGAGGGGGAGGAGGGGGGAGGTGGGGGGAGGGGAGGGGGTGAAGGGGGGAGGGGAGGGGAGATGGATGGAGGAAGGGGGAGGGGGGAGGGAGGGGGAGCCAGGGGGGGAGGGGGGAGGGAGGGGGAGGGGAGGGGGGTGGGGGAGGGGAGGGGGGAGGGGAGGGGGAGATGGATGGAGGGAGAGGGGGAAGGGGGAGGGGGAGGTGGAGGGGGGAAGGGGGTGAGGGGGGAGGTGGGAAGGGGGAGAGTGGGAGGGCGGAGGACGTGTGAAGTTTGAAGAGTCTTCAGCTTCACGAGACTTGGAGCACATGGAAGCCACTCTTCGCCGCCGTTCAATGAGATCATGTCTGACTCCTCTCACGCATTTATAATAATCTTAATCGTCACAAGTAGGCTTATATTAACACTGCAATGAAGTTACTGTGACAATTCCCTCGTCACCATATTCCGGCGCCTGTTCGGCACAGAGGGAGAATGCCCAAATTACTGATCAGCATGTCTTTCGGGACTTCTGGGAGGAAACCACAGCACCCGCAGGAAACCCGCGCAGACACGTGGACAACATGGAAACTCGACACAGACAGTGACCCAAGCCAGGAATTGAACCAGGGACGCTGGAGCTGTGAAGTAAAGTGCTTCCCACTATGCTACTGTGCTGCCCTAAACCAATTACTGTTGAGGTCCCATCGAGATTTGAACTCGGATCGCTTGATTCAAAGCCCAGAGTGCTAATCATTACACCATATCACAACCCTTGTTTTCCTTACTAATTAAACATCTGTTTGTCTGAGCCCTGAACACACTTGAGGACTCAGCCTCCAAAACTCCCTGCGGTTCACTACCTTCTGACAGAATAAACTCCTCCTCATCTCGGTTTTAAAAGGGCGACTCCTTACTCTGATCCCAGACCATCCTACAACAGGAAATACCTTGTCAGCATCTAACCTGCCAAGCGTGGGAATCATATATATATGAAGAAGACCGCCTCTCATTCTTCGAAACTCCAGTGAGTACAGGCAACCTGTTCTTTTAAGAAAATCCCTCCATACCAGGTATCAACCTAGCGAACATTCTCTGGTCTGCCTCCAATGCCAGTATATTTCTACTTATATATGGTGACCATACCTGTTTACAGTGTTCCAGGTGTGGTCTAGCTTGTGTCTTGTATAGTTTTATTAAGACTTCATTGTCTTTATACTCCATTACCTTCGAAATAACGGTCAACGTTATATTTGCCTACATTGGTATGAAGAATTTTGAGAATCCTGTACACTAACATTAGCAGACCCAGAAAATGATTTGTGATGCCGTCAGCATCCTTTGAAAGGATAAAACAAGTCATTGCATTAGAGTTTTGAAGAGATGCATGATACCTCCTTCGATACATCCTCCAAATTTCATTACTCTGACAGCGGATACAAAACCGCCAGAAAGACATAAATAGCTAATTCAATGGCGTTAGGAGTCGGGTTGGTAGCCGATCCCAAGAAAATCAATTTGTGGAATGTCTAAGATATGTTTTTTTGGAGCAGCTCGTGTTAGAACCAATTAGGGAACAAGTAATTCTGGATTTGATGATGTGTAATGAGGCAGACCTAATTAGGGAACTGAAGGTGAACGGAACCCTTAGCGGACACTGACCACAACATGATAGATGTTACCCTGCAGGTTGGGCGGGTGAAGGTAGAATCAGATGTAACGGCATTACAATTGAATAAAGGCAATTACGAAGATTTGAGGGAGGAGCTGGCGATAGTTGATTGGAAAGGGAGCCTACCAGTGAACACAGTGAAACAGCAAAGGCAGGGTTTTATGGCAGTTTCCAGGAGGCACAACAGAAATTCATCCCATGTAGGAGGAAACATGCTAAGAGGAGGACAACGTATCCATGACTGACGAAAGAGGTTAAGGACAGCATAAAACCGAAAGATCAAAGACACAAGGTGACGAGGTTAGTGGAAAGCCAGAGGACTGCCAAGACCTTAAAAGCATTGAAACGACAACCTGAAAAACAATAAGGTGTCGGGGGGGGGGGGGGGGGGGGGGGGGCGGGAGGGGGGCGTGAGAAGCTGATATATGAGTGTAAGCTAGCTATTAATATAAAAGAAGATAGCACGACTTTATTTTCAATATATAAAGGGTAAAAGAGAAGCAAGAATAGACGTTGGACCAAAGGAAACAAAGAAATGGCAAGGGAACTGAATAGTTACTTTGTATCAGTCTTCACGGTGTAAGACACCAATGCAATATCAGAACTTCAGGAGAATCAGGGGGCAGAGTTGTGTGTAGTCACCATCACATAGAAGAAGGTTCTGGTGAAACGCAGAGGTCTGAAGGTGGATAAATCACCTGGACTGGATGCACTACACCCCATGGCTGTAAAGAGATGGCTGAGCAGATTGTGGAGGCATTGGTGCTAGTTTTGAGGAATCACTGGAGGCAGGGACGGTCCCACAGCATTGGAAAATGGCTAATGTAACAGTCCCATTTAAGAAGGGGGGGGTGTCAGAAGACGGGAAATTATTGCCCCGTTAGCCTGACCAAGGTCATTGATAAGATTTTAGAGTGTTGTTGAGGGTGAGATTACCGAGTACTTGGCAGCGCATGATAAAATAGGAATGTGTCATCACATCTTGATCAAGGGGAGGTCATGTCTGACTAGCCTGCTAGATTTCTTTGAGGAGATATCAAGGAAGCTAGACAACGGGGAACCAGTGGACGTGATCGATTTTGATTTCCAGAAAGCCTTTGACAAGGTGAGTTATAGGACGCTGTTAAATAAGCTAAACGCCCATGGTGTTAAAGGTAAGATACTGGCATTGATAGACGATTGGCTGACTGGCAGAAGGCAGAGAGAAGGGATAAAGGGGTATTTTTCAGAATGGCAGCAGGAGACTAGTGATGTACCTCAGGGTTCGGTGTTGGGACCACAACATTTCACAATATACATTAACGATCTGCAAGAAGGAACTGAGGGCAGTGTTGCAAAGTTTCAGATTGTACAAATATATGAAGAAAGACTGGTAGTATTGAGGAAACGGGGTGGGGGGGGGGGGGGTTGCGGAAAGACTTGGACAGGGTAGCAGAGTGGGCAAAGGCATCGCACGCGGAATACAATGTGGGAAAGTGCGAGCTTAAGCACTTTGGTGGGAAGATTGGGGCAATAGACTGTTGTCTAAATGGAAAAAACCTTACGAATTCCAAATATTACCGAATATGATGAAATATTATTGGACGGCGAATATTGCTTTGGTTAGGGAATGGGTTGTGGGGGATGGATAGAGATGACATCGTGTTTAAGGGCTTTGTTGTTGGTGCCCTTACTGTTCTGATCTGCTAAGTACTCCGTAGTGGTGCGAGCCCCAATGGTTTAGGGGCAGTAGTGGCAGCATCTGGGGCTGGAGGACGCCTCAGTGTGGGAACCAATCTGTAATAAACGTAGGTTTGCACCGGTGGGGCTGGGTGTAAGGTTTTGGGGTGTAAGGTTTTGCAGCAGGCGGGAACTTAGCGCTTTGGCAATTTGTTTATAGTGTTTAATTTGCAGAGTTGGAGGACTTGAAGGAAGAGTATTAGTTGCCCAGCGGGAATGGCTTTAGGTATGTGCAGGTTCGGGACTCTGGAAGGAGAGAGATTCTGTCCTTTCCTGGTGTTGCATGAACAGGAGGATGAAATAGGGGTGGGGAAAGTGTTAGATGTTGATAAGGAGTTGATGGCGTGGGAGAGAGCCCTGGTAGCGGATATTACGAGGAAATAGGCGGAGGAGTTGGGACGTGGGTAAAGGCTTCCTGGAGGATAAACGCATCCTCGTTCAAAGTGGTACATCAGGCTCATGTGAGGGCGGCGAGGAGGAATAGGTTATTTGTGTGGGTAGAGTACACATGTGGGAGGTATGTGGGTGGGCGCACGAATCGTGCCCACATGTTCTGGGTGTGTGCAAGACTGTGGGCGTTATGTCAGGGGTTATCGTACATGATGTCTGAGGTGCTGGGTGTGGAGGTGGTGATTTTTGGGATGTCGGAATACCCGGGGGGGCCAGGGGATGAGAGTGGCCGATGGATTTTGCTCGGGTGGCAGGACTCGGAGCCAACAAAAGCGGGCATGTGGGCGAGAGACCTGTAGAATTCATGAGGCTGGAGAAGGTGAAGTTCGACTTGGGTCGTTCGGCATATGGGTTCACCCGGAGTTGGAAGCCTTATATTGATTTATTTAAGGTTTGAGAGGTCACCAAAGGAGGGGGTTGAGGGTGCGGTTTTAAAATGCAGAAGGCGGGGTGTGAGGAGGGGCTGGCATCAGGGAAGCAGAGAAGGGTTGTTGTTGCTTGTTTACTTAATTGTTTCGTTGTTCTTCTGCTTCTGTTCGTATTTATGAAAATGCTTTGAATAAAAATATTTATTACAAAAAGGTTAACGTGCAGGTTCAGTCGGCAGTTAGGAAGGCAAATGCAATCTTAGCATTCATGTGGAGAGGGCTGGAGTACAAGACCAGGGATGTACTTCTGAGGCCAAATAAGGCTCTCGTCGGACCCCATTTGGAGTATTGTAAGCAGTTTTGGGCCCATTATCTAAGGAAGGATGTGCTGGCCTTGGAAAGGGTGCAGAGGAGGATCACAAGAATGATCCCTGGAATGAAGAGCTTGTCGTATGAGGAATGGTTTAGGGCTCTGGGTCTGTGTCGTTGGAGTTGAGAAGGATGAGGGAGAATCTTATTAAAACTTACAGGATAGAGTGGACGAGGAGAGGATGTTTCCACTTGTAGGAAAAGCCAAAAGCAGAGGACACAATCTCAGACTAAAAGGACGATCCTTTAAAACAGAGATGTGGAGGAATGTCTTCATCCAGAAAGTGGTGAATCTGTGGAACTCTTTGTCTCAGAAGACTGTGGAGGTCAAATTACTGAATGTCTTTAAGACAGAGATATATAGGTTCTTGAACAGGGGTAATGGGGAGAAGGCAGGAGATTGGGAAACATATCAGCCATGATTAAATGGCGGAGCAGGCTCGATGGGCCAAATGGCCTAAATTTGCTCCTATGTCTTATGGTTTTAAGGGACTGTTGGTTGAAACAAAGTATGCTGTACGAATGCAAATTAATGGGCAGTTAAAGGAATATACTGACGGTATTCAAGTAATGCTAAATATCATATTGCACGACTGGAAGAAATCAACCATGCAAGGAAAGCAAACAACTCAGGAGGCAAATTTTGTATAATCCTTTAATCCAGGGCTGATGGAATGTATGAATAACGAATTCCTGTTGGAATTTTATAGAAGTGCGATATGAACACAAATGATGTTGAACGTAGTCATGGAGTTACCTGGACAAATAAATACTCACTACAGGTCGGGTAACTAAAGCTCCCTGGATTCGTTACCGTGTGATACGGATAACCGACAATGGGAGATTCTGTAAAATCGATCATTTCACTCGATTATTTAGGATTAATATTACGATGTTTGCAAGCTGATTGTGGCTGTAAAGCTCCCAATAATTGTATCTCTCAAAAAATGTGTGTGCGTGTCTGTGTGTACGTGTGTCATTATTCAAAGTATTTGGGCGTATCTGTCTTGTGCACACCTATATTTGAAGAGAAAGAAGTAAGCAAATAGGCAGACATAAAAAAGTTCATCTATTATGTATACTCAGAGCGAATGTTCAGGTAGGGTTGAAATGCTGAGATCCCTGCACTCGTTCCTTTTAAGAAAGATTTCTCTGTTCCAAGCCAGCAAGACACCAAGGAAAAAGTATTATTTACTTTAAACTGCAGAAGGTACTCCCGAATTTCCTGCCCTAAATATAGTGTTTAGATCAATTTTGTCGGCTTTTAACCGGCTGCCTTCCGTCGTCGACAATCACTGGATGCTGCGTGTCCTGAGTTTTGTTTGAACTTTATTGTCACGTCATGTCAGGTGCCCAGGTTATTATCAGGTTCCCATAGCATATCGTTCGTGGCAAAATTCAACATTTTACATGTCATACCATAGAGTTCACAGAGGTTTCCAACATGGAAAGAACCCTCGGCCCAACTTGTCCATACCGCCCAGAATTTACCACTACGCTAGTCCCAATTTCCCGCATTTGGCCCTATCACTCTATCCTCATCTTAACCATATAACTGTCGAAATGCTTTTTAAAATACAAAATTGTACCCGCCTCTACTACTGCCCCTGGCAGCTCGTTCCAGACACTCATCACCCTCTGTGTGAAACAAATGCCCTTTTGGACCGTTTTGTATCTCTCCTCTCTCGCCTTAAACCTATACCCTCTAGTTTTACACTGCCCTGCCTTTGGGAAAAGACGTTGACGAGTGACCTTATCTATTCCCCTCTTTATTTTATAGAACACGATAAGATCACCCCTAAGCCTCCTATGCTCCAGGGACAAAAGTCCCAGTGTATCCAGCCTCTCCTTATAACTCAAACCATCAAGTCCCGTTAGCGTCTTCGTAAATATTTTCTGCGATCTTTCTAGTTTAATAATGTCGTTTTTGTAATACCGTGACCAGGGGTCTAAAAATATTTCCTTCATTTCCATCACCCCCCACTCCTCCCATACCCAAAACCTTGCGTCCATCCTCCCTGGCTCAAACCCATGGCTCTCTTGAATCAGCATCAACTTCGACCCCGCCCGCACCCTCAAGTGATGCCGAAATTGCCTCCATATTTTCAGCGAGGCCACTACCAGCCGATTCCATAAGTACTTCTCTGGAGCAAACGGGAGCAGTGCCGTTGGCAGCGCCCTCAACCCCCACCCCTCACAAGAGCCTACCTCCATCCTCCCTGCTCGAAACCGGCATCCTCTCAGCAATAATTGTACAACAGGTTCAGAAGGGCCAGGCCCCCTGACCATCTCCCCTGAAGCACAGCCCTCCTAATTCTTGCACCCTACCCTGTCTACACAAACAACGAAACCAACCTATCCACCACATAAAAAATATTTCGGTAAAAAGACTGCTAGGCACTGAAATAAAAATTAAAACCACGGCAAGATGTTCATCCTAACTTCCTGCCCCCGGCTTGCCAATGAGAGGGGAGGTCGATCCCACCTCAGCAAATCAACCTTGACTCGATCCATCAGAGTGGCGAAGTTCAAAGACGTCCAAAGCCATCTGCACTACCAGATACCTAAAGTGGGCTGCGGCCACCCGAAACGCCCCCCCCCCACTCCCCCCCCCCCACCCCCCTCCCCACGCCCCTCACCGCTAACAACCCGAGCAATGTGCGAATTGGCACAGTGTCAGTAAGATTGAGGTAAACCCGTGAAGTAAATGCATGGCTCAAAGGCTGGTGTGGGAGAAATGGATTTGATTTCATGGGACATTGGCAACAGTACTGGGGAAGGATGTAGCTGTTCAGATGTGACGTCTTCACCTGAATCAATCTGGGATCAGAGTCCTAGCGAATCGCGTAACTGGGGCTGTAGATAGGGTTTTAAACTGAATGGGTGTGGGGTGGGGTGGGGGGAGGCGGGTTCAGTTGTAGGGGTACCTAGAAAACCCAAATTAAAGGAGGAGATAAGAGTGCAGTTAGCGATGTGGTGGATGGTTGCCGCAAAATAAAGGTCTTGTGAGGGACAGAAGGAGTGAATGTCTTTATGCATCAAAGAATTATAGAAGAGAAGGGAAATTAAACAGTGGAAAAAAATAAAAAAAAGTTATGTTTCGAAATGCACGAAGCATTCGGAACAAACTTAATGACTTAACAGCGCAAATAGAAGCAAAAGGGTATGATTTGGTGGTAATTACTGAAACAGGGAGACCGAGTCTGGGAATTGGATCTGGGAATTTAATATCCAAGAGTACGCAGTATTTCGGGGAAATATTTCTGACAAAATGGAGCGGATCAGGCAAGCCCAGGAACGAGCAAGAGGGAAACCCAGGGAGAGTAAAGCTGAGCGTCAGTGGCCAGGGATAAGCTTAGAAAGAGAGGCTTCCTATCTTCAAAAATTGTGAATTTGGCCTGTAACTTCCCGGAGAATGCCCGACTGAAATCACTGGTGTGCTGCAAATGCGCGGCGCGACTTCCCGGAAATGAGTGCATTTACCGCCGACATTTGTTTGTCTGCTTGAAGCTCGACTCTGCTGAAGTAAAATTATATCTTCTCCAGTGGAGGAAGTCGTCCTCTTCGTATCCGATTTGTCACGTCTTTGTAGGATCCTGTATTTTTCAGTACGATCGCCATTCGTTCTTCCAAGCGCCGAGGGTTACAGGTCCATCTGCATCCTGATTATTCGCACAATCAGGATAGCCCTGCAATTGCTTTCCTTTCACCGAATCACATCTCATGTGAGACATTGCTTTCGTGTTTATTTCAAATACTGGCTCAACGTATTGTTCTCTGGTAAATTACCTGTTGTTCATGTAGTTGGAAGCATAGGCGTCGACCATCCCGCCCCTAAACGCAGTTGCGGGACTCAATAAAGTTGCATCATAATTTCGTTGAAAAGGCAGGCGCCCTCGCCATTTTTACTTAATTTCCTTGTTTTGTTAGAAGTACTGTATGCGTTTGATTGCAACAAATTCTGAACCGTTTTCTCAATTATTATGGAGAAAATATAATTGAACCATTTTCCGGTTGCATTCCAGTATCCTGGACGGTCGTTGAGTCCTAATTGGTCGTCGTTAAGGCATTGGTAGGAGAATGGGAGACGGGAAGTCGCTACCGGAGGACATGGAATAATCTTAAAGATGGGCTATAGAAAGAACAAGAAGGAGGCCACTTTGGTTAATCGTTTCCTGAAACCGTCGTCCAATAGATCACATTCTTCCACAACTTTCCACGCCACCAACATCCTGACCCCAAACAGACCCTACTGGCATTGCCTTCTCCGCGATGATGTTTTTAAAAAATTGATCAATGAAATCTCCGGGTAACATTCCTGGATCTAAAGAGGAAAGTCCAGGCTCCTGTAACATATCCGCATTATTAAATTTCCTGTTCTTTTGACAAAAGTTTGGAACACAGTTCTGTGAATTTCGAAAAACAGTCGAATAAATTGAATGAGATGAGAATGAAGGGCAAAGTTTACCATGACCAGAGGAACGTAAGGCAACGTTTCTTTCTTTCAGTCGCTGGATAACTCGCTCAAAAGCCATTGTTGAAATTAGCTGAGCCGCTCTTTGAAATTATTCTGTTTACCACACGTTCGGAAGTCTTCTTCGCTTCCGGGAAATCGAATATTTCGTGACATAAATTGCCTTGAGTTCCTGGAAGGCAGACAGCAGGTGTTGGGCGGAGCTTGTTGGCTGTGTGCTGAACCGTGTGTGCAGTGAGCGGAATAAGAGAGCTTCCCTCTTTCCACAATTGTTGTATCAAAACTTTGCTCCGGGGTTCCTGCCTCCTCATACCACAACCAGCCTTCAAACGCGCACCCCACACCCTCCCCCCCAGCACCGGTCCCATGACCACCGTAACTCGGTAAGGAGACTCCACACAGCCCCACCCCCATAGCAGTTGTTCTGGCGCAAACGATTAGAGCTTTCCATTGTTTCCCCAAATGGCCATTCAAACCATTCGAAGAAGTTATCCATTCTTTTCCTGGCTAGTTTTTCGGGGTTACGTTTCTTTGTGTCAGTCTTGCTTGGATGTAACTTGAATATTTATTTCAATCAAATGAGAGAGCAAGTCGCATACTCCTGGAACCGAATTATTATAGACATGCAAGTTTTGGGGTTCAAAGTAACTTGTTATTTCCCGTTAACGGAATACTGTACTTCACAAGAGAAAGTTCGCTCCTGCATTAGAGGTGCGGAGGCCATGTGGAAAGGCGTTGGTTTTGTAACCCAACAATCGCTGGTTCGATCCCCATCCGCACCTAGCGATGTTATTCGTTTATTATTGCGTAGTTGCATTTCAGAAACTGCTGGCTATGATTCCTTTTTCATGTTTGCGCTGCACAAAGTACTTTATTCGAAACTTTATACTTTATTCGGCTCTCCGCTTAATGTTCGCAAATCTTTCAATTTCACATGCTTCTATCTCGTTATAAATTAATTAAATGAAATGGGACATCCTCAGTTCCTGTTTCCAGCCTGGGCGCTCCACCACATGCTTCAGCCATGATTATCGAATGTCACACTCTGTCTCCCGTGTCAAAGTTAACAAGGTCAAAGAGCAGGTTGAGAACATACTGCGGGGAAAAGTTTGAACAGTCTGAGCTCATATCCTTCAGCGACACGAATGTTATTCGACCATAAGACGTATGAGCAGATTCAGGTCACAGGGCCTATCGAAGCCGCTCCGCCCTTCAATGAGATCATGGCTGAGCAGATATAATCCTCAACTCCGCTTTCCCGCATTAACCTCATAACCCTCGATTTCCTTACTAATTAAACATTTGCTTGTCTCAGCCTTGAACACACTTAACGACTCAGCCTTTACAACTCACTGCGGTAAAGAATTTAAAAGATTCATTACCTTATGACAGAATATATTCCTCCTCATCTAGGACTTAAAAGGGCGACTCCTTACTCTGATCATAGACTGTCCCATAAGAGGAAACCTCTTCTCAGGTTTTAAGAAAGTCCCTCCATACCGGGGATCAACATAGTGAACCTCTTTTAGGACTGCCTCTAATGTCAGTATATATTTACTTATGTGTGAGGAGCAAGTCTATTTACAGTATTTCAGGTGTGGTCTTCGTTATGCCTTGCATAGTTTCAGCAAGACGTCCTTATTGTTACACTCCATTCACTCTGACGTAACGGCCATAATTATATTTGCCTACATTGGCATGAAGCGTATTGAGGTCCTGAAGCATGACTTCAGCAAGACCGGAAAAATTATTTGGAATAACGTCAGCAACTCCAACAACCTTTGAATGGATAAAACAAATCGTTTGTTGAGAGGTTTTAAGGGATGTTTGATACCACCTTGGATACATCCTCCAAATGTCAGTAGTCGGAGAGCCGACAACAAACAGCCATAACAATATAATCAGATAAAGGCGGTGAGAGAGAAATCGAGACGAGTTGTTGAAAAAAACGAATTATGTAGAAAGGCAAATTAATGCGACGTTGAGAAAATATATTGATGGCATTCAAATAAAGATAAATATCATATTGCACGATTCAGAGAAACCCATCGTGTAAGGTAAGCAAACCACACATGCGGCAAATTTTGTGCCAGCCTTTAATCTAGGGTCGGTGGGGTGTATGAATAACGAATTCGTGCTCAAATTTTATAGAACTGTGATGTGAACAAAAATGATGTTAATCGTAATAATATAAATAACTGGACAAAGAAATATTAATCAGAGGACGTGTAACAAAGCTCACTGGGTTCATTACCAGATGACTAGAATATTTATGATTAATATTTTGATGTTTGTAGACGGATTGTGGGTGTATAAGTATGTTATCTCTTAATAAATAAGTGTGCGGTGTATTGTTATCAAGGTATTTGGGTGCACCTGTGTTGCGCATAAATATATGTAGATTAAATTGAAAACTAAGATGTCAATAAATAGGCAGACATAAAAAAACGTTCCAAGTGGAATATTCGGGCGAATAAATGAACAACATTGCAGCGCCGAGTAAATGAACATATAAACAGCAGAGCCACACAATACATCTAGGTCCTAGACAATATAATAAAACCACACCCGAATGAATTACTACTCCTGTTTTAACAACAATCGCGCACGTTCCCTGATGGTTAGGATTCCGCACGTTCGCCACCACGGACCATGGTCTTTTCCCGATCATGTAGTTAACATAATAAAACATAATCTTCCAAATGAATTAAAATAGCTTTTTTTTCCAATAATACGCTCGTAATTTAGTGCACGCAATTTTCTTTTGTTGAGTGACCGAGGGACATTAATTGTCATGTGTCAGGTGAAGGTTGCAGACATGACGCAAATATCGATCTTTGGTTTCTGGTCAGAGCAAGTGTTAAAGAAGAAGATGAAATGCCTTTAAGAAACGTCTCTTTGTTCCAAGAACCACAAGTCACCGAGGAAAAAGCATCTGTCGTGATGCCTTAATCTGCGGAATGGGCTCCCGAATATCCTGCCCTAAATATAGTGATTAGAGTAATAGCATCATAGAATCCGTATAGTGCAGAAAAAGGCCATTCATGACTTCGAGTCTTCCCAAGCCTCAGACAGAGAGGAAGTCTGATCTTTCAAACTTCTGGTCTGCAGGAATTGAGATAATAGATACATGAAGAAATTACTAAATTGCCGCAATTCTCAGGGTGGTTTTGCCTTCACGAGTATCATCTAGACAACAGCCACATATTATTTATCATTTCACAAGGTACAATTACGTGTTCGAATTCTGTATTGGTAGGTAATGAATTATTTTTAATTCGTTTCTTTCACTGAAGAGCTTATGTATTTACGAATATATAACATTTAATGAACATTTAATGAAACTCAGCGTTAGCACTTCATATTTTGACTCGGTCCATGGCAAAAAAAAATTCTCTCATTTTACTTCAAATGAAAATTCATAAATTACCTCGGCATGACCATGTTTCTTTGTTTACAAGAATAGAGCGAAAACGTTTGCACAGCTCAGTTCCAAACGGTAAATCGATTCCTGGGTTTGGGGCATAAATCTACAGCACAGAAGCCACGACATTAACGCATTGCCTTTGCCCATTTGGTGGATACGTGGATGTACAAAAACAATCACTCATTCTCCTCCTACTCCAGTTCCAGAACTTTAACTATCAAGGAAACAAAACAGTCTTTGGCATTTATGATGAGATGTATCATCAGATTTCCAACAAAATACTGTGAGCCATCTACTTTTAGGTTGAAGTCTGCTTTCAAAGTGCTCGTCAGGTGGTCTCACAGATAGCAAAATGTCGATTGGTTTCAAAGCATAGACGATAATTGATTGTCTAGTTCATCGAGGCAGTGACATCTAATAATGTGCGACATGGAAGGGCCACTGCAACAGTTGTCGCGTGGCGCCGTGATCGTATAGTGGCCTCAACAATCTCGGTTTGAATTCGAATCACTGCCGGGTCATATTCAGCATTTTGCTCCCAGTCAAACAGCGGGAAATATCAGGCACAAATATTTATATTTTCTTGTGACGGAAATCTATTTATTCTTTCAAAACTCATCTTTCTCAAGTGACTGTGCTTGATGATCCACACTTCACACACATCTCTTTTCAGAGATATTTCTTCTTTCTACAATATTTCTCTCCCCTTTTCTTCCTCCTTCAATGTCGTTGTCACTTCGCCAACATGCACGGTGAGTATACTGCAACGTCCATCAGTTATTCCTTTTGGCCTGCGTCCTAAAGCACAAAGTATTTCAAAAATTCAACAGCTCAGTCGGCATCTGCGGATGCTGAGGAAAAGAGCGTTTACCTTTCAGCTCCAACCTTTTTAAACAACTGGGAAAAGTTTTAAAAATGAATACATTTCAAACAATTAATAACAAACGGGAAAAGCTGTGTCCGGATAGATCCGATGTTAAAACAGATTTATTGCTGAAGTATGCTTTGACGGTTTTATCCTAAGACCAAAATAATACCAGCAACAATGGATCAAATAATCAATCACATGAAGAAAAGACAAGATATTTTTTGTTTTGACGAGATGTGTTAAATCCATTCATTGATGGCTAACCATTGTCATAAATTCACTAATCCGCCTTGGCTCTCTCATTATTGTACTTCATACTCCGTTTGTATACACGTTTGGAGTATGTTTGCTTGCTACAATTTCTGAAATAGTGCCACGATATTAAGGAGAACAATCCCACTCAACTATTCTATTAATTGCCCTCCAAGTATTTTGTGGAACATATATAACCAAGCAAATTAGATCAAATCAAAGGGACAGTTCCAAATGGAAAATGCCATAAGCAGAAACGAATTACAAAGGAAACTTAACACATTAAATCAAAATGCGATTAATGGCGTCGATAAGACAGGCCTACACCTGCGATCTCCAACGGGCAGGGTGCCCATGGAAGCCGCTGGCTCTCTCTCCAGAGACACCCGACCGTGAAGTTAGCCGTGGAAGAGGGGCAGGCAGTCACGTCGGACAACCCCCTTGATCGCCTGCTGCCTGGACTTGTCGATGGCAAGCTTTGCCAGGCCCAGGAGAAGTTACAAGCTCCTCCTCCCGACCTGCGCCTCTCCGCGCCAGGTGCCTGCAGATGAGTAGTGTGTGGGGCTGAAGTGCAAACAAAACATCAAATGAAGATTTGTTAAATAACAAAACAGGGACAGCAGCCTACGACAACCTATATAAACGCGGTCCACGGACTCCACAAGACCGGACAAAGGGCAGGTATCGTTGGTCTCTGAAGCGGTGCATCCCACGATTCTATGGGACTGTTGCGTGCAACCACCCTCCACCCCAGATGCCCGATGTTAAGGGGGAGAACTCCTCCGTAGAGGGACCTCCACCGGTGTCAGCAGCCGCTGGATCGCAACAAGGGTGTCCCCGTGATGGGCAAGGGCAAGGAAGTGAAGTGTGTGCAGTAGCAACTCATACAGGAAACGGTTCTGTGCAGCACGAAAGTTAACGGAGGACATTTCCGAGAGATGGCTCACGGTGTGGTGCTCCAGATCCCGAGAGGGTTGGCGGGTGGGAGGTCGGGGGCGGGCTTGCGGCCAATAATAATAGTATTCCTTATTATTGTCACAAGTAGGCTTACATTAACACTGGAAATGGGGAATTGGTTCCGAGCAGGGGCTCGCTCAGCGGTTTGTCCACTGCGTACCTGCGCCTCCTCACACCACTGGTGCTATCAGGTCCGAGAACGACCATTTTAAGGTGCTGGATGGCATCGGTCACAGAGTTTTTGCTGGTGAAGCGAAACTCGCGAAAAGACAATATATCCCGATGCCCTGCAGAAAATGTTATAATAAATTACATTTTGTGGTAAGTGACAGGACGAATTAAATCACATTGGATTTTCACCCGGGACATCTCACCAATTCAGTTAACACAATGCCCGAAATGAGGATCACGCCTTGAAAACAGTTGTCACATTTTCTCTGCTATAAAGTAACTGTTTAAAATCGATGAGTTTAACCGGAGCCGTTAATTCCTTCCTGAAATGTTTGGCTTGAACTTAACAGTTTATAGCATCGTTGTAGATCATCTGATTTAGCTGGTTTCATGATCACCGCGACGTTATTTTTTAATATCTGATCAAGTTGGAAGAAATCGTACAACATGAGACGAGCTGGTTAATCTTTGCAGACAATAAAAAACACGGTTCACTTCTATTCCTATGAGAATTGCCTTTCCACGGCAAATGCTTGATCTGCCGAGAGTGTGCAGCATGCATTTTGATACTTAATCGCTTCTGGACTGATCAGTTCTCAACCCGCAGAAACCCGTGCGTTTCGGATTCACGTTTGTTCTGCACGAGGTCGTTCCATGTGGGTTTCCATAACCAAAGAAAATTATAGGTATTCTCCCACGTGAAGAAAAGTAGCGACATGGGGGTCGAACTTGCAACTGCGGTATTATACACGCTTTCGGAGTACCTTGCAAGTACAACGCGTCAACCGTAGAGCAGATGACGCCCAGTGACAAATCGGTACAGTAAGCAGGAAGCAAATGACGGAAGAAAAATCAACAAGTCAGGCAGCAGGTTCTGAAATCAAAATCTGTGATTTCATTGCATGCGTTGGTGACAAGAAAATGTTCCCCAAACACCCTCAGCATCGCTGTTATCCGTTAAAGTTCTCCCACATTCTTCATGAATATTACTTACAAATAATACTACAAAGATATATGTATTCCTTAAAACTGCATCTATTATAAATATTCAAATTATAGACCTCAAATGAACTTTTTAATCTATTTCCATTTGAGCGATTATTACAATTTACAGGATTTATTTTCGAATCGCTGCCCTGTGAGCCGCGGTGACCAAGTGACACAGGCTTGGTCGCAGTCGCAGGCTTTGTTGTCTTCTGTGGTGACAAATGTCCCACGAGTCCCTGACACTCCATTGAAAGTTGCAGTCTGTCTTTTTCTTCTCAGTCTCAATCACAAAATCCCCCTTTGTCTTAAACTGTGTCGAAAACAATTCAGTAAAATCCAGTTGTTCTTTATTTTTTGCCCTTTTTCTCTCTTAGTTCGTTTTATTTTTCGCCATCACCCGTCACTTTTGCAAAGCTCTAAATCTGATTCCAGAATGGCATGGTCTCTTTCTCGTGTCCATGTCAACAATTCACAAGACAGCCGCAGCGCATCCTGAGGGGGAATGTTTTCCGGACAGGCAGATTTAAAATCGGGTGCGTAGAAGTATAGTGAGAGCTAATGTGCTTGAGAAGGGCTCAAAAAGGAAGTGAGCACTTTTGGTAAGTTTCCTCTTGCCAGAAAAACTGCTATGGTAAAATTAGAAATTGCTGAAGGAACCTAGCAGATTAGGCATGAGTTGTTGATTCACCGACCAGACCAAATCACTTGTATCGCCACCTGCTGGATTCCTTTAACATTCGAACACCCCTCTCCTGCCGCGCATCCGCAATTTTACCCTGCGCCCAGTCGAAATCGAATTTGAGATGAAAACACAGTTTTCAAAATACCAGTTCTACTTGGTAGTGCTGTCGATCACAAGGACAGAGGACGTCAGCGCTTGAACACATATCAAGGCTGGCCCTCGGCTGTGCTGAATACGTTCTATAATTTTAGAAGGCTGCATTTCAGGTGAAATATCTCATTGCAAGCTCGACTGGTACATATTGTAACCCGGCAATAATTTCAAAAAGAGCAGGAGAGTTTCCCCTTCTGGCTTCTGATGCCTCTACCAGTTTCACGGAAACATGTCATTAGGTCACGGAGAACGCATATAATTTATAAATAGTCATTTCAATGACATTGTGAAAATGTTGGTCCATCTGCAGTATTTCATTTTTCTCCTTATCCGCGTCGAACTGCTGGGTGCCATCTGCCCAGCTATTTTAATTAAGTATCTAGGCTCGGTGGTTGCTGTGTCTAATATTCCTGAATCTGGTTTCAATTTGTCGAAGACAGTGACATCCAGCTACGTTCTCGCTGAATAAATTTCTCTTCAACAGCCACTTCGCCAAATTAAATGCCACTTCGCAACTTGGTGTTCAGCAATTTATTTAGTTTTGTAAGACTTTCCTGGGCTTTACTCCCTCTGAATTGAATTGTTAAACAGAACAAGACCCACATTGTGCAAAGGAGACATAATCCTTGGTCAAGTCAAAATGGAAGTACGGGGCTCCCAGCTCTGTCAATTTGCATATTCTTTCTGCGAAAATCGCAACTGAATTCTGGAGCAAAAGCACTGTCAGTAATCACTCGCCTGAAGATTTCATCCTAATCTAGATTCAGTTGGAAATCTGGCGTTGCGATTTCAGCAGCCTGAGGACAAGAACAGATGCGTGTGCGTGTAGGAGAGAACACAACATTACTCTCGTTGATACTTGGACAAAGCCATGGACAGCTGGGCTCGACGCATCACCATCAATCGTCTCTAATACAATGATACCGGGGGGAAGGGCGGGGGGGGGGGGGGGGGGGGTTCTCGCTTGGTCCTCGTGCCACTGCTTTGAGCGAAGCAAGAGCATGAAAGAGGACAACGGATAAAGAGCTGGTTTATACGGGGCAGGCACCTCCCGATGCAGGACAAGACCGGAAAAGGAGGAGACAGGCGGAGAATATGAGTCGGTGAATCTCTTGCCGTTCTCTGTCGATTTCAGGTGAAATATCACATTGCCGGCTCGGCTGGTACATAATATACTGAACTCACTACGTGCCACCTTAACACAATCGTTCTTCATCTGCTGGATTTCAAGCAATCCGGCTGTGCTCGAGCAGAGAATCACACAAAATTATAGGATGCACACGGATGCATACTTGGCTATGAGGAGAGGTTGGAGAAACTCGGTTTGTTCTCACTAGATAGAAGTCTGATAGAAGTCTGCAAAACTATGAGGGGCATGGACAGAGTGGATAGTCGGAAGCTTTTTCCCAGGGTGGAAGAGTCAATTATTCGGGGACATAGGTTTAAGTGCGAGGGCTGTTGCTAACTTTAGTTGACTCTCAATTTGTTGCTCGTTGTATCTTTACTTAATTTGCTCTGTTTCTATAACCTTTGCTCTAGAGTCGCCAGGTATCTTTATGATACCGCCACGAAGTTCAAGTTCAAGTACTGATCAATAACTCAACACACCAATTAGCAAGATTCAAATCAAAACGCCTTTATTATACACAGGAAATCACTACTCAGGCATAAATCTCTACTTACTAGATTATCTCTATCACTAAAAGGACTATACTTAGCTTCGGAACTGGCCCACCAAGTCAGGGGAACAAATGGTCTTTCATTCGATTCTGAGTCTGCAGGATTCAAAAGCTGGTATGGACTGGTAGCTAGGAGCGCCTATCTCGTAGCGTGCATTGACTGGAGACTTTCTTGGTTGTTGCGGCAGCTAGGCAGTTCACTGTCAAGGGTTGGTTTGCGCTGTTGAGTGACCCTGCCAAGAAGACCGATTTGAACTTGGGGCTCTACTTTATAGTCCCCAGGGGCTTCGCGCCGTTCAGGGCGGACCCCGTATCTGGTTCCAAGTGATTGGACTACGTTCCGATCACTTGGATCGATTTCTCCAATGCTGTAGTTGTTCCGTGATCGCTGGGCGGTCCCTGAGTGTCCGTTGGCCTTCCTTTGTCTTGGCTCCTGCTGGCACCAAGGAGTCTGGCTTGACCATCGCTCATTAGCATGCAGATGGTAGGTAGTTTCAGTGCTGTCTGGGTTTCTGCAAGTTCTAATACACAGAAGATTTTGCACTTGCTAATTTTTACCTGGCTTGGCTGAATTTCCCTGCATTGTTTGCGGATCTCCATTTTAAATTGGGAAGTGGCCAACCCAGGTGGCTACAGGGCAAAGTGTAGAGATGTGCAAGGGAAGCTTTTTTACACAGAGGGTAGTGGGTGCCTGGAACTCGCTGCTGGGGGAGGTGAGGAAGCAGGTCCGACAGTGACATTTAAGGGTTATCTTGCCAAATACCTGATTAGGATGGCAATAGAGGGTAATGGACGCCGGAAGTGTAGAAGGTTTTAGTTTGGACGGGAAGCATGGTCGGCACAGGCTTGGATGGTCGAAGGGCCTGTTCCTTCACTGTTCGTTTCTTCGTATTTTGTTCTTTGAACGAAATACAGCACACACGAACGCCCACTGAGCCTTTCCCTCCACTCTAAAATGGTGATCTTAATTGGACCACTCTTGTGCTTAATTACACTGCAAACGTACACGCTCTACCACCTGGAAGGACAAAGGCAATGGACGGATGGGAACTCTACCACTAGGTTTCCTGCAAGTTAACTACCATCCTGCCTTGAAATTGTATCACCTTTCATTAACTGGCACAGCGGCGAAATGCAGCATCTGCCTTTTTAAAACCATTGTGGTGTGCGCACACCAAGTTGGCAGCAAATGCTGTAGCCTCAACTTAGCATAATCATTTTCTTCAGAGCAATCAATGATGCTGAATCCCAAAAACCAAATGTACACATACACAAGACTATGTATTTTAACTAAATTCAAACAAAGCAACTCTTCCCCTCTAACATTGTGGGGTGCCTTTAATGCAATACTGCTATCCCTCTTCCTTTTCCCCTTTCTCAATCTTTCCAGAACATCTTAATTCATATAATGTGCAATAGCAGGCCATGAGTTTTTATCATCCAGGTTTCTGGTAAGTTCAGTAAAACATACTTACCCCATTTTATACACCATTCTGATGTGTACTCCTGCTTCTTTCATTAGCGCTATCTTTCTGATCAAATCCTTTGTGTTCGGACATTGTACATTGTTTTAAAAAAAAATCTTTTTATTGGCTTTTCTCATATATATAAACAGTTGTTACTTATATACATTACATTTTTTTTGCCTGCATTAATTTGCATTATTTTACAGAGAGATTTGTTTTGTCCTTCATTTGACTAACTGTACGTACATTTTGCTGCCCTCTGTATCGGTCTATGATATCCCCCCTTCCTCCTCCACCCCCACCCCCATTGGTTTCAGTACCCTTCGCTTCTCTTTTGGCTCCCAATTTCCCCGCCCCCCCCCCCCCCCGCCCTCCCCGGGTTGCGCAGTCCTTTGGTTCTTCATCTTTTTTTTTTGCCTGGCTTACTCCTCGTTGCTGGCCTCGGACAGGTTTTGTAACAGGTCGCCGAACTGCCCCCAAGAATCCAGGAAGCCTTCCTCTGACACTCGGATGGCATACATAATCTTCTCCAGGTGGAGAAATTCCGAGAGATCAGCGAGCCAGTCTGCAGCTTTGGGTGGTGCTGCTGATCGCCAGCTGAGCAGGATTCTCCAGCGTGCGATTAGGGAAGCAAAAGCAAGGGCATTGGCCCCCTACCCCATGTGTAGTTCTGGCTGCTCTTATACCCCGAAGAGTGCCACTATTGGGCATGGCTTCACCCTCACCCCCACAACCTTGGACAGTGCCTCGGAGAAGGCTGTCCAGAACCCAGCAAGCTTGGGGCATGTCCAAAACATGTGGGTGTGGTTGACCATGCCCCTCTGGCACCATTAACATTTGTCCTCCACCTCCGGGAAGATCCTGCTCATTCGGGTTCTGGTCAGGTGTGCTCTGTGCACCACTTTGAGCTGCATTAGGCTCAGCCTTACGCAGGAGGAGGTGGAGCTCACCCTGCTCAGTGCTTCGCTCTAGAGTCACCATCCTACCTCTGTCCCCAGTTTATCCTCCCATTTTTGTCTGGTCCCATCCAGTGGTGTTCGGGCTCTGTCCAGTAGCTGTCTGTATATTTTCCCACATAGCCCCCCCCCCCCCCTCCACATCTCGCTACTTGTGCCTATCAGGTCCTCTAGTAGTGCACTTTCTGGGGCCCCGGGGTACCCGACTGTCTGTTTGCGGACGGAGTGCTTTATTTAAAGGTGTCTCAATTTCTGTCCTCTTGCCACATTCTACTTCCTCGTCAGTTCGTCCTCGGTCGCCAGTGTGCGTCCCACGTAGAAGTCCCCGACCGTCAGTGTGACCCTGTCGCACTTCCATCTTTTGAAGGTGGTATCTAGCATGGCTGGGGGGAATCTGTGATTGCCACAGAATGGGGCCATAAGGGACATTTTGGTTATCCCGAAGTGCTGTCTCAACTGGGCCCACGTTCGCAGCGTGGCACTGGGATCAGTGTGTACCTTGTTGAGGAGGATAGGAGTGCTGCTTTGGCCAGGGCTCGGAGTGTTTTTCCTTTACAGGATGCTCCTCCATTTGTACCCAATCTGTGTCGGGTTCTTGTACCCATCCCCTCACTTTTTCTGCCGTTGCTGTCCAGTGGTAGTTTGTAGGCTCGGTAGACTTTCCCTCTTTGCAGTGTCAGTTTGGGAATTCCCGGGTTCTTGCCCTCCCCACACAACTCTGACTTTCCTTCTTTGCAGTGTCAGTTTGGGAATTCTCGGGTTCTTGCCCTGCCCACACAAACGCCATGATTAGCCTGTCCGTGTTTTGGAAAAAGGCCTTGGGGATGAAGATCGGGATGGATCTAAACAGGAAGAGGAACCTTGGCAGTGCGTTCATCTTGATCGTCTGCACTCTTCACACCAGGGAGAGTGGGAGTGAGCCACACCATTGAATGTCCTTTCTTACTTCCTGCTGATCATATTCTACTTGTGGATCTGTGTCCAGGTTCTGGCTATTTGGATCCCCAGGTAACGGAATCTGTTCTGGGCCGTTTTGAATGGGAGCCCCTTCAGCTCTGCCCCTCCCCCTTTTGGTTCACTGGGAATGCCTCACTTTTTCCCAGGTTAAGTTTGAAGGCCGAGAACGTTCCAAACGCTTTCAGTATTTGCAGTATTACCTTCAGTCCCTCCTGTGGCTTCGAGACACAGAGGAGCAGGTCACCTGCATAGAGTGAGACTCTGCTCTCTCTCCTCTCCGGATTCCCTTCCAGCTTTTTGCATCCCACAAGGCTATCGCCATGGGGTCGATCACTAGCGCGAACAGGAGTGGGGACAGGGGGAAGCCCTGTCTTGTTCCTCTCTAGCTGGAAGTATTCAGAACTGGTGGTGTTTGTTCAGACACTCACTTTGGGAGCTTTGTACAGGAGCCTCAGCCAGGCGGTGAATCCCGCTCCTCGCCCAAACCGTTCCATCACCTCGAGGAGGTAGCTCCATTCGACTGTGTCAAAGGCCTTTTCTGCGTCCAGGGAGACAATCACCTCTGGTGTTCTCTCCCCAGGGGGGTCATAATCACATTCAGCAGCGGCCTGATGTTCGCTGTGAGCTGCCTACCCTTGACAAAGCCCGTTCCGCCTTCTGCCACCACCTCTGGTACACAGCCCTCCAGCCTTTTGGCCAGAACCTTTGCGAGTATTTTTGCATCCATGTTCAGCAGTGAAATAGGTCTGTATGATTCCACATTCCATCAGGTCTTTATCTTTTTGGGGATTTGTGAGAATGTGGCCTGCACTAGCGTTGGGGGTAGGGTTCCCCCTGCCAGTGAGTCCGCGAACATGTCCCTTAGGTGTGGGGCCAGGACTGGTGCGAAGTTTTTGTGAAAGTCCGCCAGGAACTCGTCGGGTCCTGGTACCTTCCCCGCCTGCACGGAGCTGATGCTCTCCATGATTTCTTCCAGGTCTATTGGTGCTTCCAGCTCCCTCCGTCTGTCTTCCCCCACCACTGGTAATTCCAGTCTGTCCAGGAACTGTTTCATTCCCGCATCCCCGCAGGGGGGCTCCGAGGTGTACAGACTCCGTTGTACGTCGCGAATGCCTAATTGACCTCCTTTGGCTCTGTTACTAGTCTGCCTTTGCTATCCTTAAACTGCACTATTTCCCTTGTGGCTGCCTGCTTTCTCAGCTGGTGAGCCAATAGGCGCCCAGCCTTGCCTCCGTGTTCATAGACGGTCCCCCGTGTCTGGCGGAGCTGGCACACTGTTTTCCAAGGGGATAGCAGGTTAAAGTCGATTTGCACCTTTTCCCTCTCCGCCAGCAGCTCTACGGTCAGGGCCTCAGAGTATTTTCTATCGACTTCCAGCATGGAATCCACGAGCTGTTGCCTGGCCACCCTCTCTTCCCTGTCTCTACTTGCTTTGTTGGCTATGATCTCTCCTCTGATCACAGCCTTCAGTGCCTCGCAAAAGGTGGAGGGTGAGACCTCCCCATTTTGGTTCTTACTAACATAATCGCCTACGGCCTGCGATATTTTTTGGCAGAAGGCCTTGTCGGCCAGGAGGTCCGTGACCAGCCTCCATATGGGGCACTGGGCCCGGTCTGTCTCCAATCTCACATCCATCTAATGTGGAGCATGATCTGAGATAATGATCGCGGAGTAATCCGCTCCCCAGATCACTGGAAGCACCGATTTCCCCACTGGAAAGAAGTCGATACGGGTGTATACATTGTGCACCTGTGAAAATAACGAAAACTCCTTTTCTCCCAGATGCAGGAACCTCCATGTGTCCACCGTCCCCATCTGTTCCATGAAGGCCCCTAACTCCCTAGCCATGCCAGACGTTTTCCTCGTTCTGGTGTTTGATCGGTCGGACAGTGGGTCCAGCACGCCGTTAAAGTCGCCCCCCCATAATCAGTCAGTGTTTGTAAAAGTCGGGGATTTCCGTCATAGTCTTCTTTATGAACTCTGAGTCATCCCAGTGGGGAGCATACACATTTACGAGTAAGACAAGTGCCCCTTCCAGGACACCACAGATCATGACGTACCTTCCCCCTGGGTCTATATTTATAACCTTGTCCTTCTGCCAATTAATATTGCTACCCCGTAGCCCTCGTCCCATTGCATGACTGGTACATCTGTCCCACCCAGCCTTTCCTTCCAGCAGACCGTCCTTCTCCCTCAGGTGCATCTCTTGTAGGTAGATTATGTCTGCTTTTAGGCTTCTTAGGTGGGCGAACTCTCTGGATATTTTCACTGGGCAGTTGAGTCCCCTTACATTCCAGGTAACAATCCTGGTGGGATGTTTCTGACACCCCCCTCCCCCGGTCCTGTGGGATCACCCTTGCTTACCTGGTGGACGTGCCCCTGCACTCCGGGCTTTCACTTTGCTAGGGAGCCGTTCATAATGGGAAGGGTCACCACTTTCACCATGGGGTCGGGCCCCAGCGCTCAGGGATTCCCCTTTTCCCACACGGGTGCGCCCCTGCGCTCCCGGGTCTCCCTGATGCCCTCTCGAGTGGCTGTTTGCTGCGCCCTCTTGGTTCCTCTCCCTGCTCCATGCCCACCGAGGCCTATGTCTGTACTGGTTCACTGTCTCACCCTTCTCTTTGATTCTCTTGTTCTGCGTCCTCCCACAGACACCTCTCCCCCCCTAACCCCTGTCCCTTTGTCCTCCCCCTGTGTTCTCCCCCCTTTTACCACCCTCCCCTCCTGTGCCAGGTTGTCCCCCTTCACTGAGAGGGGCGCCACAGCCCTCCTTCCTTCCTGCCCGCCCGTGCTGGCCCTCCTCGCTAGTCTGGTGCCCCTCCCCCCCAGTATTCGCCCAAGTCTGGCCCTGTTTAACCTTTCTCCTACTGGCCCTTGTCTCGCCCTCCTGTTTGCTTTCCTCACCCTCATTTCCCTCGTTCCACTCCCCCCCGCCCCCCATTGCATTGAGAGAGGAGACAAGCTCTGAACCAAGACAGCACAGTCCCGCGCAAGGCATAACACACATGTGCACAGTTCATGAGTCCATTGTCCTTGTTTGCGGTCTGCCCTCCACTCTTTGCTCTGGTTTTCCCTTCCTTTTCCGTCCCCATGTCTTTCATTGCCGTTGCGTGTGCTCCTTCCCCAGCTTGTTCGCTCTAACGAGCTCATCAGTCGCCGGTGGAGTGTTAAAATACACCTCTTTCCCCTCAAATGTTACCCAGAGATTGGCCGGGAATAGCATCGCAAATTTTACCTTGCTTTTTTGCAGGCTGATTTCGCCTTGTTGACCTCAGCCCTTTTTTTGGCTATGTCCGCCCCAATGTCCTGATACACCCTTCTGGTCTTCCCTTCCCACATGCTCTGTTTCGTTTGCGGGGCCCCCTTTAGGATTCTCTCCCAGTCTTGGAACCGGTGCAGCTTCGCAATAATTGCTCTGAGATGGTCCCCGGCTTTGGACTTGGATAGAAACGACCTGTGCGCGCTGTCTATATCCGGTGGGTTTGGAAATACCTCCTTTCCCACTAGCTTGCCCATCATTTGGGTGATGTAGCCTGTTGGGTGGACATTATACATTGTTGTTACATGGGTTGAGAAATGGTCAGCCAGGGCACCAAAACTCTTTTTCTATTCTTGTGCATTCTTGCCAAAGTTTCTGCAGTTCGGAAGCGATTCAACGCTGATGCGTTATTTCGTTGCTGTCTGAGTTAACATAATTACAGAGCTGCTGCAAGGCATGCTGAAGGGGCCGCTGCGGGAAAGGAGGGCTGCGGTGTGCATATGTGGCCGTAGGGTGGGCGGCAGCGGGGGGGGGGGGGGGGGTAGGGGGGCTGCTTGTGGGGGGTTTGAAGTAACTAAAGGTGTTTTCCAAATATTATGTCCTCGATTTAACAATATGGGGGCGGCGGGGAGATTGATCGTGAACACAGCGACGCTCACCTCCTTTCAAAGGAGAAACATAATCATTATGACGGGGTGTGATGCCTGTACAGGTCAGATGACATGCACGTCAAAAGTGTTTCGAACATTAAGTTAGCTGGGCAGTTTCTGAATTACTATTCATAACATTTCTTCGGGGCCACAGAAATGTCACATTGGAAATGGAGAACAGAATAATTAGGCGGAAAAGAACGGTATATTATTCGTTGGCCGTCTCAAATGTGTGCATGCAAGTGACAGACAGGGAAGTAGGACCCCACATCCTTCATAGATGGCACACGAGGAAAAACAGCAAGTTGAAACATCACAACTGCATTCAGGCAGAGGCGGAGATTCAAACCCGCGATCTTTGGTTTACGAAACCAACGGCTTCCCACTTGGCCACTGCGCCTCCGTCACCCTTTGGATAGGATTAGAGATAAACGCAACAACTAATTGACATAGATTATTTTGGAAAACAAAATGAGAGGAAATCGCAAGGAAGGAGAATAGCACATAGCGGGCCTCAGACTCACATGACTGTCAATGCATATTAGTCAGAGAAACTAAACACTCAAAGGACAGCTGTCATACTGGAAGACAAATATTGTGTCACCCAGTATTGTAAGCAGGTTGCAATTTATCAATAGTACTCTTTGTGCGATTATATAGGGGTTTGTTGATAGCACAAATGAAGAAGAGCGTAGCCATTGAAACCTTACCTGGAGAAAGAAATACATACGTGAGTGGAGGTGAGGGCTCACTGGCTTCATTCGAAGGAAACAGGGCTCTCCGACAGGGCGAGATTGAGAAAAATGGTTTAAGAAATGGGACGTGTGGAGAAATGTCTTTATTGAGCCGTTTGTATATTTTAGGAAGAGTATGTTAGGAGCCTGTAAGCTCTCAAGGCGTGAGTATCTTTATAGCTAGATGACATCCCGGACAAAAGAACTATCCTTGAGTGGCAACCCAGTTAACACATTCGACATTCATTCCCTCGACCACCAACGGAAAGTGGCAGCAGTATTTACCATTTGCTGGCATACTTCAACATGGGTCATTCGACAACAATTTGCAAACCCGGCGACCGAAAATATCAAGGGCAGCCGATGCATGGGACATCATCATATGCTCGATCCCTTCTACGCCACACATTCTATCCCCGCTCCCACAAACCAACCTGACTTGGAAATCACTTGCCATTCCTTCAACGTCGCGGTGTTAAACCCCTGCAAATCCCATCCTAAAATCACGATGCCTGCTCCTGCACCACAGGCTACACCACTGCAGGCATTCAAAAGTACTTGAAAAATACATCCTCAACTTCACCTTCTCAAGGGGAACATCGTGGCCTAACCAGCGATGCCACCTCCCACGATAGAACAAATAAATGTGCACAGGGAGCGCCCAAAAACAACAGCGGATCATGACGTGGTATCCTGTTTTTTGTGATTCAGATTGCGGAATAGCAGGAAAGGAGGGAAAGCTTTAGTGCTCATCTTGACAATAGTGCAGCGAAGTACTTTCGATCCAGCCTAGCGGGGAGTTAACATCCCATCTAACAGACGGCACCTCCAAGGGTACAGCATGTTGCTATGAAACCTCCCCTCACTCTTTTGAACTCCAGCAATTACAATCCTAACACATCACTATACTGCGGCCAAGCCTTGAATTTTGTGTTCAAGCGCTGCATTGACACTTGGACCCTTGTCAACCGTGGCACCCTCTAAATTATAAGCCCTGCACAATGCTCGCGAATTTTACAATGAAAGGACGTACTTCCCACATATCAATTCACTGCGTCACCCCAAATTTGGAGAGAAAATTTGGAGATGAACTGATCGAAGTTTTCAAAATGTTCAACTAATTCCACAAGGTAAACGCACATAAGTTATTTTAATGGGTGAGCCACAAGTGCTGCCTGATTTGCTGAATGTTACAAATTACAACGTGTTAATGTCAGGCAATCACTATAGCGGCTTTAAATCAAGGCGACGTGTCTGTTTTTCACCACTGAGAGCTTTTCACATTTCCGCTTTAAAATCATAGAAACATCGGAAATAGGAGCAGGACGAGGCCATTAAGCTTTTCGAATCTGCTCCGTCATCCACTATGATCATAGCTGATCATCCAACTCAATAGTCTAATCCCGCTCCACCCCCCCCCCCCCCCTCCTACCATATCCTTGGCTCACTACTCCCAAAGTGCTATATCTAACTGCCTCTTGACAGCATAAAATTTTTCGGTCTCAACTGGCTCACCACTGTGGATGAATTTATTTCTCCTCATCTCCCTCTCCTAAACGGTCTAACCCATATCCTCAAACTGTAACCCCTGGTTCTGGACAAACCCCACTCTCCGGAGCATCCTTCCTCCAACTACCATGTCTAGCCCTGATAGAATTTTATATGTTGCTATGAGATCTCCTCTCACTCTTTTGAACTCCAGCAATTACTATTCTAACCGATTCAATCTCTCCTCATATGGCAGTCCTGCCGTCCCAGGAGTAAGCCTGGTAAACATTTGCTGCACTCCCTCTAGAGCAAGAAAATGCTTCCTGAAATAAGAAGACTAAAACTGCACACACTATTCCAGGTGTGCCCTCACCAAGGCCCTGTTTAATTGCAGCAAGACAACCCTGCTCCTGTACTTGAATCCTCTTGCAATGAAGCCCAGCATACTATTTGCCTTCTTTACCACCTGTTGCACCTGCATGCTTAACTTCAGTGACTGGTGTACGAAGACACCCATGTGTCGTTGCACATTCCCGTCTCCTAATTTATAGCCATCCAGATAATAGTCTGCCTTCTTGTTTTTGCTACCAAAGTGGATAATCGCATTTATCCAAATTATACTGCATCTGTCATTCATTTGCCCACTCAATCAACTTGTCAAATCACACTGAAGGATCTCTTCTTCCTCCACACTGCTCACCATCCCACCGAATTTGGTGTAATCTGCAAAATTGGAGATATTACATTTTGTTCCCTCAACTAAATCATTAATATATATTGTGAACAGCTGGGGCCCTAACCTACGGTGCCCCACTAGTCACTGCATGACAATTTGAAAAAGATCATTAATTTCTACTATGATTCTGTCTTCCAACCAGTTTTCTATCCGTCTCAATCCAATACCCATAATGCCATGCAGTTTAATTTCCCATACACCCATAGATGTCCCCAAACTTGCCTTTCTCCCACAAGTCAGGCGCTAACAGCTTATCCAATAACGTATACTGTGGTATTTGGGGGAAAGTGGCAAGCTCCTTCGTCCGCGTCGAACATGGAAGTATCGGGACTTGCTCCCTTTAGGGAGCTCAAACTTCTCTGGAGCTCTGCCAAACCTGCAAACCGTTCCCAGAACAATAGGGTAGGAAGTAAGAGGGTAAGCTGTGACAGATGTAGATGTGGGGAGAGGAGGGGGTAGGAGGGCCATGGGTGGGAGTGAGGTAAAATGTGAAAAAGGGGGGAAAGGGGTAAACAAAAGGGAGAAAAGGTAAGGAAAGGAGGTATAAGATAGGGGAAAGAATGGGGGCAAAGACAAGAAAAAAATAAACGGTAAATGGCAGCTAAAATTAAATGAAATTAAAACAAAGGGGTCCCCTTCTCCCCACATCTACATCTGTCACAGTTTATCCTCTTATTTTAGTTTCTCCGCTGTTTGGCATTTCACACCTTTTATTCTCTCTGGGGACTGTTAAAAGCGCTCTTATCCCTTGGTTTGTGTGGCTGTGATTCATCTTTCATTCCCTCGCCCTGCAGTATCAATGTCTCCCCCTTGCTATGCCTTTTAGCTTTGACAAATGGTCATCGGGACCCGCAACGTATGCTGTTTTCTCTCCTTACAGATGATGCCACACTTGCTGCGATTTTCCAGCATTTTCTCTTTTGCTTTCTGATTCCAGCTTCCGCAGTAATTTGCTTTGGCCCATAAAAACAGATCTTTCACCCACCATGCCGTTGCCTCTCATAGTTTCCTTCCGTCCGGGCGCAACCCTATGATTTCCGCACAATGGGGTCAGTGTCGACCCCCGTCCCAATTTAAAGTGCTTCTGTAACCCATTCGAAACCTTTATTAATGACACTATCGGGCTATTAGTGTATTTTACCCCGTCGAACGGGAGCGGGCCGTGACCATTGCAGTTAAACTCGACCCTCTCGATGAGTCCTTCACCCGCACACAATCCGACACAGCATCTGCCCACCTCTACCTCACGTTTTCCACATTAGCTGTCCAGTAGCAATGCAGCTGATTTTAAAGAGTTAACACCCCCCCCCCCCCCCCCCCCCGCCCATCCCAGCCAACCCGCCGCACTCTCCTGTGTCTCTGCAAAAGAACCCCGCTGACCCTCGGTGCTTGCACAAATGAATTCGGAAATCAATCCATCTACGCTTCGAAAAAAGGCCTGAGGGAGAAAGGAGGAAGGGACTGGAAGATAAGTAGTAACCGAGGCGAAATGTTACTTTTAACGGCCTGCACCCTGCCTGCCAACGACAATGCAAGGCGCCCCATCTCATCAGACCACCCTTAACTCCCCCCGCCAATCCAATTAGGTTGCAAGTGTGCATCGTTACGCAGTCATGTGCAACCTAAATCCCCAAATATCGGAACCTAACCTTAGCAACCCTAAATGGCAAAGTCCCACTAATTGTCTTCCTCCACAATTCATTCGCCGGGAAGACCATAACCTTTCACACATTTCATTTATACCCAGAGAAGGCCCCGAATTTCTAGAACAAGTTTCTTATTCTCCCCATACTCTCTAACCGGTCCGTCACATATAGCAGTATGGCACTGGATGCTTCTGCCCCCCCCCCCCCCCCCACTCCTCCAGAACACACACACACAATACCCACCACTCCCCAGATGTCTGGAGCATAATCGCCAAAGACTCCATCACCTTTGCACACAATAGAGATGACAAAAGGCACCCCTGCCTCATTTCCCTAAGCAGCCGAGAGTACTTCGCATCCATCATGTTCGGTCGCACACTTTCCTTGGGAGATGCGTGGAGCAATCATACACATGCCACACATGTCGGGCCAAACACAAACTTCTGCTGGGCTTCAAATAAATACCACCTCTCAACCTGGTCAAAGGCCATCTTTACGCCCATTGGCACTTTCACCCTCGCCGCCGACGGGGTCATGATCACGTTCAATGCCTCCGAATGTTGCTTCAAAGCTTGCCCCCCTTACAACCACGATCTGATCTTTTGATACCAGCTCAAGCTTTACCAGCAACTTGGCAAATAGCTTGAAAGAATAACAGAATCACAGTATAATACAATGCAGGAGGCCCTTCGGCCCATCAAGTCTGCATCAATGAATGAAAGACACGTGACCTGCCTACTTAATCCCATTTCCCACCATTTGGCCATAGCCTTCAATGTTATGAAATGCCGTGCTCATCCGGGTACTTTCCAAAGGATGTGAAGAAACCCACCTTACCACCCTCCCAGGCAATTCATTCGACCGGGCACCACCCCTGGAAACAATGCGTTTTTCCTCAAATCCGTACAAATCTCCTGCCTCTCATCTTCAACTTGTGTCTCTCCTAATTGACCCTTCAACTAGCTTCAGCTTCTCTCCATCCACCCGATTCGCGTCTGTATTTAGCAAGGAAATGGCCCCGTATGATCGACAATCCAACAGATGCAAATTCATTTGGAATCAAGGAAATAGAGCCCAGTGATCATGGGACCTGTAACTTTCCCCTGCCAGGAGATGCGGGGCCAATCCCCCCAAAACATTTGATAAAAATCAACCAGATAACTACCTGGTCCCAGCGCCTTCCCCAACTGTATCGATTCCACCCTCTCCAGTATTTCCTCCGATGCTTGCATTTTTTTCCTGCCCCACAGCAGGGAACTCCAAGCCGTCCAAGAGCATCCCATATCCGCCTCCCAGCCTCCCCTCTCCATCCCTAGTCCCCCAGGCTCTGTCCTGTACACTCCCCAATAAAATACCTCAAACACATCATTAATTCTGTCCGGTGGCATCAACCTCAACCCCCACCTCCCCCCGCCCTCTGCAACACCCTCGCCTACACAATTTCCTGCGCCATCAAATGACATCTCAACTGTTGGGCTACCGGGTGACGAGCCTCTTCGCCGTACTCATACTGTTTAACGCTACGAAGCTGAACCACCGCCTTCCCGTTGTCAGTCTGTCAAACTGCCCCTGAATCTCTTCCTCTTTGCCAGAAGCTCCCTGGTCGGGGCCAGTGAATAACTGGGGTCCACCTCCACGGTACACTGCAACAACCCGCGCCTCTTCTCCATATCCACGTTATCCCTGTGGGCCTAAAATAAATACCTTCCCCCAAACCACAGCCTTCAATCCCTCCCAAAGCGTGGCCACAGAGACCTCCCTGTTCTGATTAATATCCACAGAATGCTTTATGGCCAATCGTACTTTACGATAAACACTTTATCCACGAGCAAACCCGAATCAAATTTCCACCCGGTCTTTCTGCCCACCCTGTCCCAAGCCTCAAATCTACAAAGTGCGGTGCATGTCCAAAATGACTATGCCTGCATACTCTGCCCCCGCCACCCCTGGCAGAATCACCTTCCCCGCCCCCAAAAAAGTCAATTCGGGGGTACAACTGATGAACATGGGACTAAAATGAATATTCCCTCTCTCCCGTGTGCCTAAACGTCCACTGATCAATCCCGTCATCTGCTCCATATGCACCTTAACTCCCTTGCCATCCCTGCTCTAACCATCGACTTGGGCCTCAAGCTGTCCACTCTCGAATTCAGCACACAATTAAAATCTCGCCTCACGATCAGTTTCTGAGAGTCCAAATCCGGATTTAACGCCAACATGTTCTTAATAAAATCCACATTGTCCCAGTTCGGTGTATACACATTGACCAGAATCACCAGCATCCCCACCAATACCCCCAGTTACCTTTACAAACCTACTCCCAGGTCGTGCACCGCCCTTGACACCACAGAGATCACCTTGTTACTAAACACAGTTGCAACCCCCTTGATTTGGAGTCAAACCCTGAATGGAACGTTTTCCCAACCCACCCTCTCCTCATTCACATCCTGTCCTTTACCTATAAATGTGTTTCCTGCAGGAATGGCACATCTGTCTTGAAACTTTTAAAATGCGTGAATGCCCTTGACATTTAAACCGGCCAATTTAGCACTCAGTCATTTCAGATTACCACCCTCGCCTTGGGTTCCCGCCCCCACACCTTTGCTGAGGTCCACCATTATCCCCTAATGTGCAGTCCGCCTCTGAATGGCATTGCTGTGCAATAGTTAGCACTGCTGCCTCACAGCATCGAGGACCCGGATTCTATCAGGGCCCTGGGTCACTGTCCATGTGGAGTTTGCCCATTCTCCCCGTGTCTGCGTGGGCCTCACCCCCACAACCTACAGATGTGCAGGGTAGGTGGATAGGCCACGCTTAAGTGCCGTTTGAAAAATAATCTGAAGTCCACCAAACTATGCACTCTCCAAACCACTTGTGCCCACACAAAATTGCCGCCACTCCATCTTTCCCTAGGTATACCTCGAAAAACAACCCAACGCCCCCATTCCCCCTCGCACAACCGCTCCCTTTCCCCTCCCACTCGCCCCTCGCCCGCCGTTCCGGCTGCCAGCTCAGCCTACCCCACATTGCTTGCTTCCATTTACTAACTTGTCTAGCTGGCAAGGCGGTCTCTGTCGGGAGGCCCAAATAAAGGACCTCGCCTCCATCGCCCATCTCACCCATCCCCCCACTCTACTTACTCCGTCCACTTTGCTCTTTGACCCAACTCTCCCCCCCCCCCCCCCCCCACCCTATGCATAACCGAAATATCCCTGGTAGGCCAGACCGAGAGGCCCTTAGCAGGAGCAGTGACCTCGAAGAAGACATCACACTTAAAATATAAAAATCAACAACATATTACAGATGCAATAAACTATGCCCCCGACAAAACATGAACAGGACAAAGCGTCCCAATCCTATCCCTCACCAGCCCATGATCTCAAACAATGTCCTTCACCCCTTCTAACTTCTGAAAATAATGTTCCTTGCTCTTGAATGTTACTCACAACTTGGCCGAGTACGACACCCCAAACCGCATCTTGCACCAGTAGTGCGCCACTTTTGAACCCCGTCCGCCTCTTGGCCAGGACAGACACAATGTCTTGCTAATTCGGACCCAATTCTCCTCCCAGCAACAGTCCCGAAATGTTTTGGCCCACCTCAATATCTTCTCTTTATCTTGAACCCTATGCATATGCACAGTCGCAGCCCTCGCTTTCTGTCTCAGGGAACAGTGGGCTCGATCCACTTCGTGGGTCCTCTCAAAAACTTCTAATCCACCAACTTCTGAAACATCTTCATCACAGTCGTTACTTCCACTCCATCCGGCAGACCCACAATGCATAGATTCTGCCACCTGGGCGGGTCTCTTAATTATTGCGTGGACGATGCTCACAATACCTTGAACATTTCCCCTCACATCGACATCTCCTCTTCCAGTGATAAGATTCGGCCACTCATGTCTGAAATCGCCATCTCCACTTCTTTCATCGCCGCACCATGTGCCCCTAGGCCCCTTCACACTCACTCCAGAGACCCGCGACGTGACTCGACCAGTCTCCCCGCATTTCCTTGCGCTGTTGCCGAAATTAATCTATAATGAAGCTAATAAGGTACTCCGTCTGCACCGCCATCTTTCCCACGAGTGCTGATCCACGACGCTCCTCCACCCCATGGGCTAGCGCTCTCACCGACCTCTGCCGGGTCTGGTAACCCGTCGCCACCCCATACTGAGGGAGAATCCACAACCAACCTCTCTTCTCACAATTTATCACCAGAAATCACCAATGAAATGGCCAGAAAGTTCCACACAGGAGCCACTCTTTGTGCGACCACGGCCGCCACCGGAAGTCCAATATGTAAAATCTTGCAAAACAAGAGTATCAGTTTCTAAAAGCAAAACATAAAAAGAAGATACGCACTGGAAGTTGGTGAGGCGAGTACAGTGGATAAGCTCAAACTTGAGTATAGAATTAATAAACTGATATTGTTGTACGCCAGACTAAGTTCTGCAGGCTGTAAAATCATACATTAGAAGACGGGTTGTTGCTTGTTCACTTTGTGTTGGGCTTCAATGGACAAAGGCAACAGACGGAGGACAGAAATGTAAGCACGAGATCTAGACGGTAAATTGAAATGACACGCGGTGTGAGGTTGGCTCACCATTATCTTTATTGTTGTCACAAGTAGGCTTAAATTAACACTGCAATGAATTTACTGTGAAATTCCCTTTGCATGTTTGCAGACTGACGCCAGGTTTTCCATAAAGCAGTCACGCAGTATGCGTTCAATCTCCCCATTGTGGAGGAGGATGCATTGTGACCATCGAATGCAGTAGGTGAAATTGAACGAAGTTCCAGTGAATCGCTGCTTAACCTGACAGTAGTGGCCAGGGCCCCTTTTTGTGTGTATTGATGAAGTGAAGTGCAAGATGTTGCTGCAGCGACTTGGATGAAGACGACCATCCCTTTACTTTTTCAATATTTTTATTCAAGTCATTTTCACATATGTACACGAACTATCAGAAGAACACATCAACTATCAACTCAATTAACACCCAGAACGCTTTTGCCCCCCCCCCCCCCCCCCCATTACCAACACCCCGCCACATCCCGTCTTCCTAATTTTAAATTCCTTACCCTATCCTCCCCCAACTCTCCCGACTCCTTGCTGACCCTTCAGACCTCTTTAAATAAATCAATGAACCGTTTCCACCTTCGGGTGAACCCCTCTAACAACGCTCGCAAAGAGAACTTTACCTTCTCCAGCCTCAGGACTTCTGCAAGGTCGCTCACCCACAGGCCGACTTTCAGCGGCTATGAGTCGCGCCACCCGAGCAAAATCAGTCTCTGGGCTATCAGGGAGGCAAAGGCCATGACGTTGGCCTCTCTCAGCCCTGGACTCCCAGGTTTTCCGACACCCAAATATCACCACCTCTGGACTCGGAATCATCCCTCATCCTGAAAACCCCTGCCAGAACCCCCAGTTTTGGACGTGCCCAGAACATTTGGACGTGATTATCCCCCCCACCCCCCCGCCCCCTCCCACGCACCACTCACAACTATCCTCTACCCACGCAAAGAACCTACTCATCGTTGCCACCAACATATGAGCCCTGTGCACACCTTAAAATGGATGAGACTTAACCTCGCACAAGACGAAGATATGCTCGCCCTCCACAAGGCCTCCACCCATGTCTTGGCCCCCACCCAGCCCCTATTCCCATTTGCGCTTAATATCTCCGAACAGGGCTCCCTCCAACGCTATTAATCCCTAATAGATATCCAACACCTTCCCCACCACTATCTCGTCCTACTACAGCAATGTGTCCTGCAATCTCGCGGGTGGCAGCCCAGGAAAGGATGGCACGTCACTCCTTGCGAAATCCCGAATCTGCAGGGTCCTAAAGCCATTTCATCCAAGCAATTCATACACTCCCTGAAAGTCCTGCAGCCCCACAGATTTGCCTCCATAAAAAGTCCCCAAAGTGCTGAATGGTGCCCGCCTGCCACCAACTCCTGAACTTCACATCCCGTCCCACTGGCGTAAATCTATGGTTGTCGCAAATTGGCGCCCACACTGACGCATACACCAGCCCCACATGCCCCACCCCCTTAAGGCCAATATCGCCATTGGATTCGGCGTATACTTAGCAGCGAGAACGGTAAAGGTGCAAACACAAAGCCGTCAAACTCGTTCCCCTCCACGACTCTGTCTCCATTGGCCCCGAACCAACCCCTCCTCCACAGCCCACGTACGCACCATTGCAATATTCTCCTCCCAATAATAATTTATTATATTCGGAAATGCAAGCTGCACCCCTCACCCCCTTCCAAACAATGCTGCACCACCCATCCACACAAACACTGAGATCAAAATATTAATTTTCCTAAAGAACGATTTAGGGACAAAGATAGGGAGGTCCTGAAACACAAACAGGAATCTAGGCAGCACCTTCATTTTCACAGTCTGCCCCGCCCAGCCAGTTAGAGTGGTAACACATCCCACCTCTTAAAATCTGCCCTCATCCCCTCCACCAATTGAGCCAAGTTAAGCCGACGCAGCTGGGCCCAGCTCTGCATCACCTGGATACCCAGATACCTGAAGCTTGTATCCTATCTAAATTCTTCAATTCCTGTCTAAGGTTATCATAATTTGTCTTTCCCCAGTTTAGCACCTTAATCCGAGGGTTACCCGCATCTCTATCCAAAAGTACCTTAAAACTCTTGGAATTGTGGTCGCTACTCCAGAAATTTTCCCCGACTGAAACCTCAACCACCTGTCCCGACTCATTCCTCAATATTAGGCCCAGTATTGCCCCTGCCCTATTCGACTATCTATACATTGCATCAAGAAGCATTCCTGGATACACATTACAAACTCTGGCCCATCCAAGCCCCTAGTAGTAAGTGAGTACCAATTAATATAGGAGAAGTTAAAATCCCCTACCACAACAACACATGAAACATTTGCACCTATCGAAAATCTCTCTATCCATCTGCTCCTCAATCTCTCGCTGGCAGTCGGTTACTGGCCCAACAGTTGAGGAAGAGGGGAGTGGCGAGGGAGATAGGTGGGGTGAGGGATGAGGAGGGAGAGCTGGAACGGGAAGCGGAGAGAGGGAATGGGGTGTTTAAGACATTCTATGAGAGGTTGTATAAGGCTCAGCCCCCGGAAGGGAAGGAGGGAATGATGCATTTCCTCGATCAGCTGGAATTCCCGAAGGTGGAGGAGCAGGAGAGGGCGGGACTGGGAGCACAGATTGATGTGGAGGAAGTGGTAAAGGGGATTGGGAGCATGCAGGCGGGGAAGGCCCCGGGACTGAATGGGTTCCCGGTGGAATTTTATAGGAAATATATAGACCTACTGGCCCCGCTTTTGATGAGAACTTTTAATGAGGCCAGGGAAAGGGGGCAGTTGCCCCCGACTATGTCGGAGGCGATAATATTGTTACTTTTGAAGAAGGATAAAGACCCGCTGCAGTGTGGGTCCTACAAGCCCATTTCCCTTTTGAATGTAGATACTAAGCTCCTGGCCAAGGTAATGGCGATGAGGATAGAGGATTGTGTCCCGGGGGTGGTCCATGAGGATCAAACTGGGTTCGTTAAGGGGAGACAGCTGAACACGAACATACTCCACCTTAAACAGCAACTCCCC
The DNA here is from genome assembly GCF_047496885.1 of Scyliorhinus torazame. NCBI lineage: Eukaryota > Metazoa > Chordata > Chondrichthyes > Carcharhiniformes > Scyliorhinidae > Scyliorhinus > Scyliorhinus torazame. The sequence goes on along the minus strand of NC_092720.1, from coordinate 174,886,661 downwards.
TAATCTTCTTTCCTGCCCTCTGGCATTAATCAGGAACACCTCACACTTTCCCACGTTCAGCTCATATCCCCAAAACAGGCCAAATCCCCCCAAAATCTCCATATGCTGCCCATTGACTGCGAAATATACACTAACAGGTCATTTGCATACAGCGAGACCCTATGTTTGACACCTTCCCCCACTCAATTCCTCTCCAATCGTTTGATCCCCTAACTGCCATTGCCAACAGCTCTATCGTCATGGTGAACAGCAATGGTAGAGTGGGCAGCCTTGCCTTGTCCAATGGCGCAGCCCAAAGTACCCCAAACTTACTCAGTTAATCCGTAAGCATGCCACCGGCCCTGTGTAGAGCATTGGGCCAATCCACAAACCCATGCCCAAACGGGAACACTCAGCACCTCCAAAAAATATTCCCACTCCACCTAATCAAAAGCCTTCTCCCCGTTCATTGCCACCACCACATCAACCACCTGCCCTTCTGAAGGCATCATAGTTACATAATAATAATCTTTATTATTGTCGCAAGCAGGCTTACTATGAAGTTACTATGAAAAAACCCCAGTCGCCACACCAGCGCCTGTTCGGGTACACATAGGGAGAATTCAGAATGTCCAATTCACCGAACAGCATGTCTTTGAAGACTTCTGGGAAGAAACCGGAGCTCCCGGATGAAACCCAGGCAGACACAGGGAGAATATGCAGACTCTGCACAGACAGTTACCCAAGGCCGGAATCGAACCTGGGAGCCAGGCGCTGTGAAGCAACTGATTGAATAGCCTCAGCATATTTCACAACAGCTGCCTTGCCTTGACAAACGCCTATCACCCCTGGTACACAGTCCAAAATTCACAATGCAAACGCCTTGACCAGGAACTTGGCATGTACATTCAACAACGATATTGGGGGGTACGACTCACACTGCTCCGAATACTTATCCTTCTTTAGAAGAGAGGAATATGGAAGCTGGTGACAGTGTAGGGGGGAGTTCCCCCCTCTCCCTCACCTCATTTTGCACCCTCGCCATCCGTGGCCCGAGGTCCGCCCCAGAGGTTTTATCAAACTCTACCGGGAACCCATCCAGCCCCGGAACCTGTTCCGCTTGCATCACCACACATCATCCACCACCTCCTGCAGCCCAATTGGTGCAACCATGCCCTGAAGAAGCCCCTCCTCCAGCTTGGGAAACTCCAACCTATCCAGCAACCGCTGCACCCAAAGATGTGTAAGTTATGTGGATTCGCCATGCTAAATTGCCCTTCGTGTCCAAAATGGTTAGATGGGATTACAGGTTTACGGGGATAGGGTGAAGGTGTAGGCTTTGATAGGGTGATCTTTCCAAGGGCCTGTGCAGACTCGATGGGCCGAATGGCCTCCTTCTGCACTGTAAATTCTATGATCTATGATCCCCTCCTCCTCAGACAAGGGCTCCGATTGGTACAGCCTCCCATAACTGGCCTCAAAAGTCCCATTCACTCCCTCCAGGTCAATCATTCCTCACTCTACCAATCTACCACTGCCTGTTTCCGCAACTGTTTGGCAACCATCTTGCTTGCCTTGTCTCCAATCTCATACACTACCCCTCTGGCCCTCCGCAACTGTCCTACTGCCTTCCCTACAGAGACTAGCCCAAATTCCATCTGGACTCTCTGCCTCTCCTTCAACAACCCAGCCTCCGGCGCCTCCGAATACCTGCCTCGCCCATTGTAGGATGTTTTGCTTATCCAAAAAATGATGCAGCCGCACCACATCTCATTCAGCGGCTGCCTCACCTGTCGCCTCCTCCTCAGCACCTTGTGCACTTGGTCCACCTTGAGGGGCTGAGCAAAGGCGCTCTCCCCATCAACTTCTTCAGTATACTCTCCAAATACTCACTGGCATCCGCAACTTCAATGCCTTCAGGCATCCCAACAATCCTCATGTTGTCCCTCCTGGAACAGTTCTCCATGTACTCCACCTTTTCTTTCAGGCCCTTCCGGCATTCCTTCATCACTCCCAACTCCGCCAATGAGGCCATCTGCTCCTCCTGCTCCCCCACCGCCTCCTCCACTTTCTAAACTTTCGCGCAGCATTGTAGCATTGTGGATAGCACAATTGCTTTACAGCTCTCGGGTCCCAGGTTCGATTCTGGCTTGGGCCACTGTCTGTGCGGAGTCTGCACGTCCTCCCCCTGTGTGCGTGGGTTTCCTCCGGGCGCTCCGGTTTCCTCCCACAGTCCAAAGATGTGCAGGTTAGGTGAATTGGCCATGATAAATTACCCTTAGTGTCCAAAATTGCCCTTAGTGCTGGGTGTGGTTACTGGGTTATGGGGTTATGGGGATAGGGTGGAGGTGTTGACCGTGGATAGGGTGCTCTTTCAAAGAGCAGGTGCAGACTCTATGGGCCGAATGGCCTCCTTCTGCAATGTAAATTCTATGATAAATCATCCCACCTTGGGTCTCCAGCATCTGCTCGACTCGCTCAATCCCAGTTCTCAACGGCTCCACCACCTTGGCCAGGTCTAGGTCTTCCATAGCTTCTTTCTCTGATGCTGGAACTAGTTGTTCAATAGTTCCCTCAGATGCTCTGTCGACCACTGGGTGGGCTGCGCGCCCCCTTACCCTGCACCATATTTACTTTTGGTGCATTTTCCTGCTCCAACTGCTCTTAGTTTCGCGGCAAGGCCTTCCAGAATGTGTGATCTGTTGAGTTACAAAGACTAGATGTTTATTTTCCAATAGTTTCAAAGCACATACCTACATTAGCGCGAAAGGAGCGTGTAACCCCAGAAACAGGGATGGTAATAAAACAAACTCAACGGTGTTAGCGAAAGTGTGAGATGATACCATAGCATAATAAGGATGGAATGGAAGGAAAATAAGATTAGTGATTGAGAACGGGCAAAAATCTGGGAGAAAAGTTGAGTTTGAGTCCGGAGCTTCAGAGCCATGTAAGGGCGCTAAATAAGAAAGGATTGTATGAGGATTACATGACTGAATGAGCGTTTTTGCCGTCAAAATTTAATTTTTTCGGTGTTTGAGCATGAGCCACAGGCGAAATATTTAAAAGCACTCATTGCCGTGACTCGGATTCGAACCGAGGTTGCTGCGGCCACAACGCAGAGTACTAACCACTATACGATCACGGCGCCACATGCCACTGCGTGCGAATTTGTGCGCCCGTAGGCAGGTCATATGCTCACCCAGCCCGGCAGCGATAGATCTGCGTTTTCGGCAGCTCGGCTGCGCTGTTATCGCAGATGAATCATTTGAGCTTTAAACGGTGACTGCTGACTCCACATGAGTCTCACTGCTGAATCTTTCGTATGGGAGGTATTTTAATTTACTGTGCACACATCCTTCCAGAATTGTTCAGGAGTTTCAGCATATCATGCTTTTAATGTAAATTACACATTGGCGGGATTCCTGTTCATTGCCCGTCGAATTCTCGGCATAGCCTTGAGTGGACGGAATAACTGCAATTTCCGAGCCTTTTTCTCAATCGCGCAAATCATCGTGCCTTTGATTTGTCCTTAAGTTATTATTATGGCTGTCCAAAGGCCTTTGATTTGAGTCCAAAAAAAGCATCGCCAGATATTCAACAACCTCATTTTCACAAACTAAACAACAACGCAGGCACTCGAAATTAGAAATCAAAACATCATCTGTTGAGGTACACAGAAGGTCAAGAAGCAGTTTTCGAAAGTGGTACAAATGCCATGCTTCAGGAGTATGACATTCTCTGAGAGCAAAGGTATCTGCAGCCACAACTATGAAGCATTGTTATACAAGGAATTATGTTAGGACTGGATATGATCGGAACAGAAAAAAACGATCCCCGATTGCCACATTATCCATGCCACACCGCGTTCGGATCCAAGACTGGTTTCAAAAGGGTGGAGACAGAAAGCAAGGAACTACCGGTCAGTTTGCCAAACGTTTGCCATCGGGAAAATGTCAGAATCCATTATTAAAAATGTTACAGTAGGGCACATGAAAAAACTTCAAGACAATCAGGCAGAGACAGCATGGTTTTGTGGAAGGGAAATTATGTTTTACCATTTTATTGGAGTTCATTGGAGGAGTCACATGTGCTGTACGCAAGGGAAACTGATGGGTGTACTGTATGGCGACTTCCAGAAGCCATTTGATAACGTGCCATATCGAAGGTAACTGTGGAAAATAAGAGCTTGTGGTATAGGGTGTAACATATTTGCACGGGTTGAACAGTGGCTTGCTAACAGGAAACAGTGATGTGGAGATGCCGGCGTTGGACTTGGGTGAGCACAGTAAAAGTCTTACAAAACACCAGGTTAAAGTCGAACAGGTTTGTTTCAAATCACTAGCTTTCAGAGCACCTCTTCATTCAGCAGAGGAAGGAGCAGTGCTCCGAAAGCTAGTGATTCGAAACAAACATGTTGGACTTTCACCTGGTGTTGTAAGATTTCTTAATGAACAAAAGCAGAGTTGGCATAAACATAAGCGTTAGCATTGATGCTTTACTGTCCGTGTGGAGTTTGCACATTCTCCCCGTGTCTGCGTGGGGTCTCACCCCCACAACCCAAAACGATGTGCAGGGTAGGTGGATTGGCTATGCTAAATTGTCCCTTAATAGGAAAAAACAATTGGGTACTCTAAATTTATGTATAAAAAAAGAATATGCCGAGTGGTGTGCCACTAGAATCAATGCTGGAACCTCATTTTTTTTTTTACAGTTTGTACAAATTACGCGACTAAAGTTAAGCTTTGCGAAATTTTCATGACTACACAAAGATAGCAAGGAAGCTATATTGTGAAGAGGAGATAACTACTTTAAAAAGAGTAGCTTAGTGGGAATTTGGAGATGGTGGGAAGTTCTGGTAAGTAATGGTAAGTGGAATCTGCAAAACCTGAAGCCCAGTTCAGCAGCTTGACTTAAAATTAGGCCGAAAGACATTCAACTGGCAATCAGTTGTCAGTGTTTGTTTCTGAATAGGTGCTGATCATCAGTGATAGGGCCGTTGGGAACTTGGGAATCGAATCAATCAAATGGTTCTCAGCAGAGCAGTCAGTAGAGCAGTCAGCAGAGCGGTCAGCAGAGCGGTCAGCAGAGTGGTCAGCAGAGCGGTTCTGAAATGGAGTGGAATTTGAACAGAGTGACTTAATTGGGAATTTGGAGACTGAACATTTCAAGAAGAGGGGAAAGTAGAAAATGTGCCATCTTATCTGATCCGGCCTGCATGTAACTCCAGGCCCACAGCAATGTTGTTGACCCGCTGATGGCGAGCAAATCACTTATTTGTATTAAACCATTATGAAAACAGCAAAAAAGTATGAAACTGGACAGACCACCTGGCATCGAGCAAGGGGCCGAAAACGTCAATTGCAGCACGGCAGCACAGTGGTTAGCACTGTTGCTTTACAGCTCCAGGGTCCCAGGTTTCATCCCCGGATTCGGTCACTGTCTGTGGAGAATCTGGATGTCCTTCCCGTGTCTGCGTGGGCTTTCTCCGGGTGCTCCGGTTTCCTCCCACAGTCCAAAGATGTGCAGGTTAGTTGGATGGGCCATGCTAAATTGCCCTTGGTGTCCAAAACAGAGGTCACTGGGTTATGGGGATAGGGTGGAGGCGTGGGCTTAAGACTCGATGGGCCGAATGGCCTCCACCTGCACATTAAGTTCTATGTCTAAACCCAGCATTATCGACTCCGCAATGTCCTCCTTACCAACACCTGGGGCTTGTGCAAAATTTGGGAGAGTTGTCTCACAAACTAGTCAAGCAACAGCCTGACATAGTCATACTTACAGAGAATCATACCTTACAGGTAATGTGCCAGATCCAACTATCACCATTCGTATTATGTACTGTCTCACTGGTGACATATCAGCAGAAATGGCGGCACAGTGGTACACAGTCAGGAGGGAGTTGCCCTGGGAGTCCCCGATATTGATTCTGGACACCATGAAGTCGCATGGGCAAGGAAGCTTCCTGCCCGTTACCATGTACCGGCCACCATCAGCTGATTAAACAGTATCCCTCAATGTTGAACACCACTTGGAGGAAGCACTGAGGGTGGCAAGGGCACAGAATATGCTCTGGGTGGGGGGCTTCAATGTTGGGGTACCACAAAGATTAAGCTCACTGTGTCCTAAAGCAATATCAGTCAAGGAATGTATAAATGGTTCTTCGGGCTGCAGCTAGAGTACTGTATACACTTCTGAAATCCACATTATAGGAGGGTTTTGATGACACTTGAAAGGCTGCAAAGGAGATTTACCAGAATGTTGCCTGGGCTGCAGAGAATTTTATTCATGAAGAGAGATTGGATAGACTGGGGTTGTTTTCCTTGACACAGAGGAGGCTGGGATGGGGACATGATTGAGATGTATAAAATTACGAGGGGTACAGGTAGAGTAGACAACATAATCCTTTCGCCTTCGTTAAGAGATCAATGACCAGGCGGTATAGATTTAAGGTAAGGGACAGGAGGTTTAGATGGGTGCTGAGGGAAAACATCTTCACCCAGAGTGTGGTGGGAGTCTGAAATTCGCTGCCTGAAAGAGAGGTGGAGACAAAGACCCTCATAACATTTAAGACGTATTTAGATGTGCACTTGCGATCCCAAGGCATACAAGACTATGGGCAAAGTGCTAGAAAATGAGGTTAGAATTGTTGGGTGGTTGTTTTTGATGGACTTAGATGTGATGGGCCAAATGGCCTTTCCTGTGCTAGAGACCTGTATGCGTCTATGACTAGGGAGTCAAATACTGCACTAAGAAGGGATGATATCTGAGAAGGTTCCTCCAATGACTCCACATGAGTAGATCTTGGAAAGAAACAGCGGGGAAACGGAATTTCTGGGTGCTTAGAAAAGCCCCCTGAAAAGTCAGAGAGAGATAACAATAATCTTTATTGTCACAAGTAAGCTTGCATTAACACTGTAATGAAGGTACCGTGAAAAGGGGCAGTTTTGTAGACAAATCTCAGAGAAATGTAAAATAATAGGGTAATATTAGTTGGGGATTTACATTTTCACAATAGTAACAGGGATAGTCAAAGTGTGAAATACTTGATGGCAAATACTTAAAATGCATCCAGGAGAGATTTTTATGCCAATATGTAGAATATCCTACAAAAGAAGGGGTGGTGCTGGACCTAGTTTAACGGCATGAAGCTGAGCAACTGATGGATGTTTCGGGTGGAGGGGAGGATGGTGCGGTGGGGGGGGGGGGGGGCATTTTGGTGACAGCAACCATAACTCAAGAGGATTTAAGTCGGTATGGAAAGGCACAAAGATGGGCCACATATAAAGTTTCTCAATTGAGGGAGGCCATTTTAATAGGATGACACAAGATCTGGCCAAAGCCGACTTGGCAGCTGGTATGAAAATTTACATTAGCGCAGTGGGATTCATTCAGAAAGGAAATAGAGAGAGAACAGGGCCATATGTTCCCATAAAGATCAAGGGTGGGAGCAACAAGTCCAGAGAACACTGGATGTTAAAGTATATTCAGATTGGATAAGAAAAATACGATAGGCTTGTGGCAGATGCACATGGATCAAAACACTTGAAGCCCTAGCATAGAAAGTGCAGGGATTACTTCAAAAATTAATTAAGTGAGCGAAGATGGGGCACGAAAATAATACTGCCGCGTGAAATAAAGGGAAATTCAATATTTTTTTAATAAGTATATTAAGGGGAAGAGGATGACATTAGAAAGAGTAGGGCCCAATAGGGACCAACGTGGTAATCTGTTTCTGGAACCAGTAGATGCACCTGAGCTTTTATTTTTAATTTTTTTTTTTAATTCTCCTCCTTTGTCACATTTTCTCCCAAATTTACACACAACAATAAACAACAATCAGTAACGAATGTAATGTCAATCCCCATATCAATAACAACGATCCCATCCTCCCACTAAACCCCAGACATTGGCCCGCATGTTAACATAAACAAATGACAAAAAGGAATCAGGAATCACCCATAGTCACCATTAACACATGCAGTCCCCCTCCCCCCAACCCTCCCAGCCCCAACCCCCCTAATGTTCAATGTGATCTAATTCTCGAAAGTACATAATGAATAACGCCCATAAATTGTAAAACCACTCCATTCTTCCCCTCAGTTCAAATTTGACCTTTTCAAGCGTTAATCTCCACCATAACAGGATCCGCCTTCGGGCGATCAACGAGGCGAAGGCTACAACATCTGCCTCCGTACTCGTTTCCAACCCCGGCTGGTCCCACACCCCGAATATGGCCCGTCAAGGGCCCGGGTCCAGTTTCACATGAACCACTTTAGAGATTACCCTAAACATGTCTTCCAGTAATCCTCCAGCTTTGGACAGGACCAAAACATATGAAAGTGGTTTGCGGGGTCTCCCCCGCAACGTTCACACACATCTTCAACCCCCTCAAAGAGCCGGACTAACCTCGCCCTTGTTTTTTTTAAAATATTTTATTGAAAATTTTTGGTCAACCATCACAGTACATTGTGTATCCTTTACACAATAACATAACAGTATAGATAACAGTGACCTGTTTTATAAACAAAGAATAAAAAATATATAACAAAAACGAAAACTAAAACTAAATGGCAACTGCCTTGTCTCAGATAAACAATCTCCAAAAATATGATTTAACAGTCCAATATACAATTATTTATAGCAACGACCTATACATATTATACATATATATTAATAAGCTTGAGACTCCTTCTGGTTCTTCCCCTCCCCTCTCCCCCCCCCCCCCCCCCCCCTGGGCTGCTGCTGCTGCCTTCTTCTTTTCCATTCCCTCTATATTTCTGTGAGGTATTCGACGAACGGTTGCCACCGCCTGGTGAACCCTTGAGCCGATCCCCTTAGGACGAACTTAATCCGTTCCAGCTTTATAAACCCTGCCATGTCATTTATCCAGGTCTCCACCCCCGGGGGCTTGGCTTCCTTCCACATCAACAGTATCCTGCGCCGGGCTACTAGGGACGCAAAGGCCAAAACATCGGCCTCTCTCACCTCCTGCACTCCCGGCTCTTGTGCAACCCCAAATATAGCCAACCCCCAGCTTGGTTCGACCTGGACCCCCACTACTTTCGAAAGCACCTTTGTCACTCCCACCCAGAACCCCTGTAGTGCCGGGCATGACCAGAACATGTGGGTGTGATTCGCTGGGCTTCTCGAGCATCTCGCACACCTATCCTCTACCCCAAAAAATTTACTGAGCCGTGCTCCAGTCATATGCGCCCTGTGTAACACCTTAAATTGAATCAGGCTTAGCCTGGCACACGAGGACGATGAGTTTACCCTACTTAGGGCATCCGCCCACAGCCCCTCCTCAATCTCCTCCCCCAGCTCTTCTTCCCATTTCCCTTTCAGCTCATCTGCCATAATATCCCTCTCGTCCCTCATTTCCCTATATATATCTGACACCTTACCGCCCCCCACCCATGCCTTTGAGATTACTCTGTCCTGCACCTCATGCTTTGGGAGCTGCGGGAATTCCCTCACCTGCTGCCTCGCAAAAGCCCTCAGTTGCATATACCAGAATGCATTCCCTTGGGGCAACCCATATTTCTCGGTCAGCGCTCCCAGACTTGCGAACTTCGCTTTCCACAAACAGATCTTTCAGTTGCGTTACTCCTGCTCTTTGCCATATTCCAAATCCCCCATCCATTCTCCCCGGGGCAAACCTTTGGTTATTCCTTATCGGGGACCCCACCAAGGCTCCAGTCTTTCCCCTATGCCGTCTCCACTGTCCCCAAATTTTCAAAGTCGCCACCACCACCGGGCTTGTGGTGTATTTCTTCGGTGAGAACGGCAGTGGGGCCGTCACCATAGCTTGTAGGCTAGTCCCCCTACAGGACGCCCTCTCCAATCTCTTCAACGCCGCTCCCTCCTCTTCTCCCATCCACTTACTCACCATTGAGATATTGGCTGCCCCGTAGTACTCACTTAGGCTCGGTAGTGCTAGCCCCCCCTATCCCTACTACGCTGTAAGAATCCCTTCCTCACTCTCGGGGTCTTCCCGACCCACACAAAACTCATGATACTCTTTTCGATCCTTTTGAAAAAAGCCTTCGTGATCACCACAGGGAGGCACTGAAACACAAAGAGGAATCTCGGGAGGACTACCATTTTAACCGCCTGCACCCTCCCTGCCAGTGACAGGGATACCATGTCCCATCTCTTGAAGTCATCCTCCATTTGTTCCACCAATCGCGTTAAATTTAACCTATGCAATGTACCCCAATTCTTGGCTATCTGGATCCCCAAGTAACGAAAGTCCCTTGTTACCTTCCTCAGCGGAAAGTCCTCTAGTTCTCTGCTCTGCTCCCCTGGATGCACCACAAACAACTCACTTTTACCCATGTTCAGTTTATATCCTGAGAATTCTCCAAACTCCCGAAGTGTCCGCATTATCTCTGGCATCCCCTTTGCCGGGTCCGCTACATATAACAACAAATCATCCGCATACAGAGATACCCGGTGTTCTTCTCCTTCTCTAAGTACTCCCCTCCACTTCTTGGAACCCCTCAATGCTATTGCCAGGGGCTCAATCGCCAGTGCAAACAGTAACGGGGACAGAGGGCATCCCTGCCTTGTCCCTCTATGGAGCCGAAAGTATGCAGATCCCCGTCCATTCGTGACCACACTCGCCACTGGGGCCCTATACAACAGCTGCACCCATCCAACATACTCATCTCCAAAACCAAATCTCCTCAGCACCTCCCACAAATAATCCCACTCCACTCTATCAAATGCTTTCTCGGCATCCATCGCCACCACTATCTCCGTTTCCCCTCTGGTGGGGGCATCATCATTACCCCTAGCAGCCTCCGTATATTCGTATTCAGCTGTCTCCCCTTCACAAACCCAGTTTGGTCCTCATGGACCACCCTCGGGACACAATCCTCTATCCTCATTGCCATTACCTTGGCCAGAATCTTATCGTCTACATTTAGGAGGGAAATAGGTCTATAGGACCAGCATTGCAGCGGGTCCTTTTCCTTCTTTATGAGAAGCGATATCATTGCCTCGGACATAGTCGGGGGCAGCTGTCCCCTTTCCTTTGCCTCATTAAAGGTCCTCATCAGTAGCTGGGCAAGCAAGTCCACATATTTCCTGTAAAACTCAACTGGGAATCCATCCGGTCCCGGAGCCTTCCCCGCCTGCATGCTCCTAATTCCTTTCACTACTTCCTCTATTTCAATCTGTGCTCCCAGTCCCACCCTTTCCTGCTCCTCCACCTTGGGAAATTCCAGCCGGTCCAGAAAGCCCATCATTCTCTCCCTCCCATCCGGGGGTTGAGCTTCGTATAATTTTTTATAAAATGCCTTGAACACTCCATTCACTCTCTCCGCTCCCCGCTCCATCTCTCCTTCCTCATCCCTCACTCCCCCTATTTCCCTCGCTGCTCCCCTTTTCCTCAATTGGTGGGCCAGCAACTTGCTCGCCTTCTCCCCATATTCGTACTGTACACCCTTTGCCTTCCTCCACTGTGCCTCTGCAGTACCCGTTGTCAGCAAGTCAAATTCTACGTGTAGCCTTTGCCTTTCCCTGTACAGTCCCTCCTCCGGTGCCTCCGCATATTGCCTGTCCACCCTCAGAAGTTCTTGCAGCAACCGCTCCCGTTCCCTACTCTCCTGCTTTCCTTTATGTGCCCTTATTGATATCAGCTCCCCTCTAACCACTGCCTTCAGCGCCTCCCAGACCACTCCCACCTGGACCTCCCCATTATCATTGAGTTCCAAGTACTTTTCATTGCACCCCCTCACCCTTAGACACACCCCCTCATCTGCCATTAGTCCCATGTCCATTCTCCAGGGTGGGCGCCCTTCTGTTTCCTCCCCTATCTCCAAGTCCACCCAATGTGGAGCGTGATCCGAAATGGCTATAGCCGTATACTCCGTTCCCCTCACCTTCGGGAACAACGCCCTTCCCAAAACAAAAAAGTCTATTCGCGAATAGACTTTGTGGACATAGGAGAAAAACGAAAACTCCTTACTCCTAGGTCTGCTAAATCTCCACGGGTCTACTCCTCCCATCTGCTCCATAAAATCTTTAAGCACCTTGGCTGCTGCCGGCCTCCTTCCAGTCCTGGACCTCGACCTGTCCAGCCCTGGTTCCAACACCGTATTGAAATCTCCCCCCATTACCAACTTTCCCACCTCTAGGTCCGGGATGCGTCCTAGCATACGCCTCATAAAATTGGCATCATCCCAGTTCGGGGCATCTTCGTTTACCAAAACCACCGTCTCCCCCTGTAGTTTGCCACTCACCATCACGTATCTGCCCCCGCTATCCGCCACTATAGTCTTTGCCTCAAACATTACCCGCTTCCCCACTAATATAGCCACCCCCCTGTTTTTCGCATCTAGCCCCGAATGGAACACCTGCCCCACCCAACCTTTGCGTAGTCTCACCAGGTCTATCAGTTTCAAGTGTGTTTCCTGTAACATAACCACGTCTGCCATAAGTTTCTTAAGGTGTGCGAGTACCTGTGCCCTCTTTATCGGCCCGTTCAGCCCTCTCACGTTCCACGTGATCAGCCGGGTTGGGGGGCTTTTTACCTCCCCCTTGTCGATTAGCCATCCCTTTTTTCCAGCTCCTCACCCGGTTCCCACGCAGCTGTGTCCCCCCCAGGCGGTGCCCCCCCGCCCATCCCACCCCATACCAGCTCCCCCCTCTCCCCAGCAGCAGCAGCCCAATAATTCCCCCCTCCCACCCCCCCCGCTAGATCCCCCACTAGCGTAGTTACACCCCCCATGTTGCTCCCAGAAGTCAGCAAACTCTGGCCGACCTCGGCTTCCCCCCGTGACCTCGGCTCGCACCGTGCAATGCCCCCTCCTTCCTGCTTCCCTGTTCCCGCCATAATTATCATAGCGCGGGAACCGAGCCCGCGCTTCCCCCTTGGCCCCGGCCCCAATGGCCAATGCCCCATCTCTTCCACCTCCTTTCCTCCCCCCACCACCTCCTGTGGAAGAGAGAAAAGTTACCACATCGCAGGATTAATAACATAAAACTCCTCTTTCCCCCCTTTTTCATAGGCTTTACAGTGCAGAAGGAGGCCATTCGGCCCATCGAGTCTGCACCGGCTCTTGGAAAGAGCACCCCACCCAAGGCCAACACCTCCACCCTATCCTCATAACCCAGTAACCCCACCCAACACTAAGGGCAATTTTGGACACCAAGGGCAATTTAGCATGGCCAATCCACCTAACCTGCACATCTTTGGACTGCGGGAGGAAACCGGAGCACCCGGAGGAAACCCACGCACACACGGGGAGGATGTGCAGACTCCGCATAGACAGTGACCCAAGCCGGAATTGAATCTGGGACCCTGGAGCTGTGAAGCAATTGTGCTATCCACAAGGCTACCGTGCTGCCCTTTTTACCCCCCTCTTCGCCCCAATACTCGCCCCACCACTTTGTTTCAAACGTTTTTTTTTTAATAACCCGCTCATTCCAATTTTTCTTCCACGATAAAAGTCCACGCCTCATCCGCCGTCTCAAAGTAGTGGTGCCTCCCTTGATATGTGACCCACAGTCTTGCCGGTTGCAGCATTCCGAATTTTATCTTCTTTTTGTGAAGCACCGCCTTGGCCCGGTTAAAGCTCGCCCTCCTTCTCGCCACCTCAGCACTCCAGTCTTGGTATACGCGGATCACCGCGTTCTCCCACTTACTGCTCCGAGTTTTCTTTGCCCATCTCAGGACCATCTCTCTGTCCTTAAAACGGAGGAATCTCACCACTATGGCTCTAGGAATTTCTCCTGCTCTCGGTCCTCGCGCCATCACTCGGTATGCTCCCTCCACCTCCAGCGGACCTGCCGGGATTCCGCTCCCATTAACGAGTGCAGCATCGTGCTCACATATGCCCCGACGTCCGTTCCCTCCGCACCTTCAGGAAGACCAAGAATCCTTAGGTTGTTCCTCCTCGCGTTGTTCTCCAGCGCCTCCAGCCTTTCCACACATCGTTTATGGTGTGCCTCGTGCATCTCCGTCTTCACCACCAGGCCCTGTATGTCGTCCTCATTCTCGGCAGCCTTTGCCTTCATGACCCGAAGCTCCCGCTCAGGGGTCTTTTGCTCCTCCTTTAGCCCTTCGATCGCCTGTAATATCGGGGTCAACAGCACCTTCTTCATTTCCTTTATGAGTTCTTCCACGCAGCGTTTCAAAAACTCGTGTTGTTCAGGGCCCCATATTTAACTGCCACCTTCCGACACCATCTTGGTTTTTGCTTGCCTTCCTTGCCGCTGCTCTAAAGGATCCACCGCAATCCGGCCACCTTCCTCTCCTTTTTTCATCCGTATCCAGGGGGGATTCCCTTCTGGTTCACCGCACAGTACTTTTAGCCGTTAAAATTGCCGTTGGGGCTCTTATTAAGAGCCCAAAAGTCCATTCCACCGGGAGCTGCCGAAACGTGCGACTCAGCTGGTCATCGCCGCACCCGGAAGTCCACCTCGCCCTTGTAAGGTGTGCTCTATACACCACCTTCAGCTGTATCAGCCCCATTCTTGAACACGAGGTGGAGGGGATCACCCTCCAGAGCACCTCACAGCAGAGCCACTCCTCCATACCCTCACCCCACTCTTTCTCCCACTTTGCCTTGATCCCTTCTCGTGGCACCTTCTCCTCCTCCAAAATAGCCCCATAAACCGCCGATACTACCCACTTCGCCAGTCCCCCTGTCATCAGCACGTCTTCCAGCAATGTGGAAGCTGGCTCCACTGGGAAGCTCTGTATTGCCTTTCTGGCAAAGTCTCGGCCTGCATGTATCTAAATATTTCCCCCTGTTCCAGCCCATACATAACTCCCAGCTCCTTCAATCCTGCAAAATGACCCACAAGAAATAAATTGTTTAGTGGTCTAATTCCTTTCTCCTCGCATCTCCGAAAATTTTCATCCCACTTCCCTGGCTCAAATCTATGGTTCCCCCGAATTGGCATTTCCCTTGTCCCTGCCCCCAACCCGAAGTGCTGTCAAAAGTGCCTCCAAATTCTCAATGAAGATATTACTACTGGACTCACTGAATATCTCCCCAGGGCCGTCGGGATCAGCACTGTCACTAGCACCTTCAATCCCCATCCTCTACACAAACTCTCCTCCATTCTGACCCATTGGGAGTCAACCCCTCTGACCTAGCTCTGTACCTTCTCCACATGTACCTGAGCTTTTAAATGAGCCATTGCATACTTGTTCTCTATTAAGAAGGATGATGTTGGTACAGAAATCAGGGAAGGCGACTGCGTTGCGCTTGAACTAATTAACATTGAGAGGGAGGCGTTATTAACAATTTTATTAGACTTAAGAGTGAATAAATCTCCAGGCGAAGATAAAATGTATCCTAAGCTGCTGTCGAAGGCAAGCGGGCAGATTTCAGAGGTTCTGACAATAATTTTCAAGTTCCATGGTCACAGAAAAGGACTGCTCATGTGGAACAATGATTCAAGCAGTATGGCAGGAGCAACCCAGGAAATGACTGGCCAGTAAGACAAACTATATAGAGGAAAACAATTGCAAAACAAAATCTGAGGGACAGAATTAATCTCCATGTGGAGGGGCATGGATTAATCAAGGATAGCTGGTATGGCTTTGTCAAAAGGAGATCATGTCTTATAAATTTGATTGAATTTTTCGAGGGCGGGGCTAGTTCAGCTGATGTAATCTACATGGACTTCACTAAGTCTTTTGACAAGGTTGCGCATGGGAGACTGGTCAAGGAAGTAAGAGCTTATGGGTTCTCGGACAATTTGGCCAATTGGAACCAAAATTTGCTTTGTGGCAGAATGCCAAGGGTGATAGCCAAATGTTGGTTCTGTGACTGCGTGTATTCCACAGGACTCGTGCAGTGTCCCTTGCTGTTTGTAGTGTACATGAATGCTCTGGACATGGATGTAGGAGGTATAATCAGGAAGTTCACAGATGACTCAAAAATTGGTGGTGTGGTAAATAGTGAATAGAACGCCTTTGATTTACAGGACAATATATATGGACTGGTTAGATCTACAGAACAGTGGGGCTGGAATTTAACTCTGAAAAGTGTGAAGTAATGCATTTTGGACGGACCAACAAGTCAAGGAAATGGACAACGAATAAGAGGAGCATTGGAAGTATAGTGTATTCGAGAGATTTTAGTATGAATGTTTATATAATGTGAAGACAGCAGGGCAGGGGCAGCACAGTGTCATAATGTATGCAGTTCTGGTCACTACAATATAGGAAAGAAAGTATTGCACTAGAGAATGTGCAGAGGAGATGCAC
This sequence comes from Scyliorhinus torazame, assembly GCF_047496885.1. Classification (NCBI taxonomy): domain Eukaryota; kingdom Metazoa; phylum Chordata; class Chondrichthyes; order Carcharhiniformes; family Scyliorhinidae; genus Scyliorhinus; species Scyliorhinus torazame. The sequence continues at coordinate 174,870,451 of NC_092720.1, read as the reverse complement.
CAGGATGTTACCTGGGTTGGAGCGTTTCAGCCAGCAACTGGATAGGCTGGGATTGTTTTCCTTGGAGCAAAGAAGGCTGAGGAGTAGACAATTATGAGGGGAATGGATAGGGTAGGTAGGAAGGAATCTTTCCGCACAGTGGAGGGGTCAAAAACTATGGTGCATGGATTTAAGGGAACAGGCAGAAGGTTCAGATGGGATGTGAGGAATAACATTTTCAGAATGTAGTAGGAATCGGGAACTTGCTACTTGAAAGGATGGTAAAGGTCCTAACCCTCATAACAATTAAAAAGTATTTAGATGTACACTTAAAGTGCCATAGCATACAAGGCTACGGGCCATGTGCTGGAACATGTGATTAGAATAGTGATGTGTTTTACGGTCAGCACAGACATGATGGGCCGAAGAGCCTCTTTCCGTGCTGTAAAAAAGCTCTACGGGTCTAATGGTACCAAGATAGATTGGGTGAGTGGGCTGAAATCTGGCAAATGTTGTATAATGTAGGAAAATGTGAAATTATACATTATGGTAGGAAGAATAAAAAGGAAGTTTCTTATCTAAATGGTGAGAGATCACAGAGGTCTGAGCTGCAGAATGATCTGATTGACTTCGTGCATAAATCACAGTAGGTTGGTATACAGGCATAGGAAGTGATTAGGGAAGAAAATCGAATGTTTTATTTCCTTATGAAGAAAATTTATCTGAAAAGTAAGGAGGTTATGCTTATATTGTGCAGGTCAGACTTAAAAAGGGCTGGGTTAGCCAAGTGTTTCACTCTGGATTTGATGGATGGACTCAAGGAGTGGCGGTGTTAGTCAGCAAAAGGGTACGCTTCCAGATGGAGAAGGTGGTGGCAGATCAGGGGGGTAGATATGTGATTGTGGCAGGGGCGCTGGAGGGGAGATTAGTGGTGCTGTTAAGTGTATACGGTTCTAATTGGGACGATGTGGGATTCGCGAGGAAGGTGTTCGGGGCCATTCCCGAGCTGATTGTGGGGGTGGGGGTGGGGGGGAAGGGAACTTGATGCAGCAGCCAAGGTTGGACAGATCACGGCCGCGCTCGCTTGTCCCATCAGGGGCGGCGAAGACGCTGGCTGGGCTAATGGTGGAATTGGGAGAGGTGGACCCTTGGAGGTTCCTGCACCCAAGGGAATTGGAGTACTCGTTTTTCTCAGCAGTCTATAAGGTATACTCGTGATCGACTTTTTTGTGGTGGGAAAGGCTTTGCTGGCTTGGCAAGGGGTCGGAACACTCTGCAATTGCAGTGTCAGATCACGCTTCACATTGGGTGGGTATGGTGCTGGAGAAGGGGGTAGCGCAGAGGCCGGGGTGGAAACTGATTGTGGGGCTTTTGGGGAACCAGGTATTCTGTGAGAAAATGGAAAAGGTAATTAAGGAATATGTAGGTTTCACCTTTACGGGTGAGGTGTCGAAGGTAGCTGTCTGGGAGGCCCTAAAGGCGGTGGTGAGGGGTGAGGTAATTTTGTTTGAGGTCAGGGTGGACAATGAGGAGAGGTTGGAGTGGCAGAGCGTAATAGGTGAGATGTTGGAGGTGGATAGGAGGTATGCAGAAGATGGGGACCCAGCGAAGCTGGAAAAGAGGAAGGAGCTACAGGTGAACTTCGACCGACTATCCACCAGGAAGGCGGTGCACCAACTGAGATGAGCAAGGGATGCAGTTTATGAACATGGAGATAAGGCATATGTTAGCAGGTCAGCTCCGGAGGGAGGCAGCGGCAAGGGAAATTCTTCAGGTGAGGGATAGGGCAGAGAAGTTGGTGGTGGCTCCGGAGCTGAATAACAAGTTTTTTGAGGAGTTTTATGAGAGGTTGTACAGGTCAGATCCACCCGGGGAAGACCGTAAGATGCAGGAATTTCTAGATGGGTTGGAGTATCCGAGGCTAGGGGAGAGGGACAGGGCTACATTTGAAGGAGCATTAGTGGAGCAGGAGATAAAGGATGCAATTGGGAGGATACAGTCGGGGAAGGTGGCAGGGCCGGATGGGTTTCCGGTGGAATTTTATAAAAAATTCAAGGATAAGTTGGCACCCCTGATGGTGGGGATGTTTGACGAGGCGATAGGGAAGGCAGTGCTGCCACAAGCCTTGAGGCAGGCATCGACTTCACTGTTGCTAAAAAAAGATAAAGGATCCAGCGGAGTGTGGGTCGCATCGGCCCATATCACTTCTGAATGTGGACGCAAAAGTATTGGCGAAGGTACTGGCAGGTAGGCTGGAGGAGTGCCTCCCGAAGGTGATAGGGGAGGATCAGATGGGGTTCGTGAAAGGGAGGCAGCTGTTTTCGAACATTAGGAGGGATTTGAACGTCGTTATGGCACCGGCGGAAGGGAAGGAAACAGAGGTGGTTGTGGCGTTGGAAGCCCAGAAGGTGTTTGATTGGGTAGAATTCGGGTACCTGATGGCAGTGCTGGAGCCGTTTGGGATTGGACCAAGATTTGTGAACTGGGTAAAGCTATTATATAAGGAGTCAAAGGCGAGTGTCCAGACAAACAATATCAGTTTGAGATACTTTTCTCTCCTCCGTGGGATGAGACAGGGATGTCCTATGTCCCCATGCTGTTTGCACTTGCGATTGAGCCGTTGGCCATCGCATTAAGAAGTTCGGGAGCATGGAAAGGAATAGTGCAGGGCCGGGGGGGGGGGGGGGGGAGATAGAGCAATGGGTGTCCTTATATGCCGACGACTTGCTGCTGTTGGTGTCAGAACCGAGTGCGTCCATAGGAGGAATATTGGAGCTACTGCGAGTATTTGGGTCTTTCTCAGGGAACAAGCTGAACCTGGACAAAAGTGAATATTTTGTGGTGTCTCGGCCGGGGGTGGTGGCAGGGGTGTGGGGGCTGCCATTCCGTAGACATCACTAGTTTGGTGGGGAGAGTGAAAGGCGATCTGCCAAGGTGGGATGGTCCTTCTCTGTCACTGGCGGGTCGGGTACAGGCGGTTAAAATGAATGTGTTGCCGCGATTTCTGTTGAGTTTTCAATGCCTACTGATTTTCCTGCCAAAGTCTTTTTTCAGGGAGATTGAGGGAAGGATCATCTCGTACATATGTGTAGGGAAGGTGGCCAAAGTGAGAAAGGTGCTGCTACAGAGGGGAAGGCAGGCAGGGGGTTTGGGTCTCCCGAAACTGATGTGCTACTACTGGGCGGCGAATGTGGAGAAGGTGGGAAGCTGGGTCAGAGGGGTGGATTCTCCGTGGGTCAGAATGGAGGAGAGTTTGTGCGGGGGGTCAGGACTGAAAGCATTAGCAACAGCGCCATGCCCGATAGCTCTGGGGAAATAATCAGGGAGTCCGGTAATAATAGCTTCATTGAAAATCTGGAGGAAGTTTCGCAAACATTTCGGGATGGGGGCAGGGTCAAGGGAAATGCCGATCCGCGGGAACCACAGATTTGAGCCAGGGAGGTGGGATGGAAGATTTCGGAAATGGGAAGAGAAGGGGATTGAGACGCGAAAAGATTTGTTTCTTCAGGGGTTTGCGATTGAGGGAGCTGGAAACGTAGTATGGGCTGGAGCAGGGAGAAGTGTTTCGATACATGCAGGTTCAGGATTTTGCCAGGAACGAGATACAGAGCTTCCCGGAGGAACCAGCCTCCACATTGCTGGAGGAGGTGCTGACGACAAGGGGGCCGGAGAATGGGGCAGTGTCAGAGGTGTATGGAGCTATTTTGGAGGCGGATAAGGCACCACTGGAAGGGATCAAAGCAAAGTGAGAGGAAGAGCTGGGGGGGGGGGGGGAGGGAGGGGGGGGGAGGGAGGGAGGGGGGGGGGGTTATGGAGGAGGGGTCTGGTGTGAGGTGCTCTGGAGAGTGAATGCCTCCACCTCATGGATTTTAGCTTTAGCTTTGGATTTCGGCGGCAGCGGTGCGCAGGGGCCTTCTGGGAGGTGAGTAGTTAGTTTAAAAGCTCTTACCTTTACAGGAGCAGCCCTTTGGATTTCGGCGGCAGCGGTGCGCAGGGGCCTTCTGGGAGGTGAGTAGTTAGTTTAAAAGCTCTTACCTTTACAGGAGCAGCCCTTTGGATTTCGGCGGCAGCAGTGCGCAGGGGCCTTCTGGGAGGTGAGTAGTTAGTTTAAAAGCTCTTACCTTTACAGGAGCAGCCCTTTGGATTTCGGCGGCAGCGGTGCGCAGGGGCCTTCTGGGAGGTGAGTAGTGAGTTTAAAAACCTTACCTTTACAGGAGCAGCCCTTTGGATTTCGGCGGCAGCGGTGCGCAGGGGCCTTCTGGGAGGTGAGTAGTGAGTTTAAAAACCTTACCTTTACAGGAGCAGCCCTTTGGATTTCGGCGGCAGCGGTGCGCAGGGGCCTTCTGGGAGGTGAGTAGTTAGTTTAAAAGCTCTTACCTTTACAGGAGCAGCCCTTTGGATTTCGGCGGCAGCGGTGCGCAGGGGCCTTCTGGGAGGTGAGTAGTTAGTTTAAAAGCTCTTACCTTTACAGGAGCAGCCCTTTGGATTTCGGCGGCAGCAGTGCGCAGGGGCCTTCTGGGAGGTGAGTAGTTAGTTTAAAAGCTCTTACCTTTACAGGAGCAGCCCTTTGGATTTCGGCGGCAGCGGTGCGCAGGGGCCTTCTGGGAGGTGAGTAGTGAGTTTAAAAACCTTACCTTTACAGGAGCAGCCCTTTGGATTTCGGCGGCAGCGGTGCGCAGGGGCCTTCTGGGAGGTGAGTAGTGAGTTTAAAAACCTTACCTTTACAGGAGCAGCCCTTTGGATTTCGGCGGCAGCGGTGCGCAGGGGCCTTCTGGGAGGTGAGTAGTTAGTTTAAAAGCTCTTACCTTTACAGGAGCAGCCCTTTGGATTTCGGCGGCAGCGGTGCGCAGGGGCCTTCTGGGAGGTGAGTAGTTAGTTTAAAAGCTCTTACCTTTACAGGAGCAGCCCTTTGGATTTCGGCGGCAGCGGTGCGCAGGGGCCTTCTGGGAGGTGAGTAGTTAGTTTAAAAGCTCTTACCTTTACAGGAGCAGCCCTTTGGATTTCGGCGGCAGCGGTGCGCAGGGGCCTTCTGGGAGGTGAGTAGTTAGTTTAAAAGCTCTTACCTTTACAGGAGCAGCCCTTTGGATTTCGGCGGCAGCGGTGCGCAGGGGCCTTCTGGGAGGTGAGTAGTTAGTTTAAAAGCTCTTACCTTTACAGGAGCAGCCCTTTGGATTTCGGCGGCAGCGGTGCGCAGGGGCCTTCTGGGAGGTGAGTAGTGAGTTTAAAAACCTTACCTTTACAGGAGCAGCCCTTTGGATTTCGGCGGCAGCGGTGCGCAGGGGCCTTCTGGGAGGTGAGTAGTTAGTTTAAAAGCTCTTACCTTTACAGGAGCAGCCCTTTGGATTTCGGCGGCAGCGGTGCGCAGGGGCCTTCTGGGAGGTGAGTAGTTAGTTTAAAAGCTCTTACCTTTACAGGAGCAGCTCTTTGGATTTCGGCGGCAGCGGTGCGCAGGGGCCTTCTGGGAGGTGAGTAGTTAGTTTAAAAGCTCTTACCTTTACAGGAGCAGCCCTTTGGATTTCGGCGGCAGCCGTGCGCAGGGGCCTTCTGGGAGGTGAGTAGTGAGTTTAAAAACCTTACCTTTACAGGAGCAGCCCTTTGGATTTCGGCGGCAGCGGTGCGCAGGGGCCTTCTGGGAGGTGAGTAGTTAGTTTAAAAGCTCTTACCTTTACAGGAGCAGCCCTTTGGATTTCGGCGGCAGCGGTGCGCAGGGGCCTTCTGGGAGGTGAGTAGTGAGTTTAAAAACCTTACCTTTACAGGAGCAGCCCTTTGGATTTCGGCGGCAGCGGTGCGCAGGGGCCTTCTGGGAGGTGAGTAGTTAGTTTAAAAGCTCTTACCTTTACAGGAGCAGCCCTTTGGATTTCGGCGGCAGCGGTGCGCAGGGGCCTTCTGGGAGGTGAGTAGTTAGTTTAAAAGCTCTTACCTTTACAGGAGCAGCCCTTTGGATTTCGGCGGCAGCCGTGCGCAGGGGCCTTCTGGGAGGTGAGTAGTTCGTTTAAAAGCTCTTACCTTTACAGGAGCAGCCCTTTGGATTTCGGCGGCAGCGGTGCGCAGGGGCCTTCTGGGAGGTGAGTAGTTAGTTTAAAAGCTCTTACCTTTACAGGAGCAGCCCTTTGGATTTCGGCGGCAGCGGTGCGCAGGGGCCTTCTGGGAGGTGAGTAGTTAGTTTAAAAGCTCTTACCTTTACAGGAGCAGCCCTTTGGATTTCGGCGGCAGCGGTGCGCAGGGGCCTTCTGGGAGGTGAGTAGTTAGTTTAAAAGCTCTTACCTTTACAGGAGCAGCCCTTTGGATTTCGGCGGCAGCGGTGCGCAGGGGCCTTCTGGGAGGTGAGTAGTTAGTTTAAAAGCTCTTACCTTTACAGGAGCAGCCCTTTGGATTTCGGCGGCAGCGGTGCGCAGGGGCCTTCTGGGAGGTGAGTAGTGAGTTTAAAAACCTTACCTTTACAGGAGCAGCCCTTTGGATTTCGGCGGCAGCGGTGCGCAGGGGCCTTCTGGGAGGTGAGTAGTTAGTTTAAAAGCTCTTACCTTTACAGGAGCAGCCCTTTGGATTTCGGCGGCAGCCGTGCGCAGGGGCCTTCTGGGAGGTGAGTAGTGAGTTTAAAAACCTTACCTTTACAGGAGCAGCCCTTTGGATTTCGGCGGCAGCGGTGCGCAGGGGCCTTCTGGGAGGTGAGTAGTTAGTTTAAAAGCTCTTACCTTTACAGGAGCAGCCCTTTGGATTTCGGCGGCAGCCGTGCGCAGGGGCCTTCTGGGAGGTGAGTAGTTAGTTTAAAAGCTCTTACCTTTACAGGAGCATCCCTTTGGATTTCGGCGGCAGCCGTGCGCAGGGGCCTTCTGGGAGGTGAGTAGTTAGTTTAAAAGCTCTTACCTTTACAGGAGCAGCCCTTTGGATTTCGGCGGGAACCGGAAGTTCGACCTCTGGCAAGTCCCCCCCCCCCCCAATAAATTCTGGTGGAGAGGAAACCCGAGACACTACACGTGTAGTGTCTCCCACCCACCCTCCTCCTCTAACCTAATAATAAGACCCATTGGTGTAAGGTAAGTGCCATATTATATTATTATATTATTAGCATTGTGCAGGCCAAGGATTGGAGGTGGAGGAGCAGTCTCTGTCAGCGAGAGAACCTGAGAACATCTCAGAAGGTAAGCAAGTGATTTTTACTTTTATACCTTTTTTTCAAATTGTGTGTGTCGGGGGGAAACTGAAGTGACATCACAGAAAAGCTGTGACCTGAGTGGCTGGTTGGGATTCTAACCTAAATTTTTTTGAGTATTTGGGAACTAATTAAACATAATAACTTAATTATAATTTAGAGGATATCTAAGCCAGAGATCGGAGGATATTATAGTTAGCTATCGCATTTCTATTAGAAATCTAGTGCTAGGAAACAGATAGTTGACAGTAACTTTGTAATTTAAAAAAAAAGTATTTATAAAAAAAAAAGACAAATTTTAATTTTAATTAATTGACGCAATGTCAGTTAGAGGGGTGCTGTGCTCTGACTGTGAGATGTGGCAGGTCCGGGAGGCTTCCAGCGTCCGGAATGGCTTCATCTGCAGAAAGTGCACCCAACTGCAGCTCCTCACAGACCGCATGGTTCGGTTGGAGCAGCAATTGGATGCACTTAGGAGCATGCAGGTGGCGGAAAGCGTCATAGATCGCAGTTATGTAAGTGTGGTCACACCCAAGGTGCAGGCAGAGAAATGGGTGACCACCAGAAAGGGCAGGCAGTCAGTGCAGGAATCCCCTGTGGTTGTCCCCCTCTCGAACAGATATACCCCTTTGGATACTGTCGGGGGGGATAGCCTATCAGGGGAAAACAGCAGCAGCCAGAGCAGTGGCACCACGGCTGGCTCTGATGTTCAGAAGGGAGGGTCAAAGCGCAGAAGAGTAATAGTTATAGGGGACTCTATAGTCAGGGGAACAGATAGGCGCTTCTGTGGACGTGAAAGAGACTCCAGGATGGTATGTTGCCTCCCTGGTGCCAGGGTCCAGGATGTCTCCGAACGGGTAGAGGGAATCCTGAAGGGGGAGGGCAAACAGGTAGAGGTCGTTGTACATATTGGTACTAACGACATAGGCAGGAAGGGGCATGAGGTCCTGCAGCAGGAGTTCAGGGAGCTAGGCAGAAAGTTAAAAGACAGGACCTCGAGGGTTGTAATCTCGGGATTACTCCCTGTGCCACGTGCCAGTGAGGCTAGAAATAGGAAGATAGAGCAGACAAACACGTGGCTAAACAGCTGGTGTAGGAGGGAGGGTTTCTGTTATCTGGACCACTGGGAGCTCTTCCGGGGCAGGTGTGACCTGTATAAGATGGACGGGTTGCATCTAAACCGGAGAGGCATAAATATCCTGGCCGCGAGATTTGCTAGTGTCACACGGGAGGGTTTAAACTAGTATGGCAGGGGGGTGGGCACGGGAGCAATAGGTCAGAAGGTGAGAGCGTTGAGGGAGAACTAGGGAATAGGGACAGTGTGGCTCTGAGGCAGAGCAGACGGGGAGAAGTTGCTGAACACAGCGGGTCTGGTGGCCTGAAGTGCATATGTTTTAATGCAAGGAGCATTACGGGTAAGGCAGATGAACTTAGAGCTTGGATTACTACTTGGAACTATGATGTTATTGCCATTACAGAGACCTGGTTGAGGGAAGGGCAGGATTGGCAGCTAAACGTTCCAGGATTTAGATGTTTCAGGCGGGATAGAGGGGGATGTAAAAGGGGAGGCGGAGTTGCGCTACTTGTTCAGGAGAGTATCACAGCTATACAGCGAGAGGACACCTCAGAGGGCAGTGAGGCTATATGGGTAGAGATCAGGAATAAGAAGGGTGCAGTCACAATGTTGGGGGTATACTACAGGCCTCCCAACAGCCAGCGGGAGATAGAGGAGCAGATAGGTAGACAGATTTTGGAAAAGAGTAAAAACAACAGGGTTGTGGTGATGGGAGACTTCAACTTCCCCAATATTGACTGGGACTCACTTAGTGCCAGGGGCTTAGACGGGGCAGAGTTTGTAAGGAGCATCCAGGAGGGCTTCTTAAAACAATATGTAAACAGTCCAACTAGGGAAGAGGCGGTACTGGACCTGGTATTGGGGAATGAGCCCGGCCAGGTGGTAGATGTTTCAGTAGGGGAGCATTTCGGTAACAGTGACCACAATTCAGTAAGTTTTAAAGTACTGGTGGACAAGGATAAGAGTGGTCCGAGGATGAATGTGCTAAATTGGGGGAAGGCTAATTATAACAATATTAGGCGGGAACTGAAGAACATAGATTGGGGGCGGATGTTTGAGGGCAAATCAACATCTGACATGTGGGAGGCTTTCAAGTGTCAGTTGATAGGAATACAGGACAGGCATGTTCCTGTGAGGAAGAAAGATAAATACGGCAATTTTCGGGAACCTTGGATGACGAATGATATTGTAGGCCTCGTCAAAAAGAAAAAGGAGGCATTTGTCAGGGCTAAAAGGCTGGGAACAGACGAAGCCTGTGTGGCATATAAGGAAAGTAGGAAGGAACTTAAGCAGGGAGTCAGGAGGGCTAGAAGGGGTCATGAAAAGTCATTGGCAAATAGGGTTAAGGAAAATCCCAATGCTTTTTACACTTACATAAAAAGCAAGAGGGTAGCCAGGGAAAGGGTTGGCCCACTGAAGGATAGGCAAGGGAATCTATGTGTGGAGCCAGAGGAAATGGGCGAGGTACTAAATGAATACTTTACATCAGTATTCACCAAAGAGAAGGAATTGGTAGATGTTGAGTCTGGAGAAGGGGGTGTAGATAGCCTGGGTCACACTGTGATCCAAAAAGACGAGGTGTTGGGTGTCTTAAAAAATATTAAGGTAGATAAGTCCCCAGGGCTGGATGGGATCTACCCCAGAATACTGAAGGAGGCTGGAGAGGAAATTGCTGAGGCCTTGACAGAAATCTTTGGATCCTCGCTGTCTTCAGGGGATGTCCCGGAGGACTGGAGAATAGCCAATGTTGTTCCTCTGTTTAAGAAGGGTGGCAGGGATAATCCCGGGAACTACAGGCCGGTGAGCCTTACTTCAGTGGTAGGGAAATTACTGGAGAGAATTCTTCGAGACAGGATCTACTCCCATTTGGAAGCAAATGGACGTATTAGTGAGAGGCAGCACGGTTTTGTGAAGGGGAGGTCGTGTCTCACTAACTTGATAGAGTTTTTCGAGGAGGTCACTAAGATGATTGATGCAGGTAGGGCAGTAGATGTTGTCTATATGGACTTCAGTAAGGCCTTTGACAAGGTCCCTCATGGTAGACTAGTACAAAAGGTGAAGTCACACGGGATCAGGGGTGAACTGGCAAGGTGGATACAGAACTGGCTAGGCCATAGAAGGCAGAGGGTAGCAATGGAGGGATGCTTTTCTAATTGGAGGGCTGTGACCAGTGGTGTTCCACAGGGATCAGTGCTGGGACCTTTGCTCTTTGTAGTATATATAAATGATTTGGAGGAAAATGTAACTGGTCTGATTAGTAAGTTTGCAGACGACACAAAGGTTGGTGGAATTGCGGATAGCGATGAGGACTGTCTGAGGATACAGCAGGATTTAGATTGTCTGGAGACTTGGGCGGAGAGATGGCAGATGGAGTTTAACCTGGACAACGGTAGCACAAGTGATTAGCACTGTGGCTTCACAGTGCCAGGGTCCCAGGTTCGATTCCCCGTTGGGTCACTGTCTGTGCGGAGTTTGCACGTTCTCCCCGTGTCCGCGTGGGTTTCCTCCGGGTGCTCCGGTTTCCTCCCACAGTCCAAAGACGTGCAGGTTAGGTGGATTGGCCATGCTAAATTACCCGTAGTGTCCATAAGGGTTGGGAGGGGTTATTGGGTTGCGGGGATAAGGTGGAAGTGAGGGATTAATGTGGGTCGGTGCAGACTCGATGGGCCGAATGGCCTCCTTCTGCACTGTATGTTCTATGTAATCTATGTAAAAATGTGAGGTAATGCATTTTGGAAGGGCTAATGCAGGTAGGGAATATACAGTGAATGGTAGAACCCTCAAGAGTATTGAAAGTCAAAGAGATCTAGGAGTACAGGTCCACAGATCACTGAAAGGGGCTACACAGGTGGAGAAGGTAGTCAAGAAGGCATACGGCATGCTTGCCTTCATTGGCCGGGGCATTGAGTATAAGAATTGGCAAGTCATGTTGCAGCTGTATAGAACCTTAGTTAGGCCACACTTGGAGTATAGTGTTCAATTCTGGTCGCCACACTACCAGAAGGATGTGGAGGCTTTAGAGAGGGTGCAGAAGAGATTTACCAGAATGTTGCCTGGTATGGAGGGCATAAGCTATGAGGAGCGATTGAATAAACTCGGTTTGTTCTCACTGGAACGAAGGAGGTTGAGGGGCGACCTGATAGAGGTATACAAAATTATGAGGGGCATAGACAGAGTGGATAGTCAGAGGCTTTTCCCCAGGGTAGAGGGGTCAATTACTAGGGGGCATAGGTTTAAGGTGAGAGGGGCAAAGTTTAGAGTAGATGTACGAGGCAAGTTTTTTACGCAGAGGGTAGTGGGTGCCTGGAACTCACTACCGGAGGAGGTAGTGGAGGCAGGGACGATAGGGACATTTAAGGGGCATCTTGACAAATATATGAATAGGATGGGAATAGAAGGATACGGACCCAGGAAGTGTAGAAGATTGTAGTTTAGTCGGGCAGTATGGTCGGCACGGGCTTGGAGGGCCGAAGGGCCTGTTCCTGTGCTGTACATTTCTTTGTTCTTTGTTCTCATGTGCGAGGTTGGGGCTGATACAGCTGAAGGTCGTATATAGAGCGCACCTCACAAGGGCGAAGATGAGCTGATTTTTTGAAGGAGTAGAAGATGCGTGTGAGCGTTGCGGGGAGGAGGGGGGGGGGGCACTAATCACGTTCGTATGTTTTGGTCCTGTCCAAAGCTGAAGGATTACTGGAAGGAGGTCTTTAGGGTAACTTCCAAGGTGGTGCGCATGAAATTGGACCCGAGTCCCCGGAAGGCCATATTTGGGGTGTCGGACTAGCCAGGATTGGAAACGGGTATGAAGGCGGATATCATAGCCTTCGACTCGTTGATCGCCCGAAGAAGGATCCTGCTGGGGTGGAGAGCAGCCTCTCCACCCTGCGCCCTGGCATGGCGGGGGGACCTGTTGGAATACGTGACCTTTGAGAAGGTTAAGTTCGAACTGAGGGGTAGCTCGGAGGGGTTCTACAAGTCATGGGCACTATTTATTATGCACTTTCAAGAACTGGATAACATCGAACATTAGTTGGAGGGGGGGGGGGGAGGGGGCTGTGAATATTAAGGACGACTATGGGTAATCCCTGAATCCTTTTTGTCATTTGTTTACGTAAACATTCGGGCTGATGTTTGGGGTTGGTGGGAGGATGGAATCATTGTTATTGTTATGGGGATTGACATATCTGTTGCTGATTATTGTTTATTGTTGGTGCGTGTAAATTCGGGAGAAAATGTGAAAAAGGAGGAGAATAAAAATATATCTTAAAAAAATATTATGCAGGTCATTGAAGAGACCAAATTTGCAGTATTTTGTACAGTATTTATCTCCATATTTAAGGAAATATGTAAATGAGTTGGAAGAAATTCAAATAAGCCTTGCTAGACTAACATCAGAATGGTTGGGTTGTATTGTGAGGAAAGGCTGAAGTGGCTTGTTTGTGGACTCTGGATGTTCGACAAGTAAGAAGCGACTTGATCAAAACATTTAAGATCCTGAGGGTATTGACAAGGTGGATGTGGAGCAGAATTGATTCAGCAACTTAAAGTGAAGGATCCCTTCGGACGCAGTGACCACATATGATAGAATTCACCCTGCAGTTTGAGATGGAGAGGTTGGATGTAACGGCATTACAACTGAATAAATGTAATGACAAAGACGTGAGGGGGGAGCTGGCCAGGGTAGATTGGAAGGGCAGCGTGGTAAGGAAGACAGTGGAACAGCAATACCAGGGGTTTTGGGGGGTAATTCTGGAGGCACAAAGAAATTAATCTCAACATGCTAAGGGGAGGACAAGGCATCCATGGCTGGCGAAGGAACTCAAGGACAGCATAAAAGGAAAAGAAAGAGCATACAAGGTGGCGAGGATTAGTGGGAAGTCAATGCATTTGGAAGCCGTTAAAATCAAGCAGAGGACAACTAACAAAGCAATAAAGGGAGAGAAGATGAAATATTTTTTTTTAATTAAACATTTTATTGAAAATTTTTGGTCAACCAACACAGTACATTGTGCATCCTTTACACAATATTATAACAACACAAATAACAATGACCTATTTTATAAACAAAAAAAAAAGAATAAATAATAAATAACAAAAATGAAAACTAGCCCTAATTGGCAACTGCCTTGTCACAAGTAACACTCTCCAAAAATATAATTTCACAGTCCAATATATAATTATCTGTAGCAACGACCTATACATACTACACAGTATATATTAACAACCCTGAGAGTTCTTCTGGTTCCTCCTCTCCCCCCCCCCCCCCCCCCCACCCCTCCCCGATCCTGGGCTGCTGCTGCTGCCCTCTTTTTCCCGTTCCGTCTATCTTTCTGCGAGGTATTCGACGAACGGTTGCCACCGCCTGGTGAACCCTTGAGCCTTAGGACGAATCAACCCTTAGGACGAACTTAATCCGCTCTAGCTTTATAAACCCCGCCATGTCATTTATCCAGGTCTCCACCCCCGGGGGCTTGGCTTATTTCCACATTAGCAATATCCTGCGCCGGGCTACTAGGGACGCAAAGGCCAAAACATCGGCCTCTCTCGCCTCCTGCACTCCCGGCTCTTGTGCAACCCCAAATATAGCCAACCCCCAGCTTGGTTCGACCCGGACTCCTACTACTTTTGAAAGCACCTTTGTCACCCCCATCCAAAACCTCTGTAGTGCCGGGCATGACCAAAACATATGGGTATGATTCGCTGGGCTTCTTGAGCACCTCGCACACCTATCCTCCACCCCAAAAAATTTACTGAGCCGTGCTCCAGTCATATGTTCCCTGTGTAATACCTTAAACTGAATCAAGCTTCGCCTGGCACACGAGGACGACGAGTTTACGTTGCTTAGGGCATCTGCCCACAGCCCCTCCTCGATCTCCTCCCCCAGCTCTTCTTCCCATTTCCCTTTTAGTTCATCTACCATAGTCTCCCCTTCGTCCCTCATTTCCCTATATATATCTGACACCTTACCATCCCCCACCCATGTCTTTGAGATCACTCTGTCCTGCACCTCTTGTGTCGGGAGCTGCGGGAATTCCCTCACCTGTTGCCTCGCAAAAGCCCTCAGTTGCATATACCTGAATGCATTCCCTTGGGGCAACCCATATTTCTCGGTCAGCGCTCCCAGACTCGCGAACTTCCCATCCACAAACAGATCTTTCAGTTGCGTTATTCCTGCTCTTTGCCACATTCCATATCCCCCATCCATTCCCCCCGGGGCAAACCTATGGTTGTTTCTTATCGGGGACCCCCCCCCCCAAGGCTCCAGTCTTTCCCCTATGCCTTCTCCACTGTCCCCAAATCTTCAGTGTAGCCACCACCACCGGGCTTGTGGTGTAGTTCCTCGGTGAGAACGGCAATGGGGCTGTTACCATAGCCTGTAGGCTAGTCCCCCTACAGGACGCCCTCTCTAATCTCTTCCACGCCGCTCCCTCCTCCTCTCCCATCCACTTACTCACCATTGGAATATTAGCGGCCCAATAATACTCACTTAGGCTCGGTAGTGCCAGCCCCCCCTATCCCTGCTACGCTGTAAGAATCCCTTCCTCACTCTCGGGGTCTTCCCAGCCCACACAAAACCCATGATGCTCTTTTCAATCCTTTTAAAAAAAGCCTTCGTGATCACCACCGGGAGGCACTGAAACACAAAGAGGAATCTCGGGAGGACCACCATCTTAACCGCCTGCACCCTCCCTGCCATTGACAGGGATACCATATCCCATCTCTTGAAATCCTCCTCCATCTGTTCCACCAACCGCGTTAAATTTAACCTATGCAATGTGCCCCAATTCTTAGCTATCTGGATCCCCAGGTAACGAAAGTCCCATTTACCTTCCTCAACGGTAGGTCCTCTATTTCTCTACTCTGCTCCCCTGGATGCACCACAAACAACTTACTATTCCCCATGTTCAATTTATACCCTGAAAAATCCCCAAACTCCCCAAGTATCCGCATTATTTCTGGCATCCCCTCCGCCGGGTCCGCCACGTCTCGTAGCAAATCGTCCGCATACAAAGATACCCGGTGCTCTTCTCCTCCCCTAAGCACTCCCCTCCACTTCTTGGAACCCCTCAACGCTATCGCCAGGGGCTCAATCGCCAGTGCAAACAATAATGGGGACAGAGGGCATCCCTGCCTTGTCTCTCTATGGAGCCGAAAATATGCAGATCCCCGTCCATTCGTGACCACGCTCGCCACTGGGGCCCTATACAACAGCTGCACCCATCTAACATACCCCTCTCCAAAACCAAATCTCCTCAACACCTCCCACAAATAATCCCACTCCACTCTATCAAATGCTTTCTCGGCATCCATCGCCACTACTATCTCCGTTTCTCCCTCTGGTGGGGCCATCATCATTACCCCTAACAACCTCCGTATATTCGTGTTCAGCTGTCTCCCCTTCACAAACCCAGTTTGGTCCTCGTGGACCACCCCCGGGACACATTCCTCTATTCTCATTGCCATTACCTTGGCCAGGACCTTGGCATCTACATTTAGGAGGGAAATAGGTCGAGAGGACCCGCATTGTAGCGGGTCCTTTTCCTTCTTTAAGAGAAGCGATATCGTTGCTTCAGACATAGTCGGGGCAGTTGTCCCCTTTCCTTTGACTCATTAAAGGTCCTCGTCAGTACCGGGGCGAGCAAGTCCACATATTTTCTATAGAATTCGACTGGGAATCCATCCGGTCCCGAGGCCTTTCCCGCCTGCATGCTCCTAATTCCTTTCACCACTGCTTCTACCACGATCTGTGCTCCCAGTCCCACCCTTTCCTGCTCTTCCACCTTGGGAAATTCCAGCCGATCCAAGAAGCCCATCATTCTCTCCCTCCCATCCGGGGGTTGAGCTTCATATAATTTTTTATAAAATGTCTTGAACACTCCATTCACTCTCTCCGCTCCCCGCTCCATCTCTCCTTCCTCATCCCTCACTCCCCCTATTTCCCTCGCTGCTCCCCTTTTCCTCAATTGGTGTGCCAGCAACCTGCTCGCCTTCTCCCCATATTCGTACTGTACACCCTGTGCCTTCCTCCATTGTGCCTCTGCAGTGCCTGTAGTCAGCAAGTCAAATTCTACATGTAGCCTTTGCCTTTCCCTGTACAGTCCCTCCTCCGATGCTTCCGCATATTGTCTGTCCACCCTCAAAAGTTCTTGCAGCAACCGCTCCCGTTCCTTACCCCCCTGCTTCCCTTTATGTGCCCTTATTGATATCAGCTCCCCTCAAACCACCGCCTTCAACGCCTCCCAGACCACTCCCACCTGGACCTCCCCATTATCATTGAGTTCCAAGTACTTTTCAATGCACCCCCTCACCCTTAGACACACACCCTCATCTGCCATTAGTCCCATGTCCATTCTCCAGGGTGGGCGCCCTCCTGTTTCCTCCCCTATCTCCAAGTCCACCCAGTGTGGTGCGTGATCCGAAATGGCTATAGCCGTATACTCCGTTCCCCTCACCTTCGGGATCAATGCCCTACCCAGCACAAAAAAGTCTATTCGCGAGTAGACTTTATGGACATAGGAGAAAAACGAGAACTCCTTACTCCTAGGTCTGCTAAATCTCCACGGGTCTACACCTCCCATCTGCTCCATAAAATCTTTAAGCACCTTGGCTGTTGCCGGCCTCCTTTCAGTCCTGGACTTCGACCTATCCAACCCTGGTTCCAACACCGTATTAAAATCTCCCCCCATTATCAGCTTTCCCATCTCTAGGTCCGGAATGCGTCCTAGCATCCGCCTCATAAAATTGGCATCATCCCAGTTCGGGGCATATACGTTTACCAAAACCACCGTCTCCCCCTGTAGTTTGCCACTCACCATCACGTATCTGCCCCCGTTATCCGCCACTATAGTCTTTGCCTCGAACATTACCCGCTTCCCCACTAATATAGCCACCCCCCTGTTTTTCGCATCTAGCCCCGAATGGAACACCTGCCCCACCCATCCTTTGCGTAGCCTAACCTGGTCTATCAGTTTCAGGTGCGTTTCCTGTAACATAACCACATCTGCCTTAAGTTTCTTAAGGTGTGCGAGTACCCGTGCCCTCTTTATCGGCCCGTTCAGCCCTCTCACGTTCCACGTGATCAGCCGAGTTGGGGGGCTTCCTACCCCCCCCCCCTTGTCGATTAGCCATCACCTTTTTCCAGCTCCTCACCCAGTTCCCACGCAGCTGTATCTCCCCCAGGCGGTGCCCCCCCGCCCATCCTCTCCCATACTAGCTCCCCCCTCTCCCCAGCAGCAGCAACCCAGTAATTCCCCCCTCCCACCCCCCCGCTAGATCCCCCGCTCGCGTAATTACTCCCCCCATGTTGCTCCCAGAAGTCAGCAAACTCTGGCTGGCTGACCTCAGCTTCCCCCCTTGACCTCGGCTCGCACCGTGCGACGCCCCCTCCTTCCTGCTTCTCTATTCCCGCCATGATTATCATAGCGCGGGAACCAAGCCCGCGCTTCTCCCTTGGCCCCGCCCCCAATGGCCAACGCCCCATCTCCTCCACCTCCCCTCCTCCCCCATCACCACCTGTGGGAGAGAGAAAAGTTACCACATCGCAGGATTAGTACATAAAATCCCTCTTTGCCCCCCACATTCGCCCCACCACTTTGTTCGAACGTTCTTTTTAATAACCCGCTCATTCCAGTTTTTCTTCCACAATAAAAGTCCACGCTTCATCCGCCGTCTCAAAGTAGTGGTGCCTGCCTCGATATGTGACCCACAGTCTTGCCGGTTGCAGCATTCCAAATTTTATCTTCTTTTTATGAAGCACCGCCTTGGCCCGATTAAAGCTCGCCCTCCTTCTCGCCACCTCCGCACTCCAGTCTTGATAAACGCGGATCACCGCGTTCTCCCATTTACTGCTCCGAGTTTTCTTCGCCCATCTAAGGACCATTTCTCTATCCTTAAAACGGAGGAATCTCACGACTATGGCTCTGGGAATTTCTCCTGCTCTCGGTCCTCGCGCCATCACTCGGTATGCTCCCTCCACCTCCAACGGACCCGCCGGGGCCTCCGCTCCCATTAATGAGTGCAGCATCGTGCTCACATATGCCCCGACGTCCGCTCCCTCCACACCTTCAGGAAGACCAAGAATCCTCAGGTTGTTCCTCCTTGCGTTGTTTTCCAGTGCCTCCAACCTTTCCACACATCGTTTCTGATGTGCCTCCTGCGTCTCCGTCTTCACCACCAGGCCCTGTATATCGTCCTCATTCTCGGCTGCCTTTGCCTTCATGACCCGAAGCTCCCGCTCCTGGGTCTTTTGTTCCTCCTTTAGCCCCTCGATCGCCTGTAGTATCGGGGCCAACAGCTCTTTCTTCATTTCCTTTTTGATCTCTTCCACACAGCATTTCAAGAACTCTTGTTGTTCAGGGCCCCATGTTAAACTGCCACCTTCCGACGCCATCTTGGTTTTTGCTTGCCTTCCTTGCCGCTGTTCTAAAGGATCCACTGCAATCTGGCCACTCTCTCCTCCTTTTTCCATCCGTATTCAGGGGCGATTCCCTTCTGATTTACCGCACAGTGTTTTTAGCCGTCAAAATTGCCGTTGGGGCTCCTATCAAGAGCCCAAAAGTCCATTTCACAGGGAGCTGCCGAAACGTGCGACTCAGCTGGTCATCGCCGCACCCGGAAGTCAGAGAAGATGAAATATGAGCGTAAGCTAGCTAGTTATATAAAAGAAGATAGCAAGAGGTTTTGTCAATATATAAAGAGTAAGTGCGAGGCAATAATAGACATTGGACTACTCGAAAATAAGGCTGGAGAAGTAGTAATAGAAAACAAAAAAAATTACAGAGGAACTGAAGAGTTACTTTTCATCAGTCTGCATCGTAGAAGACACCAGTGGACGACTAGAAATTCAGGAGAATTAGGGGGCAGAGGTGAGTGTAGTAGCCATTACCAATGAGAAGATTCTGGGGAAACTGAAAAGTGTGAAGGTGGATAAATCACCTTGACCAGAAGGGCTAAACCCCGGGGTTCAAAGGAGATAGCTGAGGAGATTGCGGAGGCATTGGTGGTGATCTTTCAGGAATCACTGGAGGCAGGGATGGTCTCAGAGGAATGGAAAATAGCTAATGTAACACCACAGTTTACGAAGGGAGGGAGGCAGAAGATGGGAAATTATAGTCCGGTTAGCCCGTCTTTGGTCATTGTTTAGAGTTTAGAGTCTATTCTTAAAGATGACATTTCGAAGCATTGAAAGTGTATAATAAAATAGGACTGTCAGCACAGCTTCGTCAAGAGGAGGGCATGTATGACAAATCTGTTATAATTCATTGAGGAGCAAACAAGGAATTTAGACAAAAGAGAACCAGTGGACATAATCTATTTCGATTTCTTTGACAAGGTGCTGTATAGGATTTTGTTAAATAGCTTAAGACCCACAGTGTTAAGATACAGGCATAGTTAGAGGATTGACTGATTGGCAGAAGGCAAAGAATGGGGATAAAGGGGTATTTTTCAGGATGACAGCTGGTAGCTAGTGGTGTGCCTCAGGGGTCGATATTGGGACCACAACTTTTCACAATATATATTAACGAGGGCGTCAATAATCAGCAGGCATGGATTGAAGAAAGTGGTAGAAGCTTTAGAGCCAATTTTAGGAAAATCGTTTTCACCCAGAGGGTAGTAGGTATCTGGAACTCACTGCCTGAAGTTGGGGAGGCAGGAACTCTCACAACATTAAAGAAGCATCGGGGCAGTATGGTAGCATAGTGGTTAGCACAGTTGCTTTACAGCACCAGGGTCCCAGATTCGATACCTTGCTTGGGCGACTGTCTGTGCGGAGTGTGCACGTTCTCCCCATGTCTGCACGTTCTCCCCGTGTCTGCGTTTGTTTCCTCCGGATGCTCCAGTTTCCTACCACAGTCCAAAGATGTGCGGGTTAGGTGGACTGGCCATGCTAAATTGCCCTTGGTGTCCAAAAAGGTTAAGTGTGGTTACGGGGATAGGGTAGAGGTGTGGGCTTGGGTAGGGTGCTCTTTCCAAGGGCCGGTGCAGACTCGATGGGCCGAATGGCCTCCTTCAGCACTGAAATTCGATGATTCTATGATTTGGATGAGCATTTGAAACGCCACAGCATACAAGCCCATGGACGAAGTGCTGGAAAATGCAGTTAGAGGAGATAGATGACCGGCGCAGGCACGATGGACCGAAGGGCCTGTTTCTGTGCTGTGAAACTCTGCTAACTGATGACTCCTTCGATTTCGTCTGGAAGTGCTGTCGGAACGTTCCGGGTAATAGAGCAATGGGCCAGGGCGTCGGGGCTGAGTCTTGGAAATGAAAGATTTTGAGCGGATTTTAGGAAAATCTATTTCACCCAGAGGGTGGGGGCGTATCTGGAACTCACTGCCTGAAAGGGTGGTGGAGGTGTTGGGGAAATGCTCCAACGGAATGATGAGAGTGAGTCGATAGGAGGATATATTCGGGGGGAGTGGCCCCCTGGACTTGGCGAAACTGGAGGTGGTAACAAACAAGCGACTCTGCAGCAGTAATGTTTCATATCGGCAATGACTGCAGAGCTGGTCTCGTTGTGTCAAAACTGCTGAAAACGTCAGATCAATAGAATGGTCACCGCACACGTAAAAATATTCTTTCTCGAATATCCCGGAGATGGATGAACTTCAAGAGCAGGAAAGTCGTGTTCTACTCCCACAAGACAGAAACCAGATTCTAAACGAAATCTCGTTTTGAATGAAGCCTTCAGCAGAGATTAAAACCGTGGTTAAATTGATCAATAAATAACAGTTCATATATCCAGATCAAACCGCACACCTTCTTAATTACCTTGGTGGAATTAAACTGCGCACTGGACCAGCGGTTAACTTCTGACTGCCTCAAGCTACTCAAGCCCTCCTTAAACTGCAGTTTTAACAAGACATGCGATAACGCTTTGAGGCTTCCGGTGCTATTGAACAATGAAAATAAAGCAATTGGAGAACTGCTGAAGTCGAATCACTGTTTTCAGTCTGTATGAAGATTGAGGGGTAAACTCGTGGAAGTGTTTGACATATTAATGGGGTCTGATAGGGCATAACACACACATATTAGCCCCAGGTAGATGAATATTCCCAGTTTTAATTTTTAATTTTGTGATTCACTGGGAACTTCCTTGACAACACCACCTTTCCTCAGGGCCACGTTTATTTTATTCAGCTCTTCCCGTACGCAAACGCGCACTTTACATTTCCACTCATCCTTACAATTCTGCCGTTTTCCAAAAGAGCGTCACGCGCCTGGAGCATTAAAAATAATGGCACTTATGGGCCATTACATAGAAAATAGGAGCAGGAGGAGATAATTTGTCTCTTCGAGCTTTCTCAGTCATTCATTATGATCATGGGTGATCATCAATCTCAGGAGCCAAAACCCACCTCCCCCAAACATATTCTTTGATTCACTTCCCCACACGTGCTATATCTAACTGTCTCTTGAAAACACAATGTTTTGGCCTCACTACTCCCTGTGGCAACAAATACTCTAGGTGAATAAATTTCTCATCGCTGTCCTAAATGATTTACCCTGTATCCGCAGCCTGTGAGCCCTGGTTCCAGACACTCCCACCACCGTGAACATCCTTGTTCCATCTACCCTGTCTCGATCCTGTTAGAATGTTCTAGGTTTCCATGAGACCCTCCCATTCGTTTGAACTCCAGCAAATACAATCTTAACCAACTTCATTTCTCCTCCCTCCTCATGTGTCCATCCTACCATCCAGGAATCATCCAGGTAAACCTTCGAAGCACTCCCTCCAGAGCAAGAACATCCTTCCTCAGATAAGGAGACCAAAATTGCACACACAATTTCAGGTGTGGTCTCACCAAGACCCGATATAATTGCAGCATGACATCCCTGCTCCTGATTGTGAAACCTCTCACTATGAAGGCCAATACATTGTTGTCTTCTTTACCACATGGTTACCTTCAGCGACTGGTGTTCGAGGACACCCAGGTCTCATTGCACATTCCCATCTCCGAATTTACAACCATTCAGATAATTGTCTGCCTTCCCCTTTTTGCCAGCAAATTAGATGACCTCAAATGTATCCACATTATGCTGTAACTGCCATTCATTTGCCCACGCACTCAACTTGTCCAAATCACACTGAAGGATCTCTTCACAGCTCAACCTCGCACCCACCTAAGTATCATCTGCAAATCTGGAGATAGTACATTTTGTTCCCTTATCTAAATCATTTATATTCATTGTGAATAGCTGGGGGTTCCAGCACTAATCTGTACAGTACTCCCCTCGTCACCACCTGCCATTTGGAAAATACCCATGAATTCCTACTTTATTTCCTGTCTGCCAGACAGTTTTCTATCCATTTCAATACAGTACCCCTCATCCCATACACTTTAATTTAACACACTTATGTGGGACTTTGCCAAAAGCCATCTGAAAGTCCAAATAAAGCACATCCACTGGATCCCCATCATCAACTCCACCAGTTATATCTTCAAAGAATTCCGTAGATTTATCCAGTATGATTTCCCCCTTCATAAATCCACGCTGACTCTGTCCGATTCTGGCACCGAATATTATGGAAACCTAACGCAGTTCTTTCTTGGCATTAAAGCAAAAGCAAAATATTGTAGTTTTCTGGAAATCTCAAATAAATAGGTGCAGAAAAGGGGGTGAAGTAACAACGTTAATAAGAGACAAGGTCCCCGTTGTGCAGTCATCTCAGATCAAAGAATCAAAATGTAGAATCTGTTTGGATGGAGCGAATGAACAGCCGAGGGAAGTAAAGATTGCTGAAGTTATTTATAGGCTGCCAAACTGTAATCATAGAATGTACAGTGCAGAAGGAGGCCATTCGGCTCTTGGAAGGAGCACCCGACATAAGCCCACCTCTACCCTATCCCTGTCACCTAGTAACCCCACCCAACCTTTTTGTTTGGAACTAAGAGCAATTTAGTATGGTTAATCCACCTAACTTGCACATCTTTGGACTGTGGGAGGAAACCGGAGCACCCAGAGCAAACCCAGGAGACACGGGGAAAAAGTGCAAACTCCGCACAGACAGTGACCCAAGTCTGAATCGAACTGGGGACCCTGGAGCTGTGAAGCAATTGTACTAACCACTGTGCTACCATGACCTCTGGAATGGTACTAACATGTATGGTATGATTCAGGAAAGTGGAGCTGCATGTATAATAAGTAATGCAGTAATGATGGGTGTTTTAAATTTATAGAGTGACTGGCTAAATACAATTGGTAATCATTCTGTGTAGAATGACTTCCAGCAAATGACTTCCGGGAGAGATATATTGAGCAGCAAATTATGGATTGGGTTATTTTAGATTTAGGGTTGTTGCACGACTGTTTCAGGAGGCAGTCACACCCGTTAGATTAACTGTCTAAACCTGGTCAAGACAGGAGGGTGTGACTGCAAGTGCGGTAGGTAAAGGGATCCAAGGTATCGCACTGCAGGAGCCTCAACCACTGTCCTTGTCCAACAGGCATGGGATTCGTGCTCCTTGTGTGGTCGAGAGTGGGGACTGTAGGGAAGATGAGCAAATTGAACATGGCACTGTTGTTCAGAGAATCATTCAAGTTGTGGGAGAAAATACAAATGTAGTCATAGTTCGGGATACTATATTAAGGAGAATAGACAGAGTTCTCTTTAGCCAGGATTGAGAGTCTCGAAGATTGAGTTGCCTGCGTGTTGCCAAGGCTTGGAACATATGCTCTGGGCTGATGAGGAAGTCACGGTGGGAGGGCGGAGGATCCAGTGGTCATGGTTTATGTAGCCATGATGTGGAGTTCCCGGCGTTGGACTGGGGTGAGCATGGTAAGAAGTCTTACAACACCAGGTTAAAGCCCAACAGGTTTGTTTTGATATCACTAGCTTTCGGAGTGCTGCTCCTTCCTCAGGTGATTCACCTGAGGAAGGAGCAGCTCTCCGAAAGCTAGTGATATCAAAACAAACCTGTTGGACTTTAACCTGGTGTTGTAAGACTTCTTACCATGGTTCATGTAGGTACCAACGACATAGATAGAAAGAGGAAGGGGGTTATGTTTCGGCAGTTTGGGGAGTTAGGCACTAAATTAAAGAATAGAACCTCCAAAGTTATAATCCCTGGATTATTACCTGAGCCAGGTGCAAATTGGTGAAGTGTATGTAAAATTACAGACATGAATACTTGGCTCAAAGACTGGTATGCGAGAAGTGGATATTGGTTTGTGGGACATGGGCATCAGTACTGGGGAAATTGGGGTCTGTACCATTGGGATAGCCTACATCTGAATCATGCTTCAATCAGTATTCTTGTGGACCATATACTTGAGGAACTAGGTGGCACAGTGGTGCAGTAGTTAGCACTGCTGTCTCATGGTGCCGAGGGCCTGGGTTCGATCCAGGACCCAGATCACTCTCTGTGGAGTTTGAACATTCTCCCCGTGTCTGTGTGGGTCTCACTCCCACAATCCAAAGATGTTCAGTATAGGAGGATTGAACACGCTAAATTGTCCCATAATTGGGAGAAAAAAACTAGGAAGTAGAGAGGACTTTAGTGGGGGTGAGGGTTCAGTTGCTTGGAAAATTAGGAAGTCAAAGTTGAGGGTGGGAGTGTAGATTAGAGTTCAGTCTGAGTATCAACAGAAAACAGCAGGAAGGGACAGATCACATAAACATAATTCTGTACCAAGGACACATAAGCGAGACCTAACTAGGAGATGGAGGGTTCCAAGAATGGAAGGTTTAAAAAAAGACAGCGGTATATGAGAGAACGTTGGCACAGGATAGTGAGGGGTACTTGACTGTCATAGTGTGACAGGCCGGGAAAGGAAACATAAACAAAAATAGGCAACACTGAGCAAATCTAGAGTTTAAAATGACTGAAAAATAAAACAAAGCGAAATGTACTTTATCTGAATGCACAAAGCATTTGCAACTATATAAACGAGTTGCGAGCGCAGATTGCAACATATGTGTGTGATGTATTAACTATAACAGAAATCTGGTTGCAGGGTGAACATGACTGGGTGCTCAACATTCCAGGGTATAGAATGTTCCAAAAGAACATACCAAAGGGGAAAGGAGGTGGGTAGCATTGTTTATCAAGGAAGCATTCAGAGCCGTGATATAAAAGCAGTGGATAGTGATGTACAATCTGTTTGGGTTGAAATCATGAATAGTAGGGGAAGGAAGACAAGGGTGGCAGCAGTCTTTAGACCCCCAAAATGTGACATCTCAAGAGGCCAGAACATAATTGGGGAAATATTGCCATTTGAAGGGAATGGCAATTATCATAGCAAATTTTCATCTCCATATTGGTTGGACAAGCCAGACTGGCAAGGGTAGCATAGAAGAAGAATTTGTGGAGTGCATCAAGGATTGCTTTTTAGAGCAGTACGTTGTGGAACCTACCCAGGAATGAGCTCTTTTAGATTTTGTTTTTTTGTGTAATGAAGAAGGATTAATAAGGGATCTTTAGGTAAAGGATCCCGTAGTGGGTAGTGACTACAATATGATAGAATTCCAGATATAGTTTGAGGGTGAACATCATAGATCTATAATCTGTGCCTTCAACTTAAATAAAGGCAATTAAAATGGTATGAGAGAGGACTTGTCAAAGGTGAACTGGGTAAACAAGCTAAGATTCAGGTCAGTAAATGGGTAGTGTTAGATATTCTAACAGCTGGCCCATAATATATCTAAACATTCTATAAATAATGCTCAACAGGAGTTATCCCAATCAAAAAGAGGGATCCATGAGAAAGAGACAAATCCCTGGCAACAGAGGATGTCAAGGATAATGATAAATTGAAAAGCAGGATACACAAAATGGCAAGTGATAGTGAATGAATTTTGAGAGAAAACTTGCATATAAAACAAATAGTATGAGTTTCTACAAATATATAAAAATAGGAAGTGGGCAGCGAAGAGAAGGAAGGACTTTTACTGAATGACGCTGGTGAATTAATAACAGCAAACAAAGGAATGGCGGATATGCTAAATAATTTTTTTGCTTCAGACTTCACCATGGAAGACATTGCAAAAAGCCCTAAGATATCAGATAGGTTTATTTTGAATAACATGGAAGAACTTACAAATATCTCAATCACACCAGATAGAATATTACCGAAACTCAAGCGGCTGAAGGAAGACAAGTCACCAAGACCAGATGAACTGCGTGCTAGAGTTTTAATGGAAGTGGCAGAAAATATAGTGGACTCAGTGGTTGAAAATTTTGATAACCCGCTAAATTCCATGAGGGTACCAGATGATTGGCAAACAGCCAATTTGACTCCCTTGTTCAAAAATGGAGGAAGGTAGAATGCAGGGAACTAAAGGCCAGTTAGTTCAACATCTACTATTGGCAAGATGGTGGAGTCACTAATCAAAGTAGAAATAGCGAGTCAAACCTAGTCAACATGGTTTTATGAAAGGTAAACCTAAAGATTCATATAGTAACATTGAAGGCAGTTCAAAGGAGGTTCACCAGGCTAATTTCTGGGATTAGAGGGTTATCTGATCAAGAGGGACTAAATAGTCTGGGTCCATATTTCTTGGAGTTTAGAAGAGTGAGGGCGAACCTGATTCAAACATACAAGAATCTGAGCGGGCTTGGCAGGTTAGATGGTGAAATGTTTTCACGAGTGGGAGAGTCGAACAAGGGGACAGAGCTACAAGATAAAGGGCCGGTCATTTAAAACTCAGATGCATAGAAATGTCTTCTCGCAGAGGTTGGCAAATCTCTGGAATTCTCTGCCCCAGAGGGCGGTGAAGGCTGGATCATTCGAAGTATTTAAAGTGGAGGTGGATGAATATTTATTTAAGGAAGGGAGTATTTGCCATATATCTGGAACGGGTGTGCTGCAGGCTAATACCTGGGGTGGCAGGATTCTCCTCAATTGATAAATTGAGGAAACTGGGCCAGTATTCTCCAGATTTTTGAAGAAAGAGGGAAGCTATCACTGAACCTTACAAAAATCTTATAGGGTCTAGGAGTAGAGATGTGGATTGGATGTTTCCCCCTGACTGCTGAGTGTAGAACCAGGGGACATAGGTTAAGGGGCAGGGCATTTTGGACTCAGGTGAGTTTTTTTTTTTTTAATTCAGAGGAGGTTGAATCTTGGGAATTCTCAATGCTGAGAGCTACGAGAGCTCTGTCATTGAACACACTGAAAACCTAAATTGGTTGATTTCTGGATACAGATATCATCAAAGGATATGGGCAGATTGGGGGAAATGGCACAGAGGTAGATAATCAGCCATGATTTGTTTGAATGGTGGAGTGAGTTCAACAGACCAAATGTTCCTGCTCCTATTTTCCTCTGTTGTACAATTAAAAAATCTTCACTCATGCAATAAATTCCTCATTGCATTTTTGAGCAGGAATTGTGAAGAGCAAAACATTCTTCACTTGACTTAGATTCGAGCCAAGTTTGTTACAGCCACAGCACAGATAACTCACCGGTATATGATCACCGCACCAGACATCAGTTCCTCTTTGTTGCCTCACTGTAATAAAGTGACACAAACTCACAGCCATTGTCATTTTAAAACAGTGCACAGGGCTGCTTGGCAAGGATATCACAGGATGATTTCAGCTTCGAAGCTGGAGACTGCTGCTTAAATATCATGATGAATGATGAACTATTTTAATGAATGGTTATTTTTCCCTCAACAGAACTCATCTGAATGAACATGCAGTCTAGCATAACTAGAACCCCATCGGTTTGAATTGACCATATGTTGTGCACTCCAGCAAACAAATTCAGAGGGAACGAAGGATCAAATAAGTTGGGTAAGACTAAAATCATCCCTCAACAGCAAATTCCAAACGGTAGTGTCGCTGTACTTCATCCAGAAACTTATAGGGGCTTTATGCAGCTACAAGAACAAGTCATCACTGAAAATTCTGTAGTAACTCACCTCCTGACTTCCCAAAACGTGTTCACAATCCAAATGTCAGAAGGAAGAAATGTGACAGATGTGCTCCACTTACCCGGATAATTGAAACTCCAATAACATGTATGCAAGTTCAGCAACTTCCAGGACGAAGCAGCCAATTTGATTGACACCCCATGCAATAACTTAAACTTGCACTCCCTCCAATGCAGCACTCAGTGGTGCAATGTGCATTATCTAAAAGATGCACTTCAGCAACTCAGCAAGGACATACCCAGAATTACCCTGAGCAGTGAAATGCCTGCTGAACCGAGGCATATGGCCATCAGAAGAATCCAAATGGAAGGGAAACCCAGTGCCCATTCTAGACCAGATTTACTGCTCACTCAGTGCTCAACCACTGCCTCCACCCCTAGTACACAGAAATTGAATTTCAGCCCCATTGTTGCAAGTCTCATCAATAACAGGCTGGTGAGAACAATAATCAAAATTGAGACGGAATATGTGATCAGCTAAGTCTGCATGTGACTGACAAGCCTTGTTCAATTGGGGAGGCAGTGGTGTAGTGGTACTGCCACTGGGTAATGCTCTGGGGACCCAGGTTTGAATCCCACCACGGCAGATGGTGAAATTTGAATTCAATAAAAAAAATCTGGAATTAAAAGTCTAAAGATGACCATGAAACCATTGCTGATTGTTATAAAAAACCAGCAGGCTCACAAATGTCCATGAGGGAAGGAGATTTGTCATCCTTATGCTGGCCTACATGTGACTCCAGACACACAGCAATGTGGTTGACTCTTAAATGCAGTAATAAATGCTGACCCAGCCCAGTGACGCTCATATCCCATGAATAAATAAAAATAAATTGAAGTGTATCATTAGTCCTGGCAAACATAATTCAGGAAATGATAGCGAGGGCTGTGTTCAAACTAAATAATCTCCTTCCACCCAGAGAAGTGGTCAGATTGCAAACATGAAAATGAAAATCATAATAATAATCTTTATTGTCACAGGTAGGCTTACATCAACACTGCAACAAAGTTACTGTGAAAAGCCCCTAATCGCCACATTCTGGCTCCTATTCGGGTACACAGAGGGAGAATTCAGAATGTCCAAATTAACTAACAGCACATCTTTCGAGACTTGTGGGAGGAAACCGGAGCACCCGGAGACACAGGGAGAACATGCAGACTGCACAGACAGTGACCCAAGCTGGAAATCGAACCTGGGACCCTGGAGCTGTGAAGCAACAGTGCTAAGTATTGTGCTACCATGCTGCCCCATCTAGAAATCAGAAAGAGGCAGTTCTGAAAGACATTGAGAAAATACTCCTGGATATCATAGATTTGGAATTTTATTTTTGTCCACTCAAGAGCATAGCTGACTGACTTCCTCCGATGAAAAACAAATGGTTTCAGGGATTCTTCCCATCAGTGGAAACAAAATCCAACTGTCAATCATGGAATCCCTACAGTGCAGAGGGGAGCCACCCAGCTCATCAAGTCTGCACCGATCCTCTGAAAGAACACCCCACTCAGGTCCATTCCCACCGTCCCAAATCTGTAACCTCATCTAACCTGTATATTCCTGGACACCAAAGGGCAATTTTATCATGGCCAATCCACCTAACCTGCACATCTTTGGCCAGTGGGGGGAAACCAGAGCACCCAGAGAAACGCACGCAGACATGGGAGAAAGTGCAAACTCCACACAGACCGTCACCCAAGGCCGGAATTGAACCTGGCTCCCTGGCACTGTGAGGAACACTGTTCTACTGTGTCAAAATTAACATTGTTCAGTTCAGAATGTGGTTTACAGCAGCAATGACAGTGAACTCCAATCTCTGTCACTGCTGAATTTGCTGGTGTTTTAGAAGCTTGGGCGACCGAGTGCATCACAATCCCACAAGCAAATAGTCTCTCCTCTTTTTGAGTTCACTGGAGCTCCAGGTTAGATAAACAGGCATAGAGCTTCACACAGGCAGTGCAAGACTGTTGTTTTTTAATTTTATCTTAAATAAGGAAACTGAGGTGGAGATGTTTCGGGAGGAAATTCCAAATGTTGGGGCCGCAAGCAGCTTATGCCCCAGCTACCAATGGCGGAACAATTACTGTTGGCAATGCACACAAGGCCAGAATTCAAGCAGCACATCGAATTTGAAGGCCTTTGGGCAGGAGGAGGTTCCAGCCTGATCCATAGAGATAGGAACAGGGGGCGGGATTCTCTCAGCACACGCCAGGTCGGAGAATCGCCGGGCCAGGCGCGAACCGCGCGACGGCTCCCTGAGGCCGGTCTGCAAATTCTCTGGTGAGTGGAGAATTGGCGCCGGGGCGGTCGACGAGGCGCCTGTCAGGGTCCACTCTATACAGCCCCTCCCGGGATGGGCCGAGTGGCCGTCCAAAAAAGCCCGAGTCCCGCCGGTGCCGTTCACATCTGGTCTTACCTGGCGGGCCCTCGGAATCCATCCTGTTGGGGGCAGCCTGGTGGGGGTGGGCGGGGGCTCCGATCCCGGGGGGTGGCCTCCCACCGTGGCCTGGCCCGCAATCGAGGCCGACCGATTGGCGGGTTGGCCTCTTGTGGTGGGGCCTCTTTTGCACCGCGCTGGCCCCTGTAGCCCAACGCCATGATGCGTCGGGGCCAGTGCGGAGAAGGGAGCTACCGTGCATACGCGCATTCGTGCTGGTCGCAGTGTGCATGTGCGCATTTGTGCCGGTCGCAGCGCGCATGCGCAGGCCCGTGGTGCCCATTTGACGACGGTTACAGCAGCTGGAGCAGTGTGGGTCACTCCAGTGCCATGCTGGCCTCCTGTAGGGTAGAGGATTGCTACACATAGCGGTCCACTGATGCTGTCTTAAACTCTCCAGTTTTTACGATGACGTCAATACTCTGCCTTCAGATGGGAGAATCCCGCCCAGGTTTTAAAAAACCCATTCACGGAATGTTGGTATGGCTGGCTAGGATAGCATTCATTGCCCAACCAAAGTTGCCCTTGAGAAGGTGGTGCTGAGCAGACCTCTTGAAGAACTGCTGCAGTCCCTGAAGTGTAAGTACACCCACAGTGCTGCTGGGAAGGAAGTTCCAGGATTTTGACCCAGCGCAGTGAAAGAACAACGATATTCGTCCAACTCAGGATAGTGAGGGAGATTATGGAGGGAGCTGAAAACATGAATGAAAATTTGAAACTTGAAGCATTGCGCAACTGTGATTATCGTTGGAAGCTTGTCTTGTCAGGTATGACACGCATTCTGGGCAGCTTGCAACCACAAAACAAAATTTAAAAATCAGCTAAAAATCAGAAAGTAGCAGTTTTGCAAGATATTGGAGGAAAGAGTCACAGAGTTAATGGAATTGGAAGGTTTCTTAATTTGTTTCACTCGAAGAATGTAGATGACTCATTTTTTTTCCAGTGAACATATATCTGATGGCCTTGCCTTTGTGAAATACCTTGGCTCAACAAACCTGATTGATCAAATATTTAATTAGAATGGTAAATGCCAGTCCAAGTGTACAGGTTAACATCAGCAGAGCCAACATCTGACTGGCAACATTAACATGGTTCAGGTCTTTTTGGATTGTAATTAACAGCAGCTACGAGAGCAAAATAAATTCCCTGCATTCATTTGTGGATTTGCTGGTGCTTTAGTAAGTTAGATGATTGGGTGAATCCCTTCCCACACCGGGAGCACGTGAATGGCCTCTCCCCACTGTGAACTCGCTGGTGTGTCTTCAGGTTGGATAAACGGGCAAATGTCTTCACACAGCCGGGGCACTTGAAAGGTCTCTCATTGGTGTGGACTCGCTGATGTGTCAGCAGATGGAAGGACTGAGAGAATCCCTTCCCACACACAGAGCAGGTAAATGGCTTCTCCCCAGTGTGAACCCGTTGGTGTGTTAGTAGGTTAGAAGACTGACTGAATCCCTTTCCACAAATAAAGCAGGTGAATGGCCTCTCTCCTGTATGAACGCGCTGGTGTTTCAGAAGGTTGGATGAACGGGTAAATGTCTTCAGACAATGTGGGCAACTGTACGGCCTCTCCCCTGTGTGCACGCGCTGGTGTGTCAGCAGGTGGGAGGACTGAGTGAATCCTTTCCCACATACAGAACAAGTGAAGGGCTTCTCCCCAGTGTGAAGCTGCTGATGTTTCTGTAGGTTGGACGATTCTCTGAAAGTCTTCCCACATCGTGAGCAACTGAACGGCATTTCCCCAGTGTGACTACGCTGATGAATCTCCAGCTGAGATGGATAATTGAACCCCTTCCCACAGTCCCGACATTTCCACGGTTTCTCCATAGTAGTCCGGGTTGGAAGATCCGTTGAAGACTTGTCCATACACAGAACACATGTACAGTTTCCCTTTGTGGTGATTTGTTTTAGGCTGTGTAACTGGTTAAAGTTGGTGCACTGGAACACTCCCACTCTCATGTGAGTCTCTGTGTTTCAGTGCTTTTCCAGTCACATTGATGCTCAAAATCTTGTGCCACAAGCAGAACAAACAAACATACCTCCTTTCACCTTCAAAGGGTGATGATATTCAGCTGCTGGTGAACAAATTGGTTGTGCCAGATCTCGATGTGATGTTTGGTTTGAGGGTCCTGCATTCATCCTCTCCTTAAAATACCCTGTAAAAGTAGTTTACAGAAGTTGTTAAACAAAGCACAGGGCAGAAATGTGGAACAGACAATTCTAGTCATTAGGGAACATTCTTTCTTTCCTTCTTCTCCACAGTTGTCTAAGACCCCATGGTACACACTCTCCCACCTCACCATGCTGAAATTCAACCTATCTCACACTATTTACAGCAGGGGTTCCCAAAGTGGGGTCTGTGAAGGACTTCCAGAAGTTCTCTGGAGCTGGCGACTGCCAAGTGACTGCAAAATGATCATATGAAAGAAGCACCCACCAATTTCAAAAAGAATTACAGCAAAGAAGTAGATCAATCAGTGAAGGGACTCTTGGACCACAGGATGCTGACATGACTAGTCAGTCTATCAGCATCCAGTAGTCCGCGGTGTTTCTCTGAATGTCCCGTTTAATTTATTTCCTCTCATTGTTGCTGGGCAGTAAAGTCCACAGCCAACAGTGAAGACTGATCCTGAGGTGGTAGTTGGTAGGAAAATGAGGCAGCAAAAAGCATCGAGAAGTAGTGGCAGGGTAGAGAGGTGGTGGAGGAGCCATGGGAAAGGAGCCGGGTTGGTGGTGGTGAGGGGGGGGACGGGGACGGGGAGGGGGGGGGGGGGTTAGAGGGGGGGGAGAAACATGCCCCAGAGAGTAAGAGGGGGAAGCATGCCCAGAGAGAGAAAGAGAGTGTGGACATGCCCCAGAGTGAGAAAGAAGGGGGAGCGTGCCTGAGCCTTCCTAATTCTACCTTCCAGCTCTTCGTCTTAGCACCCAGGGTAACAGCACCTGAAGAACAAATCTGGTGTTCTTGATTGTTAAGGGGTTCAGGGGTTATGGGGAAAAGCAGGAGAATAGGGATGAGGAGCATATCAGCCATGATTGAATGGCAGAGCAGACATGATGGAACGAACGGTTTGTTGAGTGGGCCACTTGCCAACATTTAGCCGAAAGACATGATGATTTATCAGAACAATGGCCAATGTTGTGCCATAAGGCATCATGGGAAAGAGGACAATGACAATGACTAGCTTCAAAGAAGCTAACAAGAAAACTGTTGCCCTGTGCAAAATGCATTTTGTGGAGCCAGACAGAGTGGTGACTTGTAGCTGATGTATAATGCAGCTGGTGAAGTCTTAGAGAAATGTTAAAAGGTGTAAAGGTAAATCAACCTGACTGTGACTTTTCAATTCTGCCAATGGTCTTCAGTTGTGGACAGCAGAGGCACCGACATATTGGCACCCCAGATGGGACATGTCTAAGTTTAGAGGTGGTTAGTAATCCACCTCGTAGCCAAATATCTGAACCACACAGACTGAGCCCGAATCAAGAGGGCAGTAGCCCCATGTGATGTACATGATTAAGTGGGTGAAGGAAGCCAAAGATAAAGAGCCGGGTAGCTGATTTGTTCCGAGGACATGTTTGAACTACAGATGTTGCAGACAGAATTGTTAGAATTAAAAGATTAAAATGACTAATGCTTAATAGTAAAAGTAAGCTCCAATAGTCAGCCTTGAGGGGTGGTCAGCAAACCTCAAGTGCATGGACGAAAAGAGACCAGATGGGAAGTTAGCGACAAGGGTACCTGGAAAGGCGTTAAAAACGATTAAAGAGCGACACTCTCGTCTTCCTCTCTGCCAGAAACCGGTGCCAGACCCTAAATACGATTAATTTTTGTGTTGATTAACTAAACTAATTAATGGCTGGATCACAGCCAGAATGGAAAAAGGCAGTCAGGGAGTACCTAAACTGTAAATGGCCCAAATGGATAGCTAGGTTTTTGAAAGAAATTAACAGGTCTGCGATTGGTCGGACAGAGACAGTGGGAAGCCCACTCAGAGTTAGGAAACGGCCCGTCAAATTATTAAATAGCTAAAGCTTTACTTAGTTGCGTGGGAGAATGGGCAGCAGGGTAGCACTGTGGTTAGCACTGTTGCTTCACAGCTCCAGGGTCCCAGATCTGATTTCCGTCTTGGGTCTTTCTGTCTGTGTGGAGTCTGCACGTTTCCCCATGTCTGTGAGGGTTTCCTCCGGGTGGTCCAGTTTCCTCCCACAAGTCCCAAAAGATGTGCTGTCAGGTGAATTGGATATTCTGAATTCTCCCTCTGTGTAACCGAACAGGTGGCGGAATGTGGTGACTAGGGGCTTTTCTCAGTAACTTCATTGCCTGCTTGTGACAATAAAGATTATAAAATATATAAAAAAAGAATGATGTGATGAAGAAATGGAGATAGCAATTTTGAGACATAATGAAGAAATTGAGATAGAGAATTTAAAACAAGAGTGGGCAAATTACAAACGGAGACTAGAAAACATAACCAGGAAAAGGAGCGAGCTGCTCGTGAACAAAGATCAGCCCAGAAATAAATTTAAAAGGTTGATTCGGAGATGTGTTACGTTACAAGCAACCGTAGAAGTGCTGCATCAAACAAATATAACCTTTTAACATCAAACCCACAGGTGTCAGCATAAGACACATAAGTTGAAGTCACAGCTCCAGGTCCAGAGGGATCTGATGTGCATCTTTGGAGCTGGAGGACGAAGGAATACGGAAGAAGGTGAGGTAGATTGGGGTGGACTGGGTGAAGCCACGCAAATCTTCGGCGATTGGGAGGAAGTAGAGAAGCCTGACCCTCCTCCTCGGTCTGAACATCCTAGCCGCAGCCGCTCCACAACCAATTCCCATGAACCCCATGGCACAACACAGACTGGGGGCATGAGTATGACATGCCATAGAGAGTGGCTCAGTTAGCAGAAATCGCAGAAAGGATCCCGGCATATAAACCATCTGCGGATCCTCAAGAGTTCTTTAATTACATCCATTAAAGAGATTTCTTCACGGTTTAAACGCAGATGAGAAGAAAGAAGAAAACTTGATGTGTTTAGGTTCGGCTCTTTGCTCAGCCATACCAGACCCGGGAGAACACTTGAGGAAATGAAAATGGCAATACTAATGGCTCTGGGATACAGTAGCGAGGACCAGGCATAAAGTCTGAATCAGTGCAGACAAAGGAAAAGGGAATATCACACGCCTTTTGCTAACCCCCTATGGATGCTAATTCTCCAGGGCTGTGACACTACAGTTAAGAGAATCAGAACACCTGTCTTCCTCGCAGACAATTTCAGTCACGAGGGGGAGCAGCATGAATACCAAGTTGACAGCGAGCGGTCCCAAGGGACCATTTGTGTCAAAACAAAAAGCCCGGGGCACGAAAGCCTGGATCGGGGAGTCGGGGCTGTCGCCACCCCCAACCTGAAACGTTTTCTCGAGGCACAGGTGGCAGATAAGGATTTGAAACAGATCAGGAATGGAGTGTTTCCAACATCTTGTAACAAATGGAGAGCTAAAATAGTAATAGAGGACGGTCTTGTCATTAAGGACGGAAGTTACGTGGTGCTGATCCAGGTTCGGAACCAGATAGTCTCTCATTGTCATGATGTCCAGGGACACCAAGGTGTCAATACATCTATGGAAAGAATTAAAAGTTTATGTTGGGGGCCCAAAGTAGATGGAGATATAAAGCGTAGTGAAAAATGGTCTGGTCTGTGCCCAAAATAATCCAGATTGCAATGCTGAGAAAGGAGAGTTTAGACACACCAGGCCAGTAAATGGGCCACGGACATTGAAAACATGTTTCTTTCCAATCAAGGGGCAATTTAACATGACCAATCCACCTACCTTGCACATCAATGGGTTGTGGGGGCGAGACCCGTGTAGACATGGGGAACAACTGTAAACTCCACACGGATAGTGAGCTGTGGCTGGGGTCGAACCCGGATC
Organism: Scyliorhinus torazame; assembly: GCF_047496885.1. Classification (NCBI taxonomy): domain Eukaryota; kingdom Metazoa; phylum Chordata; class Chondrichthyes; order Carcharhiniformes; family Scyliorhinidae; genus Scyliorhinus; species Scyliorhinus torazame. Next base: position 174,834,005 of record NC_092720.1, on the reverse strand, counting down.
CTCAGCGTTGTGAGGCAGCAGTGCTAACCACTGCAGCACCATGCCGCCTCCATGGACGAATTGATAAATAGACTCCATGTGCAAGGCCACCATGTGAGCGGGGTTATAGATAAGTTCTGCTCATCATTGATATCTTTATTAAATAGATTGAAGCATTCTCTACCTGGACAAACACGGAAAAAGTAAAAGCTGATGTGTTTGTACAGCAGGGGTCCTCTAAATGGGGAATGCCACGTAACATTGAATCAGACCAAAGGACTCATTTCACCGTTCAGGTGAAGCTGAATTTAATGACCCTATTCAACATGAAACAGTAATTCCATATAGTCTATCCCCCACAGTACAGCCTTCGCCCCACGGTGTAGCAGTGTAGTGGAAAGAATGAAACTAAATGTCAAAAATATGATTCGGGTAACTGTCCAGCAAAATAACTCTACTTGGAATGTAGTCCTGACCATTGTCCTAAAGATAGTACAAAATATCGTATCCAGCTCATCAGGTTTTAACCCCCATGTCCTGGTGACAGGACATTCCATGAGAGCAGTGGAACCCTTGTTGAGATTGGATATGTCAGGGCCAGAATTGACAGCTGTCAGCCAGGGAAAGGCTTAACAACAATTGATGGATAATATCCAAGCCACCCTTTTGGCTGATGCTGTTAATGTGGGACAGAAAAAGAAGGGTAGCGAAGCAAGTTTTGATGAGGAGTTCAAACCTGTTGGGTATGAGATTGGGAACAAAGTATTGCTTCAACTTCACCAACAAGAAACTGCCCCTAAATATAGTGGACCACATTCTTGTCATGTGAGAGTACCTTTTGAGAACTGGATGTTTAAGCAATATACCTTTAAGAAAACAGTGATGTCATAGAGTGGGTGGAGCTCAGTTCAGCCATTTTTGAAGTTTCAGTTAAAAAGTGCCTGGCTGGTTTTGTTGAGAGCAGCTAAAAAGTGCCTGGCTGGTTTTGCTGAGAGCAGTTTAAAAGTAGAAAGCCAGTTTGAGACAGCAGCTTGAGAAGTTCTGGTTTGCTGTGATCTGCTTGAAGGGAGAAAGCCAGGTTTGCGAAAGCAGCTTGGGTGTGCCTGTGTGTTTCCAGAGAGTTTGCAGGAAGAAAGCAAGGTGCTGGAGCTGAAGTCAACCAAGCATAATATCTCTGCCATAAAACAGAAAATATATATTAACTGTGACTGGTGTGTTACTGTTTTGAAGGTTTGAAGTCTCTTGGAAGTTTGAAGGAACATTTTCAGGAATTATTTACTGTTGCAATATTTTCTGAGTTATCTTTGAAGTAAGGGGTGTTAAGAGATCCAATGTTTATTTAAAATGTTAAGTTGAATTCATGGAATAAACTGTTGTGTATTTAAAAACCAACGTGTCCATAATTGTAATCCCACACCTAGGGGAAAAGCCGTGTGCTAGGAAAAGCAACAAATCCATTAAAGGGAGAGGTTGGTTGAACTCCATGATATGTTTTTGGGGTTCTGAAAACGCCTCGCCATAACATTCTATAGTAGACAAACCAAGTCCTTCGGTTTACAAAGTCTTGTTAGACTCTGGTAAAACGGGGTGGCACCATGTAAACCGGTTAAAGCAATTCAAATCTTGGTGGATTTCCGTGGCGGCCATGGAATGAGTGGTTGCACATTTAGTGGCACCCACTCAAAGTAGATTTTTATTGGCCCTTCCCACCTGAATGGTATGTGTTTGAGGGCAAAAGGTGCATGAGTGCCCAAGGAAGGTAATACTCCTCTGATGAGGTCGGTGTATGGATCAATGGATGAGAAATGCCACGAGAAATAGAGAGCAGCTGAAGCAGGAAAGTCTTTGTGGTGCGATACATGTGAAGATGGTGGAGGGCAAGGGGGCAGATCTGCCCACCCAGTGGTCGACGGAGCAGCTGCTGGAGTTTTTATATGGCAAATTCCACCAGCAGAGGAATTGGGCTTTGGAGGATTTGCCCAAGGTGGTGGAGCCGCTTAGGGCGGTGATTGGGTGGTGCAGAGGCAGGAGGCTCAGGGTCTGGTGATCTAGGTGGAGGATCAGCTGGAGGCTGAGATGGGGATGGTCATCGGCAGCCAGAACAGGCTGAGATACAAAAGAAATAGGAGAACCTGGAGAACCACTCGAGGAGGCAGAATTTGAGAATTGCTAGGATGCCTGAAGGCATTAAGGGAGCGGAGGGCGCCATGCTGGAGAAGCTAACAGGGGAGGGAACCTTTGATCGGCCCCTCGAGGTGGATCGGGCACGCAGGGCGCTGGGGAATTGCAGAGGGTGATGGTGGTGAGGCTGCATCGGTTTCTGGATAAAGAGAAGATCCTGAGGGAGGTAAGGCAGACCATGAAATGCACCTGGGAGGGGAGTGAGTTACATATTCACCAAGACCTGGGTGCAGAGCTGGCAAAGGGGAGGGTCAGGTCCAATCGGATAACGGGGCCCTCTACAAGGAGGTGAAGTTCAGGATTTTTTACCCTGCCCACTTGTGGGTGACAAATCAAAAACAGGAATTTTATTTTGGCTCACCGGAGTGTGAGGAAGGCCCAGGCGGTGGCAGACATCCGAGGGTGCGCCTGGAGGGGTACATGATGCGGGCCGAGGGCTGGCTCGAGAAGGGGTATAGCTGATTGACAGGGGAGGGGGACGGGTTGCCCCCAGACCAGGCTGGTCATGCATAATGTCAGAGATTGGGCCAGTTGTCACGTGTGTTGACACATTTGAGGAGTCTGAAGGCGGAATGTCAGGGGCAAGGCGTGTGGAGTGGAATTGGGTTGGTTCTTGGTTTGGTTTTGGAAGGGGATTGCTGACATGGGTATGGTTGGTGTGGGGCAGTTGGGAAGGGAGAGATGGTGGTGGTGGACATCTGAGGGTATGCCTGCGGGAGCGCGTGACGCGGGCCAAGGGCTGGCTTCAAAAGGGATATGGCTGTTGGGTGGGGTTGCTGGGTTGTGGGGATAGGGTGGAGGTGTGGCCTTGGGTAGGGTGCTCTTTCCAGGAGCCGGTGCAGACTCGATGGGCCAGTTGGCCTCCTTCTGTACTGTAAATTCTATGATAATCTATGATAATTTATGGTGCATCTGTAAAAGTTGGTTAGAGTCAATATGGACATGCCAAATTTCCTTAGTTTCCTGAGAAATTATAGGCACTGTGAGCTTTCTTGGTTGTAGCGTTGATGTGGATGGACGACGACAGATTGTTGATGTGCACAACTAGGAATTTGAAGCTGTCAACCATCTCCACCTCGGTACCACTGATACAGACAGGGGTGTGTACGATGCTTTGCTTCCTGGAGTGAATGACCAGCTCTTTGGTTTTGCTGACATTGAGGTCGAGATTGTTGTCGTCACACCACTAGGTTCTCTATCTCCCTCCTGTACTCTGACTCAGAGGTTCATCGTTATATGAAATCTGACCCACTACGGTCGTGTCATCAACAAACTTGCAGATGGCGTTGGAGCCAAATGTTGCCACACAATTGCGTGTGTATAGGGATTATAGTAGGGGCTAAGTACGCAGCCTTGCAGGTCCCCGGTATTGTGGAGTATCGTGGAGGAGGTGTTGGTGTTATTTTCACGCATCTGAAGAGCTTGAAGACCGACATTGTGTTCTTGCAGGAGACGTACCTGAAGTTGGGGATCAGACGAGGCAGTGGCAGGGGTGGGTGGGGCAGGTGTTCCACGCAGGGTCAGACATGCAGATGGGGGGAGTGCAGTGTTGGTTAAGAGAGTGGCTTTGGAGGTGGGGCAGATTGTGGCCAATCCGGGGTGTAGGTATGTGATGGTCGGTAGGAGGCTGGAGGGGATGCGGGTGATCCAGGTGAATGTTTTTATCCCAAATTGGGACAACGTGGACTTCATGAGGCAGGTGCTAGGGAGAATCCTAGACCTGGACACACATTGGCAAATCATGGGGGGGACGATTTCAATACGGTCCTAGATCAGAGTTTGGACAGGTCAAGCTGAAAATCGTTGAGTGTGTTGGCGGTGGCGAGAGTTGGAGGGTTCATGGAGCACATGGGGGAGAAGACGGTGCGGACCTGTGGAGGTATGCGAGGCCGATGTGGAAGGAGTTCTCGCACTTTTTCCATGTGCACCGGGTGCATTCCCAGATCAACGTTTTTGTTCTGGACAAGGTGCTGCTGGCGGGGTGGCCGAATCGTACTCGGCGATTGTCGTTTCTGACCATGCGCCGAACTGGGTGGATTTGCGGGTGGTACAGGGCCAGTCCCAATGGCCGCATTGGAGGTTGGATGTGGGACTGCTGGCGGATGAGGGTGCGTGAGAATGTGTGAGAGCGGGTGAGGGCTGCCATTCCGGGGTATGTAGAGTTGAACGGTACGGGGGAGGTCACAGCTGCCATGCTGTTGAGGCACTTAAAGCAGTAGTTGGGGGAAAGATTATTTTGATCCGGGCATGCATGTAGAGCATGGAGCATGAGGAGAGGGCAAGTCTGGTAGAGGAGATTCTGAGAGTCGATCGGAGGTACTCAGTGGCCCCGGAGGAGAGGTTGCTAAAGGAGGGGCAGAGGCTCTAGATGGAGTTTGGGTTAGTGAAGGCTGTGGGGCAGTTGCAGAGGGGCAGTGTATGAGTACGGGGAAAAGGCAAGCAGGATGCCGGCATATCAGCTGAGGAAGCAGGCAGCCGTGAGGAAAATTGGTAGGATGCGTAACAAGAGGGGTGGAGTGGTGACAGATCCAGAAGGGGGGTGAATGGGCATTTGTGGCCTTTTATAGGAGGCTGTATGAGTCGGAGCCCCCAGTCGGGGAGGCGGCGATGTACAGTTCCTGAATGGGCTGGAGTTGTCCAAGGTGCAGAGTAGGGGGGGGGGGCCTGGTTGGGCTGAGGGAGGTGATGGATGGTATGGGTGCGATGCAGGCGGGAAAGGCTCCAGGGCCGGTCGGGTTTCCAGTAGAGTTTTAGAAAAGGTTTGTTATGGAGATGGGGCTATTGTTGGTCAGGACGTATAATGAGGCAAGAGATAGGGGAAGCTTCCCCCCCACCTTGTCACAGGCATAGATCTCCCTTATCTGAAGAAAGATAAGTACCCGGAACAGTGTACTGCCCGATATTGCTGCTGAACGCTGATGTGAAGTTGTTGACAAAGTTCTTAGCGTCGCGGATTGAGGACTGAGAGTCAGGGGTGATTGGAGAGGACCAGGCGGGATTTGTGAAGGGAAGGTAGCTGTTGGCGAATATGCACAGGTTGCTTAATGTACTTATAATGCCCTCGGAGGGGCAGGAGGTAGAAGTAGTAGTGACAACAGACATGGAGAAGGCCTTTGATCGGGTGGAGCTGGCGTATTTGTTGGAGGTGCTGGGGCGGTTCGGGTTTGGGCAAGAGTTTGTGGATTGGGTTCAGCTGTTGTACAGGGCTGGTGGCAAATGTTCGGATGAACCGGATGGGTGCGGGGTACTTTGGGTTACATCGGGAGATGAGGCAGGGGTGCCTGCTCTCCCTGTTGCTTTTTGCCTTGGCGATAGAGCCATTGGCACTTAGGGCATTGAGGGATTGAGCAGGGGTATGTGTTGGGGGTTGGTGCTGAGCATAGAGTTTCGCTATATGCGGATGATTTGTTATTTTACATCTTTGTTCCGGTGGGCAGCATTGGAGGGTTTATGGAGGTTTGGAGGGAATTTGGCCGGTTTTGGGGCACAAATTGAACATGGGGATGGGTGAGGTGTTCCCCATCAATGCTAGAGGGCAAGAAATGAGGTTGGGTGAGTTGTTGTTCAGGGTGGTGGGGCGAGTGGTTGTGTACTTAGGAATCCAGTTGATGCTGAGAATACAAATTGAACTTGACACGACTGGTGGAGGGAATGAAGGCAGATTTTAAGAGGTGAGATGTGTTGTCACGGTCACTGGCATGCAGATAGTGAAAATGATGGTGTTGCCCAGGTTCTTGTTCCTTGACCTCAGCATCTTTGTTACCAAGTCCTTTTTCAGGAAGCTGAACGGTATAATTTTAACGTTTAGGTGGACGGGGAAGACCCCACGGGTGAAAGGGGTGTTCTTGGAGAAGGGGCGAGGTGAGGGAGGGGGACTGGTGTTGCCGAATTTCCTAAATCATTATTGGGCGGTGAACATTGTAATGGGGAGAAAATGGGCTGTGGAAAGGATAACAGGACGGATGGAGGCGTTATCGAGTTGGGGGACGGGTTTCCGTTGTTGGTATCTCTTCCATTCTTGCTGGTTACGTACATTGTGAGCCCAGTTTTGGTTTCGGAATTACGGGTGTGGAGCTACTGCAGGCAACATTTTGGGCTGGGGAGGGGGGGGATGACGTTGTGGGCGACAATGTGGGACAACTCTCCGCCCCGCCAGTCCAGTTATCTGGTGCAGCGCACCAGCACCAGCAGTGGGATTCTCTGTCCCATCAGTCGGCCAACGGAGTTTCCCATTGTGGGCAGTCCCACACCGTCAGGAAATTCCCGGGCGTGGGTGCATTGTCGGCGCAACGGAGAATTCCGCCAGCGGAGATTCCAGCACCATGGCTGGGATTCTCCAAAATCCCAGCCAAGTGTTGACGCTGGCGTCAAAACCAGCGTGCGCAACGCCGGCGTTAATGGGCTTCCAGGTCCAGGCATTCACCCCTTCCTAGGGGGCTAGAACAGCGCCGAAGTGCTGTCTGCTGCTCCGGCGCTGAAGCCGTTACGCGATAGCCGGCATGGGTCCGCGCATGCGTGGGCCACGGCCGGCGCAGGTCCGCGCATGCGCGCCACGGCCATCTCCGCGGCGCCCCCGGGCAACATAGCGGAGCCCTACAGGGGCCGGCGCGGAGGAACCTAGGCCTCCCCTTCGGAATGAGCCCGCCCGCTGGTCGGTTGCCCCGATCGCGGGTCTGGCCACGTGGAGGCCCCCCCCCCCCCCCCCTGGAGTTGACTGCCCCTGCCCCTGCCCCCCCACCAGGACGGCCCCGCAGCTAGAGCGGCGAGGTCCTGCTGGGTAGGACCATATGTAAACGACGCCGGCGGAACTCGGTGGGCACTCGGCCCGTCGAGCGTGGATAATCGCCAGGGGTGCCGCTTTCAATGGCGCCCGAATGGCGACACGGCGACCGCACAGGCGCGACTGCCTCTTATTCTCCGGTCGTCGGAGAACTGGTGGCCCGGCGTCGGAGCAGAGTGGCGGGATTCGTGGGCACCCCCCCGCCGATTCTCCGACCCGGGCAGTGGCAGCAGGGGTACTTTAGGCACTTGTTTATAGGGGGAAAGTTTGCGGGGCTGAAGGAGTTGGTGAAATTGTACGAGTTGCCCAAGGGGAATGGCTTTAGGTATATGCAGGTGAGGGTTTCCGTGAGGAGAGAGGTACCGTCCTTCCCGGGGCTTCCCCCTTTTGGTGTTGCAGGACAAATTGTTGTTGGAGGACGATATAGGGGAAGGGATGGTGTTGGATATTTGCAAGAAATTGATGAAGAGTGAGGGTGGTCCAATGGAGGAGATTAAGTGCAAATGGGAGGAGCAGCTGGGAAGGGAGGTGTGGGATGTGGGGAGAGGCCTTGCGGAGGGTGCACGTGTCCTTGTAGTGTGCAAGGTTGAACCTCATCCAGTTTAAGGTGGTGCATAGAGCCCACATGACGTTGGTGAGGATGAGCAGGTCCTTTACGGGAGTGGAAGACGGGTGTGGGCAGTGTGCGGGGGAGGGGCGCACCACAAATTATATCCACATGTTTTGGGGTTCTGGGAGGGGCATCAGACTTTATGTCCGAGGTTCCGGGTAATGGGAGTGGCCCCAGTCTGGAGGTGCTGATATTCGGTATGGCGGAAGATCTGAGAGTCTAGCTGGGGAGAGAGGCTGATGTTTGGCCTTTGCCTCCCTGATAGCCCAGAGACCGAGTTTGTTGAGCCAGAGCCGCCGAAGGCGGTGGTATGGGTGAGTGACCTGGTAGAATTCCAGCGGTTGGAGAAGTTCGCTTTGCGGGGTGTCGCTAGAGGGTTCACCCGGAAGTGGAAACCGTTCATTAATTTCTCTATTATTGAAGGGTCACCGGGGGGGGGGGGGGGTTATTGAAGGGTGACCGGGGGAGGGGGGCTCACACCGCCATGGACCCGGCTTCGATTCTGATCTCAGGAGACAATTGTGTGGCGTTTGTACGTTCTGTCTGCGTGGATTTCCTCTGCCTGCTCTGGTTTCCTCCCACAGTCCAAAGATCCAAAGATGTGCAGGTTAGCTGAAGTGACCATCCTAAAATTGGTGTACGCAAGGTGGGGTTATGAGGATAGAGGCAGAGGATTAAGCCCAGGTAGGGTGCTCTATCGGAGCAAGGGCTGGCGCATGATGGGCCGAACAGCATCCTTCTGTACTGTAAGGATTCTATGATTCCATGATTCCACATGGGGTGTTAATATAGGGAGTTCTATGTGGGGTGTTGATCTAGGGAGAGGTTGGGGATTTGTGGCTGTTTGTTCGGTTTGGTGTATTGGTCTTCTGATATTTTTGTGTATATGTGTAAACAGACTTGAATAAAAGTATATTTTTTAAAAGCTATTCAACTCTCAGGGTAATCGTTAGCACTGTTGCTTCACAGCGCCAGGAACCTGGGTTCAATTCCTGGCTTGGGTCACTGTCTGTGCCAATCTGCACGTTCTCCCTGTGTCTGCATGGGTTCCCTCGGAGTGCTCTGGTTTCCTCCCACAAGTCCCAAAAGACGTGCTGTCAGGTGAATTGGGCATTCTGAATTCTCCCTCAGTGTACCCAACCAGACGCCGGAGTGTGGCAACTAGGGCCTTTTCACAGTAACTTTATTGCAGTGTTAATGGAAGTCTACTTGTGACACAACAAAAGATTTTTGCTGGATATAGGCAGGAATCAGCAGTGACACCTTCTGCTCCTCCCCTAGTAGAGAATGGAGAATCTGCAGGTGCTGCCACCCGTTCTACTCAGGAGACAGGCTCAAGGTGGCGCCGAGAAGCAAAATCCCGAAGGAGATACCCCAGGTTGAGAAAGTGAAAAAGAGAAAGGGGAGAAGATTAATCCGATAAGACACCAGTGAAGAAGAAATTTTGGCTGATTAGCTAGCAAGATCAAAAGTGTAAGTAAGAGCATGCAGTATCTTGCTCTCAATAATAGATATGAAAAGATGGACTGGTGGAACTATAGCATTAACAGAAATAACCATTTATGAAATTACACCATGATATCCAAAACTCAAGAAGCAGGAGATGTGAAAACATGAAACAGTGTCTGATGGGGAAACAACATAAATTAATAGACTGTGATGACCATAACAGGACCAGCAAATGGTAGTTTCCGGAGGATTATTGGAAAAACAATGTATGATGATGTGCACCGTGAATAAGTACCAGTAATTGTAAATGTTTCAAAGTTCGGACTCCCGAATTGAAGTGCTACCCAGATCAAAAGGTTATATAACCGACAGACGAAAATATTGTTAGGCCAAAAAGCAGGGAATGATGAGAAAGAGAGATGAAATATACAATACAGGACTGTTAACATTTTAAACTTGCAGAATCTGGATGAAAAATTAAGAGTTTTAACAAGCCAAGTGAAAAGTATGTTAGGGAAATTAAATAAAGATGTGAAACAAAATATCTAAAAAGGCCCAAATAACCAGATAATAAAAAAGAAAGGTAATGATTGAGACCAGAATTAGGATCAAATTCTTTGCAGTAATTATGGAGATTGGATGATATAGCAATTAAGGGGATATTGGGTGAAGTGAATAGTGAGTTGGTTTGGAAAGGAGCAATCCAATTTGAGACCTCCAAACATTTAGTTATGAAAGAAATGTCACTTAAAAATCCGTTTCACAAAATTTTTCGTGTAACTTTAAGTAGCAAAAATTAGAAATTAAATTTGGTAAAAAAAGATGGAACTTGAGAAAAAATGAAGGAATAAGAACACAATGAACGGGATTCTACGTTAGCCGACGCCGAAAATCGGGAAAGGCGATTGGGCGGAGCATCAGTTCCGAAGCCAAAATCTCGGCAAGTGCCGGTTTGACGCCAAATCTCCATATGCTCCAGCACCTCGATAGCGGCTTCACTGCCTTCTGGAACGCACGTACATTAGACACCGTTTGCATATTATTAACTGGTCCTACCCAGTATTCTCCAGGGCCTCCGTGATTCTCTGCCTCCGATGGGCCAAGTTCCCGCCGGTTCCCAAGTGGTTCACTTGTGCACTTAAAAATCGTGAGACCGGTGTGGTGGCTGCTAACTGAGAGAGATGTCCTACAGAAGGTGTCCAACATTGTCAGTTTCCTGACAATTGTGCCCCTGGCCGTGGAGCTTCTGTCAGGGTCGGTCGGGAAGGGGGGGGGGCAGTAGCGGGGAGTTGCTAGGGGGTGGGTTGTGGGGTTAACGAGCACGGGATACCATTGCAGCAGCCGGCAAGGCAGCCATGCAGCTGCACACACAGCTAACAGTCCACTTTGAACTCAGTGCCATGGGTCGTATAGGTGCCCCCCTGCAGGGCACCACCCCCGGATGCCCTCTGGCCCAGCCAATCCATCAGCTGTTTGGGCACGCTCCAGCACAACCATGTCATCTTGTTACCTCACGGGTGTCAATCACGGACGTGCCGAATCCCGCACTCAAAGAACAAAGAAATGTACAGCACAGGAACAGGCCCTTCTGCCCTCCAAGCCCGTGCCGACCATGCTGCCCGACTAAACTACAATCTTCTACACTTCCTGGGTCCGTATCCCTCTATTCATGTATTTGTCAAGATGCCCCTTAAATGTCACTATCGTCCCTGCTTCCACCACCTCCTCCGGTAGCGAGTTCCAGGCACCCACTACGCTCTGCGTAAAAAACTTGCCTCGTACATCTACTCTAAACCTTGCCCCTCTCACCTTAAACCTATGCCCCCTAGTAATTGACACTTTTTCATTGGAATCGATTGTGTTCCATGTGGCACTGATGCTAGTCACTCAATGGTAGCGGAATCAGTCCAGGTGTGGCGCCAGTTTTTCATTCATAAAAGTCCATGGATTGTGTGTTGGTGTCAACACCTATAAGTTTTAACATTACATAAATAGATGCAATGGCGTATCAACTTCCTCCACCCACTCTCTGCCTCTTTCGGCTCTGTTATTATGTTACAACCTCACTGAGAAGATATTGGTATGGTACCAGAATATGCCCTGCTGAGGAACCAACATTTTGTTTAAGACCCCAGGACTCAGATAAAATTAGTAAAATTGCGTTCGTTGATATTCATAAACAAAATCAAGATCGAATTGATGTCACGGAAGAAATTATATCTGAATTTAAAATATATGACAAAATAACAATTGTTGCCAGAAACTCGACAAAATATTAAAAAGCACCTTAAATATGCTCATGTGACCCAAGTGTTACAAGTAATAAGTGTAATCAAAGCCAATGTAAATTAGATTACAGGTGGGATGATATTTGGAAGTGGAGAACAAATATAAGCTGGACCCATGGGAATGAATTATATCACGTTTAGTAATAATAGCCATGCCTATTATTTTATTGCAATGTTATATTATGATTACATAAAAATACTGGAAAATTAAGATGGAAATTAAATTAGAGATGGAGTTGTTTTTACAAAAAATGGGAACGGTTGATGGGAAAATTAGATGCCAATGAATAAAGTATATACACATATTAATGAAATTGCTTAAGTAGTGATAATTAGTTGTAACAGGGCTTGGATCGTTGATGTCTGCCTGATGGAGTGGGTTAGTTCAGGTTCTTTTTGTACACTTTGTTCAATTCAGTGGATCAACAGGAGGACGTGCTGTGTCGGACACTTGCCAACACGGAGCCGAAAGGCATGATGGTAAATGAGGACAATGGCCAACATTGTCCAGTAAGACATCATGGGAAAAGAGGACAATGACAAGGACTACTAACTTCAAAGAAGCTAACAAGAAAACAGTTGCCCTATGTAAAATGGATTTTATGGAACAGACAGAGCAGCGACCTGCAGCTAGATACATCACTGATAACACTCTTGTTTTCAGGACAAGGCTCTCTCCATGTCTCTCTCAAGGATAAGGTCGAATGACATCTGAAGTTGGAAAGGTTGTTCAATTTAAACGGTAACAAGTACGGTACCACCGAGATTTAATCAACGATAATCTGGAAACAACCATCGTACATGTAGACCTGACTTTCAAAGCCCATCAGCCCCTAAGATTAAACCTGGCCAAGCTCTCAATATGGGAAATATACTCGATTCAACCGTGAATCTTGAAAATTATGTAACTGTTTGAATGACCACATAGCTGCAGGGGCAACAGAGAGAGAGAGAGATAGAGAGAGAGAGAGAGAGAGGGGTTATAAAGACAGAGGGGGACAGACAGACAGGTGGAGAAAGGCAGAGGGGGACAGACAGACAGAGGGAGTGAGACAGAGGGGGACAGACAGACAGAGGGAGCAAGAGAGAGACAGAGAGACAGAGCGAGATAGAGGGATGAGTGCGCGTGTGAGAGAGAGGGATGAGTGCGCGTGTGTGAGAGAGAGGGATGAGTGCGCGTGTGTGAGAGAGAGGGATGAGTGCGCGTGTGTGAGAGAGAGGGATGAGTGCGCGTGTGTGAGAGAGAGGGATGAGGTGCGTGTGAAAGAGAGGGATGAGTGCGCGTGTGAGAGAGAGGGATGAGTGCGCGTGTGAGAGAGAGGGATGAGTGCGCGTGTGAGAGAGAGGGATGAGTGCGCGTGTGAGAGAGAGGGATGAGTGCGCGTGTGAGAGAGAGGGATGAGTGCGCGTGTGAGAGAGAGGGATGAGTGCGCGTGTGAGAGAGAGGGATGAGTGCGCGTGTGAGAGAGAGGGATGAGTGCGCGTGTGAGAGAGAGGGATGAGTGCGCGTGTGAGAGAGAGGGATGAGTGCGCGTGTGAGAGAGAGGGATGAGTGCGCGTGTGAGAGAGAGGGATGAGTGCGCGTGTGAGAGAGAGGGATGAGTGCGCGTGTGAGAGAGAGGGATGAGTGCGCGTGTGAGAGAGAGGGATGAGTGCGCGTGTGAGAGAGAGGGATGAGTGCGCGTGTGAGAGAGAGGGATGAGTGCGCGTGTGAGAGAGAGGGATGAGTGCGCGTGTGAGAGAGAGGGATGAGTGCGCGTGTGAGAGAGAGGGATGAGTGCGCGTGTGAGAGAGAGGGATGAGTGCGCGTGTGAGAGAGAGGGATGAGTGCGCGTGTGAGAGAGAGGGATGAGTGCGCGTGTGAGAGAGAGGGATGAGTGCGCGTGTGAGAGAGAGGGATGAGTGCGCGTGTGAGAGAGAGGGATGAGTGCGCGTGTGAGAGAGAGGGATGAGTGCGCGTGTGAGAGAGAGGGATGAGTGCGCGTGTGAGAGAGAGGGATGAGTGCGCGTGTGAGAGAGAGGGATGAGTGCGCGTGTGAGAGAGAGGGATGAGTGCGCGTGTGAAAGAGAGGGATGAGTGCGCGTGTGAAAGAGAGGGATGAGTGCGCGTGTGAAAGAGAGGGATGAGTGCGCGTGTGAAAGAGAGGGTTGAGTGCGCGTGTGAAAGAGAGGGATGAGTGCGCGTGTGAAAGAGGGATGAGTGCGCGTGTGAAAGAGGGATGAGTGCGCGTGTGAAAGAGAGGGATGAGTGCGCGTGTGAAAGAGAGGGATGAGTGCGCGTGTGAAAGAGAGGGATGAGTGCGCGTGTGAAAGAGAGGGATGAGTGCGCGTGTGAAAGAGAGGGATGAGTGCGCGTGTGAAAGAGAGGGATGAGTGCGCGTGTGAAAGAGAGGGATGAGTGCGCGTGTGAAAGAGAGGGATGAGTGCGCGTGTGAAAGAGAGGGATGAGTGCGCGTGTGAAAGAGAGGGATGAGTGCGCGTGTGAAAGAGAGGGATGAGTGCGCGTGTGAAAGAGAGGGATGAGTGCGCGTGTGAAAGAGAGGGATGAGTGCGCGTGTGAAAGAGAGGGATGAGTGCGCGTGTGAAAGAGAGGGATGAGTGCGCGTGTGAAAGAGAGGGATGAGTGCGCGTGTGAAAGAGAGGGATGAGTGCGCGTGTGAAAGAGAGGGATGAGTGCGCGTGTGAAAGAGAGGGATGAGTGCGCGTGTGAAAGAGAGGGATGAGTGCGCGTGTGAAAGAGAGGGATGAGTGCGCGTGTGAAAGAGAGGGATGAGTGCGCGTGTGAAAGAGAGGGATGAGTGCGCGTGTGAAAGAGAGGGATGAGTGCGCGTGTGAAAGAGAGGGATGAGTGCGCGTGTGAAAGAGAGGGATGAGTGCGCGTGTGAAAGAGAGGGATGAGTGCGCGTGTGAAAGAGAGGGATGAGTGCGCGTGTGAAAGAGAGGGATGAGTGCGCGTGTGAAAGAGAGGGATGAGTGCGCGTGTGAAAGAGAGGGATGAGTGCGCGTGTGAGAGAGGGAGGAGTGCGCGTGTGAAAGAGAGGGATGAGTGCATGTGTGAGAGGGAGGAGTGCGCATGAGAGAGAGGGAGGAGTGCGCGTGTGAGAGGGATGAGTGCGCGTGTGAGAGAGAGGGATGAGTGCGCGTGTGAGAGAGAGGGATGAGTGCGCGTGTGAGAGAGAGGGATGAGTGCGCATGTGAGAGAGAGGGATGAGTGCGCGTGTGAGAGAGAGGGATGAGTGCGCGTGTGAGAGAGAGGGATGAGTGCGCGTGTGAGAGAGAGGGATGAGTGCGCGTGTGAGAGAGAGGGATGAGTGCGCGTGTGAGAGAGAGGGATGAGTGCGCGTGTGAGAGAGAGGGATGAGTGCGCGTGTGAGAGAGAGGGATGAGTGCGCGTGAGAGAGAGGGATGAGTGCGCGTGTGAGAGAGAGGGATGAGTGCGCGTGAGAGAGAGGGATGAGTGCGCGTGAGAGAGAGGGATGAGTGCGCGTGTGAGAGAGAGGGATGAGTGCACGTGTGAGAGCGGTGAATATGTGTGTGAGAGAGGGATGAGTGCGCGTGCGAGGGATGAGTGCGCGTGTGAGAGAGGGATGTAAGAGAGGGATGAGTGCGCATGTGAGAGAGGGATGGGTGTGTGACGGATGAGTGTGCGTGAGAGAGGGGGATGTGTGCATGAGAGAGGGATGAGCAAGTGTGTGAGAGAGTGATGAGCAAGTGTGTGAGAGAGGGATGAGCAAGTGTGTGAGAGAGGGATGAGCAAGTGTGTGAGAGAGGGATGAGCAAGTGTGTGAAAGAAGCATGAGAGTGTGTGTAGGAGAGAAGGGGATGAGCATGGGTGAGAGAGAGGGACAAGTGTTTGCGAGAGAGAGGTGAGTATGAGTGAGATAGAGATGAGTGTGAGTGAGAGAGGGATGTGTGTGGGAGAGAGAAATGGATGAATGTGTGTGAGAGAGGGATGAGTGTGAGTGAGAGAGGGATGAGTGTGAGTGAGAGAGGGCTGAGTGTGAGTGAGAGAGGGATGAGTGTGAGTGAGAGAGGGATGAGTGTATGAGAGGGATGAGTGCGAGTGAGTGAGGGGGATGGGTGTGCGAGAGAGAGGAATGAGTGTGTGAGAGAAAGGAATGACTGTGAGTGTGAGTGAGAGAGAGGAATGAGTGTGTGAGAGAGGGATGAGTCTGAGTGAGAGAGAGAGGGAGGAGTGTGTGTGAGAGAGGGATGAGCGTGAGAGACAGGCTCCTACAAGCTGAATTTAGTGAGCTAGGAGTTAAACTAAAAAGTAGGACCTCAAAGGTAGTAATCTCAGGATTGCTACCAGTGCCACGAGCTAGTCAGAGTAGGAATGTCAGGATAGAGAGGATGAATACGTGGCTCGAGAGATGGTGCAAGAGGGAGGGATTCAAATTCCTGGGACATTAGAACCGGTTCTGGGGGAGGTGGGACCAGTACAAACTGGACGGTCTGCACCTGGGCAGGACTGGAACCGATGTCCTGGGGGGGGGGGGGGGGGGGGGGGGTTTGCTAGAGCTGTTGGGGAGAGTTTAAACTAACGTGGCAGGGGAATGGGAACCGATGCAGGAAGTTGGAAGGTAGTAAAACAGGGACAGAAATAAAAGGCAGTAAGGGGGAAAAGTGTAAGGCAGAGAAGCCATAGTCAAAAATCAAAAAGGGCGACAGTACAAGGTACAGTGACTGAGGGGAGCTCAGTGAATAGGACCAGGAATACTAAAAGAAATAAAACGGGAAGTGAAAACATTAATGGTAAGCGATGCGGCAGGTTGTTACAGGAAGATATGGGTTCGACGACAAGGAAAATTAGGAGAAAGGTTAAGAGGAAATATAACTTAGGAGAGGTTACTGATCGAGGTGTTAAGATTCAGGACAGAGGTAAAAAAGCCAACATAAGTGTACTTTACCTGAATGCTCGTAGTATTCGGAATAAGGTAAATGAGTTGATGGCGCAAATCATCGTGAATGACTATGATTTAGTGGCCATTACTGCATCATGGTTAAAGGATGGTCACGACTGGGAGTTAAATATCCGAGGGTATCAAACTTTTCGGAAGGACAGAGTGGATGGTAAGGGAGGTGGTGTAGCTCCGTTATTTAAGGATGACATCCGGGCAACAATAAGGGATGACATCGGTGCTGTGGAGGAAAAGCTTGAATCCATTTGGGTGGAAATCAGGAATAGTAAGGCGAAAAAGTCACTGATAGGAGTAATCTATTGGCCACCAAATAGTAACATTATGGTGGGGCAGGCAATAAACAAAGAAATAACAGATGCATGTAGAAATGGTACAGCAGTTATCATGGGGGACTTCTACATGTTGATTGGTTTAACCAGGTCGGTCAAGGCAGCCTTGAGGAGGAGTTTATAGAATGTATCCGCGATAGTTTCCTAGAACAGTATGTAATGGAACCTACGAGGGAACAAGCGGTCCTAGATCTGGTCCTGTGTAATGAGACAGGATTGATTCAGGATCTCATAGTTAGGGATCCTCTCGGAAGGAGCGATCACAATATAGTGGAATTTAAAATACAGATGGAGGGTGAGAAGGTAAAATCAAGCACTAGTGTTTTGTGCTTAAACAAAGGAGATTACAATGGGATGAGAGAAGAACTAGCTAAGGTAGACTGGGAGCAAAGACTTTATAGTGAAACAGTTGAGGAACAGTGGAGAACCTTCCAAGTGATTTTTCACAGTGCTCAGCAAAGGTTTATACCAACAAAAAGGAAGGACGGTAAAAAGAGGGAAAATCGACCGTGGATATCTAAGGAAATACGGGAGAGTATCAAATTGAAGGAAAAAACATTCAAAGTAGCAAAGATCAGTGGGAGACTAGAGGACTGGGAAATCTTTAGGGGGGCAACAGAAAGCTACTAAAAAAGCTATAAAGAGTAAGATAGATTATGAGAGTAAACTTGCTCAGAATATAAAAACAGATAGTAAAAGTTTCTACAAATACATAAAACAAAAAAGAGTAGCTAAGGTAAATATTGGTCCTTTAGAGGATGAGAAGGGAGATTTAATAATGGGAGATGAGGAAATGGCTGAGGAACTGAACAGGTTTTTTGGGTCGGTCTTCACAGTGGAAGACACAAATAACATGCCAGTGACTGATGGAAATGAGGCTATGACAGGTGAGTACCTTGAGAGAATTGTTATCACCAAGGAGGTAGTGATGGGCAAGCTAATGGGGCTAAAGGTAGACAAGTCTCCTGGACCTGATGCAATGCATCCCAGAGTGCTAAAAGAGATGGCTAGGGAAATTGCAAATGCACTAGTGATAATTTACCAAAATTCACTATGCTCTGGGGTGGTCCCGGCGGATTGGAAATTAGCAAACATGACACCACTGTTTAAAAAAGGAGGTAGGCGGAAAGCGGGTAATTATAGGCCAGTGAGCTTAACTTCGGTAGTAGGGAAGATGCTGGAATCTATCATCAAGTAAGAAATAGCGAGGCATCTGGATGGAAATTGTCCCATTGGACAGACGCAGCATGGGTTCATAAAGGGCAGGTCGTGCCTAACTAATTTAGTGGAATTTTTTGAGGACATTAACAGTGCGGTAGATAACGGGGAGCCAATGGATGTGGTATATCTGGATTTCCAGAAAGCCTTTGACAAGGTGCCACACAAAAGGTTGTTGCATAAGATAAAGATGCATGGCATTAAGGGGAAAGTAGTAGCATGGATAGAGGATTGGTTAATTAATAGAAAGCAAAGAGTGGAGATTAATGGGTGTTTCTCTGGTTGGCAATCAGTAGCTAGTGGTGTCCCTCCGGGATCAGTGTTGGGCCCACAACTGTTCACAATTTACATAGATGATTTGGAGTTGGGGACCAAGGGCAATGTGTCCAAGTTTGCAGACGACACTAAGATAAGTGGTAAAGCAAAAAGTGCAGAGGATACTGGAAGTCTGCAGAGGGATTTGGATAGGCTAAGTGAATGGGCTAGGGTCTGGCAGATGGAATACAATGTTGACAAATGTGAGGTTATCCATTTTGGTAGGAATAACAGCAAAAGGGATTATTATTTAAATGATAAAATATTAAAAGATGCTGCTGTGCAGAGAGACCTGGGTGTGCTCGTGCATGAGTCGCACAAAATTGGTTTTTAGGTGCAACAGGTGATTAAGAAGGCAAATGGAATTTTGTCCTTCATTGCTAGAGGGATGGAGTTTAAGACTAGGGAGGTTCTGCTGCAATTGTATAAGGTGTTAGTGAGGCCACACCTGGAGTATTGTGTTCAGTTTTGGTCTCCTTACTTGAGAAAGGACATACTGGCACTGGATGGTGTGCAGAGGAGATTCACTAGGTTAATCCCAGAGCTGAAGGGGTTGGATTACGAGGAGAGGTTGAGTAGACTGGGACTGTACTCGTTGGAATTTAGAAGGATGAGGGGGGATCTTATTGAAACATATAAGATTATGAAGGGAATAGATAGGATAAATGCGGGCAGGTTGTTTCCACTGGCGGGTGAAAGCAGAACTAGGGGGCATAGCCTCAAAATAAGGGGAAATAGATTTAGGACTGAGTTTAGGAAGAACTTCTTCACCCAAAGGGTTGTGAATCTATGGAATTCCTTGCCCAGTCAAGCAGTAGAGGCTCCTTCATTAAATGTTTTTAAGATAAAGATAGATAGTTTTTTGAAGAATAAAGGGATTAAGGGTTACGGTGTTCGGGCCGGAAAGTGGAGCTGAGTCCACAAAAGATCAGCCATGATCTCATTGAATGGTGGAGCAGGCTCGAGGGGCCAGATGGCCTACTCCTAGTTCTTATGTTCTTATGAGTGTGAGTGTGAGAGAGGGACGAGTGTGTGAGAGAATGAGTGTGTGAGAAAGAGGGATGAGTCTGTGTGTGAAAGAAGCATGAGAGTGTGTGAGAGGGGGAAGGGGATGTGCATGGGTGAGAGAGTGGGATAAGTGGTGTGTGAGAAAGAGGAATGAGTGCATGCGCGAGAGAGGGATGAGTGCGTGTACGAGAGAGGGATGAGTGAGTGCATGAGAGAGGATGAGTGTGAGTGAGAGAGGGATGAGTGTGGATGTTCATTGATGATTTTACAATGTTCACCGCCATTCATAACTCCTCAGACACTGAAGCAGACAATATCTTCCAAACCCATGACTGCAAGCATTACGAAGGAGAAGGGCAGTTGATAGTTGAAACGGAGGGGTTACACCAGAAAGTTTCTTTTCCATCCGGACTTTGAAATTTATCGCAGTTCCTTCACTGTTGCTGAGTCACAATGTTGGAGACCTCTCTCTAACAGCACTTTGGGTGTATCCACACCACATGGACTTCAGTGATTCAAGAAGATAGCTCACCACCACCTTCTCAAGGGAAATTGGGAATGAGCAATAAATGGTCATCTCTTCAGTGATGCCCTCATCCCATGAATGAAAAAACAGAACCTTCTGATTTGTGACTTGGAGATGGTAAACAGGTACTCCGGAGTCAGGAGGTGAGCTACTGCTTTTGAGGCATAGTTTTTATATGGTTATCATCTTACGGGCCAATTGGGAATTAGCAATATATCCAGGGCTTGCTAATGATGTGCACAACCCAAAAATGAAAAGAACCCCAGTATATGCAAAATAGATAAAAGACTCTAAAGAAACCCTGGTTCCTCAAACATTACTCTTGTATATTGTACGGTCAGTGCATGTTTTACAGCCGAATGACCTCTAGACTCTGCTTTCTCTTTTTTATTTGTTCATGGGATGTGGCATTATTGCCTAGCTCAGCATTTATTGCCAAGCCCTTCGGAGCCTTGAGAAGATGACGGTGAACAACCTTCTTGGAACTACTGCAGTCTGTGTGCTGTTAGGTAGAGAGTTGCAGTCTGTGTGCTTGTACAGTGCTGTTTGGTAGAGAGTTCCAGGAATTTGACCCAGCAACAGTGAAGGAATGGTGATGTAGTACCAAGTCAGGATGGCGTGTCGTTTGGAGGAGAAGAATGCTTTCTCAATTTAATATTGGAAATTGCCAGTCCTGACTGTACTCCAAAGGACACCACAAGATCAAGAGAGTGCTTTTAACGTACCAAAATATCTCAATGTACTTCACAGGAAAATCATGAAACAAACTTGGATAGTGAGGAGACATTGGGTCAACTGATGGAAAAATTGGTCCAACAGATGGGTTTTAGGGCATGTCTGAAAGGAAGTAGCAGCTTCGCCTTCACCTCAACTCCAGCTTATAGCAATGCCGGAAAGTCTTTCAGAAGGAAATTAGATAAACGCCTGAAGAAAAATTGTTCAATTAGGATAACCAACTTACACAACCAATCTTTACCCTGCCAGAAATTGTTTCTTAATGATCCAGGAGTGTTTCTTGACTAGATCCTGTGAGCAGAGCCTGCAAAAAAAGAAAACAAACATTTTATGGATGCTGCGAATCTGAAGTAAAAACATGGGAAAATGGATCAGGAAAAATACCATACATCCCATTGAGCCAATCCTGCCTTTCAATAAGATCTGGGTGGATCTTGGGCTGCAACGACACTTCCCTGCCCGCTCCCTGAATCCCTCAGGGAAAAAAAAAATCTGTCCATCTCACCCTTGAATATATTTAACGATGATGGATCCACAATTATCACAGTCGGGGAATTCCAAATATGCACAACCCTGCATGAATAGGTTTCTTCTCATCTCATCACTTACCTTTGCAGTGATGGTGACAGGAAAAACCGGCAGTAGTGTGGGGTCAGACAGCAGCATTCCAAGATAATATCACAGTCCAGAAGGTGATGTGGAGCCAAGAGGAGCAGCATGATCGGTGAGGAAGTCCTGGTGGGTATTTTCAAATTATGTTAAATTGTATGTCATTGTTTAAGCAATTTATTTGACCAATTTTAAAATAATTTTTTTTAAAGTCTTTAAATTTTAAGGGTTTGTCATGGTAGGAAAGCTCAAAGCCATGGTATGCTCTTGCCTCCCTGGTGCCAGGGTCTGGAATGCAATTGAATCCTGGTGCCAGGGCATTCTGAAGGGGGAGGGTGAATAGGCAGAGGTCATGCTATATGTTGGTACCAATGACATAGCTGGAAAAAGGGATGAGGTCTTGCATCAAGAATTCAGGGAGCTAGGCAGTAGACTAAAAAGCAGGATATCTTGGGTTGCAATCTCTGGATTACTCCCAGTGCCACATGCTCTCTGGCACAAAAATAGGAGAATAGCGCAGATGAATGCGTGGCTTAAGAGTTGGTGGAGGAGGGAGGCTTTTAGGTTCCTGGATCAATGGATTTCTGGGGAAGGTGGGATCTATGCAAGTGGGACAGTACATCTAAACCAGAGCTGGACTAACTTCCTTGCAGGCGGTTTGCTACTGCTGTTTGGAGGAGTTTAAACTAATTCGGCAGGGGAGGGGACAAAGACTGTTAACAGAATAGGGACATGTCACAATACAGTAAAGCAATAAAGTCAGAGGGAGTACAGATGTATTAAGTTTCAAGGGAGTAAGGCCAGGCTGATGGCCTTTACTTTAATGTCAGAAGCTCAACATTCCAAGATATGGAATCTTGAGGCGAGATAAGAGATTGGGTAAAAGAAGAGGAGGCATTGTATTATTAGTTAAGGAGTCAGTTACTGCAGTTTGAAGAAATGATACCTTGGAGGGGGCATCAAATGAAACTTTGTGGGTAGAGCTTAGGAATATAAATGGGGCAGCCACATCTCTAGGTGGACATTATAGGCCCCCAGATAGTCAGCACGAAACTGAGGAGCAAATGTGCACTAAATTCACAGAGGTGTGTAAAAATAATAACAACAGGGTAATTATATTAAGTGATTTCAACTTTCCCAACATTAATTGGGATAGTTCCAGTGGTAAGGGCTGAGATGGAGTGGGTTTCTGTGAAATGTATACCGGAGAAATTTTTAGGTCAATATGTAGAGGGTTCAATAAGGGACGGCACAGTGCTGGAGCCAATTCTGGGGGACAAAGCCGACAATGGTTGCGGTGGTGGTGGAGGAGCACCTTAATTTGGGGGACCACAACATGGCACTATTTAATTTTGTTATGGACAAAGAAATCGATAAGTTGCAAAAAGTGTTTTGGATTGAGGCAGAGCAGATTTTAGTAAAATAAGGCATGATCTGGCCAAGGTGGACTGGGAACAGCTGCTTGTGGGAAAATTTATAGAACAGCAGTGGGGAGCTGGCGTTCAAAAAGGAGGGTACAGGCCCAACATGTTCCCCCTAGGGTGATAGGAAGGAGTTACAAGCCCAGAAGACCGTGGATGTCCAGAGATATTCAGGGTACGATGAGAAGGAAAAGAGAGGCTATTTGCAGGTCGAAGGGGAGCAAATCTGCAAAGGCATTAAGTGAGTACAGAAAGTGGAGGGTGGAGCTTACGAAAGCAGTTAGACGAGAGCAAAGAGGTTTTATGAGAAAGCTCTGGCCGTTAAAAGTAGGGAAAATCCCAAGATATTCTTGAAGTATATCAATGGGGAGAATAACCAGCTAGGGACCATTAGGAACCAAGAGGGCAATCTGCAGGTGGAGGCAAATAAAATTGGAAGGGTATTGAATGAATATTTCACATCAGTCTTCACCCAAGGGAATGAAAATGTAGGTATGCAACCCGGGGAGAGAGACCGAGAGGTTCTTGAACAAATTGACATGGGGACTGATGAGGTATTGGAGGTGTTGGAAAGCTTAAAAGTCAAAAACTTTCCAGGTATGGATGAATTGTGTCCCAGGCTGCTGTGGGATGTGAGGGAGGAGATTGCAGGGGCTCTGACCCAAATTTTTTTATTTCTCTGGTCACAGGTGAGGTGCCAGAGGATGGAGAACAGCTAATGTGATTCCACTATTTAAGAAAGGTTGTAGAGATAGGCCAGGGAACTACAAACCAGTGAATCTCAGGTCAGTGGTAGGGAAACAGTTGCAGAAAATTCTGACGGAGAGATTCTATCTCCAGTTGGAGAGGCAAGGTTTGATCAGGGATAGTCAGCATGGCTTTGTCAGAAGAAGGTCATGCCTAACAAACTTGATTGAATTTTTTGAGGCGGTGACCAGGTGTGTCGATGAGGGTCGTGCAATTGATGTAGTTATGTGGATTTCAGCAAAGCCTTTCACAAGGCCCCCATGGCAGACTTATAAAGAAGGCAAATGCACATGGGATACAGGGTAGTTTGATAAGGTGGATTCAAAATTGATTAGTTGTAGGAGACAGAGGGCGATGACAGAAAGCTGCTTTAATGATTGTAAGCCAGTGTCCAGTGGCATACCGCAAGGATCTGTGATCGGTCCAGGATAGTGAGTTTTGCGCATGAGCAGTGGGAGGGAGGCCATATCCGGTGTGAGGCCACAGGCAGAGTGAGCTTTAAGCTTTAAACTTGCGAATTTGAAGCAAGTTGGGGATTCTGTGCAGAGCGAGAAGAAGTGCTCTTTGTTGTTTCTCCTTGCTTTGTAATTTTTACAACTTCAAAGAGTGGTCTTGCCCTGCTACAGCTAGAGCTACAAGCAAGAGAGCTGATTGATAAGTAGTGGACAAGGTCGGTCAGTCTTTGTAACTTTGTATAGTTTGAAAATAGGTATTGTGGTGTATAATCTGTAAGGGCTCTAATTGCTAGTAATGAGGACAAGCAAAGAAAGGCCTTAGAAAATGGAATTTAATCAAATATCAAGCATCTTCAAAAGCTTGAATTTAAAAGGGAAAGTCTAAAAGGAGAACTCAAAGCCTTGATTTGCTCCTCTTACTCCATGCGGGAGACCGGGAACATTTCTAGTGCCCGGGGCCAGCATGTGTGCAGAAAGTGTCTCCAGCTGCAACTCCTGGAAGCACGAGTTTCAGAGCTGGAGCGGCGGTTGGGGACACTGTGGGACATCTGTGATGTGGAGCGTGCTGTGGATGGCACATATAGAGAGGTGGTCACACCGCAGGCTCAGACACAACAGGCAGGAAGGGAATGGGTGACCACCAGGCAGAGCAAGAGAGCTCGGCGGGCAGTGCAGGAATCTCCTGTGGCCATTCCCCTGCAAAACAGATACGTTAGATAATGTTGAGGTGAATGACCTCTCAGGGGAAAGTGGCAACAGTCAAATTTATTGCACCAGTTAGTTCTGCAGCAGAGCGGAGGAGCAAAAAGTATAGGAATGCAATAGTTATAGGGGATTCGATTGAAAAGGGAATAGATAGGTGTTTTGGTGGCCATAAACGAGACTCCCGGATGATATGTTGCTTTGCTGGTGCTAGGGTCAAGGATGTCTTGAAGCGGTTACAGGACATTCTGAAGGGGAAGGGTGAACAGCCAGTGGTCGTGGTTCACATCAGTACCAAAGACATAGGCTGAAAAAAAGGGATGAGGTCCTGAAAGCAGAATATAGAGAGTTAGGAAGAAAGTTGAGAAGTCGGACCTCAAAATGTCGTGATCTCAGGATTACTACCAGTGCCACTTGCTGGTCAGAGTAGAAATAGTAGGATGTACTGGATGAATATGTGGCTGAAGAGATGGTGTGAGGGGGACGGTTTCAGACTCTGGGGCATTGGTACCGGCTCTGGGGGAAGTGCGACCTGTACAAACTGGAGGGGTTACACATTGGCTGATCAGGACTAATGTCATGGGGGGTTACTTGCTGGAGTGGTTGGGGAGGATTTAAACTAATATGGCAGGGGGATGGGAACCTATGTAAGGATGCAGAGCAGGGGGAATCAAGAACAAGAAGAAAAGACAGAAAAGAGAATAAGAAAAGTGATAGACAGAGAAAGTAAGGGCCCGTATCAGATAATAACACTACAAAATCGTAGGGAAGGACAGGGTACGCTGAAAGGACTAGCCTTAAGGTTTTTTACCTGAACGCATGGAGCATTCAAAATAAAATGGATGAATTAGTCAAGCAGATAGATATAAAGGGATATGATATAGTTGGGATTACGGAGACATGGCTCCCAGGTGACAAGGGATGGGAACTAAACATTGAGAAGCTATTCAGTTTTCAGGAAGGACAGACAGAAAGGAAAAAGTGGTGGAGTTCATTGTTGATGAAAGAAGATATTGATACAATATTGAAGAAAGATACTAGTACAAACAATGTGGAATCTGTCTGGGTGGAGTTAAGGAACATCTGCATATAAGAAATATCTGCATATTGGGTGACTCGAATTAGTCACAGTACAATAGAGGAGAAATTTCTGCATTGCATACGGGATGGTTTTCTGGACCAGTATGTTGAGGAACGAACAAGGGAAAAGGCCATCTTGGACTCGGTGTTGTGCAATTAGAAAGGATTAGTTGGCAATCTAGTTGTGAGAGAATCCTTGGGGATGAGTGACTACAATATGGTAGAATTCTTTATCAAGGTGAATAGTGAGGCAGTTGATTCTAAGACCAAGGTCCTGAACCTCATTAAAGGTAACTCTGATGATATGAGGCATGAGCTGGCTTTGACGGATTGGGAAACATTACTGAAAGGAAGGACAGCGGGCAGGCAATGGCAGTCAATCAAAACGAATAGGTGAACTCCAAAAGTTGTATATTCCTATTTGGCACAAGATTAGAAAGGGAACTGTAGCCAAACCATGGCTTACAAGGTATTAGATCCAAAGAAGAGGCAGAAAAATTAGCAAAACAAAACAATAGACCTGAGGATTGGGAACAGTTTAAAGTTCATAAAAGGCAGATCAAGGGATTGTGCAAGAAGGGGAAATTACAATTTGAAAGTAAACAAGTGGGTAACATAAGAACTGACTGTAAAAGTTTCTACAGGATGTAAAGAGAAAAGGATTAAGAAAAACTAATGTAGGCCCTTTACAGTCAGAAACAGTGGAATTCATTACAGGGAAAAAATAAATGGCTGAGGAACTAAATTCGTACTTTGCTTCTGTCTTCACAAAGGAAGACATGAATACTATACTGGAAGTTCTGCAAAGCACAAGTTTTAGTGAGGAGCTGAAAGAAATTAGTATTAGTAAAGAAATGGGTTTGTGGAAAATTAATGAGATTGAAGGCAGGCAAATCTCCAGGAACTAATAATCTTCATCCCAGAGTACTTAAGGAAGTGGCCCTAGAAATAGTAGATCCATTGGTGGTCATTTTCCAAAATTCTTTGGACTCTGGAATGGTTCCTACAGATTGGAAGGTAGGGAATGTAATTCCACTATTCAAAAAGGGATGTGGAGATCAAACAGGGAACTATAGATCAATGAGTCTAATGTCAGAGTGGAGAAATTGCTCGAGTCCATTATCAAGGATTTCATAACACAGCATTTGGAAAGCAGTGGTGTAATCAGACAAAGTCAGCGTGGATTTACAAAAGGAAACTCATGCTTAACAAATTTAGTAGAATTCTTTGAAGATGTAATGAGTAGAGTTGGCCAGGGAGAACCGGTGGATGTGGTGTATTTAGATTTTTAGAAGGCTTTCGACAAAGTCTCAGACAACAGATTAATATGTAAAATTAAAGTGCATGGAATTACGGGGAGTGTCTTGGGATGGATAGAAAGCTGGTTAGCAGACAGGAAGCAAAATGTTGGAATAAATGGGTATTGTTCTGATTGGCAGGCAACGACTAGTGGTACCACAAGGGTCTGTGCCAGGGCCCCAACTGTTCACATTATATATTAATGATTTGGATGAGGGAACTAAATGTATGTTCTCCAAATTTGCAGACAATACACAGTGGGGTGGGAGGCTGAGCTGTGAGGAGGATGCAGAGATGCTCCAGCGAGATTTGGACAGGCTGCATGGTGGGCACATGCATGACAGATGCAGTATAATGTGGATAAATAGGAGGCTATCTGCTTCAGTAGGAAAAACAGGAAAGCAGATTATTATTTGAATGGGTGTGAATTGAGAGAGGTGGATACTCAGCGAGACTTGGGTGTCCTCGTGCATCAGTCGCTGAAAGTAAGTGTGCAGGTACAGCAGGCAGTAAAGTAGACAAATGGTATGCTGCCCTTCATAGTGAGCGGTTTTGAGTACAGGAATTTGAGTTGTTTTACCGCAATGGTCTACGGCATTGGTGAGGCCACACCTGGAGTATTTTGTGCAATTTTGGTGCCCTTATCCAAGGAAGGATGTTCTTTTTATGGAGGGAGTGCAACGAAGGCTTACCAGGCTGATTCCTGGGATGGCGGGACGGTCAAATGTGGAGAGACTAGGATTATATTCATTGGAATTTAGAAGAATGAGATAGGATCTCATCAAAACTTATAAAATTTGAACAGGATTAGATAGGGTTGATTCAAAAAGAATGTTCCTGATGGTAGGGGAGTCCAGAACTGGAGGTCATAATTTGAGGATAAGGGGTAAACCTTTAAGTACTGACATGAGGGAACAATTCTGCACCCAGAGACAGATGAATCTGTGGAATTCGCTAGAAAGTAGTTAAGGCCAAAATGTTGTGTAATTTCAAGAAGGAATTAGATATAGCTCTTGGGTTTAAAGGAAGCAAGGGATAGGGGGGTGAAGGCGGGAATAGGGTATTGAACTTGCTGATCCACCATGACCATTGTGAATGGTGGAGCAGGATCGAAGGGCTGAATTGCCTCATCCTGCTTCTATTTTCTATGTCCTCCGTTATTCGCCCTTTATATAAACAACGTTTTGTGGGGTAGGATCAGTAAGTTTGCAGATGACACAAAGATTGCCCAGGTGGTTAACTGTGAAGCTTCTGGAATTGCAAGGAGTTTTGACGGGATGGTCAAATGGGCAGATACGAGGCAGATGGAATTTAACCCTGAAAAGAGTGAGGAGATACACTTTAGGAGTAATTTGACAAGGAATTATACAATGAACGGCATGACACTCAGAGGTTCTGAGGAACAAAGGTACCTTGCCGTGTTTGCCCATAGATATCTGAAGGTGGGAGAGCAGGTTAATAGGACGGTGTTAAAGGCATATGGGACACTTGCTTTTATCAATCTATGTGTAAGTTACAAAAGCAGGGGGGTCATGTTGGAGCTACATCGAACTTTGGTGATGCCACAGCTGGAGTACTGTGTACAATTCTGCTTGCCACATTATAGGAAGGATGTGATTGCACTGGAGGGGGTGCAGAGGAGATTCACCAGGATGTTGCCTGGGATGGCACATTCACGTTATGAAGAGAGTTTAGCTGGGCTTGGGTTGTTTTCGTTGGAGCAGAAAAGATTTGGGGCGAGCTGATGGAGGTGTACAAGATTATGAGGGGCATGGACAGGCATGTATAGGGAGCAGCTCTTCCCCTTAGTTGAAGAGTCAGTCACAAGGGGAGAGAAGTTCAAGGTGAGGGGCAGGTTGTTTCAGGGGAAATGCAAGGCCAAAAGTCCCCCCCCCCCCCCCCAAGAGGGTGGTCTGGAATGCACTGCCTGTGCGGGTGGCAGGGGCAGTTTGCCTCACATAGGAACACAGGAACATAGGAGATATGAAGGCAATTCAGCCCTTTGAGCCTGATCTGCCATTCAATCAGATCATGACTGATCTCTTCCTGGTCTCAACTCCACCTCCCCACTTGTTCACCAAACCCCTTTAACCCATTCCTTTTAAAAGGTAACTGGATGTGCACTTGGCATGTCATAACATTCAAGGCTATGGGTTAAATGCTGGAAAATGGAATTAGGAAGGTAAGTCAGGTGTTTTTCCACATGTCAGTGCAGACTAGATGGATGCCATCTGCACTGAGAGATTCTGTCATCTCAGTCCTAAATGATTCGCTTCTCATCCTTTCAGCAGATGAACATTTAGGGGTGAGAGTGATCACTGTCTCCAAACTTCAGACTGGCAATGGAAAGGACAAATAACAATCTTGAGTAAGGAATAATTAACTGGCCAAGCCCAGGTATAATGGAGTAAAAATGGACTTAGGCCGAATAAATTGGATTTAATGTTTGACCGGAAAAACAGTACCTAAATGGCTCTTTGCAAAGAAATACGTCGGCATGAGGAAGGTATTTTCCAATGAAGGAGAAAGGTACGGCAAACAAATCCAAACTTAAACAAACCCTCCATAACGCAAACAACCCTCCTATAATGCAAACACACCCCAGATAGATCGGAGTAAGATAAAGCATGCTTTCAGAAATATCATCTGAACATCAAAACATTGGTCATTTGGCCCTTCGAGCCTGCTCCGCTGTTCAATAATTCTAAGCCAGATCGGTTTGTTGCGTATTCCACATATCTCTAGCTTTTAATTCTGTTGCTTAACAAGAATTTATCTACCGCCACCTCAAAAATATTCAAGTGTCCCACCTCCATGGTTTCTCAGGCACAGAATTCCAAAATTGTACAAGTCACTCGAAATAAATGACCCAACCCTTAAAACAGCAGCTCCTGGTTCCTCACCCACAAAGAAAACATCCTTTCCACATCCACCTTGTTGAGACCATTCAGGATCTTATACACAAAGTAAGTCACCCTCTCTCTCCTGAACCCGAGCGGAAAGCAGCCCAATCTATCAAACCTTTCCTGAGAAGGCTACTGCTCATTCCAGGTACCAATCTAATGAACTTCCTCTGTAGCATCTCGAACATATTTTCATCCTTCCAGATGCAAGGACACCAAAACGGCCACATTATTCAAGATGTGGTCTCACCAATGCCTTGTATAACAGATGCATAATATCCTTACTTGTCCGAAATGATTCGCTTCTCATCCTTTCAGCGAGAGAAAACAGAGTTAATGTTTTGAGTCCGGTTGACCCTTCATCAGAGTTAAACAGAACATAGAACATAGAACAATACAGCGCAGTACAGGCCCTTCGGCCCACGATGTTGCACCGAAACAAAAGCCATCTAACCTACACTATGCCATTATCATCCATATGTTTATCCAATAAACTTTTAAATGCCCTCAATGTTGGCGAGTTCACTACTGTAGCAGGTAGGGCATTCCACGGCCTCACTACTCTTTGCGTAAAGAACCTACCTCTGACCTCTGTCCTATATCTATTACCCCTCAGTTTAAAGTTATGTCCCCTCGTGCCAGCCATATCCATCCGCGGGAGAAGGCTCTCACTGTCCACCCTATCCAACCCCCTGATCATTTTGTATGCCTCTATTAAGTCTCCTCTTAACCTTCTTCTCCAACGAAAACAACCTCAAGTCCATCAGCCTTTCCTCATAAGATTTTCCCTCCATACCAGGCAACATCCTGGTAAATCTCCACTGCACCCGCTCCAAAGCCTCCACGTCCTTCCTATAATGCGGTGACCAGAACTGTACGCAATACTCCAAATGCGGCCGTACCAGAGTTCTGTACAACTGCAACATGACCTCCCGACTCCGGAACCCAATCCCTCTACCAATAAAGGCCAACACTCCATAGGCCTTCTTCACAACCCTATCAACCTGGGTGGCAACTTTCAGGGATCTATGTACATGGACACCTAGATCCCTCTGCTCATCTTTCAAGAACTTTCAAGAACTTTACCATTAGCCAAATATTCCGCACTCCTGTTATTCCTTCCAAAGTGAATCACCTCACACTTCTCTACATTAAACTCCATTTGCCACCTCTCAGCCCAGCTCTGCAGCTTATCTATATCCCTCTGTAACCTGCTACATCCTTCCACACTATCGACAACACCACCAACTTTAGTATCGTCTGCAAATTTACTCACCCACCCTTCTGCGCCTTCCTCGAGGTCATTGATAAAAATGACAAACAGCAACGGCCCCAGAACAGATCCTTGTGGTACTCCACTTGTGACTGTACTCCATTCTGAACATTTCCCATCAACCACCACCCTCTGTCTTCTTTCAGCTAGACAATTTCTGATCCACATCTCTAAATCACCCTCAATCCCCAGCCTCCGTATTTTTTGCAATAGCCTACCATGGGGAACCTTATCAAATGCTTTGCTGAAATCCATATACACCACATCAACTGCTCTACCCTCGTCTACCTGTTCAGTCACCTTCTCAAAGAACTCGATAAGGTTTGTGAGGCATGACCTACCCTTCACAAAGCCATGTTGACTATCCCTGATCATATTATTCCTATCTAGATGATTATAACTCTTGTCTCTTATAATCCCCTCCAAGACTTTACCCACTACAGACGTGAGGCTCACCGGTCTATAGTTGCCGGGGTTGTCTCTACTCTCCTTTTTGAACAAAGGGACCACATTTGCTATCCTCCAGTCCTCTGGCACTATTCCTGTAGCCAATGATGACATAAAAATCAAAGCCAAAGGTCCAGCAATCTCTTCCCTGGCCTCCCAGAGAATCCTAGGATAAATCCCATCAGGTCCCGGGGACTTATCTATTTTCAGCCTGTCCAGAATTGCCAACACCTCTTCCCTACGTACCTCAATGCCATCTATTCTATTAGCCTGGGGCTCAGCATTCTCCTCCACAACATTATCTTTTTCCTGAGTGAATACTGACGAAAAATATTCATTTAGTATCTCGCCTATCTCTTCAGACTCCACACACAATTTCCCATCCCTGTCCTTGACTGGTCCTACTCTTTCCCTAGTCATTCGCTTATTCCTGACATACCGATAGAAAGCTTTTGGGTTTTCCTTGATCCTTCCTGCCAAATACTTCTCATGTCCCCTCCTTGCTCGTCTTAGCTCTCTCTTTAGATCCTTCCTCGCTACCTTGTAACTATCCATCGCCCCAACCGAAACTTCACACCTCATCTTCACATAGGCCTCCTTCTTCCTCTTAACAAGAGATTCCACTTCCTTGGTAAACCACGGTTCCCTCGCTCGACGCCTTCCTCCCTGTCTGACCGGTACATACTTATCAAGAACACGCAGTAGCTGATCCTTGAACAAGCCCCACTTATCCAGTGTGCCCAACACTTGCAGCCTACTTCGCCACCTTATCCCCCCCTAAGTCACGTCTAATGGCATCATAATTGCCCTTCCCCCAGCTATAACTCTTGCCCTGCGGTGTATACTTATCCCTTTCCATCATTAACGTAAACGTCACCAAATTGTGGTCACTGTCCCCAAAGTGCTCTCCTACCTCCAAATCCAACACCTGGCCTGGTTCATTACCCAAAACCAAATCCAACGTGGCCTCGCCTCTTGTTGGCCTGTCAACATATTGTTTCAGGAAACCCTCCTGCACACACTGTACAAAAAACGACCCATCTATTGTACTCGAACTATATCTTTTCCAGTCAATATTTGGAAAGTTAAAGTCTCCCATAATAACTACCCTGTTACTTTCGCTCTTATCCAGAATCATCTTCGCCATCCTTTCCTCTACATCCCTAGAACTATTAGGAGGCCTATAAAAAACTCCCAACAGGGTGACCTCTCCTTTCCTGTTTCTAACTTCAGCCTATACTACCTCGGAAGAAGACTCCCCATCTAGCATCCTCTCCGCCACCGTAATACTGCTCTTGACTAGCAGCGCCACACCTCCCCCTCTTTTGCCTCCTTCTCTGAGCTTACTAAAACACCTAAACCCCGGAACCTGCAACATCCATTCCTGTCCCTGCTCTATCCATGTCTCCGAAATGGCCACAACATCGAAGTCCCAGGTACCAACCCATGCTGCCAGTTCCCCTACCTTGTTTCGTATACTCCTGGCATTGAAGTAGACACACTTCAAACCACCTACCTGAACACTGGCCCCCTCCTGCGACGTCAAATCTGTGCTCCTGACCTCTATATTCTCATTCTCCCTTACCCTAAAACTACAATCCAGGTTCCCATGCCCCTGCTGCATTAGTTTAAACCCCCCCAAAGAGCACTAACAAATCTCCCCCCCAGGATATTTGTGCCCCTCAGGTTCAGATGTAGACCATCCTGTCTGTAGAGGTCCCACCTTCCCCAGAAAGAGCCCCAGTTATCCAGAAATCTGAATCCCTCCCGCCTGCACCATCCCTGTAGCCACGTGTTTAAATGCTCTCTCTCCCTATTCCTCATCTCACTATCACGTGGCACGGGCAACAACCCAGAGATAACAACTCTGTTTGTTCTAGTTCTGAACTTCCATCCTAGCTCCCTGAAAGCCTGCCTGACATCCTTGTCCCCTTTCCTACCTATGTCGTTAGTGCCAATGTGGACCACGACTTGGGGCTGCGCCCCCTCCCCCCTAAGGACCCGGAAAACACGATCCGAGACATCACGTACCCTTGCACCTGGGAGGCAACATACCAAACGTGAGTCTCTCACGCTCCCACAAAATCTCCTATCTGTGCCCCTGACTATCGAGTCCCCAATTACTAATGCTCTGCTCCTCTCCCCCTTCCCTTCTGAGCAACAGGGACAGACTCCATGCCAGAGGCCCGTACCCCATGGCTTACCCCTGGTAAGTCGTCCCCCCCACAAGTATCCAAAGCGGTATACTTGTTTCTCAGGGGAACGACCGCAGGGGATCCCTGCACTGACTGCTTTTTCCCAGTCCCTCTTACAGTTACCCACCTATCTCTAATCTTTGGTGTAACTAATTCCCTGAAGCTGCTATCTATGACCCCTTCCGCCTCCCGAATGATCCGAAGTTCTTCCAACTCCAGCTCCAGTTCCCTAACTCGGTCTTGGAGGAGCTGGAGATGGCAGCACTTCCTGTAGGTAAAATCAGCAGGGACACTAACTGCATCCCTCACCTCAAACATCCTGCAGGAGGAACATTGCACTCCCTTCCCTGCCATTCCTCTAACTTTCTACCAAGATCTGGCTAACAACTAAATTACATTTTTTATACAAAATAATAATAATATAATAAAATATGGTACTTATCTCAGACCAATGGGTTTTATTATTAGGTTAGAGGAGGAGGGCGGGTGGGAGACACTACACGTGTAGTGTCTTGGGTTTCCTCTCCACCAGAATTTATTGGTGAGGGTCTTCCCAGACGTCCACGGGTCGACTTCCTGTTCCCGCCTAAAACACTAATTTAAAAAAAAAAAAATTCTCAGCTCCTGCTGAAATTGACTAACCAGCCAGCTCCACTCCCGCCAAAATCGACTGGCCTGCCCCTGCAAAGACAAGTGCTTTTAAAGGACAGACTTACCTCCCAGCAACCACTTCCGCACTGCTCCCGCTGAAACTGACTCACCAGCTGATTCTCCCGCCGAAATCGCCTGGCCTGCCCCTGCAAAGACAAGTGCTTTTAAAGGACAGACTTACCTTCCAGCAACCACTTCCGCACTGCTCCCACTGAAACTGACTCACCAGCTGATTCTCCCGCCGAAATCGACTGGCCTGCCCCTGCAAAGACAAGTGCTTTTAAAGGACAGACTTACCTCCCAGCAACCACTTCCGCACTGCTCCCACTGAAACTGACTCACCAGCTGATTCTCCCGCCGAAATCGACTGGCCTGCCCCTGCAAAGACAAGTGCTTTTAAAGGACAGACTTACCTCCCAGCAAACACTTCCGCACTGCTCCCGCTGAAACTGACTCACCAGCTGATTCTCCCGCCGAAATTCGACTCAAGAAGGAGAAACGTAATGTGTTATATACGGTAAAATAGGGGGTGGAGAAGTGGGAGCAGAGCAGAGTAGGTCAGTGATTCGTGGGAGCTAGGAGAGAATGCAATAAAGAGGGAAGGTCACAAGACAGAGGAAGTGTTAATGTTAGCAGAAGGTGATAGTAGTGGCATAAAAAAGGTGGGGAATGGGGAGGGGAGGTTTTGCATTGGGACAAAAATTTTGTTGGATATAAAAACTGTGAGCAGCATATGTAGATGTCCAGAAGGGCATACACAAGTTGGTTGAAGGGGTGGACAAGGTTTAGGTTTTCTGCAAATAATTGCAAAGTTATTCAATTTGGTGGGAAGAACATGGAGAGACAATATAAAATAAAGGGTAGAGCTCTTAACGAGGTACAGAAGAGGGGTCTGGGTACATATGTGCAAACATCATGGAAGGTGGACAGGACAGGCTGAGAGTGATTAATGAAGCACATAGTATCCAAGGCTTTATTCATAGAAGCATAGAGTCCAACAGCAAGGAGTTTATGTGGAATTTACATAAGTCACTAGTTTGTCATCAGATGGAGTAATCCCAACAAGGCCATAGATCATAGAATTTACAGTGCAGAAGGAGGCCATTCGACCCATCGAGTCTGCACCGGCTCTTGGAAAGAGCACCCTATCCCATAACCCAGTAACCTCACCCAACACTAAGGGCAATTTTGGACACTGAGGGCAATTTAGCATGGCCAATTCACCTAACCTGCACATCTTTGGACTGTGGGAGGAAACCGGAGCACCCGGAAGAAACCCACGCACACAACGGGGAGAATGTGCAGACTCCGCACAGACAGTGACCCAAGCCGGGAATCGAACCTGGGAACCTGGGGCTGTGAAGCAATTGTGCTAACCACAATGCTACCGTGCTGCCCAAGGTCGGGGCACTTCACTCAGTTTATGAAAAATGTGAATGAATTAGCGAGAGTGCAGAAAAAATTGTGAGAATGGTTCCAAACATGATGAACTTCAGTTCTGATGATAGATTGGAGAGGTTTTGCCTGCTTTTACTTGAGTAGATCAGGCTAAGGGGAGACTTGAAAGCGGTATTCAAAATCATCAGGGGCCAGAGGAGATAGGAAAAAGATAATAATATTCTTTATTAGTGTCACAAGTAGGCTTACATTAACACTGCAAAGTTACCGTGAAAATCCCAATTGTGAAAACATTGAGAACAAGTGGGCATAATTTTAAACTAATTAGTAAAAGGAGCAAAGACATAGAAACATAGAAAATAGGAGCAGGAGGACTCCACTCGGCCCTTTCAGTCTGCTCCGCCATTCATTATGATCATGGCTGATTATCCAACTTAGTAACCTGTTCCCACCTTGCCCCCCCCCCCCCCCCCCCCCCCCCCCCCCCGTATCCTGTGATCCCTTTAGCCCCAAGTGCTATATGCCTATATGCAACTCCTTTTTGGAAACATATAATGTTTTGGCCTCAAAGGCTTGCTGAAGTACCGAATTCCACAGGCTTACAACTCCCTGGGTGAAGACATTTCTCCTTCACACAGCTCCTAATGGTTTACCCTGTATCCATGGTCCTTGGTTCTAGACCTCCCCACCATCGGGAACATTGCTTCTGCATCTGCCCTGTGTAGTCCTGTTACAATTCTACAGGTTTCTATGAGATCCCCCTCATTCTCAAACTCCAGTTAATATGACCTTTTAAAAAAGTATTTTGATCAAACATTTTTCATTAACAAACACCACAAAGCGGCTCATAAGTATCACGATAATAACAAAAAATAAATAAACCCACAACCGATCTTATAACTCCCATCAGCCCAACAAAAATACCTATCCCCAACAATAATGATAACCGTGCCCCTTCCTCACCCCCCCACCCCTCCCCTACAAACTGGTGGTGACTAATTCTTTAAAGTATGAGATGAATGGTCGCCACCTCAGATAGAACCCCTCCACCGATCCCCTACCATGTACTTGATCTTTTCCAAGTATAGAAATTCCATAGGTTCACCCAACCAGGCTGAGGCACTAGGTGGAGTGGAAGATCGCCAACCAGCAGAACTCGCCTCCGGGCTATCAGCAAGGCAAAGGCAAGAACATCAGCCTTCACCCAGTCTGCAACCCCGGGGAGTCTGACACCCCGAAAATGGGCACCAATGGACAAAGCTCCAAATCAATTTTAAGAATGGCTGACACACTGCTAAAAAGGTAGACCCAAAAGCTTACCATCTTGGACACGACCAGGACATGCAGGGAGATTAGCAGGCCCATGAGAAATCCACTCACACCTGTCCTCCACTTCCTCAAAGAATCCACTCATCCTAGTCTTAATAAGGTGAACCCTGTATACCACCTTAAGCCACATGCAGGGGGTGCCATTTAACTTACAAATGGCCCCACTCCACACATAACTCAGCTCCTCCTCCCACTTCGCCCTCACCCGCTCCAGGGGAGCAGCTTCCATTGACACGAGCTGCCCATAAATATTTGAAATGCTCCCCCTCCCCAGACCTCACCAACAATAGAATTCTCTACAGCAGGGAGGGTTGCGGCGCTAAAGGAAATGTGGGACACGCCTTCCAGATAAAATCGCATAACTGATAGCATCGGAACAAGTTTACCCCTGACAGTTGAAATATAACAGAGATCTCCTCCCAACTGGCAAACCAGCCCTCCATGAACAGATCCGTAAAGCACGCCAGGCTCTTTCCTCCGCATGACTTAAAGTCACCCAAACCAGACGGTACAAACAAATGGTTACCACATATGGGGGCCAGCAATGACATTGCTGCCTAAACTGCTCTCATATCTTTAAAGTAGAGATCACAACCAAGTTTAAGGAATACCTCACTGGGAAGAACAGGAGCAAAGCCATAACCAAAGACCGCAAACTCGAACACTACATGAACTCTCTCCCCCCCCCCCGATATGGATTGTGACTCTCCCAGCCACTCCAGCACTTTCTCAATATTGGCCAGCCAAGATTAAAGGAGAAAATTGGGTAACGCCAGGCCCCCAAACTGCCGGTTCCTCTGAAGGTACACCCCTACAAATTCTTGGTGACTTACCTGCCCGAATGATATAGGTCACTAACTTGTACAAGGAAAAGTGGGAGACATTGGAACAGAAATAAGAATCTTGGTAGAATATTCACCTGAACTGTCTGCACCCTACCCGCCAGGGATAGCAGAAAGTTATCCCAGTCTGTAAATCTTACCTCACACTACTTATCTGACTTGCATAGTTTGACCTCTGAAGAATAGGACAATCATGGGCCACTTAGGTACCCAAATAACAGCAGCTACCACTGGCAAGACAAAAAGGCAATATCTCCAAATTGGCTCCCCTCCCCCAAGGGTTAACCAGAAAATATTCACTCTTCTCCAGGTTCAACGTATAGCCCAAAATGAAGCCATAGCTTCTCAGTAGCTTCGTAATTCGTCCACAGAGACTGGGTCAGTAACATACAAGAGCAGGTCATCAACGTACAAAGCCAATGCTCCCCCACCCGCCTTATCCGCCTCCATTCACCCGAAGAACTCAGCGCTGTAGCTTAAGCTTCTATCGCTAGCGCAAACCGGAGCGGTGACAATGGGTCGTGCCTTGTATACCTACTCAGTAGAAAGAACCTCAAACTCGATGCATTAGTAAACTGGTCATATGGGCTTTATAAAATAATGAGGACAATTGATAAGGTACCTGCCAGAGACTCACTAACCACTACTTACCTACCGTTAGAATCCACCACGATCCTGGTGGCCAGCAGGTGGGCCCACCTATTAACGAAAATTGCCACAACTCAGATCATTCCATCAAAGCACAAGTGAAATAAATGCCCCACCCATACCCTCCACAATCCGGTCTGATCTCTTACCTGAACCCAAGTCTCCTGCAAAAAGATA